>NC_136428.1:184758321-189558321 GCF_052849685.1 Lactuca virosa | reverse complement strand
TCATTGGATCAAGTACATGTCATGGCATTTATGATCGATCCCATAGCAGAAGCATGTGGGACACGACTCATTTGCTTTAGCTCAATAGTAGAACTAGGACATTAGCATTGCTCAATGTCATGCCAGCCTAAACTCCTTTTTGAGTTCTGCATGTCGAGTTTCCTCAACATTCAATGTACTTTGGCTTAATCCAATGAATCACTTTGATCTATCTCCATAGATCCTTATTATGCACGTGTCTTGTATGTCCCATGTATATCATAGCGAAACAGTTCTCATACCAAGCCAAGCTTTTACACCTGCTAAGTTAAAATATAGTTTCCTATAAATCGTACATTGTCTATGTACAATACAAGGGTGACTACAGTGCTCCCACTAGCACTGACATATATATGGCTTATCTATGTTTCTCGAAATTCAAACTCCTTGAACTTTTCTCATTGAAACAAAGATTCCAATTACTCCCACTAGCTTTGACATATGTATGGCTCATCTTTATTTCTCGAAATTCATACACTTTGAACTTTCTCATTGAAATAATGAACCATCTTGCGAGCTGCTTATTTCGGTCCATAAATGAACTTGTTAAGCTTACACATCTTTCAAAACCTATCTTGGTTTAATTATGTGTTTGTTCCTATCCATGATTGTCTCTACTTGAAGATCCGCTTGCACCTAAGGGTTAAGGTCAAGTGCTAGGTCTACCAAACAACAACATACATGGATTGAATCTCGCTTTCCAATTCCTCTTTCTATATTGTTGCCTTTAGGGCCTACCATAGCTTCCGATAGCTGGTACACTCTGATTGCTATCTACCAGTGACTCAAATACCTTAGCAATATAAACTCTTATATAACTAGGTCCATGACGTCTTCTATCAGATCTATAAGGAAAAATGGAAATATGTCAGTTTCCTTAATAGCTCTTTCAATTCCAAATTGAATGTTATGTCCAACTTTAGGCTCTTCGTTGGTTGGATCTCGAATCTTATCAAGATCAATGTGGCTCCCACTAGCCCTTTTGGAAATCAGCTCCCTCTCTCGGAAGACTGCCCTTCGAGCAACATACATTTTGTTCTCATAAGGATTGTTAAACAATTATCCAAAATGATTGATAGGTTCTCCAACGAGATAACACATCTCTATTCAATGTCCCAGATTGTCGAGCGCTTCAACGATGAGCGTAAGCCTCATAATCGTAGACTTACATATATGGAAGTGAGGATAGAATCCCACTTCACATATCATAGAGTGTTTCAGGAACCTACTTAGTTGGCACAAGACCAAAGGACTTCTTGTAACACTATTCATGGTACAATCCACGATTTGTTAGCAAATACAGTGCGACTCATCTAGTACAAAATCAATGAACGATTTGTTTCTCTATCCAACTAACACTTCCTAGTGGCAGTGTTTTGGGAGGAGACAGATCATGAAACTCTTTCACAATTACTTAGATGATCGATAAAGTTTGCACTGAGATTCTCACTATAAGTGTCTCATCCTATTGCCCAATTGATTCTCAACTTCACTTTATGAGAGCTCTGAACACCTGAAAGGTTTCAGACTCACATTCATACGAAGTTGGTATCACCATGTATTGCGATTAATCTGAACGGTCCATTAGTGTAAACTAATTCCAACAGATACTCACATCAACCAGTGAAACATTCATCATCTATCTTGATAAACAAGATTTGCATTTATCAGAACTCGAGGTCAAATGATATCCAAAATCCGATCCAACTGGATACTTGGTAATGCATTTCTTGTTTATGTATCCAAGACTATGATTCCACAAATACATTTCACCCAAAACTTTGGATGTATTTGAATCAGTACATATTGTGGTCATTCTGAACGATCCATTAGTTGAACTAACATCAACAGATATTCACAATAATACACCTTATTTAAATGTTCGAATCAATTTTGAACGATTGCTACTATACTAGTTTCATAGATTTCATGACTTTCTTTTAACATGTTAGAATGCTCTACATTTAAATAAGTCAGAACTATCTCATGAATTATAGTATAAAAAATTTTAGTTATATTACCATAGACTAAACTCTTGAGGAGAATTGTCATTTGATCCCATGAATGTAGCAAGGGTTTGGCATTCATGATCAAATTATCTTCTCCATGTTCCAGTCTTCTTACTTCATTTTAGTAACTGCACATTCTTGCAAATGTCAGTACTAATCCTCAGTAAAATACTCAAGGTTTAGAAGTAATGTTTTGATGGCATTATAAATTCATATATTTTTTTGAATAACAAACATGAAAGAACTAGTTATCTTTTGATCCAATGGAAAGTAGCACGGGCTCGTGATCCATGATCAAATTTAACTTCTTCATGTTCCAGTCCTTTCACCTCAAATATACATTTGGGCAAGTTTGATTTCTTAGTCCTTTTCTTGTTATGGAAACGAGCAACTATCAGAACATGTCTTAGAATAAGCCTTCCTTTGTCCTAGGTATTAGGGCCTAGATTAGGTATACCCACACTAATCGCCTTTTAAACCGTGTGCAATTGGCTTTCTTCTTCTTGACACTTCTATTAATGATAGTAAAATATGGGAGTGTTTTGAAGTTTGAGTTTCTATGACTGCCATGTTAATTCCAAAAGGAAACTTTAACATGCTCCACAACTCCTTCATGGTCATTCCAAGTTGTTCATATCAAAATCAAAATGAATTGATTATATGTACATGTCAGCTAGTCGATTAATCCTAGTCAACTCCTAACTCAAGGAAATTCCATTTTACTTCAATATGTCATTTTACAACGTACATTTGACAATTGCTCTTTCTAACACTTTAGAATGCAATGTTTGAAGTAACCAAGGAATAGCTTTAACAAAGGCATGATCTTTCTTTTCGTTTATGAGAACTACTCCCAAACTACGAATTTGACAAGATTGATCATCCTCATAGCTAATCCTTTCAAAGGTTTTATAGAAGTAGATTTTAGTGGATAAGGTTATAGACATCATTCAATAACAAATTCCATTATAGTTTGTTTTACTTATCCTTAGAAAATAATCACCCTAAATAAAATTATTTTATAAGGCTAGGATCCATATTTGGCTCCATGATGTGTAAAGGGATGCCGTAAACACACCATAAAGTTATTTAGGTAGGCAAAGCCCTTTGCCAATTTCGATCACCACAAAATTCCTAGATCTTTGAGATTCATTGACTATCAATGGCATGTTAATCTCGAATTATGTTCATCTCAAATTCAATGACGGGGTCGCCGCGGATCATTGAACAGATGGTGAATCGACCATACAAAACCGCATGGTCCCCGGCTCAAGTTACGCTTGAGATTCGCGAGTTCCACATCATTCTCTACTTATACTCTCCAATTGACGTGCCGGTTAACCTCGCGAGCTCCATCAACAAGTTATAAAGAGAATGTGCAACTTTTATGGATAACATAAAATTCACATTAAATAGATTGAGAATTAACCTTGCAAAATCGCATGGTCCCCGACTCTTGCGAGTTCCATATCATTCTCAACTATACCCTATATTGATGTGCCGGTTAACCACACGAGCTCCATCAACAGAATATAAAGAGAATGTGCAATTTTCATGGATAATATAAACTCACATTCTATTAATAAAACGGGATTTTGTTTTATACTTGTATTTAAAATACTTTTAGATTGACCATTATCACTATCAAACCCTTTCGGTAACTCCATTCACAAAATGCAATTGGGCGGTGAGGGTGGTAAGCGCGAAGCATATTAAAAACCGACCTCATTAGGAATCAAAGAGACCTCCTTAAACCCCTACATTAGAACGGGTGAGCCTAGTCGATGTAAGACTGACAATGTCAATATTTAAACACGCGAGGGCACATGTTGTAACTTTCTTATACATATAATAGACACAATTCTAATATATATAAATATAAGGGGTAAATTTAAAACTCTTTAAATTTAGTTGTCTATTATTAATTCTAATTAATTGCGAGGACGCAATGTAACAATTAATAAATCAGAAGGGGGTAATATTCAAATTTATAAATCTCTTTTATAAATAATATTAAATATTTAAATTCACTATTTAAATAATAGATAAATATTCAAATTCAAATAAACACATAAATATTCAAATTCAAATAAACATATTTAAACAATATTTATCTATTAATAAATATTCAAATCCAAATAAACACATAAATATTCAAATTCAAATAAACATATTTAAACAATATTTATCTATTAATAAATATTCAAATTCAAATAAAACATTTAAATAATATTTATCAATTTCCAGATTTAAAACATTTTAAAATTTGGTAATTATCCATATTTGATAAAGCTTTATATTTGAAAAATGGAAAAAATCTGAAAACCCTAATTCTGCTGAGCTCACGTCGTGAGCTCTAAGCTCTCACGTAGTGAGCTGCGACTAAGGTATTATCAATTACGAATTTTTCAATAATCCTTCTACCATTCAATTTCAAACAAAGTTTTACAGAAAACATGGATCTAGGGTGAACATAACCATGAACCAATGGCTCTGATACCACTGTTGGGTTTTCTACGCATCAAATACACTCTAAAACTAGGTAGCGGAAAAATCGAAACAACGATATACCTAAGTGTACATGCAACCTATGGATCTATGGCTTCATGCTAATTACATCAACCCTAGAAAACTAAAACATAAGTAAGAAAACATACCTCTTATGTAGCCCTTGATCTCCATGCTTGAGATCTTGAACCTCCATGAAGTTGCTTGGATGAAAGGATCCAAACCAGAATCCCTCTAATGGTATCACACCCAATGACACCAAAGAGTGGAATAAAAATAACTAGGAGAATGGTCAATTTTACAAACCCAAAGGGGTTAGAAATCGTCCCTAAGAGGGGGAGGAAGAAGGGATGGCGAAACTTCAAGCCAAGGTGCAAGGAGGAATGAAATCCCTAAGGCCCTATTTATAGTCTTGGATGCCTCCTAGGGTTTAGTACTCCTTCCCATGTGGGATGGAGGCCTAACCACGAAATTTCACTCCTTTACCATGTGGGATGGAGTGATTTTCATCCAACCCTAATTCCATAAGGTTCTGGAACATTCCTGATTAACCAACTATCGATTAATGAACATTCAACCCTTTAATTAATTAAACTGTTAATTAATTCCCAAAATATATTTCCAAAATATATTTCCAATTAATTTCTAATTAATTATTAACCATAATAATTAATAAACCAATTTCTCCTTTATTTATTCTACTCAATTAGGGTTTTGAGGGCAACCCAAAAGGACCCTGCTATTATTAGAAATATTAGCAATAGTTAATGACCTTGGACACTATTCCAACATGTACATAAGATGTCAAAACTACAATAATCCTCCATTAGCTAGCCATCCATTATTTGTAACTAAAAATATCATATATCATATGTCATATATATAATCAGAGTATGTTTTAAATTATTGTTTAAACTTTAAAACTTACATATTTTAACATCGACTGAACATAATTATAATTCAGGTCAAGCTTGTGCAATTCTTTTAATTGGTCCTAGATCATAATTTCATTTTGTCTAATAATTAAAAATATTATTCACTACCCAAACTGTTAAATAACCACTGATAATCTCATTCTTTTACATGTACCTACTTGTAGGACCCTTACATATAGTTTACAAAGGAGCTAAAGTCAAAACCATCATTTCCTTAGTCAATAGTAAGACTCTAGAAGTTATATATCATTTATAAGATGACTGGATTTAGTGGTACTTAAATGGCCACGTATAAAACTATTTAGATAAAGGATACTCTTGTACTATTGTATATTTTGTCTTAGATTCTTGCGAATCAGAAGATGAAAGGAATTTTCATATGCTCAAATAGTTCAGATTTCACGTAAGGATCAATATCGTTCATATTTTCCAACTTAACGTTAAGAGGGAATTAGTTATGCCTCCACAAGCTTGTAAACTTTCTGTCTTCACTTGTTAAGAAAGTTCATAGGTTTTAAACAACAAATACATGGCAGGTATATCAACAGCTATGTCGTGAAACAGGAAGAACAGAAGACGAGAGTTGACAAAGGGTCCGATCGAGGTGTAGTTCTTACCGCATGTTGGTCGCACATCAGCAATAACAGGGCCAAACACGTTTGGCTTCTCTTCTTCCACTCCTGAAGATGCCTCCAAGTTCACGACTGTATCGAACTTCTCTGTTCTCTCGTCTCACTCTCTTTCGTTTCACTACCTCGTTCCCACTCATTTTTTCTCCCTCTTTCTTGTAAATGTCATTGATGAAGCAATCCAAAAGGTGTTGTAATCGGTTTTTAGGGTGTAAAGGGAAAGGAGTATAAGCCGCCTGGTAACGGAAACAAAGAGGAAGATTGGTCGCATCATCTTCCTTAATCAAATTGTTGTTATCTAAAACAAATTTACAGCTTTGGTCTCTATATTTGGCATTTATTCCATAATCAACCCCTATTTTCCTTTTCTTTCATTATACAATCCCCCCGTTAGTGTATCTTAACCCCCTCCACTTTCATAGGTTCATAATTGACTCGTTGTATTAATTTATCTTACATTTTGGTTTTCTTTTACGACATTTAAATTTATTTAGTCAGCCTAAATGTTACGTAATCCCATTTTTAAGTAGCTTTAAACATTAGTTAATTCTTTAATTTAAACTAATTCGTCTTTTTTTACCCTAATTTTCTTATTTTATTTTATCTAATTCAAGATAAATACCAATATTAATTAAATAACTGTAATATATTTTAATTATTAATTAAAATAAATCCTATAAAATCCTAATTAATCTTCTTTTTGTTCATATTATTATACAATAAGTATATAATCTGACACGAAAATTACATACAACTTAATCCTATATAACAGAAGACTAGCATCGTTAACAAAGAGATTTTTAGATCGTTTCAATTCTTCCCTCCTTAAAATGATTCCGTCCTCAGAATCTATAAATCATTGTGACATTTTGTTCTTAAGTCGCCTCATAAAGTTATACTCCCAAAACGAATCAATGTCATAGGAAAAGTATATTCATCAAAAGAGATAACACAAATATCAAACATTTCCCGTGTTATGACTGGTTTAAACACACATACCATAATATCTAACTTTAGAACTCATGGAGTTCGTTGTATACTACATACGAGTACATAAATGAAATGATACCAAATATTTACTAGTACTAGCATCAAATAACACAAGATCACAGATAACACGCAAGCACATATAACACACAAGCACGGATAACGCATAAGCATGTATAGAATTAAATAAGAAATTTCTGAAAATTACCTCATCAGTTGTCATATTAAAAGCACGAGCTTTCACCTTTGGTGCTTCATCTTTCTTCCCACCAGCATCCATTTGAACCTTGGGATTGGGACATTGGGCACTGATATGACCCATCTGCTTGCAGCTATAGCACTTTTGCTCAGTACTCTTACAATCCTCATGACAATGTCTCATTTTACCACAACGTCTACAGCTCACGGTACTACTGTTGCGTGGACCTCTATGTGAAGAGTGACATTTCTTGCAGTACTCTGGCTTGTCGCTTTGTTTTTTACGGTTACTCTTCTTCTTTAAGGAATCAGATGAACCCTCCCACTTGCGTTTTTCCCGGACCTCACTGTGGTACGATCCCGAATGGCTATATCATTCTCTATGTTGCGGGCCTCATCCATGGCCTTGACTAAAGTGGTCTTCAATCTCACAAATGCACGGTACTCAAATGGCAATCCCTCCACATAGTGACAAATTAACTTCTCCTCGGTCGGGCAGTAATTAGTAGTGAACTGTGACTTATCAGTGAAGGTAGTGTTATACTTAACAGTTGTCATGCTACCTTTCTGAAGAGTCAAAAACTCTTGTTGGGCCTGTTGTATGCTACCTTCATTGCAGAAACGATCTTTCACCTTCTCATTGGGTGATTAGTCCTACTTCGGTCCAAATATGTATTGGTAGTTGTCTAATTGGACCGAAGACATATTGATCTTTGGGAAGAGAGTACCTTTTAAGTTTATGGCAGAGGAAGAAGTTGATGTCTACGCCTAGATTGATGATGGTTGCTACATGAAGGTATTTGATGCAGAGAGACCAGAAGCGGGCTGAGGTGACTTTGGTGAGGCCCGGTCTTGGTTCATTCCTTCCAACATAAGTCAAGAATACGTCCCATAAGATTGACCCCAAATCCATTGGTTCACTGGTGAAGATGCTCCATAGAAGATCCAAAATTTGCTTTCCCATGGCGTCTGTGTCACCGGTTCTGCCGGAAAGGCATCGAATCAGATAGTGACACACGAATTGCCACACAGCTGGGAGTTTTGGCTTTTTGAAATCGGCAACCCCTTTCAATTTTGATTGATAGTCCATCTGATATAGGGCTTTGAACACTTCTTCATTTAAGGGGCTCTTGAAGATGGTGTTTGGGGGTACCCTGAGATTGATCGAGTAAAGGCATTCGGCCTTGGTGAGCGTCACCGTCGAATCATCAGCAAGAATGAAGTTGATGATTTCAGGGTCATCGATTGACCGGTAGGCATAGAAAACACATTTAAACATCACATGTAGAGGAAATATGCCAGCCACTGAGTTGAATACATTAAAGAGCAAGTGTTTCTCCATGTATCTGTTCATGATCTTGATCAGTTCGTCATAAAAGTCGTGATTTTGAAAGATTCATTGATAATTGCTCGGAGCAATCGTCGGCCCTGGGGTTTTAACAGTGGATCTTGAACCGGTTGGTTTTGCTTGTTTTTTGGAAACGCTTGATTTCACCATTGTTTTATTTGAAAAAAAGATTTCAAGAACTTGCAGGAAAGTTTTTTTTTTGTGTAAGAGGATGGAAAGAAAGATCGTCAGAGAATAAGAAAACATAAAATATTTCTTGTGAAGAAGAAGAAGGTATTTATACCTTCAGATTTGAAAAGATATTCAGTTGGGTAAACTGTTCCTTTTTACCGATGTAACCAGGAAGGTAAAGGGTTTTTATCCGGTTTTGAAAATAGTTAATTTTTTAAAAGGAATCCGAAAAAGACTCGCATTTAATGCTAAATGGGCACATTAAATTAATGAAATGATGAAATGAGTAATCGTAGGTAGAGGTGTATGGGTAACTGTCAAAGACGTAGGTAAAACATTTTGAAATAGTGTCTCTTGGCGGTAAGGGTTTGAACAGTAACCTGAATTTGAGTTTTGGTAAATCTTTTATTGAAAACAAAAATTCTATTTCTATTTTACTTTAAAGGGAAATTGATTGGTTTTTTAAAAGTTACTGTTAAGTTTGACAAACATATTTGATGAATGGAATAAAAAAATTCCTTTGTAAAAATTAAATGTTCCACTTCATTAAATAGCACACTTAAAAACTTTATTTATTGCCAAACTGGAAAACAGACTTCATGTTCTTGAAAGGAAAGAACTGCAGTGTAATCGATTGATTAGGAATGCCGTTTCTTGAGCACTGCAGAGAGACTTGGTCATGAGGTTAGATATAAAAATAATAAAGTGATCCAGAGAGGACATAAATCATAAATACTCTTCGGTAACCAGAAGATACCGAGGAGGCATTTATGAGATCTATGCTCAAGAGTTAATCTTAAAAGGGAATAAAAAATTATCTTGGACAAATATCTCTGCTTCAAAGACCATATAACGAGGTGAATGAGGCAAATCTGCTTGTTAGATGAAAAGACCAGAGGTCTTAACATTTTTATTCTTTTAAGAAGAACTGAGGATCAGGATTCATCATTCCTAGAATTTCTAAGAAACCATTAAGTTTAGTGGAATCAAGTGCTTTTATGAAAACATATGCAATTTCTTCACGGGATGGAACAAAGATAAGTTCAATGTTACCATTTAAGATATGATATTTGGGAAAATGATACCTTAGTTCGATGTGTTTGGTCTTTGCGTGTTGAAATGGATTGTGTGAGATAGCGATTGCGCTATCTGAATCACAATAAATTGCTATTCATAACATTCGATAGCCATAATCTATGAGTTGAGTTTTCATCCAGAGGACCTATAAACAAGAACTTACTGCGGCAACGTATTTTGCCTTTGCGGTGGAGAGTGAGATACAACGTATTTTATTGATGAATGGAGATTCCTTGAGGTACTTGCTTGATTTGAAGACCAAGAAAGAAGTTAATCTCTCTGTTCATTCTCATTTGAAATTTACTAGTCACGAGCTTGGCAAAGTCGTCTACCATAACTTGATTAGTTGAACCAAAACTAATGTCATCCACGTTGATTTGTACAAGCATTAAGTGATTTTTTCACTTGAACGTCGAAAGAGGGTAGGATTAATGACCCCATGCTTGTATCCAGATTGGATAAGAAACTTAGAAAGAGTTTCATACCAAGCTCTTGGTGCCTGCTTCAATCCATACACAACTTTCTCCAATTTGTGGTAGTGATGAGGAAGATCAAGATTCTCAAAACCTAGAGGTTAATGTAACTATACCTCTTCTTTCAGTTCGCCATTGAGGAAGGCGCTTTTTACATCTATTTGATGTAATTTGAAATTTCTGTGTGCCGCATACGCCAAGAAGATGCGTATGACCTCTAGCCTTGCAATTGGAGCATATGTTTCATCATAGTCAATTCCTTCCAATTGGCTATAGCCCTTTGCTATAAGTCGTGCTTTGTTTCTGATAACCACACCCGAGTAATCCAATTTGTTGCGAAATAACTAGTGATTTCCAACTATTGTATGCCCTTTCGGTTTGGGACTAGATTCCGAACCTTGTTTCTTTCAAATTCAACAATTTCTTCTTGCATTGCAACAATCCAGTCGTGGTCCAGAAGAGCATCTTTGATGGTTCTGGGTTCCGTAGAGGACATGAAAGCCGCATAATGACAATGTTTAGTTAAATCATTAGAAGAGCGAGTGCGTATACCTGCAGGAGGACTCCCTATTATCTGGTCGGGGGATGATTTCTTGTTCAGATGTGTAGAATGAATGATGATCAACATTTTCTTTGATGGAATGTCTTCAACTTCGGGAGGAGTTTGTCTTTGAATGTCTTGTACTTATATTGATTATTGCTTATGATTATGTGTTTCATTATAGGGTTGTTCCTTGTGAACGGTATATCTGTTCTAGTATTGTTTAATTCGGGGGCTACCCGATCTTTTGTGTCGCTCGCGCTCCGCAAGCGATTTGTATGGGCTCTGGGGAGATGGATTGCCCACTTGATGTGGAGATAGAAGATGATAGTTACGTTAGGGTTGTGAGGGTTCACCGAGGATGTACATTGCAGTTGTTTGATGAGCAATTTTCTATGGATCTAGTCCCTATTCCCCTACGAGGGAATAAGGTCATAGTGTGTATGGAATGGTTGAGCCCCAATGGAGTAGTGATCGACTGGGAGCAACAGCTAGTGAGAGTTTGGACTCCTAGTGGGGGGGCTAGTGATTCAGGGCGAGAGGCCGCAGTATGGACCAACTTTGTGTTCAGCAGCGAGGGCTAGGCGTTACCTTCAACAGGGTTGCGTAGGTTATGTCATTTATGTCGTGGATACCCGGGATAAAGGTAAGGCGGCAGTAGATGATGTACCGATCGTGCGAGACTACCCGAACGTATTCCCGGAGGATTTGCCTGGGATACCTCCGGAGAGACAGGTTGAGTTCAGGATTGACCTAGTCCCTGGTGCGGCTCCGATAGCCAAAGCACCATATCGGTTGGCTCCTCCCGAGATGCGGGAGTTCTCTACACAGCTGCAGGAGCTGTTAGACAAGGGATTTATCAAACCGAGCAGTTCACCATGGGGAGCCCCGATCCTATTTGTGAAGAAGAAGGACGGGTCACATCGGATGTGCATAGATTACCAGGAGTTGCATAAGGTAACGGTGAAGAACCGTTACCCCCTCCCGAGGATTGATGATTTATTTGACCAGCTTCTGGGTGCATCTTGGTTCTCCAAGATTGATCTGCGAACGGGTTATCACCAGATGCGAGTCAGAGACGATGACGTGCCGAAGACAGCCTTTAGGACTCGCTATGGTCACTATGAGTTCGTGGTGATGCCGTTTGGGCTCACCAATGCTCTTGCGCATTCCTGGACCTCATGAACCACGTGTGCAGACCGATGATGGACCAGTCTGTGATAGTCTTCATCGATGACATCTTGGTCTATTCCAAGACTCAGGAGCAGCATGAGGAACACTTGAGGGAGGTGCTGGAGACACTGGGGAGGGAGAGACTTTTCACAAATTTCTCCAAGTGTGAGTTATGGTTGCGCGAGGTTCAGTTTCTGGGGCACCTTGTCTACCAGAAGGGTATTCTGGTTGATCCGGCCAAGATAGAGGCCGGGATGCAGTGTGAGGTTCCGAGGTCTCCAACTGAGATTCGGATTTTTCTTGGTCTAGCGGGTTACTATTGGAGATTCATGCATGATTTCTTCAAGATCGATGTTCCTTTGACCCGAATGACCAAGAAGTCGGTGACATTCCGCTGGGGGCCTGAGCAGCAGGCATCCTTTGAGACTCTCAGACAGCGACTATGCGAGGCACCAATTCTGACTTTGCAAGAGGGCGTAAACGACTTCGTAGTTTACTTTGACGCTTCGATCATGGGCATGGTTGTGGTATTGATGCAGCAGGGTCACGTGATAGCTTACGCTTCGAGGCCGTTGAAGCCTCGCGAGGCGAACCATCCGATGCATGATTTAGACCTGGGGGCTATGGTTTTCGCCCTCAAGATTTGGCGGCATTACCTCTATGGGGTCCATTGCACCATTTACACAGACATGGGGGCAAGGCCAATGTGGTGGCCGATGCTTTGAGCCGCAAGGCAGTGGCGGCTCCGACTCGAGACATATGTCTGAGGATGACAGTGATTACTCCGTTGCTAGAGCAGATACGGGAGGCGTAGATTGTGGGCCTGAAGGAGGAGTACCGAAAGTGCGAGCAGATCATAGGCCAGGTGGCCTCATTTGGTTATGACAGTCGTGGGTTGTTGACCCTGCATGGGAGGGTCTGGGTTCCGTTTTGGGGCGGTGTACACCAGGTTCTGATGGATGAGGCTCACAAGTTGAGGTTCTCCATCCATCCCGGGGCGACGAAGATGTATCGGGATCTTCACTCTGATTATTGGTGGCCCTGCATGAAGCGGGACGTAGCATGGTATGTGGAGCGGTGTTTAACCTGAAGGAAGGTCAAGGCCGAGCACCATCGACCTCACGACAAGAAGCAGCCGTTGGATATTCCCGTGTGGAAATGGGAAGATGTCACCATGGATTTCATCACCAAGTTTCCCAGGACCGCACGTGGAGTAGATTCGATATGGGTCATCGTGGATAGGTTGACAAAGAGTGCTCATTTCATCCCGATCCAGGAGAGTATATTGGCTGAGAAGCTAGTCGAGATCTACGTTCGCGAGGTGGTGGAACGTAATGGAGTGTCCGTTTCGGTGGTGTCAGACCGAGATGTTTGTTTCACTTCTAGATTTTGGAAGCGGTTTCACGACGAGATGGGTACTCGTCTCCACTTCAGTAGCGCTTTCCACCCTCAGAATGACGGGCAGAGTGAGAGGACGATTCAGACTCTAGAGGACATGTTGCGTGCGTGTGTATTGGATTTTGGAGGCAGTTGGGATATGTATCTTCCGTTAGCAAAATTTTCGTATAACAACAGCTACCACGCTAGCATAGATCGACATCGCTTCGAGATGCTCTATGGGAGGAAGTGTAGGACGCCAATATGTTGGGGCAAGGTCGGTCAGAGAGTCATGGGGAGTACTGAGGTAGTACTCAGGACTACTGAGATGATCCAGCAGGTCTGGAGCAGGCTCCAGACTGCTTAGAGTCGGAAGAAAAGCTAATCCGACAAGCATCGTTCAGACTTGGATTTTCAGGTGGGCGACATGGTTCTCCTGAAGATGTCACCTTGGAAAGGTGTCATCCGGTTCGGGAAGCGGGCAAGTTGGGCCCCAGGTACATTGGTCCGTTTAAGTTTTTGGCTCAGGTGGGCTGGGTTGCTTACCGTTTGGATCTTCGAGCAGAGCTCAGCCAGATCCACAACACTTTTCATGTCCCCCAGCTGTGGAAGTGCTTAGAGGATGACTCCGTGATTGTGCCTTTAGAGGATATTCAGGTTGACGACAGCCTGAACTACATCGAGCGACTAGTAGCTATTGTCGACAAGAAGACGAAGGAGCTGAGGAACAAGAGGGTGGAGCTGGTGAAGGTGTAGTGGCAGCACCACAAGGGCTCTGTATGGACTTGGGAGCCCGAGGAGGAGATGAGAGAGCACTACCTGGAGTTGTTTCCCGATGCAGCAGACTTCGAGGACGAAGTCTAAGACAAGTGGGGGAGAGTTGTAACGCTAGGTTCCTGGTACACATTTAAATTGTAATTTATTCATTTTTGTAGAGCAAATCGACGATTTAGGAACCCCAAACTCGTTGAGTAGAGATCAGAAGTGACACAGGTTTTAAGTAACCTACTCGACGATTTGAGAGCCGTCAACTCGACGAGTAGGGCTGCCAGAATGAAACCCTAATTTTGGGGTTTTGCACCCTATTTAAGCATCTTAATGCCCACATCCTGGCCCCATTTCCAGCCTCCAAGTGCAAAACCCTAGATTTAGAAACCGTAATGCATTTGTAAGCTTGTGAGCCATTTTTTAGTGAAACTTTGCGTGTGTTGAAGCGTGTGAAGGAATGAGAATCTTGGGGATTCAAGAAGAAGCTAGTAGATCAAGAGACTCCATTTCATTCTCATCATTTTCTGGTAAGCAAGTCTCAAACTTGCTTAGTAACTTCTTAGATCTCTTTATTATCATTTTATTGGGTTTTTGGTCCATAAAGCTTGATCTTTGGGATATGGACGTCCCAAGTGAGTAGCCCATCAGATCTGGAATCATGGAGGGCTTTCATGGCATAAATATGCAAACTTTATCGCCATTGAAGCCCCATGCAAGTTATATGATACAATTTTGGCCTTTTAAGCTCAAAAAGGCCATACATGGAGAGAGAGAGAGAGAGGTGGAAGATTTACATGTTCATGTAGTGTCTAGGGTCCAGATCCTAGTTTATATACCTTGGTTAGAGTATTAATGGCTTTAGGATCAAGATCTAGTTCCTAAAGAATTAGGGTTTGAGCTAAACCCGTTAAATGTGGGTATTAACGGGTAAAGTTGGAAACTTTACCCTTAAATGGAGATTTTGTGTATATGAGAAGTATGAAGCTTAGATCTGAAGAGTAGGGGCTTAATCCATTAATATGTAGCAACAAACTGAGGAACTCGGCGAGTCCAGAGAGGAACTCGACAAGTTGTGTCGATTTGTCTCGATTCTGTAAAGGGTAGAACTCGGCGAGTTTGAGGAGGGACTCGACGAGTTGACTCATTTTATCACGACAATGAGTAGCAAGGGAACTCGGCAAGTCAGGGTGATGACTCAATGAGTTAAGTCAACTCGGAGTGTTGACTTTGACTTTGACTGAGCGTTGACTTTGACTTCGACCTTGACTTTAACCAAGGTTGACCCATGAAGGGGTCCTTATGTAAGGAATGGTATCTAAGGGGTTGTTTTGTATAGAGCGTGAGTAGAACCGGTTGCAGGATCAGAGACGTTCAGCTACTTCACTCGACATTTTAGGTGAGTTTTCCTCTAGTAGGAACGGGTCGAAGGCACCAATGTCGTCCCGTTTATGTATGTTAGCATATGCCAGACTAAGGTCCGATGCCGGGCTCTGCCCGATGTAGGTTTATATGTTTCCAGACTTCGGTTCGATGCCGGGGCAAGCCCGATGAATGTTTGTATGCTTGATGTCTTCGTGATTGTTGCATGTGTCTGTTTGAATGTTTCCGGACTTCGGTCCGATGTCTGGGCAAGTCCGAGGAATGTTTATATGTTTATGTTATGTGTTTATGTTTATATGTATTTGTTGACATGCTTATGTATACCGAGCTTTCTCGATGTCGGGCGGGGCCCGATGCTGGATTTTGGTCCGATGTCAGGCGGGGCCCGATAACGGACTTCGGTTCGATGCCGGGCGGGGCCCGATGTAGTGGGCTAGGCCCAAGTTATGTGTTTATGTGATTATATGTATGGTATGTGGTAGTTTTGAGAGACTCACTAAGCTTCGTGCTTACTGTTTTCAGTTTTGGTTTCAGGTACTTCCGCTGGTAAGGGAAGAGCTCGAGATGACTACATTACACACACCACAACGTTTAGCCTGGGATGACTTACTCTGATATTTGGACATGTGATTTTGATAAAGTGTTTTTATATGATGTTTTGAGATACTATCACTTATGTTTTTATGAGATGATTTGGGTTACTATGGTTTTATTTATAAATTAAAAATGAAATTTTTGGACCGTATTTTTGGGATGTTTCACATTTAATTGATGCAAACGGTGTTGAGGGACAAAAGTTTCATTAAAAGAAACTTAATTTTCCAAATAATTAGGGTTAGGGAAAATGGGATACAAGGTTGGATAATGAGGGGTGTTTATTTGTAAATCTTGGGTGTAACAGTCTTGAGGGAGAGATCGATTGATTGTTATCCCATGTGTTCCTTTTCTAGTTCTTACGCATAACAAATCAAATCTATCCTTCCTCCTAGGGTTCGTCACATATCATAAGCAAAGGGAAAAAAGCGCGATCGTGAGGGAGAGAGGGACGTGAACAACGAGCGCAAGAAGGAGAATCTTGAGGTAGTGAAGTG
The DNA here is from genome assembly GCF_052849685.1 of Lactuca virosa. Lineage (NCBI taxonomy): Eukaryota > Viridiplantae > Streptophyta > Magnoliopsida > Asterales > Asteraceae > Lactuca > Lactuca virosa. The sequence continues at coordinate 189,541,617 of NC_136428.1, read as the reverse complement.
TGGAGGTCGATATGAATTTGGAGTTTTGCTATTGAAGCCATAAAATCATCCTCGGGGACTGGTATGTTCTTGATTCTTTTATTCTCACGCGTTTTGAATTCAATTATTAGGGATTTTGGTTGGTTGTTTGAACCGATGTTGTGTCTTGGTGTGTTTCGGCATACTACTTCACATCTTCAACTCTTATGATTTCTATGGGTTTAATTGTAGTTGGAAATGGATCAACGTATATTGGTGAAGTCCTTGATTCTCCAATTTTAATGTGTTATTGTTCCAATTACTTGATGAAATAGTCAAAATCATGAGTCAAAATCCCTTTTTTGGTGGTATAGTTTTCTACATATGATTTTCCTGCATACAAGACCTTGTTTTGAACCATTCAAAAAGCTTTCAAATCATCCCTTAAGTGTCTTGATATTTATTTTAAAATGTTGTTGTTTCATAGTAAAAATATGTCAAATACAGATTAGTATGTGCCTTAATATAGAGCTTAATGAACTCTTAAATGGTGGGAGTAGAGTTTTGTGTTTGGTGTCATTATAGGATCCTATTTTCAATCAAGTTTTAATCATCTCTTTGGTGTTTTCATTAAGTATTCAATTCAACTACTAATACACTTGCTCAAGGCCAAATGGGTGAAAATTTGAGTAATCATAATCCCTTGGCTAAAGCCTTAATGTGTTTGTTGATTTTTGCGAAATTACAAATCTTGAGAGGTCTGTAGAAGGCCATTTTGATCCGAATTATAGAAAATCACCACAAGAAGAAAGTTGTAGGAAACCAAGTCTAGTTTTTAGAAAGTTTGATATCAGTTTAGTTGGAGATCTAAGGTGCATAATTGAAATGTATAATCCATATACGGTGATTTGATTCACACTTGGATGACCTTGTGATTACTTTTGATTGATGTTGATATGATATTTGTGATGCTATAGAATTCTTTGTGCTATTTCTCTGTTATGAGTTAATTGTTATGTGCTTTCACTTTGATAAAATTGATGTATATGGTATGCTGTCTTATGTTACTTGAAAGAATGATGTGTGACTATGTGTAGATTCTTTCTCGTTAGATATAGTGTATGTTTTAATATTCGATTAGATATTAAGATTTCTTTCTTTATTTGATGTATGGTTGATATTGTGGGGATATGTGTAGAGGGTATAGGTAGCTGTTGATCTTTGCCTCAAACCATATCTGGATCATTGAGGATGCCTACTATGTAGAAAGAATATGTATATAAGGAGCTACAACCACAAAGATTTGTAGTTACCGGTCCTTCTAGATGGTCGTGTGACACGTAGTTTGTGGCCACTTCAGTGTTTGTGGGCTGGAGTGATATCGATCCCTTGTTCGTGGCTAGTACAGGCATTACATGGGATTCGTGAGGTGTTGTGGTAGAAGTGGCACCGCGTATACCGATTCCTGAATGATACGACAAAGTACCTGTACTTTGAATAGTCGAAGTAGTGAAAATGAAGTCTTAGGAATGGTGTTTCGTTTAGAATTCATGAGCCATTTAGAGCATTCAACTAGTCATGCATACAAGTAGTGAACGTGGTGTTTCTATTGGGTTAGGTAGCACTATGGAGCACATGTCTATCATATGGTTAGATAGATATAATAAAAGGTTTAATATATAACAAAAGGTTGGTTATTTAATAAAAGGTTGAATAAATAATGAAAGGTTGGTTATATGTGAATTGTGATTGTTTATATGTTGTGTGGTTGTTTATATGGTATACAGCTAATCATATATGTTATGTGGTAGAATTACGGTTGAACATAAATGCATGTATGTGGTTGAATATGTGATTGAATAATTATGAGATACAGTTATTTGCTAAGTGGTATTTTTCTATCATGTTTTATGTTTTATCGTAAAATGAATGATTGAGCCATTTGGGGTTTGTATGCATTATGTGAAACCTTTACGAACTCACTTAGCAGGGGCTGAAACTTGTTTCTTCACCCTTGTGCCTTTGACTAGTGCAGGTAGCTTACGAGATTTGATTGGTGAGAGAGGGTTACCTTTGGGTTAGTTTAGTTGGATTTGATGATACCTCTTTAGACACATGTGATGTATTACCATTGTAGACATGTACTTTTGTTACGTTTTAAATGATTTGGAATTATGATTTCGATTTGTGGTAACGTTGTCATTTGAAATGATTTAAAATAACTAAACCAAGTCTTCTACTAACGTATTTTGTTAATTATTTTTTGAAATAAAAGAAAAAAATATGGTCAAAATCACGACGTTACAAAGGATCCCTTGAGATCTAACCTGATGGATCACTGTAAGCAACGAGTATACCATACTGTTTTGGGGATTCCTTGGCCAATATTTTTCATTAAAGGCAACCCTGTTTGGGGGATAGAGTATAAACACCTATGGGAATGAACACCCGCTATGTTACACAATACGTATGTGGGTTATAATTGCACACTAAAACGTATTTCAGAAAATTGTCTAGAATAATCAAGTGTTGTCATCTTACTTTGGTAGATGACCCATACATACCTTCTTGGTTTCCTGATACAGACCCACCATTTCTGGTTATCTAAAGTAATATCAGTGCAGTACTCTGATACGTAACCCGTACACCAACACATAATAGTGCCACAGAAAAGAGCTCTACTATCCGTTCAAATCTCACACTCACACTCAATATCAAACTACTCACTTATTCAACTTAATTTGAACTAAGTATTCTTAACAAGCCTTAGTTTAGAACTAGACTAGAATATAATACATGTAATCAACTTCAAATACCGTTTTTCTATTCATCCTATATTGTCTCAAAATAGGGTATACATTTAACACAAAGTAGTAAGTATCTGCAATACATTTAATCTTTTTAAAGTAATAATACTTCTATTAAGATTGTCATGTAGTATTACCAAATATTCATTTAATATATATATATATATATATATATATATATATATATATATATACAATATATGGTTCATACAATGTATGTCATGTGGTATTACCCAATATACATTTAACACATATTCCAGATAATAAGAATTTAATTCACATATAAGCTTTCAACTGATATTTAATATTGTTATTAAAATCGCACTCATGAAGGTAGCTACGCACTTACATATAAGGCATACTTTTATCATAAAATACAAATAGCAAACTTTCAACATATATTTAATCTTTTAAGTAATAGATACTTTTATTAAAATCATGCTCTTAAAAGTAAGTATGCACTCACCTTATTGAGGTGCAAGATTTGTGGGAAATTTAGCTCCTCAACTAAAACTTTAATTTTCCCTTTTAACGAGCGAAATATGAATATTACTAAGTCATGGTATTTGTTCATATTTATAAGGTTATATTAACGGACTCCAGATTCTTCATTAACCCATTGAATACCAAGTTCTATCAAATAAGGAATGACCAGATAAGATCACTTTTGGAGATAGGACCTGTATGGTATATAAATATGCTCCTTAGAAAATCCACTTTAAACACCTCACTAAGATCTTGCCTAGACATCACTCTCGTAAGTATATAAATCAGTATAAAAACTAAAATTACTGATAATTCTTATTCATAGGTTCATAATAGCAAAAATGAACATAAATATTAGTTACACGTAATAATCATAGTAAGTGTAACTCAACCTACATGTTTTCTAGCAAAAATTCGGAAACTTTGTGAGCGTAACTTCAACGATGAATAATTCCTTCATCGGGCCTTCCAATTCCACAGAGCTTCTCTAAGATGCTCGAAAACTCAGAAATTTGATTCCAAGGGTGCAGAAAAGAGGTGGAGATATAATGGTGTGAAAATATGAAGAAAAGAGAAGCTATTTATAGATTTTTTGAAAGGCGTGTCGCACCTGGTTACATGTATGTTTCTTGTTGTACCACGTGTCATCCAATAGGTTGGGAAAGGGGTTGTCCGGTTCTACTATGTGGCACCTTCTGGGTGGTGCCACGCCTCCTTCAGCATGTAAATTCTTGCAATCTTTGATAAATTGTATCTCTTTGCATACCTATCAATATTTGATAGTTCATCGGGGACAATGCACAGAGAAAATTCTATTTTGTCTGAGAAAGCATTGGTATACTCATAAATAGACATGTTGCCCTTCTTCAGTGTTATAAATTGGTTCTCCAGCTCAAGCATGTTTTGAGATGAGCAAAACTTGCATTTGAAGTACACCAAAAATTATGCTCATGTTAATTGCACTGGCTTGTTAGGACTTATCATCTTTCCCAATGCGTTCCACCAAAAAATTGTTTCACCCTTAAGTTGACGATCAGCGAAGCTGGTCCGCGACTTTCCCGTGCAACCACACATGATGAATGTTAACTCCATTTTGGAAATCCACTCCATAACTCCAACTGGATTCTCGCTCCTATGAAAAGATGATAGTTCGCAAGTCAAAAAATACATATACTTGCACATGCCTCTTAGATTATCATCATCCCTCCTGACTTCTAGTTTTTCTAGAAGAGGAGGTGGCCCTTTATTACTTCCTGAATCTTCATTTCCTTCCTGAACCGTTGGTTCATAAGTAGGAATTGGCTTAATATTTAATGACACTATGCCTCTATGATTTTCCAGTTCTTTACTTTGGAAACCCCTAAACTCAATTTGTTGTTTATACAACAATCTTTGCATCATTAACCGAGCTTCATCAATCATGAAAGAACAACTCTTACTCCGTTGTTTTGAGGTACTGGAACTCTATTGTTATTAACGAATCTACCCATCCTGGTAATCGTCATTTCGTTCTATACTCATAGAACATGAGTAATTCACATATTAATATCTTAATTACTAATAATATCATATAAGGAATCTCTCGTGAATTATGATCATATACAAATAGAAAATAAGGTATGCAACTAAAGCAAGCTATATATAAATTATCTAGCACATAATAACAACTTAGGCATCTATCCTAAAGCAAGCTAGTGCATATGTCTATATAATAGAAATTTAGGTATACAAACTAAAATATAATAGACACACTTCTCACCATCATCACTGAGCATTCGAAGTTTAAGTCTAGAAAAATCTTAACTCCTAGTTCACTTAATCTAATGTTCGGATACCAACTGTGACCTTCCCTATTTTCTAAAACCGAAAAAAAAACTTTTCTTTATGCTTTCAAAAAACATTGTCTTTGTTTGCGGAAAGTCACAACTTATTAAAACGTTTTTAGTACAAATTTTGTTTCAAAATATCAAAACCCTAAGGATATCATTATCAATAACAACATATATTACATCGAAAAGACATATCGGCCCTAAATACTATTGCAAGTTGTCTCTTATTCAATAGGCATCCTAACCAAGTTCCAACAGCTTTATTACTGCTACATGTGATGCATATAATTTGAGTAGGTCAGGTTTGGGAACCTGGTGAACCTGGTGAGACACGCAAGGTTTTCAATCCTACAATATTATTATGATAATAATCCATAAATAAAAATCTTGCAAAACCAACTATTACCAAAAAATATAGATATAACATACTATATATATATATATATATATATATATATATATATATATATATATATATATAAGACACTATACCTTTTACCCTTAGTTATCTGACTCGTCAATTCTTACATGTTGATCCTATAAAAATAATCCATTGAGATCTAACATGATGGATCACTGTAAGGAACATGTAGACCATACTGCTTCAGGGATTCCTTGGCCAATATTACTCATTAAATGGAATCATGTTTGGGGGATACAATATAAACACCTAGGAGAAGGAACACCCACTATGTTACATAATACGTCTATAGGTTATAAATCCACACTAGCAATATAATTCAAAAGACTGTCTAGAATAATCAAGTTTTGTCATCCAATTCTAGCAGATGGCACATACATACCTACTTGGTTACCTGATACAGATCCACCATTTTTGGTTGTCTAAAAGAATATTGGTGTAATACTTAGATACGTAACACATACACTAGCACATAATAGTGTCACAAAATATAGCTCTACTGTAACACCCAATTCAAGGTACTCTTTATTTTGACCCTTAGTGTGTAAATAGTTTGCCAATTTGGTCCCTAGGGGGCATTGTTACCATTTTCGGAAAAATGGGAGTACGTTGGGAATACTTCATGTGCGCTGGGTGTACGCAATCAGGGAACAAACCCTAATTTTATGGTTTGCACCCTATTTAAGCAACATTATTACCCATCATTCTCTCATTTCCCAGCCTCTGTTACCCGTTGAGCCTCATTTCAAAACCATGCATGTGTTTATGTCCATTTGTTGAAAGTAGGATGCTAGATTTAGGGTTTGAGTTCTTTTAAGCCATGAAAAGGCTCCAAGTTAGTAATTTTATGGATTAAGACATTCCCCAAGGCTTGGATTTGAAGTTTGGACGTCCGGTTGTAAGCATTAAGTGCTTAATAGGAAAATTTGCTTAATGGGTGTGTACGCTACGCGTACGCATTCGAGTCCCTGATCTGCCAAGCCACCCAGTCGGTCGGGAGTACTTCTGGTACGCATAGCGTAATATTCCTAGCCATGGGCTTTTGTGGTTTGGGCCATATTTGATCTATTTGGGTTTTGGGATATGTTGGGCCACTAGCCTTTCTAACTTTGGGCCAATGTTAGGCTTTAGGCATTCCTGGATTTGGGTCCATATTGGGATTTAGGTGTCCTTTAGGAGTTGGGCCACTATTGGGCTTTTAGTGGCATTGAGTTTTGGCCTCGGGTATTAGGCCAAGTGAGAGAAGGGTAAAATGGTCTTTTACTCTGGGTGTTGGACAAATGAACTAGATTCCCGGTTATGGTTTATGGCCTAATTATTAATTCGGGTTTATTTGATTGGTTGGCGTCGGGATTCTCTGTTTCAACAGCCTGATCATTTGTTTGACTGACAACAGACTATGGTGTGTTTGCTCAATATATGGTACGACACTAGGATATGTTATGTGCTTGTAGTCTTTGTGACACCTGTTATATTTTGTGTATGCATGTGTGCCTATTTGCTATATGTATGTGGGGTAACATAGACCCGGGAGTGAAATACACCTGGTATAGCGTGGTGCTGACATATGAGTTGAAATAGACTCGGGAGTGAAATAGACATGGGAGTGAAATAGACCCGATGCGGCCTTGGGATGACGAATGAGTTAAAATAGACTCGGGGGTGAAATAGAACCGGGTGAAGTAGACCCGAGATAGCCTTGAGCTGGCATATATGTATAGTATGTGGTATTCTGGGGAAGTCATTAAGCTTTGTGCTTAGAGTTTTCAGTTTATGTTTCAGGTGCTTCCGGATCGAAGGGGAAGAGCTCGGGATGATCACACCGCTCACGCCATGAATTTTCACTTATTTGACTCTGATGTGTTATGGATGATTAAGAATACATTATGATTCCCCTTTCATTTTCATAAACTCATTTGGTTGATGTTTTATTTAATATAAAAACAAAAAAAAATTGGCTTTGAGTTTTGGGACGCTACAAGTAGGTATCAGAGCCTTGGTTTGAGGGACTTAGGCATACTCTCGGGTATATCTGAACCCAAACTGTGGGTTTGGCAAATTTTTCATAAAAAGGAAAATGTTTTATAAAATGAGTTTTTCTAATAAAAAAGGGGTGTGGTGCATGCAATCGACCGAGCTCAATTAAGTTTTCCTCAAATACCCATACATGTTTTGTGTTATGCTTTGAATTGTGAATCTGTGAATCACATGCTAGATTAGGGCTAAGGATTTGCTCAGTATTGCATGATAGAATGCTAGGAGAGATGCATTTATATGCCTACTGTATGAGCTTGTAGACTTGCATGCTAGTACAGATCAGTCAGTGATATGATGGCTTGTTTAGGTTATGCCTTAATTCCGATTACTCAATGCTCAAATTCTGCTTGCTTTGTGCTTTTAGTAGTTTCCATTAACATCATCTAACTAATAAGCGAATACGCTAAGTTATGTATTACTGAGATTAGATAATTTTAGAAGGTTAGGTTTAACCTTATTACACAACTCTTGTTTGAGTCCAACCGTTTTAGTGTGAGACCTTTCATTCTAAGAATTATCTGGTTTCAGTGGTATGTAATTGTATTCGTAAGCTAATTAAAGGGTGCTAAGAGGGAGTTCCTTCTGTAACAGTTGGTGGAGAGTGGTGTGGTTGTAGCCCTAGGAAAATCTAGGAGGTAATTCGGTGCCGAGAGCCTTGAGTCATTGAGGATTTTTGGATTTATAAGGGAATGACTTGGAGGACTAGGGGTTATCTTTGAGGAAAGCACGGATAGATGTGTAAAGTATTATGGGCACGTACTACTAGAAGCAGATGATCTGTACTCGAGTCAAGGAAAGTCACAATGATACCAGGAAGCTTGTATAATATGGGATTCCTTGATGTATATATGTGTTTTGAAGGTTTGAGTGGTCTATTTTTAGTATGGTGGCCACACGAGGAGGTTCTGGCAACGGTTCAGGTTCGGGCACTAGTGCTAGACATATGGATGATCAGATGTGGAAGTTCATTTCATCAGAGATTACCCACACTATTCTTGAGTAGACTCTTCTGATCTTCAGTACGATCAAGGAGAGTATCATAGAGATTCTAGATGAGTGCTTGGGTACTTTTCGTTCTAAGATGGTGGAAATGATGGGAGCTTACACTTTGACTTTCTGTGAGTTCCGGGCAAGTGGGTCTCAAAGTTCTTCGGGAAAAAGGACCCGATTGCAAGTAGACCTTGGTTAGCGGATGTCACGAACACCTACCATACTAGCTATTTCCCCAAGAGGATAAAGGTTAGACTTGCATCCTGTCTTCTAAAAGACAGAGCTCGAGATTGGTGGGAGGAGATTGGACACGCCTTGGGAGGCGAGGCAGTTGTGTCGATGACTTGGGAGGATTTTGTGACGAGGTTTCGGGCTGAGTTTGCACCTGTGATTAAGGACCAACAGTTAGCGAGAGAGTTCCAGGACCTTCGCCAGACTACTGATACGGTGATGGAGATCACCGTTATGTTCCGTGATAGGGCTTTACTGGTTCCGCAGTGCGTGACAGACGAGGAGATGAAGAAGGCGAGATATCATGATATGCTGAGGAGTGATATCAGACAGATTGTGAGTATATCCAGTTGCAAGACTTAGATGACATGGTGGCGAGGGCCAGAGAAAGGGAAATTGATTTGGAGATAAAGAAGAAGAGGAAGTAAGCAAAGGGAAGGACACTTAAATGTGAGAGAAGGTCTAGTCAGAAACTTTGATTCTGCTTCAAGTAATTCCACTATCTAACTCTGTTAAGTTCCTAATACAAAATGTGACTCGGTTACATTTTTGTGTTTGGCAGAATCAAGCAAAGGGAAGGACACTTAAAGAAAGAGTATGTTGAATCTGATCACGAAGATGGATTTCAATCGCATGGTTCGAAGATCGGATTCTTGAGCTACTACTTAGGAGTTATGATAGATTGCTAGGAAATATGTAATAGCATAGTTTTCATTTAAAGCTGCATTGTAAGGAAAAAGTTTTCCGTATTTTATAAATAAATAAAAATTTGATTTTATTTTAGTTTATATCTCCTTGCAATGGCTTTTATGGAAAATTGATGTTTATATGTTTCTAGCAATAATGGAAATATGAATTTGATTCTTTCTTTTGTGTTAGTTTACCAAATAAGGAAAGATTCTCATCACCCAAGTTTTCAGTTGGATAGAAACTTGGAATCATACAAGTTGTATAGTATGATGAATGAGAATTTTCAAATTTGGAAAATTAAGACTAGTTCCTTGTTCACATATATATGTGAGTCAAGTGAAGGACTAAGGGATCGAGTACACATTTTTGTGCACTGGTCAAGTCCACCACAAAAGATCGATAAGATTATTCGTCACGATTTACTAAAGTTTAGTAAATATGGTTATACTTACCAGTTTAAGTATAATTCTGAAACATTGGAAAATTTTCAATGTTTTGCAGGACGAATGAGAAGAATCAAATTAGCCAGAAAGATAAAAGTTTCTCAAATCTGAAAGATGGGAGAGTACTTTAGTATCATGTTTTGTGATCATCTTAATGATTAAGAAACCATGTCACAATTGGTCCTCTAAGGACATCTTAGTGCATTCCTATGGCTAAGAAGAGGAATCAAGAATTGCTGAAATGGTTAAATCAAGAAGGTGAGTCATACTTCGTTCCAAAACAAGTATTAGAGACATACTCTAAGACTGTAAGTGGAGTGACATATCTTAAAGAAAAGTTTATAAAACTTGTCAAATGTAAGATTAAAATGTATCCTACTCTTGTACATTTGAAATCGGTAAGTTGTGATGGTTTGGATAAAACAAAGACCAACTAAGGCCAATTGTGTGAAGTGTTTGTCTTGATAAAGAATCCGTACTATCTCTTGAATATTTGGCAAGTGAGTCTTATATGTCAAGAGGACAGTGGGAGTCTTAAAGATCTTGAAAAAGCTTCTAGATCTAATCAAGAAGAAAAAAAACCTATAGTTTATCACTAGCTCACGACTTGAGTTTTATAACCTATCGTGTTGACATATTCCTACTTCAGTGCCCATTCCAGTGAAAGTTGGTTTTGCATATGAGTTCTGAGAGTTCTCAATTGGTTGCATAACAGCTGGGAAGCAATGGTAGGCCCCTGTGCTATCAGATGGCAAGAAGTTAAGACTGCAAAAGGTCAATCCATATAAGTTTGGATTTGTCACTAACCTTGTCTTGTGATTATGGTTTTGAAAAATTCACATGGATAGGAACACATACACCATAAGATCTAAGTGTCATAAGGTTTCTCTCCGATTCATGAAAATGATGGTGAGGAAACGCTTTCACTAACTAGATTTTAGGTAGACAACAAGTGTGATATTTGCATTCTCAAAGTCGTTAGTGGAGCGTGTGTGGTTAACCGACACACTAACATGCACTTGTGAGGAATGTAAAAGGTGAAAACAATTGAGACTATGATTACGGCATCCCTCTTCACAGTTCTGAAATTGTTTAGACACACATGTGTGCTATCTAGGGAAAGGTGTATGATTTTGATAAAGTTTTATCAAAGCATCTTCTATCAGAAATATGAACTTTGGTAAGAAGGTCAATAAAGTATTGCTTTCTAGAAGTCCAGCAGATTTCTGAGTACATGACAAACCTAGTGGGAGCATAAGCTTCATGCTAATAGTCATCATGCAAGTGAGAGCATGATAATTATAATAAGTGTTGCAAGTTAGCAGTGTTAATTATAGAAAAACAAAAGGTTTCAATTGGGAAAAAGTTGTTTTGCTATAATTAAGGGAGAGGAAATTATACTTCACTTCAATTCTAAAAGCTTAGATTCAGGTTTTAATCATATTTAGTCAAGGATATATATATATATATATATATATATATATATATATATATATATATATATATATATATATATATAGATTTTATGCTGGAATGGCTCAACATAAGGAAATTCTAATTGGGTCCATTATTTGCGTTCTAAAATTCGATTATGATTACGACATCCCTTTTCATAATCTGAATTATAAGAACTTGGCAAATAGAAATAGAAATATTATAGCAAAAGACTGGTTTAGTATCATGTCTTGTTCAAGAGTAATAGTCAAAAGGGGAATATGGAAATGTTCCCCTAGGTGGAAGTTATTCATTAAATCTGTGTAAGATTAGGAAACTTAATGCAAGAAGAATGTTCAAAGGCAATGAACTTTGAATATGAGACTTCGTTTCCATGGAGTTGATCTCCACTGGAATACTCTGTAATGTCTGTTGACAAGTCTTTGTGACTCTGTGCATAATCATTACAAGAGGACCAATACATATAAGTTTAGAATCTAACAAATTTAGGTAAATGGCAGGAATTTGAAATTCTTGCATTTGCGGTAAGGATTTGGGATTGTGAAATGAGTATCATTGGAATTATGTTCAATCGATCTATTTTACATAGTAAAGATCATAGACAAACTTAGTGTGCATACTTGGTGTATGGCATAACTAATGTTTAGACAAACATAGTGTGCTTACTTGGTGTATGGCATGACTAGTGTTTAGAAAAACATAGTGTACCTGCTCGGAGCATGGGACAGCTATTGTTTTATATCAAGTATAAAGTTGATAGTTTGAAACAGTATACAATGAATAATGTGTAATCAATATGGTGATAAATAAAAGTTGTTTTATTTATATTCATAAGTTCTGAGACCATATTGGATTCGATTATTCTTGTGTTTCACTTTGCATGTTTTGACTTCCAGAATAACTAGGTCATTCTTCCTGAATGACTAAGTTATTCAAACCATCCATAGTCGGTCATATGTTGGGAGTAGATATGAATCAAGACTGTCATGAAGCTGGATTGTAGATGTCCAAGGTATGGGACATAACAAGGATTGCTGCAACATTCATGAGTGCTCATAAGTTCTGAGTATTGGATTCAACCCACACTCACTGGTATCACTTCATGGAATTTATCTCGAGTGATCGTGAGACGGTAATATCATATAAGTCTTCAAAACTAGAGATATGGCTTGTTGCCTATGAGTTGGTTATACATTGATTGTACGTAAATGCATTGGTAACTCGATGTCATAAAATGTGCCTTTGTGTATGATTCAACAAGTAGTAGAACAAGCATATGAGTCGAAGTTTATCTGTTCCTTCTTGGATTAGAAGCGATATCTGGGCCCCTCGATGATTTTGTGTTGACCCATGTACCGGGCCCGGTCAGAACTAAGTTGATTTGTTCAATTAAGTTCTATGTCAAACAACTCGGAAATCGGGAAACAAACTGCATGACAATAAGTAAGACATTGTTCCATGTATTTGTCCGGCTGATATCTAGAACAGAGGATTATATGATCACTTATCTTAAACGGCGTAGCATCATCATCTCAGTTCCGCGAGACCTTGAAAGAGCTACGATTGCTGATCGGTTCCTGAAGTCATTCTTGTAGTTATAGTTATTAGACTTATCCAAGTGGGAGACTGTTGGATTAGGTTTCCAAGTTCATAACTATTTCTGGAATGTACTTGACCCGATTAGCATGGTCCATTTGGGTTGCATGGCATCATGCATTTGGATAGACCAAAATGAGAGAAATAACATTTAAGGTCTATTAATATATTATAAGTTCTAATATATTAATAATATTATTTAATTAGTATTGATCAAGAATTAATTTGGAATTAATTAAGTGATCAAAAGAAGAGTAATTAAATATATGGGTTGATTGTGTAAATCGCTCATACTTATATAGTGGGCTAATGCTCCATGGATTATCAAGTTGGGCTAAAACCCATAGGATGATCCATGGATGCTCCATGGTGTCTTTGAACCCATGGATCACGGAAATGAAGAGCCATGTCAAGTTAGGGTTTACATGGTGTAACCCTATTTATAACACACTATAAAAGGAATATGTGAGCAACCAAAATCGGCCACTAAGTAAGAACAAGAGGGCATAGCCAATTTTAGAAGTGTTCTATTTCTATCAAGGTTATTCCAAGTGTATTTGGTGTTGTGTGAAACATTGGAGGCATCACACTTGAGGTGCTAGGCTCACAAGGTTCTCAAGGAATCCAAGCAACTAAAGGTATGTATTTCTTACTAGCTTTTATGTTTAAAAGTTCCCCATGTATGCTAGATAGGTTATGAACCTTGGAAAATCAATTTTGCATGTATCATAGTAAAACATAGATCCAAGGTTTCTAGGGTTGCATGTACATCATAGGAGTGTTAGAATGCTAAAAACCCAACAGTTGTAGCACCTCCTCCGGCGACCCTGTGGATTACAGATGGCCGTCAGGGTAAAGCGGAGGCGCCTGTTATGAGGAGCCGGACATTTCAACTAACAACTGAGGAGGCTCGTGTAATATCAGATGTGGTGACGTGTATGTATCTTCTCTTTGTCTCGTTATTTATGTTAATTTTTCTGCTTATGTTTGGGTTTTGATTTTACGCTCGTTCCATGTGAACGGTACCTCTGCCTTGTTTTTGTTTGATTCGGGGGCTAGCCGATCCTTTGTATCTATTGCGCTCAACAAGAGGTTCGTCGATGCCCCAAGGTAGCTGGATTATCCGTTAGAGGTTGAGATTGTTTATGATCGTCCTATGTGGGTATCGAGGGTTCATCGAGATTCTGTACTGGAGTAATTTAGTGAGCGGTACCCAATTAATCTGGTTCCTATCCCTTCGCGTGAGAACAAGGTTATTATAGGGATGGATTTGTTGAGTCCGAATGGGGCAGTGATTGACTGCGAGCATCAGTTGGTATGTATTCAAAGCCCAAGTGGCGGAGAGTTAGTGATCTAGGAAGAGGGTGCTCAGTGGGGGCCGATTCTATGTTTAGTTGTTAGGGCCAGACGCTATCTTCAGCAAGGATGTTCTGGATTTGTGGCCTATGTGATGGATACCCGGGAAAAGGGTAAGACGACGGAGGATGATGTACCAATTGTTTGGGAATATTTGGATGTGTTCCTAGAGGATTTGGCGGGAGTGCCTCCGGAGAGGCAGGTGGAGTTTTGGATTGACTTGGTTCCTAGTGCGGCTCCGATAGCCAAAGAAGCTTATCGACTAGCACCTCCAGATTAGGGATTTATCCGGCCAAGTAGTTCGCCATGGGGAACACCTATCTTGTTTGTAAGTTAGAACGATTGGTCGCATTGGATGTGTATAGACTATCGAGATGTGAATAAGCTAACAATGAAGAACCGTTACCCGCTCCCGAGAATTTTTGATTTATTTGACCAGCTCCAAGGTGCATCTTGGTTTTCGAAGATTGATCTGCTTTCAGGTTATCATCAGATGAGGGTCGGAGAGGAGGTTACGTAGAAGATGGCCTTCCGAACTCATTATGGTAATTACGATTTCGTAGTGATGCCCTTCGGGCTCATCAATGCTCCAGTTGCATTCATGGATCTCATGAATCGCGTATGCAGGCCTATGTTGGATTGGTCTATGATTGTGTTTATTGATGACATCCTGGTCTATTCCAAGACCCAGGAGCAACATGAGGAGCATCTAAGGGAGGTATTGGAGACTCTGAGGAGGGAGAGATTGTATGTGAAGTTCTCTAAGTGTGAGTTCTGGTTGCACGAGGTGTAGTTTTTGGGGCACCTTGTCAACCAGAACGGTATTCTGGCCAATCCGGCCAACGTCGAGACGGTGATGAGGTGGGAAGTTCTGAGGTATCCATATGAGATTCGGAGTTTCCTTGGATTGGCGGGTTACTATCATAGATTTATTCTTGATTTCTCCAAGATAGCGGTTCTTTTGACCCGATTGATGAAGAAGACCGTTACATTACGTTGGTGGCCTAAGAAATAGGCATCTTTTGAGACTATGAGGTAGAAATTATGTGAGTTACCGATTCTAACTCTGCTAGAGGGTGTTGAGGACTTTTTGGTGTACTGTGATGCAAAAATCATGAGTTTGGGTGCAATATTGATGCAGTGGGGTCATGCGATCACTTATGCTTCGAGTCCGCTGAAGTCTCATGAGGCGAATTACCCTACGCATGATTTGGAGTTGGGGGTTATGGTGTTTGCCCTCAATATTTGGCGACATTACCTCTATGGGGTCCGCTGTACTATGTACATGGATCATAAGATCCTGAGGTATTTGATGGATCAGCCGAATCTGAATATGAGGCAGCGTGGATGGTTCGATGTGGTGAAGGATTATGATTGTGAGATTTTTTATCACCTGGGTAAGGCCAACGTGGTGGGCGATGCTCTCAGCTGAAAGGCAGTCATTGCTCTGATCAAGGATGTGTGTTTGCGGATGACAGTGTGACATCCCCATTTTCACGGCCAGAAAAGACCGATTTTGTTTATTCTTTATAAAAATCAGAGTACTTCTTTTAATAAAAATCTTGCGGAATTTGTTCCCAGAAAAACATGATAAATACGTTATCAAAGCATTTCCGAAGAAATGTATTTTTATTCATTTTAAAACATTTGGGATGTCATCGTTAATACAGAAACATAAGCATAAACAGAACTTACATTCATTTACACTAGTGATTTACATCTCTTTTAAATCTCTCAGTGTAATGTAACTTCATATCGACACCTGTTATACAAATAAACTGAGTGGGTCAGGTTGGGAAACCTGGTGAGTACATAGGGTTTTCAACCCACAATAATATAATTATTATGTTTAAACATCAAACAATCAACCCAATTACCCATCCCCATTATGTTCTTTACTCTTAAGGATCTACACTAAGAATCAATTATTCCTCGTTCATTCATTCCTAAGGATCATCCTAAGGAATCGGCACGAAGTCCATCGTTGTCAATGACACAGCTGTCAAGCACAGCTGCTAGTTCTATCACTTAGGCGCAGCTGCCAGAATTGTGACATTCTATGTGAGGCGCAGCTACCAGTATTGTCCTTCAAGCACAGCTGCTAGGGTTTTCTCGTTTATTGACAGTATCGTTTTCGAGAGTCCACTCGCAATACATGTCAATGGGTTTTTAGAGTACACCGGTGAACACATCGTTCACAGCACCTACAGGTTGCGAGCCTGCCAGTGTTCCACTGGACTGTCTAGAATAGTCTGTGGTTGTCATCCATACTCTGCTAGATGATGGGGCCATCATTTGGGAAAGGCTTCTCACATCGTCCACCTCTCACACTCACCTCGTGGTCTATAACATCTCTCAATTCATCATCCAACTCATATTCCATCTATTACATCTACCCATGTTTTACCCAACATATTCTCGTAGATATATATATATATATATATATATATATATATATATATATATATATATATATATATATATATATATATATATATATATATATATATATATATATACAGTTTAAATCATTTGAAACATGTATAAAATCGTTCATCCAGCATAGATAGCAAGTATACAGATAATATGCACACATAGTATGTAATTTATATAAAATACTTCATATCTATCTGTAAGATGAAAGTAACTATGCACTCACTTGAAAAGGTGGTGAATCCGAACTCAGACAGCGCTTCGCTTCTTAAAAATAATTTCCTTCGACGAAACCTAGTATTATTACCACTAGAGTTAGTCTATTATTCGCCGAGACTAATTAATAGTCTAGCTATTATTACTATTATATAAACGTTAAACAATACTTATATAACCCATAATAATAGCCCAAGTACTTATTATAAGTTCCTAATAACGCTACTATAATTAAATAAACGATATATTAAAAATAGCGTAAGCGTAGCTCACTTACAGCGGGTTTTATAGAAAACCGGGCTTTGCTTGGAGCAGCGTTCTTGAGCTGAAAAGCTCTGCTTCTCGGAGGCGTCGAGCACTCCGGGGCTTCCGCCTCGTGCTAGGGAGGTTCCCTAGGCTTTTCGGGGGGTTTCGGGGTTAGAGAGAGGTTCTAGAGAGAGAGTAAAGAGAAGAAAGAATGGGAAAGGTGTGAAGAAAATGAGGGTGGGAGAGGTTCTATTTATAGGGTGAAAAATGGTTGAACCTGGTGCCACATGTCACCATCTAGTGACAAGACTTGGGGAGAAAGCAATGGCCAAGATTGTGCCACATCACCCATTTTCGCACAACACACTTCCGACTTCTAAAATCCGTAACTTTCACATACGACCTCTGTTTTTGACTTTCTTTATATCCATGCGTAGGCAAAAATAAGATATACAACTTTCATTTTGACTCCGTCAGCTAATTCTCGACCGATCTTAAATTTAACAGTACGAGGAGATTATACTGTTAAATGTCCGCGTAAAATTCATAACTTCTACATACGGACTCCATTTTTGTCTGTCTTTTTACCATTGACTTCCTATTAATGAGATCTTCAATTCTCCTTTAGGTCGCGTAGGCCAAAAACCGCTCGATCTAAAGTTCGAGTTTCGGGCTGTACACTGCTAAGTCGAAAGTTCGAAAAATCATAACTTCCTCATACGAAGTCAGATTTGGGCGTTCTTTTTATGGATTTTCTCGGTTTAACATATACTACAACTTTGGTTTAGATTACTAAGGCCAAAAATTCCTCTATCTTAAATTCACTATTTACGTCTCCCGGTGCCGTGCTGGTTTTGCCGAAAAATATCGACGGGCCATAACTTCTTCGTTATAACTCGGATTTCGGCGTTCTTTATATGTACGGAACCCTTGAGACATATTCTACAACTTGGTTAAGATTATTTATTCTAAATAATCGTTTGTCGAAAAGTCGTTTTCGACCCCTATTATTTCTAAATTGACTAGCCCGGATCTGCGGGCGTTACAATTATCTCCCCCTTAGGATGATTACGTCCCAGAATCATCAACGAAACAAGGATCGTATAATGACTCCATATGTCATATCTTCATCCTAGGTAATAATTATAACTTCTATATTCCTTCGAGTCTATCTCTTAGACTTATTGACTGCAAGTAGTACTCGATCGTGCACCTGCTCTCTATCTCCGGTTAGACTCCAAATTATGACCTATCATCATGTGATGCACGTTTAGACTCAGGTCTCTTCGAGTCAAATTCCAGAATGGAATATACCTTCCTTTATGTTCTAATGTGTTATAATCACATCTCAACATGTAGCACTTTTAGCTATCAACTCCTTTAACAACGAGCGCGATACTTCTAATGATCGCTTCGATTATCTTTCACTTCAATCTTCTGGCTTAAGTCAGATGCTACGTCGAACTTGGTTCTCTGAACCATGTAACATACTCATCGTAGTTGGACTCAATTCGATATGACCACTAGGGTCGGAATAACAACAATCTTCTTAGTCATTACTGAAACGATAGTAACGACATATTTGAATAAAACGGTATCAATTACTAGCTTCTTGGTAACCTTGTGACTTTCCCTGATCCAAGCGTGAGTCCTGTGCTTCCGGTAGTATATGCATCTACTACCTTTCACACCTACTCATACTCGTCCCAAGTATTGTCTCGCAGTCCCCAAGTCACCATACAAGAAAATCACATAACAGTTTAACACACCAGATAACAAAACGAAGACTTTATTATTTCTTGAAACTATTACATAGGTCTTCGAGTTCACCCTATACTATGCCTCTAACAGGTTACATTATATGATACTATCCCTTGGTTACTTCATAACTCGATCTTTGGATATTAAGCCTTCACTCCTGAATCCTTGCATTGTTATCTGCTTCGTCAAGGATCATTTGAAATGCTCTCGCCTTTGGCTTTGGCGGCACATTTGGCTTTGTAGCCCCTTCTCTCTTTGGGCAGTCTTGCTTGAAGTGACATTCCTCGTTACATGCGTAACATACCCTTTTGTTGAATGTACACTCGTTGGCGTAATGCCCATGCTTTCCACACTTGAAAAAAGTCACCTTTTCACCGCATGTTCCAGAGTGTTTCTTTTTGCACTTCTCGCACCATCTTTCTTCACTTCCTCTTCCTCCTCCAGACTTCAGGAATTTGGTCTCCTTGTTGGACCTTGAAGATCCTTCAAACTTCCTCTTCTCGCCAACTTCAACTTTCTCCAGACCCTTTTCCCTAATCTGAGTCTCAACATTCCTGGCTGCCCAGATGGCGGCTTTCAAAGTGGTTGCTTGCTTGACCATTGGACCAAAGTCCGCTGGTAATCCATGGGCAAACTTGTTGACCTTGGAGAGCTCAGTTGGAACTAGGTAAGGAACAAGCTTCATCTTCTCCGTAAAACTTGCAGCATACTCAGTGACACTCATCCTTCCCTTTTTCAGATTTTGAAACTCATTGTTGATCTCTAGGAGATCCTGCTCAGAGCAGCACTGCTTTTTCAGTTGCACCACAAAATCTTCCCAAGACATCTTGCTTGCTTCTCCCTTGGGCATCGTGTTAGCTAGTAGCTTCCACCAGCTCAATACTCCAGACTTTAACAGAGGGATCGCGAGAGCGGTCTTCTGTTTGTTGCTACACTCGCAACTCTCAAACATTGTCTCCATCTCGGAGATCCAGTCCATAACTTCCACCGGTGTTGGGCTTCCAGAAAAACTTGGGGGTTTTGATGCCATGAAATCCTTGTACTTGCATCTACGTCCGTCATTTCCTCCATCCTGATTGTTTCGTCTAACTATCGGTGGGTCGGCTCGACCAACCGTCCCACTATAGTTCCCTCCTTCTGACTGCCCATCACTGAGCTCGGGCTGTTCAATAGGCACCGTAAGTTCCTCTCGATTTTGTTGAAGTAAACGCCTTGTTTCCTCCATCTGACGATCCAACATCATTTGGATCATCGCTTGTACTCCGGCCATGGTTATTGGCTCAGCAGCGGCTACCACAACCGGTATTTGCTCAATCACTAGGGGTTGGTTTTTGTTCCCATTAGCATTCCCGGCTCCACTGCGGGTTCTTGCCATTTTGATCTATACACCGAATAAGGTGAATCTAGATCTTTATTTAGGATAGTCGTTTAAATCGACCTTATCACTTCGAAACATTTACATGTTAGTTCTAATATCGTAGTCGTACGTTTAGAATCCTAAACACATAAGGTTTCCAGATCCGGTCGGCAACAGACCATAGATCCGAACAAATAACAAAATATGAGGCATAAATCATTTAGCACATAAGGCATATTAGGCATACTTTCCTACATAAGCTAGTGCTCACATCTCACAATCATCGCTTAGCATTCTAAGTTTAAGTCTAGAAATAAATCCATATTCCTAGTTCGCTTAAACTAATGCTCTGATACCAACTGTGACATCCCCATTTTCACGGCCAGAAAAGACCGATTTTGTTTATGCTTTATAAAAATCAGAGTACCTCTTTTAATAAAAATCTTGCGGAATTTGTTCCCAGAAAAACATGATAAATACGTTATCAAAGCATTTCTGAAGAAATGTATTTTTATTCATTTTAAAACATTTGGGATGTCATCGTTAATACAGAAACATAAGCATAAACAAAACTTACATTCATTTACACTAGTGATTTACATCTCTTTTAAATCTCTCAGAGTAATGTAACTTCATGTCGACACCTGTGATACAAATAAACTGAGTGGGTCAGGTTGGGAAACCTGGTGAGTACATAGGGTTTTCAACCCACAATAATATAATTATTATGTTTAAACATCAAACAATCAACCCAATTACCCATCCCCATTATCTTCTTTACTTTTAAGGATCTACCCTAAAAATCAATTATTCCTCGTTCATTCATTCCTAAGGATCATCCTAAGGAATCGGCACGAAGTCCATCGTTGTCAATGACACAACTGTCAAGCACAGCTGCTAGTTCTATCACTTAGGCGCAGCTGCCAGAATTGTGACATTCTATGTGAGGCGCAGCTACCAGTATTGTCCTTCGAGCACAGCTGCTAGGGTTATCTCGTTTATTGACAGTATCGTTTTCGAGAGTCCACTCGCAATACATGTCAATGGGTTTTTAGAGTACACCGGTGAACACATCGTTCACAACACCTACAAGTTGCGAGCCTGCCAGTGTTCCACTGGACTGTCTAGAATAGTCCGTGGTTGTCATCCATACTCTGCTAGATGACGGGGCCATCATTTGGGAAAGGCTTCTCACATCGTCCACCTCTCACACTCACCTCGTGGTCTATAACACCTCTCAATTCATCATCCAACTCATATTCCATCTATTACATCTACCCATGTTTTACCCAACATATTCTCGTAGATATATATATATATATATATATATATATATATATATATATATATATATATAAGTTAAATCATTTAAAACATGTATAAAATCGTTCATCCAGCATAGATAGCAAGTATACAGATAATATGCACACATAGCACGTAATTTATATAAAATACTTCATATCTATGTGTAAGATGAAAGTAACTATGCACTCACTTGAAAAGGTGGTGAATCCGAACTCAGACAGCGTTTCGCTTCTTAAAAATAATTTCCTTCGACGAAACCTAGTATTATTACCACTAGAGTTTAGTCTATTATTCGCCAAGACTAATTAATAGTCTAGCTATTATTACTGTTATATAAGCGTTAAACAATACTTATATAACCCATAATAATAGCCCAAGTACTTATTATAAGTTCCTAATAACGCTACTATAATTAAATAAACGATATATTAAAAATAGCGTAGGCGTAGCTCACTTACAGCGGGTTTTATAGAAAACCGGGCTTTGCTTGGAGCAGCGTTCCCGAGCTGAAAAGCTCTTCTTCTCGGAGCCGTCGAGCACTTCGGGGCTTCCGCCTCGTGCTAGGGAGGTTCCCTAGGCTTTTCGGGGGGTTTCGGGGCTAGAGAGAGGTTCTAGAGAAAGAGTAAAGAGAAGAAAGAATGGGAAAGGTGTGAAGAAAATGAGGGTGTGAGAGGTTCTATTTATAGGGTGAAAAATGGCTGAACTTGGTGCCACATGTCACCATCTAGTGGCAAGACTTGGGGAGAAAGCAATGGCCAAGATTGTGCCACATCACCCATTTTCGCACAGCACACTTCCGACTTCTAAAATCCGTAACTTTCACATACGACCTCCGTTTTTGACTTTCTTTATATCCACGCGTAGGTAAAAATAAGATATACAACTTTCATTTTGACTCCGTCGGCTAATTCTCGACCGATCTTAAATTTAACAGTACGAGGAGATTATACTGTTAAATGTCCGCGTAAAACTCATAACTTCTACATACGGACTCCGTTTTCGTCTGTCTTTTTACCGTTGACTTCCTATTAATGAGATCTTCAATTCTCCTTTAGGTCGTGTAGACCAAAAACCGCTCGATCTAAAATTCGAGTTTCGGGCTGTACACTGCTAAGCCGAAACTTCGAAAAATCATAACTTCCTCATACGAAGTCAGATTTGGGCGTTCTTTTTATGGATTTTCTCGGTTTAACATATACTACAACTTTGGTTTAGATTACTAAGGCCAAAAAGTCCTCTATCTTAAATTCACTATTTACGTCTCCCGGTGTCGTGCCGGTTTTGCCGAAAAACTTCGACGAGCCATAACTTCTTCGTTATAACTCGAATTTCGGCGTTCTTTATATGTACGGAACCCTTGAGACATATTCTACAACTTGGTTAAGATTATTTATTCTAAATAATCTTATGTCGAAAAGTCGTTTTCGACCCCTATTATTTCTAAATTGACTAGCCCAGATCTGCGGGCGTTACAGACAGTGATTACCCCACTCTTAGAGCAGATTTGGGTGGCTCAGGTTGAGGTTATGAAGAAAGATCACCGGAAGAGCGAGCGCATAGTGGGTCAGGTGGCTTCCTTTGATTATGATATCCAGGTATTATTGACCCTTCATCGAAGGGTGTGGGTTCCATATTGGGGTGGTGTGCATCAGAATTTTATGGAGGGGGCGCACAAGTCGAGATTCTCTCATCTCGGAGCAACAAAGATGTATAGAGATCTCCGGCTCGACTGTAGGTGGCCATGCATGAAGCAAGATATGGCCTGGTATGTGGAGAGGGGCTTGTCTTGCATGAAATTCAAATCCGAGCATTAACGACCTCATGGAAAAATAGAGTCGTTGGGAGTTCTCGTTTGGAAATGAGAAGTGATTACGATGGATTTCATCACAAAGTTACCACAGACGACGTGCATAGTGGATTTGATATGGGTTATCGTAGATCAATCGACCAAGAGCACGCATTTCATTCCAATTTAGGAGAGTATTTCGACGGAGAAGCCGGCCAATGTCTACATTCAGCAGGTGGTGGCATGGCATGGGGTGCCGGTTTCTATGGTCTCTTATAGGGATGTCCGATTTACTTCCAGGTTCTGGAAGAGGTTGCATGAGGAGTTGGGTACTCTTCTTCATTTCAGCATGACTTCTCACCCACATATTGATGTTCAGAGTGAGCGGACTATCCAATGTTTGGAAGATATGCTACAGAAATGTTTTCTGGATTTTGGCGGTAGTTGGGTTACGTATCTTCCTTTGGCTGAAATTTTGTATAATAACAGTTTTCATGCCAACATTGATTGATCTCCTTTTGAGATGCTCTACGGGAGGAAGTGTAGGACCCCGATATGTTGGGTAGTGGTCGGTTAGCGGATCATGGGGAGTATCGAGGTGGTACTTAAGACGACGGAATTGACTCAACAGGTCTTTGGCAGACTTTAGACAACACATAGTCGACAGAAGAGCTACACAGACACACGTTGGTCAGACTTGGAAGTTCATATTGGAGATATGGTACTCCTGAAGGTGTCACTTTGGAAAGGTGTCATCCGGTTCAGGAAGTGGGGTAAGTTGGGCCCTAGGTATATTGGTCCTTTCAGGGTTTTAGCCCGGGTGGACAGGGCGGTGTATCGTTTAGATCTGCCATAAGAGCTTAGTCAGATTCATAGCACTTTTCATGTCTCTCAGTTGCGGAAGTGCTTGGTTAACGATTCTACAATGGTTCCATTGGAGGACATTCAGGTGGATGATCGCCTGAATTGTATAGAGAGACCAGTCACGATCCTTGACAGGAGGACGAAGACTCTACGAAACAAGGTGGTGGATCTGGTGAAGGTGTAGTGGCAGTACCGAAAGGGTTTTGAATGGACATGGGAGAATGAGGACGAGATAAGGGAGCATTACTCGGAGTTATGTGCGGCAGCGGACTCCAAGGACTAAATATAATTCAAGTGGGGAAGAATTGTAACACCCGATTCAAGGTACTTTTCATTTTGACCCTTAGTGTGTAAATAGTTTTCAATTTTGGTCCCTAGGGGGGATTGTTGCCATTTTCGGAAAATTGGGAGTACGTCAGGTGTACGCAATCAGGAGACGGACCTTAATTTTAGGGTCTGGACCCTATTTAAACAACATTATGACCCTTGATCCTCTTATTTTCCAGCCTCCATTATCGTTTGAGCCTCATTTCGAAACCCTAACCCATCTAGAGAAGATTTGACCTCTTTGTGTGTGTTTTAGTATGTTTTGGTGAACCTTGATGAAGAAGAAACTTGAAGAAAGGAGCTTTGATCAAGGGAGAGCTTGTAGATCCAGATTCCACTCATCATTTCCAGCTTCATTGAGGTATAAATCTTGGAACTTGATCATTATATGCTTAGATTGAGTTATTATGGAGTTTTGGTCACTTTTGCTCCCATGAATAAGATCTAGTGGGATTTTTCCATTCCAGATGTTTGGAGTTGCTTCTCTTGCTGTCTCTGAGGTCCCTAGTCCATAAAGTTAGCATCTTGATGGTTGAGGATCAACCATGCATGTGTTCATGTCCATTTGGTGAAAGTAGGATGCTAGATCTACGTTTTGAGTTCTTTTGAGCCATGCAAAGGCTCCAAGTTAGTGACTTTATGGATTAAGATGTTCCCCAAGGCTTGGATCTGATGTTTGGACGTCTATTTATAAGCATTAAGTGCTTAATATGAAAAGTTGCTTAATAGGTGTGTGTACTGGGCGTACCCAAGCGTATGCTGCACATACGTGTTCGAGTCCCCGATCAGACAAGCCATCCATTACGTTGGGTGTACTTCTGGTATGTGTAGTGTACTAGGCCTGGTCAAGGGCTTTTGTGGTTAAGACCATATTTGGACTATTAGGGTTTTGGGCTTTGTTAGGCCACTAGCCTTTCTGACTTTTGGCCATTGTTAGGCTTTGGGCCTTCCTGGATTTGGGCCTATATTGGGATTTGGGTGTCCTTTAGGAATTGGACCATTATTGGGCTTTTAGTGCCATTGAGTTTGGGCCTTTGGTATTGGGCCAAGTGAAGGAAGGGTAAAATGGTCTTTTACCCTGGGTGTTGGACAAATGAACTAGATTCTCGGTTATGGTTTGTGACCCAATTATTAATTGGGGTTTTATTTGATTGGTTAACGCGGGGATTCTCCAATTCAGTAGCCCGATCATCTGTTTGACTGATAATAGACTGATGTGAGTTTGCTCACTATACTGTAGGACATTAGGATATGTTATGTGCTTGTAGGCTTTGTGAATCCTGCTATATGCGTTGTATGCTTATGTTCCTGTCTGCTATATCTATGTGGGTGAAATAGACCCTGTACAGCCTTGTGCTGACATATGAGTTGAAATAGACTTAAGGGTGAAATAGACCCGGGGTGAAATTGACCCAGTACGGCCTTGGGCCGACGCATGAGTTGAAATAGACCCGGGGGTGAAATTGACCCGACACACCTTCCAGCTGGCATATATGTATGGTATGTAGTATTTCGGGGAAGTCACTAAGCTTTGTGTATACGGTTTTCAGTTTATATTTCAAGTGCTTCTAGATCAAAGGGGAAGAGCTCGGGATGATCGCATTGCACACACCATGACTTTTCACTTATTTGACTCTAATGTGTTTTGGATGATTATAAATACATTATGATTTCATTTTGGTTTTGATAAACTCATTTGGTTGATGTTTTATTTAGTATAAAAACCAAAAAAATTGGCTTTGAGTTTTGGGACGTTACATCTACTCTCTGTTCAAATCTCACACTCACACCCGGTATAAAACTACTCGCTTATTCAACTTACCGTGAACCAAGTTGTTTTTGAGAGGCATTAGTTTATAACTAGACCAGACTATAATACATGTAATCAACTTCCAATACCATTTTCCTGTTCATGCAATAATATCGCAATAAGGGGTATACATTTACACAAAATAGTAAGTATTCGGTATACATTTAATCTTTTTAAATAATAATATTTCTATTAAGATTGTCATGTTGTATTACCAAATATTCATTTAACACATATAACATATGAATAATCCTTAATTTATGTATTTATGATAATATTTACATTAATTTACTAATGTAAATAACGATTATTCTACAAAAGGTTTTAACAGAAAACACTGGTGTTATACATTTCATCTGGGATTTAATTTTGAGTTTCACGATTTCATCTACTTTGTCTCCTCTTCTCTTGCCAGCAACGACCATCACAACCATCAACCACCATCTATTTTGAACAATCATCTGAAATAACCAAACTAGAACAATAGGGTTGGAAATTACATTAAATAGACATCATTTGTTACTTTCCCTTAATACAACACCAATCTTCTTCCCATAACAAAACCAAAAAAATGGACTTGGAAATTACAACAATACCTTCCCGTCTATATTTCTTATGCAAACCTACACATTCTATTTTCAAAAATAATATAGCTGAAAACGGTTATAGATGAGAATAGTTGATTGATGAAGCAGATTGCATTCGATTAAATTTTTAGTTACCATGAGAGGGAATTAGGTTTCAGATAAGACGTGTGAGAGGGTATTAGGCCGGGATGGAGATGGTGGACAACAAATTGAAGAGGGAGGGGAGAGATTGGTTGTTAAAGATGGATGGAAGCTTGGAGAAGACGTCTATTTATATTTATATTTGATATTTAATTCATAAATAAATAGTTAAAAAAATAAATAAGGATAACATGGTCATTTTAAGTCTGTAATAAACTAAAGGCACAAAAAAATCACACTATATGAACCACCCATGATTAAAAATTAAATTATGGACCAAACACATAAATTACTCAAAACCACATGGACCATTCGTGTAATTTACTCCTCTATATAATCAACCCACCTTCATCACTCCACCTTACACAACCTGCTCTCTTTAACAAATCATGAATGAACCAAAACATGATTATCCTTACCCTGCTCAAGGTACGAATCTACTTCACATTTCTCCATCCTTTATTCATCTCACTTCCAATTCACAAAACAATTAACAATCATCTTCAACAGGAGGAGGTTATAATCAAGAACCGCCGGTGATGGCGCCACCTCAATATGCCGCACCTCCTCCTCCCCGACGACGTGGTTTCTTTGAAGGCTGGTATGTATTTCCCGCCTTTCTTTTAAAAAAAATATTTCCTATTTCCACCAATTTTTATGCATTTTATCATTTGGTTTATGGATTGATGTTTTAATTGGAATAATGTTTTAATTTGTAGTCTAGCGGTTCTGTGTTGCTGTTGTTTTGCTGACGAGTGTTGCTGTGATCCAAATATCATTTGCTTCTGATCGCTTTCCTTGTTGCGGTGAATAGAAGAAATATGAATTGTATTTTGTTCTTGTTTTGTTTTAGATTTTAATTTAAATGTATTTATTTACTTATTTATGGTGTTCTAATGAATCCATGTACTAGCACTTTGTGTTTGTGTCAATAAATTACAAATTTGTAATGTTTAATTGAATTATTATTCATAGTTTTTAAACAATTTATTTGATGATAAGATGTTTTTGCTTTTGATATAGTTTTTCCCAATCTTATTGTAAAACTAAAAAAATAATTCGAAATATCATAAATGAATTTAGAGTTAACAAATACCAATTACTTGTTAGTATTAATTAAAGTGTATATAAAAGTGGAGTTAAACAAAAAGAATGAACTACTATGAAAATGATTATTTTGGAACGTGAATGAGTAAAAGTATGGATTTTTGTTTTATTCTTTTTGTAGTGACATTTTTGCTTTATTTTTCAAAATTTTAGGTTATTTCATTTTGTTTTTCACTTTGTAATAATGATATCTTATCATTTATTTAGGGAGCAATTTTATACTTTTTGATAAATTTATATCATAAAAAAGATTTCTTGAGTTCTTGTTTGGACTTGGTTTTGAGTTTTATCAATTTATGCATTCAACTTGATAAAATGATAGTATATATTTGTAAAAGATTAAAAAATATGAATCGTTACTACATAAAATAATAAAAAAAATATGTCAAATTTTAAAGATTTGTAAATAATTTTATTACACAAAGGAATGTTTTAGTGTAATGATCTACTTAAAGTTAATAGTAGTCGGATCATGTATGAAGTACTTGTGAAATCAATAAGTTAGTATTATAAAAGAGAAATCAAATATTATCTTATTTTTTGTTTTTATTTATAAGATCAGGACAACTAACAAAATTCATATATTAGATTTTAAAAAAAGTTATTAGTTTCATTTGAGATTTTTAAAAAAATAAAGATTTTGAGATTCAACATCAACCACACATTTTTCATTTGACGTTTTAACATTCCACCATAACGACAACAGCAACGTATGCCTAAGAATAAATAATTATATACCAGAGACGTACATGATTATACATTTTTTTTAATGTATAGTTGTTTTCACTTTAAAATGAGTCTTCCTCACCCGATCTTCTCTTTTATGTTTGTGTGTGTATATATATATATATATATATATATATATATATATATATATATATATATATATATATATATATATAATCATAAGTGATTATACATAGATGTATGTTCACAAATTAAGTAATTATATATGATTACAGTGTTGGTGACAGAGAAGGTGGTGGTGGTACATGTAACGGACGTGGAAATAGTGGCGGCGGTTGTGGTGGTGATGAATGTGACAAGGGAAAAAGGAACGGACGGCGCTGAATAATCATTCATAATTATAACTCTCTCACTATGTCGGTACGCTGAAACGTTAGAGCGGCAAATAAGAAATATACTGCCGATGTTGAATCTTAAAATCTCTATTTTTTTCGGAATCTCGACGGAACCTATTTCATCACATGTCATTATTTTATATCAGTAGCAACAAAATGCATAAAACTATTTAATTTTTTAATATAAAACGGATCTAGAAGGCACATATTTTTTAATAAAATGTTTGTATTTAATCAAACATATTGAATTTGTATTGATAATAAGGATTTTAGAGTTATTTTAAAATCTTGGGTCTACTTTCATCAAACATTTTATATATAAATAAAAACTACACTTTCAAGTTTTTAAAATTTTTTTTTAGTGAAAAAATTCTACCAACAGACTCTTCTAATATGAATACTCGCATTTAATTTTTATGCAAATGAGTCGTCAATTTGTGAAGAAACATAGTCAAATTCATGAATTTAAGAACTTGTTAGTAAGTTGATCGTGATTTCTACATCCATATTTTTTCATATGAAAGCTTGGTCTATAATTAAAAATAAACAAGGACAGAAGTATGCACTAAAGACAAAACAACCAGTCTATATATATATATATATATATATATATATATATATATATATATATATATATATATAAAAGAGAAGATCGGGTGAGGAAGACTCTTTTTAAAGTGAAAACACGTGAGTATACATTAAAAATATTGGAAAAAAAATCTAAAAAAATACAAAATATAAAATCGACCATACTACTATATCCGACAGAAAAAAATTTGAAAAAAAAATTGCATCATCAAAATTGAAGCATGGACCATTTTTATAATCCATGATTTAATTTTAATGATGAAATTTTTTTTTTCCAATTTTTTTCTCTCGGATATAGTACTATGCTCAATTTTATGATTTGTATTTTTTTTAGATTTTTTTAAGGTGTCATCACTTTAAAAAGGGTCATCACCGGAATCGGACTATATATATATATATATATATATATATATATATATATATATATATATATATATATTATAAAACTAGCATTTTTCCTTGAACCTCATGTATTTGAAACTCCCAAAGCTTATATATATATATATATATATATATATATATATATAAATGAGACATTTTTACTTGCACAACATGTATTTGAAACCTTCATGACTTTTCATTTTTTTTCTAATAATTATTATAAATTGGTTAATAATGTTAAATTAATGCAAAAACTAAGTTTTAATAATAAATTAACAAAACTATAATATTAAAATATCATATTTTACTTATATTTATAGAATTATGACTTTAACTTTTTAAAATACTATAGTTAACTTGTTAGTTTAGAGATGCTGTTGTATGTGAGCATTTATCATTTTAAAGTCACAACTTTTGTATAATTTATGATTTTATGCAAAATAGTTAAGTTATTAATTTCATATTTTAACACAAAATTTGTAAAAAAATCACAATTTAATACAATCAATTCAAAACTTAATATATTTAATTAATAGTTTAATACATAAATTCACAGTTTAATTAAATGCATAATAATGCATTGTCATCTTAAATAGTATATTCATAGTTTAATAAACCTATTAATTCACTAATTTAGAGTTTTATGCAACAATTATAAAAAAGAATACATTCTTACATATTTATTCCACAAAAAATTTTGCTAACAAGAAAATTAATAAAGAAACATTCATATTTTAACTCATTTAATTCGCAGTTTAATTCACAAATTTACAATTTAATAAAATACATTCACATGTTAAAACTTACATATGATGATGTCGGGAGCCTTGGAGGTTATATTAGATATCAATTCAGGCATTCATCACAACTTACACCTTAAATTTATATTATTTGAGAAAGCATGAATATAATAAAAACACATTCAAAATTCATATTAAAACTTATAAAAATTCATGCATTTCCTGCTTAGAAGTTATAAAAAAGTTCATTCAGTCACAACTAAAGCTTATGAAAAATCATACATTCACAACTTGATACTTATAAGAAAATCATACATCCACAACTTAACACTTTTAAAAAATCATGCATTCACAACTTACTAACAGGGGATTCACAACTTAATACTTTATACAAATATTATTACAAATAAGAAAACAAACTTGGATTCATAACTTAATAACAGTGGCTTTAGAACTTATGAAATAACTGGTGGTCTTTCATAGAGTTCGAGAGAAAAAAAGAAGGAAGCGAGATGAAGATGTTTCACCGAAGCTCACACATCTGAACTTCAATGGTGGTGAAAATCGTAGATCTTGTCATTCGTTGGAGCTCGTAGATCTAACATAGCGAGTCAAATGAGGAGGATGAGGAGGAGGAGGAGCTGGTGGAGTAGATCTGATGTGGTGGCGGAACCATCGTTGTTTACTCATTTTGATTCGTACAGAATACGACTCAATAAACATTCTGACAGAATGAAAATAATTGAAAAAAATAGGTCTATAATAACCTTATAGACTATTTAATTAGTAAGAATGCATGATAATGACAATAGTTATGTAAAATTGAACGTATTCACATTACCAAACAATATATTTTCCTTGTCATTCTCACAGAATAGCATTGTCCACACGTCCGCATAATAGATGTCAATCCACATTTGAACTTAGCTCTCTCTCTCTCTCTTTATATATATATATATATATATATATATATATATATATATATATATATATATATATATATATATATATATATATATATAGTGGTTCAAATAAGAACCATAAAGATTTGGAACCCTAGGAACCCTTATTTCATAAATACTCATTAAATCTATATTGTGAATACTTATTAAGTATGTTAAAATCATGATTTTTTGTCTTTTTGATAAGAAAGGGGCAAAATTATAAGTTTTTTAGTCTAATATATTCATACGTACTTTTATCTATATTTTAACCCAAAACTTATATAAAATACACAATTTAATATAGTCTATGTACAGTTTAATACACAAAATTTATAACTTAATACAATCCATTTTACACTAATTCAAATATTTAGAGATGTCAATCCCAAACTCTACTACCACCAACTACTACATGTCGTCACCAACCACCCGTGACACCATTATAATCATTATTCTTTCCAAATCACATTTGTATATAAAATCATATATTGACAACTTAAATACAACATTTACGGTTTAATAAACATATTTGTTCACTCATCTAAAGTTTAATGCAAAAAAAACTATTAAAAATAGTATATTCTTACATATTTATACATCACAAAAAATAAATATATTCAAAAGAAATTCAATAGAAACATGCATATATAAATCATTCAAAAATTTACGTAAAATTAAAAAAAAAAAACAAAGTTAATACAATCAATTGATAACTTAATACAATCAATTCGCAGTTTAATACACAAAATTAATAGTTTAACATAATAAATCTTAACTACACAAATTATATATTCATAACTATATTCTCAACTTAAAAAATACATTTAGACCATCATATTTGGAGGCTAATGCATCTTTTAAAGTTTAATTTAGAAAATATTCACAGTTTAAGTTTTACATACTTTATTCAAAATTAGAGAAACTCATATTTGTTCATAATGTTTCTTTCAACTCATATTTCAGAAGCAAACTCAAAATTCATAAAAACTTCATATCTTAATACCGTCAATTCACAGCTTAATTACAATTTAATACATAATTTCATAGTTTAATACACAAAAATTATACATTCTAAGCCATATGCTCAACATAAAAATTATATTTATATATTTAAATATGGAGGCTAGTATTTTATTTTCAAAGTTTAAATTACACAATATTCATATTTTAATTTTTACATACCTTATTCAAAATTCGAGAAAATCAAATATGTGTATAATGTTTACTTCATCTCATTTTTCAAAAGTAAAGATCAAATTTATAAAAAAATGCACAGCTTAATACATTCAATTCACAGCTTAATACAGTCAATTTATAGTTTAATACATAAAATTCATAGCTTAATAAACTACATTAATAACTCATTCACAGGTCAAAACTTACATGTGGTGGTGTCTGGAGATTGTATTAGATAGTAGTTTAGAGTCTCATTACAATTCACAACGTGACAAAACCTAAATTGACAGTATTTGAGAAAACACTAACATAATAATGCAACATCCGTTTTTACAATTTGATCAGTTGAAGAGCGTGTTGAATGGGCATCACGACGTGGAACACTGATGGCCACCGTGTTGTGGATATTGCAGCCCATGCCCATAAAGTTTAGGGTTTCCACCATATTTAAGGACCTTCTAGGTTTAGGTCATTCTATTCAGCCTCCACACTCCTGACCCCAAAAACATAGCCCCTATTTGATTGTTCTTGATTTTCTTGTGATAGTTTTGAAGTTTGAAGCCCTGGAGTACATCTTAGTAGAAGAAGATGGTGTGTTTGTTGGTTAAAAGAGATGTATCTACTTCAGATCTCACATCCTTTGCATCTTATGGAGCTTTGGAAGGTATAAAGCTTCCACGTTTATCATTATTGTTTCTCATTTCATGCTTTGAATTCCTTTGAAGGGATGTTCCTGGAGTTTTTAAAAACTCCAGAACCTTAGACTTTCTTGGTGACCATATCTAGGCTTAACTTTGTCGAAAAGTATTAGGTCATGGTTTCCTTTGAACCATTCACTAGTTATGGTCATTATTAGGGCTTACTGGACTTAGGGTTGTAGATCTTGCTTTAGGGTGAGGTCCTAATGGATAAAGAGGGACCACAATGTGGTATTAAGCACTTAATGAAGAAAATACCAATCTGTTAGAAATCACAACATGGCCAAAGAGGGCCTGCATCATGGTGGTATTCTGCATCATGACTTTTTTGTTCTGTCATGCCCACGTCGTGGCTAAGAGCTCACGACGATGTGTTAACTTTTGACCAGTCTGACCTTCGGTCAAACTTGAAGGATTTGGGTGGTTAATTAAGGATTCATATTTATTCGAGGATTGTCGGTTCGTGAGATTGATCAATGCAAGGAAGCGAGATTGATGATGTGCTTCTCTGGGTTTGCGATTCATGTGAGTCTTCTCACTATGCCACGTATGACATTTTATATCCTTTATATGTTAGGATAA
The DNA here is from genome assembly GCF_052849685.1 of Lactuca virosa. Classification (NCBI taxonomy): domain Eukaryota; kingdom Viridiplantae; phylum Streptophyta; class Magnoliopsida; order Asterales; family Asteraceae; genus Lactuca; species Lactuca virosa. Next base: position 189,507,187 of record NC_136428.1, on the reverse strand, counting down.
TGGTATTGTTAGAGTACATGTATGCTAGTTGATTAGAATAACTCCCTGTTATACATGTGTAGTATACGACACTTGGTGTCATGGTATGCTAGACTGGTAGGGTCTTTCATGTTGATTGTATGATATTGTTAAGTGTCATAACTGGTTAGGGTAATGATGGTATTGGTTGGTCGTTGAATGGATGCCCTAGGGGTTGTATGTAGTTCAAGTTAGATAACTTTAGAAATATTTTTCTAAAGCCTTATTGCATGGTTCTTGTTTGATTTATTGATTTCGGTTAGGATCATTTATTCGACTGTCTATATGACTCCCGACTATATATGGTGATTTGTTCGTGAGGCAGTCTTTGTTATTAGCATTGACTTGTTATGTATGTTGGGTTGGGTCCATGATATGAGTTAGGTTCGGGCCTGCTACATTCTTTGGGATGGGCCTATTATGTGAGCTAGGTCTTGGTACGTTATACACTTTGGGTTGGGCCCATTATATGAGCTAGGGTTGGGCCCGTTATATGAGCTAGGGATGAGACTGTTGTGCATGTTGGGAGGGGCCTTTTATATGAGTTACGGTTAGGCCCGTTATACTCTTTGGGATAGACGCGTTACATATGTTTGGGTTAGGACCGTTATCTATGTTGTATAATGGTGATTCGGAGAGCAGGTAGGTCGGCATTAGAGTCGAGGACATTTGTTGATGCATTGTATATATGATAGAATATGTTATATACTAGGGAACTCACTAAGGTTTTGGCTTATAGTTGTGGATAAAATTTTTGCACGTTGTTCGTGAGAAGAGCTCGGCGAGAGTATACACACATCGAAGATATTGATTTCCGTTATCTTTGTACTTCGACACTGATAACATTATGGTTTCAAACAATAAATGTAACTTATTGTTTTTAAGTTAAAGGTTTTAAATTTTAATCGAATAATCTGTTTTTAAAATGAAAAATTTCTTTGTAATTATTGGGACGTTACAAGTTGGTATCAAAGCGTTAGTTTAAGGAATTTGGGCGCACCTTACCGTGTGTCTGAACTCAAACTGAGGACTGAGAAATTTTCTAAACTAATTTTTTGAAAGATAATGTTTTAATCAAGGCAACTTAAGAAAATAGTCGAATCAGGAACATGAGCTCGGTCTTTTTCCATTTTCTTGTTTGATTGTTGTCTTGAGACTGTGAACATGGTTTCCTGATTTAGCTTCATGTTATAAAAGAAGGATGTGATGTGTACAGTCAGCTGGAGCTCATGAAGTAAGTAATTCCTAATATAGCTATAAGGTTATGTAATTGTGTTATGGATTGTATGCATTCTAGACTGTAAGAGGGTTTGTTCAGGAATTGCATGCTAGAATTGACTGATTTGTAGATACGCCTCATATGCCTTATATATTCTAATTGCAATATGTGTTTTGGAATCTTTAACTATTATTGTTGAACTGTTAATAGAATGCCATAAGTTTTATACATAACTGGAATCTCATAGCCTTACGAATTATGTTTTGACCTTATTACTTGTTCAGCTTGCGAGTTTATGGGAAGGGAAGAATCCTATAGAGAGTCTCGGAAGTGTATTATTATGCATATTGCTAAACATATGCATGCGTGCCAGGAGTTTAGAGAAGTGATTACAAAGTAACTTGCGAGTCTTGGAACAATCACGGGAACATGTATGGATAGGTGTGAAAGGTAGTATTTGGCCCGTACTACTGAAAGTACAGGATCCATACATGGGTCAAGGAAGTGTTATAGGAATACCACAAAGCTTGTAGGTGGGTGTATATAGCGTGGGTTAGCACTGTGAATTGATTTTTATTGTTCTTCTCATTGTTCAGATTCATGATGGTGACCATTCCTGTTGCTTACTCAGGTATGAGTGAGAGAGATGTTTGCGACATCATCGTTGTAAAACTTTCAAGGTTCCTGAGAGAGGATTTGACTATTTTGATCAGTATAGTGAGGGATGAGTTGATTTTAGTATTAGACGAGCGCCTTAGGATTCTACGGGCCGAGTTGGAGGTCGGCCGGCCATAGGTATTTGAGACTACCTTAAAGGAGTTTGATGCTGGTGGGCCCCCTCATTTTATGGAGAAGAGGGAGCCTATCATCAATATGTGTTGGATCGCCGATGTAGAGAGTGCCTTTCTCGCCAGTTTTTCTTGGAGGAGGCCAAGGTCAGATTCACAGCATGTTTGTTACGCGATGGAGCAAGAGATTAGTGGCATGAGGTTGTTTAGGGTCTTGAACCAGGTGCAGTTGAGTCTATGACCTATGAGGATTTTGTTACCAAATTCATGGAAGAATCCACTCCGGCGATTGAGGTTCAGCAGTTGGCTCGAGAGTATCTGGTGGTTGACTAGACTATAGAGACGGTGGATGTGATCACTACCATGTTCAGAGAGATAGAGAGACAAAGAGAGGGAGTGAAAGAGGGGGGAGAGAGTGTGCATTTCTTTGACTGGAATATGCGGCTTCGGAAGATTTAGAAGCATCAGTAGCGATGTATGGTAGATTTAATGATTAGGCTCAAGGCGAGGGTTGTGTGAGGGCCTCTCCGCCTGTTATTGTTCGATGAAGGCCTTGAGGTTCGAAGCATGATCCAAACACCTGATAGGGTATGGTAGTCTAAGGGTGTGATTCATGTTAGTTTAGGCTTGATTATATTGTTGTATTGCATGAAAGACCATGGAAGGAAACACTGCGGCCGGGCTGTAGCAACGAAAGTGATTACCACAACATTCACTTAGGTTGAAAATGACTCGTTTGTTGAAATAGGTCGTATTGTTTGTTTCGCTATTCCTATGGGTATTCGTGAGGGATTTTAGATCCAAGTGGATGGGTGGACTAGTTTAGTCCTTGTTGTTCGTTTTTTGGTTTAGGGTTTAACTCTTGCGTCTGTATGTGAGGTTGTCGGCAACAATGGTTGGCCGTAGATTCTGCTATCCCATTATCAGTAGGATGGAGCAAGGTCAAGTGAAATCTTGAATGGACCAAATATGCGAGCTTTCGGTTGGCATGTTTGATATATGGGATAGCCTTGTCTGCCTGGAAGTCATACATGCTCTTGTTGTCTTCGAATTAAGGTTAAGGAGCTGCTTTCCTCTGTAACGTCCTGATTTTCAATCCAAAATTTTCATTTTTATTTATTAAAATATATCATAATATAATTACATTATGCGAAAATTTGTTGTGAATGCTCATGTGTACAGTCGAACCTTGCCCTTCTTACGAATCACTTAAGTACCTGAAAAACATTTTTATTCAACTGGGTACCACAATACATATACATACAAACAATGACTCACGATCTGCCAATAATATGCGTACTTATGGCCTACATGCCATTTTGTTAACAGGGGTGTATGTGTACTTACGACCTACACGTCATTTCATTAACATGGGTCTATATGTACTTACGGCCTTCATGTTATTTCGTTAACATGCATGCCTATAGGATCTCAGACTCTTTAATTGTTCACCGTCATCCCTTCACTAATTCTAATATCACAATAATTATGCACATAGAGATTACACTTTAGATTTTATTAGTACAGACACATTTATACTCTACCAGTTTACACTTACGTACATAGAGACTATTCTGTCAGCTCTACTCTATTAGTTCTCTATCTTAACATACATGGACATGTATTGACATACATAGTATAGTGAGATAACTCACTTGGAGAGTTATTTCGAATATTGACAGCTATTTGTGTGATTCCACTGGCGATCCAACTGGTGGGTAACGTGCTTTACAAGTATTAACCTATAATACTATAACTTATTAATCCCTATGGAAATGTCATAAAGATCATTAGATCTTTTAATAATCCAAATGAATACTGATAGTTCTATCAATTAAGGATCAATCAGACAGGACAGTTGGGAGGGAGGATCATCTCGACATATAGCTTTTCTGAAATCCAACAACCAATCCAACGTGACCATTCTAGACACATTTTCCTTAAGTAGATCAATAACTATTATGACTGGAATTAATAATAAATCTTATTTACATATTCATAACAACGACAATGAATATAAATGCAAGTTACACTTAAGGGATAGCTTAACATACAGGGATTTTCCTTACAAAAGTCTAGAAATTGCACTGGTAGAATCTTGACTCAAGAGCATCCAGTTTCCGGGCTCCCAGGGACTCTATAGCTTCTCTTGAATGTTAAAACTAAAGAGATTTTATGGCCAAAAGAGAGAGAAAGTCTAGAGATAGAGGGTTAGAATTGTGTGAGGAATGAAAGAAACCGAAGACTTGTATTTATAGTAAGGGTGTATGTCGTGCACCACAGATGCGCACCATGCATGTTGTCAGGACTGGTGACATGGCTTTATTTAGAGGGTAAAATGTGTCAAAAACCTGGTGGGCGCATCGTGCTGTCTTTGCACACCACGCAGCGTGCACATATGTGTGCTTTTTTATGCTTTTTGAAAACACCATATCTTCTTCATACGAGCTCCATTTTCGACATTCTCTATATCCACGTATAGCTATCGACAAGATCTACAACTTTTATTTAGACTCTGTTGGCTAATTCTCACTTTATTTTTAAAGTTATATTTTTAATAGGCTTAGACTGTTAAAACCGTAAAAATATCATAACTCTCTCATATGAACTATGTTCTCGACTGTCTTTATATCGACGAAATTATATTGACGAGATCTTCAACTCTTGTTTATATTGTTTTTCCCAATAATCAACCGATCTCCATTTCTGTTTCTGTGTCATACACTACAAAGCTAAAACTTGTAAAAGACATAACTTCCTCATAAGAAGTCAGATTCGGACATTCTCTATATGCACTGTAACAACCCAAAATTTAAGACCAAAAATTTCATTTTAAATTAAATAATTATAAAACCATTTTTCTGAAAACAGTCATAGTATCACACATATCAAAAGCCAATGTATCGATAATCAAAACAAGTCATAATAAAACATCATCAGAGTATAAATCCCAAAAGATATTCGGCGCGGAAAATGTAGTGTGATGTGCTGCGATCACGCCGGCTCCTTTCCCTTCGAAGAGGAAGTACCTGAAACCAAAACTGAAAACTCTAAGCACAAAGCTTAGTGAGTTCCCCCATCATACCACATACCATATAATAACATACTGCCTAGCATATCCGGGTGCTGGCCTACCCTTCGGTCTCTGTCAACCGGTAACCGCCTAGCATGTTTAGGTGTTGGCTTACCCCTTCGGTCTCTTTCAAACGGTAACTGCCCAACATATCTGGGTGTTGGCCTAACCCATCCGTCTCTTTCAACCGGTAACGGGGACTATTTCACCCCTACTACTACCACATATCATCCTAATACATAAACACATAAGTCATATACTGCCTAGCATATATCTGGGTGTCGCCTACCCCTTCAGTCCTTTCGACCGATAACACAGTCTATCCTACCCTTCCTACCACTATCGCATAGTAGCATAACATACTAACACATAAAGCATAACAGATAGTGGCATACCAGACAATTATCACAAAGACAATCATCTCAACTATAATCAACTACTAGTGGGTCGGCGTTGGTGCCTTCGACCCACTCCTACTAAAAGGTAACTCACCTCAAATGTCGTGAAGTAGCTGAACTGTCCTCGGCTCTGAATCAACTCCACTCAAACTCCTACACATAAAAGATTTCCTTTAATTACCCTTTCATACTCATAACCCCCCCCCCCTAAGGGTAAACTTTGGTCAAGGTTAAAGTCAAAGTCAACATTATGGGTTGACTCAACGCGCCGAGTTGGTCCATCAACTCGTCGAGTTCCAGGAATTATAAACCCATAAATTGCGATCCAACTCGTCAAGTTTTTTCACAACTCGTCGAGTTCCTCCTATCCACAGAATCGAAACTTCTCTAGTCAACTCGTCGAGTCATCCTTGAACTCATCGAGTTTTTCCTGTTTACAGAATCGGGATACTTCGACCCAAATCGTCGAGTTCCTTTATGAACTCGTCGAGTTCTTCAATCTGTTAAGCCCTTCTTAATGGATGAAGCTCCTATCCTTCAGATCTAAGCTCCATACTTCATCTTCATACTTCAAATGTCCTTTTTAAGGGTAAAGTTTCCAACTTTACCCGTTAATACCCTTCCTTTATGGATTTAGCTCAAACCCTAACTCTTTAAGACCTAGATCTTGATCCAAAAGCCATTAATACTTCAAGCTAAGGCATAAAAACTAAGATCAAGACCCTAGACACTACATGAATACGTAAAGTCTCTAACTTTTTCCCCATGCATGGCCTTTTGGAGCTTAAAAGGACAAAATGACATCCTAAAGCGTGCATGGGGCTTCAATGGCCATAAAGTTTGGACATTTATGCCATGAAAGCCCTTCAAGGTCCTAGATCTAGAAGTATACTCACTTGGGACGTCCATTTCCTAAGGATCAATATATTTGGACCAAAAGCCTAATAAAAGTGAAAATGAAGAGATCTAAGTAATCATTAAGCAAGTTTGAGACTTGCTTACCAAAAAAATGACGAGGATGGGGTGAAGTTTCTGGATCTGCTCACTCCTTCTTGAGTCCTCAAGCTTCTTCTTCTCCCACAAGCTTCAAATACACAAGTTTTCTCTTAAATATGACTCACAAGCTCACACAAGGCATTAAGGTTTTGAGATTTAGGGTTTGGGACTTGGAGGCTGTAAATGAGGCCAACCTATGGAAGTTTAGGTTTTTAAATAGGGTGCAAACCCCTTAAAATTAGGGTTTCACTCTGCCAGTCCTACTCGTCGAGTTGAGGCTCTCAACTCGTCGAGTTGAGGCTCTCAACTCGTCGAGTTGAGGCTCTCAACTCGTCGAGTAGACTTTACAACCCGCGTCCAATTCCATTCCTACTCGACGAGTTTGGGGCCTCCAAATCGTTGAGTTTCTATACAAAAGTGAATAAATTTTTAATTAAATACATACCAAGAACCGGGCATTACAAATCTCCCCCAGTTATTTTAGACTTCGTCCTTGATGTCTGATGCGTCTGGAAATAACTCTAGGTAGCGCTCCCTCATATCATCCTCCGGCTCCCATGTCCATTCTGAGCCCTTGCGGTGCTGCCATTGCACTTTCACCAACTTTACCCTCTTGTTCCTCAGATCCTTCGTCTTCCTGTCGAGGATGGGTACCGGTCGCTCGATGTAGTTCAGGTTGTCATCCACCTGAATATCCTCTAAAGGCACCATTGCGGAGTCATCTACCAAGCACTCCCGCAGCTTGGAGACATGAAAGGTGTTGTGGATCTGACTAAGTTCGGCATGCAGAACCTATCGATATGCAACCTGGTCCACCCGGGCCAATACCCTGAACGGGCTAATGCATATGGGGCCCAACTTGCCCCGTTTCCTGAACCAAATGACAAATTTCCAAGGTGACACCTTCAGGAGGACCATATCTCCTACCTGAAACTCCAGGTCTGATCGACATTTGTTGGTGTAGCTATTCTGCTGACTTTGGGCCGTCTGGAGTATATTCTGGAACTGCTGGATCCTCTCCGTCGTCTTGAGTACCACTTCGGGACTCCCCATGACCCTCTGCCCAACCTCACCCCAGCATATCGGGGTTCTTCACTTCCTCCCATAAAGCATCTCGAAGGGAGGACGGTCGATGCTGGCGTGGTAGCTAATATTGTTGGAAAACTTTGCCAAGGGAAGGTAGGTGTCCCAACTACCACCAAAATCTAACACGCATGCCCACAACATATCCTCCAAAGTCTGGATGGTATGCTCGTTCTGACCATCCGTCTATGGGTGAAAAACCATGCTAAAGTGTAGACGAGTACCCAACTCGTCATGAAATTTCTTCTAGAATCTGGAAGTGAACCGTACATCTCGGTCAGAAATCATTGAAACTGGCACCTCGTGCCGAGCTACTACCTCCCTGATGTAGATGTCTGCCAGCTTCTCGGCCGAAATGCTCTCCTGGATTGGAATGAAATGGGCACTCTTTATCAACCGATCCATGATGACCCAAATCGAATCCACTCCCCGTGCGGTCCTAGGAAGCTTCGTGATGAAATCCATACTAATATCCTACCATTTCCACATAGGGATATCCAACGACTACGTCTTTCCGTGAGGTCTCTGGTGCTTGGCCTTGACCTTCCTACAGGTCAAGCATCTCTCAACGTACGAGGCTACATCCCGCTTCATAAAGGAATCAGGACGAAGATCTCTGTACATCTTCGTCGCCTCGAGATGGATGGAAAATATGGACTTGTGCGCCTCCTCCATAAGGATATGGCGCACACCACTCGCGTACGGAACCCACACTCTGTGATGGAGTGTCAACGGCCCACGACTATCATAGTCGAAGGAGGAAATCTGACCCACAATACGCTTACTCTTTCGGTGTTCCTCCTTCATAGCCTCCTGCTGGGCCTCCCGGATCCGCTCCAAAAAAGGAATCACTACTTTCATCCTCATGCAGATATCTCTGATCGGGGATGTGAATGTCTTGCGGCTAAGTGCATCGGCCACAACATTGGCTTTCCCCGGGTAGCAGAGGATGTCACAGTCGTAATCCTTCACCACGTCTAACCATCGTCGTTGTCTCATGTTTAGATTTGGCTGGTCCATCAGATACCTCAGGCTCTTATGGTCCGTGTAAATGGTACAACGGACCCCATAGAGTTAGTGTCTCCAAATCTTGAGGGCAAAAACAACCGCCCCCAACTCCAGGTCGTACGTCAGGTAATTCGCCTCGTGAGGCTTCAGTTGCCTTGAGGCGCAGGTAATGACGTGCCCCCTCTGCATCAACATTGCGCCCAAACCCAAAATGGACACATCACAATATACTACAAAATCCTCAATGCACCTCTAGTTGGGCTAAAATCGGTGCCTCGCACAACCATTACCTCAAAGTCTCGAACGCTGCCTGCTGCTCAGGCCCCCAGGGAAAGACAACAACCTTCTTCGTCAGCCGGGTCAGGGTACCGCTATCTTAGAGAAATCCTGAATGAATCTCCCATAATAGCCTACTAGTTTGAGGAAACTCCGAATCTCAGATGGAGACTTCAGAACCTCCCATCTCATCACGGCCTCCACTTTGGCCGGGTCGACCAAAATATTGTTCTAGGTTGACAAGGTGCCCCAGAACTGCACCTCGCGCAACCAAAACTCGCACTTGGAGAACGTGGCGTATAATCTCTCCCTCCTCATGGTATCCAACACCTCTCGCAAGGGCTCCTCGTGCTTCTCCTGCGTCTTGGAGTAAACCAAGATGTCATCAATAAAGACTATCACAGACCGATCCGGTATCGGTCTGCATACGTGGTTCATGAGGTCCATGAACGCGGCAGGGGCATTGGTGAGCCCAAAGGGCATCACCACAAACTCATAGTGGCCATAACGAGTCCGGAAAGCAGTCTTCTGTACATCCTCATCTTTGACTCGCATTTGGTGATAGCCTGAACGTAAATCTATCTTCAAAAACAAAGATGCCCCCTAAAGCTGGTCAAAGAGATCGTCAATCCTCAGGAGTGGGTAACAGTTCTTCACTGTTACCTTGTTCAGCTCCCGGTAATCTATACACATCCGATGTGACTCGTCCTTCTTCTTCACAAACAGGATCGGGGCTCCCCAAGGCGAACTACTCAACCTGATAAATCCCTTGTCTAACAGCTCCTGCAGTTGTGTAGACAACTCTTGCATCTCAGGAGGAGCCAACCGATATGGTGCCTTGGCTATCGGAGCCGCACCCGGAACTAGGTCAATCCTGAACTCCACCTGTCTCTCTGGAGGTATCCGAGGCAACTCCTCCAGAAACACATCCGGGAACTCCCACACAACTGGCACGTCGCTCACGGTCGCCTTACCTGCCTCCCGGGTATCCATAACATAGGCGACATAACCTGCACAACCCTGCTGAAGGTAGCGCCTAGCCCTCGCTACTGAGCACAAAGTTGGCCTACGCTGCAACCTCTTGCCCTGAATCACCAACTGTCCCCGACTTGGGGTCTTGACACGAACCAACTTCTTCTCACAGTCGATCACCTCCCCATTAGGGCTCAACAAATCCATGCTTATGATGACCTTGTTCCCACGTAAAGGAATGGGAACCAAATCCACGAGGTAACGCTCGTCATACATCCTCAAGACACAATCTCTGTAAACCTCTGATGCGCGGACGGATCGGTCGTCATCAATCTCGACCTCTAGAGGACAATCCAACATGCTTGAAGACTCAGCAAACCTGTTGCTGAGTGTAAGAGATTCAAATGATCGGGTAGCCCCCGAGTCAAATAACACATGTACTCGGATGCCGTTCACATGGAACGATCCTAAACAAAGCACACAAAATATAAATATCAAAACTGACATGTAATAAGAGTTAGGGAGAGGAAAAAATACCCGTCACCAGATCTGGTGTGGCACGCGCCTCCTCATCGGTCAACTGGAAGGCTCGGCTCCTCACCACTGGAGCATCGGTCTTGCCCTGTCGGCTGTCACAACTGGCAAAATTAGGTTAAGATGTGAATTCCTGAACAATATAATCTCCTTGTATAAGCCCAAAAACTCGATCCAATAAGCCAAATTCAATCATTTCAAGCCTGAGCCTAAGAATTCTCAACCCAAAACCCTTATTGGACCAATGCTTCCTTATTGGGCCGTGAATACCTTTCTTGGGTCATAGTGGACCCAATACTCCATCTTAGCATTATTTTAGGGCTAAAACACTCTTAATGGGCCTTATTGGACCATGAGGAATTTATTTAAGACTTGTTTGGGCTAACACCCTCCATAGATCATTTAATGGGCCGAAAAACCTTATTTTAGCATTAATGGGCCACAATTTGTTATTGTATCTTCTATTTGGGCCAAAAACACACACATGGGCTTTAGTTGGGCCAAGAATTAATATTTTTGGATTAATAAAAAAAAAGAGAAAGAAAACTTGCCATCTCATTATTACACCACAAGTTTCCAAGCTCTTATCCAACATGTCTCCATGTATAAGCTTTTGACCACCATGTTCCTAGGCAAGCATCCCATCACCCTTCAACAAGGTCAAACCCCCTCCCTTCCCCTTTATTCACGGCCACAACACACACACACACACATCTCACAAATTCATTTTTCACTTACCCCACTCTGAAGAACAATCCTTCTTCTTCTCTTCAAAAATTTCGAGTTCATCACCATCAAAATCGGGTTTTATGTTTTTTGGTAAGTTCTATTCTAAACTCAAATGTTTTGCTTCATGTTTATGTTGAAAACATCCCATTTACACACTTTTGTTGTGTGTTAAACTCTTAGAACCACCTCCATTTTGAGATCTCACCAAAAACTCAAGCTAGGTTCAAAGTTTCATCTTCTTCTTCATCTACATCTCAAAAACCCCAAGGTGAGCTTCATACCCCCATATCTTTCATATTTTTCATGTTTTCAGGGGGGGGGGGATACAAGTCAACTCTCGTTTAACCGTTGGATATTTGCATGTATCATTGTGTTATGTGTTTAACTTTTAGATCTTTACTTGAACATGAAGTTTATCACTTAGATCTTCATAAAAACCATGAGAAAAGTATGTGTTGTCATATATATTACATATAAACTTGTAGATCTGGGATTATACACTCAAAATAGCAAAAATAAGTGTTGTGTTCAAACATGTATAACCTAAACTCAAAAATCAGCTTTTAACAGACACATTGTGGTCTAATTACGGACTGTTTTGACCACCTTAATTATAATATTTTTCAAAAATGTTTTACATGCAAAACTTTCAGGTTTATACCTTTACAATGAATACTCGCACGCGTTCATACGATTTTTCTACAATTTTTGACGATTTTTACAAAACTGTCTATCATTTCAAGAATGATTTCGGACCAGTTTGTGAAGATGAACATTTTCACACCGGTTTGAGGCCATTAAAAATATTAATAAAAATTATTATAAAGTAGACTCATTTTACAAACTCTCAGAGTTTACGAATCCGAATTCCGACTTACGATGATTTTTCTATAATTTTTCTAAAAACAGGGACAGAAATGTCAAAAACAAGAAATTATTTTTATCATGCTAAAAGCTCTTATACCTGTGTTAGATGCAAGTTTGTATAACATATATATACTTTTAAAACATCTACACATGTTAACTTATATATATATATATATATATATATATATATATATATATATATATATATATATATATATATATATATATATTCTTTCCTATATTGGGCCTTAGTGTCCTTTTACATGTTTAGTAGGCCTTAGTGTCATTTTACATGTTTAGTGGGCCTTAGTGTCCTTTTACATGTTTAGTGAGCCTTAGATGTCCTTTTAAATGTATATTGGGCCCAGAATATATATATATTCTCATTCCTTTCGAGCCTGGAAATAATTTACATGCTTAGTGGGCCTTAGTGGTCCACTTCATGTTTATTGGGCCTGGAATATACCTTATATGTTTCTTTTCGCGTAAATTCAATTAAGGATCTAGTGAGACGTGTCGGTTGACACCTATTGAGTGTACAATCGTAGCCTATAGTTATAACCAGAGTCTCCTAGAGGGAGAGCGGGAGTTTGTGTATAGATCTATACGGGGGTGACACCCCACACCTGAGCTGTTCGCTACAGTTAGACTAGACCAGTCTAGGGTGACAAAAACCTTATTCTATTCCGTCGGCGTCCAACAAAGCCATGACAGGCGAAATTGTTATTATCTAGTATGGTTATAGCGACTCACTTAGAGGAATTAAAGTTATAAAATTTACGGGAAACCTTTTTTTTTGGATAAAACGGTAACCTATATGCACTGGTACTCAACCTCGGGGGTTGAGATTCCAGCGTTCTCTTACGCAGAGAACATCAGGTTGTCTGGGATCATTAGCGAGCCTTACCCCTCGGAAGCAATACCGAACCAGCAAGCAGCGCAAGAGGACCTTACCAACCGACTACACCCTCTAGAGGAAGAGGTGATCACCCTAAGGCGACAACTCATTGAAACTGAGACTATGGCAGCCTTAGCAGAGCAGAGAGCGAAAGAGTCCACTCGTGAAATGAGCGAAATGGATGGACACCTTGAACGCTATTTAGGCATACGAGAGTCACTACCCTATTCTCAAAGTCCTAGGTTTACCATGTAACTCTTCACAACTAGTAGTAGTAAATCAAGAGAGGTACGCCCTCCAAGAACTCGTGTAACCTGAGCCAACGTAAGGATCTGATATCTATAATCTATTAGGTTAACTTAACATTTGTACAATACCTATTTCTACATACTACCATTAATACATCATAGGGATGTAGGTCGAGACAACAAGAATCGTGCAACAAAACATGTGATTTATATGCGTACATGTATAAGTTCATATCAATAATCATAGATGAGATACGACTAGAAATAACCATAGTTACTCACAAATCCGTTTCTCATCATGCAACAGAAACATGTCTTCCCATGGAAACAACCAGCTAGCCGGCGAAACACCAATTCTACAGATAGACCCCACAACCTTCCAAGCCGCTGTAACAGCTGCCGTGACAGCCGTCAATGGCACAACTCAACGCCAACAACCCAAATGGAAATGGAAATGGTGTCGATAACTCCAACCGTAGTAACAACCAAGGAAAGAAACGAGGGAAAACTTCCCAAGACACCCCAAACTCCAAACCACTCAGTCTAACTTAGTATAAACGTAAGGGCGTGCGTAATTAAGATTATACAAACTTAGAGTATGTGGACCCGCCTTAATTCTTGTTCCTTGTCTGACTGTGGATTTAGGACATGACTACTCAGTCTACAATCTTTTCAATCTTAAATTATGTACGAATAGGCTACATCAAACCATCATAGAGAGGTTTAATAGGAATCAGACTATGAAATCACATCGTTTATATCAAGGCACTCGTATTGCTAGGACACCCAAAAATTCATAACGAAATAACCACAGTAGTAATACCAAGGACGAAATTGGTAACATCAAAAACGTGTACATAGGACACACTATCATTTCGAACAACCATCCCTTTCAGATCAATCCAATATCTATTACAATAAGGAACCCAACGGTGTCAATTGACATGGGTTGACTTGATCCTCACCATACGAAATTCATGTGCCAACAAGGCTTTTTGCCTTAACCAATCGGTTAACGAAACCCCTACAACTTATAACGATAATACTCGAATTATCCCGGGCATCTAGACCCTTATGTACCCGTGCAAGTAATATCACACTCTTTCCTAGCCCTTAATAGGGATAAGAAACAAGGAGCAAAGGATACCGAGGGTAACCTAGAGATTTATAACCCCCCTAAGATGTTTCCAAAGCCCTTTAGGAAATATCACCTACATGCCAAGTTGAGTTCGGAGATCGACTCAACTCATGGAGCCATTCTCATAGCCAGACCACCAAGACCACTTACCACCCACATAAACACCGAAGGTATCCGGTCGATGGAACGACCCAGTAAGTATGAGAGTTATCAAACCAAGACTTGAACCTCAGAGAACGCCTATCCAACTCATAAATAGGAAAGGCTAAGTGTCCATAGGACCACCGACTACTAAGAATCAAATGAAACCATCCTCAAGGATCGATATCCCCTATCCCGAATCGAAGACTTACTCGACCTGTCCTCAGAAACAAGCAAAGATCAACATCCCACAAGTTCAGAATCCGATAGTGAGAAACTACCATGCCAATTTAAGAAGTATGAGGCCAACTATACCGCACACGACCTTAACTTTTGTGACAATAGTGTTCGTCCTTAGGATTTAAGACACATCGGACCCTTGAAATCCCTGCTAGTATTGGCCAGTAACTTATATACTCCGACTACCGTCTGAATTCAGCAATGTACACCCTTTCATACATGCATCCAATCCAAAGAACTCATAGAAGTAATGGACCAGGAAACCAAAGGAGCAAAGTCAAGGGCCGGTAGCAAAGGTCCACTAGATCACTAAGCAAGGACTTAAATTCTCCTAGGAACGAAGATACTAGACAAAACAAAGATACCCGCATCTTTTCCTTAGTATTTGAGAGCAACTTTAGAAATGAATTTTGGGATGAAATTTCCTCTAACGGGGGGATGATGTCACAACTGGCAAAAATTAGGTTAAGATGTGAATTCCTGAACAATATAATCTCCTTGTATAAGCCCAAAAACTCGATCCAATAAGCCAAATTCAATCATTTCGGGCCTGAGCCTAAGAATTCTCAACCCAAAACCGTTATTGGACCAATGCTTCCTTATTGGGCCGTGAATACCTTTCTTGGGTCATAGTGGACCCAATACTCCATCTTAGCATTATTTTAGGTCTAAAACACTCTTAATGGGCCTTATTGGACCATGAGGAATTTATTTAAGACTTGTTTGGGCTAACACCCTCCATAGATCATTTAATGGGCCGAAAAACCTTATTTTAGCATTAATGGGCCACAATTTGTTATTGGATCTTCTATTTGGGCCAAAAACACACACATGGGCTTTAGTTGGGCCAAGAATTAATATTTTTGTATTAATAATAAAAGAGAAAGAAAACTTGCCACCTCATTATTACACCAGAAGTTTCCAAGCTCTTATCCAACATGTCTCCATGTATAAGCTTTTGACCACCATGTTCCAAGGAAAGCATCCCATCAACCTTCAACAAGGTCAAACCCCCTCCCTTCCCCTTTATTCACCGCCACAACACACACACAAACACACATCTCACAAGTTTATTTTTCACTTACCTTACTCTCAAGAACAACCCTTCTTCTTATCTTCAAAAATTTCGAGTTCATGACCATCAAAATCGGTTTCTATGTTTATTGGTAAGTTCTATGATAAACTTAAGTGTTTTGCTTCATGTTTATGTTGAAAACATCCCATTTACACACTTTTGTTGTGTGTTAAACTCTTAGAACCACCTCCATTTTGAGATCTCATCAATAACTCAAGCTAGGATCAAAATTTCATCTTCTTCTTCATCTACATCTCAAAAACCCCAAGGTGAGCTTCATACCCCCAATACCTTTCGTATTTTTCATGTTTTTTTTTGGGGGGGGGGGGGGGGGACGAGGATACAAGTCAACTCTCGTTTAACCGTTGGATATTTGCATGTACCATTGTGTTATGTGTTTAACTTTTAGATCTTTACTTGAACATGAAGTTTATCACTTAGATCTTCAAAAAAACCATGATAAAAGTATGTTTTGTCATATATATTACATATAAACTTGTATATCTGGGATTATACACTCAAAATAGCAAAAATAAAGGTTGTGTTCAAACATGTATAACCTAAACTCACAAATCAGCTTTTAACAGAAACGTTTTGGTCTAATTACGGACTATTTTGACAACCTTAATTATAATATTTTTCAAAACTTTTTTACAGGTTAATACCTTTAAAATGACCACTCGCACGCATTCATACGATTTTTCTACAATTTTTGGCGATTTTTACAAAACTGTCTATCATTTCAGGAATGATTTCGGACCAGTTTGTGAAGATGAACATTTTCACACTGGTTTGAGGCCATTAAAAATCTTAATAAAAATTATGAATAAAGTAAACTCATTTTCCAAACTCTCAGAGTTTATGGATCCGAATTCGACTTACGATGATTTTTCTATAATTTTTCTAAAAACAGGGACAGAAAGGTCAAAAACAAGAAATTATTTTTATCATGCTAAAAGCTCTTATACCTGTGTTGGATTGAAGTTTGTATAACTTATATATACTCTTAAAACATCTAGACATGTTAACTTATATGTATTTAATATATATATATATATATATATATATATATATATATATATATATATATATATATATATATATATTCTTTCCTTTATTGGGGCTTAGTGTCCTTTTACATGTTTAGTAGGCCTTAGTGTCCTTTTACATGTTTAGTGTGACTTAGTGTCATGTTGCATGTTTAGTGGGCCTTAGTGTCATTTTGCATGTTTAGTGGGCCTTAGTGTCCTTTTACATGTTTAGTGGGCCTTAGTGTCCTTTTACATGTTTAATGAGACTTAGTTGTCCTTTTACATATATATTGGGCCCGGAATATATATATATATATATATATATATATATATATATATACATATATATATATATATATATATATATATATATATATATATATATATATATATATATATATATATATATATTCTCATTCATTTCGAGCCTGGAAACAATTTACGTGCTTAGTGGGCCTTAATTGTCCAATTAATGTTTATTGGGCCTGGATATACCTTATATGTTTTTTTCGCGTAAATTCGATTAAGGATCTAGTGAGACGTGTCGGTTGATACCTATTGAGTGTACATCGTAGTCTGTAGTTATAACCAGAGTCTCCTGGAAGGAGAGCAGGAGTTTGTGTATAGATGTATATGGGGGTGACACGCCACTCCTGAGCTGTTCGCTACAGTTAGACTAGGCCAGTCTAGGGTGACAAAAACCTTATTCTATTCTGATGGCGTCCAACAACGCCTTGACAGGAGAAATTGTCATTATCTAGTATGGTTACAGCGACTCACTTAGAGGAATTAACGTTATAAAATTTACGGGAAACCTTCTTTTTGGATAAAACGGTAACCTATACGCACTGGTACTCAACCTCGGGGGTTTAGATTCCAACATTCTCTTACGCAGACAACATTGGGTTGTCTGGGATCATTCTCTTTCTATTTCCCGCAAATATTAACACACATGCATTAATATAAGATCGAACACAAATATTTCAAACCATTTCTTTTTAGAAAATATTGGATTTTTTGAAAACACTATGTGAACTACTCTAAACAAGTACAAAACCTGATTATGAACTCAGCAACTTTTTAGTTGACGCTTTTCAGAATGACTTGTATTCTCAGGGATCCAGTAACAGGTAATAAGCTCGGCTATGAGATCAAGCGGTGCGACTTCAAGAAATTTTACTTTTCTTACTTTTGTGTAACTGATGAACAAGTTCAATATGTAAACTATCTAAGTGTGTATTTCCAATGTATGATGTTTGGTTGCTATGTTTCATTCATATTCAATTGTTATGATACTGTACATGAAGTCATCTGCCCCCGGATATTTCCACCATCCCGGTTCGGGGGTGTGACTGTGTGACAACCATCCGTGATCCGCAGGGTCGCTGGAGCTGGCGCCGCCACTGGCGCTGCTGATACCAATCTCGGGCAGTTGGCCTTTTTATGGCCCTTCTGATTGCAATGAAAGCAAATCAGGTCTGATGTCTGAAGTGTGGGGGCAGGGGCAGTACAATCCCTGCCAAAGTGCCCAAGCTTTCCGTACTTATAGTAGCCCGATCCCCCTAATCTGCAAACTCCCTCATGCGTCTTTCCGCATTTCCCACAGCGGCTCCGGCCCTGCTGGCCCTTCGACCTAGAGTCGAATCCCTTGGGTTTCTTCCCAGAAACCCCAGTCGTCTGCCCAGTCTCCGCCTTCCTGTTTGTGATGTGCTCTATATCAATCTCCCTCTCCTTCGCCCTCGTTATCATGTCATCCAAAGTCGGGCATGCCGAGTAGCTGACATATTTCCGAATGTCAGCTCTCAACATGTCATGGTATTGGGTCTTCTTCATCTCCTCATCACCCGCGTACTGAGGCACCATCAAAGCTCTCTCCCTAAACTTGGCGGTAATCTCTGCCACTGACTCAGTCGTCTGTCTCATATCCAGAAACTCCCTGGCTAGCTGTTGAATCTCCACAGCTGGTGCAAACTCGGCTCGAAATTTGGTCACAAAGTCCGACCAGGTGATAGCCTCCCACCAGTCTCTGGTCCGCTCTCTCAAACAACCAGCAACAAACCTGAACTTCGACCCTTTAGGGTAGAAGCTCGTCACCTACACAGACTCAATGTCTGTGATCCATCGTCTCGCCACAATGGGGTCCTTCACCCCGCTGAAGTCTGGCGCTCTACATCCCTGAAATTCTTGAAGGAGAGCGTGCGAGTCCCTGACTGGCCAGGTGCCATGTCACTCCTGAATGCCCTACGGCGATCGTCCATCAGCTCATCCCTTTCCTTGATAGACCAGAAAATCACCGGGGTCGCCTCTCGTAATCTCGGATGCAATGAACTCGCACAATCCGTCATCAATTGGCTCGGAATCTGTACCCGAACCACTCTCCACCATCTGCTGCATAAGAAGTCCCAGCTATCTCTCCCTAACTAGCTTGCGAATACCATTACTTATTACAAAAACCAGACAATTCTTCGAATGAGAGGTCCTACCCTACAATGGTTGGACTCAAACAAGAGCTGCGAAATAGGGCTAGACCTAACCTTCTGAAATTATTTAGTCCTTGTAATATGTAACTTAACGTATTCGTTTACTAGCTAATTAAAGATAACTAGAACTCCTAAAAGCACAAAGCAAGCAGCATTCGGGCATTGAGTAACCAAACCATGCATATCCTAACCCGACTATCATATTACTGACTAGTCAGTACTATCATGCAATTCAATAAGCACATACAGCAGGTACATAAGGCATCTTCCTAGATCCTTAGCCCTAATCTAGCATGTAGTTCTTATACACATACAGTAGGCATACAAGGCATCCTTCCAAGATCCTTAGCCCTAATCTAGCATGCAGTACTCATAATCATATCATATATCATAGCAAACATGTATGGGTATCTTGGGGAAAACTTACTTGAGCTCGGCCGATTGCATTCATCACACACCTTGTTCTTTCTCAAAACTCTTAATTTAAATTTTTGAAAAATTATTTTCATTGTAAAAATTTCCAAACCTTTGATTTGAGACAGGACACCCCCGAAGGTGTGTCCGAATCCCTCAAACCAAGGCTCTGATACCAACTTGTAACAAACCAAAATTTAAGACCAAAAATTTCATTTTATATTAAACAATTATAAAACCATTTATCTGAAAACAATCATAGTATCACTCATATCAAAAGCCAATGTATCGCTAGTCAAAACAAGTCATAATAAAACATCATCAGAGTATTAATCCCAAAGATCTCCAGTGCGAAAACTGTGGTGTGATGCGCTGTGATCATGCCGGCTCCTCTCCCTTTAAAGAGGAAGTACCTGAAACCAAAACTGAAAACTGTAAGCACAAAGCTTAGTGAGTTCCCCCATCATACCACCTACCATACAATAACATACTGCCTAGCATATCTGGATGCTGACCTACCCCTTCAGTCCCTTTCAACCGGTAACTGCCTAGCATATCTGGGTGCTGGCCGACCCCTTCGGTCTCTTTCAACCGGTAACTGCCTAGCATATCTTGGTGCTCGCCTACCCCTTCGGTCTCTTTCAACTGGTAATGGGGACTATTTCACCCCGTACTACTACCACATATCATCCTAGTACATAAACACATAATTCATATACTGCCTAGCATATATGGGTGCTGGCATACCCCTTCGGTCCTTTCGACCGGTAACAAGGTCTATCCTACCCTTCCTACCACTATCGCATAATAAAATAACATACTAACACACAAAGCATAAAATATAGTGGCATACCAGACAATTATCACAAAGACAATCATCTTAACTATAATCAACTACTAGTAGGCCGGCGTTGGTGCCTTCGACCCACTCCTACTGGCCGGTAACTCACCTCAAATGTCGTGAAGTAGTTGAATTGTCCTCAGCTCTGAATCAACTCCACTCAAAATCCTACACATAAAAGATTTCCTTTAATTACCCTTTCATACTCATAACCCCCCCCCCCCCTCCCCCCCCCCCCTCCCCCCCCCCCTCCCCCCCCCCCCCCCCCCCCCCCCCCCCCCCCGTCCGCCCTCCTACGGGTCAACTTTGGTCAAGGTCAAAGTCAAAGGCAAAACCCTGGTCAAAGTCAACATTCTGGTCAAAGTCAACATTCTGGGTTGAATCAACTAGCCGAGTTTGTCCATTAACTCGTCGAGTTCCATGAATCATAAACCCAACTCGTCAAGTTCTTTCACAACTCGTCGACTTCCGCCTATCCATGGAATCGAGACTTCTCTAGTCCGCTTGTCGAGTCATCCTTGAACTATTCGAGTTTTTCTTGTTTACAGAATCGGGATACTTCGACCCAACTCGCCGAGTTCCTTTATGAACTCGTCGAGTTATTCAGTCTGTTAAACCTTTCTTAATGGATGAAGCTCATATCCTTCAGATCTAAGCTCCATACTTCATATTCATACTGAAAATGTCCCTTTTAAGGGTAAAGTTTCCAACTTTACCCGTTAATACTCTTCCTTAATGGATTTAGCTCAAACCCTAACTCTTTAAGACCTAGATCTTGATCCAGAAGCCATTAATACTTCAAGCTAAGGCATAAAAACTGAGATCTAGACCCTAGACACTACATTAACACGTAAAGTCTCTAACTTTCTCCCAATGCATGGCCTTTTGGAGCTTAAAAGGCCAAAATGACATCCTAAAGCTTGCGTGGGGCTTCAATGGCCATAAAGTTTTCACCTTTACGTCATGAAAGCCCTTCAAGGTCTTAGATGTGGAAGTATACTCACTTGGGACATCCATTTCCCAAGAATCAAGATATTTGGAACAAAAACCCAATAAAAGTGAAAATGAAGAGATCTATGTAATCATTAAGCAAGTTTGAGACTTGCTTACCAAAAAATGACGAGGATGGGGTGAAGTTTCGGGATCTGCTCACTCCTTCCTCAGTCCTCAAGCTTCTTCTTCTCCCACAAGCTACAAATACACAAGTTTTCTCTAAAAAATGACTCACAAGCTTACACAAGGCATTAGGGGTTCGAGATTTAGGGTTGGGGACTTGGAGGCTGTAAATGAGGCCATCCTATGGAAGTTTAGGTGTTTAAATAGGATACAAAACCCGGAAAATTAGGGTTTCACTCTGCTAGTCCTATTCGTCAAGTTAAGGCTCTCAACTCGTCGATTAGACTTTACAACCCGCATCCAATTACATTCCTACTCGACGAGTTTGGGGCCTCCAACTCGTCGATTTTCTATACAAAAGTGAATAAATTTTTAATTAAATATATACCAGGAACCGGGCGTTACATGCATACTCCTGATTTTATGACTGCTACAACTTTTATCAAGACTATATATCCTAAACAGTCTTCTATAAAAATGTCTATCTTACGTAATTAATCGTTTTATACTGTTAGGCGAAAATGGAATATTACAAATCTCTCCCGCTTAAAAAGATTTTGTCCCCGAAATCTTGCTCATAGCGCACCTAGACGTTATCTTATCGGAGTTATCGAGATCAACTCGTGATCTAGTCGACGTTGTCACATCGACATTTTTCATAGAACTTCGTTTTCTACCATTGACGTACATTTGAACTCCTCACGAAGTTTTCTAAAACCTGGAACTCATCGATCTGGAAATTCTGAATTTATATTTTACGACGAATGGTCACCTTCAGACGTGAAATGTTGATTTCTTCTTTTTACTAGGAACATAGTCGACTGGATATAAAGCGATTAGTTGAGGAAATTTATTTACGATATCCTAACTGAATCTACATTTTGGAAGATGTCTCTAAAAGAATTTTAGTGTATCCCTTAAAAACACAGGAATCTAAATTGCAATGGTTTCTTTACTAAGTTCCGAGTTTCCATTATCCTGAAATTTAACGAAAACTACTACAACGGGTTTACCGAATTTAAAACTCTTGAACGAATACTCTAATATTGGTGACGGACTCATTACAAGGCTTTCTTATCATGCAACCTACTAGATTATAATTAATATTAGTTCACCATTAACCTTCCTGCAGGGCTCTAACTACTTCACCTATAACAAGGTGTGACTATTGCTCGCAAAATTTGTTCCTATACCTGTTCATGACTTGTCGTAATATTAGCCAACTATTGGGTTTTGATGTTTGACCAATCTTGTTATCATCCTTCCTTGATCACAACAGATCTCTGTATCCTATGAACCGACGATGTATCACCATAGCTGAATCTTGCTTTCTATAGGCGAACTACGCAACCTACTAGATTTCTTGTCTAGCAGCTCCTATGATGCCAAGATAAATACCATATATGTGAGGGTATGAACCTACAGGGTTCTCTTCAATATCTAAGACATACCCAAAAATTTAGTCAATTCCTAAATCCTATCTGATGCTTAGGAGGAAAGTCCAACTTTTCCTTGAGAAGCAAGAAGCTCATAGCCTATGGGTAATCTTAGCAAAAGACTTCCTTATTCTTTTACCCTGAATAACTAAACCTAAAAAAACACCTTCTATCTACTTGTGTTGCACCTTCCTAGTCTTTGATGAAATTCAAACTTCTCTTCGCACTTTCTTCTTATGGGTCGGTTCTCTCCCACTTGCCTTCAACCCATTATAAATTGCTACTTGTCACTGATCAAAGCCCAGCTGGCTTTGTCTCTACAATATGTAGCTTCTTTTGACTTTGAAGAAACGCATGCTTTTCATATCTAATGGCCTTCGAGGTTCTCATTGTTGTACTACCACTTGTGCCTAATGCAAGTGATCTTCACATAGCACGACCAAAAGAGGATAAGATCATGGCAAACACAATGTTGTCTTCAAATGTACTAACTTGATACAAGAAATAAGATGAAGTTAACATTCCACCTTTATTATAACTTCATCATCATACATTTTTTATATAGGGTTCTAGCTAAAGTCTTAAAACTATTTATCTCTCTGATGCGATCACATTCATGCTACAGCTTTTCCTCACTCAGAAGAACAACCGGCTACGAACTCTGACGCTTCCATTGCTTCCTCCTCCATAAGTTGAAAGGCTTGCCCTTTGGATCATGGGGATTCAAATCTGCCTTTGCATTGGTTACTCTTAAAGTTGTAGGTGTTGGAGCTTGTATTGTGCCTGATGGATTCAGAAGAGGCATATTTTGGGAAAACCAAGGCTCTCTCAACGAACATCTTGGTGACCTCAGTCACCGATTCAATGGTCTGATTGAGTGACAAATATTATTGAGCGAGTCACTCCCTCTCTACTGGTGGAACATACTCTGCCTTGAACTTCTCAATAAATTATTCCCATGTCACCTCACTCTTCTCAGTGGCTGAATAGTTATTGGTAACAAAGTTTCACCCGTCTTTTGCTCCTAGACATAGAAAATTATGCGCATATCTGAACTTTGGGTTCGTTGGAAAAGCACAAGTGTAGAAGCATCCTTCCACATCTGAGATCCACCTCATGGAAACATTTGGATTCCTGGCACCATGAATCTTAGGGGGTTTGGTGTTGTTGAACTCTCGACAAGGCATCTCATTCTATCCAAATAAAACTACAGTAGTGGCTATCAGTTCATTCTTAATAGTTCCAAACATTTTTGGAATTATCTCTCTTACATCCGCTGATACCGCTTGCTCTCTTAATCATTACCATGATGGGGGCATAACGAGAATATGTTAACATGAATCGACTAACTCTGAAATGATATTCGAATCCTCTGTATTGTCTTATCAACTTTGTGTCTTTTCTTGATTCTTGTATGGATCATATGCTTCCGGTAGTACAGGCGCATACTACCTTCCACACCTATCCATACTAGATCCAAAAATATCTCCAAGGTTTCCAAGTCACTCCACTCTGTTATTAAGTAGGACTTTTCACACACACAATGTTTTAAGGACATAATTATTTCTTTCCTAGACTTTACTAGGTTCTTGTGTCTCTACCGACGCCCTACCTTACGAATATATGCCCTATCAAGCATATATTAAACTTCCTAGACTATCCTTCTAGGATTCTTTCCACTCCTTTCCATTATTGGTTGAGGAATAAGTTCTACTAATATTAACTAATTATCCGATGAATATGATTACATGCCTCTAAAATCAAACAGTCTGTCGAATGAAAGATCCGAAACTACGATGGTTAGACTCAGATTAGAGCTGTGAAATAGCGCCAAAGCAGGCAATCTAAAACTATTTAATTTTGGGAGAATGCAACCTAACGTATTTGTCAAATAACTAATTAATATTAATATAGGTTCAAAGAAGCAAGTAACAAGCAAATCCCTAGACTATAAGGCATCTTCAGTATCAGGCAATTCTAACCTGATACTCCTAAAATATCCCTCGCCCACATACTAGCATGTATTTCTAACATTTTACATATTAGCAACATAGCAACTATGGATATTTTGGGAATCACTTTCCTTTATAAGCTTTGGCTGACTGCACGCATTGCATTATTTCCTTTTTATATTATTCTGTTTATGAAAAGATTTGTTAAGATATTCATATTCTCAATTTGAGTCTGGAATCACACGAATGTTCATCCAATTCTCTCAAACCAAGGCTCTGACACCAACTTGTATTATCCCGGTTTTCAATCCAAATTTTTCATTTTTCTTTATTAAAATATATCATATTATAATTACATTATGCGGAAACATGTTGTGAATGTGCGTGTGTACATTCGAACCTTGCCATTATCAAGGATCACTAAAGAAACTGAAAAAACATTTTTATTTAACTTGGTAAGCATGAAGCTTACTGAGTTCCCCAAAACACCATATACCATAATACATATACATACATACAAAGAATGGCTCACGATCTGCAAATAATATGTGTAATTACGGCCTACATGTCATTTTGTTAACACGGGTTTATGTGTACTTATGGCCTAAACACCATTTTTTTAACACTGGTCTATGTGTACCTATGGCCTTCACACCATTTTGTTAACACATGATCCTATAGCTTCCTGGCCTCTTTTAATCGTTCCACCATCATCCATTAACCAAGTCTAATATCACAACAATTATGCACATAGAGATTTCACTTTAGATTCTATTAGTAGAGGCACATGTATATTGTATACTCTACCAGATTACACTTACGCACATAGAGATTATTCTTTCAGCTCTACTCTGTTAGTTCTTTATCCTAACATACATGGACATGTACTATATAGTATAGTGAGATAACTCACCTGGACAGTTATTTCGAAGATTAAGAGTTATCTATGTGATTCTATTGTCAATCCAACTGGCGAGTAACACGCTTTACAAGTATTAGTCTATAATACTATAACTTATTAATCCAAATGGAAATATGGTATTGAAACCTAAATCTTTCAATAATCCTAATGAATATCGATAGTTCTATCAATTAAGGATAAGCTAAGCAGGACAGTTGGGAGGCAGGATCATCTCGGCATATAGTTTTTCTGAAATCCAACAACCAAGTCAACGTGACCATTCTAGACACCTTTCTTATAAGTAGAGCAATCAACATTATGAATGGAATTACTAATAAATCCTATTTACATATTCATAAAAAAAAACTATGAATATAAATACAAGTTACACTTAAAGCATAGCTTAACTTATAGGGATTTTCTAGAAAAATTTGTAGAAATTGCACTGGCAGAATCCTGAATCAAGAGATTCCACTTCTCTGGTTCTCAGGGACTCCAGATCTTCACTATAACCATAAAACTAAAGAGATTTTATGGCCAAAAGGGAGATAAATTCGATCGATCGATCGAGAGAGAGAGAGGGAGGCAGAGTTAAAATGGTGCGAGGAATGAAAGAAACCAAAGATTTCAAATTATAGTAGGGGTACACTTCGGCACCAAAGATGCACGTTGTGCATCTTGTTATGGTTAGTGATGTGGCTTTAGTTAGAGGGTGACACATGGTAAAAACCTGGCGGGTTGCGTCCGGTTGTTTTTGCACACCGCGCAGTGCACGCGTAGCCATGCGATTTTCTAATTTTGAAAATTACATAACTTTTTCATACCAGCTCCACTTTTGACATTCTTTATATCCAACGCGTATCTATCGATGAGATCTACAACTTTCATTTAGACTCTATCAGCTAGTTCTCAATTTATTTTAAAGTTATATTTTTAGTAGGCTTAGACTGTTAAAGCCCGTATGAAAATCATAACTCTCTCATATGAATTTTGTTCTCAACTGTCTTTATATCACCAAAATTAAATTGATGAGATATTCAAATCTCGTTTAGATTGTTTTTTCCAACAATCGACAGATCTCCATTTCGGTTTATGTGACGTACACTGTTAAGCTGAAACTTCTAAAAATAATAACTTCCTCATAAGAAGTTAGATTCGTACGTTCCCTATATGCACGCTCTCGCTTTTATGACTAATACAACTTTTATCAGGAATAATTATCCTAAACAACCTTCTATCAAAATGTCTATTTTACGTAATCAATCGTTTTGTATTGTTAGGAGAAAATGGGGTATTACATCCTCGATGTTGTTTGTTGTCTTTGGTGTTTATTTTGTCAACTGGTCGCGTGTTCCCTCTAAGTATTACATCGACATCTGTGATTGAAGAAGGTCATTTGTTTAGAGTACTATTCCAGTGCTGCAACGGGATGGGCTTTCGATTGATGCATGTTTTTACCAAGAATGGTGCATACGTCTATTCGTAGAGACCCTATGATTGTTAATCGCAGGCTTTATAAATTATAGTTGTGTGGGCTCATACAGAATGGATTGTGCTTGAAAAAACCCACAAGTGGGTCCAGAGGGTGTTCATGGAACAAGGGGTAAGTACAGTTTTCGAGGACAAAATCTAATTGAATTAGTAGGGGAGAGTTGTAACACCCGTTTTTCCGATTTGATCAATTGAAGACTTAAGGGAGTCTAAGATAAGGTTTTTGGAGAAAACCTTATGCAAAAACATGGTAATTTTATGACCAAGACATGGCTATGACATCTAAATGAAGAGTGTGTCGAATGGGCACCACGATGTGGCAACCTGATGGCCTCGACATGGTGGATGTTACAGCCCAAGCCCATGAAGTTTAGCATTTCCTCCATATTTAAGGACCGTAACTTTAGGTTTATGTCATTCACTTCAGCCTCCACCCTCCTAACTCGAAAAACCTAGCCCTCATTCGATTTTTCTTGTCGTTTATGTTGTGCTTTTGATATTTGAGGCATTGGAGTACATCTTGGGAGAAGAAGGTGATGTGCTTGCTAGCTGAAAGGGGTGTATCTACTTCGGATATTGCATCTACTGCATCTTGTGTAGCTTTGGAACGTATAAAGCTTCCACCTTTACCATTCTTTTTTCTCATTTCATGATTTAAAGTCCTTTGAAGGGATGTTCTTGGAGTTTTAGGCACCTACAGAACCTTAGACTTGCTTGGTGCCATATCTGGGCTTAACTAGGTGGAAAAGTGTTAGGTCATGGTTTCCTTTGAACAATTTACGAGTTATGGTAATTATGAGGGCTTAATAGACTAAGGGTTGTAGATCTTGCTTTAGGGGTGAGGTCCTAATGGATAAAGTTGGAAACATTGTCTAATAAGTCATTGAAAAGGACTAGATTTGAAGTTGAGGGCATAGATCTATAGGGATTAAGCTCTTAATGAATAAAAGACCAATTTTTCCTGTCAACATGGTGGTATTCTGCATCGCGACTGTTTTGTCAAATCATGCCCACGTCATGGCGAAGAGCTCACCATGACGTGGTGGTCGTTGACTTGGTTGATTGTTGACTTTTATTGATCTTTGACCATTGAATTTTAACCAATTAGACTTTAGGTCACATTTGAAGGATTTTTTTTGTTGATTAAGGAGTTATCTTTATTTGGTGATAGTCGGTTCGCAGGATTGATTAGTGAAAAGAAGCAAGATTGTTGTTGTGCTTCTCCGGGTTCGCGATTTAGGTGAGTCTCTCACTAAGCCACGTATGACATTATATATCCTTTGTATGTTAGGATAATGGTAATGTTAGAGTACATGTATGCTACTTGACTAGGATAACTCCTTGTTATGCATGTGCCGTATAGGAAACTTGGTTTCATGGTATGCTAGATTGGTAGGGTCATGCATGTTGAGTGTATAATATTGTTAAGTGTCATAACTGGTTAGGGTAATGATGGTATTGGTTGGTCGTTAAATGGATGCCCTAGGGTTTTTATGTAGTTTAATTTAGTTAACCTGAGAAATCTTGGTCCATAGCCTTATTGTCTGGTGCTTGTTTGATTTATTGCTTTTGGGTAGGATCATCTGTTCGAATGTTTATCTGACTCCCAACTATATATGGATATGTGTTCATAATGTGGTCTTCGGTATTAGTATTGACTTGTTGTGTATGTTGTATTGGACACGTGATATGAGTTAAGGTTGGGCCCGATATACTCTTTAGGTTTGACATGTTATATGAGCTAGGGCTGAGCCTATTATATGAGCTAGCGTAAGGTCATTATGTATGTTGGGCAGGTCCTGTTAGAGGAGTTAAGGTAGGGCATGTTATACTCCTTGGGATGGGCCCGTTATGTATGTTTGGGTTGGGCAAGTTATATATGTTGTACGCTTGTAATTAGGAGAGAATGTAGGTTGGAGTTAGAGCCAAGGACTTGTGCGGATGCATTTTATATATAATGGAATGTGTGGTATACTAGGGAACTCACTAAGATTTATGTGTATAGTTGTGGATAAAATGTTTTGTAGGCTGTTCATGAGAAGAGCTCGGTGAGACTGTACACACACATTGAAGATATTGATTTCCGTTGTCTTTGTAATTCGACTATGATAACATTATGGTTTCAAAAAAATAAATGTCACTTGTTGTTTTTAAGTTAAAGGTTTTAATCGGTTAATCTGTTTTTAAAATGAAAAATCTCTTTGTAATTTTTAGGACGTTACAAATAACATGCAATTGTATTTATTCACAACATATAAACCATAAAACTTAAGCTATGAATAACATTTTTATTCAAATATTATAAAAAATAAGAAAACAAACTTGGATTCACAACTTAATAACAGTTAAAACCAAAGTTGTACAAATCGTTCGTTCAACGATCGACAGAGTTAAGATATTAATCAGTTTAGGCGTGGATTAACCAGTGATTAATTGGGGGCCCTAAATTATTAATAAAACGATTTATAAACTTAATATGTTCTAAGAAAATTAGTGTTTGAAAATTTAAAACTCAGAAATTTTGAAAATTTTAAATATTTGGTATAACATTTGAATATTTGAATAATTAAAAATTTAAAATATAAAATTTTGATTATTTTGGTGTAATATCTAAAATTTTGAAAATTTGAATTTTTAAAATTTCTCCCGCCTAGGGTTGCCAAGGACCGTTGAGGAGCGTCGAGGACCGCGTATGATATGGTCGACATTGTAGATGGAGGTGTGGTGGAAGATGTAGCCGCGTTCTGGTGTAACGTGGGTTTTCACTTTTATCACCATTTGAGGATCCCTAAGAGTTGTAATGCTTCCTTCTTCATGATTATTCCTAAAGTGCGTGATCCTAAAATTGTTCGGGACTTTAGACCTATTAGTTTAATTAGTTGCCAATATAAGATAATTGGTAAACTCTTAGCTAATTGATTGGCGGATGTTATTGGGTCAATGGTGAGTCTAGAGCAGTCTACTTTTATTAAGGGCAAAACAGATACTTTATGGTCCTTTCCTCCTTAATGAGGTGGTTGTTTTGTGTAAGGCTTCTAAAAATACATTTTTGATCTTTAAAGTGGATTTTGAAAAGGCTTATGATTCCCTCTCTTGTGATTACCTTCTTGAAATTATGGGCGTTATCGGATTTAGTCAGAAGTGGTGTGGATGGGTTATGGAATTTCTTAGATCCGCTAGAGCTTTAGTGTTGGTTAACGGTTCTCCTACGCAAGAATTCCAAATTTATAGAGGGTTAAGGCAAGGAGATCCTCTTTCTCCTCTTCTTTTTTATCTTGGCTATGGAACAACATCATGTTGCTCTTAAAATGGCTCGGATGGCGGATGTTTTTAGAGACATCTTTATTGGTGATGTAGAGATTGTTGGGTTTTGAGCATTCTAACACTTCCTAAGTGTACATGCAACCCTATTAAACCTTGGATCTATGTTTGTCTAAGATACATGCAAAATATTATTTTCCAAGGTTTATAACCTATCTAGCATGGCATGGGGTACTTTTAACCATAAAAGAACTAGATGAATTACATACCTTTTGTTGATTGTTGATTCCTTGGAGTTTGAGAGCCAAGCACCAATAATGTGAATGCCTCAAATGGAAATCACAAATCTCCACAAACTTGGAAAATGTATGAGAGAGTATACTAACTCTTGATTTTGGCCACCACACTTACACACACATTAGTGTCTTTTTCATGCAACATAAGCTTGTTTATATAGTGTACATGGTTAGGGTGAAACCCTAATAACCCATGTCTTTTCCTCTTCCAAGGATCCATGGGTAAAAGCTCCATGGATCATCCATGGACTTCCATATAAGCTTAGCCCATTCCCAAATGAGTGTTATCCCACACCATATAAATATAATAGCCCATGATTTAATTAGTCTTCCTTTTAATCACTAAATCAATTCATAATTAATTCAAG
Organism: Lactuca virosa; assembly: GCF_052849685.1. Taxonomy (NCBI): domain Eukaryota; kingdom Viridiplantae; phylum Streptophyta; class Magnoliopsida; order Asterales; family Asteraceae; genus Lactuca; species Lactuca virosa. The sequence continues at coordinate 189,475,899 of NC_136428.1, read as the reverse complement.
ATTAAAACTAATTAAATAACATGACTATATATTAATATATTATAACTTATAATATATTAATAAATCATAAGTATACAATTCTCATAAAATTATCCATAACTAGTTCGGGTGAAGTGCAACCCAAATGGACCATGCCGGGTCGGGTCAAGTATATACCAAATAAGTTATGGACTTAGACACCTTATCCAACAGACTCCCACTTGGATAAGTCTAATAACTGTATTTGCCTATATTACTTCAGGAACCAACCGGCAATCGTAGCTCTCGAAAACTCTTGTGAACTATGAAGCGCCATTTTAGATAAGTGATCATATAATCCTCTGCTCTCATGATATCAGCCGGACAAATACATGGAACAATGTCTTACTTATTGTCTAGCAGTTGTTTCTCGATTTCCAATTTGTTTGACAAAGAACTTAACTGAACACATCAATTTAGTTCTGACCGGGCCCGGTACATGGGTCAACACAAAATCATCAAGGGGCCCAGATATCGCTTCTATTTCTAGAAGGAACAGATAAACTTCGACTCATATGCTTGTTCTACTACTTATTGAATTGCACACAAAGGCACGTTTTATAACATCAAGTTACTGATGCGTTTACATGCAATCAATGCACAACCAACTCATAGGTAACAACTCATATCTCTAGGTTTGAAGACTTATATGATATTACAGTCTCACGATCACTCGAGATAAATTCCATGAAGTGATACAAGTGAGCGTGGGTTTATTCCAATACTCATAACTTATGAGTACTCATGAATGTTGTAGCAACCATTGCTATGGATAAACACCTTTAGTCATCTACAATCCCAATTCATGACAATCTTGATTCATACCTACTTCCGACGTATGACCGATTGTGGAGGTTTGAATAAATTAATTATTCTGGAAGTCAAAACATGCAAAACTGAAACAATAGTAAATAATTGACAATGATAGTAACACTTTACTCATAAATAAATCACACAGTTTATTCATCATCAAATGTCGATTACATTTTACAAGTTTCAGAAAAATTATCTAATCTGTAAAACTAATATCGTCCCTCAGCCCGATGCGCCTCGCATGCTGCAAATGCTTAACCCTCGTCAGTACCTTCGTAAAGGGATCCGCAGGGTTCTCATCTGACGATACCCTCTTTGCCACGAGGAGTCCCTCTTCTATCTTGTGTCTTATGAAGTGATATTTTCTCTCAATGTGTCGGGATCTGCCATGATCTCTTGGTTCCTTGGCTAAGGCAACCGCACTATTGCTGTCACAGAAAATCTCCATAGGCTCCTTAATAGCTGGTACAACTCCAAGGTCTCCGATGAAGTTCCTCAGCCATATCGCCTCCTTTGCCGCTTCACTCGCTGCTATGTACTCTGATTCACAAGTCGAATCAGCTACAGTCTCCTGTTTGGAACTCTTCCAAGTGATTGCCCCTCCATTTAAGGTAAAGACCCAGCCCGACTGAGAGCGGAAGTTATCCCTATCAGTCTGAAAGCTAGCATCACTATACCCTACTACTCTCAAGTCATCACTCCCACCAAGGGTAAGGATCCAATCCTTAGTCCTCCGCAGGTACTTGAGAATATTCTTTACCGCAGTCCAATGAGCCTTGCCAGGGTTCCCCTGATATCTGCTGACAATGCTCAAAGCGAAGGCCACATCAGGACGAGTACAAGTCATAGCATACATGATCGAACCAACAGCGGAAGCATAAGGTAATCGACTCATCTCAGCTATCTCCTCTTCTATACTCGGGCTCTGAGCCTTGCTCAGTTTGGCATTGCTTTGGATCGATAATTCTCCTTTCTTGGAATTCTGCATGTTGAACCTTTTCAACACCTTATCCAAGTAGATACTCTGACTAAGTCCAATTAGTCTTTTACTCCTTTCTCTTAATATCCTTATCCCTAGGATATAGGTAGCTTCTCCAAGGTCCTTCATAGCAAAGCACTTCCCAAGCCAGGACTTAACCTCCTGCAAGGTTGGGATGTCATTTCCTATGAGTAGTATGTCATCCACATACAGTACCAAAAAACTAACTATACTCCCACTAGCTCTGACATACATGCAGGACTCATCTTCACATCTTGAGAAACCAAACTCTTTGACCTTCTCATCGAAACAAAGATTCCAACTTCGAGATGCTTGTTTCAATCCATAAATGGATTTCTCAAGCTTGCACACTCTATTGGGGTACTCTACACTGACAAAACCTTCTGGCTGATTCATGTAAACATCCTCAGCCAACTTTCCGTTAAGGAAAGCGGTTTTGACATCCATTTGCCATATTTCATAATCATGAAATGCAGCAATGGCTAGCATAACCCTAATAGACTTAATCTTTGCTACTGGTGAAAAGGTTTCATCATAATCAATTCCCTGAGTCTGAGTAAACCCCTTCGCAACCAGTCGAGCCTTATAAGTGTGCACCTTACCATCCATGTCGGTCTTCTTCTTGAAGATCCATTTGCACCCGACTGTCTTACGGCCTGGTACATTGTCAACCAAGTTCCAAACTTGATTGTCATACATGGACTGTATCTCGTTGTCCATAGCCTCCTTCCATTTAGCAGACTCTGGGCCTGCCATGGCTTGCTTAATACTGTTAGGTTCATCCAGATTTACCAGTGTACTGTCACTGATAAATGTATCACCTTCCGTAGTAATATGAAATCCATAATAAAACTCAGGTGTGTTCCTAACCCTTGTGGAACGCCTCGGAAGTATAGACTCGTCAGCTGGATCAACAGGAATTTCCTCCTCAAGTTGATTGCTAGTGTCTGAGGTTCCTTCACCAATCGAGTCTTGAATTTCTTCAAGGTCAATTTGCCTCCCACTGTCTCCTTGGCTTATAAATTCTCTCTCTCGAAAGACCCCTCTCCTAGCCACAAAGACCACATTCTCACTGGGTCTGTAGAAGCGGTAACCAAAGTATTTTTGTGGGTAGCCGATGAAAATACACCTTTCACTTCGAGGTTCGAGCTTGTCATGTGTCTCGCGCCTCACGAAAGCCTCGCAACCCCAAATCTTGATGTGGTCCAAATTGGGAACTTTCCCAGTCCACATCTCATGAGGTGTTTTGGCAACCTTCTTTGTAGGGACTAGATTAAGGATGTGGGCGGCAGTCTCTAAGGCATACCCCCAAAAAGAGATTGGTAGCGAAGCTCGACTCATCATAGAGCGAACCATGTCCAACAAAGTTCGATTGCGCCTCTCAGCTACACCATTCAGCTGTGGTGTCCTGGGAGGTGTCAATTGTGAGACAATCCCACACTCCTTAAGATAGTCGAGGAACTCAGTACTAAGATACTCACCACCTCGATCGGATCGAAGCATCTTAATGTTCCTGCCCAATTGATTTTCTACTTCCTGTTTAAACTCTTTAAACCTTTCAAAAGTTTCTGACTTATGTTTGATTAAGTAGACATAACCATATCTACTAAAATCATCAATAAAAGTCACATAATAGCGATTAGCATCCCTTGTGGCGGTTTTGAATGGACCACATACATCAGTATGTATAAGGTCCAACAAACCCTCACCCCTTGCACAAGTACCAGTGAAGGGTGATTTTGTCATTTTTCCAAGTAGACAAGACTCACAACTATCATCCGACTTGAGGTCGAACGACTCCAAGACTCCATCCTTTTGGAGCTGGCCTATGCGTTTCTTGCTTACATGTCCAAGACGACAATGCCACAAAGATGCTTTATCCAAGCTAGTAGAAGAATCAATACATAATACATTATTTCCTAAATTATCTACAACCGATACAGCTTCATACACACCATCACAAGGTAATGCTTTAAAATAAAGAACATTATTAAAGAAAGCATTAATACTACCAACTTCATTATCAAAAGAAAAGGTAAAACCTTGTTTGTACAAAGCATGAAAGGAAATAATATTCCTCGCCATTTCAGACGAGTACACACATTTATTCAAATCTAACTTTAACCCACTATCTAGCAACAAAGTATAAACTCCAATCTTGGTAACAGGTGCAACCTTCTTGTTCCCCATGATTAAGTTTATCTTTCCGTGCTCCACATCCTCACTTCTTCTTAGGCCCTGCAAGTCACAACAGATGTGAATACCACAACCTGTATCAAGAACCCAAGAATTAGAATATGGTGAGTTATTAGACAATATAGTGTAAATACCTACATGGGATGGTTTCACTTTCCCATCCTTCACATCCTGCAAGTACTTTGGGCAGTTTCGCTTCCAGTGCCCCTTATTTTGACAGTAGAAGCATTCAGCATCCTTAGGGATGGCAGAAGGAGTGATAGAACCACCTTTGGTTCCAGATGAGGAGCCTTCAAGGGACTTTCCCTTGGTACCCTTCGAAGGGTGCTTCCTTTTTTTCCCTTTGCCTTGCCTGATAGCCAAAACAGGGGTAGTAGTAGGAGTAGGAGTAGCAACCGACTTACCCTTAAGACCACTTTCGGCAGTCTTCAGAAGTCCTTGAAGCTTACTGAGTGTGACTTCCTCCTTGTTCATGTGGTATGTCATACGAAATTGATCATAACACGATGTCAAGGAGTGCAAAATGATATCAATTGCCAACTCCTCAGGGAAGTTCACATTCAGTTTCATTAGACGGTCCACATACCTTTGCATTTTCTGCATGTGGCTCGTGATTGGTTCGCTATCCTTCATACGGGTAGTGATCATGGAGGAGATTATTTCATACCGCTCTTGATGAGCACTCTGATGGTACCTTTCCATCAGATCCTGATGCATCTCAAAAGGGTAATAGTCCTCATAGGACTTTTGGAGTTCAGCTGTCATGGTGGCCATCATGATGCATGCCACCTTGGTGGCATCTCTTTCATGTGCCTGATACTCAGCGACCTCCTCAGGAGTAGCAGTGGACTCATCAAGCTCCTTTAGCTCCTTATCGAGGACATATTCCTTGTCCTCGTAACGAGTAACCATCCTGATGTTCCGGATCCAATCCATGAAGTTGGAACCATCAAAGATGACCCTCCCACAAAGGTTCATGAGGGAAAAGGAGCCAGTAGGGTTAGAGCCCGAAGCTTTGTTGTTGGAAGACATCTGAAAAGAAGAAAACAAGTTTAGATTAGATATATCGAATCCTTAATAATACACCCAAATGTAATATTAAGGCTAGGATCCAACACAATATATTATAACTTAGAAGAGGGATGCCGTAATCTAAGCTATAATATATTTGAAGGTAGGTGAATGACGATTCACCAATTTCCACCATGAAAACGAAATGAATTATTAGGTTTAATTGGTTTTGAAATTCCTAGATTTCTTTGAGATTCATTGAACTTTTCAATGGCATGTTTCAATCTCGATTGTGCCCTTCAAGTTTTGTGACTTGGATGCCGAGGATCACAAAACAAGGTGTGAATAACCATGCAAATTCACTTGGTACCCTTAATATTACCACCTAATCAATGTGCCGGTTAACCACACACGCTCCACCGATCTATGATAAACATTAAGTCACCCTTCGTGATCCTTACTAGTCCAAGTTAGTGTGCCGGTTAACCACACACGCTCCACCAACGACTTGGTAAGGTACAAAGTGTGAATTTCATGGGTTAGCACCATATTCACATTTTCCTAAAGTAACTAAGATTGGGAATTTATAAAAGGTTTAGTTACTTTATAATATTCATCATACTTTTAATGAGAATTTATAAGTCCTTGTCCTACCCGTTTGGCTAACGACCCTCCACCAGTCAAGCAAGCGGTGGGTGAGAGTGGACACCCATTAAGTTGCCATTTTATAGGCAACAACCTTATACCCACCTTATAGACTGGCTTCGTGAATGAGGCGTACTAGCGGTAAGACGACTTTGATCTTATACATATATATAATAATTAACCATTAATGTTATAAATAGTATAAGGGTTGAATTTTAACTTTTAAAACTCTAAGGGTTTGGAATTAAAGTATATTAAAGTGTGTGTAACTTTACAAATTCCAAAACTTGAGGACAAGTTTTGAAACTATTCAAAACTTTTCATTTCATAACTTATGAATTAAAGGTTCATAAAAATGAAGACTCTTCATTTCCATGTAACTTATGTGTTTTAAGTGTGTGTTTAAAAGAAGTGACCTTTGGATATCCATAACTTGAGGACAAATTATGGACTCCATTAAAACACATAAATGATCAAGAATTAATCCTAAACAATTCAGCAAATAATTCCTATCATCTTCTAAATTCATAAGAACATGAACATGATCATCAAAGTTTCAAGAATTATATGAACACATACAAAGCATGAAATTTTGATATAAGCTATTGTAAATGGATTAGAACAACCATTACACCAACTAAAACAAGTTTTAAAACACCAAAACAGTTTAGGGTAATGTTTCTAGTCCATTTCCAGCAGCAAAAGTCGAAAATCTGCATTCTGAGGCTCCTACTCGCCGAGTGCACGAACCTACTCGGCGAGTAGGATGAGTTTACACATGAACTCGGCTAGTCCCCCCATGGACTCGGCGAGTTCATCAGTCAGACAGCAAAAAATCGACTTTTTATCACTATTTTGCATCAAGTATCAAACAAACAAGCCTAGGCTCTGATACCACTGTTGGGTTTATGTTTGTCTAAGATACATGCAAAATATTATTTTCCTAAGTGTACATGCAACCCTATTAAACCTTGGATCTATGTTTGTCTAAGATACATGCAAAATATTATTTTCCAAGGTTTATAACCTATCTAGCATGGCATGGGGTACTTTTAACCATAAAAGAACTAGATGAATTACATACCTTTTGTTGATTGTTGATTCCTTGGAGTTTGAGAGCCAAGCACCAATAATGTGAATGCCTCAAATGGAAATCACAAATCACCACAAACTTGGAAAATGTATGAGAGAGTATACTAACTCTTGATTTTGGCCACCACACTTACACACACATTAGTGTCTTTTTCATGCAACATAAGCTTGTTTATATAGTGTACATGGTTAGGGTGAAACCCTAATAACCCATGTCTTTTCCTCTTCCAAGGATCCATGGGTAAAAGCTCCATGGATCATCCATGGACTTCCATATAAGCTTAGCCCATTCCCAAATGAGTGTTAGCCCACACCATATAAATATAATAGCCCATGATTTAATTAGTCTTCCTTTTAATCACTAAATCAATTCATAATTAATTCAAGATTAAAACTAATTAAATAACATGACTATATATTAATATATTATAACTTATAATATATTAATAAATCATAAGTATACAATTCTCATAAAATTATCCATAACTAGTTCGGGTGAAGTGCAACCCAAATGGACCATGCCGGGTCGGGTCAAGTATATACCAAATAAGTTATGGACTTAGACACCTTATCCAACGGAGATTTCACACCTCCTTTATGCGGATGATGGTATTGTGCTTTCCCCTTGGAGTCTTGATAATGCTTCCCATCTTATTTGTATATTTCGATGTTTCTTTCTGTCTTCAGGTCTCAAATTTAATCTACATAAAAGTAAATTTATTGTGGTAGGGGTTCCCTATTCGATGGTTTCGGATGTGGCTAGATCTGTAGGGTGTGGGCGAATATCCTTCCTTTTGTCCATCTTGGAGTGCCGGTGGGTGATAATAAGGGTCGGGTGAAGGCTTGGTCAACCATTATTGATAGATTTTGTGGTAAACTTGCGGTGTGGAAAGCGAAATCTATTTCTTTTGGGGGTCGGTTTACTTTGATCAAGTCTGTTCTTGGCTCGGTGGGAAGTTACCTTATGTCCGTGTTTTCTATTGTTGTTAGCGTTCTTCACATGTTGGAAGTTATGAGAGCTAATTTCTTTGGGGGGGGGGGGGGCTGATTTGGAGGAGAGGAAGATGCATTGGGTGAATTGGAACAAAATTCTAGCTTCTGATCAGGATGGTGGTCTTGGTGTAGGAAGTCTCTTTGCTTTTAATAGAGCTATGGTGTTTAAATGGCGTTGGTGATTCTTTCATGATTCTCAGAGTCTTTTGGGTGAGAGTGGTTAAAAAGATTTATGGGTTTGATAGTGATCTTGCTACTTTGTCTCCCCGTCGATCATATTCAGGACCGTGGAATAGTCTCATTTGTATGATTGCTAATCTCCAGGATAGGGGATAGATCTCCTCAACCTTTGTCCGACTAGAGTTGGAAAGGGTACTCTTACTAGTTTTTGGCATGATAAGTAGATCTCTGATAGCTCTCTTGCACCGACTTTCCATAGAGTCTTCGCGTTGGATGTGTATAGAGGGAAACCTGGGAAATAGAGATTTCTTCTAGGATGGGATCCGGGTAATCTCCGTCGGTTACCTAGGGGTGGTATTGAGCAGAGTCAATGAGATGCGTTTATAGAAGTGGTTCGGAATGTTCGTCTCATTGATATATCTGACATATTGGGTTGGCTCGCCGATGTGTCAGATATGTTTTATGTTTCCTCAGCTAGTACCTTTATTGATTCTGATACTCTTGCTGATACTGATATTTGGTGTGATACTCGTTGGAACAATTGAGTTCCAATAAAACTCAATATACTGATGTGGAGGATCAAACTTGGAGGTATTCTAACTAGGGAAAGATTATCTAATCGTGGTGCAGAGGTGCAATCAACCATGTGTCCGTTATGTAGTGCTGCAGTGGGGACCATTGATCACCTATTTGTTGGATTTAGAGAATTGTTGGAGATTTGGATCTGTATTGCTATTTGGTGGGATAGTCGTCTGCTGGATAGGTTTGCTATTGATGATATTATTGATGGGTTTTATACATAGCAAACAATCCTATGTGTGCATGCAACCCTAATTTTGAGGATCTATGTTTTCACTATTAGACATACAAACATTGAACACAAAAACTAGAAACCTTAGGAGGCTAGTATAATTTTCGAAATTAACATAAAACTAGGGTTAGGATACATACCTTGATTGTTATATTGTAATAACAATCAAATTCTTGAAGATCTTGAACTTTGAGAGCAAGTGTCACAAGTGTCACACCTCTAATGGCTCACAAACACACCAAGCAAGAGGATGATTATGAGAGAGAGGAGAGAGGAGGTAATTGATCAAAATTTCGGCTCTTCTAAGGTTTCTTGAAGTATCTCCGAAATCCATAAGGGGTTGTGTCCTTTATATGGTTTTTGGTTACTTAGAGCCAAAGCTAGGGTTAAGATAAGGAAACCCTAATCCCTTTGCTTAAGGCCTAAGCAGCTTATGGATCCTCATCCTTAAGGCCTTGAACGAAATTTCTATGGCATTACCCATAGAATTACGTCCATTCATTCAGAATGGTCCAAGAGCCCAATTCCACAACTAATAATAAATTGCAAAACAGCCCCTGTACTTTTAATTAATTCCTTTAATCCCAAAATTATTCCAAATTAATTTCTGATTAAATATCAATTAATAATATGATTTCTAATCAATATATAATTTCCATAATATATTAATAAATCATTTATTTCAATTTATTAATCAAATTAATAAATTCTTCCTCTTCCTCAATTGATCATCCTATCAAGTTGCTAGTGTGAAGGCAACCCAAAAGGACTGTGCTACTATCAATTCAAGTTCATACCAATCGTAGTTATGGGCTTAGACACCTAATCCAATAGTCTCCCACTTGGATAAGTCTAATAACTATAGTTACAAGTATGACTTAAAAAATTAACTAGCAAATTGTAGCTCTCAAAGCCGCTGTAGAACTCTGACCTAGTCAGTTACATGTCCTTAGACAAGTGATCAAATATTCCTCCGTTCTACAAGATATCTTAAGGACATGATACATGGATTATAATCAATTTCTCTGTCTAAGATTTGTTTCTCGATTTCTGATTTATAACGACTGATATCAGACTACTAATTGAACACATCAATTCAGTCCATGCTTGGCCAAGCGCTTTAGATGTCATCATCAAATCATCGAGGGGCCCATATATATCCCTTTTCCAGTCAGGACAAAAGGAATGACTTATATGCTTGCACTATCTACTCATCGACTCACACAACAATACGTTTTATAACATCAAGTTACTGATGCGTTTACATATTATCAATGCACAACCGGATTGTAAACAACAACTCATATATCTCCGTTTCAAGAATATAAGATATTATTGTCTCAAAATTACTCGTGATAAAATCCATGAAGTAATTCTCTGAGCGTGAGTTTATCTAATACTTAAAAACCCCATTTTCAAGTACTCATGAACATTTCAGCAAAACCATTGCTATGTCTAATCTCCATAGACAATCTACAATTCAATTCATGACAGTCTTGATTCACTACTTACTTCCAAAAGTATGATCGACTGTGGATGTTTGAATAATCCAATTATTCAGGAAGTAAAACATGCAAAGTGAAACACAATAATAAGCTAATTAACTATGGTCTCACAAATATTGAATATAAATAAAACACTTATTATTTAATCACCATATTAATTAGACTTTATTAATTGTATAATGTTTCGATTAATAAACTAAATTCTTGAATTAAACATTAGTCATATCATGTTCTAAACGTGCATACTATGTTTCTCTATGGTCATTCCTTTGAGAACAGATCAATTGGATATAATTCCAATGAAGCTCATATCGCAATTCCAAATCCTTATTACAAGTGTGAGAATTCTAAATTCTTGTCACAACTAAATGTGTTAGAGTCTATGTGACATCCCCAATTTCACGGCCAAAAAAGACCGATTTGTTTATTCTTTATTTGAAAATCAGAGTATATTTTAATGAAATATGTTGTGGAATTTGTTCCCAAAAATATGATAAAGAATTTATCAAATCATTTCCGAAGAAATTTATTTTCATTATATTAAAAAAAACCCGGGATGTCATTGTCAATAAAGATCAAAAGCATAAACGAAAACAACATAGGTCTTACAACATCTATTTATTCTAGTGGCCTATAATCCATTGATCTCTCATCAGACCATCACTCATGTGCTCTTTTGCCACTACCTGTATACAAGAAACTGAATGGGTCAGGCTTGGGAGCCTGGTGAGCACATAGGGTTTTCAACCCACAATAATTAGGTTCATTAATTTTGACAAATCATTCAACCCGATTATCCGTTCACGTTATCCTCCCCTTACGTCCCTAAAGCATCTATTATAAGGGACCTAGCCTAAGGATTTTCATTGGGGAGGACAACATTGCTCAAGGGATTCCTCAGTAATTCATGTCAAATAAGGCAACCATGAATGGGATGGAGTACACCTGGTGAACATGTAGTTCAAATAAACACCTACAGGTTGCGACCCTGCTAGCGTTCCATTGGACTGTCTAAAATAGTCTGTGGTCATCATGTATACTCCGCTCGATGATTGGATCATCGTAAACATCGAGGCATCTCATCATTTTATTTCATCACACATAAACTATTTCATCTATCCATGTTTTACCCAACATTTTCGTAGATATAAAATATATATACAGTTTAAATCATTTAAAACATGTATAAATCGTTCATCCAGCATAGATATCAAGAACACAGATAATATGCCACATAGCACGTAATTTATATTAAATACTTCATATCTATGTGTATAATGAAAGTAACTATGCACTCACTTGTTAAGGTGGTGATTCCAACTTGGACAACGCTTCGCTTGTTAACAATATAATTTCCTTCGACGAAACCTAGTATTGTTACCACTAGATTTTAGTCTAATATTTATCGCGACTAATTACGAGCGTTATTATTTTATAAGTGTTAAATAATACTTTTCAACCACTATGTACAGACAGGGGCCAGACATGAAACACTGGAGGGCAAGACAATTTTGGCATTATAGCACTTCTGAAATCCAACAACCCTATGCGGCCCTTCAAACCAGATTCCCCATACCGCGAGTAGTTAAAAGATATTATAATAACACTTTATTTAATATATTTTTATAATATATATATTTTTTATAAGTTCATAATAATGATAATAAATTTAAACCTAAGCTATAATTAAAGTAGGGTAAGCATAACTCACTTACCGGGAGGTTTGCTGGAAACCGGGCTCTACAGGGGCAGAACTTTCCGAGCCAAAAAGCTCTTTTTCTCGGAGCCTTCTGGCGCTCCGGGGGCTTTCCTCTAGCACTTGAAGATACTAGAGGTTGGGAGGTCTTAGAGAGAATTTAGAGAGAGAGAGAAATGGCTTTGGTATGGAAAAGAATGGAGACCTTCGCATGATATTTATAGATGGGTTGGGCTCGGTTGCGCTGGGCGTACTCCTCGGAGTACGATGCATGTACTCACTACGCTTTGCATACGAGGCGATGCTCCACGTAAGAAGGGACAGGTAGCGAGATTCGGGTAGGGCGATGTGGTTGATCCGGAGCCATGATTTGCGAGACCGCGGGGCGTACAGGTTATGTACGCGGGGAGTACATTGTACCCTCACAACAGCCTTATCAATTTTCTAAATTCCGTAACTTTCGCATACGAGCTCCACTTTCGACATTCTTTATATCCACACGTAGGTAGAGATGTACTCTACAACTTTCGTTTAGACTCCGTCGGCGAATTTTGACTTTATTTTTAAAGTTATATTTTTAACAGGCCGGGACAATTAAAGTCCGTTAAAAATTCATGACTTTGTCATCCGACGTCCGTTTTCGTCTGCCTTTTTATCGTTGAGCTCCTATTAACTAGAACTTTAATTCTCGTTTAGGTTGTGTCGGCTAAAAATCGGTCGATCGAATATTCGAATTCTGGGCTGCATACTGCTATGTCAAATCTTAGAAAAATCATAACTTCTTATATGAAGTCAAATTGGGGCGTTCTTTTTATGTACGCTCTCGGTTTAACATATACTACGAATTTCGTTTAGATCACTAAGGCTAAAAAGTACATTATCGTAAACTCACTTTTTACGTCACAAAACGTCGTGTCGGTTTTGTCGCAAAAGTTCGACAGGTCATAACTTCTTCATTATAACTCGGATTTCGGCATTCTTTATATCTCCAGAATCCTTGTCACGACCACTACAACTTTCTTCATAGATATTGGTTTTATCTATTATTTTATTTTTGATGCTTATTTTCATTCTTAATTTATTATATCTTATAAATAAGTATAATGCACATAAAATCACATAATTCACATAATATTCAAGTAATTCCTCTTTATTACTTCAAAATAGGTTACAATTGTTGACCCTAACTATTACATGATCATATTAATGCTTAGCCTAGAATCACGGGCGTTACAGTCTAACCTTGCATTCAATATCCTTTTGTGATGACGTGACATCAAAGTCATCGAGACTTAGCCAATGATGTCACAAATTACTCCATTGAAACTTGTTACTTCAAACAGTTTCATGGTAAAGAAGTCTAAAATTCAAGATAACACCTTGAACAACTTCTTGCATTAAGGTTCCTAACTCACATATAGATTCTAATCATCAACTCCCCTTATGGAAGCCTTTCCATATTTCCATACGACAATGAATTCTGAATAAGAATCAATTACGAATAAGAATCATTTTCACTCAGAATTATGTCAATATGGTCCGTCCAAAAATCACTATACTTCCAACTGTCCACAAGCAACCAATCCTTTGAAATAAGGTCAGGATGTTCTTGACAGTTGCTCAATAACGTCAGTCATACCAAGTTCTAGTCCTTTTCCCTCTTAATTCCCTAGGCATTTGGAAAATCAGAACAGGTGAAGATTATAGCATATTTAATCAATCCTATATCTGAAGCATATGGGATTCGATGCATAATGTCTTAGATAAAGACATGATACTTGATCAGTCTCTTGCTATAATATTTCCATATATAAAATTTACTATGTTGAATCATTTCATCATGATATTCATATATGTTCATGACTAAGTTCTTTCAAATCCAAACTTTTATATATGAAATGAAGTATAAGTGTCCTCTCCCGTAAATCCTTTTGTAGCGAAGCAATTCCAAAATATTGCAATTTTGCAAATTTGAAATCTTTGTTTCCTACAACTAGTATTGCCAACCTACAATACTTACCATAACAATTATGCTCCCAATAGCATAAAAATTATGCTCCCACTAGCTTCGACAAGTATCTAGAAATTAACTGGACCTTTTAGAAATCAACACTTTTGACTTTCTCAGTAATGTTCAGGTTTCGGATATGTGGTTCTTTGATAAGTCTTCAGGCAGACTTCTCAAGCTCATACACCTTCATTATATACCATTTGTGTGTGTTCAAACCCTTTCAAAACATATAGAAATATGTACTGAACGTTCAAAGTATTTATTGCTATTTCTCACAATTCGAATAATGAAAAGGGATGTCGTAATCATATACGAATTTGAGAACGCAATTATCACAACTGCTAACCATAATGATATTAATTAGATTTAAAATCTACTAGAGAAAGTGTTTCCTCATAATCATTTTCATGAACTAGAGCAAAACCTTTTTCCACCTAGATTTTATGGTGTATGCGTTCCTATACATGTGAATTTATCAATTCCAAAATCAATTTTTGTTTTCCTTTCATGGACTAAACTTTGGTTATTATTAATTTCTTGCCATCTGGTAGCACAAGGGCCTACCAATGCTTCCAAGTTGTCAAACAACTTACTCATATTGATCAATGTACTGTCACTGACCAACATGCTCTGCCTTTTGCAGTCAAATGAGAACCATAGAACTCATAAGCATTGCCAACTCAACTAGAAGGTGCACAGAAACAAGAATGTGTCAACACGATTGGTTATTAACCTCATGTCGTGTGCTAGTGATAACTAAAAGGTTTATTCTCGATTGACTCTTGAAACTCTTCATGATTAATAAGACTCCCACTGAATTCTTGACATATAAGTTTTTCTGTTAAGGAACATTCCTTCACAAGCAAAAAAAATTATTCAAAAGTTTGTGTGTATTCTTGTCAAGAAAACAACTCATGAAATTGGTCTTAGTTCATCTTTTGTTTTAACCAAAACATTACAACTACCAATTCTAAATGTGCTAGAGTAAGAAAACATTACTACTCCACATTTCATGAGGTTATAAACCTACTTAGTTTCAAATAAGCTTCAAGATACAATTTGAAGTTACTAGAGCATGACTCTAAAACTTAATTTAGAAACGAAGTGTGACTCATCTCTCGATTAAACCATTTTAACAATATTTGATTCCTCTTCTTAGTCAAACAATTGCACTAAGACGTTCTACGAGGATCAATTTGTGATATGGTTCCATAATCATTAAGATGATTATAAAACATGATACTAAAGTACTCTCCTCTCTTATTAGATTGGAGAAACTTTTATCTTTCTTCCTAAAAGATTTTTAATATTCGTTCTACTTCTCTTTGAGAACTTTTCAAAGTCTTAGAATTATGTTTAATCTTATAAACACAATCATATTTACTGAAACATCAGTAAATCATGACGAATAGACTTATCGTTCTTTGTGGTGGATCTAAATAGTCCACATCAGTGTGTACTAGATCCTTTAGTCTTTCACTTACTCACATAAACATTTAATCAAGGAATTAATCTTAATCTTCCAAAGATACAAATTCTCATACATCACACAATTCGAATTGTATGATTCCAAATTTCTGTCTAATTGAAACTTGGGTGATGAGAATTCCTTTTTCACTTCGGGAAAACGACACCCAACATCTCTATTCTATCAATGTGCGATTTCATTTTAAAAAATACGCACACATAGACTTTTCATCTTGATGTTTACTTGCCAATAGGGCTTGAGTGACTTCGTATTTTTCAACTTGAAGAAAACGTGGCTTAGGGAGAATTATTGGAGGAGGTGGAGGAAGAGTTGGAGAAACATGATTTCCAGTTCCACCATTGCTTAAAGAAGGGAACATTCTTTCACCTTAATCAACATGTGGAAGATCTTCTTCAGAGAACGAGGAAGACCATTGTTGTCAGAACTTAACATCTATAATAGGAGAAAAGAGAATTCAAGTTAGTTTATTTTAATCCTTGATTATTAACCCAAAATTTAAATCAAGTCTAGGATCCAACTAAATAATTCATAATTCAGAAGAGGAATGGCGTAATCCAATTGCAAATTATTTAAAGGTTGGTAAATGATGATATACCTATTTCACCATGAAAAACAAAATTTGAACGAATTAGGTTTTAAATGAAATTCCTAGATCTTTTGAGATTCATAGAAGTATTTAATGGCATGTTTAATCTCGATTATTCCCTTTCCATTTGTGACTGGAATACCGAGGATCACAAACAAGGTGTGAATAACCATGCAAATTAGCTTGGTACTTTCAATGTCATTTATTATCTAATTAATGTGTCGATTAACCACATACCCTTCATTAATCAATAATAATTTGTCACACCCACAAACCAGACGGTGGAAACATCCAGGGGTGGATGACTTTATCTGTAGTATCACAACACATGCATTATAGTAATCAAAGTACAAACAACCATTGCATTAATATGTATAAGTTTTTACATGTGTTCAATCAATGTATATTGACACCAAAATAGTTATAAAAAAGAAGAAGACATGAATCATAACAGCTCCATCTTCTCAAAAGCTCGGGGAGTACCTGTCTACTGATTCCCTGAGAATACAAGTAATTTGAAAAGAGAGTATCAACATAAAGTTGAGTGAGTGCATAAGTATTTATGTTTGAAAGTATGTTTCTGTTTCTTGAATATGTAAACTATTCCAGAAAATCATATATTTTTTGCTGTATATGGAAAGTAGTTTTAATCACATAAAATCGTTCGGTTTGTAAGCCAATGTTCTGTATTTGTATTCTTTTGTCTAATCTGTAAAAGTGAGTGTGCCTGGCTTCACCAGCTGTTATTGAATACTGAGATGTAATACTGTTAACTGTATTTTGGTAAACTGGTACTTTGAAAATCTACTCATGTTTAGTTAATTATACACTAATTGTATTATTAATATCTTTTTAATGAGTTATTATAACCATACTAAGACTAGATGGCCAGAAACAACGCTTTGAAGGCGTTAAAAGATGTTGATAACAACTGTCACTCGTAGGCGTGTATGCCTGGCTGTAGCTAGTAGTCTGAGTGCGGGGTTGTCAATCCCAATATAGATCTATACACACTTGTTTCGATCCCTGACTGAAGATTCTGGTTATAATGTCAGGACTTTAACTATGTTGTTTAAATGAATTAAACAACCTGAATCAAATGACTCATAAAAAGCATATAGACGTTACGTGTATAATATAAATGAAAACCCAATCATTCTGAAATAATGTTTTAGAGAATGCTCCTGAATTAGTATTCTTAAACATGTATTTGAAAGTTGTATACCCTTGATTAGTTTTGAAACAAACCCTTGTTCTTGTAAAAAGGTGTACTCTAGTATACTTGAATCGTGAATTAATGTTCTATGAATCATAAATTATACCTATTATAATTTATATGTACTTTCTGAATTGGTACTAACTGTTCATGAATGTAACCCCTTGCTCAACATGTTACAAAGGGTATTTGAAGTTGAATGAAATAACTTTTATATTTATATACATATACAAATATATATATATATATATATATATATATATATATATATATATATATATATATATATATATATATATATATATATATATATATAAGTAAAATTTAAATGACATTCGGACAATTAACCGATGCTATAAGCCCACATCCAAACAAGGAAAAGGAACCAAAGTGAGTTAGCCGTCCTAAGCCTTTTGATAGCATTTGTTTGTAACATAAAATCCTTCTGTTAGACTTGTATCCCCCCCCCCTTAAAACAGTAGAATTTATGAAAATACGGGGGTGCGAACTCACCTTTTGGAGGGTGATTCTAATGATGATTTGATATAGGATGTTTAGTTCCACAAGTGTAATCTCGTAGCAAAACAAGTCATACATAGTGATTTGTATAGCATATATGCAAGCAATTAGCTAAAATAATCATAGGAATGATTAGAAACTGGACTAATTTGTAAGGATAACTTACAAATAGGAGTGTTAGATGCTAAAATGGAAGCTGATAGGTGTTCACGGCTAGGAGGGGTGTTCACGGCCCAAGAATCATGAAGGGTTCACGACCCTTAAAGTGTTCACGGCCAGGAGGTCTTGAAGAATAATGAACACTTGATGATCCTAAGCACGTTTCTAAGAAGATTCCAGGGTTTTCTGTTGGGTTTTCTTCGTGTTCTTCGCGTGTTATTCGTGTAAACTAGTGAAATTACCGGGTTTATAAGAAGATTGAATGATGTTCTTGAAATGATAACAAGATTATGAAATGATACATGTTAGATCTTGTGAAGAACTAGTGATTATCACTTGAAATGATAAGAAAGGATGATCGTAGCATGTTCTTGAGGAGAGAGGGTGTTCTAGCTTGATGATACTTGAGATAAAAGGTTGGAATTGTGTTTTAAAAGTGAAGAAATGAGCTAAAAGTTGGATGAAAAGTATATGTATGCGAGGGTTCACGGTCCGAGGGGTTCACGACCGTGAACCTCGTACACGGTCTGAAGTCGGATGTGGCCGAGAAGGTGTTTACGGCTGCGAGGGTTCACGGTCCGAGGAGTTCACGGCCATGAACATTTTGCAGCCCGAAGTGTACACGGTCTTGTTCACGGTCCGAAGTCTATTCTCGGATGCGAGGTTCCTTGGTCCGAAGGAAAAGAAGGAAGAAAGATAATGCGAAATTGGTCGTATCCAACTTATTCCTTTGTCATACATTTAATATTCTTAAAGTTTTGAACATGTAAAGGTTATTTTACTAACCTTAATAAAATCCAATATAACAAAGAGGACTTTAGTTGACCTAAGTTTGACTCTGGTTGACTACGGTTGACTTTACAAATAGAAAATAACAGGATGTTACATTATCCCCCCGTTAGAGAGAATTTCGTCCCGAAATTTGGATTAAAGAGATATAGAAAGACTAGGGAAAAAGATGTGGATACTTCTTTATGCATTTGATCCTCCGGCTCCCAAGTGAATTCAAGTCCCCGTTATGCATTCCAACGAACCTTCACTATCGGGATACGACTTTGTTTTTTTCTCTTTACTTCCTTGCCTAGGATTTCTACGGGTTCTTCCACGAAGTTGAGGCTCTCGTCTACCTCGATCTCATCGAGTGGGATAACAAGAGTCTCATCGGATAAGCACTTTTTCAAGGTAGAGACGTGGAAGGTAGGATGTATGTTACTTAGTTCTTGAGGTAGTCGGAGTTTGTAAGCTACTGGACCGATTCTAGCAAGAATCTCGAATAGTCCTATGCACTTTGGGTTCAGTTTGCCACGCTTTCCAAAGCGTATCATGCCCTTCCAAGGTGAGACCTTCAACAAGACGCGGTCACCAACCTGGAACTCCAAGGGTTTTCTCCTTTTGTCAGCATAGCTTTTCTGTCTATCTCTGGAAGCTTTAAGTTACTCCCGAATTTGTACGATTTTCTCCGTAGTTTCACAAATGATTTCCGGACCAGTGAGAGTACTGTCAGGAACTTGACCTCTAGCTAGCTGCGTGTCACCCACTTCAGCCCAGCACAGAGGTGATCTGCACTTGCGGCCATAGAGGGATTCGAATGGAGTAGCCTTTATGCTAGTGCGATAACTGTTGTTGTAAGAGAATTCGACAAGTGGTAAATGAGTATACCATACCCTTCCAAAGTCTATCACGCAAGCTCGCAACATATCTTCTAGAGTTTGAATCGTCCTCTCACTTTGTCCGTCAGTTTGTGGATGGTAGGCTATACTCATGTCCAGCCTAGTTCCCAGAGAGTTTTGTAAAGACTGCCATAAACGAGAGGTGAATCTACTATCTCGGTCAGAAATAATAG
The DNA here is from genome assembly GCF_052849685.1 of Lactuca virosa. Classification (NCBI taxonomy): domain Eukaryota; kingdom Viridiplantae; phylum Streptophyta; class Magnoliopsida; order Asterales; family Asteraceae; genus Lactuca; species Lactuca virosa. Next base: position 189,456,116 of record NC_136428.1, on the reverse strand, counting down.
ATATTGGCACACCATGCAGTCTAACAATCTCTTTGAGGTAGGTTTGTGTTAGCTTCTCCATCTTGTCGGTTTCTTTTATTGGTAATAAGTGTGCGGATTTGGTTAATCTATCGACGATTACCCAAATAGTATCATAACCACCCGATGTCTTGGGCAAATTAGTTATGAAATCCATTGTAATCCGCTCCCACTTCTATTCAGGGATTTCAGGTTGTTGCAATAAACCTGAAGGTTTCTGGTACTCTACCTTGACTTTAGCACAAGTAAGGCACTTGCCCACAAAGGTAGCGATTTCGGCCTTCATGTTAGGCCACCAGTAAAGTTTCTTGAGGTCCAGATACATCTTGTCTGTACCTGGATGAATGGAGTATCGGGTTTTGTGTACTTCATTCATAACCACGTCTCTGTAACCACCGAACTTTGGTGTCCAGATTCGGTTCATGATACAATAGACTCCATCATCCCTGACTTCGAAGTTCTTATCCATTCCTCTCAGGGTTTCACCTGTCACGTTTTCGGGTTTTAAAGCCTCGAGTTGAGCCTCTCTGATCTGTGTGGACAGATGTGAATGGATTGTCATGGTCAACGACTTTACTCAGCGTCCCGTGTATCCTTTCCTGCTAAGGGTGTCAACTACTACATTGGCTTTACCGGGTGATAAAGAATCTCACATTCGTAGTCGTTTAGTTGCTCCACCCACCGTTGTTGTCTCATGTTCAACTCTTTCTGTTCGAAGATATGCTGAAGACTTTTATGGTCCCTGAATATTGTGCATTTGGTGCCATATAAATAATGTCTCCAGATCTTCAGAGCAAATACCACTGCTCCTAGTTCAAGGTCATGTGTTGTATAGTTGACCTCATGCGTCTTTAGCCGTTCGAGGCGTAGGATATAACCTTTCCTCTTTGCATAAGAACACATACAAGCCCTTGATTAGAAGCACCATAGTACACTACGAAGTCCTCTGTCCCTTCGGGAAGAGACAAGATCGGTGCACTGCATAGAGCTCGCTTCAGCGTTTGGAACGTTGCTTCTTGTTTCTCTCCCCAGCTAAAAGTTACACCTATTTGAGTCAGGTGTAAGAGGTTTAGCAATTCGGTAGAAATTCTGAATGAATCTGTGATAGTAGCTAGCAAGACCTAAGAATTGATGGATTTCTGTAGGTGTTTTAGGTGCTGGCCAGTTCTTAATTGCCTTTATTTTGGAAGGGTCCACATGTATCCCCTCTTGACCGACCACGTGACCCAGGAAATCTACCTTCTTGATCCAAAATTCACATTTTGAGAACTTCGCATAATGTTTCTCTATTCTCAAAGTTTGCAATACTTGACGAAGATGTTGGCCATGTTCCTCTTCACTTCTTGAATAGATAAGGATGTCATCAATGAAGACTATGACGAATTTGTCCAAGAATGGACAACACACTCTGTTCATCAAGTCCATGAACACAACACGTGCATTCGTCAATCCGAATGGAATCACTATAAACTCGTAATGACCATAACGAGTTCTGAACGCGGTTTTGGGAATGTCCTCCTCCAAAATCCGTAACTGGTGATACTCGGATCTTAAGTCTATTTTCGAGAAGTAGCTCGCACCTTGAAGTTGGTCGAACAGATCGTCAATGCGAGGCAGAGGATAACGGTTCTTGATGGTCAGTTTATTCAGCTCGCGATAGTCTATGCACATACGGAATGATCCATCCTTCTTCTTCACGAACAAAACTGGTGCTCCCCAAGGTGAGAAGCTTGGTCTTATGAAACCTTTGCTAAGGAGTTTGTTTAGCTGGCTGAATAATTCCTACATTTCAAAAGGTGCAAGACGGTAGGGGGATTTGGCTACAGAGGTAGCCCCAGGGATTAAGTCGATTTTGAATTTGACTTGTCGTTCGGGAGGCACTCCTGGAAGATCGTCGGGAAATATGTCGGGAAAGTTACAGACCTCAGGAATGCTCGCGATGTCTTTCACTTCTTGCTTTTTTTCTACCACGTGAGTTAGGAAACAACAGTACTCCTTACGAAGGTACTTCTATGCCTTGATGCAAGAAATGATCTGAAGGTTCGTTCCGGGTTTGTCGCCATATATGATAAGAGTTTCGTTAGTTGGCAAGTTCAGGAGAATGGCTCTTTCATAACATAGGATGTCGGCATGGTTAGAGCACAAACAATCCATACCATTAATGACATCGAAACTTTTGATAGAGACCGGCATAAGGTCTATTGGGAAGGAAAATATATTCAAGGTAAGGATACATCCTATGTATATATCGTTGGTGTATTCGGATTTCTCGTTAGCCATTTCGACTGTGAAGGTTTCATTTAGTGGTTGGGAGTTTTGATTTAGCAGGTGTTTGAAATTATGGCTCACGAAGCTCCTCTCAGCACCACAATCAAATAGAATGCATGCATAGGTATTGTTGAGAAGAAACGTACCCGTGACCACCGCAGGGTCTGTCACCGCTTCTTCGTGACCCATTTCCAAAATCCTCCCAACTCCACCGACATTTCCAGCTTTCAGACAATCTCTTTTGAAATGCCCAACATCACCGCATCCATAGCATGCTTGACCTACTCCAGTGGCTGGTACTTGGTTAATCGGTTATGGTGGTGATTTACAGAATCGGGTAGTATGCCCTTTTCTGTTGCAGTTACGACACTACATTTCCCGACAATTTCCATTGTGGTGGTAATTGCACTTCTTACATTTGAGGAGATTACCAGCATAAGGCTTAGCTAGTGCAGGGTTAGCAGGAACAGCAGCAGGTACAGTAGCAACATGGACTGCCACTAACTGTTGCTTCTTCGAGGGTTCCAGAGAAGATTTGCCCTTTCTCTTATTCTAGGCTTTCTTGTTGTTGTTGTTGTTGTTGTTGTTGTTTCCTTTGGGTTGTTCTGGGGCAACGACCACTAAATTTTGACGGGCTCCATGGTCGATAAGGGACTGTGCCATCTCTTTGGCACTGTCAAAGGTAACAAGCCTGGAAGCAATGACACTTCCCTGAATCTGGGGCGACAGCCCCCCAGATGTACCTCTCAATCTTTTTGCTCTCCAGAGCAACCATTTCTGGACATATGATTTCTAAGTCGCGGAATCGATTTGTGTAGGTTGTTATGTCTGAACCAACCATAGTAAGACCCCACAGCTCTTGCTCGAGCTTCTGAATTTCACCCCGCGGGCAGTACTCCTACATCAACATGGTCTTCAAGTTCTCCCAACTTATAGAGTTAGCCACTACCAAGGTCAGTGACTTAACATGGCCGTTCCACCAAGTTAGAGCTCTGTCAGCAAAGGTACAGACAACAAATTTGACTTTGCTACCCTTCGGGCAGGAGCAGATCTCGAAGACTGCCTCTGTTATCTCGATCCATTGTCTTAACGCCATTACTCCTCCAGTCCCGTTAAAGGTCCTGGATTTGACGTTCGAGAAGTCCTTATAGGTACACTCTCGTGAGTGCCCATGACTTTCACCGTGGTTGGAGGGATGCGCACCAACTCCTGATCCACTAGCGCCAGTGTTGTTTATAGGAGACATAGCAGCTGCAACAGCTGTCGTGACTGCCGCCTGAAACATGGCAGCGTCAAATTGAGGAGGTGGTGGCGGAGGTGGTGTTGGCGCTTCATTAACATGGGCACGCCTTGGGTTTCTCCGTGGAGGCATTTTTCACTTTAAGAATTAAAAGATGAAAAGACAGTCAAATATCAAAAATGAACATGAATATGATATCTCCGAACTAAAACACTTAGTTCAATATGAATCTTGTAAGGAATTGTAAATAGAAGTCTACTGCAAGTACAACTTGCAACAGGATAATATGAAATTGTGTGGTTATTTTTAAAAGACTATGAAAATGCATGTCGATTATATTGGTATATTGAGTACATAGAGTTTGGAAAACCTGACCTTAAACAGGTCTACAATACACCACAGTACTGGGAAAATATCGTCATTAAACCGACCTACCAAAAATGAAATTTTCGCGGTCGTACTGAAAAACATGAAAAATAACGCTAGAACATATCCGCATACTTAACTATAACCAAAAGAGTAAGTAGTGAACGAGTAGAGTATAATCTACTTCCTACTAGGTCCGGCCCTGGATTTGGCAAACTGTCGTTCTATTTTGTACATATGCCTGTCTTGTGTTAATTGTCGTTCTCGCAGTTCTCTGACTTTGGCTTGGGATGCCGCCAGTTCTCTCATCAAAAAATTAGTACGATCCCTTGTCGCATAATGATTGTATTCTAAGTTACGAATGTGAATAGTGTTGACTCCAGTAGCAGCATCAAGCTGCATGAATCGGTCGATAGAAGCTCTTCCTTGTTCATCGTTACGCGCCACATGACGAACTAACACCGGAAGGGCTCTGTCTGCTGAGCCTCCTGTGTCCAGATTGTAGAAGCTTCAGTCTCCTTGGTATGGATGGTCCTGGCCCTGCTCGTTACTCCACCTGTCTAAGTTTATCGCCCACAGATATGATTACATAACTACCCAGGTTTGACTGCAGTGTCCAACATCCAAATACTTTTAAGCTATTATGACTGTGATATTGTACTTGTAGGTATGAGTGTTAGTATACTTCTTGTAAAAATACTTAAATTTTAAAAGTATACTTGTAGTCAGAGCTCTCAGCCCCAATGTATTTATAGTTTGTATATCTTTTATGGATTGATAAACTGAGTTCACTATAAACAATGCTCTAATACCAATCTGTCACACCCCCAAACCAGACGGCGGAAACGTCCGGGGGTTGATGACTTCATTTGTAGTATCACAACACATGCATTATAGTAATTAAAGTACAAACAACCATTGCATTAATATGTATAAGTTTTTACATGTGTTCAATCAATGTATATTGACACCAAAATAATTATACAAAAGAAGAAGACATGACTCATAACAGCTCCATCTTCTCAAAAGCTCGGGGAGTACCTGTCTACTGATTCTTTTGTATAATCTGTAAAAGTGAGTGTGTCTGGCTTCACCAGTTGTTATGGAATACTGAGATGTAATACTGTCAACTGTATTTTGGTAAATTGGTACTTTGAAAATGTACTCATGTTTAGTTATTTATACACTAACCGTATTGTTAATATCTTTTTAATGAGTTATTATAACCATATTGAGACTAGATGCCCTGAAACAACGTTTTGAAGGCGTTAAAAGCTGTTAATAACAACTGTCACTCGTAGGCGTGTATGCCTGGCTGTAGCTAGCACTCTGAGTGCGGGGTTGTCAATCCCAATATAGATCTATACACACTTGTTTCAATCCCCGACTAGAGATTCTGGTTATAATCTTAGGACTTTAACTATGTTTTTTAAATGAATTAAACAACCCGAATCAAATGACTCATAAAAAGCATATAGACGTTACATATATAATATAAATGAAAACCCAATCATTCTAAAATAATGTTTTATATAATGCTCCTGAATTAGTATTCTTAAACATGTATTTGAAAGCTGTATACCCTTGATTAGTTTTGAAACAAACCCTTGTTCTTGTAAAATGGTGTACTCTAGTATACTTGAATCGTGAATTAATGTTCTATGAATCATAAATTATACCTACTATAATTTATATGTACTTTCTGAATTGGTACTAACTGTTCATGAATGCTACCCCTTGCTTAACATGTTACAAAGGGTATTTGAAGTTGAATGAAATAACTTTTATATTTATATACATATACAAATATATATATATATATATATATATATATATATATATATATATATATATATATATATATATATATATATATATATAAGTAACATTTAAATGACATGCGGGCAATTAACTGATGGTATAAGCCCACATCCAAACAAGGAAAAGGAACCAAAGTGAGTTATCAGTCCTAAGCCTTTTAAATCTTATATATATATATATATATATATATATATATATATATATATATATATATATATATATATATATGATTTATGGGGAAAAATATAAGTTTATCAAATCATTTAAAGAATTTAACATTTTGAAATACTTTTGGTGACTTAATGTCATTTTAACACAATTTTGAAACCATATGATTTGATGATAATTGAAATCCATTTTGGTAAGATATTTTGAAACCATTTGATTTGATGATGATAGAAATCCATTTTGGTAAGATATTTTGAAACCGTTTGTTTGTAACACAAAATCCTTGTGTTAGACTTGTATTCCCCCCCCCCCCCACCCCTTAAAACAGTAGAAACTATGAAAATATGGGGGTATGAACTCACCTTTTGGAGGGTGATTCTAATGATGATTTAATATAGGACGTTTAGTTCCACAAGTTTAATCTCGTAGCAAAACAAGTCCTATATAGTGATTTGTATAGCATATATGCAACCAATTAGGTAAATTAATCATAGGAATGATTAGAAACTGGACTAATTTTTTAAGGATAACTTACAAATAGGAGTGTTAGAAGCTAAAATGGAAGGTGTTCACAGCCAGGAGGGGTGTTCACGGCCCAAGACTCATGAAGGGTTCACGGCCCTGAAAGTGTTCACGGCTAGGAGTTCTTGAAGAATGATGAACATTTGATGATCCTAAGCACGTTTCTAAGAAGATTCAAGGGTTTTCTGATGGGTGTTCTTCGTGTTCTTCATGTAAACTTGTGAAATTACCGGGTTTAGAAGAAGATTGAATGATGTTCTTGAAATGATAACAAGATTATGAAAAGATACCTATTAGATCTTGTGAAGAACTAGTGATTATCACTTGAAATGATAAGAAAGGATGATCCTAGCATGTTCTTGAGGAGAGATGGTGTTATAGCTTGATGATACTTGAGAGAAAAAGTTGGAATTGTGTTTTGAAAGTGAAGAAATGAGCTAAAAGTCGGCTAAAAAGTAGATGTATGCGAGGGTTCACGGTCCAAAGTCGGTTGTGGCCGAGAAGGTGTTTACGGATGCGAGGGTTCACGGTCCGAGGAGTTCACGGCCGTGAACCTTTTGCGGCCTGAAGTGTACACGGTCTTGTTCACGGTCCGAAGTCTATTCTCGGATGCGAGGTTCCTTGGTTCGAAGGAAAAGAAGGAAGAAAGATAATGTGAAATTGGTCGTATCCAACTTATTCCTTTCTCATACATTTAATATTCTTACAGTTTTAAACATGTAAAGGTTATTTTACTAACCTTAATAAAATCCAATATAACAAAGAGGACTTTAGTTGACCCAAGTTTGACTTTGGTTGACTAGGGTTGACTTTACAAGTAGAAAATAACATGATGTTACATAATTCACGAGTCCCCATTGCCAACAATATTAGTCCCATATTAATATGTCAGTTAACCACACACGCTCCACCAACGACCAGTAAGGTGCAATATGTAATTTCATGGATTAGCATCAAATTCACATTTTTCCTAAAGTAACTAAGAGTGAGATTTTAGAAAATAGTTTAGTTACTTTTTATAATTATACTTTTAATGAGGCTATGTCCTATCAAACCCGTTCGACTAACAACCCTCCGCCAATGAAGGGAGCGTTGGGTAAGAGTGGATACCCAATGGTGGTCATTTTATAGGGCGCTTCCTTAAAATCCCGTTATAGATCGACTTTGTGAATGAGACGTACTAGCGGTTTGACTGACTTAGTCTTATACATATAATATATATTAAACCTTTAATTATATATATATATATATATATATATATATATATATATATATATATATAATATAAGGTGTATTTTAAAACATTTTAAAATATTAAGGGTTTAATATTTTAATAAATTAAACTTTTAATTTAATTAAATTTAAACCTTTTATGGATTTATTAATTATCTTTTAATTAATCACTTAATTAAATTATTAATAACATCCATAAGGATGTATTTTAAACTTTTCAAAATACTAAGGTTTTAAATAATCTTTTAAATTTCGAAAATTAAAAACATTTTAATTTAAATTTAAAAGAAATTGATTTAATAATTATCAAATAATTAAATATTTAATTAAATTATTAAATCAAATAAGGATTATCTATTAAATTAAACAAATTAATTTTAACCTAATCTTTATCCCATGGATTTCGAAAATATGGGTAGGGATATTTCAAAATCTATAATTATCTTATTAAACTATTAACAAGATAATTACCAAAAATAACAACCTACTCAAAAACCATTGATTTTCGAAATCTATTGCTTGGAGTGGAAGGCAAGGATTTCAACCTTGCCTAATATTCAAAAACCCTAGGGTTAGGAAACCCTAGATTTCGATTCCAAGGTGGCCAAAGGAAAGGGTTTGAAAACCCTTTGGGATTTTCGAAAAAACAGGGTTCTTTAACCCTAATTTGCGAAAATTAAAGGCCTTAGTGTTTAATAGCCATAAACCCTAATTTTTTTTCCAGTTTAATTAATTGTTCCAAATCTAATTGAAAAAAAAACCATACGCTCTGATACCACTGATGGGTTTTATACATAGGAAACAATCATATGTGTGCATGCAACCCTAATTTTGACGATCTATGTTTTCACTATTAGACATACAAGCATTGAACACAAAAACTAGAAACCTTATGATGCTAGTATAATTTTAAAAGTTAACATCAAACTAGGGTTAGGATACATACTTTGATTGTTATATTCTAATAACAATCAAATCCTCGATGATCTTGAACTTTGATAGCAAGTGTCACAAGTGTCACACCTCTAATGGCTCACAAACACACCAAGCAAGAGGATGATAATGAGAGAGAGAGAGAGGAGAGAGGAGGTAATTGCTCAAAATTTTGGCTCTTCTAAGGTTTCTTGAAGCATCGGTGAAATCCATAAGGGGTTGTGTCATTTATATAGTTGTTGGTTGCTTAGAGCCAAAGCTGGGGTTAAGATAAGGAAACCCTAATCTCTTTGCTTAAGGCCTAAGCAGCTCGTGGATCGTCATCCTTAAGGCCTTGAACGAAATTTATAGGGCCTTCCCTAGAGAATTTCGTCCAACCCTTGAGAATGGTCCAAGAGCCCAATTCCACAACTATTAATAAATTCCAAAACAACCCATGTACTTTTAAGTAATTCCTTTAATCCCAAAATCAATTCCAAATTTCTGATTAAAATATCAATTAATAGTATGATTTCTAATCAATATATAATTTTCATAGTATATTAATAAATCATTTATTTCAATTTATTAATCAAATTAATAAATTGTTCCTATTCCTCAATTAATCATTCTGTCAAGTTGCTAGTGTGAAGGCAACCCAAAAGGACTGTGCTACTATCAATTCAATTTCATACCAATCATAGTTATTGGCTTAGGCACCTCATCCAACAATCATAAGGTGGGCTGATTCTAAAAGATTGAGGGCTGGTCAAAGAAAAGCTTTTCACGCGGTGATTATCTCGACGTTTTGGTTTCTTTGGATTTTTAGAAGTAATTTTGTTTTCGACCCGACTATTCCTAGGAAATCCGATCTCTTTGATGATATTGTAGAGATGACATTTTTTGGATTTCTAATAGGTCTAGAAAATCTAGGATCGGATGGACTTCTTGGCTTCATAATCCGGTTCAAGCTTCTATTTTGATGTAATTGTTGTTTTTCTTTTTCTAGCTTCTTGCTAGTTTTTTAATAAAATTTTACGCCGTTCTAAAAAAAAGAGGAGCGTCGAGGATAGCCAAGCCCGAATTTGACCGATATTGACCAATTTCCGGCAAGCACTCCTAATCGTAATCGGCTGCAGACCGCCAAACGATTAATCACCGATTAATCGGCCACCAAGGCCGATTTCTGCAAGACTGGTTAAAACTAAGATTACCAAAAATAAGCAACAAATGAGAGATTAAAACATGGTGGCTGAATTCTGGAACACTGGTTAAAACTAAGATTAACAAAAATAAGCAACAAATGAGAGATTAAAACATTAAATCACACCTTAACAAAAGGAAAATGATACGAAAAACACTACGAAATGCTCTACGCACACAAGATCTATACATAAAATGCATGGAATACATCAGATCTAATGTAGATCTGGTGTAAGGTAGCATATCTAGCGTTAAAAACTCTATTTATGTAAGTCCCCAATCTGCTTGTGTATCAATCAGATCCGTTTGATGGTGCGGAATCCCAATCAAACGGATGATGTCAGATCTAATAGAAGAGAAGGAGAAGAAGAATAACTTGAATCTTGAATGTATTGAAGATATGAATGATGCTCCTTACACAAGATTCTCTCACAAACACTATTCTTCTCTCTAGTTTCTCTCTCTATAATATGCTCTCCTTCTCTCTAGCCTCTACTCTCCCACACCTCCTCACCATATATATATAGTGGACATGGGCCATGAATGGGTTTACGGCCGTAAACCTGTTCACGGCCGTAAACACAGCAGTAAACTCATATACGGCCGTAAACACCAAGCTGTTTACGGTCCTAGACATAATAATACATTTTCCTAGAAAAGTAAAGTATAAACCATAATTTAGACCCAATAATCTCCCCCTTGGTTTATAGCTTTCTTTTCTAATTGACCCAACAAGCTCCCCCTAAAAAGTAGCTGGCTTTTCTTTTCAATCTTCATTGGGAGCTTGGCTTCAACATTAATCTTCAAATTCTTCAAAGCTTCAAGACGAACATGATGAATCTTCAATAAATGACTTCATCTTGAGCACTTGGGCTTTTCTTCAAAATTTGGCATTGAACGCACGTTAGGTGAGGAGGCTTCTTGAAAAGATTCTTGAAAGATAGCGCTTTCAGCTTGAGAATCTTCAGAGAGAACAACAGAGAGAACTAATCTTCTGGATCACTTCAGCAGGTACATGAATAGCAACAAATTGATTGAGGAGGCTTCAATGCAATCTGTCACATAATTTTCCAGTCAGCTTCACCTTGCTTCTGGGGTTGAAGGATTGAATTTTGAAAGAATAATCTTCATTTCTTGCTCCTTCGAATGAGAATTCTTCGATGATCACGGATGAAGCCTTGGCTCAGAAATCTCGATACAGTCTCCATGAGTCTCATCTACACCTGAATTCACTTTTTAAGATAAAACAAAACTAAAAGAAAACTTAGCACACAATATTTTTGTATTTTTCAGATTTTCTGAAAACTAAAACAGAAACAATATATATATATATATATATATATATATATATATATATATATATATATATATATATATATATATATATATATATATATATTGAAACAGAAATAACACTATTTTTGGATTTTTTATATTCTGATTTTTGTTTGAGTTTTGGATTTTTTTAAATGGAAAGATCAACAACAAGTAGGAGTAGGATATGAAGGTGTCCCGCCCCCATTCAATCACACTTATACTAACACTCCATTAACTCAAGCTGAAAGTGACCGAGAACCATTTATGGTATATGGTAAACCAGCTGCTGAACAGGCAGCTGAGGGTGTTGAGATGAAAGATAATAATGATTCTGCCTCCTGTGCAGGTAAAGCAGTAGAGGATGAGAACAAGGAGAAAACTATTGAACAATCCAATGACTCCTTGAACTCTGAATATGTTGCTTCGAATTCTGTTGCTTCTAACTCAGTTACTCCTAACAAACCTGTTGTTCAGAAGTACAGGCCACCAAATCAAGTTAAACAGAACGCATGTTGCAACTGTGCGTGTGGGTAAAACAAGAGACAAGGCAAGGACACGCCAACAGGGGCAGGAAGAAACAACTCCTACGTGAAGAAGCAGACTTGCTTTCACTATGGAACACCTGGACACATTGCCAGAAATTGTCCTAATCGCACATATGTTCCCTACTATGCACAAGGGTGGCAGAACGCGCCAAAAGGGATATTTTCCAAAAGAAACCCCTCACGGTCACGTTCAGACAATGGCGACTGGAACGCGCAAAAGGCCAAGAATCAAAATCTCAAGGGCAAGAAAGAAATGTGAGCCAAGAAGTCCAATCCAAGAGATGCTCCAGTGAAATCAAGACCGGTTAGGTCAAAGTCATCTCGAAGATCGACTTCAAGTTCTGAAACAAGTGTCGGGGCACCCATCGGATCGAACAAGAAATGGGTTAAACCCAACTACAGATGGGTTCCAAAGGTTCACTCTGCTAATGCTTCTAATATTTCTACATCTTCTGTTTGTGATAAACAAGATATGTCATGGGAGAGAGTACCGTGCAAGGATGACAAAGGTCAATCCAGTTTCAAAATGGACTAGGTTCCAAAGACCAACTAATCCCGCTATGTGTCAGAGCAGCTATGGAGGCATATCATCAGACTTCGGTTTGTTGATGGTGGCTGTTCCAGGCACATGATAGGAGGCATCTCTCAACTGTACAACACTCAGAACATTGTTTGAGAGTATGTGTCCTTTGCGGGAAAGGAAGAAAGGAAGGGATCACTCATGGGGTTTGTGCTTAACGATGTGAAGAATTTTCAGATCTGTTCTGAGATTATGCGTGATGTTCTCAGACCTTCTGGATGCAAATTCAATCGGTGACTTACGGTTTGAGTTTTCTTCTCTATACTCCTGAGTTTGTCTTACACTGTTTCATTTCAAAGACATTTTTCTTTAATTTCCTTATATGTCATCCTTTAGTAGGTTGTTTTAGGAAGTGATATGAAGTATAGTGCTAAAGGGCAATTTATGATGCGTGTAATGCACTAAAACGAATTGTCTAGACTTTGTATTCAATGTGCCGGTAGGCACAAAGGATTCAAAAGGACTAGACTCATTTTGAAAATTGAAAGGACTTGACTAATATGAACTTAAATAGTTTCATTTGGACTGACCATACGACGCTCGGGTGGATTGAGCAGTGAGATGAACATGGGAGCCTGCGACATACACTAAAAGTTAATTATCTAGAACTGCGGCTCAACATTTCCTTGATGTATGGACTCATGTCCTTAATTCCGGTATTGATAGGGCAACTGGGGGGTTCTGATAAAGTAGGTCTGTAGAAAATTATTTTCTTGCTTTCTATCTGTCAGTCATATGTTGCTTCCTTTGCGTGATTGGAACATATCCGACCTGGAATGCAACATATGCAATTCTATCTCTATGCATTTCCATATCTATGAAACTCTTTCTATCTGTTAGCCATATGCTGTTCCCTCTGCGTGATCGGAAGATCTGACCTGGGACACATCATATGCACTCTATTATCTCTCTAAACCCCTATCTATGTTAGTCATATGTTGTTCCCTCTGTGTGATTGGAAGACATCCGACCTGGGATACAACATATGCACTTCTATATCTGACTTCTTTCTTAATGATTTAATACTCACCTAAAGTAAGGAGTTCTTTGGAAGTTCTTGATTACCGGGGTATATCGGGAAGTGGTAAACATGTTCTAGTATATCTAAAATTGAACCATTTAATAGGTTGTCTGTAGATCTTGCTGCTTAATTTAAGTGGACAACAATATCCTTGGTCGTCGTCAGCTAAATGTCCATTTAGGAATATATATCACAATGACTTGTCACTTATAATCTGTCTAAATTGTCAACATCCTTTGTGTTTAAGTGGACCACAATACCGGTGATTGACCAGATCTAGACATGCAGGCGTGTGCTGATAAACAATATTGGATTGCTTGACAACTTTGATCTCGGATATTTGTTCATAGTTTTCCTCTATGCACAAAGTTAGGGGGAGAATTTAAAAAAAATAAAAAAAATCAAACAAAAATTAGAAAATTAAAAATCCAAAAATAGTGTTATTTCTGTTTTATTTCTTGTTCAAGAAAATAAAAAATCCAAAAATATTTTTGCTTATGTTTTATTTCTTTTAGAAAATATAAAAAAAAAATTCAAAAAATATTGTGTGCTAAGTTTTCTTTTAGTTTTGTTTTGTCTTAAAAAGTGAATTCAAGTGTAGATGAGACTCATGGAGACTGTATCGAGATTTCTGAGCCAAGGCTTCATCCGTGATCAAGGAGCAAGAAATGAATATTATTCTTTCAACATTCCCTTCAACCCCAGAAGCAAGGTGAAGCTGACTTGAAGATTATGTGACATATTGCATTGAAGCCTCCTCAATCAATTTGTTGTTATTCATGTACCTGCTGAAGTGATCCAGAAGATTAGTTCTCTCTGTTGTTCTCTCTGAAGATTTTCAAGCTGAAAGCGCTATCTTTCAAGAATCGGTACATCAAGCCTCCTCACCCGACCAACGTTCAACGTCAAATTTTGAAGAAAAGCCCAACTGCTCGAGATGAAGGCATCTATTGAAGATTCATATGTTCATCTTGAAGTTGTGAAGAATTTGAAGATTAATGCTGAAGCCAAGCTCCCGATGAAGATTGACAAGAAAAGCCAGCTACTTTTTAGGGGGAGTTTGTTGGGTCAGTTAGAAAAGAAAGCTATAAACCAAGGGGAAGATTGTTGGGTCTAAACTATGGTTTATACTTTACTTTTCTAGGAAAATGTATTTTTATGTCTAGGACCGTAAACAGCTTGGTGTTTATGGCCGTATATGAGTTTACGGTTGTGTTTACGGCCGTGAACAGGTTTACGGCCGTAACCCCATTCACGGCCCATGTCTACTATATATATGGTGAGGAGTGCATGTGTGAAAAAAAAGCGAGGGAGAGTAGAGGATAGAGAGAAGGAGAGCATATTGTAGAGAGAGAAACTAGAGAGAAGAATAGTGTGTGTGAGAGAATCTTTTGTAAGGAGCATCATTCATATCTTCAATACATTCAAGATTCAAGTTATTCTTCTTCTCCTTCTCTTCTATTAGATCTGGCATCATCCGTTTGATTGGGATTCCGCACCATCAAAAGGATCTAATTGATACACAAGCAGATTGGGGACTTAGAATTTATATCACGATCTTTTTCTACAGTGGTCGGAGAAAGAGACATATTATTTCTCCAGTGGTAGGAGACAGGTGGATGTGGTGGTTAGTCGGATCTAACATGAAAATACACAAACACATCAGATCTATTGGGATCTGATGCAGATCGGGCGGTTCACCGGTGGGGAATAGAGAAATAGATGACTATGGTTGTAGATCTCGAAAATAGACGTAGAGAATGACGAAGGTGAAGTCGTCGGAGATGGTAACATTGTTGGAATAGATGTCAGATATAGATCAGAACAAGGCACGTGAACTCCGAAGAAAGTGAGGCGACGACGATGTCAGATCTAATCGGAAAATACACAAACACATAAGATCAGATGCACATATGGTGGTTCATCGAAGAGAAAGAGGGATAGAGATAGATGAGGTTGTACATCTAAAGAAGTGGATGCGGATGATGATGAATGTGAAGTAGTCGGAGATGGTAATGTCTCCGGACTTGATGTGTCACACCCCCGAACCAGACGACGAAAACGTCCGAGGGCTCGTGTGACTTAAATTGAAATATCATCACAATGAATATACATGAAACATAACATAAATATCACCATGCATTAATACATTACAACTGACATTGTTCACATCAAGTACATTGTTTACATTACATAATCCAAAATATAAATTGTTTGATGATTGACATTTCACAAAAAAAATTTCGGAAACACACTTGATGATTGTTCATTCTAATGGTTACATGAGAATACAAGTTATTTTGAAAAACGGTCAACATATATAATGTTGGTGAGTTCATAAGCATGTTTGATATAAAAATAGTTTGAATTGTTTGAAAAATCCAGAAAATCCGATATTTTCTGTAACAACAACTGTTTACGAATAAAAAGATGTGACGATCCGATATGTGTATATGTATGTGATTTCAAAACATGTAAAAATAAATGACTTTCATAATTGTTTCCTTGTATTGTAGTTGATGTATGTAGGAGTGAGTAATTACGTTTCCCGGGGAAACCCGATGTTTTCCAATTTAAATAGTATGATAGTTTTGTATGATCGTATAAATCACTTTGTATGGCCACCATGAACGAATTTGCTTTCCCAAGAATGAAAATACGGTAACGGATCTCTATGTGAGTCGTTATAACCATGCATGATAATGACTATTTCGCCTGTCTTGGCATTTGTTCTAAACGCCGGTTTTGATCAAGATTTTGTCACCCTAGACTGGCCGAGTCTAACTGTAGCGAACAGCTCAGGTGTGGGGGAGTCACCCCCGTATAGATCTATACACAAACTCTCGCTCTCCCTCCAGGAGACTCTGATTATAACTACAGGCTACGGCCGACACTTATTGGTGCCACCCGATATTTCTCACTAAATCCCAATGAAATTGAATAACATTGTTTTACAACCCGATTGATGTTTACGTGAATATGAAGTAAGTCTAACAGACACGAAAGATGACAATGGTGGCCCACTAATCATGTATGTTATTCTAGGATGTCGAGTATGCTACGGACACGTTATAGCCCATTAAGTATATGATGAATATTTACGGCGATATTAGCAATGCAAATGGGCCGCTAAGGCCCAATAGCATGTTAAAGCTTATAATGGCCCATTGGGCATGTAATTGAGTCACCAAGGCCCAATAAACACGTTTTGATTATATTGGGCCCAACAATCGTATAATTGGGTCACGAAGGCCCAATAAGCACGAGTAGGAAATATTGGGCCCAACCATTGTATCGTTTATCTGTTTGTCGATATAAATTGTAGTATAGGATTTGTTTTACACTTAGTGTTAACTTGCGATATTGAAATACTTGATGTTTGATTTATAACGACACTTAGGTTATATATATATATATATATATATATATATATATATATATATATATATATATATATATATATATATATATATAAAACCATACGTTATAAATTCAATATCCTTGGCCCAATTTTTTAAATATTAGCACGTTGGACCCCAAAATATTTATTTGACCATTTCAGCCCCTATTTCACATAAAGTTACATTTTCAGCCCTTTCTTTATAAAATGACATTTTTAGTCCTTTTTATTTTATGGAAAATGAAATTTTTGGTCCTTAAATCACTTTCTTGGCATTTTCGACCCGATCATAATTTATATTAAACATTCGGCCCAGAAATATTTTATTTTCCATTTACAGCCCTTAATTGTAAAAAGTTTACATTTTTGCCCCAAATTTCGTAAGTTTTACAATTTTGGTCCAAAATCCAAAAACTTTACACTTTTAACTCAATTTAGGATTAAAGGATATTTTTAGCCCCTGAATTGGTTTGTTTACGTTTTTAGACTCATACTTTAATGAATATACAATTTCAACCCCAAAACTACATTTTTTTCGCAATTTGGGCTCAAAACCCGTGAGGCCCAATTGTAAACCCAATAAGTGAAAAATTATATTTTTGACCCCTTAAAAGTATTATTATCATAAAAGCCCAATTTTTATGAAAGTAAATACCATTTTTATCCTTATAAAGCCAAAAATGTCATTTTTATCCCAATACTTAGTTATATTTGAAAAAAATTGATATTTGTACAATCTTTTGTTTTGTTTTTCACTTCTCGCACATGAAAACACTTATATCTTTGAAGTATGTTGTTTAATATGTTTTAGTTTATGAGTCTTACACATTTATGCTATAGATTTCGAGATATAACAAGTATTATCATATTTTTCACAACAATAACCCAGGAAATCACATATAACATGCATAAACTCATAGATCAACACATAACACTTGTATTCTCCCCCCAAAAACTAGTAAAAACCGAAAACAAGGCGGTATGAACTCACCTTGAGGTTTGTTGGTTCGTTTTTGAGGAAGATGTGGAGAGATTTTTGGTCCTAGCAACAACTTGGAGGTACTTTCGAACTTAGAGGAGTTCTAGGAAATTAGATCATGAAACAAAGCTATGTAAGAAGGAGTTTTAGTATTAAGATGGAAGTAGATGTTTGTGTTTGATACCACTTACCAATGGTTGAAAAACTTGATGAAGATCCTTAAAAACTCAAGCAAAATTCGAGATATCTTGATGGAAGATGGAGGATGATCTTGAAGGTGGTTTAGAGAGGATTTGAAAATGTGTTTGTGTGTGTTATCTTCGGCCGAGAGGAAGAAAAAGGGGAGGGGAAGAGAGAAGTGACCTTGCATGGAAGTATGAGAGTGTATGGATACATGTTGTATAAAAGCCTCATTATCCCTTAAACAAAAATGAGGTGTCACTTCCCTTAATCCTCCATAAACCCTCTCTTTTTTTAAACTTGGGCCGAAATGGGCCAAAGGAAAAAGGAATGAATTAATTTGGCCCACTTCTAACCCTGGTTCGAGATTATGACGTTTATAGAGAAAAATTTTCGGCCCATTAGGCCTATAGGAGGGTTCACGGCCCTAAATGTGTAGAGGAAATTGATTTTTATGGCCCATTAAGGTAAATTAAATCAATTAAGGCCCAATAAGGCCCATTAGGGTAAACCATTTCATTTTAGGCCCATGATGGCCCAAAAGGTTAGGTTTTATGAATGTGGGTCCATTTAGAGCCCATTTAAGAGTTCTAAGCCCAAAATAGTCAAATTGGAAGCTTATTGGCCCATTAGGCCCAATAAGGAAATTCTAGTCCATAATGGACTTAAACCGGAATATTTAGAGTTTTAAACTCTTTGTTGGTCATGAGAGGTGTATCTGAATGAACATTAAGTGATTTTTACTTAGAGTACATGCTTTACAATAGATGAAAGATTACATGAGAATAGAATTTCCAAGCTAAATTGCTAGTTGTGACATCATCCCCCCGTTAGAGGGAATTTCGTCCCAAAATTCTTTTGAAAACTAGGTTTGGAGATGCGAGAATAGGTGAGGGTACTTTTGCTTCATTTGGTCCTCGCATTCCCATGTGAATTCCGGTCCATGCTTTGCGTTCCACCGTACCTTTACAATCGGAATGCGGCTTTGCTTAGTACGCTTCACTTCCCTGTCCATGATTTCAACTAGTTCTTCAATGAATAGGAGATTCTCGTTGATTTCGATTTCTTCCAAGGGAACAACAAGAGTTTCGTCAGATAAGAACTTTTTCAAATTGGAAACATGGAACACGGGATGTATGTTGCTGAGCTCTGCAGGTAGCTGCAACCTATATGCCACTGGACCGATTCGGGCAAGAATCTCGAAAGGTCCAATGTATCGCGGGTTTAGTTTCCCCCGTTTCCCGAAACGAATCATCCCTTTCCAGGGAGAGACTTTCAATAGCACCCGGTCCCCGACTTGAAACTCCAAGGGCTTTCGCCGCTTGTCAGCATAACTCTTTTGTCGGTCTCGCGATGCTTGAAGTCGAGCTTTGACTTGAATTATCTTCTCAGTTGTTTCACGGATAATCTCTGGTCCTGTTGAAGTACTGTTTGGTGCTTGCCCTTTTGCTAGCTGAGAGTCACCCACCTCAGCCCAGCATAGAGGCGACCTGCATTTACGGCCATATAACGCTTCGAAAGGAGCAACTTTGATGCTCGTGTGATAACTGTTATTGTATGAGAATTCAATCAGAGGCAAGTGGGTGTCCCAAGACTTTCCGAAGTCGATCACACAGGCTCTAAGCATGTCTTCAAGCGTCTGGATGGTGTGCTCGCTTTGCCCGTCCGTTTGAGGGTGGTAGGCAGTGCTCATGTCTAATTGTGTTCCCATTGCCTTCTGTAGCAACTGCTAGAACCGTGAAGTAAACCTACTGTCTCGATCCGAGATAATAGATACAGGTACCCCATGAAGTCTCACGATCTCCTTGATGTAGATTCGGGTCAATCTTTCCATCTTGTAAGATTCCTTTATTGACAGGAAATGGGCGGATTTTGTTAATCTATCGACAATTACCCATATAGCATCCAATCCGTCCGCTGTTTTGGGTAATTTAGTCACGAAATCCATGGTAATCCTTTTCCATTTCCACTCGGGTATTACAGGCTGTTGTAATAATCCCGAGGGCTTCTGATATTCCACTTTTACTTTGGCGCAAGTGAGACACTTGCTCACGTAAGTGGTGATTTCCGCCTTCATGTTTGGCCACCAATAGTGTTGTTTGATATCTAGGTACATTTTATCTGACCCCGGATGGATGGAGTATCGTGTCTTGTGAGCCTCATTCATGATTACCTCTCTGAATCCCCCAACTTTAGGGACCCAGATTCGGTTCATGAAATAATATGTTCCATTCTCTTGGACTTCGAGGTTCTTCTCCATCCCACGCAATGATTCACTTGTGGTGTTCTCTGGTTTCAATGCATCCAACTGGGCTTCTCTGATCTGCGAGATTAGGTGGGATTGAATGGTTATCGAGAGAGTTTTCACGCAACGACTTGAATATTCTTTTCGGCTCAGGGCATCAGCTACCACGTTAGCCTTGCCCGGATGATACTTGATTTCGCACTCATAATCGTTTAGCAGCTCGACCCATCTCCGCTGCCTCATATTGAATTATTTCTGATTCAGGATGTGCTGGAGGCTTTTTTTGTCGGTGAAGATGGTGCACTTCGTACCATAAAGGTAGTGCTTCTAAATCTTTAATGCGAAGACCACTGCTCCCAATTCAAGATCATGAGTGGTGTAATTCACTTCGTGCGTTTTCAATTGTCTGGATGCATAGGCTATTACCTTTCCACGCTGTGTAATTCACTTCGTGCGTTTTCAATTGTCTGGATGCATAGGCTATTACCTTTCCACGCTGCATAACTACACAACCTAAACCCTGATTCGAAGCATCGCAGTACACTACAAGGTCTTCTGTTCCCTCCGGTAGGGATAGTACGGGTGCACTACAGAGGGCTTTCTTCAGGGTTTGGAAGGCAACTTCTTGCTTCTCTGTCCATTTGAACGGTATGCCTTTTTGTGTAAGCGTGGTAAGAGGCTTGGCTATCCTGGAGAAGTTCTGGATGAATCTTCTGTAATAGCCTGCGAGTCCTAAATATTGGCGGATCTCAGTCGGGGTTTTTGGAATTGCCTAGCCTTCGATGGCCTTGATCTTGGAAGGATCTACATGAATCCCTTCCTGGCCGAATACATGGCCCAGAAAGTTCACACTGCTGAGCTAGAACTCACATTTGGAGGGTTTCGCATACAACTTTTCAGCTCGCAGTGTTTCCAAAATTTGGCGGAGATGTCAGCTATGTTCTTCTTTGCTTCGAGAATAGACCAGGATATCATCGATGAAAACGATCACAAAATTTTCGAGGAATGGACGGCAAACTCGATTCATCAAGTCCATAAAATGAAGCGGGAGCATTTGTTAGACCGAAGGCATCACGACAAATTTGTAATGGCTGTAGCGAGTCCGAAAAGCGGTCTTAGGAATGTCCTCATCTCGGACTTTGAGTTGATGATAGCCGGATCTCAAATCTATATTTGAAAAGTAACTGGCCCCTTGCAGCTGATCAAATAGATCATCGATTCGCAGAAGTGGGTAGCGATTTTTGATAGTGAGCTTATTCAGCTCTCTATAGTCGATGCACATCCTGAAGGATGCGCCTTTCTTCTTAACGAAAAGAATCGGAGCTCCCCATGGTGAGAAGCTGGGTCTGATGAATCCTTTGTTCAAGAGTTCGCTTAATTGGCTTGACAATTCCTGCATCTCCGCAAGAGCCAACCTATAGGGTGATTTGGCGATTGGAGTAGCTCCTGGTACAAGGTCAATCCGAAATTCGACCTGTCTATTGGGGGGTATCCCCGGAAGATTCTCGGGAAATACGTCTGGAAAGTCACACGTCACTGGGATATCTCAAATGTTTATTTCTTCCTTCGACTTGTCCACGATGCGAGCAAGGAATGCGTAGTTCCTTTTGTGCAGGCATTTTTGTGCCTTGATGCATGAAATAAGACGAAGGTTGACGTCGGGTTTAACTCCATAGATGATTAGGATTTCGTGATTGGGGAGGTGAAGGCAAACGGCCTTCTCGTCGCACATAATATCAGCATGATGGGGGCTCAACCAATCCATGCCGATGATCACATCGAAACTCCTGATATTCACAGGCATCAAGTTTATTTGGAAAGTGTGGCGGTTTAATGTTAACGTGCACCGTACATAGATATCCCTAGTTGATTCAGTTTTCCCATTAGCCATTTCCATCGTGAAGGCTTCATTGAGCTTCTGGGGTTATTGATTTAGTAAGTGTTTAAACTTGTTACTAACGAAGCTTCGCTCCGCTCCGCTATCAAATAAGATGCATGTGTATGCGTTGTTAAGTAGGAACGTACCGGTGACGACAGTGGGGTCCTGAACCGCTTCTCCTTTTCCCATTGTCAACACTCTTCCCGATCCTCCGTTCCCTTGATTATTGACATTGGGGCAGTTTCGTCGGAAATGCCGAGTCTTCCCACATCCATAGCAGGTGTGACTGGCCCCAGCGTTGTTGGTATTGTTGTGGTTGTTGTTGTTGTTGTTGCGGTTGTTGTTGTTGTTGTTTCCCTGTTGCTGGTTCTAGGGAGCATAGGTCCTACAGTATCTTGCTGTATGACCTTTTCGGTTGTAACTCGTACAATGCATCTCCTTACATTCCCCGTGGTGATGGAAATTGCATTTGTTGCATTTTGGGAGATTTCCTGTGTATTGTCGGGGAGCATTGGGTGTTGATGAGGCTGGAGCATGTGGTGTGGAAGGAGTTTGAGTAGTGGCAGCATGGACTGCTACCGTTTGTTGTTTCTTTGACGACTCCGAGCCTTGTCGTCCTTTCCGCTTGTTATTCTTTCCCTTATTGTTATCGCTCTCCTTCTTGTTTTCACTTTCCCCTGCTTTTTCGCCCTTCTTGTTGTTGTGATCGTACAACTTCTTACCTAACCTCTTGGCGTTGTCAAAGGTTTCGGGATGTGCAGCTATTACATTTCCTTCTGAGGTAATCATTTCAGGGCATAATAGGGATAGTTCACTAAACCTTGATATGTAGGCATCAATGTCAGAAATGAAATTTTCTCCTTCTGGGTATAAAATTAAGTTTTTGTTTCATCGATCATCACAATCACACCCGGGCACATGACAGTCGTACTTTGGGTGAATGTAGTTGATCAGGCTACATTTACCCCCAATACGACTTCCTAACTGTCCGAGCACAATCGAAAATGTTCGAATCCTCCAAAGACGTTTAAATGTTGTTATATTGTTGTTTTTAATATAAGCACATAAGTATGAAATTTTATTTTTCTTCAGAGTTATTTATTCCCATTATGTTTATACTTGCATATCATGTATGGTTAGATATTCTAGTTCACTATAAACAAAGCTCTGATACCAACCAGTCACACCCCCGAACCAGACGGCGGAAACGTCTGAGGGCTCGTGTGACTTAAATTGAAATATCATCACAATGAATATACATAAAACATAACATAAATATCACCATGCATTAATACATTACAACTGACATTGTTCACATCAAGTACATTGTTTACATTACATAATCCAAAACATAAATTGTTTGAACAACTCAGGTGTGGGGGAGTCACCCCCTTATAGATCTATACACAAACTCTCGCTCTCCCTCCAGGAGACTCTGATTATAACTACAGGCTACGGCCGACACTTATTGGTGCCACCCGATATTTCTCACTAAATCCAAATGAAATTGAATAACATTGTTTTACAACCCGATTGATGTTTACGTGAATATGAAGTAAGTCTAACAGACACGAAAGAGGACAACGGTGGCCCACTAATCATGTATGTTATTCTAGGCTGTCGAGTATGCTACGGACACGTTATAGCCCATTAAGTATATGATGAATATTTAGGGCCATATTACCAATGCAAATGGGCCGCTAAGGCCCAATAGCATGTTAAAGCTTATAATGGCCAATTGGGCATGTAATTGGGTCACCAAGGCCCAATAAACACGTTTTGATCATATTGGGCCCAACAATCGTATAACTGGGTCACGAAGCCCCAATAAGCACGAGTAGGAAATATTGGGCCCAACCATTGTATCGTTTATCTGTTTGTCGATATAAATTGTAGTATAGGATTTGTTTTACACTTAGTGTTAACTTGCGATATTGAAATACTTCATGTTTGATTTATAACGACACTTAGGTTATATATATATATATATATATATATATATATATATATATATATATATATATATATATATATATATTAAAACCATACGTTATAAATTCAATATTCTTGGCCCAATGTTTTAAATATTAGCACGTTGGACCCCAAAATATTTATTTGACCATTTCAGCCCCTATTTCACATAAAGTTACATTTTCAGCCCTTTCTTAATAAAATGGCATTTTTAGTCCTTTTTATTTTATGGAAAATGACATTTTTGGTCCTTAAATCACTTTCTTGGCATTTCCGACCCGATCATAATTTATATTAAAAATTCGGCCCAGAAATATTTTATTTGCCATTTACAGCCCTTAATTGTAAAAAGTTTACATTTTTGCCCCAAATTTCGTAAGTTTTACAATTTTGGTCCAAAATCCAAAAACTTTACATTTTTAACTCAATTTAGGATTAAAGGACATTTTTAGCCCCTGAATTGGTTTGTTTACGTTTTTTGACTCATACTTTGATGAATTTACAATTTCAACTCCAAAACTACATTTTTTCGCAATTTGGGCTCAAAACCCGTGAGGCCCAATTATAAGCCCAATAAGCAAAAATTTATATTTTTGACCCCTTAAAAGTATTATTATCATAAAATCCCAATTTTTATGAAAGTAAATACCATTTTTATCCTTATAAAGCTGAAAATGTCATTTTTATCCCAATACTTTGTTATATTTGAAAAAAATTGATACTTGTACAATCTTTTGCTTTGTTTTTCACTTCTCACACATGAAAACACTTATATCTTTGAAGTATGTTGTTTAATATGTTTTAGTTTATGAATCTTACACATTTATGCTATAGATTTCGAGATATAACAAGTATTATCATATTTTTCACAACAATAACCAAGGAAATCACATATAACATGCATAAACTCATTAAATCAACACATAACACTTGTATTCTCCCCCTCCCCCCCCCCCCCCCCAAAAAAAAAAAACTTGTAAAAACCGAAAACAAGGGGGTATGAACTCACCTTGAGGTTTGTTGGTTCGGTTTTGAGGAAGATGTGGAAAGATTTTTGGTCCTAGCGACAACTTGGAGGTACTTTCGAACTTAGAGGAGTTCTAGGAAATTAGATCATGAAACAAAGCTATGTAAGAAGGAGTTTTAGTATTAAGATGGAAGTAGATGTTTGTGTTTGATACCAACTTACCAAAGGTTGAAAAACTTGATGAAGATCCTTAAAAACTCAAGCAAAATTCAAGATATCTTGATGGAAGATGGAGGATGATCTTGAAGGTGGTTTGGAGAGGATTTGAAAATGTGTGTGAGTGTTATCTTCGGCCGAGAGGAAGAAAAAGGGGAGGGGAAGAGAGAAGTGACCTTGCATGGAAGTATGAGAGTGTATGGATACATGTTGTATAAAAGCCTCATTATCCCTTAAACAACAATGAGGTGTCACTTCCCTTAATCCTCCATAAACCCTCTTTTTTTTTTAAACTTGGGCCGAAATGGGCCAAAGGAAGAATAAATGAATTAATTTGGCCCACTTCTAACCTTGGTTCGAGATTATGAGGTTTATAGACAAAATTTTCGGCCCATTAGGCCTATAGGAGGGTTCACGGCCCTAAATGTGTAGAGGAAATTGATATTTATAGCCCATTAAGGTTAATTAAATCAATTATGGCTCAATAAGGCCCATTAGGGTAAACCATTTCATTTTAGGCCCATGATGGCCCAAAAGGTTAGGGTTTATGAATGTGGGTCCATTTAGAACCCATTTAAGAGTCTGAGCCCAAAATAGTCAAATTGGAAGCTTATTGGCCCATTAGGCCCAATAAGGAAATCCTAGTCCATAATCGACTTAAACCGAAATATTTACAGTTTTAAACTCTTTGTTGGTCATGAGAGGTGTATCTGAATGAACATTGGCTGATTTTTACTTAGAGTACATGCTTTACAATAGTTGAATGATTACATGAGAATAAAATTTCCTAGCTAAATTGCTAGTTGTGACATGATGCGATTGAATATCAGAGCAAGGTAGAAGAACATTGGAGGAAGAGAGGTGATGATGATCTTCTGACAGGAGTGCTTTGCCGGCGGCAGTGGTTTCAACAGTGGTCGGTGGTGGTGATGGTATTTGGGTTTGTGTGTTCTTCAAAAATGGTGGAAAAGTTTGAGAGATTTTAAAAATTCAAAGGGTGGATTTGATTGTAAAAATGAATGGTATGTGTCTTTACAGAGTTAATGTTAAATTTACAAAAATACCTTTAATAAAATGATTCTTAACTTTTATTGCTTCTCCTTTGATTTTTAATAGAAAATACATAAACTCTAAACACCCTAGAAATATTAATCGAAATACATAAAAATAAACTACTTTGAGAGGTTATGCATTTTCTATTGAGCCCCCTATATATATATATATATATATATATATATATATATATATATATTCGGCAAGAAAGACATATTTGATAAAAGGGTAAGAAGTGTATCATTTGCGTGATTTTTGGCGAATCAACAAAATGAATCATTAGATATATAAAAACGATCTGATTCACAAAACAAATCCGATAAAAATGCATCGATGATTTACTAAAGTTGTCCGAAAAGTAAATCAAAACTTGATTCAGTTAAAGAGTGAATTAGCGATTTTTTTTGGGATTTTATCTTTTGCAAATATTGTTATGTTTTATCATCTAATGATTGATATGGTTGATTCTCCAACAAACATACAGATAATACATTTCTTACCCCTCATACCGAATATTTTCTTCTTATTTAATATTGAGTCATATATATATATATATATATATATATATATATATATATATATATATATATAACGAAAAACTAACAACTCATAAATACCATATATGTCTCCTACTGAGACTTGAATCCATAAACTATCGTTTGAGAGAGTCAACCCTTATATATATATATATATATATATATATATATATATATATATATATATATATATATATATTCACCTACTAATTTTCAACTTTGGTTTAATTAAAGTTTTTTTCTTTATGAGTATTGAAGGTATGTGAAGTGTCAAATCTATGTAAAAACGTCATTATTGTAATGGGTAAGGGAAGATCCGGTTTAAAGGACGATGTGGTTATCTATGTGACACGTTTGTCAAATAACCTGGTCTATGTGTCGTTAAAGTGACATTCACGTGGACTTATTCTTGACATAAAAAGAACATCTATCCACCATCACTCTTTACCTCTCACTGTAACCTCCACCACCACCATAAATTTATTGTTTAAAACATTCTGGAACCAGTAAAAAAAATCATTTTCTCAATAAAAACAAAAATTCAAAACCTATAAAAATCAGACGTATAGTAAGCTTTTCCATTTAAAGTTTTTTTATGAGAAAACTCTACAAGAAAACTCTTTTATTATGGATGTTGTCCTGTTATTTTTATGCAAATGATACGTCAATTTCAAAAAAGGGAAATTTTTGAATCAATGAAATTTTCAATAAAGTGATAGCAATTTCTGCATCCAAATATTTTTCATATGAAATTTGCTCTATAATTAAAAATAACAATGACACTGGTGTGTGACTAAAAATAAAAACGACCACACATAGACACACATCACACACATAAGTACACACACACACACACACATATATATATATATATATATATATATATATATATATATATATATATATATATATATATTTGCCAAGCAAGTTTTTAAATTTAGGTTAATTTGCTAACTAAAGTTTTTTTCTAGTATTCAATGTCAGTGAATTGTCAAATCTATGTCAAAAACTCTATTATTGGAAGGGATAACTGAACTTGTCCATGTGTCGTTGACATGGAATTCGTGTGGATTTTGTTCTTGATGAAAAAGAACATTCATTCACCTCCACCATTCATCACCTCCATTGCCAATTGTATTGTGCACCACCATATATTTTGTAGTGAAAACATTATGGAACTAGTGAACAATCTTATTTCCCAATGAAAATATAAAACAAACTCTGTATAAATCAAACCTAGAAAAAATGGTAACATATAATAAAATCTGATGTAACTAATGGAAGAAAAAAAAATTGTTTGAAATTAAAACCATTTACTATGATACATACTATATGAAATCAAAACCTAATATAAGTTGTATAAAATGAAAACCAAATATATGATCCATAATCTGTGAAATGGAAACCAAATGCTACGATAAATACTACATGAAATCAAAACAAAGTAAAATTTGTTTAAAATTAAAAAATGAAACTAGATATTGTGATCCATACTCCATGAAATCAAAACTCAAATACTGAAAACTCAAATCCTAACTGGAAACTCCATGAAACTCAAATCCTACCAAGGGCTTTACACCAAGAAATTCAATAGAGATAGAGACGAATTGTTTGAATTTTCTAGCTAATGTCATTAGTCTCACTGAATATGATAGTTTGTTTCATCGGAGGGCATCATCAATTGTAATTAACGGGTAACATAAACTCGAATTAAAGTGGGTCGTCAGTTTCACTTAGCCATGGTTCTCTTGTTTTCTAGATTGGATATCAGACATTCCACCAAACCATGGTTCTCTGGTTGTCAACATTGGATATCGTTGAAGGGATAATCGTTATCTTTTAGCAAATGGGAAAATTATACATATCAAAGACAACCATTAATATAAAAATGCAATTATGTTGATATTGTTCATAAATGAACATATGTATTTGAGACACTGTTTGAAGCTTTATAATTATTGTTGCAAAACTAATTTTGAAGGTAAATGTAAGATTACATAGTATTCAGTATTTTATCATTTTGTTTTAGTTAGTTATATGATATTAATATTTACTTTGAATCTCCAACTTTATAAATTTTCAACCAGCTTACCATAAATCTAATGGGTGCACATTTGAAATTTATAAATTTCCATCCAGCTTACCATAAATCCAATGGGTGCACATTTAAAAATAGTTGGAGACGTTCACATTCATCTCTCTTATGTTGGGTTGAAGTATTTTAAAAGAATATGCCAATAAAATTTTACATAAATACGAAGATCATTTAGTTCAGTGAGTTCAAGTGTTTTAATTTTGTTTCCATTATGATTATACATACCACCATCTACATGATTTCTTAATCAATGTTCATAGATTAATATATTTTCATGGATGGACATATATGCTCATGGATGAATAATTTCATAGACGGACATATCTTCATGAACATTGATAAATTTGGCCCTTGATTATACATGTACTTTGATTTATTTATTTTTTTACGAATAGTATAAGTTGTGTGGTTCAAACTATATATAACGGAGACCATAGAAGTGCATCTGGGGTCAAAAACACTTTTCTAAAAATGAAATAATTTGAAGATCATATAGATGCATCGGATTGTAAAAAAATAACAAAGCCATAAAGATTCTTCGTTGGATGTACGATGCTAAGATTGTAACAAATTGTTATAAAATTTCTTATGTAATTTGAATATAGTTGAGTTGTAATATGTTTATTAGTTAGCTTGGAAAAATGGATGAAAGTCTGATGATATCATTGTAACATATTGATTTTGCTTTGAATAGATTAACAAAAATAACATTATACTTATATTACCTACTGAATTTTGATTGTATTTTAACTACTCAATTCTAGTTTCTCGTGACTAGTAAGAAAATGTAGGATTGTTCAATAGGTGTATTAGTTATGGAATTCTAGTTTTTCAAGCATGATTATTGGTCTTTAACATTTCCGATTGTATTGTCCAACCACTAAATTCCAATTGTTTATGCACAATCATTTCATTGAGGTCTTATATTAAACACTTGGTGTACACTACCAAAACAAAAAATCAACACAACCACCATCATGTTAACTATTGGTAATGTTTCTAATAATAGCAGAGTCCTCTTGGGTTACCCTTAAGACCCATTTGAACAATCTAAATACTAAAAATAGAAGAAATTAGTTTATTAATTTGTCACGCTTTGATAAATTAATTAGAAACTCTTTTAGAGTTAATTGAGAAGTATTTAATTAGAGGGGTTGAATGTTAATTAATTAAAAGATTTAATTAATTGAAACATTCCAGAACCCTAAGGAGTGGGGGATCGAATTTCTAGTTAAAGATTATTTGACACTCATATCCTTTCCTCTCATTGGATAAAAATCATAACCCCCATAGGGTTAGTGGAATTTTCGTTCCTAGTCGCCCATATCCTAGGGTTTGTTATTTTTTCTCGTTGGCGTTTTCGGGTATAAATCATTAGAGGGATTCTGGTTGAGGTCCTCTCATCCAAGCAAGGTCGCAAGAACAAGATCTGTTGTTGATAAAGAGGTATGTATTCCTATTAATCTTATAGTTGCAATAATAGAATGAAACGTGGATCCTCATAGGTTGGTTGAACACACATGGTTTTTGGTTAAGTCTTTTTCTGCCATTATCATGTGTTTAGAAGGCCATATAACCTAACAATGGTATCAGAACCTTAGTTTAGACTTTTTTGCACTGCTTGATCCAAATAGATTTAGGTTAAATCTTGTTTGCTTATAGGAATTTTCAAAATTAGGGTTTATTATTAAAAAAATCCTTTTTTAAGCATTTAAAAAAAATAAATAAGGAATTCATTAGCTTAAACATAATTTCGAAAATTAGGGTTTAAAAACATTGTTTGTTTGGCAAGTTTCCTAAATTGTTCCATAAGTAAACCAAATTTGAAGTTTTTTTTTCAAATTATGGATATGCCTCTTAAAATTTAAATATTGTTTATGACAGGGACTAAAATTTGATATTTCTTTAAAATTATTTAAATGTTATTTATGATAGGAATTATTAATTTGAATATTTAAATATTTAACTTGAGTTAATTATGAACATTGCGTTAATAAACAACCATGATTGAGATTTGTAGTTGTGTATTACTCTGAGAGTTAAGGAGCGAGTGTTACTGAGATAAATGATAGAGTTATGTTATACGAGTTAATGAGTTAGTACACTTGAGATATTTAGAGTGATATGGATAGAGAGAGAAACACACACACACGTGTGTGTGTATATATATATATATATATATATATATATATATATATATATATATATATATATATATATATATACATATATATATATATATATATATATATATAGTTTGAAAGGGAGAGAGGGAGATAGAGATATTGTGAGAGAGATATTGTGTCACACCCCCGGCTGGCGGCGGAAACGTCGGGTTGTGCGACGTAGGGACATTGGATCACAGTGAGGGGTTTATTGAACAATACACAAAAATATAGCACAAACATTATTTTTATTTACTATAGATTATTTAAGGGTTACATTTTTTCATATTTCAGGAAGACTTCCTATTTATAAGCTAAACATAGATAAAACGAAAATAACTTCCAACACGTTCCTTGATGGCATCCTTCCTTCCACAACTACTTCCTATACTCATTTCTATGGGAGTACATGTATTTTTAAAATGTCAAAATAAAGTTGGTGAGTTCACAGGTTTTTATAGTTTTCTACTTTACCCTATTTATTTAATATGAATTATTTTTTTCTTTAAAAGTCTTTCTTTATTTTAGGATATAATAGCTATCCTAAACTTTTATAATTTTTATCGAATCCTTTTTAATAGAATCATACAACTACTTGAAGGCGTCCCTCTAGGCAGTATAAATTAAGATTTTTCGAACAACATTATCATGAGTCCCTATAATCGATGCTATTGACCGATATATGCCCCACACGACGCATCATCGGACATCGAATAATATTATTTTTATACTTAAGAAAGCTATCATGTCGTTGTTGTAACTAGCAATCGTAGGTGAGAGTGTCAGCCCCATATAGATCTATACATATCTTTTTGGCTCTCGCATGATTAATGATTATAGGTCGGGCTTAGCCGAATTTAATCAGGCTAAAAGATGAATAATAACAGCTTACTAACACATGTTTATTTAATCTTAGGTATGATTATTGTTTTATCTTTTCTTTCTTTAGACCTTGTTTGATGAAATTCTTTTCCCTAATTATCACTACATATATATGCTATACCATGATATATATATATATATATATATATATATATATATATATATATGATAATTATAAATAGTTAATTCTTCATAATTATTCTCATGTGTGTATATATATATATATATATATATATATATATATATATATATATATATATATATATTCATAATAGAATATTAGGACAGAGTAATAGCTAAGTATAATGCATATCCTTAAATTCGGCCAACATTACTTCTAGGTACTAAGTTATCCTAAGAAATCAGTCAGCATAACATCTATTTATAATCATTTCCTCGTATAGCAGGTAGCATAACGATTACGTCTAATATCACTACTTAAGACTAGGCAGTGTATATTTTCCTATCGTTTCAGGTTTTACATAAACAACTGATATATTTACAAAAATATATTTTGATAAATCTGTTTAATAAACATATGTTACCTCCCCCCCCCCCCCCCCTAAAATCTTTAACAACCATAAGAGTGGGGTCGTGAACTCACCCTTCATGATACCGATGATTTAGGGTTGATTCGAGCTCGGGATTACAACACCTCCAATAGAGAGAGTAGGAGAGGGGTTTGAGGGAATGCAAAATGGGGCTGCAGACCTTGTTGTTTATCATTGAGGTTTTGGACTGCGTGCGGCACAAATATATGTGAGTGTCGTACGTTATCATCATGGCTCCGTCAAGGAGTCGCCACATATCACTCTCCCCATGGGCCACGTCACTCGTAATATGTTCGAATCTGGAGTCTGGTGCACGTCGTGCAATGACGTACACCTCGCTCGCATAGAAATGATTTTGAAAAATCTTTATCTTATATATGAGCTCTGATCTTTACCCTATTTATATATATATGATGGTCTAAACTAGTACTACAACTTTCCTTTAAGTTGTTTTGGCTAGTTTCGACTTTCATCTTTTTGCCTAATGTGGGTAAAAAGAAATGATTTTAAAAAAAATCATATCTCTCTCATACAGATCCCGTTTTCGACATTCCTTTTCCTAAAGCTCTTATCTCGAGGAGTACTATGATTCTTCTTTTTATAACTTTAGTCAAAACATAATCGATCTCTATATACCGTTTCGACGTTGTAAAAATTATTTACGCGGTTGATTTTACATTTTACAAAAATAATAACTCCCCTAATCGGAGTCGGATTTTAACAAATTTTATATCATTGGGATCAAGTCGACGAGTACTTTCCGAATATATTAACCATTTTAAAATACGGTACAACTTTTTGGACGCTTATTTTCTAGTCTAAACGTCGAATTATGTCTAAATGTAACATCATATTTGATTATATTCAAACATTATAATGCTAAGCTATTACAATTATCTTTCCCTACTATTTATTAATGATTGATGGTGACAGAGATTTTCTTGGTTGTCACATTCTCCCCCTGTTTTTGAAATTTCGTCCAAAAATTTTATCTTATCGTAGGGATTCTTTCGACCAAGTGAGTGTACTTGTTTTTCATTTGGTGTTCTTGTTCCCATGTATACTCAGGTCCTCACTTAGATTTCCATCATACCTTGAATATGAGAATCCGACTCTGTTTGAGTCGTTTGACCTCTCTGTCCATAATTTTGACTGGTTCCTCAACGAAGTTCAATTCAGGATTGATTTGGATTTCGTCAAGTGGTATGACAAGTGTATCATCGAAGACACACTTCCTATGATTGGACACATGGAAGACATCATGCACGTTATTGAGCTCTTGGGTAATCTAAGCCGATAGGCCACTATACCAATCCATTTGAGGTTTTCAAACGGTCCTATGTGCCTAAGATTTAGCTTTCCCCGCTTTTTGAACCTTATAACTCCTTTCCAAGGAGAGAACTTAAGCATTACCTATCTCCAACTTGGAAATCAAGGGGTTTGTGTCTTATATCGGCACAGCTCTTCTGACAACCACACCCTGCATTAATGCGTTCACAGATTTGCACTATTTTCTCAGTCATCTCATGCATAATCTTTGGGCCTGTTCTTAGGGTATTTCCTGTGAACTTCTTGGCTAGTTGGGTATCTTCAACTTCCACCCAACAAATAGGAGATCGACATTTCCGACCGTATAAAGCTTCAAATGGTGTAGCCTTAATGCTCGTATGATAGTTATTATTGTATGAGAACTCGATCAATAGAAGATGACTGTCCCATGCATTTCCGAAATCTATCACACATGCTCTGAGCATGTCTCTAAGCGGTCTGAGGATGATAGTTTGTACTCATATTTAGGCGAGTACCAAGGGATTTTTCCAAACTTTGCTAGAATCAGGAGGTAAATCTACAATCTTTGTCGAAGTTAATAGATAACGGTACCCCATGTAATCTGAAAATCTCTTTAAGCTGCATCCTAGTCATCTTTTCCATTTTATTAGTCTCTTTTATTGGTAGGAAGTGGGCAGACTTGGTTAATCTATCGACAACTACACATATAGTTGTTGGATTAGGTTTCTAAGCCCATAACTATAATTGGTATATACTTGACACGAGAGTAGCATGGTCTATTTCGGGTTGCCTTCACCACAACAATTTGACAGGATGAATATTTGAGAAAGAGATTAATTGTGATTTATTAATATATTATATGTATAATATATTAATTG
Source organism: Lactuca virosa (assembly GCF_052849685.1). Classification (NCBI taxonomy): domain Eukaryota; kingdom Viridiplantae; phylum Streptophyta; class Magnoliopsida; order Asterales; family Asteraceae; genus Lactuca; species Lactuca virosa. The sequence continues at coordinate 189,421,615 of NC_136428.1, read as the reverse complement.
AGAAATCATATTATTTAATTAATATTGGTCAAGAATTAATTTGGAATTAATTTAGTGATCAAAAGAGATTAACTAAATTAACATATCATATAACATAACATAAAAAGTATGGGTATCTTGGGGAAACTTACTTGAGCTCGGCCGGTCGCACGCATCACGCACCTCGTTCTTTCTCAAAACTCTTTAATTTAGATTTTAGAAAAACTATTACCTGGTAAAAATCCTTCAAGCCTTCGGTTTGAGTTCAGATACCCCTGAGGGTGTGTCCGAATCCCTCAAATCATGGCTCTGATACCAACTTGTAACATCCCAATTTTCCAGGCCAAAAATTTCATTTTTAAAATTAAGTATTTCATAAAATAGTGTACCAAAACCCTGTCAAGGTTACATCGAATTATAAAATCATAACATCATGTCTCGAAACCACAATATCAAAAGTAATGAAAATCAGAGTACAATCCCAGAAATTCAATGCGGAAACCATGTGTGTGTGTGTGTGTGATGCGCTGCTACACCGCCGACTCCTTCCCCGTAGACGAAGAGGTACCTGAAACCAAAACTGAAACTGTAAGCACAAAGCTTAGTGAGTTCCCCCATCATACCACATACCAAACAACATACATATTTCTGGGCAATTCTGGGGTGCCCGACCTACCCATGTCAACCGTTCTGGGGTGCTGACCTACCCATGTCAAGCCGTTCTGGGGTGCTGACCTACCCGTGTCCGGCCATTCTGGGGTGCCGACTACCCTCCGGTCTATCTCAACCGATCACGGGGACTATTTCACCCGTTACTGCTAGCATATAATTGTTGGGTTTTGAGCATTCTAACACTCCTATGGTGTACATGCAACCCTATAAACCTTGGATCTATGTTTTCTCTATTATACATGCAAATATTAACTATTCCAAGGTTTCATCCTAACTAGCATATTATGAAGCACCTATACTACAAAGTTCTAGTTAGATGACATACCTTTTGATGTAGCTTGATGTCTTCAAGCTTTAAGAGCTTAGCCCCAATAGTGTGGAAGCCTCAAATGGAATCACAAATCACCAAAACACCTTGGAAGAACTTGAGAGAATATGTATGCACACTAAAATCGGCCCACTCTTATTTTCACACACTTGTTCCAATTTTGTGAGCCAAGGACCCCTTTATATATTATGGAGGATTAGGGTTACATCCATGTAAACCCTAATACCCATGACCTTTCATTTACATAGGATCCATGGGTTAAAAGCTCCATGGACCATCCATGAAAGCTTAGCCCAACCTAAATGAACTTGGCCCATTGCATATATATAAGAGTCCATATTTAATTAGTTCTTTTTGATCACTTAATTAATTCTAAATTAATTCTTGATCAATACTAATTAAATAATATGATTCCATATTAATACATTAGAACTTATAATATATTAATATAAATCATAAATATACTATTCTCAAAAGACTATCCATATAAGTTGTGCCGGTGAAGTGCAACCCAAATGGACCATGCCGGGTCGGGTCAAGTACATACCAAATATAGTTATGGACTTAGACATTAATCCAACAGTCTCCCACTTGGATAAGTCTAAAACTATTATTGAGTATGACTTCAAAACCTAACCGGCAAACGTAGCTCTTAAAGCCGCTGTCGAACTCTGACCTTGTCAATGACTTGTCCATTAGATAAGGGATCATATATTCCTCCATTCTAGATATCATATGGACTGAGACATGGATTATAATCATTCTCTCTGTCCATTTGTTGTTTCCCGATTTCCGATTTATGACGATTAACTAATTGAACAAATCAAATCAGTCCAGGCTCGGCCGAGCACTTCCATTTGTCATCATCAAATCATCGAGGGGCCCACAGATATCGCTTTTATCCCGAAGGTAAAAGGAATGGATAAACTTCGACTCATATGATTTGTTCTACTACTTGTTGAATCATACACAAAGGCACGTTTTATAACATCGAGTTACCAAATGCGTTTTCGTGCAATCAATGTATAACCAACTCATAGTAACAACTCATATCTCTAGGTTTGAAGAATATAAGATATTATCGTCTCATGATCACTCGTGATAAAATCCATGAAGTGATTCAAATGAGAGCGGGTTGAATCCAATACTCAGAACTTATGAGCACTCATGAGTGTTGTAGCCCCTTGTCCAACATCTTAGACCTCTACAAGCCAACCCATGACAGTCTTGATTCATATCTACTTCCAACATATGACCGACTGTGGATAGTTTGAATAACAAAGTCAATCAGGAAGAACGACCTAGTTATTCTGGAAGTCAAAACATGCAAAATGAAACACAATAATAATAGAATCTAATATGGTATCAAAACCTATGAACATAAATAAAACACCTTTTATTTATCACCATATTATTACACATTATTCATTGTATACTGTTTCAGCTATCAACTTTATTCTTGAATTTAAAACAATAGTTGTCCCATGCTCCAAGCATGTACACTATGTTTTCTAAACACTAGTCATGCCATACACCAAGTATGCATACTATGTTTGTCTATGATCTTCACTTTGTGAATTAGATCAATTGAACATAACTCCAATGATCCTCTTTCACAGTCCCAAATCCTTACTGCAAATGCAAGAATTCCAAATTTTCGATTTTCGATTTATGATAACTGACTGATTGAACAAATCAAATCAGTCCTGGCTTGGCCAAGCACTCACATGTGTCATCGCTAAATCACCGAGGGGCCCACAGATATCGCTTTTATCCCGAAGGTAAAAGGAATGGATAAACTTCGACTCATATGGCTTGTTCTACTACTTGTTGAATCATACACAAAGGCACGTTTTATAACATCGAGTTACCAATGCGTTTTCGTGCAATCAATGTATAACCAACTCATAGTAACAACTCATATATCTAGGTTTTAAGAATATAAGATATTATCGTCTCATGATCACTCGTGATAAAATCCATGAAGTGATTCAAATGAGAGTGGGTTGAATCCAATACTCAGAACTTATGAGAACTCATGAGTGTTGTAGCACCACTTTGTCCACCAACTTGGACCTCTACAAACCAACCCATGACAGTCTTGATTCATATCTACTTCCAACATATGACCGACTGTGGATGGTTTGAATAACTTAATCATTCAGGAAGAGCGACTTAGTTATTCTGGAAGTCAAAACATGCAAAGTGAAACACAAGAATAAATGAATCAAATATGGTATCAAACCCTATGAATATAAATAAACACTTTTATTTATCACCATACTGATTACTCATTATTCATTGTTTCGGTTTTATCAACTTTATACTTGAATTAAAAACACTAGTTGTCCCATGCTCCAAGCATGTACACCATGTTTTTCTTAAACAATAGCTTTGCCATACACCAAGTATGCACTCTATGTTTGTATATGATCCTTAATTTGTGAAATAAACCAATTAAACATAATTTCAATGATTCTAATTTCACACTCCCAAATCCTTATCGAAAAATGTGAGAATTTCAAATTCCTATCATTTATCGAAATCTGTTTAGATTTTAAACTTATATGCACTGACCCTCCTGTAATGAATATGTACAAAGTCACAAAGACTTGTCAACAGTCATTATAAGGTATTCCAATGGAGATCAACTCCATGGAAACTAAGTCTCATATTCAAAGTACATTGCTTTGGACATGCTTCTTGCATTAAGTTTTCTAATCTTACACAGATAACTTCCACCTATGGAGACAACTCCATATTCTCACATAAAGACATGATTCTAGACCAGTCTTTTGCTACAATATTTTTATTTGCCATGTTTTCAAAATTTGACTATGAAGAGGGATGTCGTAATCATAATCGAATTTTGAGAACGCAATATATAGAATTTCCTTAAGTTGAACCAATCCAACATGAAATTCATATATATATTCTTGACTAAAGATGATTAAGGTCTCAATCTAAGCCTTTAGAACTGAAATGAAGTATATCCTCTCCCTTAATTATAGCAAAACAACTTTTTCAATCCCTGCAGCCTCACGAATTGAAACTTTTATTTTCTATAATTAACATTGCTAACTTGCAACACTAACAATAATTATCATGCTCCCACTAACATGATGATTATTAGCATAACACTTATGCTCCCACTAGCTTTGACATGTACTCAGAAATCAGCTGGACTTCTAGAAATCAATACTTTATTGACTTTCTTACCAAAGTTTAGATTTCTGATACGAGATGCTTTGATAAAACTTTATCAAAATCATACACCTCTCCTTAGATAGCATGCATGTGTGTCTAAACAATTTCAGAACTATGAAAAGGGATGCCGTAATCATAGTCTCAATTGTTTAGACCTTTTGCCATCTGCTTCAAATCTACTTGGTGGAAGTGTTTCCTCACCATCATTTTCATGAATCGGAGAGAAACCTTATGACCCTTAGATTTTATGGTGTATGTGTTCTTATCCATGTGAATCGTCAAAACCATAGTCACAAGACAAGGATAATGAAAAATCCAAACTCATATGGACTGAACTTATGCAATCTTAACTTCTTGCCACCTGGCAGTACAGGGCCTGCCATTGCTTCCAAGTTGTTATGCAACCAATTGAGAACTTTCAGAACTCCTATGCAAAGCCAACTTTAACTGGAATGGGCACAGAATATGTCAACACGATAGGTTATAAACCTCAAGTCGTGTGCTAGTGAAGAACCTCAGGTTTTATTCTTGATTAGTTCTTGAAATTCTTTTTAGGATCTTTAAGACTCCCACTATCCTCTTGACATATAAGACTATCTTGCCAAATATTCAAGAGATAGTGCGGATTCTTTATCAAGACAAACACTTCACACAATTGGCCTTAGTTGGTCTTTGTTTTATCCAAAACATCACAACTTACCAATTTCAAATGTACAAGAGTAGGACACTTTTACTCTTACATTTGACAAGTGTTTTAAACCTTTCTTTAAGATATGTCACTCAAGTTACAATCTTGGAGTATGACTCGAAGAATTGTTTTGGAACGAAGTATGACTCATCTTCCTGATCTAACCATTTCAACAATACATGACTCCTCTTCTTAGTCATAAGAATGCACTAAGATGACCTTTAGAGGACTAATTGTGATATGATTTCTAAATCATTAAGATGATCACAAACATGATACTAAAGTACTCTCCCATCTTTTCAAATTTGAGAAACTTTTATCTTTCTGCCTAATTTGATTCTTCCCATTCGTTCTGCCATACATTGAGACTTTTCCAATGTTTCAGAATTATACTTAAACTTGTAAGTATAACCATATTTACTAAACTTTAGTAAATCAAATAGTCTTAACGAGCTTTGTGGTGGACATGACCAGTGCACAAGAATGTGTACTCGATCCCTTTAGTCCTTCACTTGACTCACACATCCATGTAAACAAGTAATTAGTCTTGATTTTCCAATACTTGAAAGTTCTCATTCATCATACTATTCAACTTGCATGATTCCAAGTTTCGGTCCAATTGAAACTTGGGCGAGGAGGAACTTTCCTGATTTGGTAAATTTAGACACTACCACAAATGAAAGAATCAAATCCATTTTCCAATATTGTTGTCAGTGGAATCATATAAGCAACAATTTTCCACAAATGCCATTGTAAGGATACTTCAAATAAATAAAATTAAACAATTTTCTTTTATTTTAAAACTTTGCGGAAAAACTTATCCTTACAATCCACATGGAAAATTGTTGTTATCTATTCCTTAGCAATATATCATAACTTCTTAAGCAACTGCTCAAAATTCTGATGCGATCGAAATCCACCTTCGCGATCAGAATTAGCATATACTTCCTTTAAGATTTCTCTCTATTCTTTGATTCTTAAAACATCAACATGTGACCCAGTCACATCATGTAATGAGGATCTCAGAATAGAACTTAACGGAGTTAGATAATGGGCTCTACCTGATGTAGAGTCAAACTTATTGACTTTAACATCCTTAGGTAAATTTGGCAGCTTTGCAATCAACACCCCTTCCTTTGGCAAAATAAACATATGGACCCTTTGGTAATGGGACTATCTCAGACTTAGCCTTTCTCTTTACCATTTGGTCAACCGGGTTGACTATGGCCAATCCCTTTCCATTGGGAAGAGAATGCTTTTTCTGGATTTCCAGTGTCACCATTGTCACTGTCCATAAAGTTTTTGGGAAGTTGATCTTCTAATCAAATTTGCTTTACTATTGTTCCAAATCATTGTTGATTCAGCAGCACCAAGCAAATAGATATGATCATTAAGGTTCATGTCATAGTCTGTTTCATAGTAGTCCCAAAGGAACTCACTATGTGACTTAGAAAGTGATTGAACATCCAACTTTCTTAAGACTTTGACACCCAACTCTCCCGGCTTGTCAATATGTGACTTCATCTCTAAGATGTGATCACACATAGACCTTGCTTGCCATTAGGGCTTGAGTGACCTTGAACTTGTGGGTTAGGGAGAATAATTGGAGGAGGTGGAGGAAGAGAAGTATGACTTCCATGATCCAAACTCGGGAAGTCATATTCATTAGGAAAGCTTGGTTTGGGAAGATCATTGTTGTCTAAACCAGACATCAACAATGGGAGAAATTCACGTAAAGTTGATTTAAGTCCTTAATATAACACCCAATATGATATATTAAGGCTAGGACCCAACAAACTATTTTATAACTTGGAAGAGGGATGCCGTAATCCAAGCTATAAAATATTTGAAGGTAGGTGAATGACGATTCACCAATTTCCACCAAGATAAACGAAATGTATTATTAGGTTTTAATTGGTTTTGAAACTCCTAGATTCTTTTGAGATTCATTGAACTTTTTAATGGCATGTTTCAATCTCGAGTGTGCCCTTCAGGTTTTGTGACTGGGATGCCGAGGATCACAAAACAAGGTGTGAAGTAACCATGCAAATATACTTGGTACCCTTAATATTTACCCCTCAATCGATGTGTCGGTTAACCACACACGCTCCAACGATACTATGATAAACATTAAGTTACCCTTTGCCTACCTTGTTAAGTCCAGCTTAGTGTGCCGGTTAACCACACACGCTCCACTAACAGCTTAAACAAAGTGCAAAGTGTAATTTCATGGATTAGCACCTTATTCACATTTTCCTAAGTAACTAAGATTGGGAATTTATAAGTGTTTAGTTACTTAGTATTTATCATTATACTTATAATGAAGGGAGAATTATAGTCCTTGTCCTACCTGTTCGGCTAACGACCCTCCACCAGTCAAGGAAGCGGTGGGTGAGAGTGGACACCCATTAAACTGCCTTTTTATAGGCAGTAACCTTATACCCCCCCTTATAGACTGACTTTGTGAATGAGGCCTACTAATGGTAAGACGACTTGCTCTTATACATATAATACATTACACTTTTAATATTATAATAGTATAAGGGTGTATTTTAGACATTTAAAATACTTGGTGGTTTAATCTATTAATTAAACTATACTCTTAATTTAATTAAATTTAAACCATGTCATTATGGAATTATTAATTCTCTTTTAATTAAACACTTTAATTATCTATTAATAAAGTCCATAAGAGTTAATTGAATTATTCAATAAAAACATCATAATTCCAATTATTAAATTCAAAATTAAAACCATTTAATTAATTGTTTAAGTTATGAACCCAAGAGTTTTAGAATTCAATTCTTTTTTTTATCATAAAAAACTTTTTCCAAATTCCAAAACTTGAGGGCAAGTTTTGTAACTCTTGAAAACTTTTGGATTCCATAACTTATGGAGTTAAATACTTGTTTTATGATGAAACTTTTCATGTTCCATAACTTAAGAACAAGTTATGGAATTCTTTAAAACATTAAGACCAAGTTTTGTAACTCCATAAAAAACTTTGAATCAAATATTTTTTTAAAAACCTTTTCATATCCATAACTTATGGAGGTTTCAAAAAACTCTTTAGATCAAACTTTTAAAACTAATAAAATAATCATATCATTTTATGTTTTACTAAATTTGACCTAATTCAACTCATATAGCAAATGATTCAAATTTTACAAATAATTAGTTTTTCACAAAAACAAGTAATTATCTTAAAATTTGACAAACGTCATGTTTTTTTTTCCTTTTTTTTCAACTTGAAAATAAAACATTTGCATCAATATAACAGAAAACAACCTGGCTCTGATACCACTGTTGGGCTTTGAGCATTCTAACACTCCTATGGTGTACATGCAACCCTATAAACCTTGGATCTATGTTTTCTCTATTATACATACAAATATTAACTATTCCAAGGTTTCATCCTAACTAGCATATTATGAAGCACCTATACTACAAAGTTAGAGTTAGATGACATACCTTTTGATGTAGCTTGATGTCTTCAAGCTTTAAGAGCTTAGCCCCAATAGTGTGGAAGCCTCAAATGGAATCACAAATCACCAAACCACCTTGGAAGAACTTGAGAGAATATGTATGCACACTAAAATCGGCCCACTCTTATTTTCACACACTTGTTCCAATTTTGTGAGCCAAGGACCCCTTTATATATTATGGAGGATTAGGGTTACATCCATGTAAACCCTAATACCCATGACCTTTCATTTACATAGGATCCATGGGTTAAAAGCTCCAATGACCATCCATGAAAGCTTAGCCCAACCTAAATGAACTTGGCCCATTGCATATATATAAGAGTCCATATTTAATTAGTTCTTTTTGATCACTTAATTAATTCTAAATTAATTCTTGATCAATACTAATTAAATAATATGATTCCATATTAATATATTAGAACTTATAATATATTAATATAAATCATAAATATACTATTCTCAAAAGACTATCCATATAAATTGTGCCGGTGAAGTGCAACCTAAATGGACCATGCCGGGTCGGGTCAAATACATACCAAATATAGTTTTGGACTTAGACATTAATCCAACAATAATATCATATCATAATCATACTGTAAGACATATATGGGGTTTCCGACCTACACATTGGTCCTAGGGAGCGAATCGGGGACTAATCCCCCTCCTACTGATACTATCACGTATAACACATCATGCTAGCATGCACACATATCAAACCAAAGCAAACCAGAAAATTATCACAAAAACAATCGTCTCAACTAAACAACTACTAGTGGGTCGGCCTTGGTGCCTTAGACCCACTTCTACTAGAAGGTAACTCACCTCGATGTCGTGTATTGTCTGAACTGTCTTCGGCGTGAAAGTCGACTCTCCTCGACTCCTCAATCCCTACATGGCAACCCTTCTAAGTTATCAATTCGAACATGCAACCCTAACCAGGGTCAACTCAATTCGGTCAAAGTCAACTTTGGTCAAAGTCAACCTCCAGTTGACCTGACTCACCGAGTTGGTCTACCAACTCGTCGAGTCCATACTCCTATAACCCAAACCAACCCCCGACTCTACTCGTCGAGTCTAGAAAGATCTCGACGGGTTCTCCTTCAATCATACCATCAGGACTATCTTCATCCGACTCGCCGAGTTCATCCTTGAACTCGTCGAGTTCATCTCCCTCATAAGAATGTGTCCAGTCTATGACTCGCCGAGTTGTATGAACAACTCGTCGAGTCCATCTTCAAAATTGGGAGATTGCCTTGGACTCGCCGAGTTGGCTCAAACACTCGTCGAGTCGAATGACTCACAGGTCCCTTTTGGAGCCTAAGCAACTGAGGGACCTTCCATCCTATCATCTGGTCCATCGACAAAAAGGATTTGGTGGTCATTACACCCCGACTCGCCGAGTCCCAAGAACGACTCGCCGAGTCCATCCTTGACCAATACTATACAGTCAATTTAAATGGGTCTTAACACATCAAAACCATAGATCTAGCCTCCTAATGCCCATTTTACACGTAAAGTTCCAAACTTGGTGCACATGCATGGGGTCTTTGGCTCAAAAAGCCACAAAAGATGGTCTACAAGATGTATGGGGTGTTTATGGCAACAAGGTGGGCACCTTTATGCCATAAAAACCCCCAATAGCCCCAGAGCTGAAGCACAAACTGACTTCCAATACTCAATCCCGAATACAACCACTCTAAGGCTTAGCAAATGGACCAAAATCAAGATCTAAACAAAGAATAGCTAAGGTTTCAGCTTTATACCTCCAATAAGCTGGAAATGTGCTCAAAACTCTGGATCTTCTTATTTCCCCTTGATCTCACAAGTCTCCTTCTCCTCTTCAATCTTCAATCACACAAAAGTAACACCACAAGGCTCAAGAAAACACTAAAAACGGCTAGGGTTTCGAGGTAATGATTTATGGGATTAATAGGGACTATGGAGGCTGAGATAAGTTGTTTAAATAGGGTGCAAACCCTCAAATTTAGGTTTTCACTCGAACAACACCTACTCGCCGAGTCGGCCTCCCGACTCATTGAGTAGGTCACTTAAACTTCCTGCGTATCACGACTCTACTCGACGAGTTGGGCCACCAACTCGTCGAGTCCCAGAGGAAAAACATGAAATTGTTGAATTACATACGTACCAGGAATCAGGTGTTACACCACACTATAAAAGTAACTCCTTAGCTCCAAATTCACCACCCCAAGGGTTCTAAGAGAACCCTAGCCGATTTTGGTGGTTCTAGACTCTCACTCAAAGTCCTCCATTTGTTCATGGTGTTTGTGACTTGTTTGAGGCATCACACTTGAGGTCCTAAGCTCGTGAAAGGCCAACAACTACAAGCTACAAATAAGAGGTATTCTTCTAACTAGTTTTATGATTCATGTACCAAATTTGTATGCTAGATAGGTTTCATGCTTTGGATAATTTTTGTTGCATGTATAACTAGAGAAAACTTAGATCCAAGGCATTAGGGTTGTATGTGCACCATAGGAGTGTTATAGTACTTATAACCCAACAGTGGTATCAGAGCCATGGGTTGTTTTCTCTTATATTTGATGCATGGATAATTTTCAAAGCTGAAAATTTTCAATTTTTTGTTGTCTGACAGTTGGACTCGACGAGTCCCATGAGTGGACTCGCCGAGTTGGATCATCTGGGGATGAACTCGTCGAGTCTATGCCCTGACTCGACGAGTTAGGCAGTCTGTTGGCCTGTTTTGGATTATTGTCATTACCACAAAATGTTTTGGTTCATAAAATTTGATTTTGTTGGTATGGTAATGATTATCCCCATCCAATAACATGATGATTGCCAAATTTTAAGATAATTACTTGATTTTGTGAAAAACTAATTATTTGTAAAATTTGGATCATTTTGCTACAAGAGTTAATTAGATCAATTTAGTAATAGATAAAATGATATGATTGTTTTATTAGTTTAAAGTTTGATCTAAATGTTTCTTGAATTGTTTCATAACTTGTCCTCAAGTTATGGAACTTTAAAAGTCTCTATTCATGAAACAAATTAACTCCTTAAGTTATAGATTTCAAGAGTCTTGAAAGGTTACAAAACTTGTCATCAAGTTTTGGAATCCAAAAGGTTTTCAAGAGTTACAAAACTTGCCCTCAAGTTTTGGAATTTGAAAAGTTTAATTAAAAAGTTTTAATTTGAAATATTGAATTCTAAAACATCTAGTAATTGAAAGGATTCAAAAGGTGCAACTCTTGGGTTCATAACTTAAAAATTAATTAAATAGATTTTAATTTTGAATTTTTATATTTAGAACCTTGATGTTTTTCGAATAGTTCAATTACACCTTATGGACTTTATTAAATTAGTTAAAGTGTTTAATTAAAAGAGAATTAATAATTCCATAATGATATGGTTTAAGTTTAATTAAATTAAAAGTTTAATTTATTAATAGATTAAACCACCAAGTAATTTAAATGTGTAAAATATACCCTTATACTATACACAATTAAAAGTTTAATATATTATATATGTATAAGTTAAATGTCAGTCTTACCGTTAGTAGCCCTCATTCACGAAGCTGGTCTATAAGGGGTGTTTAAGGAAATTGCATATAAAATGTCGATTGAATGGGTATCCACTCTTACCCACCGCACTCGTGACTAGTGGAGGGTCGTTAGCCGAAGGGTTTGATAGGACATTTAATTCCTCATAAAAAGTATAATGAAATATAAAGTAACTAAACCTTTTATAAATTCTCAATCTTAGTTACTTAGGAAATATGTGAATTTGATGCTAACCCATGAAATTGCACATTTCACCTTATTAGTCGTTAGTGGAGCGTGTGTGGTTAACCGGCACACTAATATGGGACTAATGAAGGATGGAAATGGGTAGCTCGTAGTTTGTCATAGACCAATGGAGCGTGTGTGGTTAACCGGCACATTGATTAGGTGATAAATGAATTCGAGAGTACCAAGCTAATCTGCATGGTTATTCACACGTTGTTTGTGATCCTCGGTATCCCAATCACAAACTTGAAGGGCATAATCGAGATTAAACATGCCATTGAAAAAGTTCAATGAATCTCAAATAATCTAGGAACATTCATTTAAAACCTAATGCTCCTTTTCATTTTTCATGGTGGAAATTGGTAAATCGTCATTTGCATACCTTCAAATATTTTACAACTGGATTACGGAATCCCTCTTCCGAATTGTAGAATACTGTGTTGGATCCTAGCCTTAATAATTCATTTGGGTGTTATATTAAGGACTTAGATCAACTAACTTGAATTTCTCCCCTTATAGATGTCTAGGTCAGACAACTATGGTCTGCCTTATCCTGTTGGAAAAAGCTTTCCACATGAAGATGATATTCCACAATATCATACTTCACTTCCTCCACCTCCTCCAATAATTCTCCCTGGCCCACATGTTAGTCGACTTGAAACGTTGAAGGTCACTCAAGCCCTATTGGTAAGCAAACATGAAGATGGAAGGTCTGTGTGTGCGCATGTCTTGGAGATGAAGTCACACATTGACAGGCTGGGAATGCTAGGAGTCGTTGTGTCAATGAAGTTGGTTGTTGACTTGGTTCTTCAATCACTTCCTAAGTCATATAGTGAGTTCATTAAAGATTACTATATGACATACCGCGATGTGATCCTTATCGATCTTACCTATTTGCTAATTGCTGCTGAATCTACAATGATTTGGCGCACTGGTCAAGCAAATTTGATTGGAAGATCAATCTCCCAAACTTCCATGGACATTGACAATGGCAACGTTAGAAGTCTAGAAAAGCTATCTCTTCCCAATGAAAAGGCCAAGGTCAAACCATTTGACCAAATGGTAAAGAGAAAGGCTAGGTCTGTGATTGTCCGTGTACATTCCAAAGGAATCCGTTTGCTTCTATTACCAAGAGAAGGGGCATTGGATGCGAAGCTGCCGTATTTACCTAAAAGACCACAAGGATAGTAAAGTCAAAGTGTTTGACTCTGCTTCAGGTAAGTCCACTTTATAACTGTATTAAGTTCCTACTTATAGATTCTTAATACATGATGTGATAAGATTACATTTTGATGTTTTACAGGATCGAAGAAGAGAAATGAAGCTTAAAGAAAGAGCAAGCTGAGTCTGATTGCGAAGAGATGGATTTCAATCGCATGATTCGATGATCAGATTTTTGAGTTGGTGCTTAGGAGTTATGATAGATTGCTTAGGAATATATAGAAACATAGTTTTCATATGTACTTGCATTGTAAGGAAAAGTTTTTCGCTTTTTTAAATAAATAAAAAAAATTGATTTTATCTTATTTCCTTGCAATGGCATTTGTGAAAATTAATGTTTGTATGTTTCTATTTTAGCAATATGAATTTGATTCTTTCATTTGTGGTAGTGTATAAATTTACCAAATAAGGGCAACTTGTATTGTATGATAAATAAGAACCCTCATCTTTGGGATGTAACGACCCAAAAATCAGAGGTAAAAATTTCATTTGTAATATAGCTAAAACATTCATACCATTTATTTCAAACATTCCAAATCATCATTAAGTAAAATAATTATCACAATTCGTCCCAAAACCATTCATTGCGGAAATCATAGGTGTGTGCACTGCAATCAATCTGAGCCCTTCATTTACAAATCGATGAAACCTGAAACCAAAACTGTAAACCGTAAGCACAAAGTTTAGTGAGTCCCCTAGAGCATACCCCACACACAGTCCACATAACACGTATCATATTAGATGAAAAAGCTATCTCTACCGTTAGCCATAAGGGCTATCTCTACCATCAGCCATAAAGGTTGTCTCTACCATCAACCACAAGGCTATCTCTACCATCAGCCATAAATGTTGTCTCTACCATCAGCCACAAAGGCTATCTCTACCGGATATCATGCATACATAGATATCACACACCTCTACATAGCAAGTATACCGATTATCATAAAATTAGCTAATTAAAGCTACACACATATCACATAAGCCATGCATACATAAAACCTGTAAGAATGCCATGGGCTACCCCACATGGTCTTTACCTAGGACTGCCATGGGCTACCCCACATGGTCTTACATCCAATGCCATGGGCTCCCCGACATGGTCTTTACCTAGGAATGCCATGGGCTACCCCACATGGTCTTATATCCAATGCCACGGGCTCCCCCCGGGGTCTTCCATGCAAAAACACACAATCACATATCATAACAAATCACGTATCATATCAAATCACATTATCACCAACACATATAACATAATCACATAATGGGCCGGCCTTGGTGCCTTAGACCCATGGGTATGGTGAGAAGACTCACCTCGCACTGTCGAAATCCTGCAGTCGAAACTCCAGTTGTTTGACTAACAGGGTAAGACCCAGTAAGTCCCGATATACTACTCCAACTCAACTGCCTGCAATCATCATGTGCTTAACCTGTCACGACCTTGAAATACCACAACCGCGCTGTGGATCAACCCTAGTCAACCCTTATCAAAGTCAAAGTCTATAGTCAAGGTCAATAGTCCATATTGACCTTGCCTCGTTGAGTACAATCATTCACTCGTCGGGTTCCCTGCTTAACTCATCGACTCGCCGAGTCACCTGAGGGACTCGTCGAGTTCCTTGATCTTTACGGCCGTAAACCACCAACCGTACACCTTTGACCGTAAACCCTTGGTCGTACACCCTTGGCCGAACACCTCTTGGCCGTAAACGAGAAAACCCTCTCGACTCGCCGAGTCACTTGCACGACTCATCGAGTCCCCCAAAGTTCCTCATTATTACAGTCCTTTTCAGTGGGACTTAAGGTTTCAAACTTCAGATCCATACTCTCCTCGTGTGGATAACACATAAAGTTGCAAACTGTACGTGCATGCAAAGCCTCACATGGCCATAACACCAAAACTAACCTTCAAACAAGGTTTTCATGCATGGAGAGGGAATGAGCTTAATAAAAGGTGCAACTTTATGATATTTGGGACCTAAGAGGGTCCAGATCTGGAACCATATCCTTGTGATA
This sequence comes from Lactuca virosa, assembly GCF_052849685.1. NCBI lineage: Eukaryota > Viridiplantae > Streptophyta > Magnoliopsida > Asterales > Asteraceae > Lactuca > Lactuca virosa. The sequence continues at coordinate 189,406,255 of NC_136428.1, read as the reverse complement.
GGCCCAGATCTAAGCTTGCTTCCATTTCCTCAAAGTTGGTCATGAACTCCCAAATAAAATATAGGCTCAAGGTAACAAATTCATACGTCAATTCGATGCCCAAGACGAACTAGATGCTAGATCTCGTGTTTTCCCCTTGATTCTTCTTCTCCAAACTTGGATTCCTTCCCAAATTCCCAAAGTCAAGCTCTCAAATGCACACACTCCACACACTAGGGAGTGTGCGGCCGTAAACGGTCTCCTATGATGTTAAGGGAGGCTACTAGGGTTTATATTGATGTTTATATAGGGAGCAAACTTCAAAATTAGGGTTTTCATTAAACAGCTCAGACTCGCCGAGTCGAGCCTTCCGACTTGCCGAGTCACATCGGATCCGCGTCCAAGATAGACGACCCTACTCGACGAGTTGGACTCCCAACTTGCCGATTCCATGCATAACATTCCCCCAAATGGTACTTTCTAACTGATACTCGAAACAGGTGTTACATGGGAAATTAAGACTAATTCCTTGTTCACATATGTATGTGAGTCAAGTAAGGACTAGGGGATCTAGTACACACTGTTGTGTACTGGTCTAGTTCCACTACAAAGAACCATAAAACTATTCGTCATGATTTACTAAAAGCTTAGTGAATATGATTATGCTTATAGGATTAAGTGTAGTTCTGAATCATTGAAAAAGTTTCAGTGTATAGCCGAACGAATAAGAATAATCAATTAGGCAGAAAGATAAAAGTTTCTCCAATCTGAAAGGAAAGGAGAGTACTTTAGTATCATGCTTTATGATAATCCTATTTATTATGGAACCATGTCACAATTGATCCTCTGAAGACATCTTAGTACATTTGTATGGCTAAGAAGAGGAATCGAGAATTGTTGAAATGGTTAAATTGAGAAGGTGAATCATACTTCGTTCCAAAATTGAGTCTTAGAGTCATACTTCAAGATTGTACATTGAGTGACATATCTAAAGTAGGTTTAGAACACATCATGAAACGTGGAGTAAGAAATGGTTCTTGCTCATGCACATTTGGAATTGGTAGTTGTGATGTTTTGGATAAGACAAAGACCAATTAAGACCAGTTGAGTGAAGTGTTAATCTTGATAAGAAACCGCACTAATTCTTGAATATTTTTTTTTGTTAAGGAATATTTCTTGACAAGAGAATCTTATATGTCAAGAAGTCAGTGGGAGTCTTAAAGATCTTGAAAAGTTTCAGGAACTAATCAAGAATAAACCTATTGTGTATCACTAGCTCACAATTTGAGGTTTGTAACCTATCGTGTTTGACACATTCTTGTTTATGTGCTCATTCCAGTTAAAGTTGACTATGCATGTGAGTTCTATGAGTTCTCAATTGTTTGCATAAGGTAAAGCACCTTGATCAGTGAAAGTTCATTGATCAGTAAGGGTGATCTCAACAACTTGGAAGACATGGTAGGCCCTTATGCTGCCAAGTGGCAAGAAATTAAGATTGAGTAATTACAGTCCATATGAATTTGATTTTGTCATAGTCCTTGTCTAATGATAATGGTTGGAAATGACAGTTTTCACATGGATAGGAACACATACACCATAAAATCTAAGTGTCATAAGGTTTCTCTCCAGTTCATGAAAATGATTGTGAGGAAACGCTTTCACTAAGTAGGTTTTAAGGAAATAGCTGCTGTGTTAATTGCGTTCTCAAATTCGATTATGATTATGGCATCCCTCTTCATAATTCGAATTGTGAGAAATGGAAAATAGTTTGAACATTCGGAACTTATTGTTGTACGTTCTGAATAGTTTAGACACACATATGAGCTTTCTAATAAAAGGTGTATGAGCTTAGATAAAGGCTTATCGAAGCATCTCGTATAAAAAAAAATCAATAAGTATTGATTTCTAGAAGTCCAGCTGATTTCTAAGTACATGTCAAAGCTAGTGGGAGCATAAGTGTTATGCTAGTAAGAATATAATTATCATGATAGTGGGAGAATGATTATGTGAAGTGTTGCAAGTTAGCAATACTAGTTATAGGAAACAAAGATTACAAATTTGCAAAGTTGAAAAGGTTGAAAAGTTGTTTCGCTATAATAAGGGAGAGGATACTTATACTTTATTTTGAATCTAAAAGTTTAGATTGAAGTATTAATTAAACTTAGTCATAAACATATGTGAATACTATGTTGAAATGATTCAACATAAGGAAATTCTATATATGGAAGTATTATAGCAAGAGACTGGTCCAGTATCATGTCTTTATGTGAGACATTATGAATCGCATTCCATATGCTTCGGGTATAGGATCGATTGCATATGCTATAATATTCACATGTTCTAATTTTCCAAATGCCTAGGGCATTAAGAAGGAAAAGGGACCAGAACTGGGTATAACTGAAAGTCATTAAACAACCGTCAAGGACAATCTGAGGTTTACCAATGATTTGTTGCTTGTGGACAGTTGGAAGTATAGTAATGAATGGACCATACTGATATAATTCTGAATAGATAGGATTCTATTAAGAATGGATAGTCATATGGCAATTATAGAAAAGTTTCCATAATGGGAGTTAGATATCAAGAATCTATGAGTAAGTTAGAAACTTTTATGCAAAAAGGATGTTCAAAGGAATGTGCTTTGAATATGAGACTTCATATCTATGAAATTGTCCTGTAACAATCTCGAATGGAAAGTGTTGTAATTGGCAAAGTCTCTGTGACTTGTGTACATAGTCATTACAAAAGGATCACTACATATAAGTTTAGAATCTAACAAATTACAGTAAGTGGCAAGGAGTTGGTATTCTCACACTTACAATAAGGATTTGGAATTGTGAAATGAGTGTCATTGGAAATGTTTACAATTGATCTATTTCACAAAGTAAGGACCATAGGTAAACATAGTGTGCATGATTGGAGCATGAGATGACTATTGTTTTAATTTAAGTATTAAGTTGATCAGTCGAAACATTATACAATGAATAATGTGTAATCAATATGGTGATTAAATAAAATGTGTTTTATTTATATTCAAAAGTTTTGAGACCATATTGGATTCGATTATTCTTGTGTTTCACTTCGCATGTTTTACTTCTCGAATAACTAGGTTATTCATGAAGGGTTTTGAGCATCCTAACAACCTTAAGGTGCACATACAGCCCTAAATACTTTTGATCTATGTTTTCTCTAATTATACATGCAAAATGATTTTCCAAAGCATTGTCCTAACTAGAATACAATCATGGGTACTTGTATAACAAAAATCTAGTTAGAAGACATACCTTTTCTTGTAGCTTGATTCCTTGGACCTTTAAGAGCCTAGCACCCCAAATGTGATGCCTCAAATGCTTCACACAACACCACCAACAATGGAGGACTTGAGAGAGGATTACTTGCTTCACAAATTCGGCTAACACTCTTCTAAGCTCACTTAGGTGCACATACAACCCTAAATACTTTGTACGGATGGACTTTTGAGAAAAGGATATTCATGATTTATTAATATATTATAAGTTTAATATATTAATTGAGAAATCATATTATTTAATTAATGTTGGTAAAAAATTAATTTGGAATTAATTTAGTGATCAAAAGAGATTAATTAAATTAAGGGGACTGATTAAGTAAATCAGTAATACATATAGTTTGGGCCATTTATCCATGATTGATTAGTGATGGACTAAGTTTATGTGAGAGTCCATGAATCGTTAGTCCATAAAGCTTATCATATGGATTATTGGTTTAAAGGCCCAAAGAATGAATTAGGGTTTACAAGTTGAAACCCTAGGAATTCCACACTATAAAAGTAACCCCTTAGCTCCAAATTCACCACCCCAAGGGTTCTAAGAGAACCCTAGACGATTTTGGTGGTTCTACACTCTCTCTCAAAGTCCTCTATTTGTTCATGGTGTTTGTGACTTGTTTGAGGCATCACACTTGAGGTGTTAAGCTCTTGAAAGGCCAACAACTACAAGCTACAAATAAGATGTATTCTTCTAACTAGTTTTATGATTCATGTACCAAATTTGTATGCTAGATAGGTTTCATGCTTTGGATAATTTTTGTTGCATGTATAACTAGAGAAAACTTAAATCCAAGGCATTAGGGTTGTATGTGCACCATAGGAGTGTTATAGTACTTAAAACCCAACAATAGTGTCATAACCACTAGTAGTCTTAGGCAAGTTTGTCACGAAATTGATTGGAATTTTCTTCCACTTCCACTAAGTTATTTCCAGTTGTTGCAACAATCCCGAGGGCCATTGATGTTCTGCCTTGACCTTGGAACATGTTAGGCATTTACTTACATAGGTTGCAATTTCAGCCTTCATGCTTGACCACCAATAAAGAGTTTTTAAATCTAGATACATCTTGTCTGATTCGGGATGGATGGAGTACCTACTCCTATAAGCCTCATCAAAAACTAGTTCCTTGACATTTCTAAACTTCGGAACCTATATTCGGTTTATGAAGTACCTTGCTCCATAATCCCTAATTTCTAGTTGCTTTTCCATTCCCCTGAGGCCTTTTGCCTTGATGTTTTCTTATGCTAGAGCCTCGAGCTGAGTACTTCTAATCTACAAAATTAGACTAGACTGGATAGTCATAGAAAGCACTTTGATACTACTAGACTTAACTCTTTTTTACGACTCGAGGCATCAGCTACGACGTTAGCCTTTCTTGTGATGATGGATCTCACATTCATAGTCATTAAGCAATTCCAAACAACTTCATTATCTCATGTTTTTTTTCCTTTTGGTTGAAGGTGTGCTAGTGACTCTTGTGCTCTATGTAGATTATACATTTTGTTTCGTAAAGATAATGACGCCATATCTTTAACGCAAAAACTACAGTTCCCAAATCTAGGTCGTGGGCAGTTTAGTTATTCTCATGCACCTTGACTTGATGTGAGGTGTAAGATGATTCTTGGTCGAAATTGATGGTCATATGGGAATATGGAAAACTTTCCATAAAGGGAGTTGATTATTAAGTCTACATGTGAATTGGAAACTTTAATGCAAGAGAAGTTTTCAAGGAGCGTACCTTGAATTAGAACCTTCATTACCTTGGAATTGTTTCTAGTAACAAAGTTTCAGTGAAACATTCTATAATATTTTTAGCTCAGTCTATGTGACTTTAAAGCCTCGACATCACAGAAAATCGATACATGTAAGGTTTGAATTCCAATACATTTTAGACAGTGACAAGAATTTGGAATTGTGAAATAAGCATCATTGGAATAGTGTCCAGTCAATATGTTTACAATGGGAGGGCCATAGAGAGGCACAGTATGCATGGTCGTAACATGGCATGACTGATGCTTAATTTAAGTGGTTAGTTGATTACTCGAAACATTATACAATAAATAAAGTCTTAATTTTCATGGTGATTAAATAATAATAGTTTTATTTATATTCAATAATTTTAAGACCATATTTGAGTAGTTTATTATTGTGTTTCACTTTGCATGTTTTACTTCCTGAATAATTCGATTATTCGAAACTCTACAGTCGCTCATACTTTGGAAGTAAGAAGTGAATTAAGGCGGTCATGAATTGAATTGTAGATTGTCTATGGATATTAGGCATTGCAATGGTTGTTACAATGTTCATGAGTACTCATAAAAATGAGGATTTTGATTATTGGATAAACCCACGCTCAGAGAATTACTTCATCGATTTTATCACGACTACTCCAGAGATGATAATATCTTATATTCTTAAAACTAAGATATATGAGTTGTAATTTACAAGTCTGTTGTACATTGGTAATGCGAAAATGCATCAGTAACTTGATGTTATACAACATAGTGTCATGTGCAATTTTGTGAGTAAAAGTTACAAGCATATGATTCAAAGTTTATTCGTTCCTATTGCCTTTACGGGAAAAGCGATATCGTTGGGCCCCTTGATGATTTCATGTCGACATCTAAAGTGCTTGGCCAAGCCTAGACTCAATTGATGTGTTCAATTAGCAGTTTGAATTCAGTCGTCATAAATCGGGAAATCGAGAAACATAATTTTGGACAATGAGATTGATTTCAATCCATGTCTTGTGTCCATATGATATCTTGTAGAACGAATGAATATTTGATCACTTATCTTAGGACACGTAACGGAATGGGTCAGAGTTTGACAACGACTTTTGGAAGCTACAATTTGCTGATCGATTCGGAAGTTATACTGGCAATTATAGTTATAGACTTATCCAAAGGGGAGAAGTTTGGATTAGGTGTCTAAGCACATTAGTATAATTGGTATATACTTGAACTGATGGTAGCACAGTCCTTTTGGGTTGCCCTAAACCTAGTAATTAAAAAGGATAACTTTTAGAGAGAGAGACTGAATTATTAATTTATTATATGATTAATAAATTTATTAGAAATCAAAATAAATGATTTGTTAATATATTATGAGAATAATATATTAATTAGATATATATTATTTAATTAAGAATTAATCAGAAATTAATTGGAATTAGTTTTGGGATTAATTGGCTTAATTAAAAGTACAGGTGTTAAAGTGTAATAGTTCAATAGTTAAACAAGAAGCATTCCAGAACTCTTCCTATAGCCTTGGACGTTTTTAAGAGGGTCTAGGGTTTCTAGAATTATCCTTGGAGGATACTTAGGAAGCTGGATAATTACCAGAATGAAATAATATTATTTTATTCCTTTTAGGGTTATCTAGGGTTTCCAAGTTGCACTATATAAGGATCCCTATACCTAGGAATTTCGGCCATGTCTTCTAGACCTAAGGATAGCTGAAATTCCGATCTCTCTCTCCTCTCTCTCTCTCTCTCTTCAAGTTTCCTTGGTTACTAGGGTTTGGGTGTGAACCATCAGAGGCACGATACTTGTGGTGCTTGCTTCCAAGAGTATTTCAAGAAGGATAGTTTTGATTGTTTACTACAACAATCGAAAAGTTATGTAATTTCTAGTTTGTTTGTCAATTTCAAAAATATATAGGGTTAATAGGTTTCTTGTTGTTTAATAGAATATTACCTCAATAGTGTTGTGACATATATCTAATAGTTTGCATGTACCCTTAAGTGTTAAGGATTTATCCGTGTTATTGCATGTAAAACCCATCAGGAACCTCATAAAGATAGGACTACGAAGTGTAGGTATGAATGAATTATTCACATGGGTATTCTGTTCACCCCATTGTTGTCTTTTTTAGCACATGTTTCCAAGGAATCCCTGAGGCACAACTGTTCACTTAGAGATCCATTCGGATAGATCCTTGAGATTACTAGTAGGATCAGAGGGTGAGAATATTAGGAATTGGTAATCAGATGGGAATATGGAAAAGTTTTCATATCTCTTTCGCTTGAATACAGTTCCCTCAGCCTGTCTCATATCTCTTTCGCAGTTTCGCATTAACTTACTAAGCAAAACGTATCTGCTGGTAAAGCAAATAGAATCATCATCATCGCCTTGACGTTGCTAAGAAGCTTGTCCTTTTCATCTTTAGGAACATTAGTAAATTCAAGAAGAAGATCGTTTTACTCAGCTTGAGTCTTAATGACACTTTTTGTACCAGTGTGAGCAAACGTCTCTTTGGTTATTGTGCCCCAAATCAAAGACCCATTGTCTTCCAAACCTAGCACATAATCTTCAAAATGCAGTGCCCACACTTCATAGTCGTTTGGAAACAGAATAGGGATCCTTGTGGTAGATCCAATGTCGCTGGAAAGATTGATTGAACTAGTGTGAAAATCTTCAGACTGCATGTTGTCGATTTGATGAAAACCTGTATGAATCAGATGTGTAAACCTAAAATCGATTTTAGGGTAAAATAAAGATCAAGATTCAACATTTGTAATCGATGAACTCGAAGAAGATGGCAAACTCATATCCTATTATAGTGGAAACCCTAATAGCTCTAACAGAAGAGATGCGTATGGATTACACAACCTCCTGCTCTGATACCAATTGTTGAGATTAAAACTCTAAAGATCGATAGATTCAACCAGGTAAACAGATTAAGAACAAGGAATGAATATCAAATGTGTTGAATGATTAAATATCACAACCTTAGAAGAGCTCGATGAAGAACTGATACTATAAAGGCGTGCAGGGTTTACAATGCAAAAGACGATTACAAATAATAGTGCATGCATGCACCTTAAATAGATAAACCCTAATAATAAATCATGGGTGGACATGCCCAACCCGGATACACAAAACACTAAACATAAGGCCCACAACGACGCAACAATTTAAGCTCTAACATTTTCAAAATACCTAGGGTTTATTAGGGTTCTTGATGTTCATTGTTTATTGATATTAATTAGAGAAAACATAGATCCAAATTAGATTGCATGTGAACTTTAAGGGTTAAGATTTTCCGCTTTACATGTTTTAATAACCTACAAAACCCATCAATTACATCATTTAGGCATTAAACAATTATCTTTAATTAAACCATTAATTAATTAATTCTATTTAATCCTCATCATTTCTTATTTTCAAAATTAGGTCTATGTTATCTAGTTTTAGTTATTCAAATTTTAAGACAATTAAAATAACTAATAAGGAAACTAGAAATCCCTACCAAAACCCTAGAAATTTTTTAAAAAAAGAAGGAGGCAAGGAAATTTCGAAAAAACCCTAGCGGGCTAGGATTTTTGATTTTCATGGTTACTTTTAGGGTTTCGTAAATTTGCAAATTATAGAACAAGCCTTACGCTCTAATACCACTGATGGGTTTTTTGGATTACTTCAATGTACTTGCAGAATTTCACATAACTAACTTATGGCCACATGCAGTCCTAGAAAATTAGATGGATTTTCTCATAATAGCAACATACTTTGAGACTACTAAATAACCTAGCTAAAATCGAAAATCACAAAGGCTTAAACCACATACCTTATTGCTATTATCGCAAATAGAAATGTACTTTAAAGAACCCTTCTTGGAATGCTAGCCCTAATAGTGTGGAAACCTCTAATGAATCACATCCAAAACCCTAGGAAAACCCTAGGATCGAAATAAGAGAGGGGGAGGAGGATTTCAAAGTTTCCTTGTGTTGTGTAGGGTTATTGGGTCTTATGGAGGTCCCTATTTATAGTGGTAGGAAACCCTAATTTGAATTCAAGATATTAATAAAATATCCTTAATCCTTATTAGCTTCCTTATCAACCAAGGAAGCTTCCAGAACCCTCCCAAGAGGGCTCCAAAACCGTCCCTTCCAAAAGAGGATCTAGAGGCTTCCTTGTTTAACTTTTAAACAATTGTACTCTAACCCTTAGACCATTAATTAATTCTAATTAATCCAAAGAATTAATTAAATTAACTCTGATTAATTCTTAATTAATTACTTCTATTTCTAATTAATATATTAATCTAATAATATATTCACGAATTATTTATCTCTCTCTTATTATCAATCCAGACCATTTCCCAGTTATGAGGGCAACCCAAAAAGGACTTTCTATTATTCAAACAATTATACCCAGTTATGAGGGCAACCCAAAAAGGACACCTTAATCCAATAAACAGCCTTACCTTTGATGTATATAATTCTGATTGAGTTAGGTTTGGGAAAACCTAGTGAGACACATAGAGTTTTCAATCCCACAATGTTTTAATGATAATAAATCATAATTAATAAACCTGAAAAAACCTGAAAAAACAATTGTTATTAAACAACAGGACATAAATATCTATACGACATTTTTACCCTTAGTTACCCATCCCATCGATCCTCACATACAGATCTTATAACAATGATCTTATGAGATCTATCTTGATGGGTCATTGTAAGCAAGGAGTTGACTATATTGCTTTGGGGATTCATTGACAGTAGGCGTAAGTCAATAAAGACAACCATGGGGGGTTAAAGTACCCGAATTAACATACAATCCTTTTCCCTAGATTAGTATAATTCATTAACACTTACATACTATAAGCCTGCTAGCGGTCTACAAGACAATTTAGTCTGTGGTTGACATCTTACTCCAACAGATGAGCAAACATACCCTCCGATATTTTGATACAGACACACCATTTCTGGATGACTTAAAGAAGAGGAATACTAGTATAATACTTTGGTATGTAACCTATACCCTGACACACAACAATTTCATAGAACAGAGCTCTACCCTCCGTTCCAATCTCTCACAGACACTAGTATAAAAACTACCTACTTATTCAACTTACTTTGAATTAAGTATCCTTGACAATCCTTAGTCTATAACTAGACCATATTACAATACTTGTATTTCTCTTTCAATATAGTCTTCCTGTACATGTAATACTATCACAATACATGGTATAGCTACCCATTTACTCAACTTACTTGGAACTAAACATCCTTTATACATCTTAGTTAAAAATTAGACAATACTATAATCACTGGATTCAACTTTCAATGCAATCTTCCTATTTATGTAACACTATCATAATACATGCATGACTATGTACCTATTTATCTTATCTCAAATTAAGTGGCTTATATAAGTCTTAGTTTATAATTAGGTGTGACTACAATCTCTGTAATTAACTTCCAATATAATTTCTTACTTATACAAATACTACCGTAATATAGTGTATACATTTAACCCAGAGTATCAGGTATATATAAATCTTTTAAATAATAATACTTCCATTAAGATTGTCATGTAGTCATACCGTCTATACACTTGAAACATATATAACCTTATATGACTTTCACGGTGTATGTTATATAATATTACCAAATATACATTTAATACATACTCCAGATAATAAGAATTTAATTCTCATACAAGCTTATAAATGATCTTTAATACTTTCAATAAATACTTGTATTAAAATCATGTTCATGAAAGTAACTATGCACTCACTTGATTGAGGTGGAAGATTCGTCGGAAAGTTAGTTCTTTGTATAATTGTTGCTTTTTCCTCTTAAAATGACCTAAATATGATTATTGCGATGCTTCATTATTCAGTAATATTTATAAGGTTATATTAATCGTCTGTGGGTACTTCAATAATCCCAAAGAATATCGAGTTCTATCAAATAAGGAATGACCAGGTAAGATCTCTCTGGAGGTAGGTTTTGTTTGTTAATAAGATGTACCGTTTGGAAAATCCACTTTAAACACCTCATAGATCTAGCCTAGACATCACTCCCGTAAGTAAATCAATTAGTATTTCGGCCGGAGTTACTGATAAATCTAACTTATAGGTTCATAATAACGACCATGAACATAAATTAAGTTACACTTAAAGTATAGCAAGTATAACTCAACTTACATGTTTTCGAGCGAAAAGTCAGAAAGTCGTTGGTAGAACTTCAGCGTTGGATACTTCATATTGTTGGGCTTTTTTTCGCTGCAACACCTCATTGTGAATACTTCGAAGCTAAAAAAATTCCGAATTCTAGAGAGAGAAGAGTATTTCTAGAGAGAGAAACCCGAAATTTGTGAACAAAGAATTACGAAATGGCTTGATATATAGGGGTTCTGATGGGAGGTCGCATCGTGTCCTTATCCTTGGCGCATTGTGCCTTTGCGTAGGTGACAAGGGTTGTCTCTGGTCGTGACACGTGGCATGATATGGGTGGAGTTGCTTCACATGAATAGGTAAATCTCGCAATTCTTCGAAAAAATCATATCTTTTGGATACAAGCTCTGTTTTTGACGTTTTTATGTCCATAGTTTCGTGTCGACGAGTACTACAACTTTCCTTTATACTTTAACAACTAATTCACATCTTATTTTTATTTTTACATTCTGTGAAGGTTCTGTAATGCCCGTGTTTCTCGCTAGGAATTAATAAGATGATGTAATAGTTAGGGTCAACAATTGTAACCTATTTGATATAATAAAGGGAAATTATTTGATTATTATGTGTAATTATTTGTAGTATACGTGCTTATAGCAATATAATAAAATAAGAATAAAATACATGTCTAAATTGAATAATAATTAGGATGAATATCCTTGACGAAAGCTGAAGTAGTTGTAACAAGGATTCCAAAGATATAAGGAACATCTAAATCGGACTTAGAACGAAGAAGTTATGAGCAATTGAAGATTCACAATTCGACCCGATACGGCAACGCGCGTCGTAAAAAGGAAAAAAATTTAGACTACTTTTTAGCTTTAGTGGTCTAAACGAAAGTCGTAGTAGTCATTAAAGTGAGAACATACATACAGAGACCATTAAAATCCGGCTTCATTATAGGAAGTTATGATTTTTCTGAGATTCAGCGTAGTAGTATATAGCTCAAAAATCAAATTTTTAGATCGGTCGATTTTTATCCGAAATGATTTAAACGAGAATTGAAGATCTCATTAATAGGAGTTCAACGATAAAAACACAGTCGGAAACGGACGTCGGATGAGAGAGTTATCCATTTTATAAGGGCTTTAACAGTCTGAGTCTGTGTAAAATAAATAAAATGAAAATTAGCCAACAAAATCTAAATGAAAGATGTAGACCACGTCGATAGCTATGCGTGGATATAAAGAACGTAAAAAACAAAGCTTGTATGAAGAAGTTACACAATTTTGAAATTCTAAAAATTGTTGCGCGCATATGCTATGCGTGTATAGCCTTCTTGAAACCACCACGATGCCCCAACCAAATTCTGCCACATGTCATGTCGAGAGAGGAGTAGCGCCCAAGTAGGTACACGGTGCGCACCTGCCCGTATGCGGCGTGCATGCCCATATTTCAGCCTATAAATAGCTGTTAAATGCTCATAACTTTCCCCACATATCCTCTACAACTCTCTTTCGTATTCTACTTATTTTGATCCAAGATTCTCTTAGTACTTAGGATATTTTGATAAGTTCTGAGATCCATAGGAGCCTGGTATCTAGTACCTATCAACCCGAAGTTCCACCAGTGCAATTTTTGGACGTTTGTATAGGGAATCCTTGTAAGTTAAATTACACTATATTTTATTTTAGTGTAATTTGCATTTAAATTCACAGTCGTTGTTATGAATTTATAAATAAGAACTATCAGTAATTCCATATCATTATATTAATTGATCTACTTACGGGAGAGGTGTCTAGAATTGTCATGTTGGCTTGGTTGTTGGATTTCACAAAGGTTGGACGTCGAAATGGTCCTGCCTCCCAAGTTTCTTACTTGGTTGATCCTTATTTGATAGAACTATCAGTATTCATTGGAATGATTGATAGGTCTGGACTATTTTCAGTCACATAGAATATTAGGCTAAGACTTAATGATAATGGTATTAGGTTACGTCAAAGGAAAAGTCAGTTGCTAGAAGCGAAGTGTTGTCCGAGTTTTGAGTCATCACTTTAACAAGTGAGTGCATAGTTACTTTCATCTTACGCACATGCATGAAGTATTTAAGATAATTACATGCTATATGTGCCTATTATATGTGTTCCTGGTATATGCTAGATGAACGATTTATACGTGTTTTACTTGATTTAAACTTTAAATATGATCTAGTCATCTAGCCGAGTATAGATGACGATCATAGACTATTCTAGATAGTCCACCAGGTGCACTCCATCCCCCCCCCCCCCCCCATGGTTGCCTTATTGACATATACTGCTAAGGAATCTCCTAAGAATTATAGTTTATCCCGAAGATGATCCTTAGGATAGGTCCCATGAATTAGATGCTTTAGGGATAGAAAGTAATGATAACGGGAATGGGTAACCGGGTTGAATATTTTGACGAACATATATAATTAAATGAATTTAATTATTGGGGTTTGAAAACCATATGTTCTCACCAGGCTCCCAATTCTAACCCACTTAGTTTCTTTTATTATAGGTAGTGGCACGAGAGCACATGTGTGATCAGATGAGACATTTATGGATTATAGGGAAGTAGAATAATAGATGTTTGTAAGGCCTGTATTATTTCCGTTTATGCTTATGTATTGTATTAACGATGGCATCCCAACTTTTTTTATATGAATAAAATTCATTTCTTCGGAAATGCTTTGATAATATCTTTATCATATCTTTGGGAACAAATTCCGCAATATTATTCTTTCATAATGGATACTCTGATTTTAAATAAGCATAAACAAATTGGTCTTTTATGGCCGTGAAATTGGGGATGTCATCGTTAGTATCAGAGCATTAGTTTAAGCGAACTAGGATCTTTTAGGATTTCTAGACTTACTCTTAGAATGCTAGCGATGATTGTGAGATGAGTGTCTACTATATTTAGGAAGTATGCTTCAATATACACGAGAACTAGCTTATTTTAGGGAAGATGCATAAATTGATTTATTGTGCTAAATGATTTGTCTTATAACTATAAGGTGCCTTATACGCTTTAGGATGCTATTATTTGATCGGATCTATAGTCTATTGTTGACCGGACATGGAAATTTTATGTGTTCAGATTTCTAAACGTTTAATTATGATATTATAACCTGCTTATAATTTTTCGGAGTGATAAGGAGATTTATATGTCTATCGTAAATAGAGATTTCTCTATCTTGGTTCTCATCACTGTACATTGAAAGTCTGCTTTAGTGTATAGAACGTCATGGTAAGAACAGGTAGCAGATTAGGAAACGCTAATGGATACCAGCAGCCTAAGCCACGAGTAACTGAGCGTGCACTAGAGGTAACAGTTACACCCGAGCCAATCACGATTAAAGGAGTACAGGAAATGATACAGATGATGCTAGACCGTCATATGGAGGAGACAAGGTGTCTACTCTAGGAAAATGGAAGAGAACCTAGTGCACCCATTGTGCAACGTGAGTTGGAAGAGGAGCAGTCGGAGGAAGGAAATTATAGTCGGACTGTGAGTCAAGCTGAACTCCGAGTGGTAAGGAGAAACAATCCGAAAAGAGGGATTGACAAGGATGGGTGTAAGTATAAGAACTTAATGGGTGCCAAACCACCAAGTCTTTTTGGAAGCCCAAAGCCAGTGGAGATTATCGACTGGATCTCCGAGATGGAAATGATATTTGAGAGCTGTAACTGCAGCAGTAAGCAGAAACCCGTCCTTGCAGTCAAGCAACTGAAGACCAGACTTTTAAGTTGGTAGAAGTTTTTGGCATACAATGCTGCATGAAGAAGCCTTGAGGATGTCTTGGGAAGCATTCCTGGAGCAGTTGAAGATGCAATACTACTCGGAGGTGGATTTGATAGACCTGAACAACAAGTTTCCGAATCTGAAGAAGGGGAAGATGACTGTTGATGAGTATGCCACCACATTCACCGAAAATATGAAGCTATTCCCCTACTTGTTCCCCACTGAACTCTCCAATATAGAGAGGTTTTCTAACGGATTTCCAACGGACTTTGGTCCAACGGTAAAGATGGCGACTAGTTTGAAGACAGTCGTCAAAGCAGCCAAGAATGTAGAGACCAAACAACGAGATAAAGGTCTGGATAGGATAAAGGTAGGAGAGAAAAGGAAGTTTGATGGATCTTCAAGGTCCAACAAGAAGAGAAATTTTTTAAAATCCGGTTCCAATAAGTTTGGAGGTAGAGGAGAAGCATCATTGTGCGAGAAGTGCAAGAAGAAATACTATGGGAAATGAGGAGAAGATTTGACCTGTTACAAGTGTAGGAGAATCGGTCATTACACCAAAGAGTGTACATCCAACAAGAAGGTGTATTATAGATGTAATGAAGAAGGTCATATTGTAAAGGAATGCCCAAAGAAGAAGAAGGCTGCAAAGCCTAATGTACCGCCTAGGCCAAAGGTGAGAGCATTACATATGACTATGGAAGCAGCAAGGGAGGAAGCAGATGTCACTTCATGTACCTTTTTTGTAAATGATTTGTCTGCCATTATATTGTTTGATTCTTGAGCTAATTACTCCTTTATATCGCATAAATTTGGTAGAAGACTAGAATTTCCTGTAGATAAACTAGATAGTGCTCTAGTAGTAGAAGTTGCTAGTGGTAAATTCATACTTATTAGTGATTGTATTAAGAACATCGTCATCGACTTGAATGGGAATAAATTCCATGAGGAATTGTTGCCCATTAAGTTAATCGACTTCGACATAGTGTTAGGGATTGATTGGCTTAGTGCGAACAATGCCAACATCCAGTGTAGTAAGAAGATTGTAGTGATCAAACCACCTAGAAGAGAAACATTTATGGTGTACGGAGACAAACATAGAGTAAATTTTGAAATCATATCCTTAAGGAAAACCAGAAAGTGTTTGTTGAAAGGGTGTACATCATACTTGGCATTCGTGATCGATGCAAAGAAGGAGAAGAATGAGATGCGAACCCAAAGTTCTTCCTGGACTGCCTCTTGACAGACAAGTAGAGTTTAGGATAGACTTGTTACCAGGAACCACACCTATAGCGAAAGCACCTTACTAATTAGCACCGACAGAGATGAAGGAGGTTAAGATGAAACTTTAGGATATGTTAGACAAAGGTTTTATTAGACCTAGTTCATCACCCTGGGGAGCTCCGGTGTTATTCGTGAAGAGGAAGGACATGAGCATGAGGATGCGGATAGATTATAGAGAGTTAAACAAGGCAACGGTAAATAACAAGTACCCTTTGCCAAGGATTGACGGTTGTTCCATCAGCTGCAGGGTATGAGCTATTTCTCGAAGATCGATCTTAGGTTAGGATATCATGAACTAAAGATGAGAGAGCATGATATAGAGACTGCATTCAGAACGAGATATGAACACAATGATTTTTTGGTTATGTCGTTCGGACTAACCAATGCTCCAACAACATTTATGGATTTTATGAATAACGTCTGTAAACCTTTCTTAGAGAAATCCTTTATAGTGTTTATCGATGACATTCTCGTATATTCAAAGAGTAAACAGGCGCATGGTAAACACTTACGCGAAGTGTTAGAAGTTTTAAAGAAGGAGAAATTGTATGCAAAGTTCTCCAAGTGTTATTTTTTGATTCATAAAGTCTAATTCTTAGGTCACGTGGTTAAACGAGAAGGAATAATGGTTGACCCAGTAAAGATCGAAGCTGTGATGAAGTGGGAACATCCAAAAAGTCTCACTGAGATTTGAAGCTTTCTGGGATTAGTTGGATATTACAGAAGGTTTATCCAAGGCTTTTCCTTGATAGATGCACCTTTAACAACTTTAACCCATAAAAGAGCTACATATACAAGGAGTGAGAAGCATGAAGAAGCTCTCGATAAATTAAAGAAAAAAATGTATGAAGCACCAATTCTTTCTTTACCTGACAGAGTTGAAGACTTCGTAGTTTATTATGATGCATCTGGAGTTGGGTTAGGATGTGTTATGAACCAGAGAGATAAAATGATAGCATATGCATCTTGAAAACTAAAGGAACACGAGATGAACTACCCCACTCATAATCTGGGGTTGGCTGTGGTAGTTTTTGCATTAAGATATGGTGGCATTATCTTTATGGCACAATGTGTAAGCTTTACACTGATCGTAATTGCCTCCAATATCTCTTCGATCAAAAGGAGGTGAATATGAGGCAACAACGCTAGCTAGAATTACTCAAGGACTACGACTGCGACATACTATACCACCCTGGTAAATCCAATTTCGTAGCAGATGCTTTGAGTATAAAGATAAATTTGGAAAGGAAGAAGCCATGGGCATTGAGAATTAAGATTGTCTCAACAATTGTGGAATGTATTAAGAAAGCTCAGGAAGAAGCTATGGATGGTGATAACCGAAAAGAAGAGCGTTTAGGCAAAATGTTGGAATTCGGTACAAATGGCCAAGGGTTGAAGGTATTCCAAAACAGGATTTGGTTGCCTAAGAAGGGAGGAATGAGAGATCTTCTCATGAAAAAAGCCCACAAGACCATTTACTTAATTCATCCCGGAAGTACGAAGATGTATAGGGATTTTAAACCTTACAACCGGTGGCCGACGATGAAGCTTGATGTTGCTAAGTATGTGGCCGAGTGTGTGAGTTGTGCAAGAGTAAAGCGCAGCATCAAAAACTGTATGGGAGTTTGGATCTCTTATCGGTTCCCATGGGTAAGTGGGAGGACATTACCATGGATTTTGTGACTAAACTACCTAGGACAAAGAGTGTCATGGCATGATTTGGATAATTGTGGATCGATTCACAAAGAATGCACACTTCATAGTGGCCAACAAGAGATGGTATATGGATAATATTGTAGATGTCTACGTGAAGGAGATAGTAAGACTTCACGGTGTTCCCTTGAAGATTGTGTCAGATCGTGATAGTCGTTTTAATTCAAGGTTTTGGAAGAGCCTACAAGACGAGATGGGTAAAAAGTTGTGTTTGAGTATAGCCTACCATCCACAGACTGATGGTCAGAGCAAATGGACAATTCAAACACTGGAAGATACGTTGAGAGCATGTACCCTAGAATTCCAAGGTAATTGGGATGAGCATCTACCCCTAATAGAGTTTTCCTATAACATCAGTTACCATTCGAGCATTAAGACGGGACCTTATAAAGCCTTGTACGGATAGAAGTGTCGTACGTCGTCTTGTTGGCTTGAAGCTGGAAAAAAGCAATTCATGGGACCAGAGATAGTCCATCAGACTGCTGAGAAGCTAAAGGTGATTAGAGAAAGGATGTTGGCAGCTGGAGATCATCAAAAGAGTTATACTGACAAGAAGCGACGACCAATGACCTTCGAGGTTGGAGATTTGGTGTTGCTCAAAGTCTCACCATGGAAAGGACTTATAAGATTTGTAAAAAGAGGAAAGTTGAGTCCAAGATTTATTGGGCCATTCAAAGTTCTTCAAGTAGTTGGGAACCAAGCTTATAAGCTGGAAAAACCAGAAGAACTGGACGGTATTCATAACACTTTCCATGTGTGTTATTTGAGGAAGTTCTCAGGAGAAGTTCACGATATAATTCCACTTTCGAAGATGAGGATTGATGAAGACAATGCAATTGTTAATCATAAGGCGAAGAAGTTGCGACATAAGATGGTTGAATCAGTGCTAGTGCGATGGAAACACTTGAATGGGTTGAACCTCACCTGAGAGAGAGAAAGCGAGACGAAGAATCACTATCCACATCTATTTGAAGAAGCATGATTCTCATAACGGAATCATCCTAAGGGGGAGAGAATTATAACGCCTGAGTTTCTAGATATGCATTAATAGGATGATGTAATAGTTAGGGTCAACATTTATAACCTATTTGATATAATAAAGGGAAATTATTTGAGTATTATGTGATTTATGTGTAAGTATTTGTAGTATATATGCTTATAGCAATATAATAAAATAAGAATAAATAAAATATACGTCTAAATAGAATAATAATTAGGACGAATATCCTTGAAGAAAGTTGAACTGGTCGTAACAAGGATTCTACAGATATAAGGAACGCCTAAATCAGACTTAGAACGAAGAAATTATGAGCAATTGAAGATTCACAATTCGACCTGATACGACAACGTGTGTCCTAAAAAGTAAAGTTTTGTTAGGCTACTTTTTAGCCTTAGTGATCTAAACGAAAGGTGTAGTAGTCATTAAACCGATAACATAAATACAAATAACATCAAAATCTAGATTCATTAGAGGAAGTTATGATTCTTTAAGATTCAACGTAGCAGTATACAACTCAGAAATTGAATTTTTAGATCGGTCGATTTTTAGTCAAAACGATTTAAATGAGAATTGAAGATCCCATTAACAGGAGTTCAACAATAAAAAGACAATCGGAAACGGACGTCGGGTGAGAGAGTTATGCATTTTATACGGGAATTAACAGTCTAATCTTGTTTAAAATAAATAAAGTCAAAATTAGCTGACGGAGTCCGAATGAAAGTTATAGACCCCATCGATAGCTACGTGTGGATATAAATAATGTAAAAACGGAGCTCGTATGAAGAAGTTACGCAATTTTGAAATTCTAAAAATCATTATGTGTATATGCGTCGCGCGCATAGCCTTCTAGACGCCGCCACGAAGCCCCAACCAAATTCTTCCACATGTCACGCTAAAAAAGGAGGCATATCGCCTAAGAAGGTGTGCGGCACGAACTTGCCCTTGTGTGGTGCGCGTGTCCGTATTTCAGCCTATAAATAGATGTTAAATTCTCATAACTTTCCCCACATCTCTTCTACAAATCTCTCTCGAATTCTATTTCTTTTGGTCCGATATTCTCTTAGTACTTAGGATATTTTTGCAAGTTTTTAGATCCCTAGGAGCCTGGTATCTAGTAGCTATCAGCCCAACGTTCCGCCAGTGCAATTTCCGAATGTTTGTATAAGGAATCCATATAAGTTAAATTACACTATTTTATTTTAGTGTAATTTATATTTAAATTCATAGTCGTTGTTATGAATTTATAAATAAAAACTATCAGTAATTCCATCTTGTTATACTAATTGATCTGCTTACGGGAGAGGTGTCTAGAATGGTCACATTGGCTTGGTTGTTGGATTTCAAAAAGGTTATACGCCGAAATGGTCTTGCCTCCCAACTGTCCTCCCTGGTTGATCCTTATTTGATAGAACTATCGATATTCATTGGAATGATTTATAGGTCTAGACTATTTTCAACCACGTAGAATGTTAGACTAATACTTGGTGATAACGATATTAGGTTACGTCAAAGGAAAATTCAGTTGCTAGAAGCGAAGCTTTGTCCGAGTTTCGATTCATCACTCTAACAAGTGAGTGAATAGTTACTTTCATCTTACACATAAATATGAAGTATTTAAGATAATTACATGTTATCTGTGCCTATTACCCGTGTTCCTGACATTTATGCTAGATGAATGATTTATACAAGTTTTACTTGATTTAAACTGTATATGTATTTTATACCTATAACTATATTGGGTACATACGGGTAGATAAAAGATAATATAGATGATGAGAGATGAAAGATGTAATAAATGATAAGAGGCCTTGACTACAAAGATGATCTAGTCTTCTAGAAGAGTATAGATGACGACCACCGACTATTCTACACAATCCATTGGAACGCTAGCAGGCTCGCAACCTGTAGGTGTTTTTGAACTAAGTTTTAACCATTTGTACTCCATCCCCCCCCCCCAATGGCTACCTTATTGACTTATACTGCTAAGGAATCCCTTAAGCATTATAGTCTATCCCGAAAATGATCCTTAGGATAGGTCCCCTGAATTAGATGCTTTAGGGACAGAAACTGAGGAGAATGGGAATGGGTAATCGGGTTGAAATTTTTGATGAAAAATATAATCAAAAGAATTTAATTATTATGGGTTGAAAACCTATGTTCTTCCCAGGCTCCCAAGCATGGCCCACACAGTTTCTTGTATTACAAGTAGTGGCACGAGAGCATATGTGTGATCAGATGAGAGATTTATGGATCATAGGCCAGTAGAATAATAGATGTTTATAAGGTCTGTTTTATTTCCGTTTATGCTAATGTATTGTATTAACGATTACATCCCAATGTTTTCTTTATATAAATCAAATTCATTTCTTCGGAAATGCTTTGATAATATCTTTATCATATCTTCGAGAACAAATTCCGCAATATTATTCTTTCAAAATGGATACTTTGATTTTAAATAAGCATAAACAAATCGGTCTTTTCTGGCCGTGAAATTGAGGATGTGACAGGCTGCACTGTAAAAGACTTTGTGAAAATCATAACTTCTTCATACGAGTTCCGTTCTTGATGTTCTTTATATCGGCGAATTCGTCATCTTGAGAACATCAACTATCTTTTACATTATTTTGGCTAACAAGTATCCAATTTTCATTTTGAGTTATGTGACACATATTGTTGTATTGTGTCGACATGAAACTTTGATAAATCATAACTTCTCCATACGAAGTCAAATTTTGGCATTCTTTTTACTCATGGCTTAGTAATTTCGACTACTATGACTTTTGTTAAGACAATTTATCTTAAATAATCTTCTATTAAAAATGTTAATATATCGCACGATGATAAATAAGATTTTCTACAAATATTATATACTCGTAATATTTTCCCACATAACGTGTATACAATAAATAATTATTTATCTAGCCTGTAACGCGTACAAGGAACAATTATCATATTTGAGGATTTTAATTATGTAACATCCCGAAATAAGGAATGCATCGATGACCATAACTTTTATTGCATTATCAAGACTAGTCCTTATTTGAGAAATGGTGGAAATTGAGTACGCAGGGCGTACGCATGTGTGCGCTCAGCTTACTCATGTGCGTATCATGAACGCGGAGGCCATTAGTACACAAGGCGTTACAAAGGGTACGCTGGGCGTACTAGGCTCACAGTGAAAAACCTAATTTTCTTGTGAGTCCCTATTTAAGGAACATGATGGTCTCATTTCCAATCACCATTTCCAGCCTCCAACCATCCTCAAACCCTAAATCCCGTTTCCATAGCTTGTGTGAACATTTGTGGCTTATTGAGTGATCTTGTGGAGTTCTTTTGTGAAGAAGGAGCCTTCAAGGAAGAAGAGTTGGTGTCCAAGCTTTTGGATCTGAGTTTGTCTGTGGTTGGTGCATCATCCAGAGGTATCAAGCTCAAAGCTTTCTCATTGTTTTGATTAGTTCATGTTTTGGTCCATTTTTAGGGTTTTATGTCCCAAGCTTGAAGCTTTATGAGTTTGGTGAACTCCAGAGCATAATACATGTCCTTTTTTGCTCTTTTTAGACGTTTGGATTTATAAAAATGAGATCTTGGTCATCAAGATCTCTCCATTCATGAGATAGGTGGACCTTTGTGAGTAAAGGATTAAAGTTTATGAGTTTTAGACTTGTCCAGCCATGCTAAGGCTTAAAGTCACCAACTTTATGGAGTAATGGACCTTAATCAGCCCAGATCTGTAGTGGTAGCAATTGTCTTAACGGATTAAGACCAAAAGAGTGAAAATAGGAAGTCTGGGACGTACGTCGTGCGTACCCCAGTTACGCGCAGCGTAGCGCTGAGTCCACCCTGATGCATGCATGCCCAGTTGTACGCCCGACGTAGAGGGTTGTACACCCAACATACGCGTTGGATGTTGACATCCATTGACTTTTAGGGTTTCGGTCAAGTTGTAGACTTTGGAGGCCATGGAGGGTTAAAATGGTCTTTTACCCTTCTGCGGTTTAGTAGAGGGACTTAGCCAACATCTTTGTGGGTTGTTTATATCAATTTTAATTAGAGGTATTTGTGACATATGTTAGACGGATTCTAGACTGGCAGTTCGGGTGTGGGATTTACTTACTTTACTTCATGAGGTGAGTCTTCTCAATATACTTCATGAGGTGAGTCTTCTCACTATACTTCATGAGGTGAGTCTTCTCAATAGCAGGCCATGCGATCGCGACCATCGTCGGCACTACAGCAGCGGCGGCGGAAGAATTCGCTTGCAAACGGCGTTGAGGAGTCTCCCAAGCTTGGTGGTGGCGGCTGAACTCGTCTAGGGTTAGGTCGCAATGTAACAGTACGGCAGAAGTGAGTACCGGGTATAACCCGCGTTCCCTTCAAACTCTTGCACTTTGTACAAAATCAGCCCCTCCCCACCATATCTTCTTCAACTTTAATCCAATATTTCCCTTTTGACCCCTGATTCCATAAATTCATCACAATTTAAGTCCAAAATTTACTAAATAGCCCCTGACCTCAGAAATCTTTACAAATTAAATCCGAAATTTACCATTTAGCCCTTGGTTCCCAAAATCTACTCACTTTGAGTCCCAATAATCTACCAAGTAGCCCCCCACTTCTAAAATCTTTACAAAATAGGTCCCGAGATTACATTTTAATCCCCAAAACCAACACTCCACTGAATATTATGGATTTAGGGCTTCTATTCGTTCCTCAATTTTATCTATTCAATTATTTAAGAAACGGGATGTTACGATTCTCCCCCACTTAAATTAGATTTCGCCCTCGAAATCGTTCCTCACCGATCCTTACACGCCAAGTAACTTGAACGACATGACCACAAGCCCGAGTATAACCCCAGTCGTTTAATCCAATAGAGCTATCTTAACCAACCACATTGTGCATTCAACCACTAAGTTCGCCTTACATCCAAACAATATTACGACCGATTTGTAGTCACACATCACTTCCGACCTCCGTCGTCTGACACTCACTAACTTCATGTGTGCTGAACCAAACGAACCAACCCTTCCTGGTCTAAAACATCAGATGGAGACCTTAACCACTCAAAAGAAATCCATCAGGAATCTAAAATCTCAACTCATCTGTCCTTTACACAAATAGGGCCAAACTCAAACTCAAGAGTCTGGTTCGACAGTAAAATTGGAACCACTCAAATCCAATCTGATACCAACTCACGACTCGTGATCCGCGAATCTACGCGTACCTTACTTCTCCAATCCCTTCCAATTTGTGACGACCTCTCCCCAATTCGAGATATGATGGATCCCGGCCATCATGGAGACCTCAGTCTCGCTCCTAGCCCGACCACCAGGTTCCCAAGGACTCGGTCATCAAGGATACCTAAGCCTAAGAACTCCTCTGTGTCATGCCCTGACTAGTGAACACCACGGCTCCCTGCAGTGTTATAACACTCTCTTACTGGCTAATGAGTGCTACGGCTCCTCGCAGACCTGTGACACTCTCATACTGACTCGTTAATGCTACGGCTCCCCGCAAGTTTACATCACTCACTCACTCACCATGGGCTCTCCGCATGGTTTTCCCCGATAATACAAAAAGATTACTCCCACCTGGATCCTCCCACTCTCTTACCTTCCCACAATCTCATCATTAAGCCATCACCATATTGCGTTCGCTAAACTCATGCTCCGCGATCCATCATGGACAGGTGCACACACCCACCCAGATTAAACATCACTAACCCTAACAACAATTGCCGCTACAAAACACTTTCCCTTGATACAATTCTCATTCTTGAACCATTACCCATCCAAAGACAATTAGTTGATGGGTTCCCACTGGAACATTAGCTACTCGATACTCCACTTATCATATCATAAACTCGAGCCTCAAAATAATCCAACAACTTAGGGTATCATACTCGGATACCCCGATACACTTATCACAAAATGTCACGCTCACTTACCTCAACCTCTGATCTTCCACTCACGGCATCATACTCGGATACCGCGATACACCATCACAGAACCTCCTAATGTCTGCTACGACCAATGATCTTCTTCTCGCACAACTCATAACCTCGAAATACTCCACTCACAAATTGAAACACGGAGAAATCATCAATGACGGAGATCACGTTGACGACCATCCGAAACCCCATCCTCTTGTTGATCAAAACCCATGCGAAGCTACTCATAATGACTCTGAAACTAATTGACAATTCAAATGTTGTTCCTCCCGGAGTATAGATAACAATCTATACATTGAACTGGAAAATCCCAACAATTGAAACTAGACCTCAACGAACCAACCGCCTCGACCCCAACCATTGCAAACCTGAAGAGTCCTTCACCACAATAAGATCCATGACTCACGGCTACTCGCCGTGGGTACACTCGTTCTTTCCTGTACACCTACAACATGCATTATCCCGCTCTGCAAGTCTCCATGTCCAGTTCTCTAACCGCTCTTGAACAAATGTCTGATCCTCTCAATGAAATACCCGGTTCTCCCCCACTCGGGGTTCGAACCCGCACCATTTGGCACACCACAATCTATTCCACAGACTATGTCATCAGGTACATCACACTTACTCTTGGAGGGTACCACATATTACTCGATGATCTTCCCGATAGAGACCGTGCAACTCCAAATATCCCAAATCCCCGACGAAATCCTTGGAAACTTATGACTGCCTCTAGTCACCCGAAATTCCATACCAAGACACTAACGTACCCCTCAATTGTCTAAAGGGAACAACGAGGGCCTTCGCCCCATATACGTTTCTTGATTACTCGAAACTGCTGCTAACATCTGCCTCGCTATACTCAACTAAGGCGTGCCCCCCCCCCCCCCCCCCATAAATCATCCTCTCTACTCATCCCTGAGTCTTACGACTCCAACTGGTATCTCGCCATTAATAATCTCTCAGGAACTAACTCAATTTCCCCCTCAGGGTATACCCCAATGAAACTCGTTCGCCATGTCCCTCTGGCCCCGCAATCTCCCATACCCACTCCCAGTCTAAATAACCACAACTGGATAACTGATAAAGGCGAAAGCACACTCTGCTACGAATCATGATACCCGAACCATGTTTTTTCTCCTCATCCTGCCACTTAGAACCTCTGGAAATCTCCCTATTTCGAGTATGGGTCCTCTGCTTTCAGTAGTACGGGCCCATACTACCTGCCACATCTACCCATACTTTCCACACGAAGCGTCCCAGATTTTCTAAGTAACTACTCAACCTTCTCGATCACCATTCCCATTACACATGCTCGCTCTCTAGCGAATACTCACCTCTAAACAGCGTACTCATCGGTCTAGGATTACTCTCTAGGTTCTCACACTTCTCTACCATCAGCTACTGAAGAACGCCTTGTGATGCCAGCCATCTACCTCCTAAATATCATCATATTCACTTAGTAGCTGACTCCCATCATTCAAGAGTTCCACAAAGCACAAAGCCAACAACATTCAGGCTTCGAATAACCAACCCATGAAACCACTCTATCATACCACTCCACTCGCTCTTTTTATAACTCAAGCATCATCGAACTCAGACAATCCTGCCTCTCGCGGATCTCTAACTACTCTCTCCGAAGATTCCTCAAATGCTCGTCTAGGTATCTCTCCTAGATTACTCCTCTATTCAAGACTCCCTCTAAAAGATTCCTGCTAGGTACTTCTACTCAGCACATTCAGAGCAAATAGCAGATAATATCAATTAATTGCATCCCCTAGGCTAAGGCATCATGAATCAGGCAACTCTAGCCCTAATTTCTGAAATACCTAGCCTATCATCTAGGATGCAGCTCTAATATATCATAAACATCTCATAATACAACCAAATAATGGTATTTTGGGAATCATCGTTCGGGCTCTGGCTAATTGTACACACTGCTCCATCTCGTTTTCTCTTTAAAACTCTTACTCGTTTTAGAAAAATCATTTCTTTTTAGAAAATTTTCTCAAATCCTCAGTTTGAGTTCAGAGATACTCGAGAGCACATCGGAATCCCTCAAACCAAGGCTCTGATACCAACTTGTAACACCGTAAATTTTCGCACATATTTTTCATTTTTAAATTCACATAAATGACATCAACACATTTCACAAAATCTCAATATATCAATTATCAAAACACGTGTTCATACTTATTTGAATAAAATCCAGGATCCTCGAAACACAACTCCATCTCGTGTGTACAATCAAGTCGGCACCTTCCCGTGATCCTGAGAAGTACCTGAAACACATAACACATAACACGGTAAGCACAAAGCTTAGTGAGTTCCCCAAAATACCACACACATCCCATTAGCCCCTCATGGCTATACTCACAATAAGACCCTCCGTTCAATGTGTCTCAGTGGGACCCTCTGGTCCCACAACTCAGATGGACCCTCCGGTCCCTCAACTCGGTAACTCAATTAATCACAGTATACATATCACAACAACAATAAGCAGGATATCTCAACACACAACATATGCACATAGAAAATGCATACTATCACATAACTCAGGTAAGCACATAAGATCAATATTTACACAGATTACTATAACAACATAAGTCACAACGACAGTATGCACGATAATATATATTACATTATAAACAAACAAGACTCTCCGGTCCATAATGTACTAAGACCCTCCGGTCTACAATGTACAGTGACCCTCCGGTCAATAATATACTAAGACCCTCTAGTCAATAGTGTAAATACGACCCTCCGGTCATCAAAAAGAATAAGACCCTCCGGTCACACACAAATTACAACACATGTAAGTATAGTGAGAAGACTCACCTTGAATGGCGAGCAGATCCTATAAATGCTGCTGCTACACTCCGGCTTCTACCACTAAGCCAAACCCACAAGTAACCCCATTAGGATCTAAGAACAACCTTCACATTATTAGGTCTAAATATGGTCCACCAATCCGGTCCATAAATAATCCAAGCCCAATGGGCCCACCAAGGCCCAATACCAAATGGGTCCACAAAAGGTCCTCTAATGGCTCAAATATGGCCCAATTTTCCAAATTGGGACCAAACCCTCATATGGGCCTTACCCTAAAGCCCATCTAAATATTCTAGTCCACATGATCGCTCTTGGATGACCCATCAGTAGTCCAGTCATCAAAGCCCAAATAAATGCCCAACTCAGGTCCAATCAAAAATTAGGGTTTTCACATTAAATGACGATTAGGGTTAAGTGTTCTCACTTAACCCATTAAGGACTTAACCCATTAAGTCCATTATTCCACTAAGCCATCACACAATGGAATCGGGATGAGTCACAACTTCGGTCTACTGGTCCAAACGCGGGTCCCAATAGGCCCAAACCAACAAACCCAAAATTAGGGTTTTCTAAACCCTAATTAGGGTTTCTGGCCTAGTCACGAGCAAGCCCAGTCCAATAATAAGCAATTGGGCCAACTAGGTTTCACTATGCCAAGCACCACCCACTACCACCTCAGGTAGTGGTGGTCAGTAGCGGCTCATGACGACGGCCACCACCTCATGGTGGTGGTGGTGGTTTTTCCCTCAATCCCTCCACCAAAGGTGCTAACACAAGTCCCGTACCACAATACATACTCATAATCATCATAACAAATACACCCAGCCACCACCATATGGCGGCTGGTGGCGGCAGGAGGCGGCGGCAGGAGGCGGCAGCCACCATTTCCAAAGGTGGTTCCCGCCCAAAAGCACACATACCACTTCACACATAAAAACACACACCCACAGCCACCTCCCATGGTGGTTGGTGGCGGCCAAATGTGGTAGAAAATGACAACGGGTGGCAGCCACCACCTCACGGTGGTGACAGTGGGTTCTCAGCCGCAGATGCTCACAAGCCACACCCCAAATACTGAAAACAGCCATTATAATCAAACATACGCACAATCAGCCACTACCCGACATTAGGCGTCGCCGGAAAAACAAAGACAGCAGCCCTCATGGCCACCGACGGCGGCAGGCGATTCCGACGTCACACCCACACAATCATGAGAGAGAAAAGGGGAAGGATAGGTTGCGATGACTTACCAAGCATTCCCGATGGCTCATGACTCGCACAACGACGGCACAGGAGGTTTTATTCCCGGTCCTCGGCAGTTCCCTGGCAGCCTACGGCGTTCCGGCAGCAGGTCATGCGATCGCGACCATCGTCGGCACTACAGCAACGGCGGCGAAAGAATTCGGTTGCAAACGGAGCTGAGGAATCTCCCAAGCATGGTGGTGGCGGTTGAACTCGTCTAGGGTTAGGTCGCAATGTAACAGTGCGACAGAAGTGAGTATCGGGTATAACCTGCGTTCCCTTCAAACTCTTGCACTTTGTACAAGATCAGCCCCTCCCCACCATATCTTCTTCAATTTTAATCCAATATTTCCCTTTTGACCCCTGATTCCATAAATTCATCACAATTTAAGTCCAAAATTTACTAAATAGCCCCTGACCTCAGAAATCTTTACAAATTAAATCCGGAATTTACCATTTAGCCCTTGGTTCCCAAAATCTACTCACTTTGAGTCCCAATAATCTACCAAGCAGCCCCCACTTCTAAAATCTTTACAAAATAGGTCCCGAGATTACATTTTAATCCCCAAAACCAACACTCCACTAAATATTATGGATTTAGGGCTTCTATTCGTTCCTCAATTTTATCTATTTAATTATTTAACAAATAGGATGTTACATTGTACATGGCGAAGATCTTTACGAGACAGATTAGATTCGAGGAGTGATCTAGGAGGAGTATCTAGATGTTCAGCCTGGGAAGTCTACTGAGAAAGTAGTTAGATATCCATGAGGGATAGAGTACCTGTGAATTAGGATCCTAAGAGGAGGACTTGAGGCGAGTGCGGGTTGGTGTGGAAGGTAGTATTGGGCCCGTACTAATGAAAGCACCAGATCTGTACGCGACTCAAGTAAGAATCTCGAGATACTAAGGAGCATGTAGGGATGTGTAAATGTGTGTGCGCTTTAGCCTGTCCCTAATGATTTATGTGTTTACGTTTCGGAGAGAGACTATGGTGGTTACCCGAGGTCTAGGCTCCAGCAACCCCGAGAGGGTGAGTACCAGTGATGATGAGATCCGCAGGATTATTGCAGGTGAGGTGGCCGCATCTATCAGGGAGGCCATTCTGGAGATGTTCGGGTCTATTAAAACCACGTTGATCGAGACTTTTGACGAGCGTTATGCTACTGTCACTGAGCCTGACAATGTCGCAGCCACCGCAACCCTTGTAGCAGCAAGGCCACAAGAGGGTGACTTGTTGATGTTCCGAGAGTTCAGCAACATGAAGCCACCAGAGTTTGACGGGCCCAGGACCCGATTGCTGCGATGCGATGGATCTCTGATATCGAGGGATGCTTTTATACTTGTTCATGCCCTGAGAACCTGAAGGTTCGATTTGCGCTGAACCAGCTTCACTTAGGAGCGAAGGACTGGTGGAAGTTTGTAACGACTGATTATTCTCCTACAGATCATGTTGCAGTGACTTGGGAGAGATTCACCCAGCTATTCCGAGATGAGTTCGTTCCCCGGGTGTAGAGGGAACGGTTGGCCTAGGAGTTTCTGTCTCTCAGGAAGAAGACAAAGATAGTGACAAAGATTACGAGGATGTTTCATGAAAGGGTGTTATTTTGCCCTGAGCACGTGTCTACTGAGCAGGAATGTGTGTGCCAGTACTTGAGCATTTTGAGGAGGGACATTCAGGAGTTCATGGCGAACTCATCATATCAGACATTGGCTGAGCTACAGATCAATGCCAAGAGGAGGGAGATTGAGTTGGAGACTCAGACAAGGGAGGAGGGAGAGTCTCAGGGGAGAGACAGGAGACCAGTGCAGTCGCAGCCGGCGATCAAGCGGCCTAAGCTCGCTGATACAAGAGCAGGAAGCCAGAAAGGTCGCACTTGTTGCAAGTGCGGTAAGAGTCACGAGGTATCTTGCCAATCAGGGATTTTTTTCAAATGTGGCAAGGAGGGGCATATGGCGAAGTATTGCCCCAAGGGATTTTCGGTTTGCTTTCATTGCAACCAGACTGGCCACCGGAAGGCTGAGTGTCCGCAACTCAATCAGGGATCAGCCTAGGCCCCTGCTCCTGCTACCTTGCGTGTCATTGATGGTTGGCCAGGGAAGGCTGAGGCTCCAAGAGCTTTACAGTTTACTGCGGAGGAGCTCCGCGCAGCAACTGACCTTATTGTCGGTATGTATCTCTTTATTCAAGTTGTTATTATGATTCGTTTATACTTATATTGTGCTTAATATAGGTACTTTTCTTGTGAATTTTGTGCCTGCCTTGGTGCTATTTGACACAGGTGCGAGTCGATCCTTCGTGTCTCTGTCCTTTAGTCATTGCATTAGTGTTAGATGCGAGGCTTTGAGTCGACCATTGAGGGTTTCTATAGCTGAAAAGCATGTGGTTTTTGCTGTTGATGTGTTCCGAGATTGTGTTTTGGAGATTTTCGGTGTGGAGTTTCCGATAGATCTGGTGCCGATAGCGATGGGCGATGTTTGCGTCATAGTGGGTATGGATTGGTTGAGTAGATTTGGAGATGTGATTGATTGCGAGCGTCAGATGGTGACAATTCGAGACCCTAGTGGGGGAGTACTTACTGTTTATGGCGAGGGAACTAGATCGGGATCAGTTTTCTGCTCAGCCGCCAAGGCGAGACAGAGTCTGCAGCATGGACATATGGGCTTCTTAGCTTATGTATTGGATACTCGGGTTGTCAAGGAGAGGTTGATTTTCATTTCCATTGTTCCAGTGGTATGTGATTTCCCGGATGTTTTTCCGGAGGATTTGTCGGGTGTGCCTCCTGAGAGGCAGGTGGAGTTCCGGATCGATTTGGTTCCGGGGGCGGCGCCTATTGCCAAGGCACCATATCGTCTTGTGTCGCCCAAGATGCAGGAGTTATCCTTGCAACTTCATGAGCTGTTGGGGAAGGGTTTCATTCGGCCGAGTAGTTCATCGTGGGGAGCACCGATCCTTTTTGTCAAGAAGAAGGATGGTTCACACCGGATGTGAATCGATTACCGGGAGTTGAACAAGTTGACGGTTAAGAACCGTTATCCGTTGTCGAGGATCGACGACTTATTTGATCAGTTGCAGGGAGTGTCTTAGTTTTCCAAGATCAATTTGAGATATGGATATCATCATATGAGGGTCTGTGAGGAGGATATTTAGAAGACGGCCTTTCAGACTCGTTATGGGCATTATGAGTTCGTGGTGATGCCTGCGGGCTCACCAACGCACCGGCAGCGTTCACGGACCTCATGGACCGGGTGTGTAGGCCCATGTTAGACCGGTAACTGATCATGTTCATTGACGATATTTTGGTATACTCGAAGTCTAGGGAACAGCACAGGGAGCATCTTCGGGAGATTCTTGGAGTGTTGAGGATGGAGAGGCTTTATGCCAAATTCTCCAAGTGTGATTTCTGGTTACAATAGGTTCATTTATTAGGACACCTCATTAACCAGAACCAGATTTTAGATGACCCGGCCGAGATTGAGGCAGTTATGCAGTGGGAGGTGCCGAGAACCCCATTCGAGATCAGAAGTTTTCTTGGCTTGGCAGGCTATTACCAGAGATTTATCAGAGATTTCTCCAAGATTGTTGTCCCTCTCACCAAGTTAACCCGGAAGAATGTCGT
This sequence comes from Lactuca virosa, assembly GCF_052849685.1. Classification (NCBI taxonomy): domain Eukaryota; kingdom Viridiplantae; phylum Streptophyta; class Magnoliopsida; order Asterales; family Asteraceae; genus Lactuca; species Lactuca virosa. The sequence continues at coordinate 189,373,654 of NC_136428.1, read as the reverse complement.
TTTTACTTGGGGGCCTGAGCAGCATGCATCATTTGAGACTGTTCGTCATAGGTTGTGTGAGGCTCCAGTGTTAGCTCTCCCGGAGGGAGTAGAGGACCCCGTAGTCTACTGTGATGCATCCATATCGGGATTGGGTGCTTTGTTGATGCAAAGAGGGCATATGATAGCATATGCGTCGAGGCAGCTGAAGCCTCACGAAATGAGATATCCCACCCATGATTTGGAGCTGGGGGCGGTGGTATTCGCCCTCAAGATTTGTCGTCACTACCTCTATGGATTCTGATGTACCGTATACACGGACCATACGAGCATGAGGTACCTTATGGATCAGCCCAACCTGAATATGAGATAGAGGAGGTGGTTGGATGTAGTGAAGGACTACGATTGTGAGCTTTGGTATCACCCAGGCAAGGCTAATGTGGTAGCTGATGCCCTGAGTCGTAGAGCAGCGAGTGCTCCGATTCGAGACGTGTGTGTGAGGATGACGGTGATGACTCTAGTCTTAGATGTCATCCGATAGGGCCAAGCAGTGGCCATCAGACTAGAGAATCGCAAGAGAGAGCGGGTGATCGGGTATATTTCTAAGTTTGAGACGGATAGTTGGGGGCTTATAACCTTCCATGGGCGAATATGGGTGCATATACAGGTGGAGCTCGATAGATTTTGATGGAGGAGGCCCATAAGTCGAGGTTTTCCATTCATCATGGGGCCATGAAGATGTACTTGGATTTGAAACACGATTATTGGCGGCCCTGTATGAAGAGAGATGTGGCATGGGTAGTTGAGAGGTGTTTGACCTGCCACAAGGTCAAGGCAGAGCACCAGTGCCCTCATGGAAAGTTGCAGCCTTTGGAGGTTCCTCTATGGAAGTGGGAACATATCTCCATGGATTTTATTACCAAATTGTTGAGAACTGCGAGGGGTGTGGATACGATCTGGGTGATTGTGGACCGAATGGAAAAGAGTGCTCGCTTCCTGGATATAAGTGAGAACTCTTCTGTGGAGAAGCTGGCCAAGGTCTACATTTGAGAGGTGGTGGCTCGGCACGGAGTGCCGATATCGATAGCATATGACCGGGATGTGCGTTTTACTTCCAGATTCTGGAAGAAATTTCATGAGGATTGGGTACCCGGCTACATTTTTGCACCACATACCATCCACAGACAGACGGGCAGAGTGAGCGAACGATCCAGACGCTCGAGTATATGCTACGCGCTTGTGTTATGGACTTTGGTGGGAGTTAGGATTCCTATCTACCATTGGCTGAGTTTTCAGACAACAACAACCATCACTCCAACATTGGGATGCCTCCCTTTGAGCTTTTATATGGGAGCAGATGTCGGTGTCCTATCTATTGGAGGGAGGTCGGACAGAGAGTGATGGGGAGGACCGAGATAGTGCTCAAGATGAAAGAGCAAATCCAACAGGTTAGACAGAGGTTGTTGACGGCCTAGAGTCGTCAGAAGAGTTACGCATATCAAAGGCGTTCCGAGCTAGAGTTCTAGGTCGGTGACTTTGTTCTCCTTAAGGTATCCCCATGGAAAGGGGTGATCCGATTCAGGAAGCGGGGAAAGCTGGGCCCTCGATTCATTGGTCCTTTCAGGGTGATTTCCCGGGTTAGCAAGGTAGCTTATAGGTTAGAGCTGCCTGAGGAGTTGAGCCAGGTTGATGGTCTCCTAAACTATATTGAGAGGCCGGTAGCGATATTGGATATGAAAGTGTGTAGCCGACGAGACGGCAGTGGTTTCTTTAGAGGACATCCAGGTTGATGGTCTCCTAAACTATATTGAGAGGCCGGTAGCGATATTGGATATGAAAGTAAGGACCTTAAGGAATAAAGACGTGCACCTAGTTAAAGTTTAGTGGTAGCATTGAAGGGGTTCGGAGTGGACTTGGGAGTCGGAGTCCGAGATGCACGATCAGTACCCGGAGCTGTTTCCAGAGGATGACTTCGAGGGCGAAGTCTGATCCTAGTGGGGGAGAATTGTTACATCCCGAATTAAGGTATGCATCGATGACCATAACTTTTATTGCATTGTCAAGACTAGGCCTTATTTGTCATAGGTGGCAGTTGAGTACGCGGGTCGTACGCATGTGTACGCTCAGCGTACTCGTTTGCGTATCATGAACACGTAGGCCATCTAGTACACGGGGCGTACCAGAGGGTACGCTGGGCGTACTAGGCTTATAGTGAAAACCCTAATTGTCTTATGAGTCCCTATTTAAGGAACATGATGGCCTCATTTCCAGCCTCCAACTCTCCTCAAACCCTAAATACTGTTTCCATAGCTTGTGTAAGCATTTGTCGCTTATTGAGTGATCATGTGGAGTTCTTTTGTGAAGAAGGAGCCTTCAAGGAAGAAGAGTTGGTGTCCAAGCTTTTGGATCTGAGTTTCTCTGTGGTTGGTGCATCATCCAGAGGTATCAAGCTCAAAGCTTTCTCACTGTTCAGATTAGTTAATGTTTTGGTCCATTTTTAGGGTTTTATGTCCCAAGCTTGAAGCTTTATGAGTTTGGTGAACTCCAGAGCATAATACATGTCCTTTTTTGCTCTTTTTAGACGTTTGGAATTATAAAAATGAGATCTTGGTCATCAAGATCTCTCCATGCATGAGATATGTGGACCTTTGTGAGTAAAGGATTAAAGTTTATGAGTTTTAGACTTGTCTAGCCATGCTAAGGCTTAAAGTCACCAACTTTATGGAGTAATGGACCTTAATCAGCCTAGATCTGTAGTGGTAGCAATTGTCTTAACGGATTAAGACCAAAAGAGTGAAAATAGGAAGTTTGGGACGTACGTCGTGCGTACCCCAGTTACACGCAGCGTAGCGCTCAGTCCACCCTGATGCATGCATCCCCAATTGTACACCCGACGTAGAGGGTTGTACACCCAACATACGTGTTGGGTGTTGACTTCCATTGACTTTTAGGGTTTCGGTCAAGTTGTGGACTTTGGAGGCCATGGAGGGTTAAAATGGTCTTTTACCCTTCTGCGGTTTAGTAGAGGGACTTAGCCAACATCTTTGTGGGTTGTTAATATCAATTTTAATTAGAGGTATTTGTGACATATGTTAGGCGGATTCTAGACTGGCAATTCGGGTGTAGGATTTACTTACTTTTCTTCACGAGGTGAGTCTTCTCACTATACTTACCTGAGTGGTAATTTATGTGAGACCGGAGGGTCTTGTTCGTGTTATTAACCAGAGGGTCTTATTCGTGCTATTGACCGGAGGGTCTTATTTGCTTATACTAAGTTGCGTGTTATTATGCATCTTGTCTTTGTGACTTATGCAGTTATATTATTATGTATATATATTGAGTTACGACTAGAGGGTCCATATCGAGAAGTGAGACCAGAGGGTCTTCACTGAGACACATGACCAGAGGGTCCTTATCGAGATATAGCCATAAGATGCTAATTATTTGTGTATGTGGTATTTTGGGGAACTCACTAAGCTTCATGCTTACAATGTTTGTGTAAAATGTGTTTCAGGTACATCTCAGGATCGCGGGAAGGCGCCGACATGATTGTACACACCAGCTTGATGATTTATGTTTATGTGGATTCTGGGATATTTGACAAACAATTTCTGATGTTTTGTGTTTGAGAAAATCCAATTTGACATGAGAAACGTTAAACTAGGTTATGTGTGAACTTTAAAAATAAAAAAAATTGTTGAAAATTTAGAGTGTTACAAATTAAGAAAGAATAATTATAAGTATTATCACTCAAACATCTAGCCCTAACTCACGAGCGTTACAGATAGACATAACATGGAGATTTCAACTAACTTTCATGAGTACTTAATGAAGATTTAAGTACTGGAGAAACCCGCACTCAGAGAGTTTACTTCATGGATTCTATCACGAGCAATTCTGAGATGATAATCTCTTTTATTCTTAAAATGGATTGACGTTGAGTTCTTTGCATACAAGTTGGTTTTGTATTAGTTTTATTCTAATGCTACCCGTAACTGGTGGTTATAATGAGTAAGTCTATGCGTGATTTGACAAATAGACGAAAACTATATAGTCAAGCTTTGTTTGTTCCTTTTGGCTCAATGGGAAAAGTGATGAGTTGTGTATTAGTGTACGCTTTGTTGGTTATTTGAAGATTATTTGACCAATAGTAGTTGATGAGTTGTCCAAGTGGGAGATTGTTAGAAATGGGTGTCCAATATCATAACTAATTGGTATAACATTTGACATAATAACAAAGTCCTTTTAAGGTTTTCCTTAAGAGTTAAAATAACAAGAAAAAGATTTATGAGAGTGAGATAAATAGTTTATTAATTTATCATAGCTCGATAAATTAATTAGAAACTCGTTAAAACTAATTTGAATTAATTTTAATTAACTGGAATTAAATAGGAAATTATTTAAAGGTATATGGACTGACTATTAATTCTTCAGTAGTTGATCAACTGGAATATTCTGGAAACCCTAGAAGGGTTGGACAAAATATGGAAGGGGATAGTCCCTTGGAATTTTTTACTGTAGTTGCAAATAAGGCAGTGATTTGAAGGATTAAATATGATTATTTAATTAATTCAAATATGTTTTTCTGGAAATTTACTCAGCTATAAATAGACCCTCCTGTCCTTCATAAATTTAGTTCCTAACTCCCTTTCACTCTGAGATTTTGAGGTTTTGCAAGCCTCGTATCCTCTCTCCTAATTTTCTAGTGTTTCGTCTTTTGGGTGTGATCATTTTGAGGCATTTATTTTTGGTGCTAAAACCTTCTAGAAGCTTCAATTTTTTTAGATATATAATGATTCAATAAGAAAATTTGATTTTACTTATAGGTTAATAATCATATCTATTTGTAGTGTTATTTAGTATATTCAAAAGTAGGTTGTTATAACTAGTAAAACCTAGATCCAATGTTGCATTTACACTTAGAGTTATTTTAATTGCTTCCATTGCCAAATATTAGTGTATAGATGCATAAAAAACCTATCAGTTTCTTTCCTTATGCTTCTTTTTATGACATAGGTAGGTTGTTCTTCTAACTTTCCCAGAGCCATTGCATGTTTGTTCATGCATATTTCTATATGAGTCATCATGTCCATGTGAGTCTGTCAAAGGCAGTGTTTAGTTGTTTTTTATCTTTATCTTTCTATTTTTTTCTTCTTGAAAATTTTCTCGTTTATATGTGAGACTCTTTATGATATTTATCACTGTTTTCGTGTTGATTTTCAAAAAAAATTTCAATTGATTGAATAAATGCAATAATTGTCATCTAGTTATTGATGTGACAACTTGTATCACACATATTTTGGCCTTGTAGTTAATTGCATTGGTTTATTAATATGGTAATAAATGCTTTATATTTTCAATTAATGATTGACTTGTTACTTGGGCTTACATTTTATTTTTCTTTACTCAATTGTTCTAGGATAAACATTACAAACTTTTCAGTGTCAAGAGCGGGGTATGATACTCTGAAAACTCCTTAACTCATCATTAATTTCCACTGTCATTCTTGTACTGCACATTCAATTGTGATCTTGTGAGTACTTTTTCTATACTTAATCTAACTAATTAAACAAGAGATACATAACATGTTATTCATCTTGAGTCTTGCATGTCAGATATGTATTGCGCAACCTTGCATGTGTCCTATAATACGAAAACATTCAAAAGAATAAGAATTCTTAAAATCTATCCTTAAAAAAACATTGACACATAAATTGGCAAAAAAAATCCTATAAGACTATGGTGTTGGTTGTTTTTTTTTCCAAGAACAGCTTCCTGATCTCTTTTGTTTGCGTCATACAAACAACACACAAATTGTGTGTTTTTAGAATACCACAAACCTCAAAACGTATGCGCATCTTTTTTTTGGAGCAGACATAGACTCACTTCTTGTCAAGTCTACAAACGTTTTTCATGTAAAATAAAAAGGCAGATTTCCATTCATATCTTACAAAATTTGAATATTACATTTATGTCCTTATACTTTTTAAAACTATATATACGACCAAATTCACATCTATATCCAAACTAATATTTTAATTAGGATTAAATCAGTTTAATATTGAAGAACTTATCTAAAAATCCAAAATACCAAAAGATATTACTAAACTACCGTTCTCAAATTAAAATTTATGATTAACAATTTAATTAGAATTAGAACCAATTTTAATTTATTTTAGCAGCTTGTAGACTTTAAAAAACAAAACAATATTCTTCTTGCAGACTGCAGAAGTTTGGTCTACCTCTTCTTTTGTAGATGTCTGTATATGTGGTCCGCAAACTGTATATCTTTTACCGCTTAAAAAATAAACAACACATATGAGTATAAAAAATGAGTTACAATTTAAAATATAAATATTATCCACTTTTATACATTTCGTGAATTACTGAACATATATTTTGCAATAAATAAATAAATATAAGATGATAGCTAGCTCAACTTAATATATGTGACAACCCGAAATTTTTATCTTGTAAAGCCATTCAATTCAATCAAAAGTCAGACTTGTTTCTGCTATCTTTTAGCATTGTTAAGGGTCTGTTTCAGTGTTCTAAGCCTAGTACATTCAAGGATTGGGTGTTAGGAAGTATCTACTAAAGTTCATTGTGCAGCATTCAAGCCGGAAAACTCCATCACATGTAGTTTACGGCCGTAAACTAGAGCTTACGCCCATAAGCTCTTGTTTGGCCGTGAACTAGTCTCTTAAGTATGATATTCCTTCATTTTTCTTCACTTCTCACAACTCCAAGTCAAGAACACTCATTTCTCTCTCAAGTATCATCAAGAACACTTCCATTTCTCGTCAAATTTGTAAGTGATTCTTTCATTTATAAGTTGATATCCTTCTTGATCTAGTAAAACCCTGTGATTTCATCCGTGAATTCATCTCTTTTTGGGGTTAGATCTTCAAGAACACCAAGAACACACACTAGTTCTTTGGGCCGTAATCACCCCTTTTAGCTTCCAAATCGTAAGTATCCTTTCCATATACTTGATATTCATTAGAAGCTCATATTTAGCATACAGGAAACAACCATTTTAGCAAGAACATCAAGAGTTTACGGCTGTAAACCCTTGCAGGGCCGTAAACCCTTCTTGATTTATGTCATGGCCGTGAACCCTTCAAGTCTTAGCCGTAAACTCTAGCTATTTCATGTGTTGGCCGTAAACACTTGGCCATGAACACATCTAAGCCGTAAACACACACTTGTGTGGCCGTGAACACCTTTAGAACAATCATGTGACTGTAACACTTCATTCCAAGTGTTTCCTAGTCCCTGAGGTTGTTGCCTATCATGATTAGTTGTTATATACACTAAATATATACATATATGTGTCATTATATGCTTCATAGGATCCGTTTGTGCTCGAGACTTACTTGACACTTAGCATCCTATATCGATCTTATATTCGAATCACTCACTACAGGTGAGTTCATACCCCGAAACTTATCTTTTAAATGATTTTAAATGCTTTTATGGGGGGAATACAAGTAGAAAACATTATAGTTATTGTATCAATCACATGTGATTAATAACTATCAAACAAGTGGATTTCTTATACTTCAAAACTATGTTATCAAACAAGTGGATTTCTTATACTTCAAAACTGTGTTATCAAACAAACTATTTCAAAACATTTTATAAACTAACATCAAGTCATCTATAACCATTCAAATGGTTAAAAATCTTCTATATGCTAAACTCTTTATCAAACTCTTTTAAACTTATATATTGTCAAAATCATGCCTATATAGATATAGTTATATAAACAAGGTTGAAAGGGCTTAGGACTGATAACTCACTTTATTTCATGTTCCTTGTTTGATTGTGGACTTAGGGTATCGATTGCTTGTCTGAATGTCATTTAAATCTTAGTTATATATTATGTATATGTGTATAGATATAAAAGTTCTTCAATCAGTTCAATACCTTTGGGAAGCAAAGGTGTACAAACATGATCAGTCATTCAAACAACATATCTAGTAAACTATAATAGGTATAGTTTATAGGATTACTACTCACTATTTCTAGTACAATGAAACATACAAGAGTCAGTTCAAACATACTATAACGAGAAACAAAAAGAACATACTATAACGAGAAAAAGAAAGAACAAACTATAATGAGAAATAGGGAGGAACATATTATACACTAGAACAGAGAGAACATACTATACAAATACAAGAACACTATAACATTAATGTGAGCCACTACTTCATGGCACGACAATGTACTGTTGTGTCACGTTTTGTAACCAGAGTCTCCTGGAGGGAGAGCGTAAATTTGTGTATAGATCTATACGGGATTGACCATCCTACACCTTGTTGCTAGCTACAGTGGGACCTGAAGGTCTACGGGTGACGAATGTCATATCATTTCGACGTCTTAGAATGTCATGTTTTACTAGTCAATCAAGTATGGTTATAATCTCATCACATTTTACCTTAATTAAACAATTGGTTTAAGGTAGCTAGTACAATGGTAGTTACTATATACAATACTACAGTACATCTTTATTTTCCCATTACATTCATATTGTGATCTTCTCACATAAACGGTAAGGTAAACTATATTTTTGGTAATGATAGTCATACTTGGGAAAAACACTCACTTTTACAAACGAACAAACATACTGAACAGTCGGGTCTTGGTAGAAGACTACATTTCATTATAAGTAGAAAATATAGGATTTTCTAGGAGATACAAACATTTACATCAAACACTTACAAACATTTACAAAAACTTTCATCAAACTTATACAAAAATTCGATATTAAAATACTTATGAACTCACCAGCTTTAATGTTGATCTACTATTTCAAAATAACTTGTATTCTCAGGTCACCAGTAGACAGGTACACTGGACCAGGTTTTGAGAAGACGGAGCACATTTCAGACTCGTCTTTTATTTTGATTCATATTTTGGTGTCTTTCAAACTATACACAGAACACACTTGTATTGAATTATATTATTAATGCAATGGATGATGTTGTTGCTTGTTTACTATTGTGCATTGTTATGATACTATACATGACGTCCTCCGCCCCCAGAAGTACGCGACTTTCTCGACATCTTTCCAGAAGAACTACCAGGATTACCACCACAGCGTCAAGTCGAGTTTAGAATCGACTTAGTTCCAGGGGCTACCCCAGTAGCCAAATCGCCCTATCGTCTAGCACCAACTGAGATGCAAGAGCTATCCGGTCAACTTAACGAACTGCTCAGCAAGAGCTTTATTAGACCAAGCTTCTCACCCTGGGGAGCACCGGTCTTGTTCGTGAAGAAGAAAGACGGATCGTTCCGTATGTGCATCGACTACAGAGAACTGAACAAGCTTACCATCAAAATCGTTACCCTCTACCTCGCATAGACGATTTGTTCGACCAACTACAAGGGGCGAATTACTTTTGAAAGATAGATCTGAGATCTGGGTATCACCAGTTACGAGTGCTAGAGGAGGATGTTCCCAAGATAGCCTTCCAAACTCGTTATGGACACTACGAGTTTGTAGTGATGCCTTTCGGATTGACCAATGCACCCGTAGTATTCATGGACTTAATGAATAGGGTGTGCCATCCTTACTTGGATCAGTTCGTCATTGTATTCATCGATGACATACTTATCTACTCTCGAAGTAAGGAGGAGCATAGTCAACATCTACGTCAAGTCTTAGAAACGTTACGATCAGAGAAGCTCTACGTAAAGTTCTCTAAGTGCGAATTTTGGATTCGAAGAGTCGAATTCTTGGGTCACGTTGTTAGTGAAGAGGGAATTCACGTGGACCCTTCTAAAATAAAGGCCATTAAGAACTAGTCAGCACCAAATACGCCTACAAAAATTCGTTAATTTCTAGGTCTCGCTGGCTACTACCGCAGGTTCGTTCAGAACTTCTCTAGGATCCCGAAACTGCTTACTACATTGACCCAGAAAGGCGTGGCCTTTGACTGGGAAGAGAAACCAGAAAAAGCATTTCAAACGCTAAAGCGAGCCTTATGCAGTGCACCGATACTATCCCTCCCAGAAGGGATAGAAGACTTCGTGGTTTATTGCGATGCATCCAACCAAGGGCTTGGCTGTGTTCTTATGCAATGAGGTAAGGTCATCGCCTATGCCTCAAGACAGCTAAAGACACACGAAGTCAACTACACCACATATGATCTTGAGTTAGGAGCAGTGGTATTTGCTCTGAAGATCTGGAGACACTACCTGTATGGTACAAAAATCACTATCTTTACAGACCACAAAAGCCTTCAACATATATTCGAACAGAAGGAGCTCAATATGAGACAACTATGGTGGGTCGAGCTACTCAATGACTACGAATGCGAAATTCGTTATCATCCTGTTAAAGCCAACGTAGTAGCTGACGCCCTAAGTCGGAAAGAATACTCTGGTCGTAGAGTCAAAACATTGACTATCCATTCACATATGTCCACACAAATTAAGGAGGCTTAGCTAGAAGCCTTGAAATCTAAAAATGTGGTGGGTGAATCCCTGATAGGGATGGATAAAAACTTGGAAGTCAAGGGTGGCGGAGCCTTATAACTCATGAATCGGATCTGGACACCGAGGCACGGTGGTTTCAGAGACTTGGTCATGACCGAAGCGCACAAAACTCGATATTCTGTCCACCCAGGTTCATATAAGATGTATCTGGATCTCAAAAAGTTATACTGGTGGCCTAACATGAAAGCAGAGATTGCTACCTTCGTGAGTAAGTGTCTTACTTGCGCCAAGGTTAAGGTCGAATACCAGAAACCCTCAGGTTTACTATAGCAACTGGAGATACCGAAATGGAAGTGGGAGCGGATCACAATGGACTTCATAACCAAGTTGCCCAAGACAACGGGTGGTCTCGATACCATTTGGGTGATCGTAGACAGGTTAACAAAGTCCGCACACTTCCTTCCTATCAAGGAAACTGACAAGATGGAGAAACTAACAAGAACCTACATTAGGGAGATCGTATGACTGCATGGTGTTCCTATATCCATTATCTCTGATAGAGATAGTAGATTCACTTCAAGGTTCTGGCAGTCGCTACAAGGTTCCTTAGGAACTAGGATGGACATGAGTACAGCCTACCATCCGCAAACCGACGGACAAAGTGAGAGAACTATTCAAAACTTGGAAGATATGTTCCGAGCCTGCGTGATAGACTTTGGGAAGGCATGGGATACTCATTTACCCCTTGTCGAGTTCTCCAACAATAACAGTTATCACACGAGCATAAATGCTGCTCCATTTGAAGCCCTTTATGGTCGGAAGTGCAGATCCCCTCTGTGTTGAGCTGAGGTGGGTGACACACAGTTAGCTAAAGGACGAGTTCCTGACAGCACTCTAACAGGTCCGAAGATCATTCGGGAAACGACAAAGAAGATCGTTCAGATTTGTGAACGATTGAAAGCCTCTAGAGACCGACAGAAAAGCTACGCATACAAGAGAAGGAAACCTTTGGAATTCCAGGTTGGTGACCGTGTTCTATTGAAGGTCTCACCCTGGAAGGCTTAATATGCTTCGGAAAGCGTGGAAAGCTAAATCCAAGATACGTAGGGCCTTTCAAGATTTTGCTAGAATCGGCCTTGTAGCTTACAAACTCAAACTACCTCACGAACATAGTAACATACACCCTACTTTCCACGTTTCGAACTTGAAAAGGTGTCTTTCTGACGAGACTCTTGTAATCCCACTCGACGAGATCGATATCAACGAGAGCCTCAACTTCGTGGAAAAACCAGTAGAGATCATGGACCGAGAGGTCAAGCAAACGAAGCAAAGCCGTATCCCGATAGTGAAGGTTCGCTGGAATGCCAAGCAGGGACCTGAATTCACTTGGGAGCGCGAGGATCAAATGAAACTGAAATATCCTCATCTTTTTACTTAGTTATTTGTAATTACTTAAACTCTAATTTCGGGACGAAATTCTCTCTAACGGGTGGATGATGTGACAACCCGAAATTTCTATCTTGTAAATCCATTCAATTCAATCAAAAGTCAGACTTGTTTCTACTATCTTTTAGCATTGTTAAGGGTCTGTTTGAGTGTTCTAAACCTAGTACATTCAAGGATTGGGTGTTAGGAAGTATCTACTAAAGTTTATTGTGTAGCATTCAAGCCGGAAAACTCCATCACATGGAGTTTACGGCCGTAAACTAGAGCTTACGGCTGTAAGCTCTTGTTTGGCCGTGAACTAGTCTCTTAAGTATGATATTCCTTCATTTTTCTTCACTTCTCACAACTCCAAGTCAAGAACACTTCCATTTCTCGTCAAATTTGTAAGTGATTCTTTCATTTATAAGTTGATATCCTTCTTGATCTAGTAAAACCCCGTGATTTCATCCTTGAATTCATCTCTTTTTGGGGTTAGATCTTCAAGAACACCAAGAACACACACTAGTTCTTTGGGCCGTAATCACCCCTTTTAGCTTACAAATCGTAAGTATCCTTTCCATATACTTGATATTCATTAAAAGCTAATGTTTAGCATACAAGAAGCAACCATTTTAGCAAGAACATCAAGAGTTTACGGCCGTAAACCCTTGCATGGCCGTAAAACATTCTTGATTTATGTCATGGTCGTGAACCCTTCAAGTCTTAGCCGTAAACTCTAGCTATTTCATGTGTTGGCCGTAAACACTTGGGCGTGAACACATCTAGGCCGTAAACACACACTTGTGTGGCCGTGAACACCTTTAGAACAATCATATGTGATTGTAACACTTCATTCCAAGTGTTTCCTAGTCCTTAAGGTTGTTCCCTATCATTATTAGTTGTTATATACACTAATTATAAACATACATGTGTCATTATATGCTTAATAGGATCCGTTTGTGCTCGAGACTTCACTTGACACTTAGCATCCTATATCAATCTTACATTCGAATCACTCACTACATGTGAGTTCATACCCCTAAACTTATCTTTTAAATGATTTTAAATGCTTTTATGGGGGGATACAAGTAGAAAACATTATAGTTATTGTATCAATCACATTTGATTAATAACTATCAAACAAGTGGATTTCTTATACTTCAAAACTATGTTATCAAACAAGTGGATTTCTTATACTTCAAAACTGTGTTATCAAACAAACAATTTCAAAACATTTTATAAACTGACATCAAGTCATCTATAACCATTCAAATGGTTAAAACTCTTTTATATGCTAAACTCTTTATCAAACTCTTTTAAACTTATATATTGTCAACATCATGTCTATATAGATATAGTTATATAAACAAGGTTGAAAAGGCTTAGGACTGATAACTCGCTTTATTTTTTGTTCCTTGTTTGGTTGTGGACTTAGGGTATCGGTTGTTTTTCTGAGTGTCGTTTAAATCTTAGTTATATATTATGTATATGTGTATAGATATAAAAGTTCTTCAATCAGTTCAATACCTTTGGGTAGAAAAGGTGTACAAACATGATTAGTCATTCAAACAACATATCTAGTAAACTATAATAGGTATAGTTTAGAGGATTACTACTCACTATTTCTAGTATAATGAAACATACAAGAGTCAGTTCATACATGAGTCAGTTCAAGCATACTATAACGAGAAACAGAAAGAACATACTATAACGAGAAACAGAAAGAACATACAATAATGAGAAACAGGGAGGAACATACTATACACTAGAACAGAGAGAACATACTATACAAATACACGAACACTATAACATTAATGTGAGTCACTACTTCATGGCACGACAATGTACTGTTGTGTCACGTTTTGTAACCAGGGTCTCCTGGAGGGAGAGCGTGAATTTGTGTATAGATCTATACAGGATTGACCATCCTACACCTTGATGCTAGCTACAGTGGGACGTGAAGGTCTACGGGTGACGAATGTCATATCATTTCGACGTCTTCGAACGTCGTGTTTTACTAGTCAATCAAGTATGATTATAATCTCATCACATTTTACCTTAATTAAACAATTGGTTTAAGGTAGTTAGTACAATGGTAGTTACTATATACAATACTACAGTACATCTTTATTTTCCCATTACATTCATATTGTGATCTTCTCACATAAACGGTAATGTAAACTATATTTTTGGTAATGATAGTCATACTTGGGAAAAACACTCACTTTTACAAACGAACAAACATATTGAACAGTCGGGTCTTCGTTGAAGACTACATTTCATTATAAGTAGAAAATATAGGATTTTCTAGGAGATACAAACATTTACATCAAACACTTACAAACATTTACATCAAATATTTACAAACACTTTCATCAAACTTATACAAACATTCGACACTAAAATACTTATGAACTCACCAACTTTAATGTTGATCTACTCTTTCAAAATAACTTGTATTCTCAGGTCACCAGTAGACAGGTACACTGGACCAGGTTTGAGAAGACGGAGCACATTCGAGACTCGTCTTTTATTTTGATTCATATTTTGGTGTCTTTCAAACTATACATAGATCATACTTGTATTAAATTATATTATTAATGCAATGGATGATGTTGTTGCTTGTTTACTATTGTGCATTGTTATGATACTGTACATGACGTCCTCCGCCCCCGAACGTTTCCGCCGTTCTGGTTTGGGGTGTGACAATATATTTCACGCATCAAATGACTTTACATATAGGGCGCTAGTTTATTTTTGGGAAACTGACAATGTAGCACCACCAAGTTTGGTGTTTTTCTTGGATTAGTCAATAAAGTTTCTTTTTTTGCGTATTAGATTCCGAAAGTTTAATTTCACAGGGTTTGACCCCCTAGCTAACATGTTTTCAGCTTAACTCCACTTTCATGGCATCAGGATCGTATCAGAGGGTGTGACAACATGAGCGATGGTCAAGTGCCTTCAAATTTCTAGAGCCCATTTTCTTATGTATCTACTTACCTTTTTATAAGAGAAAAAGTGTAATGGTATTAAGTCGTCATAGACAGCGAAAAAAAGGAAAAACGAATGGAGCCAAGATTGGTGTAAAAGACAAAGAAATTCCAACCGATTCTTCGTGAATTTAAGTAATTAATCATTTTTTTACGTAAAAAAATTAATATTAAGGGCCTCATTTTTTTATTTTGTCTGAAGTCTCAAATCGACTTGAATTAACATTACATGACATGCTACGTGGCAAAGTGGGTTTCATGTTAATTACACATGTTAAAGTATTCACCATTATACATGAATGCTTTCTGATTGTCAACTATCACTGAAAATAAGATTTTTGATTATTGATAATATCTTATGATAGAAAAGAGACAATACAATTATTCAATTTTAGTAACATTTACACTTACCACGGTTAGCACTTAGCCCATTTTCAAAAAATAATCAAATATAGCCAAACCTTAAGTATAGTTTTAGGGATGTCAAGGGGGCAAACGGGACAGAGAGTGCATCCCTCGCCCCCGCCCCCGAAATGTCCAACCTTCCTACCCCCGTCCCCACCCCCAAATCCCCCTTGTTACCCCCGCCCCTGATTGATTTTGGGCTGCCTTTTTTTGGGCTAAAAGTTGTTGTTTGGTTAAAAAAAAGCTATTTTTAGGTAACAAATAATTATTTATAGCAGAACTTTACATGTTAAAAATAAAAAAATTATGACATCTTAAAAACATTATACTAACAACTTAAAAACAGGTTTTTTGTTGAATTTTGGAAGCTCAAAATCATGTTATTGTTTATTATATTTATATAATTAATATAGGTAAATATATGTATAATTTATTAACGGGGTCCCCATAGGGGTTTTGGGACGGGATTGCTCACCCCCACCCCTGCCCCCGCCTCCGAAATTAAAACGGGGGTTAACCTTGCCCCCGCCCCCGTACCCAACCCCCAATTTTTTTTAATAAATACCCCCAAACGGGACGGAGCCACCACGCGAACGAGATCCCATGAGACTTTTTGACATCACTATATAGTTTTCAAGATCATTAAAAACCTTACCATCACTAATAATGGCTATCACTAGCATCCTGACCCTTAAATTTTTATCTAGTGAAAATTTTTATTCATAATTGTAGTTCTACGATATACCGCTTGTCTTGCTGAATTTGATGATAAAGTAACGATAAACAAAATTAAAATGGAAAATATCATGAAAATGAACTGTAAATTAGAAAAAGGAAACTCACAAAGCAGAAAGGGGAGGAAAGGAACTGATAGGCAGACGTGCCTTCATTAGTTTGGCTGGTTTGGTGCCATATTTGTCTCGGTCCACGTAGATGTCACGTCACACTTGCCACACTTTAGCCAAAATTTGTCATTTGCTAGGTGCGGGTTGCTGTTAGGGCCAAGATCCTCACAATTTTTAGGATCCTCAAAAATCCAGGATCCTCAGCTACCTCAGGATCTCGGCCATTACCGTTATTATTTTTATTAATGTTTATAACGGTTATATTTTGTTCATAACTAACACGTGTGCAGAAGTAGTCAAGGGAAGACCAATTCTCAACGAAGAATCAGTCCAACCATGCTTAAGACCCGGAAATACCAAGTCAACGCACGTTTTAAATACCAGTTCAGCAGGATCCCGGAAATATCGGACATTTAGTTACTTAATCTAGACTATAAATACACTTGCAAAACACACACAACGGGGACAATTCTCTGACACCTTACTCATCTAGACTCACTTTATCATTTGTAATCGTATTAACAAGCTCATCTCTGTAATTTATTTTCAAATCAATAAGATCATACAAGGCAGGTGATCATTATCACCTCCCAAGGTTTTATGACGGAGATACTAGCAAGGATCAAGGGCTTTCCCTTTAAACCACTTGTGCAATTCTATTCTAATTTTGTTAATCACTTCACCTACAACACCACAACCTCTCATGAAATTTGATTATATCCACTTTGTCAATTTTTGACCAAAACAATTTGGCGCCCACTGTGGGGTCGTGGTGTTCTTAATTCTCGAAAATTATTTCTACACAACCAACTTTATCTTCTTCCTCTATTCCGCCCATTTCCTCAAAAAATCTTCCACCACCTCCAAAAGGACCTCCTAGTTAGAGGAAAACTCCAGATACCTCTACAAAGTACACCTCTCTTATCATCAGCCATGTGAATCTGGGATCCCTGAGATTCCAGTTTCCTCCTATTCTATAACAACGAACTCTTCTCCATGGGAAAGATGGTAAAGCATTAAATAAACCAACAACGGGAAGAAAACAAGACTACACTCAAGGAGATGGAATGAATTAGGGAGGAAATCTATAAACACCAAGGAGCAGCACCCTTGATCTTGCAGTCCAAGATCCTGAACTTCGACGATGTAGGATCCTCAGGAAATCGTTGTGCGATATGATCCTCAGGAAACCGCTGGGAAATAGGATCCTTAACACCAACACCTACTACCACTTGGGGTGTAACTCTAAACGAGCAAGCCCATGTGATCCAAGATCCCGACAAAATTTTCATCACTCCTGATAACAAGGATCCTGGTAAGTTCGTGAATAATAATACTTTTAATACTAACTCTATAGACCTTGCTACAGGAATAAGCCCGGTCATGGGCAAGGAACTTTGGTAGTTAAGGGAAATGATCTCAAGTGTACCCGGAGTGGTCCAACCTATACTAGAGGTATCTCCCACGAGCCATAAAATCTCAAGATTTTCTCCTGCGATAGTTGAAGTCCCAAAGCGCTTCCAAACTCCCAACATGAAGCCTTACGATGGAACCACTGATCCTGAAGAATGTGTGGCATAATACAGAGAAAGAATGGAGATCATCACCATTCCCACACATCTATAGGAAGCCTGTTTTGGTTCCACCCTCATAGGATCAGCCTTAAAAAGGGCTTCTCAGTGTTCCTCTTTATTACTTGTTTTGCTCATTTAGTTAATCTTTTCAATAGCCGATTTTCTTATAACAGGACGTTCAAAAGGATCACTAGTGATCTCCATTGAGTACTCCAGGATCCTAACAAATCCTTTAGAGATTTTGTAAGCAGTTTTGGCAAGGAAGAGCTGAATATTCCTAATATCAGCATAATCACTACAGTAGAAGCCTCCAAGATGGAATTAAAGAAGGATCCTCCCTTTTGTGAGGATCTTGTAATGACCTTGTGTAGGAAAACGACGAAGTCAGAAGTAGAACATCGAGGTTCATTAGACTTGAAGAAGGTCTAATCTTTACCATGCATGATCTTGGCGAGAAAGCAAGGTGGCCAAGGAAAGGAGAGAAATCAAGTGGTTGGAAAGACAAGTCTAAATGGTGCATATAACGTGAAGATTTCAGCCACATCACTGAGGATTGTGTAGCCCTCAGAAAGGAGATTAGCTATCTCCTAAGCAAAGGACATCTCAAAGAGATCCTAGGAAGACAAAAAGAAAAATTAAAGGAAAACGAACAGGATCTTGCGAAGATCCTGGAAAAATTACAATCCCCTCTTTCAAACGCCAAGGTAGTTAATGTTATCTTTAGGGTTTCTAATATTTTTGAAACTTCTTACTCTACAGAAAAAATACATGCTGAGGTATCCAAAAAAGAGAAAGAAGACCCTGGAAGAAGAGTTCAATAACACAAGGATCTCGGTGGATGAACGATCCTCAGTGAACATCATACTCTTAGATGCTCTGACCAGGATAAACATTCCAGAATCCAAGATAATAAAGAGATCCTCTATAATAATAGGATTCAACGGTGAAAAAAACATACTATTGGAGAGATCGAGCTACGCGTCTACATCAAAGGGGACCATACATCAAAATAGAAGGAAGTAGTCACCTGAAAAGAACCTGACCATTCAAGAGGAAGTGGAGAAACTTCTAAAAATAAGGATAATCAAGGAAGTCATGTTCCCAAGGTGGCTGGACAACGTGGTCATAGTATAGGAGAAGAATGACTCCATGATAGATGCGACAACGGGTCATGAATTGTTAACATTCATGGATGCATCATCGGGATTCCAACAAATACAGAGGGAACCATCCGACCAAGAGGATACGACATTCATAACTCCAATAGGTATTTATTGCCATTTGGTCTTAAAAATGTAGGTGCAACATACCAAAGGCTAGTCAACAAGATGTTAAAAGAGAAACTCGGGGACACCATGGAAGTCTACATCGATGACATGGTGGTTAAGAAAGCTGAAAATCACCTCAGGGATCTTGAATAAGCCTTCGATATATTAGATGAATAAAATATGAAGTTGAGCCCGTCCAAATGTCGCTTTGGAATAAAGGCGGGCAAGTTCCTTGGTTACCTGATGAAGCGAGTCCTGACCAAGGATCTTTGAATGGGGAACCACTCCTCCTATACCTTTCCGTATCTTTAGATTTTGAAAGTGCTATTCTGGCCA
Organism: Lactuca virosa; assembly: GCF_052849685.1. Classification (NCBI taxonomy): domain Eukaryota; kingdom Viridiplantae; phylum Streptophyta; class Magnoliopsida; order Asterales; family Asteraceae; genus Lactuca; species Lactuca virosa. The sequence continues at coordinate 189,354,383 of NC_136428.1, read as the reverse complement.
AGGATCTTTATGACAAACAACATCCTATTTACTATGTAAGTAAAAGTTTGTTGGATCATGAAACCAGGTACTCTCACTTTGAAAAACTAATACTTGAACTAGTTACAACTTCCACCTAATTAAGACTTTATCTTGAAACTCATATTATACATGTCAAAACTAATTATCTTATCAAGAATTTCATGAGAAATCTACAAATGTTAGATAGAATAACTAAGTGGTCAATAAAGCTCATCACATATGACATCAAATATGAACTAGGATCCTCAAAAAAGTCATACGCACTAGCAGACTTTGTGGCTGATTTTAGTGATGATCCAAAACCTGAAGCAGAATTGGAAAATCGACAACTCCAAAAAGAAGAAAGCATGGGAAAATAAACGCTTTTCGCAGATGGAACTCACAACTTTAGAGGAGCAAGCCCAAGGATCATACGAAAATCGCCACAGGGGGACATCCTACCCAGGAAGTTAGTTATAAATTCAATGCAACTAACAATGAAGCAAAGTATGAAGCATTGATCATGGGGTTATAGCTAGTCAAGGATCTTCAGGTATATGTCAATGTTTTATTAATAACTAACCACTTTAATGTAGCAACCACACTGGGGGCAGATCGCTATGTCCTAAAGTGTTAATAATAGGATATTATTGGCTAACCATAAAGAAATATGCCTTCCTGCATGATCAGAACTATGATGTATATCTCATTGATTTAGAAGCAGGAAAGGGGGCATAGTGGCTAGCATCCTGCCAAGATCTTGGAATGTTATACACCTCAAAGTGCACTTTATGTAAGTCGATTTAGTTACATTTCATCACAACCAAGGCAAGGTACATACCTACTCCTTAGTCTTGTTTCTTTCCTTTGTATATCTTTATTCCAAGAACACTACTGACTTAAGCATCGGAGGGGCATTAGCCAAGTTAACGCCCACCCGAAGCTAACATTTGCAACATGCAGAAACTCAAGGATCCTAGCCACTACGAATAGAGACTGATCATCCCTCCTCCGATTAAGTGTACTTAATCCCCTCTAAGGTTTAAAGAGTTAATAACCTCTTTCATTCGTGTTTGGGTTTCCACATGCTTGGACGCATGATATCCTACTATGGGATGTGAGTAAGGGGATCATTTCACGCTTTAGTGACTTGGCAACCCTCTTATTTCTGAATATATATTAAGATTTGAAGGTTTAAAGAGTTAATGACCTCTTTCTCACGAGTTTAGGTTTGTACACCTTGCTTGGATGCACTATATCTAACTATGGGATTTGAATAAGGGGATCATTTCATGCTTTAGTGACTTGGCAACCCTCTTATTTTTTAACATATGTTAAGATCCTAAAGTATAATCTACGGTTTATAACATCTTCATGTTATCACACGTTGGGATCTTACCCCAGAAATTACATAAGCTTTATAACATCTTTATGTTATCAAAAGTTCGGATCTTTCCCCAGAAAATACATACAAATCATAACATTTTCATGAACAAGGATATTTCCCACGCTATACGTCACAAGTTGGGATCCTCCCCAGTATATAACATTAACATGTTATCGATTGAACTTGTAACATCCATAAAAATCATGCCAATTTAAAACTTTTTAAATCATTCGAAACCGATAATTATTACAAATATATTTTCAAAATGGTTTAATGTCAGAGTATCCCAGAATCAAATTTCCGCCTTCCCGCGATCATCAGAAATACCTGAAACAATAATCGATAAATATAAGCTCGAAGGCTTAGCGAGTTACCCCCAAAATACCAACGCCATATAGATATAACCATATCATATAAACAAACAGCATGCATAATGAGCCTTCAGCCTGACTGGACCGCCTCACAGGCCTTCAGTCTATCTGGACCGCTCTCCGAGCCTTTGGCACGTCTGGACCGCCTCTCAAGGCCTTCATCCTATTCAGACCGCTTGCCGGGCCTTCGTTCTGAATAATATGCCCTCCTGGGTCTGTAGTCTATTCAGTCCACCCAGGGTATGCTGGCCTTCAGCACAAAGCAGGACTGCCTCAACCCAACCCCAATTAAACAATCATGTGCACATAAATATCATACGCTAGCATATATAACAGTCAAACCGATCTAACATATCACTAATCATAGCAACACCCTATAACCAGGATACATACCTAACCGGTCACTAACATAGCATCATCCTATATACCAGGATACCGACCTAACTAGGTTACTAAGCATATCACCATCCTAACTAACAGGATGTAAATCAATAATCATATCATGCAATAACCCGGATAAAATCCGAAAAGGACCGTCATTGGTGCCTTAGACCCTGTTGATATAGTGAGGAGAGCTCACCTCGAAAGACAGATAAATCCCACAATTGTTGCAGCTGCTACGAACCGGCTTCCACGACTAAACCAATAACCAAACCATTCTTTAATAGTTGCCCATGACAAAACTACCAAGTACTACTCCCATAAATAGTCCAACTAACCAAGACCACAATTTGTTGAAGCCCATTGGGACCAAACAATGCCCAACTCCATTGGTCCCACTAAGGCCCAATTCACCATCCAAGGACCATCAGGACAAGCCTAGAAAGGCAACCCCAACCAGAAGTCCATTACTCTAAAATCCTTAGTCCATTATGAGCCCAAACCAAAGGATAAGTCTAATACCAAACTAGCCAACATTCAAAGAGTCTAAAACTTGCACAGGAGGTTCTCACATCGTGAGGTCGCGACTTTGTCCCAGAAGCTTCCTCGAATACGTTCTCACGTCCTGAGGCTTCATTCCTCACGTCGTGAGTTCAGATCTGTCCAAAAATGAGCATTAAGCTCCTAATCCATTAAGTCTTAACATGGGACAGTCTAGGGGGTCTTCCTTGACCTCAAGGACCATAAAAATCAAAGCTTTTTAGTCATATATGTCCAATACATGACTTAAATACTAGGTAGGTCAAAAGATGGGTATAAACATCAAGATTCAAACTTGGAGCCCATAACTTGCAACAAAATCTAGATCTAAGGGTTCTAGCATAGCAAATGACTTAATGGTCCATAAAGTTGCTAACTTTATGGACCTCATGCATGATACTTCAAGATTCCATGCAAAGAAGGTAACCATAACCTAGATCTAGCAAGATTAGAAGAGAAAGGTGGGATCTTTGAGACTTACAGAGGCTTATGAACTCAGAAGTGCCACTAGAAGGAGCTTATCTTGTCCAAAGGAACCTCCACAAGAGCTTCTTCTTATTCTTCAAGGAAATCAACAACTATAGCACACCAATACCACCAACAACGGATCAAGGGCTCAAGAAGGCCGAATCTCGGGTTTTTCAGTGACTTGGGAGTGAAAGAGGCTGAGGAGAAACAACCCCAATCATACCACACCTTTAAATACCCAAAAATTAGATTTTTGGTGCATTAGGTGCGTCTCATGTCGTGAGCACTTCATTCTCACATCGTAAGCCTTAAATGAGCTTGGTCAACAAGTCACCGATCACTCGCCTGAACCACTCCAACTTCAAAACGGCCATAACTTCTTCGTTTCAACTCCGTTTTTGACGTTCTTTATATCAACGGAAAGGTGGCGAGAAGCTCTACACATCTATCAACTTTTCCTCACCTCAAATCCTTCCGAACGAAAATCCAAAATTCATAAAGAGCTCGAAATGCCACTTTACCGATTTACCCCCTTGGCTCCAAGACACAACCCAAACCCCCGGATCACTTCAATTATATTCTTTGTACCTAAATTGGTCTAGATCTCTCTTTTCCAAAGGCCCTAAGACTTATGATAACCTATCTCCAGGACACAATCTCGAATTAGGAAAGCGATTCAGAACAGGGCGTTACAACTCTCCCCCACTTAAATTCGATTTCGTCTTCGAAATCATCCTTTGCCATCCCTGGCAAGCCCGACATCCTGAGGGACACACCCACAAACCTGAACATACCATGACCTTTCCAAGGCATCCAAACCCAGCAGAAAGTTTCCAATCTGAAGAAAACTAATCCTTAATCCCATGCATCCAATTAACCCTACTTTACCTGAAAGTCTGCAATGTGGAAACTCGAATTTGGTCTGACTCCCTGACAGACCGCCCATACTAGCCATCGTTAATTCCATTCCCTTTATCCCCTAAGCAGACTACACAACCCTGGAAACCTGAAATTCCTACCAGAAAACAGAACCGCAGATCATATTATGTTGCCGACAACTCTTTATTGGACAAAAAGATTCGATTATCCTTCTAGAGGAAGCTAATACTGATAACAAAATTTCCCAGGATATGATGAACAATGGGATACAAACTGGGATACGAACCTTCTTGTTCCGACGAGTAATGTTTCCATTAACCCCCGAACTAATATACACATCACTGCCAGCTCATAACCATGAACTCCCATGACTGGCCCGATTAACCACGGCTGTAATATCAACATATCGAATCATTTCAACAATCGGGTTGAAATCCTCAGGGTTTGTTGGCCTACCGCTCCCCCTGAGCCTCGATGCCTAAGACTCACAGTCGGCCCGCACCGGGTATCTTGGCCTACTGCCTCAACCATATTGCTCCTCTTGGGTTTTCGTGCCTACGACTTATAGTCGGCCCGCACCGGGTATCTTGGCCTACTGCATAGAGCAGGACCGCCTCAACCCTCCCAACACAATGTGTTTCCATAGATAATTAGGAGCAAGATTTAACCCGGTTCTCAGAACCTAACAAAAAGGGACGCTCTAACCCAGTAACCCTCGACTTCCCGTTGACGACATTATACCTTTCCCCTACAACTCACGATTCACCCCACAAACCAAAACGTTTTCCCCCATTTACCTCACTGACCTCCAGAGTGCATGCCTCACACGGATACACTTGCAATACCCAACGCAGGTTTCCACTATAAGTCATCTCAAAATGGCCGTCCATGAATCCATTCCACGTTTCTGACCGAAACTACCACAAATCGTGCAGAAAAGACCCTTAAACAGGTCAATAGCTAACCTTTCACAATCTGAATCCATATGATACACCAAAACATTAGTATAACCTTTGACTCCTTACCCTACCATTACCAAACTCCGAAGCGACGAAAGAAGATGATCAACCAGGAACTTCCCCATTACATCCGATCCTTAACAACAACTTGAGAACATGCAGGAATACGGGGCAAACATTCCCCGGATTCATTATGATACCTGACTGTTACTCCACTCAGTCCTTACTGTTTCCTTTGTCCAATCAGTGGACTTACGACTCGCCAGGCCCCCATCAACGCATCAATCCCGAGAACACCACAAGCAGAAGTAATGAATCTTTACGATCATTAGGCCCACAGCCTATAACTGGAACGCTTCCGATAACCTATCAACATTTTCATCTTCTCGTCAGTGGCCCATTCCTTCGGGTCTGAAGGTACCCACCTTCCTCCGCTGCCCAAAATGCCTAATCAACGTTCCTCGCATCACCAAACTGTTAGATATAGTGTCTAAGCCCATAACTATATTTGGTATGTACTTGACCCGACCCAGCATGGTCCATTTGGGTTGCATGGCATTGCAATAGTTGGATAGACCAAAGTGAGAGAAAGAACACTTAAGGTTTATTAATATATTATAAGTACTAATATATTAATAATATTATTTAATTAGTATTGATCAAAGAATTAATTAAGTGATCAAAAAGAGACTAATTCAATATATGGGGTTGATTGTGTAAATAATATATTCTTGCATAGTGGGTTAATGATCCATGGTTTGTATGGATTGTTGGATTAGTGTCTAAGTCCATAACTATAATTGGTATGTACTTGACCCGACTCGGCATGGTCCATTTGGGTTGCATGGCATCGGAACATTTGGATAGACCGTTTATGAGGAAAAGACATTTTGTGACATATTAATATATTATAAGTTCTAATATATTAATATGAAATCATGTTATTTAATTAGTATTGATCAAGAATTAATTTGGACTTAATTTAGTGATCAAAAAGAGACTAATTAAATATATGGGGATTGATTGTGTAAATCATTCATTCTTATATATGTGGGCTTATGATCCAAGATTCCTTTATGTTGGGTTTAACCCATGTGGTGATCCATGGATACTCCATGGAGGTTAAAACCCATGGAGCATAAGGAATGGGTAAAGTCATGAGTTACATGGTGTAACCCTAATAGCCACACTATATAAGAACCCCTTTAGTTCAAGAAATTGGCACTAGTGATACATATTTTCAGGGATAGCCGATTTGAACATGTATGTCTTCTTCTCATGGTTATTCCAAGAGTTCATGATGTTGTGTGAACCATTTGAGGTGTCACACTTGGGGCACTAGGCTCTCAAGCTTCATTTGAGGTGTCACACTTGAGGTGTCACACTTGGGGCACTAGGCTCTCAAGCTTCATGGAGTCAAGCAACAACAACAAGGTATGTATTCTATCTATTTTATTATCCTAGTATCAATGTTTTGGTATGCTAGTTAGGATAATACCTTGGATAATCATATTTGCATGTATAATAGAGAAAACATAGATCCAAGATATTTAGGGTTGCATGTACACTTAGGAGTGTTAGAATGCTCAAAACCCAACAGTGGTATCAGAGCCTAGGCTTGTTTTCAATTATACTTGATGCAAATTGCTGAAAAATGCTGAAAAAGTCGAATTTCGGGCATTCTGGGCACTGGACTCGCCGAGTCCACTGATGAACTCGCCGAGTCCATGAAGAAAATCATCCTACTCGGCGAGTAGGTTGATACACTCGACGAGTAGGAGCCCCAGACAGCATATTTTCGAGTTTTTTGGCTAGAAATGGACTAGAAACATTACCCTAAGATGTTTTTGAACTTATAAACTTGTTTTTGATGTGGTAATGTTCATACTAATCCAATTTCAAAGATAATTGTCAATAGATTCATGTTTTGTATTAGTTTAGTGATTAGGCTAATTACATGAAAAAGTTTGATTAAATTATCTTGTTCTTATGAGTTGCTTAGATTAATAGAAAAGATTATGTGTTTTCAATCCATTTTAATCTAAGAGTTGATTCTAAAATGTGTTTTTGTAACTTGTCCTCAAGTTATATGAAAAGTCACATTTAAGTTTCATAAAACTCATAAAAGTTGGTAATGGTTACAAAAATGAAGAGTCTTGTCCTCAAGTTATGGAGGTTCAAGAGTCACTTCATTAAGTAATAAAATGTGTAACCTTAATTAATTCCATAAATTACAAAATAAAGAAAAGTTACATTCTTTTATTAGTTTAAAGTCTTCCATAACTTGTCCTCAAGTTATGGAACTTGAAGGGTTTTTTTTAATTAAAACTACTTTAAACACATAAGTTATGGAATTAATTAGTTTTGAATAGTTTCAAAACTTGCCCTCAAGTTTTGGAATTTGAAAAGTTTTCTCTTATGAATACTTTAATTCCAAGTTAGCCCTTAGAATTTTAAAAGTTAAAATTCAAACCCTTATACTATTATTATAATTTTAATTATATAGATATGTATAAGATAAAGTCAATCTTACCGTTAATAGGCCTCATTCACGAAGCCGGTCTATAAGGGGGGTATAAGGTTACTGCCTATAAAATGGCAGTTTAATGGGTGTCCACTCTCACCCACCGCTTCCTTGACTGGTGGAGGGTCGTTAGCCGAACGGGTAGGAAAGGACTATAATTCTCCCTTCATTAAAAGTATTAATGATAAATACTAAGTAACTAAACACTTGTACATTCCCAATCTTAGTTACTTAGGAAAATGTGAATTTGGTGCTAACCCATGAAATTACACTTTGCACTTTGTTTAAGTCGGTTAGTGGAGTGTGTGTGGTTAACCGGCACACTAACTCGTATTTAACAAGGTAGGCAAAGGGTAACTTGATGTTTATCATAGTATCGATGGAGCGTGTGTGGTTAACCGGCACATCGATTGAGGGGTAAACACTTAAGGGTACCAAGTATATTTGCATGGTTATTCACACCTTGTTTTGTGATCCTCGGCATCCCAGTCACAAAACCTGAAGGGCACACTCGAGATTGAAACATGTCATTGAACAGTTCAATGAATCTCAAAAGAATCTAGGAGTTTCAAAACCAATTAAAACCTAATAATACATTTCGTTTATCTTGGTGGAAATTGGTGAATCGTCATTCACCTACCTTCAAATATTTTATAGCTTGGATTGCGGCATCCCTCTTCCAAGTTATAAAAGTATTGTGTTGGGTCCTAGCCTTAATATTTCATATTGGGTGTTATATTAAGGACTTTAAATCAACTCTCTTGAATATCTCCCAAAAGATGATCTTCCCAAATCTCTTGAAACAAGCTTTCCTAAATGAAGATGATGTCCCATGGAAATCATACTTCTTTCACCTCCTCCAATTATTCTCCCTAACCCACAAGTTCCTGAAAAGTTTAAGGTCACTCAAGCAAAGGTCTATATGTGATCACATCTTGGAGATGTAGTCAGATATTGACAAGCCGGGAGAGTTGGGTGTCAAAGTCTTGAGAAAGTTGGTGACTCAACTATTTTCTAAGTCACATAGTGAGTTCCTTTGGGACTCCTATGAAACAGACTATGACAAGACCCTTAATGATCTTATCTATTTGCTAAGATCAACTTCCTAAAACTTTATGGACATTGACAATGATGACATTGGATATCCAGTAAAGCTCTCTCTTCCCAATGGAAAGGAATCGGCCATAGTCAACTCGGTTGACCAAATGGTAAAGAGAACGGCTAAGTCTGAGATAGTCCCATTATCAAGGGTCTATTGCCAAAGAAAGGTGCATTGGTTGCGAAGCTGCCAAATTTACCTAAGGATATTAAAGTCAATAAGTTTGACTCTACTTCGGGTAAAGTCCACTATCTAACTCTGCTAAGTTTCTATTCTGAGATTCTTGATACATGATGTGACTGGGTCACATGTTGATGTTTTAAGAATCAAAGAAAAAGTGAAGAAACTTAAAGAAAGAATATGCTGAATCTGATGGCATAGATGGATTTCTATCGCATAGTTTGAAGATCGGATTCTTGAGCTACTTCTTAAGAGTTATGATATATTGCTTAGGAATAAATAACAACAAAGTTTTCATGTGCTTTTGCATTGTAAGGATAGTTTTTCCGCAAAGTTTTTAAATAAAATAAATTTTTTTTTTTTTGATTTTATTTATTTTAAAATATCCTTACAATGGCATTTGTGAAAACTTTTGTTGCTTATAAGATTCCATTAAGAGCAAGAGTGGAAATATGAATTTGATTCTTTCATTTGTGGTAATGTCTAAATTTACCAAATAAGGAAAGATTCTCATCACCTAAGTTTCAGTTGGATAGAAACTTGGAATCATGCAAGTTGTATAGCATGATGAATAAGAACTTTCAAGCATTGGAAAAATTAAGACTAACTACTTGTTCACATAGATGTGTGAGTCAAGTAAAGGATCGAGTACACATTCTTGTGCACTAATCAAGCCCACCACAAATAATCGTTAAGACTATTCATCATTATTTACTAAAATTCAGTAAATATGGTTATACTTACAAGCTTAAGTGTAATTCTGAGACATTGGAAAAGGTTTCAATGTATGGCAGAGCGAATAAGAAGAATCAACTTAGGCAGAAAGATAAAAGTTTCTCAAATCTGAAAAGATGGGAGAGTACTTTAGTATCATGTTATATAATCATCTTAATGATTAAGAGACCTTATCACAATTCATCCTCTAAGTGCATTCTGGTAGCTAAGAAGAGGAGCTATGAATTGTTGAAGTGGTTAAATCAAGAAGATGATTTATACTTCGTTCTAAAAACAATTCTTAGAGTTATACTCTAAGATTGTAACTTGAGTGACATGTCTTAAAGAAGGTTTAAAACACTTGTCAAATGTAAGAGTAAAAGTTTTCTACTCTTGTACATTTGAAATTGGTAAGTTGTGATGTTTTGGATAAAACAAAGACCAACTAAGGCCAATTGTGTGAAGTGTTTGTCTTGATTAGAATCCACACTATCTCTTGAATATCTGACAAGAAAGTCTTATATGTCAAGAGGACAGTGGGAGTCTTAAAGGTCTTGAAAGTCTCAAGAACTAATCAAGAATAAAACCTGAAGTTCTTCACTAGCACACGACTTGAGGTTTATAACCTATCGTGTCGACATGTCTGTGCCTATTCAAGTTGGCTTTGCATAGGAGTTCTGAGAGTTCTCAATTGGTTGCATAGCTACTTGGAAGCAATGACAGGCCCTTGAGCTGCCAAATGGCAAGAATTTAAGATTGCACAAGTTTAATCCATATAAGTGTGGATTTGTCAGTAACCTTGTCTTGTGATTATGGTTTTGACAAAATTCATATGGATAGGAACTCATACACCATAAAATCTAAGTGTCATAAGGTTTCTCTCCGATTCATGAAAATGATGGTGAGGAAACACTTTCACTAAGTAGATTTTAGCTAGATAGCAATTGTGATATTTGCATTCTCAAAGTCGTTAGTGGAGCGTGTGTGGTTAACCAGCACACTAACATGGACTTGTGAGAAGTGGTAAAGGTCTAAACAATCGAGACTATGATTACGACATCCCTTTTCATAGTTCTTAAAATTGTTTAGACACACCTGTGAGCTATCTAAGATAAGGTGTATGATATTGATAAAGTTTTATCAAAGCAATCTAGTATCAGAAATCTGAACTTTGGTAAGAAAGTCAATAAAGTATTGTTTTTCTAGAAGTTCAGCTGATTTCTGAGTACATATCAAAGCTAGTGGGAGCATAAGTGTTATGATAATAATCATCGTGTTAGTGGGAGCATGATAATTATGATAAAGGTTGCAAGTTAGCAATGTTAATTATAGAAAACAAAAGGTTTCAATTGGGAAAAAGTTGTTTTGCTATAATTAAGGGAGAGGAAATTATACTTCATCTCAAATCTAAAAGTTTAGATTGAGGTTTTAAATCGTATTTAGTATATATATATATATATATATATATATATATATATATATATATATATATATATATATATATATATATATATATATATATATATATATATATATATATATATATATATATATGAATTTCATGTTGGAATGGCTCAACATAAGGAAATTCTATATATGGGTCCATTATTTGCGTTCTAAAATTCGATTATGATTACGGCATCCCTTTTCATAATCTGAACTATGAGAACTTGGCAAATTGAAATGGAAATGTTATAGAAAAAGACTGGTTTAGTCTTTATGTGAGACATCATGACTCGTGTCCCATATGCTTCGGATATAGGATCGATTACATGTGCTATATTTATCCTTTCTAAAATTTTCCAAATGCCTGGGGCATTAAGAAGGGAAAAGGTCTAGAACTGGATATGACTAAAAGGATTAAGCAATTGTCGAGGACAATCTAAGGTTTACCAAAGATTGGTTGCTCAAGGACAGTTGGAAGTATAGTGTTAATTCTGGAAGGACCATATTGACATAATCTGTAAGGAGGCAACTCTTGTTCAGAAGTGATAGTCAAAATGGAATATGGAAATGTTTCAAAGTTGGAAATTATTCAATCTGTGTAAGATTAGGAAACTTAATGCAAGAACGATGTTTCCAAGGAGTTGATCTCCTTGGAATGCTCTGTAATGGTTGTTGTCAAGTCTTTCTGACTCTGTGCATAATCATTACAGGAGGATCAATGCATATAAGTTTAGAATCTAACAGATTTTAGTAAATGGCATGAATTTGGAATTCTTGCATTTGCAGTAAGGATTTGGGACTGTGAAAGAGGATCATTGGAGTTATGTTCAATTGATCTAATTCACAAAGTGAAGATCATAGACAAACATAGTATGCATACTTGGTGTATGGCATGACTAGTGTTTAGAAAACATAGTGTACATGCTTAGAGCATGGGACAACTATTGTTTTAAATTCAAGAATAAAGTTGATAGCTGAAACAGTATACAATGAATAATGTGTAATCATATGGTGATAAATAAAAGGTGTTTTATTTATGTTCATAGGTTTTGATACCATATTAGATTCTATTATTATTGTGTTTCATTTTGCATGTTTTGACTTCCAGAATAACTAGGTCGTTCTTCCTGATTGACTATGTTATTCAAACTATCCACAGTCGGTCATATGTTGGAAGTAGATATGAATCAAGACTGTCATGGGTTGGCTTGTAGAGGTCTAAGATGTTGGACAAGGGGCTACAACACTCATGAGTGCTCATAAGTTCTGAGTATTGGATTCAACCCGCTCTCATTTGAATCACTTCATGGATTTTATCACGAGTGATCATGAGACGATAATATCTTATATTCTTCAAACCTAGAGATATGAGTTGTTACTATGAGTGGTTATACATTGATTGCACGAAAACGCATTTGGTAACTCGATGTTATAAAACGTGCCTTTGTGTATGATTCAACAAGTAGTAGAACAAGTAATATGAGTCGAAGTTTATCCATTCCTTTTACCTTCGGGATAAAAGCGATATATGTGGGCCCCTCGATGATTTGATGATGACAAATGGAAGTGCTCGGCCAAGCCTGGACTGATTTGATTTGTTCAATTAGTTAATCGTCATAAATCGGAAATCGGGAAACAACAAATGGACAGAGAGAATGATTATAATCCATGTCTCAGTCCATATGATATCTAGAATGGAGGAATATATGATCCCTTATCTAATGGACAAGTCATTGACAAAGGTCAGAGTTCATCTACAAGGTCAGAGTTCGACAGCGGCTTTTGAGAGCTACGATTGCCAGTTGGTTCCTGAAGTCATACGCAATAATAGTTTTAGACTTATCCAAGTGGGAGACTGTTGGATTAGTGTCTAAGTCCATAACTATAATTGGTATGTACTTGACCCGACTCGGCATGGTCCATTTGGGTTGCATGGCATCGGAACATTTGGATAGACCATTTATGAGGAAAAGACATTTTGTGACATATTAATATATTATAAGTTCTAATATATTAATATGAAATCATGTTATTTAATTAGTATTGATCAAGAATTAATTTGGACTTAATTTAGTGATCAAAAAGAGACTAATTAAATATATGGGGATTGATTGTGTAAATCATTCATTCTTATATATGTGGGCTTATGATCCAAGATTCCTTTATGTTGGGTTTAACCCATGTGGTGATCCATGGATACTCCATGGAGGTTAAAACCCATGGAACATAAGGAATGGGTAAAGTCATGAGTTACATGGTGTAACCCTAATAGCCACACTATATAAGAACCCCTTTAGTTCAAGAAATTGGCACTAGTGATACATATTTTCAGGGCTAGCCGATTTGAACATGTATGTCTTCTTCTCATGGTTATTCCAAGAGTTCATGATGTTGTGTGAACCATTTGAGGTGTCACACTTAGGGCACTAGGCTCTCAAGCTTCATGGAGTCAAGCAACAACAACAAGGTATGTATTCTATCTATTTTATTATCCTAGTATCAATGTTTTGGTATGCTAGTTAGGATAATACCTTGGATAATCATATTTGCATGTATAATAGAGAAAACATAGATCCAAGGTATTTAGGGTTGCATGTACACTTACGAGTGTTAGAATGCTCAAAACCCAACATGGATTGGATTAAAACCCATAAGGTGCTCCATGGATAGTCCATGGAGGTTACAAACCCATGGATAATGGAATATGGAAAGCAATGACAATTAGGGTTTACATGGTGTAACCCTACTTGTGTCACAACTATATAAAGACTCCTTGTCTAGCAAAATCGGACTACTACAAGCAAGAAAGAGGGCTAGCCGATTTTGTGAGTATAGTGAACTTCTCTCAAGGTTATTCCAAGAATTCTGGTGTTGTGTGAAGCATTTGAGGCATCACATTTGGGGTGCTAGGCTCACAAAGTCATCAAGGAATCCAAGCTACTAAAAGATATGTTATTCTACTTGAGTTTTGCATTACAAGTTCCCCATAACATGCTAGATAGGAAGTAAACCTTGGAAATTCAAATTTGCATGTATTTAGAGAAAACATAGATCCAAGGTTTCTAAGGTTGCATGTACACCATAGGAGTGTTAAAATGCTCCAAACCCAACAGTGGTATCAGAGCCTAAGATTGTTTTCTTGATACTTGATGCAAACTTATTGAAAAAGCTCTAAAATTTGGACTCTGCAGCATGAACTCGCCGAGTCCATGGGGGACTCGACGACTCCATGTGAAAATACATCCTACTCGTCGAGTAGGTTCTTGCACTCGACGAGTAGGAGCCCCTGAATGCAGATTTTCGAGTTTTGCTGCTGGAAATGGACTAGAAACATTACCCTAAACTGTTTTGGTGTTTTAAAACTTGTTTTAGATGGTGTAATGCTTATGCTAATCCATTTACAATGGCTAATATAAAAATTCCATGTTTTATATATGTTAATATGATTCTTGAAATTTTGATATGAATGTTCATGTTCTTATGAGTTTTAGAAGATCATAGTAATTACGTGTAATTTGCTTGTAAGTATGATTCTTGATCTTAATGGCTAATGATGGAGTCCATAACTTGTCCTCAAGTTATGGATAACCAAAAGTCACTTCTTTAAAAGTGTCATTAAAGAATAAGAGGTTACATAAAGTGAAGAGTCTTCACTTTAATAGATCATTAAACTCATAAATTATGAAATGAAAAGTCTTGAATAGTTTCAATACTTTCCCTTAAGTTTGGAATTTGTAAAGTCTCACACATTAATACTTTAATTTCCAAATTGAACCTTAGAATTTTAAAAGGTTTAAAATTCAACCCTTATACTTCTATAATATTAATAGTTTAATTATTATATATATGTATAAGAATAAGTCAGTCTTACCGTCAGTAGGCCTCATTCACGAAGTCGGTCTATAAGGGGGGTATAAGGTTGTTGCCTATAAAATGGCAGCTTAATGGGTGTCCACTCTCACCCACCGCTTCCTTGACTGGTGGAGGTTCGTTAGCCGAACGGGTAGGATAGGACCTTAATACTCTTTAAAAGTATAATGAAATTATAAAGTAACTAAACCTTTATTAATTCCCAATCTTAGTTAATTTAGGAAAAATGTGAAATAGGTGCTAACCCATGAAATTACACTAACTAGGACTAGTAAGAGTGGCAAAGGGTGACTTAAGTTTTATCATAGATCGGTGAAGCGCGTGTGATTAACCGGCACATCGATTAGGTGATAAAATTAAGGGTACCAAGTCAATTTGCATGGTTATTCACACCTTGTTTGTGATCATCGGCATCCCAGTCACAAACTTGAGAGGGCACAACCGAGATTCAAACATGCCATTGAAAGTTCAATGTATCTCAAAAGATCTAGGAATTTCAAATCCAATAAAACTTAATAATCTATTTCGTTTTCGTGGTGGAAATTGGTAAATCGTCATTTACCTACCTTCAAATATTTTATTGCTTGGATTACGGCATCCCTCTTCCAAGTTATGAAATAGTTTGTAGGATCCTAGCCATAATACTTCATTTGGGTGACTTATTAAGGACTCTTTATCTAATAAAACTTGTCTTTCTTTCTTTTCAGATGTCTTCCAACACTGCTACTGGCTAAAACCCTACAGGCTCCTTTTCCCTAATGAACTTATGGGGGAAAGTCACTTTTGATGGTTCCAATTTCAATGAATGGATTAGGAACATCAGAATGATTACTCGCTATGAGGGTAAAAAGTATGTCCTCGATAAGGAGCTAAAGGTTATCGATGAGTCAACTGCTACTCCTGAGGAGATTGCTGAGTACACTACCCATGAGAAATATGCCACTAAGGTGTCTTGCATCATGTTGGCCACAATGACAACAGAACTCCAGAAATCCTATGAAGATTTCTACCCTTTTGAGATGCACCAGGATCTGATGGATAGGTACCATCAGAGTGCTCGTCAGGAGAGGCATGAAATCATTTCCTCCATGATAACAGCTAGGATGAAAGAGGGAGAATCCATCACCGGTCACTTGTAGAAAATGCAAAGGTTCATGGACCGGTTATTGAAGCTAAATGTGGACTTTCCTGAGGACATGGCGATTGACATCATTCTCCATTCCTTACCTCCAAGTTATGATCTGTTTCGTATGACTTATCATATGAACAAGGAGGAAGTCACACTAAGTAAGCTCCAAGGACTTTTAAGGACCGCTGAAAGTGGTCTTAAAGGTAAATCGGCTGTTACACCTACTCCTACTACAGCCCCTGTACTGGCAATTGGGCAGGGAAAGGGGTAGAAGAGGAAGACCCCTTCGAAGGGTACCAAGGGAAAGTCTCTTGATGGCTCCTCTTCAAGTGGAACCAAGAAAGGTTCCATTCCTTCTTCTTCAAACCCAAAGGAAGCACAATGCTTCTACTGCCATGAAAAGGGGCACTGGAAGCGAAGCTGCCCTAAGTACTTGCAGGATGTAAAGGATGTTGGATTAATGTCTAAGTCCATAACTATATTTGGTATGTACTTGACCCGACCCGGCATGGTCCATTTGGGTTGCACTTCACCGGCACAATTTATATGGATAGTCTTTTGAGAATAATATATTTATGATTTATATTAATATATTATAAGTTCTAATATATTAATATGGAATCATATTATTTAATTAGTATTGATCAAGAATTAATTTAGAATTAATTAAGTGATCAAAAAGAACTAATTAAATATGGACTCTTATATATATGGAATGGGCCAAGTTCATTTAGGTTGGGCTAAGCTTTCATGGATGGTCCATGGAGCTTTTAACCCATGGATCCTATGTAAATGAAAGGTCATGGGTATTAGGGTTTACATGGATGTAACCCTAATCCTCCATAATATATAAAGGGGTCCTTGGCTCACAAAATTGACACAAGTGTGTGAAAATAAGAGTGGGCCGATTTTAGTGTGCATACATATTCTCTCAAGTTCTTCCAAGGTGTTTTGGTGATTTGTGATTCCATTTGAGGCTTCCACACTATTGGGGCTAAGCTCTTAAAGCTTAAAGACATCAAGCTACATCAAAAGGTATGTCATCTAACTAGAACTTTGTAGTATAGGTACTTCATAATATGGTAGTTAGGATGAAACCTTGGAATAGTTAATATTTGCATGTATAATAGAGAAAACATAGATCCAAGGTTTATAGGGTTGCATGTACACCATAGGAGTGTTAGAATGCTCAAAATCCAACAGTGGTATCAGAGCCATGGGTTGTTTTCTGTTATATTGATGCAAATGTTTTATTTTCAAAGTTGGAAAAAAAGGAAAAAAAACATGACGTTTGTCAAATTTTAAGATAATTACTTGTTTTTGTGAAAAACTAATTATTTGTAAAATTTGAATCATTTGCTATATGAGTTGAATTAGGTCAAATTTAGTAAAAGATAAAATGATATGATTATTTTATTAGTTTTAAAAGTTTGACCTAAAGAGTTTTTTTGAAACCTCCATAAGTTATGGATATGAAAAGGTTTTTAAAAAAATTGATTCAAAGTTTTTTATGGAGTTACAAAACTTGGTCTTAATGTTTTAAAGAATTTCATAAGTTGTTCTTAAGTTATGGAACATGAAACGTTTCATCATAAAACAAGTATTTAACTCCATAAGTTATGGAATCCAAAAGTTTTCAAGAGTTACAAAACTTGCCCTCAAGTTTTGGAATTTGGAAAAGTTTATTTATGATAAAAAAAAAAGAATTGAATTCTAAAACTCTTGGGTTCATAACTTAAACAATTAATTAAATGGTTTTAATTTTGAATTTAATAATTGGAATTATGATGTTTTTATTGAATAATTCAATTAACTCTTATGGACTTTATTAATAGATAATTAAAGTGTTTAATTAAAAGAGAATTAATAATTCCATAATGACATGGTTTAAATTTAATTAAATTAAGAGTATAGTTTAATTAATAGATTAAACCACCAAATATTTTAAATGTCTAAATTACACCCTTATACTATTATAATATTAAAAGTTTAATATGTTATATGTATAAGAGCAGGTCGTCTTACCATTAGTAGGCCTCATTCACGAAGCCGGTCTATAGGGGGGGTATAAGGTTACTGCCTATAAAATGGCAGTTTAATGGGTGTCTACTCTCACCCACCGCTTCCTTGACTGGTGGAGGGTCGTTAGCCGAACGGGTAGGACAAGGACTATAATTCTCCCTTCATTAAAAGTATTAATGATAAATACTAAGTAACTAAACTTTTTATAAATTCCCAATCTTAGTTACTTAGGAAAATGTGAATAAGGTGCTAATCCATGAAATTACACTTTGCACTTTGTTTAAGCTGTTAGTGGAGCGTGTGTGGTTAACCGGCACACTAACCTGGACTTAACAAGGTAGGCAAAGGGTAACTTAATGTTTATCATAGTATCGTTGGAGCGTGTGTGGTTAACCGGCACATCGATTGAGGGGTAAATATTAAGGGTACCAAGTATATTTGCATGGTTACTTCACACCTTGTTTTGTGATCCTCGGCATCCCAGTCACAAAACCTGAAGGGCACACTCGAGATTGAAACATGCCATTGAAAAGTTCAATGAATCTCAAAAGAATCTAGGAGTTTCAAAACCAATTAAAACCTAATAATACATTTCGTTTATCTTGGTGGAAATTGGTGAATCGTCATTTACCTACCTTCAAATATTTTATAGCTTGGATTACGACATCCCTCTTCCAAGTTATAAAATAGTTTGTTGGGTCCTAGCCTTAATATATCATATTGGGTGTTATATTAAGGACTTAAATCAACTTTACATGAATTTCTCCCATTGTTGATGTCTGGTTTAGACAACAATGATCTTCCCAAACCAAGCTTTCCTAATGAATATGACTTCCCGAGTTTGGCTCATGGAAGTCATACTTCTCTTCCTCCACCTCCTCCAATTATTCTCCCTAACCCACAAGTTCAAGGTCACTCAAGCCCTAATGGCAAGCAAGGTCTATGTGTGATCACATCTTAGAGATGAAGTCACATATTGACAAGCCGGGAGAGTTGGGTGTCAAAGTCTTGAGAAAGTTGGATGTTCAATCACTTTCTAAGTCACATAGTGAGTTCCTTTGGGACTACTATGAAACAGACTATGACATGAACCTTAATGATCATATCTATTTGCTTGGTGCTGCTGAATCAGCAATGATTTGGAACGATAGTAAAGCAAATTTGATTAGAAGATCAAATTCCTAAAAACTTTATGGACAGTGACAATGGTGACACTGGAAATCCAAAAAAAGCATTCTCTTCCCAATGGAAAGGGATTGACCATAGTCAACCCGGTTGACCAAATGGTAAAGAGAAAGGCTAAGTCTGAGATAGTCCCATTACCAAAGGGTCCATATGTTTATTTTGCCAAAGGAATGGGCGTTGATTGCAAAGCTGCCAAATTTACCTAAGGATGTTAAAGTCAATAAGTTTGACTCTACATCAGGTAGAGCCCATTATCTAACTCTGTTAAGTTCTATTATGAGATCCTCATTACATGATGTGACTGGGTCACATGTTGATGTTTTAAGAATCAAAGAATAGAGAGAAATCTTAAAGGAAGTATATGCTGATTCTGATCGCGAAGGTGGATTTCGATCGCATCAGAATTTTGAGCAGTTGCTTAAGAAGTTATGATATATTGCTAAGGAATAGATAACAACAATTTTCCATGTGGATTGTAAGGATAAGTTTTTCCGCAAAGTTTTAAAATAAAAGAAAATTGTTTAATTTTATTTATTTGAAGTATCCTTACAATGGCATTTGTGGAAAATTGTTGCTTATATGATTCCATTGACAGCAATATTGGAAAATGGATTTGATTCTTTCATTTGTGGTAGTGTCTAAATTTACCAAATCAGGAAAGTTCCTCATCACCCAAGTTTCAATTGGACCGAAACTTGGAATCATGCAAGTTGAATAGTATGATGAATGAGAACTTTCAAGCATTGGAAAATCAAGACTAATTACTTGTTCACATGGATGTGTGAGTCAAGTGAAGGACTAAAGGGATCGAGTACACATTCTTGTGCACTGGTCATGTCCACCACAAAGCTTGTTAAGACTATTTGATTTACTAAAGTTTAGTAAATATGGTTATACTTACAAGTTTAAGTATAATTCTGAAACATTGGAAAAGTCTCAATGTATGGCAGAACGAATGGGAAGAATCAAATTAGGCAGAAAGATAAAAGTTTCTCAAATCTGAAAAGATGGGAGAGTACTTTAGTATCATGTTTGTGATCATCTTAATGATTTAGAAATCATATCACAATTAGTCCTCTAAAGGTCATCTTAGTGCATTATTATGACTAAGAAGAGGAGTCATGAATTGTTGAAATGGTTAGATCGGGAAGATGAGTCATACTTCGTTCCAAAACAATTCTTAGAGTCATACTCCAAGATTGTAACTTGAGTGACATATCTTAAAGAAAGGTTTAAAACACTTGTCAAATGTAAGAGTAAAAGTGTCCTACTCTTGTACATTTGAAATTGGTAAGTTGTGATGTTTTGGATAAAACAAAGACCAACTAAGGCCAATTGTGTCAAGTGTTTGTCTTGATAAAGAATCCGCACTATCTCTTGAATATTTGGCAAGATAGTCTTATATGTCAAGAGGATAGTGGGAGTCTTAAAGATCCTAAAAAGAATTTCAAGAACTAATCAAGAATAAAACCTGAGGTTCTTCACTAGCACACGACTTGAGGTTTATAACTTATCGTGTTGACATATTATGTGCCCATTCCAGTTAAAGTTGGCTTTGCATAGGAGTTCTGAAAGTTCTCAATTGGTTGCATAACAACTTGGAAGCAATGGCAGGCCCTGCACTGCCAGGTGGCAAGAAGTTAAGATTGCATAAGTTCAGTCCATATGAGTTTGGATTTGTCATTATCCTTGTCTTGTGACTATGGTTTTGACGATTCACATGGATAAGAACACATACACCATAAAATCTAAGGGTCATAAGGTTTCTCTCCGATTCATGAAAATGATGGTGAGGAAACACTTCCACCAAGTAGATTTGAAGCAGATGGCAAAAGGTCTAAACAATTGAGACTATGATTACGGCATCCCTTTTCATAATTCTGAAATTGTTTAGACATACATGCATGCTATCTAAGGAAAGGTGTATGATTTTGATAAAGTTTTATCAAAGCATCTCGTATCAGAAATCTGAACTTTGGTAAGAAAGTCAATAAAGTATTGATTTCTAGAAGTCCACCTGATTTCTGAGTACATGTCAAAGCTAGTGGGAGCATAAGTGTTATGCTAATAATCATCATGTTAGTGGGAGCATGATAATTAGTTTTAGTGTTGCAAGTTAGCAATGTTAATTATAGAAAACAAAAGTTTCAATTCGTGAGGCTGCAGGGATTGAAAAAGTTGTTTTGCTATAATTAAGGGAGAGGATATACTTTATTTCAGTTCTAAAGGCTTAGATTGAGACCTTAATCATCCTTAGTCAAGAATATATATATGAATTTCATGTTGGATTGGTTCAACTTAAGGAAATTCTATATATTGCATTCTCAAAATTTGATTATGATTACGGCATCCCTCTTCATAGTTAAATTTTGAAAACATGGCAAATAAAAATATTGTAGCAAAAGACTGGTCTAGAATCATGTCTTTATGTGAGACATCATGAATCGTGTACCATTTGCTTTGGGTACAGGATCGATTGCATGTGCTATAATATTTGTCATTTCTAAATTTTTCCAAATGCCCAGAGGCATTAAGAAGGGAAAAGGTCTAGAATTGGATATGACTAAAATGATTAAGCAATTGTCGAGGACAATCTGAGGTTTACCAAAGATTGGTTGCTCAGGGACAGTTGGAAGTATAGTGCTAATTTTGGAAGGACCATATTGACATATTCTGAAAAGAGGCATCTCTTATTCAGAAGTGATAGTCAAAATGAGAATATGGAGTTGTCTCCATAGGTGGAAGTTATCTGTGTAAGATTAGAAAACTTAATGCAAGAAGCATGTCCAAAGCAATGTACTTTGAATATGAGACTTAGTTTCCATGGATTTGATCTCCATTGGAATACCTTATAATGACTGTTGACAAGTCTTTGTGACTTTGTACATATTCATTACAGGAGGGTCAGTGCATATAAGTTTAAAATCTAAACAAATTTCGATAAATGATAGGAATTTGAAATTCTCACATTTTTCGATAAGGATTTGGGAGTGTGAAATTAGAATCATTGAAATTATGTTCAATTGGTTTATTTCACAAAGTAAGGATCATAGACAAACATAGAGTGCATACTTGGTGTATGGCAAAGCTATTGTTTAAGAAAAACATAGTGTACATGCTTGGAGCATGGGACAACTAGTGTTTTTAATTCAAGTATAAAGTTGATAAAACTGAAACAATGAATAATGAGTAATCAGTATGGTGATAAATAAAAGTGTTTATTTATATTCATAGGGTTTGATACCATATTTGATTCATTTATTCTTGTGTTTCACTTTGCATGTTTTGACTTCCAGAATAACTAAGTCGCTCTTCCTGAATGATTAAGTTATTCAAACCATCCACAGTCGGTCATATGTTGGAAGTAGATATGAATCAAGACTGTCATGGGTTGGTTTGTAGAGGTCCAAGTTGGTGGACAAAGTGGTGCTACAACACTCATGAGTGCTCATAAGTTCTGAGTATTGGATTCAACCCGCTCTCATTTGAATCACTTCATGGATTTTATCACGAGTGATCATGAGACGATAATATCTTATATTCTTCAAACCTAGAGATATGAGTTGTTACTATGAGTTGGTTATACATTGATTGCACGAAAACGCATTTGGTAACTCGATGTTATAAAACGTGCCTTTGTGTATGATTCAACAAGTAGTAGAACAAGCCATATGAGTCGAAGTTTATCCATTCCTTTTACCTTCGGGATAAAAGAGATATGTGTGGGCCCCTCGATGATTTAGCGATGACACATGTGAGTGCTTGGCCAAGCCTGGACTGATTTGATTTGTTCAATCAGTCAGTCATCATAAATCGAAAATCGGGAAACAACAAATGGACAGAGAGAATGATTATAATCCATGTCTCAGTCCATATGATATCTAGAATGAAGGAATATATGATCCCTTATCTAATGGACAAGTCATTGACAAGGTCAAAGTTCGACAACGGATTTAAGACCTACGATTGCCAGTTAGGTTTTGAAGTCATACTCAATAATAGTTTTAGAGTTATCCAAGTGGGAGACTGTTGGATTAATGTATAAGTCCATAACTATATTTGGTATGTACTTGACCCGACCCGGCATGGTCCATTTGGGTTGCACTTCACCGGCACAATTTATATGGATAGTCTTTTGAGAATAGTATATTTATGATTTATATTAATATATTATAAGTTTTAATATATTAATATGGAATCATATTATTTAATTAGTATTGATCAAGAATTAATTTAGAATTAATTAAGTGATCAAAAAGAACTAATTAAATATGGACTCTTATATATATGGAATGGGCCAAGTTCATTTAGGTTGGGCTAAGCTTTCATGGATGGTCTATGGAGCTTTTAACCCATGGATCCTATGTAAATGAAAGGTCATGGGTATTAGGGTTTACATGGATGTAACCCTAATCCTCCATAATATATAAAGGGGTCCTTGGCTCACA
Organism: Lactuca virosa; assembly: GCF_052849685.1. Classification (NCBI taxonomy): domain Eukaryota; kingdom Viridiplantae; phylum Streptophyta; class Magnoliopsida; order Asterales; family Asteraceae; genus Lactuca; species Lactuca virosa. The sequence goes on along the minus strand of NC_136428.1, from coordinate 189,330,781 downwards.
AAATTGACAAAAGTGTGTGAAAATAAGAGTGGGCCGATTTTAGTGTGCATACATATTCTCTCAAGTTCTTCCAAGGTGTTTTGGTGATTTGTGATTCCATTTGAGGCTTCCACACTATTGGGGCTAAGCTCTTAAAGCTTGAAGACATCAAGCTACATCAAAAGGTATGTCATCTAACTAGAACTTTGTAGTATAGGTGCTTCATAATATGCTAGTTAGGATGAAACCTTGGAATAGTTCATATTTGCATGTATAATAGAGAAAACATAGATCCAAGGTTTATAGGGTTGCATGTACACCATAGACGTGTTAGAATGCTCAAAATCCAACAAAGGATGGGAAAGTTAAACCCACCCATGCAAGTATTTACACTATATTGTCTAAAAACTCATTGCATACTAACTCTTGGGTGCTTGATATAGGTTGTGGTATTCACATTTGTACTGATTTGCAGGGCCTAAGAAGTAGTGAAGAAGTGGAGCACGGGAAGATAAACTTAATCATGGGCAATGGGAAAGCATCACTTGTTACCAAGATAGGAGCTTATTCTTTATTGCTTAATAATGGGTTAATGTTAGATTTGAATAATTGTTGTTACTCGTCAGAAATGGCGAGAAATATTATTTCCTTTCATAGTTTGTACAAGCAAGGTTTCACCTTTTCATTTGACAATAAAGTTGGTGCTATTGATGCTTTTTATATTGATGTGTTTTATTTTAAAGCATTACCTTGTGATGGTGTATATGAAACTGTGTCGATTGTAGATAACTTAGGAAATAATGTATTTCATATTGATTCTTCTATTACTTTGGATAAAGCATCCTTGTGGCATTGTCGTCTTGGACATGTCAACAAGAAGCGCATAGGCCAACTCCAAAAGGCTGGAGTTTTGGAATCATTTGACCTAAAATCAGATGATAGTTGTGAGTCTTGTTTACTTGGAAAAATGACAAAGTCACCCCCACTGGTACGTGTGAGAGGGCTGAGGGTTTGTTGGACCTCATACACACTGATGTGTGTGGACCCTTCAAAACTGCCACAAGGGATGCTAATCGTTATTATGTGACTTTTACTGATGATTATAGTAGATATGGATATATCTACTTAATCAAGCATAAGTCAGAGACCTTTGAGAAATTCAAAGAGTTTAAGCAGAAAGTGGAGAATCAACTGGGTAGGAACATCAAGATGCTCCGATCCGATCAGGGAGCAGAGTATCTTAGTATTGAGTTCCTTGACTATCTTAAGGAATGTGGGATTGTCTCACAATTGACACCTCCTACGACACCGCAGTTGAATGGTGTGGCTGAGAGGCGCAATCAAACCTTGTTGGACATGGTTCGTTCCATGATGAGTCGAGCTTCATTACCAATCTCATTATGGGGATATGCCTTAGAGACTGCCACCCATATCCTTAATCTAGTCCCTAAAAAGAAGGTTGCCAAAACACCTCATGAGATGTGGACCGGAAAAGTTCCCAATCCGGACCACATCAAGATTTGGGGTTGCGAGGCTTTCGTGAGGCGCTAGTCGCATGACAAACTCGAACCTCGAAGCGAGAGGTGTATTTTCATCGGCTACCCACAGAAATCCTTTGATTACCTCTTCTACAGACCCAGTGAGAATGTGGTATTTGTGGCAAGGAGAGGAGTCTTTCGTGAGAGAGAATTTATAAGCCAAGGAGACAGTGGGAGGCAAATTGACCTTGAAGAAATTCAAGAGTCAAGTGATGAAGGAACCTCAAACCCTAGTAATCAACCTGAGGAGGAAACCCCTGTTGATCCGACTGACGAACACATACCTCTGAGGTGTTCCACGAGAGTTAGGAATGCACCTGAGCATTACTATGGTTTCCATATTATTGCGGAAGGTGATACGCTTATCAGTGATAGTACACTGGTAAGTCTGGATGAACCTAACAACTACACGGAAGCCATGGTAGGCCCTGAGGCTGCTAAATGGAAAGAGGTTATGGACAGCGAGATACAATCCATGTATGACAATCAAGTTTGGAACTTGGTTGACAATGTACCAGGCCGTAAGACAGTTGGGTGCAAGTAGATCTTCAAGAAGAAGACGGACATGGATGGTAATGTACACACTTATAAGGCGCGACTGGTTGCAAAGGGCTTTTCTCAAACTCCGGGAGTTGATTATGATGAGACCTTTTCACCAGTGGCAAAGATTAAGTCTATTAGGGTTATGCTAGCCATTGCTGCATTTCATGATTATGAAATATGGCAAATGGATGTCAAAACCGCTTTCCTTAATGGAAAGTTGGCTGAGGATGTTTACATGGCTCAGCCAGAGGGTTTTGTTAATGCAAAGTACCCTAATAAAGTGTGTAAGCTTGAGAAATCCATTTATGGATTGAAACAAGCACCTCGTAGATGGAATCTTTGCTTCGATGATAAAGTCAAAGAGTTTGGCTTTTCGAGGAGTGAGGATGAGTCATGTGTATATGTTAGGGCTAGTGGGAGTATAGTTAGCTTTTTGGTGTTGTATGTGGATGACATACTACTAATAGGAAATGACATCCCAATCCTACAGGAGGTTAAGTCCTAGCTTGGGAAGTGTTTCGCTATGAAGGACCTTGGGGAAGCTGCCTATATCTTAGGGATAAGGATATTGAGAGACAGGAGTAAGAGACTAATTGGACTTAGTCAGAGTACTTACTTGGATAAGGTACTGAATAGGTTCAGTATGCCGGATTCCAAGAAAGGGGAATTACCGATCCAGAGTAACGCCAAAATGAGTAAGACTCAGAGTCCGAGTACAGAGGCTGAGATAGCTGAGATGAGTCATGTACCATATGCTTCTGTTGTGGGCTCAATCATGTATGATATGACTTGTATTCGCCCTGATGTGGCCTTTGCTTTGAGCATGGTCAGTAGATATCAAGGGAACCCTGGCAAGGCTCACTGGACTACGGTAAACAACATTCTCAAGTATCTGCGAAGGACTAAGGACTGGGTCCTTACCCTTGGTGGCAGTGATGACTTGAGAATGGTAGGATATAGCGATGCTAGCTTTCAGACTGATAGGGATAATTTCCGCTCTCAGTCAGGCTGGGTCTTTATCCTCAATGGAGGAGCAATTACTTGGAAAAGTTCCAAGCAAGAGACGGTAGTTGATTCAACTTGCGAATCAGAGTATATAGCAGCAATCGAGGAAGCAAAGGAGGCGATATGGCTAAAGAACTTCATTGGAGACCTTGGAGTTGTACCAGCTATAAAAGAGCCAATGGAAATTTTCTGTGACAGCGAAAGTGCGGTTGCCTTACCTAAGGAACCAAGGGATCACGGCAGATCCCGACACATTGACAGAAAATACCATTTCATTAGACATTGAATAGAAGAAGAACTCCTTGTGGCAAAGAGGGTATCATCAGATGAGAACCCAGCAGATCCCCTCACGAAGGGACTGAGTAGGGTTAAGCATTTACAGCATGCGAGGCGCATCGGGCTGAAGGATGATATTAGTTTTAATAATTAGATAGTTTTGAAACTTGTAAAATGCAATTGACATTTGATGACTAAATAAAAGTTGTTTATTTATGAGTAAAGTGTTACTATCTTATGTTAATCGTTTACTATTGTTTCAATTTTGCATGTTTTGACTTCCAGGATAATTATATTATTCAAACTCTCCACAGTCAGTCATACTTTGGAAGTAGGTATTGAATTAAGACTGTCATGAATTGGGTGTGTAGATTATCTAAGCTGTGTTAGACATAGCAATGGTTGCTGCAACATTCATGAGTGCTCATAAGTTCTGAGTATTAGACTCAACCCACGCTCACTTGTATCACTTCATGGAATTTATCTCGAGTGATCGTGAGATGGTAATATCATATAAATCTTCAAACCTAGAGATATGAGTTGTTGACTATGAGTTGGATATACATTGATTGTACGAAAACGCATTGGTAACTCGATGTTATAAAACGTGCTTTTGTGCATAATTCAATACGTAGTCAGTACAAGCATATGAGTCGAAGTTTATCTGTTTCTTCTAGGATTAGAAGCGATATCTGGGCCCCTTGATGATTTTGTTTTGACCTATGTACCGGGCCCGGTCAGAACCTAATTGATGTGTTCAATTTAGTTCTATGTCAAACAGATCAGAGATCGAGAAACAACTGCTGGACAATAAGTACGACATTGTTCCATGTATTTGTCCGACTGATATCTTGAGAGCAGAGGATTATATGATCACTTATCTTAAATGGTGTATCATCATCATCATCATCTTAGTTCCAAGATACTTTGAAAGAGCTACGATTGCTAGTTGGATTCTGAAGTCATATCTGCAACTATAGTTATTAGACTTATCCAAGTGGGAGACTGTTGGATATAGTGTCTAAGCCCATAAATATATTTGGTATGTACTTGACCCGACCCGGCATGGTCCATTTGGGTTGCATGGCATTGCAATACTTGGATAGACCAAAGTGAGAGAAAGGACACTTAAGGTTTATTAATATATTATAAGTACTAATATATTAATAATATTATTTAATTAGTATTGATCAAAGAATTAATCTTGAATTAATTAAGTGATCAAAAAGAGATTAATTAAATATATGGGGTTGATTGTGTAAATAATCTATTCTTGTATAGTGGGCTAATGATCCGTGGTTTGTATGGATTGGGTTAAAACCCATAAGGTGCTCCATGGATAGTCCATGGAGGTTACAAACCCATGGATCATGGAATATGGAAAGCCATGACAATTAGGGTTTACATAGTGTAACCCTACTTGTGTCACAACTATATAAAGACTCCTTGTCTAGCAAAATCGGACTACTACAAGCAAGAAAGACGGTTAGCCGATTTTATGAGTATAGTGAACTTCTCTCAAGGTTATTCCAAGAATTGTGGTGTTGTGTGAAGCATTTGAGGCATCACATTTGGGATGCTAGGCTCACAAAGTCATCAAGGAATCCAATCTACTAAAAGGTATGTTATTCTACTTGAGTTTTGCATTACAAGTTCCACATAACATGCTAGATAGGAAGTAAACCTTGGAAATTCAAATTTGCATGTATTTAGAGAAAATATAGATCCAAGGTTTCTAGGGTTGCATGTACACCATAGGAGTGTTAGAATGCTCAAAACCCAACACAAACAAGCATCGCAATACTGAAACTCTACCACGCATGATTCCCTTCTTGGGACAGGTTGCTACTCAAGAGTTTCCAAGCTCTTCTACATGACCACTGACAGTCCCTAAGGGTACTCTATAAGTGATAACCAGCAAGTACGAAATGTACAATTCCACAGGTTATTGTCACAAAGCAACATGCTCAATACCAAAATGTAGATCTAACAAAATACATATAGAGTCTTCAGCATGACTGGACTGCCTCACTAGGCCTTCAGCCTATCTGTACCACTCTCAGAACCTTCAGCATGTCTGGACCGCCTCTCCGGGCCTTCAGCCTGTCTGGCCCGTTCTCCGGGCCTTCGGCCTGACTGGTACGCCCCGCTGGCCTTCAGTCTATCCTGACCACCCTAAGTCTGGTGAGCATAACCTTGGATCCATCCTGGTGCCCTCTCCCATATAGCCAGTTCTCCCCCACTTGGGGTTTCGAACTCCTAATCCAATCCGTAAACTATACTCCCAGCCTAACTCTAGACCTCGTGTTAATCGCCCACCCTCTCGGGAAAACCGTGGTCTGATCCCTGACCCGCGTATCCGCCACATACGCTAAATATCCCGCACACCCGTACTGAAAGTACTCCCGAGCCCTGGAAGCTAAAAAAACCCTCAATGGCTAATGCTCCATATGAGAATTCCCAATTCTCCCCCAATTGGGACACTAACCACTACCTACTAGTTGTGAAACCAAAACACCACTTAACCATCCCTACTAGGTATTACCATACTTAACCATGGAATGATTAACCCTGGAATGAATAACCTACGCAAAACAATCCTCTCGGCACAGAGCAACCGAACTTCAAGAGAAGCCTGAATCCCAACTGAATGCTTCTGAATCTCCAAACCACAACTAGTGACCTTGGAATGGTGATTCTCTATCCTAACTTCTCATCCTCAATGCATCCCTGGATCCTAACCATCTACAACCCTTCGATACTAAATTCCCCTGATCCTCATATCACCTAACATCTTATGCAGAAGGTAATGGAAAGTTCACAATATAATCATAAACAGTGATATAAAAGGTAGAAACATACCAGCAACTGCATCTGGTGCTGCCCTTGCCTCCTCTGTTGTAAGCTGGAAAGCACTTCCTTGAGCCCTAGGAGGCTCTGCTCTACCTTGAGTCCCATAAGTAATCCTCAGTGTCACCGGCGCTGGAGCATGCACCGGCCTGGCAGCGAGCTGTGGACAGTTGGTCATCACGTGACCAACCTGATGGCAGTGGTAGCAAATCCTCATATCCTGAACCGGGGCTAGCTGGCAACAATCTCTCGCATAGTGCCCCTCCTGTCCGCATTTGAGGCACGTGCTACCCGATCTGCAAACCCCCAAGTGACCCTTCCCACACTTGCCACAAGTGCGACCCTGCTGTCCTCTTGTCTTGGAATCAGTGGTCTTAGACCGTTTTGGCGCCGGCTGTGACTGCACCGGGGCCTGTCTCTGCTCCCGTAACTGTAACTCGATCTCAAGCTCACGCCGCCTAGCGGCCTCCTGTAACTCCAGCAAGGTATCACATTGCTAGGTAGCAACAAACTGACGGATGTCAGTCTTGAGCATGCTCAGATAACGTGTCATCTGAGCTCGCTCGAAAGCAAACTCCGGGCAGAACATTGCCTTCTCCATGAACATACGGGTGATCTCCGTCACCGTCTCAGCATCATGTCTCAACTACAAAAACTCCTGAGCTAACTGCTCCCACTCTCTGATCATCAGTGTACGACCCTGTCATCAACCTCCACCAGTCCTTTGCCCCGGACGTTAGCAGGTTCAGAGTACATCTGACCTTCTGGTCAGCAGGACATGAGCACGTCAAGAAACACTCCTCCACGTCAGAAAGCCACCTCATGGCTATAATCGGGTCATGAATTCCCTCAAAAGTCGGGGGCTTCGTGTTATCGAAGTCCCAGTACTGAAAAGCCCGGCTAGCTCTTCCCCTGCCGCCGTTACAGCTGCTGCGACAGCCGTCTCTGTAATGGTTGCATAGCGCTCGTCAAAGTACTCAACCATGGCATTCTTAATAGACCCAAATATCTCTAGCAACTGTGATCGGAACAGTGTAGCAACCTCATCCTGCAGGATCTCTCGAATCCTATCATCCATCTTATCCGGTCTCATCTGACTGATAGTCTCGGGTACTGCTGGTTCCACCTGACTGCCATCTCCTGATCCTGATCTGGATCCAGTCACAAATCGTCTAGTAACCAGCATGCTGAAAATATATCAAAAAGATATTAGATAATCCGCATAAACAACGGGGAACCTACTCCCAACTAAACCCTAGGGGTTGTGACTTCCTTGCTACGCGTATGGGTCCTGCGCTTTCAATAGTATGGGCCCATACTACCTTCCACACCTACCCATATTTGTCTCAAGTATCATCATAACGCCCTAACAATATACATAAACATAGCGAGAGCTCAATCCTCACTCATAAAGGAATGCTAAATATCTCATACTGGCCTACTGACCTCGCACAACCCACCCATCCATGAAATTTCCACAAACCCTGCAGCACTCGTGTATGCTAGCCATACATAATGCTGGACCATATAGACTTTCGAATACCTGATCCTAACCTAAGCCCTTAATCATACGAGAATAGGAAATAAGTCCAAACCAAACATTCTCATGTTATAAGATCTTAATTATGTACGGCCGTGTTGCATACACTAAGAAACTACAGTAATGATATCAATTTCAAATAAGGAAAAACCCTATGCTACCAGACATCATATAATCACGCAATTCTATCATGCAATTCCTGAAGATCCCTAGCCTAGTACTAGCATGTTGTTCTAACATATCACTAAAATCAAATAATCTGTAAGGTATCTTGGGGTCTATTCGAGAGCTTCGGTTTATCGTACACTTGCATCCTCCTTTAGTATTTTGAAAACCATTAAAAAAATCATTTTAAAATCTTGTCCTTAGTGATGGATTTTCAGCATTCTAACAATCCTATGGTGTACATGCAACCCTAGAAACCTTGGATCTATGTTTGACTAAGATACATGTAAATAATTATTTTTCCAAGGTTCATATCCTAACTAGCATGGCATGGGGTACTTGAATTAATAAAACTAGTATAATTACTTACCTTGTAGTAGTAGTTGATTGCTTGGAGTTTGAGAGCCTAGCACCAATAATGTGGATGCCTCAAATGGAAGTCACAAATCACCACAAAGTTGGAAACTTGAGAGAATAGTCACAAACTTCTTGAAATCGGCCCTCTTAGCTTACACACATCAACTAGTGCAATTTCAAGAACCAAAGCCTCCTTTATATAGTGTGGTGGATTAGGGTTACATCCATGTAAACCCTAATACCCATGTCTTTTCATTTCCATGAGATCCATGGGTTAAAGCTCCATGGAGTATCCATGGACTTTCCATGCAAGCCTAGCCCATTCCAAATAAGCATTAGCCCACACTATATAAATACAAGAGCCCAAATTTAATTAGTCATACTTTTGATCTCTAAATTAATTCTAAATTAATTATAGATCAACACTAATTAAATAATATGATTTTATATTAATATATTAGAACTTATAATATATTAATAAATCATAACTTATACTATTCTCAAAAGATTATCCGTAAATTGTTCGGGTGAAGTGCAACCCAAATGGACCATGCCGGGTCGGGTCAAGTACATACCAAATATAGTTATGGACTTAGACACTATCTCCAACACTTAGTTTGATACTGGAGACACACGAGTGTTTCCTCCAATTCACTCAAACCAAGGCTCTGATACCAACTTGTAACATCCATAAAAATCATGCCAATTTAAAACTTTTTAAATCATTCAAAACCGATAATTATTACAAATATATTTTCAAAATGGTTAATGTCAGAGTATCCCAGAATCAAATCATAAAAACATAAGGAGGTGCACAATCACGCCTTCGCCTTCCCGCGATCATTAGAAATACCTGAAACAATAATTGATAAATGTAAACTCGAAGGCTTAGTGAGTTACCCCCAAAATAGCAACGCCATATAGATATAACCATATCATATAAACAAACAGCATGCATAATGAGCCTTCAGCCTGACTGGATCGCCTCGCAGGCCTTCAGTCTATCTAGACCGCTCACCGCGCCTTCGGCACGTCTGGACCGCCTCTCAGGGCCTTCAACCTATCCGGACCGCTCATCGGGCCTTCGGTCTGACTAATATGCCCTCCCGTGACTGTAGTCTATCCAGTCCGCCCAAGGTATGTTGGCCTTCAGCACAAAGCAGGACCACCTCAACCCAACCCCAATCAAACAATCATGTGCACATAAATATCATACACTGGCATATATAACAGTCAAACCGATCTAACAGATCACTAATCATAACAACAACCTATAACCATGATACAGACCTAACCAGTCACTAACATAGCATCATCCTATATACCAGGATACCGACCTAACCAGGTCACTAAGCATGTCACCATCCTAACTACCAGGATGTAAATCAATAAGCATATCATGCAATAACCCGAATACAAATCCGAAAAGGGTCAGCATTGGTGCCTAAGACCATGTTGATATAGTGAGGAGAACTCACCTCGAACGGCAAATAAATCCCACAATTGCTGCAGCTGCTAGGAACCGGCTTCCACGACTGAACCAATAACCAAACCATTCTTTAATAGTTGCCCATGACAAAACCACCAAGTACTACTCCCATAAAGGGTCCAACTAACCAAGCCCACAATTTGCTCAAGCCCATTGGGCCCAAACAAGGCCCAACTCCATTGTGCCCACTAAGGCCCAATTCACCATCCATGGCCCATTAGGGCAAGCCTAGCAAGGCAAGCCCAACTAGAAGTCCATTACTCTAAAATCCTTAGTCCATTATGAGCCCAAAACAAAGGATAAGTCCAAGACCAAACTAGCCAACATTCAAAGAGTCCAAAACTTGCACAGGAGTTTCTCACGTCGTGAGCACCTTATGCTCACGTCGTGAGGTCGCGAATTTGGCCCAGAAGCTTTCTTTAATACGTTCTCATGTCGTCAGGCTTCATTCCTTACGTCGTGTGTTCAAATCTGTCCAAAAATGAGCATTAAGCTCCTAATCCATTAAGCCTTAACATGGGACAGTGTAGGGGGTCTTCCTTGACCTAAAGGTCAATAAAAATCAAATCTTTTTAGTCACACATGTCCAATACATGACTTAAATACTAGTTAGGTCAAAAAATGGGTATAAACATCAAAATTCAAACTTGGAGCCCATAACTTGCACCAAAATCCAGATCTAAGGGTTCTAGCATAGCAAATGACTTAATGGTCCATAAAGTTGCTAACTTTATGGACCTCATGCATGATACTTCAAGATCCCATGCAAAGAAGGTAACCATAACCTAGATCTAGCAAGATTAGAAGAGAAAGGTAGGATCTTTGAGACTTACAGAGGCTTATGAACTCAGAAGTGCCACTAGAAGGAGCTTATCTCGTCCAAATGAACCTCCAAAAGAGCTTATTCTTCTTCTTATTATTATTATTATTATTATTATTATTATTATTATTATTATTATTATTATTATTATTATTATTATTCTTCAAGGAAATCAACCACTATAGCACACCAATACCACCAACAATGGCTCAAGGGCTCAAGAAAGTCTAATCTCGGGTTTTTTAGTGACTTGGGAGTGAAAGAGGCTGAGGAGAAACAACCCTAATCATCCCGCACCTTTAAATACCCGAAAATTAGGGTTTTGGTGCCTCAGGTGCGTCAAGAGTCGTGAGCACTTCATGCTCACGTCGTGAGCCTTAAATGAGCTTGGTCAACAAGTCAACGATCACTCGCCCGAACCACTCCAACTTTAAAACGGCCATAACTTCTTCGTTTCAACTATGTTTTTGATGTTCTTTATATCCACGGAAAGGTGGCGAGAAGCTCTACACATCTATCAACTTTTCCTTACCTCAAAACCTTCCGAACGAAAATCCAAAATTCATAAAGAGCTCGAAATGCCACTTTACCGATTTACCCCTTGGCTCCAAGACACAACCCAAACTCCCATATCACTTCAATTATATTATTTGTACCTAAATGGGTCTAGAACTCTCTTTTCCAAAGGCCCTAAGCCTTATGATAACCTATCTCCAGGCCACAATCCCGAATTAGGAAAGCGATTCGGAACAGGGCGTTACAGAACTTGTGGTGTTACCCAAGACTTTTGTCAAGGTTTATAACCTAAACAGGTTATCCTAATAAGGGAATTCCCACGTATGATCTTATGATTAAGGATCCTCATCCTTAAGGATCCTCATCATTAAGGATCCTCATCGGTAAGGATCCTCATCAGTAAGAATCTTATCATCAGAAGTCAACAACGATCCTAAGTTATTTCCTAAGTTGAGATTTATCCTCAGTAAATTCTAAGATTAAAGAACTTATGAAGCTTAATGAAAAACTCGAAGACAATCAGGTTCCATCTTTCCTTGTTCTTAACTTTGAAATTTTTTAAGTAAAATTAAGGATCTTAAAGTTTTTAGGATCCTAAACCAATTGCTGATTTATAAACTTTCATCACTACATAGTCATTTACTATTTTGAATTGATATCTTTAAAGAAGTTTTAAAGCACTTAGATTTACAAAAATTAGTTGTTAACAAATTATTTTATACTTGTTTTATTATAAAAAAACATATGTTCAGATCCTAAAGTAAAATTCTAAGGTTTATAACATTATCATGTTAGGAGCTTCCCTAGTATTATTTAAGTTGGGATTTTCCCCAGTATATCTCCTGTTGGGATTCTCCCCAGTACATCTGAAGTTGGGATCTTCCCCAGTTATTATCTTAAATTGGGATCTTCCCCAGTATTACTGAAGTTGGATTTTCCCCAGCATACCTTCAGTTGGGATCTTCCCCGGTACGTCTAAAGTTGGGATTTTCCCCAGTTATTATCTAAAGTTGGGATAATCCCCGGTAATTCTTAAGTTGGGATTCTCCCCAGTATAACTATACATTGTGACCTTCCCCAGTGAATTCCTATGTGGAATCTTTCCCAATATTACCTAAGTTGGGATTTTCCCCAGCGACAGTTAAGTATTAATTTTCCCTAGTAATTTGCTAAAGTTTATAACACTGACGCGTTATCTCATGTTGGGATTTTCCCCATAAAATATCAAATGTTTATAACATTCTCATGTTATCATACAGTTTGGATTTTTCCCAATATTTTACTAAGATTGGGTCACTCCCCTGAATATATGCAAGACTTGTAGCATTGCCATGTTACAAACAATAGTAGTTTTCTCAGTTGAATTTACCTCCAAATGATTTCTAAGACGGAATCCTCCCCAGTTCACTAAGTAGAAGCTAAACAAGGATCTTCCATGATGAAATCCCAAAACAAGAATCCTCCTGATATAAGCTTCAAGATCACGTGGAGCTAAAAGACTTACAATACAAAACTTCTGCTAAGTCAAAAGTCTTCAGAAGGTCAAAGTTAAACCTAAGGGTCATCAGGTTCTATCTATCCTTATTTCCTAAAGTTTATCCTTATAAAAAGATAATCAAAAGCTCATCCTTTTTAACTAAGGATCCTAACGGTTTCAAAGTCCTTGGCAGATGATTAACTATCCTAGATTATTAGGATCCCAAGAATTTTTGTAAAACCTGAACTCTTTAGGATCCTAATTGTCTAAGGATCCTCAAGAAAACCTATTTTGATTCTGTAACCAAATCAATCATGCAAGAAAAGAGATAGACCAAAGCATCAGTATTAAAAAGGGTTACCTTCCAACCCAACAAAAAAGAAAATATTGTTTACAGAACAAAATTTTAAAATTGTTTTTAAATTTATCAAACTTAATTCAAGGTTTTATCACCCCCAACTGGGATATACTCTATCTCTTTCTTCTCTTCTATACAGGATCATGACCAACATTTACAAGCTCACCAGTCAACTTAGCAAGGGTTTCATGCCAATCATTCTAGGATCATGCATTCTCCACATCCTTTGCCAGCTTGATCTTTACCTCTCAGTTGACCTCAACAACACTGCTATTAACCTCAGGAATCAACTCCTCGATCTCCAGCGCATGCTCCACCCGATCAAGCTTAACCTTTAGATCTTCGGTGGATCAAGAAACATGATCAAACAACCTGTAAAAGATCACGATTGCCAGAAAGAGAGCAGCTTCCTCAGCGCCTCGTCCACCCCAAGGCTCTCAGCAGACTTCCTCTTTTGGGATCCTGGAGTATTGACGGTCACATTTATCGAGGTTCTCTCCGGAGGAAGAGAAGATGATTTCTTCTCCTTCTTCACCACAAGTTGGCCACCAGACATGGCAGAGTCGATATCAACAAGGGTGAACCAAGCACTAGAGTGTATAGCCTTGGATCCTAAACATAACAAAGGAACTCAATAAGTTCAAGATCCTTCATGAAAAATAAAAAAATAGACAAATAAAGGAACTTTACCTTTCGACGTGGTGGCAATAGCAGATTTACCTTTCAAACCTAACGGATCTTTCAGTCTCAGGCAAAGCAAGGAAACTCCTAATCTTCTCCTTGGTATCTTCAGCAGCAGGGACAGGATCCTCCAACTTGAAAGCTACATCAAAACAAATAAAACAAGGAAGTGTGAATTTTACATCATCAACGAAATAAAATAAAATCCTACCTTTTCTAACCCGATTTCTTGGCAGGAGATCACCGACGAGATGGATTCACGTTTCATAAAGAACTATTTCTCTTTCAAAGAACCTTCATTTTGTTTTGATTTCAAAATAAGATGTTATGTATTTTTTTTTACTCTGAGCAGGAAAGGACAAGACCCAAAAGTTTGGAAATCACAAACATGGGCCAACTTAGCTAAATCCCATGTCTAGATCCTTAGATTGATTCAATCGATCAACCTAAAGTAGGATCCTCCAGATCATGAGCATAGTTTGGATGGGACCAACCTAAGTAAGAGAGACGAAGTCAGGTTGGGTCTTAGCATCAAAAGGCTTGAAAATAACATCAGAAGGAAAAGTTCTGATTGACTTCAAGGACTCAATGTCGTCATCACCAAAAGAACAGGTCTCTTCATAAGACAGGATCCTCTATTCGATGAAGTCCTGGTCGAAAAATCAAGGATGCTCGTGCGAGAATGGAGTGTCTCTTTACCCATAATCAACAAACAAGAAAAATAAGAATAAAGGAGAAAGAAATTTAACTTCAAAACAATGAGAGAAAAGTGATTTGACAACATAATCATATCTTTTGAACGGATACAATTCTATCCGTTAGAGTTTGAATTTCGAACCCTTTATTTCCAATTAATTAAATTATACACTTTAAATACCTGAAATCAATTTAAATATTTTGCAGGTATAATTTGGGGGCATTTGTTGGGCCAGGATCCTCACAATTTTTAGGATCCTCAAAAATCCAGGATCCTCAGCTACCTCAGGATCTCGGCTATTACCGTTATTATTTTTATTAATGTTTATAACAGTTATATTTTGTTCATAACTAACACGTGTGCAGAAATAGTCAAGGGAAGACCAATTCTCAATGAAGAATCAGTCCAATCAGGCTTAAGACCCGGAAATACCAAGTCAAAGCACGTTTTAAATACCAGTTCACCAGGATCCCGTAAATATCATACATTTAGTTACTTAATCTAGACTATAAATACACCTGTAAAACACACACAACGGGGACAATTATCTGACACCTTACTCATCTAGACTCACTTTATCATTTGTAATCATATTATCAAGCTCATCTCTGTAATTTATGTTCAAATCAATAAGATCATACAAGGCAGGTGATCATTATCACCTCCCAAGGTTTTATGTCGGATATCCTAGCAAGGACCAAGGGCTTTCCTTGTAAACCACTTATGCAATTTTGTTCTAATTTCGTTAATCACTTCACCCTACAACACCACAGCCTCTCATGCAATTTGGTTAATATCCACTTTGTCGATTTTTGACCAAAACAGTTGCCACACTTGCCATGCTACTTTTTTTAATATACAAAATAAATATTTCAAACATGGCATTTTTTAAAAAACTAGAAATTCATTGGAGTTAAAATAAAAACATAGAAATTCAAAAATACAACAAACATACCAAACACACCAAAAAAAATTGAATTTAAAATAAAAACATAGAAACTAAAATTACCAAACCCATATAGACCTAAATGACATTTTCATCGAAAAATTGACCTTCTAAATCGTAGACCGGTTCCGCGTTAAGATCAACGTGGTCGACGTTCCAAATATGTTCTGTTAAGTCCCTACGAAAAACATGACGCGTCTCAACATCAAGAACTATTTCCCTCCTTGACATTTACTCCGCGCTTCCAACCTCAAAAGCTTGTGTCGGTGGAACGATCTCGTTTTTGTTATACTCACATATTGCATTTCATTCGTCTTCGAGAATCATATATGCAATATGATACAAGTATACATCACCTCGCTCATTTTCTTCTCCTCCTCCATATAAGGCGCAAGATATTTAAGAATATGCCAATGTTTTTTCAAAGCTCCAAATGCTCGTTCAACATCCTTTCTCGCCTTCTCTTGAGCTCTCTTAAACTTCAACCTTTTGCAATCATTTGGAAAAGATAATGACTTCACAAAACAAGCACGCTCCGAATAGAACCCATCCACAAGATAATACCCGTTCCTATACGATGTTCCAACTACTTGAAAGGATGAGTCGGGCACAGTTCCGTTATACATGTCGTCAAGTAACAGAGACATGTTAAGAACATTAATGTCATTGAGAGAGCTAGCTGACCTAAAGAATGCATGCCATATCCACATATCATGTGAGGCCACCATTTCAAGTATAACGGTTGGATAACCATGATCACTTCAGGTGTATTGCCCTTTATAGGCATTCGGGTAACAACCCCATGCCCAGTGGAGGCAATCTAAGCTTCCTAACATTCCAGGAAAGTCGAGCACATTTGAGTGATGAGCATATAATTGTAGGATGTCACTACAAGTAGGTTTGTGCATATATCGTGGACCATATAATCTCATGACATACTTGCAAAATTTGTGAAGGCTAGTTCATGCAGTACGTCCGGACATCCTAAGGTTCTCCTCTAGTGCATCGGGGAAAGTGACATACACTAATTGACGAAGTGCAGCAGTGCATTTTTGTATAGAAGTAAAACCAACTGTACCTCTAGCATCTCGACGTTGTTGAAAAAATGGACACGCTGCCATGATGTTGTTGACGATACGCAAAAACAAAGATTTATGCATACGGAACCGGCGTTAAAAATAATATCCTATAAACGTGGCGTCATCCACAAAGTAATCTTGCATGAGTCGTTCATTAGCCGCCTCACGAAATCTTTGTATGTACCTTCTCTTCCTCCGACGTGCATTCTCCGCATTTTCTTGTTGTAGTTGCTTGATCATCTGTTTCGCCTCCCGAATAACCTCTATGGTCGTTTCAAGCAAGGCATCAAACATGACCGATGAAGATGGCAAAAACGATATTTTGAGAGAGTGGATATGAGTTGTAAATTGATTTTGATGAGTTAAAATAGTTAAGGGTTGTAGTATTTATAGGAGGGTTTAAAAAAAAACAAAAATAAATAAATAAATAAACGGAAGTAGCCGTTGCAGCCACCCCATTGGTCCACTCAACATAGCTAAACTCAACATTTACTCACCGAGATACCGAGCCGGGGTCGGCCCGGTGTGCGCCGAACTCGCTGAGCTCTTTGCCGAGCCCATACCGTCTAGCCTTAAAGCTAATTCAAAACTTGCGTTCATCTTCATTGATTTGGGGTTTGTATGAATCATCATCACCCTTCAATTTGTAAAAGAGATGAAGGCGAAGGTTGTGTAATGGGGAGTAGGGGTGAGCAAAAACCGCATCGCAACTAAAATTAACCGAATAAACCGCAACCGATAAACCGCAATAAAAACCGATGGTGAGGTTTTCTGTTTTTTAAAAACCGCAAATTTGCAGTGCGGTGCAATTATTAGTTTTTAAAAACCGCAAAAAACCGCACCTTACCACATATATTATATAATTTTTTATATTAATTATTAATATATTAAATATTAAAAATAAGATAAGATTTATTTATTAATACATATTAAATATTAATATATTAATTATTAATAATTATTAATATATTATATAATTTATTTATTGTTAATTACTAGTGATTTGATGTTTTTAAGATACTAGTCTTTTGTGATTTAAATTAATTGTCTTATACCTTATGATTTTTTATTATTACAAATAGTATGTTTGAACTCTTAAAATCGTTTGAACTTTAAACTGCGGTTAAAAACCTCAAAAAATAACCGTACCAAATCGATGCGATTAATAACCGAAACACAAAAAAACAAAATCGCACCAAACAGTTCTGAAAATAGATTAACCACATTTGCGGTTAGTGGTGAGCTTTTGGCCAATAACCGTACCGAACCGCACCGCGCTCACCCGTAACGGGAGGTGTAAACCCATGTTGAAGTACATTACTTTATTTCATATCAATGTCCTGAATGTAGAAAAATCTTATATCTTATATATGTATATATTTTTACACAAAACTAAATCACGATTAGATACAATACAAATACAACTATTTTTATTCAAATATAATATAATTATCAATATTTTTACAACGAAATTACAAAAAGGAATGACTTGATCACAACGTCCACGTGTCAACTCTAAACGATCGAAGGGCTCCGTAACAAATTCTTGTTCCCATCAGTTGTGGGGTAGCTCATCAAACGAGATCACAGCCGTTGAAACAAAAATCGACGGTTGACAGCCTGCCCCAACAATAATCCGGGCAGATTCTTTGCCCTATAAAATTGACACCATACCAACCACACATTCTCACTCGCCCCTTTCTAGCGTGAGGAAGAAGAGGGCCCCTTCAAATCCAAAACCCTCGCCTCTTCCCGTCACCCTCACCGGTTAATTCTCTCCGGCGACTACTCCTCCGTTCTCCGCCTCATGGCTTCGCGCCATTTTTTTGCAGGAGATTAGTTGCCAGAATGTAGAAATGTCGTTCTGATTCGACGAGCTCCCTTTTTTCTTTCCATTTTCGTCGTCATTGTGGTTTCTATGGCGTCTGCGATTTTATCAAGCAGAAATGAACGAAACTCGGGTGATTTTATGAGTAAATTTACTGACAATAGTCATCTAGCTTTCTCCAGATTACAGAATATCACTTGCCCTAGTCCTCACTCTAACCCTAACCCTAATTCTAGCCGTTTCTTTAGCAGAAATGTCCATTGGAAAAATCAGGAGCAAATGCGGTCTTCTGGTCCGTCTGGAGCGGTGTTTATCGGTTCGTCGACCAATTCCGTACCGGCGTACTCTCATGGATACAGGTACATTACCTATCGTCTTGGTTCGTACACTAGATTAGAGCTTAAAGAGTTGAAGAAAAAGTTAGTTCTGGATCTGGAACGGGTGAGGAACCTCAAACATTGGATCTGTTCGACGCCGATACCCAAAAGGCATTATCAACCACCGCCGCTGGGGTTACCGCCCGCTCCGGAAGTTGATTTGACGGTGAAAGAACGGCCAAAGAATGCAGTCGGTCAGAAACGTGCGAAACCGTCTTCTTCAGCCAGGGATACGAAGAAGCATTGTGGTGCTCGTGTGAAGAACAATACGCAGAGGAGTAAGCTCGTGATGAAGAAATGTGGGCAAATTTTAGCTAAGCTGATGAAGCACAAGCACGGGTGGGTTTTCAACACTCCAGTTGACGCGGCTGCTTTGAAGCTAAGTGATTATCATAAAATCATCAACAAACCGATGGATCTTGGAACTATCAAGTCGAAGCTTACTAAAAACGAATACGAATCTCCTCTCGCATTTGCTACCGACGTCAGATTAACCTTCCAAAATGCCATGCTCTACAATGGCAAGGGCTCCGAAGTTTTCGCAATGGCAGAGCTTCTTCTTTCGCTGTTTGACGAAATGTTCGATCCAAATCATCATTCAACGAAGCAAAACCGTTCTACCAAACTACCCATGGAACAAAAACCAATTTCAAAACCATCTCTTCCAATTGAAAAAGAGAAACCAGTATCCAATGTGAGAAAATCAAACCCTGTACCTCCTCAACTCGCACTACATCCAGGTAATACATCGATTGATAACATCAGAAAGCAAAAGAAGCCGGAGATGACAGAACAGGAGAAATCAGAGCTAGCAGCAGAGTTAAACAATCTACAACTGGATCCTGAAGGCATGGATCAGTTAATGGCAATCGTTAAGAAAAGGGGTTCCAAATTAGAACAAGATGGAAGTGAAATCGAGCTTGATTTTGGTTTGCTTGATGATGACACGCTATGGGAGCTGCATAAGTTCGTTGGTATCTCCTGTAAGGAGACAATCACTAACATGGGTTCTTCTGTACAGATTAACAATGTAAGTATTCCATCATCTGTCATTTAATTTACTCGATACTTCTTCTCTTAAACCTCTCTGATGAACATTGGATATCAGTCTCCAGATATAGAAGAGGAGATTGATATAGGAGAAGAGATCCCATTAACCAATTTCCCATTTCTTGAAATCGAAAAAGATGGTTTAACAGTTAGTAGTAGCAGCAATTCAAGCAGTGATTCGTCATCTAGTGGTATGAAATATGATCATATGAAAAAACTTTTGAATTGTTGATCATGAATTGATGATTTGAAATGTGATTGCAGATTCAGATGGTTGTTCCGGTTAAAGTGGAAATGAAGATTTTTGGGGGTTTTGAAAAGTGAAAGGAGAGAAATTCTAACTGTTTTTTTGGAGGTGTAGAGAAGGTTATATGTAAAGGAATTAACATGATATGATATTTTGATATGATATGAAGAAAGAAGTTTTAGTTAGAAGAAGTTGAAGTAGTAGTAATAGGAGGAATGTAATTGAGATGGGGGATGAATGGATGTGTAAATACTGAAAAGTATGTTCTAAAAAGTAAATGAGAATGAGAACGTTTTATGGATGGATGGATGTTTCTAACTTGAAATGAATGAATGAATGTATGAGGAATCAATAAAATTTGATAATTGAGACTAAGGAGATTTTGAAAATGGAGTTTCTTCGTTCAAAAATGGCAATGATTAGTTGATCATACATGTGTAATCCATAAACTTAATAAATGAAAAAAAACAAGCAAATTGATTAACAAGTGGTGGCCATAATTGTTATTATTATTAGTATTTTTTTTACATTTGTTTCATCTATAAATGTGGCTAAAATGGTTTCAAAAAGGGCATTCATTCTTCCACGACTTATTTTTATTCGTCCACATAATTTTATTGTTAATTGACAAAATTGCCCCTGATGACTTCATCTAAAAACTTTGTAAGCGTGATGCCCTTGTATCTGCAACTCAAAGATCCAAAACCCTACCTAGGTTAAAAGATCATTGCTGACGGTGATCTTACAACTTGAAGAGGATGAAGAACATCTAAAACTCTCACGACCAAAGATTAAGATGAAGGTTTGTAGGAAAGGTATATGAGCAACATTGGCTCTCTTTTCCCCTTTGCGACCCAAAAGACCACCCATATCTCATCGTTATTCATCCTTGTTCCATTGAAAAAGGCGATGACGATGAAGACGATGATGAAGATCGTCGACGATGCACACAAACAAACCCGGGAGAGCCCCTTCGCCGGAGATTTCGCCTTCAACCCTTGTGTTTTATCTATTTTGTGTTTTTGTTGTAGTGGTGGTGTTCAGAGATTTCGTCGGAGGTGATTAACATAGATTTCTAGATATTTCTAATGGTGGTGTTGGTCTGAGATTTTCACCAAACAACCTTGTACTCCATAAACCGATAAACACCATTAATGACATCACTTGCAGGTGTAAGGGGAGTTAAATCGAAGAACTGATTACAAAACAATAAAAAAAAAACTTTTCACTGTCAACAATTTTCAAAGGGTTGTTTTTCAAAGTTTTCAAATTGATTAATGTATTTCTTGCAAGCAAACCAAAAACCAAAAGACGGGAAGAAGGGTGTGTCTCCGGCATACCCAAGAAGGAAGAAAGATCCCCCTGTGTTTGGAAATAAATGTTTGAGTTTCTCTCTCTTCTGTAAATCTAACAAGGGGCATAGTTGTCAATTAAATTTAAAATTCAATGGATACATAAAAAAAAAGACGTGGAAAAATCAGCACCCTTTCAAAAACATGATTATTAAACCCGATGATTTTTTTTTCCTTTTTAAATTATCCAGGAACAATATAATTTTGAAAGAAAAAAAATTTAAAGAATGAAAGAATTACTTCTTACTTAGCCTATATTTAGTAGCGGGAGCAGCTTTACTCAAAATTATTCTAAAATAAAAACCACTCCATTAATTAAAAATTACATAAAAAAAAGATTCATTAAATTAAGCAAAATTAAAAATTAAAAAAATTAGAAAACAACAAATAACCATAAGTTAGAAAACATAATTAGTATCTGAATTAAAAAAAAACAAAATACGTCACTTGAAATCTCCGTCTTACATCACCGTCATCGTCATTTTCATCAACGTCATTCTCATCATCGTCATCAGAATTCTCGCTCTCGACGAACATATCTGAATCCTCATCTGACTCGTCAAACAAATCATCGTGCCAATACTCTGTTGGCGGCTGAATATGAGCCCTGTAAACGTGGTCCACCAAATCAGCACGACGGGCGTGATGAATGTTGTGATTGTATACTCCTCTTCTATTTGCCCTATACTCTTGGGTACCAACGACTATTCCTTCGACATTTGGCAAAACTTCGTTTTCGTTGTATCAACATATCGCTCTTCCTTCATCTTCAAGAATCATATAATACAATATGATGCACGCATACATTACGTGTTGCAACCTTCTCACTTCATATGACTGTGCGCCGACTGCTAGTACTTGCCAATGCCTCTTGAGTACACCAAATGTTCGCTCCACGTCCTTCCTACCTGACTCTTTCGCCTCTTTAAACTTTTTTATTCTTTCGTCATCCGGGTATGTAAATGATTTAACAAAAACATATAAGGGAGGATATATACCGTCAGTAGGATAGTACCCACGCTTATATGCTATCCCATTTGCTTGAAAAGGTACATCGTGCGACTTTCCAAGGTGGATATCGTTGAATACCGGCGACTGGTATAGAACATTGATGTCGTTGTTTGCACCAGCTGGACCAAACAATGCATGCCATTTCCAAATATCATGTGATGTAATTGCTTCTAGAATGATCGTCAGCTCTCAGTGGTTGTCTCGCATATACTGGCCACGTCATGCATTGGGGCATAATGACCAAGCCTAATGCATGCAATCAATACTACCTAGCATTCCTGGGAACCCATGCTCGCCTTAATGCACCCTGTACAATTGGTGGATATCGTTGATAGTTGGTTTGCATAAATATCGTTGTCCGTAAACCAAAGTATTACTTTGCAGAACTTGTACACACACTCTCGTACAGTACGCTCGGACATCCTAAAATACTCGTCCCATTTGTCTGCGCCTATGCCGTATGCTAACTGACGAATTGCAGTCGTGCATTTTTGAATTGGAGAGAAACCTTTTTTGCGTCTCCTATCCAGCTTCCATTTAAAATATGGAAAACGACCTTCCAAATTGCCAACAATACGTAAGAATAGCTCATTCCTCATCCGGAACCGCCCTCGAAACTTTTCAACGTACACAACATTTGGAACTTAAAGATTGATTCTGCAATGGAAGAAGGAAGTAGGAAGATCCATTGTCAGGGCTAATATGACACGATAGGAACATCCATCGACATGTATATCGTTGATTTTGAAAGCCATGTGCAAAAAATAAAATTTGACATTAAATATGACTTCTTTTATATATAAGAAAAATTCATTCATACGATAAATCGATAAATGTTATCCTTGAACTGACTTTTCAAACCCTTACATCTTTCAGGGCTCGCTTCTCTCATCTCTAGTTTTTGTTTTCTGTAAGTAACATGCCGGGAAAGCAGCTGCATGGCAGATGCCGTACACTTGAGTGGAAAAGGAACATTTGCTTGAATTCCTTGCCTCACCCTGAGATTAGAGGGAAGGGGGATAAGATGGCTGCGCTCCAGCTCACTTAAGAATGAGAGATCTTGGTCACTGCATCGGAGCTTAGTCTGTCCAAACTAGTAGAAGGCTTAGGTTCTTATTTGATCCAATAAAGTCATAATACCTTTTGAAAGAGCCACCTACTGACCTGGTGTTGACGAACAAGTTCCGGAAGCATGCGAACAAGACTTGCTTCCTCTCCCTAACAGTCGAGCTCGTTCTTTCCTCTCAAGGAGCAAAAAAACAAGGAAATCAGATTCTCTTCTCGGGTAAGCGATGCTCTCTTTCGCATAAGCCCTCTAATAAAATTTCTGCATGTTAAGACAGCACACTAGTACATTTTCACATCTTCTCGATCGGCGAATAATTCTTCTTAGGGAAGCATCTTCCCCGATCCCTCGTCACTTTCTTATCATTGCAACGTTTTGATCTTGAAAATGAGTATTATTTTAAAGTATGGTTATTATTTGTCAATCATGATTACAAAAAAGTTTGATGAAAATGATGTCTAGGGTTTTATCAAAAGCTGCAATGGAAGAAGGAAGTAGCAAGATCCATTGTTGCGGCTAATATGAATGGTAGGAACATCCATCGACAGGGCCTGTGCAAAAAATAAATAAATAAAAAATTGAACCTTAAATATGACTCTTTTATAATGGGGTGGACGCAAGATTTCATAGTAGGAGTGTCACGGGAAAGTCAGGGGTTGCATGATAGTAGAATTTTTTTTTTTTGAAAATTTTCGGAAAATTTTACACTGTGTTCGGAAAAGTCAGGGGTTACCATGTTCCCTATAGTAAATCGGCCAGTGGTTTTATATATAAGCAAAATTCATTCATATTACGATAAATCGATAATGTTATAAAAACAATCAAGACAAAAGGGATGATAATACGATGTATAATCAACATTTTTGGAAACAAAGTTGGTCACCAACTCCTTATAATCAATATTCTCCAATATATCATTCTGAACAGATCATTGTCAACATGTGATTCTTAAATTTTTTTAGGGTTTTTATTTATTTATAGATAAACCTATCACCAGGCCACTTTGAGACATTCTTAATTTCTCACCTCCACCCCCACTCCCCCCTACATATTTCACTACACTGATCGATATTTAGGAGGCATAGTTTCTGAAAATTATATATGATATAACATTTACAACAATATAAAAGTCATAAACATTGTTGTGATCAACTAAGCAGACGCTACAAAACAAGAACAAGATTACAAACAATAGAGAAGACTTAATCATATGTAAAATTGGGTCTCCTTCACGACGTATGACCTATTCGGTCCGACCGCACTCTAAAAAACGACCATGTCTATCGAAAAACTATAGAAAATATAAATAAAAAACAAAGATCAATTTTTTGTCATCAGAGTTTACAATAAATAAAAAACTCTATAGTTTTAAATTTCGTTTTTTATTCTACAAACTTTGAAATATATATATATATATATATATATATATATATATATATATATATATATATATATATATATATATATATTGTAGATTACAAATATTTAGTCTATCTTTTCTTATGCCGATGAATGATAAGGTCCGTATACTACAAACATTTTACTCAACAAAAACAAACATTAACTAAGTATAATAGTTATTTGATAAATTATCATTTATTAACCATGTTTTTATAGCGCTATTATAATATCATTATATTAGTTGTCAATCATACGTTAGTAGTCGGCAAAATGACAGTAACATTTTTTTTTTTTTTTGGAATAAAATCCCAATTGTATCAACAGAATTCACAGTTAATATTCTAATCAGCCACAAGAATACACGATACATCGAATAAATTTCCATCGCATTTGAAACTGGTTTTTCCATTCATGTGGTACGGATGGGATGGTATAATGATATCATTATAAATCTCTAATAATAATTATTATCAAAAATATAAATTATAAAAAGCATAAACAGTGTAAATAATAAGAGAAAAAAAACACTATCTAAAAATATCGTTAAAAATTACAATTTTTTTTTTCTCTTTTCAAAACTTTGGATGCGGTGTCACACTGTGCTGTATACTCCCTTGATCCCATCCTAATCCACTACAACGTCCTTACGCTGCCAGCCTGCCACTACTTCCGTTGTTTCCGCATCGATGCAAGTATGCTACAATAGTACAATGTCTTGCAGACTTCCACTACACAAATATAACCTAATATGATAAAGGAGAAAATCACTAACAAAGATTGGGTAAATAAATTTCGGATTAAAAGCATCTCCGATCCTAAAATCACTTTTACACTATAAATTACATTATAATGTTTCAATTCTATATTATATTTAACAATATATATAGTGTTGGATTTTAGTGTAACACTAAATATAGTATTGAATAAAGAACAATATACCTAGAATATTCTTTTTAGTGTTAAATATAATATAATGGGTTGGAAGACTTTAGTGTTTATAATATCTTTTACATTGTAGTTATAGGTATAATATAAAAAAATAATGTTAAGGGTTGGAGATGGTCTTAGGCTTCACATAGTGGTTCGGAAAACACTACGATGTTTCTCTCTCCTTAGTAAAGATGGGCCAAAGGTTAAGAAGAGTTGGGCAACAGTTTGACTAAGGTGGAACTTGGTGAACTTGACACCACTTATGGATCCAAGATTTTGATAGATTGGGATACAAAAATATCGAAACATATTTTTTTATGGATCGGGTACAAATGTTTTTTTTATATCAATAACGAAAGAGTTGAATTAAAAAAACTGTTCAAATACATATTATATTAGGTGTTTGTGAAACTAGAGGTACTACCAATACAACTAATACATTATAAATTATAAATTTATGTTTTATAATATTAAAAAACAAAAATTAAAATTTAGATGAGAAAATTAGTTGCAATAAAAAGTTAAAAACCTAGTTGAGTGTTGTTTTCAGTGTATCATTATAGAGATATTACTTTCCAAATGAGAAAATCATCAAGCAAAATAAGAGAATAGATACTAAACTAGGTGAGTGACCCCGCATTGCGGGGTAGTTTTTTTTAACATAATAGGCGGTGTTTATGATGATAAATAGAAAACGTACTTATCCTTTTAGATGACGATATAAGATTATTGTTTGGTCGGTCTTATGTAGATACTCTTGTATGGACAATTTGTTTATACAACCTGATGACTTAAGTATCAATTTCGTGCAAAATATTGGAAGGTTTACATCACAGAACACATTAAATTATGGCTAGATGCAAGAAATAGCAGTAAACTTTCGTTAATTAGTTTAATATAACATCCTACTTTCATTTCTTCCTATTACAATATTGTACTTTCAAAAAACTACCCAATTGAATATTTGTTTTCTCGTAAACCCTTAAACATATCATCGAAGCCAAACCAACCGTGCTGCACTGTGATACCAATTCTCTCTTTCAAAAAGTTTTTAAAAATATATTTTTTACCTTAAAATGTAAGACAAATAAACATCGCGGTACTAATATTGTAATAAGATTGTCATGTAAATCTTCTTCTTCTTCTTCATCCACATTCACAACCCGTCTAGTTCTGCGGTATGTAACCAAACCATTCACCACACCAACTTTCTCAATATTAGTTACATCTCATCATTTCATATGAAAATAAAAAAGGGAAAATCGTGTAAAAGGGACAGAAAATGAGAGCGGTCGTTACAATATAGATATAAGTAGCCCCCCTATAGATATAAAGCTCTGAGAATTTGTCTGAATTTCAAGTGCTGCTTCTTTAATTTATTATTGTGTTTAATAATCACAATCTATAATCTGAACGGATTTTAAGCAAGACTCTAACTTTTTTGCCAATTGATCAAAATTGGGGCTTTGACAGATGACGAATCTGTAAAAATTAGAAAAGTTAATAACAAAACAAAGATTTATTTAATGATTATTTACCTTAAGAGTGGAATAATGAAATTACATACCATAAACTCAAAAGACTTTCCTATAAGCACCACAACAAATAAGCACCAGTCTGATAGAAAAATGTAATTAAAAGCATTAGTGTAGTGTCTGATATAAAATCTAATCAAAAGCATCAGAAATGTTATAAAAAGACTTCATTAAAAGCATACCAAATTAGTTTCGACCTTTTTTTGTAGATAACAAATGCATTTCTTAAAAACTGTGATCCCATTGGAATTGGCGACATACACCAACAATCGGAATCCTTTTACTTACTCCTATTGAAAATCAAATATCAACCTTCGTCATGTTGTCACTCTCCAAGTTTAGTGAAATCCTTTTCTGAGTTCTGAAATAATGAATAGTAACTTAAACATAGAATTATAGGAAATCAAACGGAGCATGAAACCAGCTAGAGGAAGATAAGAACCTGTGAGGTATGAAGTAATCTGAAGTCGATCAGGTAAAACTAAAGGGGAAGAGGTGGGGTCTTTATTGGATGGGGATGGGGCCATGGGGTGTGGTATTTTTTTCCCTTAAATTGTATTCAAATAAAAATAAATGAAAAGGAAATTAGAAGGGTATATAAGAGACAATTGATAACTAAATAATCATGGAATGAAAAAAAAAATCCGAGAAAATAAAGAAATCAGCAACACAATAATTCATTAATTTACTTCCAGATATAAGAATTCAAGTCAACAATCATATAATTGTTTAACCATACTTTAGGTCTCAAACATTGCAAAACGTCCCCTGTGATTGTTTAACCATGCTTTGATCTCTTTAACCTTGTAAAAATACAAATTAGAGAACTCACTTAATCAACTTATATAATCAAATGATGAATATATAAACACAATCTATGAAAATTTAAACAATCAAAATCAACTGCGAATCTTACCATCTCCATGAGCTTGACAGGTTTAGATTATATCTGTATTCACACTGATTCTTCCATATTTCTTATTTGATTTGGAGTGTAGGTAACACATTCACAAATAATCACACATCAAATTCAACTTTTTTTTTAAAATATAAATAAAACATATTCATTGTTTTAATTTTAAATTTAATTGAAAAACTTACCTCTCCTGTGAGGAAGACAGGTCGATTTCCTTTATAAAAAAGCTTACGCATTGGACCATAGGAACGGAACTGCAAATGCAAGGATGGAAACATGGGAAACCAAAGTAAGTAGATGGTATCTCTACCAACTAAAAGAACACACACACATCAAAAACTGCATAAAATTACCACATAAAAAAGAAATTATGACTTGTAATATCAAACCTGTAACATTATGGCCACATCGGCACCTTCAACTTCCCATTCGAATGTAGGAACAAAGCAGTTGGTTATACAGAGGGTCCAATTGATCGGCGATACCTTGATAAGAACCGAGAATAAAATCGATTTCAGGTATTAGGAAATCGTTTTGATACTTGAGGTATTAGGAAATCGATTTGATACCTAAGAAAGAGAAGGAGAAGGTGGTTTCTTCCATGTTGGTGAGCTGAGGTGGGGCTAAAGCGGAGGTTTTCCTCTAGGTTTTCCTTGGGAAGTCGAAGCCGACGGTCGATATAGGTGAAACGCAGGAGGCGACGACTTCTAGCCGAAGGTGATGATAGAAAATCGACGACCGGGGAGAGAGAAGGGGTAGAAGGGTAATAATTGGAAGATGATATTACACAATTTAGGTGGGTTGTCGATCATGAATTCCATATTTCTGCCCTAATTTCATGGGTTCTGACTTGAATGTGTGGTGTCATCTTCGCCGTTATCTCCTCTCCCTTACCTTCTCCACAACCCTATTCACCTCCACCGAACATACGGAAGAAGGAGGTCATGCTTGTGTTGCTGTAATTCTTAGTGATAATACTTTGGATTTGTTGTTGTGATTCTTGGTGATAATACTTTGGATTCCTTTACCGGGTGACGACTCCAATCTATTTAACGAAAAACACAGAGCAGGATGTTGCTGCTGGTGGTACTTCGGCAAAGCACATAGCAACGGAGAAATGGTGCGTGCCATGCGACTAGGTCTCCATCAATCGCAGAGAACACATCAACACAACCTTCTTCCGGCCGGTAACCACCATCCACAGACCGAGAACATAAATGGAGAGCCAAAAAGGGAAAACCAACATAACCGTAGGCCTTGATGGGTCGCTATTTTTGAAGCTTAGATATGCAGCAGAGATGTGAAAAAGCATATGTATCTGAAGCGGTGAAAGAAGGAACATCAGGTAGATAGGGATTAAACAGACGACGGGTTGGAATTACATACTGTGTATAGGAGTGACGGTCCGACCATCGATATCCAACTTCCCCCATCTTTCTTCCGCCTGAGTTGAGTGAAACGGTGGTTTAGAGAAGTGTACAGAGTGGTGGAATCGATTCGTAGAATCTGAAAAGTGAACGGCATCTGTAGTCGACACCGCCATTGACGAAGATGTTGAGTAGCAGTGAGCGTTGGAGAAAACTATGGAAAGCAGTCGGTTAGCAATTCGTTGATTCTGATAAACCGGAATCGAGTTCTCCAAAAGACAGAGGCAAATAGAAAGAAATAGAGGGCGGTGGAAGTGTATGTGATTGGGCGAGGGAGGCGGTGAGTAAACGTGGATAAACTGTGACGGGGGTGGTTACTATGGTTGAGGAAGTGAACCCGAGTAACAGTACTATGGTTATGGTTAGGTACTGTTCCTAAGGATTGTCCAACTTTAATATGTATACTAGTAAAGAACCGCGGCTACGCCGCTTTCGGGTAATATGAAAAAAATCGGCCAACTATAAAAGATATGTGCTAAAATTGTAAATCACCATAAATAGGGGAGAAAGTCGACAACCCCTAAAATTAGATGTCAAGAGTGTACAACGAAAAGAAGACATTGGTAGAGAAAATCCAAAAATGTTGTGGCAATAATGTTAAAGTTGGGAAAATATGACGGCAAAATTTTAACGGAGCTTTTTTGTGTTTTTTATGTCAAAATGTAAAAGTTTTGACTACAAAGACGAAAAATGTCAAATTCATTAAAGATTTGTGGCAAAAACACCAAAATGTAAAACCTTTGACTGCAAGGACTAAAGTGTCAAAGTCATTAAAAATTTGTGGCAAAAACCTTAAGGTACAAAAACTTAATCAAAAGGCAAAAATGTAAAATTTTTCACTTTAGGGACTAAAAGTGTCAAATTCAGCAAACTTTTGTGTTGTGGATCAGAGTGCTTTTAGGTGCGGTTTGGATCCAAGACCTTCCCGACTAGCCTCACGGATTAGAGTGGTCCGATTGGGCCACTGACCTCTCCTGTTGGACATTTTTGAGCATTAGCTTTTTATTGTACTTTCGACCCAGATTTTAACCATGATAATGACTAAATTAGTGAAAACGCAAAACAAAAAAGTTGTGGACATTTCTTTATGTTTTCTGGAACATTCTGAATTAAGAGAAATGAAAGATTTGGTGTGATAAAAAAACACTAACGTTGGTAGGTGTCATACCACACTTTTGTAATGCCACGTCATTTTTTGTCTCACCCCACAAAACTGATGGGTGTCATACCACACCCACCTCAATACAAATATTTATGCATGAAGTGCTACATTTGAGAAAGTTTTTTTTTTTTTCATAACTCCATCACCTCATACTTCACTTTTTTTTTGGGCCCGAGAGCCGGTGTTTTGCCACATACAGCATCTTACCGCAGTATACCATAAGATGCACAATGCAGAGTGTATGGTCTAATACATGGTCAATTCGTCCAATATTCATGTATTTCATTGTTTGCATTGTTTCTTGGTTTATCCCTACCATTTAGCTTCACTTTATTGATTTTATGAATCCAACTTAAAATGCAATTATATTTCAAATTTTAAAATAAATAAAAAATAATAGAACCTTTTCATTAAAAGTGAAACAATAATAATAATAATAATAATAATAATAATAATAATAATAATAATAATCTAACAAATGCAATCGTCAAACATTGAAAAACCATAACATACACAGAACAAGTTAAGAACACAGCATCAAATACAAAATATCTGTTCATACTCACCATCTTGTTACCCTATTGCAAGCTTTCATTTCACTATCTTCAAAAAATTTCTAACATATCTTTACAAAAATCAACGATAGCTACGTCAAAAAGTTGACATCTTTACTTTCTTTCATTTGTAATTATTAAACAAACCACAAGCAAATACCCCTATTAACCAAAAAAACCACACAACCCGTTAAACATTACGCTGTCCCAAAATATTCTTTCACGTAGCGGATTTATCTATCCAAGGACAGTTCCGTAATTTCAAACAAAGTTACAAAAACAAACGATGAAGTAAACAAGAAAATCCTTTTCATTTTCAGCAATGTATCCAATAACAATGTACACCTTTGGAACTCTCACCTGTCCAAACTAACCTCTTTTTAACACCTTTTCGAATTTCATGATTCTCATACAACTTTTATCATCTCGAAATAAAATGAGTAATCATTATAACGGCGGCACTCCGGACATGGTGATTGACATATCAAAGCCGATGAACTTCACCGGAGGTTTAGAGTTCATGAACTTAACGTATACAGTGATGAAGAAGCAGAAGAGTGAAGAAGGTAAATGGGTGAAACAAGAAGCTGATTTATTGAATAAGATTACAGGGTATGCAAGGAAAGGGTGTATCACGGCTGTTATGGGCCCCAGTGGTGCCGGAAAATCTACTCTTTTGGATGGGTTGGCCGGAAGGATTGCTAGTGGGAGTTTGAAAGGGAAGGTGTCGATGGATGGAATGGAAATGAACCCTAGTTTGATTAAGAGGACTTCGGCTTATATCATGCAAGAAGATAGGTTGTTTCCGATGCTTACGGTTTATGAAACGTTGATGTTTGCGGCTGATTTTAGGTTGGGGTCGATTCCGAGAGCGGAAAAGAGGCAACGTGTTGAGGAATTGATCGAGCAACTTGGTTTATCGGTAAGGATCTAATTAAACGAAACGTATTCTTTTGGATGACATAACAATCATTTGATATTTAAAGATAACATGCTCCAGTTACCGGAGTCATATAGGCATATCGTGTTCGAGTAGTTATCTTGAATAATCACTCGAACAAAAGAAAACTCAAATCATCTAAATATTGTATATTGGAGACCAGAGGAAAAATGCTCAAAATGTTCGTGTCATCCGATATTAGAACATAATTTCCAGATGAAATCACTACAATATACTTTTTATGTTCTTTTTTCTGTTTTATTTTCCTTTTTCTAGCTTTCGTTTTCTTCTTTTTTTCAATAATTAGTCGGGTTTTCCGTTTTCTCATCTACCATGATAATTAACAAAAACAAGTATTTGATACAAAAATAATACAAGAGGCCGAAAATAAACGCATTACAAAATGCATGCGTACCATTCTTATCGTACTTAATCAATTAAACACATACATAAAATGTCATTTGGGTGTTTCGGTTCAACTTGGTCTTTTTCCGGTTTTTTTTATATTTAAGAAAAAAAACCAAAACTACAAATTCGGATTTTCTTTTAACCAAAAACCTAACCCTACATTCTCAAAATGGTTCAGTTTTTCGGTTACAAATGTTTGGATTGCGGTTTTTTTGCATCCCCTCTAATATAAGATGAATGAAGCATATTTTTCCAGTAACTTGGTATCAGACCGTATAAGAGGCAAATGTAAACTTACATGTTAAATTGTGTAACTTTTAGACAGCTAGGAACACGTATATCGGAGACGAGGGGAGGCGAGGAGTTTCGGGGGGCGAACGACGTAGGGTTTCGATCGGTGTAGACATTATCCACGGACCATCACTTCTTTTTCTTGACGAGCCCACATCCGGTTTGGACTCGACAAGTGCTCAAAGCGTAGTTGAAAAGGTTCACAACATTGCACGTGCGGGAAGCACCGTGGTTCTAACAATCCACCAACCTTCACACCGAATCCTACTTCTGCTTGACCACCTAATCATACTAGCTCGTGGTCAACTCATGTACCAAGGACCCCCGAAAGACGTGGGGCTCCATTTGGGTCGTTTGGGTCGAAAACTTCCAAAAGGGGAAAACCCGATTGAGTTTTTAATAGATGTGATACAACAATACGATCAATCGGAATATGGAGTGGATGCATTGGCGGAATTTGTGCTTACGGGTATGAAACCTCCACAACTTTCTGATGATGAAATGTCGTTTTCGACAATTCTTCCCTCTCCTACGCCACCGCCTCGCCGGAAAAATAATCAACCGGAGAAACAAAATAGCTCCGGGAAGAGGCTTCATTTACAAACCGTGGGGCGATCCGATCAAGAGAAGGATTTTGATCATAGTGTTAGAAGCCCATGGAATAATTCAAAGTCGTGGAGTCAAAGTGGAATTATGCAAGCGGTTGGACTCACTCCGACACGTCAACGTACTGTTCAAAGAACACCACATCCTGTAAGGTAAACAATTGCGACAATGAGTTTATATACTCTAGTCAGTGTCACACATCAGCTAGACACTGTTCTATCTGTCTTTATATATTCAAGAGTCTTCTTTCTCCCCTTAATGGATCTTTTGGAGAAAAAAAAATCTGACTCCATATAGATCTAATAAACACCAAATTGGGGAAACCCTACATACTTTATAATTTTTACCAATATAGACAATGCTTTTTAAAATTTATCAATAATAACAAAGTATTTACATGTTTTTACCTATAATATGAACGTACTTACATATTTTTATCCATAATAGTAACATACTTATATTTGTTTACACCTTATAGCAATGCATCATACCAATACTTACCAATAATGGCAACATACTTATATATCTTTATCGATAACAACAAAATGTAAAATAAAGCTTGTAACCATTTTACAGACTTCGTGAAATATCTTGCTATTATCGATAAATAAATCTAAGTATATTTACGGATAACAAATATTGTTATTATGTATTAAAAAAGTACATTGTCCATATTGGTAGCGAGAACTTGTCGACATTGACTTTGTGTCCCTTTTTTGCAGTGCGTCACCCGGCTACTACACTTACTCAAGTGATATTGTAGCAGGAACCCCAACTCCACATAGTAGTGACTACACTGTCAACGAAGACGACTACCTCACCCCTACTAGTGGTCCAAATGCTGAAAGATACAATCACCTTGGTCCCAAATTTGCAAACTCTTTCTTTGAAGAAACATGGGTTTTGATTCGTAGAAACTTTATAAACATTAGAAGAACACCCGAGTTGTTTCTATCACGCCTCATGGTGCTAGCCATCATGGGGTTCATGATGGCCACCTTATTCGCTAACCCTCATAAGTCAATGCAAGGAATCACTAACCGCCTAAGTTTCTTCATCTTCACTATCAGCTTATTCTTCTTCTCTTCAAATGATGCTGTCCCTGCTTTCATTCAAGAACGTTTCATATTCGTTCGTGAGACTTCTCATAATGCGTATAGAGCATCTTCCTATACTATTTCTGGTGTAATTACATATCTACCCTTTCTCTTACTACAAGCTGTTGTCTATGCTGGTATCACTTGGTTTGCATTAAAGCTAGAAGGCCCTTTTGTTTACTATTTGGCAATTCTCTATGTTTCTCTTCTTACTACCAACTCATTTGTGGTCTTTGTGAGCTCGGTTGTTCCAAATTATATTCTCGGGTATGCTGCTGTTATTGCTTTCACAGCTTTGTTTTTCTTGTTTTGTGGGTATTTTGTGAACAGTCATGATATTCCGAAGTGTTGGAGATGGATGAATAAGGTGTCTACTATGACGTATCCGTATGAAGGGCTTCTAATGAATGAGTACCAAAGAGAAGAAGTTTTTGGACAAACTCTTATTGGGACAAATGTAACTGGAATTGATATTCTACAATCTTTGCATATTTATCATGAAAGGGATCCGAAGTGGGACAAGATTTATATGATGTTGGGGTGGGCGGTTTTTTATAGGATCTTGTTTTATATCATTTTGCGTTTTGCTTCAAAGAATCAGAGGACATAAGTGGTGAAAGAAAAATGTGAGGCTGAATTAGCTTTTTGAAGTGGTAATAAGAAGAAAGTGTTCAGAAACAGGAAATTTTAGCTTGAATGAACCCTTATTGTTGCAGGTTTTCTTGTATTTAATCTTATGTATACGAATATGTATTACTTGTGAAGTTGATCAGATTTGATGAAGATCTTTGTAAATGAAATGGCATCGATGTACAATTACAAATAAAAATCATTTCAATCTATGCGTTCAAATCGTTGAAAGTTTTCCTATAAATACGACATTTAAATTTTGCACATAATTGTATTTATTATTTATGCGCAAATTTCATAGTAAGATGCAAATACTCCCTCATCTTCAAAAGAAGGATCAAATGGGTTAGTTCTTGTTAGGGTCGAAATGTTGTAATAGTCGAAGTTTGTATTTAGGGTCTTCGAACATTTTTGTAATGTATTTTACTAGGGCATAATATTCGAAGCTTCATGTTTAGTCCTTAGTATATTTTTTGTACGCTTTTCTCTTCTATAAATAGGAGTGGTTACTAGTGTCTTAGTAACGAAGTCTTTACAGAATATTCATTGTACTCTGTAAAATTTGCAAAAGCGTAATAGAGCCAAACAGATCATATTTACATCGGTGTTCAAATCTTTCAATTCTACTTTGAATTTACACTCTAATTCGTTCAATACTTGATTCATTGTCTCATCAATTGGTATCAGAGCAGGAATCATATCTCTGATCTGATTTTCACTTTGTTCAAAAGGTTTTTGAGTCAATTTTTTGATTCAAAAGTTTCCGCACTTTTTGAAAGTGAAAAATTGTTTAGATCTAAGTCTGTGATTCGATTCTGCACTTAATTCATTGAATCGAGTGTTCTAAGAGTGATTGTGATTTGAATCATACAGTTTGTTGTCAAATTCTCAAAGTTTCTTCAAAAAAATTCTTAAGGATCTATTCCGTACAACAATGGCGTCATTCAATCTGAATTCCATGACTTCATTTTCTCATCTTCTAGGATCATCCACCAAAATTCCTATGCTCATCCCTGAGTATTACGATCAGTGGGCTGATCGTATGCAGGATTATCTCAATGGATTGGATGAAGAACTGTGGAATTGCATTTCTGGCAATCTCAATCCACCATTGAATGTTCAACCAATTGGTTCTTCCTCTGGAAACTCTGAAGTTGAAAATCAATCTGATCGTCTGAAAAAGCTGGAGAAAAGGTGTGTAAGAGAACTAAGAGGAGCTTTGCCTCCAGTTGTTTACAACTACGTGAGGAGTTGTACAACTGCAAAGGAAATCTAGAACAATATCAAGGAAAAATTTCAGGGAAGTGAGAAGACGAAAGTTAATTCTGTGAAGCAATGTTTAGTGGAGCTGAAGGACTTCAGACAGAAAGATGGTGAAACAATTGAAGTTTATTACGATCGTCTTAATGAATTGATATATCGATGCAATCGATATGGTATCACCAGATCAGCCATGGAATTCAATCTGATATTTATTATGGGACTTCGAAAGGAATGGCGTAGTGTGAGCATGATGGTGAAGAATCAACAGAGCTTTGATACGTCAACATTGAATGACTTGTACAACCAACTTAAGACTCATGAAAGCGAAGTGAACGAAATAGCTGAAGAATCGAAGGCTATGTTGGGAGGTCCACTAGCTTTGGTTTCGAAGATCTCTGAAAAAGATGTTGAGAAAGATGCTTTGGATGAAGATGAAGGGTTCATCATGAACTCAGATGATGAGGCAGTTGCCTTTTATTCAAACAATCGTGTGAAAAAGTTCTTCAAAAAGCCTTTCAATCCGAAGGCAAAGTCGTCTGAGACAAAAGGGAACTTTCTGAGTAAAAGTGCTCGGGAAGAGAAAAAGAAAGATGAGATGAAAGATTCGAAGCCTGTTGAGGGAAAGTCTGAGAAGAAGCTAAAGGGAGATGATGGGATTGATTGTCATTATTGCAATGGTGCTAATCACCTTGCTAATGACTGTATGCTTCGAAAGAAGGATGAGAGAAAGAATAAGATCAAGGATGAGGCGTACTATGCTGAAAAGTTGGAGGAGGTTCGTGCGAAAGCCAAGAATTTGTCTCTGGTTGCAAAAGGTGCGAATGAGGATGAAGATGGTACTTATCAAATCTGGTCATCTGGATCAGATGATGAGGAAATGCGAAATCCAACCCATGGAGCTATGTTTACAAAAATGGAGGAAGAATCAGAGGAGGAAACATACGAAGTGCATGGAAGATGCTTCGTATCAAAAGCTGCTGACAAATCACCAATGACCACAAAGGTACGAAACATTCTTGAATCTTTTAATATTCCAGTACATGCTTATAATTCTGAATTAGTATCTTTTGATGAAACTGTTACTTATTTTGATTCGATTGTGGTATCTGCTAGCAATGAGGCTAAGAACCTGTCAATGCAATTGCTAGAGACACAGAAGAAATTAGATTCGAAAATCACTAAGATAGATTGTCTAGAACTTCAAATAACGAATATCATGGTTGATAGGGACAATTTATCTAGTGATAATAAACTGTTGTTAGCACAAAGAAACATTTACTGTAATGCTGCTAAAAGATTATATGGGAAAATAACTGAACTTCATCATTCATGCGAAATCAGTAAAGAACAATATAGAAAATTGCTGCCATTTTTAGCTTATGAAAGAGCTAAGGTAGATAACATTTCGTATGACTGTGAAAAAGAAATAGCTGGTTTTGACAAAGTTCCGAATGACAAGTATAGATATGGAATTGTCAAAGTTGATGAATGTCTTGATTCGAATGATTTAGTTAACATTGTAAATGATACTTTGACTAAATCTGAACAAATTCACATTTTGAAAAAGTCTGAGAATTCATCATCTGATTCTCAATCTAATTTTACTGATATTGAAGATAATTCTGACAATATTAGTGAAATTAGTGAGCTTGAAGATGTTGATTGTTCTCAGTTGTCTATTGTTAATGTTGCTTCGAATTCTAAAGGGAAAGAAAAAGTTAAGGATTTGATAGTTGAGAAAGAAACTGATATTCCCTCAACTTCGAAAGTTAGTGAAATGAACTTCGTGGATCTCAAAGATTACCAAACTGATGATAGTGATGATGAAGATGTAGAGAAAGTTTCGAAAGAAAAGAAATCTTCAAAGAAAGAAGTAATTCCACGAATAGTTGTTGACCAAGTGTATGGTGATACACAAAAGTTTGAAAAAGTGATGAATGAAAAAGGTGAACATTATCTTGAAAAAACACGGTGGTTTTTCCAAATTTTAAATGCACAGATGATGTCATTTTTCCAAATCAAGTTTTCGTAACTACCGGAAATGTTGAGAATATCAAACCAGAGTTCAAGAAGATGGTTGAGGAGGATAATTCAAAAACAACTGAGGAAGGTTTTTTCGCAAATCAAAACACAGTTGAAAACAACTTAACGAAGAATTCATATATTTTTCAACGACAAAAACCACAAAAACAATGGGTTGAAAAATCAAAAGTTGAAAAAGAGAAAGTAATTCGTGTTGAAAAGGAAAATGAAAAAGTTGTCAAATTAAACTCTAAAGAATTTAAAGATCAAATTGACAAATTTTCAAAGGAAAACAACATTTCAAAAAGACAAGCACGAAAGAAAATATTTTGGCAAAATATTGAGTCTCAAAAGATGTCTGAATCACAATCCATCAAAAAGGTTTTCAACGTTAAAAATGATTCTTATTCAAAAACTCAACAATCATCTCAATCAAATCAAACAAGGTCTGAAGTACATAAGCAAACAAAGTTTTCGAAAGTTTCTGAAACTAACAAAACAAGAGATTTTTCAGAAAGATCCAATTCAAATCAAAAAGTTTTTCAACGTCAACATTTTAAATCAAAAATTGATACATCCTATGCTTACTCTTATGTTACCAAACCCAAAGTTGATTTTGTACCTCAAAAGCCAAATTTTCCTAATTACACAAAGAAAGAAACTATGAGGACGTCACGGGAAAAAGGAATGACTTCAAGGAAGAACATTGATCATTGGCTTGACGGAAGAGGAAAAATGTATCAATCAAATAAATATTCATAAGAGCAAATTCATGAAGCATACGAAAAGTATGTCAATACTTCTTCGAATGGCAGCTCATCATCTAAGGATTCGAATATCTCAGTCAAAACATGGAGACCTGTTACAAAAGCGAAGACTGTTCAATCACAAACTCAAGATGCGAAGGGAAAAGTCAGTGAACATTCGAAACTATCAAACACTTATGTTTCAGTTCCTTTAGATGATGAAGTGAACTTAATTGATAGTCTCAAAACCAAAGTTTGTGATTGGGTTAAAAGTTCTTCATTTCATTCGAAATTGAAATCTAATTTCCAAGGACCCAAAAAGCCTTGGGTACTTAAAATTTTTCATTGATTGCAGGTATTGTGTGACGAGCAATATGATAACAAATGGTACATTGATAGTGGTTGCTCTCGTCACATGACTGGAAAGAAGGAGAATTTAAGAGATTTTCGAAGTCTCAAAAATGCTGGAGTAGTAAAGTTTGGGAACAATCAAAAGTGTCAAGTCATGGGATATGGAAAAATCACAAATGGACAATTCACAGTGAATCGTGTTGCATATGTTGAAGGTCTTCAACATAACTTGATTAGTGTTTCTCAACTTGTTGTGGGCACTGGCAATCAAGTTCTTTTCAACAAAGAAGGAAGTGTTATTTCGAATGTTAACACAAACAAAATATTACTGAAATCTAAAAGGAAAAGTGACATGTTCACTTTGGACATCAATCCAATTGTAGGTAAACCAGCAGTATGTCTTCTTTCGAAAGCTACATCTGATTTAAGCTGGTTATGGCATCGAAGACTTTCACATCTCAACTTTCGAAACATAAATAAACTTGTGGTACAAGATCTGGTAAGAGGTTTACCTGTACTTAAATTTGACAATGATTCTTTATGTGCAGCTTGTGAAGTTGGCAAGCAACATAAACAAGGTCATCCAATCACAATTGATTCGAAAATTGTTGCACCTCTTGAGTTGATACATATTGATTTGTGTGGTCCTTCGACTGTTTCAACTCTCAACAATAAACGGTACATTTTAGTTATTGTTGACGATTTTTCCAGATTTACGTGGGTTTATTTTCTCAGGCTCAAATCCGAAGTTGCACAAATTATGATTGACTTTATCAAAAAGATGGAAACCACGTTGAAGAAGACTGTTAGAAAAATCAAGAGTGATCATGGAACTGAATTTAAGAACAAAGTTCTTGATTCATTTTTGGTGGACAAAGGAATTTCGCATAATTTTTCATCTCCATATACACCACAACAAAATGGTGTTGTAGAACGAAGGAATCGCTCATCATGCGAAGCAGCAAGAACCATGTTGGCATATGCGAATTTACCTCAATATCTATGGGCTGAAGCTGTTTCAGCTGCATGTTTTACTCAAAACAGATCGTTCATTCATCGTCGATTTAATATTACACCATACGAAATTCTGAATAATCGTAAACCTAATGTGAAGTTTTTTCATATTTTCGGATGTAGGTGTTTTATTATGAATCTCAAGGATCATCTTTCGAAGTTTCAAGCAAAAGCTGATGAAGGAATTTTTCTTGGATATTCGCACAATTCAGTGGCATATCGAGTGTTAAATAAGCGAACACGAAAAGTGGAAGAAACGTTCAATCTCACATTCGATGATTATTATGTTAAATCAAATGAGCATAGATTTACGAATCATCCAATTTTACAAGAAACACAAGTTGAAACTGAATCTATACAAATGGATGATACTAATTATGATTTGATTTTTGGAATTTCAGATCATGCAGTTGATGCTGAAGTTCATGCTCCTGATAATCACATACCAGAATTTTCAAAACTTACTGATGATTCACCATCGACTCCTCAAGAAGGCGAAACTATGAGTGATAGTCCACTGGAGGGGGAACAATTGGATTCGAATACTTTAGATGATGAAGAACATTCTTTCGAGGGGGAGAAAGAACAATTGAATGCTGAAATTGAGGGGGAGCATGTTGTTGAGGGGGAGCATAATGTTGATGATGCTTGTTCGAATGCAGGCTCAGAAAATGATGAAATATACGAAGATGCCCCTTTGGAATTTGATCCAGCATATCCACCCATGGAAAAATGGACAAGAGACCATCCGAAGGATCAAGTTATTGGGAATCCACAAGAGGGAGTTCTGACAAGAGCTCAAATTCGTGCAAAGAATGAGGTATTGAATACTCATCAAGAATTTTGCATGTTTAATGTTTTCATCTCTAAAATTGAACCAAAAACAATTAAGAATGCAATGGAACACTCAGATTGGGTTGTTGCAATGAAATCGGAGTTGTCTGAATTCGAACGAAACAAGGTTTGGAGATTAATTCATAAACCTGAAAATGTTTCGATTGTCGGGTTAAAATGGATTTTTAAAAATAAAACCGACAAAGATGGAAACATTATTCGAAATAAAGCCAGACTTGTTGTAAAAGGATATTCACAACAAGAAGGAATCGACTATGAAGAAACTTTTGCCCCTGTCGCAAGACTCGAGGCGGTTCGAATATTTTTGGCTTATGCAGCTCACAAAGATTTTGATGTTTATCAAATGGACGTGAAATGTGCATTTCTCAATGGAGTGCTTGAAGAAACAGTTTATGTGGAACAACCCCCAGGTTTTATTAACGAAGAATATCCTAATCATGTTTATATTTTAGATAAGGCGGTTTATGGTCTGAAACAAGCACCAAGAGCATGGTATGCAACACTTACATCATTTTTGAAACAATCTAAATTTAAACAAGGATCAGTTGATCCCACATTATTTTGAAAGAAAGTGGGGAATCATCTAATGCTTGTTCAAATTTATGTTGATGATATTATTTTTGGCTCGACTGACCCTGCTTTGTCTAGAGAATTCGAAGAATTGATGAAAAGCAAATTTGAAATGAGCATGATGAGAAAAATCAATAATTTCCTTGGATTGAATATTCGTCAAAACAGAGAAGGGATTTTCATTAATCAGGAAAAATATACGAAAAATCTGTTAGAAAAGTTTGGATTGACGAATAGCACAAAGCTTCGTGTACCAATGGCAACAGGCATAAAGCTAACACCATCGTTGGACAAACCTGCTGTTGATATAACGTTGTATAGGAGCATGATTGGTTCATTACTTTATCTAACAGCAAGTAGACCTGATATCATGTTTTCTGTGTGTAATTGTGCTAGGTATCAGATTAATCCACGCGAACCACATCTTACTGCAGTGAAGAATATTTTTCGTTACCTTAAAGGCACAATTTCGTTAGGATTGTGGTATCCTTCGAAAACTGGATTCTTCGTTCAAGCATACTCAGATGCAGACTTGGGTGGTTGTTGTGACAACTGTCAAATTCAGGTCATTCTCGGACTCATGCATCTTTTTATAAAAACCATACATGCACAACATGCCATGGCCTAGTAGTATAAATTAGGTCAAAATCTTGCATGAACTAGGATCCAACTAAAATCTAGGACTAATATACTTGACTCTTACGATTCTAGTAAGTTGTTTAGCTACTGTAGGAAATGCCGATATCCGAATTAGAATAAACTCCAAACATTTGTTACAATTGAAAAAGAGTATCAAAACCTTAAAAATAAATTAAAATTTTCTAATTTCATTTCATTATGATGGTAAATATCTAACAAAGTTCCAAAAGCCCTAAAGAACCCAAAAATCCAAATTTATAAACTTTAAAACCTAAAAACCCTATAAGATTTGTTATGAACCTCATTATATCAAATTTAAATAATTAAGTTATGGGATATAATGAAAGACATAAAAATTTAATTATCAAACATTAATCATAATTTATTAGTTAAAAACAAAGATTTTTAATAAATCAAGAATTAAATAAAGAAGCCTTTTTATAAAAGTTGGGGTTTTATAAAAATTAAGGGGAAATTATATAAATGTGAATTAGGAGAGAGAGGACCTCTCTTATACTCATAAATTTCGTCCATACTCTCTCCCATGCTCTCTTTTCCCCAAAAATCTTAATCATTTTATCCCTCTCTTACACTTCAACTTCCCTTTCACTCTCTCTCACACTCCACTCTTTACAACACTCAAACTCTCTCTTCCTCTCTCCAAACCCACGAAAATCTCCAGCCAAGAACACCTCTCAACACTCAAATCTTCATCTTCTAAGGTTGTTCTTCAAGGTATTCACGAAAATCCCTCATCATCCCTCACTTTTCTTTCTTGTTTTAAAGAGTTTTCTTGCACTTTTCATTCTTCTACACCATTCTTTATGAACATTCATGAACATATCCATGAATGTCGAGTTTGATGATGATGGTGGTAGGGTTTCACCCAAGAACAACATGCATGTTGTTTAATGATGAAATCCAAGGACCAAAACCTATGTCAAACACTAAAATACGGATTTTTACAAGTTTTAAAGGTTCATACACCTTATGCATTCAAGTATTTCCTTTAAAAACATCACTATGACAAACATATGTCCATGCATGGTCTTCAAACCGTGATGCATGTGATGAACACCAAGCTAAAGAGCTTGATGATCAAAGTACATTGTTAATAGTGCATGTAAATGATTTTGTCTATAAAAATATCTAAAAGTTCTTTTCTGTTCAAAATAAAAAGTTTTCCAGATTCCCATTAAGGTAATATGAACATCTGGAAAATCCCAAGAGTTTTTATCATTTCCTTGATTTATTAAAATTGTTACAAGAAAACAAGGGCATAAATCACATAAAATACTTCCAGAGGTCTATAAATCCTGATTAAATTCGTGGATGACCCCTATGGTGAATAATGACCTCTCATTAAGTTTTATCGATTTATGTTTCTGTTTAGTATGACTTTTGATTTTCTTTTTGTTTGGTTCCAATAAATCGCAAAACCACTTTAGAGAGTGTGAAAATTGTATCTAACAATTTTCGCAGCTCTTACCAGAGGTGGGAGACTCAGAAAAATAATTTCAGAATTTTTCATAATGCATTTCTATTTTTCCCCGATTTTTGTATTTATAATGGCCTAAAAATAGAAAATCTAGTTCTGCTCATCCAAAATTCATGCAAATTTACTAGAACACCTTGTAGTACATTACGAGGCTACATAAAATTTTTGATGATTTTTCTCTTCTGTATACTATTTTTCTCCTAGTTTCTAAGATTAAATACACTTAAATACACAAAATCGGATTATACAATATGAAAACCACCTTTGGTATTTTTCCCAGGTTATTTACACTGTAAATGATGTTACAAAATTTTTTGGTAATTTACTTTAACTGTTTATTATTTATTCTCCAATTAATGATTATTTAAGAGAATAAAACAAAGAAAAATAGAAAGAACAACTAAAAAATATCTTTTATATTTTTCACAGTTTCTGTATGTATAATAACAGTGTTACAAAAA
Organism: Lactuca virosa; assembly: GCF_052849685.1. Taxonomy (NCBI): domain Eukaryota; kingdom Viridiplantae; phylum Streptophyta; class Magnoliopsida; order Asterales; family Asteraceae; genus Lactuca; species Lactuca virosa. The sequence continues at coordinate 189,286,218 of NC_136428.1, read as the reverse complement.
TTTTGGGTAATTTTGGAAACTGTTTTCTATTTATTTCAATTTTTATTAGAATAAATGCTCAAAAATCATAAAATTTGGGTTAAACAGTTGGAAATCAATTTTTATATTTTTCCTAGTTTAATAATACTTAATAACAGTAATAGAAAAAGTTTGGGTAATTTTGGAAACTGTTTTCTATTTATTTTAATTTTTATTAGAATAAATGCACAAAAATCATAAAATTGGGTTAAACAGTTTAGAAATCCATTTTTATATTTTTTCCCAGCTCAAGTATGCCTAATGGCAGTATTATAAAAAGTTTGGGAATTTTTATGCTTTTAATACTATTTTTCATGAATTTATGTTGTTATGAAGGCTTAAAAAATTTAGAAAAAAATAGTTAATCATATCAAAAATCCAAGGAAAATTTTCTGAAAAACCTCTATTGTATTTAGAATGAAAATACAAGGTTTGACAATTTTTGGAAACTGTTTGATAATATTTTACATTTTTAGGAATTTAAAACACCTTTTAATGTGTTGAAATTCTCTCAAATTTATATTACTAAATCTGGAAAATTAATATCCCAAATAGTATTAATTGCATGACTATTAGAATTTCATCATTTCAGAAAATTTGTAACCAATTAATATAAAATCCAATATTAAAACATAAAATTGGCATTTCACTATATGTAGAGTTTAGTATATTAGCATTAGGTTTCGACATGGAAACTCACTAGTGTGTGTTTGATGTCGTAGGATCCCGGTATTAAGACGTTGGTGTATTCCGAGGCACCACTTGTACCTACTCGAAACATTGTGAGTATTCACCACTCCCCTATTTTCGGTTTTTTTATGTTTTGGGGTGGAAAAGCATGTCCCGAAAAACTATTATTTGAATGTTGTATTTAAATTGATTTGTATCAAACATGATTGCTATTTTATTACTATGTCTCTCTATGTATGTCTATGCAACACGGAACATGAGAACTTATCGTACTAAGGCCCTTCCCTTATCTCTAACCATTAACTCTTTGAGCCAATGGTCATTATGGATAGCGCTATTAGGAATTGACAACTCCTCACTCGCCCTATTGCTGGAGTGCATGATACCATATTCATCTATGGAACGATAAGCATAGATCTTGATAGGGCTTCAGTCATAGGTTTGGTTGAGACTCATTGTTTGCTCATACACATACAAACTCGTTTCTCGTTATAGCAATAAACTTGTTATCAATAATAGCAATCAACTTTGTTTCTCATTAAAACAATGTACTTGTATTTATGAAAAGCCTTATTCAAAATCTTGATTTTATAAACTTGTGAACTCACCAACTATTTTCATAGTTGACGCTTGTTTTACATGCTTTTTCAGGAAATAATTAGTAAGTGGATATAAAGATTCATCATCATAGAGCATGCTGCATCGTGTTGAAGTTATTTATGAAGTTATATTTTGAACAATGTTATTTTGGAAAAACTTGTACTTGTTTCTATTAAGCTATGGGTTGTAAACTTTTGAATATTGCTATGGTGATGTATCTTTATCTTTTGCAATGAAACCGTTATCGCTGTCATATCTTGCGTTTCCGCTTTAGCGGGGTGTGACAGTTGTAATCTTGATCGAAAAAGCACAAGTGGAGGATGTCAATTTCTTGATGGCAAATTAGTCAACTGGCAGTCGAAAAAGCAAACGTGTGTGTCAATTTCCACAGTTGAAGCAGAATATGTGGTTGCTGCTGCTTGCACTTCGCAAATAATATGGATCCAAAGTCAATTGCGTGATTATGCAATTAATATGAAAAAGATTCCATTATATTGTGATTCTCAAAGTGCAATAAGAATTTGTCATAATCCTGTGCAGCATTCGAAGACTAAACACATAGCTCTTCGTTATCATTTCATTAAAGATCACGTGGAGGATGGAAACATTGAAGTACATTTCGTGAAAACAACTGATCAGTTAGCTGATATATTCACGAAAGCTTTGGATGAAAAATCTCTAATGCGAATAATAGAAGGTCTTGGAATGATCGATGGCAATTATGTTCCATGCGAAAAAGAAGAATGATAGGCGAAAAAGAATGAATCAGAGGCGCTGAATAAAAGATAACACAAAGTCATTCAACATTCAGAGGTTACTGTTCATGGTCAACGCTTCGACCGCTTCGAATTCGCATGATTGTCACTTATTTTCAGTGTTGAGTTAGTGGTTACTGTTCATAGTCAACGCTTCGACCGCTTCGAATTCGCATGATTGTCATTTATTTTCAGCATTGAGTTAATGGTTACTGTTCATAGTCAACGCTTCGAACGCTTCGAATTCGTACATTTGTCACTCTTCAAGGAATGCCAAATATTCGTCTGTTTGCAACAAATTCAAAAAGATTTTCTTTTGTTTTGTCTTTAAATTTTCGAAAAATCAAAAATTCAAAAAGATTTTCTTTTGTTTTGTCTTTAAATTTTCGAAAAATCAAAAATCCAAAAAGATTTTCGTTTGTTCGGTCTTTATTTTAGAAAAAAAAAATTCAAAACAACAAAAATATTTTTATTTTTAGACTTTTGTTGCAGATTATGATGATGATTCAGAGGGGACAATGCAGGCAGTTTTAGGGTCAGGTAAAATTTTTCGTATGAATTGATATGTTTCTCATTATTCGAATTAGTTAGGTTGTCCCTAGAAGCATGCTGCTGCATGTCGTCCAAAGCCTCCATGACTCAATGTGTGTGTACGAAAGCCTTAATGAAATGTTTCGTACGAAATTTCTTCCCAATCAGGCTTATATTCACATTAGTCTCTGAGCTACCTTACTCTTCTCACAATGAGTTAAGAGTTTCCTGTTTGGTCCAAAACATAACAGAGGTACTTTTCGTGTCTTACACCAATCGTTTTCATCCAAAACATTCTTACACGATCACACACAAAGACGTATATCCGAGAGGTCTCTGATCAAACCCATCGAGACTTAGATATATAAAAACTCTGTGTTTATGATCTGACATCATGAGTCCGTGATGGAAGTGAAACCCGAAAATCTTACAAATTAAGGAATTGACGGGGAACATTGTTCCAGATATATACGAAACTTTTGTTTCTGTACCAATGTTCGAAACTCCAAATCATATTCCTTTCGAATGAGTGGTCTTGATCAAGCATTCGAAACCCACGATGTTTGTTACCCAACAAGATCCAGTATACAAATTTTTTTATGAATATGATTTCCGTGTGAGTTTCATTCGAATGTCCTAGTCATGTTAAAATTTTTCAAAGCCGACTTGTCACTGACTACACTAGTCATACAAGTAATTTCTGTTACACTTTATCACCTTATGTTTAGGTTGACATGTAACGAAATTTTGAACCTACCCACGAAGCATTCTTAAAAGAAGCCCTTTGATACTTATCAAAAAATATTCGATTGTAATTCACGGGAACATACACAAGCTGTTGATCATCTCTCTTGATGATTAACGAAGCAACCTTTGCCCGGGGTTTAATTGCCTTCGTGTCAAATTAAATTTTTGACATCACAAAATTAAAAAAAAAAAAATTTTTTTTTTTGTTGTTTCTTGTCTAAACTTTCTTTGGCACACTACACACACGAAATCCTTGAGGTTCTGAGTAATACCAAATCAGGCTGATGATTTCGAACATCTGGCAAATAACTTCGCTTTTTATCCCAAAAGTGAAAGAGCCTTGCCTCCATTCGAAGGGTTCTAACGGTTACAATTCTATTAAGAGGATAATGACAGGCTGTGTATACGTCTCAGAGTCTCAGAGTCTGTTATTTTAGAAAAGGTTGATTACACAGATCAGAATTCTGAGCTTCGTGTTAAAACTCTCAGATCTGATTTTATGGGAGAAGTTAAGGATCTGCGAAGCATAACAAAAGAACGACATGTTCTTTTTGTTCAGGAAGTCAAGAAAGTGAGGGAGGATGTTAACTCCCAAATTCACGAACTTCGTGAAGACATGAAAAAGGAAATTCTATCTGTTCAACATGATTATGCGTCCTTGAATCAGAAGGTCGATATCATTTGTGATGCTGTCACTCGATTTGTCAAGCTATACGAAGGTTTGAGTCCTCAAATAACTCAAATCTCCAAGTCTGAAAGTGAAAATTTTGAAGGTGTGATCAAGTTGTTAAAGGAGTTGAAGGAGATCTCAACGAAACCGGTTTCGTCACCGTTGATTACTCCAGAATTTTTATCCCAGAAGTTTGTGCAGTTCGAAGCCATACTTAACAAGCAACTTGCTCCACTAGTTCGCATATCCGGTCTTCTTCCCACAACTACTGCACCTCCTGTTTTCACAGGGGTGCAAGGGGGAGAAAGGAAGTCAACAGAAGAAGAAGCGAAAGTGGTGGGCAAGGTATTTCCATCTAGCATCCCTTCAACAAAACCAGTAATTGTGTCTGCTCAACCAGTGACCTCAACAATCGTAACAACATTACCAATTACAAGAACAATTTCGAAAGGAATTGTAATTGGTAAACCTTTGGAATCTGGTGGAAGTGGTTCGAAGCTAAAAGACGTAACTGAAAAATCTGCTTCGAAAGACAAAGGAAAATCAATTCTGGTTGAAAAATCTAAAGAAGAAAAGAAGGCTGAAGCTGAAGCTGAACTCGAGAAAATGAGGCTTATTCAAAGCATCATGACTCAGAGGGCTGGTGATCCGAAGGGCATGAATAAAGGTGATCCAGCAAAACATTACAACTATGAAACAATCGAAGCCTTGGTTGCTTTTAATCACATGTACTCATTTGATAAGAAGCCAAAACAGAGTTATGTGGTTACAAACACTGATGCATGCCAGTTGGATTTCCCTATAAATGAGATGATGTTCATCATGCCTCAGTTCAAAGCTGAAGGGAATTTCAAAGAAAAAGATGAAGGGACTCATATGAAAATTCGTTTTCATGCAGTACTTGGCAAAGCCCCCGAGGATGTTTGGTCACTGATCAAGATCAAGAAGGTGATAAGCATGAAAAAGGATGTGGTCTTTGAAAACATTGTTCAAAATGTTAAATATGTTGTGGCCAGGGCAAATGGAAAAACATGCGAATTCACTATTGCAGATTTTCCTCTGATGAACTTGTATGACCTTATACAAGTGGCATTGCTTCTGAAAGACAAATCCTTTTCTTTTCTGCAAAACACAGATCCAGAGGAATTCAAACTTGGAGTTGCTAACATCAAAATCTTCATTGAGAATTATTATGAGTGCCTAGCACTGACTGATGTGGAGTTGGCTACTGTAAAGGGAATGGAAGTAAAAGTTCCAATGGCTCCTTCGTTGACTCAGACTGAGTTAAAGAAATATGCTGATGGAGAAATATGTTTAAAGCCATTTGGAATAGTTTTTGCTGGAAAGGATAAAGCTGGAAAAGCGAAGCGGTTTTTGTTCCAAGCTAGCGAAGTGGAGAGATATTCTACATCTCAATATACGAACTTGATTGTTCGTATGAACCACTGCAAAAAGAACAATGAAGGAGACAAGAAGGAATTGAAGAAAATTATTTCTTGGTATACTGAGGTTCGAAGAGTTTTGCTGTACTCCATTACTCTACTTACAAACTGAAGACTTCGACTTTGATTACAAAGGGGGAGATTGTTAGGGTCGAAATGTTGTAATAGTCGAAGTTTGTATTTAGGGTCTTCGAACATTTTTGTAATGTATTTTACTAGGGCATAATATTCGAAGCTTCATGTTTAGTCCTTAGTATATTTTTTGTACGCTTTTCTCTTCTATAAATAGGAGTGGTTACTAGTGTCTTAGTAACAGAGTCTTTACAAAATATTCATTGTACTCTGTAAAATTTGCAAAAGCGTAATAGAGCCAAACAGATCATATTTACATCGGTGTTCAAATCTTTCAATTCTACTTTGAATTTACACTCTAATTCGTTCAATACTTGATTCATTGTCTCATCAGTTCTAAAACATGTATAAAACATTGCCGCTCTTTCCCAAACAAGATTCATATCAAATGTTTTTACAATAATTAGATAGTTTGACATCAACGCTTGATAGGCATCACCTTTTCTTTCATTTGGAATGTACTAACATGTAGGAAATAAGTAACTGAAAACATTTATGCATAAAAGAATGCCGTTTGTTAGCACATAAAAAGAACTTGTTTTATGCATATTTTATAGTGCTTAACTTGTGTAAAATAAAGATTAATCTTTTAAAGAAAAATGGATGTTGTGTATGAAGCTACAACTGCTTATAATATGAGTCACTTTGCAAAGGAGTTACATATTTCAATATTTTTCATAAATTTTTGATGAAATTGGTCAGAATACAAATAACGAGAAACTAATAATCAAAAAAAGTATATTCTCGTGTTCATTACACATGTCTTCGTATTAGACAACATAGTTAGCTTTGTAAATATTTAGAAGGGTAGTTTGGTAAATTCCCGATGTAAAGTTGTTAAGTTAGTTGTTCAATGTTTTATTAGTGGTAATTTGGTACTTTGATAAATCATATATATGTAGTGTCTTACATATCATTTTCGATTAATGACTCTCTCTCTCTCTCTCTCTCTAAATTAGTAAATTGTTTGTTTCTATTCCCCCCCCCCCCCTCATTAAGTTATTATGAATGGGTAAAGTGGTTGAATGGGTAATGATGTCTTTCTGGATAAACTACATTTCTTTCTAATCTATACCGAATAAATTGTGAATGAGAATAAATTGTTGGGTTTTGAGCATTCTAACACTCCTATGGTGTACATGCAACCCTATAAACCTTGGATCTATGTTTTCTCTATTATACATGCAAATATTAACTATTCCAAGGTTTCATCCTAACTAGCATATTATAAAGCACCTATACTACAAAGTTCTAGTTAGATGACATACCTTTTGATGTAGCTTGATGTCTTCAAGCTTTAAGAGCTTATCCCCAATAGTGTGGAAGCCTCAAATGGAATCACAAATCACCAAAACACCTTGGAAGAACTTGAGAGAATATGTATGCACACTAAAATCGGCCCACTCTTATTTTCACACACTTGTGCCAATTTTGTGAGCCAAGGACCCCTTTATATATTATGGAGGATTAGGGTTACATCCATGTAAACCCTAATACCCATGACCTTTCATTTACATAGGATCCATGGGTTAAAAGCTCCATGGACCATCCATGAAAGCTTAGCCCAACCTAAATGAACTTGGCCCATTCCATATATATAAGAGTCCATATTTAATTAGTTCTTTTTGATCACTTAATTAATTCTAAATTAATTCTTGATCAATACTAATTAAATAATATGATTCCATACTAATATATTAGAACTTATAATATATTAATATAAATCATAAATATACTATTCTCAAAAGACTATCCATATAAATTGTGCCGGTGAAGTGCAACCCAAATGGACCATGCCGGGTCGGGTCAAGTACATACCAAATATAGTTATGGACTTAGACATTAATCCAACAGTCTCCCACTTGGATAAGTCTAAAACTATTATTAAGTATGACTTCAAAACCTAACTGGCAATCGTAGCTCTTAAAGCCGCTGTCGAACTCTGACCTTGTCAATGACTTGTCCATTAGATAAGGGATCATATATTCCTCCATTCTAGATATCATATGGACTGAGACATGGATTATAATCATTCTCTCTGTCCATTTGTTGTTTCCCGATTTTCGATTTATGATGACTGACTGATTGAACAAATCAAATTAGTCCTGGCTTGGCCAAGCACTCACATGTGTCATCGCTAAATCATCGAGGGGCCCACATATATCGCTTTTATCCCGAAGGTAAAAGGAATGGATAAACTTCGACTCATATGGCTTGTTCTACTACTTGTTGAATCATACACAAAGGCACGTTTTATAACATCGAGTTACCAAATGCGTTTTCGTGCAATCAATGTATAACCAACTCATAGTAACAACTCATATCTCTAGGTTTGAAGAATATAAGATATTATCGTCTCATGATCACTCGTGATAAAATCCATGAAGTGATTCAAATGAGCGCGGGTTGAATCCAATACTCAGAACTTATGAGCACTCATGAGTGTTGTAGCACCACTTTGTCCACCAACTTGGACCTCTACAAACCAACCCATGACAGTCTTGATTCATATCTACTTCCAACATATGACCGACTGTGGATGGTTTGAATAACTTAATCATTCAGGAAGAGCGACTTAGTTATTCTGGAAGTCAAAACATGAAAAGTGAAACACAAGAATAAATGAATCAAATATGGTATCAAACCCTATGAATATAAATAAACACTTTTATTTATCACCATACTGATTACTCATTATTCATTGTTTCGGTTTTATCAACTTTATACTTGAATTAAAAACACTAGTTGTCCCATGCTCCAAGCATGTACACTATGTTTTTCTTAAACAATAGCTTTGCCATACACCAAGTATGCACTCTATGTTTGTCTATGATCCTTACTTTGTGAAATAAACCAATTGAACATAATTTCAATGATTCTAATTTCACACTCCCAAATCCTTATCGAAAAATGTGAGAATTTCAAATTCCTATCATTTATCGAAATCTGTTTAGATTTTAAACTTATATGCACTGACCCTCCTGTAATGAATATGTACAAAGTCACAAAGACTTGTCAACAGTCATTATAAGGTATTCCAATGGAGATCAACTCCATGGAAACTAAGTCTCATATTCAAAGTACATTGCTTTGGACATGCTTCTTGCATTAAGTTTTCTAATCTTACACAGATAACTTCCACCTATGGAGACAACTCCATATTCTCATTTTGACTATCACTTCTGAACAAGAGATGCCTCTTTTCAGAATATGTCAATATGGTCCTTCCAAAATTAGCACTATACTTCCAACTGTCCCCGAGCAACTAATCTTTGGTAAACCTCAGATTGTCCTCGACAATTGCTTAATCATTTTAGTCATATCCAATTCTAGACCTTTTCCCTTCTTAATTCCTCTGGGCATTTGGAAAAATTTAGAAATGACAAATATTATAGCACATGCAATCGATCCTGTACCCAAAGCAAATGGTACACGATTCATGATGTCTCACATAAAGACATGATTCTAGACCAGTCTTTTGCTACAATATTTTTATTTGCCATGTTTTCAAAATTTAACTATGAAGAGGGATTCCGTAATCATAATCAAATTTTGAGAATGCAATATATAGAATTTCCTTAAGTTGAACCAATCCAACATGAAATTCATATATATATTCTTGACTAAGGATGATTAAGGTCTCAATCTAAGCCTTTAGAACTGAAATGAAGTATATCCTCTCCCTTAATTATAGCAAAACAACTTTTCAATCCCTGCAGCCTCACAAATTGAAACTTTTGTTTTCTATAATTAACATTGCTAACTTGCAACACTAACAATAATTATCATGCTCCCACTAACATGATGATTATTAGCATAACACTTATGCTCCCACTAGCTTTGACATGTACTCGGAAATCAGCTGGACTTCTAGAAATCAATACTTTATTGACTTTCTTACCAAAGTTCAGATTTCTGATACGAGATGCTTTGATAAAACTTTATCAAAATCATACACCTTTCCTTAGATAGCATGCATGTGTGTCTAAACAATTTCAGAACTATGAAAAGGGATGCCGTAATCATAGTCTCAATTGTTTAGATCTTTTGCCATCTGCTTCAAATCTACTTGGTGGAAGTGTTTCCTCACCATCATTTTCATGAATCGGAGAGAAACCTTATGACCCTAAGATTTTATGGTGTATGTGTTCTTATCCATGTGAATCGTCAAAACCATAGTCACAAGACAAGGATAATGACAAATCCAAACTCATATGGACTGAACTTATGCAATCTTAACTTCTTGCCACCTGGCAGTACAGGGCCTGCCATTGCTTCCAAGTTGTTGTGCAACCAATTGAGAACTTTCAGAACTCCTATGCAAAGCCAAATTTAACTGGAATGGGCACAAAATATGTCAACACGATAGGTTATAAACCTCAAGTCGTGTGCTTGTGAAGAACCTCAGGTTTTATTCTTGATTAGTTCTTGAAATTCTTTTTAGGATCTTTAAGACTCCCACTATCCTCTTGACATATAAGACTATCTTGCCAAATATTCAAGAGATAGTGCGGATTCTTTATCAAGACAAACACTTCACACAATTGGCCTTAGTTGGTCTTTGTTTTATCCAAAACATCACAACTTACCAATTTCAAATGTACAAGAGTAGGACACTTTTACTCTTACATTTGACAAGTGTTTTAAACCTTTCTTTAAGATATGTCACTCAAGTTACAATCTTGGAGTATGACTCTAAGAATTGTTTTGGAACGAAGTATGACTCATCTTCCTGATCTAACCATTTCAACAATTCATGACTCCTCTTCTTAGTCATAAGAATGCACTAAGATGACCTTTAGAAGACTAATTATGATATGATTTCTAAATCATTAAGATGATCACAAACATGATACTAAAGTACTCTCCCATCTTTTCAGATTTGAGAAACTTTTATCTTTCTGCCTAATTTGATTCTTCCCATTCGTTCTGCCATACATTGAGACTTTTCCAATGTTTCAGAATTATACTTAAACTTGTAAGTATAACCATATTTACTAAACTTTAGTAAATCAAATAGTCTTAACGAGCTTTGTGGTGGACATGGCCAATGCAAGAGAATATGTACTCGATCCCTTTAGTCCTTCACTTGACTCACACATCCATGTGAACAAGTAATTAGTCTTGATTTTGCAATGCTTGAAAGTTCTCATTCATCATACTATTCAACTTGCAAGATTCCAAGTTTCGGTCCAATTGAAACTTGGGCGATCAGCAACTTTCCTGATTTGGTAAATTTAGACACTACCACAAATGAAAGAATCAAATCCATTTTCCAATATTGCTGTCAGTGGAGTCATATAAGCAACAATTTTCCACAAATGCCATTGTAAGGATACTTCAAATAAATAAAATTAAAAATTTCCTTTTATTTTAAAAAACTTTGTGGAAAAACTCATCCTTACAATCCATATGGTGTACATGCAACCCTATAAACCTTGGATCTATGTTTTCTCTATTATACATGCAAAAGTTAACTATTCCAAGGTTTCATCCTAACTAGCAGATTATGAAGCACCTATACTACAAAGTTCTAGTTAGATGACATACCTTTTGATGTAGCTTGATGTCTTCAAGCTTTAAGAGCATAGCCCCAATAGTGTGGAAGCCTCAAATGGAATCACAAATCACCAAAACACCTTGGAAGAACTTGAGAGAATATGTATGCACACTAAAATCGGCCCACTCTTATTTTCACACACTTGTGCCAATTTTGTGAGCCAAGGACCCCTTTATATATTATGGAGGATTAGGGTTACATCCATGTAAACCCTAATACCCATGACCTTTCATTTACATAGGATCCATGGGTTAAAAGCTCCATGGACCATCCATGAAAGCTTAGCCCAACCTAAATGAACTTGGCCCATTCCATATATATAAGAGTCCATATTTAATTAGTTCTTTTTGATCACTTAATTAATTCTAAATTAATTCTTGATCAATACTAATTAAATAATATGATTCCATATTAATATATTAGAACTTATAATATATTAATATAAATCATAAATATACTATTCTCAAAAGACTATCCATATAAATTATGCCGGTGAAGTGCAACCCAAATGGACCATGCCGGGTCGGGTCAAGTACATACCAAATATAGTTATGGACTTAGACATTAATCCAACATAAATGACCATTTTACCCTTTCAAGAGGAAGAGAGAGGATGGAGTAACCATAGGTAGAGCGTCGTGTCTCAAGGCAGCGAGCCCAGTCGGCATCGGAGTACCCGAGCAGAGTGGATGGGGGCGTCCGATGAGAGAACGTAAGGCCATAAGACACGGTGCCTTTGATATACTGGAGAATCCGTTTTACACTTTGAAAGTGAGAAACAGTCGGTGCTTGTAGAAACTGACTCACTTGATTCACGCCATACGAAATATCAGGACGGGTAATGGTGAAATATTGAAGAGCACCGAAAAGAGACCGATAGTGAGTAGGATCAGCGTACGGATCACCGGTGGTCACAAATGCTGCATTAGCGGCTAGAGGAGTCGACACCGGTTTGGCATCTAGCATGTTTTCCCTCTGGAGTATGTCATGAGCGTATTTGGACTGACCAAGAAACAAACCATCAGATGTATATGTCACTTCTAGGCCAAGAAAATAGTTTAGGCGGCCAAGATCCTTTATTGCAAATTCAAGATGCAATTTTTTGTTAAACGAGCGGATCACGGAGTCTTGATTGCCTGTAAGAATCAGATCGTCAACATATACAAGTAAGTATATGCATGTGTCTCGTTTAAAAACAAACAGAGATGGGTCAGCCCGACTACACTCAAAACCATTCGCAAGCAGGAAGGTGCTGAGACGATGAAACCATGCCCGCGGGGATTGTTTGAGGCCGTAAAGGGCCTTGTTAAGGCGGCAAACGTGATCCGGAAACTTAGTACTATGGAAACCCGACGGTTGCTCCATGTATACAAGCTCACTTAAGGACCCATTGAGAAACGCATTGTTGACGTCTAACTGGTGGAGAGCCCACTTGTTTGCCACAGTCAAAGATAAGACGACACTTACCGTGGAAGCCTTGACCACAGGGCTGAACGTATGGGAGTAGTCCAAACCCGGAATTTGACTGAACCCTTGAGCAACAAGACGGGTTTTGTGACGATCAACTGAGCCATCAGCGAGATATTTCGTTCGGAACACCCATTTGCAGCCGACAACATTATGATTGGAAGGTCGAGGGACCAACGTAAAGGTGTTGTTTTTCCGAAGAGCATCCAACTCACGTTCCATGGCTTGGACCCAATGAGGAGATCGAGCAGCGACTTTGTACCCTTTTGGATCAGTGGAAGTGTGAAGCTTTGCAATAAGCCCATGAGAGATGGAGCTAGCCATATCCGCTCGATGTTTTGGTTTGAAAATACCGGCCTTGGCTCTAGTAATCATTGGGTGACTCGAGATCGGTATAGGTACCGAAGAACCAAATGGCGGAACTGGTGAAGCTGGAGTAGGTGATGCTGTCGGTGGGGAATCTGAAAAAGAATCATCACCAGAGTCAGAAGGAGCTCCACCTGGATCTGTCAGGGCATCACTTGTATCAGAAACAGTGTCACTGGAGTCGAAGGAAGAGCCTGTGGTATCATTGGTGGGATCAGGCTCAATGGTAGCGGAAGATGGGACAGGATCAACACAAATATTGCATGGCTTTGGAGATGGTGTTGGATCAGAGGAAGGAGTCGGCGAGATCGGAGCAGGTAGCATGGCATCGGAAAATTCTGTGAGAGCAAGAAAATGTGCCGGAGTAGCCTTGGAGTCATCAAGGAGTGGAAAACATTGTTCATCAAACTTAGCATGCCTGGTTATGTAAATACGAGATGTCGATGGTTCAAGGCATTGAAAACCCTTGTATTGTGAGCAATAACAAAGAAAAATGCAGGGAAGGCTGCGAAGAGATAGTTTGTGATCCGCATAATCCCGTAAATATTGGTAAACCCGACACCCGAAAGGGCAAAAATGAGCATATGTGGGTGGTGTGTTGTAGAGCAACTCAAATGGAGATTTATTTTGCAAGACAGATGAGGGGAGGCGATTTATGATATACACCGCTGAGCTGAACGCATGAACCCAATAATCAGGGGAAACATGGCCATGAAACATCATTGCGAGACCGGTTTCGACAATATGGCGATGCTTGCGCTCCACCCGACCATTTTGGGCAGGGGTATAACGACATGATATGCGATGGAACGTGCCATTAATATCAAGTAAGGACCGTACTTTGTGATTTAGAAACTCCGTGCCACCATCACTTTGAAAAATCTTCACCTTGGCATTAAATTGAGTTTGTACATATTTGAGAAACACATCCAATACATCAACAAAACCGGACTTAGTTTTGAGTGGGTAAAACCACGTAAAGCGAGAAAAATCATCCACAAATGACACATAATAGCGATAAGAATCAATTGAAAATACGGGGGAGGGACCCCAAAGATTACAATGAATAAGATCCAAAACATTCATAACACGTTTATCATTGTTTACAAAAGGTAGCCGATGTGCCTTTGCCATTTGACAAGAAGAACATATGGACGGGTTAGGTAAAATGGAGGAAACCAACAACTGGCCCTGTTTATTTAAAAGTGAAATAGTGTCATAAGAGACATGCCCTAAACGAGCATGCTATAAATCAAAAGAAGCTTTCAACGCAGCTTTGGTGGACGCAAAAAGGGCTTGAGGACTGGTGGAAAGCACATAAAGACCTTGACTACATTGCCCCTGAGCTAGAACCCGTTTCGTCTTTCGATCCTGAATGTAAAAATGCGGGTGAGAAAATAAAACATCCAGGCAATTATCATGGGTTAATTTGCTAACAGATAAGAGGTTTTTAGTAAGTCGCGGAACGACTAACACATCCCGAAGGTGGATATCTCCTTTGAAGGAGACGTATCCTGTATGAGAAATTGGAAGAGCAGTACCGTTTCCAAAGAAAACCTTTCTGTTTCCAGGGAAGGGAACCAGATTTGTAACGGATGCAGTGGTGGAGGACATATGATCGGTTGCACCCGAATCGACATACCAATCCGGACCAGATGAAGTCACGTGGCAGTGGGCATGAAAGGCCCGAGCAATATCAACGTCCGATCCAGGGGAAGGAGAACCTAGAGTGGGCGAAGCATACCGGACAAGTTGCGGACATGCATTGGCAAAATGGCTATTTATGCGACAAAGCTAGCAGTGCGGAGGACGACGCCCACGACCTCGACCCCCACGAAAATTCCGACCACCGCGACCCCGATTTCGCTGAGATTCGGTCGAATGAGTAGTGAACGCCACTGGAGGAGTGACAGACCCATGGATGGATTGCACAAATAATTCGTGACCCTCAGCCTGAGCAAGAAGGTCACGAAATGTCATAGTAGAACGAGATGCCCGGATGGCGGTGGAGAATGTCTCAAACGGAGCACCGAGACCACACAAAAACCAATGGACTTTATCAGAATCGGCAACAGGGTGTCCAATGGCCGAAAATTGGTCACAAATAGTGCGAAATTTTCGCCCAAAATCGGAGACAGAGGAAGAGCCTTTTGACACCTGGCGGAGTTGATCTCGAAGACAGAGGAAAAGCCTCTTCAGAGAGAGAAGCTTGAAGAAGTATGACTGCCCTTTGATCAGCAGATTGCCACTCTGTTAATTCAGGATTTAGAATAGAGGTCCCTTCCTTGACAATCGTGGAAGGCGGCTTAGTGGAGGAGCCATCAACGAGAGGCAGGAGATTCTGATATTGGAGAAGTGACACTATTTGATTTCTCCAAATGAGGTAATTGGACGAGGTGAGGCGATTGGAGATTAGGTGGAGAATAGTGTTCATTGAGAGGAGAGAATCAGAAGAAGATGATCCGGCCATGGAGGAGGAGAAGAGTTTTAGAGAGAAAAGGAAGAGGATCGGATCCGGTGCTCTGATACCAAGAGAGGAATAACTCTCGAAATGCCAAAAGAGGCAGAGAGAAAAACAATAAATAGAATGAAATGTTACACATAGAACCCTATACAAAGAGACTATGACAAAAAAGCATTAAGTACAAGTATTACGACTAATAGGAAGTAGCAAAAGAATTGGGTATACCAATTTAAAAGAAGAGCTTCGGTATGCATTCTCTCTCTCTCTCTCTCTCTCTCTCTCTATATATATATATATATATATATATATATATATATATATATATATATATATATATATATATATATATAGTGGCTGTTTCTCTTTTTTCTATTAAGTCTTGTATGTGTGAATTGTAAAGTGACTGAGTGGGTAATGATGTCAGTTTGGGTAAAGTGTTGTATACATAATGTCTGTTTCTTTTCTAGACCGAAGAAACCGTCTGGATGAGACTAAATGACCATTGCACCCTTACATTCCAAAAAACAAATGTCACAATGTTCACCGATTCTAAGAAATATGTATGGATATTTACGTGAGAGAAGTTGGAGGAAAAAAGAAGAAGGGTTAATGTCTTAAAATATTAAGCGAGGTTTTTTGGCTTAACCCATTAAGTGGTTCTGCATAGATTAAGTAAAAAAGAAAGAGACATATATAGCTATCCATATTAAGTGCTTAACTCATTAAATCAAAAAGAAACAACACCTCAATTTGGAAACAACACCTCAATTTGGTTTAATGTGTTATCCAGGTATGTTGGAAGGCTCTTTGTGAAGAGTAGTGGAAAGCCAATGGAGATGCTGGGAAAGCTAAATGAGCTCGCATGCTTTACCCCCGCTGAAGAAATAGAACTGTTTGAGGTCAACCTTTTAGTCTATTGTATTACTTTTATATATATATATATATATATATATATATATATATATATATATATATATATATATATATATATATATATATATATATTGTTTCCTAAATTACCCTTGTCATTCAGGTTATCAAATTCGAACCTAATGTCATGTGTGAACACATTGATAAGAAGCTAACATTTCGAGCTAGTCAGGTAAATTTTCAAGTTTTTTCTTTTTTTCATATATTTATGACAGTTTCTTGATTTAATTTAATCAACACATTTTTGGTTTTATAGCTTGAAGATGGGGACATTATCTGCTTCCAGAAACCTCTCAAGGATGGAACTGTAAAAAACCGCTATCAAGATGTTCCATCATTGCTGGAATACGTTCATAATCGTCAGGTATACTGTGAAACTTAAATTTATATTTTTCCACTTTTGCTCTTTTTATGTTTATGCATACATATAATAAGTATATAACATATTCTGTGTATCTAGGTTGTACGCTTTCGTTCACTGGAGAAACCAAAAGAGGATGAGTTCTCATTGGAACTGTAAGTTTCCTAAGAATAAGATCTTAATTTCACGGAAATTTTTTTTTAATGTTGTATTGTTGTTGACTTTGATTTGAGCAGGTCAAAACTTAACAATTATGACGACGTTGTTGAAAGAGTTGCTGGGCATTTGAAGTTAGATGATCCATCTAAAATCAGACTTACGTCTCACAACTGCTATTCCCAACAACCCAAACCTCAACCAATCAAGTATCGAGGAGTCGAACACCTCTCAGACATGCTTGCTCACTACAATCAGGTAACTAAAATTTATTAAATAATTTGAATTCAATTTGCTCAATAATTTATATTATTATGTTTTTGTTGTTCTACACAGACTTCAGATATTTTGTATTATGAAGTACTGGATATTCCTCTTCCTGAACTACAAGGCCTGAAAACCCTAAAAGTTGCTTTCCATCATGCAACAAAAGATGAAGAAAGCCTTTTTGGATTAAAACAGGTAACTCCTTATTTACTAAATTACTATTAAAAATGGCATTTACTGGTTTTACTTTGGATCCTTCAAGTTGACTACTAGGGTGAGGGTGAGAGTGTCGAGGTGGCTGGTAGCTTCAATGGCTGGAATCATGGTGTCAAATTAGATCCACAACCTTCTTTAAACATCACAGACCCTATCGAATTCAGGTTTCCAACTCTCTTTCATTGCCACCTCAGCATCATCACCATAATTATCGAAGCACTATATCAATATATATTTGTATTTTTGTTGACAAGAGTTTGAAAAAAGAAAATAATGGAAAGTAAGTGTCTTTCCTAAGGACCAAAACTGTAAGAGAATTTTTTGGGACCAAAATTGCAAAACCAGTTATATACTCAGAGATCAAAACTGTAGTTTATTCTTCCTATTATGATACTTCCGGATTTAAATGTATGGCTAAATTATAGATTTGGTCCCTGTGTTTAGTTGTCATTTTTTATTTTGGTTCTTAGTGGATGGATTCATAAGGCTTTTGGTATCTGTTTCCCCTTATCTGATTTATTTACAATTTTTTAATAAATATTTAATTTTAGTATTATTAGTATATTAAAGTGGCTCCACCTATAATAATGTGACAACCGTCAAAATTCGAGTCGGTTCTAGATTTGACTAGACTTAGTTGCACATATAGGCACAACACATATTAGACTTAGTAACTAGAAGCTAAGTTATAACCTAGTAGAAACTTAGAAACAGATAGAAACAATGGATGGTGTACTTAGATTTCACATTGATATGTGAATTCTATAACTACTTAACTGTAGAGACTATCCATATTCGGGTCACTCTTTGACTCGAACACCTTTTCATGAATCATATACACACATTATCCACTTAAACTAGTAGTAGAAATCAGGTTGGAGCCTCATAGAAACTTAAGTCAAAGTTGAAAACTAGGACTAGTATACTTGATTCCTCAATTTTGCTTGAATCTCGAAACCACTACATAGAATGCCAATAAACCGATAAAATAAGTTACAAATATTATTTATAACTATAAAAGAGTTATAGTACCATAAAATAAATTGAAGTCTCAAAGATTCTATTGATTTTGATATCCAAAGATTTATTAAATCTCAAAACCGTAAAAGCCCTAAAACCTAAATTTTATAAAATTTGACATCAAGAATTCTATAAAAATAGTTATGAAACTTATAATATTAACTTAAAACAATTAAATTCAGGGAAATATAATCAAGGAAAACAAAAATTTAAGTCATTAACATTCACCCTTAATTTATAAGTCAAAAATCAAGGTTTCATGAATAAAAAGTTGGTTAGGGTGTATATTTTATAAAAAGTTTAATACTTTTACAAAAGAATTGAAATTTTTATAAAAGTAAAAGAGAAAGAGGGTTTTATACCTCAAAAATTTGGATCCGTCTCTTTCTATATCTCTCTCTCACACTCAAAAGGCACACACTACTCATTTTCACTCACTCTTCACTCCACCTCTTTACATCATTCAAGAACAAGTTTTTCTCTCAAACTCTCTCTTCCTCTCTCTATACCCACGAAATGTTACAGAAAAATGGCCCCAAGAACACACCTTAAACTCTAAATATTCATCATTTGAAGTAATCTTGAAGGTAATCCCGAATTTTCTTTAATTCTACTTCACTTTTCCTTCAAGTTTTGCTATTTTCTTGCACTTTCTCTTCTTCTACTCCATTCTATGGTGAAATCATGAACACTTGCTCATACTCACGGTTTTGATGATGATGGTGGTAGGATATCACCCAAAAACAACATGCATGTTGTAAATGGTGAAATCCAAGGACCAAAACCTAAGTCAAAATCAACATAATGCACTTTTCTACAAGTTTTGGGTAGAAATCACCACATGCACCCTAAGTTTTCTATAAAAAACGAGTTTTGAACATTTCAAACTCATTAATGGTCTTCAAAACAACATGCATGTGATGATCTTCAAGTTTAGATGCTTGATGATCAAAGTTTGTTGTTAAAAGCTTTCAAATATGTTCATAAAGGATTTATTCCCAAATAAATATCTAAAACAACTTTTCTGATCACATCCGATTTTTCCCAGTATTTCCATAACAAAATGAGATGTTCTATAAATTTTCAGAAAATAATTTATTTTTCTCGAATTATTATAATTATTGCAAGAAAATAGGGAAATAATTCATATAAAATACTTTCTGAGGTCTATAAATCCTAGGTAAATTCGTGGATGACCACTAAAGTGAATGATGACATCTCAGTGAGTGTCATCGATTTTTGTTACAGTTTGCTATGGTTTTGAATTTTCTTTTTGTTTTATTCAAATAAATCATAAAACCACTTTAAGGAATTTGAAAAGTCTATTTAATAATTTTCGCAGCTCCTAACCTATGTGGAAGACTCAGAAAAATATTTTCAGAATTTGTTTATAATGCATACCTATTTTTGTATTTATAACGAACTAATAACGGGAAAAATAGTTCTACTTATCCAAAATTCATGAAAATTTAACAAAAGACCTTATAATATATTAGAACTCTAAATAAAAATTTGGATGATTTTTCTATTCATTATGCTATTTTTCTTCTATTTTCTAAGATTAAATACACTTAAATCCACAAAATCGGATTCCAGTAGATAAAAACCACCTTTGCTATTTTTCCCAGATTATTTACACTGTAAATGAAATTTACAAAAATTTTGGTAATTTACTTTAACTATTTAATAATTATTCTCCTATTAATGATTATTTAAGAGGATAAAACAAAGGAAAATAGCAAGACTAATTGAAAAATATCTTTTATATTTTTAAAATCTTCTACATGTATAATAATAGTGTTACAAAAAGTTTGGGAAATTTTGGAAATTGTTTTCTATTTATTTAAAAGTTTATTAGAATAAATGAACAAAAATCATAAAATCAGGTTAAACAGTATATAAATCCATTTTTATATTTTTCCTAGCTTAAGTATGTCTAATGGCAGTATCATTAAAAGTTTGGGAATTTTTATCATTTGGATGCTATTTTTTCACGAATTTATATTGTTATGAGGCTTAAAATTTTGGAAAATTAGTTAATCATATCAAAAATTTAAAGGAAAATTTATGGAAGACCTTTACTGTATTTAGAATGAAAATGCAAAGTTTGACAATTTTTGGAAACTGTTTGATAATATTTTGGATTTTTAGGAGCTTAAAACACCTTTAAATGTGTTGAAATACCCTCAATTAATATCATAAAAATCTGGAAATTAATATCCAAAATTGTCTTAATCACATGAGTTATAAAATTTCACCATTTCAGAAAAATGTTTTTAACTTATCAATATTAAATTTTGACACAATATTGACATAATTCTATTGTAGTAGTAAGTATACTAGTGTTAGATTTCGATTAGAGACTCACTAGCGAATACCATTATTGTAGGAATCGATAGTGGTACGAGTGGAGCGTAGTTAAGGCACCATTTGCATCATCTCAATGTATTGTGAGTATTCACGACTCCCCCTATTTTCGGTTTTTTAAATGTTTTGGGGTGGAAAAGCATATCCTAAACTATTTATGTTCGTTGTATTTATTTGACTCGTATAAACTTGGTTGCTATATTTTGCATATTGTGAGTATTCACGACTCCCCCTATTTTCGGGTTTTTAAATGTTTTGGGGTGGAAAAGCATGTTCTAAACTATTTATGTTCGTTGTATTTATTTGACTCGTATAAACTTGGTTGCTATATTTTGCATATTGTGAGTATTCATGCACTCCCCTATTTTCGGTTTTTTAAATGTTTTGGGGTGGAAAAACATGTCCTAAACTATTTATGTTCGTTGTATTTATTTGATTCGTATAAACTTGGTTGCTATATTTTGCATATTGTGAGTATTCACCACTCCTGTATTTTCGGTTTTTAAATGTTTTGGGGTGGAAAAGCATGTCCTAAACTATTTTTATTCGTTGTATTTTTTTTTACTCATATAAACTTGATTACTATATTTTGCATATTGTGAGTATTCACGACTTCCCTTATTTTCGGTTTTAAATGTTTTGGGGTGGAAAAGCATGTCCTAAACTATTTATTTTCATTGTATTTATTTGACTTGTATAAACTTGGTTGCTATATTTTGCATATTGTGAGTATTCACGCACTCCCCTATTTTCGGTTTTTATGTTTTGGGGTGGAAAAGCATGTCCGAAAATCTATTTATTGTTCGTTGTATTTAAATTGATTTGTATCAAAATTGATTGCTATATTTTGCTATGTATGTTTATGAAACTTGAAACATGAGGCCTTATCGTCTTAAGTCCCTTCCCTTATACTAAAATCCAACCATTAACTCTTTGAGCCAATGGTCATTATGGATAGCGCTATTAGGAATTGACAACTCCTCACTCGCCCGATTGCTGGAGTGCATGATACCATATTAATCTATGGAACGATAAGCATAGATCTTGATAGGGCATCAGTCATAGGCTTGGTTGTGAACTCATTGTTTGCTCATGTACATTCAATCTTGTTATTTATTATAGCAATAAACTTTGTTTCTCATTATAGCAATGTTCTTGTATTTATGGAAACTTTTATACCAAATCTTGATTTTTTAAACCTGTGAGTACTCACCAACTATTTTTATAGTTCACACTCTTTTTACATGCTTTTTCAGGAATCATCTAGTAAGAGGCACGTAGAGACACATCACTTTTAGGAGCATTCGCATGTGTTGTATTTCAATTTACATTGTAATTTCTTTTAAAAGTTGTTCAAACCCATTGTAAATTTGTAATGATTTTTAATACTATGGATGATGTTGTCTTTTAACTTTTGCTATGAAACCCTTTATACTGCCACGCCTCGTGTTTCCGCTTTAGCGGGGTGTGACAAATAATAATATTATTATTAAAAGTAGAAATTATAAATTTGTAACAGAATCAGATAAGTGGTGAAATAGTCATTTGTAAAAAAATAAGATAAGGGGTGGGTACAGGGTTCAGAAGCCTTATGAAATCCTCCAAGGACCAAAATTGCAAAAAAAAAAAAACAGGGACCAAATTAGTAATTTAGTTATGATCTTTGTTTGGTTGCATGCTGATGATTGAGTTTGGTTGATCTTGTGTTGAACTAGATGAAAAACATGGGAGCAGCAAATATAAAGTTTAAATATTTATATATCTCCTTTGAATATAAAGCAATGAAATCTTGATTCGTTTGTGAAGAACTTCAAATATAAAGCAAATATAAAGTTTAAATAGAAAGTTTGGTTATAAAGTTTAAATATAAAGTTTGGTTGATCTTGATACTATGAAACCAAAGCCTTAATTGAATGTAATCTTGATTTCTTTTACAGACGGACATTCATTAAATAATGAATTTGATTGAATGTAATAGTGTCGGTTGCCTGCTACCATTTAGTGCCTTTCTCACCCGAGTGCTCATGTATGTACCCTTAGCACCTCGGTTCTTAGAGCCATTTTGCACGCCTACTTGATCAACCCAATTGGATTCACGCTACTGAAAAAGGCGGAGTCACTCCATCTGTTTATTCACGAAAGAAACAAGGTGCCCCTTAATAGCAATGTAGTATTATGTTATATAATTAGGGAAAACCTCTTAATATACAATGTACAGTTAGATCCCCTTAATACCAATGTGATGTTATTGGATGAAATTGATTGTTTTGGTATATATTTGTTCATATATTTTTGTATTATGCGTAAATCAATATCGTAAAGGCACGTCGTATATGCATATCGTAAATGGTTGCTGAACTTTATGACACACAAATGTGTGTCATCTTCATTTATGACAGGGGCTTTAATGATACATAATGTGTGTCCTAAACGCGCGTTGTAATATTACGACACGCAAATGCGTGTCTTCTTTCTTTATGACAGGGCCTTCCTTGATACACATTGCGTGTCATAACTGAGCGTCGTAAATGCGTGTCATAAATGCGCGTCGTAAATAGACGACGCGCAGAAGCGTGTCGTCTCTCGTTATGACAGGGCCTTCCTTGACACGCATTTGGGCGTCGTTTGAGCGTTTTACGACATGCATGTCGTAAAAGGCTGTTTTTCTAGTAGTGCAAGTACCTAGCGAAGGGATGTGAAGTCCTCTTGGCTCATGTGGTCGAGAGTTCTAAGAAGACAACGAGTCTCTATGATGTGGAGGTTGTTGGGGAATATACAAATGTTTTCCCTGATGATTTGTTGGGTTTACCACCACCACATCAGGTAGAGTTCAAGATTGACCTTATTCCAGGCCCATTTTTGATAGCCAAAACACCTCATCGGCTGACTTTTTCGAAAATGACAGAGATGATGTCACAACTCCAAGAGTTTCTTGAGCGGGGATTTATTAGTCCGGGTTCATCGTCTTGAAGAGCACCAATCCTTTTCGTTAAGAGGAAATATGGCTCAATGCAGATGAGTATTGATTACCGGGAGTTGAATAAGATGATTGTAAAGAACAAGTACCTATTCCCATGGATCAATAATATTTTTGATCACATGGAGCTTGGCCTTTTTTGAAGACTGATTTGCGATCTGGTTATCATCAGGTATGGTTCAGTGATGGGAGATGTTCCCAATACAACATTCGTGACATGCTATGAGCAATGCAAGTTCATAGTGATTCCATTCGGGTTGACGAATGCTCTGATAATTTTCATGGACCCGATGCATAAGGTATGTCGTACATTTTTTGGAAAAATCGATCATTGGTTTCATAGATAACATTTTGGTGTACTCTCGAAGTGTCGAAGATCTTCAGAGGCATTTCGATAGGTTCTTGACACACTGCGTAGGAAGAATCTTTATGCTAAGTTCTCCAAGTGTGAACTTTGGTTGCATGAGATCCAATTTCTTGTACACATGGTAGGGAATGAAGGTATCAAAGTAGATCCAACTAAAATTGAGGTCGTTAATAAGTAGTCCAATCCAAAGACCCCTTTGGAGCTTCGTGGATTTAGTTGGATACTATTAGAGATTTATCAAATATTTCTCCAAGATTGCAGGTCCACGTACCAAATTGACGAGAAAGTCAAAACTTTTCTTCTCGATTGATAAGCAAGAGGAGGCATTTCAGCCTCTGAATAATCTTTTCTGTGGGGCACCTATTCGTTGCCTAAGGGAAATGAGGATTTTGTAGTATACAACAATGCATCCTATTCTAGATTAGGGTGTGTGCTGATGCACCGAGGGAAGGTGATTGCTTATGCATCTCAAAAATTGAAAGGTGAGAAAGTGAATTACCCGATGCATGATTTGGAGCTGGTTGTGATTGTGGTTACTCTGAAGTTATGGTGACGCTACCTTTATGGTATAAATGTACGATATTTATTACCACAGGAGCTTGCAACACATTTAGTTCCAGAAATGAATTGGATATGAGGCATCGGTGTTGGATTGATCTACTTGTCGATTATGATTAGGAGATTAGTTACCACCATGTTGTTAGATTTGGTGTCTAAGCCAATAACTAAATTGATATATGCTTGAATTATTAGCAAATTTCTTTTTGGTTGCCCTCAAAACTAGCAATTGAATAGGATGACTTTTAGAGAGAGAGACTGATTTATTGATTTATTATAAGATTAATAAATAAAAATAAATGATTTAGTAATATATTATGAGAATAATATATTAATTAAATTATTATTATTTAATTAAAAATTAAACAGAAATTAATTAGAATTAATTTTCAGATTAATTGGATTAATTAAAAGTACAATGACCTAAGTTGTAATTGTTCAATAGTTAAACAAAAGAGTTTCCAGAACCTTCCACAAGTGGTGGACGGTTTTGAGGTATATTCTAGGGTTTCTAGAATATCACTTGAAGATAACTAGGAGATTGGATAATTACCTAATTTGAAAGAATAGTATTATATTCAAATTACGGTTTCCATAGTTTCCTAGTGCAACTATAAATAGGGCTTTAACCTTTCATATTTTTGGCCACTCCTCCACTCAAGAGAATAGCCAAAAATCATCCCATTTCCTCTCTCTCTCTCTCTCTCTCTCTCTCTCTCTCTTCAAGTTTCCTTAGTTGTTAGGGTTTTGGGTGTGAACCATTAGAGGCATAAGATTTATGGTGCTTGCTTCCAAGAGCTTTTGAAAAAAGATTTCATTGGTTATTTACAAGAATAAAAGAAAGGTATGTAAACCCTAACCCTATTATGAATTTTGATTAAACTAGGGTTTCTATAGGGTTATTTGATGTTCATAGATTGTAGCATTCAATAGTGAAAACAAAGAGCCAAATTAGGTTGCATGTGGACTTAAGAGTTAAGTTATTTTCCGCCACATGATTTTTGTAACCTATAAAATCTTTCAGTGGTATCAAAGCGCAATGTTTTTAATTGAATATGAATAATAGTTGAATAGATCAACTTAGGGTTTATAGAAATTAAACCTTAAGGCTTGAAATTTTCGACTTGGGCTAGGGTTCTTGAAACCTTAGCCTCCTCCCTTAAATATGAAATTCTCTAGGGTTTGTTATGGTTTCTTATTTGATAATTATTGTTTTAATTGGTTAAAATAGAATAATTAAAATTGGATAACCCAATGCCCTTAATTTTTGAAATTTAGTAGGGATTGGGTTAGGATTAAATTTAAATTATTTGATTAATAGTTTAATAGTAAATAATTATTAAAACATCTTGTGATTTAAATTAATTTAATTAATTGTTAATTAAAAGATAAAGATTAAATCATAATTTGTTTAATTTTAAATTAAATTAATTTTTGTTAATTTTCAAAAATTTAATATTGAACCTAGTATTTTAGAAAAGTTTTAAAATACACCTTATATATATATATATATATATATATATATATATATATATATGTAATATTAAAAGTTTAATATGTTATATGTACAAGAAAAGTCAGTCAAATCACTAGTACGTCTCATTCACAAAGCCATACTATAAGGGGGAGGGGGGATAAGGAAACGACCTATAAAATTACCGCCATTGGGTGTCCACTCTCACTCACCGCTCCCTTGTATGGTGGAGGGTCGTTAGCCGAACGGATTTGATATGACATAATCTCATTAAAAGTATAATGATATAAAGTACTATAACTGTCCTAAAAAATTCTCACTCTAGTTACTTTAAAAAAAATGTGAAAAATATGCTAATCCATAAAAATGCACATCATACTTTAATATGTCGTTGGTGGAGCGTGTGTGGTTAACCGGCACACTAATAAGGACTTTAAAGAGAAATGATGGGCATCTAAAAAATTATCATTGTTAATGGAGCGCGTGTGGTTAACTGACACACTAATTAGAGATGATAAACGAAATCGAGGTTGCCAAACATGTTTGCATGGTTATTCAAATCTTGTTTGTGATCCTCAACATCGCAGTCACAAATAGAAGAGCATAATATGAGATTAAACATGCCATTGATAAGATTCAATGAATCTCAAAAGATCTAGGAATTTTATAGTTTGAAATTGGTGAATTGTTTTACCTACCTTCATAAATTCACGATTAGATTACGACATCCCTCTTCTTAGTTGTGAATTGTTATATTGGATCCTAGCCTTTAATATTTATTATGGGTTAAAATATTAAGTATTTATGTCATCTATCTAAAACTACCGCTTTTCTCTATAGATTTCTACTCCTGGTGATGCTTCTGTTTCTCTTACCTCCACCTACCACTCGAACTTCTCATTACATTCGATCGTGTCCAAGGTAACATTGGATGGTACCAACTACAATGATTGGATGTGAAACATCAAGATGGCTCTTCGATTTGAGGGAAAAGTATGTCCTTGTAAAACAACTTATTTAAATCTATGAATCAACTGTTACTCCTGAAGAAATCATCTCCTACAAGAACCATTATGACAGCACAACATAGGTTGCTTGCATCATGTTTGCCACAATGGTTCCTGAGTTGCAAGGTTTTAACACCCAAATCAGAAAGTAATTGCATATTGAATCATGTTTGAACGTTAATCTTGGTCGGAACAACGAACCACATGATTCTCGGTATGAATCTGCCCTCCAATCCTTCAGATCTTCGCTCCTGTCAGCTTAACGGCCTTCCGGTCACCTCCTAGACCCTCAAAATGGCTTAACTGATGTTACTTGTTGGCTAAGATAGGTTAGAAGTCGGAATCCCCCTTTAGAACGAATTAATGTCGATATATAGTAACTTTACACTGCCAAACGAACGTAGCGCGTAGGACCAAAGAAAGCAGGGCATTCGACCAAGCGATCCCGTAATCAGCAAGCTAGGAAAGCAGCGTGTTCGGATTAGGAACGAAGGGCGTTTGGCCCACTTTCAGCCCAAATGTTCATATTTGCAGTCCAACTCCGTTTTCCCGGGCTTTTTGCTCCTTTTTCGCTCCAGCAACATATAATGGCTGTAAATTACAATTCAAAGCATTATAAGTATATATAAAACAGGTGTTGTCAATGAAATTCGCACAGTGTATGTAGATGCTAAAACTATACATCACTTTATTATCACCTATGATGTTATTTCGAAAACTCGAGACTTTTTAGGGGTTAAAATGGCATTTTTCGGTTTTGGCGTGGCGCGCTAACTTTTCGAGTAGAATGATGCAGTCTCCGAATTGGACGAAATTTGCACAGTGTACGTAGATGCTAAAACTATACGTCACTTATTGATCACATGCAATGTTTTTTCGGACATTCGGGACTGTTTAGGGGGTCAAAATGGCATTTTTCAGTTTTGGGGTGGCGTACGAACTTTTCAAGTAGAATGATGCACTCTCTGACTTGGACGAAATTCCCATAGTGTATGTAGATGCTAGAACTATACATCACTTCATGATCACCTGCGTTGTTATTTCAGCCATACAAGACTTTTTAGGGGTCAAAATGGCATTTTCGGTTTTGGGGTGGCACGCGAACTTTTCGAGTACAATGATGCACTCTCCGAATTGGACAAAATTCGCGTAGTATATGTAGATGCTAAAACTATTCATTAAATTGTGATCACCGACGATGTTATTTCTGCCATTCGGTACTTCTTAGGGGTTCAAAATGACATTTTCCGGTTTCGGAGTGGCGCACGAACTTTTCGAGTAGAATAATGCAGTCTCCGAATTGGACGAAATTCGCACAGTGTACGTAGATTCTAAAACTATACATCAATTCTTGATCACCTACGATGTTATTTCGGCAATTCGGGACTTTTTTGGGGGTTAAAATGGTATTTTTTTTGGATTTCGGGTGGCGCGCGAACTTTTTGAGTAGAATGATGCAGTCTCCACATTGTGTGTAGATTCTAAAACTATAGATCACTTCATGATGACCTGCAATGGTATTTCGGAAATTCAGGACTATTTAAGGGTTAAAATTGCATTTTTCGGTTTTGGGGTGGCGCGTAAACTTTTCGAGTTAAATGATGCAGTGTCTGAATTGTGTGAAATTCATACAGTGTATGTAGATGCTAAAACTATACATCACATTGTGATCACCAGCGATGTTTTTTGGGTATTTGGGACTGTTTAGCAGGTCAAAATTTAATTTTTTGGTTTTTGAGGTGGCTCGCGAACTTTTAGAGTAGAATGATGCAGTCTCCGAATTGGATGAATTTCGCACAGTGTATGTAGATCCTAAAACTATACATGACTTTTCGATCACCCGTGATGTTATTTCGGCCATTAGGGACTAGTTAGGGGTCAAACTGGCGTTTTTTCGGTTTTGGGTGGTGCGAGAACTTTTCGAGTACAATGATGCAGTGTCTGAATTAGAGGAATTTCGCACAGTGTATGTTGATGCTAAATCTATACATAACTTCGTGATCACCTCGGATGTTATTTCGAGAATTCGAGACTTTTTAGGGGTCAAAAAGGCATTTCTTGGTTTTCGGATTGTGCACGAACTTTTCGAGTGGAATGATGCAGTCTTCGAATTGGACGAAATTTGCACAGTCTATGTAGATGATAAAAATGTACGTTACTTCTTGATCACTTTCGATGTTATTTCGACCATTCGGGACTTTTTGGGTAGTCAAAATGACATATTTCGGTATAAAGGTGGCGCGCGAACGTTTTGGGTGGAATTATGCACTCTCCGAATTGGAAAAATTTCGCACAATGTATGTAGATGCAAAAACTATACATCCCATCATGATCACCTGCGATGTTATATCAGACAATTGCGACTCTTTAAGGGGTCAAAATGGTATTTTTCGGTTTTGGGGTGGCACACGAACTTTTCGAGTAGAATGATGCACTCTTCGAATTGGACGAAATTCGCCTAGTGTATGTATATGCTAAAATATACATCACTTTGTGATCACGTGCGATGTTATTTTAGCCATTCGAGATTTTTTAGGGGTCAAAATGGCATTTTTCGATTTTCGGATGGTGCGCGAACTTTTCGAGTAAAAAGATGCACTCCCCGAATTGGACAAAATTCGCACATTCGATGTAGATGCTAAAACTATACATCACTTCTTGATCACATGCGATGTTATTTCGATCATTTGGGACTTTTTAGGTGGTCAAAATGGCATTTTTCGGCTTTAGGGGGCGTGCGAACTTTTCGAGTAGAATGGTGCACTCTCCGAATTGGACGAATTTCGCACAATGTATGTAGATGCAAAAACTAGACATCAATTTGTGATCACCTACGATTTTATTTAAGCCATTCGAGACTTTTTAGGGGGTCAAAATGGCATTTTTCGGTTTTGGGGTGGCGCACGAACTTTTCGAGTAGAATGATGCACTCTCCGAGTTGGACGAAATTCGCATAGTATATGTAGATGCTAAAACTATACATCACTTAGTGATCAGCTGCAATGCTATTTCGGCCATTCGGGACATTTTAGGGGGTCAAAATGGCATTTTTCGGTTTTGGGGCGGCACACGGACTTTTCGAGTAGAATGATGCAGTCTCCGAATTGAACGAAATTCGCATAATGTATGTAGATGTTAAAACTATACATCATATTTTGATCACTTGCGATGTTAATTTGGCTACTCAAGACTTTTTAGGGGGTCAAAATGACATTTTTCGGTTTTTGGGTGACTCCCAAACTTTTAGAGTAGAATGATGCTAAAACTATACATCACATTGTGATCCCCGGAAATGTTATTTCTGCCATTCGAGACTTTTTCGGGGGTTAAAATGACATTTTTTAGATTCGGGGTGGCGCGCGAACTTTTCGAGTAGAATGATGTGGTCTCGGAATTAAAGGGAATTCACACAATGTATATACATGCTAAAACTATACATGATTTCATGATCACCTGCGATGTTATTACGACAATGCGGGAGTTTTTAGGGGTTAAAATGGTATTTTTCTGTTTTGGGGTGGCTCACGAATTTTTCGAGTAGAATGATGTAGTCTCCGAATCGGATGTAATTTGCACAATATATGTAGATGCTAAAACTATACATCACTTTGTCATCAACTGCGATGTTATTTCTAACATTCAGCACTGTTGGGGTGGCGTGCAAACTTTTAAAGTAGAATGATCTACTCTACGAATTGGACGAATTTCGCACAGTGTGTACAGATACAAAAACTATACATCACTTTGTGATCACCTACGATGTTATTCAGCCATTCGGGTGGAATGACACACTCTCCAAATTGGGACGAATTTCGCACAGTGTATGTAGATGCAAATATTATAAATCACTTCGTGATCACCTGCGATGTTATTTCGGCCAATTGAGACTCTTTAGGGGGTCAAAATGGTATTTTTCGGTTTTGGGGTGGCGCACGACCTTTTCGAGTAGAATAATGCACTCTTCGAATTGGAAAAAAATTTCATAGTGTATGTAGATGCTAAAACTATACATCACTTTGTGATCACGTGCGATGTTATTTCTGCCATTCGGTACTTTTTAAGGGGTCAAAATGACATTTTTGGTTTTGGGGTGGCGCACGAAGTTTTTCGAGTAGAATAACCCAGTCTCCGAATTGGACGAAATTCGCACAGTGCTTGTAGATGCTAAAACTATACATCACTTCATTATCACCTACGATGTTATTTTAGTAACTCGAGACTTTTTAGGGGTTTAAATGGCATTTTTCTGTTTTGGCGTGGCGTGCAAACTTTTCGAGTAGATTGATGCAGTCTCCGAATTGGACGAAATTTGCACATTGTATGTAGATGCTAAAAATATACATCACTTATTGATCACCTGCGATGTTTTTTCGGACATTCGGGACTGTTTAGGGGGTGAAAATGGTATTTTTCATTTTTGGGGTGTCGCACAAACTTTTCAAGTAGAATGATTGTCACACCCCCAACCAAGGATAGCGGAAACGTCCGGGGGTGGAGGACTTCATATATAGTATCATAACAATAATTGCAATAGTGATCAAAGTAAACACAACCAACATAAATATAATTGAAAAAGTTACACCATAGTATAAGTTTTACATGTTTCTAAATCAATTACATTATGTTGACAAAAATGAAATGTTTGACGCCTTAGCGTTCCATCCTCAAAATCCGCTTGTTACCTGTTTTACCGATTCCCTGAGAATACAAGTAGTTTTGAAAAGTGTCAACAATTAAGTTGGTGAGTTCATAAGCTTTTGAATGAAATGTTGAAATCCTTCCTTTGTAAGAGTAAGTTTGTTCTAGAAAATCCAATATTTTCCCTTTTTAAAATGTATTGTGGCCTCAAATGTCAAGGCCCATAATGTACTAGTATTTTCCAAATAAGTTGTAAAATTATGCAAGTTTAAATCGACATAAACTCGTTTAATTAAAGGAGAAACCCCGTAAATCTTATGTTTTGTTAATACCCCATGTGAGTTATTATAACCATGCTAAGACTCGGTCGGCCTTGTAATACGACGTTCTTCAGGTGTCGCAAAGTTAAATGACACTTGTCACCCCAGACCTGCCGGTCTAGCTGTTGCATGCAGCTCAGGTGTGGGTTTGTCAGACCCAATATAGATCTATACACAATTATCACACTCTCCCTACAAGAGACTCTGGTTACAATTACAGGACTTTTGATTTCGTTACTTTAGAAGTAACGTGAAGCGATTGTCTCACAAATTTATTCATTAACAGATTTACTAAAGTGAACTAAAATTACCTTTTTTGTCGAGATGTACTCTCTCGTGATGTGATGTAAATGAAACATAAACTATACCTATTATAGTTTATCAAAATGTTTGTAATGTATAGTAACTTTTTCTGTGTAAGTAGATTCATAGCAAAAACATAAATATGTTTATTATGCCTAATCTTTTACTACTTGTAATAATAAGGTTTCTTATTAATTAATGTCTATCTTCTGTCATATAATTTTATCATAATAGAAAACGCATGCAAAAATATGAATTTCTCAAGGTTTAGCACTTTTCTCAACATGTTACAAAGTATTATGGAAGTTGTAAACTGTAAATTCGTTTTTACCATTTTTGCACTGATTTAGAAAAATCACAGAAAATTCATACGAAACCGAAAACTAGATCCGTAAACTCTGAGAGTTTAGAAAGTGTGTCTAGTTTGTTCATAATTCTTATTATGATTTTTAGAAGTTTCCACCTGGTGTGAAAACGTTCATATTCACAGACTGGTCCGAATTCGTAGCTACAGTAATAGGTAGTTTTGTAAAAATCACCATAAATTGCAGAAAAATCGTATGGAAACGTACAAGTAGACATGAAAATGTAGAAAAACCGTGAATAAGACTGAACTTTTCTGATGAAAGCTGTTGTTTGAGTTTAGTTGTGTTCTTGGTGTTTTAACTTGTATTCCCCCACTAAAACTTGAAGAAAACATGAAAATGTAGAGGTATGAACTCACCTTGTGTGATTTCAGTGGATGGATGATGAAGAAAGGAGGTGTTCAACTCAAGAACACTTAGAAGGTGCTTGAAGATTCGAAGATCTAACACACATATGATGATGTTTGTGTAAGATATCCATGATTTAAGTAGAAAGAAGGAGAAATAATCATGTGAGGAGTGATATTACTTACTAGGAGTAGATGAAGAACTTGTTATCAGCCTTGGATTTTTCGAGATTAGAGAGAGATAGTGAGAGAGAATGAGTTTTTGCTTCTTGGTGAAGTGTGAGTGAAATGGGAGGAGAGATGAGAGTCTTTCTATCCTTGAGTCAAGGCACTTGGCTGAAAAGAGGGGGAAAAGGACAGTGAAATGACCAGGTATGGTGGAATAGTAACTGGGGATGGTCTTAGAGTGGGTATGGGAGGTAACTTGTGTCCTTGCCCAAAGGATAACTCAACACTCCACTCCATATCTTACCCACTATATTTTTAGTCTTAGATAATGATTACCCTCAAAATGTGATTAGATTATGGAAATATGAGGCCTTATATGTCAAAATATAAGTTTGGGTGAAAATCCCGGGTTAAAATCACGAAAAACGGGCTCAAAACACTAAAAATATTGAAAACCGGGTAAAAATTGCCAATATCCGAAATTCAGGGCCGGAGGTTCGGTCCTAGCCCTTAGAACCGAAAGTAGATGGGGAAACCGAGAGTAGGGTTCGGCCTTTAACTACGCATCTCGGACCGAAGGTCGAGTCTCGGACCGAAGGTGGAGTCTCTCGGACCGAAGGTGGCTTCTCGGACCGAAGGTGGCCTCTCGGTCCCTTAGCAGGTTCGGTTCTCAGGAGGTGGTTTCGGTTCCTAAGAGGTTTCGGCTCCTTAAGAGGGTTCGGCTCCTTAAGAGGTTTCGGCTCCTTAAGAGGGTCGGCTCCTTAAGGCTGTTTTTCGCGTAAACTTCCGTTTTCGAGCGGTTTTCGATTAATTTAAGGGTCGGGATGCCCCGAGTGATTATAAGAAGTTGAGAGAGATTTTGAGAGAGATTTGGGAGAGATTTCATACACTTGGAGAGATTTCTCATTCAAAGAGAGATTTGGGAGAGATTTTTCATTCAGAGAGAGATTTCACATACTTGGAGAGATTTCTCATTCAAAGAGAGATTTAGGAGATATTTCACATACTTGGAGAGATTTCTCATTCAGAGAGAGATTTGGGAGAGATTTCACATACTTGGAGAGATTTCTCATTCAGAGAGAGATTTCTCATTCAAAGAGAGATTTGGGAGAGATTTCACATACTTGGAGAGATTTGGGAGAGATTTGAGGTAGAGAGAGATAGAGTGAAAGAGACTGGGAGAGACTTCTTTTGTGACCTTTTTGAGTGTTTGGCTTTGTAACGCAAGGTCCGTAAACTCCGTTAAGCCATGTTTAGGGTTCTTACACTCCCCCGAAGGGTATACAATAATGTTTTATCGTTTTGCTACCTCACTTACCCCGATTAGGGTTCAAGAAATCTAAAAATACGAACTTTTCAAGGGATGATTTCTTATTAAAATAGTGAGTTGTACAGTAATTACATAAAGTAAACCCTAGAATACAAGGGTTAGTTGAGTTGACCGGTTTGACTTGTTGACTTTATTTGACTTTGACTTGACTAGAATTTGACGGTTGTCACATCATCCCCCCGTTAGAAGGAATTTCGTCCCGAAATTAGCATTTTGACTGGGACTTCAAGGGTTCAGGAAGAGATGGGGGTATTTTGTTTCCATTGATCTTCGCGTTCCCAGGTGAACTCAGGTCCTCGTTTAGCGTTCCAACGGACCTTCACGATACGAATACGACTTTGTTTCGTTCTTTTGATCTCTCGATCCATGATTTCTACCGGTTCTTCCACGAAGTGGAGACTCTCGTTGATTTCGATTTCGTCGAGTGGTATCACGAGAGTCTCGTCGGACAGACACTTCTTTAGGTTTGATACGTGAAAGGTAGGATGTACTTTATTAAGTTCTTGTGGCAATCGAAGTTTGTATGCTACTGGGCCAATCCTGGCAAGGATTTCGAATGGCCCGATGTATCTAGGGTTCAGCTTTCCTCGTTTACCAAAACATATTAAACCCTTCCAGGGTGAGACCTTTAATAGCACACGATCTCCAACTTGGAATTCCAAAGACTTTCGTCTGTTATCTGCGTAACTTTTCTGTTTGTCTCTAGAGGCCTTTAATCGTTCTCGGATTTGAACAATCTTCTCTATAGTTTCTCTTATTATCTCCGGACCAGTAAGAGTGCTATTAGGGACTTGTCCCTTTGCTAGTTTCGTGTCACCCACTTCAGCCCAGCACAGTGGTGACCTGCACTTGTGGCCATAGAGGGCTTCAAATGGTGCAACCTTGATGCTAGTGTGATAACTGTTATTGTACGAGAATTCGACAAGTGGTAAATGGTGTTGGATTAGTGTCTAAGTCCATAACTATAATTGGTATGTACTTGACCCGACTCGGCATGGTCCATTTGGGTTGCATGGCATCGGAACATTTAGATAGACCGTTTATGAGGAAAAGACATTTTGTGACATATTAATATATTATAAGTTCTAATATATTAATATGAAATCATGTTATTTAATTAGTATTGATCAAGAATTAATTTGGACTTAATTTAGTGATCAAAAAGAGACTAATTAAATATATGGGGATTGATTGTGTAAATCATTCATTCTTATATATGTGGGCTTATGATCCAAGATTCCTTTATGTTGGGTTTAACCCATGTGGTGATCCATGGATACTCCATGGAGGTTAAAACCCATGGAGCATAAGGAATGGGTAAAGTCATGAGTTACATGGTGTAACCCTAATAGCCACACTATATAAGAACCCCTTTAGTTCAAGAAATTGGCACGAGTGATACATATTTTGAGGGCTAGCCGATTTGAACATGTATGTCTTCTTCTCATGGTTATTCCAAGAGTTCATGATGTTGTGTGAACCATTTGAGGTGTCACACTTGGGGCACTAGGCTCTCAAGCTTCATGGAGTCAAGCAACAACAACAAGGTATGTATTCTATCTATTTTAGTATCCTAGTATCAATGTTTTGGTATGCTAGTTAGGATAATACCTTGGATAATCATATTTGCATGTATAATAGAGAAAACATAGATCCAAGGTATTTAGGGTTGCATGTACACTTAGGAATGTTAGAATGCTCAAAACCCATCAGTGGTATCAGAGCCTAGGCTTGTTTTCAATTATACTTGATGCAAATTGCTGAAAAATGCTGAAAAAGTCGAATTTCGGGCATTCTGGGCACTGGACTCGCCGAGTCCACTGATGAACTCGCCGAGTCCATGAAGAAAATCATCCTACTCGGCGAGTAGGTTGATACACTCGACGAGTAGGAGCCCCTGACAGCATATCTTCGAGTTTTTTGGCTAGAAATGGACTAGGAACATTACCATAAGCTGTTTTTGAACCTATAATCCTGTTTTTGATGTGGTAATGTTCATACTAATCCAATTTCAAAGATAATTGTCAATAGATTCATGTTTTGTATTAGTTTAGTGATTAGGCTAATTACATGAAAAAGTTTGATTAAATTATCTTGTTCTTATGAGTTGCTTAGATTAATAGAAAAGTTAATTGATTATGTGTTTTCAATCCATTTTAATCTAAGAGTTGATTCTAAAATGTGTTTTTGTAACTTGTCCTCAAGTTATATGAAAAGTCACATTTACGATTCATAAAACTCATAAAAGTTGGTAATGGTTACAAAAATGAAGAGTCTTGTCCTCAAGTTATGGAGGTTCAAGAGTCACTTCATTAAGTAATAAAATGTGTAACCTTAATTAATTCCATAAATTACAAAATAAAGAAAAGTTACATTCTTTTATTAGTTTAAAGTCTTCCATAACTTGTCCTCAAGTTATGGAACTTGAAGAGTTTTTTTTAATTAAAACTACTTTAAACACATAAGTTATGGAATTAATTAGTTTTGAATAGTTTCAAAACTTGCCCTCAAGTTTTGGAATTTGAAAAGTTTTCTCTTATGAATACTTTAATTCCAAGTTAGCCCTTAGAATTTTAAAAGTTAAAATTCAAACCCTTATACTATTATTATAATTTTAATTATATAGATATGTATAAGATAAAGTCAATCTTACCGTTAGTAGGCCTCATTCACGAAGCCGGTCTATAAGGGGGGTATAAGGTTACTGCCTATAAAATGGCAGTTTAATGGGTGTCCACTCTCACCCACCGCTTCCTTGACTGGTGGAGGGTCGTTAGCCTAACGGGTAGGAAAGGACTATAATTCTCCCTTCATTAAAAGTATTAATGATAAATACTAAGTAACTAAACACTTGTACATTCCTAATCTTAGTTACTTAGGAAAATGTGAAAAGGTGCTAACCCATGAAATTACACTTTGTACCTTACCAAGTCATTAGTGGAGCGTGTGTGGTTAACCGACACACTAATAAGGACTAGTAAGAGTGGCAAAGGGTAACTTGACTCTATTATAGATCGGTGGAGCGTGTGTGGTTAACCGGCACATCGATTAGGTGATAAAGTTAAGGGTACCAAGTCAATTTGCATGGTTATTCACACCTTGTTTGTGATCCTCGGCATCCCAGTCACAAACTTGAGAGGGCACAATCGAGATTCAAACATGCCATTGAAAGTTCAATGTATCTCAAAAGATCTAGGAGTTTCAAATCCAATTAAAACTTAATTATATTTCGTTTTTCATGGTGGAAATTGGTAAATCGTCATTTACCTACCTTCAACTATTTTATAACTTGGATTACGGCATCCCTCTTCCAGTTATAAATAGGTTGTTGGGTCCTAGCCTTAATATTTCATATTGGGTGTTATATTAAGGACTTTAAATCAACTCTCTTGAATATCTCCCAAAAGATGATCTTCCCAAATCTCTTGAAACAAGCTTTCCTAAATGAAGATGATGTCCCATGGAAATCATACTTCTTTCACCTCCTCCAATTATTCTCCCTAACCCACAAGTTCCTGAAAAGTTTAAGGTCACTCAAGAAAAGGTCTATATGTGATCACATCTTGGAGATGTAGTCAGATATTGACAAGCCGGGAGAGTTGGGTGTCAAAGTCTTGAGAAAGTTGGTGACACAACTATTTTCTAAGTCACATAGTGAGTTCCTTTGGGACTCCTATGAAACAGACCTTAATGATCTTATCTATTTGCTAAGATCAACTTCCTAAAACTTTATGGACATTGACAATGATGACATTGGATATCCAGTAAAGCTCTCTCTTCCCAATGGAAAGGGATCGGCCATAGTCAACTCGGTTGACCAAATGGTAAAGAGAACGGCTAAGTCTAAGATAGTCCCTTTATTTTAAAATATTCTTACAATGGCATTTGTGAAAACTTTTGTTGCTTATAAGATTCCATTAAGAGCAAGAGTGGAAATATGAATTTGATTCTTTCATTTGTGGTAGTGTCTAAATTTACCAAATAAGGAAAGATTCTCATCACCTAAGTTTCAGTTGGATAGAAACTTGGAATCATGCAAGTTGTATAACATGATGAATAAGAACTTTCAAGCATTGGAAAAATTAAGACTAACTGCTTGTTCACATGGATGTGTGAGTCAAGTAAAGGATCGAGTACACATTCTTGTGCACTGATCAAGCCCACCACAAATAATCGTTAAGACTATTCGTCATAATTTACTAAAATTCAGTAAATATGGTTATACTTACAAGCTTAAGTGTAATTCTGAGACATTGGAAAAGGTTTCAATGTATGGCAGAGCGAATAAGAAGAATCAACTTATGCAGAAAGATAAAAGTTTCTCAAATCTAAAAAGATGGGAGAGTACTTTAGTATCATGTTATATAATCATCTTAATGATTAAGAGACCTTATCACAATTCATCCTCTAAGTGCATTCTGGTAGCTAAGAAGAGGAGCTATGAATTGTTGAAGTGGTTAAATCAAGAAGATGATTTATACTTCGTTCCAAAAACAATTCTTAGAGTTATACTCTAAGATTGTAACTTGAGTGACATGTCTTAAAGAAGGTTTAAAACACTTGTCAAATGTAAGAGTAAAAGTTTTCTACTCTTGTACATTTGAAATTGGTAAGTTGTGATGTTTTGGATAAAACAAAGACCAACTAAGGCCAATTGTGTGAAGTGTTTGTCATGATTAGAATCCACACTATCTCTTGAATATCTGACAAGAAAGTCTTATATGTCAAGAGGACAGTGGGAGTCTTAAAGGTCTTGAAAGTCTCAAGAACTAATCAAGAATAAAACCTGAAGTTCTTCACTAGCACACGACTTGAGGTTTATAACCTATCGTGTCGACATGTCTGTGCCTATTCAAGTTGGCTTTGCATAGGAGTTCTGAGAGTTCTCAATTGGTTACACAGCTACTTGGAAGCAATGGCAGGCCCTTGAGCTGCCAAATGGCAAGAATTTAAGATTGCACAAGTTTAATCCATATAAGTGTGGATTTGTCAGTAACCTTGTCTTGTGATTATGGTTTTGACAAAATTCATATGGATAGGAACTCATACACCATAAAATCTAAGTGTCATAAGGTTTCTCTCCGATTCATGAAAATGATGGTGAGGAAACACTTTCACTAAGTAGATTTTAGCTAGATAGCAATTGTGATATTTGCATTCTCAAAGTCGTTAGTGGAGCGTGTGTGGTTAACCAGCACACTAACATGGACTTGTGAGAAGTGGTAAAGGTCTAAACAATCGAGACTATGATTACGGCATCCCTTTTCATAGTTCTTAAAATTGTTTAGACACACCTGTGAGCTATCTAAGATAAGGTGTATGATATTGATAAAGTTTTATCAAAGCAATCTAGTATCAGAAATCTGAACTTTGGTAAGAAAGTCAATAAAGTATTAATTTCTAGAAGTCCAGCTGATTTCTGATTACATGTCAAAGCTAGTGGGAGCATGAGTGTTATGCTAATAATCATCATGTTAGTGGGAGCATGATAATTATGATAAAGATTGCAAGTTAGCAATGTTAATTATAGAAAACAAAAGTTTCAATTCGTGAGGCTGCAGGGGTTGAAAAAGTTGTTTTGCTATAATTAAGGGAGAGGAAATTATACTTCATTTCAATTCTAAAAGCTTAGATTGAGGTTTTAAGTCGTATTTAGTCAAGGATATATATATGAATTTCATGTTGGAATGACTCAACATAAGGAAATTCTATATATGGGTGCATTATTTGCGTTCTAAAATTCGATTATGATTACGACATCCCTTTTCATAATCTGAATTATGAGAACTTGGCAAATAGAAATGGAAATGTTATAGCAAAAGACTGGTTTAGTCTTTATGTGAGACATCATGACTCATGTCCCATATGCTTCGGATATAGGATCGATTACAAATGCTATATTTATCCTTTCTAAAATTTTCCAAATGCCTGGGGCATTAAGAAGGGAAAAGGTCTAGAACTGGATATGACTAAAAGGATTAAGCAATTGTCGAGGACAATCTAAGGTTTACCAAAGATTGGTTGCTCAACGACAGTTGGAAGTATAGTGTTAATTCTGGAAGGACCATAT
Organism: Lactuca virosa; assembly: GCF_052849685.1. Lineage (NCBI taxonomy): Eukaryota > Viridiplantae > Streptophyta > Magnoliopsida > Asterales > Asteraceae > Lactuca > Lactuca virosa. The sequence goes on along the minus strand of NC_136428.1, from coordinate 189,245,535 downwards.
TGACATAATCTGTAAGGAGGCAACTCTTGTTCAAAAGTGATAGTCAAAATGGAATATGGAAATGTTTCAAAGTTGGAAATTATTCAATCTGTGTAAGATTAGGAAACTTAATGCAAGAAGGATGTTTCCAAGGAGTTGATCTCCTTGGAATGCTCTGTAATGGTTGTTGTCAAGTCTTTCTGACTCTGTGCATAATCATTACAGGAGGATTAATGCATATAAGTTTAGAATCTAACAGATTTTAGTAAATGGCATGAATTTGGAATTCTTGCATTTGCAGTAAGGATTTGGGACTGTGAAAGAGGATCATTGGAGTTATGTTCAATTGATCTAATTCACAAAGTGAAGATCATAGACAAACATAGTATGCATACTTGGTGTATGGCATGACTAGTGTTTAGAAAACATAGTGTACATGCTTGGAGCATGGGACAACTATTGTTTTAAATTCAAGAATAAAGTTGATAGCTGAAACAATATACAATGAATAATGTGTAATCATATGGTGATAAATAAAAGGTGTTTTATTTATGTTCATAGGTTTTGATACCATATTAGATTCTATTATTATTGTGTTTCATTTTGCATGTTTTGACTTCCAGAGTAACTAGGTCGTTCTTCCTGATTGACTAAGTTATTCAAACTATCCACAGTCGGTCATATGTTGGAAGTAGATATGAATCAAGACTGTCATGGGTTGGCTTGTAGAGGTCTAAGATGTTGGACAAGGGGCTACAACACTCATGAGTGCTCATAAGTTCTGAGTATTGGATTCAACCCGCGCTCATTGGAATCACTTCATGGATTTTATCACGAGTGATCATGAGACGATAATATCTTATATTCTTCAAACCTAGAGATATGAGTTGTTACTATGAGTTGGTTGTACATTGATTGCACGAAAACGCATTCGGTAACTCGGTGTTATAAAACGTGCCTTTGTGTATGATTCAACAAGTAGTAGAACAAGCCATATGAGTCGAAGTTTATCCATTCCTTTTACCTTCGGGATAAAAGCGATATCTGTGGGCCCCTCGATGATTTGATGATGAAAAATGGACGTGCTCGGCCGAGCCAGGACTGATTTGATTTGTTCAATTAGTCAGTCGTCATAAATCGGAAATCGGGAAACAAATGGACAGAGAGAATGATTATAATCCATGTCTCAGTCCATATGATATCTAGAATGGAGGAATATATGATCCCTTATCTAATGGACAAGTCATTGACAAAGGTCAGAGTTCATCTACAAGGTCAGAGTTCGACAACGGCTTTTGAGAGCTACGATTGCCAGTTGGTTCCTGAAGTCATACGCAATAATAGTTTTAGACTTATCCAAGTGGGAGACTGTTGGATTAGTGTCTAAGTCCATAACTATAATTGGTATGTACTTGACCCGACTCGGCATGGTCCATTTGGGTTGCATGGCATCGGAACATTTGGATAGACCGTTTATGAGGAAAAGACATTTTGTAACATATTAATATATTATAAGTTCTAATATATTAATATGAAATCATGTTATTTAATTAGTATTGATCAAGAATTAATTTGGACTTAATTTAGTGATCAAAAAGAGACTAATTAAATATATGGGGATTGATTGTGTAAATCATTCATTCTTATATATGTGGGCTTATGATCCAAGATTCCTTTATGTTGGGTTTAACCCATGTGGTGATCCATGGATACTCCATGGAGGTTAAAACCCATGGAGCATAAGGAATGGGTAAAGTCATGAGTTACATGGTGTAACCCTAATAGCCACACTATATAAGAACCCCTTTAGTTCAAGATATTGGCACGAGTGATACATATTTTGAGGGCTAGCCGATTTGAACATGTATGTCTTCTTCTCATGGTTATTCCAAGAGTTCATGATGTTGTGTGAACCATTTGAGGTGTCACACTTGGGGCACTAGGCTCTCAAGCTTCATGGAGTCAAGCAACAACAACAAGGTATGTATTCTATCAATTTTAGTATCCTAGTATCAATGTTTTGGTATGCTAGTTAGGATAATACCTTGGATAATCATATTTGCATGTATAATAGAGAAAACATAGATCCAAGATATTTAGGGTTGCATGTACACTTAGGAGTGTTAGAATGCTCAAAACCCATAAAATGGGTATCCCAAGCTTTATGAAAGTCTATCACACACGCTCTAAGCATGTCTTCTAGCGTCTGAATGGTCCTCTCACTTTGCCCGTCGGTTTGTGGGTGATAGGTTGTACTCATGTCCAGCCTAGTTCCCAAGGACTTCTGAAGTGACTGCCAGAATCGCGAGGTGAATCGACTATCCGTGTCTGAGATAATGGACTTTGGCACCCCATGCAATCTCACGATTTCCTTGATGTACATCTTGGTCAGCTTCTCCATCTTGTCGTTTTCTTTCATCGGGAGAAAGTGTGCTGACTTGGACAGTCTGTCGACGATTACCCAAATGGTATCCAGTCCACCCGTCGTCTTGGGTAACTTAGTTATGAAGTCCATGGTTATCCGTTCCCACTTCCACTCAGGTATCTCAGGCTGTTGAAGTAGCCCTGAGGGTTTCTGATATTCTACCTTGACCTTGGCGCAAGTCAAACACTTGCCCACATATGTAGCAATTTCGGCTTTCATGTTTGGCCACCAGTACAACTTCTTGAGGTCCAGATACATCTTATCTGAGCCTGGGTGGATGGAGTATCTAGTCTTGGGTGCTTCGTCCATGATGACGTCTCGGAAACCACCGAACTTCGGTGTCCATATTCGGTTTATGAGGTAACGAACTCCATCGTCTTTGACTTCCAGGTTTTTATCCATTCCTCTTAATGCCTCACCCGTCACATTTTCTGGTTTCAAGGCCTCCAGCTGAGCCTCTTTTATTTGTGTGGACAGGTGTGAATGGATTGTCATTGTTAATGACTTTACTCGGCGCCCCGAGCATCCTTTTCGACTTAAGGCATCTGCTACTACGTTTACCTTACCTGGGTGATAACGAATCTCACACTCATAATCATTCAGTAGTTCTACTCATCGTCTTTGCCTCATGTTGAGCTCCTTTTGATTGAGAATGTGCTGAAGGCTTTTGTGGTCGGTAAAGATAGTACACTTCGTTCCGTAAAGGTAGTGCCTCCAGATCTTTAGGGCGAACACTACTGCCCCCAATTCGAGGTCATGTGTGGTGTAGTTGACCTCGTGCATTTTCAATTGCCTCGATGCGTAGGCAATGACCTTTCGTCGCTGCATTAACACACACCCAAGCCCCTGGTTTGATGCATCGCAGTAGACTACAAAATCTTCGGTTCCTTCTGGCAGAGACAAGATCGGTGCGCTACACAGGGCTTGTTTTAACGTTTGGAAGGAAGCTTCTTTTTTATCTTCCCATTTAAACATCACACCTTTTTGAGTCAAGGTGGTGAGCGGTTTAGCGACCTTGGAGAAGTTTTGGATGAATCTTCGGTAGTACCCAGCAAGCCCTAAGAATTGTCGGATTTCCGTCGGCGTTGTAGGTGCTGGCCAGTTCTCGATCGCCTTGATTTTTGAGGGATCCACGTGTATCCCCTTCTCGCTAACCACATGGCCAAGAAATCCCACTTCTCGGAGCCAGAATTCACACTTGGAGAGTTTAGCATAAAGCTTCTTAGTTCTTAAAGTCTCCAATATACTAATCGCAAATGCTGGCTGTGCTCTTCCTTGCTTCGTGAATAGACCATGATATCGTCGCTGAATACGATTACGAATTTGTCTAAGAAGGGTCGGCACACCCGGTTCATTAAATCCATGAACACCGCGGGTGCGTTTGTTAATCCGAAGGGCATTACTACAAATTTGTAGTGACCATACCGAGTCCTAAATGCTGTCTTGGGAACATCCTCCTGCTGGACCCGCAGTTGGTGGTATCCCGACCTCAGGTCGATCTTTGAGAAGTAAGATGCTCCTTGAAGTTGGTCGAATAAGTCGTCGATTCGGGGCAAAGGATATCGGTTTTTGATGGTAAGCTTATTTAACTCCCGGTAGTCGATTCACATCCGGAACGATCCATCCTTTTTCTTTACAAATAGAACTGGTGCTCCCCAAGGCGAGAAAAGGGTCCAATGAACCCTTTGCTCAGCAGTTCGTTTAGTTGGCTGGACAATTCTTGCATTTCTACCGGCGCTAGGCGGTATGGAGCTTTGGCTACGGGAGTAGCTCCGGGGATCAGATCGATTCAGAATTCGACTTGTCGAGTAAGTGGTACCCCTGGGAGGTCTTCTGGAAATACGTCGGGGAAATTACAGACCTCCGGGATATCTTTGATGTCCTTCGTTTCTTTTTTCTTATCTACCACGTGGGCTACAAAGGCGTGGTACTCCTTTCGGAGATACTTTTGAGCCTTGATGCAAGAAATGATTTGTAAGTTAGCTGGGTTTATCACCGTAGATGAGAAGGGTTTCGCTATTTGGCAGATTAAGGCAGACGGCCCTTTCATAACATAAAATGTCAGCACGATGAGAACTTAGCCAATCCATGCCAATGATGACGTCGAAACTTTTTATTGGAACCGGCAATAGATCGATATTGAATGAGTGATTGTCTAGAGTGAGGGTACACCCTGAGTATATGTCATTAGTGTTTTCTGTTTTTCCATTTTCCATTTCTACAACGTATGTTTCTTTTAGTGATTGGGGATTTTGTTTTAACAATTGTTTAAATTTGTGGCTAACGAAACTCCTCTCTGCTCCACTATTGAATAATATGCATGCGTATGAGTTATTGAGGAGAAACGTACTGGTAACCACCGTGGGATCTTCCCTTGCTTCCCCCTGCCCTAAGGCCAAGATCCTTCCGACACCACCGGTGTTCGAGTCTTTAGCTTTTGGGCAGTCCCTTTGGAAGTGCCCGGTTTCCCCGCAGCCGTAACAGGCTCGGCTTGCTGCGGTATTGGCGACCGGGTTGACCTGTTGTTGTGCAAACGTACTGAAAAAACGGGCAGTATGCCTCTTTTTGTTGCAATTACTGCAGTGCAATTCCCGACAAGCACCGGTGTGGTGGAAGTTGCACTTGTTGTACTTAGGAAGTGTTCCAGTGTATGGCTTGAGTGGTGCCGGAGTGGAAGGAGTGGTGGCAGCATGGATGGCAACAGTCTTCTGCTTCTTTACGGGGTCCTGTGCAGGTTGCTTCTTTTTATTACCCCATAATTTCCTCTTGTTGTTCCCTCGTCGCGCTTGATCGGAGGTAGTTGTCACAGTGGCATGACTGGCCCGATGATCAATGAGTTGTTGTGCCAACTCCTTGGCACTCTCGTAAGTAGTTGGCCGTGAGGCCAACACACTATCTTGAATCGGGGAAGACAACCCCCAGAGATATCGTTCCACTTTCTTGCTTTCCGGCGTAACCATTGCCGGACAGAGGAGTGCCAGATCATTGAATCGGACAGTGTAAGCTGTGAGGTCAGAGTCCTTCATCTTGAGATTCCACAGTTCTTGTTCTAATTTTTGCACCTCCCCCCTTGGGCAATACTCTTTCAGCATCATGGTTTTCCAATCCTCCCAGCTTATCGAATTTGAAACAGTGAGAGTTAAGGATTTCACGTGCCCGTTCCACCAGGTAAGAGCCCTGCCGGTGAGAGTGTGAGCTGCAAATTTGACTTTGTTGGCTTCGGGGCACGCACAGATTTCAAAGACAGATTCGGTCCTTTCGAACCACTGCATCAATTCGATGACTCCCCCGCTTCCATTGAATAAGTCGGGTTTGCCATTAGTAAAGCCCTTAAAGGAACACTCCCTCGTCCGCCCTTGGCTATCTCCTTGCGTGGAGTTATTAGTACCACTCCCTGTCCGCCTAGCACCATCGGTTTGGGACATAGCAGCTACTACTGCGGCTGTGACTGCCGCTTGGAACATTAACGGGTCATACCGGGGTGGTGGCGGCGGTGGGTTTGTTTGCGTTCCGCCGGTGCGTCTAGCAGATCTACGAGGCGGCATTTTTCTGTTATAGAAATTCAAAGATGAAATGAGTATGAGCCTTTTAGTAATGGTTGTCAGTCGGAATACGCAAAACTAGATTATTAATTTTTAAGTATAGTGTTTCCCGATTTTTTTTTTCAAATGTTGTAAACAGTTCATAGTAGGAGTCCACATAAGTAAACTCATGAATTTAGTAGTAACCATTCACATGAAATCTTGTAATCTTTGTTCCATGCCTGACCCACTCATAAGACCACTCAATGCATACTAGTTGTGTGTAACTAAGGTTCAACAGACCGTCAAACTTAATGAATCTGCCCTGAGCCCACAACCAAACAAGGAACAGGATCCAAGGCGGACTCACCATTTCTAAGTCGATCGCCTCTTGATTACACATAACCTCGAGGTATATTAAATAATCTTAGAGTTATCATAAGCAATTTGTTTGTTAATGCCATGTTATGCAATTTGAGGTGAACTCTTTATAAATAAATGCTTGCCACTTTTCATTGATATAATTTTAGTACATGTTTTTAAGCATATTTGACCTCATAAAGTTCTACATTACATCAATGCAACAGAAAATTCTGACAGCACTTAGACCCCTCGACTAGTGTAATCACTTAGACGCAGGGTTAAACCTACTTATAGGGAAGAGTAGCCCCAACGCATACCCATAAACAAATTTTATAACTAAATATGAGTAGTACAACACTACTCAGGGCGGGTGGTATCCGCTGGTCCGCTGTGAACTTGAGACGAGGTCGAGGCTCCCTGCAGCTCCGCGATCCGGCGTTCAGCCGCGATCACCCTTTCCTCGAGAGCTGCATGCCGTATCTTGTATTCCCTTACCTCCACCCGAGCGGTGGTAAGGTCCTCCATGAGTTGGTCCATGGGGTAGAAGTCTCTTTCCAGATCCCGGGTACGAGCGTCAGATGCTTCCACAACATCATTGAGGTCCCGGACTTGATTTGCCATTTCCCGGTTCCGGTCCCCAAGGTTCGTAATCTGCTGGGTCATGATTGGGAGGGCTCTGTCAGCTGGTCCCCCGTGACTGAGGTCGTAGTAATCCCGTTGATCGCCATAAGGGGATCGTTGCTGTTGTTGACGGCTCTATCTCTCAATCGTGGTTGCCCAACGTGGCTCGGGCCCGTTGTAACCAAAACGGTTTGCAGGCACCCTGGCAATGTAAGGAGGGTTGATGACTTCCTCCTGCGGTTCCTCTTCTTCCTCTTCGTCCTCTAATTCTTCTTCTTCGTCATCTTCTTCCTCAACCTCCTCGGGGTCTTCCTCAGGATCCTCCTCGATCATTTCCTCGGGTTCTACCTCGAGCCATCCATCGTTTCCTTAATTAGGGAAGTAAGGGTCGCAAGGTAGATGGAATCCCGCCATGTCGTCTGTACGAGAATAGAGGTGTAAGATATATGAAATGAATCTAGAATGTCGAGTTATAAATTTACAAAATACTCCTATAGAATTTTTAAATGTTATGTTTGGTTTTTAGTGCATTCATTGTAGGGTGATGTTAGGTTAATAGGTTTTTTGCCCACTACGACTATCCCCGAATATATGCAGGTCACTTCTCGGACAGATATAGTTGATCAGACTATATCTATCCCAGACTTGACCACATATCCCAAGGCATACTCGCAATGTACAACTCCTCCTCTATTACTTTATGTTCTTCCTAGTTATAACACTATGCGAGCATGTATGCATGTACTTATACTTTTAACAAGAAACCGTTTATTATCTAAAAGTATAGTCATTTGAAAATGTTTAATCAGATACTTTCAGTCCTAAATGTGTTTATAGTTTGTATATCTTATGTGGTTCGATATACCTAGTTCACTATAAACATTGCTCTGATACCAATCTGTCACACCCCCAAACCAAGGATGGCGGAAACGTCCGGGGGTGGAGGACTTCATGTATAGTATCATAACAATAATTGCAATAGTGATCAAAGTAAACACAACCAACATAAATATAATTGAAAAAGTTACACCATAGTATAAGTTTTACATGTTTCTAAATCAATTACATTATGTTGACAAAAATGAAATGTTTGACGCCTTAGCGTTCCATCCTCAAAAGCCGCTTGTTACCTGTTTTACTGATTCCCTGAGAATACAAGTAGTTTTGAAAAGTGTCAACAATTAAGTTGGCGAGTTCATAAGCTTTTGAATGAAATGTTGAAATCCTTCCTTTGTAAGAGTAAGTTTGTTCTAGAAAATCCAATATTTTCCCTTTTTAAAATGTATTGTGGCCTCAAATGTCAAGGCCCATAATGTACTAGTATTTTCCAAATAAGTTGTAAAATTATGCAAGTTTAAATCGATATAAACTCGTTTAATTAAAGGAAAACCCTGTAAATCTTATGTTTTGTTAATACCCCATGTGAGTTATTATAACCATGCTAAGACTCGGTCGGCCTTGTAATACGACGTTCTTCAGGCGTCGCAAAGTTAAATGACACTTGTCACCCCAGACCTGCCGGTCTAGCTGTTGCATGCAGCTCAGGTGTGGGTTTGTCAGACCCAATATAGATCTATACACAATTATCACGCTCTCCCTACAAGAGACTCTAGTTACAATTACAGGACTTTTGATTTCGTTACTTTAGAAGTAACGTGAAGCGATTGTCTCACAAATTTATTCATTAACAGATTTACGTAAAGTGAACTAAAATTCCCTTTTTGTCGAGATGTACTCTCTCGTGATATGATGAAAAGGAAACATAAAATATACCTATTATAGTTTATCAAAATGTTTGTAATGTATAGTAACTTTTTTGTGTAAGTAGATTCATAGCAAAAACATAACTATGTTTATTATGCCTAATCTTGTACTACTTGTAATAATAAGGTTTCTTATTAATTAACGTCTATCTTCTGTCATATAATTTTATCAGAACAGAAAACGCATGCAAAAATATGAATTTCTCAAGGTTTAACACTTTGCTCAACATGTTACAAAGTATTATGGAAGTTGTAAACTGTAAATTCGTTTTTACCATTTTTGCACTGATTTAGAAAAATCACAGAAAATTCATACGAAACCGAAAACTAGATCCGTAAACTCTGAGAGTTTAGAAAGTGTGTCTAGTTTGTTCATAATTCTTATTATGATTTTTAGAAGTTTCCACCTGGTGTGAAAACGTTCATATTCACAGACTGGTCCGAATTCGTAGCTACAGTGATAGGTAATTTTGTAAAAATCACCATAAATTGTAGAAAAATCGTATGGAAACGTGCAAGTAGTCATTTTAAAGGTATGAAACTGAACTATTTGCATATTATATAGTTTTGAAAGATATTAAGTTTAAGATAGTCAAAACAGTCCGTGAATAAGACTCAACTTTTCTGATGAAAGCTATTGTTTGAGTTTAGTTGTGTTCTTGGTGTTTTAACTTGTATTCCCCCCCCCCCCCCCCCCCTAAAACTTGAAGAAAACATGAAAATGTAGGGGTATGAACTCACCTTGTGTGATTTCAGTGGATGGATGATGAAGAAAGGAGGTGTTCAACTCAAGAACACTTAGAAGGTGCTTGAAGATTCGAAGATCTAACACACATATGATGATGTTTGTGTAAGATATCCATGATTTAAGTAGAAAGAAGGAGAAATAATCATGTGAGGAGTGATATTACTTACTAGGAGTAGATGAAGAACTTGTTATCAGCCTTGGTTTTTTCGAGATTAGAGAGAGATAGTGAGAGAGAATGAGTTTTTGCTTCTTGGTGGAGTGTGAGTGAAATGGGAGGAGAGATGAGAGTCTTTCTATCCTTGAGTCAAGGCACTTGGCTGAAAAGAGGGGGAAAAGGACAGTGAAATGACCAGGTATGGTGGAATAGTAAGTGGGGATGGTCTTGAAGTGGGTATGGGAGGTAACTTGTGTCCTTGCCCAAAGGATAAGTCAACACTCCACTCCATATCTTACCCACTATATTTTTAGTCTTAGATAATGATTATCCTCAAAATGTGATTAGATTATGGAAATATGAGGCCTGATATGTCAAAATATAAGTTTGGGTGAAAATATCGGGTTAAAATCACGAAAAACGGGCTCAAAACGCTAAAAATATTAAAAAACCGGGTAAAAATTGCCAATATCCGAAATTCAGGGCCGGAGGTTCGGTCCTAGCCCTTAGAACCGAAAGTAGATGGGGAAACCGAGAGTAGGGTTCGGCCTTTAGCTGCGCATCTCAGACCGAAGGTGGAGTCTCAGACCGAAGGTGGAGTCTCTCGGACCGAAGGTGGCTTCTCGGACCGAAGGTGGCCTCTCGGTCCCTTAGCAGGTTCGGTTCTCAGGAGGTGGTTTCGGTTCGTAAGAGGTTTCGGCTCCTTAAGAGGGTTCGGCTCCTTAAGGCTGTTTTTCGCGTAAACTTCCGTTTTCGAGCGGTTTTCGATTAATTTAAGGGTCGGGATGCCCCGAGTGATTATAAGAAGTTGAGAGAGATTTGTGAGAGATTTCACACACTTGGAGAGATTTCTCATTTAGAGAGAGATTTGGGAGAGATTTCACATACTTGGAGTGATTTCTCATTCAGAGAGAGATTTCACATACTTGGAGAGATTTCTCATTCAAAGAGAGATTTGGGAGAGATTTCACATACTTGGAGAGATTTCTCATTTAGAGAGAGATTTGGGAGAGATTTCACATACTTGGAGAGATTTCTCATTCAGAGAGAGATTTCTCATTCAAAGAGAGATTTGGGAGAAATTTCACACACTTGGAGAGATTTGGGAGAGATTTGAGGTAGAGAGAGATAGAGTGAAAGAGATTAGGAGAGACTTCTTTTGTGACCTTTTTGAGTGTTTGGCTTTGTAACGAAACGTCTGTAAACTCCGTTAAGCCATGTTTAGGGTTCTTACACTCCCCCGAAGGGTATGCAATAATGTTTTATCGTTTTGTTACCTCACTTACCTCGATTAGGGTTCAAGAAATCTAAAAATACGAACTTTTCAAGTGATGATTTCTTATTAAAATAGTGAGTTGTACAGTAATTACATAAAGTAAACCCTAGAATACAAGGGTTAGTTGAGTTGACCGGTTTGACTTGTTGACTTTATTTGACTTTGACTTGACTAGAATTTGACGGTTGTCACAATGATGCACTCTCCGACTTGGACGAAATTCACATAGTGTATGTAGATGCTAAAACTATGCATCACTTCATGATCACGTGCGTTGTTATTTCGTCCATACGAGACTTTTTAGGGGTCAAAATGGAATTTTTCGGTTTTGGGGTGGCACACGAACTTTTCGAATACAATGAGGCACTCTCCGAATTCGAAAAAATTCGAATAGTGTATGTAGATGCGAAAACTATACATTACATTGTGATGACCGGGGATGTTATTTCTGCCATTCGGTACTTCTTAAGGGTTCAAAATGTCATTTTTCGGTTTCGGAGTGGCGCACAAACTTTTCCAGTAGAATAATGCAATCTCTGAATTGGACGGAATTCACACAGTGTATGTAGATGCTAAAACTATACATCACTTCTTGATCACCTACGATGTTATGTTGGCAATTTGGAACTTTTTAGGAGGTTAAAATTGCATTTTTCGGTTTGGGGGTGGCGCGCGAAATTTTCGAGTAGAATAAGGCGGTTTCCAAACTGGACGAAATTTGCACAGTGTATGTAGATGCTAGAACTATACATAACTTCATTATCACCTACGATGTTATTACGGTAACTTGGGAATTTTTAGGGGTTTAAATGGCATTTTTCAGTTTTGGCGTGGCGCGCAAACGTTTCGAGTAGAATGACGCAGTCTTCGCATTGGACGAAATTTGCACAGTGTGTGTAGATGCTAAAACTATACATCACTTATTGATCACTTGTGATGTTTTTTTCGGACATTCGGGATTGTTCAGGGGTCAAAATGGCATTTTTCGGTTTTGGGGTGACACACTAACTTTTCAAGTAAAATGATGCACTCTCTGAATTGGACGAAATTCCCATATTGTATGTAGAAGCTAAAACTATACATCACTTTGTGATCACATGCGTTGTTATTTCGGCCATACGAGACTTTTTAAGGATCAAAATGACATTTTTCAGTTTTGGGGTGCCACACGAACTTTTCGAGTAAAATGATGCACTCTCCGAACTCGACAAAATTCGAATAGTGTATGTAGATGCGAAAACTATACATTACATTGTGATGACCGGCGATGTTATTTCTGCCATTCGGTACTTCTTAGGGGATCAAAATGACATTTTTCGGTTTCAGAGTAGCGCGCGAACTTTTCGAGTAGAATAATGCAGTTTCTGAATGGACGAAATTTGCATAGTGTATGTAGATGCTAAAACTATACATCACTTTGTGATTACCTGTGATGTTTTTTCGGACATTCGGGACTTTTTAGTGGGTCAAAATGACATTTTTTGGTTTTTAGGTGACACGCGAACTTTTAGAGTAGAATGATGTAGTCTCCACAGTGTATGTAGATGGTAAAACTATACATCACTTTATGACGACCTGCGACGATATTTCAGAAATTCAAGACTTTTTAGGAGTTAAAAAGGCATTTTTCGGTTTTGGGGTGGCACACGAACTATTCGAGTAGAATGATGCAGTCTTTGAATTGTGCGAAACTCATACAATGTATGTAGATGCTAAAAACTATACATCACTTTGTGATCACCTGCGATGTTTTTAAGTCATTCGGGACTTTTTAGTGGGTCAAAATGGCATTTTTCGGTTTATAGGGTGGCGCGCGAACTTTTAGAGTTGAATGATGTAGTCTCCAAACTAGATGAATTTCGCACAATGTATGTTGATGCCAAAACTATATATCACTTTTTGATCACCCGTTATGTTATTTCGGCCAATATTTATTGGGGTGAAAATGGTATTTTTTTTCTGTTTTAGGGTGGTGCGAGAACTTTTTGAGTACAATGATGCAGTGTTTGAATTGGATGAATTTCGAAAGTGTATGTTGATGCTAAAACAATACATCACTTCGTGATCACCTGTGATCTTATTTCGGCCATTCGAGACTCTTTAGGGGGTCAAAATGGTATTTTTCGGTTTTGTGGTGCGACGAACTTTTCGAGTAGAATGATGCACTCTTCGAATTGGACAAAATTCGCATAGTGTATGTAGATGCTAAAACTATGCATCACACTGTGATCACTTGTGATGTTATTTCAGCCATTCGAGACTTTTTAGGGGGTCAAAATGGCATTTTTTGGTTTTTAGATAGTGTGCGAAATTTTAGAGTAAAAAGATGCAGTCTCTGAATTGGACAAAATTCGCACATTCTATGTAGATGCTAAAGCTATACATCACTTCTTGATCACATGCGATGTTATTTCGAGAATTCGGGACTTTTTAGGGGGTCAAATGGCATATTTCGGTTTTCGGATGCCACACAAACTTTTCGTGGATGCAATTTGCATAATCTATGTAGATGCTAAAACTGTACGTCACTTCTTGATCACTTGCGATGTTATTTCGATCATACGAGACTTTTTTGGGGGTCAAAATGGCATTTTTCAGTTTTGGGTTGGCGCGTGAATTTTTCGAGTAGAATGATGCACTCTCCGAATTGGAGGAATTTCGCTCGGTGTATGTAGATGCAAAAACTACACATCACTTTATGATTACTTGCGATGTTATTTTGGCCATTCGAAACTCTTTAGGGGGTTAAAATTGGACTTTTCGGTTTTGGGGTGGCGTACAAACTTTTCTAGTAGAATGATGCACTCTTCAAATTGGAAAAAATTCTCATAATTTATGTAGATGCTAAGACTATACATCACTTTGTGATCACTTGCGATGTTATTACAGCCATTCGAGACCTTTTTAGGGGGTCAAAAAGGCATTTTTCGGTCTTTGGATGGTGTGTGAACTTTTCGAGCAAAAAGATGCAGTCTCTGAATTGGACAATAGTTGCACATTTTATGTAGATGCTAAAACTATACATCACTTCTTGATCACCTGCGATGTTATTTCGATCATTCGGGACTTTTTAGGCGGTCAAAATGGGATTTTTCGGCTTTGGGGTGGCGCATGAACTTTTCGAGTAGAATGATGCACTCTCCGAGTTGAACGAAATTCACATAGTATATGTAGATGCTAAAACTATACATCACTTTGGGATCACTTGCATTGTTATTTCGACCATTCCGAATACGACGAAATTCACGTAGTGTATGTAGATGTTAAAAGTATGCATAATCTATGTAGATGCTAAAACTGTACGTCACTTCTTGATCACTTGCGATGTTATTTCGATCATACGAGACTTTTTTGCGGGTCAAAATGGCATTTTTCGGTTTTGGGTTGGCGCGTGAATTTTTCGAGTAGAATGATGCACTCTCCGAATTGGAGGAATTTCGCACGGTGTATGTAGATGCAAAAACTATACATCACTTTATGATTACTTGCGATGTTATTTTGGCCATTCGAAACTCTTTAGGGGGTCAAAATTGGACTTTTCGGTTTTGGGGTGGCGTACAAACTTTTCTAGTAGAATGATGCACTCTTAAAATTGGAAAAAATTCTCATAGTTTATGTAGATGCTAAGACTATACATCACTTTGTGATCACTTGCGATGTTATTACAGCCATTCGAGACCTTTATAGGGGGTCAAAAAGGCATTTTTCGGTATTTGGATGGTGTGTGAACTTTTCGAGCAAAAAGATGCAGTCTCTGAATTGGACAATAGTTGCACATTTTATGTAGATGCTAAAACTATACATCACTTCTTGATCACCTGCGATGTTATTTCGATCATTCGGGACTTTTTAGGCGGTCAAAATGGGATTTTTCGGCTTTGGGGTGGCGCATGAACTTTTCGAGTAGAATGGTGCACTCTCCGAATTCGACGAATTTCCACAGTGTATGTAGATGAAAAAACTATACATATCTTTATGATCACCTACGATGTTATTTCAGCGATTCGAGACTTTTTAGGATGTTAAAATGGCATTTTTCGGTTTTGGGGTGGCCCCACGAACTTCTTGAGTAGAATGATGCACTCTCCGAGTTGAACGAAATTCACATAGTATATGTAGATGCTAAAACTATACATCACTTTGGGATCACTTGCATTGTTATTTCGACCATTCCGAATTCGACGAAATTCACGTAGTGTATGTAGATGTTAAAAGTATGCATCATATTGTGATCACCTACGATGTTAGTTTGGTCACTCGGGACTTTTTTGGGGGTCCAAATGACATTTTTTGGTTTTGGGGTAGCGCCCAAACTTTTTGAGTAAAATGATGAAATCTCCGAATTGGACGAAATTCGCACAGTGTATGTAAATATAAAAACTATACATCACGTTGTGATCCCCAGAAATGTTATTTCTGCCATTCGAGACTTTTTAGGGGGTTGAAATAACACTTTTCGGATTCGGGGTGGCGTGCGAACTTTTCGAGTAGAATGATGCAGTCTCAGAATTAGACGAAATTCGCAAAATATATGTACATGCTAAAACTATACATCATTTCATGATCGCCTAAGATGTTATTACGGCAATGCGGAAATTTTTAGGGGTTCAAATGGTATTTTTTTGGTTTTGGGTTGGCGCGTGAGTTTTTCGAGTAGAATGATGCAGTCTCCGAATTAGATGAAATTTGCACTATATATGTAGATGCTAAAACTATACAACATTTTGTTATCACGTGCAATTTTTTTTTTTACATTCAGGACTGTTGAGGGGGTCAAAATGGCATTTTTCGAGTTTGGGGTGGCATACGAACGTTACTAGTAGAATGATGCACTCCCCGAATTGGATGAAATTTTCACAGTGTATGTAGATGCTAAAACTATACATCACTTCGTGATCTCCTGCGTTGTTATTCCTACTATTCGGTACTTTTTAGGGGTCAAAATGGCATTTTTTTTGTTTGGGGTGACACGCGAACTTTTCGAGTAGAATGACGCTGTCTCCAAATTTGACGAAATACGCATAGTGTATGTTGATGCTAAAATTGTACATCATTTTGTGAACGATGCAGGGGTTAAAATGGCATTTTTCGTTTTCGATGTGGCGCGCGAACTTTTCGAGTAGAACAATGCAGTCTCCGAATTGGACAAAATTTGCGAAGTGTATGTAGATGCTAAAACCATACATCACTTAGTGATCACCTGCGATGTTTTTTCAGACATTCGGGATTGTTTGGTGGGGGGGGGGGTTCAAATGTCATTTTTCAGTTTAGGGGTGGCGCACGAACTTATCAAGTAGAATGATGCACTCTCCGATTGGACGAAATTCCCATAGTGTATGTAGATGCTAAAACTATACATCACATCGTGATTACCTACGTTGTTATTTCGGCCATACGAGACTTTTTAGGGGTCAAAATGGCATTTTTTGGTTTTGGGGTGGCACACGAACTTTTCGAGTACAAAGATGCACTTTCTGAATTGGACAAAATTCATATAGTGTATATAGATGATAAAAATATACATCACCTTGTGATCACCGGCGATGTTATTTCTACCATTCGGTACTTCTTAGGGGTTCAAAATGACATTTTTTGGTTTCGAAGTGACATGCAAACCTTTCGAGTAGAATAATACAGTCTCCGAATTGGACGAAATTCGCATAGTGTATGTAGATGCTAAAACTATACATCACTTCTTGATCACCTACAATGTTATTTTTGCAATTTGGGGCTTTTTTGGTGGTTAAAATGGCATTTATCGGTTTTGGAGTGGCGTGCGAAGTTTTCGTGTAGAATGATGAAGTCTTCGAATTGGACGAAATTTGCACTATATATGTAGATGCTAAAACTATACATCACTTGGTGATCACCTGCGATGTTTCTTCTGACATTCAGGACTGTTGAGGGGGTCAAAATGGCATTTTTCGATTTTGGGGTGGCGCAAACTTTTAGAGTAGAATGATCCAGTCTTCGAATTGGACGAATTTCACATAGTGTGTGTAGATGCAAAACTATACATCACTTTGTGAGAACCTACGATGTTATTTCAGCCATTCGAGACTTTTTAGATGGTCAAAATGGCATTTTTCGGTTTTGGGGTGGCGCATGAAGTTTACGAGTAGAATGATGCACTCCTCGAATTGGATGAAATTCGCATAGTGTATGTAGATGCTAAAACTATACATCACTTCGTGATCACCTGCATTGTTATTCCGGCCATACGAGACTTTTTAGGGGTCAAAATGGCATTTTTCAGTTTTGGGGTGACACGCGAAATTTTCTATTACAATGATGCACTCTCCGAAACTGGAAAAAAATTCGCATGGTTTATGTAGATGCTAAAACTATACATCACTTGGTGATCTCCTGTGATGTTTCTTCTGACATTTAGGACTGTTGAGGGGGTCAAAATGACATTTTTCGATTTTAGGGTGGCGCGAACTTTAAGAGTAGAATGATCCAGTCTTAGAATTGGACCGAATTCACATAGTGTGTGTAGATGCAAAAACTGTACATCACTTTGTGAGCACCTACGATGTTATTTCAGCCATTCGAGACTTTTTAGAGGGTCAAAATGACATTTTTCGGTTTTGGGGTGGCACACGAAGTTTACGAGGAGAATGATGCACTCCTCGAATTGGATGAAATTCGCGTAGTGTATGTAGATGCTAAAACTATACATCACTTTGTGATCACCTGTGTGGTTATTCGGGCCATACGAACTTTTTAGGGGTCAAAATGACATTTTTCGGTTTTGGGGTGACACGCGAAATTTTCGATTACAATGATGCACTCTCCGAATTGGACAAAATTCGCATAGTTTATGTAGATGCTAAAACTATACATCACTTTGTGATCACCGACGAAGTTATTTTTTCCATTCGTTACTTCTTAGGGGTTCAAAATGACATTTTTCGGTTTCGGAGTGGTGCGCGATCTTTTTGCGTAGAATAATGCAGTCTCTGAGTTGAACGTAATTCGCACAGTGTATGTAGATGCTAAAACTATACATCAGTTCTTATGGGCAACCCCAAAAAAAAGACTTTGCTTCTATTTGCAAGTTTATACCAATTTACTTATGAGTTTAGACACCTTAATCCAACATTAACATTCATCCCATTTCTATCAATGTTCCCTCTAGTTGGTAGCCAAGCGACACGAAAACCTTTACCTTTTGAGGCACGAACATTTTCCATCTAGTGGCATGCAAAGCATCCAACAACAATAAATAACCTATATAGTATTGCACCTATATATAATATTTCCCAACGAGCACTAACCACACAATCCCGAAAAGGAACAACCACACACCATACCTCTTTCCAAAACATTGTTTCTTGATCGTTCCTCGGTTTCTTTGTCAAAGTGTTGGGAATAAGATCTTTATCATGCATTTTTTGGTAGCCTTAGCAATCCTCGACCAAAATTCATCTTTTTGGTGACAAGAATCAAGGAAATAAACATGTAATAGTGACCAAGGGATCTAAGCACCTAACTCAATAACATCGAGAGAGCCATTATGGAAAGTAATTTAGGTGTTGTTTGTTTTTTTTAGTAAAAATATATGCAGTCTGCGGACCATATCTGCATACATTTGCAGTAGAAGAGGTGGATCAAATGTCTGCAGTTTGAAAGAAGAAGACTGTTTGTTTTTTAATATCTACAGTCTGCTAAAATATGCCAAAAATCTAAATAAACTCATTTTTCTTAAACTCAAAAGAGGTTTTCAATACTTTTATGACTTTAGTATAGATAATTAACAAATCTAGATCAAATTCTATGTATTGTTGTATAAAAAGCGAAAATAAAATGGTACGAATAACGATAAAAAACCAATAAGCTTTAGTCACAAAGTTCTGTCTAAATATTGTAATCAGGGATCAAATAATTTGACATATAAAATAGATGTAGATTAGGGATGACCAACGGTCCGGACCCGGACCTGGCCTGAAGACCGAAAACCCGCAGACCGAAGATTGTTAATTAACTAACCCGAAAACCGGACCGATTTAGAGTGTATCAGGTTCGGGTTCAGACTGGTTCGGTTCCGGGTACCAAACCGGGTTTCGGTTTTTGGACCGAATTAGACTTTGGAAGTGTTGTTTGCAGTTTTGGTCTGGTCATGTTCCGAGTTACAAAATGGGTTTCGTATCTGTGTTGTTTACGGCAAAAACACGTGAAATTGTTCAACTTTTCTATTGAACATCAATGCTTGTATTTGTTATGCATGTATGAGGATCATGTGATAAAGATGCACTTTTTTTGAACACGTTTCTAGTTGTTAATCGAAATCTATAATTTTCCATAAAACAGTTTGTACCAACGGTTTTCACAAAACCGACCACATATATGCTTTTGTTTTGAACTTTTCAAGGAACATTACAACCTCTTCTATCACTGCAAAATCCTACGTTGCGAGACTCTACTTAGATCACGTGCGAATGTGATGTCTACAAAAAATACAAACGTGATTAAAAAACTACATTATTTATAATAAAAACTGTATTACTTATTAAAAAACTATATTAACAACTTTTAATTATAAAAAACAGCAAAAAGACAGTTCTTTTTATAAAAAACTGCATTATTTAATGAAAAAACTGCACAATTTATTAAAAAACTGCAATTTACTGCTTTTATTTATAAAAAAAAGCAAAAAACAGCTCATTTTATAAAAAATTGCACTATTAATTAAAAAAACTGCATTTTTAACAAGAAAAAACAACATATTTAATAAAAAATAAAAAAGAAACTGCACTTTTTTTTATATATAAAAAACAATACTTTAAAAGAAAAAATAACAACCTTTGGTTTTCCGGTCCAGTCCGGGTTAAATCCCTTATATCGGGTTTGGTTCGGGTGTAACGACGTAAATTTTAAAACAGATTTTCATTTTTCCAACACAATAAAACTCATATAATAATCTCAAAATCTTATGTGTATCAAATGTCATCACAATAAAACATATCCCAGAATCTCAAAACATAATCCTCAGCCAGTGTGTACAAATCATGCCGGCGCCTTCCCGCGATCCTCGCTAGTACCTGAAACACAATTCACATAACACGGTAAGCATAAATGCTTAGTGAGTTCCGCAAAATACCACATACAACACATAAGCCACTCAAGGCTACAACTCGGTATGACCCTCTGGTCAATGTGTCTCAGCGGGACCCTCCAGTCCCGTAGCTCGTTGGACCCTCCGGTCCGGTCTAGCTCGTTGGACCCTCCGGTCCGGTCTAATCGAGGACCCTCCGGCCTCATAAGTCGTTGGACCCTCTGGTCCGGTCTATATAACACATAGCATACATATAACACAAATCACATAAATCTCAACATACACATTCACATAAGACCCTCCGGTCTGCACATAGATACCACTCTAAGTAATGTATTGTGAGAAGACTCACCTCGCAAGATAGCTAGTAAAAGTCTCGTGCCTGAAATCCTCGTTCTAGCCTCCGCCTATCACAAAATAATATTCTAATTAATATTCTACTTTCATCTCTGAAAAGTGGGTAGAAGACCATTCTACCCTTCCTGACCTCTTTTACTCATATTGACCACACCCTAAAGTCAACAGAAGTCAACTCTAGTCAACGATCCAACTTTGACCAGACTCGACGAGTGCACTAGGGAGACTCGTCGAGTTCCCTGGTTCCCTCAGGGACCCTATGAATACCAACTCTACATGTCGAGTAGACCCGCCTACTCGTCGAGTCACAACGTGCTCAGACTTATCGGGACAAACCCCAAGCGACTCGTCGAGTCAACTCATGGACTCGGCGAGTGCATCCAGACTATATTCCCATTCAGACGTTTTAGGGCAGATCTATCACTCCAAACTCTAGATCTAGGCTCCCTAGGTTCGAATGTCGTGTAAAGCTTCGATCTTTACGTTCATTCAGGACATTTTTGCTCCAATATGCCATTACACGCACCAAAGAAGGTTGAAAGTACACGAGCTTGCCTCTAGCTCAATAAAGCTTGACTCTTTGGGTTCTCAAGGCCTCCTATAGTCTAGATCTGAGGTCCTAGCCTCAAACCATGCTCAAATAATTCAAGGACACAAGATGATTGGAAGAAAACCCTAAAAGCTCCCAAAATGGGATCTAACAAACAAGAGGTCAAGATGAGAGCTTTATACCTCTAAATAGCAGCAAGTGACAGAAGAATGCTAGATCCACAACCTCCTCTTGATTATATTCCCCAACTCTTCCAATCTTTCCTCCAAAAAGCTCAAGAATGCACCAAATGGCCTCTCTCTCTCTCTCTATGCACGAAAAGGGCAGGTTAGGGTTTCTCTCTGGGGAAGGTGGCCGCAAAGGGAAGCTATAAGTGCCTTTAAATAGTTCTCAAACCTGGGGATCTAGGGTTTTCACCCCCAGTGCCTACTCGGCGAGTCTACTCCCGTACTCGTCAAGTAGATCATTAAATTCACGTGGCCATCCCGTCTCTACTCGACGAGTTATAGCACCGACTCATCGAGTAGGTCAATGATCCTAAAAAAAAATACTTAAAATATTATACTTGGGAATCCGGATGTTACAATTCTACCCCACTAGAATCAGACTTCGCCCTCGAAGTCATGCTCCGCAAACAACTCTGGACGCTGCTCAAGCATCTCCGACTCCGGCTCCCAAGTCAAATCGGATCCTCTCCGATGCTGCCACTGGACCTGAACCAGGGGCACTTCCTTGTTCCTTAGAACCTTCACCTTCTGATCTAGGATCGCGATCGGCCTCTCGATGTAATTCAGGCTCGCATCCACCTGAATGTCCTCTAATCGAAATACCGCCGTCTCATCGGCAACACACTTCCGCAGCTGGGACACATGGAAGGTGCTATGGATTTGGCTCAACTCCTCAGGTAGCTCCAGCTGATATGCTACCTTGCCTACCTTGGCAATCACCCTGAAAGGTCCAATGTATCGAGTGTTGGGTTTTGAGCATTCTAACACTCCTAAGTGTACATGCAACCCTAAATACGTTGGATTTATGTTTTCTCTATTATACATGAAAATGTGAATATTCCAAGGTATTACCCTAACTAGCATACAATCTTTGATACTTGGGTGATAAACTAAATAGAAATACATACCTTGTTGATGTAGCTTGACTCCATGAAGCTCGAGAGCGTAGTGCCCCAAGTGTGACACCTCAAATGGTTCACACAACATCATCAACACATGGAATAACCATAAGAAGAAGACACTTATGCTCAAATTCGGCTAGCCCTCATATATGTATCACTAGAGCCAATTTCTTGAGCTAAAGGGGTCCTTATATAGTGTGCACATTAGGGTTACACCATGTAACCCATGACTTTACCCATTCCTTATGCTCCATGGGTTTTAACCTCCATGGAGTATCCATGGATCACCATATGGGTTAAACCCAACATAAGGAATCATGGATCATAAGCCCACATATATAAGAATGAAAGATTTACACAATCAATCCCCATATATTTAATTAGTCTCTTTTTGATCACTAAATTAAGTCCAAATTAATTCTTGATCAATTCTAATTAAATAACATGATTTCATATTAATATATTAGAACTTATAATATATTAATATGTCACAAAATGTCTTC
Source organism: Lactuca virosa (assembly GCF_052849685.1). Classification (NCBI taxonomy): domain Eukaryota; kingdom Viridiplantae; phylum Streptophyta; class Magnoliopsida; order Asterales; family Asteraceae; genus Lactuca; species Lactuca virosa. The sequence goes on along the minus strand of NC_136428.1, from coordinate 189,223,088 downwards.
TCGTCACAAACGGTCTATCCAAATGTTCCGATGCCATGCAACCCAAATGGACCATGCCGAGTCGGGTCAAGTACATACCAATTATAGTTATGGACTTAGACACTAATCCAACAGTCTCCCACTTGGATAAGTCTAAAACTATTATTGCGTATGAATTCAAGAACCAACTGGTAATCATAGCTCTCAAAAGCCGCTGTCGAACTCTGATCTTGTCGATGAACTCCGACCTTTGTTAATGACTTGTCCATTAGATAAGGGATCATATATTCCTCCATTCTAGATATCATATGGACTGAGACATGGATTATAAATCATTCTCTCTGTCCATTTGTTGTTTCCCGATTTTCGATTTATGACGACTGACTAATTGAACAAAGCAAATCAGTCCAGGCCCCGCCGAGCATTTACATTTGTCATCACTAAATCATCGAGGGGCCCACAGATATCGCTTTTATCCGAAAGGTAAAAGGAATGGATAAACTTTGACTCATATGGCTTGTTCTACTACTTGTTGAACCATACACAAAAGCACGTTTTATAACATCGAGTTACCAATGCGTTTTCGCGCAATCAATGTACAACCAACTTATAGTAACAACTCATATCTATAGGTTTGAAGAATATAAGATATTATCGCCTCATGATCACTCGTGATAAAATCAATGAAGTGATTCAAATGAGCGCGGGTTGAATCCAATACTCAGAACTTATGAGCACTCATGAGTGTTGTAGCACCTCTTTGATATGTCCAACATCTTAGACATCTACAAGCCAACTCATGACAGTCTTGATTCATATCTACTTCCAACATATGACCGACTGTGGATGGTTTGAATAACTTAGTCATTCGGGAAAAATGACCTAGTTTATTCTGGAAGTCAAAACATGCAAAAATGAAACACGAGAATAATTGATTCTAGTATGGTATCAAAACCTATGAATATAAATTGAACACTTTTTATTTATCACCATATTGATTACTCATTATTCATTGTTTCGGTTTTTATCAACTTTATATTTGAATTAAAAACACTAGTTGTCCCATGCTCCAAGCATGTACATTATGTTCTTTTAAACAATAGCTTTGCTATACACCAAGTAAGCACTCTTTGTTTGTCTATGATCCTTACTTTGTGAAATAAACCAATTGAACATAATTTCAATGATTCTAATTTCACATTCCCAAATCCTTATCGAAAATGTTAGAATTCCAAATTCCTATCATTTACCGAAATCTGTTAGATTTTAAACTTATATGCACTGACCCTCTTGTAATGAATATGTACAAAGTCACAAAGACTTGTCAACAATCATTATAAGGTAATGGAGATCAACTCCATGGAAACTAAGTCTCATATTCAAAGTACATTGCTCTGAACATGCTTATTGCATTAAGTTTTCTAATCTTACACAGATAACTTCCACCTATGGAGACAACTCCATATTCTCATTTTTGACTCACTTCTGAACAAGAGATGCTTCTTTTCAGAATAGGTCAATATGGTCCTTCCAAAATTAGCACTATACTTCCAACTGTCCCTGGGCAACCAATCTTTGGTAAACCTTAGATTGTCCTCGACAATTGCTTAATCATTTTAGTCATATCCAATTCTAGACCTTTTCCCTTCTTAATGCCTCTGGGCATTTGGAAAATTTAGAAAGGACAAATATTATAGCACATGCAATCGATCCTGTACCCAAAGCAAATAGGACACGATTCATGATGTCCAACATAAAGACATGATTCTAGACCAGTCTTTTGCTACAATATTTTTATTTTCCATGTTTTCAAAATTTGACTATGAAGAGGGATGCCGTAATCATAATCGAATTTTGAGAACGCAATATATAGAATTTCCTTAAGTTGAACCAATCCAACATGAAATTCATATATATATATATATATATATATATATATATATATATATATATATATATATTCTTGACTAAAGATGATTAAGGTCTCAATCTAAGCCTTTAGAACTGAAATGGAGTATATCCTCTCCCTTAATTATAGCAAAACAACTTTTTCAACCCCTGCAACTTCACGAATTGAAACTTTTGTTTTCGATAATTAACATTGCTAACTTGCAATACTTATCATAATTATCATGCTCCCACTATCATGATGATTATTAGCATAACACTTATGCTCCCACTAGCTTTGACATGAATCCAGAAAACAGATGGACTTCTAGAAGTCAATACTTTATTGACTTTCTTACCAAAGTTCAGATTTCTGATACAAGATTGCTTTGATAAGACTTTATCAAACTCATACACTTTATCTTAGATAGCTTACAGGTGTGTCTAAACAATTTCAGAGCTATGAAAAGGGATATAGTAATCATAGTCTCAATTGTTTAGACCTTTGCCATTTCTCATAAGTCCATGTTAGTGTGCCGGTTAACCACGCACGCTCCACTAATGACTTTGAGAACTGCAAATATCACATTTGTTATCTTCTTAAAATCTACTTAGTGAAAGTGTTTCCTCACCATCATTTTCATGAGTCGGAGAGAAACCTTGTGACACTTAGATTTTATGGTGTATGTGTTCTTATCCATGTGAATTTGTCAAAACCATAATCACAAGACAAGGTTAGTGACAAATTCAAACTCATATGGATTGAACTTGTGCAATCTTAACTATAGGGCCTACCATTGCTTCCAAGTAGTTATGCAAACAATTGAGAACATGTAGAACTCAAATGTATAGCCAACTTTACTGGAATGGGCATAGAAATGTCAACACGATAGGTTATAAACCTCTAGTCGTGTGCAAGTGATAAATAGAAGTTTTATTCTTTATTAGTTCTTGAAACTAATTCATGATCTTTTATACTCCCACTGTCTTCTTGACCTATAAGACTTTCTTGTCAAATATTCAAGAGATAGTGTGGATTCTAATCAAGACAAACACTTCACACAATTGGCCTTAGTTAGTCTTTGTTTTATCCAAAACATCACAACTTACCAATTTCAAATGTACAAGAGTAGAACACATTTTACTCTTACATTTGACAAGTGTTATAAATCTTCTTAAAGATGTGTCACTCAAGTTACAATCTTGGAGTATGACTCTAAGACTTGTTTTGGAACGAAGTATGACTCATCTTCTTGATTTGACAATTTCAACACTTCATGACTCCTCTTCTTAGCCATAGGGATGCACTAATATGTCCTTAGAAGACCAATTGTGATATGGTTTCTTAATCATTAAGATGATCACAAAACCTGATACTAAAGTACTCTCCCATCTTTTCAGATTTGAGAAACTTTTATCTTTCTGCCTAATTTGATTCTTCTCAATTCGTTCTGCCATACATCGAAACTTTTCCAATGCTACAGAATTATACTTAAACTTGTAAGTATAACCATATTTTTACTAAACTCTAGTAAATCATGACGAATAGTCTTATCGATCTTTTGTGGTGGACTTGATCAGTGCACCAGAATGTGTACTCGATCCCTTAGTCCTTCACTTGACTCACATATACATGTGAACAAGGAATTAATCTTAATCTTTCCAAAGATGAAAATTCTCATTCATCATACTATACAACTTGCATGATTTCCAAGTTTCTATCTAACTGAAACCTTGGGTGATGAGAATCTTTCCTTATTTGGTAAATTTAGACACTACCAAAAACGACAGAGTCAAATTCATTTTTCCAATGTTGCTATTAATGGAATCATATAAACAACAATTTTACACAAGTGCCGTTGTAAGGATACTTAAAATAAATAAAAACAAAATTTTCTTTTATTTAAAACTTGCGGAAAAACTTATCCTTACAATGCAGATGCATATGAAAACTATCTTGTTACTTATTCCTAAGCAATTTATCACAACTCTTAAGCAGTAGCTCAAAAAGTCTGATCACCGAACCATGCGATCGAGATCCATCTTCGCGATCAGAATCAGCATATACTTCCTTTAAGTTTCTTCACTTTTCTTTGATTCTTAAAACATCAACATGTGACCCAGTCACATCATGTAACAAGAATCTCAGAATAGAAACTTCACAGAGTTAGATAGTGGATTTTATCTGAAGTTGGGTCAAACTTATTGACTTGATCAACCTTATGATCTTTCAGATAAATAGGCAGCTTCTCAATCAATGCCCCTTCCTTTGGCAATAGACACATATGGACCCTTTGGTAGGACTCCTCAGACTTAGCCATTCTCTTTACCATTTGGTCAACCGAGTTGACTATGGCTGATCCCTTTACATTGGGAAGAGAAAGCTCTCACTGGGTATCCAATGTTACCATTGTCAATGTCCATTGAAGGTTTGGGAAGTTGATCTTCTAATCAAATTTGCTTTACTAGGCCTTAAATCATTTCTGATTCAGCAGCACCTAGCAAATAGATAAGATCATTAAGGGTCTTGTCATAGTCTATCTCATAGTAGTGCCAAAGGAACTCACTATCTGACTTAGAAAGTGATGGAACATCCAACTTTCTTAAGACTTTGACACCCAACTCTCCCGGCTTGTCAATATGTGACTCTATCTCCAAGATGTGAGCACACATAGACCTTGCTTTCCAATAGGGTTTGAGTGACCTTGAACTTGTGGGTTAGGGAGAATAATTGGAGGAGGTGGAGGAAGTAAGGTTCCAAGAGATTTGGGAAGATCACATATGTCTGAACTAGACATCTTTTGGGAGATATTCAAGAAATTTGATTCAAAGTCCTTAATATAACACCCAATATGAAATATTAAGGCTAGGACCCAACAAACTATTTCATAACTTGGAAAAGGGATGCCGTAATCCAAGCTATAAAATATTTGAAGGTAGGTGAATGACGATTCACCAATTTCACCAAGATAAACGAAATGTATTATTAGGTTTTGAAACTCCTAGATTTTTTATAGATTCATTAAACTTTTCAATGGCATGTTTCAATCTCGAGTATGCCCTTCAGGTTTTGTGACTGGGATGCCGAGGATCACAAAACAAGGTGTGAAGTAAGCATGCAAATTACTTGGTACTCTTAAATGTTTATCACCCAACCGAAGTGTCGGTTAACCACACATGCTCCACCGACCTATGATAAACTTTAAGAAACCCTTTGCCTCCCTTGTTAAATCAAGCTAGTGTGCCGGTTAACCACACGCGCTCCACTAACCGACTTAAGCAAAGTGCAAAGTGTAATTTCATGGGTTAGCACCTTATTCACATTTTCCTAAGTAACTAAGATTGGGAATTTATAAGTGTTTAGTTACTTAGTATTTATCATTAATACTTTTAATGAAGGGAGAATTATAGTCCTTTCCCTACCCGTTCGGCTAACGACCCTCCACCAGTCAAGGAAGCGGTGGGTGAGAGTGGACACCCATTAAACTGCCATTTTATAGGCAGTAACCTTATACCCCCCCCTCCCCCCATATAGACCGGCTTCGTGAATGAGGCCTACTAACGGTAATACTGACTTGCTCTTATACACACACACACACACACACACACACACACATATATATATATATATATATATATATATATATATATATATATATATATATTATTAACTTATAATATTATAAAGTATAAGGGTTGAATTTTAACTTTTAAAATCCTAAGGGCTTAATTTGGAATTAAAGTATTCATGAAAGAAAACTTTTCAAATTCCAAAACTTGAGGGCAAGTTTTGAACTATTCAAAAACTTTTCAATTCCATAACTTATGTGTTTAAAGTAGTTTTAATTAAAAAACTCTTCAAGTTCCATAACTTGAGGACAAGTTATGGAAGACATTAAACCATTAAAAGAATGTGACTCTTCCTTATTCATAACTTACGGAAAACTTTATAAGTTTTATGAATCTTAAATGTGACTTTTCATATAACTTGAGGACAAGTTACAAAAACACATTTTAGACCTAACTCTTAGATTAATTTGGATCGGAAACACATTTTTCACATAACTTTTTCTATTAATCTAAGCAACTCATAAGAATAAGATAATACACATCAAACTTTTCATGTAATTAGCCTAATCCTTAAACTAATACAAAACATGAATCTATTGACAGTTATCTTTGAAATTGTATTAGCATGAACATTACCACATCAAAAACAGGTTTATAAGTTGAAAAACAGCTTAGGGTAATGTTCCTAGTCCAATTCCAGCCAAAACAGTCAAAAAAATGTTGTCAGGGGGTCCAACTCGTCGAGTGCATGAACCAACTCGGCGAGTTGGATGATTATTGCCTTGGACTCGGCGATTCTGCTGTTCAGACAGCAACAAATTTTGATTTTTCAGCCATTTTTGCAAGTATAACAAGAAAACAAACCTAGGCTCTGATACCACTGTTGGGTTTTGAGCATTCTAAGACTCCTAATTGTAAATGCAACCCTAAATACCTTGGATCTATGTTTTCTCTATTATACATGCAAATGTGAATATTCCAAGGTATTACCCTAACTAGCATACAATCTTTGATACTTGGGTAATAAACTAAATAGAAATACATACCTTGTTGATGTAGCTTGACTCCATGAAGCTCGAGAGCCTAGTGCCCCAAGTGTGACACCGCAAATGGTTTACACAACATCATCAACACATGGAATAACCATATGAAGAAGATACTCATGCTCAAATTCGGCTAGCCCTCATATATGTATCACTAGTGCCAATTTCTTGAGCTAAAGGGGTCTTTATATAGTGTGCACATTAGGGTCACACCATGTAACCCATGACTTTACCCATTCCTTATGCTCCATGAGTTTTAACCTCCATGGAGTGTCCATGGATCACCACATGGGTTAAACCCAACATAAGGAATCATGGATCATAAGCCCACATATATAAGAATGAATGATTTACACAATCAATCCCCATATATTTAATTAGTCTCTTTTTGATCACTAAATTAAGCCAAATTAATTCTTGATTAATTGTAATTAAATAACATGATTTCATATTAATATATTAGAACTTATAATATATTAATATGTCACAAAATGTCTTCTCCTCACAAACGGTCTATCCAAATGTTCCGATGCCATGAAACCCAAATGGACCATGCCGAGTCGGGTCAAGTACATACCAATTATAGTTATGGACTTAGACACTAATCCAACATCGAGGCCCCAACTTGCCCCGCTTCCTAAACCGGATCTCTCCTTTCCATGGGGAAACTTTCAGAAGCACAAAGTCTCCGACCTGGAGCTCAAGCTCGGTTCGTCGTCTATCCGCGTAACTCTTCTGACGACTCTGCGCCGTCAGTAACCTCTGTCTGACCTGCTGAACCTGCTTGGTCGTCTTAAGCACTATCTCAGTGCTACCCATCACTCGCTGCCCTACCTCTCCCCAACAGATGGGAGTTCGACACCTCCTCCCATATAAATGCTCAAAGGGAGGCATACCTATACTCGAATGGTGGCTGTTGTTGTAAGAAAACTCAGCCAAAGGTAGGTATGTGTCCCAACTTCCACCGAAGTCCATGACACATGTCGGAAGCATGTCCTCGAGCATCTGTATCGTCTGCTCACTCTGTCCATCCGTCTGTGGGTGGTAAGCAATACTGAAGTGCAATCTCGTACCCAACTCCTCATGGAACTTCCTCCAGAACCTGGTAGTGAAACATACATCTCGGTCTGACACAACCGAGATCGACACTCCATGCCGCGACACCACCTCCCTCACATATATCTCTGCCAGCCTCTCTGCAGAAGAGCTCTCACTGATAGCAAGGAAGTGAGCGCTCTTCGTCAGCCGATCCACAATCACCCAAATTGCATCAACACCCCTCGCGATCCTCGGCAATTTGGTGATGAAATCCATAGAAATCTGTTCCCACTTCCACTGGGGAACCTTTAGCGGCTACAACTTGTCATGCGGACGCTGGTGCTCGACCTTAACCCGGCGACAGGTCAAGCACCTCTCTACTACCCATGCAACATCCCTCTTCATACAGGGCCACCAGTAGTCTCTCTTCAGGTCCAAATACATCTTAGTGGCACTGGGATGGATCGAGAATCTCGATCTATGCTCCTCCGCCATCAGAGTGCTACGTGCCCCGCCTGTATAAGGCACCCAAATCCGACCTCGAAAGGTCATCAACCCTCGGCTATCCGTCACAAACTCGGATACCTGTCCAACCACCCGCTCTCTCTTGAGGTTTTCCGGTCTCACCGCCTCTGCCTGGGCCTTTCGGATGGTATCTCATACCGGAGTCATCACCGTCATCCTCATGCATATGTCTCGAATCGGGGTGCTCTCCGCCCTGCGGCTCATAGCATCGGCTACCACGTTAGCCTTGCCCGGGTGGTACAGGATCTCATAGTCATAATCCTTTACCGCATCCAACCATCTCCTCTGGCGCATGTTTAGGTTGGGCTGATCCATCAGATACTTCAAACTCTTGTGGTTCGTGTATATGGTACACCGAACCCCATACAAGTAATGGTGCCATATCTTAGGGGTGAACACCACTGCCCCCCAACTCCAAATCGTGGGTGTGATACCTCGTCTCATGAGGCTTCAGCTGCCTCGATGCGTATGCTATCACGTGCCCTCTCTGCATAAGCACCGCACCCAACCCCAATATAGACGCATCACAATACACCACGAACTCCTCCATTCCCTCTGAAGGGCTAACACCGGGGCTTCGCATAATCTCTGGCGAAGAGTCTCAAACGAGGTCTGTTGCTCTGGACCCCAAGTAAAAGCAACGCCCTTCCGGGTCAATCTATTGAGGGGAACGACAATCTTTGAGAAATCCCTGATAAATCTCCGATAATAGCCAGCCAACCCCAGAAAACTCCTGATCTCGGTGGGGGATCTCGGCACCTCACAACTCATCACAACCTCAATCTTGGCCGGATCGACCAATATCCCATTCTGATTAACGAGATGTCCCAAGAACTGGACCTCTCGTAACCAGAATTCACACTTGGAGAATTTGGCATAAAGCCTCTCCAATCTCAATACTCCAAGGATCTCCCTCAGGTGCTCCTCATGCTGCTCTCTGGACCTCGAATACACTAGAATGTCGTCGATGAACACAATCACCGATCGATCCAACATCGGCCTGCATACTCGGTTCATGAGGTCCATGAACACTGCTGGTGCATTGGTGAGCCCAAAAGGCATCACCACGAAGTCGTAATGCCCATAATGAGTCCTGAACGCCGTCTTCTGGATATCCTCATCACGAACCCTCATCTGGTGATATCCAGACCTCAAATCTATCTTGGAAAACTAAGACGCACCCTGCAGCTGATCGAACAGATTGTCGATCCTCGACAATGGATAACAGTTCTTGACCGTTAACTTATGTAACTCCCGGTAATCAATGCACATCCGGTGTGAACCATCCTTTTTCTTGACAAAAAGGATCGGCGCTCCCCACGACGAGCTACTTGGTCGGATGAATCCCTTACCCAACAGCTCCTGAAGCTGTGAGGATAACTCCTGCATCTCCGCTGGTGCAAAGCGATAGGGTGCCTTGGCAATAGGTGCCGCCCCCAGAATCAAATCGATGCGAAACTCCACCTGCCTCTCGGGAGGCACACCCGACAACTCCTCGGGGAAGACATCCGGAAACTCTCGCACTATCGGTACCTCGCCGACAGAACTCGGCCTCTCTGCGGCAACTCGCGTATCCATCGCATAGGCTACAAACCCTCTACAGCCCTGCTGTAGACTCTGCCTCGCTCTGGTCGCCGAGCAAAATGCTGACCCAGATCGGGTACCCTCGCCATACACCGTAAGTACTCCCCCACTAGGGTCTCGTATGGTCACCAACTGACGCTCGTAATCGATAACAGCTCCAAACCGGCTCAACCAATCCATGCCCACGATGACATAGACATCACCCATCGCAATCGGTACCAGATCTATCGGGAACTCAACACCGAAAATATCGGGTACACATCCTCGAATCACATCAGTAGCATACACCGCCCGCTTGTCGGCTATAGAAACTCGCAGAGGTCGACTCAACGCCTCTCGTCGGATACTGATGTGCTCGTCGGCTAAGGACACGAAGGATTGACTCGCACCCGAGTCAAATAACACTAAATCAGGTACAGAACTCACAAGAAAAGTACCTATGCATACCACAATATAAGAACAATATCTCAAACTCAGTACAAGTAATTAAATGAATACATACCAGCCACGACATCGGGCGCTGTGCGGACCTCCTCCGCTGTCAACTGAAAGGCTCTCCCGTGAGCCTTCGGTGCCTCGGCCTTCGCTGGCCGGGCCTCGGTAGCTCTAGCAGCTTGTGCAGATCCCTGTGCTGATCCCTGAAGTAGCTGTGGGCACTCGGCCTTCCGATGGCCCGTCTGGTTGTAGTGAAAGCAAACCGAAAATCCCTTGGGGCAATCCCTCGTGATATGCCCCTCCTTCCCACACTTGTAGCACACACCTACTCTGCACGTCCCATCATGAGTCTTGCCGCACTTCCCACAAGTGCGGCCCTTCTGGCCTCCAGACCTCGAATCAGCGGGCTTTGCCCGCTTGGCTGCCGGTTGAGACTGTACCGGCCGCCTATCCCTCCTCTGAGACTCGGTCTCCTCCCTGTCCTGAGTCTCCAGCTCAATCTCCCTCTTCCGAGCATTTGCTTGGAGCTCGGCAAATGTACGGTATGTCGAGTTCGCCACGAACTCACGAATGTCTCTCCTCGGTATGCTCAGATATCGACTCATACGTGCCTGCTCGGTAGACACATGCTCAGGGCAAAACAATGATCTCTCATGAAACATCCGTGTAATCACAGTCACAGACTCCGTCCCCTGCTTGAGGGACAAGAACTCCTGGGCTAGACGTTCCCTCTCCACCGGGGGAACATACTCATCTCGGAACATGATGGTGAACCTCTCCCAGGTCACCGCTATAATCTCTGCTAGAGTGAAGTCAACCGTCACAAACTTCCACCAATCCTTCGGCCCCAAGCAAAGCTGGTTCAGCGCGAACCGTACTCTCAGATGCTCCGGACAAGAACACGTGTAGAAGCATCCCTCAATGTCAGAGATCCATCTCATCGCAACTATCGGATCCTGAGTCCCATAAAACTCTGGTGGCTTCGTGTTGCTGAACTCTCGGTACAACAACAAGTCACCCTCCTGTGGCCTGGCAGCGGCGACGACTGCAGTGGCTGCAACAACAGCAGCCTCAGTAAGAGAGGCATACCACTCGTCAAACGTCTCAATCAATGTGGTCTTGATAGACCCATACATCTCAGGAATCTTAGCTCGAATGGCTGCGACCACCTTCTCGTGAATCAACCTACGGATCTCCTCATCACTGGTACCACTGGTAGCACTGCCTCCTAGGTTGTGGCGCGTCCCAAACATGATGTCTCTGAAACACAACACAAAAGGAATCAAAGACTCGCTCGAGTATACTCACACTCGATACTCAACCCTACTTGTTCTTTAGTACCCTAAGGATTCTTACTTGGACTGCTCACCGATCTGGTGTTTACAGTAGTATGAGCCCTATACTACCTTCCAGAACGCATCGGTATTCACCCCAAGTCCTCCTCCTAGGATCCCATATCACAAGTACTCTATATCTCACTAAACTCAGGCTACCTTCCAGTAGACGACTCATAAGCTCCTCTCTGCTACCTACTTCTTCTCGAAGTATCTCATAGCAGCAGTAATCTCCTAGGCTAAGGCATCACAAATCAGGCCACTCTAGTCCTAGATATTAATACCTAGCCTACTCTAGCATGCATGACATATCACATAATATCTCATAACACATAATGTAAGGGTATTTTGGGAAATCACAGTTCGGGCACTGGCTGATCGTACACACTATTCCGTTCTTCTTGTCTCAAATCTCTTACTCTTTTAGAAAAATTGTTTATTTTATGAAAATTTTCCTCAAATCCTCAGTTTGAGTTCAGTTACGCCCGAAGGTGCATCCGAATCCCTCAAACCAAGGCTCTGATACCAACTTGTAACGACGTAAATTTTAAAACAATTTTTTATTTTTCCAACACAATAAAACGAATATAATAATCTCAAAATCTCATGTGTATCAAATGCCATCACAATAAAACATATCCCAAAATCTCTAAACATAATCCTCAGCCAGTGTGTACAAATCATGCCGGCGCCTTCCCGCGATCCTCGCTAGTACCTGAAACACAATTCACATAACACGGTAAGCATAAATGCTTAGTGAGTTCCCCAAAATACCACATACAGCACATAAGTCACTCAAGGCTACACCTCGGTATGACCCTCTGGTCAATGTGTCTCAGCGGGACCCTCTAGTCCCGTAGCTCGTTGGATCCTCCGGTCCGGTCTAGCTCGTTGGACCCTCCGGTCCGGTCTGAATCGTTGGACCCTCCGGTCCGGTCTGATCGAGGACCCTCCGGCCTCATAAGTCGTTGGACCCTCTGGTCCGGTCTATATAACACATAGCATACATATAACACAAAGCACGTAAATCTCAACATACACATACACATAAGACCCTCTGGTCTGCACATATATACCACTCTAAGTAATGTATAGTGAGAAGACTCACCTCGCAGATAGCTAGTAAAAGTCTCGTGCCCGAAATCCTCGGTCTAGCCTCCGCCTATGAAGAAATAATATTCTAATTAATATTCTACTCTTATCTCTGAAAAGTGGGTAGAAGACCATTCTACCCTTCCTGACCTCTTTTACTCATATTGACGACGCCCTAAAGTCAACAGAAGTCAACTCCAGTCAACGATCCAACTTTGACCAGACTCGACGAGTGCAGTAGGGAGACTCGTCGAGTTCCCTGGTTCCCTCAGGGAACCTATGAAGACCAACTCTACATGTCGAGTAGACCCGCCTACTTGTCGAGTCACAACGTGCTCAGACTTATCGGGACAAACCCCAAGCGACTCGTCAAGTCAACTGATGGACTCGGCGAGTGCATCTAGTCTATATTCTCATTCAGACGTTTTAGGGCAGATCTATCACTCCAAACTCTAGATCTAGGCTCCCTAGCTTCGAATGTCACGTAAAGCTTCGATCTTTACGTTCATGCATGGCATTTTTGCTCCAATATGCCATTACAAGCACCAAAGAAGGTTGAAAGTACACGAGCTTGCCTCTAGCTCAATAAAGCTTGATTCTTTGGGCTGTCAAGGCCTTCTATAGTCCAGATCTGAGGTCCTAGCCTCAAACCATGTTCAAATAACTCAAGGACACAAGATGATTGGAAGAAAACCCTAAAAGCTCCCAAAATGGGATCTAACAAACAAGAGGTCAAGATGAGAGCTTTATACCTTTGAATAGCAGCAAGTGACAGAAGAATGCAAGATCCACAGCCTCCTCTTGATTAGATTCACCAACTCTTCCAATCTTTCCTCCAAAAAGCTCAAGAATGCACCAAATGGCCTCTCTCTCTATGCACGAAAAGGGCAGGTTAGGGTTTCTCTCTGGGGAAGGTGGCCACAAAGGGAGGCTATAAGTGCCTTTAAATAGGTCTCAAACCCGGGGATCTAGGGTTTTCACCCCCAGCGCCTACTCAGCGAGTCTACTCCCGGACTCGTCGAGTAGATCATTAAATCCACGTGGCCATCCCGTCTCTACTCGGCGAGTTATAGCACCGACTCATCCAGTAGGTCAATGATCCTCAAAAATAAATACTTAAAATATTATACCTGGGAATCTGGATGTTACATCGGGCCAAACCTGAAACCCGAATATTGATAAAACCAAAACCCAAAAAACCGGCCTGCTAATATGAAAATCCAATTCGATCCGGGTCCGGTCCCGAGTTTTTTCCGGTTCGGTCCGGTCCAATGGGTCGTATGCTCATCCGTAATGTAGATAAACTTCAATTTTAAAATGAAAATTTCAAACTGTGCATTTAATTTTTTTAATTAAAGCAATTAAAAACTGATCATAAATATTTTTCCTAAGAAATGATTGATACTTTATTAAATAATGTCTTATAAAACTTGAAACAAAAAATATAAAGATTTTTTTATTTATATTTATATAACAGCTCCAACAACTAGTAATGTAATTAAATGTTTATTTATAAATTTGTCACAAATGTCATGTGTGTGTCCTCAAACCTTTTTTACGAAGTATTGTAACCTTTTTTTTTAAATTGTTTATCATAGATAAAGTTGGAAGAAATCTAAGTTTTTAAAAAAATAATAAAATCAAAGATGTATGTGTTTTTTTAGGTTAGAAGATGTTTAAAGATGTCAGAAGACTCTCGTCCATTTCTGCGTCAAAAAGAGGAAGCGCATATATTTTTAGGTCTGCAATTTTCAAAAAAAAAAAAACAAACAGTCTGCGAATGTTAATGTCTAGGCGTGGTCTGCACGACACAGACACAAGAGGCCAAAAAGATCTGCACACAAAAAACAAACAACACCTTAGCTTCAATTTAGACGGTTTAACACAAAATCTTTGAATAATTAGTTTCAAATCCCACACACAACGCTGCCACATCATCATCTTCTCTCCATAACATCTAAAGAGGATGTTGTTCATTTTATTGAAACGACGTTGAGGAAGAAGAAAAGCAGAGGAATGAAGAAAAAAACAGGCGTTAAGGGTGTTACACCGTCAACGGGAAGCAACAAGAAACCAAGGAGGGCCAGGGTTGGTGGCGTTCAGGTGCCTCCACGTAGGTTTAAGTCAGCTTCGTTCAAAGAACAGAGTGACGACACATGGTTTAAGTCCGAAAGAGAGTTACATTGCTAGGAATTTGGATGACCACATTGTATTTAAAAAGCAAAAAATAAGATGGATGGAAGATAAACATTTTTATCAATTTGTGGATGTTTTGTGTTTTACTTTTGTAATGGTGACGTATGATCCTTGGGTATATTGTCTACGTGGATTATATAAAGTGTTTGTTTATGAATCATGTAAACTTTTATATTTCCAAAAACTGTTGTGGCCATGCACATAGAATTTTCGTTTTGTGGCTTGGATTAAATAACCCGAATTGCTAAATAAGACACATATAGAAAAATATTAACAAAACTGAACTTTTTTTTTTGTTTAGAATAAATGTATTTGACATTTTTTTTTATGTATTTTACCGAAATTACCTATGAGTATGGAATGAAGCGGTCTAGACTAACTAGAAATATATAATATGTATTCTGTTTTTTCTATTTTATAGAAAATACTTTATATTTATGTCTAAAATGACCCTTTGAAAATAATAAAATGTCTGATATAATATTCTATTTACAATCATATTTAATATTTGAAGGCATTATATTGTATCTACTTTTTATTTCTTATATATGTTTCCACAATTTTTTTGTTAGATTCTAATTAAAAACGAAACATTTTATTGGAACTGTTCATTGTATTTTGAATTTGTGTTGTAAGTTGTGTTTTAATCTAAAATATATTATCTTTTATTAGAAAATACATTTAATATAACATATATTAACCCGAAATGTAATAACCAAAGAAGTCATCTTAAAATAAAAATGATCATTTCAATTAAATTATTCATTCCTTATGGTCATCTTTGTCGATCTCTTTATAAACGGGCACTTCTCATAAACAAATGGGTTACAAGTAATAAAATCCATTGTTTAATTAAATAAAAAGAAATCAACGACAAAATAAGAAACTTACAAATAGGTTGGTTCATATTAAATTAAATTTTTTAGAACTGAAATATGTATTTAAAAAAATATTTAAAAACGAAAAAAAGAAATCCAGGATAAATTTTATAATCATCACAATTTGATTACCATTTAATCTATGTTCTTATCCGAATCAAAAGCATCCCCTTTGAATCTTTGATTTGGAAAAAAAGCATTTTAGAGAGTAAAGTATGTATACCTTACCTTCAGTTTGATCATCCCCTACTTCCATGGCAAGTTCAAATAAGTTGCGAATAATACTTAGTGATATTTTTGTTTTAGTTAGTTAACGTTAATATTTTGATATTTTGATCAGTAAATTATATAAAAAAATGTCATTGTTTTTTTAACTTATTAACTAGACTATTCATTGTTAAGTATTAGGCGTTCAAAACTATATGATTTAATCGGAAGATTCGAACATGTAGTCCCTTACACGAAACAAGTAATATTTAACATAATATTTAGCAAGTAATATTTAACATAATATTTAGGGATTGTTTGTGACTGCTTTTTAAATGACTTATTAACTTATTGGTTTTTTAAAAATTCAATAAATTAAAATGATCTTTGATAAAGAGTAACTTTTTAGTGAAAAAAATGATTTTGTTTTTGAAAAAGCCAGAAATTTATGGTTTTTCTAAAAATATAATAAGGAGTTTGAAAAACAATCTCAAACGCATCATTTTTATATGTATAAGTGTATTGAGTGTAAAAAAAATAGTCTTCTAAAATATTCCTTTACATGCTTACTTATTGAGAAAGAATATAGATTCTTCACGAAAGTTGATTTTGGTACACCATATGCAAAGAATTGATTAATCATTTGATAAAAGAAGATAATTAATAAAAGGTGAATATTCACATATTAATGTATTAAACCGGATAAATATAAGAATGTGAATCCTGTAGCACTGTCTAATTTTTAATATCGTTTGTAGTGTAAAAAGTCACATTCTACATGTTTATGAAGCCAAACGACCATGCACTTAAATTGGCGATTGTTCAAATGATTGCGACTTGAATATAATAAAGTTTAAATATAAAAAACCACCTGTTAAACATTCAACACATTTTTAGACGGGAGATCAAATCAGGCGAAAATACCATGTTGTGGCAGGACACTTGGATGAATAACGAGAAACTAAAAACGGAATATCCTTCACTTTATGATTTAGAATTACATAAATCATGCTCTGTTTCCTCTCGTATCGTAAATACTAGTAACTTTTGGGAATGGAAATCTTGTCCATTAGTGGCAGGATTATCCACAGAATTAGACAAGTTAAAACAGGAGATTGCTTCGTGTCAACTACAACCTAGTCATGATAAATGGACATGCTTGTTAATGCCAGAAGGAAGTTTCACAGTGGAAGCAATTAGAAGGAGACTAGACAAAGTTGCATAACACTCTTCCAGTCTTCCATTGATCAGTTGGTGCAAGGTTATCCCAATAAAGGTGCTTTGCTTTGTCTGGAGGGCTGTACAAGGACGCATTCCATCTGCTACAACATTACAATCTCGTGGCATGGATATCAACTCGACACTATGGGGAACTTGTATTGGTGAAGTTGAGCGTGCTGATCATATTCTGATAAGATGCTCATACGCAAGACTTATAATGAACAAGATTTTCGAATGGTGTGGATTAAACAAAGAAGAATTCAATAATGTTGGTGAACTACTTCATTTTGCAGCCTCATGGGGTCGATGCCATAAAAAACGCATTAAACTGCTTTGTATTTGCTACAGTCTGCTATGAAATCTTTGGAGGATCAGGAATTACAGATTATTTCGAGGAGCATCTACTACAATTTGTAGAGGCATTGAAAACATCAAAGCGTTGACATATTTGTAGCTCAAATGCAGGGGCAATGGTCGAGTCGGTAATTGGATAGATTGGAATTCCTCCCCCCTTTCCCCCATGTAATAAACTAAAAATTATGTTGTTCTTCTTTGCCCTTGCCTAGTCACTTGCTAAGCATTGGGTTTTTTTTAATATATTTTCCCGTTTCTAAAAAAAACATTGTAATTGGAAAAAAAATAAAACTAAAAATATATTAAAAACTGTTGATTGTGATCAACTGGGCCATCAATGTATTTTCATCAGGTCAATTTTCAAGAGGTGTCGGATGTATGACGATACAATTACCATGTCAAGAAAGGGACAAAATTCTTAATTCATCACTAATATTTTGCTAATCTAATGCTATTTATCATTAACATGTCGATAATCCAAAATTTTAGGGACCATTTTTTTACTATTTGCATATGGCTTTTAAAATCAACGAAGCGACTTTATGTAACGTCTCAAAACTCAAAACCAAAAATTTTCGTTTTTATATTGAATAAACCATCAACCAAACATATTTGTCAAAACCATAAAGTATTCAAGATATGTCAAATAACATCCCAAAAGTATATAAGAGTCAATTAACGGGAAAATTATGGTGTGTGCAGTGCGATCATCCCGAGCTCTTCCCTTTTGATTCAGAAGTATCTGAAACATAAATTGAAAACAGTAAGCACAAACATTAGTGAATTCCCCAAAATATCGCATACCATACATATGTGCCCGCTCAAGGCTGTGCCGGGTCAATTTCACCCCCGAGTCTATTTTAACTCATATGTCAACATAAGGCTGTACCAGGTCTATTTCACCCCCGGTTCTATTCCACCCCACATACATATAGCAATTAGGCATACAGACATACCACACATATAGAAGAAGTCAAAAAGACTACAAGAACATACAATCCCTAATGTCCTAGAGTATAGTGAGCAAACTCACCTCAGTCTGCTGTCAGTCAAATAGATGCTCGGGCTACTGAACCGGAGAATCCCCACACTAACCAATCGAATAAATCCCTAATTAATAATTGGTTCATAAACCATATCGGGACTTTAATCAACTAATCCCGACCCCCAAGGTAAAAGACCATTTTACCCTTCCCTCAATTGGCACAAAAGCTGAGGCCCAAACTCAATGGCACAAAAGCCCAAATAATAGCCCAATTCCTAAAGGACACTCAAAGCCAAATATGGGCCCAAATCCAAGAAGACCCAAGCCCTAACAATAGTCCATAATCAGAAAGACTTGCGCCCCAACAAGGGTCCAAAACCCGAAAGTCCAAAGGAGACCCAACATCAAAGTCCATGACCAGGTTGCGTACACTACGCGTTCCCCTAGTACGCCCGGCGTACTAGGTCGCCACATAAAGCCGGGGATCCAGACCGCATACGCATTCGTACACCCCGTGTACGCCCCTTCAGTCACTTCATCCATTAAGTCCTTATTTCTTAAGACCAAATGTCCAAATTTCAAATACAAGCCTTGGGGAACGTCTTAATTAATAAAGTCACTAACTTGGTGCCTTTGCATGGCTTAAATGGACCCAAACATTAACATCCTACTTTCACCAAATGGACATGTACTCATGCATGGTGATCCTCAGCCATCAAGATGCCAACTTTATGGACTAGTGATCTCAGAAACATCAAGAGGAGCATCTCCTAACTTCTGGAGGGGAAGAATCCTACTAGATCTCATTCATGGGACCAAAAAGTGTCCAACTCCACAACAATTAGATTTAAGCATAGAATGAGCAAGGTCTAAGCTTTATACCTTTATGCAGTTGAAAATGATGAGTGAAATCTGGATCTACAAGCTCCTTCTTGATTAATGCTCCTTCTCCAAGCTTCTTCTTCTTCAAGGTTCACCAAACAGTCAAACATGCACTAAAACACAAACAAAGGGGTCAAATCTCTCCAGATGAGCTAGGGTTTTGAAATGAGGCTCAAAAGGGCAATGGAGGCTGGGAAATTAGAGAACCTTTGGACATAAGGTTGCTTAAATAGGGTCCAAACCCTAAAATTAGGGTTTCCCCCTGATTACGTACGCCCAACATACAGGAGGTACGCCCAGCGTACACACTCTCCTCCCAAAAATTATAATAATGCACCTAAGGACCAAAATTGCAAACTAATTACACACCAAGGGTCCAAGATGAAAAATACCTTGAATCGGGTGTTACAATTTCCCCCCCCCCCCCTCCACTTGAATTAAGTCCGCTGCCGAAAGTAACTCTGGGTAATGCTCCCTCATCTCATCCGCAGGCTCTCACGTCCACCCTGAACCCTTTTGGTGCTGCCACTACACCTTCACAAGGACCAACACCTTGTTTCGTAGAGTCTTCATCCTCCTGTCAGGGATTGCCACTAGTTTCTCTATATAATTCAGGCGGTTGTCCACCAGAATGTCCTCCAATGGAACCACTGCGGAATCATCAACCAAACATTTCTGCAGCTGAGAGACATGAAAAGTGGTATGGATCTGACTGAGCTCCGATGGTAGATCCAATGGATACTCAACCCTGCCCACCCAGGCTAACACCTTGTAAGGACCAATATACATGGGGCCCATCTTTCCCCGCTTCCTGAATCGGATGACACCTTTCCAAGGTGACACCTTCAGGAGCACCATGTCCCCAACCTGGAACTCCAAGATGCACCATATCGGGGTCCTACACTTCCTCTCGTAGAGCATCTCAAAAGGACATCGATCAATGTTGGCATGATAACTATTGTTATATGAAAATTCCGCTAAAAGAAGATATGTATCCCAACTACCACCAAAATCCAGTATGCATGCCCGCAACATGTCGTCCAATGTCTGGATAGTCTGCTTACTCTGACCATCTATATGCGGATGGAAAGCTATGCTGAAGTGCAAATGAGTACCCAACTCCTCATGGAATCTCTTCTACAACCTGCAAGTAAACTCAACATCCCTATCAGAGACCACAAAACCGGCACCCCATGCCATGCCACCACTTCCTGAATGTAGATATCGGCCAACTTCTCCCTGAAATTTTCTCCTTGATTGGAATAAAATGCGCGCTCTTGGTCAATCGATCCACGATGACTCATATCGAATCCTCTCCGCACGTCGTCCTAGGAAATTTGGTGATAAAATCCATTGTAATCTCTTCCTATTTCCAAATAGGGACTTCCAACGACTTCATTTTTTCATCGGGTCGCTAATGCTCAGCCTTGAATTTCTTTCCAGTCAAGCACCTCTCCACATACCAGTCCACGTCTCTCTTCATACATGGCCACCAATAATCAGGCTGAAGATCTCTATACATCTTTGTCGCTTCGGGATAAATAGAGAATATCGAATTGTGCGCCTCTTCCATCAAAACTTGACGCGCACCACCCCAATATGGAACCTACACCCTCCGATGAAGGGTCAATAACCCTCGCATATCATAATTGAAGGAAGCCATCTGACTTGCTATGCGCTCGCTCTTCCGGTGCTCTTACTTCATAGCCTCAACCTGAGGCTCTTAAATATGCTCTAAGAGTAGGGTAATTACGATCATCCTCAAGCACACATCCCTGGTCAGGGCAGCAACTGCCTTGCGCCTGAGATCATCGTCCACCATATTGGCCTTCCAGGGTGATAAAGGATCTCACAGTCACAATCCTTCACCACATCCAACCGTCTACACTGCCTCATATTCAAATTTGGCTGATCCATCAGATACCTAAGACACTTGTGACCCATGTATATAGTACAACGGACCCCATAGAGGTAATGTCGCCGAATCTAGAGGGAGAACACCACAACCCCATAGAGGTAATTTGCCTCTTGAGGCTTTAGCTGCCTCGAAGCGTAAGCAATCACATGACCCTGCTGCATCAACACTACACCCAAACCTGTGATTGATGCATCGTAGTACACCACAAAATCCTCAACACCCTCTGGCAGGGGTAGAATCGGCGTCACTTACAATCTTCGTCTCATAGTCTCAAAAGCTGATTGTTGCTTAGACCCCCAACAAAACGTGACGGTCTTCTTCGTCAACCAGTTCAAAGGAACCGCTATCTTCGAGAAATCCTGAATAAATCTCTCATAGTAACCTGCCAATCCAAGGAAACTCTGAATATCAGATGCAGACCTCGTAACTTCCCACCTCAGCACTGCCTCGACCTTGGTCGGGTCGACCATAATATCGTTCTGGTTGACAAGGTGCCCCAAAAACTGCACCTCGCACAACCAGAACTCACACTTGGAGAACTTCGCATATAATCTCTCCCTCCTCGGAGTCTCCAATACCTCCCTCATATGCTCCTCATGCTGCTCATGGGTCTTGGAATAGACCATGATGTCATCAATAAACACAATCACATACCAATCCAGCATGGTCCTGCATACGTGACTCATGAGATCCATGATTGCGGCCGAAGCATTGGTGAGCCCGAAGGGCATCACCACGAACTCGTAATGACCATAACGAGTGTAACACCCATAAAATTTGAGCCAAATTAAAACATTTTAATCATTCAAAAACCATTACGTTCATACAACTCGTTTTCAAAATAGTTTAAACATCAGAGTATCCCCCAGAACCATATCATATAAATCATAAAACATGAGGAGCGGTACGATCACGCCTTCGCCTTGCCACGATCTCCTGAAGTACCTGAAACAATACACTGAAACTGTAAGCCCGAAAGCTTAGTGAGTTACCCCCAAAATACCAACCACACATATCACACTCATAACATATCATAAATATAACAACCATGCACATCGGGTCTACTGTGTGACTGGTCCGCCGGCACCGGGCCTTCAGTCCACCTGGTCCACCCTCCAAGTCTAGCCATGTACGTCGAGTCTACAGTGTGATTGGTCCGCCCACACCGGGCCTTCAATCCACCTGGTCCACTCTCTGAGTCTACAGTATGACTGGTCCGCCCGCACCGGGCCTTCAGTCGGCCTGGTCCACTCCCCGAGCCTCGACACGTCTGGTCCGCCCTCTTGGGGCCTTCAGCCTATCCGGACCGCTCGCTGGGCCTTCGGAATATCCGGTCCGCCCTGGGTATGTTGGCCTTCAGCATAAAGCAAGACCCGCCTCAACCCAACCCCCGTCAAACAACCATGTGCACATAAAACAATCAATCACATAACAATCCTCAACCAGACAAACAGTCTAACAGATCACATAACATATCAACATCCTAACCAGGATTCCGACCTAACCGGTCACTAGCATAACATTACCCTATATCCCGGGTACCGACCTTAACCAGGTCACTAACATAACACCATCCTAAATACCAGGATGCAGATCTAGCAAAAAAATAACATCACAAACAATACCCGGATTTCCATCCGATAAAGGGCCGGCCTTGGTGCCGTAGACCCTGTCGATATAGAGAGGATACCTCACCTCGCAATTGCCGACTGAAAGGATAAGATCAGCTCCTCCGATCACCGACACGAACTCCACCACCGAACACTACCAAAGAACCAATTCCATAAATACCAAAATCACCAAAATAACCTTGGAAGTCAAACTGGTCAACTCTTGGTCAAAGTCAAAGTCCTCAGTCAAAGTCAACCTCGCTGACTGACTCTACTCGCCGAGTCGACCCATCGCCTCGTCGAGTCCCTATACTCAGAAATTCCCATAACCCGAGTCTACTCGCCGAGTCACCCCAAGACTCGTCGAGTCCAACGATCTCCGAGTCCCATCCTGTCCAACTCACTAAGTCACCCCTCGACTCACTGATCTGCGTCTTAACCAAAAGGGGTTAGGGGTTCTGCGACCAGACTCGCCGAGTCCAAGAACAGACTCGCCGAGTCCACGACAATCTTCAATAGACTCGCCGAGTTGTTCTTCCAACTCGTCGAGTCCAAGCTCATCATCATAAGACTCGCCGAGTCACCCATGCGACTCACCGAGTTACTACGTGACTCAAAGTCTGATCTCTAGCCCGACTCGCCGAGTCATCTCCCAGACTCGTCGAGTCCATACGTGTATTCCCAAAATCTCGAGACACAGAGCTGCTCCTTTGCTCCAAACAATAGATCGGGGTCTCTAGAGTCCATTAGCAACATAAAGTTGCTACCTTTACGTGCTTCTTGCCCCATAATACCAAAAACCAGGCTAGAAAGGGACTTAACTCTTGGGGAAAGGCTTTTGCATAGCAACCAAAAGGGCTTTCTGCATCTTTGATCCAAATAGAGCTCAGATCTGGAGTTTCAACTCCAGATCTAACTTATACACCAAGATCTCATCATATCATCTCCAAACAAGCCCTAAAACTTTCATGAAAATGGATCTAGAAAGGGTAAAGCCAAGGATAACGATTCATTACCTCCAAAACGACCTCCTACTGAAGAGTAATCTGAATCTCCACAAATCTCCTTGATCCAAGCTTCTTGATCTTCAAGATCTCTTCACAAAATACTTAACAATGCTCCAATTTGCTTCCAATGGCTCTCACTCACGATTCTAGGGTTTCTGGGTCTCAAAGGGGGCTAAGGGAGCTGAGGGGAGGACATTAAGTCCTTTAAATAGGGTGCAACCCCGAAGATTAGGGTTTTTCCTCGACCAGCACTGACTCGTCGAGTCCAGCTACCGACTCGCCGAGTCAGGCCACTTAACCCCGTGCCACGCACCCGCTTCGACTCAGCGAGTCAAGAGACCTACTCGCCGAGTCCCTTCCTTTATTTTCACTTAGCACCCTTCAACTTCTTGCTTCCGATCTTGGGATGTTACAATTCTCCCCCACTTAAATTAGGCTTCGTCCTTGAAGCCTGCGGCAACACGAACTTCCGGATGATACTCCCACAATGCATCCACTGATCTTAAACCGGCCCAGATTCCTTCAATCACTGCTATCGAATCCCTAAAATCCATCTCTACCCTTGCAGGGTCCTGATCAACTGCTTCAAGCCGGCCATTGGCTTCTTTTCTCTGATGACAACACTCATCAACTAAGTGCCACCTGAAGACACTACCTTACTTCCGTCTTACGCATTCATTCGCAACCTGCGAAAACTGGATACCACAACACCCACTGAGCTCCGCCAAGACACTAATTCATCTTCCTTCGCCCAAGATTGGCGATAACCCTGACAACTAGCAACCTGGAACGAATCCTCATGATGGAATACCCCAGGTTGGAATACCTCCACATACATAACCCAAGCCTACAACCATATTCGGAACTAAGGACCTTGTCTTTGCGTCACCCTCGAACCCTTCGGTTCGACACAATGGAGTGCAATCCACCCACACTTCCCTATCGCGATCTCTAGGTCCTTGACCTCCGACTGTAACATCCTTATGCAGTCCTCAGCACCGGTCCAGACTGCTCCCGAGTCTGTTATCCTGCTGAATCACCTTCCTCTGTCCCATTCCCCGATCTGGAACCACTATCCACCTCCTCTTCCAAGGAGACCGAAAACATGCCTGCGCATCATCCAACATTGCCACAACCTCAACGGGCATCCAACCCGTATGTGCTTCCATATATCTGGTACACTCCTAGTGCTTACTACCAATAACTGAAGCACTTTCGATCATCCATTTACTCCACTGCCTCCCTTTTAGAGGACCCACACTCCTTCCGGAGTTACATACCTTTCCTTTCCAGGAAGTCTACTCCACAACCATAACCGCACTTATAAGTGCCACTGAGCTAAACTCCACTCTACCGATCCACTAACACATACAGAGTCTTCAGCATGACTGGACCGCCCTTCCAGGCCTTCAGCCTATCTGGACCACTCTCAGAGCCTTCAGCATGTCTGGACCGCCCTCCTGGGCCTTCAGCCTGTCTGGACCGTTCCCTGAACCTCCGGCCGACTCCATCATCATGATCAATACTTGGGGCCAGACCATATCGATTACTATTGCATTGTGACTTATTCACTCATTCTCCTCCTATCGATCCATGAACACATACAGAGTCTTCAGCATGACTGGACCGCCTTCCCAGGCCTTCAGCCTATCTGGACCACTCTCAGAACCTTCAGCATGTCTGGACCGCCCTCCTGGGCCTTCAGCCTGTCTGGACCGTTCCCCGAGCCTTCGGCCTGACTGGTACGCCTCCCGGCCTTCAGTCTATCCGGACCGCTCAAATGCCGTCGCACATCACCCTGAACCATTCCTTCCGGGAATCCCTCCCATGCAGTCTGTTCTAGCCCTCTAGGGGTTCCGAACTCCACATCCGTTCTATGAATCTTTTACCCCGGCCTGATCCCAGGCCTCTCAACAATCAATCACTTTCTCTGAAAACCATGGTCTGTTCCCTGCCCCACGTGTCTATCTCCACATTCTCGGCTAGCACAACGCTAAAATCCAACAGCTAACCATCCCTGGATGCATGTTGTTCCATCGGAGAATTTTCCAATTCTCCCCCACTTAGTGCATCGACTACTAACCACCGTTCCCAAAACCGGCATGGCTCAAACGCCCTTACTCCATATATTCCCTCTTATCCATGAACTGACTCCCTCGGGAGTGAGTAACCTTCACCGTATAACCCTTCCGCCATCGCACACCTGAACTCCAAGGAAGTTCGAATCTCAACTGAACACTCCTCGCAACGCAGTCGCTATTCCAAGCAACGAGATCATATACCTTATCTTTCGACCAAGAATCCTCCTGAACACTAACTACCACTCCTAACTACTAAGATCCTCAATCATACTATGAAACATGCGGAACAATGCAGACAAATTTACAATACTACACAATCAACAAGATAACAAGATATCAAAAAGGAAACAAACCCGCAGCTGCATCCGACTCTGCCCTGACCTCCTCTGCTGTAAGCTGAAAAGCGCGTCCCTGAGCCCTCGGAGGCTCCGCTCCACCCTGACCCCTGCCAGTAGTCCTCAAAGTGGCTGGTGCTGGAGCCTGCACCGTTCCTGCAGCAAACTGTGGGCAGTTGGCCCTCAAGTGTCCAACTTGATGGCAATGATAACAAATCCTCATATCCTGCACCGGGGCTGACTGAAGGCAATCCCTCGCATAATGCCCCTCTCTTCCGCACTTGCGGCACGCACCACCGGACCTACAAACTCCGATATGACCCTTCCCACACTTTTCGCAAGTGTGGCTGCTCTGACTCCCAATCCTGGAGTCAACGGTTTTGAACCGTTTCGGCGCCGGCTGCGACTGCACTGGGGCCTACCTCTGCTCTCGCAACTGCAACTCAATCTCTAACTCCCGCCGTCTGGTGGCCTCCTGCAGCTCTAACAAGGTATCACACCTTTGCGTGGACACAAACTGCCTGATGTCCCTCTTGAGCATACTCAGATATCGGGACATCTGAGCCTGCTCTGAAGCAAACTCTGGGCAAAACATCGCCCTCTCAGTAAACATCCTGGTGATCTTCGTCACCGACTCTGAATCCTGCTTCAGCTCCAGGAACTCCTGAGCCAACCTCTCTCTCTCAACCCGTGGAACATAACGGGTACTGAACATTTCCCGGAACTGATCCCACGTAACCGCAGCCCGCTGCGCGTCAGAATAAGATCCCGTAGTCAACCTCCACCAATCCTTCACTCTGAGCCTCAAAAGGTTCAGAGCACACCTCACCCTCTGATCAACAGGGCATGAACACGTGAAGAAACATCCCTCCACGTCTGACAACCACCTCATAGCAACGATCGGATCCTGAACTTCATCGAAAGTAGGGGGCTTCGTATTATCGAAGTCCCGATACTGAAAACCTCGACCGGTTCCTCCCCCCTGCCACTGCTACAGCCGTTGTAGCTGCTGCGGCAGCCGCCTCCGCAAGAGCTGCATAGCGCTCATCAAAGTACTCAACCATGGCAGTCTTGATCGACCCAAACATTTCCGGCAACTCGGCCCGGAACATAGCAGCAACCTCATCATGCAGGATCTCACGAATCCTGGCATCCAACTCGTACGTACTCATCTGACCAATGACCTCGGGTGGTACTGACCCATCCTGACCACCCTCTCCCGATCCTGATCCCGAACCGGATCCTGCCCCGAAACGCCTCGTAATCGCCATACTGCAATACACCAACGAAACCCTTAGACACATCTCATAATCACCCGGGGACTATCTCATAACCGATACCCTAGAGAGTTGTGACTTCCTTGATACGCGTATGGGTCCTGTGCTTTCAGTAGTACGGGCCCATACAACCTTCCACACCTACCCATATTTTTCTCAAGTATCACCACAACACTCTAACCATATACACACACCCGCTCAATCCTCACTCATAGAGGAAAAGCTGCATATCTCAAATAAGGAAAACCCTAGGCTAATAGGCATCACATAATCAGGCAATTCTATCATGCAATTCCTGAAGATCCCTAGCCTAGTACTACCATGCTGTTCTAACATATCACATAATCAAATAACTTGTATGGTATTTTGGGGTCTACTTACTGGCTCTGGCTGATCGTACCCTCTGCATCCTCCTTTACTTATTTCGAAAACCTTTTGAAAACCATTTTGAAAATCCCTCCCTGATTTGAGACTGGATTCACACGAATGTTCCTCCAATTCACTCAAACCAAGGCTCTGATACCAACTTGTAACACCCATAAAATTTGAGCCAAATTAAAACATTTTAATCATTCAAAAACCATTACGTTCATACAACTCGTTTTCAAAATAGTTTAAACATCAGAGTATCCCCCAGAACCATATCATATAAATCATAAAACATGAGGAGCGGTACGATCACGCCTTCGCCTTGCCACGATCTCCTGAAGTACCTGAAACAATACACTGAAACTGTAAGCCCGAAAGCTTAGTGAGTTACCCCCAAAATACCAACCACACATATCACACTCATAACATATCATAAATAGAACAACCATGCACATCGGGTCTACTGTGTGACTGGTCCGCCGGCACCGGGCCTTCAGTCCACCTGGTCCACCCTCCAAGTCTAGCCATGTACGTCGAGTCTACAGTGTGATTGGTCCGCCCGCACCGGGCCTTCAATCCACCTGGTCCACTCTCTGAGTCTACAGTATGACTGGTCCGCCCGCACCGGGCCTTCAGTCGGCCTGGTCCACTCCCCGAGCCTCGGCATGTCTGGTCCGCCCTCTTGGGGCCTTCAGCCTATCCGGACCGCTCGCTGGGCCTTCGGAATATCCGGTCCGCCCTGGGTATGTTGGCCTTCAGCATAAAGCAAGACCCGCCTCAACCCAACCCCCGTCAAACAACCATGTGCACATAAAACAATCAATCACATAACAATCCTCAACCAGACAAACAGTCTAACAGATCACATAGCATATCAACATCCTAACCAGGATTCCGACCTAACCGGTCACTAGCATAACATTACCCTATATCCCCGGTACCGACCTTAACCAGGTCACTAACATAACACCATCCTAAATACCAGGATGCAGATCTAGCAAAAAAATAACATCACAAACAATACCCGGATTTCCATCCGATAAAGGGCCGGCCTTGGTGCCGTAGACCCTGTCGATATAGAGAGGATACCTCACCTCGCAATTGCCGACTGAAAGGATAAGATCAGCTCCTCCGATCACCGACACAAACTCCACCACCGAACACTACCAAAGAACCAATTCCATAAATACCAAAATCACCAAAATAACCTTGGAAGTCAAACTGGTCAACTCTTGGTCAAAGTCAAAGTCCTCAGTCAAAGTCAACCTTGCTGACTGACTCTACTCGCCGAGTCGACCCATCGCCTCGTCGAGTCCCTATACTCAGAAATTCCCATAACCCGAGTCTACTCGCCGAGTCACCCCAAGACTCGTCGAGTCCAACGATCTCCGAGTCCCATCCTGTCCAACTCACTAAGTCACCCCTAGACTCACTGATCTGCGTCTTAACCAAAAGGGGTTAGGGGTTCTGCGACCAGACTCGCCGAGTCCAAGAACAGACTCGCCGAGTCCACGACAATCTTCAATAGACTCGCCGAGTTGTTCTTCCAACTCGTCGAGTCCAAGCTCATCATCATAAGACTCGCCGAGTCACCCATGCGACTCGCCGAGTTACTACGTGACTCAAAGTCTGATCTCTAGCCCGACTCGCCGAGTCATCTCCCAGACTCGTCGAGTCCATACGTGCATTCCCAAAATCCCGAGACACAGAGCTGCTCCTTTGCTCCAAACAATAGATCGGGGTCTCTAGAGTCCATTAGCAACATAAAGTTGCTACCTTTACGTGCTTCTTGCCCCATAATACCAAAAACCAGGCTAGAAAGGGACTTAACTCTTGGGGAAAGGCTTTTGCATAGCAACCAAAAGGGCTTTCTACATCTTTGATCCAAATAGAGCTCAGATCTGGAGTTTCAACTCCAGATCTAACTTATACACCAAGATCTCATCATATCATCTCCAAACAAGCCCTAAAACTTCCATGAAAATGGATCTAGAAAGGGGAAAGCCAAGGATAACGATTCATTACCTCCACAACGACCTCCTGCTGAAGAGTAATCTGAATCTCCACAAATCTCCTTGATCCAAGCTTCTTGATCTTCAAGATCTCTTCACAAAACACTTAACAATGCTCCAATTTGCTTCCAATGGCTCTCACTCACGATTCTAGGGTTTCTGGGTCCCAAAGGGGGCTAAGGGAGCTGAGGGGAGGACATTAAGTCCTTTAAATAGGGTGTAACCCCGAAGATTAGGGTTTTTCCTCGACCAGCACTGACTCGTCGAGTCCAGCCGCCGACTCGCCGAGTCAGACCACTTAACCCCGTGCCACGCACCCGCTTCGACTCGGCGAGTCAAGAGACCTACTCCCCGAGTCCCTTCCATTATTTTCACTTAGCACCCTTCAACTTCTTGCTTCCGAACTTGGGATGTTACAACGAGTTTAAAAGGACATCTTCTGCGTATCCCCCTCTCTGACCCTCATCTGATGATAACCCGAACGCAGATCAATCTTGGAAAACCAAGATGCACCTTGGAGTTGGTCAAATAAATCATCAATCTTCGGGAGTGGATAACGATTCTTCACCGTTTGCTTATTCATCTCCTGATAGTCGATACGCATTCGATGCGACCCATCTTTCTTCTTCACAAACAATACTAGCGCTCCCCATGGTGAACTACTCGACCAAATGAATCCCTTGTCTAATAGCTCCTGCAGTTGTGTAGATACCTCTTGCCTCTCTGGGGGTGCTAACCGATAAGGTGCTTTGTTTATCGGAGCCGCACCTTGAACCAAATCAATCTGAAACTACACCCGCCTCAGCGTAGGCACTCTATGCAAATCCTCCAGGAACACATCCGAGTATTCCCAAACAATCGGTACATCACCCATCGTCGTCTTACCCTTCTCCCGGGTATCCATCACTAAGCCATAAACCCAGAAAAAACCTGCTAAAGATAGCGCCTGGCCCTGGCTGCTGAACAGATAGACGACCCATGCTGAACACCTTCTCCCGGAATCACTAACTCTCCCCCACTTAGGGTCTAAATACGTACCAAATGATGCTCGCAATCAATCATTTCGTATTAGGGCTCAACCAATACATCCCTACAATAACCTTGCTCTCACATAAATGAATGAGAACCAAATCAATTGGGTAAAGCTCACTAAACAACTCCAATACACAACTCCGATGAACCCTCGATACTCGCACATGTCGATTATCAGCAATCTCAACCTCTAATGGATACTTCAGCTCCATTGGAGCATCGGCAAATCTTTTGCTGAGTGCGAGAGATATAGACGATTGGGTAGACCCCAAATCAAATACAACAATAGTAGAGATACCATTCATAAGGAACAACACTAAAAGTAAAACACAGATATAAGCAATGAAAATCAATATAAATAAAAAGGTAAGTAGAAGAAACGTACCCGTCACCACATCAAGTGTTGCGCGAGCCACCTCACCTATCAGCTGGAATGCCCTGCTCCATACAACATATGCCTCTGCCTTGCCCTGACGACCATCTATAATCCGTAAGGTCGCCAGAACGGGTGCTGCAACTAGTCCTGCCGCTACTAAACTCAGACAATCAGTCTTTTTGTGGCCCCTCCGATTGCAATGAAAGCAAATTAGACTCGATCCGTAGGTGGTGGTTGTGCAATCCCGACTAAAGTGCCCAGTCGTGCCACACTTGTAGTAACCTGATCCACCCCCCGACAAGCTCCCTCGTGCGTCTTTCTGCACTTGCCATAGCGGCCCCGACCCTGCTGCCCCGTCGATATCGAATCAAAAACCTTGGGCTTCTTGCTCGAACCGTCAGAACCCTGAACCTGATCTGGCTTCCTCTTCTTCTCCATCTCCAGATCAATATCCCTCTTTGGCTCGCGCCATCATATCATCTCGTTTCTTGCAACTGGATCTGCTCACAAACTGCCTAATATTGCTCTTCAACATATCGTGGTATCTCGCCTTCTCCATCTCCCCGTCTGCCATATACTGTGGATCCAATAATTCCCTCTCATAGAACATATCGGTGATATCCGACAACGTCTCAGTAGTCTAGCGAAGGTCCTAAAACTCTCTCGCCAACTGTTTGACCTCAATCACAAGTGTAAACTCAGCTCGAAACCTCGTCACAAAAACCTCCCAAGTCATCAATTGAACCGCCTCGCCTCCCAAGGCATGTCCAACCTCCTCCCACCAATCTCGAGCTCTGTCTTTCAGAAGATAGGATGTAAGTCTGAAATTTTCTCCTTCGGGCAACCGTTAGTACGAAAGGCGTTCGTGACATCCACTAACCAACGCTTGCTTGCAATAGCGATCCTTCTTCCCGAAGCACTCTGGTGCCCCACATGCCCGGAACTCTCGAAAAGTCAAATAGTGGGCTCCTATCATCGCCACCATCTCAAAACGAAAAGCGCCCGAACCCGAACCATCAGCGGTACCAGAACCACCACCAGAACCTCCTCAAGTGACCACAATACTGAAAATAAACCATCAGAATATACTCGAAGAATCCCAAATTCAACGAGCTTCCTGTTGGATTAGGTGTCTAATCCCATAACTATAATTGGTATGTACTTGACCCGAGAGTAGCATGGTCTATTTCGGGTTGCCTTCACCAGAGCAATTTGATAGGAAGGATATTTGAAGAAGAGGTTATTTGTAATTCATTAATATATTATAAGTATAATATATTAATTGAAAAATCATATTATTTAATTAGTATTGATCAAGAATTAATTTGGGATTAATTTAGTGATCAAAAGAGACTGATTAAATTAACGGGGACTGATTAAGTCAATTAGTAACACTTATAGTTTGGTCTAATGATCCATGTTGATTAGGAATGGACTAAATCTATGTGAGAGTCCATGAAGAGTTAGTCCAAAGGTCCTATCATATGGATTATTGGATTTATGGCCCAAGTGAATGAATTAGGGTTTACAAGTTGAACCCTTAGGAATTCCACACTATAAAAGTAACCCCTAGCATGCAAAAATCGTCCACTCTATTCCAAGGTAAACCATAGATGATTTTTGTTCTTCATAGCCTCTCTCTCAAAGTCCTCCTCGTGATTTTGGTGTTTGTGAACCATTTGAGGCATCACGCTTGACGTGCTAAGCTCTTGAAAGGCCAAGAACTACAAGCTACAACAAAGAGGTATTCATCTAACTATTTTTTATATTGTATATCTCAAATTGCATGCTAGCTAGGGTACATGCTTTGGATAAAATGAAATTGCATGTATAACTAGAGAAAACTTAGATCCAAAGCATTAGGGTTGTATGTGCACCATAGGAGTGTTACAGTACATAAAACCCAACATTGGTATCAGAGCCATAGGTATTTTCTGTTATATTAATGAATTGGTTAATTTTTCAAAGTTGAAAATTTGAAAAATTGCTATCTGGACAGTGGACTCGACGAGTCATATTAGTGGACTCGACGAGTTGGGTCATGTGATGATGAACTCGACGAGTCCAGTATCCGAATCGACGAGTTGGATCATCAGTTGGCAATTTTTCGGGTGTTTTTAGCAAGAATTGGATTAGGTTCATTACCATAAACTGTTTTGTATCATAAAATCTGATTTTTCTGATATGGTAGTGATTATCCTCATCCAATTAAAAGATAATTGTCAAAATTTTAAGATAGTTGTTCGTTTATATGATAAGCTAGTTATTTTTATTATTTGAAATTATCTTGCTATATGAGTTAAATTAGGTCAAATCGGTAATTGACAAGGTTGTAAAAATTGTTCGACGTTAGCTAGTCGGTGGACTGGGGTTAAGGGATTAATCGTCTAGGCGAAGATTAATCAGGGGATTAATCGGGGACCATTAATTGCTAATTTGTTAGATTTTAAAAAATTAAATATGACTAATATCATATAAAAGTTTGTAAATACCACTAATATCATAACAAAATAGGTTAATATGATAAATACAACACTAATCATATCTCAAATAGTTTCTGTTGAGATATAACTTCTTCAAAGTGTTAAATTTTCATCGGGTTCTACTGTTTCAGTCATTGTGTATGCAGGTATTAATCGCTAGGCGCCCTCTAATCGGTCGAGTAGCGCCTAGGGATTAATCGGAGATTAATCGGGACCTAATCGGGATTTTTACAACACTGGTAATTGATAAATTATAGGATAATTTTATTAGTTTAAAATTTGATCCAAATGTTTCTTGAAGAGTTTCATAACTTGCCCTCAAGTTCTGGAATTTGAAAAGTCTCATTCATGAAACATTAACTCCTTAAGTTATGGAATTCAAAGGGTTTTGAATAGTTTCAAAACTTGCCCTCAAGTTTTGGAATTTAAAATTTAACTAAAAAACTTTAATTTTGAAATATTAAATTCTAAAACGCTAGTAATTTAAAAAGGTTCAAATGTGCACCTCTGGGTTTTGTAACTTAAAATTTAATTAAATAGCTTTAATTTTGAAATCTTAAATTTAGAACCTTGATGTTTTGAATAGTTTAAATTACACTGTTATGGAGTTTATTAAATTAATTAAATGTTTAATTAAAAGAGAGAATTAATAAATCCATAATGACATGGTTTAAGTTTAATTAAATTAAAAGTCTAACTTATTAATAGATTAAACCACTTAGTATTTTAAATGTGTAAAATACACCCTTATACTATATAAAATTAAAAGTCTTATATATATTATATATGTATAAGTAAAAGTCAGTCTTACTGTTAGTTGACCTCATTCACGAAGCTGGTCTATAAGGGGGTATAAGGAAATTGCCTATAAAATGGTGATTGAATGGGTGCGCACTCTCACCCACCACTCCTTGACTAGTGGAGGGTCGTTAGCCGAATGGGTAGGATAGGACATTAAATCTCATTAAAAGTATAACGAATAATAAAGTAACTAAATAGTTTATAAATTCCCAATCTAAGTTACTTTAGGAAAAATGTGAATTTGATGCTAACCCATGAAATTGAACATTGCACCTTATTGGTCGTTAGTGGAGCGTGTGTGGTTAACCGACACACTAATATAGGACTAATGAAGGATGGCAATGGGTAGCTCGTGCATTATCATTGATCAATGGAGCGTGTGTGGTTAACCAGCACATTGATTAGGTGATTAATGACATCCAGAGTACCAAGCTAATTTGCATGGTTATTCACACCTTGTTTGTGATCCTCGGTATCCCAGTTACAAAATTGAAGGACATAATCAAGATTAAACATGCCATTGAAAAGTTCAATGAATCTCAAAAGATCTAGGAGTTTTATTTAAAACCTAATTCGTTTAAAAAAATTTGTTTTCGTGGTGGAATTGGTAAATCGTCATTTACCTACCGACAAATAGTTTGCAATTGGATTACGACATCCCTCTTCCGAATTATAAATTATTATGTCGGGTCCTAGCCTTAATATTGTTGTATAAGGTGTCTAAGTCCATAACAATATTTGAGATGTACTTGACCCGACCCGGCATGGTCCATTTGGGTTGCACTTCACCCGAACAATTTGTTTGGATAATCTTTTGAGAATAGTATGTTCATGCTTTATTAATATGTTATAAGTTATAATATATTAATATTAAATCATATTATTTAATTAGTATTGGTCATAAATTAATTTAGAATTAATTTGGTGATCAAAAAGGTGACTAATTAAATATGGGCTCTTGTATTTTATGTAGTGTGGGCTAATACTCATTTGGAATGAGCTTGGCATGCATGGGAATCCATGGATAGTCCATGGAGCTTTTAACCCATGGATCCTTGGAAAGGAAGAGTCATGGGTATTAGGGTTTACATGGATGTAACCCTAATCCTCCACACTATATAAAGGAGCTTATGATGCTTGAAATGACACTAGTTATGTATGAACAAGAGTGGTGGCCTAATTTCTAGAGCACATATATTATTCTCTCAAGGTTCCAAGGTTTGTGGTGATTTGTGATTCCACTTGAGGCATTCACACTATTGGTGCTAGGCTCTCAAACTCCAAGCAATCAATCACTATCAAAAGGTATGTCATTCTTCTAGTATATTATGATTCTAGTTTGCATGCTATGCTAGTTAGGATGAAAACCTTGGAAATTCTTATTTGCATGTATTTTAGAGAAAACATAGATCCAAGGTTATTAGGGTTGCATGTACACCTTAGGAGTGTTAGAATGCTCAAAACCCAACAATGGTATCAGAGTCTAGTTCATGCATATATTCAACCAACTCGCCGATTCAGTTCATGCACTCGACGAGTTGGCAGGCCTGAGTGCAGATTTTCGAGATTTTGTGCTGGAATTGGTCTGGAATCATTACCTTAAACTGTTTTGGACTTGTAAAACCTATTTTTGATGTGGTAATGATTGTGGTGAACCAATTTCAAAGTTATAATCAAAGTTTCAAGTTTATATATGTTTATATGATTCTTGAAAGTTGTTGATTATGAATGTTCATGAACTTATGAGTTTTGGTAGATCATAGGAATTATGTGCAAATTGTTTGATAGTATAATTCTTGATCTTTATGACATTGAATGGACTCCATAACTTGTCCTCAAGTTACGGAATTCCAAAAGTTTTTTTTTTAAAAGAAGTTGTAAGTTACACTTTTGAAGAGTTTTTCACATAAATGGTTTTATGGACTCCATAACTTGTCCTCAAGTTATGGATGTCCAAGAGTCTCTTCATTAAAAGTTTCTTTAAGCCTTAATTAAAACTCATAAGTTATGAATATCCAAAAGTTTTTTGAATTGTTCAAAACTTGCCCTCAAGTTTTGGAATTTGTAAAGTCGCACACAAACTTTAATTCCATACCCTAGAGTTTTAAAAGTTAAAATTCAACCCTTATACTATTTATAACATTAATGGTTAATTATTATATATATGTATAAGATTAAGTCGTTTTACCGTTAGTAGGCCTCATTCACGAAACCGGTCTATAAGGGGGTATAAGGTTGTTGCCTATAAAATGGAAACTTAATGGGTGTCCACTCTCACCTACCGCTTCCTTGATCGGTGGAGGGTCGTTAGCCGAACGGGTAGGACAATGACTTTAATTCTCATTAAAAGTATAAGGATTATTATAAAGTAACTAAATATTTTTATGATTCCCAATCTTAGTTACTTTAGGAAAATGTGAATTTGGTGCTAACCCATGAAATTCACACTTTGTAGCTTACCAAGTCGTTGGTGGAGCGTGTGTGGTTAACCGGCACACTAACTTGGACTAGTAAGGATCACGAAGGGTGACTTAATGTTTATCATAGATCGGTGGAGCGTGTGTGGTTAACCGGCACATTGATTAGGTGATAATAATAAGGGTACCAAGTGAATTTGCATGGTTATTCACACCTTGTTTTGTGATCCTCGGCATCCCAGTCACAAAACCTGAAGGGCACAATCGAGATTGAAACATGCCATTGAAAGTTCAATGAATCTCAAAAGATCTAGGAGTTTCAAATCCAATTAAAACCTAATCATTTATTTCGTTTTTCATGGTGGGAATTGGTGAATCGTCATTCACCTACCTTCAAATATTTTATAGCTTGGATTACGGCATCCCTCTTCCAAGTTATAAAATATTGTGTTGGGTCCTAGCCTTAATATTTTATATTGGGTGTTATATTAAGGACTTAAAATCAACTAACTTGAATATCTCCCATTGTAGATGTCTGGTTTAGACAACTGTGATCTTCCCAAATCTCATGGAGATCATACTTCTCTACCTCCACCTCCTCCAATTATTCTCCCTGACCCACAAGCTCGAAGACTTGAAAATTTCAAGGTCACTCAAGCCCTACTAGCAATGAAACATGAAGATGGAAGACCTGTGTGCACTCATGTCTTAGGAATGAAGTCACACTTTGACAGGTTGAGAATGTTGGGTGTCGTTGTCCCAAGTAAGTTGCCTATTGACTGGGTTCTTCAGTCACTTCCAGAGTCATATAGTGAGTTCATTAAGAACTACTATGTGATAAATCACGACATGACCCTAATAGATCTATCTTATTTGCTTGTTGCTGCTGAGTCGGAAATGATGTGGCGCAATGGTCAAGCAAATATGGGTGGAAGGTCTATTTCTCAAACTTCCATGGACATGGACAATGGTAACATTGGAAGTCCAGAAAAGCCTTTTCTTCCCAATGGAAAGGGATCGGCCTTGGTCAACCCGGTTGACCAAAAGGCAAAAGGAAAGGCTAAGTATGTGATAATCTCGTGTACCATTCCTAAAGAGTCTATATGTTTTTATTGTCATGAGAAGGGACATTGGAAGCGAAGCTGCCCTGAATACCTGAAAGATCTGAAAGCAAGTAGAAACAAAATGTTTGACTCTGCTTCAGACAAGTCCACTATCTAACTCTGTTAAGTTCCTTATTGATGATTCTTAATACAAAATGTGACTCGGTTACATTTTGGTGTTTGGCAGGATCAAGCAAAGGGAAGGACACTTAATAAAAGGAGTATGCTGAATCTGATAGCGAAGATGGATTTCAATTGCATGGTTCGAAGATCAGATTCTTGAGCTACTACTTAGAAGTTATGACAGATTGCTAGGAAATATGTAATAGCATAGTTTCCATTTAAAGTTGCATTGTAAGGAAAAGTTTTTCCGCATTTTATAAATAAATAAAATTTTGTTTTACTTTATTTTATATCTCCTTGCAATGGCATTCATGGAAAGTTAATGTTTGTATGTTTCTAGCAATAATGAATTTGATTCTTTCATCTGTGGTAGTGTCTAAATTTATCAAATAAGGAAAGATTCTCATCACCCAAGGTTTCAATTGGACAGAAACTTGGAATCATGCAGGTTGTATTGCGTGATGAATGAGAATTTTTCATTTTTTGGAAAGTTTAGACTAATTCCCTGACCACATGTATATGTGAGACAGGTGAAAGACTAAAGGATCGGGTACACTGGGTGTGTGCAGGTCAAAGTCCACCACAAAGATCGATAAGACTATTCATCATGATTTACTAAAGTTTAGTGAATATGGTTGTACCTACAAGTTTAAGTACAATTCTGAAACATTGGAAAAGTTTCAATGTATGGCAGGGCGAATGGGAAGAATCAAATTAGGCAGAAAGATGAAAGTTTCTCAAATCTGAAAAGATGGGAGAGTACTTTAGTATCATGTTTTATGATCATCTTAATGATTATGGAACCATATCACAATTTGATTCTCTAAGGACATCTTAGTGCATTTGTATGGCTAAGAAGAGGATTCATGAATTGCTGGAATGGTTAAAATCGAGAAGATGAGTCATACTTCGTTCCAAAAACAAGTCTTAGAGTCATACTCCAAGATTGTAACTTGAGTGACACATCTTAAAGAAAGTTTATAACACTTGTCAAATGTAAGAGTAAAATGTTTTCTACTCTTGCACATTTGAGATTGGTAAGTTGTGATGTCTTGGATAAAGCAAAGACCAACTCACACTAATTATGTGAAGTGTTTATCTTGATAAGAATTAGCACTGACTCTTGAATATTTGTTTGTTTGTCAAGGAATGGTTCTTGACAAAGAGAAACTTATATGTCAAGGGGACAGTGGGAGTCTTAAAGGTCTTCAAAGTTTCAAGAGCTAATCAAGGATAAAACCTATAGTTTATCGCTAGCACACGACTTGAGGTTTGTAACCTATCGTGTTGACATAATTCTTGTTTCTGTGCCTATTCCGGTAAAGTTGACTATGTATGTGAGTTCTGTGAGTTCTCAATTGTGTACATAACAACTTGGAAGCAATGGTGGGCCCTTGGGCTACCAAGAGGCAAGAAATCAAGATTGAACAAGTTCAATCCATATGATTTTGAGTTTGTCACTAACCTTGTCTTGTGATTAAGGTTTTGACAAAGTCATATGGATAGGAACACATACATCATAAAATCTAAGTGTCATAAGGTTTCTTTCCGATTCATGAAAATGATGGTGAGGAAACGCTTTCACTAAGTAGATTTTAAGTAGATAGCAATTGTGTTGTTTGCATTCTCAAAGTCGTTAGTGGAGCTTGTGTGGTTAACCGGCACACTAACATGGACTTGTGAGAAATGGCAAACCGGTCTAAACATTATGATTACGGCATCCCTCTTCATAATTGTTTAGACACACATGTGAGCTATCTAAGGAAAGATGTATGAGTCTGAGAAGCTTAGATAAAGTTTTGTCGAAGCATCTCGTAGCAGAAGTCTGAACTTTGGTGATGAAAGTCAATTAAGTATTGATTTCTGAGTACATGTCAAAGCTAGTGGGAGCATAATTGTTGTGCTAAATGATTATCATGCTAGTGGGAGTATAATCAATTATGATGAGTATTGTTAATTATAGAAAACAAGATTTTCACTTGGAAAAGGTTGTTTTGCTATAATTAAGGGAGAGGAGATTATACTTCATTTCAATCCTAAAAAGTTTGGATTGAGATTTTAATCATCATTAGTCAAGGACATATATATGAGTTTTATGTTGGAATGCTTCAACATAAGGAAATTCTATATATATTGCGTTCTCAAATTCGATTATGATTACGACATCCCTCTTCATAGTCGATTTTTGAAAACATGGCAAATAAAAATATTGTAGCAAAAGACTGATCTAGTATTAGGTCTTTATGTGAGACATCATGAATCGTGTCCCATATGCTTCGGGTATAGGATCGGTCACATGTGCTATAATATTTATCCGTTCTAAATTTTTCAAAGTGCTTAGAGCATTAAGAGGGAAAAAGGAATAGAATCGGATATGACTAAAATGATTAAGAAATTGTCGAGGACAATCTTAGGTTCACCAAAGATTGGTTGCTAAGGGACAGTTGGAAGTATAATGTTAAAATTTGGAAGGACCATATAGATATATTCTGAAAAGAGGTAGCTCTTGTTCAGATATGATAATCAAAATGGGAATATGGAAATTTTCCATACTGGGAGTTGGACATTAAGAATCTATGAGAAAGTTAGAAACTTTTATGCAAGAAGGATGTTCAAAGCAATGTACTTTGAATATGAGACTTCGTTTCCATGGAATTGATCTCCTTTGGAATACTCTGTAATGACTGTTGACAAGTTTTGTGACTTTTGTGCATAGTCATTGCAAGAGGATCAATGCATATAAGTTTGGAATCTAACAGATTACAGTAAATGACAAGAATTTGGTATTCTTACATTTACGGTAAGGATTTGGGACTGTGAAATGAGCATCATTGGAATCATGTTCAATTGATCTACTTCACAAAGTAAAAAGATCATAGACAAACATAGTGTGCATACTTGGTGTATGTCATGACTATTGTTTAGAAAACATAGTGTACATGCTTGGAGCATGGGACAACTATTGTTTTAATTCAAGTGTTAAGTTGATAAATCGAAACAGAATAATGTGGAATCAATATGGTGATGAATAAAAGGTGTTTTATTTATATTCATAAGTGCTGAGACCATATTGGATTCAATTATTCTTGTGTTTCACTTTGCATGTTTTGACTTCCATAATAACTAGGTTATTCTTTCCGAATGATTAAGTTATTCAAACCATCCACAGTCGGTCATATGTTGGAAGTAGATATGAATCAAGACTGTCATGAGTTGGTTGTAGAGGTCTAAGATGTTGGACATGGCTACAACACTCATGAGTGCTCATAAGTTATGAGTATTGGATTCAACCCACGCTCACTTGCATCACTTCATGGAATTTATCTCGAGTGATCGTGAGACGGTAATATCATATAAGTCTTCAAACCTAGAGATATGAGTTGTTACCTATGAGTTGGTTGTACATTGATTGCACGAAAACGCATCAGTAACTTGATGTTATAAAACGTGCCTTTGTGTATAATTCAACAAGTAGTAGAAACAAGTATATGAGTCGAAGTTTATCTGTTCCTTCTACTCCTTGGAGGATTAGAAGCGATATTTGGGCCCCTCGATGATTTTGTTTTGACCTATGTACCGGGCCCGGTCAGAACTAAATTGATGTGTTCGATTAAGTTCTTTGTCAAACAAATCGGAAATCGGGAAACAAACTGCTGGACAATAAGTAAGACATTGTTCCATGTATTTGTCCGGCTGATATCATGAGAGCAGAGGATTATATGATCACTTATCTAAAATGGCGCTTCATAGTTCAACAGGGTTTTGAGAGCTACGATTGCCGGTTGGTTCCTGAAGTCATATCTGCAAATATGTTATTAGACTCATCCAAGTGGGAGACTGTTGGATAAGGTGTCTAAGTCCATAACAATATTTGAGATGTACTTGACCCGACCCAGCATGGTCCATTTGGGTTGCACTTCACCCGAACAATTTGTTTGGATAATCTTTTGAGAATAGTATGTTCATGCTTTATTAATATATTATAAGTTATAATATATTAATATTAAATCATATTATTTAATTAGTATTGGTCATAAATTAATTTTGAATTAATTTGGTGATAAAAAAGGTGACTAATTAAATATGGGCTCTTGTATTTTATGTAGTGTGGGCTAATACTCATTTGGAATGGGCTTGGCATGCATGGGAATCCATGGATAGTCCATGGAGCTTTTAACCCGTGGATCCTTGGAAAGGAAGAGTCATGGGTATTAGGGTTTACATGGATGTAACCCTAATCCTCCACACTATATAAAGGAGCTTATGATGCTTGAAATGACACCAGTTGTGTGTGAACAAGAGTGGTGGCCTAATTTCTAGAGCACATATATTATTCTCTCAAGGTTCCAAGGTTTGTGGTGATTTGTGATTCCACTTGAGGCATTCACACTATTGGTGCTAGGCTCTCAAACTCCAAGCAATCAATCACTATCAAAAGGTATGTCATTCTTCTAGTATATTATGATTCTAGTTTGCATGCTATGCTAGTTAGGATGAAAACCTTGGAAATTCTTATTTGCATGTATTTTAGAGAAAACATAGATCCAAGGTTATTAGGGTTGCATGTACACCTTAGGAGTGTTATAATGCTCAAAACCCAACAAATATATCATTTGGGTATTATATTAAGGATTAAATCAACTAACTTAAATTTCTCCCCTTGTAGATGTCTAGTTCTGACAACTATGTCTACCTTATCCTTTTGGAAAAGGCTTTCCTCATGAAGATGATGTTCCATATTTCGATCCAGGAACTAGAAATCATTCTTTACTTCCTCCACCTCATCAAATTATTCACCCTGAACCACATGTTCTTCGACTTGAAAAGTTCAAGATCACTCTAGCCCTATTGGCAAGCAAACACAAAGATGGAAAGTCTATATGTGCTCACGTCTTGGAGATGATGTTGCATATTAAAAGGGGAAAATTAAGTCCAAGGTTTATTGGACCATTTAAAGTTCTTCAGAGGATTGGGAACCAAGCTTACAAGCTAGAATTACCCGAAGAACTGAATGGGATTCATAACACTTTCCATGTGTGTTATTTGAGGAAGTTCACGGGAGAAGTTCCCGATATAATTCCAATTTCTGACTTAAGAATTGATGAGAACAAAAGGTTGATTGAAGAACCAGAGGCAATCGTTGACCGAAAGACTAAGAAGTTGCGACGCAAGATGGTCGAGTTAGTGCTTGTCCGATGGAAACACACGAATGGGCTGAATCTCACCTGGGAGACGGAGAGTGACATGATGAGTCGCTATCCGCATTTGTTTGTTGATGTGTGATTCTGGGGACGGAATCATTCTAAGCTGGAGAGAATTGTAACGCCTGTGTTTCTGGGCTTGTCATTAATGTTGATATAATAGTCTAGGTTAACCTTTGTAACCCGTTTTGAAATAATAGAAGTGTATTATTTGAGTATTATGTGTTTTGTGCTTAATTGTGTGTCTTAATTGAATTAAGTATGAAAATAAGCGTCAAAATGAAATGTTATATAAAGCCGATATCTATGGATAATGTTGTAGTAGTTGAAACGAGGTTTCCGAATATATAAAGAATGCTGAAATCCGAGTTATAACGAAGAAGTTATGACCTGTCGAAGTTTCGCGACAGAACCGGTACGACACAGTGAGACGTAAATAGTGAATTTACGTTAGAGCAATATTTGGCCTTAGCGATCTAAACGAATGTTGTAGAGTTCATTAAACCGAGAGCGTGCATAAAAAGAATGCCCAAATC
This sequence comes from Lactuca virosa, assembly GCF_052849685.1. Lineage (NCBI taxonomy): Eukaryota > Viridiplantae > Streptophyta > Magnoliopsida > Asterales > Asteraceae > Lactuca > Lactuca virosa. The sequence goes on along the minus strand of NC_136428.1, from coordinate 189,179,197 downwards.
TGACTTCGTATGAGGAAGTTATAATTTTTCGAAGTTTCGGCTTAGTAGTGTACAGCTCGAAGTTCGAATATGAGATCGAGCGATATTTAGCCGAAACAATCTAAACGAGAATCGAAGATCTCATCGATAGTAGTCCAACGGTGAAAAGACAGTCGAAAACGGACGTCAGATGAAGGAGTTATGAATTTTTAACAGAGTTTTCCTGTCCCGGCCTACTAAAAATAGTATATTATTAATATATTAAAAATAAAGTCAAAATTAGCCTACAAATTCTAAATGAAAGTTGTAGATATTGTTTTTGCCTACACGTCGATATAAAGAACGTCGAAAACGGAGTTCGTATGCGAAAGTTATGAATTTCTGAAGTTCGGGGCGCGAAACCCCAAAACTGTCAGAGACCACGACGTGGCAACAGTGGCCACGACGTGGCATGGCTTCTGACGCCTTCTGGAGCTTGACAGAGCAAGTGGACGATGATGCATGCAATGACGACCAAGCCCACGACGTGGAAGAAGTGCCCACGATGTGGAAAATGAGAAAACAACCCTATAAATAGATTTAAAGGGGCAACCGTTTGTGGTTGCCAAATCTCTTCTCTCTCACCCATATTACCTCGATTTACGTGCAAAGTAGTACCCCCGAAGCCCCGGTATCATCCCGAGACCCGAAGCAAGTCCCGAAGCAAGTCCCGAAGATCCCGAGAAGAAAAGAGTTTCCAAGCCGAAGCTCTGCCCGCGAGAAGCCCGGTGTGCGAAGTGATCCCGGTTTCACCGAAGAATACTACTTTTAAAGCCGTAGTGCTGTCCGATCATCTTCTGATCAAGTGAGTGTGTAGTTACTTTCTTCTAACGCATAATTATGAAGTATTTTATACGAAATACGTGTTATGTGTATATTTTGTTGTTATATGTGTGAATGTATATTCACTTTCTTCTATCTCATAGATATGATTTATTATCTATGAAATACGTGTTATGTGGATGTGTCTCATCTGTTGTTTGAAATATGTATTGAATGAGAATGTTATACAGGTTTTAAACTATGTATAAAAATATATATTTTTATCTACTAATATGTTGGGTAGAACATGGGTAGATAGTTGATGTGTGATAAACATATGAGAGACCTCGATGTTGTTGTTGTTGATCTAGTTATTCAGCGGAGTATGGATAACGATCACGGACTCTTTCTAGACAGTCCAGTGGAACGCTAGCAGGCTCATAACCTGTAGGTGTTGTGAACGATGTGTTCACCGGTGTACTCTATCCCCCTCATGGTTGCCTTTAGGACATCTATTGTTAAGGAAACCCCTTTGCAGTAATGTCTGTCCCGATGAAAAATCATAGATTAGGTCCCTTGAGATAGATGTTGTTTTAGGGACGTAAAGTGAGGATAACGGGAATGGGTAATCGGGTTATTGTTGGTTGGTGAAATTAAATATAATTATTTATTGTGGGTTGAATACCCTATATGCTCACCAGGCTCCCAAGCCTGGCCCACTCAGTTTTGTTGTATTACAGGTAGTGGCGTGAGAGCATAAGTTGGATGACTTATCAAGATCTTTTGATATTAGACCAGTTGTTATATGTAACTGTTGTATGGTCTATCTTTTGTTGTTTATGCTTTTGGTATGTTTATCGGAACATGACATCCCGAATATTGTTATATAATGAAAATGCATCTCTTGATGAAATGCTTTGATAAACGTTATTTTATCATATTTTGTTTTGGGAACAAATTCCGCAACTCTTTTAAATCAATGGATTTACTCTGAAACTATTTTAAAAGCATAAATTAAAACGGTCTTTTCTGGCCATGATTTTGGGGATGTAACAGTTGGTATCAGAGCATTAGTTTAAGCGAACTAGGAATTTGTAGGATTTCTAGACTTAAACTTAGAATGCTAAGTGAAGATTTTGAGATAGTGTCTGTTATATTTTAGACACGAGCACTAGTTTATTTTAGGAAAGTTGCCTGAAATGCTTTTATGTGCTAAATGTTATATGTTTGCCATATATGATATTATTTGTTCGGATCTATGGTTTGTTGCCAACCGGATCTGGAAACCTTATGTGTTTAGGGTTCTAAGCGTAGGACTACGGTATTAGAACTAGCATGTAAACGTTTCGGAGTGATAAGGATGATTTAATTATCTATCATGGATGAGGATCTAAATTCACCTTATTCGGTGTATAGATCAAGTATGGCAAGAACAAGAAGCGGAGTTAGAAACGCGAACGAAAACAGGAATCAACAGCCTCAACAACCAGTGATTGAGCAAATACCTGTTGTAGCTGCTGCACCAGAACCAATCACCATGGCTGGAGTGCAAGCCATGATTCGGGCTATGTTAGCCGAACAAAGGGAAGAAATGCGACAGATGTTGCATGGAAATAGGGACGAACCTATCATACCCATTGAGGAACCCGAACTGATTCCCGAGCGATCAGAGGAAGGGAACAATAGTCGCATTGTGAGTCAAGTTGGGACTCAAGAAGAACGAAGGAATGACCCGGAAAGGGGAAACAACAAGGATGGGCGAATGTACAAGAATTTCTTGGGCGCCAAGCCGCCAAGTCTTTCTGGAAGCCCAAAGCCTGTTGAGATTATGGACTGGATCTCCGAAATGGAGATGGTGTTTGAAAGTTGCGACTGTAGCAACAAACAGAAGACTATCTTTGCAGTTAGACAACTGAAGACCGGAGTCTTGAGCTGGTGGAAGTTGTTGGCAGATACTATGCCACGAGGAGAAGCCCTGAAAATGTCATGGGAGGAGTTCTTGGAACAATTAAGGGGGCAGTATTGTTCAGAGATAGATCTGATTGATCTGAACAATGAGTTCCAAAACTTGAAGAAGGGGATAATGAGCATAGACGACTATGCTACTGCATTCACTGAGAAAATGAAGTTATTTCCGTACCTAGTGCCAACGGAACTCTCCAAGATTTAGAGGTTCGCTAATGGACTGCCTGCCGACTTTGGCCCGACAGTCAAGATGGCAACCACTCTGAAAACAGCTGTTCGAGCAGCTAAGAATGTGGAGGCCCAGCAGAAGGAAAAGGGTTTGGAAAGAATAGAGGTTGGTGAGAAAAGGAAGTTCGATGGACCTTCAGGGTCCAACAAGAAAAGTAAATTCTCGAAGTCTAGTTCGAGAGGAGGAGGAGGCGAAGCGAAATGGTGCGACAAATGTAAGAAGAAGCATCATGGAAAATGTGAGGTAGTGGCCACATGTTTTAAATGTGGAAAGCAAGGGCACTATGCCAATGAATGCACTCTCACCAAGAAAGTTTGCTATGGTTGTGGTGAGGAGGGACACATGTCTAGGGACTGCCCGAAAAAGAAGGAGGCAGCAAGACCCAACATTCCTCCAAAGCCGAAAGCGAGAGCCTTTCAGATGACACTGGAAGCTGCCAAGGAAGAAGCTGATGTCGCTTCAGGTACCTTTCTCGTAAACGAATTGCCTGCCCAAATTTTATTTGATTCTGGAGCCAACTACTCCTTTATTTCGCATGAATTTGGTAGAAAACTAGCTTTGCCTGTCGATAGACTAGATAATGCTTTATTAGTCGAAGTTGCTAGTGGCAAGTTTGTACCTGTTAGCCATCGTGTGAAAAACATCTTAATTGATTTGAATGGGAATAAGTTCCACGAGGAATTATTGCCTATCGAACTTAATGGTTTCGACATCGTGCTGGGAATGGATTGGCTTAGCGCCAATGATGCCGAGATATTGTGCAAGAAGAAGATTGTAAAGGTAAACCCGCCTAGGAAGGAGTCATTTGTGGTGTATGGGGACAAACGCAGAGTAAATTCTGGAATCATTTCGCTACTGAAAGCCAGAAAGTGTTTGGCCAAAGGATGTACATCATATTTGGCATTCGTGATCGATGCTAAGAAGGAGAAAAAGGAGATGCAGAGCATTCCTGTCGTGAGTGATTATCCGGAAGTATTTCCCGAAGATCTTCCCGGATTACCGCCTGATAGACAAGTGGACTTCAGAATAGACTTGTTACCAGGGACGACGCCAATAGCAAAAGCACCTTACCGATTAGCACCGACAGAGATGAAGGAGCTGATGATGCAACTTCAGGAGTTATTGGACAAAGGTTTCATTAGACCTAGTTCATCACCTTGGGGAGCTCCGGTGTTATTCGTAAAGAAGAAAGATGGAAGTATGAGAATGTGCATCGATTACAGATAGCTGAACAAGGCAACAATAAAGAATAGATATCCGTTGCCGAGGATTGACGACCTGTTCGATCAACTACAAGGTTCAAGTTATTTTCAAAGATCGACCTGAGGTCAGGATATCATCAGCTGAAAGTAAGAGAGCAGGATATATAGAAGACTGCATTCAGAACACGATATGGACACCACGAGCTTTTGGTTATGTCGTTTGGACTAACCAATGCTCCAGCAGCATTCATGGATTTAATGAACAGGGTTTGTAATCCGTTCCTTGATAAATCTGTGATACTGTTCATAGATGACATTCTGATTTATTCGAAAAGCCAAGAGGAGCATGGCAGACACTTGCGAGAAGTGTTGGAAGTCTTGAAGAAGGAGAATCTGTATGCTAAGTTCTCCAAATGTGATTTTTGGATTCGAGAAGTCCAATTCTTGGGTCACGTGGTCAACCAAGATGGGATAATGGTGATGGGTTTTCAGCATTCTAACACTCATATGGTGTACATGCAACCCTAGAAACCTTGGATCTATGTTTGACTAAGATACATGCAAATAATTATTTTTCCAAGGTTCTTATCCTAACTAGCATGGCATGGGGTACTTGAATCAAATAAAACTAGTAGAATTACTTACCTTGTAGTAGAAGTTGATTGCTTGGAGTTTGAGAGCCTAGCACCAATAATGTGGATGCCTCAAATGGAAGTCACAAATCACCACAAACTTGGAAACTTGAGAGAATAGTCACAAACTTCTTGAAATCGGCCCTCTTAGTTTACACACATCAACTAGTCTTATTTCAAGAACCAAAGCCTCCTTTATATAGTGTGGTGGATTAGGGTTACATCCATGTAAACCCTAATACCCATGTCTTTTCATTTCCATGAGATCCATGGGTTAAAGCTCCATGGAGTATCCATGGACTTTCCATGCAAGCCTAGCCCATTCCAAATAAGCATTAGCCCACACTATATAAATACAAGAGCCCATATTTAATTAGTCATACTTTTGATCTCTAAATTAATTCTAAATTAATTATAGATCAACACTAAATAAGTAATATGATTTTATATTAATATATTAGAACTTATAATATATTAATAAATCATAACTTATACTATTCTCAAAAGATTATTCGTAAATTGTTCGGGTGAAGTGCAACCCAAATGGACCATGCCGGGTCGGGTCAAGTACATACCAAATATAGTTATGGACTTAGACACTATCTCCAACAGTCTCCCACTTGGATAAGTCTATTAACTATAGTTGCAAGTATGACTTCAGGAACCGATCAGCAATCGTAGCTCTTAAAACTCTGTTGAACTATGAAGCGCCATTTTAGATAAGTGATCATATAATCCTCTGTTCTAGATATCAGCCGGATAAATACATGGAACATGGTCTTGCTTATTGTCCAGCATTTGTTTCCCGATTTCCGATTTGTTTGACATAGAACTTAACTGAACACATCTATTTAGTTCTGACCGGGCCCGGTACATAGGTCAAAACAAAATCATCGAGGGGCCCAGATATCGCTTCTAATTCTAGAAGGAACAGATAAACTACGACTCATATGTTTGCTCTACTACTTGTTGAATTACACACAAAAGCACGGTTTATAACATCGAGTTACCAATGCGTTTTCGTGCAATCAATGCATAACCAACTCATAGGCAACAAATCATATCTCTAGGTTTGAAGACTTATATGATATTACCGTCTCACGATCACTCGAGATAAATTCCATGAAGTGATACAAGTGAGCATGGGTTGAATCCAATACTCAGAACTTATGAGCACTCATGAGTGTTGAAGCCCCGCTTTGTCTAACATCTTAGACCTCTACAAGCCAACCCATGACAGTCTTGATTCATATCTACTTCCAACATATGACCGACTGTGGAGAGTTTGAATAATATGATATAAACCATAACATAATTATTCTGGAAGTCAAAACATGCAAAAAGAAATAATAGTAAACGATTGACAAGAGATAGCAACACTTTACTCATAAATAACAGCTTTTATTTATCATCAAATGTCAATTACATTTTACAAATTTCAAGATTATCTAACTACTAAAACTAATATCATCCTTCAGCCCTATGCTCCGAGCATGCTGGAGATGCCTAGCCCGAGTCAGTCCCTTCGTGAGGGGATCTGCTGGGTTCTCATCCGATGATACCCTCTTTGCCACGAGGATTCCTTCTTCTAGTCGATGTCTGATGAAGTGATATTTTCTGTCAATGTGTCTGGATCTCCCATGATCTCTTGGTTCCTTGGCTAAGGCGACCGCACTATTGCTGTCACAGAAAATCTCCATTGGCTCCTTTATAGCTGGTACAACTCCAAGGTCACCGATGAAGTTCTTTAGCCATATAGCCTCCTTTGCTGCCTCGCTTGCTGCTATATACTCTGATTCACAAGTAGAATCAGCCACTGTCTCCTGCTTGGAACTTTTCCAAGTAATTTCCCTTCCGTTTAGAGTAAAGACCCAGCCCGACTGAGAGCGGAAATTATCCCTGTCAGTCTGAAAGCTAGCATCATTGTACCCTACAACTCTCAAGTCCTCACTGCCACCGAGGGTAAGGACCCAGTCCTTAGTCCTCCGTAGGTACTTGAGGATATTCTTTACCGCAGTCCAGTATGCCTTGCCAGGGTTCCCCTGATACCTGCTAACCATGCTCAAAGCAAAGGCTACATCAGGTCGAGTACACGTCATAGCATACATGATCGATCCTACAGCTGAAGCATAAGGTATTCGACTCATTTCTGCTATCTCAGCCTCAGTACTAGGGCTTTGTGTCTTACTCAATCTGGCGTTACTCTGGATGGGTAACTCTCCTTTCTTGGAGTTATGCATGTTGAACCTTTTCAACACTTTGTCCACATAGGTGCTTTGACTAAGTCCAATTAGTCTTTTACTCCTGTTTCTCAAAATCCTTATCCCTAGGATATAGGCAGCTTCTCCAAGGTCCTTCATAGCGAAACACTTCCCAAGCCAGGACTTTACTTCCTGCAGGGTTGGGATGTCATTTCCTATGAGTAGTATGTCATCCACATACAGTACCAAAAAGCTGACTATACTCCCACTAGCCTTGATATAGACACAAGATTCATCTTCACTCCTTGAAAAGCCAAATTCTTTGACTTTCTCATCAAAGCAAAGATTCCATCTGCGAGGTGCCTGTTTTAATCCATAAATGGATTTCTCGAGCTTACACACTCTACTGGGGTACTCTGTACTGACAAAACCCTCTGGCTGAACCATGTAAACATCTTCAGCCAACTTTCCATTAAGGAAAGTGGTTTTGACATCCATTTGCCATATTTCATAATCATGAAATGCAGCAATGGCTAACAGAACCCTAATAGACTTAATCTTGGCCACTGGTGAAAAGGTCTCATCATAATCAACTCCCGGAGTTTGAGAATAACCCTTTGCAACCAGTCGTGCCTTATAAGTGTGTACATTACCATCCATGTCGGTCTTCTTCTTGAAGATCCATTTGCACCCAACTATCTTACGATCAGGTACATTGTCAACCAAGTTCCAAACTTGATTGTCATACATGGACTGTATCTCGCTATCCATAGCCTCTTTCCATTTAGCAGCCTCAGGGCCTGCCATGGCTTCCGTGTAGCTGTTAGGCTCATCCAGATTTACCAGTGTGTTATCACTGATAAGTGTCTCACCTTCTGCAGTAATATGAAAACCATAATAATGCTCAGGTGCATTCCTAACTCTGGTGGAACGCCTCAGAGGTATAGATTCTTCAGTCGGCTCAACAGGAGTTTCCTCCTCAGGTTAAGGGCTAGGGTTTGAGGTTCCTTCACCACTTGACTCTTGAATTTCCTCAAGGTCAATTTGTCTCCCACTGTCTCCTTGGCTCATGAATTCTCTCTCTCGAAAGAATCCTCTTCTTGCTACAAAGACCACATTATCACTGGGTCTGTAGAAGATGTAACCAAAGGATTTTTGTGGGTAGCCGATGAAAATACACCTTTCGCTTCGGGGTTCGAGCTTATCGTGAGTCTCGCGTCTCACAAAAGCCTCGCAACCCCAAATCTTGATGTGGTCTAGATTGGGAACTTTTCCAGTCCACAACTCGTGAGGTGTTTTGGCAACCTTCTTTGTAGGGACTAGATTAAGGATATGGGCGGCAGTCTCTAAGGCATACCCCCAAAATGAGATTGGTAGCGAAGCTCGACTCATCATGGAACGAACCATGTCCAACAAGGTCCGATTGCGCCTCTCAGCTACACCATTCAACTGTGGTGTCCTAGGAGGTGTCAATTGTGAGACAATACCACATTCCTTAAGATGGTCAAAGAACTCAGTACTAAGATACTCACCACCACGATCGGATCGAAGCATCTTAATGTTCCTGCCCAACTGATTCTCCACTTCTTGCTTAAACTCTTTGAATTTCTCAAAGGTTTCTGACTTATGCTTGATTAGGTAGACATATACATATCTACTAAAATCATCAGTAAAAGTCACATAGAACCGATTAGCATCTCTTGTGGCGGTTCTGAAGGTTCCACACACATCCATGTCTATGAGGTCCAAACAAACCTTCACCCCTAGCACAAGTGCCAGTAAAAGGTAACTTTGTCATTTTACCAAGCAAACAAGATTCAAAACTATCATCTGACTTTAGGTCAAATGACTCCAAAACTCCATCCTTTTGGAGTTGGCCTATGCGTTTCTTGCTTACATGTCCAAGACGACAATGCCATAAGGATGCTTTATCTAAGCTAGTGGAAGAGTTAATACACAATACATTATTTCCTAGATTATCTACAACAGATACAGTTTCATACACGCCATCACAAGGTAATGCTTTAAAATAAAGAACATTATTAAAGAAAGCATCAATACTACCATTATTATTATCAAAATAAAAGGTAAAACCTTGTTTATACAATGCATGAAAGGAAATAACATTTCTTGCCATTTCTGGCGAATAATAACATTTATTCAAATCTAATGTAAACCCACTATTTAGCACTAAGGAATAAACTCCTATCTTGGTGACAGGTGAAGCTTTCCTGTTTCCCATGATCAAGTTTATCTTTCCCTGCTCCACATTCTCACTTCTTTTTAGTCCCTGCAAATCACAACATATGTGAATACCACAACCTGTATCAAGGACCCAAGACTTAGAATGAGGTGAGTTATTAGACAATATAGTGTATATACCTGCATGGTTGGGTTTTACTTTCCCATCCTTCAAATCTTGCTGGTACTTTGGGCAGTTTCGCTTCCAGTGCGACTTTTCATGGCAATAGAAGCATTCAGCCTCATTAGGGTTAGCAGAAGGAGTGACAAAACCTTTCTTGGTTTTGCTTGAAGAGGAGCCTTCAAGGGTCTTACCCTTGGTACCCTTAGAAGGGTTCTTTCTCTTATTCCCTTTGCCATGCCCGATTGCCAAGACATTGGCCGCAGTTGGAGTAGGAGTAGGAGTAGTAACAACCGACTTACCCTTTAGACCACTTTCGGCGGTCTTCAAGAGTCCTTGAAGTTTGCTGAGGGTGACTTCTTCCTTGTTCATGTGATATGTCATGCGGAATTGATCATAACACGATGGCAAGGAGTGCAAAATGATGTCTATTGCTAACTCCTCAGGGAAGTTCACATTCAGCTTTAGTAAACGGTCCACATACCTTTGCATTTTCTGCATGTTGCCCGTGATGGGTTCACCATCCTTCATTCGGGTTGTTATCATGGAGGAGATTATTTCATATCGCTCTTGACGAGCACTTTGATGGTAGCGGTCCATCAAGTCCTGGTGTATCTCAAAAGGATAATAGTCCTCATAGGACTTTTGGTGCTCGGCTGTCATGGTGGCCATCATGATCCATGCCACTTTTGTAGCATCTCTTTCATGTACCTCATATTCAGCAAGCTCTTCAGGAGTAGCAGTTGGCTCGGGTACCTTCAGCTCCTTGTCGAAAACATATTCTTTGTTCTCATACCGAGTGACCATCCTGATGTTTCTGATCCAATCTGTAAAGTTGGACCCATCAAAGATGACTCTCCCACAAAGATTCATAAGAGAGAAGGAGCTAGTAGGGTTTGATCCAGAAGCATTGTTATTGGAAGACATCTGAAAAGAAGAGGGAATAGATTAGATATAGAGATAGTCCTTAACAAAACACCCAAATGTAATATTAAGGCTAGGACCCAACACAATATTTTATAACTTAGAAGAGGGATGTCGTAATCTAAGCTATAAGATATTTGAAGGTAGGTGAATGACGATTCACCAATTTCCACCATGAAAAATGAAATATTTAATTAGGTTTTAATTGGTGTAGAAACTCCTAGATTCTTTGAGATTCATTGAACTTTCTTCAATGGCATGTTTCAATCTCGAGTGTGCCCTTCAAGTTTTGTGACTGGGATGCCGAGGATCACAAAATAAGGTGTGAAGTAACCATGCAAATTACTTGGTACCCTTAATGTATTACCCCTCAATCAATATGCCGGTTAACCACACACGCTCCATCGATACTATGATAAACATTAAGTCACCCTTTACCTACCTTGTTAAGTTCAAGTTAGTGTGCCGGTTAACCACACACGCTCCACTAACGACTTAAACAAAGAGTAAAGTGTAATTTCATAGATTAGCACCTTATTCACGTTTTCCTAAAATAACTAAGATTGGGAATTAAATAAAGTTTAGTTACTTTAGTATTATCATTATACTTTTAATGAGAATTTATAAGTCCTTGTCCTACCCATTCGGCTAACGACCCTCCACCGATCAAGGAAGCGGTGGGTGAGAGTGGACACCCATTAAGTTGCCATTTTATAGGCAACAACCTTATACCCCCCTTATAGACCGACTTCGTGAATGAGGCGTACTAGCGGTAAGACGACTTGATCTTATACATATATAAATATTATTAAACTTATAATATTATAAAGTATAAGGGTTGAATTTTAACTTTTAAAATTCTAGGGGTTGGAACTAAAGTTTTTAATATGACTTTACATGTTCCAAAACTTGAGGGCAAGTTTTGTAAACTTTCAAAACTTTTCATTTCTCATAACTTATGAGTTAATGGTTATTAAAAATGAAGACTCTTCATTTTTTTGTAACCTATGTGTTCTTTTAATGGTTATTTATAAATGTGACTTTTGGTTATCCATAACTTAAGAACTAGTTATGGACTCCATTAAAACACATAAAGATCAAGAATTAATCTAATCAATTATTAGCACATAATTTCTATGATCTTCTAAACTCATATGTTTATGAATGTTCATATCAAAAATTTCAAGAATTGTAAGTACATATACAAAACTTGAAATTTTGATACGAGCTTTTGAACAAAACTTCGATTTTCAAGTTTTTTTTTTTTTTTTTTTTTTTTGCATCAAGTATCAAATAAACAAACCTGGCTCTGACACCACTGATGGGTTTTCAGCATTCTAACACTCCTATGGTGTACATGCAACCCTAGAAACCTTGGATCTATGTTTGACTAAGATACATGCAAATAATTATTTTTCCAAGGTTCTTATCCTAACTAGCATGGCATGGGGTACTTGAATCAAATAAAACTAGTAGAATTACTTACCTTGTCGTAGAAGTTGATTGCTTGGAGTTTGAGAGCCTAGCACCAATAATGTGGATGCCTCAAATAGAAGTCACAAATCACCACAAACTTGGAAACTTGAGAGAATAGTCACAAACTTCTTGAAATCGGCCCTCTTAGTTTACACACATAAACTGTCTTATTTCAAGAACCAAAGCCTCCTTTATATAGTGTGGTGGATTAGGGTTACATCCATGTAAACCCTAATACCCATGTCTTTTCATTTCCATGAGATCCATGGGTTAAAGCTCCATGGAGTATCCATGGACTTTCCATGCAAGCCTAGCCCATTCCAAATAAGCATTAGCCCACACTATATAAATACAAGAGCCCATATTTAATTAGTCATACTTTTGATCTCTAAATTAATTCTAAATTAATTATAGATCAACACTAATTAAATAATATGATTTTATATTAATATATTAGAACTTATAATATATTAATAAATCATAACTTATACTATTCTCAAAAGATTATCCGTAAATTGTTCGGGTGAAGTGCAACCCAAATGGACCATGTCGGGTCGGGTCAAGTACATACCAAATATAGTTATGGACTTAGACACTATCTCCAACAAATGGTTGATCCAGCAAAGATTGAAGCTGTGATGAAGTGGGAACAACCGAAAAGTCCCACGGAGATCCGAAGCTTTTTAGGATTAGCCGGATATTACCGAAGGTTTATCCAAGGCTTTTCTTCGATCGCTAGTCCATTAACAGCTTTGACCCACAAAGGAGCTGCTTATGCTTGGAGTGATAAGCATAGAGAAGCATTCGATTTGTTAAAGAAGAAGCTATGTGAGGCACCGATTTTATCTCTACCCGATGGAGTTGAAGACTTCGCTGTTTATAGCGATGCTTCTGGAGTTGGATTGGGTTGTGTTTTGACCCAAAGAGATAAGGTGATCGCGTATGCATCTCGACAGCTAAAAGAGCATGAAAAGAACTACCCCACTCATGATTTGGAGTTGGCAGCGGTAGTTTTCGCTCTAAAGATATGGAGGCATTACCTCTATGGCACGAAGTGCAAACTTTTCACTGATCATAAGAGTCTCCAATATCTCTTTAGTCAGAAGGAATTGAATATGAGGCAGCGACGCTGGCTAGAGTTACTTAAGGTATGACTGTGAGATACTTTACCACCCCGGTAAAGCAAATGTTGTTGTTGATGCTCTCAGTCGGAAAGTCAATCTTGAAAGGAAGAGGCCAAGAGCGTTGAGAATTGAAGTTGTCTCGACAATAGTGGAAAGTATAAAGAAAGCTCAAGAGGAAGCTTCTCAGAAGAATGACCGAAAGGGAGAACGTTTGGGCAAAATGTTAGTGTTCGGTGTAAACAGTCATGGACTGAAGGTGTTCCAAGATCGGATTTGGATACCTAAGACAGGAGGAGTCAGAGATATTCTGATGGAAGAAGCTCACAAAACCATGTACTCAATTTATCCCGGTAGCACTAAGATGTATAGGGACCTGAAACCCTATTACTGGTGGCCGACGATGAAGCTTGATATTGCAAAGTATGTGGCCGAGTGTGTGACTTGTGCGAGAGTCAAGACACAACATCAGAAACCATATGGGAGTTTAGAACCTTTACCTGTGCCTATGGGTAAATGGGAAGACATTGCTATCGATTTTGTCACTAAACTACCCAGAACAAATAATGGTCACGACATGATTTGGGTGGTCGTTGATCGATTCACTAAGAGTGCGCATTTCATAGCAGCCAAGGAGAAATGGTCTATGGATAAGCTTGCGAATTCTTACGTGAAGGAAATTGTGAGGCTTCATGGTGTTCCGTTAACGATTGTGTCAGATCATGACAGCCGTTTCACCTCACGATTTTGGAAAAGTCTACAAGAGGAATTGGGTACCAAGTTGTGTTTAAGTACAACTTACCATCCACAGACTGATGGTCAGAGCGAACGAACGATACAAACACTTGAAGATATGCTGAGAACATGTACCCTGGAATTCCAAGGTAATTGGGATGAACATTTACCTTTGGTAGAATTTTCCTACAATAATAGTTTCCACTCGAGCATTAAGATGGCACCTTATCAAGCTTTGTACGGACAGAAGTGTCGTACGCCGTCTTGTTGGCTTGAGGCTGGGGAAAAGCAGTTTATGGGACCGGAGATAGTCCATCAAACTGCTGAAAAGTTGAAAATAATTAGGGAAAGAATGTTAGCAGCTCAGGATCGTCAAAAGAGCTATGCTGACAACAAGCAAAGACCGATGACTTTTGAAGTTGGAGATTCGGTTTTGCTTAAAGTCTCGCCGTGGAAGGGACTTATAAGATTTGGTAAAAGGGGAAAATTAAGTCCAAGGTTTATTGGACCGTTTAAAGTTCTTCAGAGGATTGGGAACCAAGCTTACAAGCTAGAATTACCCGAAGAACTGAATGGGATTCATAACACTTTCCATGTGTGTTATTTGAGGAAGTTCACGGGAGAAGTTCCCGATATAATTCCAATTTCTGACTTAAGAATTGATGAGAACAAAAGGTTGATTGAAGAACCAGAGGCAATCGTTGACCGAAAGACTAAGAAGTTGCGACGCAAGATGGTCGAGTTACTGCTTGTCCGATGGAAACACACGAATGGGCCGAATCTCACCTGGGAGACGGAGAGTGACATGATGAGTCGCTATCCGCATTTGTTTGTTGATGTGTGATTCTGGGGACGGAATCATTCTAAGCTGGAGAGAATTGTAACGCATGTGTTTCCGGGCTTGTCATTAATGTTGATATAATAGTCTAGGTTAACCTTTGTAACCCGTTTTGAAATAATAGAAGTGTATTATTTGAGTATTATGTGTTTTGTGCTTAATTGTGTGTCTTAATTGAATTAAGTATGAAAATAAGCGTCAAAATGAAATGTTAGATAAAGCCGATATCTATGGATAATGTTGTAGTAGTTGAAACGAGGTTTCCGAATATATAAAGAATGCTGAAATCCGAGTTATAACGAAGAAGTTATGACATGTCGAAGTTTCGCGACAGAACCGGTACGACACAGTGAGACGTAAATAGTGAATTTACGTTAGAGCAATATTTGGCCTTAGCGATCTAAACGAATGTTGTAGAGTTCGTTAAACCGAGAGCTTGCATAAAAAGAATGCCCAAATCTGACTTCGTATGAGGAAGTTATAATTTTTCGAAGTTTCGGCTTAGCAGTGTACAGCTCGAAGTTCGAATATGAGATCGAGCGATATTTAGCCGAAACAATCTAAACGAGAAACGAAGATCTCATCGATAGTAGTCCAACGGTGAAAAGACAGTCGAAAACGGACGTCAGATGAAGGAGTTATGAATTTCTAACGGAGTTTTCCTGTCCCGGCCTACTAAAAATAGTATATTATTAATATATTAAAAATAAAGTCAAAATTAGCCTACAAAGTCTAAATTAAAGTTGTACATCTTGTCTTTACCTATGCGTCGATATAAATAACGTCGAAAACGGAGTTCGTATGCGAAAGTTATGAATTTCTGAAGTTCGGGGCGCGAAACCCCAAAACTGCCAGAGACCACGACGTGGCAACAGTGGCCACGACGTGGAATGGCTTCTGACGCCTTCTGGAGCCTGACAGAGCAAGTGGACGATGACGCATGCAATGACGACCAAGCCCACGACGTGGAAGAAGTGTCCACGACGTGGAAAATGAGAAAACAACCCTATAAATAGATTTAAAGGGGCAGCCGTCTGTGGTTGCCAAATCTCTTCTCTCTCACCCATATTACCTCGACTTACGTGCAAAGTAGTACCCCCGAAGCCCCGGTATCATCCCGAGACCCGAAGCAAGTCCCAAAGCCCGAAGATCCCGAGAAGAAAAGAGTTTCCAAGCCGAAGCTCTGCCCGCGAGAAGCCCGGTGTGCGAAGTGATCCCGGTTTCACTGAAGAATACTACTTTTAAAGTCATAGTGCTGTCCGATCATCTTCTGATCAAGTGAGTGTGTAGTTACTTTCTTCTAACGCATAATTATGAAGAGATTTGTGTCCGATCATCTTCTAACGGTCTTTTCTGGCCGTGATTTCAGTAAATATGATTATGCTTACACGATTAAGTATAATTCTGATGTATTGAAATGTTTTAATGTATAGCAGAACGGATAAGAAGAATCAAAATTAGGAAGAAAGATAAAAGTTTCTCCAATCTGAGAGGAAAGGAGAGTACTTCAGTATCGTGTTTTATGATCATCCTATTGATTAAGGAATCATATCACAATTCATCATCTAAGGACACCTTGGTGCATTTGTATGGCTAAGAAGAGGAGTCGAGAATTGTTGAAACGGTTAAATCAAATAGATGAATCATACTTCATTCCAAGATCAAGTCTTAGAGTCATACTCCAAGATTATACATTGAGTGACATATCTTAAGTAGGTTTATAATGCCTCATGAAATGTGGAGTAGAAATGTTTCTTATTCTTGCACATTTGAAATTGGTAGTTGTGATGTTTTGGATAAAACAAAGATCAACTAAGACCAATTACATGAGGTGTTGTCTTGATAAGGTCTCACACTAACTCTTGAATATATAGTTGTCAAGAAATGGTTCTTGATACAGAATCTTATATGTCAAGAGGTCAGTGGGAGTCTTAATGGTCCTGAATAGTTTCTGTTGGGTTTTGAGCATTCTAACACTCCTATGGTGTACATGCAACCCTATAAACCTTGGATCGATGTTTTCTCTATTATACATGCAAATATTAACTATTCCAAGGTTTCATCCTAACTAGCATATTATGAAGCGCCTATACTACAAAGTTCTAGTTAGATGACATACCTTTTGATGTAGCTTGATGTCTTCAAGCTTTAAGAGCTTAGCCCCAATAGTGTGAAAGCCTCAAATGGAATCACAAATCACCAAAACACCTTGGAAGAACTTGAGAGAATATGTATGCACACTAAAATCGGCCCACTCTTATTTTCACACACTTGTCCCAATTTTGTGAGCCAAGGACCCCTTTATATATTATGGAGGATTAGGGTTACATCCATGTAAACCCTAATACCCATGACCTTTCATTTACATAGGATCCATGGGTTAAGAGCTCCATGGACCATCCATGAAAGCTTAGCCCAACCTAAATGAACTTGGCCCATTCCATATATATAAGAGTCCATATTTAATTAGTTCTTTTTTGATCACTTAATTAATTCTAAATTAATTCTTGATCAATACTAATTAAATAATATGATTCCATATTAATATATTAGAACTTATAATATATTAATATAAATCATAAATATACTATTCTCAAAAGACTATCCATATAAATTGTGCCGGTGAAGTGCAACCCAAATGGACCATGCCGGGTCGGGTCAAGTACATACCAAATATAGTTATGGACTTAGACATTAATCCAACAGTCTCCCACTTGGATAAGTCTAAAACTATTATTGAGTATGACTTCAAAACCTAACTGGCAATCGTAGCTCTTAAAGCCGCTGTCGAACTCTGACCTTGTCAATGACTTGTCCATTAGATAAGGGATCATATATTCCTCCATTCTAGATATCATATGGACTGAGACATGGATTATAATCATTCTCTCTGTCCATTTGTTGTTTCCTGATTTTCGATTTATGATGACTGACTGATTGAACAAATCAAATTAGTCCTGGCTTGGCCAAGCACTCACATGTGTCATCGCTAAATCATCGAGGGGCCCACAGATATCGCTTTTATCCCGAAGGTAAAAGGAATGGATAAACTTCGACTCATATGGCTTGTTCTACTACTTGTTGAATCATACACAAAGGCACGTTTTATAACATCGAGTTACCAAATGCGTTTTCGTGCAATCAATGTATAACCAACTCATAGTAACAACTCATATCTCTAGGTTTGAAGAATATAAGATATTATTGTCTCATGATCACTCGTGATAAAATCCATGAAGTGATTCAAATGAGCGCGGGTTGAATCCAATACTCAGAACTTATGAGCACTCATGAGTGTTGTAGCACCACTTTGTCCACCAACTTGGACCTCTACAAACCAACCCATGACAGTCTTGATTCATATCTACTTCCAACATATGACCGACTGTGGATGGTTTGAATAACTTAATCATTCAGGAAGAGCGACTTAGTTATTCTGGAAGTCAAAACATGCAAATTGAAACACAAGAATAAATGAATCAAATATGGTATCAAACCCTATGAATATAAATAAACACTTTTATTTATCACCATACTGATTACTCATTATTCATTGTTTCGGTTTAATCAACTTTATACTTGAATTAAAAATATTAGTTGTCCCATGCTCCAAGCATGTACACTATGTTTTTCTTAAACAATAGTTTTGCCATACACCAAGTATGCACTCTATGTTTGTCTATGATCCTTACTTTGTGAAACAAACCAATTGAACATAATTTCAATGATTCTAATTTCACACTCCCAAATCCTTATCGAAAAATGTGAGAATTTCAAATTCCTATCATTTATTGAAATCTGTTTAGATTTTAAACTTATATGCACTGACCCTCCTGTAATGAATATGTACAAAGTCACAAAGACTTGTCAACAGTCATTATAAGGTATTCCAATGGAGATCAACTCCATGGAAACTAAGTCTCATATTCAAAGTACATTGCTTTGGACATGCTTCTTGCATTAAGTTTTCTAATCTTACACAGATAACTTCCACCTATGGAGACAACTCCATATTCTCATTTTGACTATCACTTCTGAATAAGAGATGCCTCTTTTCATAATATGTCAATATGGTCCTTCCAAAATTAGCACTATACTTCCAACTGTCCCTGAGCAACCAATCTTTGGTAAACCTCAGATTGTCCTCGACAATTGCTTAATCATTTTAGTCATATCCAATTCTAGACCTTTTCCCTTCTTAATGCCTCTGGGCATTTGGAAAAATTTAGAAATGACAAATATTATAGCACATGAAATCGATCCTGTACCCAAAGCAAATGGTACACGATTCATGATGTCTCACATAAAGACATGATTCTAGACCAGTCTTTTGCTATAATATTTTTATTTGCCATTTTTTCAAAATTTGACTATGAAGAGGGATGTCGTAATCATAATCGAATTTTGAGAACGCAATATATAGAATTTCCTTAAGTTGAACCAATCCAACATGAAATTCATATATATAATTCTTGACTAAAGATGATTAAGGTCTCAATCTAAGCCTTTAGAACTGAAATGAAGTATATCCTCTCCCTTAATTATAGCAAAACAACTTTTTCAATCCCAGCAGCCTCACGAATTGAAACTTTTGTTTTCTATAATTAACATTGCTAACTTCCAACACTAACAATAATTATCATGCTCCCGCTAACATGATGATTATTAGCATAACACTTATGCTCCCACTAGCTTTGACATGTACTCAGAAATCAGCTGGACTTCTAGAAATCAATACTTTATTGACTTTCTTACCAAAGTTCAGATTTCTGATACGAGATGCTTTGATAAAACTTTATCAAAATCATACACCTTTCCTTAGATAGCATGCATATGTGTCTAAACAATTTCAGAACTATGAAAAAGGATGCCGTAATCATAGTCTCAATTGTTTAGACCTTTTGCCATCTGCTTCAAATCTACTTGGTGGAAGTGTTTCCTCACCATCATTTTCATGAATCGGAGAGAAACCTTATGACCCTTAGATTTTATGGTGTATGTGTTCTTATCCATGTGAATCGTCAACACCATAGTCACAAGACAAGGATAATGACAAATCCAAACTCATATGGACTGAACTTATGCAATCTTAACTTCTTGCCACCTGGCAGTACAGGGCCTGCCATTGCTTCCAAGTTGTTATGCAACCAATTGAGAACTTTCAGAACTCCTATGCAAAGCCAACTTTAACTGGAATGGGCACAGAATATGTCAACAGGATAGGTTATAAACCTCAAGTCGTGTGCTAGTGAAGAACCTCAGGTTTTATTCTTGATTAGTTCTTGAAATTCTTTTTAGGATCTTTAAGACTCCCACTATCCTCTTGACATATAAGACTATCTTGCCAAATATTCAAGACATAGTGCGGATTCTTTATCAAGACAAACACTTCACACAATTGGCCTTAGTTGGTCTTTGTTTTATCCAAAACATCACAACTTACCAATTTCAAATGTACAAGAGTAGGACACTTTTACTCTTACATTTGACAAGTGTTTTAAACCTTTCTTTAAGATATGTCACTCAAGTTACAATCTTGGAGTATGACTCTAAGAATTGTTTTGGAACGAAGTATGACTCATCTTCCTGATCTAACCATTTCAACAATTCATGACTCCTCTTCTTAGTCATAAGAATGCACTAAGATGACCTTTAGAGGACTAATTGTGATATGATTTCTAAATCATTAAGATGATCACAAACATGATACTAAAGTACTCTCCCATCTTTTCAGATTTGATAAACTTTTATCTTTCTGCCTAATTTGATTCTTCCCATTCGTTCTGCCATACATTGAGACTTTTCCAATGTTTCATAATTATACTTAAACTTGTAAGTATAACCATATTTACTAAACTTTAGTAAATCAAATAGTCTTAACGAGCTTTGTGGTGGACATGACCAGTGCACAAGAATGTGTACTCGATCCCTTTAGTCCTTCACTTGACTCACACATCCATGTGAACAAGTAATTAGTCTTGATTTTCCAATGCTTGAAAGTTCTCATTCATCATACTATTCAACTTGCATGATTCCAAGTTTCGGTCCAATTGAAACTTGGGTGATGAGGAACTTTCCTGATTTGGTAAATTTAGACACTACCACAAATGAAAGAATCAAATCCATTTTCCAATATTGCTGTCAGTGGAATCATATAAACAACAATTGTCCACAAATGTCATTGTAAGGATACTTCAAATAAATAAAATTAAACAATTTTCTTTTATTTTAAAACTTTGCAGAAAAACTTATCCTTACAATCCACATGAAAAATTGTTGTTATCTATTCCTTAGCAATATATCATAACTTCTTAAGCAACTGCTCAAAATTCTGATGCGATCGAAATCCACCTTCGCGATCAGAATCAGCATATACTTCCTTTAAGATTTCTCTCTATTCTTTGATTCTTAAAACATCAACATGTGACCCAGTCACATCATGTAATGTGGATCTCAGAATAGAACTTAACAGAGTTAGATAATGGGCTCTACCTGATGTAGAGTCAAACTTATTGACTTTAACATCCTTAGGCAAATTTGGCAGCTTTGCAATCAACGCCCCTTCCTTTGGCAAAATAAACATATGGACCCTTTGGTAATGGGACTATCTCAGACTTAGCCTTTCTCTTTACCATTTGGTCAACCGGGTTGACTATGGCCAATCCCTTTCCATTGGGAAGAGAATGCTTTTTCTGGATTTCCAGTGTCACCATTGTCACTATCCATAAAGTTTTTGGGAAGTTGATCTTCTAATCAAATTTGCTTTACTATCGTTCCAAATTATTGCTGATTCAGCAGCACCAAGCAAATAGATATGATCATTAAGGTTCATGTCATAGTCTGTTTCATAGTAGTCCCAAAGGAACTCACTATGTGACTTAGAAAGTGATTGAACATCCAACTTTCTGAAGACTTTGACACCCAACTCTCCCGGCTTGTCAATATGTGACTTCATCTCTAAGATGTGATCACACATAGACCTTGCTTGCCATTAGGGCTTGAGTGACCTTGAACTTGTGGGTTAGGGAGAATAATTGGAGGAGGTGGAGGAAGAGAAGTATGACTTCCATGAGCCAAACTCGGGAAGTCATATTCATTAGGAAAGCTTGGTTTGGGAAGATCATTGTTGTCTAAACCAGACATCAACAATGGGGGAAATTCACGTAAAGTTGATTTAAGTCCTTAATATAACACCCAATATGATATATTAAGGCTAGGACCCAACAAACTATTTTATAACTTGGAAGAGGGATGCCGTAATCCAAGCTATAAAATATTTGAAGGTAGGTGAATGACGATTCACCAATTTCCACCAAGATAAACGAAATGTATTATTAGGTTTTAATTAGTTTTGAAACTCCTAGATTCTTTTGAGATTCATTGAACTTTTCAATGGCATGTTTCAATCTCGAGTGTGCCCTTCAGGTTTTGTGACTTGGATGCCGAGGATCACAAAACAAGGTGTGAAGTAACCATGCAAATATACTTGGTACCCTTAATATTTACCCCTCAATCGATGTGCCGGTTAACCACACACGCTCCAACGATACTATGATAAACATTAAGTTACCCTTTGCCTACCTTGTTAAGTCCAGGTTAGTGTGCCGGTTAACCACACATGCTCCACTAACAGCTTAAACAAAGTGCAAAGTGTAATTTCATGGATTAGCACCTTATTCACATTTTCCTAAGTAACTAAGATTGGGAATTTATAAGTGTTTAGTTACTTAGTATTTATCATTATACTTATAATGAAGGGAGAATTATAGTCCTTGTCCTACCTGTTCGGCTAACGACCCTCCACCCGTCAAGGAAGCGGTGAGTGAGAGTGGACACCCATTAAACTGTCATTTTATAGGCAGTAACCTTATACCCCCCTTATAGACCGGCTTCGTGAATGAGGCCTACTAATGGTAAGACGACTTGCTCTTATACATATAATATATTAAACTTTTAATATTATAATAGTATAAGGGTGTATTTTAGACATTTAAAATACTTGGTGGTTTAATCTATTAATTAAACTAGACTTTTAATTTAATTAAACTCAAACCATATATTTATGGATTAATAATACTCTTTTAATTAAACGCTTTAATTAACTATTAATAAAGTCCATAAGAGTTAATTTGAATTATTCAACAAAACATCATAATTCCAATCATTAAACTCAAAATTAAAACCATTTAATTAATTGTTTAAGTTATGAACCCAAGAGTTTTAGAATTCAATTCTTTTTTTCATAAAAAACTTTTCTCAAATTCCAAAACTTGAGGGCAAGTTTTGTAATTCTTGAAAACCTTTGGATTCCATAACTTATGGAATTAATGGTGTTTTATGATGAAACTTTCCATGTTCCATAACTTAAGAACAAGTTATGGAATTCTTTAAAACATTAACACCAAATTTTGTAACTCCATAAAAACTTTGAATCAAATTTTTTTTTAAAAAAAAAAAACTTTTCATATCCATAACTTATGGAAGTTTCAAAAACCCTTAAGATCACAACTTTAAAAAAAAACTTTTGAGCTCCAAAATTTTATGACAAAATATGTAACTCCTTAAAAAATTTAGATCAAACTTTTAAAACTAATAAAATAATCATATCATTTTATCTTTTACTAAATTTGACCTAATTCAACTCATATAACAAATGATTCAAATTTTACAAATAATTCGTTTTTCACAAAACAAGTAATTATCTTAAAATTTGACAAACGTCATGTTTTTTTTTCCTTTTTTTTCCAACATGAAAATAAAACATTTGCATCAATATAACAGAAAACAACCCATGGCTCTGATACCACTGTTGGGTTTTGAGCATTCTAACACTCCTATGGTGTACATGCAACCCTATAAACCTTGGATCTATGTTTTCTCTATTATACATGCAAATATTAACTATTCCAAGGTTTCATCCTAACTAGCATATTATGAAGCACCTATACTACAAAGTTCTAGTTAGATGACATACCTTTTGATGTAGCTTGATGTCTTCAAGCTTTAAGAGCTTAGCCCCAATAGTGTGGAAGCCTCAAATGGAATCACAAATCACCAAAACACCTTGGAAGAACTTGAGAGAATATGTATGCACACTAAAATCGGCCCACTCTTATTTTCACACACTTGTCCCAATTTTGTGAGCCAAGGACCCCTTTATATATTATGGAGGATTAGGGTTACATCCATGTAAACCCTAATACCCATGACTTTTCATTTACATAGGATCCATGGGTTAAAAGCTCCACGGACCATCCATGAAAGCTTAGCCCAACCTAAATGAACTTGGCCCATTCCATATATATAAGAGTCCATATTTAATTAGTTCTTTTTTGATCACTTAATTAATTCTAAATTAATTCTTGATCAATACTAATTAAATAATATGATTCCATATTAATATATTAGAACTTATAATATATTAATATAAATCATAAATATACTATTCTCAAAAGACTATCCATATAAATTGTGCCGGTGAAGTGCAACCCAAATGGACCATGTCGGGTCGGGTCAAGTACATACCAAATATAGTTATGGACTTAGACATTAATCCAACAGTTTCAAGAACTAATCAAGAATAAACCTATTATTTATCACTAGTACACGACTTGAAGTTTATAACCTATCGTGTTGACATATTCTTGTTTTTGTGCCTATTCCAGTTTAAGTTTACTATGCATGTAAGTTCTATGAGTTCTCAGTTGAATGCATAAGGCAAAGAACCTTGCTCAATGGAAAGTACATTGATTTGTATAGGTGCGCTGCTCAAATAACTTGGAAGCAATGGTAGGACCCTTCAGCTGACAGGTGGCAAGAAATTAAGATTAAACAAGTTTAGTCCATATGAATTACAATTTGACATAAACCTTGTCTTATGATAGTGGTTGGAAATGACAAATTTATATGGATAAGACACATATACACCATAAAATCTAAGTGACATAAGGTTTCTCTCCAATTCATGAAAATGATTATGAGGAAACGCTTTCACTAACAAGATTTTAAAGATTAGAGTTAGAAGTTGTGATAATTGTGTTCTCGAATTCGAATATGATTACGGCATCCCTCTTCGTAGTTCGAATTGTGAGAAATGGAAAAAGGTTTGAACATTCGGGAGTTACTGTTGTAAGTTCTAGATTGTTTAGACACACATATGAGCTTTCTACTGAAAGGTGTATGAGCTTGAGAAGCCTAGATAAGGTCTTATCAAAGCATCTTATATCATAAATCTAAACTTTGGAAAGAAAGTCAATAAGTATTGATTTCTAGAAGTCCAATTGATTTCTGGGTACATGTCAAAACTAATGGGAGCATAAGTGTTATGCTTGTAAGAATGTAATTATTATGATAGTGGGAGCATAATTATTACATTAAGTATTGCGAGTTAGCAATGCTAATTATAGAAAACAAAATTTTTCAAAGTTGCACAGTTTGAAAAAATTGTTTTGCTATAATTAAGGGAGAGGAAATCATACTTCATTTCAAATTTAAAAGCTTAGATTGAGATTTTAATAGAATTTAGTCATGAACATATATGAATGTTATGATGAAATGATTCAACATAAGGAAATTCTATATATGGAAATGTTATAGCGAGAGACTGGTAAAGTATCATGTCTTTATGTAATACATTATGAATTGTGTCCCGTATGCTTCGGGTATAGGATCGATTGCATATGCTATAATAATTGCATGTTCTGAATTTTCCAAATGCCTAGGCCATTAAGAAGGAAAATGGACCAGAACCGTATATGACCAAAGTTGTTAAACAACTGTTAAGGACAATCCAAAGTTCGCCAAAGATTGGTTGCTTATGGACAGTTGGAAGTATAGTAATGGATGGACCATATTGACATGATTATGAATAGATAGGATTGTCACATGGAAAATATGGAAACGTTTCCTTAATGGGAGTTGGATATTAAGAATCTATGTGTAAGTTCGAAACTTTCATGCAAGAAGGATTTTGAAAGGAATGTACTTTTAATATGAGACTTCGTATCTGTGGAATTTTCCTGTAGCAATCTCCAGTGGAGTAATTTGTAATATCATTGTTCAAGTCGCTATAACTTTGGTGCATTGACATTACAAAAGGATCATTGCATGATAATTTAGGACCTAACACATTATAATAGTGGCGAGAATTTCGTATTCTTACACTTACGATAAGATTTGGAATTGTGAAATGAGTGTCATTGGATATGTTTACAATTGATCTATTTCACAAAGAAAGGACCATAGGTAAACATAGTGTGCATGCTTGGAGCAGGGGATAACTATTGTTTTAATTCAAGTATTTAGTTGATTAGTCGAAACATTATACAATGAATAATGTGTAATCAATATGGAGATTAAATAATAAATGTTTTATTTATATTCAAAAGTTTTGAGACCATATTGGATACGATTATTCTTGTGTTTCACTTCGCATGTTTTTACTTCCCGAATAACTAGGTTATTCAAACATCCACAGTCAATCATACTTTGGAAGTAAGTAATGAGGTAAGACTGTCATGGATATGACTGTAGATTGTCTAAGTGTTTAGACATATCTAACGCCCGTGTTTCTGGGCTAAGCATTAAAAATGATGTAATAGTCTAGGTCAACTATTGTAACGTGTTTTGAATTAATAAGAATGAATTATGTGAATTTATGTGCCTTATATTTAATTATGATGATATAATAAATTAAGGATAAAAATAAGCTTCAAAAGTAAATTGTTAGATAAACCCGATATCTATGAAGAAAGTTGTAGTGGTCGAAACAAGGATTCCGGAGATATAAAGAATACCGAAATTCGAGTTATAACGAAGAAGTTATGACCTGTCGAAGTTTCGCGACAGAACCGGCACGACGCTGTGTGACGTAAAAAGTGAGTTTACGATATAGTGCCTTTTAGCCTTAGCGATCTAAATGAAAGTCGTAGTATACGTTAAACCGAGAGCGTGCATAAGAATGTCCAAATCTGACTTCGTATGAGGAAGTTATGAATTTTCTAAGATTCGGCATAGCAGTATGCAACCCGAAATTCGAATTATAGATCGAGCAATTTTTAGCCGACACAACCTAAACGAGAATCGAAGATCTCGTCGATAGTAGTTTAACGGTAAAAAGACAGACGAAAACGGACCTCAGATGAAGAAGTTATGAATTTTTAACGAACTTTTCCTGTCCCGACCTGTTAAAAATATAACTTTAAAAATAAAGTCAAATTTAGCTAACGAAGTCTAAACGAAAGTTGTAGAGTACAATCTCACCTACGAATGCATATAAAGAGCGTTGAAAACGGAGCTCGTATGCGAAAGTTATGAATTTTTGAAGTTTGAAAAATAAAAATCGAGGGAGTACGCCCAGCGTACTCGTGTTCATGGTCCGAGATTGGCCACATCGCCCTATAACTTCGCATGCTAGACACATGTACATAGCTGTGATGAGTCTGAAGCTCGGAATCCAATCAGGCTCCACGTTCCCCCGCTCCTCCGCGTAGCGTACGAAGCTACGCCCAGCGAAGAGCTGAACTAGGCAGTACACCCCGCGTATATGAAGATTACGCCCCGCGTAATGCGAGGCTTCGGCCACTATAAATAGAATGCGATACCATCCGATTTTTGTTTACAAAATTTACACCTTTACACCTTTTTCTTTCTTTTATGTTGCAATAAATACCCCAAGCCTAGAATACCTTCCTAGCATCATAAGAAAGCCCCGGAGAACCCGAAGTCTCCAAGAAAAAGAGTTTTTCGAGTCGAAACTCTGTCCACGCAGAGCCCGGTTTTTGAGAAAACATCCCGGTTTGATCGAAAAAGATTGTTTTAAGGAACGAAGTGATATCCAATCATCATCTTATCAAGTGAGTGTGTAGTCACTTTCATCTTACACATAGATATGAACTATTTTCTATAAAATATGTGCTATGTGTATATATATTGTTTGTTTATTTGAGTTGAATGGATGTTTTATACAGGTTTTAAACTGTATATATGTATTTTTATCTACAAATATGTTGGGTAAAACATAGGTAGATGAAATAGTTGATGTGTGATAAAATGATGAGAGGCCTCGATGTTGTTATTGTTTCAGTCATCTAGCAGAGTATAGATGACGACCACATACCTTTCTAGATAGTCCAGTGGAACGCTAGCAGGCTCGCAACCTGTAGGTGTTTGTGAACGATGTGTTCACCGGTGTACTCCATCCCCCTCATGGTTGCCTTACGGACATATATGGCTGAGGAGTCCCCTTAGTAGTAGTGTCCATCCCGATAATGATCCTTAGGCTAGGTCCCTTATGATAGGTGTTTAGGGACGTAAAGTGAGGATAACGGGAATGGGTAATCAGGGTTATTGTTAGTTAATGAAATTAATAAATTTATTTTTGCTTGATGAAATTAATAAATTTATTTATTGTGGGTTGAAAACCCTATGTGCTCACCAGGTTCCCAAGCCTGACCCACTCAGCTTTCTATATTACTGGTAGTGGAACCAGAGAATAGTTGGATGATGAAGAAGGATTTTGGATTATAGGCTAGTAGATGTAAATAACTATTGTAAAGCCTACATCATACTGTTTATGTTTTTGGTCTGTATCGGAACATGACATCCCAAGGTTTTGTAATATAATTTTAAATACATTTCTTTAAGAAATGTTTTGATAAAATTTTATCATATTTTGTTTTGGGGACAAATTCTGCAACACCTTTTGAAAGATTACTCTGATTTTATTTTAAAAGCATAAACAAAATCGGTCTTTCTGGCAATGAAAATGGGGATGTCACAGCATAGAAGAAGTTTGATGCAGTGTTAATCCTGTAATAAGATTTGAGTATTGGATTAAACCCACACTCACGTGAATCACTTCATGGATTTTATCGCGAGTGATTGTGAGACGATAATATCTTATATTGTTGAAACCAAGACATATGAGTTGTAGTTTACAAATCGGTTACACATTGATGATATGTAAACGCACCACTAACTTGGTGTTATAAAACGTATTTTTTGTGTGATTTGATGAGTGAATAGAGCAAGCATATGAGTCGAAGTTTATCTGTTCCTTTTACCTAATGTGGGATAAAAGCGATAACTGTGGGCCCCTTGATGATTTAGTGATGACACCCTAAGCGCTTGGCCAAGCCTGGACTGATTTGATTTGTTCAATTAGTCAGTCGTCATAAATCGGAAATCAGGAAACAACACATGAACAGAGAGAATGATTATAATCCATGTCTCAGTTCATACGATATCTTGTAGAATGGAGGAATATTTGATCCCTTATCTAATGGACACATCAAAGTTTGACAGCAGCTTTTGAGAGCTACGATTGCTAGTCGGTTTATGAACTCGTACTTGCAGTTATAGTTATTAGACTTATCCAAGTGGGAGACTGTTGGATTAGGTGTCTAAGCCCATAACTATAAGTGGTATGTACTTGACCCGAGAGTAGCATGGTCCATTTTGGGTTGCCTTTACCAGAGCAATTTAATAGGAATGATATTTGAGGAAGAGGTTATTTGTGATTTATTAATATATTATAAGTATAATATATTAATTGAAAATTCATATTATTTAATTAGTATTGATCAAGAATTAATTTGGAATAATTTAGTAATCAAAAGAGACTGATTAAATTAACAGGGACTGATTAAGTCAATCATTAACACTTATAGTTTGGGCTAATGATCCATGTTAATTAGGAATGGACTAAATCTATGTGAGAGTCCATGAAGAGTTAGTCCAAAGGGCTTATCATATGGATTATTGGATTTATGGCCCAAGTGAATGAATTAGGGTTTACAAGTTGAAACCCTTAGGAATTCCACACTATAAAAGTAACCGCTAGCATGCAAAAATCGTCCACTCTTTTCCAAGGTGAACCCTAGATGATTTTTGTGCCTCATAGCCTCTCTCTCAAAGTCTTCCTCTTGATTTTGGTGTTTGTGAACCATTTAAGGCATCACGCTTGAGGTGCTAAACTCTTAAAAGGCCAAGAACTACAAGCTACAACAAAGAGGTATTCATCTAACTAGTTTTTATATTGTATATCTCAAATTGCATGCTAGTTAGGGTATATGCTTTGGATAAAATGAAGTTGCATGTATAACTAGAGAAAACTTAGATCCAAAGCATTAGGGTTGTATGTGCACCATAGGAGTGTTATAGTACATAAAACCCAAAACTTCCTGGTATCATCGTGACTTTACTTGACTCGAGTACGGATCCTCTGCTTCCAATAGTATGGGCCCATACTACCTTCCAAATCTATCCTTACTTTCCTTAAGGATTGCCCCAAATCCCCCAAGTTACTTCCCTATCAATCCAAACGACCTCTAGCAAAGTAAAGCTCTCGATACCGAATCATATCCTTTGTTTTCCTAGGGCTACCACAACACCATTCCCTGCCATCAAGTACAGAAAGTACTCCCTCTAAGCCCTCTAACTAGCTTACGAACATAATTACATATCACCAACACTAGATAATTCTTTGAATGAAGGGTCTCACCCTACAACGTTTGAGTCAAACAAGAGTTGCGCAATAGGGTTAAACCAAGCCTTGTAAAATTATCTAATCTCATTAATATGTAATTTTGCATATTCACTTACTTATTAGCTGATATTAATGGGAACTCCTAAAAGTACAAAGAATGCTGCATTTGAGCATTGTGTAATCAGAATCAAATCATAACCTAAACATGCCATCCTATCACAGAATGATCAATACTAGCATACAAGTCTACAAGCTCATACAGTAGGCATATAAAGGCATCTCTCCTAGCATTCTATCATGCAATCCTGAGCATATCCTTAGCCCTAATCTAGCTTACAATTCATAGATTCTCATTTCAAATCATATCACAAAACATGTATGGGTATTTTGGGAAAACTTACTTGAGCTCGGTTGATTGCATATACCACACCCTTTTCTTTTAGTAAAAATTTCTTTTATAAAACATTTATTTTACTGAAAATCTACCAAATCCTCAGTTTGAGTTCATACACACCCGAGAGAATGCCCGAATCCTTCAAACCAAGGCTCTGATACCAAATTATAACTTCCCAAAACTCAGAACCAAAAATTTTCGTTTTTATATTGAATAAACCATCAACCAAACATGTTTGTCAAAACAATAAAGTATTTAGGGTACGTCAAATAACATCCTAAAAATAAATCAGAGTCAATAAACGAGAAAATCATGGTGTGTGCAGTATGATCATCCCGAGCTCTTCCCTTTTGATCCGAAAGTACCTAAACATAAACTGAAATCGTAAGCACAAAGCTTAGTGAGTTCCCCAAAATACTGTGTACCATACATATATGCCAGCTCAATGTTGTGTCGGGTCTATTTCACCCCCGAGTCTATTTTAACTCATATCAGGCATAAGGCAGTACCGGGTCTATTTCAACCCCGGTTCTATTCTACCCTCCGAGTCTATTTCAGTTTATATGTCAGCACGAGGCTGTATCGAATCTATTTCACCCCCGGGTCTATTCTACCCTACATACATATAGAAATCATGTACACAGACATACATGACATACAACAAGAGTCACAAAGACTACACACACATATAATCCCTAGTGTTGTAGAGTATAGTGTGCAAACTCACCTCAGTCCGCTGTCAAACAAATATATGCTCAGGCTATTGAACCAGAGAATCCCAACACTAACTAATAAAATAAAACCCTAATTAATACTTGGGTCATAAACCATAATCGGGACTTTAATTAACTAATCCTGACCCCTACAGTAAAAGATCATTTTACCCTTCCCACAACTGGACCAAAAGCCGAGGCCCAAACTCAATGGCACAAAAGTCCAAATAATGGCCCAATTCCTAAAGGACACTAAAAGCCCAATATGGGCCCAATTCCAAGAAGGCTCAAGCCCTAACAGTGACCCATAATCAGAAAGACTTGTGGCCCAACAAGGGCCCAAAACTCGAAAGTCCAAAGGCGGCCCAACATCAAAGCCCATGACCAGGTCGCGTACGCTAAGCGTTCCCCTAGTACACCCAGCGTACAAGGTCGCTACACAAAGTCGGGGATCCAGATGCGTACGCGTAGCGTATGCATTTGTATGCCTGACGTAAACCCCTTCAACCAATTCATCGATTAAGTCCTTATTGCTTAAGACTAAATCTCCAAATTTCAGATTCAAGCCTTGGGGAACGTCTTAATTCACAAAGTCACTAACTTGGTGCCTTTGCATGGCTTAAATAGACCCAAACCTTAGACTTAGCTTCCTACTTTCACCAAATGGACATATACTTCTAGAGTGAAACATCAAGAGGAGCAACTCCTAACTTCTGGAGTGAAACAATCCCACTAGATCTCATTCATGGGACCAAAAAGTGTCCAAAACTCCACAACAACTTAGATTTACGCATAGAATGAGCAAGTTCCAAGCTTTATATCTTTATGGAGCTAAAAATGATGAGTGAAATCTGGATCTACAAGCTCATCCTTGATTAATTCTCCTTCCCCAAGCTTCTTCTTCTTCAAGGCTCACCGAAAACCCATTAAAACACACACAAAGGGGTCAAATCTCTCTAGATGAGCTAGGGTTTCGAAATGAGGCTCAAAATGGAAATGGAGGTTGGGAAATGAGAGAACCTTAAGACGTAAGGTTTATTAAATAGGGTCCAAACCCTAAAATTAGGGTTTCTCCCCTGATTACGTATGCCCAGTGTATAGGAGGTACGCCCAACGTACACACTCTCCTCCCAAAAACTATAATAATGCCCTAAGGACCAAAATTGCAAACTAATTACACACCAAGGTTCCAAGATGAAAAATACCTTTAATCGAGTGTTACACTTTAACCTCATATTTGTTAGGGAGCATGTTATATACTGTCTACAGTTTAAGCTAGAATCTAAGGTGGAACAACGGTGTAGGGGGGACACTGCTCGTAAAACTCAATGTCATCATGGTTGGTACGCTACGGGTTTCTCTCTCTTCTATTTTTCTTTGTACATATTGTATAAAACTTTTATATGATTCATTAGATGTAGAACATTTTTAAATTTACAGCAAACCATGAAGCAAAACTCAAACACTCCAATCATCCAAAACACATCGAATTTTAATTCACTTGCCTCAATAATATGAAAGTGCTTTTGCAATTCACTAGCAACAAAAAAATGTTGAAAACATCAAAGTTAAATAACTACACAAATACGTCAGAAACCGGTTCAAGAATCGGGCCCAAACGATGACCTCAACGATCATCCACCGGAAGTATCCCATCGGTGACCTGCTGGAAGAGATAAAGGAAAAGGGGCATCATTAGGGTCGGGGAAAGACGTTTCTGAAGGGAACATCGTGCAAACACTTTCGGAAAATCTTGATA
Source organism: Lactuca virosa (assembly GCF_052849685.1). Classification (NCBI taxonomy): domain Eukaryota; kingdom Viridiplantae; phylum Streptophyta; class Magnoliopsida; order Asterales; family Asteraceae; genus Lactuca; species Lactuca virosa. Next base: position 189,146,379 of record NC_136428.1, on the reverse strand, counting down.
AACATATTCAATTGATAAATAAAAAATACACATTAAAAGTGAATCGAGATGGGAACAAAAAATGCTTTCCGATATGCAAATTTTGAAAATGAACCCCCAGAGAATCTTTTGTCAGAAGACTTCCAAACATTTTTAAAATCCGCGACAATATAACAATATGTAATTTGTTTTATTAAGATGTTTTTTATTTAAGTTTTATATAGTTTTTAATTTATTCTGCAAATGTAAATTTTATTTTATTAATGAAATTTTTATCTAATTTTGGGAATGTAATACTTTTTATATAAATTTTATATTCAAATAATAAATAATTAAATGATGTAGGTGATAATGAGTGGTGAGTATTTCTTAGGTTTGGTGTGGGAGTGGAGACGTAGTGTTAAGGTGACAACAATTTTTGGAGTGTAAATGTTGTACCATACTTGATGGTCTTAGGGTACAAAAAGTAATGCATATGATTTTGACTTATGGGGACGACACCAACAGTACTGCCATTACATCATGTTGCAGGTTCAAGAAGATGAAAGATGGTCAGGTTCATCGTCTATCTCAACTCTCTACTAGCTGTTGAACGACTAGTTATTTTTCTTCTATTTTATTACCTATATAAACCACTCTCAACAATTTCAAAAACCACAACAATCTTCTATGCTCTCTCGAATTTCGTTCCAACTCTTTATTTCTTTTTACCTAAATGGTTTCTGATGATAATTCTAACTTTTATGTGTGCAAAAAATATGTTGATAAAAGTAATCCCTTGGTATTTGTGACATCCCCATTTTCATGACCCGAAAATAACTCTTTCTTTATGTTTATTTAAAAATTGAGTATTCTTTTATTAGTGCGGAATTTATCCCAAAACATTATTAATGTGAAATGAAATCAATATCAATGCATTTATGAAGGAATGGTTATCATTAATATTTGAAAGTTTGGGATGCCATAACTTATACAGAAACATAAACATAAACTAGTATTTACAGGCCTTACACCAATATATTTAATGGCCTAAGAACTCCTTCAATTTCTCGGTAGATTTTAACATCCATATTCTTGAACCTTCGTACCATTACCTGTGATACAAAGACACCGAGTGGGTCAAGCTTGAGAAGCTTGGTGAGTATATAGGGTTTTCAACCCGCAATATTATAATTAATTTGTTTTAATTGTATATTTCGCATCAAATAAATAACCCGATTACACATTCCCATTTTCTCATATATTCATCTCTAGGGACCTGTCCTAAGGATCATCGCAATCAATGGATATATAGTATTGCTTCAAGGATTTCTCAACAATATATGTCAATAAGGCAACCACGGGGAGGAATAGAGTACATCATATGAACACGTAGTTCAACACCTACAGGTTGCGAGTCTGCCAGTGTTCCAGTGGATTATCTAGAATAGTTTGTGGTTGTCATTTATACTCTTTTAAATGACTACATCGCTAGTACAATAATAGGATAAAATCCATGGCCTCTCCTAATCATTCTTTCATCTCTCATCACCCTTCTCTACCCAATATATTATAACTATGAAATGCATATACGATAAAATTAAGTAAAATATTATCTCACCTAACACAAATACATATAATGAGCACACATGGCATTTAATCATCTAAATGCTTCATATCTATGTGTAAGATGAAAGTAACTATGTACTCACTTGTTAAAAGTGGATGACTTGTAATTTGGGTAGAGCTTCGCCTAACACCTTATCTTTTCCTTTGATAAGACCAAGGTATATATATCACTAAGTCTTAGTCTTAGTCCTTGTTTTATCATTATTGCGACTATGATAACGATAGTCTAGATTGATCATTAATCCCAATGTCTACATCAAGATCTATCAAGTAAGGAATAACATGGTAAGATCATATCGGAGGTAGGTTCTGTTTGGTATATAGAGTATACTATTTGGAAATCCAAATTTAAAAACCTCACAAAATTTAGCCTAGACATTACCCCCCGTAAGTAGATCAATTAGTATTATGACTTGGAATCACTGATAAATCTTATTTATAAATTCATAAAAATGACTATGAATATAAATATAAGTTACACCTAAAGCATAATAAGTCTAGCTTAACTTACAGAGATTCCTGACAAAACTTCGAAAAGTTCACTGGCAGAATTCCGAGCCGAAAACTTCTATTAGTGGGACTCTCCAACAATTCAGAGCTGTACTAAATGCTTCAAAAAAATCTAGGGAAAATTTAGGTAAAACCTCAGAGAATTACAAAGAGAGTTTGTTGAAGGTGAGGAATGAATGAAGGTTTGGCCTTCTATTCATAGCCAATATTTTCTAGGCATGCCATGCGTATCCAAGGGACGCGCCACACATTCTTGCTACATTATTCCAGCAGTTTGCTTCCACGTGTCGAAAATTGGGCGGGCTGCGTCCCACCTTCTAGAAACAGTGCGCGTGGGAAGTTTATCAAATTTTCTAAAAATCATATCTTTCTCATAAGAGCTCTGTTTTTCACTGCTAGAAAAAAAGCCTTCTACGACGCGCAATGCACGTCGTAAAACGCTCAGACGACGCGCAAATGCATGTCAAGGAAGGCCCTGTCATAACGAGAGACGACACGCTTTTGCGCGTCGTCTATAGACGACGCGTATTTATGACGCGCATTTATGACACGCATTTACGACGCGCATTGCGTATAAGGCCCTGTCATAAAGGAAGACGACACGCATTTGCATGTCGTAACCTTACAACACGCCTGTTTATGACACGCAATGCGTATCAAGGAATCCCATGTCATAAAGGAAGAAGACACGCATCTTTTGAGTGTCATAATTTTGTTTTTAAAATTATATGTTTTTGATAGATTTACTAATTTTCAAATTAAATAACACATTAAAAGCCTCATAATACAAAATAAAATACCATAAACAATAAAAGATAATTCATTGCACTATTATGTCAAATACAAATAATCATTCCAATAGTAAGTAAATGTAACACATTGCTAATATTGCATAATATTTATTATAGAAAACAAAACATGTACAACATTAAAAGAAACCCATGACTAAATTCTCCTTTAACAATTTCCTTTCTAAAAGAATAACCTGATGCAGGAACTTTGAGAGGCTTCAGGGCATGGAAGGAGGTTGCTAGAGCTGTCAGAACCTGCACATGGCAAATCGGTAACTTAACATGCAATACAATAAAGAAATCCAACATTATTTATTTTGCAAAAGAGTACCTATAGCACCAATGTTTATGAAGGTCCCCATGGCTCCATCATTACCCCAGTCCATGTACTCCAAAATCTTTCTTGTTCCTGCAAGCTGTAATGGCATTCCTGCAAGTTCTCCTTCTCCCATGGATCCTTGAACAGAAACCTGAATGAATTTTAAACTTTTATTTATATTCGAATATTTTTTTGTTGTATATAAAATAACTGAATTTGACATTTACAGTTTAGGAGTTGGAATTGGAAGAATCATAATCTGTCATGCCTTTAATTGGCAGGAAATGGAATGGAATTTAACAAAAAAGGAAGAATAGAATTGAATAGTGAATCCCATCAAACATTGAATTTGAAGGAATCTGATATAATTTAATTCCATCCATTTGCCAATCAAACATGCCATGGAATGGAATCTCCAATTCCAATTCCATTAGAACCATGATAAGCATACCTTAACACGTTTTCCATCATCTGAAAATGATAGAGCAAGAACTCGAACAAGTTCCATCAAAGTACCTATTCGATATACATCCTGTACATAAATATAATTTATATTTATATTTTATAACAATTCAATTATTGAAAAAGGAAGTGTTCCTCACTGTGTTGGGGTTCAGCTTTGGCTATCATCAACATTACAAGTTGTCTCAGTATTGTCCACCGCCACATGGAATAAGCTGCATAAGAAAGTTCAAAGGAAGGAAACCAAATTCAAAATTCTTAAAAAAATTAAAAAAAAAAAGCATCCAAGGACTTTGGTACCTGTAAACTTTAGTTCCTTATCCAACTTATCCTGCAATACATCCTTCACACCCTTCTCATCCGTCACGAAAACCCCCATGGCCTATATAAATCAAACATCAAAGCTTCAATAACAAAACCAAAGGGCAAATCTGTCAATTTTTTTGGAAAAATCAAACCCGGAGAAACGAACCTGAGGGTGGAGGAGGTGCACCACGCCCCATTGCCGCTAAATCAGGGTTGACATTCCGACCGGCCTCCTGAAGTATGGTAATAAGTTCCTTAGCAAACCGAGCACTTGCTGCTGTAAAGAAAGTGTATGCTGTCCCTTTAGCCCCGACTCTTCCTGTTCTCCCAATCCTATGAACATAATCTTCCAAGGAACACAGGAAATCATAATTTATCACATATTTCACATCCTTCACATCTGCATTTTCATTTTCATTTTTATAAATAATCAAGAATATGAATCATTAAATATATAATAATTAGTTGAGAAATTAAATGTATCTAAGCCACGAGCTGCAACACCTGTAGTTGTCATTATTGGACTTTTACCATCTTTGAATTCGGATAAAACCCAATCTCTTTCTGCTTGACTTTTATCTCCATGGATTGATAATGCGGGCCACCCGTCCATTCTGAGCTGGCGGGTGATTTGGTCACACCCTTTTTTCGTGTCCATAAAAATTAGAATTCTACTCCCATCCATGATGTCATCCAACAGTTTCACCAATCTGAAAAAAAATTATCAAATTTTATTATTTTAAAGCGTCTAAAAAGTTGAAAATAAAAAATCATCTATAAAAACGGTCTGCTTACTTGTTGTACTTTTGATTCTCACTAACAATATCCACATGTTGCTGAATCGAATGGTTAGCTTTTAAGTCTTGTGAACCAATCACCACCTGTCCAAATTTTAAATGTAAAAAAAAAAGGATTAAATATGAACATATGGTGAAAATAGAAAAAAAAAGTAATTACTTTGTATGGGTTGTAAAGAAACTGTCTTGCAAGTTGTTCGACTTCCTTTGGCCATGTAGCACTTCAATACAAGGTTTGACGATCTGGTCGAATCTGTGTATCATCAAAAAGAATCAAGACTCATTGTAAAGATTTAGAAAAGTTGAATACCTTAAGAGAGAGGATGATGAGTATAAAAATGTTGAGGAAAAAGTTGACCACCAATGCAATTGTGGTATAAGAACTCAACAACAGTTCCAATACACGGTTGGCAACACCAGGGTGGAGAAGGTTTTCACCCATTAAACCATCTGACTTTAGTTTCACATAAGAAACTTCTGTCCAATATTGGAGGCCTATAAAGCTCAACACTGTACAGACTGCTGATATTGATAAATACCCCACACCCATAGGATACAATGTAAATTTCATCAGGGCAACAAAAGTTCCAGGATTTCATGAGATAAAAAATACATGATCTCCCGTGCCCACTCAACTGCTCACTATGCAGGATTATGGAGAAGCCCACAAACTATAACTTAGTTTGTACACCTCCCCAAGGTCTGATCTCAATATAAGTGACCTGCATCAGAATATTAAAGAATAGGAAACTCATACATCAAGAAGGAACCAGAGCATACTTTTAAGTTTTAGCAGACAATATGATTTTCTAACCAATTATCTTTAGATGCTCTTATCAACAACAATACCTTCAACTTTTAGGACAACCTCCGACTTAATCTTTTCAATGGAACCAACAACCAAGTTTGACCACAACTCTTTTTTTCCAATTCAAAGCTTGGTCAAGTGAAAACTGGTCTGGTCCAACACAGATGGTGGAAAACAACACGAAAATTCCTCTGCAATGATGATATGCTAGGGTTTTAGAAAGAAAGAAGAGAGGAAATGTTTAGAGAGAGAGAGAGAGAGAGAGAGCGAAATTCAAAATAAGGTATGGATGATTGTGATCTTCAGAGATGACGTACACTTCTCTAAACCATATCAGGGCGAACCCATACCATCTAGAACTGCAAAACAGAGAAAACGATCATCTTTTTCTTCAAACCCATAATAAGGTACTGTATTTTGAAAAGACGTTAAGAACAGTACCACAAATCTGATGCATCCTCCCCTCGGCCTTAAACTCTCTTCTCTCTCTTTCTGCTCGTTTTTTCTTTTCTTTCCCATTTTCTGTTCAGTCTTGTCGCGCACACACACAGACCATCTGGGAAGTAGGACGACGTGAACGATGGTGGAGGTGATAGCCGGTGGTGGCTGGTTTAGGGCTTTTAGAGAATATGAGATATTTTGTTCAGAGAGAGAAAGTGGAATCGATGAGAATGTAAGCTTCGGTTACTGTATACCAAAAAAACCGATGTAAGCTTGAATGAAAGTAGAATCGATAAGAATGTAGAGAGCCCCAAATTTAAACCTTGTCCAGTAGAATCGATTTGAGAGTGAGTGTTGGATTTATTGCTTCCCTTTCCCGGTTCGTTTACCCTTTAGTTACCATAGTCGATCAATTCAAGCTTTCACGAAAAACCCTAGGTAGCAACTGATAGAGACAAGAAGGATGGGGCGAAGGTAGGATTGGATCCGATTTCAAAGAGTAACAATAGATTTCACTGAAAACCCTTTCCCGGTTCGCTTGACCTTTGGTTACCTCAGTCGATCGATTCAAGCTTTCAATAAAAACCCTAGGTAGCGACCGAGAGAGACAAGAGGGAAAGGAAGGAGCGTCGATAATCTGGGCAAGAGGGAAAGAAGAAAAAGATGCGGGGTTTTTAATTTTTTAGGATTTCATTTTCCCCCCAGATGGAACGCGCGTTCCATTAAAATTTATAAAGCGACATCTTTAGACGACACACATTTTATTATAGGTGCCCTCCATGTTTTTTTTGTTTAGACACTAATTTAAGGGCACACAATAATGCGTGACATAAATCCTTAAATTTTTTGAAGAGACGACACTTTTTTAATGTCACTCTCTTTTGTATAACATAAATCAGTGACTGTCGTTGTTTGCGCGTCGTAAAATGGTCTTTTTCTTGTAGTGTTTTGACGTTCTTTATATCCATGCGTAGCTATCGATGAATACTACAACTTTCATTTAGAATCTGACGGCTAATTCTCAATTTATTATTAAAGTGTTATTTTTATAGGGTTAGACTGTTAAATTCCGTATAAAAATCATAACTCCTTCACACGAGTTTCGTTCTCGACTTTCTTTACATCGACAGAATCATGTTTACGAGATCATCAACTCTCGTTTACATTTTTTTGGCTAACACTGTAAAACCACATTTTCGCCTTACAATATAAATGACTAGTTACTTAATTAAGGATTTTAGATAGAAGGATATTTAGGATAAATAGTCTTGATGAAAGTCGTCGTAATCGGAAAAATGAACTCGTACATATGAAGAACGCCTAAATCTGACTTCTTAGGAGGAAGTTATGATTTTTAGAAGTTTCAGCATAGCAATGTACGAGACAGAAACCGAAATAGAAATCGGTCGATTTTTAGCTGAAACAATCTAAATGAGAGTTGAAGATCTCATAGATACAATTTCGTCAATATAAATACAGTTGAGAACGGAATTCATATGGACACGTTATGATTTTTATACAAACTTTAACATTCTATTCTAGTTAAAAGTATAACTTTAAAATAAGGTGATAATTAGCCGACCGAGTCTAAGTGAAATTTATAGATCTCATCCATAGCTGCGCATGGATATAAAGAACATCGAAAATAGAGCTCGTATGAAGAAGATATGAATTTTTGAAGAAACTGAATATTTGTGTGTGTTTGGGCGTGCGTCGACAAGGGGCGTTGCCTGCACTGACACTCCACCTAAAAACCACCACGTGTCACCCTCTGAATGAAGCCATGGCAGCATCCCCGACAAGATGCACGACACGCATCTATGGTGCGCGGCGCGCCTCCCGACTATAAAATAGACATCTCTGTTTTCTTCCATATCTCACATCATCTTCACTCCAAACTCTCTCACCTCTCTCCAAGATCCAACTTTTGGGGTATTTTCGGGAGTTTGAGGAACTCCACTTTACTAAAGCTCTTAGGAAGAGGGTCGGGTAAATAGAAGTGCTCAGTATCGAAGCCCTGCCTGCGATCTGCCCGGTTTTCGCTAAGATCCCTGTTAATACTTGTTAGATGCGTTACCTTCCAGTTGGATTGCATGCTAGTAGGATTACCAGATATCTTTTAATTGTCTAAGTAACTGTCCAGGTGAGTTACCTTACTATAATGTGTATTACAATACATATCCATGGGCGTTAGGATCTAGTAGACTAGAGTCGATATCATAGTCTCTAGGTGCTTAATGTTAGTGTATACGAAGTTAGCAGAGTAGAAATAATAGCCTCTATGTTCCTGTAGTAATAGAACCTAAAAGTGTAGTCTCTATGTATATAATATGGTTATGTATGTCGGGTGAGGCCTATTATGTGTGTAAGGAGGGTAGGGCCCATTCGGTAGTTTGGGTGGGGCTTGATTATAAGTAGGTTGAACGGGGCCTATAGTATAGGTTGGGCGGGGCCCGTTTATATGCTTAGTGGGCGGTGACTGATATATGTATTGTGGTATATGGTATTTTAGGGAACTCAGTAAGCTTCGTGCTTACCCAGTTGTTTATAAATGTTTTTTAGGAGCTTCATGGGTTGGTCAGAAGGGAAAGGTTTGACTGTACATACGCGCATTCACAACATGTTTCTGCATAATGTAACTATACTATGATATATTTGAATAAATAAAAATGAAAATTTTTGGGTTAAAATGGGGACGTTACGAGTTGGTATCAGAGCCCTGGTTTAAGAAATTAGATGAACATTCGTGTGACTCTAGATTCAAACCGAGGATTTGAATATCTTAACAAATCTTTAGAAAATAATAGTAATAAAAAGAATTCAATACGTACAGTCAGCCGGAGCTCAGAAAGGAAAGTGATTCCTAAAATATCCATATTATTATGATTACTAATATGTGAAATGTTAGGAATGCATGCTAGAATGTAGGCTAGGGATCTTATCAGGAATTGTAGAATAGAATTGCTTGATACTTAAGATGCATTATAGCCTAGGGAATTTTTTGTTAGTTGCTTCTTAGAACCTATATTGATATTAATTAGTTATTTAAAAAATGCGTTAGGTTGCATGCTCCTAGAATTAAATAGTTTCAGATTGCTTGATTTGGCTCTATTACACAACTCATGTCTATGTCCAACCATTGTAGTGTCAGGTCTTTCAGTAGGGTGAAGTGGAAAGGAAGGAGAATCTAGGAAGTGGAAAGGAAGAAGAATCTAATAATTAGTTAATATTGGTAGAAGTTCTTCCATAGCTAATAGTATGTCACAACTAGCAATTTAGGGTTGAGATTGTGGTATTTGTACAAAACAATTTCCTCTATGTAACCTTGTTGCATCAAATTAGTGAAATTCAAACTACAATGTTATATGAAATCATATGTGCATACATTTAAGGATCAAGATGAAATAGCCTCTCGTAATCCCAAGATAGGTCCAATAGCTAAATAAAATCAATTTTGGGCCTTTTCCAAAGAGTTCTCGCCCCAAAACACCCTAGGCCGAAAACTCCCTTCTTTGGGCCTTATTGGACCGAAAAACCATTTATTGGGCCAAATTAAGCCCAAAAGGCCATGCTCACACCAAACCCGAAAACCCTTTAAGCCTATAGGGTGTTTTCGACCACCCTATAACCGAAAACCCCCCTTGGGAAGCCTCTATGGCCGAAAACCTCCTAAGGTTTCGGTTGGGAGTCAAGACTAAAAAAAAGAAAAGAATTAAAATTATGGTGACACCTCACCACTTTACATCTCTTGAACCATAGAACAACCAAGCCAAGGATTGGATTAACCTTCATGCCTCCATGCAACACTCACAAGTACCCTCCATGCAACCAAGCTCCTTTTTCCCCCTCTCTTCCTTATGTTCGGCCGAAGAGACCCACACACACATCAAACACATTTTCACTCACTTTGCTCTCCAGAAATTTCCTCTCGTCTTTTCTCTCAAAATTTCGAGCATCATCACCACAAAATCAGTCTTAGGCATTTTGGTAAGTTCCTTGTGAAAATCAAAGTGCTTTTATACATGTTTGTGTTAAGATCATTCCATTTACACACCCATTTTCGTGTGTATGAAACTTAGAACACTTGAAATTTCGAGAATCTCTTCAAGTTACACAAGGCTAGGCTCAACAACTTCTTTCTTCTTCTCCCTATCACACGACATCATCAAGGTGAGCTTCATACCCCCATCATTTTGTGTTTTTCATACTTTTCCGGGTGGGGGGGAGGGGGGAATACAAGTCAACTTTCGTTTAACCGTTGGATATTTGCATGCACCTACATGTTTATTTAACAATTTGTGCTTATGATGTTGAATATCTCAAACTAACACACCTTAACATCGTGATTTACAAGCTTCATCTATGCTAAAATAAGTTTATCCTTTGGATAATTTCATGCATCATAGTTCTGTGTTGAAACGGAACAAATTCTTAGATAATAAGATTTTTATCATGTGATAGCTACATAAAAAGCGTGAAATAAGTGTTGTTAACATCTTTATTACATAATATTTTCGTGGACTTGGTTTATTCACTAAAAAATGTCGAATTCATGGCATGCATATGTTCAAGCATGTTTAGCTCATGGACATATGCATGTTCACCTCTTGAACTTTACACCAATGTTTGAATAAAATAAGTTTTAAAGTTATTAAACGGGTGTTGTAAAAATCGCGACTTATTAGAGTCAAAACAAAATAAAATATTTTGTGTCACAAAAACTTTCAAACCGGTTATGGTGCGTTAAACAAACTACAAACTCGATATTTTGCTAAAAATAATTTTTATTAGTAAAATAGTCGTAACTATGTTGTCACTATTTTGATGGCTTAAAACCTAAGATATTATGCTATTTTCACAACATATGTTACAATTAGACATGTTCACTAACGATTATTTGTAAAAAGTATTATAAATAATTTAACCAACATGGTATACAAAATAGAATTTATGACAGAAAAATTAGCGTGTCATAATTTGCCTATCATAAAGCTCATAAAGCAGGAGTAATAAACTGCATGTCATGAAATCTGTAAAACGCGTGTCATAAACAGCGAGTCATGAAGCCTGTGAATCGCATGTCATAAAACTTCAGTCATAAATTCACACTAGTAATGTCATTTTCATCATTCAATAATGGGAGTCAAAGTTCGCGTAAATCCGTTAAGGCTCTAGTGAGACACTATCTTCACCGTACCTACCTAGTGTACATTCTATATCCTGCATTATAACCAAAGTCTCCTGGAGGGAGAGTGAGATAGTTGTGTATAGATCTATACGGTGATTGACAACCCCACACCTGAGCTATTCGCTACAGCTAGAAAAGGCCAGTCTAGGGTGACAAATATCTTATCGATTCTGACGCCTGAAGAACGTCGCAAAAGGCATAACAGTCACATCAAGCATGGTTATAATGACTCAATTAGGGATTAACAACACTATTTTGATTTACGGGAAGCTTACACTTCACCAGTTTTATAAAAATTAAAACTGCATTTTTCCTCCCGTATACTATTGTTTTTCACTACTGGTCTAGGGTTTAAGACCACATTTTTCATACAACTGAAAATATTAGATTTTTTGGGAACATGCACTTACAATTACAAACAAAAGAAAACCAAGGACATGCATGCATATATTCACAATTTTGGAAACGAGGCTTACAAATCATTGTCATAGAAAATATCAGACTTTCTGGAGAAACACCAACCATTTTAATCAAGTATGTTACAAATCTTTGCATACAAATATGCTTTTGAACTCACCAACATTCAATGTTGACGATTTTCAAAATGACTTGTATTCTCTGGGAACCAGTAAGCAGGTACCTAAGATTCGGATTTGCTGCATTTTGGAATTACTTACTTTTATGTCACTTTTGTGTAATTCATGAACAAATAAAATATGTAAAAAATGTATGTTGGTATCTCTTAATGTATGTTTCCTGGGTTGCTATGTCCATTTATATTCAATTGTGATGATACTTTACAATAACATCATCCGCCCCCGGACGTTTCTGCCGTCCTGGTTCGGGGGTGTGACATAGTAGGGTGGAGTGGAAAAGGAAGGAGAATCTAGGAAGTTTAATATATGCTTGATAGGGTATATATTCGTAAGCTAGGGCATCAGTAAAGATGCAAAGTCCTAGTGGAGTTTAGGAAAACCTGTTGTATGTGCCCATGGGGCACATACATATATATTTTTAGCGTTCATCGAGTATAGTATTGGAAGTGACTTGGAAACTGCAAGACAATTTTTGAGACAAGTATAAGTAGGTCTGAAATGTAGTAGAGGCCTATACTACCCGAAGCATGGGACTCAAACTTGGATCAGGAGAATTCATAAAGTTGTTAAGGAACTGGTAGTTAGGTGGATAGTGTGGCTAACACTATAAATTCGTATTGAGTTATTTCCGTTATTATCTGTTATACGGTGATGTCTAGGAGAGTGACTCTAAATTAAGGCCCAAATGACCATAAAAGATCAAGTCCGAATAAAGTAGAATTATGTAAGTGAGTTGGTTCTGAGAATGTCACACCCTCAGTCGGCGGCAGACACTTTGAACTATGTGACGTTAGAATGTTAGATCACATATATTGAACATACATTGAATAGTACAAACCAATATAAAACATACATATCACTTCCTTTATTGATAAAAATATTACATCGGAATGTATTTCTAAAATACTAGAAATTCTAATATAAAAGGTGTCTTGACAGTTAGGCATAACTATAATGATGATAGTTAGGCATAACTTTTGAGAGTTATACTTATGCAGAACTATAACGATAACATCATCATCATCCTTTTGTGCATTCTTTTGACTCCTGTAAGTGTTCCATATCCAAGATTTTTATTCTAAGCTTCTAGATCTAGGTTTCTTCCATCTCTTGATTTCCTAGGAATACGTCTGGTTTTGAAAACATCAACATAATGTTGGTGAGTTCACATGTTTGATTATTATACTTTGAAAATACCTTTTTATGTAACTTCGTTAAGTTGTATAAGTATTTTGATTCTTTGCTTTGAAAATATTATTTTACTATTCATAGGTGCTATGGCTTCGGTGATTCTCATTAATCCTATGTACTATTAGTGTATCCTTGGTCTTAAGTGCATACTTATGGGAGGAGGGTACTCTTATCTATAGAGGAAACCGACTAAGAGTAAACTTTCATACTCAACATAGGTTAATCGTATACCATCCAACCTTAACCTACTTGACAGTTTTCTTATGACGTAATTAGAATCCCAATTCTTTATTGTATAATTATAATTAATATATAATTATATTTAGGTAGATATTCCTATTAGAGCCAAACTGGAGGAGTAGTGTAATAGCCATTATTAGAGTTGAGTGACAGCATAATATAACACTATTATCTGTTTGGATTAAGTGTAGCGACGACATAATGTACTACTATTATTCGTTTGGATTAAGCATAGTGACGACATAATATATTATTATTATCCTTTGGATCGAGCGTAGCGACAACATAATATACCACTTTTATCCGTTTGAGTTGAGCGTAGTGACGACATAATATACCATTATTATTCGTTTGAATCGAGCGTAGTGACGACATAATATACTACTATTATATGTTTGAGTTGAGCATAGTGATGACATAATATACCACTATTATCTATTTGATTTGAGCGCAATGACGACATAATATACTACTATTATCCGTTTGGGTCCAGCGTAGTGACAATAAGAAATGATATTATTTCTATGATTTAGGAAGAGTAACGACTAGGTACAATCTCTTCTTAAAGAGTTGGCCAGAGTAACGACTAGGTAAACTATTTTCCTAGAGAGTTGGCCAAAGTAATGATTCGGTAAAATGTTTTCCTAAAGAGTTGGTCAGAGTAACGACTAGGGATAATGTTTTCCTAGAGAGTTTTTACCAGTATAACGACTGGGTATGCGTAAGTTCTGAGTGTTTGAGTCAACGTAACATCTAGGCATAATATTATCCATAAAATTTTGGCAGTATCTATCATGCATAATATTATCCTAATGTCCTAAACATAATTATATAACTAATTCTATATAGTTAGTAATAATTATGAAAATTTTGTTTGATATAACATGTATTCTGCCTGTAAAAGGTTTGAAAACTGTAAAATGGGGTCCTGAACTCACTCTTGATGCGTGAAACTGTTGATGCATGGTAGAATCGAGGCAATCTTATAAAGCTTCCTAAGTTTGGGTTGAGGATATTGATTAAAAAATGGGACAAGAAACCTAGATCTAGAAGCTTGATGTTTGTTTGTTGAACCAGCACACTAGGAAACCTTCTTATTCTTCAAGCTATCAAAAGCACTAAAATGAGCCAAGAATCACCAAAGGGGATTATGGTTAGGGTTTCAGGGGTTTGAGAGTGATGGAGGCTGATGGTGACCAAACCTTGCCCTCACTTTCCTTTAAATAGGGCTCAAGGCCCTAAATTTAGGGTTTTTGCCATCAGATGGTCGCCACGTCGTGGCCCCATACCTGCCACGTCGTGGGGAACAAAAATGCTCCGCGAACCTTCTTGGCTATCCCACGTCGTGGGGACACCTTTCCACTCCGTGGCCAACAAAATCCTTAAAAAAATCATAATGAACTTATACTAAATTATACATAGGATTCTGGATGTTACAGTGCTCTACCAATCACTAGTATTCAACGAGAAGCTGCTTAGAAAAACACTAAAATGTTCATTTCATTTGAACAAAGAAGAATACAAGTATGAATACTATTTTGCGGATGGGATATACCTAAGGTGGACAACTTTTATGAAATTATTTGCATAGACAACTAGGAAGAAAACACTTCAATACAAATAAGAAGCAACAAGAAAAAGACATGGAACAAGCTTTTGGCATACTAAAAACATGTTAAGGGCATAATAAGACTCGCTGCATGTTCAACTAATCAATACATAAGTAAAATATGATGTATTGTTGCCTTAATTACATAAAATGATACTGAAAGATGAAGACCTTGTTATATGTCAATTACATGCTAAAAAAATTAATGAAATATGATTATTAAATTGCACCACTAAAAAACTCACCACTAATTTCAATAGGATCTGGACGATCACATTGAACGTAACTATATATCTTCTCTAATAATTTCTTTTAAGTATCATTTTATAATTTTGATTATGGCTTTTTAAATTTCCATGTGTAGTAGTGTGTTTTGTAATTCAATTTCATTTTTAATTTTGGTTTTATTTATGTAACTTTAACTTAATAGATATTTTAATATTTTCTTTATAAAACATATGGGTTAGAATGGTTGGAGAAAAATGATTACTATGAGAAAAATGAAAATAAATTGATTAAAAAAAGTGAATGTGATCCTAGATGACAAAAATAAGATTGAAGCAATGGACTCATCCATTTGTTTTATGGTAATAAAAAGTCAATTCTTAAAATTTACTTTTGTATCATTCCACTAAAATTATTCAATTTGATAACAATAACTAAAATATAAATCTATTAATTTCAATTTTTAGTTACTACACATTTAAATTCACAACTATTAAAATAATAAAAATAACTAAAATATAATAACTTTGTATGTACAATACCCTAAAATTATAACATAGGACGTCCTATAACACATCATGATTTAAGCAACTCAAGTGTTCGTTTGGCAAAGATATAATTGACAGCCCTAAAATTACCAAAATACCCCCATACCCACGGACTAAACAATAAAATGATTAAAATCTTCCTCATTCATCAAACTTTCTCTCAGAATCTCAACAGAAAGAACCTCTCTCTCCTTAAAAAATGGGCAACACTCCTCACCGGAGATCGTCATCATCATCATCATCTTACTTTTCCGGCTGTATCTCGCCGTCGTGCGTTCCATCTCATAAGCAGTACACACTCATCAACGACGGCAAACACATCAATGGCTGTGATCGATGGCGTCGGAAGTGGAGAAAGCTGATCAACACAGTGATTCGAGAAAGCAAGAAGAGCATCTATGGATCCCCAAAACCTTTGACATTCCGGTACGACGCTGTTAGCTACTCGCAGAATTTCGATGAAGGAATTCATCGGTGTGAGTATTACGATCAGCACGGACGTCGATGCTCAATTGCTCACAGGTGATTCGATATTCCGATTATAATGCACGTAAGAGTTTCCGAGATCGGATTTTGTACAGAAAAATCAGTATGTGTGTGTGTGTGTGTGAATTGATTTGAGCAAGATTAATTCTGTGATTTGAGCAAGTTTAATTCTGTGAATCTGTGTTTATGTGAATCGATTTAGAATCTAAAACTAAAAAATTTAGGAGTTTTGCGTATTTAATTACATACTTCATGCAAATTTTTGGATTACAATTTACAAGCAATTAGGAATTTTGGATTCAACCCTTCAGTTTGATGTACTTTTTGTTTCGATTTTGATTCACGAAATTGAATTTTTATACAACAAATTTTGATAAGTGTGTGTTGCATATACATATGCGTGAATCGTGATCTAATCTACACATATACCTAAACGAAAAAAAAAAGTATTTATTGGACAACGTAATTACATTATTGAATATTGATTCAATTTGTCTCCTATAAAAGATAGAATTAAATTTTTAATCGATACAAATACTTTTTCTTTTTTTATTATGCATAAACAATTTCAACAAAACACGATATACTCATTTTGAGACTGAAATTGACATAAGTTGGATGAGTTTTAGAAAAAAAGAAATTGTTGCTTTTAAATCTATTCCACGAATATTGTGGTAAAAATAATAAAAAATAAATTTGCAACGAAAAAAGCACATGAAGTGAAAATAATTCGTTTTAAAGGGCCCACAGTGATCGTGTCTTGCTCCAGTTTAGCAATTAGCGGTGAGTGATGATTCAAATGATGATGAGTAGACTAAAAAGTGACAATCGACAATTTAATGGTATTATAATTATTTTTGTTGCATAGATTTGGTGAAAAGGAATTATTTGTTTGAATTATATCATTATGAGTAAATTACAAGTCCTTATTGTTTGGGTAATTTGCGCGTTTGGTCCCTAACTTACTTTTTTAACTCGGAAGGTCTCTACTATTTGTTTTTGTTAGACGTTTGGTCCCTACTGTTTGTTTTTGTTACGCGTTTGGTATCTGTCTTACCTAAAAAAACTATTATTTAAATAGGGAAAATTTGTGGGGTAGGTAAAGTAAGGTGAGGGGGTGGGGTTGAGACTGTGTGTATTTAAATAAATTAAAAAACTAAGGACAAAATAGTCTTTTTAGGTAAGACAGGGATCAAATGCGTAATAAAAACAAACAGTAGGGACCTTCCGAGTTAAAAAAATAAGTTAGGGACCAAACGCGCAAATTACCCTAAACCGTAGGGACCATTCGTGTAATTTACTCTATCGTTATAAAAGATTGGGTTGTAAGAAAAAGAAGAAAATTATTTTTTTGCTAATACGTGAATTGAGTTGGCTTATACCGTGTTATTTTATTTGTGAGCTGTAAATCAGGTATATCATTTCGTCTGAAAGATATAAATCGGTTGGTTTATACTGTCTCATCTCATGTGTAAGTTGTAAATCAGATACAACATCTTGTCTGAAAGATTAAATCAGCTCAGCTAGTTTATGTTGTCACGTCTCACTTGTGAGATTTCTCATCTCATTTGTAAGTTGTAAATTAGAAACAACATCGTGTCTGAAAAATTAAAAGTTTATGTTGTCACGTCTGACTTGTGAGATGTAAAGCAGCTATAAGATCTCTTCTAAACAAATTCAAATCAAGTGTATCTAGTCAAATGTGTAAAATGTAAGGCAAATAGAATATTTGGTTTTGGAAGATATGAATCAATACTTAATGTTTCTTAAGAAGCGTTAATCCATGTCAATAGTTTAACACGTAGAGAAGATAAATACAGATCATATGTATTATCATGGTAAACAAGACCAAATTGTTTTCACTATAAAGTCCCAAAAAATGACCGATGATAGATAAATAATAGTGACATAATAACGATAGAAATTCTAGAATATGTAGATCATAGTAGATAACTCTAATATGACAACAAAGTAGAGTCTTAAATCTACGCCCATTTAAATAAAATAAATGTCCATAAAAATCATAAGAAAAGACAACAATATAATAATACGACACATATAAAATTTGTCAATTGGAAAACAAAATAATGAATAAGAATCACACATGTCAAACTAGTTTACAGGTCAAATATGTAAGAAAAAAACATGGTTACCTTAATATGAAAAAAACCAAAATTATTTACATATTTTTATAATATTGAGTTTTTTCATGCAAAGTGTAAATAGTCATAAGAGTCACTAATGTGACATGGAATTGGCCCAATACGGGTAATGAACTTTTCTTTTTGTTCACATTTATGTAACCATGTTTTTTTCATACACTTTTGACCAATAAACGTATTTGACATGTTTATGATATGGTAATATCACCGGTAATTTACAATCATATTATCCTATTTTGAATAGGTCAAACTAGTTTAATGGTCAAACGTGTACGAAAAAAACATGGTTACCTAAATGTGGACAACGACAAAAGTT
Organism: Lactuca virosa; assembly: GCF_052849685.1. NCBI lineage: Eukaryota > Viridiplantae > Streptophyta > Magnoliopsida > Asterales > Asteraceae > Lactuca > Lactuca virosa. The sequence goes on along the minus strand of NC_136428.1, from coordinate 189,127,797 downwards.
CGTTACCTTTTTAGGTCATTAACCCTAAAACAAATTCACAAAACAAAAATGATCGTATGCAAGCTGAAGAAGAAAAATCGAGGAAAAAAAATCAAAAAATAAAGTCATGAGTCAAAATCAGGTTTCCTAAAATTGAAAAAAACGAATGTTCTAATGTGTTGTTTTGGAAAATATAAGATGTATTAATTATGTGGAATATTACTATAGTTAAATATAAAATGCATTAATCATACAAAATATTTATATTTAAAAAATGTGAAATACATTAATTATGAAGAATATTTCTTATAATTAATGCATTTCACATTTAATTATGATAAAATTTCTCATAATTAATGTTTTTTACATGTAACCTTAAGGCATATGTTAGAAAAAAAAAAATTCCAAATCATCCTCTTCACATATAGATTTTTTTAGCCATCTTCTTTTTTATAAATTTTGTTAAACAAAATGTTATTAATTTAAATTATTTCTAGTAATTAATCATTTTTAAAAGTTTTCTAATGAAATAAATTATTTTTTAAATAAAAAAACTTCATAATAATAATGATAAATAAAAACGTTATATTACAAACATTATATTAATATTATACATTTTGATCATTTTGAAAACGTTACGTCCTTGACATCAACACACTAACTACTTAATAAAAAGTACATGTAATTAATTTTTCCACTCATATTGTCATGAACATCCTAGTACTCAACTTAATACTCTAGCAACACCGCAACCAACTACCACCACCTCTTTCTTCCCTTATAGTTGTCTCCTGAGGTAGAAATGACAACTAATGTGGTTGCATAACTGTGATTGTGTGTATTAAGTTTTGAATGCTTTAAAATGGTTATATTAAACTATAAATGTTTGTACTAAGTTGTGAATACGAAGGAAATATAACACTCGAATCCATGTATTTTCCTTTTTGGTCCTGGAAACAAAATTATATTTTCGAAAGAGGTCCCCTCGTATGTTGGGCGTATATCTATGTACGCTTAGCGTACATGGGCATGATGGATCGGGAACCTGAGCCACGTACGTGGGGCGTACGAAGCATATGCGGGGCGTACGTAGCCAAATTTTAAACCTTAATTTTAGGGCATGAGTCCTTTTTAAACACATTTATGACCTTTGGACCCTCACCCTTATCAGCCTCCACTGCTATTAACGTCCATAAAACCCTAGTTTGCCTTTGAGAGTGATATTTGAGCTTGAAAGTAACTTTAGTGGCCTTTTTGGTGTGTTTGCAGGAAGAAGAACTTGGTGATAAAGCTTTCGACGTGGTTGAGCTTCAACATCCTGAATCTACATCATCTTAGGAAGCTTTTGAAGGTAAAAAGCTCATACCTTGTTGATCCTTTTGATAGTTAGAGTTAGGGTTGTTTATAAGCTCATTTTGGGTCCATGGATTCTCTTTTGGGAGTTTGGGCAACTCTAGAAGCTAGAAATGCTAGATCTTGGTCCCTATGATGTGTTAGAAGCATTAAAATGTTATCTTGGTGGTTGTTATGAAACCATGCATGAATCTAGTTCCTTTATTTGAGCTTTGATGAACACAAATGGATGTTGGACTCCGACAAGACATTCGAAGGCATAAATTTTCCAACTTTATGCCCTAGGACCCCTTTTATGACCGAGATCTGGAAGTTAGATTAAGTGGTTGTATGGATTAAGCACCAAATGACTTAAGGTGCTGAGTAGCTCAGTACGCTGAGCGTACCAGGGTGTATACAACGCTTACTGCATGTCAGTTGAGTATGCTGGGCGTGCTGAAATTACGCCGCGCGTACGCCCCCAATGGGTTTTCAGACTTTTGTTGGTATTTCGGACTTTTGTTAGGCTCTTGGATCATTGGGTCTTAGTTGGTTTTGGGCTTTGACCTGTTTAGAGTAGGTGGGCCTTTGAATTCTGCCAATGGGCCTTAAGTGGTGTAGTTGGGCCTTTTGGGCCTTGGAGCCCATTATTTCGTTTGGGCCAAGAATGGTTAGGCCCATTTTGGGAAAGACAAATGGGCCCTTATCTTAGGAGTTTGGACTTAGGGTTTAGGACCATGATTTGGGCTTATGAACTAATTCTGATTAGGGCCTTTTGTTTGTGATCGTGTGGGACTTTCCTGTTCAGCAGCCAAGCATTTTGTTGTTTCCAATAGACTGAGGTGAGTTTTCTCACTGTATCAATGGGTCAAAGGCACCAAGGCCGGCTCATTATTTATGTTATTTGATTCAGATTATTTGTATGATATGTGTATGAAAGACCCGGGTTTGGCCCCTGACATTTATATGAAATACCAGGATGTAGCCCCTGGCACCTGCATTAAAAGACCAAGATCTGGCCTCTGGTAGTTGCATGAAAGACCGGGATTTGGCCCCTGGCAATTGTATGGAAGACCGGGATTTGGCCCTCGACAAGAATTATATGTAAGACTATGATTTGGCCCATAGCATTAATTTGTATGTTGGTATGTGGTACTTTGGGGGAAACTTACTAAACGTTTGCTTACAATTTGTGTTTTTGGTTTTAGGTACTTCTGGTACTAAGGGGAAGAGTCCGGCATGATGGCACAACATTCTCTCATGTTATTTCCACATTTTAGATATTGTATTCTGATGATGTGACATTTATACATTGTGATGGTTTTGGAACAATTTTTATATCTGTAGTATTTGTTTTAAAACTGAAAACTTTTATTCTGGTTTTTGGCTGTTACAAATTGGTATCAGAGCCTTGGTTTGAGGGATTTGGGCACACTCTCGTGTGTTACAGAACTCAAACTAAGGAAATGATAATCTTTTCAAACGAAAAAAAAAGAATTATATTTTTCTAAAAAAGGTTTTCTTAAGTAAAAAGGGTGAGTGCAATGCGTGCGATCGGCCGAGCTCAAGTAAGTGTTTGCCAAATTACCCATGCTTATGTATTACGATTAGTATGCTTGATATGTGAATTGCATGCTAGAGTAGGGATAATGATACCTTTAGGAATGATGTGATAGGGTTGTCTGATTTGTGTGATGCCTTATAGCCTGGGAAAATTGGATGCCATGTATTACTCGGAATCGATGTTGACTCTATTATTTGCTAAGTGTATGCTTTCAAGGTTATATATGATTACGATTGCATAGCCCTAGAATGATGGATTCTGCCTCATTTCTTGTTCCTTGTTTGGTTGTGGACTTTGGGTAGAAACTTTATTTGACAGTCTATGTGATTCTATTTGTGTATAACTTGCGTGCATAAGGAAACCAACGATGTTTATTGAGATTTCTAGTTCAGTGAGGGTTGAGAAATCCTAGAAGGTTCTAGGAGATATGTGTTGTGTTGTATGGGTTTTGTTCCTAAGTATAGTATGGTGAGTTGGAGGAATCAGGTCTGACCTTGAGGAAGGTATAAGTAGGTGTGGAAGGTAGTATTGGGCCCATACTACTGGAAGCACATGACTTGTACCCAAGACGAGCGCAGACCTAGAAACTCTAAGGAGACCAGTAAAGAGGAGTCCCCTCAAACTTCTTTATCGATTGTTTTCTATGTTGTATTTTCATTTTGAGGATGGTGATGACTACACGCGGAGGTTTCGGTTCAGGATTGGGCTTTGGTTTAGGTTCAAGTTCAGGTGTTGAACCAATCGATAAGAGGCTACGCGAGTTGATTGTAGCTGAGGTTACTCGTGGCATTGTTGACGCTACCTTTGTTATTTTTGGTACCGTCAAGGAGGGGATCCTATGGATCTTGGAGGAGCCACTCCTGTCCTGTCGTATCGAGATTGTCGCAGGTCAGATAGGGGCTCGAAATCCCTCGTTACGGGAGTTGAAGGCACGCGGAGTGCCTGAGTTCTTTGGGGTTAAAGACCCTATCGCTAGCCGCCACTGGATCACAGAATGGAGAACGCTCATCGTACGATCTTTTGCCCTGAGGCGACAAAGGTGGGATTTGCGTCCTATTTGTTGAGGGATAGAGCACGGGACTGGTGGGAGGAGCTTACTTGGTGTGATTTTGTACATAAGTTTTATCGAGAGTTTGCACTGGCTATTGAGGTGCAATAGCTGGTGAGCGAGTTTCAAGATCTTCACCAGACTACAGAGACTGTGGTGAAGATCACCACCAAATTCAGAGAGAGGGCATTCTTGGTTCCGCAGTACGTTACGGATGAGGAGATGAGGAAGACGAGATATCATGCTATGCTGAGGGTTGATATCAGAGAATTTTGTCTGCAGACCGATGTGAGTTTTCTCAATGTATCAATGGGTCGAAGGCACCAAGGCCGACCCATTATACAGATTATTTGTGTGATATGTGTATGAAAGACCCGGGTTTGGCCCCTAGCATTTATTTAAAAGACCAGGATGTGGCCCCTGGCACCTGCATGAAAGACCAGGATCTGGCCCCCGACAGTTGCATGAAAGACCAGGATTTGGCTCCTAGCAATTGTATGGAAGACCGGGATTTGGCCCTCGGCAAGAATTATATGTAAGACTATGATTTGTCCTACAGGATTAATTTGTATGTTGGTATGTGGTACTTTGGGGAAAATTAACTAAGCGTTTGCTTGCCGTTTGTGTTTTTGGTTTCAAGTACTTCCGGTACTAAGGGGAAGGGCTCAACATGATGGCACACCTTTCTCTCCTGTTATTTCCGCATTTTAGATATTGTACTCTGATGATGTGATATTTATACGTTGTGATGGTTTTGGAACAATTTTTATATGTGTGTAGTATTAGTTTTAAAATTAAAAAATTTTATTCTGGTTTTGGGCTGTTACAGGAAATATGCCTCAAATTTTAGTATTATTTGTGGTTATGACATTGTTTCCTTTCTTAGCGTAATTAACAGTTTAATAACTATAAACTGTTGGTTTTAGAGTTTTCAATGTTTGCTTTTGTTTTCTATTTGAACCAATATATATATATATATATATATATATATATATATATATATATATATATATATATATATAGTTAGTTAGTTAGTTATGTGGATTTAACTAATAGGGGTAGTTTTGGATGACTGTTCTATTAGTGCTTTAAATAAGATGGATTTCCTGATTTGGAAACACTCTCATATCGTGAATAAGATTTGACAATTCAATCTTTCTATTCTCTTCTTGTTCTAATTGTTTTGTAACAAATTTGTATCAGAGCGTGTGGTTTCACTCACGCTTGTTGATTCTTCTTCGTCTTACGAGTTGATTGATCTTCTTTTCTTCAATCGATTCTAGGGTTCCGTTCTCCTATGGATTGGAGTTGTGATTTTCCTCTCAAACACTTGTTTTTCAGTTGATAGATCTTGTTTTCTTCGATCGTTTGGATTGAATTTGTGATTTTCTGCTCAAAAACTTGTCTTTGAGTTCTTCGGAGCGATTATGTCTTTGGAATCGTTTCATTGAGTCTTGTTTGTTTGTGTTCTTTTCTGAATCGTAATTTCTGGTGTTCGATTTAAGGTGGATCTGATTGAATTTGGAGAAGGATAGTTCTCAACTGAAATTATTTTTCAATCAATTGTTTCTACTGAGTACGTTGATTCTTGGTCACCAATTTGGTGTTGTTGACTATTTTGTTACTAAGAAATCGATCTCCTGTTTGATTGTTCCTAGTTATCAAGTTGACTCAAGAGTCAAAGATTATTTTTCATAATACAAGAAGAAATGCCTCCACAGAAGATTAAGATCGATAAGTTCACTGGTAAGAATAACTTTAGTATTTGGAGAATCAAGATCAGGATGCTATTGAAACAACATGGTATTTGGATTCCTTTGGCTGGTCCCAAGCCTGATGACATGTACGATTCAGACTTCGCCCAACAAGATGAGAAGGCACATTCTACCATTCTTTTATCTCTGGTTGATGAGGTGATCTATGATGTAACGCCCGCAGATCCGGGCTAGTCAATTTAGAGATAATAGGGGTCGAAAACGACTTTTTGACAAAAGATTATTTAGAATAAATAATCTTAACCAAGTTGTAGAATACGTCTCAAGGTTTCTGTACATATAAAGAACGCCGAAATCCGAGTTATAACGAAGAAGTTATGACCCGTCGAAGTTTTACGGCAGAACCGGCACGGCACCGGGAGACGTAAATAGTGAATTTACGATAGAGCGACTTTTAGCCTTAGCGATCTAAACGAAAGTCATAGAAAACGTTAAACCGAGAATATACAAAAAAAGTACGCCCAAATCTGACTTCGTATGAGGAAGTTATGAATTTTCTAAGATTTGGCATAGCAGTGCACGACCCGAAACTCGAATTTTAGATCGAGCGGTTTTTGGCCTACGCGACTTAAAGGAGAATTGAAGATCTCATTAATAGAAACTCAACGGTAAAAAGACAGACGAAAACGGAGTACGTATGTAGAAGTTATGAATTTTACACGGACATTTAACATTATAATCTCCTCGTACTATTAAATTTAAGATCGGTCGAGAATTAGCCGACGGAGTCAAAATGAAAGTTGTAGATCTTATTTGTACCTACGCATGGATATAAAGAACGTCAAAAACGGAGGTCGTATGTGAAAGTTACGGATTTTAGAAGTCGGAAGTGTGCTGTGCGAAAATGGGTGATGTGGCACAATCTTGGCCATTGCTTTCTCCCCAAGTCTTGCCACTAGATGGTGACATGTGGCACCAAGTTCAGCCATTTTTCACCCTATAAATAGAACCACTCCCACCCTCATTTTCTTCACACATTTCCCATTCTTTCTTCTCTTTACTCTCTCTCTAGAACCTCTCTCTAGCCCCGAAACCCCCCGAAAAGCCTAGGGAACCTCCCTAGCACGAGGCGGAAGCCCCGGAGTGCTCGACGGCTCCGAGAAGAAGAGCTTTTCGGCTCGGGAACGCTGCTCCAAGCAAATCCCGGTTTTCTATAAAACCCGCTGTAAGTGAGCTACGCCTACGCTATTTTTAATATATCGTTTATTTAATTATAGTAGCGTTATTAGGAACTTATAATAAGTACTTGGGCTATTATTATGGGTTATATAAGTATTTTTTTAACGCTTATATAATAGTAATAATAGCTAGACTATTAATTAGTCTCGACGAATAATAGACTAAACTCTAGTGGTAATAATACTAGGTTTCGTCGAAGGAAATTATTTTTTTTAGAAGCGAAGCGCTGTCTGAGTTCGGAATCACCACCTTTTCAAGTGAGTGCATGGTCCCTTTCATCTTACACATAGATATGAAGGATTTTATATAAATTACGTGCTATGTGTGCATATTATCTTAATACTTGCTGTCTATGATGGATGAATGATTTTATACATGTTTTAAATGATTTAAATATATATTTATTTTATATCTACAAATATGTTGGGATAAAACATGGGTAGATGAAATAGTTGGTGTGTGATGAAATAAAATGATGAGAGATAGGTGATGATAGGAAGGTGATGATAATTAGGTGATGGATAGGTGATGATGAATCGGTGATGTAGGATGAAAGATACTATAACCTTGTCCGACAATTTGGAGATGTAGTCATCTACTAGAGTATAGATGGCGACCACAGACTATTCTAGACAACCCGTGGAAACACCAGCAGACTTATAACCTGTAGGTGATGAATTACAAGTTCAGGCGATGTTATGACTACGTATTCATGTGATGATACTCTAACCCTTACTATGAATTACGAGTTCAGGCGATGTTGTAACTACGTATTCATGCCCTAGGAACGAACATATAAGGAAATGTGACGTAAAGAGATGAGAGGTAAATACGACATAGGAGATGACCCTTAAGATAACTCTTTAGGGAATATTAAATGAAGAAAATGGGGATGGGTAATTGGGTTGATTGTTTGATTGTTTAAACATAATAATTATATTATTGTGGGTTGAAAACCCTATGTACTCACCAGGTTTCCCAACCTGACCCACTCAAGCTTATTTGTATCACAGGTGTCGATATGAAGCTACTTTAAACTGAGAGATTTAAAAGAGATGTAGATCACTAGTGTAAATGAATGTAAGTTTTGTTTATGCTTATGTTTCTGTATTGACGATGACATCCCAATGTTTTGAAAATGAATGAAATACATTTCTTCGGAAATGATTTGATAACGTATTTATCATGTTTTTCTGGGAACAAATTCCGCAACATTTTTATTAAAAGAGGTACTCTGATTTTTATAAAGCATAAACAAAAATCGGTCTTTTCTGGCCGTGAAAATGGGGATGTCACATATGAGGTAGCAGACGAAGTAACTGTTGCAGCCCTGTGGTTGAAACTTGAAAGTCTTTATATGACCAAGTCCCTAACAAACAAGTTGTTGAAGTAAAGATTATTCTCACTGCGTATGAAGGAATGAATGTTATTAAAGGATTATCTTGATGATTTGAATTCCATTCTTATGGATTTAAAGAATGTTGAAGTCAAGATTCATGATGAAGATGCTACTCTCATTCTACTGGTTTCTTTACCCTCTTCATATAAGAATTTTGTCAATTCATTTGTTGTTGGAAGAGATAATATCTCTATGGAGGAAGTTCATTCAAGTCTTCATTTTAAAGAGCTTCACCATAAATCCTCTGGGAATGGATTAGATAGTCAATTAGTTGGACTCTCTGTGGTGAACGAAGATAAAGAAAGAGGCAGAAAAAGAGGTAAAGATAAAGGAAAAGAGAATTGGAAGGGAAGCAGTAGATCAAAGTCTAAGACTGGAGGTTCAAATGGAACCTATAATGATGGTTGCCACTATTGTAAAGAACAAGGTCACTGGAAGAAAGATTGTCCACAGTTGAAGGAAAAATGATCAGTTGCAGTTGCAAAAGATGATTTAGGTTCAGAGGCTGATTTGGTGTTGTCAGTGACTGATTGTTGCAGTCAATCGGACGTTTGGGTTCTTGATTCTGCATGTTCTTATCACATGACATCAAGAAAAGATTGGTTCAGTTCTTATGAGAAGATGTCGACACGGAATGTTCTTATGGGCAATGATATGTCATGTATTGTTTTTTGAATAGGGTCCATAGCCATCAAGATGCATGATGGTACAGAAAGGACCTTAAATGATGTTCGATATGTGCCTACTCTTAAAAAGATTTTACTTTCTTTAGGAGTGTTAGATTCTAAAGGCTTCAAGTACAGTGGTGAAGGTTGAGTCACTAAGGGTGCTTTAGTTATGATGAAAGGGATTGTTTTGGTCAAAACTTACACAAGTATAAATCAACCAAATTGAATGAGAGGCTGTGATGTTCGAATTGTGCAATAGAGAAAGGTAAAGAGAATGATGTGATTGTTTACAAGGAAATCCCTTGATCCTTGCTAGGATCTTCGGCACAAAACCTTAGGAGCTGATAATGATTACCTGCCTTGATGATTTTATTAATATAAAATGATGATTACAGAGAATATTTCAGTAAGAACAAGTAAAAAAATTCGTAGAGTAAGCTAAGAGTACGTAGAGTGTCTCGTGTGCGAGATACATGTGTCAATTTATAGTCTAAACTAGCTAACAAGATGTCTGATATTTCCCGGATCCTCTATGACCAGCTTTGTGAACGTTGTTTGACTTGGTATTCTGGGTCTTTAGCATAGTTTAGACGAATCTCTGTTGAGAATAAGTCTTCTCTTGACTATTTCTGCACATGTGTTAATTAAGAACGAAATATAACCGTTATAAATGTTAGTAAATAATAATAACGGTAATAGTCGGGATCCTGAGATAGTTAAGGATCCTGAATTCTTTGTGGATCCTAGCCCTAACAATTGCCCCCAAGTTATCCCTGAAAATATAGGAGTTAATTTCGAGAATATTAAAGGGATAACTTAAAAATAAATTAAAAAGAGGAGATAAAGAAGAGTTTACAAATTGTCCCTTAATGGATAAGTTTTATCCATCTTGAGGTAACCGAGAAGCAGTCAAATAATCTTTTTTTATCTCTTCTTTTTTATAAATGTGGGCTTCCAGTATTGTCTTCTTTACTATCTTCAGTCGTCATCGTCTTATTGCGAAGGTAAATTTTCCTCTTACTTGTTTTCTTCTGTTCCTCCGATTTTCCTCGTCATGGTTATGAAAACTAGTCGTTCTCAAGCCAGCGTTTTTACTTCTCCCGAGAATGACTTCAGTGATCAAGCAGTCTTATCTTATGATGAGGTTTGCTCCTTCGACGATGAGGATATGGAATCGTTGAATTCCATTGGGGCTTTTCCTTCCAATGTAGTTTTTCGACCTTTTGAGACCACCGTTCAACCGGATTTTGTTTCTCCGATGTAGGTTTGCTTTCCCGAATACCCATTTACTCTAGGTTTAACTTATCCTTTTACTGGTATCGTTCGTGATTTCTTTTCGACTACCCAAATTTCTTATATCCAAGCTATGCATGTGGTTTGGAGGATCCTTTTTTAGATTGTTCGCTTGAATCAGTCCAAGAATATGGACATCGGGTTACCTGAGCTGGCTCTCATTTACGATCTTTCTACTTTTGGCAATTATCACTTCCTGTTAAGAGTGAAGACAAACAAACCCCATCTCATTCTGAAATCTAAACAAAATGATGGTGCTTGGAAGGAAAAATACTTCTTCTTGAGACGCGATTCGATTCCCAATGGGGATTCCCTGCCAAAAACATGGATTAAAAAGGGTAGGATTTGAATTCAAATTTTAAGGATCTTGAAATTTACTTCCCTTATTTCGTTTGTTTTGATGCAGCAATCAAATTTGAGGAGCTTGTTCCTGCTACTAGTGATTCTGAGGACAAGGTTTCTAAATTTCTTGCACTTCTTGCACTTGAAAGGTCGTCCAGGTTCGAATATTCTAGTCTCCAAGATGGTTCTTCTACTACTACTTCTATGGCTACCGGTAACATTATTTTGCTTGGATACTTCTTTTAGATTGATAAGGATCCTGAGTTAATAGGGATCTTTGGCAGGTTCCAAGACTACTCGGTCCAAGGCTCGTTTTGGTTTGGTAGATCTTGAAGACGATATGACCAGTGGTTTGATCAAGGTTAAGCAAGAAAAAGGTGTCACTCTTCTTCCTCCCAAGAGATCTGACGTAGACCTTACAGTTAAGGCTTCGAGATCCCGTAAGCGAAACCCTTCTGAAGTTGTGGATTTTGGTTTAGAGAATCTTGGCATTGAGGATGCTCTCAGGAAGTTGACCACTTTTACTCAAGCCGTAATTTTTTCTTTCATTCTTTGTTATTTTTCTGTTTCTTATTGTCATTTGATCTTTTTCAGGTTTTCGACCATATCTCTGTCGATTTGAGGCTCTAGGCTGAGAGAACTGAACAGGCTCTTCAAGAACAGGAAAAGATGTGGAAGGCGACCAATGAGGATGTTATGAAGCGAGTGGAACTTTTGAGTAAGGAGAAGATTAAGAAAGAGGATGAGCATGCTGCGAAGATTGAGGAGCTGATTGTTGAGGTGAAGAGTAGCGTTGTGATAGCTATTTGGGAAGCTAAGATCAAGCTTACTGAAGATCTTAAAAATTCGGGATCCTGGAATGTGGTTGGTTGGCGTGAGGCATTAGCCTAGCGGACTGAAGCTTGCTCTTGTCACTAAGGATCCTGCGTCGCAGCCGTTGGAGGGAGGGGAGAAAGATGGGGCCAATGATGATCAGACTAAGGTCTAGGCCTACAATAAGATAAATTAATTAGTTTTTGATTTATGTAAGACATTTAGCTTTTGCCTTAATGGGTCGGTGTGCAACTTTTTGAATGACATGGTAGTATTTCCCTTTTGTTTGCCTTTATTTCCTTGTCCTGTTTAATATGCGTGTCAAATATAGTACTAGGATTTTTAAGTAGTTAGGATCCTGAAAATAGTGAATAATTTTCAAGATAAAGTTCTTCTGGAAAATAATAGATAAAATGATTTGATAAGAATTGAATTAGTTAAACAAATAAAAGTAATAACTTAAAATAATAAGAACTGACTTTGTTAAGCAATTTAAAATGTTAAAAATTTCTTTAAAAGTTTGATAACTGACTTGTAATCCATTAGAGTTTCAAATAATTTTTATAATAAAACAAATATAAAAGAATTTGTTAAGAACTAATTTTCGTAAATCTAAGTGCTTTAAAACTTCTTTAAAGATATCAATTTAAAATTGTAAATGACTCTGAAGTGATGAAAGTTTATAAATCAGCAATTGGTTTAGGATCCCGAAAAGTTTAAGATCCTTAATTTTACTTAAAAAGTTTCAAAGTTAAGAACAAGGAAAGATGGAACCTGATTTTCTTCGAGTTTTTCCTTAAGCTTCATAAGTTTTTCAATCTTAGAATTTATTGAGGATAAATCTCAACTTAGGAAAGAAATTAGGATCGTTGTTGACTTCTGATGATAAGCTTCTTTCAGATAAGGATTCTTACCGATGAGGATCCTTAATGATGAGGATCCTTAAGAATGAAGATCCTTAATGATGAGGATCCTTAATGATGAGGATCCTTAAGAATGAAGATCATTAATGATGAGGATCCTTAAGGATGAGGATCCTTAATGACGAGGATCCTTATTCATAAGATCATACGGGGAATTCCCTTCTTAGGATAACCTGCTTAGGTTATAGACTTTGACAAAATTCTTGGGTAACACTATAAGTTCAATTGATAACATGTTAATTTTATATACTGGGGAGGATCCCAACTTGTGACATATTTCATGGGAAAGATCCCTACTTATGATAACATGAAAATTTTATGATTCGTGTGTATTTTCTGGGGAAAGATCCCAATGTGTGATAACATGAAGATGTTATAAACCTTATGTAATTTATGGGGTAAGATCCTAATATTAGATAACATGAAAATGTTATAAACCTTAAGGATCTTAACTTATGTTCAAAGATAAGAGGGTTGCCAAGCCACTGCATCGTGAAATGCTCCCCTTATTCGTATCCTATAGTTAGATATCGTGCGTTTAAGCGAGGTGTATAAACCTTAGTTCGTGTGAAAGAGGTAATTAGCTCTTTAAACCTTAGACGAGATTAAGTACCCTTAAGCGTAGAAGGGATGATCAGTCTCTAGCTTGTGTATATGATAGTTTAAAGATCATACCGTTGATATAATGGAATTGTCCAAGTGTTAAGATGTTGAGATCTTCGTGTGTCAAGATCCTTATGTTTCAGGATCTTCAACCTCGAGGATCCTTATGTTTCAGGATCATTGATTATAGAGATCCTTAGTTGTAGGTTGTTCTGCATAGCAAACGTTAGCTAGGGGTGGGCGTTAGTCCAGCTAACACCCCTCGGATGCTTAAGTTAGTAATGTATTCGAGGAGAAAATAAGTAATGATGAAAAGTTTAAGGTAAAGAACATGTGCACCTCAGTTTTGTTGAAGATCAATTGATCTTATTTACGTATAGTATGCTTTGAGATGTATAACATTCCAAGATCTTCGAAAAATGTCTCCTTCGAGTGTTGCTAGCCAATATGCTCATTTTCATGCTTCAACATATATGAGATATGGTCTTTCCCGCTTAGGAGCGAATTTACCTGCACTAGGATCCTTGGTGTTTTGGAATGTTTTCCTTAATACCAAGTCTCCTATTTGGAATCTTCTGACTTTTATTTTCTTGTTGTAAGCCTTGGTGATCCTTTATTGATGATCAGTAATGCTTATCTTGGCAAGATCTCTGAGTTCGTCAACAGTGTCAAGATTCTGGGCTAGGATCCTGTCATTGTTTTCTTGATTTTTGAGCAAGTATCTTGCTGTCGAGATCACTACTTTGGTAGGGATCATTGCTTCTGTCCCAAACACCAAGGAGTAGGGGGTTTGAGTTGTGGCTACTTTGGAAGTAGTCTGATCTGCCCATAGGACAAAAGGAAGCTCTTCTGCCCATCTTCCTTTATTTTCATCTATCATTTTCTTCAAGTTGTTTACTATGATCTTGTTGCTAGATTTTGCTTAACCATTAGCTTGGGGATGAACATGAGTGGGCATTATCATTTCGATTCTCCAACTCATGAAAAAGTCTCTTGTCCTCGTGCTTATGAATTGGGATCCATTGTCGCATATGATTTCAGCAGGGATCCCGAACCTGGTCAAGATATTACGTTTAATAAATGAGGATACCTCTTTGTCTCTAACCTGAACGAAGGCTTCAGCTTCGATCCACTTCGAGAAGTAATCAGTCATCACCAACATGAAGAATTTTCCTCCTGGAGCTATTGGTAATTTTCCTACTATATCCATTCCCCATTTCATGAATGGCCATGGAGAGATAATAGGATGTAGAGGTTCCGTCGGTTGATGTAGGATGTTGCTATTTCTTTGGCAAGAATCACACTTTTGAGCATGTAGAAAAGAATCTCTCTTCATGGTTGGCCAGTAGTGTCCTATTCTCAATACCTTGGAGCATAAGGATCTGCCCCCAGTGTGATTGCCATAGTCTCCTTCATGTATGTCCTTCAAGACTTCTGCAGCTTTAGGATCCTCCAAGCGTCTGAGGTATGGACCTGCCATAGACTTTTTATAGAGTTTACCTTGGATTATTATGAATCTTGAGACTCTTGTTCTGAATGCTCTTTCGCTTTTTTAATCTGTTGGGATCGTGCCATTTTGGAGATACTCCATAATGGGTTGGATCCATGATCGTGGACTTCTTCTAGGATCATGTTCGTCGGGATACCTTTCAGGAGGGATCTAAGGGTCAAGATCTCTGATGGCTGCTACACTTATTGGTTGTTCAGGATCTTCGGGTTTGTTGAAAAGGGCTTCTATAGCTGGAGTTATTATGTGGGTTATAGGGATCTTTATTTTTGGTGTGATCCTTAGGGAGGAACCTAAGTTGGCTAATGTGTCTGCTTCTATGTTTTCTTCTCTGGGAACTTCGGTTAGGCTAAAGTTTTCAAAATTAGAGGCTAATCTTTAACCTTTTACTGCATAAGATCCATTGAAGTGATTAGTTGAGAATAAAGAATCAACAAATACCTGAAGATACTTGATTTGAAGATCCTTAGACAATTGTAGTCCCATGTTGAGTGCTTCATATTCTGCTTCGTTGTTGGTTACGTTGAATTCGCAACTAACTGCCTGGGGTAGGATGTCTCCCAGTGGCAATTTTAGTATAATCCCTAGCCCGGTTCCTTTTTGGTTTGAAGCTCCATCCGTGAATAATGTCCATTTTCCAAAGTGTTCATCTTCTAGGAGTTGTTTAGCTTCAATGTCTACTTCGTTTTGTAGATCATCACTAAAGTCAGCCACAAAGTCTGCTAATGCTTGTGACTTTATGGCGGATCTTGGCTCATATTTGATGTTAAATATGCTTAACTTCACTGACCATTTTTCCATCCTTCCTGGCATCTCTGGTTTTCTAATCACATTCTTAATAGGATAATTAGTTTGCACATGTATAGTATGTGTCTCGAAATAATGTCTTAACTTAGTAAGAGCAGTTACTAATGCAAGAATTAATTTTTCAAGATGAAAATACCTGGTCTTAGGATCCATAAGACTTTTACTTACATAATAGATATGATTTTGGTCTCCGTTAAGATCATTGGCTAGGACAACACTTACCGCTCTTGTAGATATTGAGAGGTAGAAGAGAAGTGGTTCTCCATCTATAGGCTTCACCAGCAGTGGCACGGAAATTAAGTATCTTTTTAGTTCCTGAAAACCTTCTTCGTGTTCTTCAGTCCATTCAAGCTTCTTGTTCTTCTTCAATATATCATAGAAGGGCTTACACCTTTCTGAGGATCTTGAATGAACCTGTTGAGTGTTGCTACTCTTCCGGTTAGTCTTTGGATCTCTTTTATTGAAGATGGAGATTTCAAATCGATGATTGCGTTGATCTGCTCCGGGCTTGCTTCTATTCCTCTCTTGGTTACCATATACCTAAGGAACTTGCCCGACTTCATCCCAAAGTGGCATTTAGACGGATTCAACTTCATGTTGTATTCGTCTAGAACGTTGAACGCTTCTTTGCGATCCCTGAGATGATCTTCAGCTTTCATGGACTTCACCACCATGTCGTCATTGTAGACCTCCATGGTGTCCCCCAACTTGTCTTTAAACATCCGGTTCACCAGTCTTTGATATGTTGCACCTGCATTTTTAAGACCAAAAGACATTACAATGTAACAATATATAGTTGTTGGTGTTATAAATGGTGTATCTTCTTGATCGGATGGTTCCATATGGATTTGTTGGAATCCTATTGAAGCATCCATGAAGGTTAAGAGCTCGTCGTTGCATATATCATGGAGTCAATGTGTGGCAGAGGAAAATGATCCTTATGACAAGCCTTGTTAAGATCCGTGTAGTCTACACATACTCGCCACTTTCGGTTCTTCTTCTATACGACAACTACATTAGCTAGACATATCAAGAACTTCACTTCCTTGATCATCCCTGTCTTGAGGAGCTTTTCCACTTCTTCTTGGATGATCTGATTCCTTTCGGGTGCAAACTTCCTTCTCTTTTGATGAATCGGTCTGAAATAAGGATCAATATTAAGTTTGTGAGTGATAATACTCTTGTCTATACCTGTCATATCTTCGTGTTTCCATGCGAACGTCTTGCTTCTGGTTTGAAGGAAGTTTAACAGGTCTTGCTCAATTTTCTCGGGTATTGAGGATCCTATGAGGACTCTCGGCTTCAGGATCCTCACTACTCAGGGGCACTTCCTTCACGTTTTTCTCCTTCGTTTCTAGAACATGTCGTGGCCACTGCCTTAATTGTTATGCTTGTTGGGGTTTCGTCATAGGCTTCATAGAGGTTTTATAACATTCCTCTGACTCTTGTTGATCTCCCATGATCTTCACTGTTCCCCACAGAGTAGGCATCTTTACACATTGATGATATGTTGATGGAACCGCTTTTATCTCATGGATCCATGGTCTACCTAATATCACATTATAAGAAGATAAGGTGTCAATAACACATAAATTTTGTATAGATTTTACCCCCTCTATGTATATTGGTAGCTTTATCTCCCTGATGGTGTGTTTCGTTTCTCCGCTAAACCCTATGAGGACCAAGGATCTTTTGATTATCTCCGATTTTGGGATGTTCATCCTCTTCAGTGCGTCTAAGAGTATGATGTTGACCGAGGATCCTTCGTCAACAAGGATCATTATGAAGAAGTGGTTGGCAATGTACATTGTTATAACAAGTCCGTCATGGTGAGGATCCTGGATCTCTTCCCTGTCCGTCTCGTTAAACGTGATTTCATTTTCATTGCTAACCGAGGTATTCTTCCATGGTCTATCCTCCTTTTCTATTTTAGAGACCTTGGCGTGTCTTTTAGCCTGAGAATAAGAAGTACCACAAATGTTAGATCCGCCTAAGGTAACGTTAATTATCTTGGCGTTTGGGGGTGGATATCGTGGTTTCTCCAGGATCTTGTGACCATCCTGGTTGTTCTCCTTGGACTTTTCTTTCTTTCTTCTGAGGATCTATTTAAGATGCCCTTTACTAAGGACGTAGTTGGTCTCCTTTCTTATGGCTATGCAATCCTCCGTCATGTGACCGAAATCTTCGTGGTAAGCACACCATTTGGACTTGTGTTTCCAACTGGTGGACTTGTTATCCTTCTTTGGCCACATTTCTTTGTTTCCAAGATCCTGCATAGCATAGATTAAACCTGAAACATCCACAGAAAAACAATAGTCAGTGATCTTAGGAGGTTCCTCTTCCTCTCCTTCATCTTCGAGGGCATTAACCCTGTGGGGATCTGGTTTGGAATAGGGCTTCGATTTGTAGGATCTTGGAGCCGAGGATTCGACCTTCTTATTAGGATTCTCGTATTGACTTGAAGGTTTACTCCTCTTCCGGACTTATTTATCCTCTTCAAGCCTTATGAACCTCAATGCTCGAAACGTAACTTCGTCAGTTCTCTTTTATGGAGTCACGAAATCTTCATAGAAGGGTGAATCCTTCCTTAGACCCATCTTGAAGGCCTCCACAGCAGTCGCCATGTCAATGTTGGGGATACTCAGAGCTTCCCTGCCAAACCAGTTAACAAAATCCCTAAGTCGTTCCTTAGGATCCTGAACCACCTGATAGAGATCACTAGTGATCTTCTTGAAGGTTCTGCTACAAGAAAATTGGTTATTGAAAATATTTAGTAAATGTGAAAATGAAGTAATAGAATAGGGAGGAACTTTTAGCAGCCATTTAATAGCTGATCCCATGAGCGTTGAACCAAAGCCTTTGCATAGGCAAGCTTCCTTCAAGTGCACTGGGATGGGAATGATCTCCATTCTTTTCTCGGTATTGTTCTACGTGCTCTTCAAGATCAGTAGTTCCATCGTAAGGCTTCATTATAGAAGTCTGGAAGCGCTTATGAACTTCGGTATCGGCTATCGCAAGAGCAAATCTCGAGATCATGTGACTTGTTGGAGATGCTTCTGGTATGGGTTGAACTACCCTAGGTACGCTTGAGATCATTTGTCTCAACTGCCGAAGTTGCCTAGCCTTGTTTTGACTTATTCCCCAAGGTGATGCAGCAATATCAGGGGCTATGTTCCCTTATTGATTTCCTGAGGATCCTGCATTGTTGAAGTTCAGGATCATTGGTTGTACAATTGTGGGCATCGTTTCCTGGGATCTCTGAAATTCCGCCTTCATCCTCTCGACTTCTCTAAGTAGTGTTCTATGGTCGTATTGCTGCTGAGTCATCTGCTGCGTCATTTTCCTCATCATAGCGAATAGTTCAAAAGTAGTGACCGGAGCAGTCGATCCTGGAGTCCTGAAGATCCCAAACTTCCTTGGTTAGTGACCGGAGGGGTGTTTCTATTGGACGTATCAGGCCCTTTCCTCTGACCAGGGGGTGCACTCGGAGGAGGTGGTCGGTTTTTGGTTCGAATGGAAGGAGCAGATGACGAAGAAAGGATCGGTTATGTAGACATGATCTTTCGAGGATTTTGAACACCACGGCCCCACGGTGGACGCCAAATTGTTTTGGTAAAAAATTACACAAGTATAAATCAACCAAATTGAATGAGAGGCTGTGATTTTCGAATTGTGCAATATAGAAAGGTAAAGATAATTACACGATTTTTTACAAGGAAAGCCCTTGATCCTTGCTAGGATCTCCGACACAAAACCTTGGGAGGTGATAATGATCACCTGCCTTGATGATTTTGTTAATATAAAATGATGATTATAGAGAGTATTTCAGAAAAACAAGTGAAAAAGTTCGTAGAGTAAGCTAAGAGTAGGTAGAATGTGTCGTGTGCGAGATACATGTGTCAATTTATAGTCTAAACTAGCTAACAAGATGTACTATATTCCCGGGATCCTCTATGACCAGCTTTGTGAACGTTTTTTGACTTCGTATTATGGGTATTTAGCATAGTTGAGACGACTCTCTGTTGAGAATAAGTCTTCTCTTGACTATTTCTGCACATGTGTTAATTAAGAACGAAATATAATCGTTATAAATGTTAGTAAATAATAATAACGGTAATAATCGGGATCCTGAGATAGTTGAGGATCCTGAATATCTGATGAGGTTTGAGGATCCTGGCCCTAATAGGGATCAAGAGAGGTTCCTTGTATGTGTTTGAAGGGAACATTGTAGTTGGGTCAGTAGCACCAGTTCAAGATTCTGAAGAGAATGACTCAAGTTTAACAAGATTGTGGTGTATGACGCTAGGAAATGTTTGTAAAAAAGGCATGGTGATGCTCAACAAGAGAGGTCTTCTTGGTAGTCACAAGGTTGCTGAGTTGGGGTTCTATGAGCACTGCATCTTTGGAAAGAAAAAGAGGGTAGGTTTTGCTAAAGCTTTCCACAATACTAAATCTACTCTAGATTATTTGCATGCTGATTGTTGGGCTCCTTCTGTTGGATTAGGTGTCTAAGCCCATAACTTTAATTGGTATGTACTTGACCCGATACAAGCGTGGTCCATTTGGGTTGTAACACTCTGGAACAATTTGATAGAATGGATATTTGAGAAAAAGGTTAATGTGATTTATTAATATATTATAAGCATAATATATTAATTGAGAAATCATATTATTTAGATAGTATTGATCATGAATTAATTTAAAATTAATTTATTGATCAAAAGAGACTAATTAAATTAATGGGGACTGATTGCGTAAATCAGTGATATATATAGTTTGGGCTAATGATCCATATTGATTAGTAATGGACTAAGTTCATGTAAGACTCCATGAAGAGTTATTCTAAAGGGCTAATCATATGGGTTACTGGATTAAGGCCCAAGGAAGTGGATTAGGGTTTAAATCTTGGATTCTACACTATATAAATGTAACCGCTAAGCCAAAAATCGTGCACTAGATTTTCTAAGAAGCTCTAGACGATTTTCTATCTCCAAACCTCTCTCTTAAGTTCCTCCTCTTGTTCTTGGTTTGTTATAATATGTTTGAGGCATCACACTTGAGGTGTTAGGCTCTTGAAAGACCAATTCCTACAAGCTACAATTAAGAGGTATTCTTCTAACTTACTTTTATGTTTCAATTACCAATATTGTATGCTAGTTGTAGGTTTCAAGCTTTGGAAATTTTTGTTGCATGTATAACTAGAGAAAACTTAGATCCAAAGCTATTAGGGTTGTATGTGCACCATAGGAGTTTTATAATACACAAAACCCAACAGTGGTATCAGAGCCATGGGTAGTTTTTTGTTATATTCATGCATAGCTAATTGTTCAAAGTTGAAGCAAAATGAAAAAACTGTTTCTGTCAGCATGAACTCGACGAGTCCACTATTGGACTCGACGAGTTGGATGATTTTGGTCATGAACTCGATGAGTCCATAGCCTGGCTCGACGAGTTGGATCATCAGTTGGCAGGATTTTCGGGTTTTTTGCCTGTTTTGGATTAGGATCATTACCACAAAATGTTTTGGTTCATAAAATTTGATTTTGTTGATATGGTAATGATTATCCCCATCCAATAACATGATGATTGCCATAATTTTAAGATAATTACTTGATTTTGTGAAAAACTAATTATTTGTAAAATTTGAATCATTTTGCTACAAGAGTTGAATTAGATCAATTTAGTAAAAGATAAAATGATATGTTTGTTTCATTAGTTTAAAGTTTGATCTAAATTTTTTAAGGAGTTACAAATTTTGTCATCAAATTTGGAACTCAAAAGTTTTTTTAAGGAGTTACAATTAAATATTACTTAAATTGATCTTAATGTTTTTGAAGAGTTCCATAAGTTATGGAACTTGAAAAGTCTCATATTCATAAACAAATTAACTCCTTAAGTTATGGAGTTCAAAAGTTTTTCAAGAATTACAAAACTTGCCCTCAAGTTTTAAAATTTGAAAAGTCTCAATTAAGAAACATTGAATTCATAGAAACCCTAGTAATTTGAAAAGTTTTCAAAAAATGTAACTCATAGGTTCATAACTTAAAATTAATTAAATAGTTTTAATTTGATTTAGCATCTTGATGTTTTTGAATAGTTCAATTAACTCTTATGGACTTTATTAATAGTTAATTAAATGTTTAATTAAAAGAGTATTATTAAATCCATAATCATATGGTTTAATTTTAATTAAATTAAGAGTATAATTTATTAATAGATTAAACCATCAAGTATTTTAAAAGTTTAAAGTACACCCTTATACTATATAAGATTAAAAGTCTAATATATTATATATGAATAATTAAAAGGTCAGTCTTACCGTTAGTAGGCCTCATTCACGAAGCCAATTTATAAGGGGGTATAGGGAAACTGCCTATAAAATGGCAGTTGAATGGGTGGCCACTCTCACCCACCGCTTCTTTGATTGGTGGAGGGTCGTTAGCCGAACGGGTAGGATAAGACACAAACTTCCATTAAAAGTATAATGAAAATATCAAGTAACTAAACATTTATAAATTCCCAATCTTAGTTACTTAGGAAAAATGTGAATTTGGTGCTAACCCATGAAATTGCACTTTGCACCTTGCTAAGTCGTTAGTGGAGCGTGTGTGGTTAACCGACACACTAATTTGGGACTAGCAAGGGTGACAAAGGGTAGCTCGGTGTTAATCATGGATCAATGGAGCGTGTGTGGTTAACCGGCACATTGATTAGGTGATATGTAACATCGAGAGTACCAAACTAATTTGCATGGTTATTCACACCTTGTTTGTGATCCTCGGCATCCTAGTCAAAAACTTGAAGGGCATAATCGAGATTTAAACATGCCATTGAAAAGTTCAATGATTCTCAAAGAATCTAGGAATTTCAATTCATTTAAAACCTAAAATTCATTTTCGTTTTTCATGGTGGAAATTGGTAAATCGTTATTTACCTACCTTCAAATATTTTGCAATTGGATTACGACATCCGTCTTCCGAATTGTAAATTATTGTGTTGGTTTCTAGCCTTAATATTTTATTTGGGGTGTTATATTAAGGACTTAAATCAACTAAACTTGAATTTCTCCCTTGTATATGTCTAGTTCAGACAACTACCATCTTCCCGAATCTTTTGGAAAAAGCTTTCCTCATGAAGATGATGTTCCTAGAAATCATGCTTCACTTCCTCCACCTCCTCCAATAATTCTCCCTGACCCACGTGTTCGTCGACTTGAAAAGTTCAAGGTCACTCAAACCCTATTAGCAAGAACACACCAAGATGGAAGGTATGTGTGTGCACATGTCTTGGAGATGAAGTCACACATTGACAGGTTGAGAATGTTGGGTGTCGTTGTCTCGAGGAAGTTGGCTGCTGACTTGGTTCTTCAATCACTGCCTAAGTCATATAGTGAGTTTTTTAAAGACTACTATGTAACAGAGCACGACGTGACCCTTATCGATTTTACATATTTGCTAATTGCTGCTGAAGCAACAATGATTTGGCGCACTGGTAATGCAAATTTGATTGGAAGATCTACTTCCTAAACTTCCATGGACATTGACATTGGAAACATTGGAAGTCCAGAAAAGATGTCTTTTCCCAAGGGAAAGGGAAAGGCTAAGCCTGAGATTGTCTCGTATGTCGTTCCAAAAGAATCTGTTTGCCTCTATTGCCAAGACAAGGGGCATTGGATGCGAAGCTGTCGTATCTACCTGAAGGACCACAAGGATGGTAAAGTCAAAGTGTTTGACTCTGCTTCAGGTAACTGAGTACCCTGGGCGTACTGGCTCATTGGTTTGGTCACGGAGGCGCCCACGTACGTGGGGTGTACGTGGGAGTATGCAGGGCGTACGGTCGGCTGGATCAAACCCTAATTTTTAAGGTTTGTGCCCTATTTAAACACCTTAATTTGCTACTATACTCTCTTATGACCAACCTCTTCCTCTCCAAAACCTAGCCTTCATTTGAGTGTTTTGTGAGCCATTGTTGTGATCTTGTGGTGTTTTTGGATTCTTTGAAGGAGGTGAAGCTTCGTGGTGAAACTTTGGTGGATGTGGAGCTTGAAGATCCAGAATCTTCATCAACTTTGCAAGCTTTCTAAGGTATAAAGCTTCCACCTTGGTAAATCCAATTGATAGATCTAGTTTAGGGCTTTGTTTTGGGTATGTTTTAGCCCAATGAGTCCTCATTATGAGTATTAGTCACTCCATAAGTTGGAAATGCTAGATCTTAGCCTCTCTAATGTTCCTTATGCATAAAAATGTTACCTTCATGTCTTATTTTGGACCATGCATGAATTATGACTCTTATTATGAGTCTTAATGGTAAAAAACGAGTATTGGGTCCCTTTGAGCCATGAAAGGGCTCATAGTTGAGAACATTATGGATTAAAACGTTCTTATAGACTTGATTATGTAATTTGGATGTTGGCGTGCAAGTATTAAGCAGTTAAGGAAAATATGCTTAATGGGTGCGTATGTTGGGTGTACACAAGACTACGTTGCGCGTACGTGTCCGTATTTATGATCATGCATGCAACCTAGTATGCAGGGCGTATGCCTGGTATGTGCAGCGTACCAGGCTTGGTCGTGCGCTTTTGCGTTTTGGGCCATATTTGGATTATCGGGGGTTTTGGGCCTTCTTGGGCCATTATCCTTTCTGACTTTAGGCCATTGTTATGCTTTGTGCCTTCTTGGATTTGGGGCTATAATGGTTTTTGGGCATCATTTAGGAATTTGAGCCATTTTGGGCTTTTGGAGCCACTGGGTTGGCCCTCTATAATTAGGCCAAGTAAAGAAGGGGTAAAATGGTATTTTACTCTGGTAGTTGGACAAATGAATTAGATTCCTAGTTATGTTTTATGGCCCAAATATTAATTGGAGTTTTATGTTATTAATTAGCGCGGGGATTTTTCAGATCATCAGTCCTAGCATTTATTCTAGATTTTCAGCAGTTTGAGATGAGTCTCTTCACTGTGCTTGGCGGGTCGAAGGCACCAATGCCGACCCATGATTTATTATGATTAAGATGCTAGTTTTCTGTGACTCTTACATGTGTAGTATGTGATATGTATACCGGGCAGAGTCTGATGTCAGGCGAGGCATGATGGGTGTATTGCCTGCTATTTATCTTAGTGATTCTTACATGTGTTTATGTGTATGTATGAATGTCGGACGGGGCCCGATGCCAGGCGGGACATGATGAATGTGATGGGGTAGGGCCCATCTCATGTTCCCGACAAATCTGTTCCGAGCGGGACTCGATGTCGGGCGGGGGCCAATGGTCGTTGGGCATGACCCATTGTATGTTTGATATATATGGTATGATGTATTTTGGGGAACTCACTAAGTTTCATGCTTACGGTTTTTTTAGTTTATGTTTCAGGTACTTCCGAATTGAAGGGGAATAGCTCAGGATGATCAAATCGCACATACCATGTTGTTCCGAATTTTGTTGACATGATGTATTTGGATGATTATTGACATACTCTGATTTTTTTTTATGGTTTTATGAACATGTTTTGGATGATGATTTTATTACTATAAAAATGAAATTTTTGGTCTTCAATTTTGGGACGTTACAATTCAACCCTTACTACCCACGATCTCTCTATTTTCTATACATTTATTCAACCATTCTCCGCTCAACCTACTCTCCCTAATTTCGTACCTTTTCGCCTATACCAGCATTAAGCAACGTTTGCCTCGCATCCCCACAACGTCCCTCCCTACATTACCATGTTCTTCCCTTACGTTTGTGCTCTCTCGACCCTCTTCACATATAAATGAAGATATTATTTTATCTCAAAATTTTCCTCTATGTTATACAATGAGTTGGGTACGTTTCTGTTATAAGTTCCACCCTCTATCTATCTTAAAATATAACATCCTAATTAAATTTTTTTTTCTAGGTTTTATGATCAACTCGACCAATGTTCCAATTTGACATAAATTGGCAATAATATATTTTATTCTATTTTTTTTATTAGTTGAATAAAAATAATAAAATACCATGCATTATATTTCATGACTTATACGTATATTCTGATGTAATGCTACCCGCTAAGTCATGTTGATGTTTTCCCATCGTTATGAACGGTGGGAAACTTAAAGCACGATTGTCGCTCTTTCATACCATCATGAAATAAAGACCGACATCAAAGTTTTTGAAGCTTTCGGATTGTGTGTAATTCTTATACAACATTGTAATAGAAATAATAGCAAACTAGCGATATATATTGCATTTTATGAGATTTTTTTTTGTAATTCATATCGGACATTGTGTTTGTTTTGTTATTAAGACGTATATTAAAGTATGTTCATAATTCATGCATTTTACGACTATGAACTTTTTTGGGTTTTTGTATAAGTATATTGAACTCTAAACAATAAAAGCGTCCTTATTATGGTTTCTAAAAGATTAATCAACTTTAATAACAAAAATTCTTTTTTAAGTGAACTTTACATGTCTATTTTTTCGTCGACCCACCTAACTATCGGTCGGATATTACATTACTATTTACTTTTTACTACTGAAATATTATTTAGTATTGAAGCATATCAAGAGGTGTTCGACTAATCGTTGTTACTGAAATATTGTTTTTACTATTGAAGCATTGTACCTCAATTTTTTATTATTATTACTGTTGCATTTTACGTTAGAATTTAAATTTGCTACTATAATGTTTTTTTTTTTGTTTCCTTTTTCTTTCATTTACTTAATTTTCTAAAGAAATAACGAATTAGAGCTAGAAGATGCATAGTCTCATAATTATCATTTGAAACAAAAAAATACATAACAGGTATGCTCATTACATGATTATTTGGAAAAAAATATGAACATTTTTTTCTTAACAATGTTTAGTGGTTAACTTTTATTGTTGGTATTTATTTTGCAACTGTTAATTTATTTCACTCTTGAATGATTTTTTTCGTGTATTATTAAGAAAAAAATGTGGGAGCATGATGTTTGATGGATGTAAAGTCAAATAAAAGAGAAAAAAAAAATTTATGGGGCTTTTGTAGAGATGTAAGAATGATCCCAGTTAACCTTAAAGCTCTATTTAAAATACCAGTTGTCGCTTATATATAAAATACATGTCGACATTTAGATATTATAAACAATTAACTTAAGAAAAGTGTTTTCAATGAAGTTGGACTATATGTCGTGTTTTTCAAATGGAATGTCAATTCTGTTTTAACATATTTGTCAAATTGTATATTCATAAATTTAATCCTATCGTTCTATCTGTTGGATCATGTCACCAAATTAATGTTATAATATATATATTTTTTGGAAACGGCAAACAAATTAAGTTGAAGTCTACTCGCAATATTTCAACGAACACCCCGGGTTCGAGCTCCTTTACAGGGCAAACTCAGCCCCCATAAGGATTTCTAGGGAAAAATTCTCCAAATGTGGCATCACAAGAGAAAGTTTAATGTTATAATATTTGATAGGTAGTTTAACAATATCTCATTATTTGATAGTTAAATTAAGATATATTGTTACAAAAACTTTTAGTTATGTCAAAAAATAAAAATACGGTTTTATAAAATGTGTTTTTATATTCGTTAATACCCAATATTCAAAAAGTGTTTGTTCTATATTCATTTTATTAGGTTAAAGGTTATAAAACCAGTAACTAAGGTGGCCATTGGTATATTCGGTGCTAACCTTCAACCTAAAAAATAATATACGATAAAAACTTTTCAAATATTATATAGTAAATCTGTATTCTTTTTTTTTTTAAAAAAACTTAAAAGAATTTTGTAACATACTTTTTTTTAATCATGTCTTGAAAAATATAAGTATGACATTTTAGTAAAAAAAAAAAAGAAAATACTAACAATGAAGGGTAAAGTACTAGTTTCAATCATTAATAATCGAGGGTCTATTTGTTTATCAATTTATCATCAATAAATGTTTACGGGAAATCTCCTAATTAGGAACTCTAACTTGATCTCTTCCTAATATTCAAAAAACCGGTTGAACAGCTTTGACCAGGAACCGGAAAAAGAAGTGGTTCAACTTGCAATAGTTTTATGTTTATTTCTTAACCGAAATGAACTAGCCGGTTAACTTGGTTTTACTAGTTAATTTAAAACGCTTAAATTGAAAAAAAAAATGAAAATAAAATATTTTGCATAGTAAACTCTGATGGTATTTTTCACATCTATTTAGATTTTTCTTAATGAAAACAAATGGTTGTTGTTATATGCGTTTGTATTCACTATAATTTGTTTTGTTATTATATTTTATTTTCTTTTTTATATACGTGAATTGATATAAAACTAATGGTTTGTGTTTTTTTTAATGTATTTTGATAAAATAACTATTTGTTTTTATGTGTTTTTTTAATAATGTTTGAATTTGTGTCGTTAAATTTTTTATTTTTGTATGTATATATATGTATGTGTGTAGGAAAATAAGAAACAAATGATAAAAAAAATATGGAAACCGGTTTACCTGACAATTGAGTCTGTTAAAATCGGGAACCAATCACCATCCCGATTCATCTAAAAAACTATTGTTTCTTTAATCATTATCTCTTTCAAAGCAAGTTATTGTCGAAAACTTCTACCTTCAATTCAACATATTGCATGTGCTTATCAATCATTTCATATACAGTTTCTTGAATTTTGTCTCTCCGTAGAAGAGTTTAATTGATGAATTAGTTTAATTGGAGTGACAACCAAAATTCTGGCTGTAAATTTTATGTGAGTTTCTAGTTACTAATATTAACTTGAACCTCATGCCTACATAATATTTCGATTATTAGTTTAGATCAAGATAATAAAACCATGAGTTGATACAAAAGTACTTAAGAGGTCAGATTAATAGTGGACTCTTTTAAACTATATCATGATCAGGAAATTGTACCTTTAATTTTATTTTCTTGTTAGAACATTATACTTCAAAAAATATATCCAATTATAGCGCTAAAAATTTCTTTGTTTTTGTATAACATTGCTATAACTCGGTGGAATTTTCAAAGTACTGATATGAAAAAATAAAAGTAAGGTCTCTTTCGAAAAAAAGAAAAAAGAAAAAAGTAAGGTGCTATATAATACACAAATCTTGTTGTTTCTTTCATCTAACCCAATCTCTTGGGCACCTATAATTTCTCTCCTGTAACTTTCTGCAAAATAAGTCGTCTATTTATTGCCACTAAATGGAAAACCCAAAACCCATAAAACCACAAAGCGTTACATAAACAATCAATGAAAATGGGATTTTTCATTCTAAGTTCTAACCTATAGAAGTTTCTCCGATGATGATTCAGAAGACATCAGAGCAGAGATTTGTAGATGGTTCACAACAGTGAAAATTTTGGGCGCAAAGAGAAGTGTAAAGAAGCGGAAAGAAGAAAATGTCCAAAAAGGAGGATGAAAAGAAAAATAAAATTCATAAATACCACACATACCTATATTTGCAGGTAGTTCTCTATAGACTTTAAAAGAATATAACAAAAAAAGTACTTTTAAAACGTACTGTATCCATTTTTATCAGAGACAAATGCTGATTAAGAATATAACAAAAAATGAGGAACAATTTTTATAGGGTAAATATGGGACAACTGAGTGACCACTGATCGGGCCAATTTTGCAATCCATTTCAGCTTTTTAGCAGCCCAATTAAGTATTTCGTAGCCCGTTCATGGTTTCGCGCATAACGTATGCCATCTCAAAATTCATGGCTATTTTCAGAATTAGTTAAACACTAATATCAATCAACCTTTGGTTTTTTTTCTTATTCCATTCTTCAACAGGAACATCACGTGGGATGAGCATTGTTTCACGAGATCAAAATCTCGCAAGCGGTTCTCTCTACCTCAAATCTCCTTCACATCATGTTTCAACCATATCTCTCTCTCTCTCTCTCTCTCTCTCTCTCTCTCTCTCTCTCTCTCTCTCTCTCTCTCTCTCTCTCTCTCTCTCTCTCTCTCTCTCTCTCTCTATATATATATATATATATATATATATATATATATATATATATATATATATATATGAAAAAGTTTAATAGAGAACCATTATTAATCAAGGAACCAAGGAACCAATTCAAAGCGTCGTATTTAAAGTGATCAACGGCAAAAGGAAGGGTTGTAAACTTTTATAATGGACGCACATGTACCGGATTATAACAAAACCCACTTCCTTTTTTTAATTTAAAATTTTTTTAAGCCAAGTTTTTTATCGAAAAAAAAAACGGAATATACCGTTGTTCACGATTTTTCGTCCTCTTTCAATAGAGATCCATAATAATATATAAAAAACGAACTTTTTTTTTCGAAAAAAACCCACTTAATTTTCTTAGTTTTTTCAATATTTAAGTTTATTTTTATAAAAAAAAAACTAATTATACCAAAAATATTAATTTTTTGTACTCTATTAATAAACATCAACACCGATTAAAAAAAACAAAAAAAACAAAAAAGAAAAAAACAAACTCGAACAGTATAGATTCACACTGTGAATCTAAACTGTAAATATTTCAATTTTTAACTTTCACAATATGAAAAAATCTCGAACAGTTCAGATTCACATTGTGAATCTGAATTACTATTATGCACACTGTGAATCTAAGAAGGTTCACAAAAAAAAAAAAATACCTCGATCAGTATAGATTCACACTGTGAATCTAAACTGTAAATATTTCAAATTTTAACATACACAATGTGAAAAAGCTCTGATCAGTTCGGATTCATACTGTGAATCTGACTTATTATTATGCACACTGTGAATCTGAGGAGGTTCACAATGTGAACAGGTTTACAATATGAATCTGAACAGGTTCACAATGTGAATCTGAACTGAAATATCGTTTTTTTTTAACATGAATATGAATCTATGTTTAAAAAGTACAAAAAATATGAATTTTGATATATTTATTAATTTTTTTTCTATAAAAAAATAGACTTTAACTTTTTTCATCAAAGAAAATGAAGTGAGTTTTTTTCGAAAAAAAAGTTCATTTTTTATATATCATCATTGATCTCTATGGAAAGATGACGAAAAATCGTGAACAACGGTATATTCGGTTTTTTTTTCGATAAAAAACATGGCCTAAAAAAAATTTTAAACGAAAAAAAGTGGTTGATTTTTTTGTAAAGGGTGGATTTTCTGGTATAATCCGGTGTGTGTGCGTCCAATGTAAAATTGTACATCTATTTCCTTGGCCGTTCATCGTTATGATTTCCGACGCTCACAATTGGTTCCTTGGTTAATTATGGTTCTCTATTGAACCTCACCATATATATATATATATATATATATATATATATATATATATATATATATATATATATATATATAGAGAGAGAGAGAGAGAGAGAGAGAGAGAGAGAGATAGGTTCAGGTGTTTTAAGTAAGTATTGTGTTATTGTATACATAAATGTGGGCCAATCAAAATTAAATAAAAAATTAAATAATTAAATAAATAAATAAGGGTAATTTAGTAATTTGTTTAGTAACTTCCAAAATTAATCCATATAATCATGGTATTGATTTTAACCTAATCCCTTCCGTTTAAATCTCGTTCCCCTCTTTATCTAAAACCAAATGTTGGCCGATCTGCAAAGTAAAAGGGATGCGAGTAGCAGCAACGGTTAAGCGAATCTTCGAAGGCTTCGCTCGATCGGAACAGAAGAGAGAGCGAGGGTTGAGACCTGAAGAGGGTCCGACGACAGGTGGGGCGTCGGTGGCATTGGCTCGACGGAAGAAGAATCTGTCTTCAATTTAGGATCCACCTCGTGATGAGGTTGATTCTGCTATTGAAGAGTGTCGTGGAGCGGGAATAAAAGTGTTGGTGATACCCGGAGACTATAAGTCAACCGCAGAGGCCATTTGTAAAGAAATCGGGCATAAATGTGGGCCCTGAAGTTACTTAATTAGGTACATGATTTCATCGAATGTTGGGGAGGTTATATCGATTTTCTTGAGTGCTGCAGTGGGGATACCGGAATGCATGATCCCTGTGCAACTTCTATGGGTGAACCTGGTTACGGATGGTCCGTCTGCTACTGCACTTGGATTTAACCCAACTGATGTTGATATCATGAGGAAACCACCTCGTAAATCCAGCGATGCCCTCATAGACTCATGGGTTC
The DNA here is from genome assembly GCF_052849685.1 of Lactuca virosa. NCBI lineage: Eukaryota > Viridiplantae > Streptophyta > Magnoliopsida > Asterales > Asteraceae > Lactuca > Lactuca virosa. The sequence goes on along the minus strand of NC_136428.1, from coordinate 189,096,472 downwards.
TGTTTCGCTACTTGGTGATTGGTTGTTATGTCGGGATTGCAACTGTTGGTGTGTTTGTTGTGTGGTATACACAAGCCTCTTTCCTGGGTGTCGATATAATAGGAGAGGACGGACATACGCTTGTTTCAGTATCTCAGCTCACAAACTGGGGAGACTGTTCTTCTTGGCACGATTTCTCAGTCGCACCATTTTCTGTCAGCAGCAACCGAGTCATGGCTTTCTCAAACCCCTGCGACTATTTCACCACCGGAAAAGTCAAAGCAATGACTTTGTCCCTCTCGGTGTTGGTGTCCATCGATATGTTTAATTCCCTAAATGCCCTTTCTGAAGACAACTGTTTGCTAACAATGCTTCCTTGGAAGAACCCTTACCTCCTTGTTGCCATGGTTGTTTCGTTTGGACTCCTTAGATGAAAGGAACATAAAGAGATAGAGGTGCGGGATCATTAATGTGAACGGAAAGGTAACTCCATCAGGAATAAAAAATTTATTCTTTCATTTTCTATATTTTCACTCGCTTTTTTACCATCCCTGATTGTAATTTTATTTTACCATCCCTGATTGAAAAGGTATCAAGTAAGTTTATGTAGATGATTCAATGGATGGTATTGGTGAGATTCCAATTCTATTGGAATGGAATCACGAATTCCAATTCTGTTGGAATCACAGAAGTTGATGCTTGAAGAACGGACCACAAAATTGAAACGGACCACATTATTCTTTTAGAATGTATTAGTCGTTATTAGATTTTGATGTTTTCTTTCCCGTTTTGAAAGTTTTTTAGTTTTATTCTTTAACAATAAATGTAATTCTTAACAATTGTTACCCGTATTTCTATAAGAAATAATGTATTTTTTGTTTTTATTCTTCAATTGATTGTTCAAGAATTTGTTATTCTACAAGAAGTTTTTAAATTCATGATCAAGAAATAGGTTCAAAAATATTTTTATTATTTATGGTTCTAGAATATTTTTATTTTTCAACATACTCATAAACATATTCTGTCAGAATGTTCGAATTAATAGAATTATAATTCATAAAATCGGATTTTTAAAATTAATAGAATCTATGATCCCTTAAAAAAAATGCAATTTTCCTTTATTAAATATATATTAATTGACTAAATTACCCTTCTAATTAATTAAGATGATATTTTTCAATTATATTTAATTCAATAATATATATTAATCACTTCCTATAAATAAGTAAATTTGATTGGCCCACATTTATGCATAAAATAACACAATAATTACTTTGAATAGAATAACTTAAGTATATATATATATATATATATATATATATATATATATATATATCTATATATATATATATATATATATATATATATATATATATACACACACACACACACACACACACTTGTTTATACCCCTTGGGAACCACGGTTATAAAATTAACCAAATTGAAAAGTCAAAATTATTAATCAATTATTTTAAATAAATTATTAATTAAGAGATTTTTTTTAGTTATATAAAATTATAATCATTTATTTAAATAAATATGTGAAATTATATCACTTTATATTTTGTATAAATTTTATTTTAATTTTTGTTCTAATGTTATTAATTTAATGTAATTAAAATGAGAAATTTAATATTTGAAATTTGAAAAGGAGAATCAATAGGTTTCCAAGTGGTATGCATTAATTAGGAGATATAATAGAGTGACACATGACAAATAAAGAATAAAATATGCATTAATTAGGAGACCTAATACGATGACATATGTCAAAAGGAAAAATAAAACTATTCTTTTATTATATATATATATATATATATATATATATATATATATATATATATATATATATATATATATATATATATATATTGAGCGTTCAATCGAAAACATTTCTTATTGCGAGAACATTTGAGAACAAATTTGGACCACACAAATTTTAAATTAAAATCATCAAATAATATTAATATAAATCAAAAAATAAGTGTAAAAATTAAAAAATCCACTAACCAATACCACTCATTACCAAAACACCATCATCCACCACCACTACCACTACCCATCACCGCGACCCACATTCACCACCCACGTCCACCACCCCCACCCACCATCCATGGAAACTACCACCCACCACCATCATCTCCACCCACCACCGCTAACCACGGCTACCACCCATCACCACCACCCGCCACCCCCTTACCTGCACCCACCACCACCACCACCCAACAAAACCACCACCTACCACCACCACTTACCCACCACCACCACCTACCTCCACCACCCATCACTACCACCCACCATTATGACCATCACTCGCCATTATGACTACCACCCGCCATTACCACCAACCACCACCCACCACCATCACCCATCACCACCACTCGCCTCCACCACCCCTACCCACCTATCACCACCACCACCACCACCTACCACCGCCACCCGCCTCCACCACCCCAACCAACCACCCACCAAGACCACCACCACCACCTACCAACATCACCACCGACCACCACCGTTTAAAATAGAATAATTAAATAATAAAACACGAAACCCCGAGAAGTAAATTTTATTTTTATTTCATATTATTATAGTCCAAAATTAAATAATAATTAGTGGGGTGTTGGTTTCGGGAAGCCAAATGACAAGATTTGAATCTCCGGGGGTTAAAGTGTAATTTCGGGATTTATTTTGAAAAGGATTTTAGAAGGCAGGGTGTAATTGGTAACTTTCGTACTTATTCTGGAAGGATTTATAGGACCAGGGGGCCAAATGGTAAATTTTGGGATTTAATTTGAAAGAAGAAGGATAAGGAGGGAATAGAAGTGTCAATAGGGTCAAAGATTGAGATGGGGTGGGTGCGTATAAATGCATTATGCATGCATTCCTAACCCTAACCATACCTTCAAACACCGTTCGCCACACTCCCTCCAACCTCCCTCCAACCGTCACCACCCCTCTTCTCCTCCGATCTCCGGCGCTGCTACCCCTTCAGTCGGGTTGCAAACCACCGATGTGGAAGTCCCAAGCCACCAAAGCCGACCACCTTACGATTATTCTACCACATGGAAGCGAGGTGGCGGTTGTCACTGCCGCCTTCGTGCCATTGATGTTGAGGATGAATCTGCCGCCAGTAACGTCGTGTACAGCGAGGGTCTTCGCGTGAGTTGCCGGAAAACCGTGAGGCGAGGCTGCTATTGCTGTATTCTGTGGGTTTCACACCACCATCTCCCCTTCTCGTTCCCTTTATGATGTCGTCGCTCCATCGTGCACTCCAGCAACTATTCTGCCCGTTTACGTCGCCGCCATGCGGCTATGCCGCCGATAGCCGCTGACCGCCGTTGTTGCTCGCCTCCATGTGTCACCATCGCCGCTGCACGCCACCAGGTGGGTGGCTGGGTTTATTTCGGAACAAAAGAGCATGTGAGGGTGTGGTTTCTTGGTCGGAAATCACAAGAGGGCCACCACCACCACCGTGAGGTGGTGGCTTGCACCTCCGACCACCACCTGCCGCCACAGTACGACTGTGTGTGTGTGTTTATTTGAGTTTTTGGATGTAAAATGTAATGTATTGTAATTGGACGAAATAATAATAGAAAACTTATAACCACCACCGTGAGGTGGTGGCTGCCGCCTCCTGCCGCCGTGTTGGGTGGCGGTGTGCCTCGTTTGCATTTTGACTCGTTTAGGATGTTTGGACAGAATGGGCCTAATGAAAACCTAGTGGGCCCAATGAAACCCTAATGGGCCCAATGAAGGCCTAATTGACCTAAAAGCCCAAGCATGTGACTAATGGGCTAGTATCAGGTTGGAACCCTAATTAGGATTTGGAAAAAAAAACCCTAATGTCGTGAAACACTAATTTTGGGGATCGATCGAGACCCGCACATGAATTAATTAATAAACTTAAAATATTAAGTAATAAGCATTGGAAAATTAATCTAAATCAATATTGGACTTAATGGATTAAGTGCTTAATGGGTTAAGTAGGAACACTTAACCCTAATTGTCATTTCATGTGAAAACCCTAATTTCACTTGGGCGTTGAGTTGGGCCTTCATATTGGACTTTGGTGATTGGACTATTGATGAGTTATCCAAGGACAAGTAAATGGACTAAAATAATTGGATAAGCTTTAGGATAAGGCCCATGTGAAGGACTTGGGCCCAATTAGGAAAATTAGGTCATAGGTGGGCCATAACTGGGCCTTGATGATTATGTGATATTGGGCCATTGGAGTACCAAAAGTTTGGACTAGAATAAATGGATGGGCCTTAAGGAAAGGCCATGTAGAGGTCTAGGCCCAATTTGGAAAATTTGGCCATATGTTGGGTTTTGGTCCATTGGTTGACTATTGGGCCTATGGAGTGTGAGTTGGACCTTGGGCTTGAAACCCAATTATTAATTGGGTGTTGTTTTGATGTTGACAGCTCGGGAATCTGTTAACCAGCAGCTGGAATTTTATCCGCGGGACTTCAGTAGTGTGAGGTGAGTTTCACCTCACTATACCGTGGGTTGAAGGCTCCAATGCCGGCCCACTAGTATTGATTAATATCTAGTAGTGAGATGCCCTAGGGAATGTATATAGTCATGTCGGATAGACTGAGGACTCTTGATCTAAGCTCTCTTACATCTTCCTTGTTTGGTTGTGGTTTTAGAGAAGGATCACCTGTCCGGGTGACTATCTCACCTCTGAGTATATACAGTTATGCATCCTTGGATTGATGATATTTAGTATGTTGTTATGCTGTAGTGATCTATTATATCTGTGTTCTGATATTTGAGTATGCTATTATGATCTGTTAGATCGGTATCCTGGTAGATAGGATGTTATTATGCTGTTATGATCTGTTAGATCGGTTAGTCTGTCTATAGACTGCTATGTGATTATCTGATATATGTGCACATGTTTGATTAGTGTTTGAGGCTTATCTGCTTTGTGCGAGAGCCAATATACCTGGGCATTCCAACCTGATGGTTGTGGGCGGTGAGTATTCCATCATGAGGATGATTGGACTCGTAGTACGTAGGCATTCCAACCAGATGGTTGTAGGCCGAGGGTATTCCATCCCGAGGATGACTGGACCCGTTATATATATATATATATATATATATATATATATATATATATATATATATATATATATATATATATATATTGGCATTCCAACCTGGGGTATTCCATCTGGATGGATAACTGGACCCGGAGGTTGATTGGGCCTGGGGTATTAAACCCGATGGTTGATTGGACCTGACATATTTGTTATTGTATACGGTGAGACTGGGTTGCTTCGTGCGTCAGTCAACAGGCCTGGGGTATTCCATCCCGATGGATGATTGGACCCATAGTATGTTGGCATTCCAACCCGATGGTTGATTGGACCCATAGTATGATGTTTGTGATTAGATGCGTATAGTTGTGTGTATGGGTATTTAGGGGGAACTCACTAAGCTTTGTGCTTACGGTTTCAGTTTATTGTTTCAGGTGCTTCAGATGACTCGACAAGGCGAAGGCGTGACCGTACACATCCTCGTGTTTTGGACTTATGGTTTCTGGGATACTCTAATATGAAACTATTTTGAAAACATTTTGTAATAACTAATAGCTTTTGGATGTTTAAAAAAGTTTTAAATTGACTTGATTTTTATGGGTGTAACAAGTTGGTATCAGAGCCTTGGTTTGAGTGAATTGGAGGAACACTCATGTGAATCCAGTCTCAAATCAAGGAAGAGATTTTCAAAATGAATTTTAAATGGTTTTCAGAATACTAAAGGAGGATGCAGAGTGTACGATCAGCCGGAGCCAGTAAGTAGACCCCAAAATACCATACGATTATGTGATATTGTGATATGTTAGAACACCATGCTAGTACTAGGCTAGGGATCTTCAGGAATTGCATGATAGAATTTCCTGATTGTATGATGCCTGATAGCCTAGGGTTTTCCTTATATGAGTTTGACATCATTACTGTAGTTGCTTAGTTTATGCATCACGGTTGCACATAATTAAGATCTTATAGCCTAAGAATATTTGGTTTAGCTTTATTTCCTGTTCCTTGTTTGGTTGTGGGCTTAGAGTACGACCGAGTATTCAAATGTCAATAGGGTCCAGTGTTATGTATGGCTAGCATACACTAGTGTTGCAGGGTTGGTGAAAGTTTCATGGATGGGTGGGGTGTGCGAGGTCGGTAGGCCAGTATGAGATATTTAGCATTCCTCTAGGAGTGAGGATTGAGCGCTCGCTATGTTTATGTATATTGTTAGGGCGTTGTGATGATACTTGAGACAAATATGGGTAGGTGTGGAAGGTAGTATGGGCCCGTACTACTGAAAGCACAGGACCCATACGCGTAGCAAGGAAGTCACAACCCATCGGGCTTAGTTGGGAGTTGGTTCCCTGTTATTATATGGATTATCCGAGATATCTCTGGTGTATTATCAGAATGGTGGTTACGAGACGTTTAAGACCGGATCAAGATCAGGACCGGGAGCTGGCAGCCAGGATAGGCCAGTATTGTCAGTGGGATCATTCGGGAGGAGGTGATCGCGATTGTCCGGGGACAGTTGCCAGAGATGTTTGGGTCTATTAACACCGCCATGGTTGAGTATTTCTACGAGCGCTATGCAACCCTTGCTAAGACGGCTGCTGCAGCAACTACAACAGCTGTAACGAAGACATGGGGAGGAGCTGGTCGAGCTTTCCAATACTGAGACTTGTTACTAGGACATATTCTGATGAGCAGAGGGCTGTAGTTACTTGGGATCAGGGAGATGCTCTGTATTTATTACATTCTGCGGGTTGAGCAGGAAATGATGGCATAAGGTTTCTAGATTTGAGGCTTCGGGGGTTTTGCTTGAGGCCGGAATGCGAGTCGCGGGGACTCCGCAAGGGAGTGATGATTTTGTTCAGCTCGAGTTATGCAGTTGGAAGTAGAATGGTTAATTGATGGATTTGAATATCGTTTTCTAGGGAAAGGATTGTGCCCTTTCAATTTTTCGAGCTCGAAGGAGTAGGCAGGCTTGTGATCTCAGGATCAGGTTGTATTCCAGCTCGGGGTTAGTTAGTCGCCAGGGTTGGCGACATTATTTTAGCGCTAGTGAGCACAGGTGGGTCGATGTGGCATGAGTGTCTTGTGAGGCGTATGCGATTACCGTCCCGAACCATAAGAGCTAAGATCTGATTCACCTTGCATCTCTTATATCAGGCGGTAAGGATTGATTGTGCGATCTATTGCACTTTTGGGATTTTAGACTATGTCTTGGGGGTAGTTGTAGCCCGGTTTAGGGCAGAGGTTGCTTCAGCTACTGCAGTTCAGCTGTGGACGATTGAGCTGGTGAGTGAGTCAGGGTGCGAACCCTGAATGAAATGATTTCTAGAGCCCGAGAGCGGGAGACTTGTTTGGAGCATCTTGGGAAGAGGGGTATTATGTAGGAGGTCTGCGGACAGGGTCCCATAGGATGGTTATTCAACATTGTCAGGATTCAGTGGTTTAGTAACCGTTATTGATTGGCGGATGAAGGCGCCAATGGAATTAGCTCGTTGCTGAGGTATTAGTTGGAGTATCTATCTTTTGGTCTTCAAGATTTGAGTGTGGGATCATTCAAGCATTAGGGATTGTCTATTTCACTGGGATTCAGGAAGTGTTCATCTAGCTATTAGAAGTGTGTGATCATTTGGGATTGGCTATGAATGGAGCACTAGCTAGAAAGAGTTTGTTGTCGACGGATCGATCGTTGGAAAGTGAGAAGGATTGGGAATTCTCCAAATTTCTTGGATTGCGAAGACTTAGTCGAATCTAAGTGGGGGAAAATCGTCCCAGAATTCAGAAGCAGGATCGGTTTTGAAACTGGGATAAGTTTCGCATCGTTGTCAAGAAGGAAGACAACCCAAGTGACTGTTTGGTTTGAGGCTTGTGTGAGTTGGGAGTTCGGTAAAAATCCCCAGCATGTGAATCGCGTCTTCTCGGTGCTTGATAACAGAATTTAGGGAATCAGGTTGGGGTTCTAGTCATGAATTGAGTTCAGATCGGGTGTTCGGTCGAGGATGTGATCGAGTCTGTGGGTTTTTTGGATTGATAGATCGAGGGCAAGGTATCGGGCTGCGTTTGGGTTAGGGCGAAAGTGTTATAAGACTGTGGGGGTAACCGTAGAATTCACGGATTCTTCCAGATGATTAGGCCAGGGTGGACCAGCTCGTGAGATTGTGGGTAGACCAAGACATGATTGGAATCAGGAAACGGTAGGTCGTTGGGGACCGGGCATGATGTAATACTACAATATCCGGGTAGCGTTCACTTTTCGTATTTGACTCGATGGCGACAGGTTGTCAGACTATCATGGTCGGATGGACCAGAAGGATCGACGGAGCCATGAGTGGCGATATAACTAGGGCAGTTATTGCTAGCCGAAGTTCCTTCAGGAGTCGCGTGGAGCGAGTGTGAGATTACTCTTGGCTCAGCAACCGGACATGATTTCAGTATTCTAGATAAGTTGGGACCAGGGAGGTCTCAGTGGATTTTGGAAGCAACCAGATGGCAGCCTACTGTTTCGTTGAGTTTCTGTGTTTAGGGCAGTATTGAAGGATTGGGTTTTCAGGTGTATGAGTGTTGGGTTTTAGTATACTACAACATCCTATGGTGCACATACAACCCTAAATACCTTGGATCTATGTTTTCTCTATTATACATGCAAATATGAAGTTTCCAAGATATTACCCTATACTAGCATACAAATATCATATACTTGGGGTAATAAAATAGATAGAATACATACCTTTTTTTTATGTAACTTGTCTTCATGAAGCTTGAGTGCCTAGTGCCCCAAGTGTGACACCTCAAATTGTTCACACAACACCATGAACACTTGGAATAACCTTGAGAATAAGGATACTTTGGTTCTCTCTAGTGAAATCAGCGATGCCCTTTTTGTGTACACACACTAGTGCCAATTTCACCAACCAAGGACATCTTTATATAGTGTGGAGATTAGGGTTAAACCCATGACCCTTCATTTCATATGATCCATGGGTTCAACACTCCATGGACTATCCATGAAAGCTTAGCCCAACCTAAATGAACTTGGCCCATCACACATATATATCTAAGAGTCCATATTTAATTAGTTCCTTTTAATCACTTAATTAATTATAAATTAATTCTTGATCAATACTAAGTAAATAATATGATTATATATTAATATATTAGAACTTATAATATATTAATATAAATCACTAGTATCCTTTTTTTTCCTCATCTTGTCTATGCAATTGTCCCGATGCCATGCAACCCAAATGGACCATGCCGGGTCGGGTCAAGTACATACCAAATATAGTTATGGACTTAGACATTAATCCAACAGTCTCCCACTTGGATAAGTCTAAAACTATTATTGAGTATGACTTCAAAACCCGACTAGCAATCGTAGCTCTCAAAAGCTTCTGTCGAACTATAACGTGTTAACTGAACTCTGATCTTGTCAATGACTTGTCCATTAGATAAGGGATCATATATTCCTCCATTCTAGATATCATATGGACTGAGACATGGATTATAATCATTCTCTCTGTCCATTTGTTGTTTCCCGATTTCCGATTTATGACGACTGACTGATTGAACAAATCAAATCAGTCCTGGCTTGGCCAAGCACTCACATGTGTCATCGCTAAATCATCGAGGGGCCCACAAATATCGATTTTATCCCGAAGGTAAAAGGAATGGATAAACTTCGAATCATATGGCTTGTTCTACTACTTGTTGAATCATACACAAGGGCACGTTTTATAACATCGAGTTACCAATGCGTTTTCGTGCAATCAATGTATAACCAACTCATAGTAACAACTCATATCTCTAGGTTTGAAGAATATATGATATTTTCGTCTCATGATCACTCGTGATAAAATCCATGAAGTGATTCAAATGAGCATGGGTTGAATCCAATACTCAGAACTTATGAGCACTCATGAGTGTTGTAGCACCACTTTGTCCAACATCTTAGACCTCTACAAGCCAACCCATGACAGTCTTGATTCATATCTACTTCCAACATATGACCGACTGTGGATAGTTTGAATAACTTAGTCATTCGGGAAGAATAACCTAGTTTATTCTGGAAGTCAAAACATGCAAAATGAAACACAAGAATAATTGAATCTAATATGGTATCAAAACCTATGAATATAAATAAGACACTTTTATTTATCACCATACTGATTACTCATTATTCATTGTTTCGGTTTCATCAACTTTATACTTGAATTAAAAACACTAGTCGTCCCATGCTCCAAGCAAGTACACTATGTTTTTCAAAACAATAGCTTTGCCATACACCAAGTATGCACTCTATGTTTTTCTATGATCCTTACTTTGTGAAATAAAACAATTGAACATAATTTCAATGATTCACACTCCCAACTCCTTATCGAAGAATGTAAGAATTCCAAATTCTTATCATTTACTGAAATCTGTTTAGATATTAAACTTGTATGCACTGACCCTCTTGTAATGAATATGTACAAGGTCATAAAGACTTGTCAACGGTCATTACATGTTGAATCATAAAAGTGACCCTCTTGAACTCAGCTACCGCAACCATCTTTCTACCGCAACGGTTCAGCACCCGGAGTCAATCTTGTTCATCAGCAACCGCATCAGCAACCTGAGTCAGCTACTGCAGTCAACTTAGCTAGATTACTTTATTTGTCTTTTATGTAATACACTCTATTATCCAGTATGCCTTGCACGACTGCTTATAGAGTTGTAATCTAGTGTAGTTTCTAAGTCTCTATAAATAGAGACTTACCCTCTTTATATTCAAGGAGGAAGAACCGATAACATGAATTCTATCTGAATACACATTCTGAAGTTATCTCTCTATCTTTCTTCGCTCATCTCTTCTTACTTAAATCTTATCATAATTCTGCTGATCATAATCCCTCTTCGGAGCAAGTCTTTAAGACTTAATCACTAAGCTTGATCTTCCTTATTAACTTGGAGTGAATGCATTCCTTGTTATGAATCAGCTTAAGTGTCTTCTTGATATAACAATTGCTGTCATTTCCATTCCTTTACATTTCCGCAACTAACTCTCTAACTATCTAACTATATTATTGTTGAGCTTTTAGATCCTTTGAGATTAACTATTCCGCATTATACTTGTTATAACTTTTGTTCAGGTGTGTCTCCAAGTTTTTTCTCTCAACAATTGGTATCAGAGCCAAAGTGGTTGCTTTTTTGAAAATGGAACTCTGATTTTTCAAAGAGCCTTCTATACCACTAAAGCTCATTTCTTCAAAACAAAAAAAAAACAATTTCAAATGGCACAATCATTATCTCTGAATGTTTCCAACAGTGTCGGTGGTTCTAACCGAGCCCCAATACTAGTCGCAAATGAATATCATCACTGGTCACAAAGAATGGAAAGGTACTTGAGAAGACTGGGTAGAGATGTATGGCGATCCGTAGAAGAAGGACCACATGTTCCAGTCCTTACACCAGTCCAAACTGACGGCGCTGCAACCAGGCTAGGAGGAGGTCAACCAGCCATGAGCCGTCCCACCAAGGATGATCTCGATAAAATGGAAAATGATGCTGTTGCTTTTTATGAAATCTCCTGCGGAGTTGCTCCTGACAACTTCGATATTATCATAAATTGCAAATCAGCGAAAGAGATCTGGGATGTTCTCAAAAACCTGTATGAAGGCTCAGAACAAGCACAAGATAAGAAGCTTACTACCGCACTCAACGAGTTCAACAACTTCAAAGCTCATACTGGAGAAAGTTTGGAAGACTCCTTCAAAAGGTTCAACCTGATAGTCACCAAGTTATCCAATGCGGGCACCATCCGCAGTAACCATGAAATCAATCTTCAGTTTCTTAATGGTTTGGGCATACATTGGACTACGGCCAAGATGATAGTCTAAGGCGATAGAAAGATTCACTCCCTGTCACTTTACAAGCTCTATGGAGAGCTGCAAGCTCAAGAATCCACCGTACTCAAAGACTGTGCTGACTTCGGAGGACCACTTGCTCTCATAGCACAAGCTCCACCGCAGTCACCTTACCCTTCCTCGTATGACACTCTACCGCAGTCATATGAAGCGGATTCTGAATATGATGATGAAGAAGATTTTTAGAAGGCTATTGCTCTGGTTAGCCAACAGTTCAACCGTCTACCACCTCCTTCCTTCCGCAAGAATCAGCAGTTCAACAAACCTCCATTCAACCGTAACTTCGGTTCTCAGAATAACCACTCTCGATTTCCCAAAAGTTCTCATCCACCACTGCAATCTCAGAATATTCAACCAAAGGAGGTACCGCAGTCTCCTCAAATCACTGACTCTGGTACTCCTTCAGAAGACAAGACTGATGTTGTAATTTGTCACAAATGCAACAAAGAGAATCACTTTGCACGAGATTGTAAGGCCAATGTAGTAAAAGACAGAGCATTCTACCTTAGAATGGCTCAAGAGTTGGAAGACAAAGAAAAAGCTGAAAAGGCAAGGGCATACGTGGCCCATGTCAAAAGAGACCATCAAGTCTGGTCATCCGGAGACGAAGATGAGGACATCAGCAGTGTCAAAGGAAAAGGGAAAATCTGCATGCTGGCCACTGCGAATGATGATGGGTCTACAATGTTGAACAAGAACTACTGCTACATGGCAAAGGATAGAACACTAAGCATCGTCGAACAGGTAAAACTCATGATCCAAACTCTAAACTATAGCATGCATGACTGTCAGCCTGACAGACTATAATAAAGCCTTAGATGAGAAGAACATTGCGTCCCAAGAGATGTTCCACGTGAGAGGACGACTGGATAACAAAAGACTTAAGATGGCTATGTTAGAGAAGGACCTAGAGTTAGAAAAGGATGCAAGAATGTTAAGTGAAACCCAATTAGAGATAGCTTTGAACCAGAGAGATTTAGCTCAGAGAGAAATTGTACGCTTAAATCTCTTAATTGAAAAATTGTTTAATGAAAGTGAAGCTATTGAAAATTTGGTAAACAATGGAACCGTGGACAATACATACAATTGGGGTTGGTCAAATGGATATCCTACCTCAATGGATTCCTCACCCCGGTTCAACAAAGACAGACTGTATGTCCCTCCAGACCGAGAATTTCATTTCCCTGTCAATGACAAGACTTTTCCCGAAGATATTAAAACTCACTTCGGTAGACTGCAAAACTTAAGCAATAATTGTGTCATTGAGGAAATTGTGCCGGAGGTTTCGGGTCATACATGTGATCAAAATCCTATCTGTGGCACCATCTATCCAAATTCTCAAACTTCATCCGTAGTTGATGAAGAGATTGTTGTTGAGGGCCCCGAAGTCTCAAAAGACTTTTCATCTCTGCCCTCAGACCGCAGTGTCTCTCACTGTAGTCAAATGTCCCACAAATGTCCCACCGAAGTCCCATCTAAGACTTACTCAGCGGTAGTCAAGTCATCCCTACCGCAGTCATCAGTTCAAGGAACTGTAACTCTTCAGCAAGTATTTCGTGAACTACCTATAGAAAATTTTGAAGTAGGTCAATGTTCCCAAATTCCTGAATCCTCAAGTTCTGATGACTCAAGTCCGCGTTTTCAAAATCATTCTAAGAATTCCAGGAAACCACAGTTGAACAACAATGACTGCGGTTCACCAAAATCTTTGGCAAAAAAGGCTTTTAAAGAAGAAATCAGATCTCGCGGTACTAATAGACAAACTTTTTCAAAAAACAAGAAGCAAGTCAGATTTGCTAAATCCAAAAGTCCTAAAAAAATTGTTTTCTCTCACTACATTTCAAAAAACTCTTCTTTCAAGAAAACAAACAAAAAGGAAAGTTCAGTTTCAAAAGTCATTCCTACTCCTTCTGACACAACCCAAAAGGGTGTTCAATCTTTTCGAAACTATGTTTTTCAGGTCTATTCTTCAAATGATCCTAAATGGAAAGGTATTTTACCCACTCCAACACTTATAAAGTCACGTCAAAATTTCAAATGGAAGGGTATCTTACCAAATCCATCAAAAAGAATTCAGAAATCTACACGTGCTAAAACCTTTCATAAACAGACTTTTTCAAAACCCAAAAACACTCGTGTCAGGAATTACCCATCTCGGACCGGTAACAGATCCAGAACATCCTTAAAACCGCTGACCAATCACAGTGTTAGATCAAAAGACAAAATCTCCTTTTGTAAATGTCAGTGTAGTTGTCAAAAGGTTTTATCTCATGTCAAATCGAGTCAGAGTCAGAAACCTCGTATTTTTTCAAAAAATCACAACACTGCAAATCTAATCAAACACCTAGGACTAGGCTCAAAAGTTGACAAGAGACCTGTCCCTGCAACCTTGGACCATGCATCACTCAGAAACACATCAATTGTCCCAGGCTCCAAACTTGTTTGGATGCCTAAACTAACCGTGTAATTCTCAGGCTTTGTGCAAGGAGGAACAAGAAGAAGAGTGGTTAATTGACAGTGCCTGCTCCTTGCACATGACCGGAAGGTTAGAGTACCTTCAGGATTTCAGGCCTATATGCAATGGTGGAAATGTCACGTTTGGTAACAATGCAAACGGTGTCATCCGAGGTTACGGTGTTCTCACTACGGGGAACTTTTCCATTCAGAAGGTTGCTTATGTAGAAAGCCTTAAACACAATCTCATCAGTGTTGGCCAACTATGTAAAGCAGGACATCGTGTTGAATTTGATGATCAGTTTTGCTACGTAATGACGAGTGATAGAAACACTTGCCTGATCAAATCTCAATCTGAAGGTACCATGTACCCTTTGGATGTTTCTCTAATCATTGGTAAACCACAATTGTGTTTCTTGTCCAAAGCTGTATCCGAAGTCAGCTGGCTATGGCACCGTAAGCTAGCTCATCTCAACTTCCGGTACATCAACAACTTAGTCACTGGAGAACTAGTCCGCGGTCTCCCTATTCTCAAATTTAGCAACGATACTCTCTGTCCGGCTTGTGAATGTGGTAAGCAGTCTAAAGCAAGTCACCCTCTGATAATGGACTATTCTATTTCTGAACCACTGGAGCTATTGCACATTGATCTCTGCGGTCCATCAACCGTAGCCAGCTTCCACCACAAGAAGTATATACTGGTTATTGTTGATGACTATACACGCTTCACATGGGTCTTCTTCCTCAGACTCAAATCAGAGACACTGCAGATCTTCATCAACTTCATCAAAGAAATCGAACTTCAGATCAAGCTTCCAGTTAGACGCATCCGCAGTGATAATGGAACCGAGTTCACTAATCATCTTCTTAACAGTTTCTTGGTGTCCAAAGGCATTTCTCACAACTTCTCAGCACCCTACACACCACAACAAAATGGTGTACTAGAAAGAAGGAACCGCACACTGGTAGAAGCAGCCAGATCCATGCTTAACTTCGCCCAACTTCCTCTCTACTTCTGGGCTGAAGCAGTAGCAACCGCATGCTTTGTCCAAAACTGAAGTATCGTGTGCAAACGCCTCAATAAAACACCATATGAGGGCCTTAACAACCGCAAGCCCAATGTTCGCTTCTTTCATATTTTTGGGTGTAGATGCTTCGTGATCAACAACAGAGATCAGCTCAACAAGTTTGCACCAAAGTCCGACGAAGGAATATTCCTTGGTTACTCCACTAACAAGGTTGCTTATCGAGTGCTCATCAGGCATACAAGGCTGATCATTGAAAGCTTCGATGTGAAATTTGATGATTCTCACATCCGCGACGCCCCTCCATCCACTGAAACCACCGCAATCATGGAAAGTGA
Source organism: Lactuca virosa (assembly GCF_052849685.1). Lineage (NCBI taxonomy): Eukaryota > Viridiplantae > Streptophyta > Magnoliopsida > Asterales > Asteraceae > Lactuca > Lactuca virosa. The sequence goes on along the minus strand of NC_136428.1, from coordinate 189,080,733 downwards.
CATTCCTGCCTCTTCAGGTCCCTTGAATCTAGTTGAAGTCAACTATGAGGATCTTTTCGATCCTATTGAAACAGCGAAACTATCCGAAGTTCTTGTGTCACCCGCAGCTCAACAACAACATGCTGATGTTTCTGGACCATCTCTATCTGAAGTATCCTCTCTCAATACTTCCACCTCTCCGGTTGAGGGGGAAAGATCTACTCCGGATCTAGCCGCAACCGTCGAGGTTCCAGTACTTGATGTTGTTCAAATTCCTGTCCGCAGAGAAGCATTACCATCAAACGTATCTTTGGATTCGGATGATGAACTCATAGAAAATATCGACACTAGAACTGATCCAAGGATTGTCACTCTCCCATCCGCAGTCTAGGGGGAACCTTCTCAGGTTCCAGAGGAACTCCTATCTGCAACCCAGGGGGAACCTCTCCCAACTGCTCAAGAAAATTCCGTTCCAATAGATCAAGATGACTCAGCAGGATGTTCTCAAGTCCAGGGGGAACTGTCATCTCCAACCGCAGATTCCTCTGACATTCAAGATATTCCCTCTACCGCAGCTGCTGATCATCTGCTGCCACGTATTCATGTATGGACGAAAGACCACCCACCAGGTCAAATCATTGGGAACCCATCCGCAGGCATCCAGACTCGATCTTCCAAGGACCTATCTGATCACTGCCACTATGAAACATTTATGTCCTCGGTAGAACCCAGAACGATCAAAGAAGCATTGCTTGAACCTGACTGAATAGCCGCAATGCAAGAAGAGCTTGAAGAATTTCAAAGAAATAAAGTTTGGCAGCTCGTTCCGAAGCCACGTGGTCACTCCATTGTTGGCACTAGATGGGTGTTCAAAAATAAGTTGGATGAATATGGTGCGGTAGTCAGAAACATGGCAAGGCTAGTTGCAAAGGGGTATAGTCAACTTGAAGGCATTGACTACGATGAAACGTATGCTCCGGTAGCACGCATGGAAGCTATCCGGATCTTTCTAGCATACGCAGCCCACAAAAACGTCAAGGTACACCAAATGGACATTAAGAGTGCCTTTCTCAATGGGGAACTAAAAGAAGAGGTTTATCTTCAGCAACCTCCAGGCTTTGAAAATGTTGAATTCCCAGACCACTGCTACAAGCTTGAAAAAGCAGTCTACGGTCTGAAGCAAGCCCCAAGAGCATGGTATGAGACTCTTTCTGAATTCCTTGTCTCATCCGGGTACAAGAGAGGAGTGATTGATCCCACACTATTCAGAAAAGCAAATGGCGACCACCTCATGATGGTACACATATATGTGGATGATATCATCTTCGGTTCGACTGATCAAGGCATGGTGGATGAATTTGCTAAGCTCATGACCAACAAGTTCAAAATGAGCATGAATAAAGAGATTAATTTCTTTCTAGGTCTTCAAGTGAAACAAGTACCGCAAGGCATATTCATTCATCAAGAAAAATACACCATTAAACTATTGAAGAAATATTCTATGGACAACTGTTCATCTGCTAAGGTCCCCATGGCCTTCGGTTATAAGATCTCTGCTGATCCCTCAGGCGAATCTGTGGATCACAAGACTTATAGAGGCATCATCGGCTCTTTGATGTACCTCACTGCAAGCAGGCCAGACATTGTCTTTGCAACTGGTGTATGTGCAAGGTATCAGGCTGACCCAAAAGTCTCACATATGACCGCAGCCAAACAGATACTACGGTACCTGAAAGGAAGCAAATCTCTTGGTCTATGGTACCCCGCAGGAAATGACTTCAGCCTGCAAGCTTTCACAGATGCGGATCATGCCGGATGCAAGCTCGATCGAAAAAGCACTTCAGGAGGATGTCAATTCTTGGGTGAAAGACTAGTCAGCTGGTCCTCAAGAAAACAAAGCTGTGTCTCTCTATCAACTGCAGAAGCCGAGTATGTGGCCGCAGCCAGCTGTTGCTCTTAAGTCCTTTGGATGAAAACTCAACTAATGGACTACGGGTATAGAATGCTGCGGATACCGATCAATTGTGACTCTGAAAGTGCTATTGCTATTTCTCACAATCCAATTCAGCACTCCAAGACTAAGCACATTGAACTACGGTATCATTTCATCAAAGACCACATCTTAAAAGGTAATATTGAACTCATCTTTGTCCCTTCTCATGAAGAGATTGTTGATGTGTTCACAAAAGCGCTCGATTCAACAAAGCTTAACATCTTCTTACAAATGTTAGGAATGATGAATCCAGACCCGCAATTCTTTTTGAATTGTTAGCTACCGCAGACCATCCTTGGTCTCCGTTGCGGTTCTAACTGAGAATTACATGTGATAGATGGTTTTGGTACCGCTGTCTAGGTACCGCAACCATATATCATACGTATCTCTCATAGGTCTTTATGGTCTGTTATTACTAATCTTTGTACAAGTGTTTTCCTCAGTTTCTCACTGCAGTCTTTCCTTGTTCATCCGCAATGACGTTTCTCAACCGCAATGAAAGTTTCATCCGCAATGACGTTTCTCAACCGCAATGAAAGTTCCATCCGCGATGACGTTTCCAACTGCAATGAATTTTCCATCCGCGATCATTTTCTCAACTATTTTATCAACTCTTGAATCTTTGTGTGCTATTTAATGATCCTTCATTAAGTTAAACATTAAAGACAAAAAAAAAACATTCTCTTTAGAAACTGTCACATTCTCTTTCTGAATAATCCTTGTATCAGACCTATTTTAGGGATGATGACAAAAAGAACGTTTTTCAATAAACTCATCCTTAATTTGTCCTTTCCTCTCCCCAATACGTCCCATCCGTTACAACTTCCTCTCCCATCACCCCCACGATCACCTGACGTATTGACATGCGTCTGACTTTACATTAAATGCAAAACCCCTTTTGGAAATCTCCCAAAATCTCTTCAAACCCGTTTTAATTATGTATGGCTGAGATTTAATCCAAAATTCATAGATTCCCCCCAAAACCCCAATCGACGTTTTACCCTATCCTTACCATTTACCTAGGGTTAAACACTTTTTTTACCCCCCTTTATAAACCCATCTTCTTCCCCAACAATACTTTACGTTTTCTGAATATCGATTCTTTCTCCCAACTTCCTCAAAACCTTCAAAACTTTCAAGAACTCTGTTTTCGTCTCTCAAATCTTCAACAATGGTGAAATCAGGTGCATCAAAGAAGCAATCCAAGGCTTCAGGTTCTGTAAATCCAACAGGTTCCGACTCTCCAACAATCGCTTCAAGTAATTTCAGAGCAATATTTGAAGATCATCCTTCATATAATGCTCCCATCAAGCTTATGATCAAGTTTCTCAGGAACCACCCTCTGTTTGGTCCATTCGATGCATTTACAGACGTTGTTCCAGTTTCTACTCTATTCAAATGTGCATTCTCTGCATATCGCCCAATGGAAAACCCCCAAGAAGTTCACCTCAATCTCATGAACGATTCTTTGGTCATCTTGTCCAAAGAAAAGTTCTTAAATGCCATTAATCTTCTGGTTCACCCTTCCATCAAGATCTTCTCACCTTCAATGGCAGACGTTACATCCGCACTCTACCATATGGGGTATCAGAAACCAATTCGAGGGAGTGGTGAGTTCAAAAAGAATCATCTGCCTGCGGTATGGCAGTTTGTGTGTCATTTTGTCATCCGCTGCCTATCCGGCAGAACCGGAGGCATCGACAACATGGGACTGAAGCTATTGGAATTGGTATGGAGCATCTACACAGGCCACGACGTAAACTATGGACAAATCCTTTGGGACGACTTCCTCTAGTACATTCCCAAAGAGCACCTAAGGGAGAACCCAACCTAGCTCACATTTGCACGGTTCTGGTCACTTTGCATCTCAGACTTACATGCAGATGCTGGAATAGACATGGGTAGTGACATCAACTTTTTCGTCACTAAGGATCTTAAAAGGTACAACCCTTCTTCTGATCAAACAATATTTGGACCGATCCGCAGACTCCCTACTCATATCCTTTCTTCTCTTGGTCTTGAGACTACTGATGTCTCAGACCACATTGAGGCTACGGAGGGTATTGCCCCATACCCTCCTACCCCGCCTCTTCCATCCGTAGCCATCATCCCTGAGGGTACCGCGGTCCCCTATTCCACTACCCTATCCAATCTTTCTCAAAGAAGAAAGCAGTTGGCAACCAAGAAACAAAGAACACCCAAGAAGGATGCTCCTAAACGAACCGCACCCACCAAGAAACGCAAAACAAAACCTACCCCTACCATATCTAGCAGTGATTCAGATGAGGATAGGCATCTAATCTCTATCCTCAAGAAAAGGAAAACAACCGATACCACTATCCATATGCGTGACCGGACCGATGCTGAAGCCTCTCAACAGGCTCCAGTAGTCCTTGGGGTACCCGCACACCCATTCGACACCACCATCATTTTCCAGTCAGACTCAGAAAGTGAGTCTGATTCTCAACTACGTGGAGACCCCCCCCCTAGTGCACTCCCAAGAGGACGACACTGGTTCACGCCCTAAGGTCTCCAGGGCTTCCCGACTGTATTTCTTTTCACCAGAGGAGTTGTGCTCCATCCTTCTTTCTGTCACCCAAACACTACAAACACCTTCCCACCCGCAGGGCACTTCTTTCGCCCATGCCAGAACTGAGCAGAGGCCACACTTGACCACGGGTCAAGGAGACCGAGGAAGCTCAGGAAATCCTACTCTGCTTTCATCTTTTACAGGTGGTTTAGGCACGGTGAGCACAAATGTGCAAGGATCCGTGGACCCGAAGGACACTTCGGTGCGCTTTGAAGGATTTGACGGTGATGCATCCAATGACTCTTGGTTACAGTACAATCCGGTAACTGAGTCAGACAAGAAGAAGTATGCTGCGTTCCAAAGGGCTTTCCAAGCCCGCAAGGAACACCAAATCAAGCAGCAACAACAGAAAGAACAGGAGATCCAGTCCGTGGCTAGATATTGGGCAAATGCCATCAGCAATACCAGTACCATAGCCACCATTCAAAAAGTTCAGAACTGGATGGATCAGATGGCTGAAACAATTTCAAAAGCTCAAGCTTCAGGTACAGCCGCAGGTACCTCCAAAGTTCCTCCTACTCCAATTCCCATTCCATCTCCCACTCCTACAGTCAATCCATCACAAGACGAAGAACCTGTAATCGAATTCAGTTCAGCTCCCACCTTCGGTCTTGATGATGAAGACATCCAATAAGTAAACAAGCCAAGCCCTTCTGATGATGACCTCATGATGTTTGAAGAAGAGGAGTCCATCGGTTCTCAACATTCGACTTCCAAGCCTAAAGAGAAGAAGAAAAAGAAGAAGAATGTTGTCACCCGGAAGGAGTTCATGAGCCTTCAAGCCAAAATCGATCAGATCTTGGCTGCGGTCCAGCCTACTTAACCGCAACCTGAAGACACTCCAGGACCGCAGTCACTGATTGAAAGAATAGAGCGTCTGGAAACAAGGGAACGCATGGCTGCTGAACGAATCTCTCTCAAAGTAGAGATGGGGATCCGGTCCCTTGACAATAACCGCAAGGCTGACCACAAGGACTTCATGGCTCTAGCGGAACGCCTCATCACTGAGGTGACTGCAATCAAAACGGATCTTCAAGCGGCCATCACGGATCAAGCTTCTCAGTCTCAGAAATTGATAGATGAGACTCATACTGCTTATGAGTCCACTATCTCTGTCCTTCAAGCAACCATCAACAGACTGCAGAAATCCCTTTCCTCCAACTTCCATGGCCCTGAGATCCTCCAGCTCACCAAAGAAATCCACAAGTTGCTCTTCAGCTCCTCCACTCCAAACAACCAACATTTGGCAGAAGCTCTCAAAGCTCAGTTCCAAGAAGTCTTCAACAAGGTGGATGGACTTAAGCAATGGCTTGAGTAAGCACTGGGGTTGCATCCCTCAAGAGGGGGAAGTGATGAAGAACAAGAAGTCCATCACTCTGATACTTCTATTCATCAGAGTCCCCCCATCATCACTGAAAAAATTCCCACACCACCGCAACCATCTCAACATATTCCATCTCCTCACACTTCACCTCCAAAAGATACTCCCAAAAAGCCAGAGACTCCTCCGTACTTCAAGAACTTGCCTGAAAACATGTCTTCTCCAAGCACCACAGACTCCCCTGCCACCGCTCAAAGGAAGCATGATTGGAAAGCAGCCAAGCTGTCAGAGTTAATTTGGAGAGAATGCGGGTTTGACACCATGATGGATGAGTACTTGATCAATTCTTGGATCAATCCGCACCGCAGGCTCCTAGACGAAGATTACAGACCGCACCTCACTTATGCTGAACCCCCTGCTGATGGATACTGGGATATACCAATTTCTCCAAATGCCAAGTACTTCACTGTATTTGAGCAGTTTGACCAAAGCCTTCCAGATCACAAGAGACTGCCAATGGAGTTTGAGAGACTTATTCTTTTTCACGCTAAACATGCCTCTTCCATTGAAAACATATGGTCTAACGACAGACCATCCGCAGTCAAGAACTACAAAGTCAGGAAATTTATGAAGGCTGACTACATCCAGTATACCCTCACCAGAAGGGAGCATGACTACATCCGCACCCATGCAGACTTTCCTTGTATGAATCCGGAAGAAATCTTCCTTATTGCCAGGGTGTTCCAAAACAAGTCAGAAAAGCATGCTAAAATGCAGATAGCGCTTGAAAAAGCCAACTCTTTTCTCAGGGATACGGTCTGTGACTTTGCCAAGATAGATGCGGATATCTACCCCACCATCCTCAAAAAGTTTGACCTCCCACCTTTTGAACCTGTGCCAATGCCTACCGAAGGCTTCCAAGAAAGATCTCTAGGCGCAACAAACTACCCTGAACTTGGAGTCATATTCAAAAGGAAGACTGACAACGTCAAATATTTCATTCCTATGACTGCCATGCACCGCCTGACCAAGAAACAACTTGACATCTGCCGGACTGCAATTGAAAGATCGAAGCATACTACCGCAGAAGTCAAGTTCGAGATCACAAGAAGAATCACATGGTTGGAAAACGTCAGGAAGTTCTGGTGGATTTTGATCAAGTTCCTCAAACTTGATAGCTGAACTGGAGTTAGAGGTCACTTAGGGGGAAATTGTTGAATCATAAAAGTGACCCTCTTGAACTCAGCTACCGCAACCATCTTTCTACCGCAACGGTTCAGCACCCGGAGTCAATCTTGTTCATCAGCAACCGCATCAGCAACCTGAGTCAGCTACCGCAGTCAACTTAGCTAGATTACTTTATTTGTCTTTTATGTAATACACTCTATTATCCAGTATGCCTTGCACGGCTGCTTATAGAGTTGTAATCTAGTGTAGTTTCTAAGTCTCTATAAATAGAGACTTAATCTCTTTATATTCAAGGAGGAAGAACCGATAACATGAATTCTATCTGAATACACATTCTGAAGTTATCTCTCTATCTTTCTTCGCTCATCTCTTCTTACTTAAATCTTATCATAATTCTGCTGATCATAATCCCTCTTCGGAGCAAGTCTTTAAGACTTAATCACTAAGCTTGATCTTCCTTATTAACTTGGAGTGAATGCATTCCTTGTTATTAATCAGCTTAAGTGTCTTCTTGATATAACAATTGCTGTCATTTCCATTCCTTTACATTTCCGCAACTAACTCTCTAACTATCTAACTATATTATTGTTGAGCTTTTAGATCCTTTGAGATTAACTATTCCGCATTATACTTGTTCTAACTTTTGTTCAAGTGTGTCTCCAAGTTTTTTCTCTCAACATTACAGGGCATTCCAATGAAGATCAACTCCATGGAAACTAATTCCAACAACATTGCTTTGAATATCCTTCTTGCATTAAGTTTTCTAATCTTACACAGATAACTTCCACCTATGGAGACAACTCCATATTCTCATTTTGACTATCAATTCTGAACAAGAGATGCCTCTTTTCAGAATATATCAATATGGTCCTTCCAAAATTAGCACTATACTTCCAACTGTCCCTGAGCAACCAATCTTTGGTAAACCTTAGATTGTCCTCGAAAATTGCTTAATCCTTTTAGTCATATCCAATTCTAGACCTTTTCCCTTCTTAATGCCCCAGGCATTTGGAAAATTTTAGAAAGAATGAATATTATAGCACATGCAATCGATCCTATATCCGAAGCATATGGGACACGATTGATGATGTCTCACATAAAGACATGATACTAGACCAATCCTTTTGCTACAATATTTCTATTTGTAAAGTTCTCATAATTCAGATTATGAAAAGGGATGCCGTAATCATAATCTAATTTTAGAACGCAAATAATAGACCCATATATAGAATTTCCTTATGTTGAGTCATTCCAACACAAAATTCATATATATCCTTGACTAAAGATGATTAAGGTCTCAATCTAAGTCTTTAGAACTGAAATGAAGTATATCCTCTCCCTTAATTATAGCAAAACAACTTTTTCAATCCATGCAGCCTCACGAATTGAAACTTTTGTTTTCTATAATTAACATTGCTAACTTGCAACACTAACAATAATTATCATGCTCCCACTAACATGATGATTATTAGCATAACACTTATGCTCCCACTAGCTTTGACATGTACTCAGAAATCAGCTGGACTTCTAGAAATCAATACTTTATTGACTTTCTTACCGAAGTTCAGATTTCTGATACGAGATGATTTGATAAAACTTTATCAAAATCATACACCTTTCCTTAGATAGCATGCATGTGTGTCTAAACAATTTCAGAAATATGAAAAGGGATGCCGTAATCATAGTCTCAATTGTTTAGACCTTTTGCCATCTGCTTCAAATCTACTTGGTGGAAGTGTTTCCTCACCATCATTTTCATGAATCGGAGAGAAACCTTATGACCCTTAGATTTTATGGTGTATGTGTTCTTATCCATGTGAATCGTCAAAACCATAGTCACAAGACAAGGATAATGACAAATCCAAACTCATATGGACTGAACTTATGCAATCTTAACTTCTTGCCACCTGGCAGTACAAGGTCTGCCATTGCTTCCAAGTTGTTATGCAACCAATTGAGAACTTTCAGAACTCCTATGCAAAGCCAACTTTAACTGGAATGGGCACAGAATACGTCAACACGATAGGTTATAAACCTCAAGTCGTGTGCTAGTGAAGAACCTCAGGTTTTATTCTTGATTAGTTCTTGAAATTCTTTTTAGGATCTTTAAGACTCCCACTATCCTCTTGACATATAAGACTATCTTGCCAAATATTCAAGAGATAGTGCGGATTCTTTATCAAGACAAACACTTCACACAATTGGCCTTAGTTGGTCTTTGTTTTATCCAAAACATCACAACTTACCAATTTCAAATGTACAAGAGTAGGACACTTTTACTCTTACATTTGACAAGTGTTTTAAACCTTTCTTTAAGATATGTCACTCAAGTTACAATCTTGGAGTATGACTCTAAGAATTGTTTTGGAACGAAGTATGACTCATCTTCCTGATCTAACCATTTCAACAATTCATGACTCCTCTTCTTAGTCATAAGAATGCACTACGATGACCTTTAGAGGACTAATTGTGATATGATTTCTAAATCATTAAGATGATCACAAACATGATACTAAAGTACTCTCCCATCTTTTCAGATTTGAGAAACTTTTATCTTTCTGCCTAATTTGATTCTTCCCATTCGTTCTGCCATACATTGAGACTTTTCCAATGTTTCAGAATTATACTTAAACTTGTAAGTATAACCATATTTACTAAACTTTAGTAAATCAAATAGTCTTAACGAGCTTTGTGGTGGACATGACCAGTGCACAAGAATGTGTACTCGATCCCTTTAGTCCTTCACTTGACTTACACATCCATGTGAACAAGTAATTAGTCTTGATTTTCCAATGCTTGAAAGTTCTCATTCATCATACTATTCAACTTGCATGATTCCAAGTTTCGGTCCAATTGAAACTTGGGTGATGAGGAACTTTCCTGATTTGGTAAATTTAGACACTACCACAAATGAAAGAATCAAATCCATTTTCCAATATTGCTGTCAGTGGAATCATATAAGCAACAATTTTCCACAAATGCCATTGTAAGGATACTTCAAATAAATAAAATTAAACAATTTTCTTTTATTTTAAAACTTTGCGGTAAAACTTATCCTTACAATCCACATGGAAAATTGTTGTTATCTATTCCTTAGCAATATATCATAACTTCTTAAGCAACTACTCAAAATTCTGATGCGATCGAAATCCACCTTCGCGATCAGAATCAGCATATACTTCCTTTAAGATTTCTCTCTATTCTTTGATTCTTAAAACATCAACATGTGACCCAGTCACATCATGTAATGAGGATCTCAGAATAGAACTTAACAGAGTTAGATAATGGGCTCTACCTGATGTAGAGTCAAACTTATTGACTTTAACATCCTTAGGTAAATTTGGCATCTTTGCAATCAACGCCCCTTCCTTTGGCAAAATAAACATATGGACCCTTTGGTAATGGGACTATCTCAGACTTAGCCTTTCTCTTTACCATTTGGTCAACCGGGTTGAGTATGGCCAATCCCTTTCCATTGGGAAGAGAATGCTTTTTTCTGGATTTTCAGTGTCACCATTGTCACTGTCCATAAAGTTTTTGGGAAGTTGATCTTCTAATCAAATTTGCTTTACTATCGTTCCAAATCACTGTTGATTCAGCAGCACCAAGGAAATAGATATGATCATTAAGGTTCATGTCATAGTCTGTTTCATAGTAGTCCCAAAGGAACTCACTATGTGACTTAGAAAGTGATTGAACATCCAACTTTCTTAAGACTTTGACACCCAACTCTCCCGACTTGTCAATATGTGACTTCATCTCTAAGATGTGATCACACATAGACCTTGCTTGCCATTAGGGCTTGAGTGACCTTGAACTTGTGGGTTAGGGAGAATAATTGGAGGAGGTGGAGGAAGAGAAGTACCAAGAGATTTGGGAAGATCATAGATGTCTGAGCTAGACATCTTTTGGGAGATATTCAAGATAGTTGATTCAAAGTCCTTAATATAACACCCAATATGAAATATTAAGGCTAGGACCCAACACACTATTTTATAACTTGGAAGAGGGATGCCGTAATCCAGGCTATAAAATATTTGAAGGTAGGTGAATGACGATTCACCAATTTCCACCATGAAAAACGAAATAATTTATTAGGTTTTTAATTGGATTTGAAACTCCTAGATCTTTTGAGATTCATTGAACTTTTCAATGGCATGTTTCAATCTCGAGTGTGCCCTTCAGGTTTTGTGACTGGGATGCCGAGGATCACAAAACAAGGTGTGAATAACCATGCAAATATACTTGGTACCCTTAATAATTTACCCATTAATCGATGTGCCGGTTAACCACACGCGCTCCACCGATACTATGATAAACATTAAGTTGCCCTTTGCCTACCTTGTTAAATCCAGGTTAGTGTGCCGGTTAACCACATACGCTCCACTAACGGTTTAAACAAAGTGCAAAGTGTAATTTCATGGGTTAGCACCAAATTCACATTTTCCTATGTAACTAAGATTGGGAATTTATAAAAAGTTTAGTTACTTAGTATTTATCATTAGTACTTTTAATGAAGGGGGAATTATAGTCCTTGTCCTACCTGTTCGGCTAACGACCCTCCACCAGTCAAGGAAGCGGTGGGTGAGAGTAGACACCCATTAAACTGCCATTTTATAGGCAGTAACCTTATACCCCCTTATAGACCGGCTTCGTGAATGAGGCCTACTAACGGTAAGACTGACTTGCTCTTATACATATATTTATTATTAACTTATAATACTATAAAGTATAAGGGTTGAATGTTAACTATTAAAATTCTAAGGACTAACTTGGAATTAAAGTATTAATGGGGAAAACTTTACAAATTCCAAAACTTGAGGGCAAGTTTTGAAACTATTCAAAACTCTTGGATTTTCATAACTTATGAGTTTAATTAAAGTTAAACATTTTATTTAATGAAGAGACTCTTGAACCTCCACAACTTGATGACAAGTTATGGAGTCATAAAACCATTTAATGAGGGCAAAACTCTTCATTTTGTAACCTATGACAATTTTTATGAGGTTTAAGATTCATAAATGTGACTTTTCATATAACTTGAGGACAAGTTACAAAAACACATTTTATGAACTATTTCTAGATTAATTTGGATTGAAAACAACTAACACACAATTTTTTTCATTAATCTAAATTAACTCATAAAACAAGGTAACACAAAAAAAACTTTTCATGTTCCATAACTTAAGAACAAGTTATGGAATTCTTTAAAACATTAAGAGCAAGTTTTGTAACTCCATAAAAAACTTTGAATCAATTTTTTTTAAAACCTTTTCATATCCATAACTTATGGAGGTTTCAAAAAACTCTTTAGATCAAACTTTTAAAACTAATAAAATAATCATATCATTTTATCTTTTACTAAATTTGACCTAATTCAACTCATATAACAAATGATTCAAATTTTACAAATAATTAGTTTTTCACAAAAACAAGTAATTATCTTAAAATTTGACAAACGTCATGTTTTTTTTTCTTTTTTTTTTCAACTTTGAAAATAAAACATTTGCATCAATATAACAGAAAACAACCCATGGCTCTGATACCACTGTTGGATTTTAGTATACTACAACATCCTATGGTGCACATACAACCCTAAATACCTTGGATCTATGTTTTCTCTATTATACATGCAAATATGAAGTTTCCAAGATATTACCCTATACTAGCATACAAATATCATATACTTGGGTAATAAAATAGATAGAATACATACCTTTTTTTATGTAACTTGTCTTCATGAAGCTTGAGTGCCTAGTGCCCCAAGTGTGACACCTCAAATGGTTCACACAACACCATGAACACTTGGAATAACCTTGAGAATAAGGATACTTTGGTTCTCTCTAGTGAAATCGGCCTTACCCTTTTGTGTACACACACTAGTGCCAATTTCACCAACCAAGGACATCTTTATATAGTGTGGAGATTAGGGTTAAACCCATGACCCTTCATTTCATATGATCCATGGGTTCAACACTCCATGGACTATCCATGAAAGCTTAGCCCAACCTAAATGAACTTGGCCCATCACACATATATATCTAAGAGTCCATATTTAATTAGTTCCTTTTAATCACTTAATTAATTATAAATTAATTCTTGATCAATACTAAGTAAATAATATGATTATATATTAATATATTAGAACTTATAATATATTAATATAAATCACTAGTATCCTTTTTTTTCCTCATCTTGTCTATCCAATTGTCTCGATGCCATGCAACCCAAATGGACCATGCCGGGTCGGGTCAAGTACATACCAAATATAGTTATGGACTTAGACATTAATCCAACAATGAGAAATATCTGGATGTTAGAACCACCGGTTATCGGAAGATGAACAGTTAGTTGGGAGATAAGCGGACTGGGTTCAACAATAATGATCTGGTATGAGCGGTCTGTCAGGGAGCCAGACCATCTCGAAACTTCAGATTTCAGATTGAGTAGTGTGATCATAATGAGGGGAATTTGTCCATCTTCAGGTTTTAAAACCTTGTTAGAATTAGTTTTGATTGCCTTGGAGAGGCTGGGATTATACACGGGATTGTGGCCACATAGTTAAAGTTTTTTGGCGTATAAAGAATATGATAAGAAACGATTTCGAGGACGAAATCAAATTTAAGTGGGGGAGATTTGTAACATCATGTTTAAAATAGAATAATTAAATTATAAAAACCGAAACCCCGAGAAGTAAATTTTATTATTATTTTATATTATTATAGTCCAAAATTAAATAATAATTAGTGGGGTGTTGGTTTCGGGAAGCCAAATGACAAGATTTGAATCTTCGGGGGTTAAAGTGTAATTTCAGGATTTATTTTGAAAAGGATTTTAGAATGCAGGGTGTAATTGGTAACTTTCAGACTTATTCTGGAAGGATTTATAGAAGCAGGGGGCCAAATGGTAAATTTTGGAATTTAATTGTTGGGTTTTGAGCATACTAACACTCCTATGGTGTACATGCAACCGTAGAAACCTTGGATCTATGTTTTCTCTAAATACATGCAAATTTGATTTCCAAGGTTTACAACCTATCTAGCATGTTATGGGGTACTTGTAATACAAAACTTTAAGTAGAATAACATACCTTTCTTTTGTGGTTGAATGCTTGGAGTTTTAGAGCCTAGCACCAATAGTGTGGATGCCTCAAGTGGTGTCACAAATCACCCAAAACAACTTGGAAATACTTGAGAGAATATGATGCTTGCTAAAATCGGCCCACCCTTGTTTCTCACACACTCTAGTGCCAATTCTAGAACCAAGGACCTCTTTATATACTATGGAGGATTAGGGTTACACCCTAATACCCATGGCTCTTCCTTTACCTAGGATCCATGTGTTAAAAGCTCCATGGACTATCCATGGACTTCCATATACTCTTAGCCCATCCTAAATAAATCTTAGCCCATTCCATATATATGGAAGAGTCCATATTTAATTAGTTCCATTTGATCATTGAATTAATTCCATAAGTCAATTCTTGATCAACACTAATTAAATAATATTAATATATTATGACAAATAGTATATTAATGGATCATAAACATCTTATTCTCAAAAATATATCCACACAAATTGTTAGGTGAAGTGCAACCCAAAAGGACCATATCGGGTTGGGTCAAATCATACCAAATATAGTTACGGACTTAGACACCTTATCCAACAGTCTCCCACTTGGATAAGTCTGATAACTATAGCTGCAAGTATAACTTCAGGAACCATCCAGCAATCGTAGCTCTTTTAAAACTCTGTTGAACTATGAAGCGCCATTTTAGATAAGTGATCATATAATCCTCTGTTCTCAAGATATCAGCCGGACAAATACATGGAACAATGTCGTACTTATTGTCCAGCAGTTGTTTCTCGATCTCTGATTTGTTTGACATAGAACTAAATTGAACACATCAATTTGGTTCTGACCGGGCCCGGTACATAGGCCATAACAAAATCATCGAGGGGCCCAAATATCGCTTCTAATCCTAGAAGGAACATATAAACTTCGACTCATATTCTTGTACTGACTACTTATTGAATTATGCACAAAAGCACGTTTTATAACATCGAGTTACCAATGCGTTTTCGTACAATCAATGCATAACCAACTCATAGTCAACAACTTATATCACTAGGTTTGAAGATTTATATGATGTTACCGTCTCACGATCACTCGAGATAAATTCCATGAAGTGATACAAGTGAGCGTGGGTTTAATCCAATACTCAGAACTTATGAGCACTCATGAATGTTGTAGCAACCATTGCTATGTCTAATGCACCTTAGACAAATCTTACAAGCCATATTCATGACAGTCTTGATTCAATACTTACTTCCAACGTATGACCGACTGTGGAGAGTTTGAATAAAATAATTATTCTGGAAGTCAAAACATGCAAAATTGAAACAATAGTAAACGATCGACATAGGATAGTAACACTTTACTCATAAATAAATAACGAATTTTATTTAATCATCAAATGTTAATTACATTTTACAAGTTTCAGAAAACTATCTAATTATTAAAACTAATATCATCTCTCAGCCCGATGCTTCTCGCATGCTGCAAACGCCTAACCCTAGTCAGTCCCTTTGTGAGGGGATCTGCAGGATTCTCTTCCGACGATACCCTCTTTGCCACGAGGAGTCCTTCTTCTATTTTGTGTCTTATGAAGTGATATTTTCTGTCAATGTGTCTGGATCTACCATGATCTCTTGGTTCCTTGGCTAAGGCGACCTCACTATTGCTGTCACAGAAAATTTCCATAGGCTCCTGTATAGCTGGTACAACTCCAAGGTCTCCAATGAAGTTCTTTAGCAATATCGCCTCCTTTGCCGCTTCACTTGCTGCTATGTACTCTGATTCACAAGTAGAATCAGATACTGTCTCCTGCTTGGAACTTTTCCAAGTAATTGCTCCTCCATTTAGGGTAAAGACCCAGCCTGACTGAGAGCGGAAATTATCCCTATCAATCTGAAAACTAGCATCGCTATACCCTACTACTCTCAAGTCATCACTCCCACCGAGGGTGAGAACCCAGTACTTAGTCCTCCGTAGGTACTTGAGAATGTTCTTTACCGCAGTCCAATGAGCCTTGCCAGGGTTTCCCTGATATCTGCTGACCATGCTCAAAGCAAAGGCCACATCAGGACGAGTACAAGTCATAGCATACATGATCGAGCCAACATAGGGTAAGCGACTCATCTCAGCTATCTCAACTTCTGTACTCAGACTCTGAGTTTTAGTCAGTCTGGCATTGTGCTGGATCGGTAACTCTCCTTTCTTTGAATTCTCCATGTTAAACCTTTTCAACACTTTATCCGTGTAATTACTCTGACTAAGTCCAATTAGTCTTTTACTCCCGTCTCTCAGTATCCTTATCCCTAGGATATAGGCAGCTTTTCCAAGGTCCTTCATAGCGAAACACTTCCCAAACCAAGACTTAACCTCCTGCAAAGTTGGGATGTCATTTCCTATGAGTAGTATGTCATCCACATACAACACCAAAAAGCTAAATATACTCCCACTAGCCCTAACATATACACAGGACTCATCCTCGCTCCTCGAAAAGCCAAACTCTTTGACTTTCTCATCGAAGCAAAGATTCCATCTGCGAGGTGCTTGTTTCAATCCATAAATGGATTTCTCAAGCTTACACACTCTATTAGGGTACTTTGCATCGACAAAACCCTCTGGCTGAGCCATGTAAACATCCTCAACCAACTTTCCATTAAGGAAAGCGGTTTTGACATCCATTTGCCATATTTCATAATCATGAAATGAAGCAATGGCTAGCATAACCCTAATAGACTTAATCTTTGCCACTGGTGAAAAGGTCTCATCCTAATCAACTCCCGGAGTTTGAGAAAAGCCCTTTGCAACCAGTCGCGCCTTATAAGTGTGTACATTACCATCCATGTCGGTCGTCTTCTTGAAGATCGACTTGCACCCAACTATCTTACGACCTGGTACATTGTCAACCAAGTTCCAAACTTGATTGTCATACATGGATTGTATCTCGCTGTCCATAGCCTCTTTCCATTTAGCAGCCTGAGGGCCTACCATGGCTTCCGTGTAGCTGTTAGGTTCATCTAGACTTACCAGTGTACTATCATTGATAAGCGTATCACCTTCCGCAGTAATATGGAAACCATAGTAATGCTCAGGTGCATTCCTAAATCTCGTGGAACGCCTCAGAGGTATGGGTTCGTCAGTCGGATCAACAGGGGTTTCCTCCTCAGGTTGATTACTAGGGTTTGAGGTTCCTTCATCACTTGACTCTTGAATTTCTTCAAGGTCAATTTGCCTCCCAGTGTCTCCTTGGCTTATAAAGTCTCTCTCACGAAAGACTCCTCTCCTTTCCACAAAGACCACATTCTCACTGGGTCTGTAGAAGAGGTAACCAAATGATTTTTGTGGGTAGCCGATGAAAATACACCTCTCGCTTCGAGGTTGGAGTTTGTCGTGAGACTCGCGCCTCACGAAAGCCTTGCAACCCCAAATCTTGATGTGGTCCAGAACTCCAGATTGGGAACTTTTCCGGTCCACATCTCATGAGGTGTTTTGGCAACCTTCTTTGTAGGGACTAGATTAAGGATATGGGCGGCAGTCTCTAAGGCATACCCCCAGAATGAGATTGGTAACGAAGCTCGACTCATCATGGAACGAACCATGTCCAACAAGGTTCTATTGCGCCTCTTAACCACACCATTCGGCTGTGGTGTCCTAGGAGGTGTCAATTGTGAGACAATCCCACATTCCTTAAGATAGTCAAGGAACTATATACTAAGATACTCTCCTCCCCGATCCGATCGGAGCATCTTGATGTTCCTGCCCAGTTGATTCTCCACTTCCTGTTTAAACTCTTTGAATTTCTCAAAGGTCTCTGACTTATGCTTGATTAAGTAGATATATCCATATCTACTATAATCATCAGTAAAAGTCACATAATAGCGATTAGCATCCCTTGTGGCAGTTTTGAAGGGTCCACACACATCAGTGTGTATGAGGTCCAACAAACCCTCACCCATCTCACACGTACCAGTGAAGGGTGACTTTGTTATTTTTCCAAGTAAACAAGACTCGCAACTATCATCTGATTTTAGGTCAAATGATTCCAAAACTCCAGCCTTTTGGAGTTGGCCTATGCGCTTCTTGTTGACATGTCCAAGACGACAATTCCACAAGGATGCTTTATCCAAAGTAATAGAAGAATCAATATGAAATACATTATTTCCTAAGTTGTCTACAATCGACACAGTTTCATATACACTATCACAAGGTAATGCTTTAAAATAAAACACATCATTATAAAAAGCATCAATAGCACCAATTTTATTATCAAATGAAAAAGTGAAACCTTGCTTGTACAAACTATGAAATGTAATAGTATTTATCGCTATTTCTCCCGAGTAACAACAATTATTCAAATCTAACATTAACCTATTATTAAGCAATAAAGAATAAACTCCTATCTTGGTAACAGGTGATGCTTTCCTATTGCCCATGATTAAGTTTATCTTCCCGTGCTCCACTTTTTCACTACTTCTTAGGCCCTACAAATCAGTACAAATGTGAATACCACAACCTGTATCAAGCACCCAAGAGTTAGTATGCAATGAGTTTTTAGACAATATAGTGTAAATACCTGCATGGGTGGGTTTAACTTTCCCATCCTTTACATCTTGCAAGTACTTAGGGCAGCTTCACTTCTAGTGCCCATTTTCATGGCAGTAGAAGCACTGTGCTTCCTTTGGGTTTGAAGAAGGAGGAATGGAACCTTTCTTGGTTCCACTTGAAGAGGAGCCATCAAGAGACTTTTCCTTGGTACCCTTCAAAGAGGTCTTCCTCTTCTTCCCCTTTCCCTGCCCAATTGCTAGTACAGAGGCTGTAGTAGGAGTAGGCGTAACAGCTGATTTACCTTTAAGACCACTTTCAGCGTTCCTTAAATGTCCTTGGAGCTTACTTAGTGTGACTTCCTCCTTGTTCATATGATAAGTCATACGAAACTGATCATAACTTGGTGGTAAGGAATAGAGAATGATGTCAATCGCCATGTCCTCAGGAAAGTCCACATTAAGCTTCAATAACCGGTCCACGAACCTTTGCATTTTCTACAAGTGACCGGTGAGGGGTTCTCCCTCTTTCATCCTAGCTGTTATCATGGAGGAAATGAAATGATACCTGTCCTGATGAGCACTCTGATTGTACCTATCCATCAGATCCTGGTGCATCTCAAAAGGGTAGAAATCTTCATAGGATTTCTGGAGTTCTGCTGTCATTGTGGCCAACATGATACAAGACACCTTAGTGGCATCTTTCTCATGGGTAGTTTACTCAGCAATCTCCTCAGGAGTAGCAGTTGACTCATCGATAACCTTTAGCTCCTTATCGAGGACATACTCTTTGCCCTCATAGCGAGTAATCATTCTGATGTTCCTAATCCATTCATTGAAATTGGAACCATCAAAAGTGACTTTCCCACACAAGTTCATTAGGGAAAAGGAGCCTGTAGGGTTTGAGTCAGTAGCAGTGTTGGAAGACATCTGAAAAGAAAGAAAGACAAGTTTTATTAGATAAAGAGTCCTTAATAAGTCACCCAAATGAAGTATTAAGGCTAGGATCCTACAAACTATTTCATAACTTGGAAGAGGGATGCCGTAATCCAAGCTATAGAATATTTGAAGGTAGGTAAATGACGATTTACCAATTTCCACCACGAAAACGAAATAGATTATTAAGTTTTATTGGATTTGAAATTCCTAGATCTTTTGAGATACATTGAACTTTCAATGGCATGTTTGAATCTTGATTGTGCTCTCTCAAGTTTGTGACTGGGATGCCGAGGATCATAAACAAGGTGTGAATAACGATGCAAATTGACTTGGTACCCCTAATTTTATCACCTAATCAATGTGCCGGTTAACCACACGCGCTCCACCGATCTATGATAAAACTTAAGTCACCCTTTGCCACTCTTACTACTCCTAGTTAGTGTGTTGGTTAACCACACGCGCTCCACTAACGATTTGGTAAGGTACAAAGTGTAATTTAATGGGTTAGCACCTATTTCACATTTTCCTAAAGTAACTAAGATTGGGAATTAATAAAGGTTTAGTTACTTTATAATTTCATTATACTTTTAATGAGTATTAAGGTCCTATCCTACCCGTTCGGCTAACGACCCTCCACCAGTCAAGGAAGCGGTGGGTGAGAGTGGACACCCATTAAGCTGCCATTTTATAGGCAACAACCTTATACCCCCCTTATAGACCGGCTTCGTGAATGAGGCCTACTAACGGTAAGACTAACTTATTATTATACATATATATAATAATTAAACTTTTAATATTATAGAAGTATAAGGGTTGAATTTTAAACTTTTAAAATTCTAAGGTTCAATTTGGAAATTAAATTATTAATGTGTGAGACTTTACAAATTCCAAACTTGAGGGCAAGTATTGAAACTATTCAAGACTTTTCATTTCATAACTTATGAGTTTAATGGTCCATTAAAATAAAGACTCTTCACTTTATGTAACCTCTTATTCTTTAATGACACTTTTAAAGAAGTGGCTTTTGGTTATCCATAACTTGAGGACAAGTTATGGACTCTATAATTAGCCATTAAGATCAAGAATCATACTTACAAGCAAGTCACACATAATTCCTATGATCTTCTAACACTCATAAGAACATGAACATTCATATCAAAATTTCAAGAAGCATATTAACACATATAAAACATGGAATTTTGATATTAGCCATTGTAAATGGATTAGCATAAGCATTACACCATCTAAAACAAGTTTTAAAACACCAAAACAGTTTAGGGTAATGTTTCTAGTCCATTTCCAGCAGCAAAACTCGAAAATCTATATTCAGGGGCTCCTACTCGTCGAGTGCATGAACCTACTCGATGAGTAGGATGAATTATCACATGGACTCGTCGAGTCCCCCCATGGACTCGCCGAGTTCATGCTGCAGAGTGCAGATTTTTGAGCTTTTTCAACAATTTTGCATCAAGTATCAAGAAAACAAGCCTAGGCTCTGATATCACTGTTGGGTTTTGAGCATACTAACACTCCTATGATGTACATGCAACCCTAGAAACCTTGGATCTATGTTTTCTCTAAATACATGCAAATTTGATTTCCAAGGTTTACAACCTAACTAGCATGTTATGGGGTACTTGTAATACAAAACTTTAAGTAGAATAACATACCTTTCTTTTGTGGTTGAATGCTTGGAGTTTTAGAGCCTAACACCAATAGTGTGGATGCGTCAAGTGGTGTCACAAATCACCCAAAACAACTTGGAAATACTTGAGAGAATATGATGCTTGCTAAAATCGACCCACCCTTGTTTCTCACACACTCTAGTGCCAATTCTAGAACCAAGGACCTCTTTATATACTATGGAGGATTAGGGTTACACCCTAATACCCATTACTCTTCATTTACCTAGGATCCATGGGTTAAAAGCTCCATGGACTTCCATATACTCTTAGCCCATCCTAAATAAATCTTCGCCCATTCCATATATATGCAAGAGTCCATATTTAATTAGTTCCATTTGATCATTGAATTAATTCCATAAATCAATTCTTGATCAACACTAATTAAATAATATTAATATATTATGACAAATAATATATTAATGGATCATAAACATATTATTCTCAAAAATATATCCATACAAATTGTTAGGTGAAGTGCAACCCAAATGGACCATGCCGGGTCGGGTCAAGTCATACCAAATATACTTAGACACCTTATCCAACATTAATTTGAAAGAAGAAGGATAAGGAGGGACTGGAAGTGTTAATTGGGTCAAAGATTGAGACGGGACGGGTGCGTATAAATGCATTGCACATGCATTCCTAACCCTAACCTTACCTTCAAACACCGGCCGCCACTCTCCCGCCAACCTCCCTCCAGCCGTCACCACCCCTCTTCTCCTCCGATCTCCGACGCCGCTACCCCTTCAGTCGGGTTGAAAACCACCGCTGTAGAAGTCCCAAGCCGCCGAAGCCGACCACCTCACGATTATTCTACCACATGGAAGCGAGGTGGCGGTTGTCACTGCCGCCTCCATGCCATTGATGTTGAGGAGGAATATGCCGCCAGTGACGTCGTGTACAACAAGGGTGTTCGCGTGAGTCGCCGAAAAACCGTGAGGCGAGGCTGCTGTTGCTGTATTCGGTGAGTTTCGCACCACCATCTCCCCTTCTCATTCCCCTTATGAAGTCGTTGCTCCATCATGCACTCCAGTGACTGTTCTGCTCGTTTCCGTCGTGCCCATGCGGTTGCGCCACCGATAGCCGTTGACTGCCGCTGCTGCCCGCCTCCTTGTGTCACCACCGCCGCCGCACGCCACCAGGTGGGTGGCTGGGTTTATTTCGCAACAGAAGAAAATGTGAGGGTGTGGTTTCTTGGCTGGAAATCACAAGAGGGCAACCAACACCACCGTGAGCTGGTCGCTAGCACCTCCGAACACCACCTGCCGCCACAATGCGGCTGTGTGTGTGTGTTGTTTATGTGTGTGTTTATTTGAGTTTTTGGATGTAAAGTGTAATGTATTGTAATCGGCCGGAATAATAATAGAAAACTTATAACCACCACCGTGAGGTGGTGGCTGCCGCCTCCTACCGCAACCAGCCGTCGTGTTGTGTGGCGGTGTGCCTCGTGCGTTTTGACTCGTTTGGGATGCTTTGACAGAATGGGCCTAATGAAACCCTAGTGGGCCCAATGAAATCCTAATGGGCCCAATGAAGCCCTAATTGACCTAAAAGCTCAAGCGTGTGACTAATGGGCTAGTATTGGGTTAGAAACCCTAATTAGGATTTGGAAAAAAAACCCTAATGTCGTGAAACCCTAATTTTGGGGATCGACCGGGACCCGTACTGGAATTAATTAATAAACTTAAAATATTAACTAGTAATCATTGGCAAATTAATCTAAAGCAATATTGGACTTAATGGATTAAGTCCTTAATGGGTTAAGGAGGAACACTTAACCCTAATTGTCATTTCATGTGAAAACCCTAATTTCACTTGGGCCTTGAGTTGGGCCTTCCTATTGGACTTTGGTGATTGGACTATTGATGGGCTATCCAAGGACAAGTAAATGGACTAAAATATATGGATGAGCTTTAGGATAAGGCCCATGTGAAGGACTTGGGCACAATTTGGAAAATTAGGCCACAGGTGGACCATAACTGGGCCTTGATGATTATGTGATATTGGGCCATTGGAGTACCAAGAGTTTGGACTAGAATAAATGGATGGGCCTTAAGGAAAGATCATGCAGAGGTATGGGCCCAATTTGGAAAATTGGGGCATATGTTGGGCTTTGTGTTGGAACCTGAAAGTGAACCTCTAGCAATCCTAAGTACATATTCCGAAGTGTGTTGGTTCTGAAGGGAAAAGTGATCCGGAACCTGTCCGGAGCTGAAGAGAAGAAGAGGAGGAGTATTTTGAAGAGGAACACATTCCGGAGCTGATCCTCATGTCCGGAATGTATGCTGATCCGGATCAAACTTTCATCTCCGGAATAATACTTGTCCGGAATGAAGTCATTTTGTCTTTTGTGCATTTATTACTTTTGTCTTGTATTTGATGTAACGTTTCATAGGACTTTGTCTAAAGTTGTTTTAGGACAATCAGAATGTCAGACTTATGTCTTTTGTCCGGTCTTATGTAAACACTTGGGTTAATTCGCTGTAACATTCACTCCTTT
Organism: Lactuca virosa; assembly: GCF_052849685.1. NCBI lineage: Eukaryota > Viridiplantae > Streptophyta > Magnoliopsida > Asterales > Asteraceae > Lactuca > Lactuca virosa. The sequence continues at coordinate 189,056,925 of NC_136428.1, read as the reverse complement.
AAATAGGAGCTTTCAATACAAGTCAACAACAGATCTTTCACTCATTTTTGGCATTTACTCTTATCATATTTAAAACATTCTTCTTGTTCTTCATTTATTAACTTTACCTTGATCATTGACTAGTTGTTCTCAACTAATGTCTTGATCATTTGTTGAACTGATTTTCTAAGACTTGACTGGTCTTTCCAGTCTAGACTTGAACATCTATTTGGAAGTAGACATTGATCTCAAGCATTTACTCAAGGTTTGAGTTTTCAAACCTTGTCCCTGCGCATCGATCTTGTTCTCACAATTGGTATCAGAGCTTGAGTGGTTGTCCTTTGAATCCATAAGATCAGATTATAGTTGGCTTGAATTTACCTTGGCATTTCAACCATTTCTGTGTTAAGGATAAAAGTTCTTCTATATACCACTTAAGCTTGAAGATATCTTGACTTCAATGGCTACTTCTAATCCTCAGCAAATGATTTCAATGCAAATCGCAAATAGCGTGGGTGGCCCTACACGTGCCCCATTTCTAGTTGTGGAAGAATATGATCATTGGAAAGTTAGAATGGAAAGGTTTTTACTAGCCAAAGATAAGGGTGAACAAATCTGGAGATCCGTCAAAGAAGGCCCTCATGTTCCTGTAAGAACAGTTGTAAGAGATGCAGCTGCTCAGCTCATGCGAGAAGATGAAGCTCGTCCAGCTCCTCTAACTGCAGATGATATCGAAAAACTACATGCTGATCAAGTTGCCTTCTTAGAAATGGTGTTTGGTGTTCCTCCATCACTCTTTGAGCATATCAAGCTATGCAAATCAGCCAAAGAGATTTGGGACACTCTTCAGGATCTGATTGAAGGTTCCGAAAATATGAAGGACAAGCGCCTCACCTCGGTTGTCAATGACTTTGACATCTTCACCACTACTCAAGGTGAATCTGTAGCCTCAGCCTCCAACCGTTACCGAATCGTTGTCAATAGCATGCCTGCTCATGGGATTGTTCAAACTCCTCTCGAGTACAATCTTAAGTTCATAAGCAGTCTTGGTAAAGGATGGGGAAATGTAAAGTCTTGTCTTCAAAGCAATGGTTCCTTGAAAACGTTAAAACTCTATCAACTTTTTGATGAGCTTCAACGACATGAATCAAACGTTGCTCAAACCATAAGGGAACTTTCCGGAGGTCCTTTTGCTCTCGTCAGTTCCTTTGAATCAACCATTCCGAACTCATCTGCTCCGGAACCTTACAAACCCACTGTTCCATTAACTCAGTCATCCTTAACCACCTTACCCACACACATCTATCCTGATGATGATTCCTAAACCTTGGATTCCGAACTCCGTTTCCAACAAGAGTTCGCCTTACTCTCAATGAAATACAAACGTCCCTTCAATCCCTCTTACAAACCATACCAAAACAGATTCAGTGCTCCTCACCAAACCCATCCTCAACCATATTCCTCTCCGGAACCAAAACAAACTTCCGAAAATCCTCCTGCATACAAGCCTAACCTCACTAAACCAAACTCCGCTCCGGAATCTTCTCAAAATTCCAAATCAGACAAACCAAAGATCTTGTGTCATAAATGTGGTCATGCAAACCACTTTGCCAAAGATTGTCTAGCTGTTGCTCCACAAAAACCAAAAGTCAAAGACTCAGCTTACTATGTCCGAAGAGCACAAGAAATGGCTGAAAGTGAGAAAGCATTTGTTACTACGGTTTCAAGAGATGTCGAAGGATATTGGTCATCCAGAGATGATGATGACTTGGTGACTGGATGAAACATGTGTCTGATGGCAAGACAAACAGTTGAATGTGATGAAGGTTATTGGTCTTCTGGGTCCGAAGATGAAGATGATGTTGCTGAACCTCCCTACTGCTACATGGCCACTAACGATCCATCAGGTCGAAGCATCGTTCAGCAGGTAAAATCTATGATCTCTGATAATAATTTTGATTTGACTTTATGTGAACCTTATCTGACCCAAATCCAAACAGATATGAACACCCTCTATAAAGCCTATGAGTCCGCCATAGAAGCCAGTGAGAAGAAGGACTGTGAACTAAGTCGTCTTAGATTACGTTTTGAGGATAAGAAATTGAAAATCGAGTCTTTAGAGCATGAACTTGTAATGTCAAAAGATGAATGCATCAGTTTGAAAGATAAATGTGAAATCACTTATTCTTAACGAATTATTTTGATTTCTGATAACAAACGTCTCAATGCTAAAATAGATGCTTTGCATAACTCTGTAGACATACTTGAAGCTGATATTCGGATGACTCATAATTTTCGTCATCCATGGTCCAAAGCTTGTGGTCTCGGAAGCGAGTTTCCGAAACCAATTGTTAGTCCCCTGAAGGAATTGCAAAATTTGACATTCATGGGAGAAGTTCCGAACATCAAACATTCGGACACCCCTGTTTCTCCCTTGTCACCTCTTCCGGAGACTAAAGAACCTTTTGAGTCCCTAATTCCTGAGTTCAAACCAATAGTTGTCAAGTGTCCTGATTCCACGCCTCTTCCGCCTCTGATAAACCTGGACCTGAATCAGACCACGGAATACCATTATAGTCTTCCAAATTGTGTAGACCATGTTCCTAAAAGTAATCACATGAACAACTGTGTGATTGAGGAAATTATTCTGGAAACAACTGAAATTAATGCCTCTGAGTTTGTTTGGGCATCTTTAGATGATAAAGTTGAAGTCTCAAGCCATGTGTCCTCTGATTCATGTGAATCGGACTCCTTAGTGCTTTCAAAGACCAAATTGGTTCCCATTACTCCTGAGTTTACGAATCCATCCAAAGGACAAGCTTCTAAGAGAAAACCAATGTTAAATAGGAAAGATGTTGTAGATCCCAAGGTAGAAGCTAGAAATGCTTACAAAAAGGAAGTCAAGACTAGACAAAATTCCAGGTTCCTTGCTAACTCTAAACCAAGTTCATTCCGAAATTCTCGTGTCTCCACGCATAGTCAAAATTCTTTTGTTCCCACTAGGATCCTAAAAAGACCATCCGCACCTCTTGCTCGTCCGGAACCTAAGGAAGTCCTTAGCTCCAATTCACCTCAAGCTCATGTCAATGTCAAAACCATCCGAAATACTTCACCGGCACCTCGAAATGTTTCATCTGTCTTTATTGCAAAATCTGATGGCACAATTTTTAAACCTAGAATTTCAAGAAACAATGTGTCATCAAACAAATCCACAAGTACAAAAACAACCACTGTTTCAAAATCTTCAAAGAAAAATCTTGTGTGGAAAGTCAAAACATCTTTCAATAAAACACCAATTCCGGAGGTAACAAAAATTGCCAATCCTCCGGATGTCAAAGGTCCGAAGAAGTCAGCTCCGAACCCACAAGTAGTTGAATATGACTACTGGATAGATGAAAAGACATTAGCATTCTGTCTGTTTCCAAAGAATTCCAGGAATATCACCCAGAAACACAAAGTTGTTCCTAAGTCACAATCAAAGTCCAAAGCCCATGCCTACGTCTCAAAGTCTAACTCGGAGCCTAAAAACTCCATTGCTCACTAATTTTGCAGGCACTTTGTGCTTCGGAGCAAGAAACAATATGGTATATTGATAGTGCTTTCTCCATGCACATGACGGGGCAGAAGGATTTTCTGCGAGATTTAAAGCTTTCTCCAAATGCTGGTTACGTGACATATGGCAACAACTCCAATTCTCTAATTCGTGGTTATGGAACTCTCACCAATGGAAACTTCTCTATTTCACATGTTGCTTATGTAGCTGATTTGAAACATAACTTGATAAGTGTTGCTCAGCTCACTGACTCAAGTCGTCGTGTGGAATTTCGCAAGAAGTATAGCTATGTGATGACTGAAGACCGAAATGAATGTTTGATTAAGTCAATTTGCAACAAGAACATGTACCCGCTTGACATCAACATGATTATTGGCAAACCGCAACTCTGCCTGCTCTCCAAAGCTGTTCCTGACGTCAGTTGGTTATGGCACCGAAGGCTCGACCATCTGAAATTTCGGTACATGAATGATCTTGTATCAGGCGAAATGGTAAGAGGTTTACCTCTTCTCAAGTTCGAAAATGATCATTTATGTGCTGCGTGTGAGTGTGGTAAGCAATCAAAGAAGGGTCATCCTGTTATCATAGAAAAGTCCATCTCGGAACCATTGGAACTTCTACACATTGATCTTTGTGGACCATCCACTGTCGAAAGTCTTCATCATAAGAAATACATTCTTGTGATTGTTGATGACTTTACAAGGTTCACCTGGGTCTTCTTCCTAAGGCTGAAATCCGAAACAGCCTCTGAGCTCATCAATTTTATCAAAGGAATAGAAGTTCTTATCAAACTCCCGGTCAGGAGAATCCGAAGTGATAATGGTTTGGAATTTGTTAATTCCACCATTGAGAAATTTATCACAGAAAAAGGAATAGATCACAACTTCTCAGCTCCCTACACTCCACAACAAAACGGTGTAGTTGAAAGACGCAATAGAACACTTGTTGAAGCCGCTCGATCCATGCTGAACTATGCAAATTTACCACTCTATCTTTGGGCTGAAGCTGTATCCACTGCTTGCTTCACTCAAAATCGAAGTATCATCAATCGACATCTCAACATGACACCATACGAAGCAATGAATGGTCAAAAGCCAACAATCTCATTTTTGCATGTCTTCGGATGTAGACGCTTCATCAAAAACAACCGTGATCAGCTTACAAAGTTCCAACCTAAAGCTGATGAAGCCATCTTTCTTGGGTACTCTTCCAAATCAAAGGCTTACAGAGTTCTCAACCGGAGAACTCGTGTTCTGGAAGAAAGTTTTGATATTACCTTTGATGACAACTTCGTTCGGAATTCTGGCCCCACTCACATCACAACTCACATCATGGAGTCTGTTGCTCCTCTGCCAGGATGGCCGAACCCTCAAACCATTCTTGAGGTTGACTTTGAAACTCTCTTTTGTCCTTCCGAAACCGCTCTTAATTCGGAATCTCGATCAAGACCATCTCTAATTCCAATTCCTCCTTCGGAAGCCCCAGTTTCTCACAACCTCTCCGGTCCACTTCCAGGCCTCCCTCCATTTGATTCCAAACCGTTTCAACCTTCTCAGGTTGAGGGGGAGAATAATGCAAATCCCTCTCTTGAATCAAATGTGGATGGCTTCCAAGATGCAGCTGTTGATTTCGATGACTCTAATCCTCTCAACATTGATGAAAATGAAAATTTCTTTGAGTTCCCTTCTGATGATGATGTTAACCGCTCCGGTTTAGAAGTTCAGGGGGAGCATCATCCCAATATTCAAATCATTCAGGGGGAGCAAATCAGCTCCATGTTGATGTAGGATCTACGGCTGCACAAGAACTCCCTCGATTACATGTTTGGACGAAGGATCATCCTCCGAACCAAGTGATCGGTAATCCGAATGTTGGTGTACAAACTCGCTCAGCTACCAACATCCAAAATGAATGTCATTTTTCAGCATTCATATCCATGGTTGAACCCAAATCCATCAAGGAAGCATTAGAGCGTGCTGATTGGATTACAACCATGCAAGAAGAACTGGCAGAATTTGACTGAAATGAAGTCTGGACTCTCGTTCCTCTTCCTCAACATCACCCCATTGTCGGTACAAGATGGGTATTTCGTAACAAGCTAGACGATGCAGGAGTTATCATCCGAAATAAGGCAAGATTGGTAGCTAAAGGTTTTACTCAAATTGAAGGTCTTGACTACGACGAGACATTTGCCCCTGTTGCACGACTTGAAGCTATCAGAATCTTTCTTGCTTATGTTGCTCACAAAGGCTTCAAAGTTTACCAAATGGATGTTAAGAGTGCCTTTCTCAATGGTGAACTTGACAATGAAGTATACCTTCAACAGCCCCCCGGATTTATTAACCTTTCCTTTCCAAACTACCGTTATAAACTCCGAAAGGATGTCTACGGACTCAAGCAAGCTCCTCGGGCTTGGTACGAGACTCTCACCGATTTTCTCAAGCGTTCAGGTTTTCAAAGAGGAGTTCTTGATCTCACTCTATTCCGAAGATCAAATGGAAAGCATCTCATGTTGGTACAAATTTATGTGGACGACATCATTCTTGGATCTACAGATTCATCTATGGTTGCTGATTTTGCCAAACTTATGATCAGTCAATTCCAAATGAGCATGAATCGAGAATTAAGCTTCTTTCTTCGCCTTCAAGTCAAATAGACTAACAAAGGTATCTTCATTCACCAAGAGAAGTACATTTATGAACTTCTCAAGAAATACTCAATGGACACCTGTGCCTCCGCCAAGGTACCTATGGGCTTCGGACACAAGATCTTTGCCGACCCTTCGGGTGTTTCCGTTGATGAAAAGAAGTATCGTGGAATGATTGGATCCTTACTCTATCTCACTGCAAGTCGCCCGGACATTATGTTCTCAACATGTTTATGTGCCAGATTTCAAGTCAATCCGAAGATGTCTCATCTTTTGGCTGTGAAACAAATATTTCGATACCTCAAAGGTACAAAGAGTCTCGGAATCTGGTATCCAGCAAATGAAAGTTTCCTTCTGCAAGCTTACTCTGATTCAAACTATGGTGGTCTTCAACTCGATAGAAAAAGTACATCAGGAGGATGTCAATTGCTAGGTGGTCGATTAGTCAGCTGTACATCAGGAGGATGTCTCATCCAAGAAACAGAACTGCATTTCTCTCTCTATAGCCGAAGCTGAATACATTGCTGCTGCCAGCTGTACATCTCAAGTTCTTTGGATGAAATCTCAACTCTTGGATTATGGTTACCGATTTAAACACATTCCTATCTACTGTGACTCTCAAAGTGCCATTGCGATCTCTCACAATCCAATTCAGCACTCCATGACGAAGCACATTGACATCAGGTACCATTTTATTAAAGATCATGTTCTGAATGGTAATATTAAACTTATTTTTGTTCCATCTGACGATGAGATTGCTGATGTCTTTACTAAGGCATTAGACGAAACCAAATTTTATGGTTTTCTGAACAAAATGGGTATGATGATGCCTGATCCTCAATTCTTTCATGAGACATGTTCTCTTTGATAGAAGCATTCAGAAGAAAATTTGCTCCGAACTCAATTATTTTTTCTTCGGAACTATCTTCTCTCTAAATACATAGGATCATTTTACTTGTCTTTATTTCTGACTATCCCTTGAATTTTAAGCTGTACAGTTCATCTTATTCATCACGATTATCAAGTTCAACCATCATCCGAATCTTTATTTCGGAACTCACTTCATAATGGAATTCCGGAAATCCACTCCGGAAAGGTAATTCTCTCTGTACTTCGAAATTTCTCTTAAAACCCTCTCCGGAAGTTTTCTCAATCTTTGTTCCGAAATGTTTCCTAAATCTTTTTCTGAAAGTTTCTTCGAATGTTAAAATCTGCTCCGGAATTTCAAAGTGCTCCGGAATTTCAAATCTGCTCCGGAATTTCAAAGTGCTCCGGATTTTTCAAATTTGCTCCGGAATTTCAAAGTGCTCCGGAATTTGACATCTGCTCCGGAATTTTCAAAAGTGCTTCGGAATTTCAAATCTGCTCCGGAATTTCAAAGTGCTCAGGAATTTCAAAGTGCTCCGGATTTTTCAAATTTGCTCCGTAATTTCAAAAGTGCTCCGAAATTTTTAGAAATGCTCCGGAATTCTCAAAATTTGCTCCGGAACCCTTTTTCAAACATATCTGTTCCGGAACACAAATTTTACCCTCCGGATCATACACTGTCTGGAACAACTCTTCCGGAATACCAAAAGGTAATTAGGCGAAACGGTTTTCTCAACGGTTACTTTTCAGGAAGATCCTTATTCGATCATCCTCGATTTGCGTGACATGATGCACGCCCATTAAACTAGGAATCGAATTGACGGTTGAATTCTCCATTTTTAGCCCTAATTTGCTTTTCCCTTTCATCTCACCTGTCAAATCTCATTCCCAAACATTAAATGCGACCTGATTGATCTCCGACCCTCATCATTACCTTTTTCAACTCGACCCATCTTTCCCTACCTATAAATACTCTTTCAAATTCCCTTTTACCTCTTTAAGCTCTCTCAACTCTCAAACCTCCAAAAATCTCTCACTGTTCTTTGTGTTCATCAAGCTTTCTTCATTCTTCAACAATGGAGTCTTCAAAGAACCCAACTCAAACTGAATCAACTCCCAAGAAATCAATCGCCAGGAAGAAATCATCAAATGGATCAAAGGGCTCATCCTCTTCTGCCGATCAAGAAGCCTTTCTCAGAGATACAACCCAACTGTTCTCCCTAAATTCTCTAGACTACGATGAATCGATCAGGATAATGATTGAGTTCATTGCAAATCATCCTCTCTCCATTCCACTTACCAAAACCCCTGATCCTCCACTCCCACTCACTCATCTTCATCGCGCATTCACAAGCATCAAACTTGAAGATGGAGTTCTGTTAACCACCATTGTTGGTGATCGCACCATTCCTGTCTACAAATCGACCTTTCTCAAGGCGATTGGTGTCACACCTAATCCTATAGGTTTCGAAGTTGTTGAACCAACGGCTGAAGAGTTTCAGACGTTTCTAAACTTCATTGGCTACACACAAGACTTCAAGGCGAAGGATTTCAAGAAAACCGCTGTTTCTGGGCTCTGGACTGTTCTTATGCATCTCATTATCTGTGGGTTATCTGGAAAGCATGGAGGTACTGATACTTTGAGCAAGGATTGGCTGAATGTAGTCTTCAACATTTACTCCGGACGTAATAATGGTGTAGATCTTCCTGAAGTCTTGTGGCAAGACTTATACAAGTTCGCCATCAAAAGGAAGCCAAACGAAATTTCAAGCCCTAGATTTTAGGCTCTGACGATTCAACAAATTTTCAAGGAGCTCAAAGTACCAATTCCGGTTAGCACTATTCCTCCGGAGGTATGTGTCTCTTTTAAAATAGTTAAGGCATATAGAATTCCGGACCAATCATCTTTTGGTCCGGTCAGACGCCTTCGGGACAATATGTTGGCCATCATTCCTTCCGAATCTCCCTATTTAAAACAACATCTTGAGACTTTGGTTGTGTTCGACCCAACACAACCTGCCCCGGTCTCTGTTGAGCCTACTCCGGAAGAGGCCGATCCTGCTAAGTCTGGACCCAAAATCAAGAAACCAACCAAACGAAAGGCTTCTCCTACCAAGCCTAAGGCTAAAAAGAAAACCAAAGTCAGTGCCCCCTCTCAACAGGAGGGCACCCATGACATTCCGGCTGATTCTGGCCGTCCGCACACCCCTCCTACCTACTCATTTGAGGTACCCCTCAATGCTTCATCGTCACAAGCACTCACGGGGAGTCTGCACATCATCCACCCTCACCCTCCCAAAAGGGTGATGCCGGTGTTGAACAAAGTTCCTTGCAGCCCCCTGGAACAAACTCACGTGTCAAATTTGATATTCCCATTATCTCTTCCACACACACCCACTCCGGAACCATTGTTCCGGACCCCAAGCATCCGGAAGGAGGAGCAGTCTCTCCAACTTCCGATGCCACAACTGGTCTGATACCCGGAAGGCATACAGGACGACCATGCACTAATGATCCTCTTTGGGAAGATTATGTTAACAGGGCCTCATCTCGACGTCCGGACCTTTCTCGAGCTCAAGTGGAGTCCACTCTCATCTCCATGAGGAACAAGGCCATCCAAAGCAATCTGCCCTATGTCCCTCCCACTGACGATGACGTTATCAATGAACTCACCTCGGAGCTACCCCCAATCACCACTCATCAAAGCATCTTCCACACCGATCTGGAAGAAGAAATATCTGAAGAAGTCATGTTGGAAGAAGAGGCAACAACCATTCCGGATGCACATCTCATGACTTCCGTTCACTACCAATCCAAAGCATCCGTATCCAAGTCTGCTTATGACTTTGGATCCTCTTCCACTACCACTCCGGACGACGGTTCCAACTCAAACCTTCAAGAAGATGATGATGCAACCAAACCGGGTCCCTCATCAAATCCGAACGTACACCAGCCTCCTCTGCAACACTCTGATTCTGATACAGAATCCTCAGCTGGTGACCACGTTGACCCCTTCGCTCTTCTAGAGATCCGAACAAATGTCTCTGACACCATGAAGAAAGTGTCATCTGTAGAGGCATCCGTAACAGAGCTAAACTCAAAATTGGATCAAAAAGTCTTCGGACTTGATTCAAAACTTGATGCCATTCTCCAGTCTCTCACCCAACAGTCCAGACCATCAGTTGCAGAAAGAGAAGCCCACCTTGATCAGCTGATCTCCATCCGACTGAAGCACACAGTTGAGCAAATTGACTCCAAGTATGACGCTTTGGTGGAAAATTATCTCAACACCGTCTCCTCAATGCTCAAGGTTCATGACGATCTGGTGTCTGCCACCAACGACCTAATCAAGCAGACCCATGTTCGTCATGAGAAACAAATTCAACGACTGGAGAAGGAGATCCGGAAGAAGGATGAGATGAACCTCATTATTCAACAAGTCCTCATCAAACTCCTGCGCTCAACTTTGAACATTGTTGATGTTCCGAACAGGAAGTTTGATGAGATGATTTCCATCCTCAGCAGCACATTCAAGCATCTCTCCGAACAAGCTCCCACTGCCGAAGCCTATGACACTCTCACTCTTCAACTCTCCACAGGTCTTCAGAAGGTTTTCTCCAAACTTGATGATATCAAGGAAGACTTGACGCTTGCACCGGTCTAAAGATTCACCGATGCAAGAGGGGGAGAAAGCCCAAGCAGAAGATGGAAACCAGCCCCAAAATTCACACTCCGGGATGAGGACCTTGATTCTGAAGATGAAGATGTTAAAATCGTCTCCGGAATCCTGAGAATCACTGAAGGAAGCGAAGGTGATGAAGATGATGAAGCATATATTCCGGATGAAGCTCCCAAAGGAGTTCTTGGTCTTCAAGCTCCAAAGCTGACCACTCCGAAGGAATTAACTGAAGAACAAAAGAGGATCTGGTCTGCAGTCTCTTGGCCATCCTCTATTCTGGAAGCTTTTGATATGGCCGTCAAAATGGATAAGGCAAAATCATTTCTTACAGCTCAAGCTTTCCGAGCCACTCCTTCTATGCTGTCTCCCACTCCTATTCCGGAACCAAAAATAGCCCCAATCGACCAGGGCTCTCCTCTCCGGACCCCAGATGAAATTCCGGAAGAACCGCTTCCAACTTCCACTCCGGAATTCATCATTGATGAAAACATGAAGATGGTCATTGATGCGCTTCAAAGAGACAAAGGGAAGAAACCAATGACTTTCGAACAACAAGCTTTCCACTCCAGACCTCCTCTCAAACAAAAATATGGATGGTCTCAGGAGGAAATTCATAAGGCACTAGAGGACAGCATCCAGATTCAAGCCTTAAAAGACAATCCCGATCCGATGCGTGACATCTCTCCTATTTGCCGTGAAGGCATCCTTCAAGCACAGGAAATCATCCCAACACTTTACTATGACCTTCCCACAAATGACACTGATCAACTGGATCTTCCTCTCTCTCCTTACAGCAAATTCTACACGAAGTTTCCTCCGCTCCACCCAACCGATAATCCGGAAGTGATCATCCGGACAGAGCGTGAAAGGATCAAAACCTTCTATGCAAAGAATGCTCAAACCTTCAAGGAAGTATGGACAAGGAAGAGGATCACCAAAGTTCAAGGCTTTGGAAGAAAAATTTTAGTAAAATTTGAGCTGAACTGTCCTCTATTCCGTTTCCATCTCCTCCGGAACAAGCCAACTCCCCGGACCGTTACTGATGCGGATTTTCCTTCAATGAATCCGAACGACATCCTTACCCTAGATGCTTACTTTAGAGAAAATCAAAAGGATGACATCAATATGGGTGCTTACCACACAATTTTCAGCTTTCTCAAAGATTATGTTGCTGAGTTCTGCCGATGTGATTACGAACTTGCACACCTTTACGGAACCGAACAATTCGTTGCCAAGATCAACTTTGTTCTTCCAGAAGCTGAAATTCTTGCAGATGGTCCGATTGAAGAACCGGTTCTAGGGTTTGTCTACACCACCAGAAGAACAAACAAGAAGGACTTCTTCCGAGTCCTTGATAAACACCTAGTACTGACCAAAGCTCTGAAGAAGTTCATATCCCGGGCGTCCAAGTCTGATGCTCCGGAACAGGTTAAGGCAAAGTTTGTAAGTCAACTGGCTTGGTACATTGTGGTGCGAGAATGGTGGTTCAGAGCATACACCTTCATCAAGGAAGAAATGAACTAAGCCTACTAGATTGCTAAGTTCACTTAGGGGGAGATTGTTGGAACCTGAAAGTGAACCTCTAGCAATCCTAAGTACATATTCTGAAGTGTATTGGTTCCAAAGGGAAAAGTGATCCGGAACCTGTCCGGAGCTGAAGAGAAGAAGAGGAGGAGTATTTTGAAGAGGAACACATTCCGGAGCTGATCCCCTTCATAATACTATTTTAAATAGATTTAACGATATGTGTACTAAACTAATGTCGAAAGTACTCAACGCTAGTCTTATAATGACTGCATCGTCGATACCTTTCTAATGATATATACATTTGTATATATATGTATACGTATATATTATTTATACTTTATTTTAATACGTAAATATGCTATTATAATTTATAACTCGTTCATACGAACTCCGTTTTTGACGTTCTTTATATCCACGCGTAGGCGGGACCGTACCCTACAACTTTCGTTTAGACTCCGTCGGCTAATTTTGACTTTATTTTTAAAGTTATATTTTTAACAGGCCGGGACAGGAAAAGTCCGTTAAAAATTCATAACTTCTTCATCCCACGTCCGTTTTCGTCTGTCTTTTTACCGTTGCGCTACTATTAATGAGATCTTTGATTCTCGTTTAGGTTGTGTCGGCCAAAAATCGACCGATCTAAAATTCGAATTTCGGGCTGTGCACTACTATGCCAAATCTTAGAAAAATCATAACTTCCTCATACGAAGTCAGATTTTGACGTTCTTTTTATGCACACTCTTGGTTTAAAGTATATTACAACTTTCATTTAGATATCTAAGGCTAAAAATTAGTTTATTAAAAATTCAGTTTTTACGTTACGCGGTGTCGTGCCGGTTTCGCCGTAAAACTTCGACGGACCATAACTTCTTCGTTATAACTCGGAATTCAGCCTTCTTTATATGTATGGAACCCTTGTGACATATACTATAACTTGGTTAAGATTAATCCTTCTAAATAATATTCCATAAAAAACTCATTTTTGACGCTCATTGTCTCTAAATTGACTAGCCCGGATCTGCGGGCGTTACAATTATCTCCCCCTTAGGATGATTACGTCCCAGAATAATCAACGAAACAGGGCTTGTATAATGATTCCATATTTTTTTCTTCATCCTAGGTAATAACCGTAACTTCTATGTTGCTTCGAACGAGTATCTAACTCTTGGACTCCTTGACTGCAGGCGATGCTCGATCTTGCACCTGCTCCGTTAGACTCCAAATTATGACCTTCAAGTCACAATCTCGATCCTTACTGGAGACTCCTTCTTCTTCTTAACAAACTTAATATAAGTTCTTTTATTACTACAATGGATCGATGTGTCATATTCTAATGACCTCTCATCGTATGTTGCAACGCTTAGACTCAGGTCTCTTAGAGTTAAATTCCAAGACTGAATATACCTTCCTTCATGTCCTAATGTGATATAATCACCTTTTAGTATGTAGCACTTCTAGGTACAAGTTTCTTGCTTTAACAACGATCACGATACTTCTACTGATCGCTTTGATTATCTTTCATTCCAATCTTCTGGCTTAAGTCAGATGCTACATCGATCTTGGTTCTCTGAACCATGTAACATACTCATCTTAGTCGGACTCGACATGATATGACCACTAAGGTCGAAATAATAATCATCGTCTTAGTCATTACCGAAACGATGGTAACGACATACATGAACAAAACGGAATCAATTACTAGCGCCTTGGTAACCTTGTGACTTTCCCTGATCCAAGTGTGAGTCCTGTGCTTCCGGTAGTATAGGCCTCTACTACCATTCACACCTACTCATACTCGTCTCAAGTATTGTCTCGAAGTTCTCCAAGTTATTATCACAAAAACAATTTTAACACATACAAATGTGTCCAAACAATCATATAATTTTCTCTAGACTCTACTAGGACCTCTTCCATGCGTATCTTCAATCATCAATTCTGTTTCAACCCGGTTGGTAGTGGAAATGTCAGACGATGGGAGAACTTCATGGATTCTACCAAAAATATTTCTTTCTTCTAATCGAAAGTGAACTTCTCCCGTACTAGACGTATTATTTATTAGACGCATTCTAAAGGCAAGATATCACTCTTAAAATATCTTCCGATAGGTATCATTCACTATCGTAATCCTTCTCATTTCCTCCATTTGCTCAGTTTGCTATGAGTCCTTATCATGACATTCTATACACCAAAGCAGGTGTTCGGTGTATCGAGACGAGAATATAGATAGAGGAAGATTTAGACGCGTATTCCTCCATATTACTCCAAAAAGTTACATGACAGTTCTAATATCGTAATTAAACGTTTAGAAACCTGAGCACATAAAATTTCCAGATCTGGTCGGCAACAGACCATAGATCCGCTCAAACGATATCATAAAGCATCACAAATCATTTAGCACATAAAAGCATTTTAGGCATCTTCCCTAATTAAGCTAGTGCTTGTGCCTATTCAAGTGTACTTCCTAAAATATATTAGACACACTCCTTACGATCATCGCTTAGCATTCTAAGTTTAAGTCTAGAAATAAATCCTTATTCCAAGTTCGCTTAAACTAATGCTCTGATACCAACTGTGACATCCCCATTTTCACGGCCAGAAAAGACCGATTTTTTTATGCTTTATAGAAATCAGAGTACTTCGTTTAATAAAAATGTTGCGGAATTTGTTCCCAGAAAAACATGATAAATACGTTATCAAAGCATTTCCTAAGAAATGTATTTTATTCATTTTAAAACATTTGGGATGTCATCGTCAATACAGAAACATAAGCATAAACAGAACTTACATTTATTTACACTAGTGATCTACATCCCTTTCATCTCTCAGTGTAAAGTAGCTTCATATCGGCACCTGTGATACAAATAAGCTTGAGTGGGTGAGGTTGGGAAACCTGGTGAGTACATAGGGTTTACAACCCACAATAATATAGTTAATTTGTTTCTTGACATAATACATGTCAAACAATTAACCCGATTGCCCATCCCCATTTTCTTCATTTAATATTCCCTAAAGAATTATCTTAAGGGTCATCTCCTATATTGTATTTACCTCTCATCTCTTTACATCACATTTCCTTATATGTTCGTTCCTAAGGACTTTTCCTAAGGATCATTGCCTACATCACATAATCAGTAATGATCCGGGGATTACCCCCTCAATACGCGCCTAGTAAGGGTTGAAGTATCATCGCATGAATACGTAGTTACAACATCGCCTGAACTCGTAATTCATAGTAAGGATTAGAGTATCATCACATGAATACGTAGTTACAACATCGCCTGAACTCGTAATTCATCACCTACAGGTTATGAGCCTGCTGGTGTTTCCACGGGGTTGTCTAGAATAGTCCGTGGTCGCCATCTATACTCTGGTAGATGACTACATCTCCACATTGCCGGACAAGGTTATGGTATCTTTCATCCTACATCCCCAATTCATCATCACCTATCTATCATCACCTATCTCTCCTCATTTTATTTCATTACACACCAACTATTTCATCTACCCATGTCATACCCAACATATTTGTAGATATAAAATACATATACATTTTAAATCATTTTAAAACATGTATAAAATCATTCATCCAGCATAGACAGCAAGTATTCAGATAGTATGCACACATAGCACGTAATTTATATAAAATACTTCATATCTATGTGTAAGATGAAAGTAACTATGCACTCACTTGATAAGGTGGTGACTCGGTACTCGGACAGCGCTTCGTTTACTTTAAAATAATTTCCTTCGACGAAACCTAGTATTATTACCACTAGATTTTAGTCTAATATTTACCGTGACTAATTATTAGTCTTATTATTATTATTATTATATAAGCGTTTAAACAATACTTTCCAACCACTATGTACAGACAGGGGTCAGACATAAAACACCGGAGGGCAGGACCATTTTGGCATATAGCACTTCTGAAATCCAACAACCCTATGCGGCCCTTTAAACCAGATTCCCCGTACCGCGAGTAGTTAAAAAGATATTATAACGACACTTATATAAGTCATAATAATAGCTCAAATATTTATTATAAGTTCATAATAACAATACTAATTTTAAATATAAGCTATATTAAAATAGGGTAAGCATAACTTACTTACAAGGGGGTTTTAGCTAGGAGTCGGGCTCTGCAGGGGCAGAACTTCGTCGCTGAATCTTTTTAAGAAAGATTCGTGCAGCGCTTCAACGCTCACCTTACTATACTAAAACTACAGAAAGAGAAGTCGAATCACGAGAGACCGAAATGCTCGGGGGATAAAAAGAGAAAGACTCTTGAATCAAGAGAATGGTGCAAGAAATATGAGAGCCCAAGACTCTTATTTATAGTAATTGAATTTACAAAAACTACCCTCCATAATTACTTAATGACCTTATAGTTATATAAACAACTAAACACCCCTTCATAATACTATTTTAAATAGATTTAACGATATGTGTACTAAACTAATGTCGAAAGTACTCAACGCTAGTCTTATAATGACCGCATCGTCGATACCTTTCTAATGATATATACATTTGTATATATATGTATACGTATATATTATTTATACTTTATTTTAATACGTAAATATGCTATTATAATTTATAACTCGTTCATACGAACTCTATTTTTGACGTTCTTTATATCCACGCGTAGGCGGGACCGTACCCTACAACTTTCGTTTAGACTCCGTCGGCTAATTTTGATTTTATTTTTAAAGTTATATTTTTAACAGGCCGGGACAGGAAAAGTCTGTTAAAAATTCATAACTTCTTCATCCGACGTCCGTTTTCGTCTGTCTTTTTACCGTTGCGCTACTATTATCGAGATCTTTGATTCTCGTTTAGGTTGTGTCGGCCAAATATCGACCTATCTAAAATTCGAATTTCGGGCTGTGCACTGCTATGCCAAATCTTAGAAAATAATAACTTCCTCATACGAAGTCAGATTTTGACGTTCTTTTTATGCACACTCTTGGTTTAAAGTATATTACAGCTTTCATTTAGATATCTAAGGCTAAAAATTAGTTTATCAAAAATTCACTTTTTACGTTACGCGGTGTCGTGTCGGTTTCGCCGTAAAACTTCGACGAGCCATAACTTATTCGTTATAACTCGAATTTCAGCGTTCTTTATATGTACGAAACCCTTGTAACATATACTATAACTTGGTTAAGATTAATCCTTCTAAATAATCTTCTATAAAAAACTCATTTTTGACGCTCATTGTCTCTAAATTGACTAGCCCGGATTTGCGGGCGTTACACTGTATATAGTCATGTAGGATAGACTGAGGAATCTTGATCTAAGCTCTCTTAGCTGTTCCTTGTTTGGTTGTGGTTTTAGAGTAGGATCACCTGTCTGGGTGACTATCTCACCTCTGAGTATATACAGTTAAGCATCGTTGGATTGATGATATTTAGTATGCTGTTATGATGTACTGATCTATTAGATCTGTGTGCTGATATTTGAGTATGCTATTATGATCTGTTAGATCGGTATCCTGGTAGATAGGATGCTATTATGATTTTATGATCTGTTAGATCTGTTTGTCTGTCTATAGACTGCTATGTGATTATCTGATATATGTGCACATGTTTGATTAGTGGTTGCGGCTTAGCTGCTTTGTACAATGAGACAATAGACCTAGGCATTCCAACCCGATGGTTGTGGGCCGTGAGTATTCCATCCCGAGGATGATTGGACTCATAGTATGTGGGCATTCCAACCAGGTGGTTGTGGGCCGAGGGTATTCCATCCCGAGGATGACTGGACCCGGTATATATATATATATATATATATATATATATATATATATATATATATATATATATATATATATTGGCATTCCAACCTAGGGTATTCCATCCAGATGGATGACTAGACCCGGAGGTTGATTGGGCCTAGGGTATTCCAACCCGATGGTTGATTGGACCCGACATATTTGTCATTGTATACGGTGAGACTGGGCTGCTTCGTGTATCAATCAATAGGCCTGGGGTATTCCATCCCGATGGATGATTGTACACATAGTATGTTGGCATTCCAACCCGATGGTTGAGGGCCTGGGGTATTCCAACACGATGGTTGATTGGACTCATAGTATGTTGTTTGTGATTATATGCGTATATTTGTGTGTACGTGTATTTTGGGGGAAATCACTAAGCTTTGTGCTTACGGTTTCAGTTTATTGTTTCAGGTGCTGCAGATGACTCGGCAATGCGAAGGCGTGACTGTACACATCCTCGTGTTTTGGACTTATGGTTTCTGGGATACTCTGATATGAAACTATTTCGAAAACATTTGTAATAACTAATGGCTTTTGGATGTTTGAAAAAGTTTTAAAGTGGCTTGATTTTTATGGGTGTTACATCCACCACTTGTCACCATCACCACCACGACCCCCCACCACCCACAGCGACCATAAACCAACTATCAGCCACGACCCTTATCAGCCACCATCCACGACCAACACTTACCACCACCACCCCCACCATCCTCCTTTTCCTTCGTCGCAATCCACCACCATCCATCTCCACCACACCACCGCCACGTACTGTCACCCATCTCAACCATACCTTCATTGCAACCAAATGTTATTAAATGCATATAATCACATAAATCATGTTTGATTATATGTATTTAGTCACATAAATTAAATATGATTAGATACATATAATCATATATGATTGTATGTATCTAACCACATATGATTTATATAGACATGCTTCAATTTCATGTTTTTCATTCAATAATTTTTCTCATGTATTTAATCAAATCTGATTATATAATATTTAATCACATATGATTATTGTGGAAAAAGATTTGCTTTTGCATTTTTGATTAAATAGTTGTTCTCGTGTATATAATCACATGTGAATATAAATATCTAATCATATATGATTTATATTTGCAACATTCCAAAAAGAGGTATAGTTTCTCGAACCCTAATCTTTTATTTAAATGTCAAGACTAGTCCTTATTGTGAAAGAGGTGTCATTCGAGTACGCGGGACGTAGACATATATACGCGTAGCATTCTCATGCACTTAGCATGATCGCGGAGGCCACCTAGTACACTGGCGTACTAGGCTCAGAATGAAATCCTAATATCTTCATATGTCCCTATTTAAAGAACATGATGGTCTCATTTCTAGCCACCATTATCAGCCACCAACCTCCTCCAAACCCTAATCTCGTTCCCCTAGCTTGTGTGAGTGCTTGTGGCTCATTTGAGTGTTCTTGTAAAGATTTTAGTGGAGAAGGAACCTTAAAGGAAGGATAGCTTGTACTTCTAGCTCTTGGATATGAGTTCTACTTCATTTGATGCATCTTCCAGAGGTACCAATTTCAAAACTTGTTCAATGTTTGTTCTAGTTCTTGTTTTGGGTTCTTTATAGGATTTTATGTCCCATTTTTGGAACTTTGTGAGTTTGGTGAACTCCAAAGCTATTCGTCTGTCCTTTTAGGTGTATTAGAGTGTTCTAATCCATAAGAATGAGTGCCTGGACATCTTAATCTCTTCATGAAAGAGTTGTATGGTCTTTTTGTGTTATGAAAGTTAGAGTTTTTGAGATTTGGTCTTGACTAGCCGTGAAAAGGATTAAAGTCAACAAATTTATAAAGTATAATAGGTCTTATTTAGCTTGGATCTATGGTTTGAATGCTTGTCTTAACAAGTTAAGACCAAAAGAAGTGAGAATAGGGAGACCGAGGAGTACTTCGTGCGTACTCCCAGCTACGCGCAGCGTAGGGTGGAGAATCCCCGTCGCATGCTTAACCAACGCGCAGAGCAGCGGTATTTTGGTTGATCCAGCCAAAATTGAGGCGGTAATGCGGTGGGAGGTGTCGAGATCTCCATCCGAGACTCGGAGTTTCCCTGGCTTGGCAGGTTATTATTGGATATTTATCAGGGATTTCTCCAAGGTTGTTGTTCCTCTCAACAAGTTGACCAGGAAGGATGTTGCTTTTGCTTGGGGGCCTAAGTAGCAGGCATCGTTCGAGACCCTTCTCCAGAGATTATGTGAGGCTCCAGTTCTAGCCCTCCCATAGGGATTAGAGGACTTCATAGTCTATTGTGATGCATCCATAGCAGGTTTAGGTGCTGTGTTGATGTAGAGAGGGCATGTGATAGCGTATGTGTCGAGGCAGATGAAGCCTCACGAGACGAGATATCCCACCCATGATTTGCAGTTGGGGGCGGTAGTATTCGCCCTCAAGATCTGGCGTCATTATCTCTATAGTGTTCGGTGTACCATTTACATGGACCATAAGAGCCTGCGATACCTTATGGATCAATCCAACTTGAATATGAGGCAAAGGAGGTGGTTGGATGTAGTGAAGGACTACAGTTGTGAGATTTTGTATCATCTAGGCAAGGCTAATGTGGTGGCCGATGCCATGAGTCGCCGAGCAGTGAATGCCCCGATACGAGATGTATGTATGCGGATGACAATGATGACTCCAGTATTGGATGTCATCAAGGAGGCCCATGCGGAGGCCATAAAGGAAGAAAACCATAAGAGTGAACGTGTGATCGGGCAGGTTTCGGCGTTTGACATAGACAGTAAGGGGATTTTGACTCTCCATGGGCGTGTATGGGTGCCATATGTGGGTCAAGCTCGACGGATTTTGATGGAAGAGTCCCACAAGTCAAGGTTTTCTATCCACCCGGGGGCTACAAAGATGTATCTAGACCTAAAGCACAATTATTGGTGGCCCTGCATGAAGAGAGATGTGGCATGGTTTGTAGATAGATGTTTGAACTGTCGCAAGATGTTTGAATTGATTTCATTACCAAGTTACCGAGGACTGCGAAGGGTGTGGACACTACCTGGGTGATAGTGGACCGGTTGACAGAGAGTGCTCACTTCTTAGCTATAAGTGAGAACTCTTCCGCAGAGAAGTTGGCCGAGATCTATGTTCGAGAGGTGGTGGCTCGGCACTGCGTACCGACATCTATTGTGTTCGACTGAGATGTGCGCTTTATTTCCAGATTCTGGAAGAGATTTCATGAAGAGTTGGGTACCCGGATACATTTTAGCACCGCATTCCATTCGTAGATGGACGGGCAGAGCGAGCGGACGCTTCAGACGCTCGAGGATATGTATGCGCTTGCGTTATTGATTTTGGTGGGAGTTGGGACTCCTACCTCCCTTTTGCTGAGTTTTCTTACAACAACAGCCACCACTCTGGCATTGGGATGCCTCCCTTTGAGCTTTTATATGAGAGGAGGTGCCAGACTCCTATCTGTTGAGGGGAGGTCGGAGAGAGAGTTATAGGGAGCACTGAGGTAGTGCTCAAGACGATACAACTTATCCAATAGGTCAGAGAGAGGTTACTGACGACCCAGAGTGGTCAAAACAGTCACGTAGACCGACGACGTTCTGAGCTGGAATTTCATGTCGACGACGTTGTTCTCCTAAAGGCATCACCATGGAAGGATGTGATCCGATTCAGGAAGCGGGGCAAGTTGGGTCCCAGATTCATTGGACCTTTCAGGGTGGTTTCTCGAGTGGGAAAGGTAGCTTATCGGTTAGAGCTGCTTGAAGAGTTGAGTCAGATTCACAACACCTTGCATGTATCCCTACTGAGGAAGTGTGTAGCCGACAAGACGGCTGTGATCCCTTTGGAGGACATTCAGGTTGATGATTGCCTGAATTATATTGAGAGGCCAGTGGAGATCTTTGATAGGAGAGTGAATACCTTGAGGAACAAGGCAGTGAACTTGGTTAAGGTTCAGTGGCAACACCAGAGAGGTTCGGGGTGGACTTGGGAGCCGGAGTCCGAGATGCGTGAGCAGTATCCAGAGCTGTTTCCGGAGAATGACTTCAAGGGCGAAGTAGGATTCTTGTGGGGGAGAATTGTAACATCCCAAAAGAGGTATAGTTTCTCTGACCTTAATCATTTATGTATATGTCAAGATTAGTCCTTATTATGAATAGGTGGAATATGAGTACGTGGGGCGTACGCATGTGTTCACGCAGCGTACTCTTGCACTTAGCATGATCGCAGAGGCGACCTAGTACGCTGGGAGTACTAGGCTCAAAATGAAACCCTAATATCTTTTTGTGTCCCTATTTAAAGAACTTGATGGCCTCATTTCTAGCCACCATTATCAGCCTCCAACCTCCTCCAAACACTAATCTCATTCCCCTAGCTTGTATGAGTGCTTGTGGCTCATTTGAGTGTTCTTGTAAAGCTTTTGGTGGAGAAGGAACCTTGAAGGAAGGATAGCTTGTGCTTCTAGCTCTTGGATCTAAGTTCTACTTCAGTTGGTTCCAGAGGTACCAAGTTCAAAACTTGTTCATTGTTTGTTCTAGTTCTTGTTTTGGGTCCTTTTTAGGGTTTTAGGTCCCAAGTTTAGAAATTTGTGAGTTTGGTGAACTCCAGAGCTGTTCTTCTGTCCTTTTAGGTGTATTAGATTGTTCTAATCCATAAAAATGAGTGATTGGACGTCTTAATCTCTTCATGCATGACTTGTATGGTGTTTTGTGTTGAGAAAGTTAGAGTTTTTGAAAATGGGTCTTGACTAGCCATGCAAAGGCTTAAAGTCAGCAACATTATGAAGTAATAGGTCTTATTTAGCTCAGATCTATGGTTGGAATGCTTGTCTTAACGGGTTAAGACCAAAAGAAGTGAGAAGAGGGAGATCGAGGAGTACGTCATGCGTACTCCTAGCTACGTGCAGCGTAGGGTGGAGAATACCCATCGCATCCTTAGCCAGCTGTACGCCCAACGTAGAGAGTTGTACGCCCAGCGTATGCGCTGGGTGTTGACTTTCGTTGACTTTTGAGTTTTAGGTCAAATTGTGGACTTTTGACCAAGGAGGGCAAAATAGTATTTTTATCCTTCTAAGATTTAGTTGAGAGGCTCGGTCTAGCAAATCGAGGTTATTAACATTATTTATTAATTAGTGTTACGTGTGCCATATTTTAGGAGGAGTCTAGACCGGCGGTACGGGTGCGAGGTTTACTTGCTTTTCTACGAGAGGTGAGTCTTCTCACAATACTTACCTGTGTGGTGATTCATGTGTGACTGGAGGGTATTAATTGTGTTACTGACCGGAGGGTCTTACTTTCTTATATATGTGTTATTATGCATTCTGTCTTTGTGACGTATGTTGTTATATTATTATGTGTATATATATTGAACTATGACCGGAGGGTCCATAACGAGGCGTGAGACCGGAGGGTCTTCACTGAGACACATGACCAGAGGGTCCTTATTGAGTTATAGCCACGAGAGGCTAATTATTTGTGTATGTGGTATTTTGGGGAACTCACTAAGCTTGGTGCTTACAGTGTTGATGTAAGTGTTTTTCAAGTACCTCTCAGGATCGCGGGAAGACGCCGACATGATTGTACACACTCATCTGCTAATGGGGATACTTCGGGATTCTGGGATACCATGTCTTGGTTTTATGATGTTATGTATTTGACAATTATATTTGATATGGAATGGTGTTAAAAACTATGTTTTTGGGAATCTTAAAAATGAAAAGTTTGTTTGAAAATTTTGAGTGTTACAATATTGGCAAGATTCTTTTTTGTCCATGCAAACCATATGTGATTATATACATATAATCACATGTGAGTAGATAGATTTATTTAATAACATATGATTAAAGTTGACAAAGAAAAATTATTAAATCGATGATGCGATAATGAATCTTGTCCACATAAATCATATGTGATTGGATAAATATAATCACATGTGATTGTATGTATTTAATCATATATGATTTATATCGACAAGATTTGTTTCCGCGTCATTAAGTCAACATTTGTTCTCGTGTATATAATCACATGTGATTAGATGCATTTAATCATATATGATTTATATGGATAAAATTAATTTTTTCAAATAAAATCATATGTGATTAGATACATATAATCACATGTAATTAAATTTATTTAAGCACATATTATTAAAGTGTACACATAACAATTTTTGAATCGAGAACGCGAAAATGAATATGGTCCACATAAATCATATGTGATTGGATACATATAAGCACATGTGATTAAATAACTTGTAGTTGCATTGGACGTGATTTATATGTATATAATCAGATAAGATTTATATGGAAATGATTCATTTTTGTGTTTTCGATTTAATAATTTTTTTCTCATGTATTTAAGCAAATACATATAATCACATGCGATTAATGAGGACAAGATTTATCTTGGCGTTCTTAATTCAATAATATTTCTCATGGATTTAATTACATGTGATTATAAGTATTAAATCACATGTGATTTATGTGGACACGATTCGTTTTTGTGTTCTGGATTTAATAGTTGTTTCTTGTATTTAATCACATGTGATTATATGTATCTAATCACATATGATATATGTGGACAATATTTGTTTTCGTATTCTCGATTCACTAATTTTTCTCATGTATTTAATCACATGTGATTATTAGTATTTCATCGCATATTATTAATGTGGACACGATTTTTTTCGCGTTTTCGATTCAATAGTTGTTCTCCTGTATATAATCAAATGTGATTAAATGTAATTAATCATATTTGATTTATGTAGACAAAATGTGTTTTCGTGTTCTCGATTTAATAATTATTATCATGTATTTATTCACGTATGATTATATGTATTAATCAAATATGATTATATGTATTTTAAAAAGTAGTAATTATATTTATTTGATATCTCGTTTATAGATATAATATGTTATAGAAACATTGTTTTCTATTTATAAAATAAATCATTATGAATTAATATCATCTTTAATTTATATGATTTTATTTGTCTTATTTATTTCCTAAAATTTAAATAAGTCCAACAATTGAATTTATTAATTAGATATAATGGTGCATTTTTCTTCGAACACCAGTCAATAATAGATTCTTTTTTTCATGCATGTTTGCTGAAGAAATTGTTAGGCCTTATGTGTTGCGTCATTGTGGTTTATAGGTTAGTCTATTTTTGTATCCGGGTGGGGCCTGTCCAACTGTTATTTATTTATTGGGTTTTACTATTTAATGTGCATGCATGCACCGTTTCTTGTAATCGTCAATCTTGTAAACCCTACACAACCTTTAAAGTAGCAGTTCAACATCGAGCTCTTCTAAGGCTATGATTATTAATCATTCGACACAACGTTGATTATCTTTTCTATGTTTTGATTCTTATACTTGTTTGAATCTAATCGATCTTTATAAGATTTATTAATAACAATTGGTATGAGAGCAGGAGACTGTGTAATCCATACGCATCTCTTATGTTAAATTGCTATTAGGGTTTCCACTTTAATAGGATCTGGAGTTATTTGTCTTCATCGTGTTCATCGATCTTAGACGATGTATCTTGATCTTTATTTTAACCTAAACTCAGTATTAGGTTTACACATCTGATTCTTACAGGTAATTATTGAATCGAAAACCATGCAGCCTGATGATTCTTCCGTTAACTCAATCAATCTCTCAAGCGGTATTGGATCTACAACAACGATCCCTATTCTGTTTCCAAACGACTATGAAGTGTGGGCACTGCACTTGGAAGATTATGTAATAGGGCTTGAAGATCATGGTTCCTTGATATGGGACGCAATAACAAAGGAGACGCTTGCTCATTCTGGTACAAAAAACGTTATCAAAACTCAATCCGAGTACAATGCTCTTATTCTTGAGGTGGAGAAAATACCACAGGATGAAAAAGACAAATTGATTAGTAATGTCAAAGCCATGAGGATCATCTGGTTTGCTTTGCATGCCGACACTTATCGCTTAGTAAGCTCCTGCGAAACTGCAAAAGAAATATGGGAGAGGCTTGGATGACTATACTCAAGTGACGCTGATCTTGATCACTCTACTCAAACTTTGTTGCTTTCGGAGTTTGGAGCATTCGTTCAAAAGCCATAGGAGAAACTCGATCAAACTTTCAACCGTTACAACCATCTTTTGAGTAGAATGGTGAAGCACAAGATAAAACGTGAAGTGATAGAACAGAAGGTCACGTTCATGAACGGGTTAAGATCTGAGTGGAAAGCTATGGTGTCGACTGTTAAAGCACACGAGCAGTTAAAAAACTACTCCTTGGAAAGGCTTGTTGGTATTCTAAGGTCACATGAGGTTGAAGTGAAAAATGAGGGAAAAGTTGTTTCTAGAATGGGTTCTCTAGCTCTTGTTGTGAAAGGCAAGAATGTTGACAAAGAAGATTCTGTGTCTGATCTCTCTGATTGCGAACTCACAAAAGAAGAATATGCTTTGATGGTGTCAAATCCAAGGAAGTTTGCAAAGAAGAACTTCACTCGCAACAAAAACCAAAATTGGAAGGGTAGTTACAGTTCTGAGAAGGTAAAGGATGAGAGTGCAAACAACTCTCAAAAGGAAGAAACGAAGAAAGAAAAGAAGCTTGTAGGTGACTCCGGCTATGACTGTAATTATTGTCAAGGCAAAAATCATTTGGCTAAGGAGTGCATGTTAAGGAGGTTAGATGAGAAGAAAGAAGGAGAAGATGATGAGGCTTACTATCTCCGAAAGCTTGAGGAGATTAAGAAGAAGAAAAGTGCTGATGATGCTAAACCTACTTTTGTTGTGCAGGAACAGGATGATGAGTTTGGTAGAGTCGAAGTCTGGTCGACTGACTCTGAGGACGAAGAGGTTTGTAAGCCAACTCACGGGAGAAGCTTCGTGGTGAAAAATGACGTTTCGAATTCTAGTGGAAGATGCTTGATGGTGAACAATGAAGTTTCAGACAGTTGTTTTGCTGTGAAACCCGTCCCTGAGCAAATCAGTGAATGTGAGAAGGTGATAAACAAGGTACACACAATTCTTAAATCTCTAAATATACATGTGTCTCGATATGAAACCGAATTAGATGATTTAAAATTTACTTTTTCAAGTTTCAGTGATAGTTTAAAATGAACCCGATTAACTAATTCTAATTTAATCGATCAACTCGGCAGGGTTTCGAACAAAAGTGAAGAGAGACGCATATGGATAGAGAAGTTAGAGTAAGATTTATCTAAGTCTAGAGATGAGATGATTTATTTTCAAAGAGACAATATAGGGTTATTAAGACAGCGCAATATTTTTTGTATGATTGCTAAAAGACTCTATTTCAATATTACCCAGTTACATTTGGATTGTGAAATTAGAAAGAAAATTCATAAGATGATTTTACCGTTTCTTGAAATGAAAGAGGATGAAATCGATGCAGACTATATCAAATGCGATCCATAGTTTCGTCTGAAGAGGTCTCTGATGCTTACAGAATTGGACTAGACAAAATCCAAACATACATACAGTCTAAAGAACACAAAGACATGCTGAACCTGATTTTAAGAAAAAAGACAAAGAGCAAATTAAATCTGATACTGTACAGAAATTTAACTTATTAAACACTAAGTTAAGTTCAGAAAATACACTTAACGTGGAAAATATTTCTGAATTTGACGATGATAATAATATGAGTGAAATCTCTGTGGAGGATGAGGTTGATTGCTCAGAATTTGTTAAAAACAAACCTGAACCTGCGAAAGTTTTAATTTATGAAAATTCAGTTGAGTTTGCCCGCATTTCTAAAAATGATTCAAACGTTTTGAAATCAAAAGCAACAGTTTTCCCAAAGGTTCAAACTATTCCTAACCAGGTTTTCGCAACTAAGGGACTGAACAAAAATCAAGCAGTTGAACTAACGTCCTTGGTAGAAGAAGACAATGTCGACGGTTGTGATGAGTATTTCTCGTTTGCTCCCATTGACAACGCGGATGAAACCAAAGGTCTCTCTAAAATGACCTCTTGGAAAATGAAGTGCAGATACATAGCAGAACCATTGAATAAAGTTAACTCGAGCTACGAAAAAGGGAGTCCAAGTGGACCCAAGAACGTTCGAAGTGATATATCATCTGAACAGACCAAAACTCCTGTTAGAAAGCCGAAATCTAAGGCTAATGTTCATAATCCTCTGAGCAGTTCGCAACTCAAAAACGTCAAAGAAATGCGAGATATAATAAAAATCTGAAGGAAAGAAAGAATTTTTGGAAATCTAGAAATCCCAAAAAAAAAAATTCAATAAAAATCATCCAACCCAAATGCGTAAGTCTCTTCACATGCGAACCCTAGGATTTTTTCACAAACTAAGTCTCAGTCTCCACAGGTTTCAAAAGCTAAATTTTTTTCAAAAATCTACTTTTTCCAAACAAGCGAAACCTATGGAGAAGTCAAAGTCTCACGTTTTTCCTATCAAAAGTGTTTCAAATACTGCCAAAACATCACAAAATGTTAAGGGCGAAGGAAAGATAGTTTCGGAGCCTAACATTCCATTCAAGGGGTCCGAAACTAACTCAAAGAAAGTTGAGCATAAAGTGGTCAAACAACAAATCCAAAATAAGCAAAGAAAAATAACCACAAAGGGTAAGAACGTAAAAGATAATAGGATCACAGTTTTCCAAATAACAAAGAAAGATAATACCACATTAATTAAAAGATCTTATTTGGTTGATGTCGCTATTACTTTTTCTGTTTCTGTGAAAGCCTCACGTGGAGCCAAACAACTTTGGGTTCCTAAATCTCTTTGAATTTTATAGGTGATTCGTGACAAGCAGTTTGATTCTGAATGGTATATAGATAGTGGATGCTCGTGTCACATGACAGGAAGGAAGAAAGAGCTGAGAGAGTTTAGAACATTAAAATATGGTGGAAAAGTGAAATTTGGGAATAATTCACTTGGAGAAATAAAGGGTTACGGAATGATCACGGATGGTGAATTTTCCATTCGCAAGGTCGCATATGTGGAAGGCCTACAACACAATCTGATCAATGTTTCGCAGTTGGTTGTGGGCACAGGATTAAAAGTTTCATTCGATGACGAGGGATCAGAGATTATTGAGAAGCAATCCAAAACTGTGCTGTTCAAGTCCAAACGCAAAGGCGAGATGTATCCACTGAATATGAATCCCATCAAAGGGAAGCCTGCTATCTGCCTACTTACGAAAGCTTCGACTGATGATAGCTGGCTATGGCACCGAAGACTCTCGCATCTTAATTTCAAAGACATAAATAAGCTTGTTCTTGGTGATCACGTGTGAGGGCTTTCACTCCTAAAAATTCGATAAGCAACATCTTTGTGCAGCCTGCGAAATGGGGAAGCTGAGCAGGAAGAGTCATCCAACAATTGTAAATACAAATGACTGAACCACTTGAACTGTTGCATATAGTCCTTTGTGGTCCTTCTGCAATTGAAAGCATCGATGGAAACAAATATATATACTTATAATTGTAAATGATTTTTCTAGATTCACTTGGGTGCATTTTCTTAAGCAGAAATCAGAAGCCACTTTCAAGCTCAAGGATTTTACAAAGCAGATCGATCTTCACTTATGAAAGCTGGACGAAACCGACCTTTCTGTTACTCCCTATGAAATTTTAAATAATCCTAAACCTAATGTCAAATTCTTTCATGTATTTGGCTCCAGGTGCTTTATTTTCAATTCCAAAGAGCATAGGACCAAGTTCAATGTGAAGGCTGATGAGGGTATTTTCTTAGGGTATTCTCTGACTTCTAAGGCATATAGGGTTCTCAACAAAAGGTCCAAAAAGATAGAAGAAACCTACTATGTCACATTTGATGACAACTATTTGAAGAAGTATCAAAAGAATGACAATCAATAAAAAGAGATCTTTCCCAAGCCGAATCCAGTTACAATTCCACTCTCTAATCTCTATGAGGAGTTCATGATCTTGTTCGACGAGCCAGAAAAGGCCATCTCCTCTAAATCCAAAGTCATAGACAACAAGGAAAACGAACTAAAGAAAATCATTGATGATGCTATGAAAGATATGTAACACGAGCACCCCACTCCGAAAGACTCTGAAATTTTTTCTCAATCACAAGGTGCAAATGCTACTAATGCTTAGTTTCAGGGGGGTTATACATCAACATCCACACCTGGTACACTAAAAGCAGGAGGATTCAACCCTTCCACTAGACAATGAAGGTTCGATCCAGGGGGAGAATCCTATTCAAGATGAAGGGGAACATCCATCATTCGAGGGGGAGAATGGAAATACGAATATGAATGACGATTTGGATGTGCAATCAGAATTTGAGGACGTTAATACTGAACTGGATCCAACATATGATCCAAGTTACCCTCCTTTGACCAAATGGACCAGAGATCACCCAAAAACACAAGTTATAGGAGAATCTTCTTCAGGAGTTCTTACGAGAGCACAACAAAAAGCGAAACAGACTACACTATTATCTAAAGTGGAGTATTGCATGTTCAATTCGTTTATCTCCAAAAGTGAACATAAAAATGTTGAAATTGCTCTTGATCATTCTGATTTGGTACAAGCAATGCAGGATGAGCTCAATGAGTTTGAACGCAATAAGGTCTGGAGACTAATTCCCACTCCAAAGGATGCATTTGTTGTTGGTCTAAAATGGGTATCTTGTAACAAGATGGATAAGGAGGGAAATGTGATAAGAAACAAGGCACAACTAGTTGTTAAAGGATATTTCCAAGAAGAGGGTATAGATTACGAAGAACCATTCGCACCAGTTGCAAGACTGGAATCAGTTCGCATCTTCTTGGCATACGCTGCACACAAGAACTTTGAAGTATATCAGATGGATGTTAAGTGTGCCTCTCTGAACGGGGAACTAGAAGAAACAGTGTATGTGGAACAACCACCAGGGTTCATAAACGAAAAATATCCGAACCACTATTATATTCTGGACAAAGCAGTTAATGGTCTAAAGCAAGCTCCAAGAGCCTGGTACGAAACTCTTACTCGCTTTTTAAAACAGGATAAATTTAAACAAGGATCGGTCGACCCAACCTTCTTTCACAAGAAAGATGGTGACCACTTGATGATCGTCCAAATTTACGATGATGACATCATCTTCGGATCAACTAACCCCAACTTGACTGCTGAGTTCCGAAAGTTGATGGAATGGTGGGTGATTCCTTGGTTTGAACATAAAACAGAGTCAGGAGGGAATTTTTATCAACCAGGAGGCTTACACGAAGACCTTGCTTGCCAAGTTTGGAATGGTGGGTGATTCAAAGGTGAAGGTTCCAATGGCATTCGGAATGAAACTATCAATGTCTTTGGACAAACCGATGGCTGATATGACACTTTATCGTCAAATGATAGGGTTTTTAATCTATCTAACCGCTAGTCGTCCAGACATCATGTTTTTTGTTTGCTATTGTGCCTGGTTTCAAGCGAATCCGTGCGAAACCCACATGACCGCTGTAAAGATCATATTCAGGTATCTCAAACAAACATCCTCGCTCGGAATATGGTACCCTTCAAGTTCAGGGTTCTTTGTGCAAGCGTTTTTGGATGCTGATCTCAGAGGTTGCGGGCTAGATCGAAAAAGTACAACGGGAGGACGTCAATTCCTTGATGGCAAACTCGAAAGTTGGCAATCTAAAAAGCAAACTTGCGTCTCCCTATCAACTACTGAGGTAGTGTACATAGTCGCTGCCTCTCGTACTTCACAACTTATCTGGATTCAAAGTCAGCTTCGTGACTATGGCATCAATATGAAGTGAATCCCTTTGTATTGCGATTCTGAGACTGCCATTCGCATTTGTGTAACACCGTAAATTTTCAAACAATGTTTTCATTTTAAAACCACATAACTCTCATAACACATTTCACAAAAATCCCATTTATTTAATTTACAAAACGCATATCCATAATTGTTTGATTAATAATACAGGATCCTCGAAACATAACTTTTCTCTGATGTGTACAATCAAGCAGGCGCCTTCCCGCGATCCTGAGAAGAACCTGAAACACATATCACATAACACAGTAAGCACGAAGCTTAGTGAGTTCCCCAAAATACCGCACATATCACATTAGCCACTCGAGGCTGTAATGCGAATAAGACCCTCCGGTCAATGTGTCTCAGTGGAGACCCTCCGGTCCCACAACTCGGGTGACCCTCTGGTCCTATCTAAATAAGCTCATAACAATAATACACAACATAAATCACAAAGACATAATGCAGGATATCACAATACTCAATATAAGCATACAAGACCCTCCGGTCACACAAAGATACCACTCATGGTAAGTATAGTGAGAAGACTCGCCTCGTAAGCAAGTAAGCAAATAACCTCGTACTCGAATCTCGAACTAGCCTCCGCCTAACACTAAGGATGAATATCTCTAATTAATACTCTTTTCACGAGTCTAATAAACCGAAGGCTATTCTTCCTCTCAATAACTCTTAAAGTGGATAAAAGACCATTTTACCCCTCCATGGTCTCCATTACTCATGTTTGACCAAACCCTCAAGTCATCAGTCCATGTTTGACCCGACTCGCCGAGTGCATCCGTGCGACTCATCGAGTCCACTTGTTTCCTCAGAAGTCTCGTGAAGATCCAGCTTAGCTCGACGAGTTGACCCCCAACTTGCCGAGTTATCGCATGATCAAGCTCATCGGGACAAACCCTAACCGACTCGTCGAGTCGGCTCATCGACTCGGCGAGTCCATTCAAACTCATTCCTCATCGAGACGATCTCAAGGCAGAAAACCTTTCCAAACTCTAGATCCAACATCTAAGGGTCTATTATCACGTAAAGCCACAAGCTTTACGTCCAGGCATGTCACTTAGGGCTTGAAAGGCCAATAACATGATCTATTAAGGGTTATTCATGCAAAAGCTCTATTATGGCTGAATAAAGCAATGACCTTTGCACTCTAGGGATCTCCCAAGGTCCAGATCTGAAGTACAAATCTCTATATGCACTCAATACACTCAAAGTCCCTATATTAGATGGAAAAAGCCCTTAACTCCATAACCATGAGATCTACCCAACAAAATGAGAATGGTGTGGACTTTTTACCTTTCACAGAAGCTCTTGGATGAAATAGCAACGGATCTAACAACCTTTTCTCATCCCTTGGCTTGAAATCCTTCCCTTCTCTTCAAAAGACGCACCAATGCACTCAATGTTAGCTCAAACACTCTTTCTTAGCTCAATGGCCGATTAGGGTTTCTCTCAGTGAATTTGCGTAGCTAGTGAGTCGCAAATGAGGCTATAAGTTCCCTTAAATAGGCCCCAAAACCGGAGATTTAGGGTTTCATCACACAACGTCTACTCGGCGAGTCGACTCTCTGACTCGTCGAGTAGGTTACTAATCCCACGTGGTCAAACACGACTCTACTCGACGAGTTGAGGCACCAACTCGTCGAGTCACCCAGGCAAACTAAAAAAAATAACATATAAAAATGTTATACCTCAAAGTCAGGATGTTACAATTCTCCCCCACTTAATTTGATTTCACCCTCGAAATTGCTCCTTAGCAACACATAGATCAAAACCCAATAACCCAAGAAGCAACACCGAAAGGATCTCATACCATACAACAATCTTCCTCCAAAGACACCTGAACCCAACATGAACTCCTAAACCTGAAAAGGACAGACCCTTCTGCCGCTGCGGTACTCGATCTGTCTCTCCAGAACTTGAAAACTCTAGTGGTCTGTCTCCCTGTCAGACCATCCTCGTAAAATATCGTAAGGTTAATCGCCCATCGAATGACAGACTCTTAGAACACTCTATCGATTCTGATTCTCTAATCGATCCCGATCATAACCCAAAAGGAACGGAAATGTCACATGCCACTAAGGACCCACCGCCAGAACAACTATCAGAACTCTTCTGAAGGAATGATCCTCAAAACTCTGTCCTCAGACACAAGAAAATGGTCAAGCCAGCTCGGAACGATCCTCTGACACCCTTAATCATAAGCCCCGGTTCATCTCAAATGTCCCTTCCAACATTGAGCACCTGGTCAACTCCGACCCAATAGTTGAACCTCCAAAGGTTACCCACTACACTCCCAATAAAACGACTTACCGACTTCCTTCTCACAATAACTATCTCGGCTCATTGTGACACACAAGTCATGAAGTTCGCTTTACCCCAAGCAAATACTACAACCCCATTTGAAGTCGTCTCACCTCCGACCTTTGTCGTCTACGACTTACTAGTTCCATGCGTCTCGCGATTCTTCCCATACCAACAAAACTGGCCCACTCCGGACTAAGACATCAGATGGAGATCAATACCCCTCAAAATGGAACTCGTCTACGAATCCGGAACCTCATCGCACCTACTCAATATACGAATCGTCCCAAAATCAACTGGAGAGTCTAATTCAACAACAGAATTGGAACCACTCATGTCCAATTTGATAGTCAACCCATACCCGCAATCTACGAATTTATGCACACCCCATCTCCCCAATTCCTTCCGATTATGGTAATCCCTCCTCAACCCGGGATATAACAATTCCCGACTGTCACGGAGACCCCAGTCTCGCCCCTGGTCCGACAACCAGGTTCCCAAAGACTCAAGTGGTAAGGATACCCAAGCCTAGGAACTCCTCTGCATCATACTCTGACTAGTGAATACTACAGCTCCCCGCTAGAACAGTATTCACTCTTATCGACTACTGAGTGCTACGGTCCCCCCATCCCCACCCCCGTAGTTTTAAGACGCCCCTTTATTGACTCATGAATGCTACGGCTCCCCGCAGACTTACGACACCCTCTCACTGACTCGTGAATGCTACGGCTCCCCGCAGTATCACAACACTCTCTCGCTAACCAGTGAATACTACGGCTCCCCGCAGTACCACGACACTCTCTCACTGACTAGTGAGTACTATGGCTTCCCGCAGTATCACAACACTCTCCCGCTAACCAGTTAATACTATGGCTCCCCGTAGTATCACGACACTCTCTTGCTGACTAGCGAATACTATGGCTCCCCGCAGTACCACGATACCCTCTCCCACTGAATCATGGATGCTACGGCTCCCCGTAGTCTTGCAACAGTCTCTCGCTCACTGACTCACCATGGGCTCACTCCATGGCTTCTCCTGATAATCCCAAGTGATTACTCCCATGCGGATCCACTTAATCTCTTATCACCCTAAAATCTCATTATCAAGTCATCACTACACTGAGTTCACCAACTCATGCTCCACAGCTCAACATAGATAGGTGCTTACACGCACCCAACTTATGCACCACCACTCCTGATGTAAGTTCTCGTAGGCAAGGCACTTTTCTTGGCACAGATACACCCTTAGACAGTCCCACTCCGGCGACAATTAACTGATGGGTTCCCACTGGAACAAAAGTCTCTCGGTACTCCACTTGCCATCTCACAACTCGAGTCCTAACATGACCAAAATTAGGACTTCATACACGGGTACCTCGGTACACCATCACATCATCTCATGATGTCTTGCCTCAACCACTGATCTTCCACTCACGCAACTCGAAACCTCGAAATGCTCCCATCTCACAAATTGAAACACGGAGGAATCATCGATGACTGAAAACACGTTGACGAAAATCTGAAGCTCCATCCTCTATCGATCATCACCCTACGAAACTAATCATACCAACTCTGAAATTGGTTGACAAATCAACTGATGCCCCTTCCTGGAGTGTAGATCACAATCTATACCTATACCCGCAAAACTCAGCTATTGCACCCTGAACTCAGCGACTTAACCGCCTCGAACTCAACATTATCAAACCCGACAAATCCCTGGTCACACTAAATTCTCTGACCAACGGCCACCTTCCGTGGATTCACTCGTCTTTTCTTAAGCACATACACATACATCATCTCGCCTTGCAGCTCGCCTCATCTACCAATAACCCAGGTCTCGTGTGTCCGCACCGCAGATCTCCATAACTAGTTCCCTAACTGTACTTGAACGGATCACTGATCCTTTCAATAGTGTACCCAGTTCTCCCCCACTCAGGGTTCGAACCATCACCTATAGGCATACGAACAACCTACTCCATAGACTGTCTCACTAGGTATATCACACTTGACTCTTGGAACGTACCACGTGATCACTCAATGATCTTCCCGTTGAAAACCAAGCAACTCCAAATATCCCATATCTATTGTCCACAACCGAGGCCCAATACTAAGTAAGCTTCCCAAGCCCACTAGTAGCCTATTAATGGCCTAATTTGCTATATTGGGCCCAAACCCTTAATGGGCCTTACCCTAAGCCCAAAATATAATTCCTGACCCATATTAACCGAATCCCAATGTCCCATCAAGCCCAAATACCCAAAGATGCCTCCAAACTGTGGCCCAAAACATATAGCCCATACAGAGAGAGTACGATGGGCGTACATCTATGTACGCTAAGCGTACAGGCAAGATGGTGCGTACGTTGGGCGTACCTGCACGTACGCTCAGCGTAATACCGCTGTTAAGACCTTTTCCCAATAAGTGCTTAATACTCAGATCTATAAGCTACCATTACAGATCCTGGTCCTTTTCCATGTCTTAACCCATAAAGTCACTAACTTGGTGACTTGCAACCCACCAAATAAGCCCAAACTCAAAAGGTGACAACATACTTCCATAACAAGGGCTAAATATCATGCATGAACTCATTAGGACCATCAAGATTGAAACTTTATTACTTGTGGGACACTTTTAGCTCTGAGGGTGGCAACCCCAAGCTCAAAATCGAAGTTGCTCCAAAAAGGTCCATTCTTGGGACCAAAATAACCCCAAAACCACACTACACAAGATCTAAGCTTTCTTAAGCAAAATGATGAACTTTATACCTCCAAAGAGTTCCCAATGATGATGTTATTCCAGATCTATGAGCTCCAACTTCTCAAGTCCTTCTTTGACAACTTCTTCTTTTCCTATTCCAAGCTTAAAACCAGCAAAATGAGCTTCCCAAGGTCAAGATCTCACAAAATGAAAGGATGAGGCATTCTAGGGTTTCTCTGAGGTTGGGGAGGCTGATAATGAGGCTAGGGTTTGAACCATTATGTTCTTTATATAGTGGCTCACCCTAAAATTAGGTTTTAAGGACTCTGGGCGTACGCTGGGCGTACTGCCCCAGCACCCGCGATCATTTTGCCCTGCTACGCTGGGCGTACCTCAGCCTTACGTTGGGCGTACCCAGCTAAACATACGCGTGCATTACATGCATGCCAAGGGGCTGCCTTGCCAACTTTTCCATTAAGGGACCATAAATGACAACAACTTCAAAATGTTATAACTCCTTCATCCTAAGTCCGTTTCCGACGAACTTTATATCCACGAAAAGGTGGCGAGAAGCCCTACGCTTCTAACGACACAGCCCAGTCCGAAACCTTCTCGAATGAAACCCAGTGCCCACAAAAGACCAAAACGCCCTTACTCATGATCTCGGAAATTCATAAATAAATACTTTTAGAACGGGGTGTTACAGTAACGGGGTCAGTATCCTTTATGACTTTGTCACCCCAGGCATGTCTGCCTAACTGTAGCTAGCAGTTCAGGTGCGGGATAGTCAGTCCTGTATAGATCTATATACAACAGTCACGTTCTCCCTACAAGAGATTCTGGTTACAAGTGCTAGTCCTACGCCCAGATTCTGGTGGGGTGTTACTAAGGACGTGTCTCCAACCTTAGGCTAACAAATTTACTAGTAACAATACAAAAAATTATGTTTATGATTTGCCTGAATCCTTTATAAAATAATACATTTTACTATAAGATTCACAAGTTAATTATCATGGTTTTGAAAACTGTTTTCTACGAGTTGATTTCTTAATCAGTTGGTAAAAACCGTTTTCTGTGTTAAAAAGCAGACTGAACATATAATTATTTTATACAAAATAAAATAACTTGAGCACAAGTTACCTTGTACTTTTGCTTGTATTCCCGCCCTGAAAACATGAAAAACTCGGAAAAAGCGTAGGGGTATGAACTCACAGTTTAACGTAGGATTCGGGTGTACGATCGGTTACGAGTGCTGAGTGTCAACTGATGTTTCGTATGCAAGCGGATCCTATTAACTTATAGTACACATATATGTGTTAGATTTAAGGTATTCCATGACAAAACATGACGGGAAACCACCCTATAGCGTTGGAACTGCTTGAACTAAGTGTCGGAGCCATAAATGATCGAACGGGGGAGGTGTATGGCCATAATAGTGTGTGTGCGGCCAGGGTGTGCGGCCAGGATGTGTGTGTGGTTGCACACAGGAGTGTGCGGCCATATAGAGGGTGTGTGTGGCCGTACATAGGGGCGTGCGGCCGTACACTCTTCATTTATGCTCCAAAAGTCGATTTTCCAGTGTTTTAAGGTTCAAACCAAGTCCAACCAGAATATAGGAGATCAAACTCTCACTTTGGAGGGTCTTTGAGGTGTGTACGGCCACCTTATGAAGGTGTGCGGTCGTACACCTTCAAGTGATGAAGAACACGAAGAACATGAAGAGTTTTAGGCTTAGATCAAGGTGTCTTACCAGTATAACAAGTTGAATGATGGATTACTTCTCGTTTTTTAGGCCTTTGGAGGGTCCTTATGTGAAGATTCTAGAGAGAGAAAGTAGTGTGCAGCCAAAAGGTA
This sequence comes from Lactuca virosa, assembly GCF_052849685.1. Taxonomy (NCBI): domain Eukaryota; kingdom Viridiplantae; phylum Streptophyta; class Magnoliopsida; order Asterales; family Asteraceae; genus Lactuca; species Lactuca virosa. Next base: position 189,018,283 of record NC_136428.1, on the reverse strand, counting down.
AAAAGAGTGAATGAAGGGGGTCTCCTCCTATATATAGAGGTGGGTGTACGGTTGAGGGGTGGGTGTGCGGCCGCACACCCATGTGTACGGCCGTACACTCCTCCCAAGAGGGTGTATGGCCCAATTTTGCTACCTTACGACTTTATAGTTCATTCCAAATCTCAACCTTGGTTGAACTCAAGCTTAGAACACTTAAACGGACCCTTAAACGGTGATAAAAGGTGACGGAGTCGAGTTTAACCTTGATAGAAGTTCCGGATTGTCACATTATCCCCCCGTTAGAGGGAATTTCGTCCCGAAATTCAAGAATAAGAATATAACTCATGGTCTTGGAAAAGATGGAGGTACTTAGGGTTCATGGGACTCTCGTGCTCCCAAGTGAATCCAAGTTCCTGATTGACGTTCCAGCGGACCTTCACTATCGGGATGTGACGTTATTTCGTTCGCTTGACTTCTCGATCCGTGAGCTCGGATGATTCTCTCACAAAGTGTAGACTCTCGTCTAACTTGAGGATGTCGAGGGGATATCGTAGGTGTCTCATCGGACGGGCACTCATTTTGGTTCGACACGAGGAAGGAGGAATGGAATTTGTTGAGTTCTCAGGGTAACTAGAGTTTGTATGCTTACGGGGCTGATCCTAGCAAGGATCTTGGATGGTCCAACGTATCCTGATTTTAGCTTTCAACGCCTTCCGAAGCGTATCGGGCTTTTCCAGGGTGTGATCTGCAAAAGGACACGCCCACCAATCTGGAACTTCAAGGGTTTTTGTCTCTCATTGGCGTAGTCCCTTTCATAGGTTCTTTTCTACCGTCTCTCGGATGATTTCAGGACTTGCGAGAGTGCTATTGGGGATTTGACTCTTGTCTAGTTGCGTGTTGCCCACCTCAGCCCAGCGCAGATGGGGTATGTACTTATGGCTGCAGAGGGCTTCGAACGGCGCAGCCTTGCTACTGGAAAGGTCGCCGTCGTTGCAAAAAGGTTCCATTATGGATAGATGTGTGTCCCATGACGCATCTTCAATTGTCCGGATGGTTCTCTTACTTTGTCCTTCTCTTTGTGGATGACACTCTTCGTATGAATACTTTCGGGTTTCGAAGAGAGATGAATTCTTCGAAGTTCGCATCTAGTTTGTCGTCACGAGCGATGGGAGTTTCGCGATCGAATGATTTAAGACAAAGGGTTTGATATGACATAGACCCAGTCGGATTAAACAGGATGGCGTCGTAGAATTGCGCGTTAAGTTAGTCCGGGAGGATCGTTTTGTTAGTACATCGGTGTTCCTAGATGAATGACTCGGGTGTTTCTTGTGTTTGATTTGACTTGGTGGGTACTACTAATACGAGGGTCCGGATGTTTTGAAACTATGAACTCTTGATGGATTGGTTCTTACTAGATCCCTCTATGATCGTTTGGTGTACACAAGCCATGTATAAACACAACTGACTCCAATGTATACACTAGGCTACCGTAATTTACCCATTAGGGCATCAACTTTTAAAAGTAAGTTGTGATTTAATTTGGACGGGAAATAAATCACGATTATGAATAATTATTGAGGTTTTTGAAAACGTACCCAGAACATTGTAGGGTTCTTTGATGCTTCCCATCTTCTGAGGTCAGACTCCTCTGGTCTCCTCATCGTTCTTCTCTGTTGGGCAGTCCTTTTTGAAATGTCCCATTTCACCACATGCACAACACACTTGACTTGTGTTAGCATCGGTAATAGGAGAAATGTGTTGAGTCAGGGTCTTCGCGAAGCGAGCTTCCTTGCCATTCTTAGCCCTTCGACAATTTCTTTTGAAATGTCCTACACTACCACAGAGGTAACAGGTTGGGCTAGCCCCAACATTGGCATTCAGAGTGACGAACTCGACTAGGGTCCTACATCTGCTGGAGGTGTGCCCCTTCCTGTTGCATCTGGTGCAATGCAGCACTCAACAGACTTCATAATGATGGTAGTTGCATTTGCTGCAGTGCAGGAGGTTTCCGAAGTAAGATACGGTTGGGGTTGGAACAACGGGGCTGACTGGGGTATTGATTGTCCCAATTCGTTTCCTTTCAGTATTGATTGTCCCAATTCGTTTCCTTTCAGTAGGTCTTTGGGGTATTGATTGTCCCAATTCGTTTCCTTTCAGTAGGTGTGTCCTTTCTAGTAGGCACTTGTTGTTGAGATTGGTTAACACCAAGGTTTGGATTGCCATTCACACTTCCACCCGCATTTGTGTTGTTGGCGTTAAGAACAGCTAGGGCAGCTGCTACGGCTGCTGTGACAGTAGCTTGGAACGTAGCTGAGTCCATCCGAAGGATTGGCGTCTTAACTGTGGGTTGGTTAGGTTTCTTTGATGGCATGATCCTGCTACATGTCAAGAAAAGAAGCTTGTGAGCAACAATGGTTGCCTCTGGATGTACCCTAAATGTTTATCTATGCATTGGGATTTCCCATTTTGCTATCTGACTCTCAGTGATTCGACCCACATCCCCATGATGTGGTCTTAGCAAGGATAGAAAAGATTTGAGCACATAAAGTTCACATACAATAAATTTACGAACTCCTGGTTGCTCAGCTCATTGGGCTGGCTGAGTAACTCTCACATTTTCGTCGGCTCTTGACGATATGGAGATTTGGCTATAAGGGTAGTTCCGAGGATCAAGTCGATACGGGATACAACTTGGAACTCAGAAGAAATCCCTGGAATGTCTTTCGGGAAGACATCGGTAAATTTGCAGACTTCGAAGATGCTCTCGAGGTCTTTAACTTCTTGCGTCTCATTGACAACATGAGCCAGGAATGCATAGCATTCCTTCCGTAGATGCTCCTAGGCTTTGACGCATAAAATGATACTAAGGTTCGAACAGACTTATCACTGGAACCAGTGAGGACTCGGTCAGAAGGAAGATTGAGACGAATCGCTTTCCTCGAAGCAAAGGACATCGGCACAATGGGGGACTCATTCGTCCTATGCCGATTAGGACATTGAAGCTTTTCATGGAGACTGATATGAAATCGATGGGGAAAAGGAATGATCATCTAAAGTATGAGCACATCCTATGATACATGCTTTAACTGAAATACGATTGTTGCCGTCATAACTGAAACTGAGATTACATATTTCTGAACTCATGACCTAACAATAGGTCTAAGTCCTAATAACAAACATAAAATTTTGACGATATGAAAGACAGAGATGTTTACGGAAAAGAGCTACTCATAACATGGATATGAAGGTTATTCCTTAGACCAAAAAGGAAGAATGAGGAAGGTATTCCTCTATTAGCGATGGACACTCCTCAGGTGAAACCTTAATTCGGCCAGCTGATGCTCCACGTCATGCAGGCGTCTCTCGTACTCTGACTGATGGGCTAGGAGCTCTATGCCCTCGGCTCGGCTTGTAGTTAACTCTCGCTGCAGAGCTTCATTGTTCCTTGTGGCCCTCGCATGAGCAATCTCGAAGCGACAGATGTGGTCCGTGCTGGTGTCCGAATCAGCTTCGAGCTCCACTGCTCGCTGAAGGGTTTCCATACCTAGCTCCACATTGCGAGCCACTCGGCGTGTCAGGATAGGAAGGGCCCTGTCTGCGGGGCCTCCCTCGTTCAGATTGTAGAAATTGCGGTTTCCGTCGTATGGTATGGGTTGTTCTTGCTCGTGGCTCCACCTATTCAAACTCCTGACCCACATGAGTGTTGGACCTTGGAATCCAACTTGAGGGTTAGGATTTGGTATTGGGGTCACTTGAGGTAGGTTCTCGACTTCGGGTTCCGAGTCAGTCTCTTCAGGGAATGGTTCGGCAAAGTCATCGTCCAAAGAAATTTCATGGTTTCCTTCTAGCTCTGGCTCGATCCATCCGTCATCTCCTTGGTTGGGAAAGTACGGGTCGCCAGGGAGATGGAATCCAGCCATGCTATCTACGCGCGATGATGGTAAAGGAATAGTTAATAGGCATCGAATCTAATAATACTTCCAATGTATCATGGCTACATGCTTGATTCTTGAAGGATGGATCCTTGGGTAAGTTTTCGGCTTAGTCGTTATAGCATCCTAAAATACTCCTATAGTATTTTAATCCTTATGTTTGGCTCTAGAACTCCTCTAGTATCTAGGTAAGTTTTAGACTTGCTGTAACACCATAGTCACTCCCAAGCACATGTTGGTCATGTCTCGAATGAATATAGTTGATCAGGCTATATTGATCCTAGACATGATTACATAACTGTCCAGGTTTAACCGCAGTGTCCAACATCCAAATACTTTCGTTTCGTCTACTTACGACACGGATTCTGATACTCGGGTACACTTATATACTTTTATAAAAATACTTGTATTTTTGAAAGTATACTTTTAGTTTAGAGCACTTAGGCCCCTTAGTATTTATAGTTGTATACCATGTAAGGTTCGGTATACTTAGTTCGCTATAAACAAGGGCTCTGATACCAATCTGTCACACCCCCAAACCGGAACGGCAGAAACGTTCGGGAGTGGAGGACGTCATTTGTAGTATCACAACCATTGCATCATAGTAAGCATAGTAAACACAACCAAACATCGAATACATATATGAAAAGGTTTACATTGATTTAATACATAGTTTCGTTCTAATCAAAAGTGAAATAGAAAGACGTGACTCTAACACGCTGACTTCTCCAAAAGCCTGGAAGTACCTGTCTAATAAAACCCTGAGAATACAAGCAGTTTGAAAGAATATCAGCATAAAGCCGGTGAGTTCATACCCCTACGCTTTTTCTGAGTTTTTCATGTTTTCAGGGGGGGGGGGAATACAAGCAAAAGTACAAGGAAACTTGTGCTCAAGTTATTTTATTTTGTATAAAAGAATTATATGTTCAATCTGCTTTTAACACAGAAAACGGTTTTTACCAACCGATTAAGAAATCAACTCATAGAAAACAGTTTTCAAAACCAAGATAATTAACTTGTGAATCTTATAGTAAAATGTATTACTTTATAAAGGATTCATGCAAATCATAAACAGAATTTTCGGTATTGTTACTAGTAAATTTGTTAGCCTAAGGTTGGAGACATGTCCTTAGTAACACCCCAACGGAATCCGGGTGTAGGACTAGCACTTGTAACCAGAATCTCTTGTAGGGAGAGCGTGACTGTTATGTATAGATCTATAAGGGACTGACTATCCCGCACCTGAACTGCTAGCTACAGTTAGCCAGACATGCCTGGGGTGACAAAGTCATAAAGGATACTGGCCCCGTTACGTGTCATATCAAGTTTATGTATGGTTATGACACTCGCAACTTAGATAACAGGGATTTACTTTTTGTAATAATGAATCAAGTGACCTAACCTCAAAGTAATAACCGTTTTGATTACTAAAAGGTATTAATAATACCCTTAGGATCTAGTTCACCCCATTCTTATTAGTTTTGTTTATAAAATAAGGCTAATATACTCCATCGAGAGAAATCAAGGCTTTTTCAGGAAACTTCGATCATCGATACAAGTATGGTAGATACTTGTACACATCAGTTTAGAACGGATAATCAACCATCAACTTTAGGGAAAATATGGGATTTTCTCTGGGATAACTCGACCTTTCATAAATGGATTGTTTTACAAGAAGTTAACAAATATCCATATTCACTCCATGACACCTTGGATCGTACATACCTTGCACGGATTTGGGAGTCATGGAAGGAATGGGTTTTCAAAACGCATTTTCGTAAGAAAATATAGGAATTTCTTGAGAAACACTTTTCAAAAGGAACCAAAGGAACACTTTTCCATAAAACTTAAATGCTTATGAACTCACCGGCTTTATGCTGATATTCTTTCAAACTGCTTGTATTCTCAGGGTTTTATTAGACAGGTACTTCCAGGATTTTGGAGAAGCCGGCGCGTTAGAGTCACGTCTTTCTATTTCACTTTTGATTAGAACGAAACTATGTATTAAATTAATGTAAACCTTTTCATATATGTATTCGATGTTTGGTTGTGTTTACTATGCTTACAATGATGCAATGGTTGTGATACTACAAATGACGTCCTCCACCCCCGAACGTTTCCGCCGTTCCGGTTTGGGGGTGTGGCAGCTACTCAGCGAATACTCTCCTCTATCATCATACTTATCTGACTACAGACATTCCCTAGGCTCTTCCTAGGTTCTCACACTTCTCTGCCATCAGCTGCTGAAGAACTCCTTATGATGCCAACCATCTACCTCATGAATATCCTCATATTCACTTAGTAGCTGACTCCCATCATGAATAGTTCCACAAAGCAAAAAGCAAGCATCATTCGGGCATCGAATAATCTCCACCAACACATAAAACCACTCTAGGTTACAACTTTATTTGCTCTACTCGCTCTCAAAAGGTATCACCGAACTCAAGCAACCCTACCTCTCGCAGGTATCCAACTACTCCCTCAGTAGGCTCCTCCAATGCCCATCTAGGTATCTCTCCTGGATTTACTCCTTTACTCAAAGCTCTCTCTAAAGGATTCCTACTGGATACTCTTACTCTGCACATACTCAAAGCACATCACAGATAGCAACAATTCCTAGACTAAGGCATCACAAATCAGGAAACTCTAGCCCTAATATATGAAATACCTAGCCTATCTTCTAGCATGCATCACTAATATCTCAATAAGAACTCATAACACAAACAAAGAAGTAAGGGTATTTTGGGAAATCACCGTTCGGCCTCTGGATGATTGTACACACTGCTTCTTCTCGTTTTCTCTTAGAAACTCTTACTCGTTTTTAGAAAAATCATTTCTTTTGAAATTTTTTCTCAAATCCCCAGTTTGAGTCCTGACATACCCGAAGGTGCATTCGAATCGCTCAAACCAATGCTCTGATACCAACTTGTAACACCGTAAATTTTCAAACAAATTCTTCATTTTAAAACCACATAATCCTGATAACACATTTCACAAAAATCCCATTTATTTAATTTACAAAATGCAACTCCATAATTTTTTGATTAATAATCACGGATCCTCGAAACATAACTTTTTTTGAAGTGTACAATCAAGCCGGCGCCTTCCCGCGATCCTGAGAAGAACCTGAAACACATATCACATAACACGGTAAGCACGAAGTTTAGTGAGTTCCCCAAAATACCACACATATCACATTAGCCACTCGAGGCTATAACGCGAATAAGACCCTCCGGTCAATGTGTCTCAGTGGAGACCCTCCGGTCCCACAACTCGGGTGGACCCTCTGGTCCTATCTCAATAAGCTCATTACAATAATACACAACATAAATCACAAAGACATAATGCAGGATATCACAATACTCAAGATAAGCATACAAGACCCTCCGGTCACACAAAGATACCAATCATGGTAAGTATAGTGAGAAGACTCACCTCGTAAGCAAGTAAGCAAATAACCTCATACTCGAATCTCGAACTAGCCTCCGCCTAACACAAAGGATGAATATCTCTAATTAATACTCTTTTCACGACGCTAATAAATTGAAGGCTATTCTTCCTTTCTCTAACTCTTGAAGTGGATAAAAGACCATTTTACCGCTCCATAGTCTCCATTACTCATGTTTGACCAAACCCAAAAGTCATCAGTCCATGTTTGACCCGACTCGCCGAGTGCACCTGTGTGACTCGTCGAGTCCACTCGTTTCCTCAGAAGTCTCGTGAAGATCCAGATCAGCTCGTCGATTTGTCCCCCAACTCGCCGAGTTATCGCATGATCAAGCTCATCGGGACAAACCCTAACCAACTCGTCGAGTCGACTCATCGACTTGGTGAGTCCATTCAAACTCATTCCTCATTCAGACGATTTCAAGGCAGAAAACCTTTCCAAACTCTAGATCCAACATCCCAAGGCTTTATTATCACGTAAAGCCACAAGCTTTACGTCCAGGCATGACACTTAGGGCGTGAAAGGCCAAGAACATGCTCTATTAAGGGTTTTTTCACTCAAAAGCTCTATTATGGCTGAATAAAGCAATAACCTGTGGACTCTAGGGATCTCCCAAGGTCCAGATCTGAAGTCTAAATCTCTATATGCACTCAATACACTCAAAGTCCCAATATTAGATGGAAAAAGCCCTAAACTCCATAACCATGAGATCTACCCAACAAAATGAGAAAGGTGTGGACTTCTTACCTTTCATAGAAGCTCTTGGATGAAATAGCAACGAATCTAACAGCCTCTTCTCGTCCTTTGGCATGAAATCCTTCCCTTCTCTTCGAAAGATGCACCAAAGCACTCAGTGTTAGCTCACATACTCTTTCTTAGCTCAATGGCCGATTAGGGTTTCTCTCAGTGAAGTTGGGTAGCTGGTGAGCCGCAAATGAGGCTATAAGTTCCCTTAAATAGGCCCCAAACCCAGAGATTTAGGGTTTCATCACACAGCGTCTAATCGGCGAGTCGACTCTCTGACTCGTCGAGTAGGTTACTAGTCCCACGTGGCAAAAAACGACTCTACTCGACGATTTGAGGCACCAACTCGTCGAGTCACCCAGGCAAACTTAAAAAAATAACATATAAAAATGTTATACCTCAGAGTCAGGATGTTACAATTTGTCACTACCCAGTGAAACATTCAAAGACCAAACACATAGCACTGAGGTATCACTTCTTCAAAGATCATGTGGAAGATGGAAATATCGAGATACACTTTGTTAGATCCGCTGATCAACTGACCGACATCTTCATAAAAGCCTTGCCTGAACAAACCTTTAATCGCATACTTCAAGGCTTACGAATGATAGGTGCTGAATCTATTCCGAAACCACCTTCGCACTCATAAAGTTGATAGACCTGCGAATTGGTGTGAATGCTCGCAGTGACTTGCAGTCAATTAATCATCCTGTCGCAGTAACTCGCAGTCCACTGTTCATTCGTGGTTTGGAACATCATGTATCCTTTGTATATTTTCTTTATTGCCACTTTATTTTTTTCTTCTTTTTCAGAAAAACAATATCCAAAAATATTTTATTTGTTTCAGTTTTTACTTATTTATTTCGTTTTCATAAAATTCAAAAATAAAAAAATATTTTCTTTATTTTTATATACTTATTTCTTTTTATGAAAACATCAAAATACCAAAAATATTAGATAATTGGGCAGGACTGAAGAATCACATTCGTAATACACTCAATTTTAAAAGATGTGACAGGTATAAAATCTGAATTTATACACTAGTTAGGTGTCCCTGGAAGCATGCTACTGCATGTAGACCGAAGCCTCTAAGACTCTATGTTGAAGCCTTAATGAATCGATAATACCAATTGTTTCTTCCAATTAGGCTGTTCATTCACATAATTCATGAGCTACCTTACTCTTCTCAAATTGAGTTAAGAGTTGACCGCTTGGTCACTTTTGTATAGCAGAGGTATATCTTTCTTTGGAACCAACTCCCACTTATTCTCCATCATTTTTGCTTTCATGAATATAACCCTTGAGACTCTCAGACATTACCACTGAGGTTAATGGTTACACAAAATTCTGTGTTTATGATCTTAAATTCGTTATCACCACGAATTGAGTGAAACCCAAAATCCAATACATATTTAGGAATTGACAGTGAACAATTTAAATGTTCTAGCTTATTCACCAAGGAATTAACGAATGACCACCTTCGTGGTTTGTACCCTGAAATCTCTATTTCTTTTTGTGCGATCTTAATGAAATGTTCTTGTCCAGAGACGTTTTTTCCCAATAGATCCAGTTTTTTTTTTTTTTTTGGTATTTGCATACTTATCCAAGTTACTTACAATAATTCCAAAGCATACTTGTTCTCATGACTACACTGGTCAGAAAAGTACTTCATCCAAACGTTCGGACTTATATCGAGTTTCGTAGCTTGGTTGAAGATAAAGCCACCGTTCAAGCTTAATGAAAAGAAGCCTTTCACTGTTTCTCAACAAATAGTTGATCTCAATTCAACGGGAAAACACACAGACACTTTAGAGTCTCTCTTGACTCCGAAGAAAGCGATCATTGTCCGGGATCCATCTGCTTTATGTCTCAACAGACATCACTAGAATCCCATATAATAATGTTGCTTTATTTGTTTATCTTTGGCACACTCTCGCACAGAAATCCTTGTGATTTTCCAAATTCTGGTTCGTGGTGCTTATGATTACTTTCAGGTTCGCAAAACAATTGATGGCGATTAATTGCGAAAGTTTGTAACTGCAAAAGTCAGACACTGAAACGGCGGTTCTAATGGATTAAATTTTAATTTAGGCGCGTGAAAACTGAAACGACGCCTGCTGTCAGTTACTCCGCCTGATATCACGCTGTCAGTCGTGCGTTTTTAAGCGACATTTCAGTAATCGATACAACCAACCGCCAGATTTCTCTCTCTTACTATATGGTATAAAAGTATTTTGACGAATCGATATTACATAACACTTTCAAAAAAAATCAAAATCCTCCCGACGATTATTCTCTACTGTTCATCTTCTTCATCAAGATTTCATGGCAGCTTCATCAGAAACCCCCTCCGTTGCAGTACAAATGGCGCAATCTTCCATTCTCAACCTCAAGGCAAACCAGAACCTTATTCTGTACCTTGATCCGGCCAAATACGATGGTTTTCTTCATCCAATCGTCGAGTGCTTGAGATATTCACCTCCGGTCATCGTACTGACAAAATCGGAGGTCGTTCCCTTGGTTCATCTGTCCAAGGCCTATTCTACAGCAAGTTACCAAAAAGGTGAGCAGGTGATTACGTTCGAAATCTTCAACAAGAAAACCCAAATCACAGAATCACGGTTCTGTAGCCTTCTAGGGCTTCCTCAAGGTGGTGATCTGGTTGACCCAGAGACTGTCTCCAACTCTGCCATCTTGGAGATTTTTTACCAAATGGGTTACAAGTAAGTTTTAACTGCTATATCCAAGTTCAAGAAACCAAATTTACCACCGATGTGGAATGGTCTGTTCACCCTCATCTTCAAAACTTTATCAGAGAGGTTTACCGGCTCCGACTGTGCCAACAAGCTTTTCTTGACGATTATGTACGGTATCTTTTCCGGAATCAATCTGGACTATGGCTCAGTGCTTTGGGCTCAACTGGTCCAAAGTACCCTTTCGACCACACGACACAGTGAAATTTCCTGTGCTCGTTTCTGGACTATTGTGGTTCAACGAGCTATTGATAAGCTTAACATCCCTGCCCTCGAAGATTCTTGTATGGCTGCTATTCAGATCTTCCACACTACCAACATAATCTTAGCGGACACTTCAAAATTTTCATTCATCTGATCCATCCTTGAGGCGATGCTTCGCGATGTCCCAGTTGCAAGCGAAGTGCTGCGAACCTATCGCGGTCTACCAGTCTCTGGTTTTCGACCAATGATTGATGAAGTACAAAAGATTCTTGAAGAAGCTGACAAAGCAAAGAAAGGAGGAAAGAAATGACCTGCGAAGGCTGGTCCATCTGAATCAGTCCAAAAACCGAAGAAGAAGGTTAAGCGAGCTGCTCGTAGGCCACGATCTCCAACACCGAGTGACCATGGAGACTCACAGTCTAACATGGTATCAGATGTTCAGGTTCAAGATAATGTTCAACACGGACATGTTGATACAACTGCTACTTTGCTACCTAAAGTTTCGCAGCCTATTCCCACGAACCCTGAGGTATCTTTTCAAATACCAACATCTGTTCCTCTTACAGATGACTTTTTCCAGGGCAACACTCCTCCTCACTCTCCAATTACTACTACTACTCCAATCTCCATTGCACCATATCCGCCAAAGTGTTTTGCAGCCTCAGGTTACTGTTACACCGTCTGTACCTCTGTTCTTTGACTCCACTGCAACAACAGCAATAGCCACCAGGGAACCTCCAGTTTCTGTCAATGCATCTGATGCAGGGGAAGATGCTTCATGTTTAGCTTTTGTTCATTCTACATCACCAGTCTCACCACTTAGACAGGATGATCCAGATACCATTTTTGGTGGTGATGGTGTTACCTTTGAATATTTTACTTACAGTCCTTTCACGGTTCTAGAAGAAAGTGACGATGATGCTCTAGTCACTCAACGAAAACTCAAGGCCATTACTGAGAAGCTAGATTCCTTGATTCAATCTTCCACTGCTTTGTCAAACAGTGCTTATTCTCAGGAAGCAGTCAAGGCTTTGATTGAAACAACATTAAAGGAGCATGCTGCGAATCTAGAGAAGGTGAAAAAAAGCTATGGAGGACTCTGCTGCTACATGCAAGGAGGCGACCGATAAAGTCGATAAACTAATTTCTGATGTCAAATCCTTTATGGGTAACTTCCAGACATCGTTCGAAACGAACACTGCCAAAGCTAATACAGTGATTACGATACTTGGAACTACCCTTCGCGCTGATAAGGAAGCTATTGAGAAGACTCGCACCTGTTTTCAGACCGATAACTATGAGTTTCACACCTCCATTTCTTCAAAAATTGACAAACTTCATGAAGATTTGGCTATGGAAAATCGAATCATGGACGAGCTGGCTGTTAAAACAGAGAAAGTGAAGGTTCTTTCTGTCAAGCTCCCACATGCTGACAAAGAGATTGACGAGCTTATGTCGGAGAAAGCTGTAGTGAAAAATTGTATATCTGATGTGAACAACTTACTCTCTGATCTGATTGAAATTCGCAATTCTTTAATCCCTATCACAGTAAAGAAGCATCTGGAAGATAAGCTTAGACCAGTGTTCACTATGATAAATAGACGTGAGGGTGTTTCAGAGTTTGGCTCACTTCCGAAACAAGGGGGAGAAACTGAGAAACCTCATTTTACGAACGAACCCAAGAAAGTTGGTGAAACTGAGAAGACAAAGGGATCTGAACCGAAGGATAATGTAGCTTCGGGTTCGAGAGGAAAGGAGAAGGTAATAGATGATGATGATGATGAAGAAGACGAAAATGCGAGACTTAAACGCAAAGCTCGTGAGGCAGTTCTGGATGAAAACCTACGAATCACAAGAGAAGTAGAAGAGAAAGAGAAAGATGAACATGAAGCTCAAACTGCTCTTGAGGCCAAATAGTTGTTATTTCCTGCTTGGTCCTTGGAGACAATCTTAAACGAAGCAGTTGATAATCCAAGAATTCACTGGTTAGAGCCAGTTACATCCTTTGAACTAGAGAACATTCTCGTTTTGCAACTGGATTTCCCCATCACTCCGAAAGCATTCTTATTTCGTTGTTTTGAGGTGATTGCGAATGCTTCAGATTCTGATGTAAATTTTGATAAGTCTTTGATGGATTTTTACTTGAAGCATGGCAAGCCACAATTCTAGACCTGGAGTTCGCAGAAGATAACAACAGTTAAGGTTATTTGGCCGATTCAAACCGAGAGTTTCTTCATGTCAAATTTAAAACTACTCGAGGTTCTGCGAATTCAGTATTTGAATTCTCTTCTGCAGACTTACCATGGTTGAATCCTTATGAGTGGATCATTTTGTTGCATCTCTTGATGCAAGGTGAGAAGAAATACGAACCCGTTGTTGTTCACATCAAAAGGATGTTGGTTTCGTATATACATGAAGTTGCGAAGCTTGATGTTGAAATCGCTTCTGTATTGTGAAAGAAACCAACAGTCCTTCCCCAAGGTTCGGTGTCTGACATCGAGAAGTTGAAAATGGGGAAAATAGAAATAGATAACTGGACTGTGATGTTTCAAAGAGGAGCTAAAGAAAAAGGATATGTTCAGAAGTGTCTTTTTGCTTTGCCAGATAAGCATCTATTTTCTACAGTTTGCTTGAACTTTATTGTAGATATCACAGGCAGTTGCAATGCGAATGATGCTGCTGCGAAGAAGTGCTACTCATATATGATCAGATGGTACATAGCCTTTCGCAGTACTCTACTCAGCATCATGCCCAAGCTCTTCAAGACTCAGAAGCGAGCAAGACAGTGAAGAGTCTCCGTCCCAATTGACGCAGAGGGGGAGATTGTTGGGCCTTAAGTGTTGCGTCATTGTGGTTTATATCTTAGTCTATTTTTGTATACGGGTTGGGCCTGTCCACCCGTTATTTATTTATTAGGGTTTTACTATTTAATGTGCATGTATGCACCGTGTCTTGTAATCGTCAATCTTGTAAACCCTACACAGCCTTTACAGTAGCAGTTCTTCATCGAGCTCTTCTAAGGTTGTGATTATTAATCATTCGACACAACGTTGATTATCTTTTTTGTGTTTTGATTCTTATACTTGTTTGAATCTAATCGATATTTATAAGATTTATTCTTAACAGAAATCCTTGTATGGTTTGAAGCAGTAACCAAGACAATGGTACAAGACATTTGATTCATTCATGATTTCCAATGGCTACACCCAGAATCAGTTTGAAAATTGTGTCTACTCAACGGATTATCACCAGATTCTTACATATATCTATTGATATATGTTGATGATATGCTCATCGCAGCCAAGGACATGGCTGGAATAAATGAATTGAAAGCGACCCAGAATAAAGAGTTCGAAATGAAGGATTTGGGAGAAGCAAAGAAGATACTTGGAATGGAGATACAAAGGGATAGAAAAGCAGGAAGGTTGTGTATTTCTAAACATAAGTACATTGATAAAGTTTTGCATTCCATCAATTGTGATTAGTCCAAGCCAGTTGGACCTCGTTTGGCGTATTACTTTAAACTTGCCCCAAACACTATACCAACAACTAATGAAGAAGGAAGTACATGAGGAGGGTTCCATACTCTACTGTTGTTGGAAGTCTGATGTATGCTATAGTGTATACCAGACCTGATTTGGCACATGTAGTTAGTGTGGTTAGCAGGTTTATGAGTAATCTAAGGAAGACTCATCGGGAAGCTGTATTGCGGATCTTGCGATACTTGAATGGAACGAATGATGTTTGCTTGGTGTATGAAGCTAATATGAAGAGTAACTTGGTGGGATATGTTGACTATGATTATGATGGTGATTTATTGAAGCGCAAGTCACGAACATGCTACATATTCACTTTATTCGAATGTGTCGTCATTTGTAAGTCAACGTTACAAGATACTGTTGCTTTGTCTATAACTGAATCTGAGTACATGTCCACGAAAGAAGAAATAAAGGAGGATATATGGTTGTAAGGGCTTATTTAGAGTCTTGGTATGAAGGTGGAGAAGTATGTCTTGTATTGTGACAGTCAAAGTGCTTTGAGTCTTGCTAAGAACCTTGTGTATCACGAGAAGACAACGCACATTGATGTGAGGCTGAATTTAAATCGGGATATTCTGGAAAGAGAAAAGTTTTCAATACTGAAGTTTGATACATAGGTCAACCTAACAAATATGTTCATAAAGTCGTTGCCCACAGAGAAGTTCATGCTTTGCTTGGACTTGGTTGATGTCCATAGGAGGTAGGTCCCTTCGGGGATGAATGGCAAGATGGGAGAGGAAGTTCTTGTTCGAGGTGGAGTATAGAGAATGCTCAAGTCAAGGTGGAGATTTTTAAATGTGACTCGAGCATTTGGAGCATGTGGATCATGCTCATGGAGAATTTGGAACTAAATGTAGCACTTGGGGTTTATGGAGCATGTGACAAAGGAACGGATCATCTGAGAAAGGAATGGATCGTCTGAAAAAGGAAGGAATAAAGTGCCAAAGGAACAGATCATACAAAAAGGGGTTTGGAGCACCTGGAAGTGGTTTGGAGGACTTAGGAGTGATATTGAACAACAAGGGACCTTGTAGTGCCATTTGTTGAAGGGATGGGCCAAGAAGGATGTTGTAGCACCAATGACACTCCTTCTTGCGCCAAGGTACTCCCTTTTGCGCCATCGGATATTCTTGTTGCGCCATGGAGTATATTGTTGCGCCAAGCATGGCCTTGTTGCGTCATGCATGTTATTGATGCTCCAACCTAGAAGTTCTTGTTCCAAACTTGAAGCCACTTGCGCCATCCATACACTTGTTGCGCCATCATGGCACAAGATGGACCATCTTGGCTCCTAATGAGCCAAGTATGCTATGAAGTCCTCTTTGATGCTCAAGATCGTTCAAGAATGCTCATAAATTGGTATTGCTCAAGGATTACACCATGTTGTGCCACCATGATGGATGTTGGTCCATTAGTGTTCATTAGGTGCCACTTGTACATCATGATGCTCCACTATGGGACAAGGTGCTCCATCATATATGGTTACTGATGCTCATGGGTTGTATGACATGGAAGAATGTTCCAGAAGATGTTACATGGCAGAATACGATTGGTTACCACCTTTCATGGGCCTATGGGCCAATGGTCTTGGCCCATTAGGGTTTTAGGTCCGATCCCTCAAACATAAATAAAGATGCATACTAGGTTACTTTGTATCTTGAATTCTAGAGTGATAGGAGAATTTCTGTGTAACTGTACTTGTAACCTCTGTTTAAAAGCTCTGAAATAAAAGAATACTCCCCTCCGGCCCGTGGATGTAGGTCCTCTTGACCGAACCACGTAAATATGGTGTCTTGTGTGCTTATAGTTTTGCTTATGATCTACACTAAGGATCATCTATGCTGACAGTACTAGTGTAGGGATTCCTCCATGATACTTGTTAGTAGGTTTTCTTCTATATTTATTCCTAAGGATTTGTCCTAAGGAATAGGCATGAAGTCCATCGCTGCCAGGGTTTATCTAATAGGTACTAGGTGATGGGTTTTGAGCATAACATCATTCCTATGGTGTACATTCAACCCTAATTGCTTTGGATCTAGGTCTTTCTAATTTGAACATACAACTATGAACACCAAAGCAATACCCCTATGGACTATCATAAACAATTCGAAAATCACATATGATTAGGGTTAGAAACTTTACCTTGCTAGTTATGTCGCAATAACAAGATTAATCCTTCTTGATCTTGACTTCTAAAAGCCTATTGCCCCAAGTGTTGCACCTCTAATGGAGTCATCAGCCCAATTTTGCAACTATCAATGATTTGCAAAACCAGTCCCTCAATGATTAATCAGTTCCTTTAATGCCAAAATTAATACGAGATTAATTTCTGATTAATTACTAATTAATAATATGATTTCCAAATAATATATTAATCTTGTAATATATTAATAAAACCATTTTGAGTACTAATTTATTATTCATATAATAAATCCTACTCGCTCTCCTCTTGTCATCCTATCAAGTTGCATAAGTGAAGGCAACCCAAAAGGACCATGCTCATAATCAAATCAAGTACATACCAAAAATAGTTTTGGGCTTAGACACCTAATCCAACAGTCTCCCACTTGGATAACTCTAATAACTATTATTGCAAGTACGACTACAGAATCTGATGAGCAATCGTACCTTTCGAAAGCCGCTGCCGAACTCTGATCTTATCAGTAACACGTCCTTTAGATAAGGGATCATATATTCCTCCATTCTACAAGATATCGTATGAACTAAGACATTGATTATAATCATTCTCTCTGTTCATGCGTTGTTTCATGATTACCGATTTCTAACGACTGACTATTTGAACAAATAAAATCAGTCTAGGCTTGGCCAAGCGCTTAGGGTGTCATCACTAAATCATCGAGGGACCCACATATATCACTTTTATCCCCTTAGGGTAAAAGGAACGGATAAACTTCGACTCATATGCTTGCACTATTTACTCATCAAATCACACACAACAATACACTTTATAACATCAAGTTACTGATGCGTCTACGTATTATCAATGCACAACCGACTCGTAAACAACAACTCATATCTCTCCGTTTCAAGAATACAAGATATTATCTTCTCACAATCATTCGTGATAAAATCCATGAAGTGATTCACGTGAGCGTGGGTTTAATCCAATACTGAAATCTTATTAGAGGAGTACTCATGAACACTATAGCAAACTTTTGCTATGTCTAAACGCTTAGACAATCTACAGTCGGATTCATGACAGTCTTACCTCATTAACTACTTCCAAAGTATAATTGACTGTGGATGTTTGAATAATCTTATTATTCGGGAAGTCAAAACATGAAAAGTGAAACACAAGAATAATCGAATCCAATATGATCTCAAAACTTTTGAGTATAAATAAAACACTTGTTATTTAATCATCATATTGATTACACATTACTCATTGTATAATGTTTCAAATAATCAACTTAATACTTGAATTATAACAATAGTTATCCCATGCTCCAAGCATGCACACTATGTCCACCTATGGTCTTTACTTTGTGAAATATATCAATTGAACACATTTTCAATGATGCTCATTTCACAATCCCTAATCCTTATTGCAAGTGTAAGAATACCAAATTCTTGCCACTTTTATAATGTGTTAGATTCTAACCTTTTATGCAATAATCCTTTTGTAATGTCATGGTACCAAAGTCACAAAGACTTTGCCAGTGATATTACAAAGTGTTTCATTTGAGATTGTTGCAAGACAACTCCATAGAAAGCAATGTCTCATATTTAAAGTACATTCCTTTGAACATCCTTCTAGCATAAAAGTTTCTAACCTACACATAGATTCTTGATATCCAACTCCCATTTATGGAAACATTTCCATATTTTCCATATGACAACTCATTATTAATAGAATCATATTTATTCATAATAATGTTAATATGGTTCATTTATTACTATACTTCCAACTGCTCACAAACGACCAATCCTCAGCGAACCTTAGATCGTCCTTGACAATTGTTTAACCACTTTAGTCATATCTAGTTCTAGTCCTTTTTCCCTCTTAATGCCCTAGGCATTTTGAAAATTAGAACACGTAAATATTATAGCATATGCAATCGATCCTATACCCGAAGCATATGGGATACGATTCATAATGTCTTACATAAAGACATGATACTTGACCAGTCCCTTGCTATAATCTTTCCATATATAGTTTTAAATGTTGAAACATTCCAATATGGTAATCATACATATCCATGACTAAGTCTAATTACTATTTCAATCTAAACTTTTAGATTCGAAATAAAGTATAAGTATCCTCTCCCTTATTATAGCGAAACAACTTTTCAAATTCTTCAACTTTGTAAATTTGTAACCTTTGTTTCCTATAACTAGCATTAATATCTTGCAACACTTATTGTAATAATTGTGCTCCCACTATCATAACAATTACATTCCAACTAGCATAACACTTATGCTCCCACTAGCTTTGACATGTACCCGGATATCAGCTGAACTTCTAGCAATCAATACTTAATGACTTTCTTACCAAAGTTCAGATTTCTGATACGAGATGCTTTGATAAGCCTTTATCTAAGCTCATAAACCTATTATTAGAAAGCTCATACATGTGTCTAAACTATTTCAGAACTTACAACAATAAGTTCCGAATGTTCAGACTATTTGCCATTTCTCACAATTCGAACTATGAAGAGGGATGCCATAACCATAATAGAATTTGAGAACGCAATTATCACAACTGCTATCTCCTTAAAATCTGCTTAGTGAAACCGTTTCCTAACAATCATTTTCATGAAGTGGATAGAAACCTTACCATTTAGATTTTATGGTGTATGTGTTCTTATCCACGTGAAATTTTCATAACCATATTCACAAGACAATGTTTGTGACAAATCCAAACTCATATGGACTGAACTTGTTCAATCTTAATTCCTTGCCACTTGGTAGCACAAGGGCCTACCATGTCTTCCAAGTTGTTCAGCAGCTCACCCATACTGATCAATGAACTTTCATCAATCAGGGTGCTTTGCCCTATGCAACAAAATGAGAACTCATAGAACTTACATGCAATGTTAACCTCAACTGGAATGGGCACAGAAAGAAGAATATGTAAACACGATAGGTTACGAACCTCAAGTCGTGTGCTAGTGATTAATAATAGCTTTATTCTTGATTAGTTCTTGAAACCTTTCAAGATCATTAAGACTTCCACTGACCTCTTGACATACAAGACTCTCTTGTCAGGAAACATTCCTTGACAAACAAATATTCAAGAGTTAGTGTGGGTTCTTATCAAGACAAAACACTTCACACAATTGGTCTTAGTTGGTCTTTGTTTTAGTCAAAACCTCACAACTACCAATTTGAAATATGCAAGAGTTAGAAAACATTTCTACTCCACATTTCATGATGTGTTATAAACCTACTTAAGACATGTTACTCAATAGCACAATCTTGGAGTATAACTCTAAGACTTGATTTCGGAACGAAGTATGACTCACCTTAATTGATTTAACCATTTCAACAATTCCTTATTCCTCTTCTTAGCCATACAAGTGCACTAACTTGTCCTTAGAGGATCAATTGTGATATGGTTTCATAATCGCTAAGATGATCATAAAACACGATACTTAAGTACTCTCCTTTCTATTCAGATTGGAGAAACTTTTTATCTTTCTGCCTAATTGATTCTTGTCATTCGTTCTGCTATACATTGAAACTTTTCAATGATTCAGAATTACACTTAATCTTGTAAGCATAACCACATTTACTAAACTTTTAGTAAATAATGACGAATAGTCTTATCGTTCTTTGTGGTAGACCTGACCAGTGTACAACAATGTGTACTAGATCCCTTAGTCCTTCACTTGACTCACATCTATATGCGAACAAGGAATTAGTATTAATTTTCCAAAGATGAAGATTCTCATTCATCACACAATACAAGTTGTATGATTCCAAGTTTCTGTCCAATTGAAACTAGGGTGATGAGAATCTTTCCTTATTTGGGAAATTCCTGACACTACCACAAATAACATAACTAAGACTCACATCCATTTTCAATATTGCTAAAAATAGAAACATACAAACATTAATTTTCACAAATGCCATTGCAAGGAAATATAAAATAAGATAAAATCAAAATTTTTCTTTATTTATAAAATTGCAGAAAAACTTGTCCTTACAACGCAATTACACATGAAAAACTATGTTACTAAATATTCCTAAGCAATCTATCATAACTCCTAACCCGCAGCTTAAAAATCCGATCATCGAACCATGCGATCGAAATCCATCTCTTCGCGATCAGATTCAGCTCACTCTTCCTTTAAGCCTCCTTTCTCTTCTTCGATCCTACAAAACATCAAAATGCAATCTTATCACATCATGTGTTCAGAATCTACAAATAGGAACCTAACAGAGTTAAATAGTGGATTTACCTTATGCAAAATAATACATCTTGACTTTTCCATCCTTGCGATCCTTCAGGTAAATATGGCAACTTCGCAGCCAATGCCCCTTCTCTTGGCAATAGAAACAAACAGACTTTTTCATAATGGTACACGAGACAATCTCAAACTCAGCCTTTCTCTTGCGCAGAGAAAACTTTTCTGGAATTCCAATATTGCCATTATCAATGTCCATGGAAGTATGGGAGATTGATTTTCCAGTCAAATTCGCTTTACTAGTGCACCAAATCATTGTTGATTCATCAGAAACTAGCAAATATGTCAAATCAATAAGGGTCACGTCATGATCTGTCATATAGTAATCTTTAATGAACTCACTATATGACTTAGGAAGTGATTGAAGAACCCAGTCAACAACCAACTTCCTCGGGAAAATGACACCTAACATTCCCAACTTGTCAATGTGTGACTTCATCTCCAAGACGTGTGCACACACATACTTTCCATCTTCGTCTTTGCTTGCCAATAGGGCTTGAGTGATCTTGAACTTTTCAAGTCGACGAACATGTGGGTCGGGGAGAACAATTGGAGGAGGAGGAGGAGGAAGTGAAGTATCATCTTCATATGGAAAGCCTTTTCCAAAAGATTCGGGAAGACCATAGTTGTCAGAACTAGACATCTACAAGCGGAGAAAATTCAAAATACGAGTTATTTGATTAAATCCTTAATATAACACCCAAATGAAATATTAAGGATATGACCCAACACAATAATTTACAATTCGGAAGAGGGATTCCGTAATCCAATTGCAAACTATTTGTTGGTAGGTAAATGACGATACCAATTCTACCACGAAAAACGAAAAAGAATATTAAATTTTAAATGAATTGAAACTCCTAGATCTTTGAGATTCATTGAACTTTTCAATGGTATGTTTAATCTCGATTATGCCCTTCAAGTTTGTGATTGGGATACGGAGGATCACAAACAAGGTGTGAATAACCTTGCAAATTAGCTTGGTACTCTCGAAGACGTCTATCACCTAATCAATGTGCCGGTTAACCACACACGCTCCATTGATCTATGATAATCTACGAGTTACCCATTACCATCCTTCTTTAGTCCCATATTAGTGTGCCGGTTAACCACACACGCTCAACTAACGAACAACAAGGTGCAATGTGCAATTTCATGGATTAGCACCAAATTCACATTTTTCCTAAAGTAACTAAGATTTGGGAATTTATAAAAGTGTTTAGTTACTTCGTATATCATTATACTTATAACGGAAGTTTGTGTCCTATCCTACCCGTTCGGCTAACGACCCTCCACTAGTCAAGAGTGCGGTGGGTAGGAGTGGATACCCAATGGCGGTCATTTTACAGGCCACTTCCTTAAACACCCATTGTAGACAAGCTTCATGAATGGGGTCTACTAACGGTAAGACTGAACTTTTACTTATACATATATAATATATTAGACTTTTAATTTCATATAGTACAAGGGTGTATTTTATACATTTAAAATACTAGATGGTTTATCTATTAATAAATTTGACTTTTAATATATTTATATTTAAACCATGTCATTATGGATTTATTAATTCTCTTTTACTTAAACACTTAATTAATTTAATAAAACCATAAGGGTGTAATTTGAACTATTCAAAGCATCAAAGTTCTAAATTTAAGATTTCAAAATTAAAGCTATTTAATTAAATTTCAAATTACAAAACTAAGAGGTTCACTTTTGAAACTTTTCAAATTACTAGCGTTTTAGAATTTAATATTTCAAAATTAAAACTTTTAATTAAATTTTAAATTCCAAAACTTGAGGGCAAATTTTGAAACTTTCAAAATATTAGGGTTTAACTATTTAAATTTTTAAAAACTAAACTTTTCATTTCAAATTTAAACAATGAAACCTAGAGGGTGTAATTTAAAACTATTTCAAAATTACTAGGTTAAATATTTAAATCAAAATAATCCTATATTATCTATATTAAACAAAATCCACCAATTTTGATAAGGACATCTCACACCAATCATAAAAATCGATTTTAAGCAATAAAAACGAGTTTTGCTAATTATCCAAATAAAAAACTGGTCAAAAAATCGAAAAATCCGGCAACAGTTTACTCAACTCGTCGAGTTCACTATGGAATTCGTCGAGTTCATGCAACTCGTCGAGTCCATACATGAACTCGGCGAGTTCATCAGTCAGACAACAAGTTTTTCGATTTCTTGATATTTTGGCAGTTCACTTTTGCATCTATTCAATAGAAAAACGACCTAGTCTCTGATACCACTGATGGGTTTTGAGCATAACATCATTCCTATGGTGTACATGCAACCCTAATTGCTTTGGATCTAGGTTTTTCTAATTTGAACATACAACTATGAACACCGAAGCAATAACCCTATGGACTAGCATAAACAATTAGAAAATAACATATGATTTGGGTTGGAAACTTTACCTTGCTTGTTATGTAGCAATAACTAGATTGATCCTTCTTGATCTTGACTTGTGAAAGCCTAGTGCCCCAAGTGTTGCACCTCTAATGGATTCATCACCCCAATTTTGCAACTATCAATGATTTGCAAAACCAGTCCCTCAGTTATTAATCAGTCCCTTTAATCTCAAAATTAATACTACATTAATTTCTAATTAATTACTATTTAATAATCTGATTTCCAAATAATATATTAATCTTGTAATATATTAATAAAGCCATTTTGTGTACCAATTTATTATTCATATAATAAATCCTACTCTCTCTCCTCTTGTCATCCTATCAAGTTGTATGAGTGAAGGCAACCTAAAAGGACCATGTCCATAATCAAATCAAGTACATACCAAAAATAGTTATGGGCTTAGACACCTAATCCAACACTAAGTCCATAGCTTCCATGGTTTATCTATTAGACACTAAGTCCATAGCTTCCAGTATTTATCTATTAGGCACTAAGTCCATAGGATCATCTTCTTTATTAACAATATTATTTTAGGGAGTCCACCCATAATACATGCCAATGGGTTTTTAGAGTACATCTGATGAATACATGGTTCACAAACACCTACAGGTTGTGAGCCTTCTAACGTTCCACTGGACTGTCTAGAATAGTGTGTGGTTGTCGTCTATGCTTTGCTAGATAACATGATCTTTAAAGTCAATGCCTCTCATCGTCTATTTCATCTTTCATCTCTCATCATCTATATCATAGTTCATCTCTCATCATCTGTATCATCTTTCATCTACCCATCTTTACCTAATATATCTATAGGTCTAAAAATATGTATACTGTTAAAATCGAGTAAAACATATATAAATCGTTCATCTAGTATAGATATCAGGAACACGGGTAATTAGCACATATATCATGTAATTATCTTAAATACTTCATATCTATGTGCAAGATGAAAGTAACTATGTCCTCACTTGTTAAAGTGATGACTCAAACTCAAAAAGCGCTTCGCTTCTAGCAACTGTCTTTTCCTTTGACGTAGCCTAGTATCATTATCACTAAGTCTTAATCTAATATTTATTGCGAGTAATTATTAGTCTAGATTCATCATTAATTCAAATTCGACTAATCTATAGATGATAAAGGACAGCCATGTAAGATAATATCGGAGGTAGGGTTCGTTTGGCATACATAGTATACTGTTTGGAAGCCCATTTTAAACAGCTCACTAAATCTAGACTTGTCATCATTCTCGTAAGTTGATCAATCAATATAACAACTTGGAATGACTGATAAATTTTGTTTTTAGGTTCATAATAACGATAATGAACTTAAACATAAGTTATACTTAAAGAACGATTAGCAAAACTCAACTTACCGGTGGTTTAGCGAGAAACCGGACTTTGCGTGGGCAGAACTTCTAAGCCGAAAGCCTTATTTCTCGGGGCTTCTGACGCTTCGGAGCTTCACTACTAACCCTTATGAAGTGCTAGAACAAGGTCAAGGGACCTTGGGGGGTTTGCGAGAGATTGGAATGAAGAGGTGTGGAAAAATGGGTGAAATTTCGCCTCTATTTATAGGCTGTCAGGAGTCCAGTACGCTGGGCATACTACAAATTACGCTGGGTTTACATAAAAATTACGCTAAGCGTAATGTGCCACATGTCACCATCTGATCGCAAGCCATGGGAAGGAAGGGGGTGTGTCAGATCGCAACACGTGTCGCCCTCTTGTTAATATGAAAATTAGTTATCTTGTAAAATCCATAACTTTTGCATATGAGTTCCATTTGTAACGTTCTTTATACCCACGTGTAGCTATCGATGAGATCTACAACGTTCATTTAGACTCCGTCGACTAATTTTGAAATTATTTTTAAAGTTATATTTTAACAGTCTTAGACATTTAAATTCCGTTAAAAATTCATAACTTTGTCATTCGACGTCCGTTTTTGACTCTCTTTCTATCTTTAAAGTCCTATTAACGAGATCTTCAATTCTTGTTTAGATTGTTTCAGATAAAAATTGACCGATCTAAAATTCGATTTCTAAGTTGTATACTGATACGCTGAATCTTAGAAAAATCATAACTTCCTCTAATTAAGTCAGATTTAGACGTTCTCTATATGCATACTCACGGTTTGACGAATACTTTGGCTTTCGTTTATATCATTAAGGCTAAAAAGCATTTTATCAAAAATTTACTTTTTATGGTACGCAGAGTCGTGCTGGTTTAAATCGAGAAACTTCAGCGGATCATAACTTCTTCGTTATAAGTCGAATTTTAGCGTTTTTTATATGTACAGAATCCTTGTGACATATACTATAACTTTGGTTAAGATTATTTATCCAAAATAATTTTCTATCAAGAATTCATTTTTAACACTTATTATCTCTAAATTGACTAACTTGAATCTGCAAGCGTTAGAATTCAGAAAATTAGCACCAAAATTATGGTTGTGTTTAGTTGCTTACACCCAAACCCTAGAAACTAAAATAATGATTTAGAGAGTGAGAGAGAGAGAGAGAGATAGTTAGAGAGAGAAAGATATATATATATATATATATATATATATATATATATATATATATATATATATATATATATATATATATAGAGAGAGAGAGAGAGAGAGAGGGAGAGAGAGAGAGAGAGGAGAGAGGTGAAATTTTTGGCCTTGGCTTCTCAAGGGACAGATGGCCAAAAATTGTAACCCTATGGCTCCTTTTATAGTTGTCATATGTTAAAGGATAAACCCTAATTTAAATATTAAAATAATTCAATTTAATCTTTATTCGAATTAGTTTCCTTAACTGCAATTGGAGGCTTCAAGAACTCCTTGGAGAGCCTCTTAAAACCTTCCAAGCTAAGGATATTATAGAATTTCTCATTTGCTCAAGTTGTAAGCAATTGAAACTAAACCCTTATACGTTCAATTAATTTAGACTAACCCAAAACTGATTTCTAATTAATTATGATTAATTTTAAGTTAATTCCAATCAATTTCTAATTAATTTATTAATCATATAAAAAATTAATAAATCATTTACTCTCTCTTTTAATATCATTCCTAATTATTTATGGATATAAGGGCAACCCAAAAAGGATTTTGGTTTTATTCATAAAAATATATCAATTTAGTTATGACCTTAGACACCTTAATCCAATATTTTCTTCCGAACCTACTTACATAATCTCTTAGCTATTACTTAATATTTTACGTTATTCTATAGATATCACTTTTTAGTTTCTCAAAGGTTCTACTTCATGAAAATTAGTTATTAAACAAGTTAAAGGTTCTACTTCATGAAAATTAGTTATTAAACAAGTTAATAAGATATGGGAAAGATGTAATAAAATAGGGATGAACATTCAAAAGCCACTTTAATGCAGATCCTGTAAGGTTGAACCAAAACCTTTACACAAACATGTTTCCTTAAGATGTTGAGGTATTGGGAAAATCTCCACGTTTTCTCTTTATTGGGTCACATACTCTTCATGATCTGTAGTTCCATCATACATGTTCATATTAGGCGTTTGAAGCCATTTTGGAAAAATTGATGCAAAATAGTTGTTGGGTGACTTCTTAAGTGTCCTACTTGAGGCTCTTTTCTTTTTCTTTACCATAGTAATGGTGGGAGTTGGAGATCTACTGACCTATTTAGGTTTTCAAGTGGGTGAGGATGATGGAGTACGAGGCTCATGCTCAATTTCAATTTCAGTATGCTAGACAAGGATGTATCTGTCCAAGTATTCTCAATTGTGGCTGAAGTTTAGGAACCTAATGGCTTCTTTTGAATCTAATCTTGCTTATTAAGATTATGTGTAGTCTTCTCAAAATATGTGATAAACTCCAATGGAATACTTATTGTAAGTTATCATAATACCAAACAATTATTATTGTTGTGTTGCCATGAACGATGCCAACTTTTTACTTTCGCCGAACCAACAAATACTAAGGGGTATAAAAATATTCCTAGTTGTATCAATGGATAGTATACCTAAAGAAGGGATCATACACACATAGACGCATAACTATCATAAAATACCTCTTTACATGAAATATATTAGATTGATACAAAAAAAAAACGATTGGAATAAATAGGGGTGGGGTGTTAATTTACTAAATAAAGAAACTAATACATGTGATTTTATAAAGAAAGTAAAGACCAAACTTTAAAGAAAAATCTTATTTTGAGAGAATTCAAGTTCTTTATTCGATTCAACAACATGCAATTGATTGTGAATGACGTTTAGATAACTTTTAACCTAAGTTGGTACTAAGTGATATGTATCACTTTTACTTATATAATTATCTAGTTAAAACAAACGCTTTAAGTAGACCTAATGTTTGTAACCCTAATCTAAATAACCTATTAGTTTTTGAGAGAAAAGTTACATTAAGTTCTTTACAAGTATTCTCAACAATACTCGATACTTCTCGTAAGCTCAAAAGTGTAAAGTATGTGATTTTATGTTTACAATGAATTAAATCTTATGTCAATAACCATCCAATGCTTTTTAGTTGTATCAATTAAAAATACAATTACTCAAATTCGGCTAGTCCATGCGACCGTTCATAAGAAAATAATAAATTCAATCACTTTATTAAAACCAAAACATAAATGACTATGTTGAAATCAAGTATAAAACACCAAATCAATGAAGTACAATGAAGTACACAACACGTAGTCGAATTAAGAACTAGAACCAGAAAAGAGAAGTTTTTACTCGTTCATGGCTTGAAACAATAGTTTAATATGTAATTGATAATTGTTTTTACTAATTAAATGATGCAAATATCGAATAACACCTCCAAAGTGTATTTATCATTATACCGTTGCTCCGAAACATCGTCTTCTAACCTATAAAAATTATGTATATTTGACATAATGACTACGTCAAAAATATATAACTTTCAAAATATATGTACACCAAGTAACACCATGACTCTATCGAGTCAACTCAAAGGGAAAGAGAGACTTGACTGAGTCACTTAACCTGGAGATCCAAAACTCGTATTCTGACTTTCTGACTCGATTCAACCGAGTCAATTTTTCTCTAGTGTGTGACTCGTCGGAGCCACTTCTTTGTCCCAAAGTGTGAATTTTAACTAATGGACTCTACTGAGTCAAATCTAAGGCATATGTTGACTCGGTCGTGTAACATTTTGTAAATGTGTGATCTTTGAAAATTTCATCTTTTGTATGTCAGTTGTATTCTTCATGAAATCTAGACAACTTCCTAGTATTCTCCAAAGCACATTCCAAGCCTCGAATTTCATGAAAACCATCCAAAAAGCCTCCAGTCGAAAGGTCAATAAATTTACCTAAAAGATCCTGAAGTATACATGAGATTTAAAAGAAAAATGTAATGTGAATGTGATGCATAAAATGAATATAACACATGGAATAATTTAGAGTTTTTCTATCCTTTTTGTCATTCTTGATGCAATAATCGTATTTACACCAAATCATTTTGTTTTGGGTACATTCTCGAACTTTCACCACTTCGGCATTCGTATAGATATTTTGTCTGGTAACTCCGGTGGTACTGAGGAAACAATTTCATATGCACATCGCAAATACAACTTAGAGCGTTTGGTTCATAGTATCCGGAGTGATTTTTAGTAAAATATAATTTAATTACTATGATTTATTGCGTTTAGTTCAAAAAATGGAATTAATTTAACTCCTTAAAAAAACCATGAAATACTTTGCATAAGATAATTCAATTTGCCTACATAACATCTAGTAAATTTATTTCTCATCATTTAATCCATGATAAAAAAAATTACACAAATATCCCTAAACCCTAAAAGTATAATTCTTATTAAAAGCATCATTTAATCAACATATAAAATTACACAAATATCCTTAAACCGTATAATTCTATTTAAAATCATCTTTATCACTGGTCCTCTTCTCTACGACTCCAGCAATTTGCTACTCACTAACCGCTGTTCTCATTCTCTAACTTAGATCATTTCAATCTCGTATGTGTACAACCAAAAATCTTTTTAATCTAGTATTATATAATGTTTTTCCGTATGGGCATTGGAATAAGATATTTCTTTTGCTCTGTTAATCTTTTTACACGTACTATGCTTGTAGCCAAGAACATGTGCGCGCGGTTCCAATTGCGTTTCACTGTTTGGTGGAACACGATAACAATATGAAAGTAAGTTTTTTTGGTAGAAACGATGAACAAAAACAATTATAAATGCGCAAATCGGCATAGCGTATATGTCGACATTGTTGAAATTTGAGCTTTTGGCAAAGAATTATTATCCATTTATTTTTGTGCAACCCTGCGGCGAAGCTATTTCCTGCAAAGAGGACCTACCTGGCCATAGGCCCACTTTAGTTTTAATAGATGCATATTGCATTATCGCTAAAGCAAAGTAATTCTAGCCCACAGCATTATGTAATACCAACTTTTAATAATTAGCGATTTAATATAACATTTTTGCAGCTAAATAGTTTATGAAGTGAGCTTTGTAATAACTCAATATGCGACTTTTTTTTTGGGTTTAAGCACTCTCAAAAACAATAAACAATTTCATACCGAAAGTAATATTGCAAAACAAAAATAAGAAGATAATCACTTTAATTGGTTCACATGATCCGAATGATTGGCTATACCTATGAAGAACACGAAAGATAAATTTTATTGTATTTTGCCAAATGGCTTTATGCTATATTAACTTTCAAGAATTTAAGGAATATAAATATTATTAATTAATTTGACCTAACAATGTCAATAATACCAACCAAAAAAACTTTGACAAGACTGGCCCATGATAAAAATAAAGGCAAAACTGATATAGGGACTGCCTATGTTTGGTCAACCAAACGGCTGAAGGTCAAATAGGACACTCTATCACTTAACAATTTTATTTTTACCGAAAAGGTTATATTTGCAAATTGCTTATTTATTCACTTCCTAATAATTTATTGGAATGTTGATTATGACAACCCTAAATACAAATTAATCTCCAACATCAAGTTAATTAAAATCATATTTGGCTAATTTTCTCGAATTTATAAATAACCATGGTGATATTGTGATAATATATTCCACATGAACCGTAATAATATTTATCGTCGGTAGTCTAACAACAAAAATGGAAAAATCTCAGAGTTGGATGAACCCAAGTCCAGAACAAAAACCAGAAATAAGTGGACCATGAATCATGCATATGGGGCCTAAAAGAAACACACTGTTGCTTGCATCACCTTGCTGAACAGTTCAGATGACGATTTTAGTGCGTAAGCTTAGAAAGTTGACACTCGTAATTATAACTTGTGGTCCTCACCTAAAGGGATGTATAGATCGGCACCTCCTACGTACTTCGACTAATGTGCCACAAGGCTTCTATTCTTCTATCATAAGCTTTATAGTTACCTTAAATAAGTTCCAATTAATTTATCATATTAATTCATTTGCATGCAAATATATGGAACCAAAATATTACAAAAAGAAACTGAAAAAAAGGTACCATAAAAGGAACATAAGAAAAAGGTTTAATTACATGGGAACAATTGCCGGTAGCATGCCCTTGTATATATAGTTTGCATACTGTTATGTATAAATGAGTAAAATGACACAATATACGATACTCAAAGGCCAGAAATTTTGAAATGACCTTGAAAAATATAGGTATTGAAATCACAAAAAGGATTATTTGCTTGCATCGAACATGCATTCATTTCATGAAATGAAAATATCACATTAAAAGGGAAGCTTGTGTCAAGAAATGAAAACATCACATTATAAGTTTATCCGTATGTGAAGAGTCCTCCAATGCTCAAGTTGGCATAGCTGCTGATTGGTGGAGCTGCATACTTGGATAACAATGGAGTTTCATGCATTGAACTAGTTTCATCATAGCTAGCGGCATATGCTCTTGCTTCATGAATCTGATACAAAGATTTTTCTTTCATAAATATATATTGATTGAATAATTTCATGAAAATAATCAGAGACTAATTGTGATCATGTCATAAAATTAATAAATTATGATTACCTTCTTGTAGAGTTCGATGTTTTGTTGATGTATCTGGCTCCCCTATACAATGGGAAAATTCTCATTAATACCAATATTTAGTATTCCAACAAAGTTCTAATTTTTGGTTGTTTAAGAATTTTTTTTGCAAGATCTATATTTTAGTCCACAAAATTCCCTTTTTTTGTCAAATCAAAAAGCATTTGAAGCATAGGTTGTTAAGATATGATATTCATTAAATCACTTGTTGACTCATACATTCTAATTAATTGGAAAGTAACATAATGGGTAATTAATTTCATAATATAACAACATAGTTTCTTATTTGTTCCATTTAGATAATGATTTTTTTATACGCATTAATTTATATATATGTTTATAAAAGCACTAGAACAAAGACCTTTCTCGTGAGATCCTCTATCTCATTGGTTAGAATCTCTTCCTGCAAATTATATTAAAGATGGTCTTTTCAGGAAATTTAGACAAAAAGAGAAATCAAAATATATACAAAACTTGTTCAGCAGGATGAAATTAACTTATTCATTAATATATATTTTTTCCAATGAATAAGTTCAAAAAGAAATCATCTCCACGAATGTGTATTCTGGAGTACATTGACCAACTCTTATTAATTACCTTTTTCATTCGAATACCTTGCAAGCTTATTTCCAATTGGTTCTCGAGTTTTTGCAGGTCTTCAACTCCCAAACCACAGAGTTCTTCTCCCATAAGTTGCCTAATGATATCAAAAAGGCCAATCAAACATAAAAAGTTTGTAACACCCAACATAACAAATGGTTTATTAATTTAATTATCATCATAATGTTGGACATGTTTTGTTGCTTTGATTTGTTTACCTATGAGCTTCATGCAGATTCTGCAACTGTTGCTTCAATATTGCGACCTCCATTTGGCAAAACTAACAATCATGCGTTGAGTTAATATATAGACCCATCAAATGTATGAGAAAATTAGCTAAAAAGATGAGTATACTTAATTGCAATAAAAGTATCACTCAAGATATGAAATTAAGGGATGTAATCGAGCCGAGCCAACACGTAAAATACTCGAGACCAACACGAAATTGAATCGGGTGAGTCGAGTCAAGCTACTCGAGTATATTATCGAGTCGAGCCTGTAGAATACTGGGCTTTTGAGCTTAATCGAGTTTAGTTATATTTACACTTTTACGCTTTATTTTATTAAAATTGACATAATTGACCGAGTTGAGTCAAACTCGTGAGCTTAATCATATTTTTTATTGCAATTTTGTGTAATATTTATTTTTTATAACTAATCAAGACCAGACAAACCAAGCTCAAAAGTGTCAACTACTTTACTGAGTTTGAGCCCGAGCTTGAAATTAGGGCTTGAGTCGTGTTTTTTAATCGAGTTGAGTTTCGAGCTAGCTTGGGAGTACTCGACTCGGTTCGTGAAATATTAAGAATTAACATAATTTTGGTGATATAATATTTGTATATTTTAAATTTCTCATTAAGATTATGAGAGTTAATATTAAGTTTCATGGTCTATATTGAATAATTCTGTTCTTATATTTGAGCTTTTTGAATATTCCTTGAATGCCACCGGAACAAGAAAAACAAACTACCTATCAATGGAACTATATGTCTAGCTAGATGATGAGGAAATTCGGTCAAAAGAATCTATGCACTTTCACTTATACCAATTAGAACGTTACGAGCATACTTTTGCAAGTGTCAAGAATAATTAAGTATGCACCTTGTTTCCTTGGCTGATATGGGACACATGTCAGAGGATATGTGTTGAGATTAAAAAAGGTAATCACTTCACATTCAATCAAGTTTAACTATCATTATTCCCACTAGCTACTTAATTGGGAAACTTTAGATACTCAAAGCAAAAGTCAGTATCAAATTTGGATCACATATTTTAATCTCATAGCCAAGGAAACTATTAATGCTTACTATACATATATCCATGATTAAGTTTTTATCTTAGTTTAGATTTATAATATTAAATTAATATTCAATAAATCATAATATAATGTTAATTACTCAACAAGCGAAGAAGTTTTCTGTAAAAGGTACATGGGCTGGCAAAGATGAGAGACCAAAGATGCACACAACTTGAAGATCATATAATTCCATTGAAAAATAGTTCGTTTTTCTTATGGCGGAAGGATTTCATGAATATTATAAGGTGTTATTAAACACTATATGTGCTTCTTTACTAGGTGTCGTCCGATCTATTTTAGGTTAAGAGTTCAAATTTCGTAATTAAGTTATTAAGAGTAAATTAGATTTCTGTGTTAAAAAAAAAAAAATTTAGGGTTTTGTCGAAACATTTATATCAAGTATTTAATTAGTAGTTATACTTCACTTTCCTTTTTTATTGATTTATTGATTCAAATATTAAGATATCTCATTACGTACCTTGACGTCTGACATCGAATTCACCAGTTGATTGGTTTCTTCTTTTGATTTATTGTAGCGTTGAATCACTGATTTCATGCTGAATTGTAGACAAAATATAAAAATAAATTCTTGGTTAGCAACTACAAAGTCTTTTTTATGTCATGATATATAGAGAGAGAAATTATAGTCTCCAGGATAAAACGCTAAACTTCAATCCAAAATCATACGTACCATAACTCTGTTTCGGTCATGAAGATTAAATGAAAATGAAAAATAGTAATGAAAATGTGTATAAAGGGAAAATCATAAATATATGAAATCATTAGTAATTTAGTATCTTTAAATAGAGTTGTCCTAGGTATCATATTATTTAAACTTATAAAATCTTTCTCATGAAATAGTAACATCTTTATCTTTATGGTCAGAATGCTTATAAGATGTTCATCAGATTTTGGTTCATAAAAAAGAGAAAATCAACCTGGCTGATAGATGCTGCATCTCTGGTAATTGGAGTTAAGTTGATCGATGCTTTCAAACTAGAGTAATTTCAAATCAGCCACCATATATAATATCTATCTATAATCTATCTGTATCCTTAGGAATTGGTTTAGTTGTAATAGAGATTATGGAGTTGCTAAAAAAAGATAGATTATGATATCAAAAAAAAAAATGTAGAAAATGACATTGAAATTTATGTTAAACCTTGCACTTGAGAATTCATAGAGCTTATTGGTACTGGAGAAGATGATGACTCCAACTTCAGCATCACATAAAATGGCTAACTCTTTTGCTTTCTTCAGTAACCCATTCCGTCTCTTTGAGAACGTCACTTGCCTACTGGTTGAGTTGTCTATTCTCCTGATTGCAATCTTTCCTCTACCCATCTTCCCCCTTCTGTTATATTTTGTTCTTGTTGCTAGGGTTTCGTGATGTTAACAACTATGTGAGAGAGAGAGAGAGAGAGAGAGAGAGAGAGATCTTAATGACTGGTTAAGCAAAGGTCGAAAAGCTACTTAAAGGCAATAATGAGTGGGAAAAAAGATTACTTTGTGGATTTTTATTCACGATATCAATTTATTCATATCAAATTAATAAAGATTCTTCTTTTTTGTTTAAAAAACTGAATTGTATTTATGAATTTAATTAATATATGCTGAGTGTGTGACAACCTTAAAAAGATATATTTTTTTTAGAAACAGCAAAATTATATTAAAATGAACCCCAACTAGTAAGAAACTAGAGAAGAGCAGAAACAGAAAAAGGAAAAAAGACATACAGATAATAGTGTTAAGTAAAGAAAAATACATAGGAAAACTAGGAAAATTGAAAGGAGATGATGACCACACGTTTCATTCACATAAACCACTTTTTTCTCTGCATTTGATCCAGAGATACACCAAGGATTTTATCTGCTCAGCTCTGCAAAAGGTACTGATAAATTTCAGATTAAAAGTCCGGTCATTTCTATATTTCCAGAGGCTCCATATAAGCCCGTAGCATATCATCGTGAGCCTTTTTTTCTTTTTTGAACACCGACCCCAGCTTGTAGCAAAGCATATTAGATCCCTGACATTGTGAAATGTTTGGTGCTTGATGCCACACCAGTCAAATATTTTGTCTCTTATTGCACTCGTATACGGGCATGTTACTAGGATGTGATCGGAACATTCGTCACTAGCAAAGCAAGCACCACAGCATGTCGAGTCGAGCTCCACACCCCGTGATCTTAGAGCCATCATAGAAGGGATTTTTTTTTTGTAGTGCTCTCCAAATAAAGAAGTTCACCTTGATCGGTGCGTCCCTGTGCCATATCATAGGTGGTAGTATCTAACTTGGAACAGATTTTTTGTCGATTAACCTCCGTAGTGCCCCAACCGTATAGTGACCATCTACATCAAGT
Organism: Lactuca virosa; assembly: GCF_052849685.1. Classification (NCBI taxonomy): domain Eukaryota; kingdom Viridiplantae; phylum Streptophyta; class Magnoliopsida; order Asterales; family Asteraceae; genus Lactuca; species Lactuca virosa. Next base: position 188,982,521 of record NC_136428.1, on the reverse strand, counting down.
CTACTTTTCCATTGATCACACCCGCTCGCCAAGTTTACCGTGGACAGTTCATTCGTTAGGTTGTCCAGATTCTCAGATAGTCCAGATTCAACAGGGCAAGAATTCCAATGACCTACAAAACTGCCGTCAATGATTCTGTCCGCTACTTTACATGTTTTCCTTGTCTCCAGGTTGAACAGGTCGGGGTATTTGTTCTTCAATTGGTCTCCATCGGTCCATTTGTCATACCAGAACTGGGTGTTGTCACCGGATCTGAGCTGTAGTTCGAACACATCCCCTATTTCCAGGTTACGCCTCTTGAGATCCTTCTTTATGGTTGCAATGTTATGCCACACGCCATTGATGTACCTGCTAGAAAAATAATCGTGAGGTTTATTGTATAAGTTGTGTATACCTTTTATCGTGCGCCCCCATAGTGAGTCCCCCTCTTTTTTCAGACGCCACCACCATTTGACTATTAGGCTGACATTCATCGCGCGTATTGATCCTACGCCAAGCCCACCATCAGATTTTGAAGCTATTACTTTATCCCATGCCACCCAGTGTATTTTCCGTTTATCTTCATCTCCGCCCCAAAGGAATCTGCGTCTAAGTTGTTCCAGAGTCTCGGTGACCGCCACCGGTGCTGTGAACAATGAGAAGTAGTAAGTGGGAAGATTGCCTAGAACGGAGGTGATCATTGTCAGTCGACCACCAAAAGAGAGGGATTTCGATTTCCATGATGATAGTTTGGAATGAAATTTGTTGATTGTTGGTTTCCAGTTTTTTATTAGATTCATGTTCGCGCCAACAGGGACACCAAGATATTTGAAGGGCAAAGATCCTGCTTCACATCCTAAAATACTGGCCCAATTTGTAATTTCTCCTTCAGTCGCCCCAATTCCAAACACTCTGGATTTGTGAAAGCTTACTTTTAAGCCAGATGAGACGTGAAAGCATCTAAGAATCCGTGCTAGATTTTTTAGATTGGATCTTGACCGTTCACCTACAAATAAAGCATCGTCTGCATAGAACAAATGTGAAAGAATAGGGCCACCGTTTGGAATTTGAACTCCTTTGAATAATCCTTTGTCTTTGGCAGCCTCTATTGCTGCGTTGAGACCTTCCATGGCTATGATGAAAAGGAATGGTGAAAGCGGGTCACCTTGACGCACACCTTTGGAAATTTTGAATTCATTCGTTGGAGACCCGTTTATAATGACAGAGGCGTGAGAGGAGTTCAGACAACCCCTAATCCAAAGACGCCATTTAGAGCCAAAGCCCATCTGTGTGAGTATGGAATCTAGATATTCCTAATTTATTGAATCAAAGGCTTTATCAAAGTCTACTTTGAATAGTAGGATCCTCTTTTTTATTTTCTTCGCCCACGAGTAGAGTTCGTTTATCACTAATGGTCCATCCAGAATGCTCCTGCCCTCTATGTAAGCTGATTGGACATCTCCAATGACTCCACCAATAACTGTTTTGAGCCTTAATGCAAGCACCTTTGAAATGATCTTGTACATGCATCCAATTAGGCTGATAGGTCGATAATCAGACAGTGAAGAGGGGTCTTTTACCTTAGGCACAAGACTGATGAAAGATGAGTTGCATCCCCGTGCTATGGTACCAAATTTGTCGAAGTGTAGGATGAAGTTCATCACGTCAGTTTTGACTGTTTCCCAGTAGGTTTTGATGAATTTAAAAGTAAATCCGTCTGGGCCAGGCGCCTTGTCACTGCCACATTCCCACACTGCAATTTTTACTTCTTCAAGTGTGAAGGGGGCTTCAAGTTTTATAGCTTCCATCATCGAAATGGATTTGATGTAAGGGCTGATGAGTTTTGGTCTAGAAACCAAAGTTTCAGTGAATTTGTTCTTAAAAAATCTAAGTGCTTCACCTTTTACTTCTTCAGCCGATGACACCCATTTACCATTCACCGATAACCTATGTATTGTGTTTCTCCTGTGTTTGTTGTTTATGTAGCCATGAAAGAATTTTGTATTCTCATCTCCCTTATGTTAGAGTATATATTTCTTGAAAAGATTCAATTTCGCACTAATGAATCTAATGCCGTTTCTTGAGTTTCAATAAAATAGACACATACCTTACCTTAGTTTATATATATATATATATATATATATATATATATATATATATATATATATATATATATATATATATATATCAAAGTTCTAAATAACGTGAAGCGTGGCTTGGCGGCAAGGTAAAAGTTAAGCCATGACAAGCCTTGCCGAGCCATGACGTTTTTCAAGGCGTGACTATTTTATATATATTAAAAGAGATAAATCATAAAATTATTGATTTTTATCAAGTATATCAAGTTTTTAGAAGTGTTATATTAGTATTTAATATAAAAAGTTAATAAAAACTCAATTATTTTAGGCCCGAAAAAATAAATAAAAAAAAAACAAAAAAAACTCGCGCCTTGAGAAAAACTCACGCCATATCGCGATAAGGCGCGCCTTGACACGTTATTTGGACACCACGCTTAACAAACCCTTTAAAAAAAACTCACCACTTTTTTTCGTTTAAATTTTTTTTAGGCCATGTTTTTTATCAAAAAAAAAAACCGAATATACCGTTGTTCACGATTTTTCGTCCTCTTTCCATAGAGATCCATGATGATATATAAAAAAACGAACTTTTTTTTTCGAAAAAAACCTACTTCATTTTTATTTGATGAAAAAAGTTAAAGGTCTATTTTTTTATAGAAAAAAAATTAATAAATATATTAAAATTCATATTTTTTGTACTTTTTAAACATAGATTAATATTCATGTTAAAAAAAACGATATTTCAGTTCAGATTCACATTGTGAACCTGTTCAGATTTATATTGTAAACCTGTTCAGATTCACATTGTGAACCTCCTCAGATTCACAGTGTGCATAATAATAAGTCAGATTCACAGTGTGAATCTGAACTGATTGAAGCTTTTTCACATTGTGAATATTAAATTTTGAAATATTTACAATTTAGATTCACAGTGTGAATCTATACTGATTGAGGTTTTTTTTTTGTGAACCTTCTCAGATTCATAGTGTGCATAATAATAATTCAGATTCACAATGTGAATCTGAACTGTTCGAAAATTTTCATATTGTGAATGTTAAAAATTGAAATATTTACAGTTTAGATTCACAGTGTGAATCTACACTGTTCGAGGTTTTTTTTTTTTTTAATCGGTGTTGATGTTTATTAATAGAGTACAAAAAATTAATATTTTTGGTATAATTTGTTTTTTTTATAAAAATAAACTTCAATATTCAAAAAACTAAAAAAAATTAAGTGAGTTTTTTTCGAAAAAAAAAGTTCGTTTTTTATATATCATCATGGATCTCTATGGAAAGAGGACGGAAAATCGTGAACAACGATATATTCGGTTTTTTTTCGATAAAAAACTTGGTCTAAAAAAAATTTTAAATGAAAAAAAGGAAGTGTGTTGTGTTATAATCCAGTACATGTGCGTCCATTATAAAAGTTTACAACCTTTCCTTTTGCCGTTGATCGCTTTAAATTCCGACGTTTTGGATTGTTTCCTTGGTTCCTTGATTAATAATGGTTCTCTATTGAACTTTTTCCTATATATATATATATATATATATATATATATATATATATATATATATATATATATATATATATATATATATATATATATATATATATATATAGTAAGACATGAGGATGCAATCCTAGTCATTCATTTTGGAGATTGATCTAGGGATGGAGAGAAAGAGGAAGTCGGATCAGGCTCAGGTTTCAGGGGGGGGGGTCGAGCAAGAGGCCCAAGGTATTTGACTCGAGATTGAAAGGCCAGAAGGGCTGAAGCCGCTGTGGCAAGTACGGCAAGACGCAAGATGGGGAGTGCAAGGTGGGTGGTTTATGACTATTTCAAGTGCGGTCGGACTGGTCATATTAGCAGGGATTGCACTGGTACTACTATCGCCACCACCCCAGTATCTGATTTGATTTTCTTCCATTGCAATCAGAGGGGCCACAAGAGGGCCCATTATCCGAGTTGGCAGTAGCAGGACCAGTGGTAGCACCCGCTCCAGTGAATCTACAGATTATTGATGGCCGCAGGGGAAGGCAGATGCGCCTATGGTGAGTAGCAGGGCTATTCAGATGACAGCCGAGGAGGCTCGCATAACACCTGATGTGGTGATGGGATCCTTCCTTGTGAACGGTACCTCCACATTGGTATTGTTTGATTCGGGGGCTACCTGATCTTTTGTATCGCTTGCGTTTAGCAAGAGGTTTGTCGAAGCTCCGGAGGAGCTGGATTGTCCCTTAGAGGTTGAGATTGCAGATGATCGATCTGTCCGGGTATCGAGGGTTCATCAGGGTTGTGTTCTTGAGATGTTCAACGAGCAGTACCCGATTGGTTTGGTTCCCATTCCTTTGTGCGGAAAAAGGTTATTGTCATGATGGACTGGTTGAGCCCCAATAGGGCGGTGATTGATTGTGAACATAAGTTGGTACATATTTGGACCCCAAGTGGGGGAGAGCTGGTGGTTTAGAGAGAGAGAGAGAGAGAGAGAGAGAGAGAGCACAACGTGGGCCGATTCTATGTTCGGCAGTTAGGGCCAGACGCTATCTTCATCAGGATTGTTCTGGATATGTCGTCTATGTTATGGATACCTATGATAAGGGTTTGGCGACTGGGGATGACGTGTCGGTTGTACAAGAGTACCCAGATGTGTTTCTGGAAGATTTTCCTGGAGTACCTCCGGAGAGGCAGGTGGAGTTTAGGATTGACCTGGTTCCCGGTGCGGCTCCGATAGCCAAAGCACCGTATTGGCTAGCTCCTCCAGAGATGCAGGAGCTGTCTACACAGGTGCAGGAGCTGTTAGACAAGGGTTTCATTCGACCAAGCAGTTTGCCATGGGGAGCATCGATCCTGTTTGTGAAGAATAAGGATGGGTCTCATCGGATGTGTATTAACTACCAGGAGCTGAATAAACTAACGGTGAAGAACCGTTATCCACTTCTGAGGATTGATGATTTGTTTGACCAACTTCAGGGTGCATCTTGGTTTTTCAAGATTGATCTATGTTCGGGTTACCATCAGATGAGAGTCAGAGAGGAGGATATGCAGAAGATGGCCTTACGGATTCGTTATGGTCATTCTGAGTTCATGGTGATGCCCTTTGGGCTCACCAATGCTCCAGCCGCGTTCTTGGACCTCATGAACCGCGTATGCAGGATGATGTTGGATTGGTGTGTGATTGTATACATTGATGACCTCCTGGTCTACTCCATGACCCGGAGCTGCATGAGGAGCATTTGAGGGGGGTATTGGAGACTCTGAGGAGGGAAAGGCTGCATGCAAAGTTCTCCAATTGTGAGTTCTAGTTGCACGAGGTGCAATTTATGGGGCACCTTGTCAACCAGAACGGTATTCTGGTCGATCCGGCCAAGGTCGAGGCCGTGATGAGGTGGGAGGTACCGAGGTCTCCATCTGATATTCGGAGTTTCCTTGGATTGGCAGGTTACTATCGGAGGTTCATCTAAAATTTCTCCACGATAGTGGTTCCTCTTACTCGGTTGACAAAGAAGACAGTCACTTTTTGCTGGGGGCATAAGCAGCATGTAGCTTTTGAGACCATGAGACAGAGATTGTGTGAGGCGCCGATTTTGAACCTTCCAGAGGTTGTCAAAGATTTCGTGGTTTATTGTGATGCATCGATCATGGTTTTGGGTGCAGTTCTGATACAGAGGGGTCGCGTGATCTCTTACGCTTCGAGGCAGCTGAAGCCTTATGAGGCGAATTATCCGACACATGATTTAGAGCTGGGGGCAGTGGTTTTCTCCCTCAAGATTTGGCGACATTACCTCTATGGGGTCCGCTGTACTATTTACATGGATCACAATAGCCTGAGGTATTTGATATATCAGCCGAATTTAAACATGAGGCATCGCCGGTGGTTAGATGTGATGAAGGATTATGATTATGTGATTCTTTACCATCTGGGGAAGGCCAATGTAGTGACCGACGCTCTAAGCCGCAAGGCGGTCGCGACTCCGAACAGGAATATTTGTAAGATGATGACAGTTGTTACTCCACTCTTGGACAGGATTTGAGAGGCTCTGGTTGAGGCTATGGAGGAAGAGAACCAGAAGAGTTAGCACATAGTGGGTTAGGTGGCTTCCTTCAATTATGATAGTCGGGGGTTATTGACTCTCTATCGGAGAGTGTAGGTTCCTTATTGGGGTGGTGCACGTCAGGTTCTGATGGATGAGGCGCACAAATCGAGATTCTCCATTCATCCCGAGGCAACAAAGATATATAGAGATCTTCGTCCTGATTATTGGTGGCCCTGTATGAAGCGGGATGTAGCTTGGTATGTGGAGAGGTGCTTGACTTGCAGGAAAGTCAAGGCCGATCATCAACTACCTCACGACAAGATGCAGCCGTTAGACATCCTCGTTTGGAAATAGGAGGAGATTACCATGGATTTCAATACAAAGTTGCCTCAGACAGCACGTGGAGTGGATTCGATTTGGGTCATCGTGGATCGATTGACCAAGAGCATGCATTTTATTCTAATTCAGGAGAGTATCTCTGCGGAGAAGTTGGCCGAGATATACATCAATGAGGTTTTGGCATGACATGGGTGCTAGTTTCTGTGGTTTCAGATAGGGACGTCCGGTTTACTTCCAGATTTTGGAAGAGGTTCCACAACGAGTTGGATACTCGTCTGCATTTCAGCACGACCTTCCACCCACAGACTGATGGACAGAGCGAGCGAACTATCCACACCGTGGAGGATATGCTTCGGGCGTGTGTTTTGAATTTCAGTGGGAGTTGGGATACGTATCTCCCTCTGGCAGAGTTTTCGTATAACAACGGTTATAACACCAACATCGATCGACCTCCGTTTGAGATGCTTTATGGGAGTAAATATAGGACCCCAATTTGTTTCGGCGAGGTCGGTCAGCGAGTCATGGGGAGTACCTGTTGGGTTTTGTAAACTACAACATCCTATGGTGCACATACAACCCTAATTGATTTGGATCTATGTTTTCTCTAATAATACATGCAATGTTGTTTCCAAAGCATGAAGCCTACAACTAGCATACAATTGACATAAACAACATAGAATTAAGTTATAGAATTACCTCTTTTTTGTAGCTTGTAGTTTTGGCCTTTAAGAACTTAGCACCTCAAATGTGATGCCTCAAATGGTTCACAAACACCATGAACAAATGGAGGACTTTTGAGAGAGAATATGGAGCACTAAAATTAGGCTATGCTTCTCTAAGAATACATCTTCAACCAACTTTAGGCCAAAGGGGTGTCATATATATAGTGTAGGAATCCAAGAGTTATGGGTAAACCCTAATCCATACACTTGGGTTATGATCCATATTTCATGTGGGCTAACTCTTCATGGATACTTACATAAACTTGGCCCATCATGGATCAATAGCCCAAACAATATATATATATATATATATATATATATATATATATATATATATATATATATATATCACTGATTTACATAATCAGTCCCTATTAATTTAACTAGTCTATTTTGATCACTAAATTAATTCCAAATTAATTCTTGATCAATTCTAATTAAATAACATAATTTCGTATTAATATATTAGAACTTATAATATATTAATAAATCATAAATAACCTCTTCTCAAAAGTCCATCCTATTAAATTGCTCTGGTGAAGGCAACCCAAATGGACCATGCTACTCTCAGGTCAAGTACATACCAATTATAGTTATGGACTTAGACACCTAATCCAAAAGTTTCCCACTTGGATAAGTCTAATAACTATTATTGCAAGTACGACTCCATAACCCGACTAGCAATCGTAGCTCTTAAAAGCCGCTGTCGAACTCTTACCTAGTCAATGACGCGTCCATTAGATAAGGGATCATATATTCCTCCATTCTACAAGATATCATATGGACTGAGACATGGATTATAATCATTCTCTCTGTCCATCTGTTGTTTCCCGATTTCCGATATATGACAACTGACTAATTGAACAAATCAAATCAGTCCAGGCTTGGCCAAGCACTTAGGGTGTCATCACTAAATCATCGAGGGGCCCACAAAGATCGCTTTTATCCCTCTAAGGGTAAAAGGAATGGATAAAATTCGACTCATATGCTTGCCATATTTACTCATCAAATCACACACAACAATGCGTTTTTTAACACCAAGTTACTGGTGCGTTTATGCATCATCAATGTGCAACCGACTTGTAAGCTACAACTCACACGTCTTTGTTTTACGAATATAAGATATTATCGTCTCACAATCACTCGTGATAAAATCCATGAAGTGATTCAGATGAGCGTGGGTTTAATCCAATACTCGAATCTTATTCCAGAAGTACTCATGAACACTACAACAAACTTGTGTTATGTCTAAAACACCTAGACAATCTACAATCAGATTCATGACAGTCTTGCCTCAATACCTACTTCCAAGGTATGATCGACAGTGGAGAGTTTGAATAATCTTATTATTCTGGAAGTCAAAACATGCAAAGTGAAACACAAGAATAATCGAATCCAATGTGGTCTCAGAACTTATGAATATAAATAAAACACCTTTTATTTAATCACCATACTGATTACATATTATTCATTGTGTAATGTTTCGATTAATCAACTTAATACTTGAATTAAAACAATAGTTATGCCATTCTCCAAGCATACACACTATGTTTTCCTATGGTTCTCTCTTTGTGAAATAGATCAATGGACAACATTTCAATGATTCTCATTTCATAATTCCAAATCCTTATCGTAAATGTAAGAATACCAAATTCTTTCCATTTACTATAATCTGTTAGATTCGAAACTCAAATGCAATAATTCTTTAGTAATGTCAACGCACAAAGGTCACAAAGACTATGCCAATGATATTACAAAGTATTCCCTTTAGACATTGGTTACTGGACGAATTCCATGGAAGCGAAGTCTCATATTCAAAGTACATTCCTTTGAACATCCTTCTTGCATTAAGGTTTCTAATCTTACATAGATTTTATGATCAACTTCCATTTATGGAACATTTCGATAATCCCATTTTGACTATCACTTTTGAACAAGAGTTACCCCTTATCAGAGTATGTCAATATGGTCCTTCCAAAATTTATACTTTACTTCCAACTGTCCATGAGCAACCAATCTTTGGTAAACCTCAGATTGTCCTCGACAATTGCTTAACCATTTTAGTCATATCTCGTTCTAGTCCATTTTCCCTCTTAATGCCCTAGGCATTTGGAAAATTAGAACAGATTAATATTAAAACATATGTAATCGATCATATATCTGAAGCATATGGGACATGATTCATAATGTCTTACATAACGACCTGATACTTTACCAGTCTCTTGCTATAACATTTCCATATATAGAATTTCCTTATGTCGAATCTTTTCAACATAACATTCATATATGTCCTTGACTAAATTTGATTAAAATCTCACAATCTAAACTTTTATAATTGAAATGATGTATAAATTCCTCTCCCTTAATTATAGCAAAACAACTTTTCAAACTCTGCGACTTTGCAAATTGAAACTTTTGTTTTTTATAATTAACATTGCTAACTTGCAACACTTACATTAATGATTATGCTTCCACTAGCATAATAATTATTATCTTACTAGCATAACACTTATGCTCCCACTAGCTTTGGCATGTAACCAGAAATCAGCTGGACTTCTAGAAATCAACACTTATTAACTTTCTTACCAAAGTTCAGATTTCTGACACGAGATGCTTCGGTAAGACTTTATCTAGGATGCTCAAACTTATATACCTTTCCTTAGATAGCTCACATGTGTGTCTAAACAATTTTAGAACTTACAACAATAAGTCTCAAATGTTTAGACCTTTTGCCATTTCTCACAATTCGAACTATGAAGAGGGATACCGTAATCATAATCGAATTTGAGAATGCAAATATCACAATTGCTATGTCCTTAAAATTTACTTAGTGAAAGCGTTTCCTCACAATCATTTTCATGAATTGGAGAGAAACCTAATGATACTTTGATTTTATGGTGTATATGTTCCTATCCATGTGAATTTTTCATAACCATAATCACAAGACAAGGTTAGTGACAAATCCAAACTCATATGGACTGAACTTGTTCAATCTTAATTTCTTGCCACCTGGCAGCACAAGTGCCTACCATTGCTTCCAATTTGTTATGCAAACGATTGAGCACTCATAGAACTCACATGCATAGTCAACTTTAACTGGAATGGGCAAAAAAACAAGAATATGTCAACACCATAGGTTACAAACCTTAAGTCGTGTGCTAGTGATTAACAATAGGTTTACTGTTGATTAGTTTCTGAAGCTATTCAAGATCCTTAAGACTCCCACTGACCTCTTGACATATAAGATTCACTTTGTCAAGGAACATTACTTGACAAACAAATATTCAAGAGTTAGTGCGATTTCTTATCAAGACAAGCACTTCACACAATTGGTCTTAGTTGGTCTTTGTCTTATCCAAAACATTACAACTTTCCAATTTCAAATGTACAAGAGTAAGAAACATTTTACTCTACATTTGATGAGTGTTATAAACCTTTCTTAAGACCATGTCATTCAAGTTACAATCTTGGAGTATGACTCCAATGCCTGATTTTGGAACGAAGTATGATTTATCTTCTTGATTTAACCATTTCAACAATTCACGATTCCTCTTCATAGCCATACAAATGCACTAAGATGTCCTTAAAGTATCAATTGTGATATGGTTTTATAATCACTAAGATAATCATAAAACATGATACTCAAGTACTCTCCTTTCTTCTCAGATTGGACAAACTTTTATCTATCTGCCTAATTTGATTCTTCTTATTCGTTCTGCCATACATTGAAACTTTTCCAATGGTTCAGAATTACACTTAATCTTGTAAGCATAACCATATTTACTAAACTTTAGTAAATCATAACGAATAGTCTTATCGTTCTTTGTATTGGACCTGATCAACGCACAACCAAGTGTACCCGATCCCCTAGTCCTTCACTTGGCTCACATATACATGTGAACAAGGAATTAGTCTTAATTTCCCAATGATGAAGTTATCATTCATCACACAATACAAGTTGCATGATTCCAAGTTTAATTTCCCAATGATGAAGTTATCATTCATCACACAATACAAGTTGCATGATTCCAAGTTTCTATCCAACTGAAACTTGGGTGATGAGAATCTTTCCTTATTTGGTAAATCTTGATACTATCACAAACTAAAGAATCAAATCTATTTTCCAATATTGCTATCAATGGAAACATATAAACAACAGTTTTCACAAATGCCATTGTAAGGAAACTTAAAATAAAATAAAATCAAAATTTATCTTTTATTTATTAAAAATGCAGAAAACTTTTCCTTACAATGCAAATACATATGAAAACTATGTTGTTATCTATTCCTAAGCAATCTATCATAACTCTTAAGCAGCAACTCAAAATTTTGATCATCGAATCATGCGATCGAAATCCATCTCTTTACGATCAGAATCATGTTACTCTTCCTTTAAGTTTCCTTTCATTCCTTTGATCCTACAAAACATCAAAATGTAATTACATTACATCATGTATTAAGAATCTCCAAATAGGAACTTAATAGAGTTAGATAATGGACTTACCTGAACTATAGTCAAACTTTTTGACTTTACCATCCTTGCGATCTTTCAGGTAAATATGGCAACTTTGCAACCAATGCCCCTTCTTTTGGCAACAGAAACATATAGACTATTTGGGAATGGTACATGGGACTATCTCAGACTTATCCTTTCTCTTTACCATTTGATCAAATGACTTGACCATGGCCGATCCCTTTCCATTGGGAAGAGAAAGCTTTTTTGGACTTCCAATGTTGCCATTGTCAATGTCCATGGAAGTTTGGGAAATAGATCTTCCAATCAAATTTGTATTACCGGTGTGCCAAATCATTCCTGATTCAGCAGCAACAAGCAAATATGTTAGATCAATAAGGGTCATGTTGTGATCTCCCATATAGTAGTCCTTAAAGAACCCGCTATATGACTTAGGAAGTGATTGAAGAACCAAGTCAACAACCAACTTACTTGAAACAACGACATCCAACATTCCCAGCCGGTCAGTGTGTGACTTCATCTCCAAGACATGTGCACACATAGACCTTCCATCTTGGTGTTTGCTAGCCAATAGGGCTTGAGTGACCTTGAACGTTTCAAGTCTTTGAACTTGTGGGTCAGGGATAATTATTGGAGAAGGTGGAGGAAGAGAAGTTCCACTACAGCACGAAGAAGGGATTACTCTTTCACCTCGATCGTCTTGTGGAATATCATCTTTATATGGAAATTTATATTCAAAAGATTCAGGAAGACCATAGTTGTCAGAACTAGACATCTACTAGGGAGAAATTCAAGTTGGTTGATTTAAGTCCTTAATACAACACCCAAATGAAATATTAAGGCTAGGACCCAACACAATATTTTACAATTTGGAAGAGGGATGCCGTAATCCAATTGCAAAATATTTGAAGGTAGGTAAATGAAAATTTACCAATTTCCACCATGAAAAACAAAATTGATTATTAAGCTTTAAATGAACTGAAATTCCTAGATTTTTTTGAGACTCATTGAACTTTTCAATGGAATGTTTAATCTCGATTGTGCCCTTCAAGTTTGTGAATGGGATGGTGAGGATCACAAACAAGGTGTGAATAACCATGCAAATTATCTTGGTACACTTAATGTTACAAATCATCCATTCAATGTACCGGTTAACCACATACGCTCCATTGACCCATGATTAACATCAAGCTACCCTTTGCCATACAATGTCAGTCCCAGATTAGTGTGTCGGTTAACCACACATGCTCCACTAACAACTTAACAAGGTGCAAAGTGCAATTTCATGGGTTAGCACCAAATTCACATTTTTCCTAAGTAACTAAGATTAGGAATTTATAAGTGTTTAGTTACTTGATATTTTTGTTGGGTCTAAGAGTTGCATCATTGGGCCTGTTACCTCGGTCCATAGTTATCTCGGTACTGGGCCTGTCCAGCCTTGTTTATGTCATTAGGGTTTAGTATATAAGATGCATGCGTGCATCGTTCTCTGTACGCTTGACAATTATTATTTCCTTCATTGTACTGTAACCCTAGCACACCTCTACAGTCGAAGTTCTTTATCGAGCTCTTCTGAGGTGGGGCATATTAATCATTCAGCTCTTGTTTGATTTATCGTGTGTTCTTTGCTTTTATTGTGTTTGTCTAAATCTGTTACGAATCTAAACGATCTTAGAGAATTTATTTCTCATCAATTGGTATCAGAGCAGGAGGCTGTGTAATTCATATGCATCTCTTCTGTTGGAAGAATCTCTTTAGGGTTTCCGCTTTTGTTGAAATCGTTGGAGCCGTCATCTCATTTATTGACGTTGTTCCACGTTTTTGATAAAACCCTAATTCAACCTTTGCAAGTCTGGTTCTTGACATATATTCAAAACAGGTCATCATGTCTTATGAAGATTCAAAAACAAACCCCATCAACATATCCAACAACATCAGATCTACTACGAGAATCCCGATTTTATACACTCAAGATTATGAAGTTTGGACGCATCACTTTGAAGACTATGTTCTTGGTTCAATGGATAATGGGTATCTAATCTGGGAAGCTATCACCTTAGATCCGTTTTCTCACTCTGGAACTAATCAAGTCATCACAACTCAAAAGGAGTACAATCAGCTGATGATCGATGTAGAGAAAGTTCCTTAAGATGAGAAGGACAAAACTGATGAGCAACATTAAAGCTACGAGGATGATCAGATTTGCCTTGCAATCAGATACTTTTCGTCGGGTCAGTTCTTGCACGACGACAAAACAAATATGGGATAGGCTTAAGGATCTATATTCCACCGATGAGGATCTGGAGCATTCTATTCAAACTCTTCTGCTTTCAGAATTTGGTGACTTCAAGCAAAAGCAAGAAGAGAAGTGATCGAACAGAAGGTCACCTTTATGAATGGCTTAAGACCCGAATGGATGGTTGTGGTTTCGACTATGAAAGCTCATGAACAGTTCAAAACCTATTCATTGGCGAAGCTTGTGGGAATAATCAAGTCACATGAAAGTGTAGTGACTAAGGAAACGAAGGTGGTGTCTAGTATGGGATCTTTGGCCCTTCTCTCAAAGGGCAAGAACATGACTGAAGAAGATGCATTAATGATCTTCAATCCCAAGAAGTTTGCTCGCAAAAAGTTTCCCACCTCCAAGAACCGAAATTGGCAAGGGAGAGACAGTTCCGAAAAGGTGAAAAAGGAGGTTAAAAACGCTCCTCGGAAAGAAGAAGCGAAGAAGGAGAACAAGCTTGTAGGTGACTCCGGATATGACTGCAATTTTTGTCAAGGGAAAAATCACTTTGCCAAAGATTGTATGTTGAGAAAGTTGTCCGAGAAGAAGGATGGAGAAGATGATGAAGCGTATCACTTACGCAAACTGGAAGAAATAAAGCAGAAGAAAACCTCTAACAATTCTATGAATTCTTTGATTGTGCAGGAGAACTTGGTTGATGATGAGTTCGGAGGAGTAGAGGTCTGGTCTACCGACTCTGAAGATGAAGAAGTCTGCAAGCCCTCGCAACAGAACTTTTGTGGCAAAGGGAGATAGTGCTGAGTTTGCTGGAAGGTGCTTAATGGTGACTGCTGGAGTATCACAAATGAGAGGCGACACATCAGATGGCGGATCTGATGAGGCGAAGGAAAGAGAAGACAGATGCTTTGCTGCCAAACCAATAGGTGAGCAGATCAACGAACATGATCAGTTGATCAAGAAGGTACAATCTATACTCGAATCACTGAAAATACCAGTTACTAACTATGAAAAGGATGTAAATGAATTAAAATTCAAGTTTTCTAGTTTAAGTGGTAGTCTAAAACAAAATCGCCTGGCAAATTCTAACCTAACTGATCAAATCAGCAGGGTATCTTCAAAGAGTGAGGAAAGGAGGATATGGATAGAGTAGAAGGAAGTGGAGTTAGTTAGGGCAAAAGATGAAATAATTTATTTACAATGTGATAATTTGAAGCTTTTGAAACAAATGAACATTTTTTGCTTAATTGCTAAACCTCTTTATTTCAATATTACTCAATTGTATTTGAATTGTGAGATTGGAGATAAGATTCACAAAATGATTTTTCCTTTCCTTGAATTAAAGGAAGACGAAATAGACGCAGATGGCTATAAGTGTGAATCAATTGTCTCATCGGAAGAAACTTCTGACACCTACAGATTCGGTCTGGACAAAATCGAGTCCTTTCTCAAGTCCAAAGACCATAAGGACATGCTTAAAAACTTATTGGACGAAAATGATAAATTAAAAATCAAGACCGAAACCATGCAGAAATTTGACTCATTGAGTACCAAGTTGAGTTCAGAAAACAAGATAAATGTGGAGAACACTTCTGAATTTGACGAGGACAGTGATATGAGTGAAATTTCTGTAGAGGATGTGGTTGACTGTTCATAATTTGTCAAAAGCGAACCCACCAAAGGTCTTATATCTGAAAATTCAGTTGAGTTTGCTCTGATATCCCAGGGCAAAGTCAAAATTCTAAAAGAGAAGGTTGTGGTATATCAAAAGGTACAAATAGTACCAAACCAGGGATATAGCACAACAGGAGTTACTCAGAAACACACCACCGAACTTACAACCATAGTAAACGAAGACAACGCAGGCGGCTGTGATGATTATTTTTGGTCCGCTCCAATTGACAATGCAGACGAAACTGTCAGTTTATCAGAAAGAATCTCATGGAGAGTCAAAGGCAGATACGTGGCAGAACCACTCAATAAGCCAACAAGCTTTGATGTACCAAGCACAAGTGGTACTAAAGGAATTCAAAGCGAACCTGAAAAGGCAGAAAGCGAAACCTCTTCATTGAAGAGCGAAACTCGTGCAGAAAGAACAAAGCCGAATGTAAACATTGTCAAGTCTCAGAAGCAGCTTGCTGAACAAAAACGCCAGCGAAACAGGAGATATCAAAAGAATCTCAATGAAAGGAAACAGTTTTGGCACTCCCAAAACCCCAATTATGTTCGCACAGAAAAGGCGTCTAATCACAAGGCGAAAGAAAGTTCTAAGGTTAACTCTGATCCATGTACTCAGTGTCAATCCTGTAGTCAAACGAACCGAAGAAGCAGTTTCGGTCCCAAATCTAGCAGTGACAAGAACCGAAAGAGAAGTTTTGGTCCTAAATCCCATCCTCCTCATTCTCAACCAATGCAAAATCCTAACAAGGATATCAAGGGAAAAGGAATACTCGTCTCAGAATACGAAACGCAAACGAAGAAGACGACAACTAACACAAGGAAACAAGAGAACAAGTTTATTAAGAATCAAAATAAAACACCACACTGTGATTCAAACAAATCGAACGCGAACAAATTAAAGTTTTCACCATCAAAAGGAAAGATGATACCACTTTAATAAAATGAACATATATGGTCGATTTTTCTATTGCTATTCCCTGTTCTGTAAAAGGCTCACGTGGACCCAAGCAACTTTGGGTTCCTAAATCTGCTTAATTTTTGCAGGTTATCAGTGACGAGAAGTTCGACGACGAATGGTATATCGATAGTGGCTGCTCACGTCACATGACAGGGAGACGGGAAGAGCTGAGGGAGTTTCGGGCTCTAAAAGATGGTGGTTGTGTCAAGTATGGAAACAACTCATATGACACAATAAAAGGCTATGGAATGATAACGAACGGAGATTTTTCAATTCGAAAGGTGGCCTACATGGAAGGATTGCAACACAATCTCATAAGTGTTTCGCAATTGGTAGTAGGGACTGGCCTGAAGGTCTCATTTGATGATGAAAGATCCGAGATCATTAAAAAGAAAACTAAGACGGTTCTGTTGAAGTCCCAACGCAAAGGCGAGATGTATCCATTAAATCTAAACCCGATACGAGGGAAGCCTGTTGTATGTCTTCTAACGGAAGCACATTCTGATGGAAGCTGGCTATGGCATCGAAGACTCTCACACCTTAATTTCAAAGACATCAACAAGCTGGTTCTTGGTGATCATGTGAGAGGACTGCCGCTTCTAAAGTTTGACAAGGAACATTTGTGTGCTGCATGCGAAATGGGAAAGCAAATCCGGAAGAGTCATCCCACACGTGTTAACAAAAAGATCATCGAACCTCTTGAGCTTCTACACATCGATCTGTGTGGTCCATCGGCAAGAGAAAGTATTGGTGGTAATAAGTACATTCTTGTTATTGTTGATGATTTTTCCGGTTTCACTTGGCTTTTCTTTCTTAAACAGAAATCAGAAGCAACTCCACAACTCAAAAACTTCATAAAACAGGTGGAAGTAAAGCTGAGAAAGATAGTGAGAAATGTTCGAAGTGACAATGGGTTAGACTTCAAAAACAACGACTTTGAAGAATTTCTGGCTGAAAAGGGAGTAACTCACAACTTCTCCGCTCCCTACACTCCACAACAAAATGGTGTCGTTGAAAGGCGAAACCGTTCGTTGTGTGAAGTCGCCCGAACTATGCTCAGCTTCGCTTCTCTACCGCTGTACTTCTGGGCTGATGCGATTTCTGCTGCTTGTTATACCGAGAACCGAACCTTCCTCAATAAGAGATTTTCTATCACACCGTATGAAATTCTGAATAATCACAAGCCTAATGTTAAATTCTTCCATGTCTTCGGTTCTAGGTGCTTCATTTTTAACTCTAAAGAGAACCGAAACAAGTTTGATGTGAAGGCAGACGAAGGGATTTTTCTTGGCTACTCTCTTACCTCCAAGGTATATAGGGTTCTGAATAAAAGATCAAAGAAGATAGAAAAAACCTATTATGTCACATTTGATGACAATTACGTGAAGAAACTTCAACCAAACGAAAGTCCAATGGAGGAGATCTTTCCACAAACAGGTCCAGGCACGGCTCCTATATCAAATCTGTTTGAAGAGTACATGTTGCTTTTTGATGAACCGGAGAATGCAATTCTTTCTGAAGCGAAAGCGGCTGATAACAAGGTTGACAACCTGAAGGAGATAATCAACGAAGCTGCAAAAGCCATGGCAAGCGAACCTCAAGCTCCTAGTGAACCCAAAGGTCCAAGCGAACCTCAAGCTCCTAGTGAACCCAAAGATCGAAGCAAACCTCAAGCTCCTAGAGAACCCAAAGGTCCAAGCGAACCCATAAATGACCGCACCAATTTCCAGCGGGAGGGTTCGTCTACATCAAAGCAACCTGATTTGCCTTTCCAGGGGGAGGGTTCGTCTACATCAAAGCAACCTGAGTTGCCTTTCCATGGGGAGAACCCATCTCCAACAATGAACCATGAAAGTCCAATCGAGGGGGAGAATTCTGATCCTGATGTTTAAATTGTTTCATCATTCGAGGGGGAGAATAGTAATACGAATGACGCCGACATTCCGTCAGAACTTGAAGAAGAAGTCAATGCCGAATTGGATCCTAAATATGATCCTAATTACCCTGCTCTCACAAAATGAACAAAAGATCATCCGAAAACTCAAGTAATTGGTGAATCATCTGAGGGAGTTCTTACACGTTCTCAACTGGTAGCGAAGCAAACAGATCTATTCTCTCATGTAAATTAGGCATGTTTAATTCGTTTGTCTCCAAGATTGAGCCGAAAACAGTTAACACTACACTTGATCACTCTGATTGGGTACAGGCCATGCAAGACAAAATCAATGAGTTTAAGCGAAACCGAGTTTGGAGACTGATTCCTACACCAAAGGATGTATCTGTGGTTGGATTAAAATGGGTATTTCGGAACAAGTTGGACAAAGAAGGGAACGTGATACGCAACAAGGCAAGTCTTGTGGTTAAGGGATATTGTCAGGAAGAAGGTATAGATTATGAAGAAACCTTCGCTCCTGTAGCAATGTTGGAATCAGTTTGGATCTTTCTGACATACGCTGCTCACAAGAATTTCGAAGTTTTTCAAATGGACGTCAAGTGTGCATTCTTGAATGGAGAACTAGAAGAGACTGTATATGTGGAGCAACCACCGAGTTTGTGAACGAGAAGTTTCCTGATCATTGCTTTATTCTGGACAAAGCGGTTTATGGTCTAAAGCAAGCTCCTAGAGCCTGGTATGAAACATTAACTTGCTTTCTTAAATTGTCAAAATTCAAATGAGGTTCGGTTGACCCAACCTTCTCTCACAAGAAAGAGGGTAACCATTTAATGATCGTCCAAATCTATGTTGATGACATCATCTTCGGTTCTACGAATCCTAGCTTAACGGCTGAATTCTGGAAGTTGATAGAGACTAAATTTGAGATGAATTCAATGGGTCCGATTAACTTTTTTCTTGGACTGAACATAAGACAGGGACCAGAAGGCATATTCATTAATCAGGAGGCTTACACGAAGACTCTACTGACGAAGTTTGGTATGATGGGAGATTCTATAGTAAAGGTTCCAATGACATTCAGAACGAAGCTAACACCATCTCTGGATAAACCAGCTGCTGATATGACCCTCTATCGTTAAATGATAGGGTCTCTAATGTATCTAACAGCTAGTAGACCAGATATTATGTTTTTTGTCTGTTATTGTGCCAGGTTTCAAGCTAATCCACGCAAACCTCATATGGTGGCTGTGAAAAATATCTTCAAATATTTGAAGCGAACCTCATCTCTCGGTCTTTGGTACCCTGCAAAATCAGGTTTCTTCGTCCAAGCATTCTCCGATGCCGATCTTGGAGGATGTGGTCTAGACCGAAAGAGCACAACTGGCGGGTGTCAATTCCTTGATGGAAAACTTGTTAGCTGGCAATCCAAGAAACAAATGTGTGTGTCTCTTTCTCCGGCCGAAGCTAAATACATCGCCGCAACGTCTTGCACTTCACAAGTCATATGGATACAAAGTCAACTCAGAGACTATGGCCAAAACATGAAGAAAATTCCCCTCTATTGTGACACAAAAAGCGCTATTGGGATATGTCACAACCCAGTGCAACACTCAAAAACGAAACATATAACACTGAGATACCACTTCATCAAGGATCATGTAGAAGATGGTAATGTTGAAATCCACTTTGTTCGATCTGCTGATCAGTTAGCTGACATCTTCACGAAGGCCTTACCAGAAGCAAGTTTTAATAATATACTCCAGGGTTTGGGAATGATGGAAGCTGAATCAGTACCGAAACCACTTTCGCCTCATTAAATTGGACAAGCGAAAAAGAGCGAACGCTCGGTCTATTTCGGTTCCAGATTTTTAGGGAACCAAAATGAACCGAACGCTCGATCCATTTCACTTCATTTCTTCAAAGGTGAAGTTTCTGTTGTATACTCTGTACACTATGTATACCTTTTCTCAATTTATTTTATGTTTTTCATTTCTTTTGATAAAATCCAAAAATATTTTCTTTTCTGTTTTTATTTGTTTTCAGAAAAATCATAAAATCCAAAAATATTTTCTTTTCTATTTTTATTTCTTTTTTCAGAAAAATCAAAATGATCAAAAATATTTTACTTTGTGTTTAGTTTTATTTCGTTTCTTTTCCTAAATAAAATAAAAATACCAAAAATATCACCTGAAAGGACTCTTGGAAGAATTCAACTGATGGAGCTGGGGCAGGTATAACACTCCTTATCTTAGTACTAGCTACGTGACCCTAGAAGCATGCTGCTGCATGTTGTCCAAAGCCTCGACGACTCTAAGTGAAGCCTTACTGATTCAATATATACCAATTGTTTCTTCCCCATAAGGCTGCTAAAATCACTCATATCATGAGCTCCCTTACTCTTCTCATATTGAGTTAAGAGTTTTCTGCTCGGTCTTTACTATTTAGCAGAGGTACTTTCGGTTCTTTAACCACCTTCGCACTTTCTTCATCACATTTCGGTTCATAATCGTAACCCTTGAGACTCTCAAAATTTACCACTGAGGTTTATGGTTGCACAACATTTGTGTTTGTGATCTTATTTTCGTCAACCACGATCTAAGTGAAACCCAAAATTCAACACCTACAATGAATTGATGGTGAACAATCACACGTTCTAGCTTTCACCCAAGTATTAACGAAACCACTTTAGTAGGAGGTACCAAGAAATCTCGTTTTATTTTTGAGCGATCTTTATGAAATTGGCTAACACCAAGACTTTTCTGCCCAAAAGATCTAGTATATTTTTGTTTTTGAGATTTCTATAATTTCACCAAGTCACTAGAAATTGATCAAACCTACTTGTTTTATAGGCTTCACCGGTCTCACAAGTACTTCATCCAACTTTCGGTCTTATATCAAGTTCCATAGTTCGATTGAAGCGAAAGCCACCCTAATAACCTTATACAGAAAAGATTCCTTTCAATGCTTCTTAATTAGCATATGATCGTATTTTAACAGGAAACCACACAGACACTTCTAAGTCTCTCTTGACTTTGAAGGAAGAGATTTGTGCCCGGGATCCACTGTTTTGTGTCATAATTGACATCACTTGTATCCCACAAATACTTTGTTTTATTTCCTTTTTCTTTGGCACACTCTTGCACGAAGATCTTTTTGATTTTCCACAAGTCTTAATCATGGTTGTAATGGCTATTTCTCAGATCTATAGTTTCGGTTCAATGCGTTATGATGTTAGACTGTGTTTGGGAGCGAAGGCTAGTCAATACCAATGAAAGCGAAAGGGTGAGTTCATATTTCAGAGGGAATTTGAACAGTTTTAAAATTCAAGAGGCGGTGAATGGATAAGACTTTAAAAAGGCGCGCGAATTTGAACTGTTTCCTTTTCTTATGCCGCCTGACACAATTGCCACACTTTTCGGGGTAACAGTTGTCAAATCACGCTTTTTCAGGCGTCCTTTCAGAAAAATCGTGCAATCATAACTCCGGATTTTTCTCTCTCATGGTAATCGTATAAAGGGTTTTCTCACCTCAGTTTTACTTCTTTACCACTTAAAAAAATCCTCTCGAGCATTAAAACGACGATTTTTGTCTACTGTTCATCTTCTTCACTTCAAGCTTCAACAATGGCTGACTCATCATCCGTTCAAGAACAAAGCGCACAGTCCACGCTTCTCACCATCAAGCCAAATCAAAACCTGATCCTCGAACTCTCTCCTTATCAGTATGATCCTTACATTCTTCAGGTGGCTGAATGTCTCAAATATTCACCACTCGTGATTGCCCTCACTAAGGTTGAATCTGTTCCGATGTCTCTTTTGTCTCAAATTTATTCATCGGCTTCCTACGAAAAAGCTAAGGAAAGGATTTTATTTGAGATTTTTTATCAGAAGACTTCGATTTCAAAGGTTAGGTTTCGCTCATTGCTAGGGCTACTCATCAACGACTCCATGATCAACCCAGAATCGATCAACATGACTCAGCTTCTCACCATGTTTTACGATATAGGGTACACAGAAGTTCTTACAACAGTGACGAAATTCAAGAAGTCATGCCATCCTCCACAATGGAATGGTCTATTTACACTTCTTTTCAAGGGCATATCGGAGAGGGTTGCAGGGTCTGACGGGGCAAGCAAAGCATTCATGACTCTTCTGTACGGTCTTTACCATGGGATCAACATGGACTATGGGTCTATTCTCTGGTCTCAACTGGTACAAAGCCTAAACTCAACTTCTTGTTATTCTGAAATCTCATGTGGCAGGTTTTGGACCTTAGTTACTCAATGGGCAATGGAGAAATTTCAAATTCCAGTGATGGCCGACTCTTTGAAGTCATAAATCGCCACTTTTCACATAACAAAGATCACTGTCTCCGATCCAACAAAATTTCTGTTCATCGGTTCAGTTCCTGAATCTATGTACAAGTGTGTTTCTGGGGAAAGCAAGCTCATTCGTGAATACAAGAAGCTTCCTCCTACGGAACCGAGGCAGCTAACCTCTGAGATGCAAAGCTCGCTGGATGCAACTGATAAACCAGTGAAACGAGGGAAGAAGGCTGATCAACGAAAAAGCGAGAAGGAAGGACCATCATCTAAAGCTGCTACGCCTAAAAAGCGAAAGTCAGAACAAGCAGCTACTTCTATTCATAAGAAGCAAAAGATCAAGAAGAGGGCACCCAAGAAAAAGGCTCGGTCTTCAAGTGATTCAGAGTATGTTCCTTCTGACCAACAACCCGAACGAGAGTGAAGCGAAAGTGAACATTCTCAAGAAGAGAGTTCGCTCCGAGGAGATTCACCTCCACCTTCATCGGCTCATCATGGTAACCGAAACACACATCCTTACTCTCCTACTCACTATGTTCCTATCATCATTGCTCCATTCTATTTTAGCCCCTACGGAGTTCAGAGTGATGATGATGATGATGCTCCTATAACGAAACGACATTGAAAGGATCTTAACGAGAAACTTGACAGGCTGATTGACTCTGCATCTTCCTCTTCTACTACTGAATTCTCAGTAGTAGCGGTCAAGGCCCTTTTCTCTACTCTGGTCAAAGAGCATCAGGACTCAATTGACAAAGCTGCTAAAGTTGTGGATGCTTCTACCTCTTCTTGTCAGAAAGCTATCGAAAATGTCGCACAAATAATTTCAGATGCTCAAGTGTTTTTGGACTCTCTCTAGGCAGCCGCTTAAAAGAATGCCAATATGGTGAATGCTACGATTAAGGATCTCACCACTACGATTCAAGAGGAGCATAATCATTTTGAAAGCATTAGAACGGGGATTAAAATTGATAATGCAGCGTTCGTATCTTCAGTCAAGGATCGTCTTGATCAACTCCAAATTGAGTTAGCTGTTGAAAACAAGATCATGGATGAACTGGTTCGTCGCACTACTCAGCTCAAAACTCAGACCTTGAAGCTCAATCAGGCCACCACGGAAATTGATGATATCAATTCTGAGAGAACAGTCATCAAAAGCTATGTTAGTGATATGCGCTCTCTTTTGTCTAATCTCCTAGAGGCACATGATTCGGTTCTTACTCTCACCGTCCGACGACACTTAGCTGAGAAGCTAAGACCTGCTATTGACATGTTAAGCCGTATAGAAGGTGTTCCGGAGCTCGTTGTCCCTCCGAAACAAGGGGGAGAAGCAATTCAAAATCAGCCCCCACAACCTTCAACAAGCAAACCTGTTCAAATCTATGCACAACTGAAAGTCACCACTGAACCGAAGGATAATGAAGCTTCAGGTTCTAGTGTGAAGGACAAAAACAAAAATATAGTCGGGGATAGTGATGAGGAAGAAACTAAAGAAGATGCTCTCAAAAGAAAGCAACGTGATCGAGAGCTTAACGAAAATCTTCGCATCGCAAGAGAAGAAGAAGAGAGAGAAAGAAAATGAAAAGAAGCTCATGATGCATTGGAGAGTAGAGAAACTCTATTTCCTTTGTAGACATTGGAGAAACTCTTAAATGTAGCAATCGAGTCTCCTAGCAGTCACTGGCTTGAATTGGTCATCTTGTTTGATCGTGAAAATTCGAGAGACTCTCAATTCGACATGCCTATCACCCGAAAGGCATTTGTGTTTCATTGCTTTGAACCAATCGCCACTGTTCCGTCTCCTGACCCGAAGGTTGACCGAGAATTAATTGACTATTATCTCGCATTCTCTCAACCACAATACTCTACCTGGAGCGCACAAAAGATCACAACAGTCAAGGTAATGAAACCAACTTCAACGGGGAATTTTATTAATGTGAAGTGCAAAGTGACCCGAGGCTCTGATAACTCGGTTCATATGATCTCCCTTGCTGATCTGCCGAACTTTAATGCACATGACTGGATCCTCCTGAACAACATTTTGCTAACTGATCAATAGCAGTATGAGCCTATCATCGATCACATCAAGCGAATGTTAGTTTCTTACATTCATGAGGTTGCTAAGATGGATCAAGAAATCGCCTTTGCCTTAAGGAAGAAGCCTACAATCAGACCAATTGGGAAGGAAAGCGATGTTAACAAGATGCAGATGGGTAGGATCGACCCGAAGTATCACACAGTCATGTTCACCAGAGCCGAAGGCCAAAAGTGCTTGTTTGCTCTTGATGATAAACACCTGTTCTCCACTTCTTGTCTGGAGCACATTCTTGATATCATTCACAGGTGTAAGCAAAACAGTGATGCTGATAAGAATTTTTTTTCAGATATGCTTCGGTGGTACATTGACTTTCGTCAAACTCTTCCTGCCATCATACCGAAGCTATTCAAGATTGTGAAGAAATATACTCTCACTCAACCGAAATGATCTCTCGCCTCAATTGACGCAAAGGAGGAGATTGTTGGGTCTAAGAGTTGCGTCATTGGGCCTGTTACCTCGCTCCATAGTTATCACGGTACTGGGCCTGCCCAGCCGTGTTTATGTCATTAGGGTTTAGTATATAAGATACATGCATGCATCGTTCTCTGTACGCTTGACAATTATTATTTCCTTCATTGTACTGTAACCCTAGCACACCTCTAAAGTCGAAGTTCTTTATCGAGCTCTTCTGAGGTGGAGCGTATTAATCATTTAGCTCTTGTTTGATTCATCGTGTGTTCTTTTCTTTTATTGTGTTTGTATAAATCTGTTACGAATCTAAACGATCTTAGAGAATTTATTTCTCATCAATTTTCATTATACTTTTAATGAGAATTAATGTCCTATCCTACCCGTTCGGCTAATGAACCTCCACCAGTTAAGGAAGCGGTGGGTGAGAGTGAACACCCATTAAACAACCATTTTATAGGTGGTAACCTTATACCCCCTTATAGACGGCTTCGTGAATGAGGCCTACTAACGGTAAGACTGACCTTTTACTTATACATATATAATATATTAAACTTTTAATTTTATATAGTATAAGGGTGTATTTTACACATTTAAAATACTTGGTGGTTTAATATTTTAATTAAACTATACTCTTAATTAATTAATCTTAAACCATGTTATTATGGATTTATTAAACTTCTCTTTTGATTAACCACTTTAATTAATTTAATAAAGTCCATAAGGTGTAATTGAATTATTCAAAGCAACAAGGTTATTAAAAATTCAAAATTAAAACTTATTAATTAATTTTTTAAGTTATGAACCTAAGAGTTGCATCTTTTGAAACATTTCAATTACAAGAGTTAATTTTTCATAATTTTAGACATTTCAAATACCAAAGCTTGAGGACAAGTTTTGTAACTCTTTAAAACCTTTTGGTTTTCCATAACTTATGAGTTAATGTGGTTTTTATGAAAAAACTTTTCATGTTCCACAACTTGAGGACAAGTTATGGAGGACTTTAAAAAACATTTAAGATCAATTTTATCAAGCAAAATTATTATGTAATTTTTTATGATCTAAACTAACTCATATGGCATGGAAATTCATATCAAATAATACAAATAATTATCTTATTATCTTAAAATTTGACAGTTGTCCTTTAATTGGATGAGGATCATCATTACCAAATCAGAAAATACATTTTTTATGATTACAAAACATTTTGTGGTAATGATCCTAAACCGATTCTGGCCAAAACTTGAAATTCTACAACGAGAGGCATCAACTCGTCGAGTGCACAATCATGACTCGTCGAGTTACCCTTTTACTGAGTGGACTCATCGAGTCAGCTAGTGGACTCGGCGAGTTCATCAGTCAGAGGCCAGAAAATCGATTTTTTCAACTTTGAAAAAATAGCAAGCATCAAATATAACAAAAAACAATCCTAGGCTCTGATACCACTGTTGGGTTTTGTATACTACAACATCCTATGGTGTGATGGGTTTTGAGCATTCTAACACTCCTAAGTGTACATGCAACCCTAAATACTTTGGATTTATGTTTTCTCTATTATACATGCAAATATGATTATCCAAGGTATTATCCTAACTAGCATACCAAAACATTGATACTAGCATACTAAAATAGATAGAATACATACCTTGTTGTTGTTGCTTGACTCCATGAAGCTTGAGAGCCTAGTGCCCCAAGTGTGACACCTCAAATGGTTCACACAACATCATGAACTCTTGGAATAACCATGAGAAGAAGACATACATGTTCAAATCGGCTAGCCCTCAAAATATGTATCACTAGTGCCTATTTCTTGAACTAAAGGGGTTCTTATATAGTGTGGCTATTAGGGTTACACCATGTAACTCATGACTTTACCCATTCCTTATGCTCCATGGGTTTTAACCTCCATGGAGTATCCATGGATCACCACATGGGTTAAACCCAACATAAAGGAATCTTGGATCATAAGCCCACATATATAAGAATGAATGATTTACACAATCAATCCCCATATATTTAATTAGTCTCTTTTTGATCACTAAATTAAGTCCAAATTAATTCTTGATCAATACTAATTAAATAACATGATTTCATATTGATATATTAGAACTTATAATATATTAATATGTCACAAAATGTCTTTTCCTCATAAACGGTCTATCCAAATGTTCCGATGCCCTGCAACCCAAATGGACCATGCCGAGTCGGGTCAAGTACATATCAATTATAGTTATGGACTTAGACACTAATCCAACATGGTGCACATACAACCCTAATTGCTTTAGATCTATGTTTTCTCTAATTATACATGCAATGTTTTTTCCAAAGCATGAAGCCTACAATTAGCATACAATCGACATAAACAACATAGAATTGAGTTATAGAATTACCTCCTTTTTGTAGCTTGTAGTTTTGGCCTTTAAGAACTTAGCACCTCAATTGTGATGCCTCAAATGGTTCACAAACACCATGAACAAATGGAGGACTTTTGAGAGAGAATATGGAGCACTAAAATTCGGCTATGCTTCTCCAAGAATACATCTTCAACCAACTTTAGGCCAAAGGGGTGTCATATATATATAGTGTAGGAATCCAAGACTCATTGGTAAACCCTAATCTATACACTTGGGTTATGATCCATATTTCATGTGGTCTAACTCTTCATGGATACTTATATAAACTTAGCCCATCATGGATCAATAGCCCAAACAATATATATATATATATATATATATATATATATATATATATATATATATATATGTATATATATATATATGTATATATATATATATATATGTGTATATATATATATATATATATATATATATATATATATATATATATATATCACTGATTAACATAATCAGTCACCGTTAATTTAATTAGTTTCTTTTGATCACTAAATTAATTCCAAATTTATTCTTGATGAATACTAATTAAATAACATGATTTTATATTAATATATTAGAACTTATAATATATTAATAAATCATAAATAACCTCTTCTCAAAAGTCCATCCTATCAAATTGCCCAAATGGACCATGCTACTCTCGGGTCAAGTACATACCAATTATATTTATGGACTTAGACACCTAATCCAATAGTACCATAGTGGTACTCAAGACTACTGAGTTCATTCAACAAGTTCGTGGTAGACTCTAGACAGCTCAGAGTCATCAGAAGAGCTATGCTGACAAGCGACGATCAGATCTGGAGTTCCAGGTTCGGGATATGGTTCTCCTGAAGATGTCACCTTGGAAAGGTGTCATCCGATTCAGAAAAGAGGGGCAAATTGGGCCCTAGGTACATCGGTCTTTTAAGGGTTTTGGCCCAGGTGGTTCGGGTTCTTTATCGCTTGGATCTTCCCGAGGAGCTTAGTCAGATCCATAACACGTTTCACATCTCTCAGATGTGAAAATGTTTTGTGGATGACTCCGTGGTGGTTCCATTGGAGGATATTCATGTGGATGATTGCCTGAATTTTATCGAGATATCAGTGTCGATTCTTGATAGGAAGATGAAAACCTTGAGGAACAAGCTTGTTGAGTTGGTGAAAGTTCAGAGGCAGCATCGCAAGGGTTCAGAATGGACGTGGGAGCCAGAGGACGAGATGAGGGAGTACTACCCAGAGTTGGGGGAGAATTGTAACATTCGACTTCTGATATGTTTCCTTTTGACCCATAATGCTTAATTCATAACATTTTTGTAGCTAGCTAGTACGCTTAGCGTACTAGCTCTTCGATTGATCGCACCCACATACGTTGGGCCCTATTTAAGCTACTTATGTTGCCTTGGTGGTATCTTTTGGTCAGCATCCACTCCCCTAAACCCTAAGAACGAAACTCTAGTGCCTTTTATGATTTTGGAGCTTGGAAGTGAGTTTTGGTGGTGTTTGTGGTGATTTGAAGGAAGAAGAACTCTTGGAGATTGCCTTAGTGTAGCTTGAGCTTGTACATCCAGACTCATCATCATCTTTGCAAGCTATTTGAGGTATAAAGTTCCCTACTTGATGATCCAGTATGCTAGATCTAGTTTAGGGCCTTGTTTATGCATTTTTGGGTCCTTTAACCTTTGTTCGGGAGTAAGGGATACTCCATCAACTTGGGATGTTAGATCTTAGCTCCATTGAGGTCCCTTATCCATAAAAATGTAATCTTTATGAGTGTTATTGGTTCATGCAAGTGTTAAGATTCTTATTAAGCTTCTTTTTTAGTGTTGAGTCCCATTAAGTCATGCATGCGTGTAAAGTTGCCAACTTTACGTGTTAAGTCACCTTCTAGAATAAGATTGAGAGTTTGGCATGTTGGCTTAACCGAATAAATGCTTAATGGGTTGGGTTGGTTGTTTGCAGAGTACGCTGGGCGTACTCAGCTTGTACGCTCAGCGTACTGGCCCCGGAAGGAGTACGCCAAGCGTAAGTCAGAGTACGCCCAACATACTCAGATGTTTGACTTTTGGGTTGACTTCCTCGAATTTGGGCCATTTTTTGGGCTTTTAGGGTTTAGGCCTTGTTGGGCCTTTGAACTTCTGACTTTGGGCCATGGATAGACTATTGAATTTCTTGGGATTAGGTCCATGATGATTTTTTGGCCCAATTTGGAAGTTGGCTTTATTAGGCCTTGGGCTTCCATTTAGGAATTTGGGCCTTTTGAGCAAATGGGTTAGGCCTTGGCTTTGGGGTATGTAAGAAAAGGGGTAAATGGTCTTTTACCCTGGATATTGCCAAGTAACTTAGATTCTTGGTTATGTGTCGAGATCCAATTATTAATTGGATATTATTTGATGATGTTAGCGCAGTGATTTTCCGGACCAGCAGACCAAGATTTATTTGAGAGATTCAGTAGGTAGAGGTGAGTTTCCTCACTGTGTTTAGCGGGTCGAAGGCACCAATTTCGACCCATGGCATATTATGATTAGGATGCTAGTTGTATGTGTGACTCTTGTGTGTATGATATTAATATGTATACCGACCGGGTCCCAATGCCGGAAGGGGCCTGATGACTATCCTGTATGCTATTTATCTTTATGATTATTGCATGTGTTTATATAATTATATGTTTTTATTTTATATGTATACCTAGGGGTCCCGATGACAGGCAGGGCCTGATGACTAACAGATCAATTCCGAGCGGGGCTCGATGTCGAGTGGGGCCCGATGCCGTGTAGGGCCCGATGCTGAGTGGGGCCCAATGATGGGCGGGGCCCATTATATGTTTGATATGTATGGTATGTGGTATTTTGGGGAACCCACTAAGCTTTGTGCTTACGATTTTCAGTTTATGTTTCAGGTACTTCTGGTTCCAAGGGTAAGAGCTCGGGATGATTGCATTGCACACACCACATTGTTTTGTGTTTTGTATGACTCTGATGTACTTGGATATTATTTGACACACTCTGATTTTCATGATGGTTTTATGATATTGATTGGCTTGATGGTCTATTTAATATAAAAAAAACCTAAATTTTTTGTCTTAATTTTTGGGACATTTGAGATAGGATGCTAGTTGTATGT
This sequence comes from Lactuca virosa, assembly GCF_052849685.1. Taxonomy (NCBI): domain Eukaryota; kingdom Viridiplantae; phylum Streptophyta; class Magnoliopsida; order Asterales; family Asteraceae; genus Lactuca; species Lactuca virosa. The sequence continues at coordinate 188,951,777 of NC_136428.1, read as the reverse complement.
GTGACACTTGCATGTGTTGTATGTGATATGTATACCAGACGGGGAATGATGCCAGGCGGGGCCTGATGAATGTATTGGATGCTATTTGTCTTAGTGATTAGTGCATGTGTTTATGTGTCTATATGTATACCGGTTGGGGCTCAATGTCAGGCGGCCCTTGATGGATGTGATGAGGCGGGGCCCATCTCAAGATATGAACAGATCTGTCCCGAGCAGGGCTCGATGCTGGGCGGGGCCCGAAAGTTGTTGGGCAATGGCCCAGTTGTATGGTAGATATGTATGGTATGTGGTGTTTTGGGGAACTCACTAAGCTTCGTGCTTACGGTTTTCAGTTTATGTTATCAAAGGGGAAGAGCTCAAGGTGACCACATCGCACACACCATATTGTTCCACATTTTATTTGACTCTGATGTATTTGGATGTTTTGATTATACTCTGATTCTATTATGTTTTTATGAATATGTTTTCAAAGATGGTTTTATTATTCTAAAAATTGAAATTTTTGGTCTTAATTTTGGGACGTTACAAGCAATGAAGTTTAAAGATCTCACCAACAATAACGATATACTTTTGAGGCTAAAGATCCAAGCAATAAACAGAAGTAAGATTTCTCAGTTGGCCTAACATCACCAATCTACGGTATTCCCCAACATGAATTATCTTAACTACAAATAATAGATGTCTTGTGTATATCTTGATTTTCAAGCCAAAAACCTGCAACCATTATGCAATTTATTGATCATAGTAAGTAGCAATTTCAATCAAACAAAGAAATAACCAACTTATTCTAGATTCATAATTTTAACTAAGAACCCCCCTAAGTGAAATACTACAATTACATAAAGACTTAGTTTTCTATTGGAAATTTGATTTTTATCGAATGCTTTTTTGTTGTTGTTGGTCATTCTCTAAGTGAAATGACTATTTAGTCCTTGAGTATAGCTGATTTTTGCAAAGTTGATCCCAACATTAATTAATTCACTTGAACCATGAAACAAAAACATCAGAAAACCCCAGATAAGGACAAAATTTGAAAAGGAACATGTATCTATAATATGATAATTATTGCCATTTTTCTAAACTCCCCCAAAACATGATTGGGAGTGATTTTCCAAGGGCCTAATAAAAAATGATATAAATTGTAAACATATAAAAAATGTGATTCATCCATTTATTTAGTAATTGACTGGACAACAACACTTGCAAGGATAAATTTGTCAATTTCACCATAGTCAATCATTGGGAATTTGCTAATGTAAAAACCATAAACTCAAATCATTGATGTTAAAAGAATCAACATCAAATATGTGTTAATGTAAAACTCAAAAAGAATCAACTTACATAATGATTAGTGGTTACTAAACCTGATAAAGAACCCTAGAAAGCGGAAAGTGTATTTGTAAGATGGCCTTACTTTGATTAAAGGCTTTCTTTCGAGCTGACATTTCCTTGTTCCCACGGAGAGAATGATGGAAACTCAAGCACATATTATATCAGTTAATTTGTTTCCTGAAAAATATATGAGAAAACTTTGTCCAACATTAAAGTTAGAAACACACAAACACCAAAATTTGATTTGTTGTTGCCTAGATATGAGCAGATATGAAGCCAAACAACGTAAGTACATGACAAGAAGAGAGGGAGGAGATGAGATTGACTGGGAAATGATTAAAAAACGGAAGAGCAACAAATATAGGTTCATAAAGAAAAATATTACATGAATTCATGTTGCTTGTGTTGGATTAGGTGTCTAAGCCCATAATTATAATTGGTATATACTTGAATTTATAGTAGCACTGTCCTTTTGGGTTGCCCTCAAAACTAGCAACTGGACAGATGATTTTGGAGAAAGAAATTGATTTATTATTTTATTAATAAATTAAAATAAATGATTTGTTAATATATTATGAGAATGATATATTAGTTAGAAATAGTAATATTTAATTAATATTGAATAAGAAATTAATTGGAATTAATTTTGGGATTAATGGAATTAACTGAAGTGCAGGGACTGAAGTGTAATTGTTCAATAGTTGAACAAGAGGAATCTAGAACCCTCCATTAGGCATGGATAGTTTCTTCACGCCTAAGAGATTCTAGAATAATCCCCGGTGGATAAATAGAAAAGTGGATAATTACCCGGTTTAAGATAATCTTGGATTAGGGCTTATCTAGGGTTTCCTGACTGCAAGATATATACAGCCTAAACCCTAAGATTTTCGGCCACTCTTTCTTTGGAAGGGATAACTGAATTTTCTAGCCTCTCTCCTCCTTCTCAATCATTTTCCTTTGCTAGTGTTGGGTGTGAACCACCAGAGGCGTGACATTTGTGAAGCTTCCTCTCCAGGCTTCAACAACACAAGGATTTGCATTGTTATTACTATAAAAAAATCAAGGTATGATTCTTCTAACCCTATTTGTATTTTACGATAATGTACTAGTGTTCTAGGGTTTCTATTTTGTTGTTCAACTTGTATGTTCAATTAGAGAAAACATAGATCAATTATTACGGTTGCATGCACACATAAGATTTATATGTTTTTCATAATACCCATCAGTTTGTAAAAGGGGAAAAAGTGAAAATTGGACCTTTCATCAACAAAAAGAAATATATTCAAAACATATAACTCTATGAAAGAAGAAATAAGGATAAATAAGTATGGCTACCCATGTTCTGTCATATGAAGATACAAAAATTTTCCCATTGTTGAACAACTTCTGGATTTGTTCTTTGGCCAGATCATGACAAAGTAATCTGGGCAACTAAATCCAATCAGTAATACCATGATAGTAGAATTAACTTGTCCATCTTGTGTAAGAAGCTGCAAACAGAAAAACCTAAATAAAGCCAAGAAATGCAGACTCACAAACTGTGAATCCAGAGATAATCAACCCAACTATGGTATAATCAACTAACTAAACACATAATATTTTTTTTAATTAAAAGATTAAAAATGATTTTTGCAGATTTAAACAGAGGAACCAGATTTCAAAATGTCATATTAGAGTAAAATTTTCAATTTTTTACTCTCTCCTCAACTTCACATTTGCTAAACTTACCTGTATGAGGACCCAATGGATTGTACTACAGGATGCAACAATTAACCACCCGTGAACGATGTGCTCCGTGTGATGAAGTAACCAACATGACATATGATGTGATTTGTGCTATATTTATTGATGTTTCGTCGAGAAATTGATCCCCTAAATCCAGAAGCATCAAAACCCTTTTAAGAAAGTCATTCACATGATCCAACTGAACGTATTTCATCATGAATTTCTTGTCCTTTAACTTCAAGTCGTGGAGAAGTTACCTGAGACTGAAAATGACAGATTTTATGAAAGCGAACCCTTGAAAACAAGCGTTATAGAAAGATGAAGGAATAAAGAGGGAATATGTTTTTAGATCCATTTTAATACGGCATCATCATTGAAAAGGATCTTTGTAGAGTTTAGAGAAGGAACCATAGCTATCCAGGCTGTGTCATACGAAGATAAATAAGTAAAAGAGCATTCCTTTGAATACTTGCATTGATCCAAGCAACCTTAGACGCATTGTGTATTGCACTGATTCATTCCTCCAACCTAGTATGAGTTAGAGCTTGATTTGCCAAATACACATCAGAGTGTGAGAAATGTGAGAGAGAAGGAGCGGTGGGGAAATCAATTTAAAGTCGGAGTAGATTTTCTTTCCTTTTTACTATGACTACATCCTAATTTTAAGGGATTGCATTCAAATCAATTGTTAATGATAGGCAACAGTCCAGGAATAGAAGGAATAGGCCCGACTGAGAGTTAAATGAAAGGGCAGTATCGATAACACACACACACACACACACACACACACACATATATATATATATATATATATATATATATATATATATATATATATATATATATATATATATATATATATATATATATATATATATAGTTGGGTCTAAGAGTTGCGTCATTGGGCCTGTTACCTCGGTCCATAGTTATCACGGTACTGGGCCTGTCTAGCCGTGTTTTTGTCATTAGGGTTTAGTATATAACATGCATGTATGCATCGTCCTCTTTACGCTTTTGATAATTATTATTCCTTCATTGTACTGTAACCCTAGCACACCTCTACAGTCGAAGTTCTTTATCGAGCTCTTCTGAGGTGAAGCATCTTAATCATTCAGCTCTTATTCGATTCATCGTGTGTTGTTTGCTTTTATTATGTTTGTCTAAATCTGTTAAGAATCTAAACGATAATAAAGAATTTATTTCTCATCAATTGGTATCAGAGCAGGAGGCTGTGTAATTCATACGCTTCTCTTATGTTGAAAGAATCTCTTTAGGGTTTCCGCTTTTGTTGAAATCGTTGGAGCCGTCATCTCATTTATTGACGTTGTTCCACGTTTTTGATAAAACCCTAATTCAAACTTTGTAAGTCTGGTTCTTGACAGATATTCAAAACAGGTCATCATGTATCGCGAAGATTCACAAACAAACCCCATCAACATATCCAACAACATCAGATCTACTACGAGAATCCCGATTTTATACACTCAAGATTATGAAGTCTGGACGCATCACTTTGAAGACTATGTTCTTGGTTCAGAGGATAATAGGTATCTAATCTAGGAAGCTATCACCTTGGGTCCGTTTTCTCACTCCTGAACTAATAAATTCATCACAACTCAAAAGGAGTACAATCAACTGATGATCGACGTAGAGAAAGTTCCTCAAGATGAGAAGGACAAACTGATGAGCAACATTAAAGCTATGAGGATGATCAGATTTGCCTTGCAATCAGATACTTTTTGTCTGGTCAGTTCATGCACGACGACAAAACAAATCTGGGATAGGCTTAAGGATCTATATTCCACCGATGAGGATCTGGAGGATTCAATTCAAACACTTCTGCTTTCAGAATTTGGTGACTTCAAGCAAAAGTAAGAAGAAAAGCTCATTCAGGTGTTCGATCGTTTCAATCATCTTCTCAGTAAGATGATCAAGCACGGAATTAGAAGAGAAGTGATCGAACAGATGGTCACTTTTATGAATGGCTTAAGACCCGAGTGGATGGCTGTGGTATCGACTGTGAAAGCTCATGAACAGTTCAAATGCTATTCGTTGGCGAAGCTTGTGGGAATACTCAAGTCACATGAAAGTGTAGTGACTATGGAAACGAAGATGGTGTCTAGTATGGGATCTTTGGCCCTTCTCTCAAAGGGCAAGAACATGGCTGAAGAAGAAGAAGAGTTGGATCTCTCTTAATGTGATATGACAAATGATGAATATGCATTAATGATCTCCAATCCCAAGAAGTTTGCTCACAAAAATTTTCCCACCTCCAAGAACCAAAACTGGAAAGGGAGCTACAGTTCCGAAAAGGCGAAAGAGGAGGTTAAAAACGCTCCTCACCAAGAAGAAGCGAAGAGGAGAACAAGCTTGTAGGTGACTCCAGATATGGCTGCAATTTTTGTCACGGCAAAAATCACTTTGCCAAAGGTTGTATGTTGAGAAAGTTGTCCGAGAAGAAGGATGGAGAAGATGATGAAGCGTATCACCTATGCAAACTGGAAGAAATAAAGAAGAAGAAAACCTCTAACAATTATATGAATGCTTTGATTGTGCAGGAGAACTTGGTTGATGATGAGTTCGGAGGAGTAGAGGTCTGGTCTACCGACTCTGAAGATGAAGAAGTCCGCAAGCCGTCGCATGGCAGAGCTTTTGTGGTGAAGGGAGATAGTGTTGAGTTTGCTGGAAGGTGCTTAATGGTGACTACATGAGTATCACAAATGAGAGGCTACACAATGGATGACAGATTTGATGAGGCGAAGGAAAGTGAAGATAGATGCTTCGCTGCCAAACCATTGGGTGAGCAGATAGACGAATGTGATCAATTGATCAAGAAGGTACAATCTATACTCGAATCATTGAAAATACAAGTTACTAACTATGAAAAGGATTTAAATGAATTAAAATTCAAATTTTCGAGTTTAAGTGGTAGTCTAAAACAAAATCGCCTGGAAAATTCTAACCTAACTGATCAAATCAGCAAGGTATTTTCAATGATTGAGGAAAGGAGGATATGGATAGAGTAGAAGGAAGTGGAGTTAATTAGGGAAAAAGACGAAATAATTTATTTACAACGTGATAATTTGAAGCTTTTGAAACAAAGGAACATTTTTTGCTTAATTGCTAAACGTCTTTATTTCAATATTACTCAGTTGTATTTGAATTGTGAGATTGGATATAAGATTCACAAAATGATTTTGCTTTTCCTTGAATTAAAGGAAGACGAAATAGACGCAAATTGCTATAAGTGTGAATCGATTGTCTCATTAGAAGAAACTTCTGACGCCTACAGATTTGGTCTGGACAAAATCGAGTCCTTTATCAAGTCCAAAGACCATAAGGACATGCTTAAAAACCTATTGGACAAAAATGATAAATTAAAAATCAAGACCGAAACCATGCAGAAATTTGACACATTGAGTACCAAGTTGAGTTCAGAAAACAAGATAAATGTGGACAACACATCTGAATTTGACGAGGACAGTGATATGAGTGAAATATCTGTAGAGGATGTGGTTGACTGTTCAGAATTTGTCAAAAGAGAACCCACCAAAGGTCTTATTTCTGAAAATTCAGTTGAGTTCGCTCGGATATCCCATGAAAAAGTCAAAATTCTAAAAGAGAAGGTTGTGGTATATCAAAAGGTAAAAACAGTACGAAACCAGGTATACACCACAACAGGAGTTACTCAGAAACACACCACCGAACTTACAACCATAGTAAACGAAGACAAGGCAGGAGGCTGTGATGATTATTTTTGGTCCGCTTCAATTGACAATACAGATGAAACTGTTGGTTTATCAGAAAGAACCTCATGGAGAGTCAAAGGTAGATACATGGCAGAACCACTCAACAAGCCAACAAGCTTTGATGTACAAAGCACAAGTCGTACTAAATGAATTCAAAGTGAACCTGAAAAGGCAACAAGTGAAACCTCTTCATTGAGGAGAAAAACTCGTGCAGAAAGACCAAAGCCAAATGTAAACATTCACAAATCTCAGAAGCAGCTTGCTGAACAGAAACGCCAGCGAAACAGGAGATATCAAAAGAATCTCAATGAAAGGAAGCAGTTTTGGCACTCCCAAAACCCCGATTCTGTTCGCACAGAAAATGCGTCCAATCACAAGGCGAAAGATATTTCTAAGGCTAACTTTGATCCATGCACTCAGTGTCAATCCTGTAGTCAAACGAACCGAAGAAGCAATGTCGGTCTCAAATCTAGCAGTGACAAGAATCGAAAGAGCAGTTTCCGTCCTAAATCCCAACCTCCTCATTCTCAACCAAAGAAAATCCTAACAAGGATATCAAGGGAAAAGGAAAGCTCGTTTCAGAATATGAAACGCAAATGAAGAAGACGACAGCTCACAATAGGAAACAAGAGAACAAGTTTGTTAAGAATAAAAATAAAATTCCATAATCTGATTCAAACAAATCAAAAGCTAACAAAATTAATGTTTTCACCATCAAAAGGAAGGGCGAAACCACTTTAATAACACGAACATATATGGTTGATCTTTCTATTGCTATTCTTTGTTCTGTAAAAAGCTCACGTGCACCCAAGCAACTTTAGGTTCCTAAATCTGCTTAATTTTTGTAGGTTATCAGTGACGAGCAGTTCGACGACGAATGGTATATTGATAGTGGCTGCTCGCGTCACATGACAGGGAGAAGGGAAGAGCTGAGGGAGTTTCGGGCTCTAAAAGATAGTGGTTGTGTCAAGTATGGAAACAACTCATATGGCACAATAAAAGGCTATGAAATGATAACGAATGGAGATTTTTCCATTCGAAAGGTGGCCTACGTGGAAGGATTGCAACACAATCTCATAAGTGTCTCACAATTGGTAGTAGGGACTGGCCTGAAGGTCTCATTTGATGATGAAGGATCCAAGATCATTGAAAAGAAAACTAAGACGATTCTGTTGAAGTCCCAACGCAAAGGCGAGATGTATCCATTAAATCTAAACCCAATACGAGGGAAGCCTGCTGTATGTCTTCTAACGAAAGCACATTCTGATGAAAGCTGGCTATGGCATCGAAGACTCTCACACCTTAATTTCAAAGACATCAACAAGCTGGTTCTTGGTGATCATGTGAGAGGACTGCCGCTTCTAAAGTTTGACAAGGAACATTTTTGTCCTACATGCGAAATATGAAAGCAAAGCCGGAAGAGTCATCCCACACGTGTTAACACAAACATAATCGAACCTCTTGCGCTTCTACACATTGATCTGTGTAGTCCATCAGCCAGAGAAAGTATTAGTGGTAATAAGTACATTCTTGTTATTGTCGATGATTTTTCACGTTTCACTTGGGTTTTCTTTCTTAAACAGAAATCATAAGCAACTCCACAACTCAAAAACTTCATAAAACAGGTGGAAGTAAAGCTGAGAAAGATAGTGAGAAATGTCCGAAGTGACAATGGGATAGAGTTAAAAAACAACGACTTTGAAGAATTTCTGGCCGAAAAGGGAGTAACTCACAAATTCTCCGCTCCCTACACTTCACAACAAAATGGTGTCGTTGAAAGGCGAAACCGTTTGTTGTGCGAAGCCGCCCGAACTATGCTCAACTTCGCTTCTCTACCGCTGTACTTCTGGGCTGATGCGATTTCTGCTGCTTGTTATACCCAGAGCCAAACCTTACTCAATAAGATTTTTTCTATCACACCGTATGAAATTCTGAATAATCGCAAGCCTAATGTTAAATTCTTCCATGTCTTTGGTTCTAGGTGCTTCATTTTTAACTCTAAAGAGAACCGAAACAAGTTTGATGTGAAGGCAGACGAAGGGATTTTTCTTGGCTACTCTCTTACCTCCAAGACATATAGGGTTCTGAATAAAAGATCAAAGAAGATAGGAGAAACCTATTATGTCACATTTTATGACAATTACGTGAAGAAACTTAAACCAAATAGGTCTAGTCACAACTCCTATATCAAACCTGTTTGAAGAGTACATGTGGCTCTTTGATGAACCGGAAAATGCAATTGTTTCTGAAGCGAAAGCAGCTGATAACAAGGTTGAAAACCTGAAGGAGATAATCAAAGAAGTTGCAAAAGCCATGACAAGTGAACCTCAAGCTCCTATCGAACCCAAAGCTCCAAGCGAACCCAAAGCTCCAAGCGAACCTCAAGCTCCTAGCGAACCCAAAGGTCCAAGCGAACCTCAAGCTCCTAGAGAACCTGTTGGGTATATTATGTTGCGTCATGGGCTTAATATTGTATATCCGGTATGGGCCTGTCCATCCGTGATTATTATGTAGGGTTTAGCTATAAATAGTGCATGCATGTATGCCTTAGATACGGTCGTGATTATTGTGATTATTGCTTTGTAACCCTAAACACCTCTACAGTCGAAGTTCTTAATCGAGCTCTTGTGAGGTGTTGAAGTTTAATCATTCGACATCAGTTAAACCAATTCCTGTGTTCTTCATTACATCATTTATTGTTTATCTGCTTAGAATCTATCGATCCTACTAGAACTTTGTTCTAACAATTGGTATCAGAGCAGGAGACTGTGTGATCAATACACATTCCTTCTGTGTTAAGAATTCTTTAGGGTTTCCGCTTTTATCGAATATATAGAAGCCATCTTCTTCCTGTCGACGGTAACTCTTGTGTTTGATAAAACCCTAATGTCAAGTTTATAGGTCTGATTCTAAGGAAAGGCTCACCATATCTCACGAAGATTCTCAAACAAATCCCATCAACATCTCTAACAACATTGGATCCACTACAAGGGTTCCCATTCTTTACACTCAAGACTATGAAGTGTGGGCGCATCACTTTGAAGATTACGTAGTTGGATCTGAAGATAATGGTTATCTCATCTGGGAAGCTATCACGCTTGGGCCGTTTGTTCACTCTTGAATGAACAGGACTGTAAAGACTCAAAAAGAATATAATCAGCTCGTGGCGGACGTAGAAAAGATGCCACAGGATGAAAAGGAAAAGGTGTTGTGTAATGTGAAAGCTATGAGAATGATCAGATTCGCACTACAATCTGACACTTTTCGGTTAGTGGGTTCATGCACGATGGCAAAAGAAATCTGGGATAGGTTGAAAGAACTCTACTCTACCGATGAAGATCTAGAACACTCTATTCAAACCTTGTTGCTCTCAGAATTTGGAGTTTTCGAACAGAAACCAGAAGAGAAACTGATACAAACCTTCGATCGCTTCAATCATCTCCGTAGCAAGATGATCAAGCATGGTATAGAAAGAAAACAGATTGAGAAAAAAGTTACCTTCATGAATGGTTTGAGACCAGAATGGATGGCAGTGGTTTCAACGGTGAAAGCTCACAAACAATTTAAATCATATTCGCTAGCTAAACTAGTGGGTATACTTAAATCCCATGAGAGTGTGGTAACCAAGGAGGCGAAGATAGCTTCAGGTGTGGGATCGTTGGCCCTTGTCTCAAAAGGCAAAAGTGTTGCAGAAGAAGAGGAGGAGTCATATATGTCTGAGTGTGACCTTACAAGCGAAGAATATGCAATGATGGTCACCAAGCCAAAGAAGTTTGCACGAAAGAAGTTCCCCGTCAACAAGAACCGAAACTGGCAAGGAAGTTACAGTTCTGAGAAGGTGAAAGAAGAAACGAAGAAAACCTCTCAAAAGGATGGCGACAAGAAGGAAAGCAAGCTTACAGGAGACTCTGGATTCGACTGCAATTACTGTCATGGCAAGAACCACTTTGCCAAAGATTGCATGCTGAGGAAGATGGCTGAGAAAAGGGATGGTGACGATGATGAGGCGTATTACATGCGAAAGTTGGAAGAAATCAAGAAAAAGAAGGCAACTAACAGTTCAATGAATGCCTTGATTGTGCAGGAGAATGAGGATGAAGTTCGGTGGCATTGAAGTCTGGTCAACCGATTCTGAGGATGAAGAAGTGAGAAAGCCCACACATGGGAGAGCTTACGTGGCAAGGGATAATGGTTCGGCTGGAAAGTGTTTAATGGTTACTGCTGGAATTCCAACCAAAAGTGAGCTTAAGGAGCCGAACCTGAATGAGGACAAGTGTTTTGCAGCCAAGCCCGTGAGTGAGAAGATCAACGACTGTGATCGGCTGATCAAAAAGGTACAATCCATCCTTGAATCACTTAAAGTTCCAGTAACAAATTATGAAGAAGAATTAAATGAATTAAAATTTAAATTTTCTAACTTAAGTGGTAGTATCATGCAAACTCGCTTAGCGAACTCTAACCTAACTGACCAACTCAGCAGGGTGTCTTCAAAGAGTGAGGAGAGAATGATGTGGATTGAGCTGAAGGAGATGGAGTTAAATAGGGCTAGGGATGAAATTATTTATTTGCAACGAGACAATTTAAAATCTTTGAAACAGAGGAATTTTTTTTGCTTAATTGCTAAATGCTTATATACAAATATTGCTCAGTTGCACTTAAATTGTGAAATAGGGAAAAAGATTCATAAGATGATCTTACCCTTCCTTGAATTTAAGGAGGATGAGGTCATCGCTGAATGTGAATCCATAATGTCCTCAGAAGAGACATCCGGTGCTTATAAAATCGGACTGGACAAGATAGAGACCTTCATTGACTCTAAGGAACATAAGTGTATGCTTAAAAATATTTTAGATGAAAATGATAGGTTAAAAATTAAGTCTGAGACCGTTCAATCATTTGACTCGTCTAACGCCAAATTAATTTCAAAACATAAAATGAATATAGAAAACACGTCTGAATTTGATGAGGAAAGTGAGATGAGCGAAATTTCGGTAGAAGATGTGGTTGATTGCTCTGAATTTATGAAGAGCAAAACCAAGAGTAAGAAACCCCTTATATCTGAAAACTCGGTTGAATACGCTCGCATGTCAAAGGACAAGCCACAGAAACTCAAAGAGAAAGCATTGGTTTATCAAAAGGTTCAAACTGTGGCAAATCAAGTATATGCTGTTACAGGGGTCACTACAAAACAAACTGTAGAATTGAAAATCTTGGTCGACACAGACAATGCTGAAGAATCAAAGAATCAAGTATAAAACGAATCAGAGTATGAAATCAATTATGAATGCGAGATTGAACACCAGATGTAAATATAATCTTGTTTCAGCTCTATTACACTTTCGAATGTTTACAGAGTACAAAGAGAGGTCTGTAAAAAACTCTTATCTAACTCTAGTAAATATCCCTATTTATAGGGAACTGAAAGCGTACAAAAAACATACTAAGGCATAGACACTTAGGCTTCGAATAAAAGTGCCTCAGTAAAATAGATTACAAAACATTCGAAGAGTTCAAAATACATTTCGACTAATTACAACAATTCGACCCTTACAATCTCCCCCTTTGTAATCATAGTCGAAATCCTTAATTTGTAAGAAGCGTGATAGAATACAGTAACACTCTTCGAATCTCTGTGTACCAGGAGATTATCTTCTTCATCTCTTTCTTATCTCCTTCATTATTCTTCCTACAATGATTCATACGAACAATTAAGTTCGTATATTGAGACGTTGAATACCTCTCCACTTCGCATGCTTGGAATAAGAATCGTTTAGCTCTTCCAGCTTTGTCTTTTCCTGCAAAGACCATTCCAAAAGGCTTCAAACAGATTTCACCATCATCATACTTTTTCAAATCTGCTTGAGTCTTCGTAGGAGCCATTGGTGCTTTTATTTCCATTCCTTTAGCTGTAGCTAACTCCACATCTGTTAGTGCCAAGCACTCATAATAATTTTCGATGAAAATCTTGATGTGAGCAACCCCAAGCTTGAATTCATCCGGTTCAGTGTTTTGAAGATACGAAAATGATTTATCTTTCAAAATCAATGCAACTTGTATAAGATCATACAAGTTCATTAATGGAAAATCTGCAATTGTAAATTCGCAAATATTTCCATTTGCCCTGGCAACCACATACTTGATGTTCTGAACTATGTTTTCGAACACCACATCCTTTTTCACACTTATAACTTTCTTGATCTTTATCAAAGACCAAACTTCCTTAGGGGCTTTTGCAAGAACAACATGAAATCGAATTTTCATGTGTGTACCTTCATCCTTTTCTTTAAAATTTCCTGCTGCTTTGAATTGTGGCATGATGAACATCATTTCGTTTATTGGAAAATCCAGCTGGCTAGCATCAGTATTCGTGACCAAATAACTTTGTTTTGGTTTCTTCTTAAACGAATACATGTGATTATACGCTACCTTGGCCTCAATTGCTTCGTAATTGTAGTGTTTGGATGGATCACCTTTGTCCATTCCCTTCGATCACTAGCACGCTGAGTCATAATGCTTTGAATCAACCTCAGTTTTTCGATTTCAGCTTCTGCTTCAGCCTTCTTTTCTTCTTTCGACTTTTCCACAACAATCGATTTCCCTTTATCTTTCAAGGCTGAATTATCAATTACCTCTTTTGGTTTCGAACCACTCTCACCAGTCTCCGTAGATTTACCAATCATAATTCCTTTCGAAATAGGTCTTGTAATAGGCATCGTTGTAACAACTGTTGAAGTAATCAGCCCAACAGAAACTATAACTGGCTTTGTTGTTGGGATCTTTGAAGAAAATACTGTTCTTACAACTTTCGCATCTTCATTACTCACCTTCGACTCACCATTTTTTCTTTCTCCCCCTTGCACCCCTGTGAAAACAGGTGGGGCATATGTTGTTGGAAGAAGGCTTGTAATGCGAAATATAGGAGCAAGTTGCTTGTTGAGAAGTGCTTCGAATTGTAAGAATTTTTGAGATAAAAATTCAGGAGTAATCAGGGAAGAAGAAACCGGCTGGACTGATAGATCTTTTAACTCCTTTAACAAAGTAATCACTTCGAAAAAGTTTGTATTTTCGTTTGTTGAAAGTAGAGTGATTTGAGGACTCATACTTTCATATAATTTGACAAATCTTGTGACTGCGTCACAAATAATATCAACCTTCTGATTCATAGATGCATAATCTTGTTGAACATTTGCAATCTCTTTTTGCATATCTTCGCGGAGTTCACGAATTTGCAAATTGACATCTTCCCACACTTTCTTCACTTCTTGAACAAAGAGAACATGCCTTTCCCTTGTGACATTCTTCAATTCTTTCACATCACTGGCAAACTTCGAATTTTGAGAATTGATCCGTAGTTCATTATTTTGATCACTATGATCAACCTTCTCCAAAATTCGTGATTCAGAGTCTGTAAGCATCCCATATACTTTACTCATAACTCTGGCTTCGAACAATTTCAACATCGACTCAACCTCCAAACTTGAAACAGACGAACCACTCCCCAGATCAGCTTGAGATTGAATTACAGAATTCAACTTCTGATTCAAAATTTTAAATTGCTTCATGGTCATCAGCATATGATCTGGAAACGCCTCTTCGTCTTCATCAAACTCCAATTCCTCAAACATGCCTCCAAACCCCTCAGTATCAGTTTCTGTCTCCATAAAAACAGTTTCTTGAACAGTCGAATTAGGTTTGGGTGTGTCAGTGGATTGAGAAGAAAAAATAGAAGTGAATGGTTGATTGATAATATTTTCGAAGGTAGGGGAATCAGTGGTTGATGTAATGGGAATAGTGGATTGTGGTAAAGAAACAATACTTTCGAAGGGAGCAGAAGTAGATTGACCTTGAGCTTCATTCTTCGCATCTCCGTCACCCATATTGACATTTGCATCCGTATCAGATACGTTTGCAGGGATGCCTGAAGTTCGTACCTCCTCAGAAACTGATTTGGCATCCGAATCTTCGGGTGGTATGACGATTGTCTGCTCAGGAGTTGAACTTTGTACATGAAGAGTGACGTCTGGTGTTTCAGGAACTCTTTCATCATCATCTTCTGTAGACTCAGTAGAAAGCATAAGCTTTCGTGTCTTCTTCGTCTTCTTCTTAGATATGTGTTTAGCCATATCTGTAGCCCTTCGCTTATTTGATGATGGAGAAACAGGCGCTGGCATTTCTCGAAACAAAACACCCTGATGAGTAACGTGAAGCTTTCGTACTACATGAGATGTTGGAGACTTACGTAGATGCGAAGACATCTTTTTGATTCTTCGAAACATACCAGTCTTCGAAGGAATAACCACTTTCTCTTGAGACTCAGGAACAACAGGTTTAATTATTTGAGTCTCTACAATTGACACTTCTTGAACCACAGACTCTTCAACTGTAACTGGCTTCTTCTTTGTAGATTTCAAAGATTGCGAATCCTTAGTGTGCTTTTCAGAAGAATCCGGTTCAGGCTTCTTCGATCGTTTAGATTTCTTTTCTTCTCTTGGCAACAATTTCCCAGTTGGAACATTAGAATCCACAGTTTGCAAATATGCCACTAAGACTGAATTCGAAGGATCAACTCTTTTGAGCATAGCATCAGGAATACGAGCAACAAATGGAAAATCCTCAGCACTATCTGGAACTTCCTTCGGATAGTGATACGATTGAAAAACAACTTTGTCCTCATCATTGGGTACCAAAATCCATTCCTTGTTGTAAAAGTATTGCAAAATCAAGCTCCAGTATCTTGCACACGAAATACCATGAATAACATTCGTGTGTTCTACACTCTTTTGGAATTTCTTCCACAATTGTGTAGAATAGTCCACTTGAAGATCATAATATATACCAGCAACCATTGCATACACTTCCATTCTTCCTTTATCCAGACCAACTGTTCTCCCAGTTAAACATCTTAGAAAAATACCAAATAAGAAATTCCATAGTCGTGGAAGACCAGATTTCTTAAGATCACTGATATTTGATAGTGGAGACTGATATCCCATCTCATTAAACATATTAATGATTTGAGGGAATGTGAAAGCAACATATGGAGGTGAATGCGGAATTTCAAGAATTTGGAAAAAGAGTTTCTTGGATAGCCTGACCTTTTTGTCATTCACCAGATGGAAATTAATTGTATTAGAAGCTTTGTTGTAAGTAGCAATTGATCCTGCTTGAGAAAGCCAAGACAGTGGAACAGAGAATGAATTGAACATCGCCGTAGACAAAACGGAGTTCTTCAAAGCAACGATTAGCATCTTCAATTCTTCCAGGTATTGAGAAAGATCACCCTCCAAGTAATAGTTTGTTGCTTGAATCTTCATTATTGGTAATGAAGTGACATCTTCAGTGGTTTGAGAAGGATCAGCATCAACATGAACATAAGTCGCCATTGTTAGGATTTGAAGACTTTGATTCTCAGAGAATTTGGGAATTTTTCTTTTTGATCGCGTAAACTGATAATAAACCCTTGAATCCCCTTTTATATGTAACCATGAAGTTTGAATTTGAAGCGGGATATGTATTTAATGATATCCGACGTGGCACCTTGAAAATCGGACCATTACTGCGTAAAAGTAGCCATGCGTCAAAAAGTAGTTGTCACATCTCCTTGAAAACCGGACAGAATACCATACGTCATTTATAAACAGCATGTATTGTTATCCCTAAGAAGTTTGTAACCGTCAGAACCCTTCGAATGGAAGCAAGGCTCTTTCACTTTTGGGATGAAAAGCGAAGTCATATGCCAGAAGTTTGAAATCATCAGCCTGAGTTGGTATTACTCAAAGCCTCAAGTATTTCGTGAGTGCAGTGTTCCAAAGAATGTAGACGAGAAACAAAGATAATAAAAATTTGGGATATTGTGATGTCAAAATATCAATTTGACACAAAAGCAGATGAAATCTCGGGCAAAGATTGCTTCATTAATCATTAAGAAAAATGATCAATAGCTTGTGTAGGTTCCCGTGAATTACAATCGAGTACTTGTTGATAAGTATCGAAGGGCTTCTTTTATAATGCTTCGTGGGTAGTTAAAAAAAATTCGTTACATGTCATCCTAAACATAAGGTGAGAAATTTTAACAGAAATTACTTGTTTAACCAGTGTAGTCAGTGACAAGTTTTCTTTGAAAAATTTTAAGTGACATTGAATTTCGAATGAAACTCACACGGAAATAATATTCAAGAAAAAAATTTGTGCTGGATCTTGTTGGGTAACAAACATCATGGGTTTCGAATGTTTGATCAAGACCACTCATTCGAAATGAATATGATTTGGAGTTTCAAATTTTGGTACTGAAACAAATGTTTCGTGAAAATCTGGAACATTGTTCCCCGTCAATTCCTTAAAAGTGTAGTGAAAATTGGGTTTCACTTTCATCACGGTCTCATGATGTCAGATCATAAACATAGATTTTTGATATGTCTAAGTCTCGATGGGTTTGATCAGAGACCTCTCGGACATATGTCTTCGTGTGTGATCGTGTAAGAACTTTATAGGTGAAAAAGATTGATGTAAGACACGAAAAGTACCTCTGTTATTTTTGGACAAAACAGTAAACTCTTAACTCATTTTGAGAAGAGTCAGGTAGCTCAGAGACTAATGTGAATATAAGCCTGATTGGGAAGAAATTTTCGTATGAATAATTCCATTAAGGCTTTCGTACACACACATTGAGTCATTGGAGGCTTTGGACAACATGCAACAGCATGCTTCTAGGGACAACTTAGCGACTTCAAGTGATGAAAAATGTATTGATTCATACGAAAAATGTACCTGACCCTAGAACTGCAAACATAATCCACTGTATATCGTCATTATTATCTGCAACAAAATACTAAAAAGAAATAAGAATCAAAATATTTTTGTTGTTTTGATTTTTCGAAAATAGAAACAGAACAAAAAAAAATCTTTTTGGGTTTTTGATTTTTCGAAAAATGAATAACAAAACAAAAGAAAATCTTTTTGGATTTTTGATTTTTCGAAAATTGAATGACGAAACTAAAGAAAATCTTTTTGGATTTTTGATTTTTCGAAAATTGAATGACAAAACTAAAGAAAATCTTTTTGGATTTTTAATTTTTCAAAAATTGAAAATAAACTGTACTTGTTGCAAAAATACAAAATTTTATGATCCCCTTATAAGTGACAAATGTACGAATTCGAAGGGGTCGAAGCGTTGACTATGAATAGTAACCTCTGAATCAACCCTTAAAATAAGTGACAAATTTACGAATTCGAAGGGGTCGAAGCGTTGACTATGAACAGTAACCACTGAATGCTAACGGTTATTGCTTTGTCTTTCATTCAGCGCCTCTGAATCATTCCTGGTCATTCATCATTCGCCTTTTTCACATGGAACAGAATTTCCATCGATCATTCCTAGTCCTTCTATAATTTTCACAAGGGATTTTTCATCTAAAGGTTTCGTGAAAATATCAGCTAACTGATCAGTTGTTTTCACGAAATGTACTTCAATATTTCCATCCTCCACATGATCCTTGATGAAATGATAACGAAGTGCTATATGTTTAGTCTTCGAATGTTGCACATGATTATGACAAATTCTTATTGCACTTTGAGAATCACAATATAATGGAATCTTTTTCATATTGATTGCATAATCACGCAATTGACTTTGAATCCATATAATTTTTGAAGTGCAAGCAGCAGCAGCCTCATATTCTGCTTCAGCTGTTGAAATTGATACACATGTTTGCTTTTTCGACTGCCAACTCACCAATTTGCCATCGAGAAATTGACATCCACCACTTGTGCTTTTTCTATCACGATTACACCCACCCAAGTCTGCATCCGAATATGCTTGTACAAAGAACCCAGTTTTCGAAGGATACCACAATCCTAACGAAATTGTTCCTTTAAGATACCGAAATATATTCTTCACAGCAGTGAGATGTGGTTCTCATGGATTTGACTGATACCTTGCACAATTACAAATAGCAAAACATGATATGAGGTCTACTTGCTGTAAGATAAAGTAATGAACCAATCATGCTCCTATAAAGAGTTATGTCAACTACAGGTTTATCTAACGAAGGTGTCAACTTTATGCAAGTTGCCATTGGAACTCGTAACTTTGTGCTATTCGTCAATCCAAACTTTTCTAGCAGATTCTTCGTTTATTTTTCTTGATTAATAAAAATTCCTTCTCTGCTTTGACGAATATTCAATCCAAGAAAATTATTGATTTTTCCCATCATGCTCATTTCGAACTTACTTTTCATCAAATATTTGAATTCTCTAGATAAAGCAGGGTCAGTTGAGCCAAAAATAATATCATCAACATAAATTTGAAAAAGCATTAGATGATTCCCAACTTTCTTTCGAAACAATGTGGGATCAACAGATCCTTCTTTAAATTTAGATTGTTTCAAAAATGAAGTAAGAGTTGCATACCATGCTCGTGGTGCTTGTTTCAAACCATGAACTGCCTTATCTAAAATGTAAACATGATCTGAAAATTCCTCGTTAATAAAACCTGGGGGTTGTTCCACGTAAACTGTTTCTTCAAGCTCTCCATTTAAAAATGCACACTTTACGTCCATTTGATAAACATCAAAGTCTTTGTGAGCTGCATAAGCCAGAAATATACGAACCGCCTCGAGTCTGGCGACAGGGGCAAAAGTTTCTTCATAGTCGATTCCTTCTTGTTGTGAATATCCTTTAACAACAAGTCTGGCTTTGTTTCGAACAATATTTCCATCTTTGTCGGTTTTATTTTTAAAAATCCATTTTAACCCGACAATCGAAACATTTTTAGTTTTAGGAATTAATCTCCAAACCTTGTTTCCTTCAAATTCAGACAATTCAGATTGCATTGCAACAACCCAATCTGAGTGTTCCATTGCAACCTTAACTGTTTTTGGTTCAATTTTAGAGATGAAAACATTGAACATGCAAAATTCTTGATGAGTATTCAATACCTCATTCTTTGCACGAATTTGAGCTCTTGTTAAAACACCCTCTTGTGGATTCCCAATTACTTGATCCTTCGGATGATCTCTTGTCCACTTTTCCATTGGCGGATATGCTGGATCAAATTCCAAAGGTGCATCTTCGTATATATCATCATTCTCTAAACCTGCAATCGAACAAACATCATCAAAATCATTATTATTTTCAATGTTTTCTAAATGCTCCCCCTCAACATTATGCTCCCTCTCAACATCATGCTCCCCCTCAACATCAGCATTCAATCTTTCTTTCTCCCCCTCGAATGAATGCTCTCCCTCATCTAAAGTATTCGAATCCAAGTGCTCCCCCTCCACTGGATTGTTTTGCATACTTTCGCCTTTCTCTGGAGAAGTTGATGTTGAATCATCAGTAAGCTTCGTTAGTTCAGAGAGATGATTATCATTTGCATTTATTTCAGCATCAACAGCATGATCTGAAATTCCAAAAATTAAATCATAATCAATATCTAAGGTTTGTGAGGATTCAGATTCATCTTGTATGTTTTTTAGAATTGGATGATTTTCAAACTGCGATGTAGTTTGTTTAATGTAGTAATCATCAAATGTAAGATTAAAAGTGTCTTCAACTTTTCGTGTTCTTTTATTCAACACACGATATGCGACTGAATTATGCGAATATCCCAAGAAAATCCCTTCATCTGCTTTTGCTTGAAATTTCGTAAGATTATCCTTGAGATTCATAATGAAGCACCTGCATCCGAAAACATGGAAAAATTTGACGTTAGGTTTTCGATTGTTGAGAATTTCATATGGAGTTGTGTTAAAACGACGATGAATGAAAGATCTGTTTTGAGTAAAACATGCGGTGGATACGGCTTCAGCCCAAAGGTATTGTGGAAGATTCGCATATGCCAGCATAGTCCTTG
The DNA here is from genome assembly GCF_052849685.1 of Lactuca virosa. NCBI lineage: Eukaryota > Viridiplantae > Streptophyta > Magnoliopsida > Asterales > Asteraceae > Lactuca > Lactuca virosa. The sequence continues at coordinate 188,931,119 of NC_136428.1, read as the reverse complement.
CTGCTTCGCATAGAGACCTATTTCTTCGTTCAACAACACCAGTTTGTTGTGGTGTGTATGGAGATGAAAAATTATGCGAAATCCCTTTGTCCACCAAAAATGAATCAAGGACATTGTTCTTAAATTCAGTTCCATGATCAGTCTTAATTTTTCGAACAATCTTCTTCAATGTTGTTTCCATCTTTTTGATAAAGTCAATCATGATTTGTCCAACTTCAGATTTAAGCCTGAGAAAATAAACCCACGTAAATCTGGATAAAGTCATCAACAATAACTAAAATGTACCTTTTCTTGTTGAGAGTTGAAACTGTCGAAGGACCACACAAATCAATATGTAAGAGCTCCAAAGGTGCGACAATTTTCGAATCTATCGTAATTGGATGACCTTGTTTATGTTGCTTTCCAACTTCACAAGCTGCACATAAAGAATCATTGTCAAATTTAGTACAGGTAAACCTCTTACCAGATCTTGTACCACAAGTTTATTGATGTTTCGAAAATTGAGATGAGAAAGTCTTCGATGCCATAGCCAACTTAAGTCTGATGTTGCTTTCGAAAGAAGACATATAGCAGGTTTCCCTACTATCGGATTGATGTCCAAAGTGAACATGTCACCTTTCCTTTTTGATTTCAGTAACACTTCTTTAGTGTTGATAGTTCAGATTTATGTCGATGACATCATCTTCGGCTCCACGAATCCCAGCTTAACGGCTGAGTTTAGGAAGTTGATGGAGACTAAATTTGAAATGAGCGCAATGGTCCGATTAATTTTTTCCTTGGTTTGAAAATAAGACAGGGTACAGAAGGCATCTTTATCAACCAGGAGGCCTACACGAAGAATTTGCTGGCAAAGTTCAGTATGACGGGAGATTCAAAAGTGAAGGTTCCTATGGCGTTTGGCACAAAGTTAACACCATCTCTGGAAAAACCTGCCGTTGACGTAACACTCTATCATCAAATGATAGGGTCTCTTATGTATCTAACAGCTAGTAGACCAAGCATTATGTTTTCTGTTTGTTATTGTACCAGGTTTCAAGCAAATCCAAGAGAACCTCACATGGTTGCTATGAAAAATATTTTCCGTTATCTGAAGCGAACCTCTTCTCTCGGTCTTTGGTACCCGGCTAAATCTGGATTCTTTGTTCAAGCCTTTTCTGACGCCGATCTTGGAGGATGTGGTCTGGACCGAAAGAGCACAACTGGTGGATGCGAATTCCTTGACGGTAAACTTGTTAGCTGGCAGTCCAGGAAGCAAACCTGTGTGTCTCTTTCAACAGCCGAAGCTAAGTACATAGCTGCAGCATCCTGTACCTCACAAGTGATATGGATTCAAAGCCAACTAAGAGACTATGGACTAATTATGAAAAAATACCTCTCTATTGTGACTCAGAAAGTGCAATAAGAATATGTCACAATCCAGTGCAACACTCAAAGACAAAGCATATTGCACTAAGATACCATTTCATCAAGGACCATGTAGAAGATGGGAACGTGGAAGTACATTTCGTTCGGTCCTCTGATCAACTGGCTGACATATTCACTAAATCCTTACCAGAAGCAAGCTTCAATAAAATTTTACAAGGTTTGGGAATGATGGAAGCAGAGTCGGTACCGAATCCTCAAACCTCTCTCTGAAAATTAGACAAGCGAAATAGAGCGACCGCTCGGTCTATTTCGGTTCCGGATTTTTCGGGAACCGAAATGAACCGAACGCTCAGCTTATTTCGGCTCCATAATTTTCGGGAACCGAAATGAACCGAACGCTCGGCTTATTTCGCTCCATAATTTTCGGGAACGGAAATGAACCGAACGCTCGGTGTATTTCGGCTCCGGAATTTTAGGGAACCGAAATGAACTGATCGCTCGGCTTATTTCGCTTCATTCTTTTAAGGTTTGGTTTTGGCTGTATATTCTGTACATTTTTTTTAAGTCAATTTTTTTTAAGTAATTTTTTTTTATTTTTCTGTTTTTATTTTTCAGAAAATTCAAAAATTCAAAAATATTTTTATTTTTCTGTTTTTATTATTTTTCAGAAAATTTTAAATCCAAATATATTATTTATTTATTTATTATTATTTATTATTTATTATTTTTTTTGTTTGTTTTGTTTGTTTTGTTTGGTCCGTTTGTTTATTCTTTTTGCTAGGTACCAAGTGCATTTTCGGAATACAAGTTGGAGCTAGGGCAGGTATGATTCTTTTGCTATGAACTAGTTAAGTGTCCCTAGAAGCATGCTGCTACATGTCGACCGAAGCCTCTAAGACTAGGAGCAACGCCTTAATGAATTGATCTATACCTATCGTTTCTTCCTAATCAGGCTGATATATCCACTCCTGTCAAGAGCTACCTTACTCTTCTCAATGAGTTAAGAGTTTTCTGCTTTTTCACGTTTATATAGCAGAGGTACTTTCGGTTCCTTAACCACCTCCCTTACATTCTCCATCTACTTTCGGTTCCACAAGGTAACCCTTGAGACTCTCAGATATTACTACTAAGGTTTATGGTTACACAAAATCTGTGTTTATGATCTTAGTTGCGTACACCACGTGCTAAGTGAGACCCAAAATCCAACACCAATAATGAATTGATGGTGAATTTTTATATTCAAGATCTTACTTGTCACCTAACGAAATCTCATTTTATTTTTGAGTGGTCTTTTATGAAATTGTCTAACACCAAGGCATTTCTTCCCAAAAAGATCCAGTTTATTTTTGTTTTTGAGAATTTTATAAAATCATTAGTCACATGAAAATATATCTAACCTACTTGTTCAACAGATCACATCGCTCTCACAAGTACTTCATCCAACGTTCGGTCTTATGTTAAGTATCGATGTTCGGTTGAAGATAAGCCACCCTTTACAAACTTTATTTAAAAGAAGCCTTTCGGTGTTTCTTTACAAACACTCGATCATATTTTGAAGGAAGCGATTCTTGCCCGGGATCATCTGCTTTATGTCTTATACAAGACATCACTCACATCCTATACACTTTTTGCTTTATTTCTTAATTTTTGGCACACTCTTGCACGAAAATACTTTGTGTTTTCCAAACTTCTGATCGATGTTCCTTATGGATTTTTTAAAGTTTGATTTTGGCACGACATTGGAGAAAAGGGGAATTTGAAACGATGATTTATGGATAAGATTTTGGGCGCGTGAATTTGAACGGTTCCTAAACCCACGCTTGATGACGTTTATCTAGGGAAACCAACCTGTCACATCGTGCTTTTTCAGGCGACGTTTCAGTGATCGAATCATCATCATGAGGTTTCTCTCTCCTGGCAACGGTATATAAAGGGTTTCTTGCACCATTTGTCTCTTTTTACCGTCTTCAAAATCTCTCAAATACACCAGGCGATTTGAAACTGTTCATCTTCTTCCCTACATCAACAATGGCAGATTCATCATCAGTTCAAGAACAGACTGCTTCGTCCTCATTGCTCGTGATCAAGCCCAATCAGAATTTGATTATTCAACTTAACCCCTTTCTGTACGATTCATACATGCTGCAGGTTGTGGAGTGTCTCAAATACTCTCCACTGGTTATCGCATTAACGCAGGAGGAATCTGTTCCGATGTCATTCTTATCACAAGTCTACTCTACTGCCTCATATGACAAGAACAAGGAGAGGATCTACTTCGAAATCTTCTCTCACAAAACATCTATTTCGAAGGGGCGATTTTGTTCTATGTTACAGTTGGCCGTTGATTCCTCTGTTATCTCGTCTGACTTCGTCACCACGACTCAATTTTTTACAATGCTCTATGAGATGTGCTACACCGATGTTCTTACCACCGTCACGAAGGTTAAGAAATCGTGTCTGCCACCTCAATGGAATGGGTTGCTTACTCTTCTTATCAAGGGTTTAGCGGAGAGGGTTGCTGGGTCAGATGGTACCCGTAAGGTTTCCTGACCATTCTCTATGGTCTCTACAACGGGCTCAATCTCGACTATGGGTCAATCATTTGGTCACAACTGGTGCAAAGTCTCAACACATCGACAAGGCACTCAGAGATCTCCTATGGTCGTTTCTGGACCATTGTCACACGCAGGGCTATTGACTCTTGGCAGATTCCTGTCATGAAAGACGCCTTGGTTTCCTCTGTGGCTACTTTCCACACGAAGAAGATCATCTTCTCCGATGCCACCAAATTCTCCCACAATGGGTCCATACCTGAAACGATGTACAGGTGTGTGTCAGCCGAAAGTAAGGTGATGGCTGACTACCGCAAGGTTCCTCCCAAAGGACCGAGAGTATTGACTTCAGAACACCAAGCTGCTTTAGACGCTGTGGAGAAGCCTGCCAACCGAGGCAAAAGGGCGAATACTAAGAAAGTGGCAACCGAAGGTCCTTCCTCTAAGCCTGCTAAGTCTAAAAAGCGAAAGGCTGAAAAGGGTACTTCTTCGGCTCCAAAGAAGATTAAAAAGATGGCTAAGAAGTCAAAGCATCCTTCTCCTTCAAGCTCCGAAAATGATGAGGAGCGTTCAGCAGATGAGGAAGAGGAAGTTGAGCCTCCTGTTTCACCGAGAGGTAATACACCTCCTTGTTCTCCAACTCTAATTCCTCCATCTCCACCGAAAACTATTGTTACAGTTTCGGTTGCTCCCATACCACCACCTACTACATCAGAAACCACAACTTCTATTCCACCAACACCACCAGTTACTACCATACCAATCTCTACAACTCCTCTATCACCTCCTATCTTTTCCCAGGCAACTACTACTACTACTCCTACCACCACCACAACCGAACCTCCAATAAATGTCAACGTATCTGATACGGGGGCTAATACTGAAGCCGAACCTCCAATTACGTCCAAACCTCCTTCACCCTCACACTCATCAGATTCTGGTGCTACTCTCGGTGGAGATAATGTTGAGTTTGACTCATCTTATTACAGTCCCTATCGGCTTCCAACCGACGATGATGAAGAGGCTCCTGTCACACGACATCAATTGCAAAACATTGATGAAAAGCTTGATCAATTGCTTGCCTCCAACAAGACGTACAATGATGTGGTGCTAAAGGCTTTTCTGGACACCGCTCTTGAGCAATATACCGGAGCTATTGACAAATCCACTCAAGCGGTTGAGGCATCCACTTCCTCATGCAAGAAAGCCACTACTGAAGTAGCAGAACTTGTTCACAGTTCTCAGATTTTCCTTGACTCACTAAAGGGTCATGCTGATTCAAATGCAGCTAAAGTGATCGCTTCAGTTGAATTATCCAAGTCCCTTCAAGAGGAGCAGGTTAAATTTGAGAATGTTCGTTCTTCGATTCAAGCAGAGCACACTTCTCTTCTCAGCTCTGTGAACTCTCGGCTTGAGACCCTCCAGGCTGATTTAGCAAAGGAGAGTGCTTTAAAGGAGGATCTTGCACGACAAGCATCTACTATTGAAGTTCAGAAAGTTCAACTTGCTCAAGCTGAAAAGGAAATTTCGCTGTTGAAGACTGAGCGAGCTGTCTTTCGTAGTTGTGCTGGTGATGTCAAGAACATGCTATCCAATCTCCTCAGTGCTCATGATCAGATCTTTACACTCACAATCAGGAATCATCTGACTTCCAAGCTTCTTCCTGCCCTTGCACTATTACATGAAATGAAGGGTGATTCGGAGAAATTTGTACCTACAAAACAAGGGGGAGAAGGTGTTTCAACTACTCAACCGAAGGTTACTGTCAAAACCGGACCGAAGGGTAATGAAGTTTCGGGTTCTGGTAAGGGACATGTTGATGACAGTGATGAAGAAGAAGAAACAATTGTCGATGCCCTGAAACGAAAGAAAAGGGATAAGGAATTGAATGAAACTCTTCGTGTGGCAAAGGAAGCAGAAGAGAGGGAACGAAAGAACAAGGAAGATCAAGATGCTTTAAATTCCAAAAAGGCCTTGTTTCCTCTCTGGACTAGAGCAACACTCATCAAAGAAGCAATAGAGTTTTCGAGCATGTACTGGTTGGAACCTGTAGCATCTTTTGATTGTGAGAATTCGAGGGACTCACAGTTCGATATGCCTATAACTCGAAAGGCATTTACTTTTCATTGTTTTGATTCGACTGTTCAAGTTCCCTCACCACATCCTAAAGTTGATCGTGAGCTTATCGACTTTTATCTGAAGTTTGGTCAACCTCAGTACCTGACATGGAGTGCTCAGAAGATTATTACTGTCAAAGTACTGAAACCTTCGCCTGCAGGGAAGTTCATCAATGTGAGTTTCAAAATAACCTGAGGGTCAGCAAACTCGGTTTCGGTTATATCCCTGGCAGATCTTCCAAACTTGAATCCTCATGATTGGATCTTGTTATTCAACATTTTGCTCACAAATGCGAAGGATTATGAGCCGATCCTGGATCATTTGAAGAGGATGTTGGCTTCTTATGTGAATGAAGTTGCTGCAATGGACCAAGAAATTGCAAAAGTTTTAAAGAAGAAACCGACAGTCAAGCCAACTGCAAAACCTGGAGATGTGAATAAGATGAAGATGGGGCAGATTGATTCTAAACATCTTACAGTGATGTTCACAAGAGGTGAAGCCAACAGATTTCTGTTCGCTCTTGTTGATAAGCATCTGTTCTCAACGGACTGCTTGGAGCACATAATCAATATCATCCATCGGTGCAAGCAGAACTATGAGGCAGATAAGAAGAACTTCACGGATATGCTTCGGTGGTATATCACTTTTCGACATACTCTTTTGGCCATTATACCGAAGGTGTTCAAGACTATAAAGAAGTCTTTTGTAGCTCAACCGAACTGAGCTTTCGGCTCCATTGACGCAAAGGGGGAGATTGTTGGGTATATTATGTTGCGTCATGGGCTTAATATTGTATATCCGGTATGGGCCTGTCCATCCGTGATTATTATGTAGGGTGTAGCTATAAATAGTGCATGCATGTATGCCTTAGATACGGTCGTGATTATTGTGATTATTGCTTTGTAACCCTAAACACCTCTACAGTCGAAGTTCTTAATCGAGCTCTTCTGAGGTGTTGAAGTTTAATCATTCGACATCAGTTAAACCAATTCCTGTGTTCTTCATTACATCATTTATTGTTTATCTGCTTAGAATCTATCGATCCTACTAGAACTTTGTTCTAACAGAACCCAAAGGTCCAAGCGAACCCACAAATGACCGCACCACTTTCCAGGGGGAGGGTTTGTCTACATCAAAGAAACCTGATTTGCCTTTCCAGGGGGAGAACCCATCTCCAACAATGAACCATGGAAGTCCAATCAAGGGGGAGAATTCTGATCCTAATGTTGAAATTGTTTCATCATTCGAGGGGGAGAATAGTAATATGAATGACGACGACACTCAGTCAGAACTTGAAGAAGAAGTCAATGCCGAATTGGATCCTAATTATGATCCTAATTACCCTCCTCTCACAAAATGGACAAAAGATCATCCGAAAACTCAAGTAATTGGTGAATCATCTGAGGGAGTTCTTACATGTTCTCAACTGAAAGCGAAGCAAACAACTCTATTCTCTCATGTAGAATTCTTCATGTTTAATTCGTTTGTCTCTAAGATTGAGCCGAAAACAGTTAACACTGCACTTGATCACTCTGATTGGGTACAGGCTATGCAAGACGAACTCAATGAGTTTCAGCGAAACCGAGTCTGGAGACTGATTCCTACACCAAAGGATGCATCTGTGGTTGGACTAATATGGGTATTTCGGAACAAGTTGGACAAAGAAGGGAACGTGATACACAACAAGGTAAGGCTAGTGGTTAAGGGATATTGTCAGGAAGAAGGTATAGATTATGAAGAAACCTTCACTCCTGTAGCAAGGTTGGAATCAGTTCGGATCTTTCTGGCATACGCTGCTCACAAGAGTTTCAAAGTCTTTCAAATGGACGTCAAGTGTGCATTCTTAAATGGAGAACTAGAAGAGACTGTATATGTGGAGCAACCACCGGGTTTAGTGAACGAGAAGTATCCTGATCATTGCTATATTCTGGACAAAGCAGTTTATGGTCTGAAGCAAGCTCCAAGAGCCTCGTATGAAACATTAACTCGCTTTCTTAAATTGTCAAAATTCAAAAAAGGTTCGGTTGACCCAACCTTCTTTCGCAAGAAAGAGGGTAACCATTTAATGATCGTCCAAATCTACGTCGATGACATCATCTTCGGTTCTACGACTCCTAGCTTAACGGCTGAATTCCGGAAGTTGATGGAGACTAAATTTGAGATGAGTTCAATGGGTCCGATTAACTTTTTTCCTTTGAATGAACATAAGACAGGGACCTGAAGGCATATTCATTAACCAGGAGGCTTACACGAAGACTTTACTGGCGAAGTTTAGCATGCTGGGAGATTCTAAAGTAAAGGTTCCAATGGCATTCGGAACGAAGCTAACACAATCTCTGGATAAACCAGCTGCTGATATGACCCTCTATCGTCAAATGATAGGGTCTCTAATGTATCTAACAGCTAGTAGACCAGATATTATGTTTTTTGTCTGTTATTGTGCCAGGTTCCAAGCTAATCCACGCGAACCTCATATGGTGGCTGTGAAAAATATCTTCAGATATTTGAAGCGAACCTCATCTCTCGGTCTTTGGTACCCTACGAAATCAGGTTTCTTCGTTCAAGCATTCTCTGATGCAGATCTTGGAGGATGTGGTCTAGACTGAAAGAGCACAACTGGCGGGTGTCAATTCCTTGATGGAAAACTTGTTAGCTGGCAATCCAAGAAACAAACATGCGTGGTTCTTTTTACGGTCGAAGCCGAATACATCGTCGCAGCGTCTTGCACCTCACAAGTCATATGGATACAAAGTCAACTCAGAGACTATGGCCTAAACATGAAGAAATTTCCCCTCTATTGTGACTCAGAAAGAGATATTCGGATATGTCACAACCCGGTGCAACACTCAAAAACGAAACATATAGCACTGAGATACTACTTCATCAAGGATCACGTAGAAGATGTTAATGTTGAAATCCAATTTGTTTGATTTGCTAATCAGTTAGTTGACATCTTCACGAAGGCCTTACCAAAAGCAAGCTTTAATAATATACTCCAGGGCTTGGGAATGATGGAAGCTGAATCAGTACCGAAACCACTTTCACCTCATTAAAATTGGACAAGCGAATTAGAGCGAACGCTTGGTCGATTTCAGTTCCAGATTTTTCGGGAACCAAAATGAACCGAACGCTCGTTCCATTTCGCTTCATTTCTCCAGAGGTGAAGTTTCGGTTGTATACACTGTACACTATGTATACCTTTTCTCAATTTATTTTATGTTTTTCATTTCTTTTCATAAAATCCAAAAATATTTTCTTTTCCGTTTGTATTTCTTTTCAGAAAAATCATAAAATCCAAACATATTTTCTTTTGTGTTTTTATTTCTTTTTCAGAAAAATCAAGATGATCAAAAATATTTTACTTCGTGTTTAGTTTTTTTTTTCGTTTCTTTTCCAAAAAAAAATCAAAATACCAAAAATATCACACTGAAAAGACTCTTGGAAGAATTCCACTGATGGAGCTTGGAAAGGTATACCACTCTTTATCTTAGTACTAGCTATGTGTCCCTAGAAGCATGTTGTTGCATGTTGTCCAAAGCCTCGACGACTCTAAGTGAAGCCTTACTGATTCAATATCTACCAATTGTTTCTTCCCCATAAGGCTGCTAAAATCACTCAAGTCATGAGCTATCTTACTCTTGTCATATTGAGTTAAGAGTTTTCTGCTCGGTCCTTACTATTTAGCAGAGGTACTTTTGGTTCTTTAACCACCTCCGCATTTTTCTCCATCACATTTCGGTTCATAATCGTAACCCTTGAGACTGTCAGAATTTACCACTAAGGTTTATCGTTACACAACATCTGTGTTTGTGATCTTAGTTTCGTCAACCACGATCTAAGTGAAACCCAAAGTTCAACACCCTTGAGACTCTCTTTTTATTTTTGAGCGATCTTTATGAAATTGTCTAACACCAAGACTTTTTTGCCCAAAAGATCCAGTTTATTTTTGTTTCTGAGATTTCTATAATTTCATCAAGTCACTGAAAATGGATCAAACCTACTTGTTTTATAGGCTACACCGGTCTCACAAGTACTTCATCCAACTTTCGGTCTTATACCAAGTTCCATAGTTTGATTGAAGCGAAAGCCACCCTAATAACCTTATACTGAAAAGATGCCTTTCAATGCTTCTTAATAAGCATTTGATCGTATTTTAACGGGAAACCACACAGACACCTCTAAGTCTCTCTTGACTTTGAAGGAAGATATTCGTGTCAGGGATCCACTGTTTTCTGTCTTAGCGTACACCTTGGTACGGCCCTCGTGCCCATATATCACTTTTTCTCTACCAATGGCCAAATGAAACAAATTCTCAATAGATTAAGGTTCACAAGGAATACCTGGACTTGGGGTGTTACAATTCTCCCCCACTAGAACCTGTTGGGTCAAAAATATGGTTTATACTTTGCTTTTCTAGGAAAATGTATTTTTATGTAATATTTTATGAGTTTACGGCCAGGTGGGTGTTTACGGCCGTAAACAGGTTTACGGCCGTAAACCTTGTTTATGGCCCAATGGGTGTTTACGGCCGTAAACCCATTTACGACCGTAAACCCATTTACGACCCATGTTCACCAAGCCCATGTTCACCAAGCCCATGTTTCTTATGTATAAATATAGGTGTAAGGGGTGAGGAGTAGAGTGATGAACACTAGAGGAGCTTAAGTGTGTGCATTTGAAGGTGTTCTAAAGAGAGAAACTAGAGAGAAGAACAAGTGTGTTTTAGTGTGTGTGAATCTCATGTAAAGGATCATCATTCTATTCATTAATACATTGATATTCATATTATTCTTCTTCTCCTTCTCTTCTATTTGATCTGAAATCATCCGTTTGATTGGGATTCCGCACCATCAAACGGATCTGATTGATATACAAGCATATTGGGGACTTACAATTGGTATCAGAGCTTGGATTGTATCACTCTTTTTTGTCAGATCTGGAGCCGATTTGATCTTATTTTGGAAAGATTCTTGCGTTTTTGGATAGATCTCTGAAAATTAGGGGGGGGTTTGTTCTTCGCGTTTTTCATAAAAACGAGTTTTGATCGAGTTTTGGAGCAAAAATGGTGAAAAACGTCGTTTTTTTCGCGATCTGAAGCTGTGTTTACGGTCTTTGAAGGGTTTACGGCCGGAGTTTACGGCCGGAAACAGTTTACGGTCGCCGGAGTTTACGGCCGTAAAAATGTTTACGGTCGCTGGAGTTTGCGGCCTCGGCTCGGAATTTGGCTCGGTGAACGGCTTGAAGGACGGCTCGGCTCAGCAACAGCAAGCTTCGCATCAGCGCTTCAATAAAAATAGAAAGCGGATTTGGAGGTGCCGGGGTTAGAACTCGGGACCTCTGATTCATCAACATCAGCGCCTTACCAGTTGATCTACCAATCACCTTGTTACAATCCTTCCGATTTTTATTCAAAACCACTCCCTGTCGCATCCAGTTTCGAATTTTTATCACTTTTAACCCCAAAATTCAAAATCTTTTATTTTAAAATTCCTTTTTCAACCAAAAATTATAGTTTTTAATTTTTAACTTTTATTTTTGACTTTTTACTTATAATTTTGACTTTGACTTTTAAAGTTTGACCTTTGATTATAAACTTTGACTTTCTCGTTTGACTTTTAAATTTTCAAATTTAGCTTTTCGATTTGACTTTTAAGTTTGACTTTTGAGTTTGACTTTTCAAATTTGATTTTTCAGGTTGACTTTTGAGTTTTTAGTCAAAGGGCATATTTTTAAAATTTAAAAAAAAAAAACAATGAGTTCTTCAAACGTTCCAGTCAATAAAGTTTCATGTACTCAATCTTGTGAAACTACGATTAAATTTCTTCGGGAACAAATTGATTTACTAAAAAGGGAAGTTGAGGACCTGAGATATGAAGGATATCAACTTAGAAAAGGACAGAAACCCCTAAAGGCCCAGTTAGAAACAAAAATTAAGGACATTAAAAGAATTCAGACATAATACAGTGAAAAATGTGAGCTTTATGATTATGTTAAAAGACAAAATGATGAGCTAATTACCGAGCTTGATACATTAAAAGGACAATTTGAAACTGCAAATTTTGATTTTAGAAAATTTGATGGATCAAGCGAGGTAGTTGCCAACATGATTGATCACTACATGCAGTTCAAACGAAACCAACAAAAGGGTTTAGGATATGATAGTGTACCTCCTCCTTATAATCATACATATCAGTATCAACCCCTATCCAAGGATGAGATTGCCAATGAACCATTTATGGTTTATGGCAAGCCATCTGGTTTCGTTTCAGGAGGATTTATTAATGTTAAAAATACTAACGTTTCTACTTCCCCTGCAGATCAATCCTTAGATCAGTCAAAGCAGAAAGTTGAAGGATCTGTTTCTGATAACAAAACTGAGCCTGAACCTGATGTTTCTGTTTCCAATGAACAACCTTCTGTTTCTGATATTAAAGTTGATGATACATCTTGTGATGCCTTTGATGCTTTTGCATCGGATCATGTTGAGTTAAATTTTTTTGACATATTTGATTATTTGTTTGAAAATACTGATGTTCCTGTTTCTAGCACATCTACTTCATATGCAGGTAAAGTAGCAGAAGATGAGAACAAGGAGAACACCACTGAACAAACCAACATCTCCTTGAGCTCTGAATCTGTTGCTTCGAACTCAACTGCTTTTGATCAACCTGCTGTTGAGAAATACAGACCACCAATTCCAGCGAAACAGAGTGCCTCCTGCAATTGTGCTTGTGGGAACAATAAGAGACAAGGCAAGGATACGCCACCAGGGGCAGGAAGAAACAACTTCACATTAAAAAAAAAGACATGTTTTCACTGTGGAACACTTGGACACATTGCCAGAAATAGACATGTTTTCACTGTGGAACACTATGCACAAGGCTGGCAGAACGCGCCAAGAGGGAGATACTTTAAAAGAAACCCCTCAAGGTCACGTTCAGACCATGGTGACTGGAACGCGCATAAGGCCAAGAATCAAACCCACAAGGCCAAGAATCTGAATCACAAGAACAAGAAGGGAATGCCGGCCAAGAAGCCAAATCCAAGAGATGCTCCCGTGAAGCCAAAATCAAAGTCATCTCAACGGCCGACGTCAAGATCAAAACTAAGTACCGAGCCACCCATCAGATCGAAAATGAAATGGGTTAAACCCAACTACAAATGGGTTCCAAAGGCTCACTCTCCCAACTCTTCTAACGATTCTAATATTTCTACATCTTCTGTTTGTGATAAGTAGGACATGTTATGGGAGAGAGTATCGTGCGTTAATGACAAAGGTCGACCTAGTTTCAAAATGGACTGGGTTCCAAAGACCAACTGATCCCGCTCTTTGTAGGAGCAGCTATGGAGGCATATCATCGTACTTCGGTTTGTTGGTAGTGGCTGTTCCAGGCACATGATAGGAGGCATCTCTCAACTGTACAACACTCAGAACATTGTTTGAGAGTATGTGTCCTTTGCGGGAAGGGAAGAAAAGAAGAGATCACTCATGGGGTTAGTGCTTAACGATATGAAGAATTTTTGGATCTGTTCTGAGATTACGCGTGTTGTTCTCAGACCTTCTGGATGCAAATTCAATCGGTGAATTACGGTTTACGTTTTCTTTTCTATACTCCTGAGTTTATCTTACTCTGATTCGCTTCAAAGACAATTTTTTATTTTAGGATAGTTTATATTTGCACATTTACTTTCGTTTCTCTCCTATGCACAAATTTAGGGGGAGAAATAAAAACAAAACAAAACTTAAAAAAATATATATATTAAAAAAAAATTATTAGAAAATTAGAAAATCCAAAAATATGGTGTTAATGAAATGTGCTTGAGGGGGATGTTTTGGGAAGTGATATAATCATGTGATAACAGACAATCTGAATCTGTGTAAGGGACTGAATCTGAATTGTCTAGGCTCTGTGTTCGATGCGCTGGTAGGCACGAAAGATTCTAAATGGACTTGACTAGGCAGAGTTGAACATTAGGAATTCAAAGACTTGACAAATCTTGACCTAGTTAAATCCGTTTAGCCTGACAATACGACGCTCAGATAGGTTGAGCAGGGAGATATACATGATAATCCACCGGTCACATTAAAGTTATCCGTATCTAGAACCGTGGTTTAACTCTTCCTCGATGTACAGACTTTGTCCTTAATTCCGGTATTGATGGGGTGACTGGGGAATTCCGACAAAGTGGGTCTATAGGATATTATTTTCTTGCTTTCTTTTTGTTAGTCATATGTTGCCTCCTCTGCATGATTGAAATACATCCTACCTGGACTGCAACATATGCAATTCTATTTCTCTGCATCTTCTATCTATGCAATTCTTCCTGTCTGTTAGTCATATGTTGTCTCCTTTGCGTGATTGAAATACATCCGACCTGGTACACAGCATATGCACCATTCTACTTCTCAATCCCTCTAAATCTGGTTAGTTATATGCTTCACCCTCTGCGAGATTGGAAGAGATCCGACCTGGGTGTACAACATATGCATTCTAAATCTGACTTCTCTCATAATAATTGTCTACTCACCTAAAGTAAGGAGTACTTTGGAAGTTCCTGATTATTGGGGTATGTCAGGAAGCGGGAAACATGTTCTAGTACATTTAAAAATTGAACAATCACTAGGTTGTCTGTAGATCTCGCTGCTCAATTTAGGTGGACAACAATATCCTTGGTCGTCGTCAGCTGAATGGTCCTTTAGGAATATTATCTAGGAACATAGGATCACATTGTCTTGTCACTTATAGTATGTCCTAATTTTGTCACAATCTCTCGTGTTTAAGTGGACCACAATATCGGCGATTGACCAGATCTATTCATGAAGGGAGAGGTACTGATAAACGGATAAAGGCTGTCTAAAAACTTTGATCCCAAATCACTCTTAAAGTTAGATATCATTTTTATTTTTGTTAAATTTGTTCATAGTTTTCTTCTAATTTAAATATTAGGGGAGAATTAAAAATTTTAAAAACCAAACAAAAATCAGAAAATAAAAAATCCAAAAATAGTGTTATTTTTGTTTTATTTCTTTTTCAGAAAATATAAAAAATCCAAAAATATTGTGTGTTATAATTTTTCTTTTAGTTTTGTTTTGTCTTGAATAGTGAATTCAGGTGAAGATGAAACTCATGGAGTTTGTGTTGAAGATTTCTGAGCCAAGGCTTCATCCGTGATCATCGAAGAATTCTCATTCGAAGGAGCAAGAAATGAAGATTATTCTTTCGACATTCAATCTTTCAACCCAAGAAGCAAGGTGAAGCTACAATTGAAGATTATGTGACGGATTGCATTGAAGCCTCCTCAATCAGTCTGCTGCTATCTTGAACCTGCTAAAGTGATCCAGAAGATTTGTTCTCTCTGACGTTCTCTCTGAAGATTCTCAAGCTGAAAGCGCTACCTTTCAAGAATCAGTACAAGAAGCCTCCTCACCCAATGTGCGTTCAGAGTCAAATTCTGAAGAACAGCCCAACTGCTCAAGATGAAGTCATTCAATGAAGATAAATGCTGAAGCCAAGCTTACAATGAAGATGAACAAGAAAGCCAACTACTTTTTAGGGGGAGCTTGTTGGGTCATTTAAGAAAAGAAAAGAAAGTTATAAACCAAGGGGGAGATTGTTGGGTCAAAAATATGGTTTATACTTTGCTTTTCTAGGAAAATGTATTTTTATGTAATATTTTATGAGTTTATGGCCAGGTGGGTGTTTACGGCCGTAAACCCTGTTTACGGCCCAATGGGTGTTTACGGACGTAAACCCATTTACGACCGTAAACCCATTTACGGCCCATGTTTCTTATATATAAATATAGGTGTAAGGGGTGAGGAGTAGAGTGATGAACACTAGAGGAGCTTAAGTGTGTGCATTTGAAGGTGTTCTAGAGAGAGAAACTAGAGAGAAGAATAAGTGTGTTTTAGTGTGTGTGAATCTCATGTAAAGGATCATCATTCTATTCATTAATACATTGAGATTCATATTATTCTTTTTCTCCTTCTCTTCTATTTGATCTGACATCATCCGTTTGATTGGGATTCCGCACCATCAAACGGATCTGATTGATACACAAGCATATTGGGGACTTACAGAATCAGACTTCGACCTCGAAGTCGTGCTCCACAAATAGCTCCGGATGCTGCTCTCGCATCTCCGACTCCGGCTCCCAAGTCGAATCGGACCACTTCCGATGCTGCCATTGGACCAGAATCAGGGGCACTTCCTTCTTTCTCAAAACCTTCACCCTCCGACCCAAAATTACAATCGGTCTCTCAATATAATTCAGGCCCGCATCCACCTGAATGTCCTCTAATGGCACCACTGTCGCCTCGTCGGCTACACACTTCCTCAACTAGGACACGTGGAAGGTGTTATGAATTTGACTCAACTCTGCAGGTAACTCCAACTGGTAGGCTACTCTGCCTACCCTGGCGGTCACTCTAAAAGGACCGATGTATCAGGGCCCCAGCTTGCGCCGCTTCCTGAATCGGATTACTCCTTTCCATGGGGATACCTTCAGGAGGACAAAATCTTCGACCTAGAATTCTAACTCGGATCGTCGCCTGTCCGCATAACTCTTCTGGCGACTCTGGGCCGTCAGCATGCTCTGTCTAACCTGCTTGATCTGCTCAGTCGTCCTCAGCACTATCTCGGTGCCACCCATCACTCTCTGCCCCACCTCCCCCCAACAAATAGGAGTCCGACACCTCCTCCCATACAAGAGCTCGAAGGGAGGCATACCAATTATCGAATGGTGGCTGTTGTTAATGGAGAACTCAGCTAGGGGTAAGTATGTATCCTAACTTCCGCCGAAGTCCATGATGCAGGCACGCAACATGTCCCCGAGTGTCTGAATCGTCCGCTCCCTCTGGCCATTCGTCTGCGGGTGGTATGCAGTACTAAAATGCAGGCGCGTGCCCAACTCCTCGTGAAACTTCTTCCAGGATCTGGAAGTGAAGCGTACGTCTCGATCTGACACTATGGAGATCGGCTCCCCATGCCGAGATATCACCTCTCTCACATAGATCTCAGCCAATTTCTCCGCAGAAGAGCTATCACTAATAGCAAAAAAGTGAGCACTTTTTGTCAAACGGTCCACTATCACCCAAATTGCGTCAATTCCATGCGTAGTCCTCGGTAATTTGGTGATGAAGTCCATAGAAATCTGTTCCCACTTCCACTGGGGAATCTCCAGTGGCTGCAATGGACCATGTGGGCGCTGGTGCTCTGCCTTGACCTGACGGCAGGTCAAGCAACTCTTGACTACCCAAGCAACATCCCTCTTCATACAGGGCCACCAATAATCTATTTTTAGATCCAAATACATCTTAGTCGCTCCGGGATGGATCGAGAACCTCGATCTATGCGCCTCCTCCATCAGTATACGTCGAGCTCCTCCCGTGTAGGGTACCCAAATCCGACCTCGGAAGGTCATAAGCCCTCGACTATCCGTCACAAAATCGGACACCTGACCAATCACCCACTCCCTCTTGCGGTTCTCCGGTCTCACGGCCTCCACCTGCGCCTCCCGAATGGTATCTAAGACTGGAGTCATCACCGTCATCCTCATACACACATCTCGGATCGGAGCACCCTCTGCTGTACTGTCACACCCCGGCCGTCGGCGGAAACACCGGGTGGTGTAACGTCATTCTTCGTATTGTAGTTATATAACATACATTGAACAGTACTAAAGAGTTTTATTAAATACATACCTTTATTGATGATTGAAAGTTACATTATTGTTTTCCTAGTACTTATTACATAATATCCGACTATGGCATACTTCTTAATGAACATAAAGGATAATAGTAAAACTTCTCCTGTTGGAATACATACCAGCTTTTCAAGTTCCTGAAAACACATGCATTTTAAAATACGTCAACATAAAGTTCGTGAATTCATAGGTTTCGACTCCATATAAAAATAATACTTTTTCTGAGTTCAAAAGTTTAGTTTTGAAAGTATCATTTTGACTCTCAAACATTTAGTATATATATCCTAGGTATAATGGTTTACTTACCAAATAAGTATATACCTATAAGTCTTATATATTATAAATATAAATGTTTGTAATTCCATACAAAATAAGTTGCTACGTATAAATCTTATTTCAATTCTATACAAGTAAAACTGCTATGTATAAATCTATTTCAATTCTATACGAGTAAGTAGAATAAGTATAGTGGTCAACTTAATATACAAGTAATATACCTACCCGATTTTTATACTTAGAGTATAATTCCTTGGGAAACTTATACTTAACATTTATACTTGTATATCGACAAAGTATAATGCCTCTAAAATTTGCTACCATGAGCCTGTAACCGCTGCTTTCACATAATACCTCTGAAAAAACCCACTCATGATTTCCATGAGGACAACCTGTGACACCAGTCAAATTTTGGTCAAAAATAAATTGATCAATAATCATAATTGGGATGAACCAAGTGGTAGAGTTTGTAACAAGGTTTCCAAAAACATAAAAAGACTGAAATCCGAGTTATAACGAAGAAGTTATGACCAATCGAAAATCCGCGTCAAACCGGCAAAACACTATTCAGTGTAAAAAGTGAATTTTCGATATAAGGCTTTTTAGCCTTATCAATCAAAATGAAAGTTGTAGAATATGTTAAACCGAAAACGTTCATAAAAAGAACGTAAAAATCTGACTATATACGAGGAAGCTATGATTTTTCGAAGTTTCAGTTTAGCAGTAGACAGATAAAAATTCGAAATATAAATCGATCGATATTTAGCCGACACAACTTAAACAAGAATCGAAGGTCTCGTCAAAAGTAGCACAACGGTAAAAAGACAGACGAAAACGGACGTCGGATGAAGAAGTTATGAATTTTTAATAGATTCCCATCCCGGTCTGTTTAAAATAATAATATTAAAAATAAATTCAAAATTAGCCGACGAAGTCTAAACGAAAGTCGTAGAGTATGATTTTACCTACCCGTGCATATAAAGAACGCCAAAAACGGAGCTCGTATGCGAAAGTTATGATTTTCACAAGTTTTTGGCACAAAAATCAAGAAAATGTGGAAAACCGGGAAATTTCGCTGAGTCACCGCGGACACGTCATCCCTCGCGTGCGAGGTCTCCACGTGTCATCCTCTGGTTGGACCGAACTTCACGTGTCGACTTCTGATTGGACCAACTCCGCGGTCCACTGAGCTTCGGACAGCTTCGCATGAGACACCCCGCGGATGCTCCTCGGACACCCTTTCGCATGCGTGCCCTTCTCCCATTGGACCGAAGCCTAGCCCAATCCGAAGACTCCATCTGTCCGAGCGTCGCACGTATCCTTTGTTGCTGACCGACGCGTAACTGCTGACTCTTCCCTCGCTTCGCCACCTGTCCGATGACTAAGCTGCTCGACCGAACCCTCGCACCCCTATATAAAGGGTGCGAGCCTTCTCGGATGGAAGGACTTTTTCACCCCAAAAATCACCCAAATTCACATTTTCACCCCCTCGACTTTCTCACGACCCCCCAAGGCCCCAGTATCGTGTCTAAAGCCCGAAGCAAGCCCCGGAGTTCTCGAGAAGTCATCCTCTCTTCTGTCGAAACTCTGCCCGGTTTGAGCCGGTTTTTCGACAAACAAACTCTTTTCCGGGAAACGAAACGTTGCCCGAATCACCGCTTATCAAAGTGAGTTCATACCCCTATAATTTACCTTTTCAATGGTTTTTAAATGCTTTTTTTGGGGGGGGGGGGGGAATACAAGTTTAACACAATATTAAATTGTGTTAATAACTGTATGTGATAATAATCACACAAAGATTTTACGTATGCTTTTAAGAATTATGGAATACTTCCAAAATAACTTAAAGCCATGTTAAATCTTTAAAGTCATGTAAACTCCGTTAAATTCTTTGAAAAATGTTTTATAAGCTATTTCAAAGTATAAATGCCAAAATCATGTTTATATATGTATAAATATATAAATAAGACTTGAAGGGCTTAGGACCAATGAATTACCTTGTTTCCTTTTCCTTGTTTGGATGTGGAGTTAAGGTGGTGTTATTTGTCCGAAGGTCGTTTTCTTCTTAATTATATATATATATATTATACATATATAAGTATAAAAGGTTACTCCTTTTAGTATCATTGCCTTTGTATCAGGCTGAGCAAAGGTGTTCATCCATGAGATGCTAATCAGATAGAACATATAAATTATAATAGGTATAATTTATGATTCAAAACTAAATATACAAGTATGATTCACGACTGTATACTGTCCAAGGAAATTACCAAAATACATTCATCTATACCAAGATATGTATAATACCTTTAATATACGAACAACATATTAAAGAAGTAAAGATACATCATACCAGGTTTGCATTAACAAAGGTACCATACAGAGTACCAGAGTTAGCAAACATGAGGTAATGCCGGGTTTGCATTAGCAATGGTACTATACAGAGTACCAGAGTTAGCAAACACGAGGTAATAATACACAATTCCGGGTTTGCATTAGCAATGGTACTACACAGAGTACCAGAGTTAGCAAACACGAGGTAATAATACATAATTCCGGGTTTGCATTAGCAATGGTACTATACAGAGTACCAGAGTTAGCAAACATGAGGTAATAATTCATGATTCAAGTATACTAGAATACACTGTTTTACAAGAAACCAAGGTTTTGATACAGAACAAATCAAGGGTTTACACTTATCAAATACATGTTTGGAATACTAATTCAAGAATATACTGTCAATCATTATTTCAGAATGATTGGGTTTTCAAAACTAATATACATGTAACGTTTAATATTCTTTTTATGAGACACTAGATTCAGGTTGTTTAATTCATTTTAGACAACTTTGGAAAGTCCTGACATTATAACCAGAATCTCCAGCCGGGGATCGAAACAAGTGTGTGTAGATCTATATCGGGATTTACAACCCCGCACTCAGGCTGCTAGCTACAGTCCGGCATACACGTCGATGAGTGACAATTGTTATCACCAGTTTCAACGCCCACAAAGCATTTGTTTCAGGCCATCCGTCATAG
Organism: Lactuca virosa; assembly: GCF_052849685.1. NCBI lineage: Eukaryota > Viridiplantae > Streptophyta > Magnoliopsida > Asterales > Asteraceae > Lactuca > Lactuca virosa. The sequence continues at coordinate 188,910,064 of NC_136428.1, read as the reverse complement.
TATAGTTATAATAAGTACTCATTAAAAAGATATTAACAATACGTTAGTGTATAAACAACTAAACGAAAGTACACCTTCAAAGTACCAGTTTATAGAATACAAAATACAATGGTATAATACAGTTTTCATTAACACCTGGTGGAGCCAGGTACACTCTCAGTTTCAAGTTTTCGTAAAGGAATACAAATACAAAACAGTAATACAAAGAGAACGGTTTATGGGATTAAACCACTTTTACAAATGGGAACCTAGTCATTTACTTTTGGTAAACTAGTATAACATAAGGGACCTTTAGTGGTTAATTCTATAATTCCTTAGTTGCTACATCATAGTTATACACAAGTAATGTCCGATTGACAGTGAAGTGTGTGACTTCCGCCTTACTTCTTGTTCCTTGTTTGGTTGTGGGCTTAGGGCAGATACACCCAGTTGACTGTCCATTCGATATTGTGTTATGTATAATCAGTATAAACTAAGTAATTACAGAGGGAAACTATTGAGGTTATCAATCTAGTACCTCAGGAAATATAGGATTTCCTGGAGAAACCAGTGAACTTATTCAAAGAACTTAGGGTATACTTAACAGAACTAAAATACTTATGAACACACCAGCTTAAATGCTGATCTACTCTTTCCAAATAACTTGTATTCTCAGGAATCCAGTAGACATGTACACTCCCGAAGCTTTTCAGAAGCCTACCTAGTACCGTACCGCGACTCTTGTTTTCTGTTGTACCTACTTTAGTGTTTGAATATGTAATGTTTAAACACTTATGTAAAACTTATACTTATTAATACAATGGTTGTTTGTACTTTGATTACTATATTGCATGTGTTGTGATACTTACCTAAAGTCCTCCGCCCCCGAACGTTTCTGTCGTTCCGGTTTGGGGGTGTGACACAACCCACTCATGATTTCCATGAGGACAACCCACTTATGATTTCCATGAGGACAACCCACTCATGATTTCCATGAGGACAACACACTCATGATTTCCATGAGGACAACCCACTGATGATTTCCATGAGGAACACCGCACGCTTCATCGACGTCGGAACAAATAACAAATAAAAGGATAGTTCGTCACTCGCTTAAATATGATTGTAGCTAGCAACCATGAGTGCGGTTGTCAACCCGTATACCAATTATACACGACTTCCTCGCTCACACAGGATTAACGGTTACAGTTCAGAGGATTTATGCTAAGATCCCCAATCTTAGTTGATGAATACAATTACTCATGTAGACTTCAACGACATCCTATAGCTCTAACAACAAAAACATTTTCGTATCTAAAACCCTAAGTTATTAGACTTCGCTTTTAAACATTACTCCTAAGTTCATATTACTTTAGGCAGTATAACAGCTATAACTTGAGGAAAAACCAGGTTTTATCATAAAACCAACAACAACATATAACATACCAAGTTTTATCTTGTCATAAAACTAACAATAACAACATATAGCATACCAAGTTTTATCTTGACATAAAACCAATAATAGCAACATACTTGATAAATTAACATATAGAACTTCCGAATATAACTTCGGAACTATATCGTACACAACATATATATAGAATCCTAAGTATAACTCAAGATCTACATTAGTATAATAACATGCTAACAAGTTGATAATATTTGTATATATTCAAAATATTATATTTAAACAACTATATCCCGGTTAATATAACTATCTATGTTGATACTAACATACTATCATATAGACATAATATTAACGTGTATATAATATTTAGCATGCGTTTTCCCCCGAAAATATTAAAAAGTGGGGTCGTGAAACTCACCCTAGTAGTGTGATCTATAGAATCTAAATGGTCAGAGGCTCGTCGTAGTCAGGCTCGGGAAGGGAAACGACCTTCGGAAATGAGAGAGAATGATAGGAAAAGGTGTAATGCGAGAATGAGCTTTGATCGCTATTTATAGGCTGATTTTGGCCCATTCACGTCGTGAGTTTTTATGCTCACGTCGTGAGTCCAGTCAGATTAGGGTTTCTGACAGCTGTATCTTCGGAAGGTCATAACTTTTGCATACGAACTCCGTTTTTGACGTTCTTTATATCCACGCGTAGGTATTTACAAGCACTACAACTCTATTATAGACTCCAATAGCTAATTCTAAGTATATTTTAAATTCCTCTTATTATAGAGATTTATAGTGTTCGGTTTATCATAACTTCTTCAAGCGAAGTCAGATTCAGACGTTCTCTATATTTTTGGAATCGTATGGACGTATACTTTAAGTTGTATCATAAATTATGTATGGAAGTTCATAGTTTATCATGAATTACATAGTAAGTTTATCACATTACTAGTTTAACAAAATCAAATTACATGATTGGCATAATCACATGTGATTGTTATTAACCTATTTTGACTGGTGTTACATCTACGGCTCAGGGCGTCAGCTACCACATTAGCCTTGCCCGGATGGTACAAGATCTCGCAGTCATAATCTTTCACCACATCCAACCACCTTGTATGTCTCATATTTAGGTTGGGCTGATCCATGAGATACTTCAGGCTCTTATGGTCCGTGTATATGGTACACCAGACTCCGTACAAATAGTGGCACCAGATCTTGAGGGCGAACACCACCGCCCCCAGCTCCAGATCGTGGGTGGGGTATCTCATCTCATGAGGCTTCAATTGCCTCGAGGCGTATGCTATCACGTGCCCCCTCTTCATCAGTACTGCACCCAACCCATATATCGATGCATCACAGAAAACCACAAAGTCCTCCACCCCCTTGGGAAGGGCTAACACCGGTGCCTCACACAATCTCTGGCGAAGAGTCGCAAATGAGGCCTGCTGCTTAGGACCCCACGTAAAAGTAACGCCCTTCCGGGTCAACCTGGTGAGGGGGACGACAATCTTGGAGAAATCTATGATAAATCTCTGATAATAACCGGTCAATCCCAAAAAACTCCTGAACTCGGATGGGGATCTCGGCACCTCCCATCGCATAACTGCCTCAATCTTGGCCGGGTCGACCAATCTCCCATTCTGATTAACGAGGTTTCCTAGGAACTGAACCTCTCGTAACCAGAAGTCACACTTGGAGAAATTAGCATATAGCCTCTCTAATCTCAAGACTCCCAAAACCTCTCTAAGATGCTCCTCGTGCTGTTCTCTGGACCTCGAGTACACAAGAATATCGCCGATGAAGACGATCACCGATCGATCCAACATGGGCCTACACACCCGGTTCATGAGGTCCATGAATGTTGCCGGTGCGTTGGTGAGCCCGAAGGGCATCACCACAAACTCATAGTGCCCATAACGACTCCTACAGGTCGTCTTCGGAATATCCTCCTCAGAAACTCTCATCTGATGATATCCGGACCTTAGATCAATCTTGGAGAACCAAGATGCCCCCAGCAACTGGTCGAACAAATCATCAATCCTCGGAAGTGGGTAACGGTTTTTGACCGTCAATTTGTTCAGCTCCCGGTAATCAATGCACATCCGGTGTGAACCATCCTTTTTCTTCACAAAAAGGATCGGAGCTCCCCACGGTGAGCTACTCGGTCTAATGAACCCTTTTCCTAACAGCTCCTGGAGCTGAGAGGATAACTCCTGCATCTCTGGCGGCGTAAGGCGATAGGGTGCCTTGGCAATAGGTGCCGCACCCGGAATCAAATCAATCCGGAACTCCACCTGCCTCTCGGGAGGCACACCTGGCAACTTCTCGGGGAAAACATCAGCAAAATCACACACTATCGGAACCTCAAAGATAGAACTCGGTCTCTCAGCGACAACCCTCGTATCCATCACGTATGCCAGATAACCCATGCAACCCTACTATAAAACTCTGTCTCGCTCGGGCAGCAGAGCAGAAAGCTGATCCAGACCTAGTGCCCTCTCCGTACACTGTAAGCACTCCCTAAATAGGGTCTCGTATAGTAACCAACTGACGCTCACATTCTATCATGGCTCCAAATCGACTCAACTAGTCCATGCCCACAATGACACATACATCACCCATAGCAATCGACACCAAGTCTATCAGGAACTCAACACCAAAAATCTCCAGAGTACACTGACGGATCACGTCAGTAACAAAAACTGCATGCTCGTCGGCTATGGAAACCCTCAGAGGTCGACTCAACGCCTCACGTCGAATACTGATGTGGCGATTAAAAGCTACGGATACAAAAGATCGACTCACACCCGAGTCAAATAACACCAAGGCAGGTACATAATTCACAAGGAAAGTACCTAAACACCACAATATATAAGCACAAAAATATCTCAAGAAAATAATAATAAGAATACATACCAGCCACAACGTTAGGTGTTGCGCGTACCTCCTCCGCTGTCAGCTGAAAGGCTCTCCCACGAACCTTCGACACCTAGACCTTCGCTGGCCGACTCTCAGTAGCACGCAAGGAAACAGTTGCAGAGCCCTGTGCTGACCCCTGTACGAGATAAGGGCACTCGACCTTCCGGTGGCCGTTCTGCTTGCAATGGAAGCAAACCGAGAACCCCTTGGGGCAATCCTTCGCCATGTGCCCCACTTTGCCACATTTTTAGCAAATCCCTGCTCGACATGAACCCTCATGGCTCTTACCGCACTTGCCACAAGTGCGGCCCTTCTGGATCCAGCTCTGGTATCAGCGGGCTTAGCCCGCTTCGTCGCCGACTGCGACTGTACAGGTCTCCGGTCCCTACCCTGGGACTCCTCCTCCTCCCTAGTCTGCAGCTCAAGCTCAATCTCCCTCCTCCTGGAATTGGCATGATGCTCAGCCAATGTCCGATATGACGAGTTCGCCACGAACTCTCGTATATCCCTCCTCGGTATGCTCAAGTATCGACTCACACATGCCTGCTTAGTAGATACGTGCTCGGGGCAGAACATCGCCCTCTCGTGGAACATCCTTGAAATCTCAGTGACTAACTCTGTCTTCTGCTTGAGAGACAGAAACTCCTGTGCCAACCGCTCCCTTTCCATCGGGGGAACATACTCGTCTCGGAACAACTGGACAAACCTCTCCCATGTAACCGCAGCATGATCTGCAGAGGTGAAACTGGCGGTCACAAACTTCCACCGGTCCTTCGCCCCCAAGCGAAGCTGGTTCAGCGCAAACCTAACTCTCAAGTGATCTGGGCATGAATATGTATAAAAACACCCCTCAATATAAGAAGTCCATCTCATCGTGACAATTGGATCCTGTGTCCCATCAAACTCTGGTGGCTTCGTGTTGCTGAACTCCCGGAACAACAACGAGTCACCTCCCTCTGGTCTAGCAACGTCGACAGCTGCAGTGGCGGCAGCAGCAGCAGCCTCAGTGATAGCAGCGTATCGCTCATCAAATGTCTCAATCAGGGTGGTCTTGATAGACCCAAACATCTCAGGAATCTCTGCTCGGATGGCTGCTGCCACCTCCTCATGAATCATCCTTCGGATCTCCTCGTCACTTGTCCCACTGCGCTCAGGGTTGTGGCGTGTACCCACCATGATGCCTCTGAAACACAACACAAAACTATCAGAGACTCGCTCGAGCATAATCACACTCGATCACCCATTCCTACTTGTTCCTTAGCTTCCTAAGGATTCTTACCTGGATTGCATACAGATCTAGTGTTTTCACTAATACGGGCCCAATACTACCTTCCACACCCGGCCTGTAATCACCCCAAGTCCTCCTCCTAGGATTCTAATTCCCAAGTACTCTATCTCTCTCAGTATCAGACTACTCTCGACTCAGAATTTTTCTCTCTAAGTGCTCCTGCTCACTACTCTCATTAGCACATACTCAAAGCACATAACAGATAACAACGACTCCTAAGCTAAGGCATCACAAATCAGGAAACCCTAGCCCTAAGATAGGTAATACCTAGCTTATTCTCTAGCATGCATCACTATCATATCATAATTATCTCATGACACACTAAGTAAGGGTGTTTTGTGAAATCACCGTTCAGGCTCTGACTGATTGTACACACTGCTCCATCTCGATTTCTCTTAAAACTCTCTCTCTTTTTAGAAAATTTCATTTATTTGGAAAACTTGTCTCAAATCCTCAGTTTGAGTCTAGATATACCCGAAGGTGCCACTGAATCCCTCTAACCAAGGCTCTGATACCAACTTGTAACAACGTAAATTTTATACCAAAATTTTGAAATTCCAAAACACATTTTTCTCAATTCAAACATCTCAAAAAGTGTTATAGTATCAAATCATCCAACACATATCCCAAAAACTGAATGTATAATAAATCCCGAATCCTCATGACTCAAATCTCTGGCGTGTGTACAATCAAGACGGCGCCTTCTCGTGACCCTAAGGAGTACCTGAAACACATGTCACATACACGATAAACACAAAACTTAGTGAGTTCCCCAAAATACCACATACACACATTAGCCACTCAAGGATATAACACTGCAAGACCCTCCGGTCAACGTGTCTCAGTGGCACCCTCCAGTCCCCCCAACTCTGATGGACCCTCTGGTCCCAACTCTGCAGACCCTCTGGCCCTAACTCAGTAACTCAATAGCACAACATATATATAATAAGCACAAAGTAAATACGTAGGAGAACTCAAATCACAGTATATGCACATAAGACCCTCCGGTCACACATAAGTTACCACTCAGGGTAAGTATAGTGAGAAGACTCACCTCGTAAGAAATCGGATAGTCTCGAACTCAAATCAGCAGTCTAGCCTTCACCTAACACAATGATAATAATCCCTAATTAATAAGGCTCTCCCTGAAGCTAAGCTAACCCTTCTACAACCTCAAAGAAGGGAAAAAGACCATTTTACCCCTCCATGGCCTTATAGTCCACAAATTGACCCAACCCTAAAAGTCAACCGAAAGTCAACGGCAGGGAGTACGCTGCGCGTACCAGCTCTCTACGTTGGGCGTACTCGGCTACCAAGCAAGTCATCGGGGATGCTCGACCCCGATGCTGCATGTACTGGGAATACTCCCAGCGTACGTCCCAGTTCCACTATCCTCACGTTTTTGGTCTTAATCCGTTAAGACATTGACTCATATCATAGATCTGGACTCCCTAATGTCTCTTAATCCATAAAGTCAGTGATTTTAAGCCTTTGCATGGCTGATTGGGTCACTAACACTCAAAACATCCATCATCTTTCTTTAGGAAGCTCATATCTCATGCATGGCTTACTCCTAACGTCCAAGATTGGATTTTTATCACTCAAATCCACAAAATACACTGAAAAAGGGTAGTTCAAGGTCTCTGGATCTCATTATCTCATAAAGTCTCCATCTTTTGGGACAAAACCCTAAAATACTCCATGAAAATGCATAAAACGAAATAGTGAGAAAGCTTGGAGCTTTATACGTCTATGTGAAGCTTTCCTCACTTCTCAGCTCAGATCCAAAAGCCTGGACTCTCACTCTTCTTCTCCAAATCTCCTTCTCCTCTTCAAGATCACAATAATATGCTCATAAGCTCTCCAATGCACTCTCCAGCTAAGAAGACGAATATTTAGGGTTAGGAAGGTTTGGAGTCTTGGAATGGTGGCCAGGAATGAGGCCATCACTTCCTTTATATAGGGCCACACCTCAAATTAGCATTTTCATTCTGGGCCTAGTACGCCCAGCGTACTAGGTGTCCTCCGCGTCCAAAGCACGCACATGAGTACGCTGAGCGTACACCCTAGTACGCCCCGCGTACCCATTTATTACTTACCAAGGGCCAAATGAAACAAATGCTCAATAGATTAAGGTTCACAAGGAATACCTGGACTTGGGGTGTTACAACCACTACTACAACCGAATCTCATGTTCGTGTCAACGTATCTGATATGAGGGCATCTACTTCAGGTACCGAAACCCCGATTACCTCTAAACCTCTATCTCCACTTCACTTAAACGAATCTGACACCGTTCTCAGTGGGGAGAATGTAGACTTTGATTCCTTCTATTTTAGCCCCTACAAAGTTCAGAGTGATGATGATGATGATGCTCCTATAACGAAACGACATTTAAAGGATCTTAACGACAAACTTGACTGGCTGATTGACTCTGCATCTTCCTCTTCTACTACTAATTACTCAGAAGCAGCGGTCAAGGCCTTGTTCTCTACTTTGGTCAAAGAGCATCAGGACTCAATTGATAAAGCTACTAAAGCTGTGGATGCTTCTACCTCTTCTTGTCAGAAAGCAACCGAAAATGTCAAACAAATAATTGCAGATGCTCAAGTGTTTTTGGACTCTCTCCAGGCAACTGCTCAAAAGAATGCCAATATGGTGAATGCTACGATTAAGGAGCTCACAAATACGCTTCAGGAGGAGCATAATTATTTTGAAAGCATTAGAACGGGGATTCAAACTGATAATGCAGCGTTCGTATCTTTAGTTAAGGCTCGTCTTGATCAACTCCAAACTGAGTTAGCTGTTGAAAACAAGATCATGGATGAAATGGCTCGTCGCACTACTCATCTCTAAACTCAATTCTTGAAGCTCAATCAGGAAACCAAGGAAATTGATGATCTCAAGTCTAAGAGAGAAGTCATCAAAAGTTGTGTTAGTGATGTGCACTCTCTTTTGTCCACTCTTCTAGAGGCACACGATTCGGTTCTTATGCTCACCGTCCGACGACACTTAGCTGAGAAGATAAGACCTGCTCTTGACATGTTAAGCCGTACAGAAGGTGTTCCGTAGGCTGTTGTCCCTACGAAACAAGGGGGAGAAGCAAGTCAGAATCAACCCCCACAACCTTCAACAAGCAAACATGTTCAAATCTCTACACAACCGAAAGTCACCACTGAACCGAAGGATAATGAAGCTTCAGGTTCTAGTGTGAAGGAAAAAAACAAAAGATAGTCGGTGATAGTGATGAGGAAGGAACTGAAGAAGATGCTATCAAAAGAAAGCAACGTGATCGAGAGCTTGACGAAAATCTTCGCATCGCAAGAGAAGAAGAAGAGAGAGAAAGAAAACGAAAAGAAGCTCATGACGCTGTGGAGAGTAGAAAAACTCTATTAACTTTGTGGACATTGGAGAAACTCTTAAAAGAAGCAATCGAGTCTCCTAGCACTCACTGGCTTGAACCGGTCATCTCGTTTGATCGTGCAAATTCGAAAGACTCTCAATTCGACATGCCTATCACCCAAAAGGCATTTGTGTTTCATTGCTTTGAACCAATCACCACTGTTCCTTTTCCTGACCCGAAGGTTGACCGAAAATTAATTGACTACTATCTGTTGAGAGAAAAACTTGGGACACACTTGAACAAACGTTAGAACAAGTATAGTTGCGGAATAGTTTATCTCAAGGATCTAAAATCTCAACAATAATAATAATAAGTTAGAGTTAGATAATTAGAAAGTTAGATGTAGAAATGTAAGGAAATATAAATAACAGCAGGTATTATATCAGCCATACACATAAGTTGATTCTTAACAAGGAATGCTTCATACCAAGTTATTAAGTGAGATCAAACTTAGTGATTAAGTCAAGAATGAAAGGGATGAGAGTAATAGCACGAGATATGAGATTCAAGATGCGAAGTCTTATATATGAGAGAGATATCTTAATAACAAGGATTGAGCTCTTATATATAGAGACTCGAATATTACATTAGTTCAACTATCTATGCGTAGCCATGCAAGGCATACTGGACAAAAGAGAGTATTCTAATAAAGCAGATAAAGAGCTAAACTAGAAAACTGGATAGTGAACTGCGGATGATGAAGACTTCGGATGGAGTTGCTGAATGGAGTTGACTGCGGATCTAGGAGAGCTGCGGTAGACTAAGTTCAAGAGGGTCACTTATATGATTCAACAATTTCCCCCTAAGTGACCTCTTTAACTTCTCTTCAGTTATCGAGTTTCAGGAACTTGATGAGAATCCACCAAAATTTTCTGACATTCTCTAACCAAGTGATTCTCCTTAGGATTTCGAACTTGACTTCAGCAGTTGTGTGTTTTGACTTTTGAACTGCGGTTCGACAAACTTCAATTTGTTTCCTTGTGAGACGATTCATGGCAGTCATAGGGATGAAATTTTTGGTTTCATCGACCTTTTATTTAAAGATGACTCCAAGATCTGGAAAGTTTGTTGCACCCAGAGATCTTTCTTGAAAACCTTCAGTAACCATCGGTGCAGGATCAAGTAGTGGTAGATCGAACTTTTTGGCAAGAACAGGGTGAATGTCTGCATCAATTTTTGCGAAGTCACAGACAGTTTCCCTTAGAAAAGTGCTTGCCCTATCCAATTTTATCTTCATATTCGGATACTTTTCAGTTTTGTTTTGGAACAACTTTGCTATCAGGAAGACTTCTTCTGGATTCATACATGGGAAGTCAGCTTGGGTGCGGACATAGTCCTGATTCCTTCTTGTGAGAGTATATTGGATGAAGTCAGCTTTCATGAATTTACGGGGCTTAAAGTTCTTGAATGCGAATGGTCTATCATTAGACCAGATCTTCTTTATTGAAGAGGCATGTTTGACATGGAAAATATTGAGTCTTTCGAATTCCATGGGCAGTCTCTTGTGATCAGGTAGGCTGCGGTCAAACTGCTCAAATACAGTGAAGTATTTGGCATTGGGAGAGATTGGAACATCCCAGTAACCGTCGGATGGGGGTTCAACATAAGTAAGGTAGGGTTTATAGTCATCATCCAATAGTCTTCGGTGGGGGTTGATCTAAGAATTGACTAAGGATTCATCCATTGTGATGTCGAATCCGTTTTCTCTCCAGATAAGTTCAGCAAATTTGGCTGCTTTCCAATCTGCTTTCTTCTGTTTCGTTGCGGGAGAGTCATTGGAATGTTCGGATGACATGTTGGATTCTAGGTTCTTGAAGTGGGGAGGGGTTTCTGGTCGCTCAGAAGAAGGATTGGTGTCTGGAATGATTTTCTTTTGCGGTGGAGACTGATGTTGCGGTGGACTTTGATGGCTTGGACTCTTTTGAGGAGATGGTTGCGGTGTAGGAACTTTTTCATTGATGACAGGAGGGATCCTATGAGAGATGCTGTTTGAATGATGGTCTTCACCACTCCCCCCTATTGAGGAATACAGAGGTGGGGATTCCTCAAGACATTGCTTAAGACCATCGACTTTTGCACACACCTCCTGGAATTGAGCTTTTAGTGCATCAACCAGTTGCTGATTGTTTGGGACGGTGGGTTTGAAAAGTAGTCGATGAATCTCCTTGGTAAGTTGAAGAATCTCAGGGCCATGAAAATTTGAAGAGAGAGAGCTATGTAGTCTGTTGATGGTAGATTGGAGGACCGAGATGGTGGACTCATAAGCAATATGAGTTTCATCTATCAGCTTCTTCGAATGATTGGACTGATCCGCAATGGCTGTTTGAAGATCTTTCTTGATTGGGATACCTTAGAGATGAGGCGCTTCGTAGCAGCCATAAACTGTTGATGATCAGCCAGACGACTTGTATCCAGGGAACGAATTCCCATTTCAACTTTCAGAGAAATCCGCTTAGTAGCTAGTCGTTCACGGGTTTCAAGTCTCTCAATTCTTTCAATAAGGGTTTGCGGTCCCTGCATGTCTTCACGTTGCGGTTGAGTGGGCTTAACCGCAGCAAGGATCTGATCTACTTTGGCTTGTAGACTCGGAAATTCCTTTCTTGAGACAGCAATCTTCTTTTTCTTCTTCTTCTCTTTCGGCTTGGAGGTTGAGTGTTGAGAACCACTTGAAGCTTCTTCCTCATCGAAAATCATAAAATCATCATCAGAAGGGGTAGTTTGAATTACCTCATTGATATCAAAGTCATCGTTCCCGAATGTGGGTGCAGAGCTGACTTCGATTGCGGTGCCATCATCTTGAGAACCTTTAACAGTTGGAGTTGGAGTTGGAGTTGGAGTTGGAGTTGGAGGGAGTTTTGAGGTACCTTCACCACCAAGAGTGGCCCGAGAGTTGCGGATCGTCTCAGCCATTGTTGACATCCACTCTTGTACTTTCAGAATGGTGGCTACGGTGTTAGCGTTGTTGATGGCGTCTGCCCAATACTTGACTATGGTTGCTATCTCCTACTGTTTCTGTTGAATTTGCTTGGTTTGTTGGTCTTTTCTTGCTTGAAATTCCCTACGGAAAGCGGCATATTTCTTGATATCGGAGTCAGAGACCAGAGTGTAGTGTCTCCAAGAATCATTTGATTCATCATCGTCAAAACCTTGAAAGCGCACCGAGGTGTCCCTCGGGTTCACAGATCCTTGCACATTTGTGCTCACTGTGCCTAAACCACCTGGAAAAGATGTAAGCAGAGTAGGATTTCCTGAGCTTCCTCGGTCTCCTTGACCCATGGTCAAGTCTGGCCTCAGCTCAGTTCTGGCTAGGGCTGAAGAGTTGCCATGTAGTTGGGAAGGTGTTTGAAGTGTTTGGGTTACAGACAAAAGGATGGAGTTCAACTCCTCAGGTGAAAAGAAATGTAGACGGGAAGCCCTGAAGACCTTAGGGCGAGAACCAGTTCCATCCCCTTGGGAGTGAACTGGTGGAGAGTCTCCACGATTGGGTGAAACAGACACACTTTCTGTGTCTGAGTGGAAAAGGATGGTTGTATTGAATGGGTCTGCGGCCACCCCAAGGACTACCAGAGCCTTTTGAGAGGCTGAGGTATCAGTCCGGTCACACATTTGGTGAGTGGATTTGGTTTTTCTCTTTTTGAAGATGGCAATTGGTTGTTCATCATCATCAAAATCACTCATAGAGGGAGAGTGAGATTGATTGTCATCGGATTCGTCATCTGAGGGCACAATTTGTTGGAGTTTTCTTTTCTTGGAGGGTTCAGTGTGTTTGGGAGCAACTTTCTTCGTTGGTGTTCCATGTTTCTTAGTTATGTTGCGGGGGCCTTGGTTGGCTGAGGCAACCTTCTTGACTCTTTTTGATAGAGTGGTGGAAGATGGGGCTGCGGTACTACCAGGATTGATGAGTAAGGTTGAGACTGGTAGAGGCGGGGTAGGAAGGTATGGGTCAATACCTTCCGTAACCTCGATGTGATTTGCTACATCAATGGTTTCAAGTCCAAGTGTAGACAGTATGTGCACTGGTAGTCGTCTAATGGGTCCAAAAATAGATTGATCTGTAGAAGGGTTGTACCTTTTGAGATCTCTGGTGATGAAGAGGTTGACATCGTTACCCATGATTACTTCTGCATCCGCATGAAGATCCGAGATGCATAGAGACCAAAATCTTGCAAAGGTGAGCTCGGTAGGGTTTTCTTTTGGACTTTCTTTGGGGATGTACTGCAAGAAGTCATCCCACAGAATCTGACTGTAGTTGACGTCGTGGCCAGTAAATATACTCCATACCAATTCCAGCAGCTTGAGACCCATATTGTCAGTGCCTCCGGTTCTGCCAGACAAGCTACAGATCACGAAATGGCATACGAACTGCCATACAGCAACTGAGTTTTCTTGAACTCGCCTATGCCTTTCAGCTTCTTTTGATATCCCATCTAGTAGAGTGCAGATTGAATGTCGACCATGCTTGGTGTGAAGAACTTCGTAGAAGGATGAACTAACAGGTTGATGGCGTTGAGAAATTTTTCTTTGGTTAGAATAACCAAAGAATCATTCACCAGATTCAGATGCACCTCTTGAAGATTGTTGAGTGGACGATATGCAGAAAAGGCACACTTGAAGAGGGTTGAAAGAGGTACCACATCAGTGAAAGCATCAAAAGGACCGAACAATGGGTGATTTGACAGGAACTTTATCATCAACTTGATCGGAGCATTGTAAGAAGAATGCTCTTCGAACACTGCCCTAAAATTGCTCGAAGCAATTGTTGGCGTTGGGTTTCTTGAGGCAGAATCGGAACCAGTTGGGTGACCAGATGCCTTGGACTGTTTCTTTGAGATGTTTGATTTCACCATTTTGAAAAAGAGGTTTGATGAACTTGCAGGAAAACGGTTTGCAAGAAGTTGAAGGAGAGATTAAGTTCGTCTTGAGAGTTTTCAGAAAACGTAAAACTTTCTTGGGAGAGAAAAAGAGTGTTTTATAGTGGCGGATTTAAAAACTTTATTGATTTTACCCTAAGTAAATCGAATAAAAACGTTTGGGTTTTTATTTAGATTAGGAGAAATAATCCTGGCCACAGAAAATTTAATTAAAAGATTTACTTTATTTTTTTGAATTTACCAAAATCGGTTGCATTTAATGAAATGTCAGTCCCCATAACCTCACGTCTGACGAACGTGTGGTGAGGTGTTAATCCGTTGTATAAAAGAGGAACATGTAACGGATTTGACGTTTTGATTATGGAAAACTGATCTTTTTGTCATCATACCTAAAATAGGTCTGACACAAAGTTTATTTGAAAAGTGGAATTGTGACAGTGATATGCTGCACAAGGAATGTTTTTAATTATTTTTTAGAATGTTTTCTTATTTGATGAAAAGTCATTAAATAGCACACAATGTTTCAAGAATTTATGAAGCAGTTGAGAAATTAATCAACGTGGCTGCAGATTGAGACTTTATTGCGGATGAATCTTTGTCGTTGCGGATGGATGGTTAGATGACTACAGTAGAAGAACTGAGGAGAACACTTGAACAAAAATTAGTAACAACAAACAATAAGGACCATTGAAGGATATATATGATATATTGTTGCGGTACATGTGGGATACTACGGTACATAGAATGTACTGCGGTACATAGAATATACCAAAACTATCTACCATAAGTAAATTCAATTAGGACCATAATCAAAGACCAAGGAAGGTCTACGATACCTATTAATTCAAAAAGAATTGTGGGTCCGGATTCATCATTCCTAACATTTGTAAGACACCGTTGAGTTTTGTAGAGTCAAGTGCCTTTGTGAATACATCAACAATCTCTTCATGAGTATGGACAAAATTTAGTTCAATGTTACCTTTCAGAATGTGGTCTTTGATGAAGTGATACCGTAGTTCAATATGCTTTGTCTTAGAGTGATGAATAGGATTGTGGGAAATCGCTATAGCACTCTCAGAGCCACAGTAAATTGGTATCCGCAACATTCTGTATCCGTAGGCCATAAGTTGTGTTTTCATCCACAAGACTTGTGAACAACAGCTGGCTGCGGTCACATATTCATCTTATGCGGTAGACAGTGATACACAACTTTGTTTTCTTGATGACCAGCTGACAAGTCTTCCACCCAGAAATTGACATCCACCTAAGGTGATTTTTCGTTCTAGTCTGCATCCGGCATGATCCGCATCAGTGAATGCTTGTAAGCTGAAATCATTTCATGTGGGGTACCATAAACAAATAGTCTTGCTGCCCTTTAATTATCTTAGAATCTGCTTGGCTGCGGTCATGTGTGACATTTTTGGATCAGCCTGGTACCTTGTGCATACACCAGTTGCAAAGACAATGTCTGGTCGGCTTGCGGTGAGGTACATCAATGAGCCGATTATACCTCTATAAGTCTTGTTATCCACAGATTCGCCGTAAGGATCAACAGATATCTTATATCCGAAGGCCATGAGGACCTTGGCCGAAGAACAATTGTCCATTGAATATTTTTTCAATAGTTCAGTGGTGTATTTCTCCTGATGGATGAATATCCCTTGAGGGACTTGTTTCACTTGAAGTCCTAGAAAGAAGTGAATCTCTCTATTCATGATCATTTGGAACTTGTTGGTCATGAGCTTAGCAAATCCATCCACCATTCCTTGATCAGTTGATCCGAAGATGATATCATCCACATATATTTGTACAAGCATAAGGTGATTACTGTTTGCTTTTCTAAATAAAGTGGGATCAATCACTCCTTGTTTGTATCCGGATGGGACAAGAAATTCAGAGAGAGTCTCGTACCACGCTCTTGGGGCTTGCTTTAGACCGTACACTACTTTTTCAAGCTTGTAGCAGTAGTCTGGGAATTCAAGACTTTCGAAGCCCGGAGGTTGCTGAAGATAAACCTCCTCTTTTAATTCACCGTTAAGAAAAGCACTTTTCACGTCCATTTGATGTACTTTGATGTTCTTGTGAGCTGCGTATGCTAAGAAGATTCAGATGGCTTCCATTCGTGCCACCAGAGCGTATGTTTCATCATAGTCAATACCTTCAAGTTGACTATATCCTTTGGCAACTAGCCTTGCCTTGTTTCTGACGACCGCACCAGATTCATCCAACTTGTTCTTGTACACCCATCTAGTACCAACAATAGTGTGACCTTGCGGCTTGGGAACGAGTTGCCATACCTTGTTTGTTTTGAATTCTTCTAGTTCTTCTTGCATTGCGGATATCCAGTCTGGTTCTAGTAATGCTTCTTTGATCGATCGAGGCTCGACCGAGGACATAAATGTTGCGTAGTGACAGTGATCAGATAAGTCCTTGGAAGATTGAGTCTGGATACTTGCGGATGGGTTGCCGATGATTTGACCTGGTGGGTGGTCCTTCGTCCATACGTGTAGACGGGGTTGCAGATGATCAGCAGCTGCGGTAGGGGAATGTCTTCAATATCGCAAGACTCTGCGGTTGGAGACGGCAGTTCCCCCTGGACTTGAGGACATCTTGCTGAATCATCTTGGACTGTTGGAGTGAGATTAACATTTTCTTGAGCAATTGAAAGAGGTTCCCCCTGGATTGATGATGGAAGTTCCTCTTGAGCTTGAGAAGGTTCCCCCTGGATTATTGGAATTGTGAGAACTCTTGGGTCAGTTCTGGTGTCGATATTCTCCATGTTTTCATCATCCGAGTCCGAAGAAATGTTTGATGGGTGAAATCCTCTGCGGAGAGGGACTGGAGCTGTTTCTTCTAGTACTGGAACCTCGATGGTTGTCGTATGATCCGGAGTTGAGTTTTCCCCCTCAACCGGCAAGGTGGAAGCATTAAGTGACACTTCATCGGATGGCGTAGGACCAGATACTTCAGCATGTTGTATTTGGGCTTCAGGAGACACAAGAACCTCAGATAGTTTAGCAGTCTCTATTGGGTCAAAGATATCATCATAGTTAACTTCAACTATGTTTAATGGACCCGAAGAGTCAGGAATATCACATTCCAGGATTGCTTTGGTTTCGGTTGATGGAGCAGTGTTGCGGACGAAATAGTCATCGAATTTGACATCGAAGCTTTCAACTATTAGCCTTGTGCGTCTAATGAGAACTCTATACGCAACTTTGTTTGTTGAGTAGCCAAGGAATATGCCTTCATCAGACTTCGATGCAAACTTGTTAATATGATCTCTGTTGTTGATCACAAAACATCTACACCCAATGATATGGAAGAATCGGACATTTGGCTTGCGGTTGTTAAGGCCTTCATACGGAGTTTTACTAAGACGCTTACACATAATGCTTCGGTTTTGTACAAAGCATGATGTGGCCACTGCTTCGGCCCAGAAGTAGAGAGGAAGGTTGGCAAAATTGAGCATAGATCTGGCTGCTTCTATCAGAGTACGGTTCCTTCGATCTACTACTCCATTCTGCTGCGGTGTGTAGGGAGCTGAGAAATTCTGACTTATGCCCTTGGACACCAAGAAACTATTTAGATGATGATTGGTGAACTCAGTTCCATTGTCACTGCGGATGCGACGCACTGGTAGTTTGATTTGAAGTTTTATCTCCTTGATAAAATTGATGAATACCTGCGGTGTTTCTGACTTGAGTCTAAGAAAGAAAACCCATGTGAAACGTGTGAAGTCATCAACTATAACCAGTATGTATTTCTTGTGATGAATACTAGCTACGGTAGATGGACCGCAGAGATCAATGTGCAGGAGTTCTAGTGGTTCAGAAATTGAAGAATCAATCACCATTGAGTGACTTGCTTTGGATTGCTTTCCACATTCACATACCGGAAAGAGAGTATCATTGCTGAACTTGAGGATTGGGAGACCTCGGACGAGTTCTCCAGTGACCAGATTGTTGATATATCTGAAGTTGAGATGAGCTAGCTTGCGGTGCCATAGCCAGCTGACTTCGGATACTGCTTTCGATAGGAAGCATAACTGCGGTTTGCCGATGATCAGAGAAACATCCAGAGGATACATAGTACCTTCGGACTTGGATTTGATCAGGCAAGTGCTCCTATTACTTGTCATTATGTAGCAGAATTGGTCATCAAATTCAACTCGGTGGCCTGCCTTACATAGTTGGCCAACACTGATGAGGTTGTTTTTAAGACCTTCTACATAGGCGGCCTTTTGAATAGAGAAGTTTCCCGTAGTAAGAACACCGTAACCTCGGATGATTCCATTCGCGTTGTTGCCGAATGTGACATTTCCACCATTGCAAATTGGCCTGAATTCCCGAAGGTATTCTAACCTTCCGATCATGTGCAAGGAGCAGGCACTGTCGATTAACCATTCTTCTTCTTGTTCCTCCTTGCACAAGGCCTAAGAATTACACGGTTAGTTTAGGCACCCAAACTAGTTTGGAGCCTTGGAAAAAAGATGAGTTTCTGATTGATGCATGGACCGAGGTTGCAGGGACAGGCTTTATGTCAACTTTTAAGCCTAGTCCTGGTGTTTGTGAATTTTTGGAGTGTTGCGAGATTTAGAAAAGTTACGAGGTTTTTGATACGAAGTAGATTCGACATGAGATGAATCATTTTGACAATTACATTGACACTGACATGCTGAAATTTTGTCTTTTACTCTGACACTTTGTTTGGTCATCGGTCTAAAGGACGAAGTGGATTGCTTTTGACTGGTTCGAGGGTGGTTGGATCTGACATTGGTGCTGTTGGAATTTGAAAAGGTTTGTTTCGAAGAAGATTTAGCACGTGTAGATCTTTTGTACCTTTTTGTTGGGTTTGGTAAAATACCCTTCCACTTATTAAAATTTTGATGTGATTTCAAAAGTATTGGAGTGGGTAAGATACCCTTCCATTTCGGATCATCTGATGAAAAGATTTGAAAACCATTGTTACGAAAAGACTTTACTTCCTTTTGGGTTGTGTCAGATGAATTTGGAATGGTTGTTGAAACTGTACATTCCTTTTTGTATGTTGACTTGATGGGAGAGTTTTTTGGGAAATGGTGCGAGAAAACAAACTTTTCTGGACTCTTAGATTTTGAAAATCTGACATGCCTTTTGTTTTTAGAAAAGATTCGTCGATTTGTGCCTCGGGATCAAATTTCTTCTTTGAAAGCCTTTTTTGCCTCGGTTTTAGGAGAACCGCAGTCAGTGACATTCAGTTGCGGTTTCCTTGAAACGTTTGGCAATTTTGAAAAGCGAGGACTTTATTCATCTGAACTGGAGAGTTCACGAATCAAGGAACATTGACCAACTTCAAAGTTTTCGATTGCTAATTCATGATGAATTGGTTGGATGGTCACGGTACTTTTGACTTTGGTCTGCGGTTCGGAGCTTTGAACAACCGCAAAATAAGTCTGATTGATGGAAGGTAGATGGACAGATTGTGGTTCATGATTATAGTAAGGGATACTGCGGCCTGAAGGCAGTGAAGGGATTGAGACTTCGGGACCTTTAGAACAATTTCCTCATCAGCAATTGATGAAGTCTGAGAACAAGGAAGAGTTGTGCTATCTATAGGACTAGAAAATTCAGGGAGAATTTCTTCGATAACACAGTTGTTACTGAGATCGTGAAGTCTACCAAACTGAGTTTTGATATCTTCAGGAAATGTTTTGTTATTGACCAGAGTGATGAGGGGCGGTCCGGAGGGAAGTAGGGACGGTCCTTGTTGAACCGGAGTGATGAGTCCGTTGCGGTAGAGTACCCATTGGACCAACCCCAATTGTAAGTATTGTCAGTAGTCCCATTGTTAACCAGATTCTCGATGGCTTCACTTTCATTAAATAGTTCTTCTATAAAAAGATTTAAGCGTACAATTTCACTCTAAGCTAAATCTCTCTGGTTCAATGCTATTTCTAACTGTGTTTAACTCAACATTCTTGCATCTTTCTCTAACGTTAAGTCCTTTTCTAACATAGCCATTTTGAGTCTTTTGTTGTCCAGTCGTCCTCTTACATGAAACATCTCTTGGGACGCTATGTTCTTCTCATCTAGAGCTTTGTTATAGTCTTTAAGGACGGCAGCACATGTGTCATTAAGATTGTCTATGAAGGGTTGACAATCATACATGCTATAGTTTAGAGTTTCAATCATGAGTTTTACCTGCTCTACAATGCTGAGTGTTCCATCCTTTGCCATGTAGTAGTAGTTATTTTCCATCTTTGTAGACGCATCGTCATCCGCAGTTGCCAGCATGTAGATCTTGCCTTTTCCTTTGATGTTGCTGATGGCTTCGTCTTCATCTCCGGATGACCAAACTTGATGGTCTCTTTTCACTTGAGCAACATACGCTCTTCCCTTTTCTTTTTCCTCCATTTCTTGAGCCATTATGAGATAGAATGCTCTATCTTTTACCACATTTGCCTTGCAGTCTTTGGCAAAATGATTCTCTTTGTTGCACTTGTGACATATCACAATATCACTTTTATCTTCTGACGGAGTACCGGAGTCAGTGGTTTGGATGGACTGCAGTGCCTACTTGGGTTGAGTATTTTGAGACTGCAGTGGTGGGTAAGATTTTTTAGTGAAACGATAGTGATTGTTTTGAGAGTTAAAATTGCGGTTGAAAGGTGGCTTGTTATGCTGCTGATTCTTTCGGAATGCAGGTGGTAAACGGTTGAATTGTTGGCTGACAAGAGCGATTGCATTCTGAAATTCTTCTTCGTCGTCATACTCTGAGTCTGCTTCATATGACTGTGGAGGGTTGTCATATGCGGTGGAGTATGATTGAGAATGAGAAGATTGTGCTATGAGAGCAAGTGGACCACCGAAGTCTGCACAGTCTTTGAGTACCGTAGACTCTTGAGCTTGCAGTTCACCGTAGAGCTTATAAAGAGATAGAGAATGAATTTTTCTATCCCCTTGAACAACCATTTTGGCAGTCGTCCGGTGTCTTCCTAAGCCATTTAAAAACTGAAGATTTGTTTCATGGTTGCTTCGGACCGTGCCAGCATTAGCTAGCTTTGTGACTATCAGATTGAATCTCTTAAAGGAATCTTCCAAACTTTCACCCGCATGAGCTTTAAAGTTATTAAACTCATTGAGTGCAGTAGTAAGCTTTTTGTCTTGAGCTTGTTTAGTTCCTTCATACAGATTTTTAAGAACATCCCATATCTCCTTTGCGGATTTGCAATTTATGATTATGTCGAAGTTGTCAGGCGCAACTCCACACGAGATCTCATAAAAGCCAATAGCGTCATTTTCAATTTTGTCAAGATCGTCTTTGGTGGGACGATTCATCGCTGGTTGACCTCCTCCAAGTCTGGCTGTGGCTCCATCGGTTTGTATCGGAGTTAGAACAGGAACATGAGGCCCTTCTTCAACAGATCTCCATACGTCTCTTCCGAGTCTCCTCAAATATCTTTCCATTCTTTGAGACCAGTGATGATATTCATTTGCCACAAGTATCGGTGCTCTGTTCGAACCGCCAACACTGTTTGATACATTAAGAGATAATACCCGTGCCATATTTCCTTGTTTTGAAAAGTGTTTTTTGTTTTTTTTTGTTTTTTGAAGAAATGAGCTTTAGTGGTATAGAAGGCTTTTTGAAACACAGAGTTTTGCGTCAAAAGGCAACCACTTTGGCTCTGATACCAATTGTTGAGAGAAAAACTTGGGACACACTTGAACAAACGTTAGAACAAGTATAGTTGCGGAATAGTTTATCTAAAGGATCTAAAAGCTCAACAATAATAATAATAATAAGTTAGAGTTAGATAATTAGAAAGTTAGGTGCGGAAATGTAAGGAAATATAAATAACAACAGGTATTATATCAAGTATACACATAAGTTGATTCTTAACAAGGAATGCATTCAAACCAAGTTAGTAAGTGAGATCAAACTTAGTGATTAAGTCAAGAATGACTTGCTCAAAAGGGAGGTAATAATCAGTTATATTTATATGAACTTTGAGAAAGAAAGGGATGAGAGTAATAACACGAGATATGAGCTTCAAGATGCAAAGTGTTATATATGAGAGAGATATCTTAATAACAAGGATTGAGCTCTTATATATAGAGACTTGAATATTACATTAGTTCAACTATCTATGCGTACCCATGCAAGGCATACTTGACAAAAGAGAGTATACTAATAAAGCAGATAAAGAACTAAACTAGAAAACTGGATAGTGAACTGCGGATGATGAAGACTTCGGATGGAGTTGCTGAATGGAGTTGACTGCGGATCTAGGAGAGTTACGGTAGACTAAGTTCAAGAGGGTCACTTATATGATTCAACACTATCTCGCATTCTCACAACAGTCACGGTATTGAAACCAACTTCAGCGGGGAATTTTATTAAAAGTGACCCGAGGCTCTGATAACTCGGTTCATATGATCTCCCTTGCTGATCTGCCGAACTTAAATCCATATGACTGGATTCTTCTGAACAACATTTTGCTAACTAATCAACAGAAGTACGAGCCTATCATCGATCACATCAAGTGAATGTTAGTTTCTTACATTCATGAGGTTGCTAAGATGGATCAAGAAATCGCCTCTGCCTTAAGGAATAAGCCTACAATCAGACCAATTGGGAAGGCAACAGATGTTAAAAAGATGCAGATGGGTAGGATTGACCCGAAGTATCACACAGTGATGTTCACCAGAGCCGAAGGTCAAAATTGCTTGTTCGCTCTTGATGATAAACACCTGTTCTCCACTTCTTGTCTGGAGCACATTATTGATATAATTCACAGGTGTAAGCAAAAAGCGATGCTGATAAGAAATTTTTTTCAGATATGCTTCGGTGGTACATTGACTTTCATCAAACTCTTCTTGCCATCATACCGAAGCTATTCAAGACTGTGAAGACATCTACTCTCACTCAACCGAAATGATCTCTCGCCTCAATTGACACAAAGGGGGAGATTGTTGGGTCTAAGAGTTGTGTCATTAGGCATGTTACCTCGGTCCATAGTTATCATAGTACTGGGCCTGCCCAGCCATGTTTATGTCATTAGTGTTTAGTATATAAGATGCATGCATGCATCGTTCTCTGTACGCTTTTGATAATTATTATTCCTTCATTGTATTGTAACCCTAGCACACCTCTACAATCGAAGTTCTTTATCGAGCTCTTCTGAGGTGGAGCATATTACTCATTCAGCTCTTGTTTGATTCATCGTGTGTTCTTTGTTTTTATTGTGTTTGTCCAAATCTGTTAAGAATCTAAACGACCATAAAGAATTTATTTCTTATCATATATATATATATATATATATATATATATATATATATATATATATATATATATATATATATATATATATATATATATATATATATATATATATATATAGACATAAAAAATGTTAATTTTGATTCATCACGATTTTCAATAATTTTAACTATTTCATAGTATTTAGATTTATTGAGATAGAACACTATAAGAAAAACAGTTATTGGTAGGGACGTAAGTAGCGGCGACAACCACTATTACCTACAACATGATTTTAAGTCGCCGCTAATAGTGGTTTTCGGCGCTAATAATGTCGCCGGTAAAGGTATTTGGTAGCGATCTGTATGACTTTGATCTCGTAACCCTAACCTTTGATTGTTCCTTACATCCAACGGTTGAAAACGCATGTCGTTAAGTACCAATACCGACGAGATTAATAGCAGTGACACTTGTCACAACTAATGCTCGAAAATAAGGATTGCGAAAACGTTCCCTCAAAGGGGTCGCCACTAATAATCAAAAGTCGCCGCTATTGCTTTGGCGTCGCCAGTAATAGGTGTCGTCGGTAAAACTCATCGCAGATAAACACCTTTACAACTTTCTTTCTTCCCTCATCTGCTTCCATTTTCTCTCGGTTGTATCTTCCATCTTCTGCTTCCAACGATTTGCGACACTTTCTTTCCACCAGTTCGACTTAGGATTTCCACCGGTTCCATCCCCATTTACCGGTGACACTTTTCCATCGTCGACGACGTATCTTCTATGGCGACTAAGGTTCAATTAAGGAGACTAAGGTTCGATTCCTTCCTAATTTCTCTTTCTCTTTCTCTAGTAATGTCGATTTCCACCTTATAATTGAGTTAATTTAAAAAAAAAACATTGATTTCGGGTACGGGGACGGGTATTGTTGCCTCCGCTAATATATGCCCCCGTTTGCATCCCTAACAACCACTGCACCACCTTGTTGATTTTCCGGCCACCACATTGTTTGAAATTCAGGGTAATAAAGGCACTTGGATATTCTGAGAATTTTGATTTCACTATCAAATCAAAGTATTGACTGGTACTCCCTAATCTTTGATTGGATAAGACTCAGAAGAGAATAGAACAAAGAATGAGATATATGAATTTCGTAAGTACCAGAAAAAACTGACCAAAACTGGTTCAATACCTCCTTTGTCTGAAAACTGTCAAAACTGTCATAAAACAGTTTGGCCACAGTAAAAAAATCTGTCATAAATCCGGGTTTTCTATAAGGATTAATACCAACCAAAAAACGGGTCAAATATTCTAAATTTGAATTTTTGATGCATTTTCAATACAACAATATAACCAAAATAAAAAATAAATTTCGATCCCAGCTAGGGGCTCTGCCCCTTCGACCCCGCCAGGGCTGCCGCCCCTTCGACCCCGCCCCCAGGGGCGCTGCCGCCGGACCCCCGTTCGTTCAGGGGCTTCGCCCCTAAATGACAGTCTACTTTTAATCTTGAATAAACTTAAACAAGTGTGCACTCCACACCTTCCTTACTTGTTTAATATCTATCAATATCACTTTTGGTCAACAAAGTAATCCCATTACACTTAAATCACATTAGTGAAACAAATCATCAACACATATGTTCCTTTCTCCTTTAATTTTGAGATTATTTGAGAAATTTGTGTATACGTGTCTATTTTGTGAAATTAGTAATGTGTGTGTATATTTGGTGTATATTTGTGTATTTGCATGATATATGAATGTGAATGTATATATAATGTGTATTTGTATTTATGAAAACATGAATGTGGCATATTGTATGTGTGTATAGTGTATGTATATGTGTATTTTTATGTATATGTGTGTATAATGTATATTTTATGTATGAAATATGGATTGTATGTGTGCATGAAGTGTAGATTGTAGGTAATGTATATATTGGAATGTTGTAGTGGAAAAAGAACAAATAAAGTAGGATGCTATTCTTGATAATGATATTTAAAGTATATGTGTATTTGTATGTAATGTGGATTTTATGTGTGTATAATGTTTATTTTTTGAAGGATGCTATTATTGAGAATCATATTATTGTAAGATGTTATTATTTTAATAAAAACAAATAAAGTAGGATGCTATTATTGAGAATGATATTTTTTGTATAAAAAAGCAATGTGGATTGTAAAAATAACAAATAAAGTAGGCTTTTATGTAGTGTGTATTTGTACTAGAAATTGTATCTGTATATCTTATAATTTTTCAAGTTATGGCATCAATATGGATCTTGTTTATATACACCATGGCTGCTGTTATGGGTCGTGGACATAGGGGCGATGGAGACGAGGACCCACCTCTCCCAGGCGGTAGAGGTGCTGGTTAGCATGAGGAGGACGGTAAGTCTTATTATGAATTTTTATTTACTATTTTTATTCAGTTATTATAAAATATCGTTTCTAATAATTTTAATTATATTTGTGTGCAACACAGGAGAGTCCAAGGAGAAGCGAAAAACATTAAGCTTGAAAAAACACTCTTAAGAAATAAGGGCAAATCGATTGACATGAACTATGATAGGGATACTACATATGATCTCGTAGGAGAGCCAAATGACATGTTTGCATGCGAAATTGAGAAAATAATGTGGCGGATGGTACCTTTTGATAAAAGAACTTGGAAAAAGGTTTCCCCTACGATAAAGGATACAATAAAACATCATTTAGGGGTAAATGATTAATATAATAATTTTCTTACTTGGCTAACTTTCTTTTTACTTGGCTAACTTTTTTTTTGTTTTTATAGACAAGTTTGATTTGGATCTGATGTCTCGAGATCCAGACGTTGCTATGCTATTAGAGGGTTTTGAATCGGCTTTGTTAAAAGGTTATTGAGAGCGTAAAGCTGATGCAAAAGAATATTTTCTGAAATTCGGAAGGTATCAGGATATCCCGAGAGCATTAGCCACCCTCGACATGATATGGAGGTTGATAATTGCAAGAAAGTAATTGAGTATTTCCAAACGGATGAACACCGAGCTGCTTCGACAATAAACAAAAAAGTATGTGAAAAGAAAACGCTCGTGAAATGTGGGCGTTTGAGTTCGTATAGCAGTACTTGCTATAAAAAGGTAACATATGATATATATGTAATTATTTATTTGAAATATAATCTATTTTTTAATGTTAAACATAACTTGAAGATAGTGGAAACTTTCGCAAGGCTCATATCGATAGGAATGGTTTATTTGTTAGTGTCAAGGTGGAGCAACAATACTTAAGTATTTAATTATAATTTTATCATATAATTAAGTGTTTATTTATACTTAATTGTTAATCACTTTTGGAAAATACAGAATGATTACTGCAAGATCTCTTAGAATCAATGCAAGGGACATAAAGTGAAATAGAGTTAACACGCGTTGAAGAAAGAGCTACTTTCGAGAGAGTATTAGGTGAACAACATGGCCATATCAAAAGCATCGACTGAAAATCTTCTGCTATCCCGCTGATTGCACAACCATCGCAGCCACCACCACATTCATCACGACCATCACAGGTAAAAAAATATTATTTAATTTAAATAAATGCTTATTGATTTGGTAATTTTGGATTGTGGTGATTATTTGGTAAAAACCTTTGGTAATTGTTTTTTTCCCCAAGTGCAAGAAATAGCAATGTACTTTAGTTTTTTGTCCATAGTTTAAAAATAGCAATGTACTTTGGCATCAATAAATGCATGTTGATTTGGTAATTGCGTTTTGGTCCCAAGTGCAAGAAATACCAATGTACTTTTGGTATTTCTTGTATTTAAGTGCGTGAAATAGCAATATACTTTGGTATTTCTTGTATTTAAGGTGCTTTAGCACTAAAAAGTAGACTATTTAATTTCAAAGTCTCATATATATATATATATATATATATATATATATATATATATATATATATATATATATATATATATATATATATATATATATATATATATATATATATATATATATATATATATCGGGAAGGGTTCTTTGGAAAACAAAAAAACCTTAAAAAAACCCCAAAAATCATAAAAATGCATAAAAAAAATACCTAGAGATCACAAAACTTTTTTTTGACATTTTTTATGAAAAAATCGCAGGTTTTTAAAAAAATTCGCTGAAAAAAAATTTGAAAAAAAACTTTTTTTTTTATAAAAAAAAAAATTGATTTTTTATTTTTTTTTCAACGAATTTTCATAAAAAGCTGCGATTTTTTATAA
Source organism: Lactuca virosa (assembly GCF_052849685.1). Lineage (NCBI taxonomy): Eukaryota > Viridiplantae > Streptophyta > Magnoliopsida > Asterales > Asteraceae > Lactuca > Lactuca virosa. The sequence continues at coordinate 188,882,717 of NC_136428.1, read as the reverse complement.
AAAAAATTCAAAAAAAATTTAGTGATCTCTAAGTAATTTTTTTATGCATTTTTAGGGTTTTTTGTTTTCCATAGAACCTAAACCTATATATATATATATATATATATATATATATATATATATATATATATATATATATATAAACAATAAAAATAGAATAAAAGCTGAAAAATATAAAATTTTGAAACTATACATACTTTGTAAATATTTTTGAAACTATATATATTTGGTAAATAAAATTTTAAAAAATTACCTATTCGGGTAATGCTCAATGACCCGATGCGTAGGGAGGAACTGTATCGTTTTTTCAATTAGGGAAAGATCAAGGACGTAATGACGGGAACGGACACGATGGTTCCTCAGACAATTAGTTTGTGGTTTGTATGTTAGACTTGTTGTGACACTTTGGTACTTGTTGGAATTATAAAACTTCGGTTGTTTATTTTGGTATGAAATTAATTATAATACTATCTAGTACCCAATCGGATGTTATTATGTAATTTTTTCTATATTTAATGTCGTTATGTATCTGTTATTCTGCACCCAAAATCGTTAATTTAAAAAATGATGTAGCGAGTTAATCGAGTATGACTGTAATCAGAGTAATTAAAGTAGTATGAACACAGAGAGTAAATAAGATCTGGTTTATAGCTCAATTATACTTTCGTATACAAAGAGATTTCTAGACAAAATGACTTGGAAAAGTTCTATCTAACTCTGAGTACCACTCCTATTTATAGGAGAATAAGAAAGTATACAAAAAATACTAAGGTCTAAACATCAAGACTTTGAAACTAATATGCCTTAGTAAATAGATAAAATGACTTTCGAAACTGACTCAAATAACTTCGACACATTACAACATATTTGACACTAACATTCTCCCCCTTTGTAATTAGTGTTGAACTTAGTTTTTGAGAATTTGAGCAGCCATATGCATTGATCTTCGAATCTCTGTATACCAGCTCATAACCTTCTTCAACTCAGCCTTTTCTCCTTTGTTGTTTTTCTTGCAATTATTCATACGAACAATAAAGTTCGTATATTGAGCAGTTGTATACCGTTCTACGTCCGAAGCTTGAAATAAAAACCTCTTAGCTTTTCCTTTCTTGTCTTTTCCCGAAAAAACTAATCCCATTGGCTTTAAACAAATTTCCCCATCAGCAAACTTCTTCAATTCTTCTTGACTCTTCATAGTTTCTTGAGCTACTTTTATTTCCTTTCCCAGTGTCGTACACAACTCAATATCAGTTAAGGCTAGACAATCATAGTAATTATGTATAAAGATTTTGATGTGACCTAGACCAAGTCTCAAAATCTCTTTGTGTGTCCCTTGAAGTTTCGAAGCGTCCATATCTTTGAGAATCAATGCAACTTGTATAAGATCATTCAAGTTCATCAATGGAAAGTCAGCAACTGAGAAATCACAAACCACATTGTTTGCCCTTAAAACATGAAATCGAAAATTCTGAATCATGTTTTCAAAAAACACATCCTTAGTCACACTTATCACACGCACAATCTTGATAATGGATCAAACCTCTACCTGATCCTTTCCCAACACATCATGAAACCCCAGCTTCATATGTAGAAAGTCATCTTCATTCTTGAATTTCTCAATAATTTTGTATTGTGCTGTGATGAACATCATTTCATTGATTGGGAAATCAAGTTGATTCATATATGTGTTCTCTATTGCATAGCTCTTTCTTGGCTTCTTCTCGAATGCATACATTTCATTATATGACACTCTTGCTTCAATATTATCATAACTGTGTAACTTCTTTAGATCACATTTTTCCATTGTAGGAGGATCATATTTACGAAGCATCAAAATACTCTAAATTTGACGCTGCTTCTCCATCTCTGCTTCAATTTCAGCTTTTCTTTCTTCCTTAGACTTTTCTATAACAACCCCTTTTCCTTTTCCTTTATCTGTTTCATTTTGTTTGGGTTTTGAAGAACTCCCTCCACCAGTAGACTCAATTACAATGCCTTTAGCAATTGGCCTTGTAGTAACTGTAGTTGCCATCACTAGTTCAGGCTTCGAAAATATTGGTTTTGTTGTAGGAATTTGAGTTTTGAAAACTTTTCCAACAACCTTTGCTTCTTTATTCGTTTTCTTAAAAACATTTTCTCCTTTACCAACGCCTTTCTTTTCTCCCCCTTGCACCCATGTGATAACAGGCGGGGCATTTGTTGGTAAGAGAGTGACAAACTGAGACAATGGAGCCAACACATTTTGAATCACAGTCTCGAATGAATGAAACTTTTGATTTAAAAACTCAGGAGTTAAGAGAGATGATGAGCCAGACTTCGAAATAATCCCCTTCAATTCAAAAAGCATGGAATTGAGTTTACCAAAACTAGTAATATCAGCAGTTACTTTCGCATTAAACTTTGGAACAAAAGATTGATGAGTTTGGACAAACGTAGTAACACTAGCAGTAATAATATCAACTTTCTCAAGGATAGAAGAATATTTTCTATCCAACTCACTGAGCTCCGTAGACACACTCTCTTTCATCTATTCAAGCTTTCTATTCACATTTTAACGAACTGTTTTCACATCTTGCACAAAAAGAACATGGCGTTCCTTGGCAACACGTTTCAACTCCTTGAGCTCATCATTAAAAGTCAAAGGCGTTGACTTCACTCTCAACTCATTACTTTTATCCAGAACATCAAGCTTGTCTTGAATTCGAGATTCTGAATCTTGTATCAACACATTTAATTTATTCAGAAGAAGAAGAAGCTCTTGTGCTTTGACAATAACATCAACTTCAATACCAGAAACATAATTCCTACCCCCTGCATCTGCTTGTGATTGCAACAATGAGTTAAGCTTCCTGTTGAGAATCTTGAACTGTTTCCCCAAGATAAGCATATGGTCTCAAATGTTTTCTTCTTCAGGATCAAATTCCAAATCAGCAAATGATCCTCCAAACCCTCCATCATCGGTATCATCATCATTTATTGGGTTGGGTGGTTCAGTAGATAAAGATGAAAATAAAGAAGTAATGGGTTGATTCATGACTAAATCAAAAGTTAGGGAATGTGTGGTTGTAGGAACAGTGGTGACAAATGGTGGTAATGAAGTATTGGTTGTGATGATTGAGGTTTCAAACATACCTTGAGTAGAAATTGAATGTTCGTTGCTCGAGACTCCTTCACCCATATTGACATTTACATCCGTATTAGATACGTGTGTAAGAATGCCTGAGGTTCAAACCTCCTCATAAGATAATTAGGGTAACGAAACCTCAGGTGCAGTGACCAAAATCTACTCAGGAGTTGATGCCTTGATAGATTCACCAAGAATAGTAGATGTTTCCTCTAGAGAAGTTTTCACAGAGCGACTGGAAATTCCTATCTCCTCGGTATTCGACTTGACAGGAGACTTCTTCTTAGATGAAACATCACCCATTGTTATTTCAGGAACTTCTTCCTCTTCCATAGAATCTTCACAAAGAATCAACTTTCTCTTCTTACTTTTTCTTGGAAATATGCTTAGCAACATCCTCAGCCCTTCGCTTCTTTAAGGATGGAGAAACTGGAACAGGAACTTCACAAATAACAAGACCTTTCCATGTAACATGTGGCTTTCGAACCATAGAAGGAGAAAAGCTAGAAGATCGTTCAGCAAACTTTCGTGATCTATGATCTTTCTTTTTAAGACGCTTGAACACACCAGTTTTCGAAGGAACAATTTCCTTTGAAGGTGTAGCAGTTTCAGGCTCAACACTTTTCTCTGACTTTTTCGAAACTTTAATCACTACTCCAGCCTTCTTCTTGGTGTTGGATAAGGTGTCTAAGTCCATAACTATTTCTGGTATGTACTTGACCCGACCCGGCATGGTCCATTTGGGTTGCATGGCATCTTGCATTTGGATAGACTAAATGAGAGAAATAACACTTGTGGTTTATTAATATATTAATAGTATTATTTAATTAGTATTGATCAAGAATTAATCTAGGATTAATTAAGTGATCAAAAGATGACTAATTAAATATATGGGTTGATCATGTAAATCATCCATAACTTGTATAGTGGGCTAAAAGGCTCCATGGATAATCAAGTTGGGTTAAACCCATTGAATGCTCCATGGAGGCTCCATGGGAGTTACAAACCCATGGGTCATGGAAATGAAGAGTCATGCCACATTAGGGTTTACATGGTGTAACCCTAGATGTGACACACTATATAAGCAACATGTTCTCCACCAAAATCGGCGACACTAAGAAACAAGAGGGCTAGAGCCGATTTTGCAAGTGTAAGATTCTCTCAAATTTTACTCCTTTGCATTTGGTGTTGTGTGAAGCATTTGAGGCATCACACTTAGGGTGCTAGGCTCACAAGGTTTCAAGGATCATAATCAACAACAAGGTAAGTTATTCTATCTTTCATTCAAGTTAAAAATGTTCCCCATGTATGCTAGATAGGAATATAACCTTGGAATTCAACTTTGCATGATTATTAGACAAACATAGATCCAAGATTATTAGGGTTGCATGTACACTTAGGAAGTGTTAGAATGCTCATAACCCATCAGTGGTATCAGAGCCTAGGTTTGTTTGTTGTTTTTTTTTTTGTGTGCAAACAGCTTGAAAAAAAATCGTTTTTCTGTTTTCTGCTCGTATGAAAGTTTGCACATTTGTTGCTGGAAATGGACTAGAAACATTACCCTAAACTGTTTTGATGTTTTAAAGCTTGTTTTAGATGGTATAATGTTTATGCTAATCCATTTACAATGGCAATTATTAAAATTACAAGTTTTTTTTAAGTGTAATTTTTTTATTCTTGAAAGTGTTCATATTCATGTTCTTGAACTTATGAAGATTAGATGATCATATGAATTGTTTGTAACCTTCATGGTAGTTTAATTCATGATCATAATGTGTTTTAATGGAGTCCATAACTTGTCCTCAAGTTATGGAAAACCAAAAGTCTCACTTTTATTAAAGCCATTAAAAGAACACAAGAGTTATAAAAATGAAGAGTCTTCATTTTTATTATTCAATTAATTCATAAGTTATAAGAAATGAAAAGTTTTGGAAGTTTACAAAACTTGCCCTCAAGTTTTGGAACATGTAAAGTCTTGATTAAAACTTTAGTTCCAACCCTTAGAATTTTAAAAGTTAAAATTCAACCCTTATACTTTATAATATTATAAGTTACTAATATATATATATATATATATGTATAACGTCAAGTCGTCTTACGCTAGTACGCCTCATTCACGAAGCCGGTCTACAAGGGGGGTATAAGGTTGTTGCCTATAAAATGGCAACTTAATGAGTGTCCACTCTCACCCACCGCTTCCTTGATCGGTGGAGGGTCGTTAGCCGAACGGGTAAGACAAGGACTTATAAATTCTCATTAAAAGTATGATGAATATTATAAAGTAACTAAATGCTTTTATTAAATTCCCAATCTTAGTTACTTTAGGAAAATGTGAATAAGGTGCTAATCCATGAAATTACACTTTACACTTTGTTTAAGTCGTTGGTGGAGCGTGTGTGGTTAACCGGCACACTAACTTGGACTTAACAAGGTAGGTAAAGGGTGACTTAAGGTTTACCATAGCATGGGTGGAGCGTGTGTGGTTTACCGGCACATCGATTGAGTGATAAACCTTGAGGGTACCAAGTGATTTGCATGGTTACTTCACACCTCGTTTTGTGATCCTCGGTATCCCAGTCACAAAACTTGGAGGGAACACTCGAGATTGAAACATGCCTTTGAAAAGTTCATTGAATCTCAAAAGAATCTAGGAATTTCTAAGAACCAATTAAAAACCTAATATTTATATTTCATTTTTCATGGTGGAAATTGGTGAATCGTCATTCACCTACCTTTCAAATATGTTATAGCTTGGATTACGGCATACATCTTCTAAGTTATAATATATTGTGATTGGATCCTAGCCTTAATATTACATTTGGGTATTTTATTAAGGACTCTCTTAATATCTAAACTAATCTTGTTCTCTTCTTTCAGATGTCTTCAAACAATGTTGCTTCTGGCTCTAATCCTAATGGCTCCTTTACCCTTATGAACTTGTGTGGGAAAGTCACTTTTGATGGATCCAACTTCAATGAATGGATCAGAAACATCAGGATGATTACCCGCTACGAGGACAAAGAATATGTCCTTGACAAGGAGCTTAAGGAGATTGATGAGACCACTGCAACTCCCCAGGAGATCGCTGACTTCCGGGCACATGAAAGGGATGCTACAAAAGTGGCATGCATCATGTTGGCCACCATGACAGCGGAACTCCAAAATTCCTATGAGGACTTCTACCCTTTTGAAATGCACCAAGATCTGATGGAAAGATACCATCAAAGTGCACGAAAAGAGAGGTATGAAATCATATGCTCTATCATAACAACCACGATGAAAGACGGGGAATCCGTCACGAGCCACATGCAGAAAATGCAAAGGTATGTGGATCGGTTGCTGAAGCTTAATGTGAACTTCCCTGAGGAGCTTGCAATAGATATCATTTTGCACTCCTTACCATCGTGCTATGATCAATTCCGCATGACATATCACATGAATAAGGAAGAGGTCACACTCAACAAACTTCAGGGACTCCTCAAGACCGCAGAAACAGGTCTTCAGGGTAAGTTGGTTGTTAACACTCCTACTCCAAACTCCGCCCCGGTTTTGGCAATCGGGAAAGGTAGAGGGAAGAAGAGGAAGAGCTCTTCGAAGGGTACCAAGGCTAGGACCCTTGATGGCTCTTCTTCAAGTGGAACCAAGAAAGGTTTTGTCACTCCTTCTTCTGACCCTAAAGAGGCTGAATGCTTCTATTGCCATGAAAAGTCACATTAGAAGCGGAACTGCCCAAAGTACCAGCAAGATGTGAAGGATGGGAAAGTTAAACCCAACCATGCAGGTATTTACACTATCTTATCTAATAACCCACCCCATTCTAACTCTTGGGTCCTTGATACCGGTTGTGGTATTCATATCTGTTCTGATTTGCAGGGACTAAGAAGAAGTGAGAATGTGGAGCATGGAAGAATAAACTTAATCATGGGGAATAGGAAAGCTTTACCTGTCACCAAGATTGGAGTTTATACTTTATCGCTAAGTAGTGGGTTTAGTTTAGATTTGAATAAATGTTGTTATTCACCAGAAATGGCAAGAAATATTATTTCCTTTCATGCATTGTATAAACAAGGTTTCACCTTTTCATTTGATAATGAAGTTGGTTCGATTAATGCTTTCTTTAATAATGTTCTTTATTTTAAAGCATTACCTTGTGATGGTGTGTATGAAACTGTATCTGTGGTTGATAACTTAGGAAATAATGTATTGTGTATTGATTCTGTTAATGATAATAACTTGGATAAAGCATCATTATGGCATTGTCGTCTTGCACATATAAGCAAGAAACGCATAGGCCAACTCCAAAAGGATGGAGTATTTGAGTCATTTGACCTAAAGTCAGATGATAGTTGCGAATCATGCTTACTTGGAAAAATAACAAAGTCACCCTTCATAGGTTCTTGTGAGAGGGGTGAAGGTTTGTTGGATCTTATACACACGGATGTGTGTGGGCCCTTCAAACATGCCATAAGGGATGCTAATCGTTATTATTTGACTTTTACTGATGATTATAGTAGATATGGATATGTCTACTTAATCAAGCATAAGTCAGAGACTTTTGAGAGGTTTAAAGAGTTTAAACAGGAAGTCGAGAATCAATTGGGCAGGAACATTAAGATGCTTCGATCCGATCGAGGTGGTGAGTATCTTAGTTCAGAGTTCCTCGACTATCTTAGGGAATGTGGGATTGTCTCACAATTGACACCTCCCAGGACACCGCAGTTGAATGGTGTAGCTGAGAGGCGTAATCGAACCTTGTTGGATATGGTTCGTTCCATGATGAGTCGAGCTTCGCTACCAATCTCATTTTGGGGGTATGCCTTAGAGACTGCCGCCCATATCCTTAATCTAGTTCCCACAAAGAAAGTTGCCAAAACTCCTCACGAGATGTGGACTGGTAAAGTACCCAAACTAGACCACATTAAGATTTGGGGTTGCGAGGCTTTCGTGAGACGTGAGACTCATGATAAGCTCGAACCTCGAAGTGAGAGGTGTATTTTCATCGGCTACCCACAGAAATCCTTTGGTTACCTCTTCTACAGACCTAGTGAGAATGTGGTCTTTGTAGCTAGGAGGGCTTTCTTTCGAGAGAGAGAGTTCATAAGCCAAGGAGACAGTGGGAGGCAAGTTGACCTTGAAGAAATTCAAGAGTCAAGTGGTGAAGGAACTTCAAACCCTAGCACTCAACTTGAGGAGGAAACTTCTGTTGAGCCAATTGACAAGTCTGTACCTCTAAGGCGTTCCACAAGGGTTAGGAATGCACCTGAGCATTACTATGGATTCCATATTACTGCGGAAGGTGATACACTTATCAGTGATGAGACACTGATAGGTCTGGATGAACCTAACAGTTACGCGGAAGCCATGGCAGGCCCTGAGTCAGCCAAGTGGAAAGAGGCATTGGACAGCGAGATACAGTCCATGTATGACAATCAAGTTTGGAACTTGGTTGAGAATGTACCAGGTCGTAAGACTATAGGGTGCAAATGGATCTTCAAGAAGAAGACCGACATGGATGGTAATGTACACACTTATAAGGCACGACTGGTTGCAAAGGGTTTCTCACAAACTCCGGGAGTTGATTATGATGAGACCTTTTCTCTAGTGGCCAAGATTAAGTCTATTAGGGTTCTGTTAGCCATAGTTGCATTTCATGACTATGAAATATGGCAAATGGATGTCAAAACCGCTTTCCTTAATGGAAAGTTGGCTGAGGATGTTTACATGAGTTAGCCAGAGGGTTTTGTCAACACAGAGTACCCTAATAGAGTGTGTAAGCTTGAGAAATCCATTTATGGGTTAAAGCAAGCACCTCGTAGATGGAATCTTTGCTTTGATGAGAAAGTCAAGGAATTTGGCTTTTCTAGGAGTGAAGATGAATCTTGTGTATATGTCAAGGCTAGTGGGAGTATAGTTAGCTTTTTGGTATTGTATGTGGATGACATACTACTCATAGGAAATGACATCCCAACTCTGCAGGAAGTTAAGTCCTGGCTTGGGAAGTGTTTCTCTATGAAGGACCTAGGAGAAGCTGCCTATATTCTAGGGATAAGGATCTTGAGAGACCGGAGTAAAAGACTAATTGGACTTAGTCAGAGTACTTACTTGGATAAGGTGTTGAAGAGATTCGGCATGCAGGACTCCAAGAAAGGAGAGTTACCCATCCAGAGTAATGCCAGATTGAGTAAGACACAAAGCCCTAGTACTGAGGCTGAGATAGCAGAAATGAGTCGAATACCTTATGCTACGGCTGTAGGATCGATCATGTATGCTATGACGTGTAATCGACCTGATGTAGCCTTTGCTTTGAGCATGGTTAGCAGGTATCAGGGGAACCCTGACAAGGCACACTAGACTGCGGTAAAGAATATCCTCAAGTACCTACGGAGGACTAAGGACTGGGTCCTTACCCTCGGTGGGAGTGAAGACTTGAGAGTTGTAGGGTATAGTGATGTTAGCTTTCAGACTGATAGGGATAATTTCCGCACTCATTCAGGCTGGGTCTTTACCTTAAATGGAGGAGCAATTTCTTGGAAGAGTTCCAAGCAAGATAGTGGCTGATTCAACTTGTGAATCAGAGTATATAGCAGCTAGCGAGGCAGCAAAGGAGGCGATATGGCTGAAGAACTTCATTGGAGACCTTGGAGTTGTACTAGCTATTAAAGAGCCAATGGAAATTTTTTGTGATAGTGAAAGTGCAGTTGCCTTAGCCAAGGAACCAAGGGATCACGGGAGATCCAGACACATCGACAGAAAATACCATTTCATCAGACATCGAATAGAAGAAGGACTCCTCGTGGCAAAGAGGGTATCATCGGATGAGAATCCAACAGATCCCCTCACGAAGGGACTGACTCGGGTTAAGCATCTCCAACATGCTCGGAGCATAGGGCTGAAGGATGATATTAGATTTAGTAGTTAGATAACCTTGAAATTTGTAAAGTGTAATTGACATTAGATGATGAATAAAAGGTGTTTTATTTTTGAGTAAAGTGTTGCTATCTCTTGTCGATCGTTTACTATATTTCTTTTGCATGTTTTGACTTCCAGAATAATTGTGTTTGGTATATCATATTATTCGAACCTCCACAGTCGGTCATATTTCGGAAGTAGGTATGAATCAAGGCTGTCATGATTGGTTGCAGAGGTCTAAGCTGTTGGACATGGCTACAACACTCATGAGTGCTCATAAGTTCTAAGCATTGGACTCAACCCATGCTCACTGGAATCACTTCATGGAATTTATCTCGAGTGATCGTGAGACGGTAATATCATATAAGTCTTCAAACCTAGAGATATGATTTGTTACTTATGAGTTGGTTATGCATTGATTGTACGAAAACGCATTGGTAACTCGATGTTATAAAACGTGCTCTTGTGTATAATTCAATGAGTAGTAGAACAAACATATGAGTCGAAGTTTATCTGTTCCTTCTTAGATTAGAAGCTGATATCTGGGCCCCTCGATGATTTTGTTTTGACCTATGTACCGGGCCCGGTCAGAACTAAGTTGATGTGTTTAATTGAGTTATATGTCAAACAAATCGGAAATCGAGAAACAAACTGCTGGACACAAAGTAAGACACTGTTCCATGGATTTGTCCGGCTGATATCTAGAACAGAGGATTATATGATCACTTATCTGAAATGGCGTATCATCATCTTCTCAGTTCCGAGAAACCTTGAAAAGAGCTACGATTGCCGATCGGTTCCAGAAGTCATACTTGCAGTTATAGTTATTACACTTATCCAAGTGGGAGACTGTTGGATAAGGTGTCTAAGTCCATAACTATTTCTGGTATGTACTTGACCCGACTCGGCATGGTCCATTTGGGTTGCATGGCATCTTGCATTTGGATAGACTAAATGAGAGAAATAACACTTGTGGTTTATTAATATATTATAAGTTATAATATATTAATAGTATTATTTAATTAGTATTGATCAAGAATTAATCTAGGATTAATTAAGTGATCAAAAGATGACTAATTAAATATATGGGTTGATCATGTAAATCATCCATAACTTGTATAGTGGGCTAAAAGGCTCCATGGATAATCAAGTTGGGTTAAACCCATTGAATGCTCCATGGAGGCTCCATGGGAGTTACAAACCCATGGGTCATGGAAATGAAGAGTCATGCCACATTAGGGTTTACATGGTGTAACCCTAGATGTGACACACTATATAAGCAACATGTTCTCCACCAAAATCGGCGACACTAAGAAACAAGAGGGCTAGAGCCGATTTTGCAAGTGTAAGATTCTCTCAAAGTTTACTCCTTTGCATTTGGTGTTGTGTGAAGCATTTGAGGCATCACACTTGGGGTGCTAGGCTCACAAGGTTTCAAGGATCATAACCAACAACAAGGTAAGTTATTCTATCTTTCATTCAAGTTAAAAATGTTCCCCATGTATGCTAGATAGGAATATAACCTTGGAATTCAACTTTGCATGATTATTAGACAAACATAGATCCAAGGTTATTAGGGTTGCATGTGCACTTAGGAAGTGTTAGAAAGCTCAAAACCCATCACTTGGGTGGTTAATCAACTTTTTCTTCAGGAACAGCATCAGTTGTCCGTTGTTTTCGAGATTTCTTCGAAGAACCTTCATCACGTTTTGCTAACAACACACCAGTACCATCATTGGTGTTTATAGTGAGCAAATAAGCCTCCAACACATGATTCGAAGGATCAATCTTCTTGAGCATCCCATCAGGAATCCTAGCATCTGTAGGAAAAATACTCACATCATCTTCAATCGTCTTGGGATAATGATACTTCAAGAATTCTACTTTAGGCTCATCAGCATGCACCAAAATACTTTCCTTGTCATAAGCATATTGAAGAATTAGACTCCTGTACCTTGCACATGAAATCCCATCGACTTCATTCGTGTTTTCAATACTCTTCAAAAATTCTTTCCACATTTGAGTCGCATAGTCAACAGGTAGATCATAGTAAATGCCTGCGACCATAGAATACACCTCCATACGTCATTTGTCTAAACCAACACTTCGACCTGTGAGGCATCGAAGGTAAATCCCAAAAAGAAAATTCCATAAACTGGGAAGACCGGACTTCTTGAATTCACTGATCTTCAAGAGAGTAGGTTGATAACCCATCTCATTGAACATGTGTAACACTTGTTCATTAGTGACTTTGTAGAAATGTGGAGAATTTGGGATTTCAAGAATCTTGACAAACAACTTCTTGGTAAGACGAAACTTCTTATCAGTGATCAAATTAAATGTCACACTATCCATCGTCTTGTTGTATGAAGCAGTAGTACCAGGCATAGATAACCAAGACATTGGTACTTCAAACGAACTGAACATTGCAGTCGATAAAACAGAATGTTTCAAAGCAACGATGAGCATCTTGAGTTCTTCAGGGTACACAATAACATCACCATCCACTTGATAATTTGTACTCTGGATCTTCATGATGGGTTGAGAAGATGCATCGTCAGTAGTGCTGGATTGAAGAACCGCCATGTTTAGGGTTTTTCTTGAACTCGTGAAGAACAGAGAGAAAAGATTGCTCAGATCGTCTTGAGAATTTTTAGTACGCATAAATTGGAATGAAGACCCAATTTCCCCTTTTATATGTATCCCTAATTTGAATTTCAAACGGTTACCATCAATAAGCATAACACGTGTCCCTTGAAAATTGCACCACCAGCCGTCATACACGCCATGTCAGAAAAAGTGATTAGAACAGTTTTTGAGAAACGCGCATAGTAACCAAACCGTCACATCAAAAGTCTCTTCGTGAGTACTTGTGGATAAGGACCAAAACCATCGGAATGGAGGTAAGGCTCTTTTCCTTTTGGGTTTCAAAACGAAGTCATGTACCAGACTTTCGAAATCATCAGCCTGAGTTGGTAATACTCAGAACCTCAAGGATTTCGTGAGTGCAGTGTGTGAAAGAAAAATATTAGAAGCAAAGTAAGAAAAATATGGATCTGTGATGTTAAAAATAGAATTTTGACATAAAAGCAGATAAATCTCGGGCAAAGATTGCTTCGCTAATCATCAAGAGACATGATCAATAGCTTGTGTGGTTTCCCGTGAATTACAGTCAAATACTTATTGAGAAGTATCAAAGGGCTTCTTATAATAAGGATTTAAGGGTGGTTTAAAATTTTGTTACAAAGCATACTCAACATAAGTATGACAAGTTGTAAACGAAACTACCTGTTTGACCAGTGTAGTCAGTGACAAGTAAGCTTTGAAAATTTTATTAAGCAACGAAGGTTGAGAATGATACTCAAACGGAAATCATATTCTTGAAACCAAAATAAGACCTAAATCTTGTTGGGAAGCAAATGTCGTGGGTTTCGAACATTTGATCAAGATTACTATTTAAGAAAAGTGTATGATTTTGAGTATCAGATATAGATAATGAAACAAATGTTTCGTCATTGCTGGAACAAAGTTCCCCGTCAATTCTCTAAAATGGTTTGACATTTAGGGTTTCACTTTCATCACGGTCTCATGATGTTAGATCATAAACACAGAATTTTGATATGTCTAGATCCTGATTGGTTTTTACCAGAGATCTCTTGGACATATGTCATTCTATGTGAATGTGTAAGAAGTTTAGGATAAAAAAAGATTGGCTAAAAGAAACAAGTGTACCTCTGTGTTGATTTGACCTCGCAGTAAACTCTTAACTCATTTGAGAAGAGTAAGGTAGCTCACGGAATAATGTGAAGATAGCCTGATTGGGAAGAAATTCTCGTGATGAAAACTTCATTAAGGCTTTGAAAACAAACATTGAGTCAAAAGAGTCTTAGGTCAACATGTTGCAGCATGCTTCTAGGGACAACCTAACTAGTGCAAAGTTTTTCGAAAAATATACCTGACCCTAGAACTCCAAGCATGAACCATGGATGATCTTTGCCAAAAGCTGCAAAAAAAAAATACAAACACCAAGAAAATCTTTTTGTAGTTTTTGATTTTTTGAAATTTAAAAGACAAAGCAAAAATAAATTCTTTTTGGTGGTTTTAGATTTTTCAAAACAAACAACAAAAAAAATGTTTTTGTTATTTTTGGATTTTTCGACATGAAAGTAAAAAAAATTGTACAAAACTCACGAAAGCTTGTGATTAAGCAGTGTGTACATAATGTCGAAATCGAAGCGTGTCGAAGCGGTGAATGTGAACAGTAACCTCTAATGATAGACTATTTTATTTTTGCGACCATTCAGCACCTCTAAATCGACACTCATGCACCTTTCTTTTGTTATTCTTTCGAAATCAATCCAGGAACTGAATTGCCTTCAATCATTCCTAGACCTCCCAAAATTCTCACGAATGATTTTTCATCCAATGGCTTTTTGAAAATATCAGCAAGTTGATCAGTGGTTTTCACAAAGTGAACTTCGATATTGCCATCCTCAACATGATCTTTTATAAAGTGATAGCGAAGAGCAATATGCTTGGTTTTCGAATGTTGCACAAGATTGTGACAAATGCGTATAGCACTTTGTGAATCACAATACAACAAAATTTTCTTCATGTTGATTGCATAATCACGCAGTTGGCTTTGAATCCATATGATTTGTGAAGTGCAAGCTGCAGCATCAACATACTCTACTTCTGCTGTGGAAATCAAAACACATGTTTGCTTTTTCGATTGCCAGCTTACTAATTTCCCATCTAGTACTTGACATCCGCCACTTGTGCTTTTTCTATCAAGATTGCAACCTCCTAAATCAGCATCTGAAAATGCTTGAATGAAGAACCCGTTTTTGGAAGGATACCACAACCCTAACGAAACTGAGCCTTGGAGATATCAAAAAATATTCTTCACTGCTGTTAAATGTGGTTCTCTAGGATTCGATTGATGTCTAGCACAATTCCAAACAGAAAACATAATGTCAGGTCGACTTGTCGTAAGGTAAAGTAACGATCCTATCATGCTTCTGTATAAATTATGATCAACAGCAGGTTTATCTAACGAAGGAGAGAGCCTTGTTTCAACCGCCATTGGTACTCGTAATTTCGTGCTATTCGTCAACCAAAACTTTTCAAGCAGATTTTTTGTGTATATTTCTTCATTGAAAGAAATTCCTTCTCTGCTTTGACGAATATTCAATCCCAGAAAGTTGTTTATTTTTCCCATCATGCTCATCTCAAATTGACTTTTCATCAGATTTTCGAAATCTCTAGACAAAGCAGGGTCAGTCGAGCCAAAAATAATATCATCGGCATATATTTAAACAAGCATAAGATGAACCCCAACTTTCTTTCGAAAGAGTGTGGGATCAACTGATCCTTGTTTAAATTTTGATTATTTTAAAAAAGAGGTAAGAGTTGCATGCCATGCGCTTGGTGCTTGTTTTATCCCATATACAGCTTTATCTAAAATATAGCAATGATTAGGAAATTCTTCATTTACAAAACCTGCAGGTTGTTCAGCATAAACTATTTCTTCAAGTTCTCCATTGAGAAAAGCACATTTGACATTCATCTGATAGACATCAAAATCTTTGTGTGCTGCATAGGCCAAAAGTATTTGAACAGCCTCGAGTCTTGCGACAGGGGAAAAGGTTTCCTCATAGTCGATACCTTCTTGTTGCGAATAGCCTTTAACTACAAGCCTAGCCTTATTTCTAAGAATATTAACATCTTTGTCTGTTTTTATTTTTGAAAATCCATTTTAATCCAACAATCGCAACATCTTTGGGTTTAGGAATTAATCTTCAAACCTTGTTTCTTTTGAATCCAGACAATTCAGATTGCATTGCAAGAACCCAATCAGAGTGTTCCATTACAACCTTAACTGATTTTGGTTCTATTCTCGAAATAGAGACATTAAACATTCAAAACTTCTGATGAGCATTAAGTACCTCATTCTTTGCATGAAGTTGAGCTCTTGTCAACACACCGTCTTGTGGATTTCAAAGCACTTGTTCTTTTGGATGATTTCTTGTCCATTTCTCCAATCGTGGATATGTTGGATCAAAATCCAATGGCGCAACTTTGAACATTTCTTCATTCTCTGAACCTGCAACAAAATTACTATCATTTAAATCATGAAAGGTTTCATATTGTTCATTATTCAACACATTTAGCTCCCCCTCGACAATTTCATTTTCTGGTTGCTCCCCCTCAACATCATCATTCATTCTTCTATTCTTCCCCTCGAAAGAATGCTCCCCCTCAACATGAGATTTCGAATCCAAGTGCTCCCCCTCCACTTGATTAGTTGGCATACTTTCGTTATTTCCAGGAGAAGGTGATATTGAATTTTCATCAACTGCATCTTGAATAAGTGTCAAATAATCAGAATTCTTTGATGATTCCGGAAGTTGATTATCCTGAGCATTGATTTCAGAATCAGCAACCCTATCTGGAACACCAAAAATTAAGTCATAATCAAAATCAGACGAATTAAAACTTGCAGATTCATCTGGTGATTCTTTAAGGATTGGTTTTTGTTCGAAACACTTTTCAACTTGTTTGATATAATAATCATCGAACCTAAGATTGAATGTTTCTTCAATTTTCCTTGTTCGTCTATTCAACACTCAATATGCAACAGAATTATGAGAATAACCCAAGAAAATTCATTCATCAGCTTTAGACTGAAATTTCGAAAGATTATCCTTTAGATTCATGATAAAACACATGCAACCAAAAACATGAAAGAATTGGACATTAGGTTTTCGGTTATTGATAATTTCATAAGGAGTAATGTTGATCTTCGATGAATGAACGATCTATTTTGAGTAAAAGATGCAGTAGAGACTGCTTCAACCCAAAGATATTGAGGAAGATTCGCATATGTGAGCATCGTTCTTGCAGCTTCACAAAGAGAACGATTTCGCCTTTCAACAACCCCATTCTGTTGAGGTGTATAGGGTGAAGAAAAATTATGCTAAATTCCTTTGTCTATCAAAAATGAATCAAAAACATTGTTCTTAAATTCGGAACCATTGTCACTCTTGATTTTTCGAACTTTCTTCTTCAAACTTGTTTCCATATTCTTGATAAAATCAATCATTATTTGAGCAACCTCAGATTTTAATCTGAGAAAATACACCCAAGTAAATCGAGAAAAATCATCAACAATGACTAAAATGTATCGTTTCTTGTTGAGAGTTTCAACAGTCGATGGTGCACAAAGATCAATATGAAAAAGTTCCAATGGTTCGATAATTTTTGAGTCAATGAAAATTGGATGTCCTTGTCGATGTTGTTTCCCTTGTTCGCAAGCTGCACACAAAGTATCATTATCAAATTTTAACACAGGTAAGCCTCAAACAAGATCGTTTAACACTAATTTGTTAAGATTTCGGAAGTTCAAGTGAGAAAGACGTCGATGCCAAAGCCAGCTAAGATCTGATGTAGCTTTCGAAAGTAAGCACACAGAAGGAGCACCAACAATGAGCTTTATGTCGAGAGTGAACATATATCCCTTTCTTTTGGATATGAGCAAAACTTCGTTTGTATTAACATTCGATATAATGCTTCCTTCTTCATTAAACACCACTTGATTTCTAGTGCCCACAACAAGTTGTGAAACACTAATCAGATTATGTTGAAGACCATTAACATATGCAACACGGTTTACAGTAAACTTCCCATTTGTGACTTTACAATATCCCTTGACTTGACACTTTTGATTGTTACCAAACTTCACAACACCAGCATTTTCCAAACTTCGATAATCACGTAAATTCTCTTTCCTTCCAGTCATGTGACGCGAGTAACCACTATCGATATACCACTTTTCATCATATTGCTCGTCACATAAAACCTGCAATCAGTGGAAAAATTTAGGTACCCTAGTCTATTTGGGTCCTTTGTGATTAGTTTGAAACACATTGTGAAACGAAGATCCTAAAATCTAATTACGAACTTTAGATTTAACACTATCAAGTAAGTCCACTTCATTTGGTAAAGGTTCAGAAATATAATATTTTGAAAGTTTAGGACTTTCAATGACTTTTACCTTTGTCTTCTCAGATTGTGACTTTGTTGTCTTTACTTTCGAAACAGGATGTCATGCCTTGACTGAAGATGTCGAGTCTTTCGATGATGAACTAACATTTGACATTTCGTTCAAATACTTTTCATAAGAATTTTTGATTTGTTGTTGAGAGTAGTTTCCTATCTGATAAGACTACCATTTGTCTTCAAGCCAGTGATCAATGTTTTTCTCCTTTGATTTACCGTTCACATACGAAACTTTAAACGTTTGTTTTGTTGGGGGATTGGGAAAATTTGGTTGTTGTGGTGTGAATTTGACATTTCGTCTTGAATGAACTTGATCAAACTTTTGTTTTTCAACATTTGAGTCAAAATGTTGTTGAACAAGATTTCGACGTTGAACAAATGATGAATTGGTTTTTGATGGCAATGATTTGGAAAAACCAATATTGGAAAACCTTGTTTGATTGTAAGAATTAGACTTCTTCAAAAATGTCGAATTTGGCGAATTTGAAAATTTCTTTTCATGAAATGTTTGACGATGATTTCGTGACAAAAACCTTGGTTTCTGATTTTTGATTTTCGAAAAGTAATTATGTGATGTTGATTGAGACAAATACTTTTTAGACAGAGCGGGATTTTTCTTTGTATCTGAACTCGATAAAGACATAGTCTTAACCTTTTCAGACATTTTCTTTTCAGTTGGTTTAATTTTCGAGTCATTTTGTTTCTTTCGAGACTCAACAATTTGCCAAAAGATTTTCTTGCACGCTTGTCTCTTTGAAATGCCATTTTCTTACGAAAAATTTTCAATTTGATCTTTAAATTCTTTTGAATTTATTTTCACATTTTGTGAGTCAACTTCCAATTTCATTTCAACTGCATTCGACATTTTTGATTTTTCAACCCATGTTCGTAGAGGTTTTGGTCTTTGAAAAGTATATGAATTCTTTGTTAAAGTATTTTCGATAGTGCTTTGATTAGATAAAAACTTTCTTTCGAAGTTCGCTTATTATCCTCTTCTACCAATTTCTTAAATTCAGGCTTGATGTTATCAACATTCCCAGTAGTAACAAATACTTGATTTGGAAAGATGACATCATCGGAGCACTTGGAATTTTGATAGACCACCGTATTGTTTCGAGATAATGAGCACTTTTTCTTCCAACACTTTCTCGAATTTTTCTGTTTCTCCAAACACCTGATCAACAACAACTGTTGGAATTTCATTTTCTTTCGAAGCATCAGTTGTTGAGGTTGTTCCTTTAGAAATTTCATCATCATCCTCTTCATCATCACTATGTCAGTTTTACTATCTCTGACACTTACATGATCAAAATCACAAACTTTCGAAGTGGAGGCTTGATCAGTGTCAGTCTTAGCTAACGAATCATTATATTTTCTTTGCCTTTACTCAAAGATGTGACATTAATGACAGACAACTAAGAACAATCGACATCTTCAATTTCACTGATTTCGCTAAAATTATCAGAATTATCCTCAATATCAGCAAAATTAGTTTAATTGTCAGATTTCGAATTCTCAGTCTATTCAAGATTTTAAATTGTTCGTTTTTGGTTAAGGTGTCATTCACAATGTCAACTAATTCATTAGCATCCAAACATTCATCAATTTTCACAATTCCATATTTATATCTATTATCTGGACATTTGTCAAAATCAGAAATATTCTTCTCACAATCATAAGAAGTCGCATCTACTTTTTCTCTTTCGAAAGCTAAAAATGGTAGAAGCTTCCTATGTTGTTCTCTACTAATTTCACATGAATGATGTAATTCGGTTCATTTGCCATAGAGTCTCTTAGCAGAATTACAATATATGTTCCTCTGTTTCAACAGAATCTTATTATCAGTGCTAAGATTATCTGTATCTATCATAATATTTGTTATCTGCAAGTCTAGGCAATCTATCTTAGTCTTCTTTGCTTCCAAGATTCTTTGAGTTTCTAGTAACTGAGTACTAGCTTTCTTATATTCATTGCTAGCAGAAATAACAAGATTATTCACATAAGTAACAGAAGCATCAAACTCAGTTAATACAGAATCATATGCAGATGAAGGAATGTTAAAAGATTGAAGTAGAGAACGTACCTTTGAAGTCATTGGTGCATTATCTCCAGACTTCGAAACAAAGCATCTGCCTGTTACATTCTCTTCTTCGACATCTTCATACTTTGCATACATGGCCCCATGGGTTGGATTTCTCATCTCTTCGTCATCCGACCCCGATAACCATATTTGATACTTTACCTCATCTTCATCTTCTCCTCTAGCCACAAGTGAAATATTTTTCGACTTTTTCTTGACTTCCTGCAGCTTCTCAGAGTAATAAGCCTCATCCTTCACTTTATTCTTCTTTTCTTCTTTCTTTCTCAGCATACACTCATTAGCCATATGGTGTGCTCCATGACATTAATGACAATCTATCCCTGAATCACCCTTCAACTTCTTCTCTAGTTTCGAATCCTCAGCCTTTACCTCTTTCTTCTCAAACCTCTTCTCCTCACTAACTTTCCTATAATAACTTCCCTTCGTTTCTCCAGACTTCATCTTCGCATTAAATGGCTTCTTGTAGAACTTTTTCACCTTGTTGTTGGAGTAAAATGCAACAGCTTCATCATCCGAGTTGACAATAAGGCCTTCCTCCTCAGAACCTTCGTTCTCAGCAGCTTCCTTCTCACTTTCGCTACCACTAATCTTCGATACTAGAGCTAAAGGACCACCCATACTGATCCTTGACTCTTCTGCCATTTCATTCACTTCTGTTTCATGAGTTTTCAACTGGTTGTAAACGTCATTCAAGGTGGAAAAATCGAAGCCATGTTGTGTCTTAATCATCAAACTAACACTCCTCCATTCTTTGCGAAGACCCATAACAAAAGTAATGTTGTACTTGATGTTATTCCTTTTGATTCCATACCTTGTGCATTTGTAGATAAGCTCATCCAGACGATTGTAATACATTTCAATCGTGTCTCCATCTTTCTGCTTGAATTCTCTTAATTCAATCAGACATTGTTTGACAGAGCTGATTTTGGTCTTCTCACTCCCCTGATACTTTTCCTTCAACGTATTCCAGAGCACTTTTGATGTTTTGCAAGTGCGAACATGATTATACACCATAGGAGGAAGAGCACCGCAAAGCTCTCTAATACATCTCTTCTCATAATTCTTCAACCTATCATTTTGTTCAGTTACACTTGGAGTTGATGAAGAAGTACCCATGCTTTCAACAGAAGAAGGTGGAATTACATCATTAGTAATGCATTTCCATTGCTCTTCATCTATACCATTCAAGTAATCCTCCATCTGATCAGCCCACTGATCATAATACTCTGGAATCAGCATTGGAATCTTCGTAAACGATCCAAGGAGACGAGAATACGATGTCATCATGTTCATGTTAAAATTCGCCATGGATGTACAGACGAGTTGAGAATTAATGGTTGAATTGAAGAGAAAGAACAAGAATAACACTCGATTAAACAAACTAGTTGTAGAATCGAATCACAACTGAAGATCAAGGATGATTTTCAGTATCAAAGGTGCGGAAATTTTTGAATCCAAGACGAGACTCAAAATACGATTGATACAGAATGAAAATCAGATCATTATAGTATGATTCCTGCTCTGATACCAATTGATGTAGCGAGTTAATCGAGTATGACTATAATCAGAGTAATCAAAGTAGTATGAACACAGAGAGTAAATAAGATCTGGTTTATAGCTCAATTACACTTTCGTATACAAAGAGATTTCTAGACAGAATGACTTGGAAAAGTTCTATCTAACTCTGAGTACCACTCCTATTTATAGGAGAATAAGAAAGTATAAAAAAATACTAAATGCTAAACATCAAGACTTCGAAACTAATATGCCTTAGTAAATAGATAAAATGACTTTCAAAACTGACTCAAATAACTTCGCCACATTACAACATATTTGACACTAACAAAAAAAATGTTATTACCAGCGACACTATTACCAATGACACAAGGAATTATCGGTGACAACCTTATTAGCGGCAACATGGGGTTTTACCGGCGACAAGAGCATTAGCGGCGACAAACATCTTAATCAACGACATTTTGAGCAATAGCTACAGAGAAATACTGATGACTTTTTACTGGCGACTTGTCGCCGCTATTGCCTTTACTGACGACTTTGCTAGCCTTTACCGATGATTTTTATCGCTGCTCATTCCCTTTTTAATTGTAGTGGAAGTAACGTAATTAAAAAAAACTGTATTACACGTTAAATATCCTTGAGATATTAATTGCTCGATCCAAAGAAAGATGAGAAGTCCTTTTTTTGAAAACAGAAAAGATGATTATAAAGAATGGCCACAATTGCAAAGTAACTAAAGCACGGCCAAAGTACAATACAAGGAAAAGGGAAAACAAAAGAACAAGAAAAAATTAACTAAAAATGTGTGTGAAAGAAGAGTAACTCCACTCACTCCAACTTCTGCACGCCTGAGAGCTCCTATGGTTGCACCAAGTGTAGGAAACGGAAATGATCAAGCAAACCACCTTTATTGGATTCACCCGAATGGTCTTGAAGAATTTGTCATTCCTTGACAACCAATTATTCCAAAGAAGACAAAAAGAATGGTGCTCGTGATTTACTTTTTTTCTATTACAAGAAATTCCCAAAGCCACCAAGTCAAGGAAGTATAGGATATTCGTAAATCTTCTGACTGGCAATCCTCAGCAATTGAAAATCCATTTATCGATGGTTCGGACAAAATCACCATGTAGTAGGAGATGGTTGGTTGTTTCAGAAATTTTATTACAAATTGAGTAGAATTGATTTGGACTGCAAGCACCTCTTCTTGCCAATGAAGTTGCCATTGGAATACAGCCCATCGAAGCACGCGAAACAAAACATCTAACCTTCATAGGGATCATCTTTGATCAACAAACACACGGACCTTTGTATGTAGTTGTTTTGGAATCAATAAGGCGCCTCATGCAATTTACCATATATTCCCCACTTGATGTCAGACCAAAAAAACCCTTATAAAGATGAGTGTAACATCCAGATCTTTGAGGTATGAAATTTTAAAGCAATCTTTGAGTTTATGGATGGCCATGACATGGTGAAGGTATCACCACGACATGGCATGTACCGCATGAGACGTGTATCTCATTTAGATGTCACGATGTGAAAGTATATTGGTCACGATGTGGCATCTAGGCATGGGCAAACCCTAATTTTCTGGGCTTAGACCTTATTTAAAAGAAGTGATGGCTAGGGTTTCCTCCACCCTCATCCTACATCATCTCCTTAATATACTCTTGAGAAAACCCTAGCCTCCTTGAAGCTTTTGGAGCTCATTTTGTAAGTCTTGGTGTTCTTAAAGGAAGAAAAAAAAAGAGTTTGGTTCATTCATTCATCCAAGAATCCATCTCAATCCTTGTGCGTATATTCTAGACTCATTGTAATTCTTCAAGAATTCACCTTTTTGAGGTTCTCTTCTAAGATCTCGGTTTAGTGTCATGATTTGCATCATAAGTGGAGTTTAAATGGTTAGAAGAGATAAAGTTTGTAACTTTATGGCTCTCCATAGTCCCTTGGACATTATATCTTTTGGATCTAGGATTTGTTGTAGTTTTAGTAATCATGTATGAACTTTAGGTCACCTTTCTAATATTTTGACCTAGTTTGGGGAAGGACATGTATGGGGCATGCTTGTACATAATGTTTTGGATTTTTATGAGCCCTTTGATCTCTATAATCCTTTTGTAAAGTATAGGGTAAGGACTCAAGTGACTAAGAGCTTAAGCAAATAAACTGTTTTCATCTCGTTCCCATAACGTGAAAAGTTAGGTTTCACAACGTGGCAAAATTGGAAAATACGACTGTTTTGTCGAGAAGTTCCCACAGCATGACTAAGAGATGGCCAAGACGTGGAGGTCAACTACTGTTGACTTTTGAATAGGGTTGACTTTTAGTATTATGCTAGTTTTAGAAGGTAGGCTAAGGTTTTACCTTGTGTGTTTCGATATGTTGTGTGTAATACCCACTTATTGGCCGTGCGAGATGATTTTTGTTAACTATGTTGTGAGGTGAGTCTTCTCACTATACTATGTAGGATATTAGTTGTGTTTATGATACTTGCATGAAAGACCATAGGGGCAGCCCATGTCAATTGCATGAAAGACCATGGGGGTAGCACATGTCAATTGTATGAAAGACCATGGGGGTATCCCACAGAACTTGTAAGTAAGACCAGGATTGGGCCCTCGACATTGCAAGGAAAGACCATGGAGGTAGCCCATGGCACTTGGATGTAAGACCATGGAGGTAGCGCATTACATTTAAGGGGAATGACCATTGTGGTAGCCCATGGAAAATGTATGCATAATATGTGGTATTTTTTGGAACTCACTCAGCTTTGTGCTTACGGTTTATGTTTCAAATGCTTTCAGATACTTCTTGTTCCAAAGGGAAGGGTCCACTTGACTACACCGAATCTCCTGGAGTTTATTTCAATATTATCCATTTTGATTTACTTTGATGTTTGAGATATGCATTTTACTGTATTTGGGTTTGTGAACAATGTTTATATGATTTGGGTGGCTTAAAAAAATTACTTAGTATTTTTGGGATGTTACAATGAGGCTTTTAAGATATCCAATTCGCAAATGTCTTTGTATAGTTGCAATAATTCCTGCAGTTCTATCGGAGTGGATAGCACATGATTCCACCTCCAAGAGAAGCCATTTCTAGACAAGCGATCAGTTAGCAGACAACATTTAATCTAGTCGAGCTTGTATAGGTGAGGATTTTTTTGCTGGAATTGAATTGAGCCACACCATGAGTGTTTCCAAAATAGAATCTTCGCATCAGAACCCATGATAAGTTGAAAAAGCTGTTGGTTTTCAACTCCAACATTTTCCCTGGATTTAACGGCCTTGTGGGTATTACACCACACTCTGTTTGAGTTCTTTTTTGCAATGTATATTGTGGGTTTCTTATTTAGATTATGTATGCAAGTGAAGACATTTTTCCAAAGGCTTCCAATTTTATTCATCAATCGCCACCACCATTTAATCAATAATGCCACGTTTTGTGCCATTAGGGTCGAAACTCCCAAACCTCCATCATCAATTAAGGTAGTGATCTTTAACCAGTTCCCAATGTGCAACTCACAACCTCCCCAAAGGAAATTATGCTTGATATTTTCCAAAGAGTCGAGTACTCCTTAAGGACCTTTAAAAAGTGACATATATTATGTAGAAGGCCATTAGGATGGATTTGATTAAGGTAATTCGACCTACTAACAAGAGTGAATTCGACTTTCAATCCAATTATTTGGATCTAAATTTGTCTAAAATTGGTTTCCATTGTTTTTTAAAACCCATTTTTGCACCAACCGGGACACACAAATATGTGAATCTGAAATCTCCTACCATACAACCTATAATTATGGTAATATCCTATCGATCGAGTGTTGAGATGCCAACACCGAATAGCATAGATTTCATGAAATTGACTTTTAAACCTAAGGTGATATGAAAACACTTCAATATTGCTGAAAGGTTCTTAATACTGGTCCGATCCCATTCACCAACGAAGATTGCATCTTGAGCATTGAATAAATGAGACAAGATGGTCCATTTATTGGCAACTTCATTCCATGGAGTAAAGATTTTTCACATGCACTTTTGATTGCAAGATTCAATCCTTCCATCACAATGATGAAGTGGAATGGGGAGAGTGAATATCCCTAGCGAAATCCTTTGGAAATTGAGAATTCTTCATTGGGCGATCCATTAACTCGAACAGATGCCCTTGAAGATGCGAGACACCCCATAATCCATCGTGTCCATTTACTCCCATTGTTCATTTTATTCATAATAGAATTCAGATAATTCCAATTAATGAAAATAAATTCCTTTTTAAAGTCCACTTTGAATAAGAATATCTTTTCTTTTTGAATTTCCTAGCCCAAGATCAGACTTCATTCATTATCAAAGTACCATGAAGAATGCTACACCCATTAATGTATGATGATTTTAGATCATCAACGAATGAATCTACATTTTAGTAAGCATCATAGCAAGAAATTTAGTGCAAATTTTGTACATACAACCAATAAGGCCGATGGGTCGATAATCACCTAAGCTAGGTGGATTAGAGACTTTCGAGATTAAGGTGATGTAGGAAGAATTGTATCCATTAGCAATGGAACCGAATCTTTCAAAGTGTTTGACAAAACTAAATATGTCCCTTTTTCATTAGCTCCCATTTGGTTTGGATGATTTTGAATGAAAAGCCATCAGGCCCAGGTTCCTTTTCTGTAATGTCCCATTTTCACAAATAATTTTTTTATTTTTAATTAAGGTAAAACAACTTTTTCTTAAAACCCAAATTAAGAAAACTCAGTTGTTCCAAAATACAATTGTTTGAAAACCAGAGTAATGTAATAAATACGGAATATCCAATGTTGTTGATGAGTGTGTACAATCATACCTTCTCCTACCCACGATTACCAACGGTGCCTGAAAAACATGTAATCCACAACTATAAGCCAAAGCTTAGTGAGTTCCTTAAAAATACTATACGCCACAATACACATACAATGCATGCACACACGAACCTTCAGTTTGACTGGACCGCTCTCATGGGCCCCAAGTCCATAACTAGTCCCCTTTCCAAGCCTACAACATACAGTTGGTCCACACCTGGCCTACAACACACCACTGGCCTACCTGGGTATCTTGGCCTACCGCACAAAGTACGACCGCCTCAACCCACCACCCAATATGTCAACATATAGATCAAACCAGCAATCAAACACATACATATACACATGCAACTATTTACACTAGTCTAGCTGTCTAACAACCCACTACCGGATACAATGTATCATACAATATATTACACCATAAACGACATATCTTCCAAGGAATGCATATCTATATGTAGTCAGAGGGTAGATATACATTCAAACATGTGATCCCACTCTAGAGCTACAACCAAACAAGGAACACGCAAGAAATCTTGGAGCAAGAGTTCTCAGGCTATCCTACATGACTACATATAGCCCCTAAAGCACTCCACAAGGCGAATTCTAAGATACAGGTACTCTAACCAGCATACCACTACTCCTATATCCTAACATACAATGATATATACTGTAACAAATAGTATAGTGAGGAAACTCACCTAAATCGAAGACCCAAGGAAATATAGCAACACCCTCACTCCCTGCATTGATTACTCCTACAAACCAAATGGAACAAAATAAAAATGAATCTTTAATGAATAACCCAATTCATTCAAGTTTGATCCAAATTCAAACTGGTCAAAAGTTAAAAGTCAACAATCAACAAAAGTCAATGGTCAACAAAGTCAAAACTTACCACGAATTGCATAAACACTCACCACGTCGTAGAGAAACACTAACCACGATGTGGAAACTTATTTTCCACGTCCTGGGCATGTAAGTACAAAACAGTTGACATGCAGGATAGATTTTCCCCCTTGGCCATGTCGTGGTCCCTGGCAAAAGCCACACTCTTTAATAAGTGTCTAATCCTTACATATGTAAACTCATAACTTCAGATCTAGTCATTTTCCATGACCTAATGGATAGATTTTCTAAATATATCCGTTAGGACTTCACCGCAAAGCAAGATCTACACTTCTAAATCCAATAACTCCTAAATGAGGCTAAATCATGATCATGGACACAAAGTAACTCCAGCCATGATCTTTTCTCAGTTATCAGGATCTTACAGACCTTAGAAAGCCATCGTAAGCTCTGAAGTACTTCAAACTCCAAGAGCATCCAAAGAAGGGACCAAAATCATACAAAATGAACTTAAACTCTCATTAAGAAGAAAAAAGGTCAATATGAGAACTTTATACCTCCAACAACTCAGAAGTATGAAGGATATGATGATTCCAAGTTGTCCCCTTGTTCCCTTGCACCAAAATGATCTTTCTCCTTCCTCAAGCTTCACCAAAATCCAAGAACAAAGTCTTCAATCAAGATAAAAAGCTCCTAATCATCCATGGAAACTAGAGTTTTGATTGGAGGGGTTGGAGGCCGAAGAGGATGCCCTAATCCTTGAGATTAGGTGCTTAAATATGGAAGAAACCCTAAAAAATCATGGGTTGAGCTGCAGCAGTTGCCACTTCGTGGCGGCCATCAGATATGTGTTTAATGCATTTGGCATACCACGTCATGATACTCCATTCACCAAGTCGTGGCATTAGATTTTTCCCAATAATCTTACCTTTGATTCATCCAAGTCCTCAACTGATCCATCCTGGAAAATGGGTGTTACAATTCTCCCCTACTTAAATTAGATTTTGTCCTCGAAACAAGTCCTTACAAATTACCTCTTATATGCAATATAAACCTCTCGCGGTTCTTCTAATCCCAATTAAATTGCACTGGCCGACATAACTCTTTTACTATTGTTTGTAGTTCCCATCTCAAGGCCTTCATGAAGAAAGGCACAATCTCTTCTTGGACTAGATTCCTAGTAATCAATCTCCCAACTGCAACAACAATGGATCGATGCCCTACCCCAACGACCATTTATGAAACTATTTTCCCTTAATCTTCTAGCGAAAACACGCTCCCCGATGGAGAAACGACAATTAATCTATTGTGGGAAACTCGGTCCCTAGTCATAACTCAAAGACACCAAGGTCTTGCCCTAGAATCTAGCAAAAAACTACATCCTATCACCAACAATGCTGACAAAAATTCATAGGTTCGATCTGACTGAAATCTCCCTGGCCTCACATTACCCTACCGATAAACTGAATTATGGATCCCTCGATCCGCCTACCACTAACAACTCTCGGGCACGTCCCTGACCTGCTGACCACTAATAGCCTAACTAAACCTAACATAGACACACACCGAACCTGCAAAACTTAACTATCCCTATCATGCATTCGGGTCGTGAATCGTATCCCCATATCCGAATCAAACAAGAAGAGACAAGGTGATCCTCGCCACAACCCTCGACCTGAGCCTCCTAATGTTCGAAGACTCTAAACACAACAAAATCTTACAGAACCACCTATATAACCTATTACTAAGTCTATCCTGAAAGGATTCGCTAACTGGCAACGAACCGTCCACAAAACTCTGATGATTATACAATCGTGTGAAAGTCACTAACTTGAGTAGTATGACTGAAGACTGGAACCTGGTCCAAAATTCTTCCGTTACGAATTCTCCACTTTTCCCCACTTAGAATATATAAATGATCTGAAAGAGGCCAACACGAAACTAAGGCTCCAACTCAAACTAACTGATGCACTATTTATTCTTGCCCCTAAGGAATAAACTAAAATGGAGTAAGATAGTCCTTCAAATCCTTCAACTCAATCCCAAAACATTCACCAAACAACAACATGTCGAGGGATTAATTTGAAAGTTCTGAGTGTATGTAACGCCACCACTTCAGTCTATCAAGAACCAAGTATCACCTCAATGAAAATACATGAACAAGATCAAAATCCTCCTAAATGAAATCTTCCAGAATCAAAAATCAATACAGAAATGCGAAATAAAATAAATTGCAAATATACCTGCAGTCGACATAGTCGCCACCTCTAGATGCTCTACAACAATCTGATGAGCTCTTCCTTCATCCCTCGACACCTCAGCCCTCCCCTGACGTCCATCTGACACTTTCCACGTAAAGGTGTAGGGTTCTACACTTCACCGAAAATGATAAGGGGGCAATAGGCTATAATATGGCTCACCTGCTCTCAATGGACATAAACTTTCGCACTCTGCCTACAATCCCTGCCAAAATGTCCCTCCTTGCCACATCTATGACATGAAAAATATCGACACCTTCCATCATGAAACTTCCCAAACTTATCACACCTATAACTCCTCTACTCTACTACTCTTGATCTCGAGTCAGCGGACTTGAACCGCTTCACCGTCGGCTATGACTACACTGAAACTGTCCTATCCTCCTTCCGTTCGGTCTCTATCTCAATCTCTCTCCTCTAGGCATTCGTCTACAACTCAGCCAAAGTCCGGTGCTACTGAGTCGAGACAAAATCTCGAATATCAGCCTTGATCATGCTCAAGTATTGCGATATCTGCATCTTCTCTACAACGACATACTTCGTGAATAAAAGGTCTCTCTCTATAAAGACCTTGGTGATCTTCATCATCAATTATGTCGTCTTCTTGAGCGATAGATACTCATGTGCCAATCGCTCTATCTCCACAAGTGGAACATACTCTACCCAAAAAATCTCCATAAACCGCTCCCAAGTCACTCTGGCTTGCTCTACATGCGAAAAGGTATGTGTTATAAACTCCCACCAATCCTTCGGTCCCCAGTGAAGAACATTCAGTGCAAACTTCACTTTCTAGTTCTCGGACATCAACATGTATAGAAACATCCCTCCACGTCAGATATCGATATCAAAGCGATAATTGGGTCCTTGTCCCCTTTGAACTTTGAAGGTTTCATACTACTGAACTCTTGGTACTACATCGTTCTACCTCTCTGAATTCCTATATCGGCTACAGCAGCATCATCCTGAATGATGGCGACATAGAGCTTGTAAAACTTCTCAATCAGCACATCCTTAGCCGACCCAAACAAATCCGGAATAGCCTCTCTAATTGACTCGACCACCTCGACAAAAATGATGCTATGAATCTCCTCATCACTCGGACCCGTCATCTCTAGGTTTCCAGCACTTCATGTCGAGCCTCTGATGGTCATCATACTGAAACGTATAATGAAAGGTCAAACATCAAGACATAACGTTCAAACACACTATGCCTTCACCTATTAGATCCTTAGTAGCCCCAAGACTCTTTCTGATTCTCATACAGATCATCTGCTTTCAGTAGTACGGGATCATACTATCTTCCACCCCTATGTGTATTCAACTTAGAATTTATCTCAAGGCCCTAAGTCACTGTACTTGACCATTCCAAGGTGTAATAACACCCACATGCTCCTAAGTGTTGCAACCAACTTTCTAGCCACTCCTCGTAGGATTCTCCTCAATCACGCTCCCACACTGCCAGAATCTCTAACGACATCGTTGGCTACCTCGTGCAAGCAAGTTGTACACAATACATGATCAAATAGACTGTCGAATAAATGACTCTACTCGAAGCCTGCAACCACACAAGGAACAAGAAATAAGGTGAATTCAATCATTCTAAGGCTATATAATCCTAATCGTATATAACTATACAACATACACTTAGCAATTAACACAATCAAGTAGCACATAAAAAGCAAATCCCTAGGCGATAAGGCATCATATAAGTCATGCAATACTATCCTAGACTTCCTGAAGGGATCCTTAGCCTATCCAGTATCATGCATTTCTAACAATTCACATATCAGCAAGCTTAAATTCAACATATATAACAAGTATGGATATTTTCAGAATCACATTCCTACTCGAGATCTAGATGACTATACACATCGCATATTTTTGTTAAACCTAGGTTGAGTCAAAGATGCACGTTCACGATCACAAGCCAATAATCAAAAAAGAACATGACCAGAGACCCAACCCATGTCTTCAACCCAACCATTTTATTGAAACATTCTTTTCAAAAGCATTTTGTGAAAATTCTTGGCTCCTAGTTTGAGTTTGGATTCACACAAGTGTTACTCCAAATACCTCAAACCAAGACTCTTAAACCAACTTGTAACGTCCCATGTTCACAAACACAATTTTCATTTTTAATTAAGGTAAAACACCATTTTCATAAAACCCAAGTTTAGAAAACTCATTTTTTCCAAAATACAATTGCTTGAAAATCAGAGTAGGGTAATAAATGTGGAATCCCCAATGATGCTGATGAGTATGTACAGTCACACCTTTGCGTTCCCACATTCACCAAAAGTATCTGAAAAATATTTAATCCATAACTGGAAGCCAAAACTTAGTGAGTTCCCCCAAAATACCATACACCACAATATACATACAATGAATGCACACACGAGCCTTCAGTTTGACTGGACCACCTCATGAGGCCTACAATACATCTGGATGGATCTCCTGGGCATGCAGTCGACGAATGGTCCCCCTCCCACGCCTACAGTATACACCTAGTCCAAACTTATCATACAACACACCATTAGCCCGCCCGAGTATCTTGGTCTACCGTACAAAGTACGAGCGCCTCAACCCATCAGCCAATATGTCAACATATACACACACGACTATTTATACTAGTATACCTATCTAACATCCCACTACTATATATAGTATATCATATATTAAACTACACCACAACCGACAGATCTTCGAAGGAATGCATAGCCATATGTAATCAGAGCTGAAATAGACATTTGAACAGGTAATCCGACTCTAGAGCTACAACCAAACAAGGAACAAGAAAGAAAGCATGGATTAATATTTTTCAGGCTATCCTACGTGACTACATACAGAACCTAGGGCACTCTACAAGACGATTTTCAACCTACTAGTACTCTAACCAGCATACCACTATTCCTATATCCTAACATACAAGGATATATATGGTAACACATTGTATAGTGAGGAAACTAACCTAAATCGAAGACCCAAGGAAATACAACAACACCCTCACTCCATGTATTGATTATTCCTACGAACTGACTAGAACCATATATAGATAAATCTATAATCCATAACCCAAGTCCTTCATGTTTGACCCAAATTCATACTAGTAAAAAGTCAACAATCAACAGTCAACAAAAGTCATTGTTCAACCAAGTAAACGTTCACCACGACGTGCAGAAAGACTCACCACGTCGCGGAGAAACACTCAACACGAAACTAAAACTTTTATTTCTTTCATGGAGAATGGTGACGCCATGAACGACCCATGAGAAAAATATAACTATTTGAAATTCAAGAATACAAACTTCGGTATATTAGGTCGTCGCTTATAGAATTTGTTTTTATAGACAACATGAACTTCAACTTAAATTTCATTAGGATTCGAGACCTAATCTCGATTAGTTATTAACCCGTAGATTCTATTTTTTTTAGCATTCCATGAAAGTATCTAGAGTTCTCGTCACTATTACAAATCCATTTGACCTTGGTGTTTTGTTGCAAGTCGAGTTTAGCCATTTCTCCAGATCCTATATTTTCGCCTTGTCTTCCATCTAACAGAGTCTTTCCATCTCAATAAGTTCCCTTGATTCAGTAATCTTTTCTAACTCATCGACCTTGGACCTCAAATTTGCGACACAACTGACTTCTTTATGATGTTCAAATGCTCTCCACCCACTAAGGCTCTTTTTCACATGTTTGAACTTAGCTAGTAGAAATTTGTCAGCTGGGCCATACCTTATAAATGATTCCTACGTACTATTGAAAACATCATTAAATGTAGACCTGGTCAACCACGAATTGATGAATCAAAAGGGGGAGGATCGAAATCCATGTTAGAATACTTAAGAATCAGCAGGGAGTGGTATGAGTGTTCTTCTGGGAGCGTAAAAACAATGGAGAGTGGTTGTATCCCAATAAAGTTGGAGAAAACAAGGAATGTATCGAGCTATATTAGTTTAAATCCATCTTCTCTAAGAAAAGTGAATTTTATTCCACCCATCTGCTATTCATGTAGGCTGGCATCTGCGATAAAGTTATTGAAATATTTTGTCGAATAATTGCAAAAATTTGAGTTGAACTTTTCTTATGGTTTTCTGATAATATTCATGTGGAAAAATCCTTTGGGAAATCTATGATTTAGTTGACGATAGACTCATATGCGTATTAGTCGCTACTCGCTAGATCTATAGCAACACTATCACATCGACAATTACAACACTTTGTAGGATGCTTTTGGTGTCGTTACTGTTTGCATCACATTTTGGAAGCTGAAGCTTTGGTAAAGTGTAGAAATAGTGTGGTATCACAATCATTGGATTTAGGTGAGTTTACTGATAGCATAAGTTATATTTGACAAAGTTGCATTAAGAAACTGTATGTTTTATGTTGGTATGATGATTTATGATGCTCTAAGTTGTTTTATGATTCAATGATGTTTTTATGATTTGAGGTGTTGAGCATGTGCATACATTCTAGAATAGGTGTCCATGTGGGTCCCTCATTATATTCATACGTGATTGCCCATTATGATGTTTGATGAGAACGAGTGATTCTAGATAATCCTTGCTATGTACAAGTAGGATAGCTACCCATTGTTTGGTATCCATGTGATGGTTCACGAATACCTAGCTTATGATGTTGACTTGGGAGATGTTTGTTGGGAATACACTCTTTCTACACCCTATGCGTTAGTTGTTTTTGGAATATGCTCATTCATGACTATATGATGTATATTCGGAATACGCTCCTTCATATTCAACCCCTAACCATCAAAATTGTGAGATTGGACATCTTCATAGAGACTTGGGTAGGGGTAGTTACATGTTGCATAACATTAATGCTTTGGTTTGCTTATCCTATTTTTTGCCAAGTTTAACTTTGATTTGATTAACTAATTAACGTTTGTTTTAGATTGTTGATTATTCTTAAGATTTATTTATGAGTCATAAACCCTTAAAAAGAATTGATTTGGGTTATTAAATCCCAACTTATTTTTTTTCTTTGTTAAACTTGTTTTGGATTTGGTGTCTAAGCTCATAACTATAATTGGTATGTACTTGATTTGATATGTAGCATGGTCCTTTTGGGTTTGCCTTCACTCATGCAAGTTGACAAGATGATAAGTGGAGAGAGAGTAGAATTTATTACGTGAAATAATAAATTTATACTCAAAATGATTTTATTAATGTATTACAAGTTTAATATATTATTTGGAAATCATATTACTAATTAGTATTTAATCAGAAATTAATTTGATGTTAATTTTGGGATTAAATGATCTGATTAATAATGGAGGGGTTATTTTTCAAATCATTGATAGTTGTAAAACTGGGCTGATGAACTCCTTAATTAGGAGTGGACGAAATCTTATAGGGAGGCCCTATAGATTTCATCCAAGGCCTCATAAGGAGGAGTCCATGGGTTGCTTAAGCGTTAAGCTGGAATTAGGGTTTCCTACAGAAACCCTAGCAGCCCACATCTATATAAAGACCCCTAAGCACATGAAATTTTGGCCTATGCTTGAAAGAAAGAAACCCTAGCCGATTTCTAAGTGTATCTCCTCTCATCTTTTACATTGAGTGTTTGTGACTCCATTAGAAGTGCAACACTTGGGGCACTCAGCTTTCAAGAGTCCAAAATCTTCAAGGATTGTTCTTGTTATTACTATATAACAAGTGAGGTACTACTATAACCCTAATTTCATATGAATTTCGAATATTGTATGCTAGTTCTAGGGTTATTGCTTTGGTAATCTATTTGCATGTTCAATTAGTGAAAAACTTAGGTCCAAAGCAATTAGGATTGCATGATCACATAGGAATGTAAATATGCTCATAACCCATCAGTAACCCCTATATTAATTGGAAATGACATTTAAATAAAATGGTTTTTCGGAGGCTGATTCGAGTAAGTTCCATTGTTATATTATTAGTCTAAATGAATCCACATAGGGTATTCTCACTAGGAAAATCTATTTCCTAACTTCTTTTGACATATGCTTAGGTTGACTATAGAGGTAAGATATAGAAGTCCATAGTTTGGATTTGGAGAAGAAAAGAATGTTTGTGGTGAGATTAAAGAACAATGTTGTTGATACTTTTATTGTTAACAACCTTGCTACTTTAATTTTAAAAATGTTTGTGTTTTGGGTCTGTTTTGATTTCTGCAAACTAAAATTTGAACAAATATAGATTTAAAAAATAAAATGCTTCTCATAACATGATTTTTCAAATGGTCCTGGTATTTCCGGTATATGCTTCTGTGCCTGTGTTTAGTTATATGTGTATTTTACTAACATTGCAAATATCAACCATGTCTTGTTCATTCTATTTAAAAACAAACATTAATTATAAGTTTAGGAATAAAACAGTCTTTCATATGTTCTAGAACGAACATTAATCAAAATTATATATATATATATATATATATATATATATATATATATGTATATATATATATATATGTATGTGTGTGTGTGTGTGTGAATCCGGATTCACACGGTGAATCCGAAAAATATTTTTCACATTCACAATGTTAATATACGAATTTAGATATTTTTAGATTTTTTTTTCGATAAAGAATAAGCTCTAGAAATTGAAAAAAAGATTTGGTTCCTTGAAAAACCAATAATTATGGTTCTCTATTGAACTTTTCCATATATATATATATATATATATATATATATATATATATATATATATATATATATATATATATATATATGTTTAGAATCAACATTGAATGAAAGTATAACAATGTATATTTGCTAAATAAGAAATTAATTACAAATAAGATATTCGTGATTTAACTTTTTCTTACAAAGAAATAAGAATGCATCAATACTCTTTACCTTCACAAAATATATACATGACATGCTTATTTGAATTGGATTATCCGAATTCAAATTTGGTGCATGTAGAGAGAAATTGTAACTATTTATCGGTTAGACCAATTAATATTGTTAATATGTATGTATCTTTATGTTTTCTTTCTCTTTATGTTAAGATAATCTATTTTTCTGTTCAATATAACATTATTCAACATGTATTTTATGTTATTGGTTGCATGCTATGTTAGTTTCTATCGCTTATTTTGTTGTAAATAAGATCAATCGAATTTTTGATAATTGATTATGATAAAAGGAGGTTACAATATATTCAAAATTATTGGCAATAATGACAAATTAAAACGAATTATTTTAAATATGATATAACTTTATTGTTGAAAACGAATGATTATTTATGTTTTATAAAAATACATTCTTTATGTGCTCGAAAAACTAATATAGATGTACCCATCTTTTAAATATTTTATAGTGATAAAAATAAGTAATCTACTATATTTAATTATATATGTCAATTTCATTTTTTCTTATTTGTTATTTCATCGTAAAGAAAAAGTAAAATATGATATGACTTTATTGTTGAAAATCTTTGATTATTTATGTGTTATAAAAATATATTTTTTATGTTCTCGCAAAACTAATATGAATGTGTCCATTTTTTAAATGTTTTTGTAGTAATAAAAATAAATAATCTATTATATCTTATTAATATTTTAATAAGAAATATATAAGTGGTAAAAATATAACTCAAGTGTAACACTTTCCCCATCCGTAACACACTTTTAACATGTTTTTTTTTAAATTGATCTTAATATAACAGTTATTATAGTTTTGAAATTCAAATCACCATTTTACTTGGACCATTCATTCTCTTCTAATATTTCAAAGATTTAAAGACAAAAATTAAAAAACAATACTAAAGTAGATAGTTTTTTTTTAAATATAATAATGAAATTTTTTCAAACAAGTAGTTTTTAATTAAGTAAAAATAATAATAGCTTAAAATAACATAAAACTAAAAAATAGATTATATTATATTAAAAATATTGTTATTTGAAATAATATAATAATAATACATGAAATAAAAAATATTCAAATGAAATATTTCTGAATTAATTAAAAATACTTATAATTAATAAAATATTAAATCAAAAACTTTATTTAATTCAATTCAAACACAACTTATTATATCTATCTTATCATATACTTAAAAATTAAAGTATTAGTTGCAACTTAATATAAAAATCATTATTTCAATGATAAATGTCGATAATATTGTTAATATAACATAAAATTGTCAGTATTCATATTATATTATTGTGCACAACTCAAGAGTTCGAAACTCTCATTGCATCTCTGAAGAGTTTTCTAATTTCAAAGTAGTTATGAGTTCAAATTTAATGTAATTAGTTATGCATTTTTATTTTCCACTACATTCAAGAGTTTTTTTACTTATGGTTATTATTGTGCAATGTTTTTTTATTTTCCACTTATTTATACACATTATAGTTATATTAGTAGTATATAAGTAAGTTTTGATAAATAAAATCATATGTTTGAAAAGGTTGGTGATTCAAATATGAACGATTTGAAAAAAAAAACTGACTTTACGTTTTATATAATTTACACAACTTAAAGTGATCTATAAAATCATCAAAAGTTGTATTATTTATTTTTTTCTATAAAACCATCATTGGTTATTTCAATGCGATTTTTTTATAATAATGTTTCTATATATCAAGGTATGTCGATTTATAAATATTCATTTTGTGTTTTTTATAACTATTTAATAAATTTCATTTGATGTAAATGTTATAATAAATGTTGTAGTGTTTTTATGTTATTAAAGGTTGTAGTATTTTTCAATACTATTTGTTATTTGTTTTATGTACAAATCAACTTACGTTTTATATATAATTTACACAACTTAAAGCGGTCTATAAATTCATTAAAAGTTGTAGTTGTAACGCCCCGATTCCCAAGTATAAATTTATGATTATAAATTCTCATGATTTCAAGGTCTACTCGACGAGTTGGTGGCATGACTCGCCGAGTAGCAGCGGGTTGGTCCGCGAGTTTAAGTGACCTACTCGCCGAGTCCAAGAAGGGACTCGACGAGTAGGAGCTGGTGGGTGAAACCCTAAATTCCGGGGTTTTGCACCGTATTTAAAGGATCATTTTCCCCTTAGCCTCCCTTGCAGCCTCTAGAGAGTTCAGCAAAACCCTAATACGTGTGTGTGTGCTCCATTTGTGTGTTTCAAGCTTTGGAAGGTGGAACTTGTGAAGGGAGCTTGAAGGTCAAGTAGCTAGCAGCAAGGGACTTGTGTGGATCTGCAAAATCTATCTCACTTAGGTTCATTTAAGGTATCAATTCATGATCTTGGCCTCATTCCTTTCTAGATCTCCTTGGATGAAATTAGGGATTCTTGCTTTGGTTATGAAGCTATTTTTGGGTATGAGCTCAGATCTGAAGTTGTAACTTCAGATCTGAACTATCTTTGATTTGTAAGTCCTTAAAGCTATCAGCCTTGGCAAGCATGAACCCCTCCTTAAGTGTAAAACCCCATTTCAAGCTTGGATTTGGCATTATGAGTCATTAGAGCCTTGCATGCATGTAAAGTTTGAAACTTTACGTGATAAGCATGCCTTGGGAAATTGGATCTGCAGTATGGCGTCTTAGCATGGCTGACTCGGCGAGTCGCATGAAGATGAGCATGGACCCGACGAGTTGGATAAACAACTCGGCGAGTCCGATGAAGATTGTCGTAAACTCGACGAGTTGTATGAACAACTCGGCGAGTCGGTTGAGATTTCCCCAATTTATGTATGCATGTGTAACCGTCAAGTTGCAAGAACGAAACTCGACGAGTGGCCTTAGGGTTTCAATCGTAAACCGAAGGAACTCGACGAGTCACTCTGGTGACTCGGCGAGTGGACAAGTACTTCAAGGCACTCGGCGAGTAGTCGAGGGTACTCGGCGAGTTAGGGTCAACATGGACTGTTGAGCTTGACTGATGACTTTGGCTTTGACCCGGGTGTGATTAGTTGGCTTATGGGTATTTATGATTGGATCATTTACGATTATAGGTGATGGAGTTTGGGGAAGTGTTTCGGGAGCGTGTTTTTGTGGTTCAGCCTGGCATTGCAAGGTGAGTTATCCTCACTATATCAACAGGGTCTAAGGCACCAATGTCGGCCCTTTATGGTTTGTATTTGGATTATTGCATGACATGCTTGCTGATTTACATCCTGGTAGTCAGGATGGCGATATGCTATGTTAGTGACCGGTTAGGTCGACATTCTGGTTATAGGATTGTTGATATGGTTATTGATCCGTTAGATCGGCGTCCTGGTAGTTAGAACGGTATTATGTTTAGTGACCTGGTTAGGGTTGGTATCCTGGTATATAGGATGATGCTATGTTAGTGACCGGTTAGGTCGGTATCCTGGTTAGGATGTTGCTATACTATATGATCTGCTAGATCGGTTTGTCCGTCTATGGACTGTTATGTGATTACATGTTATATGTGCACATGCTTATTTGCTTGATGTTTGGGTTGAGGCGGTCTTGCTTAGTGCTGAAGGCCAACATACCCTACGAGCGGTCCAGATAGACTGTAGGCCCGTATGGCGGTCCAATCATATCGAAGGCTCGGGATAGATCCAGGTAGATTGTAGGCCCGATGCGGGCGGTCCAGTCATACTGTAGACTCAGAGAGTGGACCGGGTGGACTGAAGGCCCGGTGCGGGCGGACCAGTCACACTGTATACTCGAGATGCATGGATGTTCTGTATTTGTTGATATGATATGATTATGGTTATACGAGGTTGGTATTTTGGGGGTAAATCACTAAGCTTTCGGGCTTACAATTTCAGTTTATTGTTTCAGGTTCAGCGGAGGGCCGCGGGTAGGCGAAGGCGTGACCGTACACTTCCTCGATATACGATTATGATTTTTGGGAACTCTGATGTATAAACTATTTTGAAAACAAATTGTCATAATTGAATGGTTTCAAATGAATTAAGAAATTTTAAATTGGCTCGAATTTTTGGGATGTTTCAAGTTGGTATCAGGGCCTTGGTTTGAGTGAATTGGAGGAACATTCGTGTGAACCATTCTCAAATCAAGGAAAGGTTTTCAAAATGATTTCTAAAATGGTTTTCAAAATATGTAAAGGATGATGCAGAGTGTACGATCAGCCGGAGCCAGTAAGTAGACCCCAAAATACCATACAGTTATTTGATTATGTGATATGTTAGAACAGCATGCTAGTACTAGGCTAAGGATCTTCCTGAATTGCATGATAGAATTGGCTGATTACATGATGACTGCTAGCCTAGGGTTTTCCTTATATGAGATTGACATCATTACTGTAGTTACTTGTGTATACATTATAGTTGTATATAATTAAGATCTTATAGCCTGAGAATGTTTGATCCGGCCTTATGTTCTGTTCTTATTGATTAGGGCTTAGGGTAGGAATGGATATTCGAAAGTCTATAGGGTCCAGCGTTATGTATGGCTAGCATACACTAGTCCTGCATGGGTTGATGGAAGTTTCATGGATGGGTGGGTTGTGTGAGGCCGGGAGGCCAGTTATGTGATATTTAGCATTCCTCTAGGAGTGAGGATTGAGCGCTCGCTATGTTTATGTACATTGTTAGGGCGTTGTGATGATACTTGAGACAAATATAGGTAGGTGTGGAAGGTAGTATGGGCCCGTACTACTGAAAGCATAGGACCCATACGCGTAGCAAGGAAGTCACAACCTCTAGGGTTGGGTAGGGAGTTGGTCCCCTGTTATATTATGGATTATCAGAGATCTTTCTGGTGTCTTACCAGAATGGTGGTTACGAGACTTCTTGAGACCGGATCCAGGTTAGGATCGGGAGTTGGCAGCTAGGATAGGTCAGCAATTTTAGAGGATCGTGCCAGTAAGATCATCCGGAAGGAGGCGATTGAGATTGTTCGGGGACAGTTGACGGATATGTTTGGGTCCATCAAGACCGTTATGGTCGAGTATTTCGACGAGCGCTATGCAGCTAGTGCCGAGACGATTGATGTGGCAGCTATAGCAGCTGTAACAACGGCAGGGGGAGGAGCCAGTTAGGCTTCCTAATATTGGAACTTCGATGATGCGAAGCCCCGACTTTTGATAGGGTTCAGGACCCGGTTATAGCCATGAGGTACCATATGATGTGAAGGGATGTTGCTTCACATGTTCATGTTCTACTGACCAGAGGTCAGGCACGCTCTGAACCTGCTAAGGTCCGGGGCGAAGGATTGGTTGGGACTTGTTATTGGGACGTATTCTGAGGAGCAGAGAGCTGCAGTTACTTGGGATCCGTGAGGTGTTCTGTACTTGTTACAGTCTGCGGGTTAAGCGGGAGAGTCTAGCTCATACGATTCTAGATTAAGGCTTCGGGGGATTTGCTCGTGGCTGGAATATGAGTCGCAGGGACTCCGTAAAGGAGTAATGAGTGTGTTCAGTTGGGGTTATGCAACTGGAATTAAAATGGTCCATTGATAGTATTGGAATGTCATTTTCTAGGGCAAGGATTTTGCCCTTCCAGTTTACAAGTTCGAAGGATTAAGCAGGCTTGTGACCCCAGGATCAGGTTGTATTCTAACTCGGGGTTAGTTGGTCGCCGGGATTGGTGACAAAGGGTTTAGCGCTGGTAAGCGCAGGTGGGTCGATGTGGCGTAAGTATTTTGGAGGTCCACTTCGCCTTGGATCTATTTTATCGGACGGTAAGGATTGATTGTGCGATCTATTGCATTTTCGGGATTGTAGACTATGTCTTGGGAGTGATTGTAGCCTGGTTTAGGGCAAAGATTGTTTCAGTTACTGCAGTTCAGCGGTGGATAATTGAGCTGGTGAGTGAGTCAGGGTGCGAGGCCCTGAATGATGAGTGCTAGAGTCGAGAGCGGGAGGATTGTTGGAACGCTTTGGGAAGAAGGGTATTATGTGGGAGTTCTGTGGACAGGGTCCCACAAGATGGTTATTCATCATTGTCAGGATTCAGTGGTTTTAGTAAGCATTATTGATTGGCGGAGGAAAACGCCAAGGGAAGTGGTTCGTTGCTGATGTATTATTTGCAGCATTTATCTTTTGGTCTCCAGGACATAAGGGTGGGGCCATTCAAACATTTGTGACTGTCGGTTGCACTGGATACAGAAAGTGTTCATCTGGTTATTAGAAGTGTGTGATAAATTGGGAAAGAGTTGGTTGTCATCAGATCGATTGTGGGTAAGTGAGAAGGGTTGGGAATTTCCCCAATGTCCATGTGTTGTGAAGACTTAGTCGAATCTAAGTGGGGGAGAATCGTCCCGGGATACAGAAGCAGGAGCGGTGTTGAAAATGGGATAAGTCTCGCATCATTGGCAGGGAGTAATACAAACCAAGTGGCTGTTTGGTTGGAGGATTGTGTGAGTTGGGAGTTTGGTAAAACTCCCCAGTATGTGTATCACGTCTTCTCGGTGGTAGATAAAAGAATTCGTGGAAATCAGGTTGGAGTTTTGATCATGGTTCGAGTTCAGTTCGAGTATTCGGTCGAGAGTGTGCTCGACTCTGAGGGTTTTTGGATTGACAGATTGAGGGTTTTGTTAGCTGCCAGGGCTCGGTAATACCCTCAACACAGGAGTGCAGGTTATTTAGCGTATGTAGTAGAAAAGAAGGTCAGGGAACAGACCACGGATTTGCGAGAGGGTGGACAATCGACATGATGCCTAGGGTTAGGCTGCAGATATAGTCCACAGAGTAGATCAGGAGTTCGAAGCCCCAAGTGGGTGACAACAGCATGCATGATGGAGAGCATCAAGAGGGGTGGTATAGGGATATGCTCAATAGTTTAGAGCGGTCCGGATAGACTGAAGGCCAGTGGGGCGTACCATTCAGACTGAAGGCTCGGAGAACGGTCCAGACATGCTAAAGGTTCTGAAAGTGGTCCAGATAGACTGAAGGGCTGGAAGGGCGGTCCAGTCATGCTGAAGACTCGGTATATGTTTGTAGATATATGTTCGGGTATTGAGTAGGCTGCTATGCTATAGCAAATGATAGGTCTGTTCCAAATTTTGAACATGCGGTTGGAGCAGGCTGAGGACTACGGTGTATTTTGGTTGATCGGAAGTTGTAATTAGTGGTCGGGCGGAGGTCAAAGAATCTTGGTGATCTCATCAGTTTGGAGTGTCTCCGAGGTTTCATCTTCTTGGATCGGGTAATACTCCAGTTGGGGACTGAGAGTGGATCTGTATGGGTATTCGTCAGTTTTGGGAAGGTTTGGGATTGGAATA
This sequence comes from Lactuca virosa, assembly GCF_052849685.1. NCBI lineage: Eukaryota > Viridiplantae > Streptophyta > Magnoliopsida > Asterales > Asteraceae > Lactuca > Lactuca virosa. The sequence continues at coordinate 188,838,910 of NC_136428.1, read as the reverse complement.
TCCTGTCATTCAGGTTCTGGGAACCGGGTTAGATCTCTCTCATGATTGTCTATGGCATTGGATAGGGTTGAGGCGGTCCTGCTTTATGTGGTAGGCCAAGATACCCAGTGCGGGCCGACTGTAAGTCATAGGCACGGAGGCTCGAAGGGAGCGGTAGGGTTGAGGCGGTCCTGCTTTATGCGGTAGGCCAAGATACCCGGTGCGGTCCGACTGTAAGTCGTAGGCACGGAGGCTCGAAGGGAGCGGTAGGGTTCAGGTGGAAGGCCAGCAAGCCCTGAGAATTCCAACTCAATAGTTGAATTGATTAGACGTGTTGGTATTCTAACCCGAAGGGGTGATATGGGTTAGATATGAGTGTCGTACTGGTTGGCCGGTAGTGGTAGATATGATGATGATGGTTTGAGTTATTGTGATGTGTCTGAGATTCATGTGTGGTGGTAGTTTTTTTATCATTATGTTGTTCGTTGATGAGAGGAACGCCGATTAGGCCCTTCGAGTGGCGGACGAAAGTGGATATCTGCAGGGTCAGAGTGTTGGGCAACTGAAGTGACGACAATAGTGTCGATCGGTCAACGGGAGCATTCCAGTCATGAGCTAAGGGTCGGGGATAGCATACCAAACTCATGATGTGGGCTCAGAGTCAATCCAGACCTATGCTGAGGACCACGTAGGGGTATTCCAGTCATAGGCTGTGGGCATAGAGATTGTGTTGGTTATGTCTGTTGTAGGAGAGCGTTCGGATTGGATGTATTGTTGAATATTTGGGGAGTTGCACTCGGTTGTGACGGATCTGAGGCTGGTGGATGAGACGTAATGATTAATCCTTGGATCTCAAGTTATGAGTAGACCCAAGTTATCTTCATGGAGGTATTCCAATCTAGGGTATTCCATTCTGAGGATGACCGGACCCTATGATTGATTGGACTTGATATGTTTGGTATTCCAACCCGAGGGTTGATTGGGTCAAACATGTGAGGAATACGAGGGTATTCCACCCTAGGGATGATTGGAGCCGTCGTAGGCTCGCCTGGTATTCCAGCCCGAGGCTGATTGGGCCAAGCATGAGTGTTCGTGTTTCAGTGGATTGATTTTGCATAATGATGAGGGACAATTGTCCTGCCAGCATGAGGGTTCGCCTCTGGAAGAGGGAAAGTTGGGTTCCCGATACGTTGGATCATCAGGATTTTGTTAGTTGGAAAAGTGGCTTGTAGGTTAAACCTTTCTAAAAGGTTCGGTTGGGTTTTGCATCATCTTTCACGTTTCGCAGTTGCGAAAGTGTGTCATGGATCAGGAGGCGGTAGTATCGTTGGATGATTTTCAGGTCGGTGAGCGCCTGGATTATGTGGAGAGGCCTGTGGCTATACTGGAATAAGGGTGAAGGTTTTGCGGAACAAGGAGGTACCCTCGGTAATGGTACGGTGGGAGCACCAAAGAGAGTCTGAGTGGACGTGGGAGTTGGAGGCAGAGATGCGGGAGCACTATCCGAGGTTGTTCGCCGCAGCGGACTTCGAGGACGAAGTCTTGTTTAACTGGGGGAGAGTTATGACGCCCCGATTCCCGAGTATAAATTTATGATTATAAATTCTCATGATTTCAAGGTCTACTCGACGAGTTGGTAGTCTGACTCGCCGAGTAGCAGCGGGTTGGTCCGCGAGTTTCAGTGACCTACTCGCCGAGTCCAAGAAGGGACTCGACGAGTAGGAGCTGGTGGATGAAACCCTAAATTCCGGGGTTTTGCACCCTATTTAAAGGATCATTTTCCCCTTAGCCTCCCTTGCAGCCTCTAGAGAGTTCAACAAGACCCTAATACGAGTGTGTGTGCTCCATTTGTGTGTTTCAAGCTTTGGAAGGTGGAACTTATGAAGGGAGCTTGAAGGTCAAGTAGCTAGCAGCAAGGGACTTGTGTGGATCTGCAAAATCTATCTCAGTTAGCTTCATTTGAGGTATCAATTCATGATCTTGGCCTCATTCCTTTCTAGACCTCCTTGGATGAAATTAGGGCTTCTTGGTTTGGTTATGGAGCTATTTTTGGGTATGAGCTCATATCTGAAGTTATAACTTCAGATCTGAACTATATTTGATTTGTAAGTCCTTAAAGCTATCAGCTTTCGCAAGCATGAACCCCTCCTTAAGTGTAAAACCCCATTTCAAGCTTGGATTTGGCATTATGAGTCATTAGAGCCTTGCATGCACGTAAAGTTTGCAACTTTACGTGATAAGCGTGCCTTGGGAAGTTGGATCTGCAGTATGGCGTCTTAGCATGGCTTAAAAAGAGTATGTATGGCTTAAGGACTAAAGGAACTCGGCGAGTCGCAAGGTTGACTCGGCGAGTCGCATGAAGATGAGCCTGGACCCGACGAGTTGGAAGAACAACTCGGCGAGTCCGATGAAGATTGCCGTAAACTCGACGAGTTATATGAACAACTCGGCGAGTCGGTTGAGATTTCCCCAATTTATGTATGCGTGTGTAACGGTCGAGTTGCAAGAAGGAAACTCGACGAGTGGCCTTAGGGTTTCAATCGTAAACCGAAGGAACTCGACGAGTCACTCCGGTGACTCGGCGAGTGGACAAGTACTTCAAGGCACTCGGTGAGTAGTCGAGGGTACTCGGCGAGTTAGGGTCAACATGGACTGTTGACCTTGACTGATGACTTTGACTTTGACCCGGGTGTGATTAGTTGGCTTATGGGTATTTATGATTGGATCATTGATGATTATAGGTGATGGAGTTTGAGGCAGTGTTTTGGGAGCGTGTTTTCGTGGTTCAGTCCGACATTGCAAGGTGAGTTATCCTCACTATATCAACAGGGTCTAAGGCACCAATGCCGGCCCTTTTATGGTTTGTATTTGGATTATTGCATGACATGCTTGCTGATTTACATCCTGGTAGTCAGGATGGCGATATGCTATGTTAGTGACCGGTTAGGTCGACATTCTGGTTATAGGATTGTTGATATGGTTATTGATCCGTTAGATCGGCGTCCTAGTAGTTAGGACGGTATTATATTTAGTGACCTAGTTAGGGTCGGTATCCCGGTATATAGGATGATGTTATGTTAGTGACCGGTTAGGTCGGTATCCTGGTTAGGATGTTGCAATACTATATGATCTGCTAGATGGGTTTGTCCGTCTATGGACTGTTATGTGATTACCTGTTATATGTGCACATGGTTATTTGCTTGATGTTTGGGTTGAGGCGGTTATGCTTCGTGCTGAAGGCCAACATACCCTACGAGCGGTCCGGATAGACTGTAGGCCCGTATGGCGGTCCAGTCATATCGAAGGCTCGGGATAGATCCAGGTAGACTGTAGGCCCGGTGCAGGCGGTCCAATCATACTGTAGACTCAGAGAGTGGACCGGGTGGACTGAAGGCCCGATGCGGGCGGACCAGTCACATTGTATACTCGAGATGAATGGTTGTTTTGTATTTTTTGATATGATATGATTATGGTTATACGAGTTTGGTATTTTGGGGGTAACTCACTAAGCTTTCGCTCTTACAGTTTCAGTTTATTGTTTCAGGTTCAGCGGAGGGCCGCGGGTAGGCGAAGGCGTGACCGTACACTTCTTCGATTTACGATGATGATTTCTGGGAACTCTAATGTATAAACAATTTTGAAAACAAATTGTCATAATTGAATGGTTTCAAATGAATTAAGAAGTTTTAAATTGGCTCGAATTTTTGGGATGTTTCAGTAGTATTTATTTTTCCATACTACTTTGCATTTGTTATATATAGAAATCAACGTACATTTGACATACAATTTACACAACATAAAACAATCTATAAAATCATCAATTAATAGTATATATGAGCAATGATATAAACTTATTACAGTTAATAAAACTAATAGGTTAACTATAGGTTTTTGTTTTGCTACTAACATTGGTTTTCATGTATAAATATTAAATCACAATTTGTTAAAAATTATTATTTAATTAAATGAATATATTTGCGTGCAACGTGCGAGGATTCGCCTAGTCATACATACTTACAAAGCTAACATTTTTTCTTAAATCTCATGCATTCGAAACCCCCTTTTTTAACTTGCTCAAACCATATTAATTTGAAACCCTCTTTTTTAACTAATGCAACTCAAAAGTTTTCTTAATTATGATTTAACACTCAAAAGTGTCACACCCCCAAACCAGAATGGAGGAAACGTTCGGAGGTAGAGGACGTCATGTTGTAGTATCATAACAATTGCATCATAGTAATCACAGTAAACACAAACATTACATTGAATAAGTAGAATATTTACATATGTTTAACACATAGATTGTATACATCAAAAGTATAGCAAAATATAAAAGACGTGACTCTATACATTCCGTCTTCTCAAAAGCTGCGGGGGGTACCTGTCTACTGATTTCCTAAGAATACAAGTGGTTTTGAAAAGAGAGCATCAACATAAAAGCTGGTGAGTTCATAAGCATATTTTTGTAATGAAAAACTTGTTATTTAATCAATGAAAATGTATGTATGTTTCCAAGAAATCCAATATTTTCTAACATATGAGTTTGTTACAATGTTCCATAAAGTTTTAGTTCGAATGTATATTTATCATCAGATGAATTGTATAATATACCGTTTTGAATGTAAAATTCCTTTTTGTAAGAAAAATCCTGGCTATCACCAGCATGAATAGAATGTTCTGTTTGAAAACTCTGGTTACCACCAGTATGTATAGAATGTTATGTTTTGTTACTTGAAATGAAACCATGTATTTTCCATACTTATGTTAAATAAGCATTGTTCATGTAAAGTATATTACTACGTAAAATATATCGTTGTTATCTACTTGCGAGTTTTATGACCATACTAACTGATACGACGTGAATCGGACGCCAATATCCTCTATGACTGTGTCACCTGTAGACCTGCCAGTCCTACTGTAGCTAACAGCAAGGTACGGGATTGTCATTCATGTATAGATCTATACACAAACTCACGCTCTCCCTCGAGGAGACTCTGGTACATAAGGGTAGTCTTCCACTAGTACATGTAATTGTACCCAAAGACGTGTCTCTCAAACTAGATTAACGACTTTACAAGTAATAATACGGGAAACCCTTTTTATAAATAATGGATACGTTTATAAAAGATAAGTTTGTAAAACCGTTTAATGAATTCCCAAACTATCACTATTATAGTTTGTATGCTTGTATATGTATAACCATGTATTGAATTCCCAAACTATACCTATTATAGTTTGTATGCTTGTATATGTATAACCATGTATTGAATTCCCAAACTATACCTATTACAGTTTGTATACTAGTTATGTACTTTGATTTATGTATTGATCTGAAAAACTATGTAATTACGCTTGTTAGTTGAAAACATCTCTTATTCTCAACATGTTACAAAAGGGATAAAATATATAAATATTTTATAAAACATTGAATGTCTTTTGGTTGTATCAACTGCATAAGTTTTAAACTTGTTGAAACACTTTTGTATAAGTTCACAAAAATCATTTGTGTTTAGCTTGTATTCCCCCTGAAAACCTTAAAAATAGTAAAAGCATAGGGGTATGAACTCACCTGATTGTGATTGACTTGGATAAATGACAAAGATAATATGCTTGGTATGCTAAGTGAAGTCCCGAGCACAATACGGACCTATTAAGCACATATTAACATATATAGGCTTACAATTAGTGTCTAAACCACTAACAAGCACAGGAAACACGCTTAGGATGCAGGAAACACTCACAATGAAGTGTTAGAATCAAGAATGAAGGACAAAAAGGAGTTCACGACCAACCACCATGGTTTTACGGCCCATGATGTGTTCACGGCCTATGAATACGTGAAGGGTTTACGATCCATGAGGTGTTTACGGCCTATGAATATATGAAGATTTGATGGGTTTACGGACCATTTATGAAGGGTTCTCGGCCTTATGAAGGGTTTACGGCTGTGAACTCTTCAAGAGCATAAAGATGGTGATGGAAGTGATGAATCAAATGAATGAATATGAAGCCTTTTACATGAATGAGATCAATAACAAGTGATGGGGATGAATTACTTACGTTTGTGGGGGTGAAAAGAAGGCTTTTGTTGGATGAAACTTGAGAGAGTCTTGAGGAGTTTTCGTCCAGAAAAGTGTAAATGAGGGTAGGAATCACGTATTTATAGGCTGGGTGCATGGTCGGTGGTGGGGATCACCTGCCACCAACCATAAACAGGTTTACCGCCGTGAATGGGTTTACGGTCGTAAATGGGTTAACGGCCGAGAACTCCAGTCAGGACGATTTTCGATGATTTTCTAAGTAACTCTGGTTTTCGTGCGATTTTGGTTCCGACTCACATATAAATTTAATTATATAACCTAAATGATTTTCCAAATCATAAGAATTTGACGGAACTAAATAAAATTCAAATTTTATTAACGGAATCGGGCTAACATTGACGGAAAAGATTCGGGTTGTCACATCATACCCCCGACAGAGGGAATTTCGTCCCGAAATTCAAACACAGAATACAAATTTCGGACTCGAAAAAAAAAGATGTGGGTATTTCTGTTTCATCTGGTCTTCGCGCTCCCAAGTGAATTTAGGTCCTCACTTGGCATTCCAGCGGACCTTCACTATCGGTATGCGACTTTGTTTCTTTCTTTTGACTTTTCGATTCATGATTTCGACTGGTTCTTCCACGAAATTAAGGTTCTTATTGATCTCGATATATCAAGAGGGATTTCAAGTGTTCCGTCGGATAGAGACTTTTTAAGGTTCGACATGTGGAAGATAGAATGAATGTCGCTAAGCTCTTGAGGTAAACGAAGTTTGTAAGCTACGGGACTGATCCTGGCGAGGATCTCGAATGGTCCTATGTATCTCGGATTCAGCTTTCCACGCTTTCTACAGCGTATCATCCCCTTTCCAGGGTGGGACCTTGAAAAGAACACTGTCACCAACCCGAAACTCCAAAGGTTTTCGTCTCTTATCGGAGTAGCTCTTTTGTCTATCTTTTGATGCTTTTAGTCGTTCCTGGATTTGCACGATCTTTTCTGTAGTTCCTCGGATGATTTTCGGGCCTGTGAGAGCGCTATCGGGGACTTGTCCCTTGGCTAGCTGCATGTCATCCACCTCAGCCCAGCACGGAGAGGATCTTCACTTACGACCATAGAGGGCTTCAAACGTCGCAGCCTTGATGCTAGTATGATTGCAATAGTTGTAAGAGAATTCAACCAAGGGAAAATGGGTATCCCATGACTTGCAAAAATCTATGACACATGTCCTCAGCCTGTCTTCCAATGTTTGAATGGTCCTCTCACTCTGCTCATTGGTTTGTGGATGGTAAGCTGTGCTCATATCCAGCTTAGTTCCAAGAGCTTTCTACAGTGACTGCCAAAATCTCGACGTGAATCTGCTATCCCGATCGGAGATAATGGACACAGGCACACCATGCAGACGGACTACCTCTTGAATGTAGTTTTGTGCTAGTCTCTGTGCTTGAACTTGATCTGTTGGACGAGTGGTGGTTCTGGAAGATCGGCTGGATATACGCCGCCAAGGTTTCGTAAGCCATAGTACTCTTCTCATGAGTACTTCGGGGTTTAGAATACAAAAGACAATTCTGAGGTCTGGGTTGGGTTGTCGTTATAAGTGACGAGGGTTTCGTTCATCAGGCGGTTAAGGCGGTGGGCTTTCGTGACACATGAACTTGGTATGGTGAGGACCACGCTAATTTACGTCGAATGACGATGCAGGACTCTCTATAGAAACAAGTGTTGATTCGTTTTGAAAGAGATGTCTATTATAACGATGGTGTACCCCGAGTGTGCTCGACAGTGCATTTTGTGTAGGCTTTCTAGTGCTTTCTCGATAATACCACTGCCACCAATTGTATCGCAATAAATGAATACTAGCAGTGAAAATGCTTTGATAACTAGTGACGATACTTTATATTATGATCTATTTTTGGTACCTTTATGATCGCTTGGCATATACAAGTTATGTATAATTAAGATGAATAAGACGGTCGACTGAGTGACTTTGTCCTAATTCCACAACCAGACAAGGAACAAGAATTAAGGCGGAATCACTCACTCTAATTCTGCAAAATCTTAGCTATGCTTAACCCTGATGTATGTACTAAGCCATCATACTTCACCTACGCTGATCTTTAGTTCTCTTATGAATGTCATGACTTGTTCGGACGAGTGAGTTATTTATAATTACTTTTTAATTTCCCCGAGTTTTAATATTAATATAATTAAAATCTTTAAAGTAATTTTATTTAGAAGACGTACCAAAATCTCAAAAGGGGGGGTTCCTCGTTGCTCTTATATGTCGTGCCGTTAAACTCCTCCTTCTCCTCCGTCATTTCTCTCTGTCGGACAGTCTCTCTTGAAATGCCCCATTTCACCACATGCATGGCATACTTGAATTATACTAGCATGGGTAGTTGAAGTGATATGTTGAGTCGGAGTCCTACGGAATCGAGCTTCTTCGCCATTTTTAGTCTTTGGATAATCTCTTTTGAAATGTCCAGATTCGCCGCACCTATAACAGACCTGACTTAAGTCAACGCCGAGGACTTGAGTGGTTGGTCGTGCTGGTATCCTGCAGAAACGAGTGGTGTGTCCTTGTCTGTTGCAGTTCTTACACCGCAATTTGCAGCATTTCCCTAAGTGGTGGAAATTGAATTTCTTGTAATCCGGTAGATTTCCAGCATATCGTCGTACCAACATTGGTACTGGAGTGGTAGATGTCGTGGCTGTAGAGTTTGCCATAGGTTGTTGTCTCTTGGTAAGTTTTTGAGATAACTTGTGCTCCTTTTGCTCCAGAACTTTCGTTTCTTATTATTAGGTTTGTGAGGTGGAGTATCATCATGACTAGGCCCTTTTCGGTTTCCTTGTGTGTTACTACAGTTTGAATTATTGAAACTGTTTCCATTCTCGTTTGGGTTGTTGGCATTGAATTACGCCATGACAGCTGTTACGGCGGCTGTGATCGTGGCCTGAAATGTAGCGAAGTCTATCTACAGAATTGGTGTGTCGCCAGTTGGTTGGTTACCTCCTTGTGAAGACATGGTTCTGTGGCATGACGAGAAACGATCTTGTAAGTAACGATGGTCATTGGTAGTTCCATCTCACCAATTTATATATACTTATAAATTTCACGCCTTGATGGACTATCCTGAATGTTTTTGACAACCTTCCTAAAGTGTATTCTATGGAAGTGGGTATTACACGAGTGTTATTTAAGTTAAGTTATACCGGTTTCCGAGAGTATCATGATCAGAATTCCATAGAGTTCTGTTAACCATCCATAAAGGAAGTCTATATGAAATAAACTTTTGGATTTGAAGTGACTATTGTTGAATAAATTTCTGACTAGATGTTTGTGAGGCGACATTTTTCAGTTATAAATTTCAAAGATAAAATAGTGATAAGGCTTTGATAGAGTTACTCAGTTTGCACACTACTGAACTAGAATAAATTTTGATAATGATGATCTTAAACTGAAATAAGATTGCTGTCATTATAGTTGGTATTGAGACTACACAGACTTCGGAAAATTTCACCTAGAAGTAGGTCTACCACATACCAATAGAGGGAAATCTTGATAGCATAAAGAACTAGTGAAACAGTACTTGCAAAACAGGAATGTTTACAGGGAAAAGTGCTACTTAGAGCATAGGTATGAAGGCTATTCCTTAAACCAAAAGAAAGGATTAGTAGAGCATCTCCTACTGGCGACGGGCACCCCTCGGACGAATCCTTAATTCAGCTAACTGACGCTCCACATCAAGCAGGTGTCTCTCATATACTGTTTGGCATGCTCGGAGCTCTATGACTTCAGCTCGAGTTACTACTAGTTCTTGCTGCAGAGCCTCATTGTCTCTCATAGTTCTCCCATGAGCAATTTCAAGATTGCGAATACGATCTGTATTAGCCTTTGTGTCCGCATCAAGCTCAACGGTTCGTTGAATGGCTGCCATTCCTAGCTCAATATTGCGAGCCACTCGGCGAACCAAGATGGAGAGAACTCTGTCTGCTGAGCCTCCTTCGCTCAGATTGTAGAAGGTGTGGTCCCAATTGTACAGTGGATGTTGACCCTGCTCATGGCTCCACCTACCCAAGTTCTCAGCCCACATAGTAGTTGGGCCTCGAAACTCCGGTCGAGGGTTAGGATTTGGAATTGGAGCAACAAGGGGTAAATTCTCAACTTCAGGCTCTGAGTTGGCATCTTCATGCATTTCTTCCTCAAACTCCTCCTCCGGTTCAGCCTCTAACCATCCTCCATTTCCTTGGTTAGGGAAGTACGGATCTTCAGGAGGATAGAGTCCAACCATGATATCTACGCGAGAATAGGGGTAAAAGAGATAGTTAATAAACGTCTAATCTAATAATACTTATAGGGGAATGATCCTCATTAGTCACTCCTATAGTATTTTAAATGTTTGCTTTATGTTCTAATGTTGTATTTGCAGATAGAGTTGGTAAGTTTTAGACTCGTTGCAACACCACAGTCACTCCCAAACACATGTTGGTCATATCTCGGACAAATATAGTTGACCAGGTTATATTAGCCCCACATATGACTACATAATTATTTGTTGGATTAATGTCTAAGTCCATAACTATATTTGGTATGTACTTGACCCGACCCGGCATGGTCCATTTGGGTCGCACTTCACCGGCACAATTTATATGGATAGTCTTTTGAGAATAGTATATTTATGATTTATATTAATATATTATAAGTTCTAATATATTAATATGGAATCATATTATTTAATTAGTATTGATCAAGAATTATTTTAGAATTAATTAAGTGATCAAAAAGAACTAATTAAATATGGACTCTTATATATATGGAATGGGCCAAGTTCATTTAGGTTGGGCTAAGCTTTCATGGATGGTCCATGGAGCTTTTAACCCATGGATCCTATGTAAATGAAAGGTCATGGGTATTAGGGTTTACATGGATGTAACCCTAATCCTCCATAATATATAAAGGGGTCATTGGCTCACAAAATTGGGACAAGTGTGTGAAAATAAGAGTGGGCCGATTTTAGTGTGCATACATATTCTCTCAAGTTCTTCCAAGGTGTTTTGGTGATTTGTGATTCCATTTGAGGCTTCCACACTATTGGGGCTAAGCTCTTAAAGCTTGAAGACATCAAGCTACATCAAAAGGTATGTCATCTAACTAGAACTTTGTAGTATAGGTGCTTCATAATATACTAGTTAGGATGAAACCTTGGAATAGTTAATATTTGCATGTATAATAGAGAAAACATAGATCCAAGGTTTATAGGGTTGCATGTACACCATAGGAGTGTTAGAATGCTCAAAACCCAACAGTGGTATCAGAGCCATGGGTTGTTTTCTGTTATATTGATGCAAATGTTTTATTTTCAAGTTGGAAAAAAAAAGGAACAAAAAAAACATGACGTTTGTCAAATTTTAAGATAATTACTTGTTTTATGAAAAACGAATTATTTATAAAATTTGAATCATTTGTTATATGAGTTGAATTAGGTCAAATTTAGTAAAAGATAAAATGATATAATTATTTTATTAGTTTTAAAAGTTTGATCTAAATGTTTTAAGGAGTTACATATTTTGTCATAAAATTTTGGAGTTCAAAAGTTTTTTTTAAAGTTGTGATCTTAAGGGTTTTTGAAACTTCCATAAGTTATGGATATGAAAGTTTTTTTTAAAAAAAATAATTAGATTCAAATTTTTATGGAGTTACAAAATTTGGTGTTAATGTTTTAAAGAATTCCATAACTTGTTCTTAAGTTATGGAACATGGAAAGTTTCATCATAAAACACCATTAATTCCATAAGTTATGGAATCCAAAGGTTTTCAAGAATTACAAAACATGCCCTCAAGTTTTGGAATTTGAGAAAAGTTTTTTATGAAAAAAAGAATTGAATTCTAAAACTCTTGGGTTCATAACTTAAACAATTAATTAAATGGTTTTAATTTTGAGTTTAATAATTGGAATTATGATGTTTTGTTGAATAGTTCAAATTAACTCTTATGGACTTTATTAATAGTTAATTAAAAGCGTTTAATTAAAAGAGTATTATTAATCCATAAATATATGGTTTGGGTTTAATTAAATTAAAAGTCTAGTTTAATTAATAGATTAAACCACCAAGTATTTTAAATGTCTAAAATACACCCTTATACTATTATAATATTAAAAGTTTAATATATTATATGTATAAGAGCAAGTCGTCTTACCATTAGTAGGCCTCATTCACGAAGCTGGTCTATAAGGGGGTATAAGGTTACTGCCTATAAAATGGCAGTTTAATGGGTGTCCACTCTCACTCACCGCTTCCTTGACCGGTGGAAGGTCGTTAGCCGAACAGGTAGGACAAGGTCTATAATTCTCCCTTCATTATAAGTATAATGATAAATACCAAGTAACTAAACACTTATAAATTCCCAATCTTAGTTACTTAGGAAAATGTGAATAAGGTGCTAATCCATGAAATTACACTTTGCACTTTGTTTAAGCTGTTAGTGGAGCGTGTGTGGTTAACCGGCACACTAACCTGGACTTAACAAGGTAGGCAAAGGGTAACTTAATGTTTATCATAGTATCGTTGGAGCGTGTGTGGTTAACCGGCACATCGATTGAGGGGTAAATATTAAGGGTACCAAGTATATTTGCATGGTTACTTCACACCTTGTTTTGTGATCCTCGGCATCCCAGTCACAAAACCTGAAGGGCACACTCAAGATTGAAACATGCCATTGAAAAGTTCAATGAATCTCAAAAGAATCTAGGAGTTTCAAAACCAATTAAAACCTAATAATACATTTCGTTTATCTTGGTGGAAATTGGTGAATCGTCATTCACCTACCTTAAAATATTTTATAGCTTGGATTACGGCATCCCTCTTCCAAGTTATAAAATAGTTTGTTGGGTCCTAGCCTTAATATATCATATTGGGTGTTATATTAACGACTTAAATCAACTTTACGTGAATTTCTCCCATTGTTGATGTCTGGTTTAGACAACAATGATCTTCCCAAACCAAGCTTTCCTAATGAATATGACTTCCCGAGTTTGGCTCATGGAAGTCATACTTCTCTTCCTCCACCTCCTCCAATTATTCTCCCTAACCCACAAGTTCAAGGTCACTCAAGCCCTAATGGCAAGCAAGGTCCCATTAAAGTCCATATGTTTATTTTGCCAAAGGAAGGGGCGTTGATTGCAAAGCTGCCAAATTTACCTAAGGATGTTAAAGTCAATAAGTTTGACTCTACATCAGGTAGAGCCCATTATCTAACTCTATTAAGTTCTATTCAGAGATCCTCATTACATGATGTGACTGGGTCACATGTTGATGTTTTAAGAATCAAAGAATAGAGAGAAATCTTAAAGGAAGTATATGCTGATTCTGATCGCGAAGGTGGATTTCGATCGCATCAGAATTTTGAGCAGTTGCTTAAGAAGTTATGATATATTGCTAAGGAATAGATAACAACAATTTTCCATGTGGATTGTAAGGATAAGTTTTTCCGTGAAGTTTTAAAATAAAAGAAAATTGTTTAATTTTGTTTATTTGAAGTATCCTTACAATGGCATTTGTGGAAAATTGTTGCTTATATGATTCCACTGACAGCAATATTGGAAAATGGATTTGATTCTTTCATTTGTGGTAGTGTCTAAATTTACCAAATCAGGAAAGTTCCTCATCACCCAAGTTTCAATTGGACCGAAACTTTGAATCATGCAAGTTGAATAATATGATGAATGAGAACTTTCAAGCATTGGAAAATCAAGACTAATTACTTGTTCACATGGATGTGTGAGTCAAGTGAAGGACTAAAGGGATCGAGTACACATTCTTGTGTACTGGTCGTGTCCACCACAAAGCTCGTTAAGACTATTTGATTTACTAAAGTTTAGTAAATATGGTTATACTTACAAGTTTAAGTATAATTCTGAAACATTGGAAAAGTCTCAATGTATGGCAGAACGAATGGGAAGAATCAAATTAGGCAGAAAGATAAAAGTTTCTCAAATCTGAAAAGATGGGAGAGTACTTTAGTATCATGTTTGTGATCATCTTAATGATTTAGAAATCATATCACAATTAGTCCTCTAAAGGTCTTCTTAGTGCATTCTTATGACTAAGAAGAGGAGTCATGAATTGTTGAAATGGTTAGATCAGGAAGATGAGTCATACTTCGTTCCAAAACAATTCTTAGAGTCATACTCCGAGATTGTAACTTGAATGACATATCTTAAAGAAAGGTTTAAAACACTTGTCAAATGTAAGAGTAAAAGTGTCCTACTCTTGTACATTTGAAATTGGTAAGTTGTGATGTTTTGGATAAAACAAAGACCAACTAAGGCCAATTGTGTGAAGTGTTTGTCTTGATAAAGAATCCGCACTATCTCTTGAATATTTGGCAAGATAGTCTTATATGTCAAGAGGATAGTGGGAGTCTTAAAGATCCTGAAAAGAATTTCATGAACTAATCAAGAATAAAACCTGAGGTTCTTCACTAGCACACGACTTGAGGTTTATAACCTATCGTGTTGACATTTTTTGTGCCCATTCCAGTTAAAGTTGGCTTTACATAGGAGTTCTGAAAGTTCTCAATTGGTTGCATAACAACTTGGAAGCAATGGCAGGCCCTGTACTGCCAGGTGGCAAGAAGTTAAGATTGCATAAGTTCAGTCCATATGAGTTTGGATTTGTCATTATCCTTGTCTTGTGACTATGGTTTTGACGATTCACATGGATAAGAACACATACACCATAAAATCTAAGGGTCATAAGGTTTCTCTCCGATTCATGAAAATGATGGTTAGGAAACACTTCCACCAAGTAGATTTGAAGCAGATGACAAAAGGTCTAAACAATTGAGACTATGATTACGGCATCCCTTTTCATAGTTCTGAAATTGTTTAGACACACATGCATGTTATCTAAGGAAAGGTGTATTATTTTGATAAAGTTTTATCAAAGCATCTCGTATCAGAAATCTGAACTTTGGTAAGAAAGTCAATAAAGAATTGATTTCTAGAAGTCCAGCTGATTTCTGAGTACATGTCAAAGCTAGTGGGAGCATAAGTGTTATGGTAATAATCATGATGTTAGTGGGAGCAATGTTAATTATAGAAAACAAAAGTTTCAATTCGTGAGGCTGCAGGGATTGAAAAAGTTGTTTTGCTATAATTAAGGGAGAGGATATACTTCATTTCAGTTCTAAAGGCTTAGATTGAGACCTTAATCATCTTTAGTCAAGAATATATATATGAATTTCATGTTGGATTGGTTCAACTTAAGGAAATTCTATATATTGCGTTCTCAAAATTCGATTATGATTATGGCATCCCTCTTCATAGTCAAATTTTGAAAACATGGCAAATAAAAATATTGTAGCAAAAGACTGGTATAGGATCATGTCTTTATGTGAGACATCATGAATCGTGTACCATTTGCTTTGGGTACAGGATCGATTGCATGTGCTATAATATTTGTCATTTCTAAATTTTTCCAAATGCCTAGAGGCATTAAGAAGGGAAAAGGTCTAGAATTGGATATTACTAAAATGATTAAGCAATTGTCGTTGACAATCTGAGGTTTACCAAAGATTGGTTGCTCAGGGACAGTTGGAAGTATAGTGCTGATTTTGGAAGGACCATATTGACATATTCTGAAAAGAGGCATCTCTTATTCAGAAGTGGTAGTCAAAATGAGAATATGGAGTTGTCTCGAAAGGTGGACGTTATCTGTGTAAGATTAGAAAACTTAATGCAAGAAGCATGTCCAAACCAATGTACTTTGAATATGAGACTTAGTTTCCATGGAGTTGATCTCCATTGGAATACCTTATAATGACTGTTGACAAGTCTTTGTGACTTTGTACATATTCATTATAGGAGGGTCAGTGCATATAAGTTTAATATCTAAACAGATTTCGATAAATGATAAGAATTTGAAATTCTCACATTTTTCGATAAGGATTTGGGAGTGTGAAATTAGAATCATTGAAATTATGTTCAATTGGTTTATTTCACAAAGTAAGGATCATAGACAAACATAGAGTGCATACTTGGTGTATGGCAAAGCTATTGTTTAAGAAAAACATAGTGTACATGCTTGGAGCATGGGACAACTAGTGTTTTTAATTCAAGTATAAAGTTGATAAAAGCGAAACAATGAATAATGAGTAATCAGTATGGTGATAAATAAAAGTGTTTATTTATATTCATAGGGTTTGATACCATATTTGATTCATTTATTCTTGTGTTTCACTTTGCATGTTTTGACTTCCAGAATAACTAAGTCGCTCTTCCTTAATGATTAAGTTATTCAAACCATCCACAGTCGGTCATATGTTGGAAGTAGATATGAATCAAGACTGTCATGGGTTGGTTTGTAGAGGTCCAAGTTGGTGGACAAAGTGGTTCTACAACACTCATGAGTGCTCATAAGTTCTGAGTATTGGATTCAACCCGCGCTCACTTGAATCACTTCATGGATTTTATCACGAGTGATCATGAGACGATAATATCTTATATTCTTCAAACCTAGAGATATGAGTTGTTACTATGAGTTGGTTATACATTGATTGCACGAAAACGCATTTGGTAACTCGATGTTATAAAACGTGCCTTTGTGTATGATTCAACAAGTAGTAGAACAAGCCATATGAGTCGAAGTTTATCCATTCCTTTTACCTTCGGGATAAAAGCGATATCTGTGGGCCCCTCGATGATTTAGCGATGACACATGTGAGTGCTTGGCCAAGCCAGGACTGATTTGATTTGTTCAATCAGTCAGTCATCATAAATCGAAAATCGGGAAACAACAAATGGATAGAGAGAATGATTATAATCCATGTCTCTGTCCATATGATATCTAGAATGGAGGAATATATGATCCCTTATCTAATGGACAAGTCATTGACAAGGTCAGAGTTCGACAGCGGCTTTAAGAGCTACGATTGCCAGTTAGGTTTCGAAGTCATACTCAATAATAGTTTTAGACTTATCCAAGTGGGAGACTGTTGGATTAATGTCTAAGTCCATAACTATATTTGGTATGTACTTGACCCGACCCGGCATGGTCCATTTGGGTTGCACTTCACCGACACAATTTATATGGATAGCCTTTTGAGAATAGTATATTTATGATTTATATTAATATATTATAAGTTCTAATATATTAATATGGAATCATATTATTTAATTAGTATTGATCAAGAATTATTTTAGAATTAATTAAGTGATCAAAAAGAACTAATTAAATATGGACTCTTATATATATGGAATGGGCCAAGTTCATTTAGGTTGGGCTAAGCTTTCATGGATGGTCCATGGAGCTTTTAACCCATGGATCCTATGTAAATGAAAGGTCATGGGTATTAGGGTTTACATGAATGTAACCCTAATCCTCCATAATATATAAAGGGGTCCTTGGCTCACAAAATTGGGACAAGTGTGTGAAAATAAGAGTGGGCCGATTTTAGTGTGCATACATATTCTCTCAAGTTCTTCCAAGGTGTTTTGGTGATTTGTGATTCCATTTGAGGCTTCGACACTATTGGGGCTAAATTGTTAAAGCTTGAAGACATCAAGCTACATCAAAAGGTATGTCATCTAACTAGAACTTTCTAGTATAGGTGCTTCATAATATGCTAGTTAGGATGAAACCTTGGAATAGTTAATATTTTCATGTATAATAGAGAAAACATAGATCCAAGGTTTATAGGGTTGCATGTACACCATAGGAGTGTTAGAATGCTCAAAACCCAACAGTGGTATCAGAGCCATGGGTTGTTTTCTGTTATATTGATGCAAATGTTTTATTTTCAAGTTGGAAAAAAAAAGGAAAAAAAACATGACGTTTGTCAAATTTTAAGATAATTACTTGTTTTATGAAAAACGAATTATTTGTAAAATTTGAATCATTTGTTATATGAGTTGAATTAGGTCAAATTTAGTAAAAGATAAAATGATATAATTATTTTATTAGTTTTAAAAGTTTGATCTAAATGTTTTAAGGAGTTACATATTTTGTCATAAAATTTTGGAGCTCAAAAGTTTTTTTTAAAGTTGTGATCTTAAGGGTTTTTGAAACTTCCATAAGTTATGGATATGAAAGTTTTTTTTAGAAAAATAATTAGATTCAAAGTTTTATGGAGTTACAAAATTTGGTGTTAATGTTTTAAAGAATTCCATAACTTGTTCTTAAGTTATGGAACATGGAAAGTTTCATCATAAAACACCATTAATTCCATAAGTTATGGAATCCAAAGGTTTTCAAGAATTACAAAACTTGCCCTCAAGTTTTGGAATTTGAGAAAAGTTGTTTATGAAAAAAAGAATTGAATTCTAAAACTCTTGGGTTCATAACTTAAACAATTAATTAAATGGTTTTAATTTTGAGTTTAATAATTGGAATTATGATGTTTTGTTGAATAGTTCAAATTAACTCTTATGGACTTTATTAATAGTTAATTAAAGCGTTTAATTAAAAGAGTATTATTAATCCATAAATATATGGTTTGAGTTTAGTTAAATTAAAAGTCTAGTTTAATTAATAGATTAAACCACCAAGTATTTTAAATGTCTAAAATACACCCTTATACTATTATAATATTAAAAGTTTAATATATTATATGTATAAGAGCAAGTCGTCTTACCATTAGTAGGCCTCATTCACGAAGCTGGTCTACAAGGGGGGGTATAAGGTTATTGCCTATAAAATGGTAGTTTAATGGGTGTCCACTCTCACTCACTGCTTCCTTGACCGGTGGAGGGTCGTTAGCCGAACAGGTAGGACAAGGACTATAATTCTCCATTCATTATAAGTATAATGATAAATACCAAGTAACTAAACACTTATAAATTCCCAATCTTAGTTACTTAGGAAAATGTGAATAAGGTGCTAATCCATGAAATTACACTTTGCACTTTGTTTAAGCTGTTAGTGGAGCGTGTGTGGTTAACCGGCACACTAACCTGGACTTAACAAGGTAGGCAAAGGGTAACTTAATGTTTATCATAGTATCGTTGGAGCGTGTGTGGTTAACCGGCTCATCGATTGAGGGGTAAATATTAAGGGTACCAAGTATATTTGCATGGTTACTTCACACCTTGTTTTGTGATCCTCGGCATCCCAGTCACAAAACCTGAAGGGCACACTCGAGATTGAAACATGTCATTGAAAAGTTCAATGAATCTCAAAAGAATCTAGGAGTTTCAAAACCAATTAAAACCTAATAATACATTTCGTTTATCTTGGTGGAAATTGGTGAATCGTCATTCACCTACCTTAAAATATTTTATAGCTTGGATTACGGCATCCCTCTTCCAAGTTATAAAATAGTTTGTTGGGTCCTAGCCTTAATATATCATATTGGGTGTTATATTAAGGACTTAAATCAACTTTACGTGAATTTCTCCCATTGTTGATGTCTGGTTTAGACAACAATGATCTTCCCAAACCAAGCTTTCTTAATGAATATGACTTCCCGAGTTTCGCTCATGGAAGTCATACTTCTCTTCCTCCACCTCCTCCAATTATTCTCCCTAACCCACAAGTTCAAGGTCACTCAAGCCCTAATGGCAAGCAAGGTCTATGTGTGATCACATCTTAGAGATGAAGTCACATATTGACAAGCCGGGAGAGTTGGGTTTCAAAGTCTTGAGAAAGTTGGATGTTCAATCACTTTCTAAGTCACATAGTGAGTTCCTTTGGGACTACTATGATACAGACTATGACATGAACCTTAATGATATATCAATTTGCTTGGTGCTGCTGAATCAACAATGATTTGGAACGATAGTGAAGCAAATTTGATTAGAAGATCAACTTCCCAAAAACTTTATGGACAGTGACAACGGTGACACTGGAAATCCAGAAAAAGCATTCTCTTCCCAATGGAAAAGGATTGGCCATAGTCAACCCGGTTGACCAAATGGTAAAGAGAAAGGCTAAGTCTGAGATAGTCCCATTACCAAAGGGTCCATATGTTTATTTTGCCAAAGGAAGGGGCGTTGATTGCAAAGCTGCCAAATTCACCTAAGGATGTTAAAGTCAATAAGTTTGACTCTACATCAGGTAGAGCCCATTATCTAACTATGTTAAGTTCTATTCTGAGATCCTCATTACATGATGTGACTGGGTCACATGTTGATGTTTTAAGAAACAAAGAATAGAGAGAAATCTTAAAGGAAGTATATGCTGATTCTGATCGCGAAGGTGGATTTCGATCGCATCATAATTTTGAGCAGTTGCTTAAGAAGTTATGATATATTGCTAAGGAATATATAACAACAATTTTCCATGTGGATTGTAAGGATAAGTTTTTCCGCAAAGTTTTAAAATAAAAGAAAATTGGTTAATTTTGTTTATTTGAAGTATCCTTACAATGGCATTTGTGGAAAATTGTTGCTTATATGATTCCACTAACAGCAATATTGGAAAATGGATTTGATTCTTTCATTTGTGGTAGTGTCTAAATTTACCAAATCAGGAAAGTTCCTCATCACCCAAGTTTCAATTGGACCGAAACTTGGAATCATGCAAGTTGAATAGTATGATGAATGAGAACTTTCAAGCATTGGAAAATCAAGATTAATTACTTGTTCACATGGATGTGTGAGTCAAGTGAAGGACTAAAGGGATCGAGTACACATTCTTGTGCACTGGTCATGTCCACCACAAAGCTCGTTAAGACTATTTGATTTACTAAAGTTTAGTAAATATGGTTATACTTACAAGTTTAAGTATAATTCTGAAACATTGGAAAAGTCTCAATGTATGGCAGAACTTATGGGAAGAATCAAATTAGGCAGAAAGATAAAAGTTTCTCAAATCTGAAAAGATGGGAGAGTACTTTAGTATCATGTTTGTGATCATCTTAATGATTTAGAAATCATATCACAATTAGTCCTCTAAAGGTCTTCTTAGTGCATTCTTATGACTAAGAAGAGGAGTCATGAATTGTTGAAATGGTTAGATCAGGAAGATGAGTCATACTTCGTTCCAAAACAATTCTTAGAGTCATACTCCGAGATTGTAACTTGAGTGACATATCTTAAAGAAAGGTTTAAAACACTTGTCAAATGTAAGAGTAAAAGTGTCCTACTCTTGTACATTTGAGATTGGTAAGTTGTGATGTTTTGGATAAAACAAACACCAACTAAGGCCAATTGTGTGAAGTGTTTGTCTTGATAAAGAATCCGCACTATCTCTTGAATATTTGGCAAGATAGTCTTATATGTCAAGAGGATAGTGGGAGTCTTAAAGATCCTGAAAAGAATTTCAAGAACTAATCAAGAATAAAACTTGAGGTTCTTCACTAGCACACGACTTGAGGTTTATAACCTATCGTGTTGACATATTTTGTGCCCATTCCAGTTAAAGTTGGCTTTGCATAGGAGTTCTGAAAGTTCTCAATTGGTTGCATAACAACTTGGAAGCAATGGCAGGCCCTGTACTGCCAGGTGGCAAGAAGTTAAGATTGCATAAGTTCAGTCCATATGAGTTTGGATTTGTCATTATCCTTGTCTTGTGACTATGGTTTTGACGATTCACATGGATAAGAACACATACACCATAAAATCTAAGGGTCATAAGGTTTCTCTCCGATTCATGAAAATGATGGTGAGGAAACACTTCCACCAAGTAGATTTGAAGCAGATGACAAAAGGTCTAAACAATTGAGACTATGATTACGGCATCCCTTTTCATAGTTCTGAAATTGTTTAGACACAAATGCATGTTATCTAAAGAAAGGTGTATGATTTTGATAAAGTTTTATCAAAGCATCTCGTATCAGAAATCTGAACTTTGGTAAGAAAGTCAATAAAGTATTGATTTCTAGAAGTCCAGCTGATTTCTGAGTACATGTCAAAGCTAGTGGGAGCATAAGTGTTATGGTAATAATCATCATGTTAGTGGGAGCAATGTTAATTATAGAAAACAAAAGTTTCAATTCGTGAGGCTGCAGGGATTGAAAAAGTTGTTTTGCTATAATTAAGGGAGAGGATATACTTCATTTCAGTTCTAAAGGCTTAGATTGAGACCTTAATCATCTTTAGTCAAGAATATATATATGAATTTCATGTTGGATTGGTTCAACTTAAGGAAATTCTATATATTGCGTTCTCAAAATTCGATTATGATTACGGCATCCCTCTTCATAGTCAATTTTTGAAAACATGGCAAACAAAAATATTGTAGCAAAAGACTGGTATAGGATCATGTCTTTATGTGAGACATCATGAATCGTGTACCATTTGCTTTGGGTACAGGATCGATTGCATGTGCTATAATATTTGTCATTTCTAAATTTTTCCAAATGCCTAGAGGCATTAAGAAGGGAAAAGGTCTAGAATTGGATATGACTAAAATGATTAAGCAATTGTCGTTGACAATCTGAGGTTTACCAAAGATTGGTTGCTCAGGGACAGTTGGAAGTATAGTGCTGATTTTGGAAGGACCATATTGACATATTCTGAAAAGAGGCATCTCTTATTCAGAAGTGGTAGTCAAAATGAGAATACGGAGTTGTCTCCAAAGGTGGAAGTTATCTGTGTAAGATTAGAAAACTTAATGGAAGAAGCATGTCCAAACCAATGTACTTTGAATATGAGACTTAGTTTCCATGGAGTTGATCTCCATTGGAATACCTTATAATGACTGTTGACAAGTCTTTGTGACTTTGTACATATTCATTACAGGAGGGTCAGTGCATATAAATTTAAAATCTAAACAGATTTCGATAAATGATAGGAATTTGAAATTTCACATTTTTCGATAAGGATTTGGGAGTGTGAAATTAGAATCATTGAAATTATGTTCAATTGGTTTATTTCACAAAGTAAGGATCATAGACAAACATAGAGTGCATACTTGGTGTATGGCAAAGCTATTGTTTAAGAAAAACATAGTGTACATGCTTGGAGCATGGGACAACTAGTGTTTTTAATTCAAGTATAAAGTTGATAAAAGCGAAACAATGAATAATGAGTAATCAATATGGTGATAAATAAAAGTGTTTATTTATATTCATAGGGTTTGATACCATATTTGATTCATTTATTCTTGTGTTTCACTTTGCATGTTTTGACTTCCAGAATAACTAAGTCGCTCTTCCTGAATGATTAAGTTATTCAAACCATCCACAGTCGGTCATATGTTGGAAGTAGATATGAATCAAGACTGTCATGGGTTGGTTTGTAGAGGTCCAAGTTGGTGGACAAAGTGGTGCTACAACACTCATGAGTGCTCATAAGTTCTGAGTATTGGATTCAACCCACGCTCATTTGAATCACTTCATGGATCTTATCACGAGTGATCATGAGACGATAATATCTTATATTCTTCAAACCTAGAGATATGAGTTGTTACTATGAGTTGGTTATACATTGATTGCACGAAAACGCATTTGGTAACTCGATGTTATAAAACGTGCCTTTGTGTATGATTCAACAAGTAGTAGAACAAGCCATATGAGTCGAAGTTTATCCATTCCTTTTACCTTCGGGATAAAAGCGATATCGGTGGGCCCCTCGATGATTTAGCGATGACACATGTGAGTGCTTGGCCAAGCCAGGACTGATTTGATTTGTTCAATCAGTCATTCATCATAAATCAAAAATCGGGAAACAACAAATGGATAGAGAGAATGATTATAATCCATGTCTCAGTCCATATGATATCTAGAATGGAGGAATATATGATCCCTTATCTAAAGGACAAGTCATTGACAAGGTCAGAGTTCAACAACGGCTTTAAGAGCTACGATTGTCAGTTAGGTTTTGAAGTCATACTCAATAATAGTTTTAGACTTATCCAAGTGGGAGACTGGTTGATTAATATCTAAGTCCATAACTATATTTGGTATGTACTTGACCCGACCCGGCATGGTCCATTTGGGTTGCACTTCACCGGCACAATTTATATAGGTAGTCTTTTGAGAATAGTATATTTATGATTTATATTAATATATTATAAGTTCTAATATATTAATATGGAATGATATTATTTAATTAGTATTGATCAAGAATTATTTTAGAATTAATTAAGTGATCAAAAAGAACTAATTAAATATGGACTCTTATATATATGGAATGGGCCAAGTTCATTTAGGTTGGGCTAAGCTTTCATGGATGGTCCATGGAGCTTTTAACCCATGGATCCTATGTAAATGAAAGGTCATGGGTATTAGGGTTTACATGGATGTAACCCTAATCCTCCATAATATATAAAGGGGTCATTGGCTCACAAAATTGGGACAAGTGTGTGAAAATAAGAGTGGGCCGATTTTAGTGTGCATACATATTCTCTCAAGTTATTCCAAGGTGTTTTGGTGATTTGTGATTCCATTTGAGGCTTCCACACTATTGGGGCTAAGCTCTTAAAGCTTGAAGACATCAAGCTACATCAAAAGGTATGTCATCTAACTAGAACTTTGTAGTATAGGTGCTTCATAATATGCTAGTTAGGATGAAACCTTGGAATAGTTAATATTTGCATGTATAATAGAGAAAACATAGATCCAAGGTTTATAGGGTTGCATGTACACCATAGGAGTGTTAGAATGCTCAAAACCCAACACTATTCGGGTTTAACCGCAGTGTCCAACATCTAATTACTTTTGTTCTGTTCTTCCTGTGATATTGTTCCTGGTATGCATATATACTTGTATACTTCTTATAAAATACTTATATTTTAAAATTTTACTTTTACTTTCAGAGCACTTCGGCCCCTTTAGTGTTTATAGTTGTATACCATGTACGGTTCGGTATACTTAGTTCACTATAAACAATAGCTCTGATACCATTCTGTCACACCCCCAAACCAGAATGGCGGAAACGTTCGGAGGTAGAGGACGTCATGTCGTAGTATCATAACAATTGCATCATAGTAATCAAAGTAAACACAAACATTACATTGAATAAGTAGAATATTTACATCTGTTTAATACATAGATTGTATACATCAAAAGTATAGCAAAATATAAAAGACGTGACTCTATACATTCCGTCTTCTCAAAAGCTATGGGGGGTACCTGTCTACTGATTTCCTGAGAATACAAGTGGTTTTGAAAAGAGAGTATCAGCATAAAAGCTGGTGAGTTCATAAGCATATTTTTGTAATGAAAATCTTGTTAATGAATCAATGAAAATGTTTGTATGTTTCCAATAAAGCCAATATTTTCTAACATATGAGTTTGTTACAATGTTCCATAAAGTATTAGTTCGAATGTCTATTTATCATCAGATGAATTGTATAATACCGTTTTGAATGTAAAATTCCTTTTTGTAAGAAAAATCCTAGCTATCACCAGCATGAATAGAATGTTCTGTTTGAAAACTCTGGTTACCACCAGTATGTATATAATGTTTTGTTTTGTTACTTGAAATGAAACCATGTATTTTCCATACTTATGTTAAATAATCATTGTTCATGTAAAGTATATTACAACGTAAAATATATCGTTGTTATCTACTTGCGAGTTTTATGACCATACTAACTGATACGACGAGAATCGGACGCCAATATCCTCTATGACTTTGTCACCCGTAGACCTGCCGGTCCTACTGTAGCTAACAGCAAGGTGTGGGATTGTCAGTCCCGTATAGATCTATACACAAACTCACACTCTCCCTCAAGGAGACTCTGGTTCATAAGGGTAGTCTTCCACTAGTACATGTAATTGTACCCAAAGACGTGTCTCTCAAACTAGATTAACGACTTTACAAGTAATAATACGGGAAACCCTTTATATAAATAATGGATAAGTTTATAAAAGATAAGTTTGTAGAACCGTTTAATGAATTCCCAAACTATACCTATTATAGTTTGTAAGCTTGTATATGTATAACCATGTATTGAATTCCCAAACTATACCTATTATAGTTTGTATGCTTGTATATGTATAACGATGTATTGAATTCCCAAACTATACCTATTATAGTTTGTATACTTGTTATGTACTTTGATTTATGTATTGATCTGAAAAACTATGCAATTAAGCTTGTAAGTTGATAACATCCCTTATGCTCAACGTGTTACAAAAGGGATAAAATATCTAAATATTTTATAAAACATTGAAGGTCTTTTGGTTGTATCAATTGCATAAGTTTTAAACTCGTTGAAATCCTTTTGTATAAGTTCATAAAAATCATTTGTGTTTGGCTTGTATTCCCCCTGAAAACCTTAAAAATAGTAAAAGCATAGGGGTATGAACTCACCTGATTGTGAGTGACTTGGATGAATGACAAAGATAAGATGCTTGGTATGCTAAGTGAAGTCTCGAGCACAGTACGGGCCTATTAAGCACATATTAACATGTATAGGCTTACAATTAGTGTCTAAACCACTAATAAGCATAGGAAACACCTTTAGGATGTAGGAAACACTCACAATGAAGTGTTAGAATCAAGAATGAAGGAAAAAAAGGAGTTTACGGCCAACCACCATGGGTTTACGGCCCATGATGTGTTCACGTCCCATGAACACATGAAGGGTTTACTACCCATGAGGTGTTTACGGCCTATGAATATATGAAGATTTGAAGGGTTTACGGCCCATTTGTGAAGGGTTCACGGCCCTATGAAGGGTTTACGGCCGTGAACTCTTCAAGAGGATAAAGATGGTGATGGAAGTGATGAATCAAATGAATGAATATGAAGCCTTTTACATGAATGAGATGAATAACAAGTGATAGGGATGAATTACTTACGTTTGTGGGGTGAAAAGAAGGCTTTTGGTGGATGAAACTTGAGAGAGTCTTGAGGAGTTTTCGTCCAGGAAAGTGTAAATGAGGGTAGGAATCATGTATTTATAGGTTGGGTGCATGGTCGGTGGTGGGGACCACCTGTCACCAACCGTAAACAGGTTTACGGCCGTGAATGGGTTTACGGTCGTGAATGGGTTAACGGCCGAGAACTCCAGTCAGGGCGGTTTTCGATGATTTTCTAAGTAACTCGGGTTTTCGCGCGATTTTGGTTACGACTCGCATATAAATTTAATTATATAACCTAAATGATTTTCCAAATCATAAGAATTTGATGGAACTAAATAAAATTCAAATTTTATTAACAGAATCGGGCTAACATTGACGGAAAAGATTCGGGTGGTCAGAAAAAGTTTTATAACTTCTATTATGTTTAATTAGCATTTAGTGAAAAGTTTACTATAAAAATGCCAGTCTTCTAGGAAGACATGCATACAAATCAAACTTAAGAAAGAAAACAAACTTAAAAGTTTTTGTGTTGGGTTGAGGTCTTATGACCACTTTTGGAGATATGTTATTATAGTAGAGCTTTTAGTTTGTAAGTTTGTTATATTAATTTGTTTTTATATTTTTTTCGTTTTTGGATTATTGTAATACAGTTGTTGTATATTGTGGTTTAATCGTTAATATATTGATCATATGTTATATAGGGTGATGTCGAAAATATTTAATTAAATATTTTAAATATGTTTTTTTTGTTTTGTAATTGTACAGTTTCAAAAAGATAATTAATTAAAACTCATACATATGTTATACTTTCCATCTCTCTCTCTCTCTCTCTCTCTCTATATATATATATATATATATATATATATATATATATATATATATATATATATATATATATAATAGAGGTCAAAACACTTCAACCAAAATTCATTTAAAATCTAATATTTCAAATGCTTTTTAATAATGATTGTAAAAATTTCAACATGTGTTACTTAATTGATTGATTAATAAAAATATTAATGTTTTGAAACTCCTAACTCTTAAACTTATATTATTTAATTTGATTGTTAACTAAAATATTTTTCCTACATAAAGATAACATTTTTATGTTTGGTTACTCATATTTGTTTATGTAATTAGAAAACAAGGTATACATAGAATGACTACTTGAATTTCACATATAAATCGATACCACTAGAGAGATCCACATACCCTTTTTAATTATTTATATTAATGCTTAGTAATATCTATGTTATATTCCTATTCACCTTAATTTTTTAGGTACAATTAAGGAAGAGGATTCTCGGCGCACCAACATAAAGTCAAACGAACGCCTTTCAAAATATGTAATTAAAATTAAATATCATATTTACTAATCGACTTATTTTAAAACTCTTGATGACATTTATGTATAATGATATATTTTGTATGACTTCATTCTTAATTTCAATGTTTAATATTTGAAAGTTCATATATGAAACCTTCGATGTTTTGGTGTAATATAAATAGTGTAATACAAAGTTTATTAGTTCAATATTGTTTATTAATAGCTCATTCAAAACAACTTATTTCTTATTTCATCCAAAAAAATATTATCAGACATAAGAAAAGTAGATTATATTAACGTTATACAAAAACTTATAATATATATTGGATATTATAAAAATAAAAGTAAAGTTTATAAGGTATGGACTATATTAGATAGTATCAAAATATAAGTTGATGGATTTTTATGTTATTTGATAATTCGGTTAATGCCCAAAACATGACTAAAAACGTAAATTTCAACATATTTCTATTTTTTTTCATAATTATTTTTACCACTTAAATGCATTTTTTGCGCAACGCGTGAGATTACGCCTAGTATACTTATAAAAGATGCATTTTTTTTTCAACATATTCATTTGAAACCGCTAACTTTTGAACTTATTTTTAAACTAATACATTAAATCCAATATTATTGTAATTTAAATATTAATTCTTTATTCTCAATATCATATACTTAGTTTCTTAATCTAAATATGATACTAAATTTAAAACATAATTTTTATAATATTTTTAAAGCCTATATTTTTAAAATAGTTAAAAAGTTTAAATGGAAAATCTAAATCAAAATGTCAAATTAACAAAAAAAAAATTAAAAACTACTTTTGATAATAACGATATTTTCCTCAAAAATAGACAGTCTAAAATAAATTAAAAATATTAAATGTTTAAATAAAATATTAAATATAAAATATGTATCAAAAAATAGTGTTAAAATTCATTAAAAATAAAATATGTCTATCTAAATTGAGTTTATTTTTATTTTCAGGGGTAGCGGCTATTAAGATGATGCGATTTTAAATAGAATAATATGAGATCTATTATTTGATACTTATAAATCGATTACGAAAGTAATTTTGTACACTCATTTTTGATAATTCTTATCATTTTTTTTTAAATACTTAGAATATTTTATAATAAATTAGTTTAAGAATTATTGATTTAAACTTACTAACAACTATATATTTATTTTAATAACATAAATTTATCAATATTTTAATTATAGCCGCGCAACACGTGGAATATCACCTATTATCTATATAATAGTATATTTATAAAGGAGAATTTTTCCTTGAACCTCATCATTTGAAACACCCATAAAAATTTGCAAACACCTCATGCATTTGAAACCTACTATTTTAATAAATATCATTCAAAAGTCTCTTAATAATGATTAACAATTCAAAGGTTTTATAACTTAGAGAATATATTTAATAAACAATTAATGGATAGTCTACTATAAAAAAGTCAATCTCTTTGAGTAGACACACAAATACTAATCACATACAAAATTCACAAAGAAAATAAGTTTAAAGGTTTTTTTGTTGGTTTGAAGGCTTTGGACCATTTTTCGAGCCATGTTATTATGTTGAAGTTTTTAATTTTTAAGTTTGTTATATACTAATTCTTTTTTATATTTTCTTGGTTTAAGTATTCTTTTAAGAATATCATTGTATGTTGTGGTTGAAATTTTAATGTAAATTAGATTTGATTCATGTTATCGATAATATGTTGCGGAAGGAGATATATATAATATTTAGTTAACTATTGTATACATGTTTGTATGTTCGTGTTGCTTCAAAGCACTAATTAATTAAAAATCATGGATATCATATTATCCATATTATGCATGTAAATCTCTTTTAAATGAAAACTGTCTATCTTATCACTTTATATTTTAGTATATGTTTAACATTTTAATTATAATAAAAGTGTTTTTTAAAAGTTTCTTTCACTTATTAATAATAATAAGTGGTTTTAAAATTAATGAACAATAATTATAAATAATAAAATCAAATTATAAAAATCATGGATATGTCATATTATCAATGCAAGTCTCTTTGGAAATGCAAATTGTCTAACTTATCGTTTTATTATTTAGTGTATGTTTCACATTTTAATAATAATATTAAGTGTTTCATAAAAGTCTTCGTTAACTTATTATTAATAATAAGTGGTTTAAAATTAATGAATAATAATTTTAAATGATAACAACATCAAATTAGAAATTATATTTTGCTACAAATAAAATGTATTTTAAATGAACATCATTATTGAAATTAGAAAATGACCGCATAATTAAAAATATAATTAATCAATCATAATAATTGGTAAAAATAGTACTAAATAGATAATTATATTTAATTCTATTGATGATGAAGGTGGGTTGATGTCAATGAATATTATTGTTCAAAATAATTGAGATTATATATATAAATTAGTATAAAAATATTATCTCAAAGTTAATGTCAATAACATAACCATTGTAAACATATATTTTTTAATATTTTAACAATATATTTTAACCTGCGCTGCGCAGCGCGCGAGAATTCGTCTGGTATACTAATAAAGGAAGCATTTTTCGTTTCACCACATTCATTTGAAAATCCCATGATTTTTCATTTTCTTTCTAATAATAATTATAAGTTGGTTAATAAGGTTAAATAAATATCAAACCTAAAGTAAAATCATATATAAACTAAATTTACATATTAAAATAATATCTTTACTTTTACTTATAAAGTTATGTGTTTTTTTAACTTTTAACATATTATAATTAATTTATTAGTTTTAATATATTCTTGGATGTAAACCATTATCATTTTAAAGATAAAATTTTAGAACAATTTGTATAAGGTACTTAAAGTTATTAATTTAAATATAGCATTACAAGGTCAACTTAAATATAAATCTTAGTTTAACTTAAACAACCCAAAAGCTATTTTGTAAATAGTTAAAAGTGATAAATTGTAGTGTCTTTCTAATAATGATTACAAGTTGGTTAATAAGGTTAAACAAATATCAAACCTAAAGCGTAATCATAAATAAACTAAATTTAAATTTTAAAATAATATCTTTACTTCTACTTATAAAGTTATGTCTTTGACTTTTAACATATTATACTTAATTTATTAGATTTAAAATGTTGTTGTATGTAAACCATTATCAGTTTAAAGCTACAACTTTTGATTAGTTTGGACAAAATACTTAAATTGTTAATTTAAAGATAACATTACAGTGTCAACTAAAATATAAATTTCAGTTTCACTTAAAAACCCAAAGAATATTTTTTAAATAGTTAAAAGTGATAATTTGTAGTGATAAACGCAAAAACTAAATTGTAATTTCTATTT
Source organism: Lactuca virosa (assembly GCF_052849685.1). Taxonomy (NCBI): domain Eukaryota; kingdom Viridiplantae; phylum Streptophyta; class Magnoliopsida; order Asterales; family Asteraceae; genus Lactuca; species Lactuca virosa. Next base: position 188,807,519 of record NC_136428.1, on the reverse strand, counting down.
AACTAAAATATTTCCTAAAGATATTTTTATAATCGTAAAAAGTTTTCAAATAAGTAGCTTAAAATAACTTCCAATAACAATAGTTAAAAATAACTCTATATAAATGATTATATTGTTACCTTTAAAATCAAAAAACAATGTTTGTTGTTTTAAATAATTATAATGATAGAAATTAAAACATTAAAAAAATAAATTTTAAAAAAATAATTAACAATAACAACAATTATAAATAACATTAAACCATATATTATATTTAATTTTATTCATGTGTAACTCGCAGGTAGAAGTCATTCAAACGATTGAGAATATGCACTTATAATAGATGTATATATTATCATATAATTCAAAATAATCAATATAGTATATCAATTTAGTATACGAATTATTATATTAAATTTAACAACAACGTTGTTGTTATATTAAAAAAACATATATTTGTAAAGATTCAACTATATAGGTGTTTCTCCGCAACGCGCGGTCATTCGCCTAGTATCTTACAATAGAGACATTTTTACTCAAACCATATTTATTTGATACCTCCTAATTGAATGACTACCACTCAAAAGTCTCTTAATAATGATTAACCATTCAAAAGTTTTATAACTTATATAATATATTTAGTAAACAATTAATGGATAGTCTACTATAAAAAGGTCAATCTCTTTGAGTAGACACACAAATACAAATCAAATACAAAATTCAGAAAGAAAACAAGTTTAAAGGTTTTGTGTTGGTTTGAGGGCTTTGGACCATTTTTCGATCCATGTTATTATGTTAAAGTTTTTAATTTGTAAGTTTGTTATATACTAATTCTTTTTTTATATCTTTCTTGTTTTAAGTATTCTTTTAAAACAATCATTGTATGTTGTGGTTGAAACGTTAATGTAAATTAGATTAGATTATGTTATCGATCATATGATATATAAAGTGATATAGATAATATTTAATTAAATATTTTATATATGTTTGTATGTTTGTGTCTCTTCAAAGCAATAATTAATTAAAAATCATGGATATGCCATATTATCCATAGTATCCATATAAGTCTCTTTTAAAATGCTATCTTATCACTTTATATTTTAGTATATGTTTAACATTTTAATTATAATAATAAGATTCTTTTAAAAGTTTTCTTTCATTTATTAATAATAAAAATCTATCATATAAGTATGTAACCGTTGGTTAATTAAAAACAGGTTCAACACATATCGATTGAAGGCAAACGGGCAACAAGCTGCGCCGCTAGCCCTTTTTGGATGGCAAAACCAATTCTTTTCAAAATTACATTTGTGGATCTAGGAGATATGACATTAGAATGCATGACCCGTTGGACTCTATTGAGGAGCTCCACCGCCTCTGGTGCGAGAAAACCAAATGTATCAAATGCAAAAGGTACAAACACATGTTGATTTTCTATACATGCATTCTCGTGCTTTATCACCTTGCACGCAGCGGCTTTCAAAACGGCATGCCCAGCTGTGAAATCCCTGCTCCCCAAACCAACGAGAGGAGAGACCCCAGTAAGATCCACGCACGCATGATTCCCTCCTATCCATCCAAAGACCAAAATGTCAGCCGGTCTAAGTGTGGACCTGCCATCCTACGGGTCCGTCAAAAAGTTCACCGTCACTTCTTTCTTCACAAAAATACCAGCACGCCGACAAGCATCAAAGAGAACATCCCGAACCACATCATGTTTGTACTTGAAACCAGGGAGCTCTCTACAATGAACCGCATGTTCCCCAAAGGTATCCGAACATGCCTTGCGGCAAACTGGGCATATCTCGTCAATTGGGAATATGGGAATCAAGAGGCGGTAACGAAGGATAGTTCGGTACTCCACAAGAGACATATGCTGGCCAAGACCATCAATAGGGATATTTAGCAGAAAATCCTGAGCATGAGGTGCCCGCAGACACTCAAAGACTGCTTTCTGTCTGACGGTCATGTCGAAGTCGACTTCCATATCTTAGACGATTTTGCTAAAAAGGGCACACCCTAATAATAATAACTGGTTTTAAAATTAATGAACAATAATTATAAATAATAAAATCATATTATAAAAAAATCATGGATATGTCATATTATCCATGCAAGTCTGTTTTGAAATGCTATTTGTCTATCTTATCAATTTATTATTTAGTGTATGTTTCACATTTTAATAATAATATTAAATGTTACTTAAAAGTCTTCTTTAACTTATTAATAATAATAAGTGGTTTAAAACTAATGAACAATAATTTTAAATAATAATAACATCTAGTTATAAATTACATAACGTTAGCTACAAATAAATTGTATTTTAAATGAACATCATTATTGAAATTAGAAAATAATTGCATAAGTAAAAAATTTAAGTTAATCAATCATAACAATTGTTAAAAATAATATTAAATAGATAATTATATGTAATTCTATTAATGATGAAGGTGGGTTGATATTAATGAATAATATTATTAAAAATATTATGTCAAAGTTAATCTCAATAACATAACCATTTTAAACATATATTTTTCAATATTTTAACAATATAATTTTAACCTATGAGGCGCAACGCACGGGAATTGGTCTAATACACACACACATACATACACACACAAAATGATAAGGATTCTACCTTATTGGTATTTACTTCTTAAAATTTAGAAAATTATTTGTTGAGATTTTTTTGTATTATTTTGAAACCGGCAGAAATATTATAAAACCACTTCTCAAAGAGAAGCAAACCAGGGCAAAAAAAAAAAGAAACTCAATTACAAAATGTTAAAAGGTTGACAACACCAATCAACCCAATTACAAATTCCCAAAATTACCTTATTTTTTTTACCCAACTAAACACCATTGTGATTATATTATCCACCAATTTAGAAGGGGAAGTCCGAATGTTGTTGAAGATCATATCGTTCCTTGCCTAACAAATGCACCAAATGAAGCCATAGACAATAGCAAGAAGGAGTTTTTGTTTTTTGGGGCAGTGCCCCAATTTGGCAGCGAAATTTACCATATCACTAACCGAAGAAAATCTTTCAAGAGGGATATTGCACCAGTTGAGAATCCACGCTAGAGCCTCCACAACAATAGAGCATCCGAAAAAAAGTGATTCGTCTCGTCCAAATCAATGTCACATGGATGACAAGTCGTGGAGGGGAGGGAGATACCTCGACGAGAGAGGGCAAGAGAATTTGCGAGATGACTGTGCTCTAAAGGATCCAAATGAATCAAAACAGTTGGGTTACTCATCGGGATTGTTACTTTGGAGTCGATTAAGTCTCTAAGATCGTGCACATAAAATCTTTCATCGCTGGACAGTAGACATTGCCAAACATCATCACCATTGTTGAGATGAATTTGTGAGATGACTGTGCTGAGACTATTAAGTTCACCGAGCTCCAAAGTGCTACTGAGAGCCTTCGTCCAAGCCCTTACGAGACCACCGTTCGGCATGATCCTCTCCGAAATAAAACTAAACTTTCGCTTGTCACGGTCACATATGAGAGGGAAATGGTCAACAAAAGCATCATCTGCAGTCCAGTCTTCGGCCCAAAAGAAAGTGTTTGACTCGAGTTTACATGATACTTTAGAAGATCCGAAGTGTGAATCCTCGAATCCTATAAAAAAATTAAATATTAACAATATTAAACCAAGTTCCAACCAACATTTTTTCCCAAGAGATTGTAAAGGTTTTCTCAAGCAATTGTGAATACCACAAATGACCCAGCTCCAAAGCATAGAAGCACTCTTTTTAAAACGCCATAACCATTTGAATAGTAATGCCATGTTAAAAAAACAAAGAGATCCAATTCCAATACCCACAACCTCATTCGGACCTAAAGTTTTCCATGAAACCCACAAGATGTTGTTTTTCTCTTCGTTTCCTCCCCAAAGAAAGTGGCGTTGAATATTTTCCAAATTCGCAAGCACCGAAGATGGAGCTTTAAATAGGGAAAAATAATACATTGGAAAACTGGTACAAATTTACAAAGGGTAAGTCGACCACCAAAGGAGAGAAAGTTGATTTTCCAATAAGAGAGGCGACTTTGAACTCGGTCAATAATAGGCTGCCAGTTTCTCTTAAGGGACATGTTTGCACCAACCAGGACCCCTGGGTATTCGAAAGGAAGAGACGCAGCCTCACAACCTAAAATATGCACGTAACCATTGATTTGCCCTTCCGAAACTCCAAAACCATAAACTTGAGACGTATGAAAATTTGAACCCCAAGACAACATTGAAACATCTTAAAATTCTCGCCAAATTGTCAAAATTAGAGCTCAATCATTCTCTTACGAAAAGGGCATTGTCTGCGTATAAGAGATGGTAAATTATAGGACCACTGTTAGGGATAGAAATACCATGAAAAAAATCTTCTGACAAGCGGACTTCAAAGCGGCACTAAGCCCTTCCATTGCGATAATAAATAAGAAAGGCGATAAAGGGTTTCCTTGTCTCACAACCTTAGTGATCGAAAATTCCATAGTCGTCGAGCTGTTGATGAGAATCGAGGCCCTAGAGGAAGATAAATTACCTTTTATCCAAAACCACCATTTAGCAGTGAAACCCATTTGTAACATACCAGACTCGAGATAACTCCAAATGATGGAGTCAAAAGCTTTGTCAAAATCAACTTTAAAAAGAAACATTTTTTCTGCGTTTCTTCGCATGGTTGCATATCTCGTTAGTAATCAAAGGCCCGTCCAGGATCTTCCGACCCTCGATGAAAGACACTACAAAAAAAACGCGTTTTTGCTACGAAAGGAATCCGTTGCGAAAAGCTGAAATTCCGTTGCAAAAGACGAATAGCGATGGAATGCAACGACCTATTTCCGTCCCTAAAAACTCCGGAGCGAGGGTTTGCAACGGAAAAGATAATTTTTTCACAAATGTGAAAACGGAATGAAATCTGTGGTAGGTGGTATTCCGTCGTGTATTCCGTAGTAGGATTCCATCGCACAATCTGTGGTAGTTATTCCATCACAAATTATGTGGTGGTGATTCCCTAGCAAATTCCGTGGTGGTCATTCCTGTGAGAACAAGATCTATGCGCAGGGACAAGGTTTGACAACTCAAACCTTGAGTAAATGCTTAAGATCAATGTCTGCTTGCTAATAGATGTTCAATTCAAGACCACTCAAGTCTTAGATAATATAATCAACAAATGATCAAGTCATTAAATGAACAACGAGAATAACTGATCAAGGTAAAGCTAATAAATGAAGAACAAGAAGAATGTTTTGAATAAACTTAGAGAACAATGCCAAAAGTGAGTGAAAGATCTGTTGTTGACTTGTATTGAATGCTCCTATAAATAAGAGTGAAGGTTACAACGAATTAACTAAAGTGCTTACATAGGAATAGACAAAAGAAATGATTCTGACATTTTGATTGTCCAAATACAACTACAGACTAAGTCCTATGAAACGTTACATCAATACAAAGAAAAATATAATAAATGCACTAAGACAAAAAATAGTTGCTCCAGATCAGCATCCATTCCGGACATGAGAGTCATTCCGGAATGTCTTCAGTCTTCACACCTTTTTCTTTTCTGGTCCTGACAGATTCCGGACCACTCTCCACTTGGGAATGAGTACTTAGGATTGCTAGAGGTTCACTTTCAGGTTCCAACAATCTCCCCCTAAGTGAACTTAGCAATCCAAGAAACTTAGTTCATTTCTTCCTTGATGAAGGTGTAGGCTCTCAACAACCACTCTCGGACCACAATGTACAATGCCAATTGACTCACAAACTTTTCCTTGACCTGTTCCGGAGCATCAGACTTGGACGCCCGGGATATGAACTTCTTCAAAGCATTGGTCGGAACTAGATGTTTGTCAAGGACTCGGAAGAAGTCCTTCTTGTTTGTCTTTCTGGTTCTGTAGATAAACCCTACAACCGGTTCTTCAATAGGACCATCTGCAAGAATTTCATCTTCCGGAAGATCAAAGTCGATTTTGACAACAAATTGTTCAGTTCTGTATAGGTGTACAAGCTCAGAATCACATCGGCAAAATTCAGCAACATAATCTTTCAGAAAACTCAGAGTTGCATGGTAATCTCCCATACTGATGTCATCCTTTTGATTTTCTCTGAAGTAAGCAGCTAAGGTGATGATGTCATTAGGATTCATGGAGGGAAAATCAGCATCAGTAACAGTCCGGGGTGTTGGCTTGTTCCGGAGGAGGTGAAAACGGAATAGAGGACAGTTGAGTTAAAATTTAACCAAAATTTATCTTCCGAAACCCTGAACTTTGGTAATCCTCTTCCTTGTCCATACTTCCTTGAAAGGTTGAGCGTGCTTAGTGTAGAAAGTTTTAAGTCTTTCTCGCTCAGTCCGGATAATCACTTCCAGATTGTCTGTTGGGTGAAAATGGGGCAAATTTGGTATAGAACTTGCTGTAGGGAGAGAGAGGAAGATCCAGATGATCGGAGTCATTGGTGGGAACGTCGTAGTAGAGGCATGGAATGATTTCTTGAGCCTGAAGAATGCATTCACGGCAAAGAGGAGAGATTCCACACATCGGACGGGATTATCCTTTAGAGCTTGGATCCGGATGCTCTCCTCTAATGCCTGATTGGTTTCCTCCTGAGACCATCCATGTTTTCGTTTGAGAGGAGGTCCGGAGTGAAAGGCTTGTTGTTCGACAGTCATAGGTTTCTTTCCTTTGTCTTTTTGTAGTGCAGATATAATGAGCTTCATGTTTTCATCGATCGTAAATTCCGGAGTAGGATTTGGAAGAGGTTCTTCCGGAATTTCATCAGGGATCCGGAGAGGAGAGCCCTGGTTGATTGGACCAATTTTTGGGTCCGGAATGCGGGGCTGCATGGAAGGAGTGGCTCGGAAGGCTTGAGCGGTTAGGAAGGATTTTGCCTTAGCCATTTGAATGCCCATTCGGAGAGCATCAGGAAGAGAGGATGGCCAGGAAACAGCAGACCAGATTCTCTTTTGTTCTTCTGTCATTTCCTTCGGAATGGTCAACTTGGGAGCTTGAAGACCAAGAACTCCCTTAGGAGCTTTATCCAGAATATATTCGTCTTCATCTTCACTTCCTTCTTCTTCTCCGAAGATCACTAGCATTCCAGAGACGACATGAACTTCTTCTTCGGAATCTAGGTCTTCATCTCGGAGTGTAAATTTCGAGGCGGGTTTCCAAGGTTTGCTTGGGCCTTCTCCCCCTCTTGCATCGGTGGACTTTGGAACCGATGCAAGTACCAAAGTGTTCTGGAGATCATCAAATTTTGTGAAGACTTTCTGAAGGCCTGTGTTGAGTTGAAGAGTGAGGGTATCGTAGGCTGCAGACATATCATCTGTGAAGACTTTCTGAAGGCCGGACTGCTGGGATATTGACTGAAGAATGGCATCAAGTTTGGAGTCAAGTCCGAAGACTTTTTGATCCATTTTCGTGTTGAGCTCTGTTACGTATGTTTCCACAGATGATACTTTCTTCATAGTGTGCGAGATATTGGTTCGAATCTCGAGGAGATCGAAGGGGTCAATATAGTCACCAGCTAATGATTCCGAATCAGAATCTGAGTGTTACGGAGGAGCTTGGTGTGAAGAAGGATTGGTGGAAGGACCCGACTTGGTTGCAACATCATCTTCTTGAAATTTGGAGTTTGAACCTCCATCCGGAGTGGTTGAGGAGGAGGATCCGAAGTCATAGGCAGACTTGGATACGAATGCATTTGATTGAAAATGGAGTGAAGTCATGAGATTTGTGTGCGGAACAGTTTTTGCTTCATCATCCAACATGACTTCTTCGGAGACCTCTTCATCCAGATCGGTTTGGAAGATGCTTTGGTGAGTGGTAATGGGCGGTAGTTCGGAAGTAAGTTCGTTGACAGCATCGGCGTCAGTGGGAGGAACATAAGGCATATTGCTTTGGATGAACCTGTTCCTGATGGAGATAAGAGTTGACTCCATTTGAGCTCTGGTGAGATCCGGACGTTTTGATGCGGCCCCGTTAACAAAATCTTCCCATTGCGGATCATTAGCACCTGGTCGTCCTGTACGCCTTCCGGGTATCAAACTAGTTGGGGCTTCCGGAGTCGGAGAGACTGCTCCATATCCGGAAAGCTTAGGGTCCGGAACAGGGGTTACGGAGTGTGTGCTTGTGTGAGAATCGAAAGGGATATCAAATGTGACTCGTGGCTTTGTTCCAGGGGGCTGCAAGGAACTATGGTCAACACCGATATCACCTTTTTGGGAAGGTGAGGGTGGATTATGTGGAGACTCCCCGTGAGTGTGTGTGTGTGTGTGTGATTTTGAAACATTAAGGGATACCTCAGATGAGTGGGCAGGCGGGGTATTCAGACGGCCATAGTCAGCCTGAATGTCATGAACATTTTCCTTTGGAGAGGAAGAGCTGACTTTGGTTCTCTTTTTAGGCTTTGACTTGGTGGGATAAGCCTTTCGCTTGGCTAGTTTCTTAACCTTAGGTCCGGACGTAGTTGGATTGGCCTCTTCCGAAATGGGCTCAACTGAGACTGGGACAGGTTGTGTTGGGTTAAACACAACCGAAGTCTCTAAGTGTTGTTTTAGATAAATGGAATCGGAAGTGATTAGGGCCAACATGTGGTCTGGAAGTCGTCTGATCGGACCAAAAGAGGATTGGTCCGAAATCCTATAAGCCTTAACAACTTTGAATGAGACACATACCTCCGGAGGAATTGTGGTAACCGGAAGTGGTCCGGAAAGATCCTTGAAGATTTTTTGAAGCGTTAGTGCCCAGAATCTAGGGCTTAAAATTTCATTTTCCTTCCTCTTGATGGCAAACTTGCAAAAATCTTGCCATAAGACTTCCGGAAGATCCACTGCATTGTCGCGTCCGGAGACAGCAGATTTCTTGAAGTCTTTAGCCCTGTAATCTTGATTATACCCGATGTAGTTCAAAAACGTCTGAAACTCTTCAGTCGTTGGTTCTTCGACTTTGAAAACCCTTGGGTTTGCTTTTACACCAATCTCCTTAAGGAAGGTCGATTTGTAGATGGTAACTATTATGTCACCGATGATTGTAGTCTCTAGAGCACCATCTTTGAGTCTGATACTGGTAAAGGCATGATGAAGATGATGAAGTGGTAGTGGAGGTTCAGGGAATTTAGTGAGGGGAATGGAGATAAGGTGATTTGCAATAAACTCGATCATTACCCTGATGGATTCATCGTAATCCATGGGATTTAGGGAAAAAAGTTGACTGGTGTCTCTCAGAAAAGGTTCTGGATCGGCAGATGATGATGAACCCTTGGAGCATTTGGGTGATTTCTTTCTTGCAATAGATTTCTTTGGGGTTGAGGCAGTTTGAGTGGGTTTCTGTGGAGACGCCATTGTTGCAGGAAGATGAATGCTCGAAGAACACAAAGAACACAGAGAGAAATCAAGGGTTTGGAGGTATTGGGCGCGTAAAGTGGTAAAGGTGGTTTTGAAAGGTATTTATAGGTAAGGTAGTGGGTCGGGTCGGTTAATGTAATGATAAGGATCCGAAAGAGAAACGGGTCGCATTAAATGATAAAGAGGTTTTAGGGGGGTGAGTTGACCTGGGAGGTGAAAGGTGAGGTTGTTTGTGGCTAAGAATGGAAAACCCAACCGACGATTCGATGACTACTTTTATGGGGGCGTGCAATCGTGTCATGAGAATTGAGGAAGATAGGATAAGGATCTTCCTATAGAGTAACCGTTGAGAAAAACGTTTCACCTTCTTATCCTTTGGAGTTCAAGATTAGCTGTTTCGGACAGAGTATGATCTGGAGGGTAAAGAGTTGTGTTCCGGAACATGCTTGTTTTGAAAAGAGGTCTGGAATGCGAAAATAATCCGGAGAGAGTTTTGATTCCGGAGTCAAAAAATTTAGAGTTATTTCGGAAAAGATGTGTGATTCCAGAACAGAAATTCAGTTTTATTTTGACAAGGTTGGTAATTCCGGAGCAGAAATTCTGGAATGGTGATTTTCAAGAAATTTCGGAGTGAATTTGAAAAAGCTTCCGGAACATGATTGTGAAAGCCTTCCGGAGTGAGTTTTTAGATAAAATTCCGGAGCAAGATTTGCAAGACATTCCGGAATGAGATACTTTCCGGAGTGTGTGAATTTTGAAATTCCGGAGTGCAAAATGTAATACCTTTTCCGAAGTGAAATTCCGGGATGTTATTATGAAATATATTCCGAGATGAGAATTCGATCTCTATGACAATGTGGACTTAGAATAACAATCAATCTGGATGAACTGTACAGCTTAAAAACTTAAGTGATTGTCAGAAATAAAGACAAGTAAAATGATCCTATGTATTCCAAGAGAAAGTAGTTCCGAGATGAAAAGATTTTGAGATCGGAACTAGATTTCTTTCAAATACGTTTATCAAAGAGAACAAGTCTCTTGAAAGAACTGAGGATCTGGTATCATCATACCCATCTTGTTCATAAAACCATTGAATTTGGTTTCGTGTAATGCCTTGGTAAAGACATCAACAATCTCATCGTCAGATGGAACAAAAATGAGTTCAATATTACCATTAAGTACATGATCTTTTATGAAATGGTACCTTATATCGATGTGCTTGGTCATTGAGTGATGAATTGGATTGTGGGAAATCGCAATGGAACTTTGAGAATCACAATAGATAGGAATACGTTGAAAGCAGTAACCATAATCCAAGAGTTGAGATTTCATCCACAGAAGCTGAGATGTACAGCTGGCAGCAACAATGTATTCTGCTTCGGCTGTAGAAAGTGCAATGCAGTTCTGTTTCTTGGATGACCAACTGACCAAATGACCACCTAAGAATTTACAGCCACCTAAAGTGCTTTTTCTATCAAGTTGAAGACCACCATAGTTTGAATCTGAATAGGCTTAAAGTAGGAAGCTCTCATTTGTCGGATACCAGATTCCGAGACTCTTTGTACCTTTGAGGTATCGGAAAATTTGTTTCACAACCAAAATATGAGACATCTTTGGGTTGACTTGAAATCTGGCACATACGCGTGTAGAAAACATGATATTTGGACGACTTGCTGTGAGATAGAGCAGAGATCCAATCATTTCGCGGTACTTCCTTTCAGCAACAGGAACACCTGAAGGGTCGGCAAAGATCTTGTGTCCGAAGCCCATAGGTACCTTGGAAGAGGCACAGGTGTGCATTGAGTATTTCTTGAGGAATTCCGAAATGTACTTCTCTTGGTGAATGAAGATTCCTCTGTTAATCTGTTTGACTTGGAGGCCAAGAAAGAAGCTTAACTCCCGATTCATGCTCATTTGGAATCGATTGATCATAAGTTTAGCAAAGTCAGCAACCATAGATGAATCTATAGATCCAAAAATTATATCGTCCACATAAATTTGTACCAGCATGAGATGCTTTCCATTTGATCTTCGGAATAGGGTCGGATCTAGAATTCCTCTTTGAAAACCAGGGTGTTTGAGAAAATCAGTGAATGTCTCGTACCATGCCCGAGGAGCTTGCTTGAGTCCGTAGATAGCCTTGCGGATTTATAACAGTAGTTCGGAAAGGAGAGAGTAATAAATCTGGGGGGGGGGGCTATTGAAGGTATACTTCAGTGTCAAGTTCACCGTTAGGAAAGGCACTCGTAACATCCATTTGGTAAACTTTGAAGCCTTTATGAGCAGCATAAGCAAGAAAGATTCTGATGGCTTCAAGACGTGCAACAGGAGCAAAGGTCTCATCGTAGTCGAGCACTTCGATCTGAGTAAATCCTTTTGCCACCAATCTTGCTTTGTTTCTAATGATCACTCCTGCATCATCCAGTTTGTTGTGAAATATGTTGGATTAGTGTCTAAGTCCATAACTATATTTGGTATGTACTTGACCCGATTGGCATGGTCCATTTAGGTTGCATGGCATCATGCATTTGGATAGACTAAAATGAGAGAAATAACACTTAAGGTTTATTAATATATTATAAGTTCTAATATATTAATAAGATTATTTAAATAGTATTGATCAAGAATTAATTTGGAATTAATTAAGTAATCAAAAGGAGACTAATTAAATATATGGGTTGATTGTGTAAATCATCCATACTTGTATAGTGAGCTAATACTCCATGGTTTATGAAGTTGGGCCAAAAGCCATAGGATACTCCATGGATGCTCCATGGTGTTTTTGAACCAATGGATCCAAGAAATGAAAAGCCATGAGATTTAGGGTTTACATGGTGTAACCCTAATTGTGACACACTATATAAGCATCTTATTCTTCCCAAAAATCGGCCACTATGTGTGTATGGAGAGGGCTAGCCGATTTCATGAAGTGTTCATTTGTCTCTAAGTTATTCCAAGTGCATTTGATGTTGTGTGAACCATTTGAGGTGTCACACTTGAGGCACTAGGCTCTTAAGCTCCATGGAATCAAGCTACACCAAAAGGTATGTTATCTAACTTGTATTATTCCATATGAATCAATGTTTTGTATGCTAGTTAGGGTAATACCTTGGAATATTCATATTTGCATGTATAATAGAGAAAACATAGATCCAAGGTATTTAGGGTTGCATGTACACTTAGGAGTGTTAGAATGCTCAAAACCCAACAGTGGTATCAGAGCCTAGGCTTGTTTTCTTGTTATACTTGCAAAATTGGCGGAAAAATCGAAGTTTGTTGCTGTCTGAACAGCAGACTCGCCGAGTCCATGAAGGGACTCGACGAGTCCAAGGCTAAACTCATCCAACTCACCGATTTGGTTCGTGCAGTCGACGAGTTGGACCCCCAAAGAGCATATCTTCGACTGTTTTGGCTGGAATTGGACTAGGAACATTACCCTAAGCTTTTTTTCAACTTATAAACCTGTTTTTGATGTGGTAATGTTCATGCTAACCCAATTTCAAAAATAATTGTCAATAGATTCATGTTTTGTATTAGTTTAATGGTTACGCTAATTACATGAAAAAGTTTGATTGAATTATCTTGTTCTTATGAGTTGCTTAGATTAATAGAAAAGTTATGTGAAATTGTTGTTTTCAATCCACATTAATCTAAGAGTTGGTTCTAAAATGTTTTTTTTTGTAACTTGTCCTCAAGTTATATGAAAAGTCACATTTAAGATTCATAAAACTCATAAATATTTCCATAGGTTATGAATAAAGAGAAATCATATTCTTTTAATGGTTTAAAGTCTTCCATAACTTGTCCTCAAGTTATGGAACTTGAAGAGTTTTTTAATTAAAACTACTTTAAACACATAAGTTATGGAATTGAATAGTTTAGAATAGTTTCCAAACTTGCCCTCAAGTTTTGGAATTTGTAAGGTTTTCCCTTATGAATACTTTAATTCCAAGTTAAGCCCTTAGAATTTTAAAAGTTAAAATTCAACCCTTATACTTTATAGTATTATAAGTTAATAATATATATATGTATAAGAGCAAGTCAGTCTTACCGTTAGTAGGCCTCATTCACGAAGCCGGTCTATAAGGGGGGTATAAGGTTGTTGCCTATAAAATGGCAGCTTAATGGGTGTCCACTCTCACCCACCGCTTCCTTGACTGGTGGAGGGTCGTTAGCCGAACGGGTAAGACAAGGACTAGAATTCTCCCTTCATTAAAAGTATTAATGATAAATACTAAGTAACTAAACTATTATGAATTCCCAATCTTAGTTACTTAGGAAAATGTGAATTTGGTGCTAACCCATGAAATTACACTTTGCACTTTGCTTAGGTCGGTTAGTGGAGCGCGTGTCGTTAACCGGCACACTAGCTTGATTTAACAAGGTAAGCAAAGGGTAACTTAATGTTTATCATAGTATCGGTGGAGCGCGTGTGGTTAACCGACACATCGATTGAGGGGTAAATATTAAGGGTACCAAGTATATTTGCATGGTTATTCACACCTTGTTTTGTGATCCTCGGCATCCCAGTCACAAAATTTGAGAGGGCACAATCGAGATTGAAACATGCCATTGAATAGTTCAATGAATCTCAAAAGATCTAGGAGTTTCAAATCCAATTAAAACCTAATATTCCTATTTCGTTTTTCATGGTGGAAACTGGTGAATCGTCATTCGCCTACCTTTAAATATTATATAGCTTGGATTACGGCATCCGTCTTCCAAGTTATAAAATATTGTGTTGGGTCCTAGCCTTAATATTTCATATTGGGTGTTATATTAAGGACTTTAAATCAACTATCTTGAATATCTGCCAAAAGATGTCTGGTTCAGACATCTATGATCTTCCCAAAAACTCTTGGAACAAGCTTTCCTAATGAAGATGATGTCCCGAAAATCATTCTTCACTCCCTCCACCTCCTCCAATTATTCTCCCTAACCCACAAGTTCTTGAATAGTCAATGTCACTCAAGCCCTATTGGCAAGCAAGGTCTATATGTGATCGCATCTTGGAGATGAATTCACATATTGACAAGCCGGGAGATTTGGGTGTCAAAGTCTTAAGAAAGTTGGATGTTCAATCACTTTCTAAGTCACATAGTGAGTTCCTTTGGGACTACTATGAAACAGACTTTGACATGACCCTTAATGATCTTATCTATTTGCTTGGTGCAGCTGAATCAGCAATGATTTGAGGACTAGTAAAGCAAATTTGATTAAGATATCAACTTCCCAATGGACATTGACAATGGTAACGTTGGATATCTAGAAAAGGCTTTCTCTTCCCAATGGAAAGGGATCGGCCATAGTGAACTCGGTTGACCAAATGGTAAAGAGAAAGGCAAGTATGAGATAGTCCAGTGCACCATTCCCAAAGGGTCCATATGTTTATGTTGCCAAAGGAAGGGGCATTGATTGCGAAGCTACCTATTTACCTGAAAGATCATAAGGTTGATCAAGTCAAAAAGTTTGACTCTACTTCAGGTAAAGTCCACTATCTAACTCTGTTAAGTTTCTATTTGGAGATTCTTATTACATGATGTGACTGGGTCACATGTTGAAGTTTTAAGCATCAAAGAAAAGAGAGGAAGCTTAAAGAAGAGTAAGTTGATTGTGATCGTGAAGATGGATTTCGATCGCATGGTTCGGTGATCAGAATGTTTGAGCTGCTTCTTAAGAGTTGTGATAGATTTCTTAGGAATAGATAACAACATAGTTTTCCATATGCATTTGCATTGTAAGGATAAGTTTTTCCGCAAGTTTTAAAATAGAAGAAAAATTTTGATTTTATTTATTTTAAGTATCCTTACAATGGCATTTGTGAAAAATTGTTGTTTATATTATTCCATTGATAGCAACATTGGAAAATGGATTTTATTCTGTCGTTTGTGGTAGTGTCATAATTTACCAAATAAGGAAAGATTCTCATCAACCAAGTTTCAGTTGGATAGAAACTTCGAATCATGCAACTTGTATTGTATAATGAATGAGAATTTTCGTCTTTGGGAAATTAAGACTAATTCCTTGTTCACATGTATATGCGAGTCAAGTGAAGGACTAGGGGACCGGGTACACTGGGTGTGTGCTGGTCAAGGTCACCACAAAATATCGATAAGCCTATTCGTCATGATTTACTAAAGTTTAGTAAATATGGTTATACTTACAAGTTAAGTATAATTCTGAAACATTGGAAAAGTTTCAGTGTAAGGCAGAACGAATGAGAAGAATCAAATATGGCAGAAAGATAAAAGTTTCTCCAATCTGAAAAGATGGGAGAGTACTTTAGTGTCGTATTTTGTGATTATCTTAGTGATTTTGAAACGATATTACAATTGATTCCTTAAGGACATCTTAGTGCATTTGTTTGACTAAGAAGAGGGATCGTGAATTGTTGAATTGGTTAAATCAAAAGAAGAATCATACCTCGTTCCAAAACAATTCTTAGAGTCATACTCCAAGATTGTAACTTGAGTGACATATCTTAAAGAAGGTTTATAACACTTGTCAAATGTAAAAGTAAAATACTTTCTACTCTTGTACATTTGAAATTGGTAAGTTGTGATGTTTTGGATAAAACAAAGACCAACTAATGCCAATTGTGTGAAGTGTTTGTCTTGAATCCGCACTATCACTTGAATATTTGGCAATATAGTCTTATATGTCAAGAGGACAGTGGGAGTCTTAAAGATTCTGAAAGGATTTCAAGATCTAATCAAGAATAAAACCTGTAGTTTATAACCTATCGTGTTGACATATTTCTATTTCTGTGCCGATTCGAGTTAAAGTTGGCTTTGCATATGAGTTCTGAGAGTTCTCAATTGGTTGCATAACAACTTGGAAGCAATGCCAGGCCCTTGTGCTTCCAGGTGGCAAAATATTAAGATTGAGTTCAGTCCATATGAGTTTGGATTTGTCATTATCCTTGTCTTGTGATTATGGTTTTGACAAATTCACATGGATAAGAACACATACACCATAAAATCTAAGTTTCATAAGGTTTCTCTCCGATTCATGAAAATGATGGTGAAGAAACGCTTTCACTAAGTAGATTTTAGGTAGATAGCAATTGTGATATTTGCATTCTCAAAGTCGTTAGTGGAGCGTGTGTAACATACACGTTTTGAAATCGTGTTATGTAATTTCAAAAGTTAATAATATTATGAAATATTATGTGAAATTGAGTGTTGAGTTCTAACAGATAGTTTTTACTAGAAATAAAGTAAAACTATGTTTAGAATTACTCATAAAATATTAGAAGTCTTATGAGATTCCAATTAAAAGCCAAATAGTGAAATTTAGCGAAAATATAAAATTTGAAATAAGTAAAATTTTATTATTAAAAGTTGTAGATAATCTTGTTAGAAACATGTAGGCGAAAACCTCGTCGAAATCCGAGTTGTAACGAAGAAGTTATGACCAATCGAAGATCCGCGACAAAAACGGCACGGTGCCGAATGACGTAAAAAGTGAGTTTTTGATAAACTACTTTTTAGCCTTAGTGATCTAAATGAAAGTCGTAGTATTCGTTAAACCGAAAATTTTGATAAAAAGAACGCCAAAATCTGACTTCATATGAGGAAGTTATGATTTTTCTAAGTTTCAGCTTAGCAGTAGACAACTAAAAACTCGAATTTTAGATTGAGTGATTTTTAGTCGACACAACCTAAAGAAGAATCGAAGGTCTCGTCATTAGCAGTACAACGGTAAAAAGTCTGACGAAAACGGACATCGGATGAAGAAGTTATGAATTTTTAACGGATTTACCAGTCCCGATCTGTTAAATATAATAATATAAAAATAAATCAAAATTTTCCAATGAAGTCTAAACGAAAGTTGTAGAGCATAATTTTCTCTACGCATGCATATAAAGAACGTCAAAAACGGAGCCCGTATGAGAAAGTTATGGATTTTACAAGATTTGACACATTTTTCGAGAAAATTCGCATGGATTGGAGCTGGACACGTCACCCTCGCATGCGAGGCTTCCACGTGTCGGACACGTGTTCGCTGCTGATTGGACCGCAGTACGCGGGTCACCCGCTGATTGGTCCGAAGTCGTCATAGGCGCCTCCTGATTGGACCAAAGTCCGGTCCACTTAGAAGGCCCCATCCGTCCGATGCCTCGCACGTGTCCCTCGCAGAAGCTGCCGCGTGTCCGAGCCAACTGCTTCACTCCGCGGTCACCACCTGGCCTTCGCTGCTGATGCCACCTGCCTCGCTGACTCCTCCTTCTCGGTCGAACCCTCGCAGCTCTCCCCTATAAATAGGAGCCATGCGAGCCTTCCCGGGTATTTTGAGAAATTTGCCACTTTAACCCCCCTTTTTGATATTTTTACTATCTCGACATCCCCCGAAGCCCCGATATCATTTTTAGCACCCGAAACACGCCCCGAGATTCCCGAGAAGCCCGAAAAATTTATCTTTTCAGTTTCGAAGTTCTACCTTCGCAGAGCCCGGTTTTCAAGAAAACTCCCGGTTTTCAACGAAGAAAGTCATATTTAGAGCCGAAGTGCTGCCCAAATTACTATTTGAACCCCCGGTTATTTCACAGTGAGTTTAATATATAGGAACAATTGTATGTTATGTGTTATATGTGCTAAATGCTTTCCTGAGTTATTTTGGTTTTTATACTCTTGATCATGTAGAGCATGTCTCGTATCACTTCTGGTATTGGCTTTGAGCCTCTGGCCATGTAGAGCATGTCTCGTATTATTCTGGTATCGGGTTTATGCCTTTGGCCATGTAGAGCATGTCTCATATCACTTCTGGTATTGGCTTTGTGCCTTTGGCCATGTAGAGCATGACTCGTATAACTTCTGGTATTGGCATATGGCTATGTAGGGCTGAAAGCCTGTATATTCTAGCAAAATAATATTCCTGAGTATTTTCTGTGCCATTTGGGCCAAAATGTTATTGATGTATATCAATTATGGAAATTGTTATGTCTCGGTGATTGTATATCTTTGAATCAAATCATTGATTGATATGGAAAGTTGGTCACATGATTCACATATGCCTTTGTTGTTCCTTGCTCCTCTTTTCTTCTGCCATATTGAAGTATATATATGGCATAACGTTATATTGTATCTATTATTAAACTCACTAGGCGTCACCGCTTACCCCTCTCAATGTTTAACCTATTTGCAGGAGATAAGCTTCCAGTATAGTTATATACTGATAGAAGATTTTTGAATAGTTTGAAACTATTGTATTTTGCACTCCCATATGTATAAATCTATAGAATCCTGGGAAGTTATGTAATATATAACACTATGAAATAGTGGGTTTGTATCCAGTAGTTTGTAACCGCTTTATCAATATAAAATATCGTTTTATGAATATGCATGTAGCATGTTTCGGAGTAAGAATTGTAAAATATGAAAGTGCGGGTCTTTCAATCATGGTATCAGAGCAGTGGTTTAAGTGAACTAAATACCACGGATTGGTATTTAGACTTAAACTGTTGGAAGTTCAATATATGAACTGAATCATTGTAAATATATGGATACAAACCATAGGAAATACTTAAGTGGGGTATTGGGTAGTGATAAACCCTAGTATTCTAAGATATTAAGTTACTTCAAAATTTTCAGAGAATTAGTTTGAGTGAACTAGGAATGTTGAGAATTTCTAGACTTAAACATAAATTGTTAAGTGAAGATGATACGATGTGTATCTGGTATACTTTAGGTTGAAAACCTAATAGACACAAGCACTAGAATATTAAGAGGATATATGCCTTATATTCTAATATGTGCTAAATGATAAATGAATGTAGCATGCCATAGAGTGCTTATCTATAATTGCAATTATTTAAGAAAGTTTAAGGTCTGTTGCCGACCTTGGTTTAGAAAATTTTATGTTCAGAATTCTAAGAATTTCCGTAATAGAATTTACATGAAACTTTTCGAAGTGATAAAGAGACTTATGATAGTTGACATCGATAAGTTTATAAATAAACGTTATTGGGATATCGTAAAATAATAAATATAAAATGTTATCGTAATTAGTGTATTAATACCAATAGAGTGGTATTATACATTTAAAGTATGTTTGATATATAATAACATCTTTGGAAGAAAGATGTGCGTTTGGAACACGTTTGGGCAAGATAAATGTTTTGGCATAATCGATGAAGTTGTTCCACCGTTGTCCAGATTGAAGCAGTGATTGTTTATAGATACGGAAGAACCGAGGATGGTGAATTCAGTCATTTAGTAATAAAAGGTTAAGTAACTTACTTGTTTAAGTAAGATAGAATGCTTAGTTGAAGAAACAATACACTCATATTATTATATGAGAAGAAATGTTGTAGTTAGGAATGACAGAGAACCAAGTTGAAGCTAGTAGAGCTTGCTAAGATGCAGCTATAATGCAGACTTCTTAGGATAGACTCCTATGAAGTAGACTTAGACTTACTCAGATACAAGAATAACGATGTCATGAAAAGATAATGAAAGCAACTAATGTGCATGATGGTTTGCATGAGTTAGAAGATGATGCAAGTAGTTGAAGACCGTTTGTCTACATGTTGCTAGAGTAAATTTTGGGTGTAGTATGTCTTGCAGAGTAGACACTACCCGAGAAAGAATGTATATGAAGAATTGGAAGTGAAATTCTATCGACCTATGGAAAAGTACTAGGATATACTAAATCGATCATATGCATGAAAAGAATCTTAGAAGGCGAGTATAGGAAATCTAAGGATATTTTAATAAAAACGTGAAATCCCCAGTTGAGTCTAGGAGAAATTGTCATAAGTACTAGTTTGAACACGTTCATGTGTGATAAGTTGTTTTGTGAAAACTTTTGAATGGTGACTTGGGAACTGCGAGACAATACTTGGGACGAGTATGAGTAGGTGTGAATAGTAGTAGAGACGTATACTACTGGAAACACAGGACTCACACTTGGATCAGGGAAAGTCACAAGGTTACCAAGAAGCTAGTAATCGATTCCATTTTTTGTTCAAGTATGTCGTTACCTTCGTTTCGGTGATGACTAAGAAGATGATTTTCGTTCAGACCTTACTGGTCATAAAGAATTGAGTCCGACTAAAATAGATATGTGAAGTGAGGTGATTGGTTCAGAGAACCATGTCTCGTGTAGTGGCGAAATTTCAGTCAGAGAATTTAAGAAAGAGATGGTCAGACGGAGAGAAAAATCAGAACAGTAGAAGATATGCTTTGTGCATATGTCTTGAAGTGAATTTGGTGCTTGTCAAGTAGAAACATCATCGAGGCCCAAACTATACTTAGGAAGAATAAGAATGAGATAAGAGCGAAATATCCTCATTTGTCTAAATCGTTGTGATTTCGGGGGCGAAATCCTCAAAAGGAGGAGGTATTTGTAACATACACGTTTTGAAATCGTGTTATGTAATTTGAAAAGTTAATAATATTATGAAATATTATGTGAAATTGAGTGTTGAGTTCTAACAGATAGTTTTTACTAGAAATAAAGTAAAACTATGTTTAGAATCACTCATAAAATATTGGAAGTCTTATGAGATTCCAATTAAAAGCCAAATAGTGAAATTTAGCGAAAATATAAAAATTGAAATAAGTAAAATTTTATTATTAAAAGTTGTATATAATCTCGTTAGAAACATGTAGGCGAAAACCTCGTCGAAATCCGAGTTGTAACGAATAAGTTATGACCAATCGAAGATCCGCGACAAAACCGGCACAGTGCCGAATGACGTAAAAAGTGAGTTTTTGATAAACTACTTTTTAGCCTTAGTGATCTAAATGAATGTCGTAGTATTCGTTAAACCGAAAATTTTGATAAAAAGAACGCCAAAATCTGACCTCGTATGAGGAAGTTATGATTTTTCTAAGTTTCAATTTAGCAGTAGACAGCTAAAAACTCGAATTTTAGATCAAGTGATTTTTAGCCGACACAACCTAAAAAAGAATCGAAGGTCTCGTCATTAGCAGTACAACGGTAAAAAGTCTGACGAAAACGGACGTCGGATGAAGAAGTTATGAATTTTTAACGGATTTACCAGTCCCGGTCTGTTAAAGATAATAATATAAAAATAAAGTCAAAATTTTCCGACCAAGTCTAAACGAAAGTTGTAGAGCACAGTCTTCTATACGCGTGCATATAAAGAATGTCAAAACGGAGCCCGTATGAGAAAGTTATGGATTTTACAAGATTTGGCACCATTTTCGAGAAAATTCGCATGCATTGGAGCTGGACACGTCACCCTCGCATGCGAGGCTTCCGTGTGTCGGACACGTCACCCTCGCATGCGAGGCTTCCGTGTGTCGGACACGTGTTCGCTGCTGATTGAACCGCACTATGCGTGTCACCCACTGATTGGTCCGAATTCGTCATAGGCGCCTCCTGATTGGACCGAAGTCTGGTCCAGTTAGAAGGCCCCATCCGTCCGATGCCTCGCACATGTCCCTCGCAGAAGCTGCCGCGTGTCCGAGCCAACTACTTCACTTTGTGGTCACCACCTGGCCTTCACTACTGATGCCACCTGGCTCGCTGACTCCTCCTTCTCGGCCGAACCCTCGCATCTCTCCCCTATAAATAGGATCCATGCGAGCCTTCCCGGGTATTTTGAGAAATTTGCCACTTTCACCCCCCTTTTTGATATTTTTACTATCTCGATATCCCCCGAAGCCCCGATATCATTTTTAGCACCCGAGACACGCCCCGAGATTCCCGAGAAGCCCGAAAAATTTATCTTTTCAGTTTCGAAGCTCTACCTTCGCAGAGCCCGGTATTCAAGAAAACTCCCGGTTTTCAACGAAGAAAGTCATATTTAGAGCCGAAGTGCTGCCCAAATTACTATTTTACCCCCGGTTATTTCACGGTGAGTTTAATATATAGGAAAAATTGTATGTTATGTGTGATATGTGCTAAATGCTTTCCTGAGTTATTTTGGTTTTTATACTCTTGATCATGTAGAGCATGTCTCGTATCACTTCTGGTATTGGCTTTGAGCCTCTGGCCATGTAGAGCATGTCTCGTATTATTCTGGTATCGGGTTTATGCCTTTGGCCATGTAGAGCATGTCTCGTATCACTTCTGGTATTGGCTTTGTGCCTTTGGCCATGTAGGGCATGACTCGTATAACTTCTGGTATTGGCATAGGGCTATGTAGGGCTGAAAGCATGTATATTCTAGCAAAATGATATTCCTGAGTATTTTCTGTGCCATTTGGGCCAAAATGTTATTGATGTATATCAATTATGGAAATTGTTATGTCTCGGTGATTGTATATCTTTGAATCAAATCATTGATTGATATGGAAAGTTGGTCACATGATTCACATATGCCTTTGTTGTTCCTTGTTCCTCTTTGCTTCTGCCATATTGAAGTATATATATGGAATAACGTTATATTGTATCTATTGTTGAACTCACTAAGCGTCACCGCTTACCCCTCTCAATGTTTAACCTATTTGCAGGAGATAAGCTTCCAGTATAGTTATATACTGATAGAAGATTTTTGAATAGTTTGAAACTATTGTATTTTGCACTCCCATATGTATAAATCTATAGAATCCTGGGAAGTTATGTAATATATAACACTATGAAATAGTGGGTTTGTATACAGTAGTTTGTAACCGCTTTATCAATATAAAATATTGTTTTATCAATATGCATGTAGCATGTTTCGGAGTAACAATTGTAAAATACGAAAGTGTGGGTCTTTCAGCGTGTGTGGTTAACCGGCACACTAACTTGGACTTGTGAGAAATGGCGATGGTCTAAACAATTGAGACTATGATTACGACATCCTTTTTCATAGTTCTAAAAAATTGTGTAGACACACATGTGAGTTATCTAAGGAAAGGTATGTGATTTTGATAAAGTCTTATCAAAGCATCTCGTATCAGAAATCTGAACTTTGGTAAGAAAGTCAATAAAGTATTGATTTCTAGAAGTTCAACTGATTTATGAGTACATGTCAAAGCTAGTGGGAGCATAAGTGTTGTGCTAATAATCATCATGTTAGTGGGAGCATGATAATTATTATTAGTGTTGCAAGTTAGCAATGTTAATTATAGAAAACAAAAAGTTTCAATTGGGAAAAGTTGTTTCGCTATAATTATGGGAGAGGAAATTGTACTTCATTTCAAATCTAAAAGCTTAGATTGAGGTTTTACTTATCTTTGGTCTAGGATATATATATGAATTTCATGTTGGAATGGCTTAACATAAGGAAATTCTATATATGGGAACATTATTTGCGTTCTAAAATTCGATTATGATTACGGCATCCCTTTTCATAATCTGAATTATGAGAACTTGGCAAATAGAAATATTGTAGCAAAGGACTGGTCTAGTATCATGTCTTTATGTGAGACATCATGAATCGCGTCCCATATGCTTCGGATATAGGATCGATTGCATGTGCTATGATATTCATATGTTCTAAATTTTTCCAAATGCATATGTCATTAAGAAGGAAAACGTACTAGAATTACATATGACTAAAGTGATTAAGCAATTGTTGAGAATAATCTAAGGTTTACCAAAGATTGGTTGCTCAGGGATAGTTGGAAGTATAGTGTTAATTTTGGAAGGACAATATTGACATATTCTGAAAAGAGGCAACTCTTGTTTAAAGGTGATAGTCAAAATGAGAATATGGAAATATTCCCATAGGTGGAAGTTATTCATTAAAACTGTGTAAGATTAGGAAACTTAATGCAAGAAGGATGTTCAAAGAAATGTAGTTTGAATTTGAGACTTCGTTTCCATGGAATGATCTCCATTGGAATACTCTGTAATGTTTGTTGACAGGTCTTTGTGACATTGTGCATAGTCATTACGAGAGGATCAGTGCATATAAGTTTAGAATCTAGCAGATTTAGGTAAATGGCAGGAATTTGGAATTCTTGCATTTGTAGTAAGGATTTGGGATTGTGAAATGAGAATCATTGGAATTACGTTCAATCGATCTATTTCACAAAGTAAAGATCATAGACAAACTTAGTATGCATAGTTTGTGTATGGCATAACTAATGTTTAGTCAAACATAGTGTGCATACTTGGTGTATGGCACGACTAGTGTTTAGAAAACATAGTGTACATGCTTGGAGCATGGGACACCTATTGTTTTAATTCAAGTATAAAGTTGATAGTTGAAATAGTATACAATGAATAATGTGTAATCAATATGGTGAGAAATAAAAGGTGTTTCACTCCATTTATGAATATAAATAAAACACCTTATTGTGACAATGAATAGTATACATTTGTGCATGATTCAACAAGTAGTAGAACGACCTAGTTGGTTATGCATTGATTGCACGAAAACGCATTTGGTAACTAGGTGTTATAAAACGTGCATTTGTGCATGATTCAACAAGTAGTAGAACAAGCATATGAGTCGAAGTTTATCCATTCCTTTTACCCTTAAAGGGATAAAAGCGATATATGTGGGCCTCTCGATGATTTAGTGATGACACCCCGAAGTGCTTGGCCAAGCCAGGACTAATGTGATTTGTTCAATTAGTCGGTCGTCATAAATCGGAAATCGGGAAACAACAAATGGACAGAGAGAATGATTTTAATCCATGTCTCAGTCCATATGATATCTAGAATGGAGGAACATATGATCCCTTATCTGATGGACACGTCATTGATTTGTTTAGAGTTCGACGGCAGCAGCTTATAAGAGCTACGATTGCTAGTCAGGTTTTGAAGTCATACGCAATAATAGTTTTAGACTTATCCATGTGGGAGAGTGTTGGATTAGTGTCTAAGTGCATAACTATATTTGGTATGTACTTGACCCGATTGTCATGGTCCATTTGGGTTGCATGGCATCATGCATTTGGATAGACTAAAATGAGAGAAATAACACTTAAGGTTTATTAATATATTATAAGTTCTAATATATTAATAAGATTATTTAATTAGTATTGATCAAGAATTAATTTGGAATTAATTAAGTGATCAAAAGGAGACTAATTAAATATATGGGTTGATTGTGTAAATCATCCATACTTGTATAGTGGGCTAATACTCCATGGTTTATTAAGTTGGGCCAAAAGCCATAGGATACTCCATGGATGCTCCATGGTGTTTTTGAACCCATGGATCCAAGAAATGAAAAGCCATGACAATTAGGGTTTACATGGTGTAACCCTAATTGTGACACACTATATAAGCATCTTATTCTTCCCCAAAATCGGCCACTATGTGTGTATGGTGCGGGCTAGCCGATTTCATGAAGTGTTCATTTCTCTCTAAGTTATTCCAAGTGCATTTGATGTTGTGTGAACCATTTCAGGTGTCCCACTTGAGGCACTAGGCTCTTAAGCTCCATGGAATCAAGCTACACCAAAAGGTATGTTATCTAACTTGTATTATTCCATATGAATCAATGTTTTGTATGCTATTTAGGGTAATACCTTGGAATATTCATATTTGCATGTAGAATAGAGAAAACATAGATCCAAGGTATTTAGGGTTGCATGTACACTTAGGAGTGTTAGAATGCTTAAAACCCAACAAAATACCTATCTCGTACCGACAATGGGATGATTCTGAGGAGGAGGCACGAGAGTCCAAACTTCATTTCGGTCAAATTCTGCCAGTTCTTCTTGCATGGCAGTAATCTAGTCAGCATGCTCCAATGCTTCCTTGATGGATATGGGTTCAACCATGGATATGAATGCTGAGAAATGACATTCATTTTGGATACTAGTAGCAGAACGAGTCTGTACACCAGCATTGGGGTTTCCGGTTACTTGGTTCGGAAGATGATCCTTTGTCCAAACATGTAATCGTGGGAGTTCTTGTGCAGCCGTCGATCCGATATCAACAATGGAATTGATTTGCTCCCCCTGAATGGTTTGAATGGGAGGGTGATGCTCCCCTTGAACTTCTGAACCAGAGAGATTGACATCATCATCAGAAGGGAGCTCAAAGAAATTTTCATTTTCATCATTGTTGAGAGAATTGGAGTCATCAAAATCAGCAGTTGCATCTTGGAAGCCATCCACATTTGATTCAAGAGAGGGATGAGCATCATTCTCCCCCTCAACCTGAGAAGGTTGAAACGGTTCAAAATTAAATGGAGGGAGGCTTGGGATCGAACCGGAGACATTTTGTAAGACTGGATCTTCCGAAGTCGGGATTGGAATGAGAGTTGGTCTTGATCGAGATTCCGAATCAAGAGCGGTTTCGGAAGCACCAAAGAGAGTTTCAAAATCAACTTCAAGAATTGTTTGGGGGTTCGGACATCCTGGCGGAGGAGCATCAGACTCTATAATGTGAGTTGGGCCAGAATTCCGAATGAATTTGTCATCGAAAGTAACGTCAAAGCTTTCTTCCAGAACACGAGTTCTCCGGTTAAGAACTCTGTAAGCTTTCGATTTTGAGGAGAACCCAAGGAAAATGGCTTCATTAGCTTTAGGTTGGAACTTGGTAAGCTGACCACGGTTGTTCTTGATGAAGCACCTGCATCCGAAAACATGAAAAAACGAGATTGTTGGCTTCCGACCATTCATTGCTTCGTACAGTGTCATGTTGAGGCGTCAATTGATGATACTTCGATTTTGAGTGAAACAGGTAGCAGACACGGCTTCAGCCCAAAGGTAGAGTGGTAGATTTGCGAAATTCAGCATGGATCGAGCAGCTTCAACGAGAGCTCTATTACGTCTTTCGACTACACCGTTTTGTTGTGGAGTATAGGGAGCTGAGAAGTTGTGGTCGATTCCTTTTTCTGTGAGAAATTTCTCAATAGTGGAATTAACGAATTCCGATCCATTATCACTTCGGATTCTCCTAACTGGGAGTTTGATAAGAACTTCTATTCCTTTGATAATGTTGATGAGCTCTGAGGCTGTTTCAGATTTCAGCCTTAGGAAGAAGACCCAAGTGAACCTTGTAAAGTCATCAACAATCACAAGAATGTATTTCTTATGACTTTCTACAGTGGATGGTCCACAAATATCAATATGTAGAAGCTCCAATGGTTTCGAAATGGACTTTCGATGATAACAAGATGACCCTTCTTCGATTGCTTACCACACTCACAAGAAGCACACAAATGATCATTTTCGAATTTGAGAAGAGGTAAACCTCTCACCATTTCGCCGGATACAATATCATTCATGTACCGAAAGTTTAGATGAGCGAGCCTTCGGTGCCATAACCACCTGACGTCAGGAACAACTTTGGAGAGAAGGCAGAGTTGCAGTTTGCCAATAATCATGTTGATGTCGAGCGGGTACATGTTCTTGTTGCGAAGCGACTTGATTAAACACTCTTTTCGGTCTTCAGTCATTACATAGCTGTAATTTTTGCAAAATTCCACATGTTGATTTGAATCAGTGAGCTGAGCAACACTAATCAAATTATGTTTCAGATCAGCTACATAAGCCACATGTGAAATAGACAAGTTTCCATTGGTGAGAGTCCCGGAACCACAAATTTGAGAGTTGGAGTTGTTGCCATACGTCACGTAACCAACATTTGGAGAAAGCTTTAGATCTCGCAGAAAAGCTTTCTGCCCCGTCATGTGCATGGAGCAAGCACTATCAATATACCATATTGTTTCTTGCTCCGAAGCATAAAGTTCCTGCAGAATTAGTGAGTAATGGAGTTTTTAGGCTCCGAATTAGACTTTCGGACGTAGGCACGGGCTTTGGACTTTGATTGTGACTTAGGAACAACTTTGTGTTTCTGGGTGGTATTCTTTGAATTCTTTGGAAACAGACAGAAGGATAATGTCTTTTCACCTATCCAGTAGTCATATTCAATGAATTGAAGGTTCCGAACTGGCTTCTTCGGACCTTTGACATCCGGAGTGTTGGTAACATTTGTCACTCCGGAATTTGTGTTTCATTAATAGGAGTTTTGACTATCCACACAAGATTTTTCTTTGAAGATTTTGAAATAGTTGTTTTCCTTGCATTTATGGATTTGTTTAATGACACATTGGTTTTTGAAAGTTTGGGTTTAAAAATTGTGCCATCAGATTTTGCAATAAAAACAGATGAAACAGCCCGAGTAGAAGTGTTTTGGACTGTTGTGACATTGACATGAGAATTAGGCTGAGTAGAGCTGTCTAATTCTTGGGTTCTACACGACTAGTAGATTTAGAAGGTCTTTTGAGGATCTTAGTGGGAACATGTGACATCCCCATTTTCACGGCCAGAAAAGACCGATTTAATTTATGCTTTTAAAATAATTTCATAGTAATCATTTGATTAAAAGTGTTGCGGAATTTGTTCCCAGAAAAACATGATAAATATGTTATCAAATCATTTCCGAAGAAATGTATTTTATTCACTTAAACCGTTGGGACGCCATTGTCAATACAAAAACATAAGCATAAACAAAACTTACATTCATTTACACTAGTGATCTACTTCTCTTTTAATCTCTCAGTGTAAAGCAACTTCGTATCGATACCTGTTATACAATTAAACTGAGTGGGTCAGGCTTGGGAGCCTGGTGAGCATATAGGGTTTTCAACCCACAATAAATAATAAACTTATTAAGTTCTCAATCAACAATAAATTTATTAATTCCATCAACCAAAATAACCCTAATTACCCATTCCCATTATCCTCACTTTACGTCCCTAAAACAACTTTCATAAGGGACCTAGCATAAGGATTATCACTAGGGGTGACAACATTTCTTTGGGGGTTCCTCAGCAAGTTATGTCAAATAAAACAAACATCGGGGTGACAATATCGCTTTCCCTCAGCAAGTTATGTCAAACAAGACATCCTAACATAAAACAACCAACAAGGTGACAACATTGCTTTCCTTCAGCAATTTATGTCAAATAGGCACGAATTCGCATCGTCGCCATGTGCTAGTCCATAGCTCTTATTCATCGACGGTATTTCCCACGGGAGTTCCCCCCCCCCCCCCCCGCAATACATGTCAATGGGTTTTCCATATACTAAGTCCATAGCTCTTATTTATCGACGGTATTTCCCACGGGAGTCCCCCCCCCGCAATACATGTCAATGGGTTTTCCATACAGCTGATGAACATACTTAAGGGATTTCCCCAGCCTTACATGCCCTAAAGGCACTCATGAGGGGAATAGAGTACAACGAATGAACACTTAAGTCCATTAACACCTACAGGTTACGAGCCTGCTAGTGTTCTACAGACCGTCAAAACAGTCCATGGTTGTCATCCATACTCTGCTGAATGACGGGGGTCTTAGAGTACATCGAATGAACACTCAACTCCATTAACACGTACAGGTTACGAGCCTGCTAGTGTTCCGCAGACCGTCTGGAACAGTCCATGGTTGTCATCCCTACTCTTCTGAATGACGGGGGTCAACGTTGGGTAAGGGCTTTTCTCATATTGCACCACTCACGCCAACATTTGGGTAAAAGCTTTTCCCATATTTCACCACTCACTCTCAACTCATGATCTATATCACTGATCATCTTATCTATCCAACTCACCTTTCATCACACACCCACTATTTAACTCATGATCTATATCACTAACTCATGAAGCTAGTCCGATCACTTCATAAAAGAACAAAGACTCCAAAGCTCTTCCAAATAAAAGTATAGGGAAAATACTGATAAAGTACTCCCGTACGCTCCCGTACCCCGACATGTAATAGTGTCAAAAGGAAGAACTAATGGATGAACACATAGTTCAAACATACGTATCGATTACAAGTCTACTAACGTTCCACTGGTCTATCTAAAATAGTTTGTGGCCGTTGTCTATACTCTGCTATATGACTAGATCATCTTAAACATCGATACCTCTCATCACTTTTATTTCATCACACATCATCTAATTCATCTACCCATGTTTTACCCAACATATTTGTAGATAAAAATATATATACAGTTTAAAACTTGTATAAATCATCAATTCAACAGTCACTTCAAATAAAAAATTAATATTTTTATACATAGCACGTATTTTAAGGTAAATACTTCATATCTATGTGTAAGGTGAAATTGACTATACACTCACCTGATTTAATGAAAATCGGGCAGCAATTCGTTTCCTAAAACGATCGTTTCTAATAAAACCGGGAGTTTTATTGAGAAACCGGGCTCTGCGAGGGTCGGGCTTCGAAACCAAAAAATTAATTTCCTGGGCTTCTCGGGCACTCGGGGACGTGTTCCGGGCGTTGGAAATGATCTCGGGGCATCGGGGGAAGCGAAAATGGCTAAAATATTAAAAAGGGGGTAAAAATGGGCAATTTCCCAAAATTACCCGGGAAGGCTCGCATGCCTTCTATTTATAGGCGAGGTCCGAAGTCGGCTAAGAAGGCTGAGTCAGCAGCGAAGACACACGGCAGCAGGAGGCGAAGGCACGCAGATGGCTCGCACGTGCGAGGGTCCTGGTGTCACCTTCTGATTGGACCGAGGGCTATGGTCTGAGGGTTCGGTCGTGACGCTTCCTGTGAGGCTCGGACACGTCAGAAGTGGGTACGCGTCGGATTCTGAGTGGACCGCAGCTTCGGATGCGAGGGAAGGAGACACATCTCACTAGCTGGCCTTGGTGACTCAGTAGATTTCGGACACGTGGCGCGATTTAAGCGAGGGTGACGTGGCCGAAGCCACCTATGCGAAATTTCTTGATTTTTGTGCAAAAACTTCAAAAATCCATAACTTTCGCATACGAGCTCCGTTTTTGACGTTCTTTATATGCACGCGTAGGTAAAATTACGCTCTACAACTTTCGTTTAGACTTCGTTGGCTAATTTTGACTTTAATTTTTATATTATTATTTTTAAAAGACCGGGACAGGAAATCCGTTAAAAATTCATAACTTCTTCATCCGACGTCCGTTTTCGTCAGACTTTTTACCGTTGTGCTACTAATAACGAGACCTTCGATTCTCATTTAGGTCGTGTCGGCTAAAAATCACTCGATCTAAAATTCGAGTTTTTAGCTGTCTACTACTAAGCTGAAACTTCGAAAAATCATAACTTCCTCATACAAAGTCAGATTTGGGCGTTCTTTTTATACCTACTCTCGGTATAACGAACACTACAAGTTTCGTTTAGATCACTAAGGCTAAAAAGTAGTTTATCAAAAACTCACTTTTTACGACATTCGGCCCCGTGCCGGTTTTGTCGCGAAACTTCGACAGGTCATAACTTCTTCGTTATAACTCGGATTTCGGCATTCTTTATATATCTGTAATCCTTGTCACGCCCACTACAAGTTTCTTAATAGATATCGGCTTTATCTAATATTTAATTTTGACGCTCATTTTTATTCTTAATTAATTAAACCCTAATAATTAACCATAAAACACATAATTCACATAAAATTCACATAATTCCTTTTCATTTCTTCTAAATGAGTTACAAAGGTTAAGCTAGACCATTATGTCAATATTAATGCCTAGCCTAGAAACACGAGCATTACAACTCTCTCCCCCTTAGAATGATTCCGTCCCCGGAATCACACATCAGCAAACAAATACGGGTAACGACTCATTATGTCACTCTCCGTTTCCCAGGTGAGATTTGGCCCATTCGTATGTTTCTAACACATAAGCACTAATTCGACCATTTTACGTCACAACTTTCTAGTCTTACGGTCAACGATTGCCTCAGGTTCTTTAATCAACCTCTTGTTTTCATCCAACCTTAATTTAGAAATGGGAATTATGTCGGGCACATCTCCTGTAAATTTTCTTAAATAACACACACGAAAGGTGTTATGAATAACCTCTAGTTCTTCCAGTAATTCTAGCTTGTAAGCTTGATTCCCGATTCTCAGAAGAACTTTAAATGGTCCAATAAGCCTTGGACTGAATTTTTCGCTTCTACCAAATCCTATAAGTCCCTTCCACGGCGAGACTTTAAGTAAAACCGAATCTCCAACTTTGAATGATATCGGTTATCTTTTCTTGTCAGCATAGCTCTCTTGAGCAACTAACATCCTTTCCCTAATCACTTTCAACTTATCAGCAGTCTGATGGACTATTTCAAATCCCATAAACTGCTTTTCCCAGCTTCCAGTCAACATGACAGCATTCGACACTTTTCCCCATACAAAGCGTGATAAGGTGCCATCTTGATGCTTGAGTGGAAACTATTACTATAGGAAAAATTCTACTAGAGGTAAGTGTTTACCCCAGTTACCTTGGAAATTCTAGGGTACATGCCCTCAGCATATCCTCCAACGTTTAAATTGTTTGTTCGCTCTAACCATCGGTTTGTAGATGGTAAGCTGTATTCAAACACAACTTGGTACTCAATTCCTCTTAGAGACTCCTCCAAAACCTTGAGGTAAAACGGCTGTCACGATCGGATAGACCGTGAAGCCTCACACTTTCCTTCACATAAGAATTCACAAGTTTATCCATAGACCATTTCTCGTTGGCTGCTATGAAATGCGCACTCTTAGTGAAGCGATCAACGACCACCCAAATCATGTCGTGAACGTTCCTTGTTCTGGGCAGTTTAGTCACAAAATCCATAGTGATACCTTCCCATTTACCCATGGGTACAGGTAAAGGATCTAAACTCCCATACGGTTTCTGATGTTCTGCCTTAACCCTAGCACAAGTTACACACTCAGCCACATACTTAGCAACATCGAGCTTCACCATCGGCCACCAGTAATAGGGTTTTAGATCCCTATACATTTTCGCACTGCCGGGATGAATCGAGTACATGGTTTTGTGAGCTTCTTCCATCAGAAGACCTCTTACTCCTCCCATCTTAAGTACCCAAATCCTACCTTTGAATACCTTCAGTCTTTGACCGTTCGTATCAAAAACCAACGTTTTATCCCAAACGTTCCTCCTTTCAGTCATTTTTCTCTAAAGCTTCCTCCTGAGCTTTCTTTTCTACTTCCCACAATTCTAGAGACAACTTCAATTCTCAACGCTCTTGGCCTTTTATTTTCAAGATTCACCTTCCGACTGAGAGCATTAGCAACAACATTTGCTTTACCAGGGTGGTAAAGTATCTCACAGTCGTAGTCCTTGAGTAACTCTAGCCAGAGCCGTTGCCTCATGTTCAATTCCTCCTGCTTAAAGAGATATTGAAGACTCTTATAATCAGTGAAAAGTTTGCATTTAGTACCATAAAGATAGTGCCTCCCTATCTTTAAGGCAAATACTACCACTGCCAACTCCAGATCATGAGTGTGGTAGTTCTTTTCATGCTCCTTCAATTGCCTCAATGCATACGCTATCACTTTATCCCTTTGGGTCAGAACACAACCTAACCCAACTTCTTTAACAACGAACGCGATACTTCTATTGATCGCTTTAATCAGCCTTTACTTCAATTCGGCTTAAGTCAACTGCTACATCGAACTTGGTTCTCTGAACCACATAACCAACTCATCGTAGTCGGACTCAATTCGATATGACCATTAGGGTCGGAATAAAAATCATCTTCTTAGTCATTACCGAAACGATGGTAACGACAGACTAGAATAAGACGGAATCAATTACGAGTTCCTTGGTAACCTTGTGACTTTCCCTGATCCAAGTGTGAGTCCTGTGCTTCCAGTAGTATAGATCTCTACTACTATTCACACCTACTCATACTCGTCCCAAGTACTGTCTCGCAGTCCCCAAACCCTAAAATCACAAAACAATTTAACACATACGAATGTGTCCAATTAATCATAAAATTTTCCTAGACTCTACTAGGACTTATTCCATGCGTATCTCCAATCATCAATTCTACTTCAACTTGGTTGGTGATGGAAATTCCAAATGATGGGACAACTTCAAGAATTACACCAATCGTTCCATCATCCTGCCAATCGAAGGTGTACTTCAGACGTACCTTACTCCTCTAAACGTTTCATTATTTTATCAAACATATTCTAAGACAAGATACCACTCTTACGATATCTTCTGATAGGTATCATTCACTATCATAAGCTTTTCATTTCCTCCATCTATTCAATTCTCTACGATTCTTTACCATAACGTTTTGTACACCCAAGCAAACGTTCGGTGTACTAGGCGAGAATTTAAGAGAGGAAAGCCTTATTTACGATAAACGTATAAATCTCCTTATCACTTCGAAACGTTTACATGTTAGTTCTAATCTCGTAATCATACGCTTAGAATCCTACACACATAAGGTTTCCAGATCCGGTCGGCAACAGACCATAGATCCGAACAAATAATAACATCATTATAGCTATAACACAAAACATTTAGCACATAAAAGCATTTTAGGCATCCTTCCTAAAATAAACTAGTGCTCGTGTCAATTTAGGTGTACTACCTAAAATATAATAGACACACTCAACTCACAATCATCGCTTAGCATTCTAAGTTTAAGTCTAGAAATCCTACAATTTCTTAGTTC
Source organism: Lactuca virosa (assembly GCF_052849685.1). NCBI lineage: Eukaryota > Viridiplantae > Streptophyta > Magnoliopsida > Asterales > Asteraceae > Lactuca > Lactuca virosa. Next base: position 188,772,913 of record NC_136428.1, on the reverse strand, counting down.
GCTTAAACTAATGCTCTGATACCAACTGTGACATCCCTAATTTCACGGCTAGAAAAGACCGATTTAATTTATGCTTTTAAAATAATTTCAGAGTAATCATTTGATTAAAAGTGTTGCGGAATTTGTTCCCAGAAAAACATGATAAATATGTTATCAAATCATTTCCGAAGAAATGTATTTTATTCACTTAAACCATTGGGATGCCATTGTCAATACAAAAACATAAGCATAAACAAAACTTACATTCATTTACAATAGTGATCTACTTCTCTTTTAATCTCTCAGTGTAAAGCAACTCCGTATCGATACCTGTGATACAATTAAACTGAGTGGGTCAGGCTTGGGGGCTTGGTGAGCATATAGGGTTTTCAACCCATAATAAATAATAAACTTATTAAGTTCTCAATCAATAATAAATTTATTAATTCCATAAACCAAAATAACCCTAATTACCCATTCCCATTATCCTCACTTTAGGTCCCTAAAACAACTATCATAAGGGACCTAGCCTAAGGATTATCACTAGGGGTGACAACATTGCTTTGGGGGTTCCTCAGCAAGTTATGTCAAATAAAACAAACATCGGGGTAACAACATTGCTTTCCCTCGGCAAGTTATGTCAAACAAGACATCCTAACATAAAACAACCAACAAGGTGAGAACATTGCTTTCCTTCAGCAATTTATGTCAAATAGGCACGAATTCACATCATCGCCATGTGCTAGTCCATATCTCTTATTCATTGACGGTGTTTCCCACGAGAGTTTCCCACCCCCCCTCCCCCCCCCCCCCCCCCCCCGCAATACATGTCAATGGGTTTTCCATATACTAAGTCCACAGCTCTTATTTATCGACGGTATTTCCCACGGGAGTTCCCCCCCGCAATACATGTCAATGGGTTTTCCATACAGCTGATGAACATACTTAAGGGATTTCCCCAGCCTTACATGCCCTAAAGGCACTCATGAGGGGAATAGAGTACATCAAATGAACACTTAAGTCCATTAACACCTACAGGTTACGAGCCTGCTAGTGTTCCACAGACCGTCAAAACAGTCCATGGTTGTCATCCATACTCTGCTGAATGACGGGGGTCTTAGAGTACAACGAATGAACACTCAACTCCATTAACACGTACAGGTTGCTAGCCTGCTAGTGTTCCGCAGACCATCTAGAACAATCCATGGTTGTCATCTCTACTCTTCTGAATGACGGGGGTCAACGTTGGGTAAGGGCTTTTCTCATATTGCACCACTCACGCCAACATTTGGGTAAAAGCTTTTCCCATATTTCACCACTCACTCTCAACTCATGATCTATATCACTGATCATCTTATCTATCCAACTCACCTTTCATCACACACCCACTATTTAACTCATGATCTATATCACTAACTCATCAAGTTAGTCCGATCACTTCATAAAAGAACAAAGACTCCAAAGCTCTTCCAAATAAAAGTATAGGGAAAATACTGATAAAGTACTCCCGTACGCTCCCGTACCCCGACACGTAATAGTGTCAAAAGGAAGAACTAATGGATGAACACATTGTTCAAACATACGTACCGATTACAAGTCTACTAACGTTCCACTGGTCTATCTAAAATAGTCTGTGGCCGTTGTCTATACTCTGCTAGATGACTAGATCATCTTAAACATCGATACCTCTCATCACTTTTATTTCATCACACATCATCTAATTCATCTACCCATGTTTTACCCAACATATTTGTAGATAAAAATATATATACAGTTTAAAACTTGTATAAAACATCAATTCAACAGTCACTTCAAATAAACAATTAATATATTTACACATAGCACGTATTTTAAGGTAAATACTTCATATCTATGTGTAAGGTGAAAGTGACTATACACTCACCTGATTTAATGAAAATCGGGCAGCAATTCGTTTCTAAAACGATCGTTTCTAACAAAACCGGGAGTTTTATTGAGAAACCAGGCTCTGCGAGGGTCGGGCTTCGAAAGCGAAAAAATAAATTTCTCGGGCTTCTCGGGCACTCGGGGACGTGTTCCGGGCGTTGGAAATGATCTCGGGGCATCGCGGGAAGCGAAAATGGCTAAAATATTGAGAAGGGGGTAAAAATGGGTAATTTCCCAAAATTACCCGGGAAGGCTCGCATGCCTTCTATTTATAGGCGAGGTCCGAAGTCGGCTAAGAAGGCTGAGTCAGCAGCGAAGACACACAGCAGCAGGAAGCGAAGGCACGCAGATGGCTCGCACGTGCGAGGGTCCTGGTGTCACCTTCTGATTGGACCGAGGGCTATGGTCCGAGGGTTCGGTCGTGGCGCTTCCTGCGAGGCTCGGACACGTCAGAAGTATGTACGCGTCGGATTCTGAGTGGACCGCAGCTTCGGATGTGAGGGAAGGCGACACGTCTCGCTAGCTGGTCTCGGTGACTCAGCAAATTTCGGACACGTGGCGCGATTTAAGCGAGGGTGACGTGGCCGAAGCCACCTATGCGAAATTTCTCGATTTTTGTGCAAAAAACTTCAAAAATCCGTAACTTTCGCATACGAGCTCCGTTTTTGACGTTCTTTATATGCACGCGTAGGTAAACTTACGCTCTACAACTTTCGTTTAGACTTCGTCGGCTAATTTTGACTTTAATTTTTATATTATTATTTTTAACAGACCGGGACAGGAAATCCGTTAAAAATTCATAACTTCTTCATCCGACGTCCGTTTTCGTCAAACTTTTTACCGTTGTGCTACTAATGACGAGACCTTCGATTCTCGTTTAGGTCGTGTCGGCTAAAAATCACTCGATCTAAAATTCGAGTTTTTAGCTGTCTACTACTAAGCTGAAACTTCGAAAAATCATAACTTCCTCATACGAAGTCAGATTTGGGCGTTCTTTTTATACCTACTCTCGATTTAACAAACACTACAAGTTTCGTTTAGATCACTAAGTCTAAAAAGTAGTTTATCAAAAACTCACTTTTTACGACATTCGGCCCCGTGCCGGTTTTGTCGCGAAACTTCGACAGGTCATAACTTCTTCGTTATAACTCGGATTTCGGCATTCTTTATATATCCCTAATCCTTGTCACGCCCACTACAAGTTTCTTAATAGATATCGGCTTTATCTAATATTTAATTTTGACGCTCATTTTTATTCTTAATTAATTAAACCCTAATAATTAAGCATAAAACACATAATTCACATAAAATTCACATAATTCCTTTTCATTTCTTCTAAATGAGTTACAAAGGTTGACCTAGACCATTATGTAAATATTAATGCCTAGCCTACAAACACGGGCGTTACAGAACAAAGGAGTTTTGACTAGGGGTTGATGGTGAGAATTCCTAGATAACCTTGGTTTGGAGTTTGCAATGAACCTGGATTTTGTCTAGTCTTAACTTCCTTTTTATGTGCATTTCGAGCTTCTACTTTGGGATCTATAATATCCTTCCTATTCAAAATTGGTTTTCTCTTCGGATGAGATGAGGATTTTGAGTTTTGTCCATCGGATGGATTCCTAAACTCATGAGTAATGGGAACCAATTTAGTTTTTAAGATGACTAAGGAATCCGATTCGCAAGAATCAGAGGACACACAGCTTGAGACTTCAACTTTATCATCTAACGATGCCCATACAAACTCAAAGGTATCAGTTTCAGTTGTCTGGGAAGGAATTTCTTCAACTACACAATTGTTTGTATGATTACTTCTAGGAACATAATCTATGCAATTTGGAAGACTATATTGAAATTTCTTGGTCCGATTCAGGTCCAGGTTTATTAGAGGCGGAAGTGGCGTGGAATCAGGACACTTAACAACAATTGGTTTAACCTCAGGAATTTGGGACTTAAAATGGTCTGTAGTCTCCGGAAGTGGTGACAAGGGAGAAACAGGGGAGTCCGAATGTTTAATGTTTGGAACCTCTCCCATGAATGTCAAATTTTGCAATTCCTTCAAGGGACTAACAATTGGTTTCGGAAATTCGCTTCCGAGACCAGGTGCTTTAGACCATGGATGACGAAAATTATGAGTCATCCGAATGTCCGCTTCAAGCATGTCTACAGAGGTATGCAAAGCATCTATCTTTGCATTTAGACGTTTGTTATCAGCAATTAAAACATTTCGTTCAGAATAGGTGATTTCACATTTATCTTGCAAAATGATACATTCATCGTTTGACATTACAAGCTCATGCTCTAGAGACTCGATTTTCAATTTTTTTTCCTCAAAACGTAACCTAAGACGACTTAGTTCACAGTCCTTCTTATCACTGGCTTCTATGGCGGACTCATAGGCTTTATAAATGGTGTTCATATCTGTTTAGATTTGGGTCAGATAAGGTTCACAAAGTGAAAAATCAAAATTATTATCAGAGATCATAGATTTTACCTGCTGAACGATGCTTAAACCGGGTGGATCATTGGTGGCCATGTAGCAGTAGTGAGGTTCAGCAACATCATCTTCATCTTTCGACCCAGAAGACCAATACCCTTCATCACATTCAACTGTTTTTCTTGCCATCAGACACATATTCCTTCCAGTTACCATGTCATCCTCATCCCCGGATGACCAATATCCTTCAACATCTCTTGAAACCGTTGTAACAAAGGCTTTTTCACTTTCAGCCATCTCTTGTGCTCTTCGGACGTAGTAGGCAGAATCCTTGACTTTTGGTTTTTGTGGAGCATCAGCCAAGCAATCTTTAGTAAAATGGTTTGCATGTCCACACTTATGACACATAATTTTTGGTTTGTCCGATTTGGAACTCTGAGGATGTTCCGAAGTAGAGTTTGGTTTTGTTATGGTTTGTAAGAAGGATTGAAAGGACGTTTGTACTTCATTGAGAATAGAGCGAACTCCTGTTGGAAACAGAGTTCTGAGTCCATGGCTTCGGAATCATCAACAGGATAGATTTGTGTGGGTAAGGTATGTGCGGATGTTTGAACTAATGAAACAATGGGTTTGAAGGGATCCGAAGTAGATGGGTTCGGAATGGTTGATTCGAAAGAACTGACAAGGGCAAGACGTCCTCCGGAAAGTTCCCTTATGGTTTGAGCAACATTGGACTCATGTCCTTGAAGTTCATCAAAAAGTTGATAGAGCTTCAAATTTTTTAAGGAACCATTGCTTTGAAGACAAGATTTTACATTTCCCCATCCTTTGCCAAGACTGTTTATGAATTTGAGATTGTACTCCAAAGGAGTTTGGACAATCCCATGAGCAGTCATGTTGTTGACAACTATTCGGTAACGGTTGGATGCTGAGGCCATTGATTCACCAGGAATGGTAGTGAAGGTGTCGAAGTCGTTGACAACTGAGGTGAGGCGCTTTTCCTTCATATTTGTCGAACCTTCAATTAGGTCCTGAAGAGTGTCCCAAATCTCTTTGGCTGATTTGCATAGCTTGATGTGCTCAAAGAGTGAAGGAGGAACACCAAACACCATTTCTGAGAAAGCAACTTGATCAACATGCAGCTTCTCGATATCATCTGCAGTTAGAGGAGCTGGGCGAGCTTCATCTTCTCGCATGAGCTGAGTAGCTGCATCTCTTACAATTCTTCTTACAGGAACATGAGGACCTTCTTTGACGGATCTCCAGATTTGTTCACCTTTATCTTTGGACAGTAAAAACCTTTCCATTCCAACTTTCCAGTGATCATATTCTTCCATAACTAGTAATGGGGCACGTGTAGGGCCACCCACACTATTTGTGATTTGCATTGAAATAATTTGTTGAGGATTAGAACCAACCATTAAAGTTAAGATATCTTCAAGCTAAAGTGGTATATAGAAGAACTTTTATCCTTATCACAGAAATGGTTGAAACACCAAGGTGATTTCAAACCAACTATAATCTAATCTTATGGATTCAAAGGACAACCACTCAAGCTCTGATACCAATTGTGAGAACAAGATCGATGCGCAGGGACAAGGTTTGAAAACTCAAACCTTGAGTAAATGCTTAAGATCAATGTCTGCTTGCTAATATATGTTCGAGTCAAGCCTGGAAAGACCAGTCAAGTCTTAGATAGTATAATCAACAAATGATCAAGTCATTAAATGAACAACAAGAATAAATGATCAAGGTAAAGCTAATAAATGAAGAACAAGAAGAATGTTTTGAATAAACTTAGAGAAAAATGCCAAAAGTGAGTGAAAGATCCGTTGTTGACTTGTATTTAATGCTCCTATAAATACAAGTGAAGGTTATAGCGAGTTAACTAAAGTGCTTACATAGGACTGGACAAAAGAAATGATTCTGATATTCTGATTGTCCAAATACAACTACAGACTAAGTCCTATGAAAAGTTACATCAATACAAAGACAAATATAATAAATGCACTAAGACAAAAAAGAGTTGCTCCGGTTCAGCATCCATTCCGGACATGAGAGTCATTCCGGAATGTCTTCAGTCTTCACACCTTTTTGTTTTTCGGTCCGGACAGATTCCGGACCACTCTCCACTTCGGAACATACACACTTCGAAATGAGTACTTAGGATTGCAAGAGGTTCACATTCAGGTTCCAACAATTCCCTAGCAAATTCTATGGTGATGAATCCATAGCAAATTCAGTGGTGGTGATTCCCTAGTAAATTCTATGGTGGTCATTCCCTAGTAAATTCCATGGTGGTCATTCCCTAGTAAATTTTGTGGTGGTGATTCCGTAATGAATTTCGTCGTGCTGAATCCCTAGCAAATTCCGTTTGATGATTTCCTAGCAAATTCTATGGTCATGAATCCCTAGAAAATTCCGTTTGATGACTTCCTAGCAAATTTCGTGGTCATGAATCCCTAGCAATTATAGTGGTGTATATTATATACCAAATTCCATATGGACCGATGGATAATTGATTTATAAATTATATCCAAATAATTTTCTAGTAATATATGAAAAACAAAAAAAGACAAAAAAATCATAACCATTATATCATAAAATAATAAAATAATTATTTATTACATGGAAAAAAGAATGTTGCTACTCTAAAATACATAAACTGCAATAAACATATATCAACCTACTACTCTTGTTGTTTTTTAAAGCCATTAATAAGATCCAATGCCGTTTGAAGTTGTTTTTCAAGATGTCCGACCCTTGCTTCATTTTGCTTTTTTTTATCAACAAGCTCCCTCATTTCTTCTATTTCATCATTTTTTTTCCGGAATGTAAGATACATCCGTTTTACCATTCCCATTCGAAACCGCCTTTGCAAAAGAGCCTAATCCATAGAGACTTCTTTTTTTATCATGACCACCACCAACAACATAAAATAGCTTGTCATCCTCAAATTCAACACCTTCAACTTCCAACTCTTCCCGTTTTTCTGTATAGGCCGCCTACAAAATAAAAAAATTATAAGTTAAAAGATATCAAATTTAGGAATGATATTATCGAGTAGCTACAATATAAAAGTTTAAACTGAAATGAATATTATATGTATTTCTCTATCTTTTTCATTTGTGAAAGTGACTCCATCGTGATTCTTCGTGTGTGTATATAGGAACAATTCACTATAGGGTGGCTCATGTCCTAATTTCCTCTTCTACATAAATACCATATAAAATGTCAAATATACAGATAAACATATACAAACATTGATACGATGTACCATTTAAAAAATACCAAATCAGAAGCTATCTTCAAATGACTTTCGGATCCAGCGTTATGTGTAGGTTTTGCTACTCCATCAGCCACACCGTTACGCCTATTTTTCTTGTTCTGCTAAGATTTTAGCTTGTATCTTCTGTATTCCATTTTAATTTGCAGGAGTTCCATACTTCCTGTGGAATATGAGCTGGTTTAAAGCCATGTTTGTTTCTTTTTGGGCTCCTCATGTTGAAGAGATATTGACCATAACTTTCTGCCGCTTTCCTTGACCAAGCTTGCCTCACCACCGAGTCTATTGTTTCATCCCAACAACATTTTTTCTACACATTAACAATATAAACATAAGTTTAAGTGTAAATGTTTACCAAACAACAATTTATCACATATAGTTAATTACCTGAAACTCCTCCCAATATCATTCGCGTATTTCTTTGCTTACTTTTTCCCAAGCGTACCCTTCTGGATCTACCCTTTGTTTAAAGGACTGACTAATAATGTGTACACAAGGGCCTGGTGGCATTAGCCTGCAAGTAATCATGTGACGTGTTAAGTTATGAATTGATATGTACGTGTAAACCAAAAGTTTATACATAGAAAAAGTTGTAATTAAGATTTGATTGGTAACTCACGTTTTTTTCCAAACATGAACAGTTAAACGTCCATCTGGTCCACAATCTTCAGAGGAATTGTTTTCACCTTCTACACTTAGCACCACAGATCCATTAATGGTTGGTTGTGTTGGTGATGGGATAGATTCTGGGATAGGTGTTGTTGATGAGGTATATTTTGGGGTAGGTGTTGCGGTAGATGTATATGTTGAGGATGTGGTAGTTCCTTTACTTAAAGAGGGTGTGGTAGTTACTATAGTTGTGGAGGATGGTAGTGTAGATGTAGGTTTTGAGGTTGTGGTAGTAGATATAGGTGTTGATGATGTGGTAGTGGGTGTCGGTGTTGAGGATGGTTTAAATGATGTAGGAGCTGAAGTTTTGGTTATTGATGTAAGTGTTGAGGATTGTATTGTTCCAGTGTCTGAAGTTTTAGATGTTTTTTCTATGGAGGGTGTGTATATTGTAAGTGATGCCGAGGAAGTGGTATTCATGGGTGATGTTAATGATATAGGTTTAGGGGTTTTGTTGGTAGATGTTATAGGTGCTTTGGATGTGGTAGTTGGTATTGGGAAGTCGATTTCGTCATTTTGTAATTGTATGTTTACGAATTTTGCAGTTGAAATCCTATTGCGTTTCATAACTTCTGGTGCAATGAATTTAGTTGGCTTCACACCGGATGCTCCTTTTGCTTTCGAGGTCGACATCTTTCTGGCTTAAAAATTAACAAAAAATTGTAGTCAATACCAATGTATAAACTACTGATGACAAGAGAGACACAATCAATAAAAATAAATTATATATGAAGGTATTTTGCATGCAAACTATTGAATAGAATCAAAACCAATTTACTTGTAATGTAAGATGATAATATACATGAAGATGATCAAAGAACAAAAAACAATCGATCATCATGATAACAGTAAATTAAATAAAAATAAATTTTAGATGAGTGACAACCTATCTCGCCAAAGTCAGTGCACAAACATATAATGAACAAATATTTCGATCAATTCGCCGCCGGAGATGATGATTATAGAAAATTTAAACCCTATTTCAAATCAGTAAACTTACCTTAATATGCAACATAAACATGTGTAGGTTGGAGGGAAAGGAATTGTGAAATATTTTGAACATCGGCTAATAAAAAATTCGAACTGTGCTAATTACCGCTAAATATTTAGTAATTCAAGTTTATTAAAGTAGTTACAGTTTGATAGATAGGGTATATACATATAAATAACGTCAAGAAAGAACATACACTAACGATGTGTTCATAGTATAATTCTAATTTAAAATTATATACGAGGACTAAACAATAATAAACTATAAATACATCTTTATGCTTTTATGTTTAAACCGAAATTTATATACAAAAGACGTACGGGTCATGTCAATATATATGGTAGTGGCTTGTGGTGTCCATGGTATAACCATGGATGACATATGGGTCATTGGTCAACATGGTAATGGCTTATGGTGTATATGGATGATATATGGGTCATTGGTCAACATGGTAATGGCTTATGGTGTCCATGGAAGACATATGGGTCATTGGTCAACATGGAAATGGCTTATGGTGTATATGGATGACATATGGGTCATTGGTCAACATGGTAGTGACTTATGGTGTCCATGGATGACATATGGGTCATTGGTCAACATGGTAGTGGCTTATAGTGTATATGGATGACATATGGGCCATTGGTCAACATGGTAGTGGCTTACGGTGTCCATGGATGACATATGGGCCACTGCTCAACATGGTAATGGCTTATGGTGTCCATGGATGACATATGGATCATTGTTCAACATGGTAGTGGCTTATGGTGTATATGGATGACATATGGGCCATTGGTCAACATGGTAATGGCTTATGGTGTCCATGGATGACATATGGGCCGTTTGTCAACATGGTAATGTCTTATGGTGTCCATGGATGACATATGGGTCATTGGTCAACATGGTAGTGGCTTATGATGTATATGGACGACATATGGGCCATTGGTCAACATGGTAATGGCTTATGGTGTCTATGGATGACATATGGGCCATTGGTCAACATGGTGGTGGCTTATGGTGTCCATGGACGACATATGGGTCATTGGTCAACACGGTACTGGCTTATGGTGTCCATGGATGACATATGGATGATTGGTCAGCATGCCACTGGCTTATGGTGTCCGTGGATGACATATGGATGATTGGTCAACATGGTAGTGGCTTATGGTGTATATGGATGACATATGGGCCATTGGTCAACATGGTAATGGCTTATGGTGTCCATGGATGACATATGGGCCATTGGTCAACATGGTAATGGCTTATGGTGTCCATGGATGACATATGGGTCATTGGTCAACATGGTAGTGGCATATGGTGTATATGGATGACATATGGGCCATTGGTCAACATGGTAGTGGCTTACGGTGTCCATGGATGACATATGGGCCATTGGTCAACATGGTAGTGGCTTATGGTATCCATGGATGACATATGGATGATTGGTCAACATGGTAGTGGCTTATGGTGTCCATGGATGACATATGGATGATTGGTCAACATGGTAGTGGCTTATGGTGTATATGGATGACATATGGGCCATTGGTTAACATGGTAGTGGCTTATGGTATCCATGTATGACATATGGGCCATTGGTCAACATGGTAATGGCTTATGGTGTCCATGGATGACATATAGCCTAATGGTCAACATGGTAGTGGCTTATGGTGTCCATGTATGACATATGGGTAATTGGTGAACATGGTAGTGGCTTACGGTGTCCATGGATGACATATGGGTCATTGGTCAACATGGTAGTGGCTTACGGTGTCCATGGATGAGATATGGGCCATTGGTCAACATGGTAGTGGCTTATGGTGTCCATGGATGACATATGGGCCATTGGTCAACATGGTAATGGCTTATGGTGTTCATGGATGACGTATGTGATGGGTTTTGAGCATTCTAACACTCCTATGGTGTACATGCAACCCTAGAAACCTTGGATCTATTTTTTACTAAGATACATGCAAATTTGATTTTTCCAAGGTTCTTAACCTAACTAGCATGGCATGGGGAACTTGAAACATAAAAGCTAGTAGAATTACATACCTTTGTAGTTGCTTCGATTCCTTAAGAACTTTGTGAGCCTAGCACCCCAAATGTGATACCTCAAATGTTTCACACAACACCACAACTCTTGGAATAATTTGAGAGAAGTACACTAACACTCAAAATCGGCTAGCCCTCCTTGTTCTAGTCTAAGTTCCGATTTTGCTAGCATATGGGGTCTTTTATATAGTGTGTTACAAGTAGGGTTACACCATTTAAACCCTAATTGACATGGCTTTTCATTTCCTCCATGATCTATGGGTTTTAACCTCCATGGACCATCTATGGAGCACCCTATGGGTTTTAGCCCAATCCAATAAACCATGGATTATTAGCCCACTATATAAGAATGAATGATTTAACACAATCAACCCCATATATTTAATTAGTCTCTTTTTTATCACAAAATTAATTCCAAATGAGTTCTTGATCAATACTAATTAAATAATACGATTTCATATTAATATATTATAACTTATAATATATTAACAAATCATAAGTGTCCTTCTTCTTATTTTGTCTATCCAATTATCATGATGCCATGCAACCCAAATGGGCCATGCCAACTGGGTCAAGTACATTCCGGAAATAGTTCTGGACTTAGACACCTTATCCAACAGTCTCCCACTTGGATAAGTCTAATAACTATAACTGTAAGTATGACTTTAGGAACCGATCAACAATCGTAGCTCTTTCAAAGTCTCGCGGAACTAAGATGACCTGCCATTTAAGATATGTGATCATATAATCCTCTGCTCTCAAGATATCAGCCGAACAAATACATGGAACAATGTCGTACTTATTGTGCAGCAGTTTGTTTCCCGATTTCCGATTTGTTTGACATAGAACTTAATCGAACACATCAATTTAGTTCTGACCGGGCCCGGTACATAGGTCAAAACTAAATCATCGAGGGGTCCAGATATCGCTTTTAATCCTCCAAGGACTAAAAGGAATAGATAAACTTCGACTCGTATGCTTGTTCTACTACTTGTTGAATCATACACAAAGGCACGTTTTATGATATCGAGTTACCAATGTGTTTTCGTACAATCAATGTATAACCAACTCATAGTCAACAACTCATATCTCTAGGTTTGAAGACTTATATGATATTATCGTCTCACGATCACTCGAGATAAATTCCATGAAGTGATACAAGTGAGCATGGGTTGAATCCAATACTCGAATCCCCATTCCAGGAGTACTCATGAACACTACTGTTCCTTTGTCCCAGACAAACTACAGACCCTTCATGACAATCTTGCCTCATTACCTACTTCCAAAGTATGATTGACTGTGGATGGTTTGAATAACATAACATAATTATTCCGGAACTCAAAACATGCATAATTGAAATGATAGTAAACGATTGACATAAGATAGTAACACTTTACTTATAAACAAACAACAACTTTTATGTATCATCAAATGTCAATTACACTTTACAAATTTCAAAAGCTATCTAATTTCTAAAACTAATATCATCCTTTAGCCCTATGCGCCTCGCATGCTGAAGATGGTTAACCCTACTCAGTCCCTCCGTGAGGGGATCTGCTAGGTGCTCATCCGATGATACCCTCTTTGCCACGAGGATTTCTTCTTCTATTCGATGTCTAATGAAATGATATTTTCTGTCGATGTGTCTGGATCTCCCGTGATCCCTTGGTTCCTTCGCTAAGGCAACTGCACCTTCACTATCACAGAAAATCTTCATAGGCTCCTTTATAGCTGGTACTACTCCAAGGTCTCCAATGAAGTTCTTCAGCCATATCACCTCCTTTGCTGCCTCGCTTGCTGCTATGTACTCTGATTCGCAAGTTGAATCAGCTAATGTCTCCTGCTTGGAACTTTTCCAAGTAATTGCTCCTCCATTTAAGGTAAAGACCCAGCCTGACTGAGAGCAGAAATTATCCTTATCAGTCTGGAAGCTAGCATTACTATACCCCAATACTCTCAAGTCATCACTCCCACCGAGGGTAAGGACCCAGTCCTTAGTCCTTCGCAGGTACTTCAGAATGTTCTTTACCATAGTCTAGTGAGCCTTGCTAGGGTTCCCCTGATATCTGCTGACCATGCTCAAAGAAAAGGCCACATCAGGATGAGTACAAGTCATAGCACACATGATCGAGCCTACAACGGAAGCATACGGTACTCGACTCATCTCAGCTATCTCATCCTCTGTACTCGGGCTCTGAGTCTTACTCAGTCTGGCGTTACTTTGGATCGGTAACTCTCTTTTCTTGGAATCCTGCATGCTGAACCTATTTAGCACCTTATCCAAGTAGGTACTTTGACTAAGTCCAATTAGTCTCTTACCCATGTCTCTCAAAATCTTTATCCCTAGGATATAGGCAGCTTCTCCAAGCTCCTTCATAGTGAAACACTTCCCAAGCCACGACTTTACTTCCTGCAGAGTTGGGATGTCATTTCCTAAGAGTACTATGTCATCCACATACAGTACCAAAAAGCTAACTATACTCCCACTAGCCTTGACATATACACAGGACTCATCTTCCCTCCTCGAAAAGCCAAACTCTTTGACTTTCTCATCGAAACAAAGATTCCATCTGCGAGGTGCTTGCTTCAATCCATAGATGGATTTCTCAAGCTTACACACTTTATTAGGGTACTCTGTACTGACAAAACCCTATGGATGACTCATGTAAACATCCTCATCCGAGTTTCCATTAAGGAAAGCGGTTTTCACATCCATTTGCCATATTTCATAGTCATGAAATGAAACAATGGCTAGCATAACCCTAATAAACTTAATCTTTGCTACTGGTGAAAATGTCTCATCATAGTCAACTCCCGGAGTTTGGCAAAAGCCCTTTGCAACCAGTCGCGCCTTATAAGTGTGTGCATTCCCATCCATGACGGTCTTCTTCTTGAAGATCCATTTGCACCCGACTGTCTTACGACCTGGTACATTGTCAACCAAGTTCCAAACTTGATTGTCATACATGGACTGTATCTTACTGTCCATAGCCTCTTTCCATTTAGCAGACTCGGGGCCTGCCATGGCTTCCGTGTAGTTGTTAGGTTCATCCAAACTTACTAGTGTACTATCACTGATAAATGTATCACCTTCCACAGTAATATGGAAACCATACTAATGCTCAGGTGCATTCCTAACTCTCATGGAATGCCTCATAGGTACATACTCGTCAGTTGGATAAGCAGGAGTTTCTTCCTCAGGTTGATTGCTAGGGTTTGAGGTTCCTTCACCACTTGACTCTTGAATTTCTTCAAGGTCAATTTGCCTCCCACTGTCTCCTAGGCTTATGAACTCTCTCTCGCGAAAGACTTCTCTCCTTGCCACAAAGACCACATTATCACTGGGTCTATAGAAGAGTTAACCAAAGGATTTATGTGGGTAGCCGATGAAAATCCACCGCTCACTTTGAGGTTCGAGTTTATCGTGAGTCTCGCGCCTCATGAAAGCCTCGCAACCCCAAATCTTGATGTGGTCCAAATTGGGAACTTTCCTAGTCCACATCTCGTGAGGTGTTTTGGCAACCTTTTTGGTAAGGACTAGATTAAGGATATGGGTGGCAGTCTCTAAGGCATACCCCCAGAATGAGATTGGTAGCGAAACTCGACTCATCATGGAACGAACCATGTCCAACAAGGTTCGATTACGCCTCTCAGCCACACCATTAAGTTGTGGTGTTCTGGGAGGTGTCAATTGTGAGGCAATCCTGCATTCCTTAAGATAGTCAAGGAACTCTATACTAAGATACTCACCACCTCGATCGGATCGAAGCATCTTAATGTTCATGTCCAGCTGATTCTCCACTTCCTGTTTAAACTCTTTGAACTTTTCAAAGGTTTCTGACTTATGCTTGATTAAGTAGACATAACCATATCTACTGTAATCATCAGTCAATGTCACATAGAAGCGATTAGCATCCCTTATGGCAGTTCTGAAGGGTCCACACACATCTGTGTGTACAAGATCCAACAAACCTTCACCCCTAGCACAAGTACCAGTGAAGATTGACTTTGTTATTTTTCCAAGTAAACAAGATTCACAACTATCATCTGACTTTAGGTCAAATGACTCCAAGACTCCATCCTTTTAGAGTTGGCCTATGCGTTTCTTGCTAACATGTCTAAGACGACAATACCATAATGATGCTTTATCTAAGCTAGTGGAAGAATCAATACACAACACATTATTTCCTAAGTTATCTACAACCGACACAGATTCATATACACCATCACAAGGTAATGCTTTAAAATAAAGAACATTATTATAGAAAGCATTAACACATTCATTATCAAATGAAAAAGTAAACCCTTATTTGTACAAACCGTGAAACGAAATAATATTTCTAGCCATTTCAGACGAGTAACAACATTTATTCAAATCTAATCTTAACCCACTACTTAGCAACAAAGAATAAACTCCAATTTTGGTGACAGGTGAAGCTTTCCTATCCCCATGATCAAGTTTATCTTCCCATGCTCCACATTCACACTTCTTCTTAGTCCCTGCAAATCAGAACATATGTGAATACGGCAACCTGTATCAAGGACCCAAGAATTAGAATATGGTGAGTTATTAGACAATATAGTGTAAATACATGCATGGTTGGGTTTCACTTTCCCATCCTTAGCATCTTTCAAGTACTTTGGGCAGTTTCGCTTCCAGTGCGCCTTTTCATGGCAATAGAAGCATTCAGCCTCTTTAGGGTTGGCAGAAGGAGTGACAGAACCACTTTTGGTTCTAGTTGAAGATGAGCCATCAAGAGACTTTCCCTTGGTACCCTTCGAAGGGATCTTCCTCTTCATTCGGGTTGTTATCATGGAGGAAATTATTTCATATCGCTCTTGACGAGCACTCTGATGGTATCTTTCCATCAGATCCTGGTGCATCTCAAAAGGATAAAAGTCCTCATAGTACTTTTGGAGCTCGGCTGTCATTGTGGCCAGCATGATGCATGCCACTTTAGTGGCATCTCTCTCATGAGTCCTGAAGTCAGCGATCTCCTCAGGAGTAGCAGAAGACTCATCAAGTTTCTTCAGCTCCTTGTCGAGGTCATATTCCTTTTCCTCATAGAGAGTGACGATCCTTATGTTCCTAATCCAATCATTGAAATTAGTCCCATAAAAGATGACTCTCCTACAAAGGTTCATGAGAGAGAAAGAGCCAGTAGGGTTTGAGCCAGAAGCAGCATTGTTGGAAGACATCTGAAAAGGAAGAAAGACAAGCTTAGATTAGATATAAAGATAGTCCTAAATAAGAAACCCAAATGTTGTATTAAGGCTAGGACCCAACACAATATTTTATAACTTAGAAGAGGGATGCCGTAACCCAAACTATAAAATATTTGAAGGCAGGTGAATGACGATTCACCAATTTCCACCATGAAAACGAAATATATTATTAGGTTTTAATTGGTTTTGAAACTCCTAGATTCTTTTGAGATTCATTGAACTTTTCAATGGCATGTTTCAATCTCGATTGTACCCTTCAAGTTTTGTGACTGGGATGCCGAGGATCACAAAACAAGGTGTGAATAACCATGCAAATTAACTTGGTACTCTTAATGTTTATCACCTAATTGATGTGTCGGTTAACCACACGCGCTCCACCGATCTATGATAAACCTTAAGCCACTATTTGTCAACTTTGTTAAATCCAAGTTAGTGTTCCGGTTAACCACACACGCTCCACTAACGACTTAAGCAAGGTGCAAAGTGTAATTTCATGGGTTAGCACCAAATTCACATTTTCCTAAAGTAACTAAGATTGAGAATTTATAAAACATTTAGTTACTTTATAATAATCATTATACATTTAATGAGAATTAAAGTCATTGTCCTACCCGTTCGGCTAACGACCCTCCAGCAGTCAAGGAAGCGGTGGGTGAGAGTGGAGACCCATTAAGCTGCTATTTTATAGGCAACAACCTTATACCCCTCTTATAGACCGGCTTCATGAATGAGGCCTACTAACGGTAAAACGACTTGATCTTATATATATATATATATATATATATATATATATATATATATATATATATATATATATATATATATAAGGGTTGAATTTTAACTTTTAAAATTCTAGGGGTTGGAACTAAAGTTTTCTAAAGTGACTTTACATGTTCCGAAAGTATTCAAAACTTTTTAACTTCATAACTTATGAGTTAATGGTTTATTAAAATGAAGACTCTTCATTTTATGTAACCTACAAGTTCTTTAATGGACTCTAAAAGAAAAGACTTTTGGTAATCCATAACTTGAGGACAAATTATGGACTCCATTAAAAGCATTTAGATCAAGAATTAAACTAACACACAATTTTCAAATAATTCCTATGATCTACCAAACTCACAAGTGTATGAACATTCATATCAACAATTTCAAGAATCATATAAACACATATAAAACTTGAAATTTTGATAATAACCATTGAAAATGGATTAGCATAATCATTACCACACCAAAAACAGATTTTACAAGTCCAAAACAGTTTAGGGTAATGATTTTAGTCCATTTCCAGCAGCAAAGCTCGAAAAACTACACACAGGGACTCGAAGAGTTCACTCAGCATGTAACACCCAAAAATTCAAGCCAATTTAAAACTTTTTAAACAATCCAAAAACCATTAGTTATTACAAAACTTGTTTTCAAAATGTATAATATCAGGGTATCCCAGAAACATAAACACAAATATGAGGAGCTGTACGATACGCCTTCGCCTTGCCGTGATGCCCTGATGTACTTGAAACAATAAACTAAAACTGTAAGCCCGAGGCTTAGTGAGTTCCCCAAAATACCGATACAATGCACATAATACATATACAAATATCAGCATATACTAGGTCCACAGCTTTACAAACTGGATTACACCTGGGCCCACAGTGTGAGTCTGGATTGCCTTCCGGGCCCACAACTCACATCTGGATTGCCACCGAGCCCACAGTACCAGTCTCCCTCAGCTCGTATCTGGAATGCTCCCGACCCCACAATACGAGTCTGGCATGCCCCACCTGGCCCTCAGCTCGTATCTGGAATTCTCCCGGTTTTGTTGGTTACCGCACGAAGCAGTATTACCTCAACCCACCTCACATAATATGTCGACGTATAACACAACTAATGCACATACAGATGAGCACATAATATCACAGGTAGTCTTACACATCTACCTAACTGGTATGGCAACTAGCATGCAATACTAATTCATACTCAACATACTACCAACTGCTAGAATATCATATCCAATGGGCCGGCCTTGGTGCCTTAGACCCCTTAGTATAGTGAGGATAACTCACCTCGCAAGTAGTGCTGAAATACTGTAAATCTATGAATGCTGTCTCACTGGGAATCCCAAACTATCACATAATAATAAATACTAGGTTAATACCCATCATTACTCCCTTGACTAAGTGTCCTCATAACCCATTAAGTCCATTCCCTTTTGTTGGCCAAAGACCCACACCAAGCCCTTAACTTGGAAGTCCATTTACATAAATCCACTATTGGCCCAATTTACTAAATTGGGCCCAGACTCCTTATTAGGCCTAAACCCAAGATCCACTACCACTAACTGGCCCAACACATCTTATTCACTAAGTCCAGCAAAGGTACAAGTCCCTTTAGTCCATAAACAGCCCACTACCCGAAGCCCAATTGACAATGGACCAGCAGAGGGCGTACGCGGGGCGTACTCCTCTGGTACGCGGGGCGTACGCAACCAGATGTTGACCACCACCGGGGTGGTTGACCCAGTACGCTGGGCGTACTGGATTTACGTTGGGCGTACCCCATAACTGGCCAAAACCTTATTAAGTGCTTAATGGCTTAAGCACTTAAGTCCTAATCTCAGATCCAAAGATCTAACATGTCCAGGGTCCATAAAGTCACGAACTTTATCACTTTGGACGTCCATAAAGTCCCAAATGCTTGGTCATAGCCCATTAAGACCTTATTTCTCTTGCATGGGACACCAACAGCCTATGGGACCTCATTTTTATTACTCAAAGTCCTTTTAAGAGTCTGGAAGGACAGCTCTTTACGTCCTCAACACAAAATACACCACTTTATGGCTTTTGGGACAAGGAATGCTTCAAATAAGGTAAAATGATGAGATCTAAGCATATGTGCATAAAGTTTGGAACTTTATACCTTCTGGAGCTTCTTGAGCACAAACTATCTTCAGATCTATGAACTTGATCTTCTTTTCCAACACTTGAATGCAATACCTTCCTTTTGAAACACTCTAAAACACACCAAATAAGCTTATACTCACAAGGAAGAGCTAGGGTTTTGGGGAGGACGAATGTAGGCAGTGGAGGCTGAGGATAATCAGAGGAAATGATCCATAAGGATGTTTATATACTCCCCAAACCCTAAATATTAGGGTTTTCCGCTGACATGAGTACGCCCAGCGTACATGACTGTACGCCCAGCGTACTAGGGCGAGCCTAGTACGCTCAGCGTACCCTTATGTACACTCAGCGTACTCCTTCCTGACTTGAAGTTGCAACTTTAGTACCTTTACTCCTCATGGCCCAACTCAACCAACTCCAGGGACTACAATGGCCATTAAATAAAGAGAAGGGATTCGAAATATACCGGCGAAGTTCGGGATGTTACAATTCTCCCCCACTTGACTTAGACTTTGTCCCCGAAGTCTGCTGCAGCAAATAGATCCAGGTAATGCTCCCGCATCTCGGGATCGGGCTCCCAAGTCCACTCGGATCCTCTCTGATGTTCCCACTGTACTTTTACCAAAAGTATCTCCTTGTTCGGTAGAACCTTCATCTTCCTCTCCAGAATGGCCACAGGCCTCTCCACATAGTTCAGGCGCTCGTCGACCTAAATATCATCCAATGGTACTACTGCCTCCTGATCCATAATGTATTTTTTGCAACTGTGAAACGTGAAATGTGCGGTGTATCTGACGGAGTTCCTCTGGAAGATCTAATATGTATGCAACCTTGCCAACCCTGGCAATAACCTGAAATGGTCCAATGTAGCGGGACCTAATTTCCCCCTCTTCCTGAAGTGAATCACCCCTTTCCAGGGTGAGACCTTCAGGAGCACCATATCACCCACCTGAAACTCTAACTCATATCGGCGTCTGTCGGCGTAACTCTTTTGCCGACTCTGAGCGGTTTGTAGTCGCTGTCTAATCTGCTGAATCTTCTCGGTAGTTTGCAAAACTACCTCTATATGTCCCATCACTATGTGGCCAACCTCTCCCCAACAAACCGGGGTGCGACATCTCTGCCCGTACAACATCTCGAAAGGACGGGCGACAATGCTGGAATGGTAGCTGTTGTTGTAGGCGAACTCTGCAAGGGGTAGGTGGGTATCCCAGCTCCCACCGAAGTCAATAACACAAGCCCTCAACATGTCCTCGAGGGTCTGTATGGTCCGCTCGCTCTGACCGTCGGTCTGCAGATGGAATGTTGTACTAAAGTGCAGTCGCGTGCCCAATTCATCGTGGAACTTCTACCATAAACGGGAGGTAAACCTAACATCCCGGTCGGAGACGATGAAGACTGGAACCCCATGGCGAGCCACGATCTCGCGGACGTACACGTCGGCCAACTTCTAGGCCGATGAACTCTCCTGTATGGCCATGAAATGGGCACTCTTGGTCAATCGATCCACGATGACCTATATAGCATCAAACCCCTTCGCCGTTCTCGGCAACTTGGTAATAAAATCCATCGTGATTTGTTCCCATTTCCACATGGGGATCTCCAGGGGCTGCAACTTGCCATGCGGCCGCTGATGTTCGACCTTGACCATCCTACATGTCAAGCACCTCTCGACATACCAACTGATTTCTCGCTTCATGTACGGCCACGAATAACTCAAATTCAAATATCGGTACATTTTGGTGGCCCCCAGGTGAATAGAGAAGTGAGACTTATGAGCCTCCTCCATGACTGTCTGTCTAACCCCACCAAACATCGGAACCCACAGCCGACCGCATCGGGTTAATAATCCCCGTCTATCCTGCACAAACCGGGTGTTTTCACCCCTGATCCTCTCCAGCTTCCAGTTCTCTGGCCGCATGCCCTCGGCCTGAGCATCTCTGATCAAACTTACAAGCGGAGAATCCACCGCTATCCTCATACATCTCGTTGGGGCGGAAGATCTAGCTGACTTGCGGCTCAAGGCATCCGCAATCACATTCGCTTTACCAGGGTGGTAAAGGATCTCGCAATCATAGTCCTTTACTACATCCAGCCACCTGTGCTGCCTCATGTTCAAGTTCGGATGATCCATGATATATCTCAAGCTCTTATGATCCGTGTAAATGGTACAACGGACCCCATACAGGTAGTGTCTCCATATCTTGAGAACGAACACCACCGCTCCCAGCTGTAAATCATGCGTAGGGTATCTCGTCTCATGTGGCTTCAGCTGCCGCGATGCGTAGGCTAGCACTCATCCTCTCTGCATGAGGACCACCCCTAAACCTGTGATGGACGCATCACAGAATACCACAAAATCCTCGACTCCCTCCGGAAGAGTCAAAACTGGAGCCTCACACAAACGCTAACGGAGGGTCTCAAACGCCCTCTGTTGCTTAGGGCCCCACCGGAAATGCACCCCCTTCCTCGTCAGATGAGTGAGGGGTACAACAATCTTGGAGAAATCCTGTATAAATCTCCGGTAGTACCCTGACAATCCCAGAAAACTCCTGATATCTGAGGGGGATTTTGGAACCTTCCACTGCATGACTGCCTCGATTTTGGCCGGATCGACCAAAATACCATCCTGATTAACGAGGTGCCCGAGGAACTGGACCTCCCTAACAAAAACTCACACTTCGAGAACTTGGCATATAGCCGCTCTCGCCTCAGTACTCCCAACAACTCCTTGAGATGCTCCTCATGCTGCTCTCGGGTCTTGGAATACACCAAGATATCGTTGATAAACACTATGACCGAGCGATCAAGCATCGGTCTTCAGACCTAATTCATCAGGTCCATGAATACTGCTGGCGCGTTGGTAAGCCCAAACGGCATCACCACGAACTTGTAATGTCCGCAACGAGTTCAGAACGCGGTCTTCTCCACGTCCTCCTCTCTAACCCTGACCTGACGATATCCCAACCTCAAATCTATCTTGGAGAACCAAGATGCACCCTGCACTTGATCGAAAAGATCATCTATCCTCGGGAGTGGATAACGGTTTTTCACCATTAACATGTTCAACTCCCGGTAGTCAATGCACATCCGGTGCGAGCCGTCCTTCTTCCTGAAGAAGAGGATCGGTGCACCCCATGGAGAACTGCTCGGACAAATGAACTGCTTTCCCAGCAGCTCCTGCAACGGTGATGACAGCTCTTGCTTCTCTGGTGGTGCCAACCGGTACGGCGCCTTGGCGATAGGGGCGGCACCTGGCACTAGATCGATCCTGAACTCGACCTGCCTCTCTAGAGGCACTCCGGGCAATTCCTCCGGAATCACATCAGCAAACTCTCTAACCACTGGAACCTCTTAAACTGGAGTCTGATCCCTATCCCGCGTATCCACCACATATGCTAAAACCCGCACACCTGTGCTAAATGTACTGCCGAGCCCTGACAGCTGAACAAAACCCTGAATCCAACCTGGTGCCCTCGCCATAAACAATCAGTTCTCCCCCACTTGGGGTTCGAACTACAACTCGCCGACCCTCGCAATCTATCATGGCACCAAAACGGCTAAGCCAATCCTTCCCTACGATCACGCACACCTCCCCCATGGGAATCGGTATCAAATCTATCGGAAAGGACACTCCGAAGATCTCCAACTCGCATCCTCGGTAGACCGAGGAAGCAGAAACTTCGTGTTCGTTGGCGATAAAGACTCGCAACGGACACTCTACCTCGCCCACTGGCACACCAATCTCCCTACTATATGTCTGAGATACGAAAGACCGAATCGCCCCCGAGTCAAATAAAACCAAAGCAGGCAAGGAATTTACTAGAAACGTACCAGCAACCACATCTGGTGCTGCCCTGGCCTCCTCCATTGTAAGCTGGAAGGCACTCCCCTGAGCGTTCAGAGGCTCTGCCTTAGCTGGCCTCCAATCTTCAATCCTCAATGTAGCTGGAGCGGGAGTCTGTGCCGGCTTAGCGGCAAGAAACGGATAGTTGGCCTTCAGGTGGCGAATCTGATCACAGTGATAACACAACCTCATACTCGGAACTGTGGCAGGCTGGCGACAATCCTTCACATAATGCCCCTCCTTGACACACTTGTGGCACCCACTATCAACTCGACAAACCCTAGAATAACCCTTGCCGCACTTTCTACAAGTGCGGCTCTGCTGGCTCCCAACCCTAGAATCAGCGGTCTTAGACCGCTTTGGCTTCGGCTGAGACTGTGACGGGGTCTATCGCTGCTCCCTCATCTGCAGCTCAATATCTAACTCACGCCGCCTAGCGGCCTCCTGTAACTTTAGTAGAGTATCGCATCGCTGTGTGGGAACAAACTGACGAATGTCAGTCTTTAGCATGCTCAGATAAAGTGTCATCTGAGCCTGCTCCGATGCAAACTCCGGGCAGAACATCGCCCTCTCCGTGAACATCCGGGTGATCTCCGTCATCGACTCTCCCTCCTGTCTCAAACTTAAAAACTCCTGAGCCAATCGTTCCCGCTAAACCCGAGGAATGTATCGAGCGCGAAACATATCCCTGAACTGCTCCCAAGTAACAACAACTCTCTCATCATCAGTGTACGACCCTGTCGTCAACCTCCACCAGTCCTTGGCCCCGAGCCTCAGCATGTTCAGGGCACATCTGACCTTCTGGTCAGTAGGACATGAACACGTCAAGAAACAACCCTCCACATCGGATAACCACCTCATAGCTCTAATCAGATCCTGGGTACCATCCAATGTCTGGGGCTTCGTGTTATCGAAGTCCCAGTACTGGAAGCCCCGACTGGCTCCACCTCCTCCTACCGCTGTTACAGCCGATACAGCTGCAGCGGCAGCCGTCTCTGCAAGGGCTGCGTAACGCTCGTCAAAGTACTCAACCATAGCGGTCTTAATAGACCCAAACATCTCTAGTAGCTGCGCCCGGAACATAGCAGCAACCTCATCATGCAGGATCTCTCGGATCCTGGCATCCAACTCATTTGTACCCATCTGCACCACAGGCTTAGGTGCTGTTGACCCCTCCTGGCCACCGTCTCCTGATCCTGATCCCGAACCGGATCCAACCACAAAGCGTCTCTTCATCACCATTCTGAAACATACCACGAAATATCAGATAATCCACATAAAGAACTGGGAACCAACTCCCGACTAACCCTAGGGGTTGTGACTTCCTTGCTACACGTATGGGTCCTGTGCTTTCAGTAGTATGGGCTCATACTACCTTCCACACCTACCCATATTTGTCTCAAGTATCACCACAATACCCTAAGAAAATATATATAAAGATAGCGAGCACTCAATCCTCACTCCTAGAGGAATGCTAAATATCTCATAACTGGCCTCCCGGCCTCACACGACCCACCCATCCATGAAATTCCCACCAACCCTGTAGCACTAATGCATGCTAGCCATACACAACGCTGGACCCTATAGACTTTCGAATACCCAATCCTACCCTAAGCCCCAATCATTAAGAACAGAACATAAGGCTAAATCAAACATTCACTGGCTATTAGATCTAAATTATATACAGCCATGATGCATACACAAGCAAGTACAGTAATGATCTCAATTCCATATAGAGAAAACCCTAGGCTAGTAGGCATCATGTAATCAGGCAATTCTATCATGCAATTCCTGAGATCCCTAGTCTAGTACTAGCTTTCTGTTCTAATATATCACATAATCAAACATCTGTATGGTATTTTCGGATCTACTTACTGGCTCCGGCTGATCGTACACCCTGCATCCACCTTTACTTATTTTGAAAACCTATTGAAAACCATTTTGAAAATCTTTCCTTGATTTGAGACTGGATTCACACGAATGTTCCTCCAATCACTCAAACCAAGGCTCTGATACCAACTTGTAACACCCAAAAATTCAAGCCAAATTAAAACTTTTTAAACAATCCAAAAACCATTAGTTATTACAAATCTTTCTTTCAAAATGTATAATATCAGAGTATCCCAGAAACATAAACATAAATATGAGGAGCTGTACGATCACGCCTTCGCCTTGTCGTGATCCCGTGATGTACCTGAAACAATAAACTGAAACTGTAAGCCCGAGGCTTAGTGAGTTCCCGAAAATACCGATACACTGCACATAATACATATACAAATAACAACATATATTGGGTCCATAGCTTTACAGACTGGATTACCCCTGGGCCACAGTGTGAGTCTGGATTGCCTTTCGGGCCCACATCTCACATCTGGATTGCCACCGAGCCCACACTACGAGTCTCCCTCAGCTCGTATCTCGAATGCTCCCGAGCCCACACTACGAGTCTGGCATGCCCCACCTGGCCCTCAGCTCATATCTGGAATCCTCCCGGGTTTGTTGGTTGTCGCACGGAGCAGTATTACCTCAACCCACCTCACATAATATGTCGACATATAACACAACTAATGAACATATAGATGAGCACATAATATCACAGGTACTCCTACAGATCTACCTAACTGGTATGGCAACTAGCATGCAATACTAATTCATACTCAACATACTACCAACTGCTAGAATATCATATCCAATGGGCCGACCTTGGTGCCTTAGACCCCTTAGTATAGTGAGGATAACTCACCTCGCAAGTAGTGCTGAAATACTGTAAATCTCTGACTGCTGTCTCACTGGGAATCCCGAACTATCACATAATACTAAATACTAGGTTAATACCCATCATTACTACCTTGACTAAGTGTCATCATAACCCATTAAGTCCATTCCCTTTTTGTTGGCCAAAGACCCACACCAAGCCCTTAACTTGGAAGTCCATTTACATAAATCCACTATTGGCCCAATTTACTAAATTGGGCCCAGACTCCTTATTAGGCCTAAACCCAAGATCCACTACCACTAACTGGCCCAACACATCTTATTCACTAAGTCCAGCAAAGGCACGAGTCCCTTTAGTCCATAAACAGCCCAATACCCGAAGCCTAATTGACAATGGACCAACAGAGGGGTACGCGGGGCGTACTCCTCTAGTACGCAGGGCGTACGCAACCAGATGTTGACCACCATCGAAGTGGTTGACCCAGTACGTTGGGCGTACTGGATTTACGTTGGGCGTACCCGATAACTGGCCAAAACCTTATTAAGTGCTTAATGGCTTAAGCACTTAAGTCCTAATCTCAGATCCAGAGATCTAACATGTCCAGGGTCCAGAAAGTCACGAACTTTATCACTTTCGACGTCCTTAATGTCCAAAATGCTTGGTCTTAACCCATTAAGACCTTATTTCTCTTGCATGGGAGACCAACAGCCTATGGGACCTCATTTTTATTACTCAAAGTCCTTTCAAGGGCCTGGAAGGACAGCTCTTTACGTCCTCAACACAAAATACACTACTTTATGGCTTTTGGGACAAGGAATGTTTCTAAAAAAGTAAAATGATGAGATCTAAGCATATGTGCATAAAGTTTGGAACTTTATACCTTCTGGAGCTTCTTGAGCACAAACTATCTTCAGATTTATGAACTTGATCTTATTCTCCAACACTTGAATGCAATGCCTTCCTCTTGAAACACTCTAAAACACACCAAATAAGCTTATACTCACAAGGAAGAGCTAGGGTTTTGGGGAGGACGAATGTAGGCAGTGTAGGCTGAGCATAATCAGAGGAAATGATCCATAAGGATGTTTATATAGTCCCCAAATCCTAAATATTAGGGTTTTCCGCTGACATGAGTACGCCCAACATGCATGACTGTACGCCCAGCGTACTAGGGCGAGCCTAGTACTCTCAGCATACCCTTATGTACGCTCATCGTACTCCTTCCTAACTTAAAGTTGCAACTTTAGTACCTTTACTCCTCATGGCCCAACTCAACCAACTCCAGGGACTACAATGGCCATTAAATAAAGAGAAGGGATTCGAAATATACTGGCGATGTTTGGGATGTTACACAGCAGAATGTAGATTTTTCGATTTTCTTCAACAATTTGCATCAAGTATCAAGTAAACAAGTCTAGGCTCTTATACCACTGATGAGTTTTGAGCATTCTAACACTCCTATGGTGTACATGCAACCCTAGAAACCTTGGATCTATGTTTTACTATGATACATGGAAATTTGATTTTTCCAAGGATCTATGTTTTACTAGTTGCTTTAATTCCTTAAGAACTTTGTGAGCCTAGCACCCCAAATGTGATGCCTCAAATGTTTCACACAACACCACAACTCTTGGAATAACTTTGAGAGAAGTACACTATCACTCAAAATCGGCTAGCCCTCCTTGTTCTAGTCTAAGTGCCGATTTTGCTAGCCTGGGGGTCTTTATATAGTGTGTCACAAGTAGGGTTACACCATGTAAACCCTAATTGACATGGCTTTTCATTTCCTCCATGATCCATGTGTTTTAACCTCCATGGACCATCCATGGAGCACCCTATGGGTTTTAGCCCAATCCAATAAACCATGGATAATTAGCCCACTATATAAGAATGGATGATTTACACAATCAACCCCATATATTTACTTAGTCTCTTTTTTATCACAAAATTAATTCCAAATTAATTCTTGATCAATACTAATTAAATAATACGATTTCATATTAATATATTATAACTTATAATATATTAACAAATCATAAGTGTCCTTCTTCTCATTTTGTCTATCCAGTTATCATGATGCCATGCAACCCAAATGGACCATGCCAACCGGGTCAAGTACATACCGGAAGTAGTTATGGACTTACACACCTTATCTAACAATATGGGTCATTGGTCAACATGGTAGTAGCTTATGGTGTATATGGATGACATATGGGCCATTGGTCAACTTAGTAATGGCTTATGGTGTCCATGGATGACATATGGGCCATTGGTCAATATGGTAGTGGCTTATGGTGTCCATAGATGACATATGGGTCATTGGTCAACATGGTAGTGGGTTATGGTGGCCATGGATGACATATGGATGATTGGTCACCATGGTAGTGGCTTATGGTGTCCATGGATGACATAGATGATTGGTCAACATGGTAATGGCTTATGGTGTATATGGATGACATATGGGCCAGTGGTCAACATGGTAATGGTTTATGGTGACATATGGGCCATTGGTCAACATGGTAATGGCTTATGGTGTCCATGGATGACATATAGGTCATTGGTCAACATGGTAGTGGCTTACCGTGTCCATGTATTGGTCAACATGGTAGTGGCTTATGGTGCCCATGGATGACATATGGATGATTGGTCAACATGTTAGTGGCTTATGGTGTCCATGGATGACATATGGATGATTGGTCAACATGGTAGTGGCTTATGGTGTCAATGGATGACATATGGGTCATTGGTCAACATGGTAGTGGCTTATGGTGTATACAGATGACATATGGGCCATTGGTCAACATGGTACTGGCTTACGGTGTCCATGGATGACATATGGGCCATTGGTCAACATGGTAGTGGCTTATGGTGTCCATGGATGACATATGCATGATTGGTCAACATGTTAGTGGCTTATGGTGTCCATGGATGACATATGGATGATTGGTCAACATGCTAGTGGCTTATGGTGTATATGGATGACATATGGTTCATTGGTCAACATGGTAGTGGCTTACGGTGTCCATGGATGACATATGGGCCATTGGTCAACATGGTAGTGGCTTATGGTGTCCATGGATGACATATGGATGATTCGTCAACATGGTAGTGGCTTATGGTTTATATGGATGACATATGGGCTGCGATATTAATGAACATAATATTATGGTTTTTCAATTAGAAGAAACGGAAGTTAATTTAGTTTTGCTGGAAAACACATCTTTCTTCCTACCCGAAGTCAAAGGTTCGAATCCTAATTATGTCAGTAATTTTAATTAAATTTTTCTCTCTTAATTTAATCAATAATTTTAGTTAACTTCATCTTTTTAAATTTAGAATGTCAATTTATGTACAAAAATGCTCGTAGGTATTGACAAAAATTACCCTAACCATTTACGTAGTAACCTTTGTACGTTAAAGGGCAATTATGTCAATTCATAGTCTAAACACTTAGGCACCATAATTTGTAGTCAGACTTATCCCGCATTTCAGTTTATCGGCGATTGAGCATCTACATTCCATTCCCAACAATCAAAATTCCGGCACGTTGATCAATAAACCCTAAAATCGTTGTTGTTATATAATTTGAATCACACTCGACGCAGTTCAACATAATGGCAGTGAGTTGTTCATCAGAAAGAATGCAAACAAGACAACAAGGAACAAAAATTACTGTCGCACTTGATCGAAATAATAATAACTACGGTTGGAGGAACTTCACCAATCGATACTTTTAAGTGCCAGTTAGTGTAAGTATGATGTGCATTACTTATATTATACTTATATACATATTTAATTTAGTGTTTAATATATTACTTTTGTTGATTTGTGAATTATAGTCGCAAACTATTTAGGGATTATGTAACATTAGACGCATATATATAAAATCATAGATACAAATCGATTAAGGTTTCGTCCATTAAGTATTCAACAGTATGAAGTCATAAGCAAATGCAGAAAGTTGAACAACCCACACGTACTCTTCAACGATGGAATGGTACTCTTTTTTAAGCAATCGGATAATTGCGAAATCAATTAGTTTTCTATATTTGTATTTTTAAAATTGTATGATTACTTATTGTATGTCAGGCGAAGTATTTTATGATAGGGGAAGAAATAGCAGGGAAACAGTTGCTTCAAGATGCAGCCGATCAGGGGCAGTTGGATGCGATCTTCGTTCTGGGAATGATGTTGATGGCCGAAGGCATTGAAAGGAAACAAGAAGCTCTGATCATGTTAAATAATGCCTACGTTAATACTAGAAGAAGTTGGAATCTAAGGCATACCTGTAACAAGGTTCAAAACCACTTGGTAAGGAGATCAAAGCAGATAAAATTTCATGGCTTACATAGAAGTTGTGCAAAGCATCCTTCTGTGAGTAGTTATGAAACAACTTTTATGTGTCAGTACAGTTGGTTGTTGAATTGTGAAATATGTTTGTGGGATGCATGTTTTGTTAAGTTTGCTATGATGTTTGACATTAGTTTCGAGTAGTTATATATATGATTGTTGTTTGATTCACACAATTAGTGACGCATATTGTATGTTTATTTTGGTGTAATGGGAATACATATTTATAACTTTATTAGATGTAAATATATATATATATATATATATATATATATATATATATATATATATATATATATATATATATATATATATATATATATATATATATATGTTAGTTTTGATATGTATGTTATTTTTGTCTTTTTCATTTTACTAACCAAAAGTTTATTGTGACCTAGTTGGATAGATTTTAAGGGCACTTTGGTCTATTTGCAATCTCTAAAGTGAATGCGCCATTTTTGCTATGGAAATAAAAAAAAGTGTTTAATCAAGTCGTTATTAAGGAAAAAACTGTATATATAGAATTTATATTTTAAGTAGATCTATATCTATATTTATTATGAATGTTATTTAAATTTATAATTACCGTATAATACATGGGTTTTAACCTGGTATTGAATAATATCGACCCAATAATACGACCTAGTATCCATCCAACACATTGAAATCAAGGGTTGTCGAAGGTACCCTAATCGATATACACTTTGTTTGAATATGTGTTCTGCAAGTGTCGATCTCAATTAAACCATTCTAATAATATTCTATGCGTTTATTCAATAATAAAAGTTATTCAACCATTTAAATTAGAAAATTTTGAAGATTTTTTCAGCATTCGGTCATTAGCTTTGTGAAACGAGTCGTTGTTAAGGTACCTTTGCGATGTTTGTATGGTAACTATATATTCACTTCAAATGTCATATATGAATTCAAATCAACATTAATGAACATACAATTAATATTGTGTTATTTAAATTTATACTTTACAGATTTAAGACAATGAACAATCCAAGTATAAAATGGATGTATGAAAGAAAAGATAGTAGTAGTTGTATATCGCTTGTTTTCGTACAAGGAGTGAAAAAATTTATAGATTTTGCTACCAGTCAACATAGGTTCATGGATGAAGATAAAATCAAATGCCCATGCATAAAATGTCGTAACATACCATATACAGAAGTTGATACTGTTAAGCATCATTTGTACAAGTTCAATTTTGTTGAGGAATATTGGTGTTGGGATAAACATGGCGAAACATCAATTGATGATGAAAATACGTTTTTAGGGGTGGATGATTCAAACACAAATTTTAGTGAAGGTGCATGTTCTTATAGATAAATGGTCATAGATGCAATGGCTCCTAATTTAAATAATAGTGATCATGAAGAGGAGCAAAATGTACTAGATAAAAAATTCTTTGATATGCTAGATGCAGCCAATAAAGAATTGTGGCATGGATGTAAAAAAGTGACACAACTATCTGCTGTAGCTAGACTATTGAATATCAAATCAGAGTATCGCATACCTGAACAAAGTTATGACGCTATCTGCCAATTGATAAATGATGTGTTACCGGAGGAGAATAATATAGTAGATAGTTTATACGAGAGCAAAAAGTTAATACAAGCACTAGATGTCGCTATCTTCCAGAGAGATGAGTAGCCCTTCCTTCGACAATTTCCATCTTATCTTCAATTTTCACACTTTTCTCAAACAATTAAGATAAAGTGTTAACTTCAGAAGAATGTGGGAGATGTGGTCAAGATGATTGACCAGTCTCATACATCTTAGCAGCTCTTTCTTCTGCCACCCACCTATCAACGGTTTGTGCGATCCGTGCAGGTTCATCTTGACCTTTATGACTTCCTGAAGATGTCGCCTTATGATTCTTCTTAATCCTTTTCCATATTGGTATGGATTTACGTGTCCTGCGTTTCATCTTTGCTCCTCCTGGAACTTGACGGTAAAGAGTGTTCATTGGTGGTAAAGATGATGCCACCGATTCTCTCTCCTCCATTGATTCGCTTTCTTCCATTGGTTCACTCTCTTCCCATTCGTTGCAGGGTAAAGGTGCTGCATCGTCAGAAGGTATTGGATGAAAGGTGCTTGGATTTATAGGGTAGTAGGGATCGCCTACCATCATGGGGAATGAAACTTCCTCTTCTTCATCCGCATCCTCGATGATTATCCATTCTCGTGAATGTGTCATGTCGAATTCCAATACATTTTGGATGACGAAGAGTTTAGTCTATCAAATATTACTCCCAAATTAAATAGTTCATATGATCTGATCATAATAAAATGTAGTTACGGACCTACACCTAGTTGTGATAGGATATATGCACTTATAAACTTTAGTTGGAATATTTGATCTAAATCCTTGAGATCAAAAACATTGCGGGTATTAAGGTGTATTCTCATCGCGGGTCTGAGTCTTTATATATGACTATATATTCTTATTTATTGTATTCACGCTTTAACTATTGTTTGTTACTTCAGGTCTATCTGATAAGGTTCCGGCCAGTCAGGACAGTCGAAAGGGCAGGATCATTTTAGCATATAGCTGTTCTGAAATCCAGCAACCCAAATTTACATGTCTATCCTTGTCACCGCTCCCGTAAGTAGTCCTTCAGTAGAATAATTAATAATACTTTTTATTGTAGGCTAAGGGATATACCTAGACCTAATAGAGTAAGCCCTAAACTATAGACGTGCTTTCCTAAGAAAGTACTAGTTCACTATAGTTAATAGCTCTGATACCAATTCTGTAACACCCTCAGCCATCGACGGAAACACCGGGTGGTGTAACGTCATTCTTTGTATCACAGTTATATAACATACATTGAACAGTGTATCACAGTCATTCTTTGTATCACAGTTATATAACATACCATGCAATCTGATAATTTCCTTAAGATAAATTCTAGTTAGCTTCTCCATTTTGTCGCTCTCCTTAATTGGTAAGAAATGGGCGGACTTAGTCAATCTATCGACTATTACCCAAATAGTCTCGAACCCACTAGGAGTATTAGGTAACTTAGCGATGAAGTCCATTGATATCTGCTCCCATTTCTATTCAGGTATTTCCGGTTGTTGAAGTAAACCTGAAGGCTTTTGATGTTCTACCTTTACTCTAGAACAAGTCAAACATTTGCTCACATAAGTAGCAATTTCTGCCTTCATGTTTGGCCACCAATAATGTACTTTTAAATCTAAGTACATTTTGTCAGAGCCTGGATGTACGGAATATCTGGACTTGTCAGCTTCTTCTAAGACAAAGTCCTTGACTCCACCGAACTTAGGCGTCCAAATTCGGTTCATAAAGTGTCGCGTTCCGTCATCTTTTTGTATAAGTTGCTTTTACATTCCTCTCAAAGCTTCGTTCATGATGTTTTCTTCTTTTATAGCCTCAAGTTGAGCTTCTCTAATTTGTGCAGTAAAGTTAGAATGGATAGTTATAGTTAATGCTCGTACCCGACGGGGTTTAATATATTCTTTCCGGCTCAAGGCATCTGCTACCACGTTTGCCTTTGCAGGATGATAACGAATCTCACATTCGTAATCATTCAACAATTCAAGTCATCTTCGTTGTCTCATATTAAGATCTTTTTGGTTGAAGATGTGTTGGAGACTCTTGTGGTCGGCAAAAATAGTACACTTAGTATCGTATAAGTAATGTCTCCAGATTATTAGTGCAAAAACTACAGCTCCCAATTCAAGATCATGGGTAGTGTAATTATTCTCATGCACCTTAAGTTATCGTGATGCATAGGCGATAACTTTTCCACTTTGCATCAACACACATCCCAATCCTTGATTTGACGCGTTGCAGTATACGATGAAATCTTATGTCCCATCTGGAAGGGATAGGATTGGTGCACTACACAACATTTGCTTCAGTTTCTGAAAAGCAGCTTCTTGTTTGTCTTCCCAGTTGAACTTCGTATCCTTCTAGGTTAGTGTTGTAAGCGGCTTGGCTATTTTCGAGAAATTGTCTATGAATCTACGGTAATAGCCAGCAAGTCCTAGGAATTGACACACTTCTGTTGGTGTCTTTGGTGCTTCCCAATTCCTGATTGCTTCAACTTTGGATGGGTCAACATGAATTCCTTCGTTGCTAACTACATGACCTAAAAATTATACTTCTCTAATCCAAAACTCACAATTGGAAAATTTGGCGTACAACTTTTCTTTTCTTAGTAGTTCCAAGATTATTTGTAGGTGTTGACCATGTTCTTCCTTGGTTCGTGAATATATCAATATATCATCGATAAATACTATCACGAATTTATCCAAGTATGGTTTGCAAACACGATTTATAAGATCCATAAACACTGTTGGGGCATTGGTCAATCCAAAAGACATAACTAAGAACTCATAATGACCATAACGAGTTCTAAATGCTATTTTTGGAATGTCGTCTTCTTGTACTCTGAGTTGATGGTATCCTGATCTAAGATCTATCTTTGAGTAGTAGTTGGATCCTTCCAGTTGATCAAATAGATCATCAATTCTTGGAAGCGGATAACGATTCTTGATCATTCGCTTGTTCAGCTCCCGATAATCAATACACATTCGAAAGGATCCGTCCTTCTTCTTGACAAATAAGATTGGTGCTCCCCAAGGTGAAAAAATTGGTCGGATAAAGCCTTTGTCAAGAAGTTCTTGTAGTTGGCTAGACAATTCTTGCATTTCGGATGGAGCCAACCGATAAGGAGATTTCGTTACTGGTGCTGCTCCTGGAATTAAGTCGATTCGAAACTCGGCTTGTCGGACGGGAGGTATTCCAGGTAGATCTTCAGGAAACACGTCAGGGAAATCACATACTTGAGGTATGTCCTTGATTTCTTTTATCTTTCTCTTCTTATCTACAATGTGGGCTAAGAATGCGCTACATTTCTTATGTAGATATTTATGGGTCTTAGTACAAGAGATGACTTTGAGGTTCTTCCCAGATTTATCACCATAGATAATCAGGGCTTCACCGTTTGCTAAGGGTAGTCATATGACTTTCTCATGACATAGAATTTCGGCGTGGTATGAAGATAACTAATCCATGCCAATTATGACATCCAAACTACCGATAGGCATTGGCATGAGGTTGACGTGAAAAAGGTAGTTATTAAGAATTAACAGACAGTTTTCTAGGATTTCATGTGTTTTCTCGGTTTGACCATTAGCAATTTCTACTTCATAGATTTCTTTTAATTTGCTAGACTCATGACTTAACAATTTTCTAAACGTCGGAGTTATAAAACTTCTATCTGCTCCAGAGTCGAATAGTATGGTAGCATATAAATTATCCATGAGAAACATACCAGATATGACCGAAGGGTCCTGGATAGCTTCTCTGCTTCCGATCACGAACGCCCTGCCACGCCCTATGCCTACTTGAATCCTTAACTTTGGACATTCTCTCTTGATATGTCCAACCTATCCGCACTCATAACACTTTCTTCCTTCCCCATGGCCTGCTCCAGTATTTGTTCCATGATTCACTGTTGCAGGTGTTGTGCTCCTGCAGTAACTAGCAGTATGCCCCTTTTTCTTGCACTTCGTGCAGACAAAACAGTCACCTGGATGATGATGGTTGCACTGATTGCACCATCAAGATTTTGGTTGAGTGGGTACTGCTATCGTGGCTGCATAATTGGTTGCTACTTCTTGTCTTTTCTCAGATGATTGTTTGGGATTCTTCTTATTAAACTCGCATTTGTTTGTTCCAGATTTGGTAGACTCAGCCTTTGAGACCACTTCTGTTCCTTGGATCTCTGTGAGGGTTAGCTGATGAGCTATTCTCTTGGTGCTGTCATAGGTGGTAGGCTTTGATGCGATCCCCATGCCTTTGATTTGCGATGCTAAACCCCAGATATATCGCTCAATCTTCTTATATTCAGGGGTTACAAGTGTTTGACACATTACTATAAGATCATTAAATCTAGCGGTATAAGCTTTTATCTCTGAACCCTTCATGGTTAGGGTCCACAATTCTTGTTCTAGCTTATGTATTTCCTCCCTGGGACAATACTCCTCTACTAGCATCATTTTTAGCTCTTCCCATTTCATGGAATTTGCAGTATCAATTCCCATTGTATTCACATGGCTGTTCCACCATGTAAGTGTTGCATCAGCAAAAGTACATGCTGCAAATCGTACTTTACAATCATCTGAACAGAAGCTTATTTGAAAGACGGACTCTGTCTTTTCTATCCACCTAGTCAAATTAACTACCCCTTCATTTCCATGAAAGGTTTTTGGCCTGCAATTCATAAAGTCTTTGTAGGTACATGTTCTAGCGGTCCCTACATGGCTTTCATTTCTAACTCCATCTCTTGTGACATTAGATAGAGTCACAACAATTCTTTGAGCTATGATTTCTTCCAGTTGTGTTGTACTTATTGGGGGGTTGGGTTCTGGTGGTTGTTGTTGTGGTGCTGATCGTCGGTTAGGGTTTAGCCGAGCACTACTCCTTCTAGGCATTTTGTTTTAGTTCCTATTATAAATAATAAGAATTTTATGAGTTTTGTTAGTCATTTAGTACACGAGTACTAAATACTTCAATTATTCTTCAAAGTGTAAAACATAATGGATAACACAATGATTACTGTAATATATGTTTCATATTATTACCAGCGGTTACATCAGTTTATTTAGGCTTATAAGAGAAAAGTTTCTATAAACATTGCAAAATTTGCTAGGTTTTCTACATCCTTGCTATAAACTTTACTCTTCTTGCCTTAAATAGTCTGATTTCTCTATTTACACAACCACTATTTTTAGCTTATCTACCAGAAACCTAAGTGATGACCTAGCACGTCAGTGACATTAACCACTTGCTCCTCAAGTGCTTGAGTTCTCTGCTCAAGACTTCCCGTGCGTTCTTCATTTCTTGAGGTTTGATTGTAGAGCTCTAACTCTGCAATCCTTGCATCATGAGTAATCATGTCGTTATAAGCGAAATTTATACGATGATGGACATTCATCACCGATTCCTGATCTCGCGTCCTTTTTCCTTCTAGCCTTCGTACTCTTCCAGAGAGATGAGTAGCCCTTCCTTCGACAATTTCCATCTTATCTTCAATTTTCACACTTTTCTCAAACAATTGAGATAAAGTGTTAACTTCAGAAGAATGTGGGAGATGTGGTCAAGATTATTGACCAGTCTCATACATCTTAGCAGCTCTTTCTTCTGCTTCCCACCTATCAACGGTTTGTGCGATCCGTATCCTCGATGATTATCCATTCTCGTGAATGTCCCATGTCGAATTCCTATAAATTTTGGATCACCAACAGTTTAGTCTATCAAATATTACTCCCAAATTAAATAGATCATATGATCTGATCATAATAAAATGTAGTTGCTCACCTACACCTAGTTGTGATAGAATAGATGCACATATAAACTTTAGTTGGAATATTTGATCTAAATCCTTGAGATCAAAAACATTCCGGGTATTAAGGTGTATTCTCATCGCGGGTCTAAGTCTTTATATATGACTCTATATTCTTATTTATTGTATTCACGCTTTAACTATTGTTTGTTACTTCAGGTCTATCTGATAAGGCTCCGGCCAGTTAGGACAGTCGAAAGGGCAGGATCATTTTAGCATATAGCCGTTCTAAAATCCAGCAACCCAAATCGACATGTCTATCCTTGTCACCGCTCCCGTAAGTAGTCCTTCAGTAGAATAATTAATAATCCTTTTTTGTAGGCTAAGGGATATATCTAAACCTAATAGAGTAAGCCCTAAATTATAGACGTGCTTTCCTAAGAAAGTACTAGTTCACTATAGTTAATAGCTCTGATACCAATTCTGTCACACCCCCAGCCATCGACGGAAACACGGGGTGGTGTAACGTCATTCTTCGTATCACAGTTATATAACATACATTGAACAGTACTAAAGAAAATACATACCTTTATTGATAATTGAAAGTTACATAACTGTTTTTTTCTAGAACCTATTACATAATATCCGACTATGGCATACTTCTTAATGAACAGAAAGGTAATAGTAAAACTTCTCGTGTTCGAATACATACCAGCTTTTCAAGTTCCTTAAAACACATGCATTTTAAAATACGTTAACATAAAGTTGGTGAGTCCACAGGTTTTGACTCCATATAAAAATAATACATTTTCCACGTTCAAAAGTATAGTTTTGAAAGTATCATTTTGACTCTCCAACATTTAGTATGTATATTAGGTATAATAGTTTACTTATCAATTAAGTGTTATACCTAAACATTCCTTGAGCCTAAGGTATAAGTAGGGGGAAACTTATACTTAACATTAATACTTGTATACGACAAAGTATAATGTTTCTAACAATTTGCTACCATGAACCTGTAACCGCTGCTATGACATAATACCTCTGATAAAACACACTCATGATTTTCATGAGAAATAACACACTCATGATTTCCATGAGAAACAACACTCATGATTTCCATGAGAACAACACCGTACGCTTCATCGATGCCGGAACAATGACAAGT
The DNA here is from genome assembly GCF_052849685.1 of Lactuca virosa. Taxonomy (NCBI): domain Eukaryota; kingdom Viridiplantae; phylum Streptophyta; class Magnoliopsida; order Asterales; family Asteraceae; genus Lactuca; species Lactuca virosa. The sequence continues at coordinate 188,734,059 of NC_136428.1, read as the reverse complement.
AAAAGGATAGTTTGTCACTTGCTTATGGTTGACTTTAGCTAACAATCACAAGTGGGGTGGTCAACCTGTATACTAATTTTACATGACTTCCTCGCTCATACGGGATTAACGGTTTAGAGGGTTACAGTTCAGAGGATTTCCGCTAAGATTCCCAATCTTAGTGGATGAATACAATTACTCATGTAGACTTCGACGGCTACCTATAGCTCTAACAACAAAAGCATTTTCATGTCTAAAACCCTAAGTTACTAGACTATGCTTTTAAACAGTAATCCTAATTTCATAACATTTAGGCAGTATAACAGCTATAACTTGAAGTAAAACCAGGTTTTATCTTGACATAAAACCAATAACAACAACATATAACATACCAAGTTTTATCTTGTCATAAACCTAACAATAACAACATACTTTATAAATTAACATGTAGAACTTCCAAATATAACTTCAGAACTCTATCGCACACAACATATATATAGAATCCTAAGTATAACTCAAGATCTACATTAGTATAATAACATGCTAACAAGTTGATAATAGTTGTATATGTTCAAAATATTATATTTAAACAACTATATTCCGGTTATTATAACTATCTACATTGATACTAATATACTATCATATAGACATAATAATAAAATATATACAATATTTAGCATGCGTTTTCCCCCAACATATTAGAAAGTGGGGCAGTGAAACTCACCCTAGTAGCGTGATTTTATGTAATCTAAGCAGAAACGGTCAGTGGTACGAGGTCGTCGGTGCTCGGGATGCAAGAGGGCTTCAGCAAATGAGAGAAAGGAAAGAAGTTCGGGTGTAAGAATGGTTGGGGTCGAACATGCTATTTATAGTAAAATTTTTGGCCCTCACGTCGTGAGTTTTATAAGACTCACGTCGTGAGTCATGGCTGGTCACCCCGTAGACTTGCCATTTGTGTCCCTAGCTTCGGATGGTGTCCCTTTGACTCCTCACGACATGAATCAATCCTTGCTCATGTCGTGAGTTTGGATCTTATCCCCTCACAGCCTCGTCACCCTTTCTAGATTCCGATATGTGGCAAAATGACTCCTCACCTTGTGAACATCTATGCTCACCTCGTGAGTTCAGTCAGATTAGGGTTTCTGACAGCTGTATCTTCGGAACGTCGTAACTTTTGCATACGAACTTAGTTTTTGACGTTCTTTATATCCACGCGTAGGTATTTACGAGTACTACAATTCTATTTTAGAATCCAATAGCTAATTCTAAGTCTATTTTAAATTCATCATATTATATAGATTTATAGTGTTCGGTTTATCATAACTTCTTCATGCGAAGTCAGATTCAGACGTTCTCTATATTTTTGGAATCGTATGGACGTATACTTTGAGTTGTATCATAAAGAAAGTTCATATTTGTATTAGAATTTATCATGAACTACATAGCACTCTTATCACATTACTAGTTTAACAAAATCACATTACATGATTGGCATAATCACATGTGATTGTCTATTGACCTATTTTGACTGGTGTTACACTGTATGCTTCACAAGCCACAGCGGCTTCCATGTGATGACACTCCAAGAATCATGGAAATGATGTTGAAGTAATGTGTCATCCATCCGATTCAAAAGCATGGAAGCACTTTGACAAAAGCCATCCTTCATTTGCACCAGAAGTACGTAATGTAAGATTAGGCCTAAGTACAAATGGGTTTGCACCACATGGAGCATTTGGAAAACAATATTCATCTTGGCCTATAATTATAAAACCTTATAACTTCCGCCTTCTATGTGCATGAAAGAGCCTTACATGTTTTTGACCGCACTTGTGTCAGGACCGTCAAACCCTAAGCATAAAATAGATGTATTTTTGCAACTAGTTGTTGCAGAGTCGGAGCAATTATGGGAAGAAGGCATAGTAGCATATGATATATATTTAAAACAAAATTTACATCTAAGAGCAGCTTTGATGTGGATAATAAGCGATTTTCCAGCATATGCAATGTTGTCCGGATGGTCTACAGCAGGTAAGCTAGCATGTCCTCATTGTGGGAAACATACACAAGCTTTCAGACTAAAGAATGGTAATAAGATGTCATGGTTTGACTTCCATTAAAGATTTCTACAGGTAAATCACCCATATACAAAGGATAAAAATAACTTCAAGAAGAATCGTGAAGTGATAGAAGGTCCTCCTCCAAGTAAGAATGGTGAACAAACTTTAAGGGAGATTGAACAATTAGGTTTTGTAAAAGTGACTGAACTAAATGCTGATGATGGAAACAAAAGATGTGGCGATCATGGTTGGAAAAAGAAAAGCATATTTTGGGATTTACCATATTGGAAAACAAACCTCATTAGACATAATTTTGATGTTATGCATATTGAGATTTACCGTATTTGAAAACTTTTTTTACACTGTAATGGATGTCAAAGGGAAGACGAAGGACAATGTAGCAGCCAGAAGAGATCTGAAGCTCTATTGTAGGAAGAGAAAAGGAGTCAAAGATAATGAAAGAGCATACTACACTCTGGACAAGAATCAAAAGAAAGCCATATGCCAATTGGTGGAGAAATTGTGTTTCCCCGATGGTTATGTTTCCAATTTGGGGAGGTGTGTTGATTTAACAGGGTGTAGACTGTTCGGAATGAAAAACCACGATTGTCATGTTTTTATGCAAAGATTGATGCCAATTACATTTCGTGAGATGTTGCCAAAACAAGTGTGGGAAGCATTAACAGAGTTGAGTATTTTCTTCAAAACATTAACAGAAACATCAATCACAACAAAAGACATGAAAAGGATTGATATCGAGATCCCAATAATACTATGTAAATTAGAGACCATCTTTGTCCCTGGTATTTTTAACTCCATGGAACATTTACCAGTAAATTTGCCATACGAAGCGAAGATAGTCGGTCATGTCCAATATCGGTTGATGTATCCATTTGAAAGGTTTGTATGGTACATCATAATGAATGTTGATATTTTTGTAAGCTGATTTAAATAATCTTCACTATAGGTATCTAAATCAGTTGAAAAAAGATGTGAAAAATAAAGTTCGAGTGGAAGGGTTCGTTGTTAACGCGTACTTGCTACGTGAAGATGATGGAGGAGGATATGAGCAAGCGGATGCTAACAACGACATGTTAGATATATTTTCATATCCTGGGCGTCATTATGGAAGATTCACGAATAGAATGATGTCTAATGAGGAAGTGCATGCTGCCCAAACTTACATACTTCTTAACGAAGATAAGATCAAGCATTACATCAGGTACGTAACATATGCATCACTTTTAATTATAATAATCACTTGTTGTGTAATTGCTATGAATTAATAACATTAACATGCATGATTTTAATTATTACATTCATAGTAACTTCAAAATGTTATTCAACTGGTGATACAGAATATTTGAAGAAATTTTGAATGAATTTATGGGGGATATGGATGAACAAGTCCTTGCAGCTGAAGTTGAGAAAAAACTTTGCAGTATGGTTTCAAAACAATGTTGGTGTTATTTTTGTATTTTTTTAAATTTATTATTTTTTGTTATGGTTATAATTAACTCTAATTAAGTGTTTTACCATTTTTCATATAGGCACGTAAGATCCCGATAAACAACAAGTATATATCTGACCTTTCCAAAATGTCATTCAAAAAAGTGAAATTATATAGTGTATACTTTGTCAATGGTTACAAGTTTCACACAGAAGCTCATAGTTTGAACAAATCAACAACCAATAGCGGATTGTGTGTTAGTAGCCAAGGAGGTGATTATTATGGTAAGGTAGAGGAAATTTTAGAAGTCGAGTACCCTGGTTACCCAATTAAAACCACGGTTTTGTTTAAATGTCATTGGTACGATCCAACACCTAACATAGGAGTTAAGGTTCACAAACAATATAACTTGGTTGAGATAAACGTCAAAAGAAAATACAACAAGTTCGAGCCATGCAAGCCACTCAAGTGTGTTACATTCCTTACCCAAGTTCGAAAACCAACAACTCGGACTGGTGGGCTGTATTTAAAGTTAAACCTCGTGGTTGGACCGATGAAAATCATCCTCAGAAAGACGTTGCTTTCCAAGAAGATGAAGTTGAATCAAATCAAATCATTATACCATGTGCAGCTGATAGAGACAATTCTGATGATCACGAAATGTCAAGTAACGGTTCAGATAATGAAAATAATATTGATGAAGAAGGTGAAATTCATGACGACAATGATGATGGTATTCCTGACAGCGAGGGTAGTTATGTGTATAGTATATCGAGCACTGAAGAAGAAGAGGAGGAAGAAGATAATGACTAGATGTTTTTGGGTTTAATGTTTTTTTCAGATGAAGTTAATTTGTAATTTGGTTTAATATCAATACATAAATGTAAACTAGGAAGAAAGCCCGGGCTTCGCCCCAGGATGTTTTTGTTTGTGTTTTTTATGTCGAAATGTAAAACTATTGACTGTAAAGCCAAAGAGTTTCAAAGTGGCTAAAGAATTGTGGAAAAAACCTAAATGTTTTTCGTGTATATTGTGCTAAATGTATAATTTTTACAGTAAGGACTAAAATTCTCAAAGTGGCTAAAAAATTGTGGCAAAAATCTAAAGTTTATTTGTGTTTTTTTTACCAAAATGTAAAAGTATTGTTTCCAAGGGCCAAAAGTGTCAAAGTTACCAAAAAACTGTGGCAAAAATCTTTATGCCCAAAAAGTTCCTATTGCTAACTCTTTTGTGCTTTTATATATATATATATATATATATATATATATATATATATATATATATATATATATATATATACTAATGTATTGCATTATAGATTATGATATATATGTTATTTTTGTGTTTTCCATTTCAACAATCAAAATTCCACTGTTACCTATAAAAGGTTATAATATTTGAATAATGTGTTTTGACACAGATATCCTTAGTATTCACATATTTGGAATGATTTTAAGGGCACTTTGGTCTTTTAGCACTCTAAAGCGTTAAGGCGCCATCATACCTCTGACGTCACACTGGAGTTATCAGTTCTTCAACCATTCAGAACGTCTCAACTTTTCTGGACGATAAATCTCTATACAAACAGTAAAACCCCCAAATCGTCGAAGGGTAATCGTTCTTAAAATCGAATTTCTCCAATAATAGTCACTCCTGTACTCCTCACGACCAGATCATCATAAAGTAAGTTTTTTTTCATACCATGTTACACTGTTTTTCATAGTTACGCTTATTTTTTAAAAAGGAATTGAAATCAACTACTCAAATGTCTATTTTTAAGTAGAATGTCGAATACTAGAAGTCGTCGTTCATTAGATGATCTCCCATTAGAGATTTTGAGTCGCATATTTGTAGTATTAGGCTCAGAATCTGCGAAAGACATCGTCTCTGCAAGACTTTGGTAATTCTCAATAAACATTAACTAATGAGTGTATATTTGATGAAATACAACTTTATTTATTTGTTATTTACTGTGTATTTAAATTTTTGAAGTTCAAAAAAGATGTATGAAGCGGGGGGTGATCCTCAAGTGTTCAGAACAGCATGCATTGACATGATTGAAGGAATGGGTCCCAAAAATCAGAATGATGATTCATTTATACGCACATGTGCATTGCATAATAACATTGAATTCATGTTCAGACAAAGAATTGTATGTGTATTTTCATTAATTATATGTAATTTATACCATTTATTAATGTTTTGTGTCATTGATGTTATATATTGATATTGTTATTCTGTCAACAGGATGAGTGCTTTTATTATGGAAATTTTGATTTAGGATTGTCTTTGTTGAGACAAGCAGCAAATGAAGATCATCTTGAGGCAATTTATTTGCTTGGAATGATCGACATTTCAAGAGGGCCTCATCAATGTGATGAAGGTATGTATATATATGGTATATATGTAAATTAAATTATGTATATAGTTAAATAAGGCATGTTTGTAGTTTGTGTTAGTATTTAGTTATGCTGCGTTGTATATTATTTACTGTTGTATTGAAAAGGATACATTGGATTAATTGATGAATATTTTAATGTGTAGGCTTACAATTATGCCTATTTTGGCTGGGCAGTTCTGGATGATGGGGAGTACACGGGTGTTGTTGATAGTACCAAAGAGTTGTTGCGGGCTGTTGATGTTGTTCATAGACTTACAACGAATAACATCACATTCCAATGTGAAGACCCACGTCATTCTGTTAAAGGTGCATTTACAATAGGCCATGAAGAGGATGAGGATCGACAAAGATATTGCACGGTTTGTCGTTGGTATATAGAGTATGGTAGGTTTTGTATATTTCTTAAAAATATTAATGGTTGATAATAGATTGGACATTGAATATTAGTGTTCTTATTGTATTGTATATGAAGTTGTATAGTACTACTATAATTTTATTTTGGTTTTGTGTTTACATCATTCTGTTAAAAGGGCATTTTAGTCTATTTTGCTTGCTATGTTGCTTGAGTAGGATGAAGTATACGTAAAACCCATGTTATTTTTGTGATGAAGTATAGTTAATGTAATTAAAATAAGTTTGTAATGAATTCGTTACTAAGGAAAATAATCTACATAGATTATATACTTTAACATGCCTGGTTAATGTAATTAAAAATAAGTTTGTAATGAATTTGTTGTTAATTATTCATTATATACTATGTTTTCAAGAAACTATACATAACTTGATTAGCACAACTGGCTTAACCGCGCCCTTTTCTAGCATAAGTTTCAGTTCGCGTCCTCTTGCCAGCAATATCAACTTTATAATTCATTTTTACATTTTTTAGTCATTAGTTTATGACATTTCATTCAAACCATATCTTACAAATTCCATTGATCATAATAATAATTCATCCATAGTATAAGAAGATTAATTAAGCATACAACATCCCAACAAATGCCGTCACAAATTAGCTACACGTTTTGTTCCATAGAAAAACAAGCAAACGAAATCATATTCCATAGCAGAATTCCCTAGCAAATACCTAGGAATGGTACTTCCATAGCAATTCAACTATGGAATTGGTTTCCATCACAAACTCTGTTGCATAGTAACCATGATAATGAATTCCATAGTAGCAGTACAACGGAAAGTGATTTCGTAACAAATGTTTTTGGAAAATTGCTACGAATTTTTCTTCCATAGAACTATCGGTAGCATAATACCAACGGATATGGAGTCGGTAGCATTTTCCCTAGTAAGTCCCATCCTCGCTACCAGACATAAAATCCGTAGACAATGTGGTAACAATATTGCTATGGAACGACATTTCATAGCACGATCCATTGCAGATTAATAATGAAAATACGTTCCATAGCGACCTTCCCTAGCAAAATCGTGTTTTTCTTGTAGTGAGAGGATTGGGTTTCATCAATGAGAGATAACGGATCCTTGACTTTTGGTAGAAGTGAAATAAAAGAAGAGTTACTCCCCCTAGAAAGACATCCAAACTCCTCAAAATGCTTACCAAATCTCATAATGTCGTCTTGCATCAATGGCCAAATGTTTGATGAACATTAACGAAAACACATTGGGACCCGGTGCTTTGTCACTACCACGATCCCAAATCGATTGTTTTATTTCAATAATATCGAATGGAGCCTCTAAGAAATTTCTATCTCCATCATAAATATGTTTTAAAATCGGGTTTACAAAGGCTGCCCTGTCCTTCCTATTCTCCTGAAATATATCTGTAAATAACATCCATGTTTCGTGCTTTATGGTGCCCACATCAGTAATCCATGCACCATTGATCATGAGACCTCGAACATTACATCTTCTATTCTTGATTTTAAGAGATTTGTGAACAAAACTTGAGTTTTAGTCCTCATCACGCACCCATTTGTTTTTGGTTTTTTGTATTAAGTCAAGTCTTGCCATATTTTCTATTTCAAGAACCCTGTGTTTGCACCCTCTTCTTTCAGACAATTCGATCTCAGTGAGAGTTCTATCTTCAGCAAGTAACTCAAACGCATCAATTTTCCGCTTTAAATCCAAAATAACTTTTTTTTCTTTGTCGAATTCGGTTCTCCTCCAACACTTGATGTCTTCCTTGACAAAACGCAGCTTATAAGAAAGGCATCTATCAGGTGCTCCTCCACCATCGATATTCTTCCATGCATTCACAACAATTTTGTCGAACCCATCACGTTGCAACGAAGAGTTAAAGAAACAAAAGGAGAGGGACAAAAATCCATGAAGCTAGTCCGAAGAAAAATAGGGGAATGGTCGAAGTATTCCTTGAAAAAGCAGTAACTGAAGCGGAAGGGAAATTAGCAATCAAGTTGGAGCACACCATAAATTGGTCTAGTTTACTGAGTTTGCAACCAACTTCGCAAAAGTAAGTGAATTTTCTGCCGCCCATATTCAAATCAAGAAGACCAGTGGTAGCGATAAAATTGTTGAAAGCGGAGGCAAATTGAGGACAAAAAAGCAAGTTCATCCGCTCGTCTGGCCTCCTGACTGCGTTGAAGTCCCCAAAAACAATCCAAGTTCTAGGCCTAGAAATCATCAGGTTGGAGATGTCTACCCAAAGTGACTTATTCGCAACAGGATCTTGTGGGGCATAAATGTTGAAGAAAATGGTTTCACCAATAATTCAGCTCTAATAGCCAACTACAACAAGAAAATGTCTCGATTTAATGGAGACAATGGCTTCGAACAAATTCTTATCCCAAAAGCTAACAAGAACTCTAGATAAACCCATCGACCCCTCAAACTCAAAACCAAGATTTTGGGATCCCCACCAATCGACAATATTTGTAGGAGGGAAGAGATACGAGATTCCTGCAGGCCACAAAAAGAAAATTCTTGTTCCAAACGCATCTTTTGAGCCAATCAGTTTTTTGGGGATCGGACAAACCCCTAATGTTGAGGGATAAAACATTCATTGACAACCGATATTTTCACCACCACCGTTTGGGGCTTTCAAGATAGACACATGGCCGTTGTCCAATTAAATACCCACATGATTTCAGATCTCGATGGTACGCTCCATCTCGCTAGAATAAGATGGAGAATTCTGTTGAGGGGAATTACCATGGTTCTCATCATGATACGAGGACTAAGACCCCAAAGCTTGCAGGTTTAGGTCCAAAGAGGAAAGCGGGGACCGATGGCTCGACATATCTAAACCCGATTTAGATTTAATATCCTGTGATTGCCTATCCATGAATTTCTTCTTTGTTCGACGACGTTTAAGGGTCGAATCACCCAACTCAAATTCTGGACTACTTGCAAGCCCAATTGGGGATCCACCCGAAACGTGCCTGGTAGAAAACTGATTAGGAATTACAATAGATGTCACAAGACCATTGACTTCACAGGGCCCACCGAATTGTGAATCACTTCATCAGCCTCCACATAATTGCACGTGTCACAATTTATGTCAACTTTGGGTTTTTGCTTGCCATCAAAAAAGGACTGCATGTGGGTAACCCACGAGAAGTCTCTTGGTGTTCCTTATGACATAAACGGCTACTCCATTCTCCCAGAAGCTTGGAGCGATGGCGCCTCTCCGTCCATAGCCGAAGGAAAAGGCCCACCCTGAGCATCGCCGACAAAGTTATCCAATTCCTAGGGATCAATTTTGCCTTCTTCCATCTCCAATTAAACATCCGAATCCGAGTCATCGTCATTCACGAATGTTTTGAATGGTTCATAGCCGTCATCAAACTCAAACACCCCAACTTTTTATGTGGAATCACTAAGTGTTGTAACTATATCGTCGTTCAGCCTTTTCCTGGAAGTAGTGAGAATACAAACTTTGTAAATGAAACATCAAGACGGTCCCAGAAAGAACCTCAATGAACAAGAACTTTCCCAAAAGACCTGGAAATGGTAGAGAAGTAGGATTCATCCCACTCTTGAATTGGTAACCCAATTATGTTGATCCAGACGATTCTTTCAAACCTCACACTATTATTACTGAAAAAGTCCACACGATTGAACCATTTCAACTAGATGCAACAATTGGCTTTGAACACCTCTGTTGCCCTCTCCGAATTGAACTTAAGAAGGATCTGCATGCATCCTAAATACTTAATCTCAGCAACATCGAAACCCTCAAGCGCAATTAGTGAAAGGAAATTGCAAAGAGAATCAAAACTTTTTGCTTCACCCACCACCGTGCATTTGTCCGTCCAAATCAATATTTCCTTAACTTCTGAGAGCAGCACGTGTTTCTGGGTAGCCACAGATCCCACACCCTTGGCAACATCAGTGAAAGACATAGAGTCACGATTTGCTGGTTTGACCGCATTAGGAGCAGCGAAGTCCTACCTATTTTTTACCACCTTAACGGTGGTACGGGGGTGCGTGGCAAGAATGGCCACAAGCTTTCTTCTGCGGCAACAAATTCCGTTCAGGCCCCTTTAAAGTTCATCAGGATTTTCAGGTTTCTCAAACTTGAAAGAAACCGAAGAAGGATCCGGAGGCGTCCCTCCTCCCTGCGAAATAGTCATCAGTTAACTTACCTAGCAATGCACGTGGTTTCCACAGGTCCTTTCTACACGCCTCTCCCGACGGATTATTGACGTAGAAGAAGATGATAGAAGGGTTTTCCGACCCACCGTTAAAGTTTCTCAACACCGGCTTTTGAAAACCTCTTCACTGGAAAAGCATTAAATATTACATACTATACCATATTTAGGTAATGTATTCAACAAAATGTGTATGTTTATACTGCACATATCTATGTTCAATACCAATGTTCTAAATAACGTAAGCCGTAACTTGGCAGCAATGTCAAGCCTCAAGCTTTTCCAAGCCTTGGCGAGCCACGTTGTTTGTCAGGCGTGACTTAAAGCGACAATTTTGTATATAATTAATATTTTTATATGTATTTTCAAATATTATTTATTTTTATACATATATATGAGTTAAGGCGACATTTTGGTAAAGCTTGACGACAGGTAGAAGCCTTGGAGCTATGGCGCGCCACGGCGGAACCATGTCGAGCTTTTTAGAACCTTGTTCAATAATGAACATGTATGAACGTGATCAATTTATGATATTTGTAAGAATATTCATACATTAACATTATCATATTGTATTAAATTTAAAAGTTCGTTTTTCTAATTATTAATGTTCATTAATGAACATAAACACATTGCATATATTTGATATTCATGTCTAATGGTCGTATTCATTAATGTTTAGTGTTGAACATGTATGAACATGAGCAACTTTTTAGTTTTTGTATAAATGTTTATTTTTATGAACATTAACACATTGCATGAAAATTATCTAATTAACCTACATTTACAAGTGAACACAAGAGAAGACATACATTTGATATTCATATCTAATCGAAACATTCATAAACATTCATACATGTTCAGTTATGAACATGTATGAACATGTATAATTTCTCGGTTTTGCAATAATATTTGGTTACGAACCTTAACCTTGAGACAAGCTATGTACATATATGAATATTCAGAAATTGACATATATGTATGTGCAAAAACGAATGTAGCCGTGTATTTTAGAAATATCCTACTATTTTGGATAATAATTAATTCATGAGATTTAATATATTTTATTATTTTAAAATAAATAATATTTTACATTTTACACTGATAAGGGATGTATGGATTCTCGAGAAGAGAGGAGCCATGGTGGTCCCCCCCGGACCGCCCGGATCCCACGAGTGAACCCTTAATGGATCTAAATTGATCCGAGGGTGAATAAGATGGTTCTATGGTTAAATGTGGTTCTATGTTGATCTCACCTATATATATATATATATATATATATATATATATATATATATATATATATATATATATATATATATATATATATATATATATATATATATATATATATATAACAAAATTAATTTATTGTTATTGCATTAATAGTATGTTTTAATATTAAAACTCTCCAAATTCCAATAAATGGTTATTTATAATTAAATCGGTACAATAAAAAATGTTTTTCATATTTATTGTACTTAATTGATATTTATGAGACGAAATTAAATAGAATTAAATATTTGAATTGTGTTTACTTAATTAAAAATTTTAATTTTCAAACATCTAATATATTAATATTCACAACACTTTTCTTTTAGCTATAAGTGTACAACCTCCATCTAAAATTTATGTATTGTCTATATTTTTTTTCACAAACACTTTAAACAATAAAATTCATTGTTTTTTTTTTCATGTTTTTGCCATATATTTTTTTTTATCAAGGTAAAGCCATAAAAAGACAATTATTGTTCATCTATTTTTTTATCAAATAAACTTCAAGTACATCAAATCCATAATCTTCTTCATGCTTGGGGTGTGTACTTATTTGATCAATGTGAACAGAAGTCATCAAAAGACACTTCTTGTTCATCTGCAATGTTATGAAAAGACAATTTTTTTCATCTCAAAATACCAAAAACTTTTGTATTGACTCATACACATAATAAACTTGTTTTGAAATTAATGAAAATAGTAAGAAAAAGATGTGGAAAAAATCAACCAAATCTATTTGAAACTTCTGCATTCTAATTTAGTGGAGATAACATAATAAAAATTTAAGAAAGCAAGTGTTTTTATATAGCCAAAATATCTCAAATAAAAAAACATTCAAGTAGCATAAGTTGAAAAGTTTGGGATTTTCAAACGAATATGGTTCAAGATAGATGGTCTATCTTGAAGCACATTCATTTGAATGATTTTATTTATAATAGATATATAGAAGTATATGATATATTATATTTTCTAAACATTTGTATCAAGAGTTGGATAAATCATAAGAGAAGACACCACACAAACGTCCAAACTCGAGAGCATAATTTGCATGTCAAAAAAAGGTAATATGAGTTTAGAGCCAATTTATTTGGGGAGAGACATAACCTATTTCATTTTTCATATGTATACCTTCAATTTCGAAGCTTTGAGTCTTAATATGACGAAAAAAACCCCAAACAGACACCTAGAGAGATAGGGTATCCAGAGAGACGTTGACAAGAAAAAAAGACATTATTATGTTCCAAATACTTCCATTAAGTCATACAAAAGAGCGGCTTAAAGTTGGGAAGGCTTTGTTCAAGCTTTTATCAAATTTCAAACATTATTATGTAAAAAAAACATATTACAATTACCATTGATGTGACATACCTCACTTCTTCAACTATTCATATTGGAATCATAAACGCTAGAACTACATGAAAACTTTCTGTGAAAAAAAAAATACTACAAATATACATATTTTTCAAAAAAAAAACTATACTGCAATATTTGAATCACAAAGCCTTCGACAACATGAAAGCTTTTTTTTGTAAGAAATGAATACTAATATAGCTACATATATATTAAAGTATGCAAAAATAAATTTCAAGCATTATTATCTAAAAAAAAGATATTATAATTACCATTGATGAGACATAACACATTTCTTTAACTCTTATATATAAATCGTAAATGTTTGAACTACATGAAAACTTTATATAAGAAAATACTACTAATATAACTATTATTACTATATATATATATATATATATATATATATATATATATATATATATATATATATATATATATAGGGTGAGGTTCAACAAAAAATCATAATTAACCAAGGAACCAAGGAACCAATCTTTTTTTCAACTTTTAGAACTTATTTTTTATCAAAAAAAAACTAAAAATACAGAAATTCATAACTTTTTATCCTTTTTCCAATGATATGAAATTTGATTTTTTTTTACGTCAAATTCACAATGTGAATCTTTGAAAGTTCACAATGTGAATCCGGATTCACACGGTGAATCCGAAAAATATTTTTCACATTCACAATGTTAATATATGAATTTAGATATTTTTAGATTTTTTTTTTGATAAAGAATAAGTTCTAGAAATTGAAAAAAAGATTTGGTTCCTTGAAGAACCAATAATTATGGTTCTCTATTGAACTTTTCCATATATATATATATATATATATATATATATATATATATATATATATATATATATATGTAACAACGTAAATTTCCAAAACAATTTTTCATTTTTAAAATATACTTTTATTCATAAGGTAATATCAAAATATAATGTATCCAATGTTATCATAACAAATCATATCCCAAAATCTCAAGACATAAACTCCATGAGTGTGTACGGATTATGCCGGCGCCTTCCCGCAATCCTCGCTAGAACCTGAAACAAATAACATAACAACTGTAAGCATAAATGCTTAGTGAGTTCCCCAAAATACCACATACGCACATACGCCACTCAAGGCTATAAGACCTTCCGGTCACTGTGTCTCAGAGGACTTCCGTCCCACAACCCTGGTAGACCTTCCGGTCCTACCCGTAATGACCTTCCGGTCCATATCATCTTGACCTTCCGGTCCATATCATAATGACGTTCCGGTCCTTAGCATTCATAATATACATAACACATCCATATCATATAACAGCATACAACACATACATCTCATAGCATATAAGACCTTCCGGTCACACATAGGTACCACTCTAGGTACAGTATAGTGAGAAGACTCACCTCGTACGAAGTCAGATAAACTCTCGTGCTTGACGTCCCGACCTAGCCTCCTCCTATCATACAAATAACATTCCTGATCAATACCCTCTCATAGCCTCATCTCTAAAGATTGGATAGAAGGCCATCCTACCCCTCCCTGAACTCTCCTGAATCAGCTTGAGCAAAACCCTAAGGTCAACTGAAGTCAACGGTCAAACATTGACCCGACTCGTCGAGTGCACATGGGCGACTCGGCGAGTCCATGCGGGTCCTCAGAATCCTTCTAGCCTCACTTGGCACGTCGAGTCATCCCTTCACTCGACGGGTTACACCTGTCACGAATCGCGGGGCAACCCTGACTCGACTCGTCGAGTCCACTTATGAACTCGGCGAGTAGCGTCCATGGCAACACTCAAATGACCTTCTGAGGTCAGATCCGCTTCTCTAATCTATAGATCTGATGTCCCTATCTACAATAATCACGTAAAGGTCCGACCTTTACACTCATGCAACGCATATAGGGCTCTCTTTGGTCAAATCATCTCTAAAAAGGCAACCTAAGATCATTTCTTCCATGGAACAACATAAAGCAGGTTGGATAAGGCTCTTTGGACCTATAAAGGTCCAGATACAGAGTCTAACACTCAAAGGGACAATATACTCATCATTTCAAGCCAACAAAAGGGTATAGAAAACCCTAAATTCAAGGATCTCATACTAAACAGAAGAAGGGATCGATTTACTACCTCAAAGTTGCATATCCAAGCTGGAAATCCACAGAATAGCAATCCCCTTGACCTCCTCTTGCTGGAAACACCTTCTTCTTTGCAAATCACACTAATAAGGATCAAAAAGGCTCTCTCTTTTATACCACTCGTTCAAGCTCTCTAGGGTTTCTCTCTGGACTAGTAGCCGCAAATGAGGGCTTTAAGGACCCTTAAATAGGGCACAGGCCCAAAGATTTAGGGTTTCTGTCCACAGCGCGGACTCGTCGAGTCCACCCATCGACTCGTCGAGTCCCTTCATTAATCCAGTCAGCAAATCGCGATCCTACTCGACGAGTCTAGGCGTCAACTCGTCGAGTCCCTCCTCATAACTCAAAATAAATGAATAACATAGAATACCTGGGAATCCGGATGTTACAATTCTCCCCCACTAGAATCAGACTTCGCCCTCGAAGTCTCGCTCGGCAAACAACTCTGGATGCTGCTCCCGCATCTTTAGCTCCGGCTCCCAAGTCAGCTCGGACCCTCTTCGATGTTGCCACTGGACCTGAACCAGGGGCACCTCCTTGTTCCTCAGAACCTTGATCTTTCGATCCAGGATCGCGATCGGTCTCTCAACATAATTCAGGCTCGCATCCACCTGAATATCCTCCAGCGGCACCACCGCCGACTCGTCGGCTATACACTTCCTCAACTGAGACACGTGGAAGGTATCATGAATCTGGCTCAACTCCACAGGTAGCTCCAAACGATACGCTACCCTGCCCACCCTCGCGGTCACCCTGAACGGACCAATGTACCGGGGCCCCAGCTTGCCCCTCTTCCTGAATCAGATCACTCCTTTCCAAGGAGACACCTTCAGGAGTACGAAGTCTCCCACCTGAAACTCAAGCTCGGATCGTCGCATATCCGCATAACTCTTCTGGCGACTCTGAGCTCTGAACAACCTCTGCCTGACCTGCTGTATCTGCTCAGTCGTCTGAAGCACTATCTCAGTGCTACCCATCACGCGCTGCCCTACCTCTCCCCAGCAAATGGGAGTCCGACATCTCCTCCCGTACAACAACTCGAAGGGAGGCATACCAATACTCGAATGGTGGCTGTTGTTATAGGAAAACTCAACCAACGGCAAGTACGTGTCCCAACTTCCTCCGACGTCCAACACACAAGCTCGAAGCATGTCCTTGAGCGTCTGAATCGTCCGCTTACTCTGTCCGTCCGTCTGTGGGTGGTAGGCGGTACTGAAATGCAACCTCGTACCCAACTCCTCATGGAACTTCTTCCGGAACCAGGAAGTGAAACGTACATCTCGATCTGACACAATCGAGATCGATACTCCATGATGTGATACCACCTCTCTCACATACAACTCATCCAGCCTCTCTGCGGAAGAGCTCTCACTGATAGCAAGGAAGTGAGCGCTCTTTGTCAGCCGGTCAACAATCACCCAAATTGTATCGACACCCCTAGAGGTCCTTGGCAATTTGGTGATAAAATCCATGGAAATTTGTTCCCACTTCCACTGGGGAACCTCAAGTGGTTGCAACTTGCCATGCGGACGTTGGTGCTCGGCCTTAACCCGGCGACAGGTCAAGCACCTCTCAACGAACCACGCAACATCCCTCTTCATACAGGGCCACCAATAGTCTTTCTTCAAATCCAAATACATCTTAGTGGCTCCGGGATGGATCGAGAACCTCGATCTATTCGCCTCCTGCATCAGAATGGTACGTGCCCCGCCTGTATACGACACCCAAATCCGACCTTGAAAGGTCATCAGCCCTCGGCTATCGGTAACAAACTCAGTCACGTGCCCGATTACCCGCTCCCTCTTGCGGTTCTCTAGTATTACAGACTCTGCCTGGGCCTCCCGAATGGTGTCCAACACCGGAGTCATCACCTTTAATCGCATACAAGTGTCTCGAATCGGGGCACTCTCTACCCTACGGCTCAGAGCATCAGCTATGACATTAGCCTTGCCCGGGTGGTACAGGATCTCACAATCATAATCCTTTACCACATCCAACCATCTCCTCTGGCGCATATTCAGTTTGGTCTGATCCATCAAATACTTCAAACTCTTGTGGTCCGTGTATATGGTACACCGAACCCCATACAGATAGTGACACCAGATCTTGAGGGCGAACACCACTGCCCCCAACTCCAGATCGTGGGTGGGATACCTCGTCTCATGAGGCTTCAGCTGCCCCGATGCATACACTATCACATGCCCTCTCTACATAAGCACCGCCCCCAACCCCGATATCGATGCGTCGCAGTACACCACAAAATCCTGCATTCCCTCTGGAAGGGATAACACCGGGGCTTCGCACAACCTCTGGTGAAGAGTCTCAAACGAGGTCTGCTGCTCCGGACCCCACGAAAAAGCAACGCCCTTCCGGGTCAACTTGGTGAGAGGCACGACAATCTTGGAGAAATCTCTGATAAATCTCCGATAGTAGCCGGCCAACCCCAGAAAACTCCTAATCTCGATGGGTGATCTCGGTACCTCCCAACTCATCACAGCCTCAATCTTGGCCGGATCGACCAATATCCCATTCTGGTTAACGAGATGCCCCAAGAACTGGACCTCCCGTAACCAGAACTCGCACTTGGAGAATTTGGCATAGAGCCTCTCCGATCTCAAAACTCCGAGAATCTCTCTCAGATGCTCCTCATGCTGCTCTCTAGATCTCGAATACACCAGAATATCGTCGATGAATACAATTACCGACCTGTCCAACATCGGTCTGCATACCCTGTTCATGAGATCCATGAACGCTGCTGGTGCATTGGTGAGCCCAAAAGGCATCACCACAAATCTATATTGGAGAACGTCTTTTGGATAGCCTCATCTCGCACCCTCATATGGTGATATCCAGACCTCAAATCTATCTTGGAGAACCAAGATGCTCCCTGCAACTGATCGAACAGATCATCAATCCTCGGTAGTGGATAACGGTTCTTGACCGTCAACTTGTTCAACTCCCGGTAATCAATGCACATCCGGTGTGAACCATCCTTTTTCTTGAAAAAAAGGATCGGTGCTCCCCAAGGTGAGCTACTCGGTCTGATAAATCCTTTCCCCAAAAGCTCCTGAAGCTGTGAGGATAACTCTTGCATTTCTGGTGGCACAAGGCGATAGGGCGCCTTGGCGATAGGCGCCGCTCCCGGAACTAAATCGATGTGAAATTCCACTTGCCTCTCGCGAGGCACACCCAGCAACTCCTCGGGGAAAATATCCGGGAACTCACGTACTATCGGCACATCACTAATCGAACCCGGCCCCTCTGCGGCCACCCGTGAATCCATCACATAAGCCACAAACCTTCTACAGCCCTGCTGTAGGCTCCGCCTCGCTCTAGCAGCCGAACAAAATGCTGACCCCGAACTGGTACCCTTGCCGTACACCGTAAGTAATCCCCCACTAGGGTCTCGTATCGTCAACAATTGTCGCTCGCAGTCTATAACAGCCCCAAATCGGCTCAACCAATCCATGCCCACTATGACACACACGTCCCCCATCGCAATCGGGACTAGATCTATCGGGAACTCAACACCGAAGATCTCGAGTACACATCCTCGAATCACATCCGTAGCATACACCGCTTGCTCGTCAGCTATGGAAACTCGTAGAGGTCGACTCAACGCCTCCCGCTGGATACTGATGTGCTGACTAAACGCTAACGACACAAATGACCGACTCGCACCCGAGTCAAATAACACCAAAGCAAGTACAGAACTCACAACAAAAGTACCTATGCATATCATAATATAAGCACAATATCTCTCAACATAAATAAATGAAAGAATACATACCAGCCACGACATCGGGCGCTGCGTGGACCTCCTCCGCTGTCAACTGGAAGGCTCTCCCGCGAGCCTTCGGTGCCTCGGCCTTCATCGGCCGAACCTCAGTAGCTCGCACGGCAGCAGGGGCAGATCCCTGCGGTGCTCCCTGTGCTGTCCCCCGCAGCTGCGGACACTCGGCCTTCCGGTGTCCGGTTTGGTTGCAATGCAAGCAAACCATGAACCCATTGGGGCAATCCTTGGCTATGTGCCCCTCCTTGCCACATTTGTAGCAAGCACCTGATCGACAAACCCCATCATGTCCCTTGCCGCACTTCCCACAAGTGCGGCCCTTCTGGCCTCCAGATCTCGAATCGGCGGGCTTTGCCCGCTTGGCTGCCGGCTGAGACTGTGCCGGCCGCCGGTCCCTCCACTGAGACTCAGCCTCCTCCCGGGCCTGAGTCTCCAGATCAATCTCCCTCTTCCGGGCACTTGCCTGGAGCTCAGCAAATGTCCGGTATGATGAGTTCGCCACGAACTGGCTGATATCCCTCCTCAAAATGCTCAAGTACCGACTCATGCGTGCCTGCTTAGATGACACGTTCTCAGGGCAAAACAACGCCCTCTCATGGAACATCCGTGTGATGACGGTCACTGACTCCGTCCCCTGCTTGAGGGACAAAAACTCCTGTGCCAACCGTTCCCTCTCCACCGGGAGAACGTACTCGTCTCTGAACATGATGGTGAACCTCTCCCAGGTTACCTCCGAAATCTCTGCAAGAGTGAAGTTCGCCGTCACAAACTTCCACCAGTCCTTCGCTCCCAAGCGAAGCTGGTTTAGTGCAAACCAAACCCTCAAATGCTCCGGACACGAACAGGTGTAGAAGCATCCCTCGATATCAGATTCCATCTCATCGCAGCAATCGGATCCTGCGTCCCATCAAACTCCGGTAGCTTCGTGTTGCTGAACTCCCAGAACAACATCGAGTCACCCCCCTGAGGTCTAGCAACAGCAACAACTGGAGTAGCTGCAGCAGCCGCAGCCTCAGTAACCGTTGCGTACCGCTCATCAAAGGTCTCGATCAATGTGGTCTTGATAGACCCAAACATCTCCAAAATCTCGGCTCGGATCGCCGCAGCCACCTCATCGTGGATCATCTGACGAAGCTCCTCGTCACTCATGCCGCTCGTCTCAGGTCTGTGGCGTATCCCAACCATGATGTCTCTGTAATACAAACATAAAATATCAGAGACTCGCTCGAGTATACTCGCACTCGATCACTCAACCCTACTTGTTCCCTAATACCCTAAGGATTCTTACTTGGACTGCGCACTGATCCGGTGTCTTCAGTAGTACCGGCCCTATACTACCGTCCACACCGCATCAGTATTCACCCCAAGTCCACCTCTTAGGATCCCAGATCACAAGTACTCTACATCTCGCTAGCATAGGCTACCCTTCGGTAGACCTCTCATAAGCTCCTCACTGCTACCTACTCACTCTCAAGCATCTCATAGCAGCAGAAATCTTCCTAGGCTAAGGCATCACAAATCAGGCCACTCTAGTCCTAATATGAATACCTGGCCTACTCTAGCATGCGTAACATATCATAACATAACTCATAACACATAATGTAAGGGTATTTTGGGAAATCACCGTTCGGGCGTTGGCTGATCGTACACACTGGTTCCTTCTGTTTTTCTCAAATTCTTTTACTTTTTAGAAAATTGTTTATTTTATGAAAAACTTTCTCAAATCCTCAGCTTGAGTTCAAATACACTCGAAGGTGCATCCGAATCCCTCAAACGAAGACTCTGATACCAACTTGTAACAACGTAAATTTCCAAAACAATTTTTCATTTTTAAAACATACTTTTATTCATAAGGTAATATCAAAACATAATGTATCCAATGTTATCATAACAAAACATATCCCAGAATCTCAAGACATAAACTCCATGAGTGTGTACGGATCATGTCGGCGCCTTCCCTTGATCCTCGCTAGTACCTGAAACACATAACATAACAACTATAAGCATAAATGCTTAGTGAGTTCCCCAAAATACCACATACGTACATACGCCACTCAAGGCTATAAGACCTTCCGGTTACTGTGTCTCAGAGAACTTCCGTCCCACGACCCTGGTAGACCTTCCGGTCCTACCCGTAATGACCATCCGGTCCATATCATCTTGACCTTCCGGTCCATATCATAATGACCTTCCGGTCCTTAGCATTCATAACATACATAACACATCCATATCATATAATAGCATACATCACATACATCTCATAGCATATAAGACCTTCCCGTCACACATAGGTACCACTCTAGGTACAGTATAGTGAGAAGACTCACCACGTACGAAGTCGGATAAACTCTCGTGCTTGACGTCCCGACCTAGCCTCCTCCTATCATCGAATAACATTCCTGATTAATACCCTCTCATAGCCTCATCTCTAAAGATTGGGTAGAAGGCCATCCTACCCCTCCCTGAACTCTCCTGAATCAGCTTGACCAAAACCCTAAGGTCAACTGAAGTCAACGGTCAAACTTTGACCCGACTCGTCGAGTGCACATGGGCGACTCGGCGAGTCCATGCGGGTCATCAGAATCCTTCTAGCCTCACTTGGCATGTCGAGTCATCCCTTCACTCGACGGGTTACACCTGACACGAATCGCGGGGCAACCCCGACTCGACTCGTCGAGTCCACTTATGAACTCGGCGAGTAGCGTCCATGGCAACACTCAAATGACCTTCTGAGGTCAGATCCGCTTCTCTAATCTATAGATCTGCCCTCCCCATCTACAATAATCACGTAAAGGTCCGACCTTTACACTCATGCAACACACATAGGGCTCTCTTTGGTGAAATCATCTCTAAAAAGGCAACCTAAGATCATTTCTTCCATGGAACAACATAAAGCAGGTTGGATAAGGCTCTTTGGACCTCTAAAGGTCCAGATCCAGAGTCTAACACTCAAAGGAACAATATACTCATCATTTCAAGCCAATAAAAGGGTATAGAAAACCCTAAATTCAAGGATCTCATACTAAACAGAAGAAGGGATCGATTTACTACCTCAAAGTTGCAGATCCAAGCTGGAAATCCACAGAATAGCAATCCCATTAACCTCCTCTTGCTGGAAACACCTTCTTCTTTGCAAAATCACACTTATAAGGATCAAGAGAGGCTCTCTCTCTTATACCACTCGTTCAAGCTCTCTAGGGTTTCTCTCTCTGGACTGGTAGTCGCAAATGAGGGCTATAAGGACCCTTAACTAGGGTACAGGCCCAAAGATTTAGGGTTTCTGTCCACAGCGCGGACTCGTCGAGTCCACCCATCGACTCGTCGAGTCCCTTCATTAATCCTTCGCGATCCTACTCGACGAGTCTAGGCGTCAACTCGTCGAGTCCCTCCTCATAACTCAAAATAAATGAATAACATAGAATACCTGGGAATCCGGATGTTACAATATATGGGGGTTCAATTGAGAGAAAAAGATTGAGAATGGAGGACTCAATCATACCAACAGAAATGGACAAGTGTATATACATGAGTTTTCCAAAAAAACATGTTTCCTTAAACTTTTCTAATCATTACCTTAACATAGACAAAAACATAGTTTTTTTTTAATTTTTAAAGAGATATTTTTAACGAAAAACGATTTTAATTATATCAAAATACGTAATTTGTTTTCTATAAATAGACATCCATATTGATATAGTGTTAACAATAAATAATATATATATATATATATATATATATATATATATATATATATATATATTATAGTTTCAGCTCTCGTTATTCATAACTGAATAAAAATTCATCAAATTTTTATTATAGTACTGCTGGGACCAGGATCCTTACTATATCCAGGACCGTCAAATATCCAGGATCCTTAGCTACATCAGGATCCCGACTAATTACCATTATTATTTTTATCAATATTTATAACGGTCATATTTTATCTATAACTTACACGTGTGCAGAAGTAGTCAAGGGAAGACCAATTCTCAACGAAGAATTATCTCAACTATGCTAAAGACTCGGAATACTTGGTCAAATAACGTTCATGAAGCTGGTCATAGAGGATCCCGGATATATCGGACATCTCGTTGGCTAGATTAGACTATAAATTGACATAATCTGCACACAACACACTGTTCTTTAGCTTAAGCTTACTCTATTAAATTCCCTACTTATTCTTACTAAAAACTCACTGTAATCTTTATTTTATATCAATAAAATCATCAAGGCAGGTGATCATAATCACCTCCCAAGGTTTTATGCCGGAGATCCTAGTAAGGATCATGGGCTTTCCTTGTAAACCATCGTGTCACTTTCTTTTACCATCTGCTATTAAACAATCTGAACATCACAACCTCTCATTCAATTTGGTTCATTGGTACTTGTGTAATTTTTGATCAAAACAATTTGGCGCCCACCGTGGGGCCGTGGTGTTCAAAATCCTCGAAAAAATCATGTCTACACAACCGATCCTCTCTTCGTCCTCTGATCCTTCTATTCCAACCAAAAGCCTACCAAATCCTCCGAGTGGACCCCCCACTCAGAGGAAAATGCCTGACGCTTCCAAGAAAAGCACCCCCATAAATCGCTAATCCAGGAAGTTTGGGATCCTCATGGCTCTAGGATCCGACTGCCTCAGTCACTACTGTAGAACTTTTCGTTATGATGAGGAAAATGACGCAACAGGTGACCCAACAGTAGGAGGAGAATTGAGCACTACTCAAAGAAGTGGAGAGGATGAAGGTGGAATTTCAGAAATCCCAGGAAACTACGCCCACAGTTGTGCAACCAAGGATCCTGGACTTCAATAATGCAGGATCCTCAAAAAATCGCCAGAAGGACACAATTCCTACCACTGTGGCATCATCCTGGGGGGCAATTATGGAAAACCAAGAATCCATGATCAATGATCTCAATGAGCTTTTCAACACTCCTAGAAACCTTGACTCTAGTAACTTCTTAAACAACAATACTACTAATACTAACTACACTAATGTTAATGCGGGAATAAACCCGAACATGGCTAGGGAACTTCAACAATTAAGACAAATGATCTCCAGTGTACCCGGAGTGGTCTAATCAATACCAGAAGCATCCCCTACAAGCCACAGGATCTCAAGATTTTCTCCTGCGATAGCCGATACCGAAGTTCCTAAGCGCTTCCAAACTCCTAACATGAAGCTATACGATGGGACTATAGATCCTGAAGAGCACATAGCCCACTACAGAGAAAGGATGGAGATCATTCCTATCCCAGGGCACTTGAAGGAAGCTTCCCTATGCAAAGGCTTTGGTTCGACCCTTACAGGATCAGCCCTCAAATGGCTACTAAACGTTCCCCCATACTCTATTACTTCATTTTCACACTTAGTCAATATCTTTAATAACCATTTTTCTTGCAGCAGAACCTTCGAGAAGATCACTAATGATCTCTACCAGGTGGTTCAGGATCCTAAGGAAAAACTTAGGGACTTTATTAACAGGTTTGGCAGGGAAGCTCTGAGCATCCCTGTTGGTGCATGGAAATGCTCCACAAATAATGAGTGTTTATTAGGTTGTATTTTCCCTTTATTGTATTTATGGTGTAAATACTCTCCCTCCTATATAAAGGGAGAGTTGGTCATATCTTATTAGTTAGCTAGCTCATTTTACTTTTCTTAGAGATTACTTTTCTCACAATGTAATCTCTAGAGAGAGAGAAAGTGGTGGGTTCTCCCACCCAGGGAGAGTTTCTCTCCCACCATGTTCTTCATGCAATATTATTATTATTCTCTCTTGTTCTTAGTCTTCTTCAACGAACTCATAATATGTTCTTCGTGTTCATACTTACAAAAACACAATTAATCTCGAGATATCTTACTCCACATTCACCGTTCGTTATAAAAATGGGTCTCTACAATTGGTATCAGAGTTGTACCTTGAAGATCTCACGATTAGTTCAAGGGAACGACTCCCGTTCGGTGATTATCTTGTGATTTTTCCGTGTTTCTGCAAGAAAAAAAATTTCGGGTTTCTTACCGGAATTTTTTTTATGAAGTTCGTTCTTAGTTCTATTTTCTGGGTGATTCCTACTTAATAAATAAATTGTTGCTGCTGCTGCTCGTTTCTATTTATTGCTGGAAGAAGATGTTCTTAAAAGTTATTATTATTTTGCTGTTGAAGAAATGAAGAATATTTGGTGAAGAAATTAATTTTGTGGTCTCCAAAAGGTTGAAGAAATTGTTCCAGGAGCTCTTTTTTCTTGGATGAGAAGACACAAATTTAATAGGCTTATTTTCAAGAGAAGTGGATTTTATTTTTCCCAGCAACTTTTTCTTCACAAGAGGTATAAAGTTTCTATTCTCCTAACTTTTCCTACTGTGAATCTAATGTTGAAGACCATTTGGACGTAAATTATGTTTGTGAAAATCATTTTGTCCTTTTTGCTCTTTTGGGTAAAGAGTAATTCACTCATATTTGCCTTCCCAAGCAAAAACCATGTGACATTGTCCTTTCCCATCACCTTTTGTCCCCTAAAAACCCCATGCACACTCTTCTTTTTGCCTTCCCAAGACCACATGTTGACTTAAAATGCTTTATAAAAACATTCCCTTATTAAAATATGAATAAATGGCCTTTGAGGTACCATTTTTCATGAAAAAATAGCATTTTTCGTCACCTGTTCAGCCCGTCTCAGCCCCCCGGACCGCAGCCAAAAACTGCCTACCGGAGCCTCCTTAGAAGCCTACCCGCAGCCACTTCTTAGCCTTGATCCGAGGTCCTCTCAGGTCCTATCCGCAGCCTCGGATGACTGCTGATGGACCGCATCCACCTTCCTTGCTAATGAACCGCAGTCAGACCGCAACTATCCTTCCCAGCTCGGACCGCAGGCTTCTTCCTCCGGTTCGGACCGCAACGCTCCTTCTGATGCTTCGTCCGCAGTGGCTTCCCGGCTCGCACCATCAGCAGCCAGCTCCCTCTATCCGCAGCCTAGCCCCATCCGCACCCAACCCTTCCCACCGCAACCCACTCCATCCGCAACCACCTCCCACCCAGGCCACCCTCTCTCATCCGCAACCTCCTAGACCCGCAACTCTCCTCCTAGACTTCGTATCTCCTCTCATCTCCCTCTCTTCAGCCCCCCTCCCCTCCTCCTTCCTTCTTTCTTCAGCTCCCCCTTCCTCCTCCTCCTCCCCCCTCCTTTCCACCTTCTTTTTCCTCTCCTCCCCTCCTTTTTCTCCCCTCCTTTTTTCAAGACTTTATTTTTTTTTATTCAGATTTTTTTTCTGCGTTATTTTTTTTAATTAATTTTTTTTTCAGCCAATTTTTTTTTATTTAGCCAATTATTTTTTTTAACACCAATTTTTTTTATTTAGACAATTATTTTTTTTAACACCAATTTTTTTTATTTAGCCAATTATTTTTTTTAACACCAATTTTTTTTATTTTAGCCAATTATTTTTATTTAGCCATTTTTTTTATTAAAACCAATTATTTTTTTTACACCAATTATTTTTTTTAACACCAATTTTTGCCACAACCGAACCTTGGATTGTCACATTAGTTCATTTCATGCCGGTTATTATTGGAAGAATACTCCTACCGCAGTCGGACTTCATATTATTTTAGTGATGCTTGCACCGCAACGGCGATTGATCAACAAAGTTGTTTCGCATTCTTCACTTTATGAGATTTTATGACTTGTCGCTCTTGATTTTTGGTTGACGAATCATGTATCTTGAGCATGTGGACTTTATTCTCTATTGAAGACCACTTCAAGTGTTCCGACACCGCAGTTTGGATATTTGGATATATTTTTGGCACAACAGATTATTCTCAGAACAGCTTCAGCAACTATGTCACCCGCCTCCTCATGACCGCAAGAGTATCTCTTTTACTCTTTCTCGTGTCTTATCGAGACCCTTCATACATCTAGGGAGAGCTTCTCTATTAGCTCTTGGTATCCGACACTCTCCATCCGATGATTTGTTGATTTTTGATATTCGGTTATTGATTATCAAAAATAGGGAGAGAATATCATCTGGATTTGGTTATTATGATTGTTTGAGTTTGGATTTTGAAGACTTCTGAAGACGATTATTTATTTAGTGATGCGATGTGACACTTCTTTTTGGTCTTTACGGATCAAATTTTTGGCATTACTCGATGTTTTCCGATTCAGATTATTTATTATTCGGACTCTACCACAGGATGATTTTGTGTTCGCATCCGGTTCAGATCTTATGGTTTCACGAGTTTGGATTTGTGATATGTTGAAGACGAAGATTATTTTGGCATTGTGACGTGGAACTTATTTTTGGTCCTTGGATCAAATTTTCGACATTGCTAGACCATGTTTTTGGACTCACATTATTTTTATCCGGACTTCATTTTATGGATGCTTCACATTTTTAGCTGGTTATTCTTTGAAGAATTTCGGTGTATTATGATTCGATAACTCGAGATGTTTTTCAGACTTTTGAAGCCGAAGTGTTTCTTTTATTGGATCTTCTACTTGCTCATGGTGACCTCCTTCTTCGGGTGATTATGACTGGTTTGAAGATTTGGATCTTATTTTTTTTCTGCTTCATTGGTTGTGCTTTGAAGCCGAAGACCTTCATTGTTAGAGATTCATGGCCAATTTCAGACTTCACAGACACTTCAGAGTTTCAGAGACATTTCAGCACTTGATTTCATTTTATTACCACACTTGCTAGTCGGATTACTGTATTATAGCCTTATATCACTTATTGGATCTCTCATCATTTGTAAGCATTTAGGGAGAGAATGTTGGTGCATGGAAATGCTCCACAAATAATGAGTGTTTATTAGGTTGTATTTTCCCTTTATTGTATTTATGGTGTAAATACTCTCCCTCCTATATAAAGGGAGAGTTGGTCATATATTATTAGTTAGCTAGCTCATTTTACTTTTCTTAGAGATTACTTTTCTCACAATGTAATCTCTAGAGAGAGAGAGAAAGTGGTGGGTTCTCCCACCCAGGGAGAGTTTCTCTCCCACCATGTTCTTCATGCAATATTATTATTATTCTCTCTTGTTCTTAGTCTTCTTCAACGAACTCATAATATGTTCTTCGTGTTCATACTTACAAAAACACAATTAATCTCAAGATATCTTACTTCCGCATTCACCGTTCGTTACAAAAATGGGTCTCTACAATCCCCAACATTGAGATGACCACCGTTATGGAAGCTTTTAAAATGGGATTAAGAAAGGATTCACCCTTCTATGAAGACCTTGTGATGACCCCATGCAAAAGATTGGATGAAGTCAGGTGTCGGGCGTTGAGGTTCATAAGTCTCGAAGAGGATAAAGAGATCTAGAAGAGAAGCAACCCTTCGGATCAATATGAGAACCCCAACAGGAAGACCGAATCCTCGACTCAAAGATCCTACAAATCGAAGCCCTATTCCAAACCGGATCATCATAGGGTTAATGCCCTTGAAGATGGAGGAGAAGAAGAAGAGCTTCCTAAAATCACTGACTATTGTTTTTCTGTGGATGTTTCAGGTGTAATTCATGCTATGCAGGATCTTGGAGATAAAGCAAGATGTCCAAAGAAAGACAGCAAGTCCACCGCTAGGAAAGACAAGTCCAAATGGTGTGCTTACCATGAAGACTTTGGCCACATGATAGAGGACTGCATAGCTCTACGAAAAGAAATCAGCTACCTCCTTAGCAAAGGACACCTCAAAGAGATCCTCGGGAGAAAAGGAGAAAAACCCAAGGAGAACAGCCAGGATGATCACAGGATCCCGGAGAAACCAGGATCTCCACCCTCTGACGCTAAGATAATTAACGTTATCTCAGGCGGATCTAAAATATGTGGTACCTCTTATTCTCAGGAGAAAATACACGCCAAGGTCTCCAAAACAGAAAAGGAGGATAGGCCACGAAATTATACCATGGTTAGCAGTGAAAAAGAAATTACATTTGACGAGACTGATAGGGAAGGAATTCAGGATCCTCACCATGATAGACTCGTGATAACACTATACATGGCCAACCATTTCGTCGGAAGGATCCTCATTGACGGAGGATCCTTGGTCAATATCGTACTCCTAGACGCGCTGAAAAGAATGAACATCCCAGAATCAGAGATAGTTAGAAGATCCTCAGTCCTCATACGATTTAGCGGGGAAACAAAACACACAGTTGGAGAAATAAAGCTACCAATATACATAGAAGGGGTAAACTCCATACCAAATTTTTGTTTTATTGATACCCTGTCTTCTTATAATGTGACACTAGGTAGACCATGGATCCAGGAGATGAAAGCGGTTCCATCAACATACCATTAGTGTGTGAAGATGCCCACTCCATGGGGGACTGTGAAGATCATCAGAGATCAACAAGAATCGAAAGAATGCTACAAAACCTCTATGAAATCTACGACCAAACCCCAACAAGCATAGGAATTAAGGCAGGGGCATGCCATGTTCTAGAGAAAAAGGAACAAGACATATAGGAAGTGCCCCTGGGCATCGAGGATCCTGAAGCTAAAGTCCTCATAGGATCCTCAATGCCTGAGAAGATCGAGCAGAATCTACTGAATTTCTTAAGAACTAGAAGCAAGACATTCGCATGGAAACACGAAGATATGACAGGTATAGACAAGAGTATTATTACTCATAAACTTAATATTGATCCTTCTTTCAGCCCAATACACCAAAAGAGAAGGAAGTTTGCACCCGAAAGGAATCAAATCATCCAAGAGGAAGTAGAGAAGCTCCTCAAAACATGGATGATCAAGGAAGTAAAGTTCCCAAGATGGCTAGCTAACGTGGTTGTCGTAAAAAAGAAAAACGGCAAATAGAGAGTGTGTGTAGATTACACGGATCTCAACAAGGCTTTTCCTAAGGATCTTTTCCCTCTACCACATATTGACTCTATGATAGATGCGACGACTGGCCATGAACTCCTGACCTTCATGGATGCTTCAGCAGGATTCCAACAAATCCAAAATGGAACCATTAGACCAAGAAGATATTGCATTCATAACACCAACATGTATATATTGTTACACCGCAATGACTTTTGGTCTTAAAAATGCAGGTGCAACATATCAAAGATTGGTGAATCGGATGGTCAACGACAAACTGGGGGACACCATGGAAGTTTATATTGACGACATGGTAGTGAAGTCGATGAAAGCCGAAGATCACCTTAGAGACCTCAAGGAAGCGTTTGACATCCTGGACGAGTACAATATGAAGCTGAACCCACTCAAATGTCACTTTGGAATGAAGTCAGGCAAGTTCCTTGAATACATGGTAACCAGAAGAGGGTTAGAAGCAAGCCCAGAACAAATAAAAGCAATCATGGAACTAAGATCCCCATCTTCAACAGAGGACATCCAAAGGCCAACCGGAAGAGTAGCAGCACTCAACAGGTTCATTTCAAGATCCTCAGAAAGGTGAAAACCCTTTTACGATATCTTGAAAAAGAACAAGAAATTTGAGTGGAAGGAGGAAAACGAGAAAGCCTTCCATGAACTCAACAAATATCTAAGCTCTGCTCCACTACTAGTGAAACCTACAGATGGAGAACCACTTATTCTCTACCTCTCAGTATCCTCAAATGCGGTAAGTGTTGTTTTGGTCAAGGATCTTAACGGGGAGCAACATCCTATCTACTATGTAAGTAAAAGTCTCCTGGATCCTGAAACCAGGTACTCTCATCTCGAAAAATTAATTCTTGCCTTAGTAACTGTTTCTACCAAATTAAGACACTACTTTCGAAACACACACTATACATGTAAAAACTAACTATCCTATCAAGAATGTCATGAGAAAACTAGAAATGTCAGGAGGGATGGCAAAATGGTCGGTGAAGTTAAGCATATTTGTGGCTGACTGTAGTGATGATCTACAAAACAAAGTAGACATGGATGCCAAGCGACTCCTAGAAGATGAACACATGGGAAGATGGACATTGTTCACAGATGGAGCTTCAAATCAGAAAGGAACAGGTCTAGGGATCATACTAAAGTCGTCACAGGGGGATATCATACCCCAGGCAGTTAGTTATGAATTCAACACTACCAACAACGAAGCAGAATATGAAGCACTCATCATGGGACTACAATTAGCCAAGGACCTTCAAATCAAGGATCTTCAGGTATTTGTTGATTCTTTATTACTAACCAATCACTATAATGGATCTTATGCAGTGAAAGGTGAAAAATTAGCATTATACCTAGAGATCCTCAAAAAATTAGCTTCTGATTTCGAAAACTTTAGCCTAACCCAAGTTCCCGGAGAGGAAAACACAGAAGAAGATGCATTAGCCAATTTAGGATCCTCCCTTAGGATCCCACCAAAGACGAAGATTCCTATAACTCACATAATAACCCTAGCCATAGAAACCCTCTCCGACAAGTCAGAAGATTCTAAGCGTCCGACAAGCATAGCTGCTATTGAAGATCCTGACCCTAGGATCCTTCCTAAAAGGGATCCTGACGAACAGGATCCTCAAAGAAGTCCACGATCATGGACCCGACCCATTATGAAATATCTCCAAAATGGCACAATCCCGACAGGAGAAAAAAGTGAAAGAGCATTCAGGACGAGAGTCTCAAGATTTGTGTTAATCCAAGGTAAAATTTACAAAAAATCTATGGCAGGTCCATACCTAAGATGCTTGGAAGATCCTGAAGCTGCAGAAGTCTTAAAGGATATACACGGAGGAGATTATGGCAATCACACCGAGGGCAGATCCTTATGCTCCAAAATACTGAGAACAAGATACTACTCGCCAACCATAAAGAAAGACTCATTTCTACATGCTAAAAAATGTGATGCTTGACAAAGACACAGCAACATCCTGCACCAACCGGCAGAAACTCCACATCCTATTATCTCCCCGTGGACATTCATGAAATTGGGGATGGATATTGTAGAAAAATTACCAGTAGCCCCGGGAGGAAAAGTCTTCATGTTGGTGATGACTGATTACTTCTCCAAATGGATCGAAGATGAAGCCTTCGTCTAGGTGAGAGACAAAGAGGTAGTATCATTTATTAAACGTAATATCTTGACCAGGTTCGGGATCCCGGCTGAAATCATTGCGACAATGGATCCTAATTTATTGGCAAAAGAACAAGAGACTTTTGCACAAGCTGGGGGATCAAAATGATAATGACCACTCCTGTTCATCCCCAAGCTAATGGT
The DNA here is from genome assembly GCF_052849685.1 of Lactuca virosa. Taxonomy (NCBI): domain Eukaryota; kingdom Viridiplantae; phylum Streptophyta; class Magnoliopsida; order Asterales; family Asteraceae; genus Lactuca; species Lactuca virosa. Next base: position 188,701,865 of record NC_136428.1, on the reverse strand, counting down.
CAAGTGGAGTCCAGCAACAAAATCATAGTTAACAATTTGAAGAAAAGGTTGGACAAAAAGAAGGGAAGATGGGCAGAAGAACTGCCTTTCGTTTTATGGGCAGATAGAACTACTTCAAAAATAGCCACAGGTTAGACCCCCTATTCCTTGGTGTTTGGGATAGAAGCAGTAATCCTTACTGAAGTAGTGATCCCAACTGCAAGATACTTGCTGCAAGACCAAGAGAATAATGACAGAATCCTAGCACAAGATCTTGACACTATTGACGAGCTTAGGGATCTTGCCAAAATACACATTGTTGCTCATCAAAAAATAATCACCAAGGCTTACAATAGGAATATAAGGGTCAGAAGGTTTCAAATAGGTGACTTGGTGTTAAGGAAAACATTCCAAAACTCCAAGGATGCTAGTGCAGGAAAATTGGCTCCCAAATGGGAAGGACCATATCTTGTAGATGTTGAAGTAGGAAAAGGAGCATACTGGCTAGCACCACTCGTAGGAGACGTTCTGCCAAGATCCTGTAAAGCTATACACCTTAAAGCATACTACATATAAGTAGGATCGAATGATCCACAATAAAACCAAGGTACACATGTCCTTTACCTTAAAACTTTTATTATTACTGATTTTCTCCTCGAACACATTACTTACTTAAGCATCGTAGGGGCGTTAGCTAGACTAACGCCCACCCTTAGCTAACATTTTCTATGCAGAACGACATACAATTAAGGATCCTCAATAATGAAGATCGTGAAACATCAGGATCCTCACAATCGGAGATCCCGGAACATTTGGATCCTCAAGTTTGAACACCCCGAAGCACAGTGATCTTGACACATAAGGATCCCAATACTAGGTAAACTCCATTATATTTAACAATATAATCCCTAAACTATCATGTACACAAGCTAGAGACTGATCATCTCTCCCACGCCTAAGGGTACTTAATCCCCTCTAAGGTTTAAAGAGCTAATTATCTCTTTCACACGAACTAAGGTTTATACACCTCGCTTGGACGCATGATATCTAACTGTGGGATACGGATAAGCGGATCATTTCACCATTCAGTGGCTTGACAACCTTCTTATATTTGAGCACAAGTTGAGATCCTTAGGGTTGATAACATTTTCATGTTATCCAGAAATCGGGGTCCTACCCCACTGATTACTCTAGGTTTATAACATTTTCATGTTATCGGGATTTTACCCTAGTAACTACTTATGGCTTATAACATTTTCATGTTATCCGGATTTTACCCCAGTAACTACTTAAGGCTTATAACATTTTTATATTATTAAGGATTGGGATTTTGCCCCAGAAACTACACAAGACCTATAAAATCTTCATGTTGTCACACGTTGGGAATATTCCCCATAAAATTCGGTCAGATTGTAACATTTTCATTTTACCTACCCAATGAATTATATCTCAAGTAGGGATCCTCCCCAAAATAGAACATTGACGTGTTATCTATTTTTTCTAGGTCAATAATCCAAACAGGATTATCCTAAAGAGAAATTTCCCTTACAAGATCCAAGATCTTTATTTTGAAGGATCTCTAACGGTAAGGATCCTCATCGACCCTCGTTAGTAAGGGACCTCATTCCCAACATTGGACCAAAGTTCTCTCCTAAGTTGGAATTTATCCTCGGTAAATTCTAAAATTCAAAGACTCGTGAAGCTTAAAGAGAAACTCGAAGCCAATCGGCCATGCAGAAAAATCCATAAGAGAGATGTAAAAGGAAAATGCTACCATATAATCCAAAAGAAAAAAGAGTTGCATGGCAACACAGCCAAAAGGTTAGTTGTCTTACATCACTAACAAAAGAAAAAACTACTCAACCCAATTTTTTGCCGGCCTAGACCTTAGTCTGGTTATCATTGGTCGTGACCTCCTTCTCCCCCCTCCCCCATTCGGTCAACATCAACACATGATCCTGATTGGCGACAACAGGCTTATCGATCAGCTTAGCCAACGCCTCACGCCATCCCTCCATGTCCCATGAACTCGTATTTTCCAGATCCTCAGCCAGCTTGATCTTGGCCTGCAGAGTAGCTATTGTAGCGCTTGTCTTGGCATCAACGATCACCTCCTCGAGATCCGTCAAATGCTCTTATTCCTTTTCGACTTTCTTCTTGCTCAACAACTCCACCCTTTGGAGAAGATCTGTTGGATTAGGTGTCTAAGCCCATAACTATTATTGGTATGTATTCGACCCGAGAGTAGCATGGTCCATTTGGGTTGCATATCATCAGGACAATTTGTTAGGATAGACTTTTGAGAGAAGAGGTTATATATGATTTATTAATATATTATATGTTCTAATATATTAATATGAAATCATATGTTTTAATTAGTGTTGATCAAGAATTAATTTGGAATTAATTTAGTGATCAAAAGATACTAATTAAATCTATGGGGACTAATTATGGTAATTAGTTATATTTATATGTGTTGGGCTTATGATCCATGTTGGACCAAGTTTATGTATGGATACATAAAGAGTTGGGCCACATGAACCATGGATCATAAGACCCATGGATATGGGTTTGGGTTATACCTATGACTCTAAGAATTCAACACATATAAATACATATGTTATGACCTAAAACCGCCACCCCTAGTGTGTGTGCATGTTCTTGGAGTTCATGAAGGTTTTAGCGTGCATGGAGATTCTCTCTCAAGTCCTACCTTTGTCCTTGATGTGTTGTGACTTCATTTGAGGCTTCCACACTATTGGGGCTAAGCTCTTAAGGCCAAATACATCAAGACTTCCAGCCACACAAAAAGGTATGTTACTCTATCTAGTATTTTATGTAGTTTGTATGACAATTGCATGCTAGCTATAGGTTCCATACCTTGGAAACCATTTGCATGTATAATTAGTGGAAACATAGATCCAAGGTATTTAGTGTTGTATGTGCACCATAGGATGTTGTATTATACCAAAACCCAACAGTGGTATCATAGCCAAGGCTTGTTTTCATGTTATACTTGCTGAAATGGCTGAAAAATCGAAAATTTTGGCTGTCTAGGCACTGGACTCGCCGAGTCCACTGATGGAATCGCCGAGTCCATGAAGAAATTCATCCAACTCGTCGAGTTGGTTCATGCACTCGACGAGTTGGATCCCCTGACAGCATATTTTCGACTTTTAAGGTTGGAATTGGACTAGAAACATTACCCTAAGCTATTTTTGATCTTATAAACCTGTTTTTTATTTGGTAATGTTCATGCTAATCGAATTCAAAATATAATTGTCAATAGATTCATGTTTTGTATTAGTTTAGTGGTTAGGCTAATTACATGAAAATTGTTTGACTTGAATTATCTTATTCTTATGAGTTAGTTTAGATTAATAGAAAAGTTATGTGATAATTTGTTTTCGATCCAAAATAATCTTAAAGTTGTTCATAAAATGTGTTTTTGTAACTTGTCCTCAAGTTATATGAAAAGTCACATTTATGATTTTTAAAACTCATAAGATTTCCACAAGTTCGGAAAAATGAAGAGTCTTATTTTCTTGGATGATTTTAAAGTCTTCCATAACTTGTCCTCAAGTTATGGAACTTGAAGAGTTTATCCATTAAACTACTTTAAACTCATAGGTTATGAAAATGAAGAGTCTTTTTCCTTAAATGTTTTTAAAGTCTTCCATAACTTGTCCTCAAGTTATGGAACTTGAAGAGTTTTTCATTAAAACTACTTTAAATTCATAAGTTATGGAATTGAATGGTTTTTGAATTGTTCAAAACTTGCCCTCAAGTTTTGGAATTTGTAAAGTTTCCCCCGTGTATACTTTAATTCCAAGTTAGACCCTTAGAATTTTAAAGTTTAAAATTCAACCCTTATACTATTATAATATTAATGGTTAATATGTATATATATATATATATATATATATATATATATATGTATAAGAACAAAGTTGTCTTACTGTTAGTAGGTCTCATTCACGAAGTCGGTCTATAAAGGGGGTATAAGGTTACTGCCTATAAAATAGCAGTTTAATGGGTGTCCACTCTCACCCACCGCTTCCTTGACTGGTGGAGGGTCGTTAGCCGAACGGGTAGGACAATGACTTTAATTCTCATTAAAAGTATAATGATTATTATAAAGTAACTAAATGTTTTATAAATTTCCAATCTTAGTTACTTTAGGAAAATGTGAATTTGGTGCTAACCCATGAAATTTACACTTTGTACCTTACCAAGTCGTTAGTGGAGTGTATGTGGTTAACCGGCACACTAACATGGACTAGTAAGAGTGACGAAGGGTAACTTAATGTTTATCATAGATCGGTGGAGCGCATGTGGTTAACCGGCACATCGATTAGGTGATAAAATTAAGGGTACCAAGTTAATTTTCATGGTTATTCACACCTTGTTTTGTGATCCTCGGCATCCCACTCACAAAACTTGAAGGGCACAATCGAGATTTAAACATGTCATTGAAGAGTTCAATGAATCTCAAAAGATCTAGGAGTTTCAAACCAATTAAAACCTAATACCTATTTCGTTTTTCATGGTGGAAATTGGTGAATCGTCATTCGGCTACCTTCAAATATTTTATAGCTTGCATTACGGCATCCCTCTTCCAAGTTGTAAAATATTGTGTTGGGTCCTAGCCTTAATATTTCATATTGGGTGTTATATTAAGGACTTAAATCAACTAACTTGAATATCTCCCATTTTAGATGTCTGGTTCAAACAACTATGATCTTCCCAAATCTGTTTCCTCCACCTCCTCCAATTATTCTCCTTAACCCACAAGTTCAAGGTCACTCAAGCCCTATTGGAAAGCAAAGTCTATATGTGCTCACATCTTGGAGATGAAGTCACATATTGACAAGCCGGGAGAATTGGGTGTCAAGGTCTTGAGGAAGTTGATTATTGACTCGGTTCTTCAATCACTTTCTAAGTCACATAGTGAGTTCCTTTAAAGCTACTATATGACAGACCATGACATGACCCTTAACGATCTTACCTATTTGCTTGGTGCTGCTGAATCAGCAATGATTTGGAGCACTAGTAAAGCAAATTTGATTGGAAGATCGACTTCCCAAACTTCCAAGGACATTGATAATGGTAACATTGGAAATCCAGAAAAGCTTTCTCTTCCCAATGGAAAGGGATCGGCTATAGGTAACTCAGTTGACCAAATGGTAAAGAGAAAGGCTAAGTCTGAGATAGTCCCGTGTACCATTCCCAAAGAGTCCATATGTTTCTATTGCCAAAGGAAGGGGCATTGGTTGCAAAGCTGCCCAAATTTACCTGATAGTCTATAAGGATGGTAAAGTCAAAAGTTTTGACTCTACTTCAGGTAAAGTCCACTATCAACTCTATTAAGTTCCTATTTGAGATTCTTATACATGATGTGACTAGATCACATGTTGATGTTTTAAGAATCAAAATAAAAAAAGAGGAAGCTTAAAGGAAGAATATGTTGATTCTGATCGCGAAAATGGATTTCGATCATATGATTCGGTAATCAGAATTTTGAGCTGTTACTTAAAGAGTTGTGATAGATTGCTTAGGAATACATAACAACATAGTTTTTCATATGCATTTGCATTGTAAGGATAAGTTTTTCCGCAAAGTTTTTAAAATAAAAGAAAATTTTTGATTTTATTTATTTTAAGTATCCTTACAATGGCATTTGTGAAAAATTGTTGTTTATATGTTTCCATTGATAGCAATATTGGAAAATGGATTTGATTCTTTCGACTGTGGTAGTGTCATAATTTACCAAATGAGGAAAGATTCTCATCACCCAAGTTTCAGTTGGATAGAAACTTGGAATCATGCAAGTTGTATGATGAATGAGAATTTTCATCTTTGGATTTAAGACTCATTCCTTGTTTACATGTATATGTGAGTCAATTGAAGGACTAAGGGATCGAGTACACATTCTTGTGCATTGGTCAAGTCCACCACAAAGATCGATAAGACTATTCATCATGATTTACTAAGGTTTAGTAAATATGGTTATAGTTACAAGTTTAAGTATAATTCTGAAACATTGCAAACGTTTCAATGTATGGCAGAACGAATGAGAAGAATCAAATTAGACAGAAAGATAAAAGTTTCTCAATCTAAAAATATGGGAGAGTACTTTAGTATCATGTTTTGTGATCATCTTAATGATTAAGAAACCATATCACAATTGGTCATCTAAGGACATCTTAGTGCATTCCTATGGCTAAGGAGAGGAATCATGAATTGTTGAAATGGTTAAATCAAGAAGATGAGTCATACTTCGTTCCTAAACAAGTCTTAGAGTCATACTCCAAGATTGTAACTTGAGTGACACATCTTAAAGAAATTTTATTAACACTAGTCAAATGTAAGAGTAAAAGGTGTCCTACTCTTGTACATTTGAAATTGGTAAGTTGTGATGTTTTGGATAAAACAACGACCAACTAAGGCCAATTGTGTGAAGTGTTTGTCTTGATAAGAATCCGCACTATCCCTTAAATATTTGTTTGTCAAGGAATGGTTCTTGGCAAGAGAGTATTATATGTCGAGAGGACAGTGGGAGTCTAAAAGATCCTGAAAGAGTTTCAAAATCTAATCAAGAATAAAACCTGTAGTTTATCACTAGCACACGACTTGAGGTTTATAACCTATCGTGTTGACATATTCCAATTTATGTGCCCATTCCAGTTAAAGTTGGTTTTGCATTGGTTGCATAACAACTTGGAAGCAATGGCAGGCCCGCTTCCAAGTGGCAAGAAATTAAGATTGCACAAGTTTAGTCCATATGAGTTTGGATTTGCCACTAACCTTGTCTTATGGTTATGACAAATTCATATGGATAGGAACACATATACCATTTAATAAAATCTAAGTGTCATAAGGTTTCTCTCTGATTCATGAAAATGATGGTGAGGAAATGCTTTCACTAAGTAGATTTTAAGTAGATAGCAATTGTGATATTTGCATTCTCAAAGTCGTTTGTGGAGCGCGTGTGGGTAACCGGCACACTAACATGGACTTGTGAGAAATGGCAAAGGTCTAAACAATTGAGACTATGATTACGACATCCCTTTTCATAGTTCTGAAATTGTTTAGACACACATGTGTGCTATCTAAGGAAAGGTGTATGATTTTGATAAAGTTTGATCAAAGCATCTTGTATCAGAAGTCTGAATTGTAAGAAAGTCAATAACGTATTGATTTCTAGAAGTCCAACTAATTTCTGGATACATGTCAAAGCTAGTGAGAGCAAGAGTGTTATGCTAATAATCATCATGTTAGTGGAAGCATGATAATTATGATAAGTGTTGCAAGTTAGCAATGTTAATTATAGAAAACAAAAGTTTCAATTCTTGAAGTTGCAGGGGTTGAAAAGGTTGTTTTGCTATAATTAAGGGAGAGGAAATTATACTTCATTTCAATTCTAATAGCTTAGATTGTGAGATTTTGATTGAATTTAGTCATGATTACATTATTTGCGTTCTAAAATTCGATTATGATTACGGAATCCCTTTTCATAATCTGAATTATGAGAACATGGCAAATAGAAATAGAAATATTATAGCAAAAAGACTGGTCTAGTATCATGTCTTTATGTGAGACATCATGAATCATGTCCCATATGATTCGGATATAGTTTATCAAAAACTCACTTTTTACGTCATTCGGCGTCGTGCTGGTTTTGTCGCGGATCTTCGATTGGTCATAACTTCTTCGTTATAACTCAGATTTCGATGAGGTTTTTGCCTAAATGTTTCTAACGAAATTATCTACAACTTTCATTAATAAAATTTTACTTATTTCAAATTTTATATTTTCGTTAAATTTCGATATTTATCTTTTAATTAGAATCTCATAAGACATCCAATATTTTCCGATTGATTCTAAACATACTTTTACTTCATTTCTAGTAAAAACTATCCGTTAGAACTCAATACTCACAATTATATAATATTTCATAATATTATTCACTTTTAAAATTACATAACACAATAACTGAACGTGTATGTTACATGTTATTAAATGACAAAATGTTTTGCCTGCACCGCTCTACGGGCCTACAGCTTATCTGTACCGCTCTACGGGCCTTCGGCATGACTACACCGCCTCGTAGGGCCTACAGCCTATCCGGATCACCCCGAGTGTCTTGGCCTTGAACACAAAGCAGGACCGCCTCAACCCAACCATAATATGTCGACATATGTAATAGACAAACATAAAACACATATCCCGCAAAAGCAGATAATCATACAGATCTACAAATCAATTATCTAACTAGCATAACTACACCCTATAAACCAGGATACATAACCAAGTCGGTCGGCATTGGTGCCTTCGACCTACAAGTATAGTGAGGAAAACTCACCTCTCAGTCCGAAAGATAGCTGAATAAATCTCTGCTCCGAATACCGGCTTAAACGGTAACCTACTCATCAAATAATGACCAGTCTCAATTACAACTTAAAATACCCAAAATACCCTTAGGTCAAACTTGGTCAAATTCAAAAAGTCAAACTCGGTCAACACATCTGAGTACACCCATCATACTCAGCTTGTACGCTTGGCGTACACGAGTTGACCAGAAAACGTGATGGCTAACCACGAACGCCCAACATTCCTGGGGAACGCTCAACGTTCGCGACTAAGTCTTTTTTCCTTTTCATTAAGAGCTTAATTCTTAAGCTCTTTTGTCCATAATCCAAATCTAACCCTAAAATAATGTCCTTAACCATAAAGTTTCCAACTTTATGGTCTTGCATGACCATTAAGTGCCCAAACACAATAACCTAACCACTTAACCCATTAAGACATTCAAACTCATGCATGGAAGGGAAATAATGATCAAGACCACATTTTTATGTTTCTAAACACTCCAAAACGTCTGTAAGGACAACTTAAATGGATTAGAGTAGCTCATCTACTCAAAATACCAAACTAATGGGACAAAAAGAACACATACTTCATGACTAAACTAGATATAAGCATAACTTCATCAAGTTCTAAGCTTTTTACCTCCAAATGATGCCAAATGATGTTGCTATTCTAGATCCAAAGAGTCACACTCCTCCAAGTAATCTTCTATTCTTCCTTTCTCTTTCGAGGTTACAAAACACCCACAAAATGCTCTAGAATGTTCTAAAATAGATTAGGGTTTGGTTGGGGATTAAGGTGGGTTAGAGGGTGATAAAAGAAGGTAGGTTTGGGACTTTAGGATGACTAAAAAGGGTCCAAACCCTAAAAATTAGGGTTTCCACACTGACTACTTATGCCTAACGTTCCTAGGAATACCCAGCTCCCAAAAATTACGAAAATGCCATTTGGGTCCAATTTAGCAATTAATTCACACCCAAGGTCTAAAATGAAATAAATTATCATACTTGGGGTTTAAAATGAAAATAACTCAATATCGAGATGTTACATAACTTTTATTCAAATATAAATAAAAATATATTTTAGGTAAGAAAAAACTTTATTAAATGTTATATTTATATATAAATGATACTTACATTGTAAATAAATGAAATATATATTTTATTCATAAATGAATAACAAAGGTATTGTAATAACATTTGATAGATTTTATTCAGTTATGAATAACGAGAGCTGAAACTATAAAAAAATATATTTTTTTTAAACTATAACAATATGGATGTCTATTAATAGAGTATAAAAAATTATGAATTTTAATATATTTAAAATAGTTTTTCGATAAAAATATCTCCTTAAAATTTAAAAAAAAAAACTATGTTTTTATATATACTAATGTAAAGTTTAACATAGTTTAAGGTAAAATGTTTCATTGGAAAACACACGTGTAATCAGTTCCATTTCCGTCGGTACAATTGAGGTTTTTGCGGCAAAAATAAATAATTGACTAACAATGTTTCCCCCATTATTATGAATCTTTTTTATTTTCTCAAAATATATATATATATATATATATATATATATATATATATATATATATATATATATATATATATATATATATATATATATATATTTGAATCACTAAACCTTTAACAACTTGAAGACTTTTTTATAAGAAATTAATACTAATATATATATATATATATATATATATATATATATATATATATATATATATATATATTTGAATCACTAAACCTTTAACAACTTGAAGACTTTTTTATAAGAAATTAATACTAATATATATATATATATATATATATATATATATATATATATATATATATATATATATATATATATATATATATATATATACTAGTCCCTTACCCGCGCCAAGTAACGTGTGCGAATCAACTGGTTTGATTATAAAAGTCAAAATTGAAGCATAGCATAGTAGATTTTTCTGAATAAACAATTGAAACGTAGAAAGTTTATTGAGATGCAATGGTTTTCATACATGACTGATATTCCATCAACATGCAAACCATTTCTTCATAACTTCCGTTGTTAATTTAAACAACATTAAAAACATTCAGATTCCTTATTGGTCATTAATCTGAAATATTTCTCTTATTTGTTTTTTAATTAATGCATTTAGAGATTAAACTATTTATCGGCTTCCATTATATAACAATAGTGATAATTGTAAAAAAAAAAAAAAAAAAACTAAAACTTATTTCTATTTTATGGATAAGCTGCAGACTTATAGTAAAAAGATCTGGAATTATGGCTCACATGAAAAGTATGATGACAAAAGTCAGCCACCAAGTTTACTAACATTATAGTTAAAATATACAAATATCATTGCTAAAACAAAAAAGATAAAGAATGCAACTAATAATTTTACAAATGAGAACATAGCTAAAACAAAAGATAATCAATTCACAAAAGAAAATTAGAATGCAACTAATAGTCGTAGGTAAAATCTTCAACAGATGGGACAAAAAAATGAAAAAATACATCTGAAAATAAATAAATAGAACCAGAAACTAACAATTTGATGGGAACCAAAATAAATCAATTTGACCATCAAATGTCAAACAAAGGGTCTACTAATACTTGTTGCTTTCAGGGAACTATTGCTTCAAATATGGTCTCAACTTTGACATATTTGCCCCTGATGCCACTGCCCCTGACATATTTGACAAATTTGAACCTGATCTTGTTACAATGTTATACCTGAGCTATTGTCCAATCAACTCTCTTGCAATGGTACCACTATTTCATATATCTCAAATTACAAAATTGCTCGAGTCCTATTATGCTACATACACGATTATAACTCAGTAAAGTAGGCAATATATGTTGGTGTGTTTATTGTATCATTCACACATATCCATACTAACACATAACCATACACACACGTATATAGTTATAGCATTGTACTTTCAAAGTACAATGCTTAAATAAGGAAAAAAAAGTTCATAGAAATAAAAGTAAGAGGCGATATTATATAAAAATGTTACCCTTTTTAACCGTTTAATAAACAAATTTTATTGTTATTCGGTTATAAAAAGGGGAAAATATAGAAAAAGCACAATAGATGTTTTCTATTACCGGTTTAGCCACTTAACGCTTTTTCTTTGAATGATTTTTTTTCACATTTAGAAAAAAGAAAAAAGAAAAAAAAAGAAAAAAAACTTTTTTTTCCCAATACATAAAAGCATAAATTTGTTTTACCCTTTCATTGTAAGAAATAGAAAATATTAGTTCTTGTTGTCCGTTTTAAGCAATAAAAACAAAAGATTTAATAGTCATTAAGGAGATTTATACCTCTGCATATTGAATGAGGTTATGTATAGTTCTTTTGTTGTCATCGGTTGTTCCTAACCTGTTATTACAATAACTACGTTATAAGAATATTCATGCATATATTTCATACAATTCCACAAAAAAATCAAACAAAAATTAAATATAAGTGAAGCAAAGTCGAAGTAAAAGCTATACCTTTGCTCACATCATTAATGAATAGTAAATCAATAATAGCAATCTCTATCCTAGGATGAATAGCAAATCAATCAGACCACCTTATATCTATCTCAATGTGTGCTCCTACCAGCAATAGGAATAGTTAGTCTGATTTGATATCCCTCCCTCCCTCTCTTGAGTTTTTTAATTTTCATCCTGGCACATACTCTTTCCCTAAACTTATGCGTGTTGTAAGTTGTAACCCATATCATATCATATATGCAAATAAACACACATAAAGAACTGTCCCATAAAGAAGTCTCATCTTAATTAAGCACCTACATGTCCAGGTGATATTATTAGCTCATAAACATATTTCAAATTCTTATTATAATACAGAACGGAAAAATCATAAAGAGCTAACAATGAGAACACATAGATAATTAGAAGTTGAAGTTACAACAGTGCTTAATTTTCCATTTACAAAGAAGTAAAAGTGTCATTTTTTCAAAATTATAAAAAATGACAAAATAAAATAAAAGTTCAATGACATGGAGATGACATAGCAAGCGAAGCAGGGGAAGAAAGGTGTGGTGATGATGGAGGTTGGGCATTTTAACAAAGTTCAAGCTAGATCCTTAGATCAGATATCATTCAAATCCAAATTTGAATTAAATTGTGGTTGGGCATTTTAACAAACACCTTAGTTGCTTATCAGAAAAAGCACTATATCGTTTCCTTTTATTAATTCGAGCTTTCATAGTACACTGGACAAACATCATCAATTGAGATTGTGAGTTCATATCATACAAGAAGTCGTAATAAAAAGGCTAAGGATAAGAAGGGAATACCTAAAACTTTACCAAAGTCATTACGATTCTCCAACTTCTATCATTTCCTTACAATTTTCTTGAAACAAACAACGACAAAGAGAAATAATTCTTACCTGATTCAATTTCCATTCAGACTCAAATGCCTCATAAAACCATAATAGTTGTAGTCTTATATGTAAGATAATATATTTTAAATAAAAACAACCAATCATACTATGACATATTGGTATTAAGTTACCTTCATACTAATAAGCAGTAGAAGTGAAACCATTGGGAAAATAAGACACTGATGGATCGATGAAATCTGGAATCAAAGGAGTGGCAACCTATCAAAAGGTTGGTTTTGACCATTCCAAGTGCTACCTGTATCGACAAAGGCTACATGGTAAATACATAATCTTAGAACATGAATATGAAACATAGTGTATCATAGTATTGCATGCCTATTACTTACCTTCTTTGAGGGCTCATGGATTTCCAATGATAGATTCTTCAACAAATCGACAACTTCTATAACAGAATAAGTTGAATAAGTTAAAGATATACACTTCGTTTGCCAATTAATTATGAAGTATAAACATTTGATAGAGAACAGTAAATCCACATACACAAACAAATAAATCATGTAACTAAAGCCCTAATGTTACCCCACATTTACACGATGGTCATCTTGATATATGATTTTCATTAAGTTAGAATCATCTGATACATAAAACCAATTCTCTGTTGAATAGGGTACCCAAAAATTGCATACATTTATAACATGGAAGTACAAAAATGATGGTTTTTGTAGAAAACATACCTTTTAACTGCGAGAGAGATCAAACCCACCAATGCCGATGAATAAAAACCCTAGACCGGGAAATCCTAATCGAAGAGAACACATGAATAATAAAAGGCGAGAAGAGATGATGTACCAGTCAAGCATGAAATCAGAAATTCGATGGTGTGGGTTCACGGAAGTGGTGGTGCGAGGTTGGTCGACAGTTGGAGAGGGGTGTCTATTGGTTGTCTTCACTGATAGCAGTGGAAGCTCGATGGTGGCGGTGCTTGTTCTTGGATGACGGTGGTGTTTGGGGTATATGGGCGACCGTTTGGTGGTTGGTGCTTCTCGGTGAAGTGGTTTCAGGCGGTGGTGGTTGACTGAGGTTGGAGATGGCGTGAGTGGTTGTGATGGTGAAGATCTTCGGTTAATTGATTGTGAAGGGGAGGCTGATGAAATTGGAGGCTCGTAAAATATAGGTGGAGGGTTCCAGGATAAAGGAGATATGGTCGATATTAAGGGGAGTTTGATATTGATCAATCCATTAAATCACAGGCTGTATAAGAACTCAACTCAATACCTTAACTTTTTCAGCTATTGCAATACCCATTCATCTTCTTTGACCACTTCGATTTGAAGATGAGAACGGAGGCCAATTCAAAACGTCAAAACGTGCTTAATTCAATAATCTGTTGACCATATAAGATTCAGTGTTTTCTAGTGCATAAAATGATTGTAAATATTGCAGTAAAGCTTGTACCTCTTAAAATTCAGCAAAACATGTTAAATGCTTATTAAGGTATATATATATATATATATATATATATATATATATATATATATATATATATATATATATATATATATATATAGAGAGAGAGAGAGCTAGGTTCAGGTTATTGTGTTATTGTATGCATAAATGTGGGCCAATCAAAATTTAAAATAAAAATAAATAATTAAACAAATAAATAAGGGTAAATAGGTAATTTGATAATTAGTTTCCACAAATAATATCCTATAATTATGGTAACCATTGATTTCAGCTACCTAGGTTTTCTCCATCATCTTCGGCTTTTTAAAACCACCAACTATTCGATCCCAACACCATTGCTCGTGTCCCTCGCTTCACACCCTTTAATCAATTTACCAATGCTCTTAGGAAAAAAAACACAGGCGGATCCTTCCCAATTTGGTCTCTACTCATGTTTAGCCTTACTTGTATTTTGTCCGAGGGTTTTCAGCACTTTGGAGGTTAAAAAGCAGGGAAGCTCCTTACAGCGAGGTGTTTAAGGGTTTGTACGTCGGTGGGTGGCCTTCTTCGCCGGACAAAATGATGTCGGGTAACACTGCTGTAATAGATTGCACCTGTGAGTTACCTAGGGTTTCTGGTTTATCTAAAAATGGTTATCTTTGTGTTCCGATGTGGGATACAAGGTCTCCGGATCCAGGTGCCATGGAATCGTCTGTTCGATGGGCTTTGAGAAAGAGAACTCAGAATACTCCTATCTTCATTCATTGTACTTATGGTAATTCAAATTCATTTCATCCTTACTAATACAGTAATACTATACCTCTTGATTAACGATATCATTACACTAAAACCATCAATCTTAATTCTGATATGATTTTAACTCAGGTCGTGGAAGAAGTGTGGCGTTGATGTGTGCTTTATTGGTGGGTTTGGGTGTCGTTGATGACTGGAAAAATGGTGAGAAATTAATCAAAGAAAAATGACCTTATATTCGAATGAGTGCTCTTCACCGGAAAGCCTTGGAAGAATGGTCAATGAACCGGTTATCTCCTCCAAAAAATGGATCAAATGCACGTTATTGATTAGGTAATGTCCATTAATTCAAAATTACTATTCTTTATAGTGGTTATGTTAATATGAACATTTCTAAAACTTTGTTTTTTATTGTACTTCATTGCTTTATAAAAAGTACAACAGTTGATGCAATTTTGTTAGATGTGTCATTAGTTCTAATGTGCAAGTAAGAATTCACAAAAATCCAAGAAACATACTTTATACCACAAGGGCCGTTTTGTAATTTACTTTCTTTATTAATGGTATACAAACTTGATACTTTGTGATAACATTAAACCAAGATTAGAATGCAAATCTGATATCCCACCAGGTGTTCGATTAAATGCCTTAGTGAAAGCATAGACTATTATCAAGAAAGTGAAAGGGTCACTCTAGATGCACTTTCAACCACCGGTATGTCCATTCCAATCCTCGTGAAGTTGAAAATGCAACCTGGATGTTAACCGTGAGTACTATTCTAATCTAGTCTGTTGTTTACTTGAGTTAATTATTTCAATGAATGTTAGTGTTTTGATGGTATGTGTACAGGTGTTCAACTGTTTCGGGCAGTATTTATGTCTCCACTTTGAGTCCAGAGTCAAGTTTTCAAGCCCAAAGATCAAAGTAAAAGCAAGGCAGCTAAGCGACGACAGAACACCCACCAGGTGTTCGATCAAAGTAAAAGCATAGACTATTATCAAAAAAGCGAAAGGGTCAACTGCAATTTTGGATGTGTTTAGGTTTATTGTCTAATTCTTTCAAGGTGTAATATTTTTGGTGAATTGGGTATTTGTTCTGATTGTCTAATTTTTACAGGAAATTGAAAGTTGTTTTGATGCACACCAAGCGCTCGCTAAAATGCTTCAACTGAATGGTATTTCTTCGTTTATAGTATTCTATCAGAAAAGAATGTTTTTTATGATAATCATGAACATATTCTGTTAGAATGCCCGAATTAATATAATTATTGGTAAATGCATTCCAATTCTATCAGAATGGAATCACGAATTCCAATTATGTTGGAATGGAATATGGATATTTTCTCACTAATTTATTTATTGGATTTGTTTCCACAGAAGCTGATGCTTGAAGAACGGACCACGAAATTTGAACGACGCCTCTTAGCAACATTATTCTTTTAGAATGTATTAGTGTGTTTGTTAGATTTTGATGTTTTTTTTTTCCAGATTTGAAAGTTTTTCTAGTTTTATTCTTTAACAATAAATGTAATTCTTAGAAATTGTTACATGTATTCTATAAGAATTAATGTAATTTTTGTTTTAATTCTTCAATTGATGGTTCGAGAATTTGTTATTCTACAAGAAAATTTTAAAGTCGTGATCAAAAAATATGTTCAAGAATATTTTTATTATTTATGGTTCAAGAATATTTTTATTTTTGAATATACTCATAAACATATTCTGTTAGAATGTCCGAATTAAAAGAATAATAATTCGTAAAATCGGATTTTTAAAATTTATAGAATCTATGATCCCTTAAAATATGCAATTTTCCTTTATTAAATCTATATTACTTGACTAAAATACCTTTGTAATTAAATTAGATGGTATTTTTCAATTATATTTAATTCAATAATATGTATTAATCACTTTCTTAAAATAAGTAAAATGATTGGCCCACCTTTATCTATACAATAACACAATAATTACTTTAAATATTATAACCTAAGCCTATATATATATATATATATATATATATATATATATATATATATATATATATATATATATATATGAGCTACGTTCATTTGTTTAAACTAATTATTGTGTTATTGTATGCATAAATGTGGGCCAATCAAAATTAAATAATTAAATAAATAAATAAGGGTAATATAGTAATTTGTTTAGTAACTACAAAAAATAATCCCTATAATCAGGGATCCGTTTATTATTAACCCTATTAAAATCCACCTTCACCGTAATAGGATCACACAGGTGAACTAAATCCTAAATCCGCCTCTTTCTTCCTCTCTGCGTCGTAGGTCACTTTCCTCATTGTCTCCATCACCGATTAATCGTTCTCCTCGCGACTGCTTCTTCCGCCTAATACCATTTACAGTTTCTGATGAAAATCAATGGCAGTGGCTCAATCTTCGTCGATCAATGAAGCATACTCGCCTCTCCCCTATCTTTACGCCGCCACCACTCAAGCTGCATCTCCTGCAGTCTTTTCCCCTAAACAAACCCTATAATTCCCCCTCTGAACCCCCAAACTCTCCCACCGATCGACATTTCTCCGCCCTGTTGCCGCCGTCGCCGAGGGGAAGGTTGTAGAGCTAGGCAATGAAATTTCAAACCTAACCCTTGCTGCCTCCTTTGCTCCTGCTGCGGTTGTTGCCGCACCTGGCGCTGGAGCTGAAGCACCTGCTGCCGTGGAGGAGAAGACGGAGTTCGATGTTGTGATTGATGAGGTTCCTAGTAACGCGAGGATTGCGATGATTAAAGCCGTTAGAGCTTTGACGAGTCTGGTGCTAAAGGAGGCCAAAGAGCTTATTGAAGGACTTCCGAAGAAATTCAAGGAAGGAATATCGAGATATGAAGCAGAAGAGGCTAAGAAACAACTTGAAGGAGCTAGCGCAAAAATTTCGATTGTTTAGATCACGAATTTGTGGTAACTTTTTCTTTTTCATGTTTGCCTAATGCAATGTGTTATTAGTTCTTCAGTTTTGTAGTTGAAATTTATCATATTACGATTTCATGCCTTAATTTACTCTCGATACTATCTTCATTTTCTCTGTTAAATCCGATGAAGTTAAATATTAATACCTCCTGTAACTAATTTATCCGAAGCTTTTGCTATATGTTCTTACGATTCTCCAAAGTATCTATTATGATGAACATTACGAGATAGCAAAAAAATATATATATCTTTGAAGCTGTGGTTGCTTCATTTGACAGAAAAGAGTAGGAAGAACAATGGTGATGATCTCTTCTTTGATTGGGTATGTTTCTTTTGATTGGGTTTTACAAGTTAAATAGATAAAAAAAATCAATTATTTAGATGATCTTATTGTATAGTTGTGAATTTTGATAGATATGGAGTACATTGTGATCAAAGGGAAAGAAAACATAAACGTGTGGTACAATTCTTGAGATTGACATGAAGAAGATAAAAAGAATCATGAATTCCAATTCTGTTGGAATGGAATCATGAATTCCAATTCTGTTGGAATCTAAACTACAATTTGGTTTTGTTTTGACAGAAGTTGATGCTGGAAGAACGGACCGCAAATTTCAAAGTGATTCTAAGCATTCTCAGAGAATATTATTCTTACATGATTTGATTCATGGCAGTTATTTTCGTTAAATGTCTAATTTCATGGATGATCAAGGAAAGAGCTATTCTTCTGATAGAATAATCTACAATAGAATGATAGGAGTATATGTAATAATATATTCTGCTAGAATCATCAGGTCGAATAATATACATATTTTTATTTGTTATTAGTGAGTATTTCATTGTCATAGAATATTATATAAAGTTTTTACTTTTTTAAGAATGTAATGAAATATTTGAAGTTGTATCCAAAAATGTGTTATTAGTCGGTGTTGGCATTCTCATAGAATATCATTCTAATAGAAATATGTATCCTGAAATTCGTAGAGAATATGATTTTAACAGAATAAAATCGGGTTTAATTATAAAAATTACGTTATAATTAAAATTAAAGTAATTAAAAAAATTAGAATTTTAAAATCAAGAGAGTTAATTATCCCAAAAAATATGAAATTTTCCTTTTTTAAATTTATCTCAATTGTCTAAAATACCCTTAGAATGATATTAAATGGTATTTTTCAATTATCTTTAATTTAATAATATATATTAATCACTTTATTAAATTAAGTAAAATGATTGGTCCACATTTATGCATATAATAACACAATAATTAGTTTAAATACAATAACCTAAGTTTTATATATATATATATATATATATATATATATATATATATATATATATATATATATATATATATATATATATATATATATATATATATATAATGAGAATGAAAAAAGTTATTGGAAATTTATAATTATTATAAATGGTATTAATTAACGAATCTAAAAGATTATGTATTTTTAAAATCAATATAGTTTGAAAAAACAAATTATCATTAACCATATCAGTTTGAATCGACTTTTTATTATAAGAGATAGATAGATTGTCCAAGCAAGATCTGGTTAATATTTACCATAAATCTCAAAGAAATTACATTTATTCAAAATAGTTATACATATAGGGCAACCTCACATCTTAATAATTACCTGAAATCTTGAAGATAATGCCTGATCATGATTGTTTCATGCGAGAATTGCCATCCCCCAACCAAGTTTAGTCTTGGCACGCTTTCACCGTTCTCCACCAATTAAAGACACTCCTGACACGAGTTTCAAATATTAATATAAATACATACTAATATAAAAATCTGCAAATGGGATTTTTTTTGAAACACAAAGTCTTGATTATTAATTTCAGTACAAATAAACTTTGTAATTAACAAAAGCCCACGTGAAAGTGGTTCATGAGTTCGACCAATAAGATTCTTGTTTAGAGGGGAAGAAGGGGAAGACTCTTAAATCAAGAAACTTTAAATTTACCAAAGACGAGTTTATACAGGTGTCAATCATCAGCAAATGATGTAAGCCCTTGATGTGAATAACTGAGCTTTTTGCTGATGCTCCAATTTTCATGAACCTTGGAACTGGAAATTCTACATCCATCTTTTTTATATAGTTTTTCTTGGTAATGGGCGAATGGTGAGAGACTTTGATACCATCTTGATATTTTTTTTATGTTATTATCTCACCTGAAGCAGAAAAATCGATGCACCCATTATCATTAGAATTTTGATCACATAAAGCATGAAACTATTCTATAAATAGATTATCTTGATCAACTTTTAAACCTAGGATGTGAGTGTTTTTTTAATAAACAAACCATTACTTTGTTAAAGGTTATCACTAGGATATTTTACTTCTACTTTTTCAACGACGTGCTACTTTTAGTTATGTGTTTTAGAAAAAAAAAACGCTGTTAAATAAGGCCTAGTAAGATGGCACTATGGCAGCATCGAAGAAAAAAAGTAGTTCTGTCATGAAGTGGAGATTTTAAAAGTGTAACTAACATTGCGCTTCCCTCGTTGCCTTGTGTTCACTTTATTTAGTTATCATAGTTTATCATTATTAAGAACTTTATTAATAGTTTATTTCATGAGATTTACAAAGTTAACAATTTTTTTTTTTAACCGGCAAATTTAATCTACTACTAAACTAACAACACCTATTCCACCTATGTCCACGACGGAACTTGAACCCTCGACCTCAAAGAGGGAGGGCACCACCTGATACCGCTGGGCTACAAGCCCTTTGGTACAAAGTTAACAATTAATCTACAAAACTGGAGATGGCAATGGGACTTGCTAAGTAGTTCTGTCATCGGGTAGCTGGTTAATCAATGACCACCAAGTTCACGGGTATACTCGTGGGCATCGAACTTCCGATTTATGATCATAATTAGTCAAAAATTACTCTTAATTTTGGCTACCAAAAATCACGATCTCAATATCAACCAAAAAATGAATTGATTCTTTTATAGTTCCACTTCTTAACAACAAGAAGTTCAATCTCTCAAAATTGTATATAAATATAATCATCAACAAACAAAATTTAAATATCTAATTAAATTTCAAGATACATTGATCCAAATCATAACATACATGAATAATAAAAACAATACCATTAATCTTCATTCTAGGATATAAATAGCAATATACATCAAAAACTTTATATTGCTAAAATCTCATATAATACTATAACATAATTTTAAAATCATATTATTAATAATAATGTAAGTATTATAAAAATATAAATAGTTTGGGATCAGTAAATGAGATTATGTATGAAATTGGATAATCTGGCGATATTACATTAATACCATAACCATCCCAGACTGCAATTTTTTTCAAACAATTCATATACCATATTCCATAACAATGTACCTCGTATAAAATCCGTCTCCAATATTTCGGTAGTTTTTCCCATCAGGTTCAAACCTAGTTTTGATATTCTATACTCTACCAAACCCCACATTTAAAAAAAAACAACCTTAATGCCGGTTGACCCAAATGTCATTATCAAAATTTATTGACATCGGTTTTGAAGTGTCAATCTTTTAAAAATTGTTTTAAATAATATTAGGCATGACTTGGCAACATATCAAGCCTCGAACTTTTACGAGCAGTAGCAAACCATCTCATTTTTAAGACGCGATTTAATACGATAATTTTGTATATAATTAATAATTTTTCTATTATATATATATATATATATATATATATATATATATATATATATATATATATATATATATATATATATATATATATATATATATATATATATATATATATATATATATATATATATACACACGACTTATGGCGGTATTTCGCTAAAGTGTGTCAATACAAACTTTTGAACCATGTTAAGCCATGTTTAGAACCTAGAAAATTTTCAATGTTTTTTGACTTTTATTGTATTGCGTTTTCGAAAGTAAGTATTGTACAATAATAATTTTCTTAATATACTATCATAGAGGGTAAATGTCAGTCGTTTAGAATATTTAAACTTTTTAAGTTTTTAATAGTTGCTAAACCGACCAAAATTAAAAACATTAACTTTAGACGATATCCTTTTATAACGATAAAAATTAATATATAATAATATTAAAATTACTTTAGACATATAATAAACACGGCTTATCTTCTTGGTGATGTTGCGCCACAATAAGAGGTTGGGAATTTTTATACTGTACGTTTATTATTACGTATATGTTATTTAAAAAATAAAAATCTAAACTCTTGTCAAAATTTCTATTTTTATATAATTTTTTTTATTTGAAATTTGACCTTACTTTGTTAACAAATAGATTTCACAACACTGTCCTCTCACCTTGAGTAACTTATTATGAGTCCTAATCCAAAATTTTATTACAATCTTCACATAAACGCAATGAGTCATAAATGTCATGTTCTTTTAGCGAAACTAAATCTCAGTGGTTATAATGATTAATTTTAATATTGGTTAATTAATATTTCTGTAACCTCGTATTCACTTCTTGTATTGTTGAATTGAAAGTAGAACCCTAGATGTGCCTCGTCCCACGTCCACATCTCGCAAACCTTAAATCGACACAATCAATCTCCATGGAACGTCCAGGGCTTATGGTGGAAATCCGAATTCTCAATGGATCGCGTATGCTCGTTTTTCAAATTGATATTTCTACCATTTGTCCGGGTTGCAAGTAATCAAGCATAAGATAATCCAAAACGACACTTATGAATTTAAGCACATACATGTAAACCAAATTGCTAGAGATTTTGAATTCGTTGGAGAAGAAAGAGAGTTGAGGAGGGTATGATCTGACTCAATAAAAGAGTTGTATTTATATTTGACAATTAAGATTTTTGTTTTGTGAATTAGTTAAGTAAATCCCAAAATTAATTGCATAATCAATGGTTTCCAAACAGACGGGATTTTTCAATCTTACCATAATCAACAATTAGAATTCGAAATTTCACACTATGATTCTAATTCAAATTTTCAATGACCTTTTGGGGCGCTGCTCTTTGGACACCGCTATTTTTCATACCAACTTATAACTAGATCTTATATATGTGTGCACTCTGCACATCTCCAAACATATAATATAGAATACAAACTATAAACCACTTAACTCACATATTAGTTTCAATTACAAAAAGTGTTTGGTGACAATAAAATCACCAACAATCCTGTTTCATTTTAGTGTAACCCATGAACTAACATTATGTTTATCTAAACAAACCAAACTAGTACATTAATGAAAATGTCGAAATGATTGAATTCCCATCTTAGTAACTTACACACTTCAAACACCCGAGAATCAGGGTGTTCTAAGAATTGAACTCATCAACCCAACTGCATACCTGAAGATAAACACATACTAGTTTATTGAACTTTCTAGCCAAATACAACTTGATACAATTATAAAGTCATATCTCATAATCCTCTCATGATTGTATCAATGCCAAGTCCCCAATCTCTTGAAATGCAGCTACACTTTACAATCACGTAGGTAATTCCTTTACGTCATGTATCTACACATATATTTTTTCAATGGAATTATTAAGAAGTTAAACTTCAACCTGGCCAACTGCAGGACCGGACACATACCTGGGATAGATACTTTATGTGTGTCAATCTATAAGTGTGATCAACTCCTAATGTCATATTAGAATAGAATTACATGTACCACCATTAAAGAATTAGATGGACTTAATCCCATCTCAATAACAAACTTGTGTACCAAGTCTCTTGTGAGACCTTTTGTCAGGTGGTCTACCATATTGTGTTGCGATTTCACAAACTCAACTGAAATCACATCATTCATGATTAGTTCTCTAATCAGATTGTGTCTAACAATTAAGTGTCTACACTTTCCATTATAAACCTGACTATATGCCTTAGTGAAGGCATCATCATTATTACAAAGGATATTAATAGGTGTTGTCGGTTCAGACGACAAAGGAATATCATAGAATATTTTCCTTAGCCACTTTGCTTCTTTACTAGCAACAACTAATGCAACAAACTCTTATTGCATTGTCGAGTTTGTAATGCAAGTTTACTTCTTAGAAGCCTAGGAAATGTCACCCCCCCCCCTAAGCAAGAATACCCATAGCATACATTAAGCTAACAATAGCCTTAGAGTGTTGTAATTCAGAAATATGAATGTCAGTGTTTGTCATTAATTTCACACTTGAATCCACAGGAGTGCTCATAAGACAACAATCGCTAAAATTGAACCATTTGAGAATATTCTCAACATAATGACTTTGATTCATTACTAAGCCTTTGTTCACCCGCTTAATCTTTATTCCAAGAATTACATTAGAATCTCTCAAGTCTTGCATAGAAAATTTAGATGACAACAATTTATTAGTTTCATCTATTTGATCATGGTCAGTACTAAAAGTCAACATATAATCTACATATAGTGAGATGATCACTCCTGCACCATTAGCATCAATAAATCTAATATAAACACATTTTTCAGTTAGTTTAGCTTAAAACCATATGACAATATAATCTCATCAAATGTTTGATGCCATTGTTTAAGTGTTTGTTTCAACCCATACAAAGATTTCAGAAGTTTACATACCATATGCTCCTTAACGGGCATAACAAAACCTTCTGGTTGTTTTATGTAAACTCCTTCATTAAGTTCCCAATTTAAAAATATGTTAAAGAGCGATGTTTTAACATCCATTTGATGGACAATCAGTTCGTGAGTACCTGCCAAGGGTATTATCAATCTAATAGCATAAATACGCACAACCAGACCATAATTATCAAAACAGTCAACACCGGGTATTTGCCTAAAACGTTGAATGATGAATTGAGATTTGTACTTGTCAATGATACCATTAACATTCATTTTCCTTTTTTTTAAATCCATTTGTAGCCAAGTGGCTCAGAACTTCGAGGCAAATCAGACAACACCCAAGTGTTGTTCTCAAGAGTTGACGATATCTCATCATATATTGCTTCCTTCTAGAGACAAAATCTCAAGTCTCCATGGCCACTTGAAAAATATTAGGATCATCCTCAACACTATAACAATAAGATTATAGAATACTAATTTTGTCCCTTGAACCTTCCACTAAATACAGTTGGAAGTGGGCATTGAATTCTTTCACAATTCAACCATTTTTCTTTTACAGAGCTCTTATGTTTTCTGTATAGAAACATAATCTGAAGATTCTGAATTTTTCACTTAATTAGTGCCAAAATTCAGATCTGTAGGCCTTTGAATCGATAAAAAACATACCTCATCAAAAGTTTCATATCGTGACTCAGTAACGGTGTTAATCGGTACCAAATCATTAGATTCTATTACATAGAACCTATATGCTTTGGAATGTTCAAGGTATCCTATGAATATACAAAATATTCCACATTATACCAAAGTTTTTCTTTTAGGATCGGTAAGTTTTACAACTTCTGACATCCCAAACCCGAAAATAGCTTAAATTCGGCTATTTTTTTGAACTAAAGCTCTTACGCGAATGTTTTGTTCTTTTTATTTGGAACCCTATTCAAAAAATAATAGGTCGTTAGCATGACCTCTCTCCAAAATCCGTCACTCAATCCCGATTAAGAAAGCATCGAGTTTACCATTTCCTTTAAAACTTGATGTTTGCGTTCGACGATTCGGTTTTGTTAGGGCGAATAAGGTGTTGTGGTTTCATGAATGATAGCCACTGATTGGAGGTACATGGGATCCATATACTCACCTCAAAATCCTTTTTCTACTTAAAACTTTAATATATATGCAGTGCCAATCCAACACAAGTCCTTTTTTATTATTATTTCAATTTAAGTTCTTGTATTTTTTCCATCGTATTCTTTTCTTGTGCTTTATATTGACAACATTGTATCGAACAAATATAATTCATCGTGATAAGCAGCTCTATTTATTTCTGTCCCATTTGATTTTTTACCTTAGTTGATTCAGCCACTGATTGGAGGTACATGGGATCCATATACTCACATCCGCTATCAGTTATAAGACATTTAACTAGATTCCCAATTGCAATTCTAGCTCGGTTTTGTATATTTTGAACTTTTCCAATGCTTCGGTTTTAGCATTAAACAAATACACATAGGAAAATTGAGTACAATCATCAATATTTGTGACCAAGTTTTTCTTATTTCCCAAGGAATGAGTAGACTGGAAATCATACAGGTCACTGTGTACAAGTTCCAAAATAATCAGATTTGTACTAGCACTAGGAAATGGTTGTTTTGTAGCTTTTGTAAAGATGCATGTTTTACACTTTTTCTAGATTCATGTCAAAGGGTGGAATAAGACCATCATTTAACCTTTCATGCATCCTTCTAAAATTGACATGACCCTATCTTGCATGCCAATGCATAGAGTAATCAATTTTAGAAGATGACATAAAATCATAATTTTGAACAAGTAACAACTTATTAATAACATTCAAACGAAACATTCTATTATTCAAATATACAAATCCAATAAACATTCCACCACGAGATAGGATATACCTATCTAATTCATAAACTTGTCTAATCCATCAAAATTCAACGGGAAATTGACTTATTAAGGTAATTCACTTTTCTGTATGTTCACATCTGCGTAACTATCTTTTTTTTGTACACATCTAGGTAACGAACTTTTTGGAAGCGTTCACATATGACCATTATGACCGACTTTAGCATGTTACATCCGGTCATAATGGTCATATGTGAACACTTCCAAAAAGTTCGTTACCTATATGTGTACAAAAAGAGATAGTTACCCAGATGTGAACAGACCGAAAAGGTAAGAGTATACACGAATGGTCTTTGTGGTTTGGGCTAGTTTGCGTGTTTGGTCCCTAACTTATTTTTTTTTAACTTGGATGGTCCATACTGTTTATTTTTGGTGCGCGCTTGGTCCCTGCCTTACCTAAAAAGACTTTTATGCCCTTATTAATTTATTTTTTTAATTAGTTTTCTTATTTATATATTTATTTTTTATACATTTAAAAAAATTAATAGACCCCACATATTTGTATCTCCTTACCCTAAACCTGAAACCACATTTTGAGAAACTTAATCTGGGTCCCACTAGTCACCATCCCATCTCTCATCCTCCTCAACTTCTATTTTCTTTCATCTTTAGTGACATCGACGTCTTCACCATCCATTCATTTTTCGGTCCATCAACTTCGACGAACCAACACCACTGTCCACTGTCTCTTCATCGAATTTTCCACCACCACAACCCAGTGCATCACAATCCTTGCAGGAAAAGAAAATTTATACCAGAAAGAAAAATTAGAGAACCAGATCAATTGAAAACCATAACTTGAAATGCAAATCAAAACCTGAAACTCTATTAACAACATTCTAAGCTTTAACTCATCAAACGGTGTGTGTATGTTTTTTTATATATATTATTGGTCTTCATTTCTGATACTTTTAGTCTTTAGTAAATTTAAATTTTTATATTTAATATATTAAACAATAAAATTCTATAAAATGACGATGTGTTTTTTCCATTTATGATATTTTTAGTCTTTTTGTACCTAGATGTGTACAAAAAAAATAGTTATCCCGATGTTAAGAAACCGAAAAATTAATTACCTTAATAAGTCAATTTCTCCATAAATATGAAGTGCAGAGGTTAAGTTAGATGCATGATCAAAATATTCTTATAGTCATCTAGAATTAATATTTTCGCATAACAATTATGTGAAATCTACTAATGTTGTTTCCTCCTCGACATACAAACAAACATGAATCCAATTTAATCACTATAATTAAATGATTTTTAAACTTATGGACTATGGTTGTCAATTATGTGCATAGGCAATAATAAAACCAATCAACCTTAATAACTAAACATGGATTATAAAACCATTCAAATCATATTTTTGGTAAAAATGCAATCTTGTAATTACGTTTTATAAAAATATTATCATTAGAATATAAATTAATTAGTGTTCATAAAAACTTCAAGAGTTGTTTCGGTTTCACTCCAAACCAATACTTCCCTCAAAGTAATCACTAAATAATTAGTTATTATGCACACATTTTATAACAGAACAAATAACATTAAACATAAACGAACACATTTACATTTAACTAACCAAATCACTATGCCAACTAGATCCCGTTTTATATTGACTCCATAAAGCTAAAACTAAAAATAGTAAAAAAAATAAATAAATCCGACATCATTATCATTTTTAATTTGATTCTAAGTATCACACATTATATGAAAGCTAAACTAAAACAATTAAAGTAAAAATTACCCTCCTCCATGTTAGCTGGTAATATCTTCAAGTCGCTTATCCCCTTCAAAATCTCCAATTCAAATTCGTTATTCAGATTGAAAATAAGAGAACTTATGGGCTTGGTGCGTATGTATTTTCATGACTCTAGCTTGGGCTGAAAACTGGGATAAAAATAACAAGGAATGACCAGATAAAAGTTATCGGCTTTGGGCTATGATGTTTGGTATCTTGATGGGCTTAAGCCCACGTTATCGGCTCTTATAGTAGGCACTAGGCAGTAGCTGATATTAGGGATGAAAGTGGGTCCAAACCCGGACCGGATGGACCCGGACCCGAAAAACCCGGAACCGGTTAACGGGATTTTCTAGAACCGGAAACCGGACCGGTATATAGGAACCGGTTCCGGTTTGGTTCCGGGTACGGTACCGGGTAAAGTGGGTCTAGAACCGAAAAACCCGGAAACATCAAAGTGGGTAGGTTGGAACCGGATAAAGTGGGTTTAGAACCGGAAAACCCGGAAAAACCGGAATTTTTTGGTAATTACTTACTACTTAGTCGGTTGAATTTTGAAAATTGTCATATTGATATCCCGAATTTGTGGGACTGTAACTCATTGAATATGAAACCAAAATTAACAAAATTATAGTCTAAAATCAAATACAAACTGTAAAATACACTATGGAAAAAACCGCATGTCAATCCGACGTTAACCGAATGAGATATGCATGTGTTAACATTCTCACAGAATACAAATTACAAAAACAAATAGCTGAAAAATTGAAAATTTTCAGTTTTGATATCCCGACTTCGGAGGACTGTAAATCATTGAATATTAAATCAAAAATGACAAAATTATAGTCTAAATTCATGTATAAACTGTAAACTACAAGTTAGAAAAAACCACATGTCAATCCGACTTCAAACGAATTAGATATGTATGTTTTAAAACTTTCACCGAATACAAAAAAACTGAAAAACTAAAAACTTCCAGCTTTGATATCTCGACTTTGGGGGAGTGTAAGTCAATGATTATAAAACTAAAAATGGCAAATTTATAGTCTAAAATCATGTACAAACTCTAAACTACGCATCTTTTAAACGTTTCACAAAAACCGGTTCCAGCCCTAAAAGTGGTTCCGGTTCCAAACACCGGTTCCGGTTTTTAGACCCGGTTTACCCGGACCCGATGGACCCAAACCTGGATTACCCGGAACCCGGATAAAGCCAATTTTTAAACCCGGAACTGGAACCGGTTCTATATATTCCGGTTCTAACAGTTCCGGTTCCGGTCCGATTCCGGTTCCGGTCCGGTTTTCCGGTTCTAAATCTCATCCCTAGCTGATATTGTGCGAAACCGCTCCGATGATTGGATGAATTCAACTTCTTGTTTGGTTCCCGATATTCGTAAAAGTACATTGGCATTGGTGATTTCTCTCTTTTCATCAAATGATTCCCTACATCAAAATAAAATCAATATCACTTGGTCAACATTTAAGCTCAAAACGATGTAAAGGATAAAATTTGGATCCACACACAAGTATTTTGTATCCATGTTGACTAAAAATCGTCAATTACATAAAACAAAAGGATGAGAAAACTAATCATTTACCCACCAGAAATGACCGCAAAGTGATCACTAAACAAGTGAACAAGAATTCAGATCGAAATTCAATAAAATTAACTAAAATAGCATCATGTATAAACTTTGATAGTCGGCACATAATTAAAGATATTCCATCTTAATAACAGAGTGAGAGAGATGAAGATGCTTAATGTTCGTTACTTTCATTAAGCTAAAGATTAAGCCTTATATATAGATTCTTACATCATCTAACAGAAATAGTTAAGTTAACTATCTAACTAATGACTTATAAAGAATAGACTAACAACGTCAATTGAATCAAATTGAATCAAACGGAAACTATCACAACTATTACCCCCACTCCCCAAGGTGACCTTTGAAACAGATTTTTCAAAGCCATCTTGGACATTATTTGTAAAATCTTGTGTCTGGATAATGTTTCGTAAAGACATCAGTTAACTTAACTGGTGAGTTATGCGAATTGGCATACACTTGATGGTATTGTCCAAAATTCCATCGCGTATGAAGTGGCAATCGATCTCTATATCCTTCGTCCTTTCATGAAAAGTGGGATTGGAGGCTAACTTGATTGCGATTTCATTATCACAGAATAACAAGGTGGGTTCTGTATGATAAATCACAGACTTAGATAACAAATGATGAAGCCAAGTAATTTCGGTAGTAACAATGGCAATAGCTCTATATTCAGCTTCTGTTGATGATCTGGAAATGATGCTCTGTTTCTTTGATTTCCAAGAAATCAAAGAATCACCAATGAAGATGCAAAAAACCAGTCACACATCGACGAGTATTTGGATGACCAACACAATCTGAGTCGGTAAAAGCACGAAGCTTTAAAGATTGTTTAGCTGATAAAAATAATCCTTGACCAAGATTAAGTTTCAAATATCTGAACGGATGATATTCAGCTGGAAAATGTGGGAATTGAGGATTAGTAACAAATTGACTCAAACGATTAACTTCGTAAGTGATATCCAGTGTAGTGATAATAATATACATTAACCGACCAATTAATCGTCTATATCGAGATGGATCTAGTAATGGAGCACCATCAAAATTGGATGTTTTTCAAGAAGGTTCCCTGGGATATTGAGTTGGCTTGGATGCAGGAAAATCGGTTTCTTCTAATAAATCCAATGTATATTGTCTTTGAGAAATGTAAATGCATTCTGATGATCTCCATAAAAATGTTGCAATTTTCCCTAATCTTTTAGTTTGAATTGTTTACTCAAAGTTTCTTTAACTACATTGATGTGAACTAACGAAGCACCAATTAAGATTGTATCTTCCACATAGACCAATAAAGAAACATAATCCTTGCATTGTCCCTTGAAAAATAAAGAATAATCTGCCTTGGATTAATTAAAGCCTTGAGAAATTAAAAAATTTGAGAATTTTGAGTACCGTTGTGTGGATGCTTGCCTTAATCCATATAATATTTTTGTAATTTGCAAACTAAAATTTTTTATTGTGAATCTGTAACAGAAGGAGTATACCCTTGAGGTAATTTCATGTAAACTTCCTCTTCTAAATATCCATTGAGAAAAGCATTATTCAGATCCAATTGTTAAGGGTGCAATTATGTGTGAGCACCCAATGCAAGAAGTAATTTCATTGTTACCATTTTTACAACAGAAGAATAGGTGTCTAAAAAATCAACACCCTCTTGCTGATTGAATCCTTAGGCAACGAAGCATTCCTTATACCTTTCAATTGTTCCATCAGATTTCCTTTTTATTTTAAAAACCCATTTTGATCCAAGTGCTTTTCTTCCTTTAGGCAAAGAAACAACTTTCCAAGTATTGTTAGCCTCTAAACTACTAAGTTCTTCATTCATGGTTTGAACCCATTTAGTGAATTGAACTGCTTCATGATAAGTTTGTGGTTTATAATCAGTGGCAACAACAAGAGTAAAAGCTTTATAAGTGGGTGAAATCTTGGAATAAGAAAGCACATCTGATAAAGGGTATTTTGGGCATTTTGTATTGGAACTTGTGGTAATGTTGTTAATAAGATGGCAATGGTAATCTTTAATGTAACAAGGAGCTCTTTTATTTCTGTTAGGTCTAGAAGACACTTCTGTAACATTTTGAGACTCTACTAGAACATCTGGTAGAATATCATCATGTCTCTTATTTTGAAGTTCATCATTAAAGGGACAAAAATTATCAGTAGGCACACCATCATAAACACAAGGAACAACAGTCTTGTGGAAAGGATTGGATTGATCTTTGTGAGAAGAATGATGATAAGGTAAGATATCTTCATGAAAAACAACATCCCTAGAGTAAAAAAAATCTCTTTCGTTTCCATATTTAATAATTTGTAAGCCTTCATGCCAACTAGATAACCAAGAAAAACACATCATTTTGCCCTTGTTGTGAATTTGGTTCTGCTAGTCAAGAGGGTAGAAGCAAAAGCTAGCCAACTAAAAGTCCTGAATCTAAAATAAACAGGATCTCTATGATATAATTTCTCATAAGGAGTTTGGTGTTTTAATGTTTTGGATGGTGTTCTATTGATAAGAAATGTAGCACATGAAATGCATTCAGACCAATATATATTGGAATATTAGATTGAAAGAAAAGATCTCTTGCAACATTCAACATATGTTGATGTTTTCATTCAACAATAGAATTTTGTTCTGGCCTTACAACACATGAGAATTGATGAATAACTCCTTGAGAATGAATGAAATCAATAAATGCCAACTCTTTTGCATTATCAGATCTAAATTGTTTAATTTTGGCTCCAAATTAAGTAGCAATCATGTGAAAGAACCTTGGAATAATGAATTGAACTTCAGATTTTTGTTTCACTAAATATGTCGAAGTAAATCTTGTGCAATCATCCACAATAGTAACAAAGTATCTATTCCATTTATTATTTGGTTGATGATATGGTCCCCATACATCATAATGTATCAAATCAAAGGGAATACTTGTTACATGATTTTCTGAAGAAAAAGGAAGTCTTTTCTGTTTGGCTAAAGGACATAGAGAACAAAAGTGTTTATCACTTGTTTTATTAAAATGTAAAGAATTATTAAGATGCTTCAACTATTCATTAAAAGGATGGCAAAATCTCGTGTGCCATTTATCAAAAGAAACTGCAACATAGACTTTGACTTCTTCTTCACTTACTCCTTGAAGAAAATACAAATCTTCTTCAATTTTAGCAGTGCTAATCTGCTTCTTGCTCATAATCTATTTGATGATAACATGATTGGAATAAAAACTTGCTTTAATGGTGTTATTTATATTCAACCTTGAGATAGATATAATATTGAGTTCAAACTGAGGGACATATAGTACATTTTCAAGGACAATATCGTCATTGATATGAATACTTTCCTTCCATTCAACCTATATAAGCATATGATTTGTTAACTTAACTCTTGTCCCAATGACACGTTTTAAATCATTAAACAATGACTTATTATTGAATATATGCTGAGTTGCACCAGTATCTAAAATCCATATATTTGACTGATATGTTCCCATAACAAGAGTAAGAGTATAATGGTTACCTTTATCAGTATTTACATAAATGGAATTCGTAGAAGCAAGATGACCAGTAAGAGCAACAACTAATTGTTGACATTGTAGATTTGTAAGATTGGTGATAGGACTGGCAGTAGCATATTCATTAATAACATCATCTGGTTGATTGTTATAGGTGACTAAGTTGACAAGAGAGTTATTTTGTGTTTGAGTTGAGTTTTGATTGAAGCGATAACCAGGTGGAAAACCATAAAACTTATAGCATTTTTCAACTGTATGTCCAGTCCTTTTGCAATGAGTGTAAACTGCTGTTGATCGATTCTTGCCATTAAAATGATTATTCTGATTATTGTCTCCATAGTTATTTCCACTGTTCTGATTGTTGTAATTGCTTTGAACATTAAAAGAAATATGAGAAGCTTGAATTGCAATATTACTAACGTCTCTTTGTCTTTCTTCTTGGATCAACAGTGAGAAAATGCGATTAATAGATGGAATAGGATCAATAAGAAGAATTTGCCACCAAATTTGTGCATATTTTGCATTTAGTCACATGAGAAATATCATAGTACACTCAGCTTCCTTGGCTCCACCACAAGTACAGAATCCACATGTGCATTGTGTATCAAAATTGGCTAATTCTTCCCAGAGAACTTTAAGTTTTGTGAAGTAACTGCTTCCAAAATCATCTCCTTGGACAATGTTCATAAGATCTCGTTTGATTTGAAATATGCGAGGACCATTACTTTGTTGAAATCACTCTTTGAGTTCCTTCCGAATAGCTGCAACAGTCTTCGAGTAAATAACATTAACAAATATTTCCTTTGATATCGAATTCAAAATCCAAGAAATTATGATGTTAATGTTCTGATTCCATGACTTCAAACGAACAGGATTAGTAGTAGCGGGTCGTGGAATGTCACCAGTAACGAAATCTAATTTGTTCTTGACTGAAAGAGCAATAGTCATTGATCATGACAATGAGGCATAAATCTCTCCTCTAAGAATTTGAGAGAAAAAAAGGGTTCCATGATTATCTGAATGATGTAAGAAATAAGGATCATCAGATAAACCTCCATTTCCACTCGTTGAACCACTTGATTAAATATCAAGAATTTTGACAAGTGTGAATCAAACAAAAAATGGAAACAAAACACAACAAATATAGAAGAAATGGAATCTAGGATTGAAATTGATCAAAAATCAAGGTACAAAAATAAATTGGGAAACGAATTAGAACGAACAAGAAAAATATCACATATCAGAAGCCATAATTGTTTACAAAGATAATAGTCACATATCAGAGTATCCCAAAATCAAAAGTCATAAAATCAGAATGATGTGCACGATCACACCTTTTTTTTCCCCGATCATCTGAAGTACCTAAAACATAAAACTTAAACCGTAAGCCAAAGCTAAGTGAGTTCCTCCAAATACCACACAACATAACACACACACACACACACACACACACACACATATATATATATATATATATATATATATATATATATATATATATATATATATATATATATATATATATATATATATATATATAACAGACTAGGTCCTACAACCTCCTGGTTGGATTACCCCTGGTCCACAAACAACTGGTTGGATTGCCATGGCCCATAACCTTTGGTTGGATTGGCTAATACATATTGTGTCGACAACCTCCTGGTTGGATTATGATGAGATTTAAGTAAAACAAATAAACTTAACACCCTTAAGTTCACATGCATCCTAAAAGGATCTATGTTTTCATTATGGAACATATAACTATGAACAACAAATAAGAAACCCTAAGAACACTAGGTAATTTTCAAAAAACATAAATTAGGGTTTAGGATTACATCCCTTAATTGTTATTGTAGTAAATAACAATGATTTCTTCTTGAAGATCTCTTGGAAGCAAGCACCACAAGTGTCGTGCCTATAATGGAATCACACCCAAACTAGCAAGAGAATGACCTAGGAGAAAGGAGAGGGGAGGCTTGAAATTGTAGCTATCTCACTAGGGAATGGAGTGGCAATAATTTGGAGGTCTTATGGTCATTTATATAGTGGTACAAGGAATCCCTGAATAACCCTAATTAGAATATAATAATAATCTTTCAAATTGGTAATTATCCAACTCCTTATTTATCCACATTGGATATTCTAGAAACCCTAGAATATCCTCCTAAAACCGTCCACTAGATTTATGGAAGGTTCTAGAGCCTTTTGTTCAACTACTAAACAATTTCACTTTAGACCCTGCACTTTTAATTAATCATTTTAATCTCAAAATTAATTCTGATTAATTTTTGATTAATTATTAATTAAATAGTATTGTTTCTAATTAATGTATTATCTTCAT
Source organism: Lactuca virosa (assembly GCF_052849685.1). Taxonomy (NCBI): domain Eukaryota; kingdom Viridiplantae; phylum Streptophyta; class Magnoliopsida; order Asterales; family Asteraceae; genus Lactuca; species Lactuca virosa. Next base: position 188,666,303 of record NC_136428.1, on the reverse strand, counting down.
AAGACATTAATAAAATTTTTATATTAATTGATTAATCAAATAATAAATTAATCTCTCTCTCTCTAAAAGTCATCCTGTCCAATTGCTAGGGTTAAGGGCAACCCAAAAGGACTATGTTACTATCAATTCAAGTATATACCAATTCTAGTTATGGGCTTGGACACCTAATCCAACAATCTCCCACTTGAATAAGTCTATAACTATAAATGCCAGTATAACTTCTGAATTGATCAGCAAACTGTAGCTTCCAAAAGCCGTTGTGAAACTTTGACCCAGTCAGTTACGCGTCCTAAGATAAGTAATCATATAATCCGACATTCTGCAAGATATCATTCAGACATGAGACATGGAATATAATCAATCTCATTGTCCAAGAATTTGTTTCCCGATTTATGATTTGTGATGACATAGGACATCTAATCGAACACATCAATTTAGTCATGATTGGGCCCATCACTATAAATCAACACCAAGTCACCGAGGTGCCCAAAGATATTGCTTTTCCCATCAGGGCAAAAGGAATGGATAAACTTTGACTCATGTGATTTCATCCTTTACTCATCAAATCATGCATGACAATATGTTTTATAACATCAAGTTACTGATGCGTTTATGCATTACCGTGTACAACCGACTCGTAACTTACAACTCATATGTCTCTGTTTCAAGATCATAAGATATTATTGTCTCATAATTAGTCGTGATAGATTCCATGATGTAATTATATGAGCGTGGGTTTATCCAATACTTAAATTTCCATTTTTAAGTACTCATGAACATTGCAGCAACACTATTACTATGTCTAATACCCTTAGACAATCTACAATCCAGTTCATGACAGTTTTAATTCACTACATACTTCCAAAAATATGACGGACTGTGGAATTTGAATAATCATATTATCCAGGAAGTAAAACATGCAAAATGAAACACAAGAATAAACAATTGAAAAAAGGTAGTAAACAAACTCATAAATAATTCTCTATTATTTATTCACCAAAAGTCAATTACATTTACTTTGTTACAAGTTTCAAACTAACTATCTAACTACTAAAATTAATATCATCTTTCAGACCAATGCTTCTAGCATGTTGACTGTGTTTGACCCTACTCAGAGCCTTCGTCAAAGGATCAACAAGATTCTCTTTTGATGATACCCTCTTCATGATGATATGGCCTTCTTCTACCCTATGTATGATGTAATGGTACTTTTTTTCGATATGTATAGACTTTCCATGATCTCTTGGTTCCTTAGTCAAGGCAACCGCTCCTTCATTCTCACAGAAAAGTTCCATTGGATCCTGAATGGTCGGGACAACTCCAAGGTCGCCGATAAAGTTCCTCAGCCAAGCCGCTTCGTTTGATGCTTCACTTGCAACTATGTACTCTGATTCACAGGTTAAATCAGTCATCATGTCTTGCTTGGAACTCTTCCAATATACCGCTTCACCGTTCAGAGTGAACACCCACTTACGCTCAGTGTATCACTGCCACCAAGGACTAGAAGCATGTTCTTCATCCTCCGTAGATACGTGAGAATGTTTTTAACAACTGTCCAATGAGCTTTACCTAGATTTCCATGATAACGACTGGCCATGCTCAAGGAAAAAGACATATCAGTACGATTACATGTCATAGCGTACATGGTCGACCCTACAACCAAAGCGTAAGGTACCCGAATCATATCACCCATCCCTGTATTTGTACTAGGACTTTGAGTCTTACTCAATTTGGTATTGCTCTAGATAGGTAGCTCTCATTTCTTGGAATTTTCCATACTAAACCTCTTTAGTACTCTATCCAAGAATGTACTTTGATTAAGTCAAATTAGTCTCCTCTTTCTATCTCTCAAGATTCTTATCCCGAGAATATAGGCAACTCCTCCAAGTTCTTTCATGGAAAAACACTTTGCAAGCCAAGATTTAACTTCTTGGAAAGTTTGAATGTCGTTTCCCATGATAAGTATGTCGTCGACATACAAAACCAGAAAAGTCACTATACTCCCACTAGCCTTGATATACACACAAGACTCATCTTCACTCCTATAGAAACCAAACTCTTTGACTTTTTCATGGAAGAAAAGATTCCATATGCGAGATGATTGTTTCAATCCATAGATGGATTTCTCAAGCTTGCACACTTTATTTGGATAGTTTGCACATACAAAACCCTTCGGTTGACTCATGTTAAAATCTTATGCAAACTTACCATTAAGGAAAGTGGTTTTGACATCCATATGCCAAATTTCATAGTCATAAAATTCAGCTATGGCGATCATTATCCGAATAGATTTTATCTTGGCAACTGATGGGAAGGTTTCATCATAGTCAACGCCTGGGGTTTGAGTAAAACCCTTCGCAACCAGTTAAGCCTTGAAAGTGTGTACCTTTCAATCCATGTTGGTATTCTTCTTGAAGACCCATTTAAACCCAACTGTCTTTCGACATGGTACATTATCAACCAAATTCCAAACTTGGTTGTCATATATGGACATGATCTCGCTGTCCATTGCCACTTTCCATTTAGCAGCCTCAGGGTCTGTCATTGCTTCCTTGTAGCTTGCTGGCTCATCCAAATTTATCAGTTTCCTATCACTGACAAACGTGTCACCAACTTTAGTAATATGGAAGCCATAGAACTCAGGTGGCATGCAAACTCTACTGGAGCACCTAAGAGGTAATGACTTGTATATCGGTTCAACATGAAATTCTTCCTCTGGTGGAGTGCTAATACCTTCTAAGGTTCATTTATTGGTTGACTCCTGAATTTCTTCAAGGTCAATGGCACTCCCACTCTCCTCTTTGAATATGAGCTCTCTCTCTTTCGAAAGACTCCCCTTCATGCAACAAAGACCACATTCTCACTAGGTATGTAGAACAAATATCCAAAAGACTGCTTTGGGTAACCAATGAATATACATTTCTCACTTGTAGCTGCTAGCTTGTCATGAGTCTATTGTATTATGAAAGCTTCACAACCCCATACTTTGATATATGCTAACGAGGGAACTTTCCCTGTCCACATCTCGTGAGGAGTTTTGGAAACCTTCTTTGTAGGGACAAGATTAAGGATGTGGGCGGCTGTCTCTAAGGCATACCCCCAAAACTGAATAAGAAGAGACGAACGACTCATCATGGAGCAAACCATGTCTAACAAGGTTCGATTACGCCTCTCAGCCATACCATTCAATTGTGGTGTCCTAGGAGGAGTCAATTGTGAAACTTTTCCACATTCCTTTAGATAATCGTTGAGCTCGATACTTAGATACTCTCTGCCTCTGTCGGATCTAAGCGTCTTTATCTTCATACCTTATTGATTCTTGACTTCTTGTTTAAACTCTTTGAACTTTTCAAAGGTTTATGACTTATGATTAATTAAGTAGATATAACCATATGTGCTATAATCATCAGTAAAAGTCACATAGAATCGATTAACATCCCTTGTGGATGATCTGAAGGGTTCAAACACATATGTGTGTACGAGATCAAACAAACCTTCACCTCTTTCACAAGATCCAGTGAAAGGTGATTTTTTCATCTTTATCAAAAGACAAGATTCACATGTATCATCTGACCTTAGGTCGAATGATTCCAACACTCCATCCTTTTGGAGTTGGGCGATGAGTTTCTTGTTAATGTGTCCAAGACGATAATGCCACAAGCATGCTTTGTCTACACCATTAGACGAATCAATATGAAATACAATATTGCGTAAATTATCAACACGCATCATAGTTTCATACACACCATCACAAGGTAAAGCTTCAAAAATAAAAACACCATTTTTATAAGCAGAAATAGAACCATTCAAATCATTAAATGAATATCTAAACCCTTGTCTGAACAATGCATGAAAAGAGATTATGTTTCTTGTCATTTCTGACGAGTAGCAAAAAATTATTAAATCTAAACTAACACCATTAGTAAGCACTAGACTATAAACTCCAATCTTGGTAACAGGATAAGATCGCCTATTCCCCATGATAAAGTTCATTCTACCATGCTCCACCTCTTCACTTCTTCTTAGCCCCTGCAAATGAGAACAAATGTGAAATCCACATCCTGTATCAAGGACCCAAGAACGAGATGATGATGAATTATTAGATGAAGTAGTGTATATACCTATAGAAGTTGGCTTCACTTTTCTATCTTTGATATCTTGCAAATACTTCGGGTAGCTTCTTTTCTAATGCCCCTTATCGTTGCAGAAAAAGCAAATAGCCTCTTTGGGATCAGAAGAAGGTGGATGATCAGAACTGGAATTTCCTTTAGGGCCTCTATTAGATGACCGGGCATGAGACTTTCCCTTCCAGTTTTGCTTGGGAGGACCTTTCCTCTTTTTACCCTTTCCATGTCCAATGGATAAGATGGGAGCACCAACAGGAGTGGAGGCTGTACTTTTTCCCTTCATTCCTGCTTCAACTGTCTGCAGAAGGTTGTGTAATTCAGCCAAGGTGGTCTCACTGTTGTTCAGATGATAGGTCAGAATGAACTGATCGTAACAACTAGGCAAGGAGTTTAGGACTATGTCAATGACCAACTCCTCATCAAAATGCACATTTAGCCTTACAAGGTGTTCCACATAACATTGCATTCTTTGGACATGGCCACAGACAGATTCTCCCTCCTTCATCTTGCACGCGATGAGGGACTTGACTACATCTTAATTTTCTTGATGAGTTTGCTTATGGTACTTTTCCATAAGGTCCTTGTTCGTCTCGTAGGACCAGTTATCCTCACAAACCCTCTGCAACTCAGGGGTCATGGTGGCTACCATGAAGGAAGCAACTTTTATTGAACCATCGTAGTTCTTTTGGTAGGAGGCGTATTCTTCAGGAGTAGCTTTTCCTTCTTTGACTTTAATGAGTTCCTTTTCGAGAACATACTCTTTGTTCTCAAATCGAAGGGTCGTCGTAATGTTTCACATCCAATCATTATAATTGGAACCATCTAATATGACTTTGGAGCAGATAGAGAGCAAGGATGAGTTATGGTGTTTGGAGGAGGAGGAAGCAGAAGCACTAGTTGGGGTAGAAATCTGTAAAATGAACGTAGTTTTAGGTAGATAAGAATAATCCTGAATATAGAAAACCAAAATGAAATATTAAGGCTAGGATCCAACTATGTAATTCACAACTTAGAAAAAGGATGCCGTAATCTAATTGTAAATTTTATAAAGGTAGGTAAATGATGATTTACCAATTCCACCAATAGTAAACGAAATTTAGTTAAGTGAAATTCCTAGGTATTTTGAGATTTAATGAAACTATTCAATGACATGTTTAATCTCAGATTATGCTCTTCTATTTTTGACTAGGATATCGAGGATCAGAAGAAATATGTGAATAACCATGCAAATGTGCTTGGTAACCTCATTGTCATTTATCATCACAATTGATGTGCTGATAAACCACACACGCTCTATCAACAATGATAATTTATGAGATACATATTACAACCCCTTATTAGTCGTTATTAGTGTGATGGTTAACCACACACGCTCCACTAACGACTTATAAAGTGTAATGTGCAATTTCATGAGTTATCATTCAAATTCTCATTTTTCCTAAAGTAACTAGATTTGGGATTTTAATAAAAGAAGGTTCTAGTACCTTTGAATATCATTATAGTTTTAATGTGAATTAATGTCCTATCAAGTCCATTCTGCTAACGACCATCCACCAATCAAGGAATCGGTGGGTCAGAGTGGACTCCCATTCAACTACCATTTTATAGGCAGTTTCCTTATACCCCCTTATAGATCGGCATCGTGAATGAGGCATACTAGCAACTTGACTGACTTAGTCTTATAAATATAATATATAAATCAATTAATAATAATAATATATATAAGGTGTATTTAAAACTTTTCAAAATACTAGATTTATTCTATTTAAAATTTTAAAATTAATAAACAATTAATTTAAAGTTAAAAAAAGAAAATCAAATGATTTAATATTTATCTATTAATTAAGTTTAATTAAATATATTAAATCAAATAAGGATTAACTAATTAAATTAATCAAATAATTTAATCCTAATCCTTACCTTCTAAAATTTTGAAAATAATGGGTATAAGATTTATCTAATTTTATAATTATCCCTTTTAATCAATTTAAAATAACAATTATCAAAAAATTAGGAAAGCCTAACCATATAGCAATTTTCGAAACTTGGGGAGGAAGGTTAGGGTTTCAAAACCCTAACCCTAATTTCGAAATTCAAGGGGTTGGGCCAGGGTTTTAAAAAACCCTAACCCTAATCGAAATTTTAGGCCTTTTAGGGTTTAATTTCTATAAAACCTAATTGATCAAATTCAACAATTATAGCAAATTCAATTGAAAATAAACCAAAACGCTCTAATACCACTGATGGGATTTAGGTAAAACAAATAAACTTAAAACCCTTAAGTTCACACGCAAATCGCATTAAACCCCATAGCCATAAAAGCTAACTTGGTGATGAAATTCATGGTGATATGTTCTCATTTCCAAATGGGAACCTCTAAAGGTTGAAGCTTGCCATGTGGCCTCTAGTGTTCGGCATTGATCATTCGGCAGGTCAAGCACCTCTCAACATGTTAGGCTATCTCCATCTTCATACACGAACACCAATAACTAAGTTGAAAATCCCAATACATCTTGGTGGCTCCGGGGTGTATCAAAAATTTGGACTTGTGTGCCTCCTCCAACACAGACTGGCTGATCCGACCAAAATATGGTACCCAAACCTGACCACACCGGGTCAACAATCCACGACTATCGGTAGAAAACCTATCGATCTCACCCCTGATCCGCTCATGCTTCCAATTCTCATTCTTGACTCCGTCGGACTGAGCGTCCCTAATCAAATCCAACAATGGTGAATCAATCAAAATCCTCATGCATAAACTCCCAACAGAAGAACTAGCGGACTTACAGCTCAAGGTATTAACAACTATATTCAATTTCCCAGGGTGGTACAGAATCTCGCAGTCGTAATCCTTGACAACGTCAAGCCACCTACGCTGTATCATATTCAGATTCGGTTGATCCATGAGATATCTTAAACTCTTGTGATCCGTGTAGATGGTACACTGGACCCCATACAAATAGTATCACCAAATCTTGAGAGAAAACACCACTGCTCCCAACTATAAATCATGTTTCGTATACCAAACCTTATGCAACTTTAACTTCCTAGAAGCATACTAAATAACCCTCCATCGCTGCATAAGAACTGCCCCCAGACTAGTGATGGAAGCATCACAATAAATAATAAATTCCTCAACACCATCAGGAAGGGTCAACACTGAGGCCTCACATAACTTCTGCCTCAACGTCTCGAATGCAACCTGCTGCTCAAGCCCTCAATGGAAATCCAAGCCCTTCCTCGTTCGACAAGTGAGGGGTACATCAACCTTGGAGAAATCCTGAATGAATCTCCGCTAACACCATTTTAATCCCAGAAAACTCCTGATATCCGAAGGAGACTTCAGAACCTCCCACTGTATAATAGCCTTAATCTTGGCCGGGTCGACTAGAATCCCGTTCTGGTTAATTAGGTGTCTTAAGAAATGGACCTCCCATAACCAAAACTCACACTTCGAGAACTTGGCATAAAGTCATTCCTGGCCCAGAACTCCAAATAGCTTTCGTAGATGGTCCTCATGTTGCTCTCCGGTCTTGGAATAGACCATCTTATCATAAATAAAAACAATGACTGATCGATCAAGAATCGGCATGCACACTTAATTCATCAAATCCATAAATGTTCCAGGTGCATTGGTGAGCCCAAACGGCATCATCACAAACTCATAAAGACCATAATGAGTCCGAAACGATGTTGATGCGTGCACAAAGTACCTTTTTAGTTTTAAATTTATAACCTAACAAAGTTTCACTATCTATGCACCTATAGTCAGTGTACCTAGTCAGTTTATGGTGTAGCTCTGGAAGTCGGGTGTTTACAGAGAATGGAATTCAATTTAATAAATTAACTACTGCTAATCAATCTATTGAACAAACAATGATGGGGGGGGGGGGGGTTACTAAATTTTCAAGATCAGAATAACTTAATACCAAATAGCAAATAAGCAAGCAACAAAAACAAAGCAACATCAAGAATTAAAAGAATACTTTTGTCTAGATCCGATTGCTTATGGTTAATTTCTAGTGGATAGATTACATTGATTACCAATTATCTAGCTATTATGGTCAAGTATCATGGTCAAATATCTAGGCCTATCAGAATGCTGGTTTTCCTAGATTCAACCCTTACCCCACACTTAAATGGTGTAATGTCCCCATTGCATACAAAAACAATAAAAGAACCTATAATTAGATAGGAAGAATTGGAACAGCCTCCCCATGGGCACTAGTGGCGACATCGAATTCTAAAAGTGCGTTGAAAGCTTGGCTGGACATAGTACTTCTGAGCCATCTTCTTGTGAATACGAATATGCCGTATCGGAATAAAATCAAGGAACCTTTCTTCAAAAGTGTAATGAACCAGTTCCACATCGTAGGAAAGCACCACCACGACTTGGTGTAAAGTTGGATGTCGTGAATGGTCGAGCAAAATAAAATCGCCACGACGTGGTGTAGATGGCAACGACGTGGTGTAGCCGAATGCAGTTGTGATAAAAACCTTTTCCACGACGTGTTGATGATTTCCACGTCGTGATTCCTTCTCAGGTCAACTTTTAAGATTAATAGCATGTCATCGACTCTTCGTAAAGTTTATGACCATTCCCAATCTTCTTTTTTCAGTAAATATCCTTGACAATGCACTTCTATTCATTATGTGGGATCCCCACACTTATCTAAACACATGGTCTTCGATTTTGATCTTCAAAATTGCATGGGTTCTTTCATCCATTTAGATCCTTTAACACATCACGTCCTTTTCTTTCTGATGTGAGTTAGAGACTGATTAAGAACACAATTAAATCTATACAAGCTGTAAATGGACATGAGATCTAAATAAGATCTGTTTGGCTCTATTACATCTGAACAGTACAAGAGAATTTGAGAGTACAAATAAAAAATGACGCTCAGTTCGTTACTCTACTCTATGTACTTACCGTATTTATAGGGTACAATAGACTCACAAAAAGATACAAGGACTAGACATTTAATTGTCGAAACGGAATTGCCTTGTAAATAGATAGAGTATCGAAACCAGACTACTTTCGACACTTTATAGACACAAATACATTCGAATTCTCACTATACACATTTGACCCAACATTCTCCCCTTAGTGAGAAAAGTCGAAAATTAAGCAACCAACTTTTCGATCAGTAAAAGCTCTCTTCTGATTTCCCTATACCACAATAGAATCTTCCTTATCTCTTCCTTGTCTCCATCATCATTCTTTTGCAGTTGTTGATTCGAATCAGGATGTTTGTGAAATGAGAATTTGTATATCTTTCCAAGTCAAACACTTGAAACAAAAACATCATCAAAATCCCCCTCTTGTTCTTTCCTTGGAAAACAACACCATAACGCTAATCGATGATTTCACCCTCCTCAAATTCATTGATGTTCAATTTATCCTTTGCCAGTGTTTGAGGCAATTTCACATTCTTCTTGATAGCAATGGCAAGATCATTATCTATGATAGCGAAATAATAATAGTAGTTATCCAGAAAAGCCTTAATATGACCAAATCCAATAATGATTTCCTTTCGATTCGCCACATGGATCTTTGATATATCCGTATTGATCAATATATTTGTGACTGAGATAAGATCATTTAGATTCATCAAAGGGAAATCAGCAATTATGAACTCAAATTCGACATTTTTTCTCTCACAACCGAGTAACGAAAGTCTTGAAGCAAACCCTCGAACTGAGTATCCCTTTCGATTTTAATCACCTTCACAATCATCACCAAATACCATACTTCATCTTCATTCTTTCCTAAGACTGCATGAAAGCGAATCTTCAGCTTTTTGTATTCATTTTTGTCTTTGATGTTTTCTGCCAGTTTGAACAGTGTAGATGTGAAAAGCATGTGATTGATTCGAAAATCGAGTTGAAACACTCATAAAAATCATGATAAATTTAAACATTTTAAAACCAACCAATTTCACAAATTGTTTACAAACATAGTTTTCAAAACATGCTCAACATCAGAGTCTCCCAAAATCCTAAGTCAAAACATGAGGATGTGTACGGTTATGCCTTCGCCTTCCAGCGATCATCCGAAGTACCTGAAACATAACCGAATTGTAAGCCAAAGCTTAGTGAGATCCGCCAAAGTACCAAAACATAACATAAACATAAAACAGACAACATGCATATAGAGCCTTCAGCCTGACTGGAACGCCCGACCGACCTACAGTTAATCTGGTACACTCACAAAACCTTCAGCATGATTGGTATGCCTCACCGGGCCTTCAGCCTATCAGGAACATTCTCCGGGCCTTTGACCTGACTGGTACGCCTCTCGGGCCTTCAGCCTATCCGTGCCGCCCTAGGTCTCTTGGCCTTCAGTCTACACTGGTCTGCCTCAACCCAACCACAGATAACCATGTCGAAATACACATAACAAATAAGCATATATATAACCAGTCAACAGACAATCAGACAGATCTTACAGATGACTAAGCATTGCATCATCTGTCACACCCCCAAATCGGAACGGTGGAAACGTTCGGGGGTGGAGGACGTCATGTACAATATCACAACAATTGCATAATAGTAAATCAAGAAAACACAACCATTACATTAGTAGAATATTATATTTACATCTGCTCATAACATAGTTTGTATGACATCAAAAGGTATAACAAAAGTATAAAAGACGCAACTCTAGAAAGCTCCGTCTTCTCAAAATCCTGCGAGTGTACCTGTCTACTGGTTCCCTGAGAATACAAGTGATTTTGAAAGTGTATCAACATTTAAGTTTTGAGTTTATAAGTATGTTTTTGTAATGAAATCTTGTCCTTGAATCTGAGAAAATGTTTGTATGTTTCTCAAGAAAATCCAATATTTTCTTTAGTAGTGAAAAGTAGTCTTAGACTTTAAGACCAAATGTATGTTTGTTACTGTATTCCGATATTGTATATATATATTGTTGTATGTACGGCTGTGTACCCCAGCTGTATTGTATTGTTTTGTATGAAAACTCTTGTATGAAATTCCCAGATAACACACATGGTTATGTATAGTAATGTACTGTGTGAAAACCCTGACTATCACCAGTAATGTAAAGTATTGTTCTGTTTGAAAACCCTGGATACCACCAATAATGTAAAGTAGTTTTATTAATTAAAATAAAACCATGTGTTTGTATTCCCTGGAATCCTCCAGTTGTAGTGTATAGTAGTTCTATTAATTAAAATAAAACTATTTGAAGAAATGAAATCCCGTAAACGAATGGTTAGTTTATACTGTTGTGATTTTTGTATAACCATGCTTGATATAACCTAGTGACCTCTACGACGTTCTTCAGGCGTTGGATGTTATGACATTTGTCACCCCATGCATGCCTGCCTAACTGTAGTTAGCAGTTCAGGTGTGGGATTGTCAGTCCCGTATAGATCAATACACAAATTTCATGCTCTCCCTCCAGGAGACCCTGGTTATATTGTATAGGATTTAGTTCCGTACCCTGGAGGATACAATTGAAGTAGTGCCTCACAACCATATATTAACTAGTTTACACGTAGTATTGTAGCGTTCTCTTGTACTTTGTAAATGTATGTATAACCTTGTAGTAATGAACCTTGTAATGTAAAATAATTATTTAGTAATGTATCCCTTATACTCGGGAAAAGTAGTATTGTGTTCCATAAACTTAATTTATCATAATTTATATGTTCGTTTATGTATAAAGCTCTTGAGTTAATGAAATCAAGTAATGTATCCCAAACTATACCTATTATAGTTTGTATGTATGTTATGTATCGTATTGAAAACTTTGCAATTATAGTCATGTGTTGTAAACTACCCTTATGCTCAGCATGTTACAAAATGGATAAAAATATCTAAATATTTTCATAAAAAGGTAGTGATTTCCCGGTTTGTATCAATTGCAAAAGTTTTATATCTTGTTTAAAAATCATTTGTATAAAAACACAAAAGTCCTTGTGTCTTACTTGTATTCCACCCCTGAAAACATTAAAAACAGAAAAAATGTAGGGGTATGAACTCACAGTTGTTTTAGTGTGTGTGCTGGACAGCGAGACTGGAAATATGACCCTCGAGTTGATGTACACGGAATTAACGGTATCCTAATGATAATTAAGCACATAATTGTATTTAGATTAGCGAAACCATTAATTAAAGTGTTAGAAAACACTTGTTTTTATGCTAGGAATAGTTACTGAAAATGGATCAAGTGTTAAAGGGGTTTTCGGTTCTCAGGGAGTTCTCGGCCGAAAACTGGTTTTCGGCCGAGCACGGGTTTGCGGCCGAAATCGTGTTCCCGGTTCTGGTAGTGTTTTTGGACACTTGAAGGTTTGAAGGCTGTTCTTGGTGTTCTTGATGTTCTTGAGGAAAAATATGAAGATTCAAAGGATTCCACTTGAAGATATGAGTGTTCTTGGATGATACTTGAGAGAGAATTGAGAGTGTTTCCGGTTGAAATGAGTGATAAATGATCAATTTTTCGAAGGAAAACCTTTATATCGGTTGGGTTTTCGGCCGAGATCCATTTTCGGCCCAAGGGTTTTCTGCCGAAAACGCATAGCTGAACGAGTTTGGCTGATTTTCGAGGAAAAATCTTGATTTTTGAGTGTTTTTGGTTCCGAAAATTTATATAAACTTGATGTATATATTTAATTTATTTTCTAACCCTTACGAACTTAACGAAAATACTCGAGATTCGAAAATTTATTTAACAAAATTGACTTTTGTTGACTGGAAAAGTATCGGGTTGTCACATCATCATATGTACCAGTATACAGATCTAACTGATCACTATAGCATACCAACATACGATAAACCAGGATAACAATCCAATGGGCCGGCCTTGATGCCTTTGACTGAGAAGTACAGTGAGGAAGAATCACATCACAACTGAACAGAAGAAGATGAGTTCTCGACTCTGAATCTCAGCTCTCTAACAGAAACCTACTCACACCAAATGACCAATTTCCATTAAAATCCCAAAATACCTAAAATACCCTCAAAGTCAAACTTGTTCAAACTTGGTCAAAGTCAAAGTTAACTAGTCAAACCCACTTGAGTCAACCCAGCCGAGTCAACCCAACCGAGTCAACTCAAATGGATTGACTCAGTGCGAGTACACGGGGCGTACTCTGGAGGTACGCTGAGCGTACTCGAGCCTCGCATGCTGACCACTATCATGGTGGTTGACCTTGTACGCAGGGCGTACTCCGAGTACGCGGGGCGTACTCTCGCAACTTTCAAAACTCATTAAGTTCTTAATGGCTTAATCACTTACGTCTATATCTCAGATCCATAGCTAACATACTAGAATCATAAAGTTTCCAACTTTATGACTTTACATGCCTATTAAGTGCTTAACTCAAGGTGTTAATCCATTAACACCTTCTATACGATACATGGATCAAAACGAACCATTGGGACTTCATTTTTATCACTTAGGATCCATCCTAGGGTCTGAAAGGACAACTCGAATTGTCAAGAACATGTCATGCTCAAGATAAGACATTTGGGACCAAAAAGCATCATTAAAACACCCATTTCTAGATCTATATGATTGAAAGATAAAGTTGCAAGCTTTATACCTTTGAAAGGTTGAAAATGAAGAATAAGTCCTAGATCCAAAGTGCTTCACTCTTCCAAGATGAGCTTGGCTTCCTTCCTTCTTCTTCTAAGCACACAAACACACTATGTTAGGCTAGAAATGGATTTTAAAGGTGAAGTAGGGTTACAAACACGAATGAGTGGGTGGAGGATGATAAGGTGAAGGGAAATGAGTGTTGGATTTAGTGTCTAAGCCCATAACTATAACTGTGATGTACTTGACCCGATTGTAGCATGGACCTTTTGGTTTGCCTTCACCAGTGCAATTGATAGGATGGACTTTTGAGAGAAAGGTTATTTGTGATTTATTAATTTATTATAAGTATAATATTTTAATTGAGAAATCATATTTTTTTAATTTGTATTGATCTAGAATTAATTTGGAATTAATTTAGTGATCAAAAGAGATTAATTAAATATACGGGGACTGATTAAGTAAATCAATGATTCTTATAGTGTGGGCCAATGATCCATGGTTAATTAGGATGGGCTAAACCAATGTGATAGTCCATGGAGGTTTAACCCATGGAGCCTAAGTAATATGAAGGGTCAAGGTGCATTAGGGTTTGTATGGATGAAACCCTAACATTTGTCACACTATAAAAGCAATCCCCTAGAGCAAAAATCGGTTGCCCCATTCATTCTAAGAGAGTGATAATCGATTTTGTGCTAACTAGCCTATTCTCTCAAGTCTCCTCTTGCATTTGGTGTTTGTGACACATTAGAGGAATTACACTTGAGGTGCTAAAGCTTTCAAAGGCCAAGAACTTCAAACTACATAAGAGGTATTCATCAAACTATGAGTTTTATGTTCTATATCCTCTATTGTATGCTAGTAAGGATGTATGCCTTGGAAAATTGAAAATGCATGTATAATTAGAGAAAACATGGATCCATAGCATCTAGGGTTGCATGTGCACCATAAGAGTGTTATTGTGCTTAAAACCCAACAACGGTATCAGAACCTAGGATTGTTTTCTGTTATATTTGATGCTTGTTAATTTTAAAAGCTGAAAAAATCGATTTTCTGGCCTCTGACTGATGAACTCGCCAAGTCCAATGCCTGACTGGACGAGTCCACTTAGTAAAAGGGCAACTCAACGAGTCCAGTTCATGTACTCATCGAGTAGATGCTTCTGGTTGCAGAATTTTGATTTTTGGCCAGAATTGGATTAGAATCATTACCACAAACTGTTTTGGGTCATAAAAATTGTATTTTCTGATTTGGAAATGATGATCCTCTTCTAATTAAAAGATAATTGTCAAAGTTTTAAGTTAATTGTTGGTTATATGAATAACAAAGTTACTTGTAAATTGTTGATATGAATTATCTTGCCTTATGAGTTAAATTAGATCAATCCCAGATTATATGATAATTCTATTTGTTAAAATTGATCTAAATGTTTTTTTGTCCTCAAGTTATGGAACATGAAAAGTCTCATCCATTAAAATGACATTAAACTCATAAGTTATGGAAATGAAAAGTTTTCAAGAGTTACAAAACTTGCCGTCAAGTTTTGGTATTTGAAAAGTCTCAAATTATGAAAACATTAACTATAGTAACTGAAAGATTTCAAAAGATGCATCTCTTGGGTTCATAACTTAAAAATTAATTAAATAGTTTTATTTTTGAATTTTTAATAACCTAGATGCTTTGAATAGTTCAATTACACTTATGGACTTTATTAAATTAATTAAAGTGTTTAATTAAAAGAGAAGTTTAATAAATCCATAATAACATGGTTTAAGATTAATTAAATTAAGAGTATAATTTATTAATAGATTAAACCACCTAGTTTTTTTAATGTTTAAAATACACCCTTATACTATATAAAATTAAAAGTCTAATATATTATATATGTATAAGTTAAAGGCCAGTCTTACCGTTAGTAGACCTCATTCACGAAGTCGGTCTATAAGGGGGGTATAAGGTTACTGCCTATAAAATGGTGGTTTAATGGGTGTCCACTCTCACCCACCGCTTCCTTGACTGGTGGATGGTCGTTAGCCGAACGGGTAGGATAGGACATTAATCTCATTAAAAGTATAATGAAAATAACAAGTAACTATACACTTATAAATTCCCAATCTTAGTTACTTAGGAAAAATGTCAATTTGGTGCTAACCCATGAAATTGCACTTTGCACCTTGTTAAGTCGTTAGTGGAGGGTGTGTGGTTAACCGACACACTAATCTAGGACTGACAATGTGTGGCAAAGGGTAGCTTAATGTTATTCATGGATCAATGGAGCGTGTGTGGTTAACCGGCACATTGATTGGATGATTTGTAACATTAAGTGTACCAAGCTAATTTGCATGGTTATTCACACCTTGTTTGTGATCCTCGACATCCCAGTCACAAACTTGAAGGTCATAATCGAGATTAAACATGCCATTGAAAAGTTCAATGAATCTCAAAAGAATCTTGGAATTTCAATTCATTTAAAACTTAATAATCAATCTCGTTTTTCATGGTGGATATTGGTAAATCGTCAGTTACCTACCTTCAAATATTTTGCAATTGGATTACGGTATCCCTCTTCCGAATTGTAAAATATTGTGTTGGGTCCTAGCTTTAATATATCATGTTGGGTGTTATATTAAGGACTTAAATCAACTAACTTGAATATTCTCCCTTATAGATGTCAAGTTCTGACAACTAGGGTCTTCCCGAATCTCTTGGAAAAAGCTTTCCTCATGAAGATGATATTCCACAAGACAATCAAGGTGAAAGATTAATCCCTTCTTCGTGCTGTAGTGGAACTTCACTTCCTCCACCTCCTCCAATAGTTCTCCCTGAACCACAAGTTCAAAGACTTGAAAAGTTCAAAGTCATTCAAGCCCTATTAGCTAGAAATCACCAAGATGGAATGTCTGTGTGTGCACATGTCTTGGAGATGAAGTCACACATTGACAGGCTGGGAATGTTAGGAGTCGTTGTGTCAAGGAAGTTGGTTGTTGACTTGGTTCTTCAGTCACTTCCTAAGTCGTATAATGAGTTCATTAAAGATTACTATATGACAGACCGCGACATGTCCCTTATTGATCTTACCTATTTGCTAATTGTTGCTGAATCTGTTGGATAAGGTGTCTAAGTCCATAACTATTTCTGGTATGTACTTGACCCGACCCGACATGGTCCATTTGGGTTGCATGGCATCATGCATTTGGATGGACTAAATGAGAGAAATAACACTTGTGGTTTATTAATATATTATAAGTTCTAATATATTAATAATATTATTTAGTTAGTATTGATCAAGAATTAATCGCGAATTAATTAAGTGATCAAAAAGGAGACTAATTAAATATATGGGTTGATTGTGTAAATCATCCATAACTTGTATAGTGGGCTAAAGGCTCCATGGGTTATGAAGTTGGGCTAAGGTCCATAAGATGCTCCATGGGAGTTACAAACCCATGGGTCATGGAAATGAAGAGCCATGTTACATTAGGGTTTACATGGTGTAACCCTAAATGTAACACACTATATAAAGAACATGTTATCTACCAAAATCGGCTACACTAGTGAGACAAGAGGGCAAGGCCGATTTCAAGTGTTATACATTTCTCTCAAAGTTTATTCCAAGAGAATTTGGTGTTGTGTGAAACATTTGAGGCATCACACTTGGGGTGCTAGGCTCTCAAGGTTTTCAAGGAATCAAAACAACTACAAGGTATGTAATCCTAGCCATCTTTTATGATTAATGTTCCCCATGTATGCTAGATAGGATTATGAACCTTGGAAAAAGTATTTTGCATGTATTTTAGACAAACATAGATCCAAGGTTTTCTAGGGTTGCATGTACACGTAGGAGTGTTAGAATGCTCAAAACCCTTCATTGGTATCAGAGCCTAGGCTTGTTTGTTTGATACTTGATGCAAAATTGTTAAAAAACTCGTTTTTATGCATTCTGCAGCATGAACTCGCCGAGTGCATGGGGGGACTCGACGAGTCCATGACCAAACTCATCCTACTCGTCGAGTAGGTTCTTGCACTCGACGAGTAGGAGCCCCTGAGTGCAGTTTTTCGAGTTTTGCTGCTGGAAATGGACTAGAAACATTACCCTAAACTGTTTTTGTGCTTTAAAACTTGTTTTAGATGATGTAATGGTTGTTCTAATCCATTTTCAATGGCTAATATCAAAATTACATGATTATATGTGTTCATATGTTCTTGAAATTTTGATATGTTGATTCATGTTCTTATGAGTTCTTGATAGATCATAGGAATTACTTGTTTAATGCTTAATTCATGATCTTTATGTGTTTTAATAGAGTCCATAACTTGTCCTCAAGTTATGGATAACCAAAAGTGACTTTGTATTAATTCCATTAAAAGAACACATAAGTTACAAAAATGAAGAGTCTTCATTTTAATAACTCATAAGTTATGAATTGAAAGGTTTTGTAAAGTTACAAAACATGCCCTCAAGTTTTGGAACATGTAAAGTAAACTTTAGTTCCGATCCCTAGAATTTTAAAAGTTAAAATTCAACCCTTATACTTTATAATATTACAAGTTAATATATATATATATATATATATATATATATATATATATATATATATGTATGTATAAGATCAAGTCGTTTTACCGTTAGTAGGCGTCATTCACGAAGCCGGTCTATAACGGGGTATAAGGTTTTTGCCTATAAAATGGCAGCTTAATGGGTGTCCACTCTCACCCACCGCTTCCTTGACTGGTGGAGGGTCGTTAGCCGAACGGGTAGGACAATGACTTAAAATTCTCATTAAAAGTATAATGATTATTATAAAGTAACTAAATGTTTTATAAATTCCCAATCTTAGTTACTTTAGGAAAATGTGAATAAGGTGCTAACCCATGAAATTACACTTTGCACTTTGATTAAGTCGTTGGTGGAGCGTGTGTGGTTAACCGGCACACTAACTTGGACTTAACAAGGTAGGAAAAGGGCGACTTAAGGTTTTTCATAGGTCGGTGGAGCGCGTGTGGTTAACCGACACATCGATTAAGTGAAAACCATTAAGGGTACCAAGTAATTTGCATGGTTACTTCACACCTTGTTTTGTGATCCTCGGTATCCCAGTCACAAAACATGAAGGGAACACTCGAGATTGAAACATGCCATTGAAAAGTTCAATGAATCTCAAAGAATCTAGGAGTTTCTAAAAACCAAATAAAACCTAATACTTATATATTTCGTTTTTCATGGTGGAAATTGGTGAATCGTAATTCACCTACCTTTCAAATATGTTATAGCTTGGATTATGGCATCCCTCTTCTAAGTTATAATATATTGTGATTGGATCCTAGCCTTAATATTACATTTGGGTGTTTTATTAAGGACTATCTTTATATCTAAACTAAACTTGTCTTTTCTTCTTTTCAGATGTCTTCCAACAATGCTGCTTCTGGCTCAAACCCTACCGGCTCCTTCTCTCTCATGAACCTTTGTGGGAGAGTGATCTTTGATGGATCCAACTTTACAGATTGGATCAGGAACATCAGGATGGTCACTCGGTATGAGAACAAAGAATATGTTCTCGACAAGGAGCTTAAGGTGCCCGAGCAAACCGCTACTCCTGAGGAGCTTGCTGAATATGAGGCACATGAAAGAGATGCTACCAAAGTGGCATGCATCATGATGGCCAATATGACAGCCGAGCTTCAAAAGTCCTATGAGGACTACTATCCTTTTGAGATGCTCCAGGATTTGATGGACCGCTACCATCAGAGTGCTCGTCAAGAGCGATATGAAATCATCTCCTCCATGATAACAACCCGAATGAAGGATGGTGAACCCATCACGGGCCACATGCAGAAAATGCAAAGGTACGTGGACCGTTTAATGAAGCTAAATGTGAACTTCCCTGAGGAGTTGGCAATAGATATCATTTTGCACTCTTTACCATCGTGTTATGATCAATTCCGCATGACATACCACATGAACAAGGAAGAAGTCACCCTCAGCAAACTTCAAGGACTCTTGAAGACCGCCGAAAGTGGTCTTAAAGGTAAGTCAGTTGTTACCACTCCTACTCCTACTCCAAACTCCGCACCTGTCCTGGCAATCGGGAAAGGTAGAGGGAAGAAGAGGAAGAATCCTTCTAAGGGTACCAAGGGTAAGACCCTTGATGGTTCATCTTCAAGCAGAACCAAGAAAGGTTTCGTCACTCCTTCTTCTGATCCCAAAGAGGCTGAATGCTTCTATTGCCATGAAAAGGCACATTGGAAGCGGAACTGCCCAAAGTACCAACAAGATTTGAAGGATGGGAAAGTAAAAACCAACCATGCAGGTATTTACACTATATTATCTAATAACTCACCCTATTCTAACGCTTGGGTCCTTGATATCGGCTGTGGTATTCATATTTGTTTTGATTTGCAGGGACTAAGAAGAAGTGAGAATGTGGAGTATGGAAAGATAAACTTGATCATGGGGAATATGAAAACTTCACCTGTCACCAAGATTGGAGTTTATACTTTGTTACTAAGTAGTGAGTTTATTGTAGATTTGAATAAATGTTGTTACTCGCCTGAAATGGCAAGAAATATTATTTCCTTTCATGATTTGTACAAACAAGGGTTTACCTTTTCTTTTGATAATGAAGTTGGTGGAATAAATGCTTTCTTTAATAATGTGTTTTATTTTAAAGCATTACCTTGTGATGGTGTGTATGAAGCTGTGTCTGTTGTAGATAACTTAGGAAATAATGTGTTGTGTATTGATTCTACTAATGATAATAACTTGGATAAAGCATCATTATGGCATTGTCGTCTTGGACATGTAAGCAAGAAACGTATAGGCCAACTCCAAAAAGATGGAGTCTTGGGGTCATTTGACCTAAAGTCAGATGATAGTTGTGAATCATGCTTACTTGGAAAAATGACAAAGTCACCCTTTACTGGTTCTTGTGAAAGGGGGTGAAGGTTTGTTGGATCTAGTGCACACGGATGTGTGTGGACCCTTCAAAACTACTACAAGGGATGCTAATCGTTATTATTTGACTTTTACTGATGATTATAGTAGATATGGATATGTCTACTTAATCAAGCATAAGTCAGAGACTTTTGAAAGGATTAAAGAGTTTAAACAGGAAGTCGAGAATCAATTGGGCAGGAACATCAAGATGCTTCGTTCCGATCGTGGTGGTGAGTATCTTAGTACAGAGTTCGACTATCTTAAGGAATGTGGGGTTGTCTCACAATTGACACCTCCCAGGACACCACAGTTGAATGGTGTAGCTGAGAGGCGTAATCGAACCTTGTTGGACATGGTTCATTCCATGATGAGTCGAGCTTCGCTACCAATCTCATTCTAGGGGTATGCCTTAGAGACTGCCGCGCATATCCTGAATCTGGTCCCTACAAAGAAGGTTGCCAAAACACCTCACGAGATGTAGACTGGAAAAGTTCCTAATCTAGCCCACATCAAGATTTGGGGTTGCGAAGCTGTCGTGAGACGCGAGACTCACGATAAGCTCGAACCTCGAAGTGAGAGGTGTATTTTCATCGGCTACCCACAGAAATCCTTTGGTTACCTCTTCTACAGACCTAGTGAGAATGTGGTCTTTGTAGCAAGGAGGGGTGTCTTTCGAGAGAGAGAATTCATAAGCCAAGGAAACAGTGGGAGGCTAATTGACCTTGAAGAAATTCAAGAGTCAAGTGGTGAAGGAACCTCAAACCCTAGCAGTCATCTTGAGGAGGAAACTCCTGTTGATCCAATTGACAATTTTGTACCTCTGAGGCATTCCACAAGAGTTAGGAATGCACCTGAGCATTACTACGGTTTCCATATTACTGCGGAAGGTGAGACACTTATCAGTGATGGGACACTGATAAGTCTGGATGAGCCTAACAGCTATGCGGAAGCCATGGCAGGCCCCGAGTCTTCTAAATGGAAAGAGGCAATGGACAGCGAGATACAATCCATGTATGACAATCAAGTTTGGAACTTGGTTGACAATGTACCAGGTCGTAATACAGTTGGGTGCAAATGGATCTTCAAAAAGAAGACTGACATGGATGGTAATGTACACACTTATAACGCGCGACTGGTTGCAAAGGGCTTTTCTCAAACTCCAGGAGTTGATTATGATGAGACCTTTTCACCAGTAGCAAACATTAAGTCTATTAGGGTTCTGTTAGCCATTGCTGCATTTCATGACTATGAAATATGGCAAATGGATGTCAAAACCGCTTTCCTTAATGGAAAGTTGGCTGAGGATGTTTACATGAGTCATCCAGAGGGTTTTGTAAGTACAGAGTACCCTAATAGAGTGTGTAAGCTTGAGAAATCCATCTATGGATTAAAGCAAGCACCTCGCAGATGGAATCTTTGCTTTGATGAGAAAGTCAAAGAGTTTGGCTTTTCGAGGAGTGAAGATGAATCTTGTGTATATGTCAAAGCTAGTGGGAGTATAGTTATCTTTTTGGTACTGTATGTGGATGACATACTACTCATAGGAAATGACATCCCAACCTTGCAGGAAGTTAAGTCCTGGCTTGGGAAGTGTTTCGCTATGAAGGACCTTGGAGAAGCTGCCTATATCCTTGGGATAAGGATTCTGAGAGACTGGAGTAAAAGACTAATTGGACTTAGTCAGAGTACCTACTTGGATAAAGTGCTGAACAGGTTCAGCATGCAAGATTCCAAGAAAGGAGAGTTACCCATCCAGAGTAACACTAGATTGAGTAAGACTCAGAGCCCGGGTACCGAGGTTGAGATAGCAGAAATGAGTCGAGTACCTTATGCTTCTGCAGTAGGCTCGATCATGTATGCTATGACGTGCACTGGTCCTAATGTGGCCTTTGCATTGAGCATGGTCAGTAGATATCAGGGTGTGAGAACCCGAAAAATTATTGCCTTCTAGCCTTGTTAAGAGTCATTCTATTGGGTTTTAAGCCTAGTACACTTAAGGAATGAGTGTTAGAATGTACATGCTAGAGACACTGTGCAACATTCAAGCCTTAAGACCACCAAAAAGAAGTTCACGGCCAAGACACATGAGTTTACGGCCGTAAGCTCAAGGTTGGCCGTAAACTCCCCCTTAAAGTCTCATTTCCTTCACTTTTCTTTCATTCTTACACTTTAAACTCAAGAACACTTCCATTCTCTCTCAAGTATCATCGAGATTTTCATTTCCGATCTTTCAAAAAGTAAGTGGTTCTTCCCTCTAGTTGTTGTTATCCTTCTTACTCATGAATCACTCTTTGATTTCATCCATGGAAATCAACATTTTGCTAGATCTTCATCTTTCACCAAGAACACCAAGAACACACACTTGTTCTTGGTGGCCGTAAACACCCCAAAAGCCCTCAAAAGTGTGAGTTTTCCATCTATCATCTAGTTAGGCATGTTATTCACTAGATCATAGTCTTAAAACAACAATCTAGGCATAATTACCAAGAGTTTACGGCGATGGAATCTCCCTTGGCCGTAAACCATAATTATAGTCAAGTATTGAGCCCTAAACACTTCTAGACACTAGCTATCCTTTGGGGCACATGAACCTTTGAGAACCCTTCCCTTTAAGACCCAAAAAGACACCATTTGGAGAGTTTACGGCCATACACTTTTGGTGTGGCCGTAAACACCTCAACACCTCCTAAAAAGTTAATTTTTCCTCACCCTCTTGTAGAGCAATAGTCCCTCAAGCTTCCCTACCATTCAAACACCCTCTTATGCACCTTTTACCATGAGTTTACTGCCCAAAGCTCCATGGCCGTAAACCCATGGCTGTAAACACTAAATGATGGCCTTAAACATCCCATAGATGAATCACATGTGATTCTAACACTTGGTCCAAGTGTTTCCTAGTCCCTTAAGGTGTTTCCTTGCATTTGGTTGCTTCTAAACACTATATTTATGTCAATATATGCCATTATATATCATTTAGGACTCGTTAAGTCTCGGGACTTCATTCATGGAACTTCTCATCCTAACGCGCATACTCGTTTGAATCACCCACATAAGGTGAGTTCATACCCCTATAATCAATCTTTTAAATGTTTTAAATGCTTTTAAGGGGGGGAATACAAGTTGGACACAATGATAATTGTGTAAATGTTTTGTGATAAACATCATTATAAGGATTTCTTATGTGTTATTAAGTGATCAATTCATTGCAAAAACTCTGCTAAAAAGTTATGTTACTTTATGGTTGATAAAACTCCGTTTTTAAAGTGAAATCATCACTTACTAGATAAATTAGTCTTTATTTCAAGGTGGTAACAATTCAAAGAAATATACTAGTAAACTATAATAGGTATAGTTTAGGAATTCAGTTCATACTATAACTAGTACAGAGAGTTCATACTATAAAGAGGAACATACTATAACTAGTACAAGAAGGAACCTACTACAACTATAACAGAAGGAACATACAATAACAGAATGAATATACTATAACAGAAGGAACAAACTATAACAGAATGAACATACTGTAACAGAAGGAACATACTATAATAGAAGGAACACACTATAACAGAAGGAACATACTACTATCATAACAGAAGGAACATACTATAACTATAACAGAAGAACAAATCATGAAATTACACAGAAATTACCGTATTTGCAAAACCACGGTACAAAAACAACGTACCAGGGTTAGCAAACACGAGGTACAACGTCATACTAGGGTTCAATAACGAAGGTACAAATACAACGTACCAGGGTTAGCAAAGTTGAAGAATGACACTTACATCATACCTCTTTTCAATAACAAAGGTACAAATACAACGTACCAGGGTTAGCAAACACGGAGTATGATACAAGAAACACATAAGCATATGTAAAACTCAGGTTAACAAACATGAAGTAATAACATCTTATTCCGGGTTTGCACAAACAACGGTACAAATACAACGTACTAGGGTTAGCAAACATGAGGTACAACGTCATACCGGGTTTCAATAACAAAGGTACAAATACAACGTACCAGGGTTAGAAAACTTGAAGAATGACACTTACATCATACCGCGTTTCAATAACAAAGGTACGAATATCACGTACCAGGGTTAGCAAACACGGACTATGATACAAGAAGAACATTAAACATAAGTAAAATGTGTAACATAAACATTCAGTTAGAAGGTGACTTATAATGCTAACTTTATCATTTATCGGTAGATACATCAAGGATATATATTAATTGAGTCTAACAAATAGTAGAATGTGTGCTTTCCGCTTCATTCACTGTTCCTTGTTTGGTTGTGGGTTTAGAGCAGATATACCCAATCTACTATCTATTCGATTTTGACTAAATATATATTTTGTATGTACCAAGTAATCATAAGGAGTACCACGTATAGGTCAGGTCATAGTATACAAATTCAATACATCGTTTTCTAGTACAAAAACATACTTTCAGATAGAACATTGAGTAAACTAAACTAGAAACTTAGCAGTGAAAGGTTTAATCCATTTTATTAAACCAATACAACTTAAAGGATCTTAAGTGGTTAATTATATAACACCTTAGTTTATACATCAGGGTTATATATATGTAATAACCGATAGATACTTAGATGTGTGCTTTCCGCCTCATTTCCTGTTCCTTGTTTGGTTGTGGGCTTAGGGGCAGATTCACACAATTAACTATCTGTTCGATATTAGATCATATATAACTAGTGTAAACTAAGTGATTATAGATGGAACTATTGTGGATACTATTTTTACTAAAGGAACCATTGTTTATAGTGAACTAAGTATATCAACCTATAAAAGATATACAACTATAAATACAATGGGGCCGAAGTGCTCTGGATAATAATATATTTTAAAGGTATAACAATAGCTTATAAAAGTATACTTACATGCTTATACATACTAGAACAAGTATCACAAGAAGAACAGAACAAAAGTATTTAAAGGTTGAACACTGCGGTCAAACATGGACAGTTATGTAATCACATATGGAATCAATATAGCCTGATCAACTATATTCATTTGAGATGTGACTGACATGTGTTTGGGAGTGATGTGGTGTTGCAACAGCCTTAAAACTTACCTAACTCTATTCAAGGGATTTCTAGATCACAACATAAAGTTAAAATACTATGGGTGTATTTTATGATACTAAAAGGCAACAACAAGTATAAAACTTACCAAGTTCAATACATTAAAATACTATAGGAGTATTTTAGGCACTATGAACAACTTATGTGAGAACTTAAAAGACCCTTCTGTTAGGTCTATGATTCCGGAATGTATACTTCCAAAGTTTTATATAATTGAGATTTTATAGACTTAGAATTTGTGATCTATGCTCCACTTCCTGTTCCTTGTTTGGTTGTGGTTTTGGAGTAAGATCACTTATTCGAAGGTCTATTTAATCTTAAATTATATACAACTTGTATACATTGCGCAATTATAGGAGTACCTGGAAAGGATCACCCCATAATGTTACACTTGAACTCATAAGTTCTTTAGACATTTTCATTCTCGCACGACAAACCCCTATTGATGTAACCACTTCGTCATAGCGGTCAACAGAAGAGTCAAGGAGGAACCAAAAACAGATTTATGAGAAGTTTTTCAGAGAAGGATCATCCAGAGAAACTAAAACATTCTTATGCGTCACACTAATAAATAATAACCTTAATTGACTTAGTGAGTTAGTGAACACACTACTCACACTATGTGTTAAGATTATTACTTTTCTTGCAGCCAGTAACAGATATTCAGTTCACAGAAATTCATTTGAGGATAACCACTTCTGATTCATGAAGTTTATTTCATATATAGACTTCCATTATGAATTGTTTTCCAAAACCCTATGAAAGTTAGAACCAGATACACTAGGAAACAAGGATAACTTAGTTCAAATATCATTCGTACAAAACCCACTTCTACTTACTAGTATGGACATATCTCGGAAATGTTGATAGAAACATTGAGAGTAATCCAGTAAAGCGTGAAATTGTTTAAATACATTTAAGTTGATGGGATACATCTAGTGATGACCATCATTATTCACGAAATCATTCTTCGCTATACAACAGAATCATGTCTTCACAAGTAGGAAACCAACCAACAGGCGAGGCACCAATTCTGCAGATAGACTCCGCTACTTTTCAATCTGCGGTCACAGCTGCTGTGATAGCCGTCATGACATATTTCAATGCTAATGATGTCAGCGGAAGCGGAAACGGTGCCAGTTATGCTAATCGCAGTAACCGCACGAGAACCAACGAGTGTCTGTTGACAAAGACACCCCATACCATAAGCCTAAAAACAAGAAACGAAAGAAAAAGGGGAAAAAGTCGGTTCAAGGTTCTAACAAGAGACGACATCTTCTGACTACCCCTGTGGTCACAACATCTGGTACTTCATCTGCCACTACAACCCCCGTCAAGCGATATGCTGGAAATCTCCCAAAGTGCAAAAAATGCAACTACCACCACCACGGAACTTGCCGAGAGATGCAATGTACCAATTGCAGCAGGAAGGGGCACACTGCTCATTTTTGCAGGGCGTCGGCACAGCCAATCTCCCAATTAAAACAGGTTTGTTTCAAGTGCGGCGAATCTGGACACTTCAAGAAGGAAGGCCCAACAGAGAGAAATGATGAAGGAGTTTGCGTCTGCGGAACTCCGACTCAGCACATCACTTCAACCACCGATGCTAGTGTAGTTCAAGTATGCCATGCATGTGGTGAAATGGGACATACGAAGAAAGACTGTCCAACAGAGAGAAGTGACGGAAGAGAAGAAGGAATCTAACGACTTGACATAAAGGAGTATCGAAGGACCCTTCTTTTGAAATTTTGGTACGCCTTTTAAATAAAATTACTTTAAAAATTTAATTTATATTTATATAAGATTAAAACTTTGGGGAAAACATTTAAAAGTAATTATAATAACTTGTTCAAGTCACAATATTCACAAGAGAACTAAAGATCCGTTTAGGGAAGCTATGATAACTCAGTATGTACATTACAGTTGTGCATAACTAAGATTTTGCAGACTTAGAGTGAGTGATTCCGCCTTAATTCATGTTACTTATCTGGTTGTGAATTTAAGGCAGAGTTACTCAGTCGACCGTCTTATTCATCTTAATTATACATAACTTGTACATGCCAGGCGATCATAGAAGTACCAAAGAGGATCGAAACCTAAAGTACTGACACTAGTTATCAAAACACTTGCACTATTAGTACTTGCTCATCGCAGTACGATTTGTGACAGTGGTAATATCAAGGAGAAAACAGAAAACACTAGAATGTTTACACAGAATACATTGTCAAACACATTCGGAATACACCGTCGTATAATCAGCGTTTCTTTTAAATCGGCCTAACATTTATTTCTGTAAAGAGTCCGATGTCATCTTTCATCATGAGTAGGCGTGGTCCTCACCATACTAAGTTCATATGTTTCTATCGCCTTGACCATCAAATTCACGAAACCGTTGTCATTCGTAACGACAGTCCGACCTAGATTTCAAAAATCGTCTACCTCGTATTCTAAACTCCGAAGTACTCATGCGAAGAGTACTTTTCTCTCCGAAACCATGCCGCCGTACATTCAGTAGACTTTTCCGGAATACCACTCGTTCAACAGATCAAGTTCAAGCACAGAGGATAAGGACGAATACAGCCCACCTATCACTATTAAGTGTATACACTAGAGTGGTATATAATTATGATTACGCGGATTTAGTATGTGTGGTTCCGCCCTATCTCCTGTTCCTTATCTGGTTGTGGACCTGGGCCAGAGTCGCACATCCGACCGTCTTACTAATTTTAATCATATACGACTTGTATACACGAGGTAGTTATAGATGGACCAAGTATGAATCCTATCATGAACACTAAGGCAAAGTGCCAGGTCTATGAGTGGGTATTATGCCAATCAGAGGAGCGCAACCCTAGTAGTACTGCTAAGAAAGCTAATTTCGGGACGAAATTCCATCTAACGGGGTGATGATGTGACAACCCAAAAAATTATTGCCTTCTAGCCTTGTTAAGAGTCATTCTATTGGGTTTTAAGCCTAGCACACTTAAGGAATGAGTGTTAGAATGTACCTACTAGAGACACTGTGCAACATTCAAGCCTTAAGACCACCAAAAAGGACTTCACGGCCAAGACACATGAGTTTACGGACGTAAGCTCAAGGTTGGTCGTAAACTCCCCCTTAAAGTCTCAGCTCCTTCACTTTTCTTTCATTCTTACACTTTCAACTCAAGAACACTTCCATTCTCTCTCAAGTATCATCGAGATTTTCATTTCTGATCTTTCAAAAAGTAAGTGGTTCTTCCCTCTAGTTGTTGTTATCCTTCTTACTCATGAATCACTCTCTGATTTCATCCATGGAAATCAACATTTTGCTAGATCTTCATCTTTCACCAAGAACACCAAGAACACACACTTGTTCTTGGTGGCCGTAAACACCCCAAAAGCCCTCAAAAGTGTGAGTTTTCCATCTATCATCTAGTTAGGCATGTTATTCACTAGATCATAGTCTTGAAACAACAATCTAGGCATAATTACCAAGAGTTTACAGCCATGGAATCTCCCTTGGCCATAAACCCTAATTATAGTCGAGTATTGAGCCCTAAACACTTCTAGACACTAGCTATCCTTTGGGGCACATGAACCTTTGAGAACCCTTCCCTTTAAGACCCAAAAAGACACCATTTGGAAAGTTTACGGCCATACACTTTTGTTGTGGCCGTAAACACCTCAACACCTCCTAAAAAGTTAGTTTTCCTCACCCTCTTGTAGAGCAATAGTCCCTCAAGCTTCCCTACCATTCAAACACCCTCTTATGCACCTTTTACAATGAGTTTACGGCCCAAAGCTCCATGGCCGTAAACCCATGGCCGTAAACACTAAATGATGGCCTTAAACATCCCATAGATGAATCACATGTGATTCTAACACTTGGTCCAAGTGTTTCCTAGTCCCTTAAGGTGTTTCCTTGCATTTGGTTGCTTCTAAACACTATATTTATGTCAATATATGCCATTATATGTCATATAGGACTCGTTAAGTCTCGGGACTTCATTCGTGGAACTTCTCATCCTTACGCGCATACTCGTTTGAATCACCCACATAAGGTGAGTTCATACCCCTATACTCAATCTTTTAAATGTTTTAAATGCTTTTAAGGGGGGGGGGGAATCCAAGTTGAACACAATGATAATTGTGTAAATGTTTTGTGATAAACATCATTATAAGGATTGCTTATGTGTTATTAAGTGATCAATTCATTGCAAAAACTTTGCTAAAAAGTTATGTTACTTTATGGTTTATAAAACTCCGTTTTTAAAGTGAAATCATAACTTACTAGATAAATGAGTCTTTATTTCAAGGTGGTAACAATTCAAAAAAATATACTAGTAAACTATAATAGGTATAGTTTAGGAATTTAGTTCATACTATAACTAGTACAGAGAGTTCATACTATAAAGAGCAACATACTATAACTAGTACAAGAAGGAACCTACTACAACTATAACAGAAGGAACATACTATAACATAATGAATATACTATAACAAAAGGAACATACTATAACAGAATGAACATACTATAACAGAAGGAACATACTATAACAGAAGGAACACACTATAACAGAAGGAACATACTACTATCATAACAAAAGGAACATACTATAACTATAACAGAAGAACAAATCATGAAATTACACAGAAATTACCGTATTTGCAAAACCACGGTACAAAAACAACGTACCAGGGTTAGCAAACACGAGGTACAACGTCATACTGGGTTTCAATAACGTAGGTACAAAAACAACGTACCAGGGTTAACAAACTTGAAGAATGACACTTACATCATACCTCTTTTCAATAACAAAGGTACAAATACAACGTACCAGGGTTAGCAAACACGGAGTATGATACAAGAAACATATAAGCATATGTAAAACTCAGGTTAACAAATATGAAGTAATAACATCTTATTCCGGGTTTGCACAAACAACGGTACAAATACAACGTACCAGGGTTAGCGAACATGAGGTACAATGTCATACCGGGTTTCAATAACAAAGGTACAAATACAACGTACCAGGGTTAGAAAACTTGAAGAATAACACTTACATCATACCGCGTTTCAATAACAAAGGTATGAATACCACGTACCAGGGTTAGCAAACACGGAGTATGATACAAGAAGAACATTAAACATAAGTAAAATGTGTAACATAAACATTCGGTTAGATGGTGACTTATAATGCTAACTTTATCATTTATCGGTAGATACATCAAGGATATATATTAATTGAGTGTAACAGATAGTAGAATGTATGCTTTCCGCTTCATTCACTGTTCATTGTTTGGTTGTGGGTTTAGAGCAGATATACCCAATCTACTATCTATTCGATTTTGACTAAATATATATTTTGTATGTACCAAGTAATCATAAGGAGTACCAGGTATAGGTCAGGTCATAGTATACAAATTCAATACATCGTTTTCTAGTACAAAAACATACTTTCAGATAGAACATTGAGTAAACTAAACTAGAAACTTAATAGTGAAAGGTTTAATCCATTTTATTAAACCAATACAACTTAAAGGATCTTAAGTGGTTAATTATATAACACCTTAGTTTATACATCAGGGTTATACATATGTAATAACCGATAGATACTTAGATGTATACTTTCCGCCTCATTTCCTGTTCCTTGTTTGGTTGTGGGCTTAGGGCAGATTCACACAATTAACTATCTATTCGATATTAGATCATATATAACTAGTGTAAACTAAGTGATTATAGATGGAACTATTGTGGATACTATTTTTACTAAAGGAACTATTACAGTTAACTCCGTGAGTACCAAAGGAATGCATCAGAGTTATATACAATGAAGATCTAACAAACAATGGGATGTGTGACTTCCACCTCATTTCCTATTCCTTGTTTGGTTGTGGGCTTAGGGCAGATTCACACAATCGATTGTTTGTTTGATTTGTATTTTATATACCTTATATTCATTTAGTATTCATAGAAAGGATTGTAGAGTCATTTATACTTATCCTTCATAATATCAGAAGGTATAGGATCTTCTGAGGAACAGGCGAACTTTTCTAAAAGAGCTTTCAACTTACTAATACATCACTTAAATACTTATGAACTCACCAGCTTAAATGCTGATCTACTCTTTCAAAATAACTTGTATTCTCAGGTAAGTAATAGACAGGTACGCGCTCTGGGTATTCAGAAGATGGAGCATAGTAGCTTCATGTCTTGTTTTGTCATTTACTTGTGTAATCTATCTTATGTGAACACATAATTTGTAAACACTTCCTACAAATGAAATGGTTGTTTATTACTTTGTTTAATATGATGCATGTCTTGTGATACTAAACATGACATCCTCCGCCTCCGAACGTTTCCGCCGTTCTGGTTTGGGGGTGTGACACAGGGAAACCCTGGTAAGGCTCACTGGACTGCAGTAAAGAATATCCTCAAGTACCCGCGGAGGACTAAGGACTGGGTCCTTACCCTCGGTGGGAGTGATGACTTGATAGTTGTAGGGTATAGTGATGATAACTTCCAGGCTGATAGGGACAATTTCCGCTCTCAGTCGGGCTGGGTCTTTACCTTAAACGGAGGAGCAATTTATTGGAAAAGTTCCAAGCAGGAGACAGTGGCTGATTCAACTTGCGAATCAGAGTATATAGCGGAAAGCGAGGCAGCAAAGGAGGCGATATGGCTAAAGAACTTCATTGGAGACCTTGGAGTTGTACCAGCTATAAAGGAGCCTATAGTGATTTTCTATGATAGTGAAAGTGCAGTTGCCTTAGCAAAGGAACCAAGGGATCATGGGTGATCCAGACACATTGACAGAAAATACCATTTCATCAGACATCGAATAGAAGAAGGACTCCTCGTGGCAAAGAGGGTATCATCGGAAGAGAACCCGACAGATCCCCTCACAAAGGGACTGGGCAGGGTTAAGCATCTCCAGCATGCAAGGAGCATAGGCCTGAAGGATGATATTAGTTTTAGTAGTTAGGTAAATTTTGAAATTTGTAAAGTGTAATTGACATTTGATGATGAATAAAAGGTGTGTTTTATTTATGAGTAAAGTGTTGCTATCTTTTGTCGATCGTTTACTATTATTTCTTTTGCATGTTTTGACTTCCAGAATATTTATGTTGTGTTTTACATATTATTCAAATTATCCACAGTCGGTCATATGTTGGAAGTAGATATGAATTAAGACTGTCATGAGTTGGTTGTAGAGGTCTAAGATGTTGGACATGGCCTCAACACTCATGAGTGTTCA
Source organism: Lactuca virosa (assembly GCF_052849685.1). Classification (NCBI taxonomy): domain Eukaryota; kingdom Viridiplantae; phylum Streptophyta; class Magnoliopsida; order Asterales; family Asteraceae; genus Lactuca; species Lactuca virosa. The sequence continues at coordinate 188,633,331 of NC_136428.1, read as the reverse complement.
AAAGTTATCAGTATTGGATTCAACCCACGCTCGCTGGTATCACTTCATGGAAGTTATCTCGAGTGATCGCGAGACGGTAATATCATATAAGTCTTCATACCTAGAGATATGATTTGTTGTCTATGAGTTGGTTATGCATTGATCGTGCGAAAACGCATTGGTAACTCGATGTTATAAAACATGCCTTTGTGTGTGACTTAACAAGTAGTAGAACAAGTATATGAGTCGAAGTTTATCTGTTTCTTCTTGGATTAGAAGCGATATCTGGGCCCCTTGATGATTTTGTTTTGACCTATGTACCGGGCCCGGTCAGAACTAAATTGATGTGTTCAATTAAGTTCTATGTCAAACAAATCGGAAATTGGGAAACAAACTGCTAGACAATAAGTAAGACATTGTTCCATGTATTTGTCCGGCTGATATCCAAAGCAGAGGATTATATGATCACTTATCTTAAATGGTGTATCATCATCTTCTCAGTTCCGAGAGACCTTGAAAAGAGCTACGATTGCTGATCAGTTCTTGAAGTCATACTTGAAGTTATAGTTATTAGACTTATCCAGGTGGGAGACTGTTGGATAAGGTGTCTAAGTCCATAACTATTTCTGGTATGTACTTGACCCGACCCAGCATGGTCTATTTGGGTTGCATGGCATCATGCATTTAGATAGACTAAATGAGAGAAATAACACTTGTGGTTTATTAATATATTATAAGTTCTAATATATTAATAATATTATTTAGTTAGTATTGATCAAGAATTAATCTAGAATTAATTAAGTGATCAAAAAGGAGACTAATTAAATATATGGGTTGATTGTGTAAATCATCCATAACTTGTATAGTGGGCTAAAGGCTCCATGGGTTATCAAGTTGGGCTAAGGTCCATAGGATGCTCCATGGATGCTCCATGGAAGTTACAAACCCATGGGTCATGGAAATGAAGAGCGATGTTACATTAGGGTTTACATGGTGTAACCCTAAATGTAACACACTATATAAAGAACATGTTATCTACCAAAATCGGCTACACTAGTGAGACAAGAGAGCAAGGCCGATTTCAAGTGTTATACATTTCTCTCAAAGTTTATTCCAAGAGCATTTGGTGTTGTGTGAAATATTTGAGACATCACACTTGGGGTTCTAGGCTCTCAAGGTTTTCAAGGAATCAAAACAACTATAAGGTATGTAATCCTAGCCATCTTTTATGATTAATGTTCCCCATGTATGCTGGATAGGATTATGAACCTTGGAAAAAGTATTTTGCATGTATTTTAGACAAACAAAGATCCAAGGTTTTCTAGGGTTTCATGTACACTTAGGAGTGTTAGAATGCTCAAAACCCTTCAGAATCAACAATGATTTGGCGCACTGGTAAAGCAAATTTGATTGGAAGATCTACTTCCCAAACTTCCATGGACATTGACAATGGAAACATTGGAAGTCCAGAAAATATTTCTCTTTCCAAGGGAAAGGGAAAGGCTAAGTCTGAGATTGTCTCGTGTACCATTCCAGAGGAGTCTGTTTGTTTCTATTGCCAAGAAAAGGGATATTGGAAGCGAAGCTTCCCTGACTACCTGAGAGATCTAAGAGATGGTAGAATCAAATTGTATGGTTCCACTTCAGGTAAGTTCATTATCTAACTCTATTAAGTTCCCATTTATTGATTCTTATTACATGATGTAAAGTTACATTTTGATGTTTTTCAGAATCAAAGAGAAAGAAGGAAATAGCATGCTGAGTCTGATCATGAAGAAGTGGATTTCGGTCACATGGTTCGATGATCAGAATTGTAAGCTGCTTAGGAGTTATGATAGATTGCTTAGAAATATGTAGTAACATAGTTTTCATATGTATTTGCATTTCAAGGACAAGTTTTCCGCGTTTTACAAATATAGAATAAAATTTTGATTTTATCTTATCTATATTTCCTTGCAATGGCATTTGTGAAAATTGGTGTTTATATATTGTTAGCAATATTGAAAATGAATTTGATTCTTTCGTTTGTGGTAGTGTCATAATTTACCAAATAAGGCAAGATTCTCATCACCTAAGTTTCAATTGAATAGAAACTTAGAATCATGCAACTTGTATTGTATGATGAGTGAGAACCTTCGTCTTTGGGAAATTAAGACTAATTCCTTATTCACATGTATATGTGAGTCAAGTGAAGGACTAGGGGATTGGGTACACTTGGTTGTGCTCTGGTCAGGTCCACCAAAAAGAACGATAAGACTATTCGTCATGATTTACTAAAAGCTTAGTGAATATGATTATGCTTACAAGATTAAGTATAATTCTCAATCATTGGAAAAGTTTCAATGTATAGCAGATGGAATAAGAAGAATCAAGTAGGCAGAAAGATAAAAGTTTCTCCAATCTGAAAGGAAAGGAGAAGTACTTTAGTATCGTGTTTTATGATCATGTTAATGATTATGAAAAACCATATCACAATTGATCCTCTAAGGATACATTAGTGCATTTGTAAGGCTAAGAAGAGGAATCGGGAATTGTTAAAATGGTTTAAATCAAGAAGGTGAGTCATACTTCGTTCCAAAATCAAGTCTTAGAGTCATACTCCAAGATTGTGCCTTGAGTGAGATAATCTTAAGAAAGATTTATAACACCTATCAGATGTAGAGTAAAATGTTTCTTACTCTTGTACATTTGAAATTGGTAAGTTGTGATGTCGTGGATAAGACAAAGACCAACTAAGACCAATTGTGTGAAGTGATAATCTTAATAAGAAACCGCACTAACTCTTGAATATTTGTTTGTCAACGAATGCTCTTGACAAGAGAGTATTATATGTCAAGAATTCAATGGGAGTCTTGAAAGATCTTGAAAAGTTTCAAGAACAAATCAAGAATAAACCTGTTACTAATCACTAGCACACGACTTGAGGTTTGTAACCTATCGTGTTGACATATTCTTGTTTCTGTGCCCATTCCAGTTAAAGTTGACTACGCATGTGAGTTCTATGAGTTCTCAATTCTTTGCGTAAGGCAAAGCACCTTGATCAGTGAAAGTTCATTGATCAGCAAGCATGAGCTGCTTAACAACTTGGAAGCAATGGTAGGCCCTTGAGCTGCCAGGTGGCAATAAATTAAGATTGAACAAGTTCAGTCCATATGAGTTTGGATTTGTCACTAACAGTGTCTTGTGATTATGATTATGACAAATTCACATGGATAGGAACACATACACCATAAAATCCAAGTGTCATAATGTTTCTCTCCAATTCATGAAAGTGATTTTGGGGAAACGCTTTCACTAAGTAGATTTTAAGGAGATAGCAGTTGTGTTAATTGCATTCTCAAATTCGATTATGACTACGACATCCCTCTTCATAGTTCGAATTGTGAGAAATGGCAAAAGGTCTAAACATTTGAGACTTATTGTTGTAAGTTCTAAAATTGTTTAGACACACATGTGAGCTATCTAAGGAAAGGTGTATGAGTTTGAGAAGCCTAGATAAAGTCTTATCGAAGCGTCTTGTATCAAAAATCTGAACTTTGGTAAGAAAGTCAACAAGTATTCATTTCTAGAAGTCCAACTGATTTCTGGGTACATGTCAAAGCTAGTGGGAGCATAAGTGTTATGCTAGTAAGATAATAATTATTATGGAAGTGGGAGCATAATTATTATGGTAGGTGTTGCGAGTTAGCAATGTTAATTATAGAAAACAAAGGGTTCAATTCGCAAAGTTGCAAGGTTTGAAAAGTTGTTTTGCTATAATTAAGGGAGAGGAACTTATACTTCATTTCAAATCTAAAAGTTTAGATTGAGATTTTAATCAAATTTAGTCAAGGACATATATGAATGTTATGTTGAAAAGATTTGACATAAGGAAATTCTATGGAAATGTTATATCAAGAGACTAGTAAAGTATCAGGTCTTTATGTAAGACTTTATGAATCGTGTCCCATATGCTTCAGATATAGGATCGATTGCATATGCTATAATATTTATGTGTTCTGAATTTTCCAAATGCCTTGGGCATTAAGAGGGAAAAAGGACTAGAACCGGATATGACTAAAGTTATTAAACAACTGTCAAGGAAGATATGAGGTTTACCAAGGATTGGTTGCTTGTGGATAGTTGGAAGTATAGTAATGAATGGACCATATTGATATAATTCTGATTAAATAGGATTCTATTAAGAATGGATAGTCATATGGAAATTATGGAAAAATTTCCATAATGGGAGTTGGATATCAAGAATCTATGAGTAAGTTAGAAAGTTTTATGCAAGAAGGATGTTCAAAGCAATGCACCTTGAATATGAGACTTCGCTTCTATGGAATTGGTCCAGTAACCGATGTCCAAAGTGAATACTTTGTAATATCTGTTGCCAAGTCTCTATGAATTTTGTGCATAGTCATTACAAGAGGATCACTGCATATAAGCTTAGAATCTAACAGATTACAGTAAGTGGCAAGGACTTGGTATTCTTACACTTACGATAAGGATTTGGAATTGTGAAATGAGTGTCATTGGAAATGTTTACAATTGATCTATTTCACAAAGTAAGGACCATAGGTAAACATAGTGTGCATGCTTGGAGCATGGGATGACTATCGTATTAATTCAAGTATTAAGTTGATAAATCAAAACATTATACAATGAATAATGTGTAATCAATATGGTGATTAAATAAAAGGTGTTTTATTTATATTCAAAAGTTTTGAGAGCATATTGGATTGGATTATTCTTGTATTTCACTTTGCATGTTTTGACTTCCCGAATAACTAGGTTATTCAAACTATCCACAGTTGATCATACTTTGGAAGTAGGTATTGAGGCAAGACTGTCATGAATCCGTCTGTAGATTGTCTGAAGTGTTTTAGACATAGTACAAGTTTGCTGCAGTGTTAATGAGTACTTTTGGAATAAGATTTGAGTATTGGATTAAACCCACACTCATTTGAACCACTTCATGGATTTTATCACGAGTGATCATGAGACGATAATATCTTATATTCTTGAAACCAAGAGATGTGAGTTGTAGTTTACAAGTCTGTTGCACATTGACATATGTAAACGCACCAGTAACTTGGTGTTATAAAATATATTGTTGTGTGTGATTTGATGAGTAAGTACAAGAAAGCATTTGAGTTGAAGTTTATCCATTCCTTTTACCCAATGTGGGATAAAAGCGATATTTGTGGGTCCATCGATGATTTAGTGATGACAAACCTAAGTGCTTGGCCAAGCCTGGACTGATTTGATTTGTTCAATTAGTCGGTCGTCATAAATTGGAAATCGGGAAACAACACATGAACATAGAGAATGATTATTATCCATGTCTCAGTTCATACGATATCTAGAATGGAGGAATATATGATCCCTTATCTAAAGGACGCTTCACTGACTAGATCAGAGTTCGACAGCGGCTTTAGAAAGCTACGATTGTTAATCGGATTTTGAAGGAGCATTGGTAGTTATAGTTATTAGACTTATCCAAGTGGGAGACTGTTGGATTTAGTGTCTAAGCCCATAACTATAACTGGGATGTACTTGACCCGATTATAGCATGGTCCTTTTGGGTGGCCTTCACCAGTGCAATTCGATAGGATGGACTTTTGAGAGAAAGGTTATTTGTGATTTATTTATATATTATAAGTATAATATATTAATTGAGAAATCATATTATTTAATTCGTATTGATCAAGAATTAATTTGGAATTAATTTAGTGATCCAAAGAGACTAATTAAATATACGGGGACTGATTAAGTAAATCAATGATTCTTATAGTGTGGGCCAATGATCCATGGTTAATTAGGATGGGATAAACCAATGTGATAGTCCATGGATAGTACATGGAGTTCTAACCCATGGAGCCTAAGTAATATGAAGGGCCATGATGCATTAGGGTTTGCATGGATGAAACCCTAGCATTTGTCACACTATAAAAGTAATACCCTAGATCCAAAATCGGTTGCCCCATTCATTCTAAGAGAGTGATAATTGATTTTGTGCTAACTAGCCTATTCTCTCAAGTCTCCTGTTGCATTTGGTGTTTGTGACACATTAGAGGCATCACACTTGAGGTGCTAAAGCTTTCAAAGGCCAAGAACTTCAAACTACATAAGAGGTATTCATCAAACTATGAGCTTTGTGTTGTATATCCTCTGGTGTATGCTAGTTAGGATGAATGCTTTGGAAAATTGAAAATGCATGTATAATTAGAGAAAACATAGATCCAAAGCATCTAGGGTTGCATGTGAACCTTAGGAGTGTTATAGTGCATAAAACCCAACAATAAGGCCATAAGGATGCTTAAATAGCAGCCAAACCCTAAAAATTAGGGTTTCCTCTTTTAGAATGTACGCTCAACGTACACCACCTACGCATGGCGTACTTCGAAGGCCTCAATTTACAATAATGCCATTAAGCCCTTTTTTTCATCCACTTATTGAACTTTGGGACCAAATGCAATATAAATGAATTAAAAGGGGGTTAAATTTTGAATTACCTCACATCAGGATGTTACAATTCTCCCCCACTTGATCTAGACTTCGTCCTCGAAGTCTGCCATGGTGAATAACTCAGGATAATGCTCCCGCATCTTAGCCTCCGGCTCCCAGGTCCACTCGGAGCCTCTCTAATGTTGCCGTCATACCATTACCAAATGTATCTCCCTTTGGGCAACACCTTCATCTTTCTTTCTAAAATAGTTATCGGCCTTTCAACATAGTTTAGGCCCTCATCGACCTTAATATCGTCCAAGGAAACCACTTCCTCATCATCGAATACGCACTTTCACAACTGTGAAACATGGAAAATGTTGTGAATCTGACTGAGCTACTCAGGTAGATCCAACCTGTAAGGAATATTGCCAACCCTGGAAATCACTTGAAAAGGCCCAATATACCGGGGACCGAACTTCCCCCTCTTCCTGAAGCGGATCTCACCCTTCCAGCATGAGACCTTCAGGAGTACCATAACGCCAACCCGAAACTCTAACTCTAATCGGCCTCGGTCGACATAGCTCTTTTGCCGACTCTGTGCGGTCTGTAATATCTGGCTGATTTGATGAATAAGCTCCATGGTCTGAAGGAATGCTTCGGTCCTTCCCATAACCCTGTGACCAACCTCCCCCAACAAACCAGGGTACGACATCTCCGACCATACAAGAGCTCAAAAGGGGGAGCACTAATGCTGGAATGATAACTATTGTTGTAGGAGAACTCTGTAAGAGGTAGGTAGAATCCCAACTCCCACCAAAATCAATAACACATGCCTGCAACATATCCTCAAGGGTTTGTATCGTCCGCTCACTCTGGCAATCGGTCTACGCATGATAAGTAGTGCTGAAATGCAACCTCATGCCCAGTTCCTCATGGAACTTCTACCAGAAACGGTAAGTGAACCGAACATCTCGATCATAAACAATAGACACTGGAACCCCATGGCGAGCAACAATCTCCCAGACATAAACATCGGCCAACTTTTCGGCTGAAGAATTCTCCCGGATAGGCAAAAATTGGGCACTCTTGGTCAATCGACCCACAATGACCCATATAGCGTCATAACCCTTTGTCGTTTTCGGCAACATGGTGATAAAATCCATGGTAATTTTCTCCCATTTCCACATGGGAACCTCCAAAGGCTGCAACTTTCCATCTGACCTCTAATGCTCAGTCTTGACCATCCTACAGGTCAAGCATCCCTTTACATACCAGGATATCTCCCTCTTCATACACGACCACCAGTAGCTCAATATTAAATCCTGATACATCTTGGTGGCTCCTGGGTGTATAGAAAAGCGAGACGTATGCGCTTCTTCTAACACAATCTGCCTAACCCCACCAGAAACTGGAACCCAGACCCGACCACACCGGGTCAATAACCCTCGATTATCCATAACTAATATGTCAATAACACCTCTGATCCTTTCCTGCTTCCCGTTCTCCTTCCGAACTCCCTCAACCTAAGCCTCCATGATTAAACACAAAAGCGGAAAATCCGCCGATATCCTCATACATATCTCCCCGACCGATATAGATAGTGTCTCCAAATCTTGAGGATGAACACCACTACCCCCAACTCCAGATCATGTGTGGGATATCACGACTCATGCGACTTCATTTTTCATGAAGCATCAGCAATTATCTGTCCTCTCTGCATGAGGACTGCCCCTAAACCGGTGATGAATGCATCACATAATACCACAAAATCCTAGACTTCCTCCGGGAGGGGCAATACCAGCGCCTCACATATCCTCTGCCGAAGAGTCTAAAATGCCGACTGCTGCTTAGGGCCCCATCGGAAATCCACCCCCTTACTCGTCAGACGAGTGAAGGTTACCGCAATCTTGGAGAAGTCCTGAATGAATATCCGATAGTACCCTGCCAAGCCCAAGAAACTCCTAATCTCTAAGGGAAATTTTGGAACCTCCTACTACACCACAACCTCGATCTTGGCCGGATCAACCAAAATCCAATCCTGGTTAACGAATTGCCCATGGAATTGGACCTATCGTAACCAAAACTCGCACTTCGGGAACATGGCATAAAGCTGTTCTCGCCTTAAAACCCCCAAAAGCTCTCGAAGGTGCTCCTCATGCTACTCTCTAGTATTGGAATACACCAAGATATCATCAATAAACACAATAACCGATCAGTCGAGCATCGGCCTTCACACCCGGTTCATCAAATCCATAAACATAGCAGACATATTGGTGAGCCCAAATGGCATCACCACGAACTCGTAATACCCATAACGAGTCTGTAATGCGGTCTTCTTCATGTCCTCCTCTCTCACTCTAACATGATGATACCTAGACCTCAGATCTATCTTGGAGAACCAAGATGCTCCATGAAACTAATCAAAGAGGTCATCAATCCCTGGAAGGGGATAACGGTTCTTCACCGTTAACTTGTTCAACTCACGGTAATCAATGCACATCCAGTGTGAACCATCCTTCTTCTTGATGAATAGTATCGGCGCTCCCCACGGAGAACTTGTAACAATCGGTTATTTCGGATCAATAAAAGTCAAAAAAGTCAAACCAAAAATCAAAGAAATTCAACCAAAAATCAATTACGTCAATAATAATTAAATAGTTTAAATTAAATAAGGAAAAGTAATAATTCGTTTAAGGTTTTCCGTTTTTGGAATCAAAAACCACCAAAAACGAAATCCCTTTTTGTAGAACATTTAGGACCAAAAACCACATAGGCCGAAACCCTTCTTGGCCGAAATCATGCGAGGCTGAGAATCCTTATTAGAGGACACACCTATGGACCGAGAACCTCATTTAGACCGAAAACAAAGAGATCGCGGTTGGACCTTTTGACCGAGATGATGGTTCTCGGTTTGGAGGATAAGTCGAGAACACCATTTCTAGGCGGTGGCACATTATTCAAGGTGATAAAATACACCTCCCTATGCACCTATCAAATCAATTTTTACCCCATATATATATGCTCAAACCGAAATCACAAGCTCATTTCTCATTTCCAACTTCGAAAACTCTCCATTTTACTCTCAAAAACCCGAATTCACTCTTCAAATATTCAAAGTTTTGCCTAGAATATCTTCAAATCTTCTAACTTACATCAAGAACATCTTCATATCTTCAAACATACCCAAGAACATTCAAGCTTACCCAGGAAAACTTTCTCCACAAATAATTCTTAGGAATTATTTGGTAAGTTTCCTAACTTTAACTAGTGTTTTTACTACGTATTCTTGATAATTAACTAATTTACACACATTATTATGTGTTAAATACTATTAGGATACAACTATTTTTCACGTGTTCTAACCCGAGGATCAGCACCATCACTAAGTTATCCAACCAAGAACACACACTCGAGGTAAGTTCATACCCCTATAGTTTTCACGATATTTATATGTTTTAGGGGGGGGGGGGGATACAAGTAAAACACAAGATAAATTATGTTAATATACAAACCGTTACATTTATATTTTTACTAAATATAAATATACATATGGGTACAAATCTGATAAAATAAAACTTTAACCCTTTTGTAACATGTTGAGCAAAAAGGGTATAATTATATATAAAAATATATAATTATTTCAATTCATTTTATTATCACAGTAAGTTGATAATAGTATACAAAGGGTTCCCTATTTCAACGAAACATTTATATAAACTATAATAGGTATAGTTTATGGAACATACACACTATTTTCCCCGTTGGGGGCGCAGAAAATAATTATTTAAAAGAGTAATTATTTTCATACTATGTAAACATTTACATACAAACATTACAAGAAAATGGAGTTTCACTGCACTATACGTAAACCGTTAATATAGCTTTGTGAGACATTATCTTCAACTATTTACCTAAGTACCAACAAACGTCCTGCATTATAACCAGAGTCTCCTAGAGGGAGAGCGTGACACTTGTGTGTAGATCTATACGGGACTGACAATCCCGCACCTAAGTTGCTTGCAACAACTAGACCGGCAGGTCTGGGGTGACAAATGTCGTACCGATTCCCACGCCTGAAGAACGTCGTACATGCCATCTAGGTCATTAACATGGGTATAATAACTCACAATTGGTTATTAACAATACGTTGGGTTTACATACATACCTTCAAATGGTTTTATTTAGATAAAAGTACATTATTTTACAGTACAACTGGTAATTCCAGATACATACGTGCAAAGGATTTTACACAAATACAACTACAGTACACTCTCTATATATATATATATACAGTGCAATACTACTTACAGTTTGGTAAAACATACATTCAAATAGTTTTATAAAGATATAAAACTACATTAGACTATTCACAGGTACTACGATATTCAAACATTTTCGGTCATAAGGTATTAAGACTACAAATCATTTTACAAGAAAATATTGGATTTTCTGGCAGCACATTCATACAATTTACAAGGAAAAACAACAGGTGTCTTATACAAATGTTTATGAATTCACCAACTTAATTGTTGACACTCTTTTCAAAACCACTTGTATTCTCAGGAAATCAGTAGACAGTTACCCACACAGGTTTTGGTGAAGACGGAGCTTAGTATTGTTACGTCTTATATTTTGTTGTATGCTTTTGGAGTCAAACAATGATTCAAATACAATGTAAATATTAAATTATCAATAAAATGTTTGTAATGCTTTGATCTCTATTATGAAATTGTTATGATATTGTACATGACGTCATCCACCCCCGGACGTTTCCGCTGTTTACTCGGTTCGAGGGTGTGACAGATTGGTATCAGAGCCACGTTTATAGTGAACTAAGTACATCAAACCATGTAAGATATACAACTATAAATACAAAGGGGCTAAAAAGCTCTGACTAAAAGTATCCTTTTTAAAATATAAGTATTTTATAAGAAGTATACATACATACATACATACCAGAAACAATATCATAGTAAGAACCACATAAAAGTATTTAGATAGGTTGGACACTGTAGTTAAGCCTAGATAGTTATGTAATCATATCTGGGATAAATATAGCCTGATCAACTATATTTATTTGAGATACGACCAACATGTGTTTGGGAATGGCCGTGGTGAACAACAAGTCTAAAACTTACCAACTAGACCCTATAGAACTATATACCAAGAAACTCTAGAACAGAGCATAAAGTTAAAATACTATAGGAGTATTTTATGACACTATAGAACTATACAACTAGACCCTCCATGTGTTTTTTTACTGCTATTCTTGCGCAGTAAACATATCTAAATAGTTAAGACACTCTGTTTTGGTAATGCTCGATTCATAGCCATTATCAAAGACTTATCATTATTCCATTCATAAACCTTATGGAAGTAAGATGCCACCACATAAATCTATCAGGCATGTCAACAACACTCCTCCAACTCCACCACAACCACCACCTCAGAAGATGGACACTGCTATTTTCCAACCTGTTGTAACAGCCGCTGTGGCAGCCGCCATGGCGCAAATCAGCACGAATGGCGCCAGTGGGTCAGGAGGCGGTACCAATAACGCTAGCTAGGGAGATAGTCAGGGACACCCGAGGGAATGTTCCTACAAAGACTTCATGAATTGCAAACCAAAGTCTTTTGATGGCATTGGAGGTGTCATTGCTCTAACAAGATGGTTTGAGAAAACAGAATCAGTGTTTGAAATATGCGCATGCCTAGAGGCTAGCAAGGTCAAATTCGCAGCATGCACATTCATGGATAGAGCCCTCTCTTGGTGGAACGGTTATGTCAAATCGTTGACTCTCCCAGTAGCCAACGCCATGAGCTAGGAAGACTTAAAGATTCTGATGTAATCAGAATACTGCCCGAGGGGCGAGGTGCAAAAGCTAGAGCAAGAGCTCTTGAACTTGACGATGAAGGACTCTGATATCGCATCTTACACTGCCAGATTTAGCGATCTAGTAGTACTATGTCCCGGGATGGTCACCCCGGATAGTAAAAAGGTGGAACGATACATCTGGGGACTATCCGCCCAGATTCAAGGAAATGTGATAGCTGCAAACCCATCTACCTTTGACACTTCATAGCGTCTTGCACAAACACTAGTGGGTCATGGTGTCCACCAGGGCTTTATGAAAACCATTACCGAACAACCCAAAGAAAGTGGCAACAAAAATAAATTTTGTAACCAAAGGAAGGGTCAGTCGTCACAAGAGCCCGCAAAGAAGCAACAAACTGTGGCAGTTCACGTTGCTACTATTCCTACCACTCCAGCACCGGCCAAGCCATTTGCCGACACTCTCCTAAAATGAGATAAATACAATTTTCACCATTATGGAGCCCGTCGAGAGATGCACTGCATTAATTGCAACAAGAAGCGTCACACTGACCGCTTCTGTAAGGCACCGACACAACAAAATACTCAAAGCACTAATATCGAAGTGATCCAGGCTTGCTACAAATGTGGTGAAACGGGACATTTCAAGAGGAATTGTCTGAAAGTGAGGAGTGCCAGAGGAGTGGGAAGAGTGTTAACAATGGGACAAGAGGAGGTCGTGAATGATCCTACCATGGTTACCGGTACGTTCCTCCTCGATCATTCATATGCATGCTTACTTTTCGATAGTGGTGCGGAAAAAAGTTTCGTGAGCCATAAAAAATTACTTAAACAAAACCCCCAATCACTAAAAGACACATTCACCATAGAAATCGCAAACAGAAAGGCAGAGAGCACTAACGATATATACATAGGATGTACCCTCACTCTAAACAACTAATCTTTCCAAATCGACCTGATGCCAGTCACAATAAAAAGTTTCGACGTCATCATTGGTGTGGATTGGTTATGTCCTCACCATGTCGATATCCAGTGTTTCGAAAAAGCCATTCGCCTTAATCTTCCAAGTGGCAAAACCCTCGTCATTTATGGCGACAAACCCAGCATGAATCTTCAAATCATTTCCTACGTCAAGGCTCAAAAGTATCTTCACAAATAACATTACGCCTTTTTAGCTCACTTGGTAGATAAGAAACAAGAGGTAAAAGACATAAAGGATATTCCCGAAGTCTGTAACTTCCCCGACGTATTTCTCGAGGATCTTCCACGAGTACCTCCCGAACGCCAAGTCGAGTTCAGAATCGACTTGATTCCCGGAGCTACCCCGTAGCCAAATCCCCATACCGTTTAGCACCGGCAGAAATACAGGAACTATCTATTCAACTGAACGAACTGTTAAAAAAAGGATTCATCAGACCGAGCTTCTCGCGTTGGGAGCACTGGTCTTGTTCGTGAAGAAGAAGGATGGATCGTTCCACATGTGCATAGACTATCAGGAACTAAATAAACTCACCATCAAAAACCGATATCCTTTACCTCAAATCGACAACCTCTTCGACCAATTACAAGGAGCAAGTTTCTTCTCAAAGATCGACCTAAGATGTGGATACCATCAGATGCGAGTCCAGGAGGAAGATATTCCCAAGACGACATTCTGAACTCGCTACGGTCACTATGAATTCGTAGTAATGCCCTTCGGATTAACCAATGCGCCCGCGGTGTTCAGGGACCTGATGAACCGTGTATGCCGAACTTACTTAGACAAATTCGTAATAGTTTTCATCGGTGACATACTAGTCTAATCGCGAAGTAAGGAAGAACACAGTCAGCACCTACGACAAGTCTTGAAAACATTAAAGGCAGAGAAGTTGTATGTGAAGTTCTCGAAATGCGAATTCTGGATTCGAAGGGTTGATTTCCTAAGTCACGTGGTTAGCGAGGAAGGGATACATGTAGTGTTGGAGATAGTGTCTAAGTCCATAACTATATTTGGTATGTACTTGACCCGACCCGGCATGGTCCATTTGGGTTGCACTTCACCCGAACAATTTACGGATAATCTTTTGAGAATAGTATAAGTTATGATTTATTAATATATTATAAGTTCTAATATATTAATATAAAATCATATTATTTAATTAGTGTTGATCTATAATTAATTTAGAATTAATTTAGAGATCAAAAGTATGACTAATTAAATATGGGCTCTTGTATTTATATAGTGTGGGCTAATGCTTATTTGGAATGGGCTAGGCTTGCATGGAAAGTCCATGGATACTCCATGGAGCTTTAACCCATGGATCTCATGGAAATGAAAAGACATGGGTATTAGGGTTTACATGGATGTAACCCTAATCCACCACACTATATAAAGGAGGCTTTGGTTCTTGAAATAAGACTAGTTGATGTGTGTAAACCAAGAGGGCCGATTTCAAGAAGTTTGTGACTATTCTCTCAAGTTTCCAAGTTTGTGGTGATTTGTGACTTCCATTTGAGGCATCCACACTATTGGTGCTAGGCTCTAAAACTCCAAGCAATCAACTACTACTACAAGGTAAGTAATTCTACTAGTTTTATTTGATTCAAGTACCCCATGCCATGCTAGTTAGGATAAGAACCTTGGAAAAATAATTATTTGCATGTATCATAGTCAAACATGGATCCAAGGTTTCTAGGGTTGCATGTACACCATAGGAGTGTTAGAATGCTCAAAACCCATCAGTGGTATCAGAGCCAGGTTTTTTTATTTGATACTTGATGAAAAAAAAACTTGAAAATCGAAGTTTTGTTCAAAGGAGAATAGAAGAAGCAATCCTCGTGGCAAAGAGGGTATCATCGGATGAGAACCCAGCAGATCCCCTCACGAAGGGACTGACTCGGGCTAAGCATCTCCAGCATGCTCGGAGCATAGGGCTGAAGGATGATATTAGTTTTAGTAGTTAGATAATCTTGAAATTCGTAAAATGTAATTGACATTTGATGATAAATAAAAGCTGTTATTTATGAGTAAAGTGTTGCTATCTCTTGTCAATCGTTTACTATTATTTCTTTTTGTATGTTTTGACTTCCAGAATAATTATGTTATGGTTTATATCATATTATTCAAACTCTCCACAGTCGGTCATATGTTGGAAGTAGATATGAATCAAGACTGTCATGGGTTGGCTTGTAGAGGTCTAAGATGTTAGACAAAGCAGGGCTACAACACTCATGAGTGCTCATAAGTTCTGAGTATTGGATTCAACCCACGCTCACTTGTAACACTTCATGGAATTTATCTCGAGTGATCGTGAGACGATAATATCATATAAGTCTTCAAACCTAGAGATATGATTTGTTGCCTATGAGTTGGTTATGCATTGATTGCACGAAAACGCATTGGTAACTCGATGTTATAAACCGTGCTTTTGTGTGTAGTTCAACAAGTAGTAGAGCAAACATATGAGTCGAAGTTTATCTGTTCCTTCTAGGATTAGAAGCGATATCTGGGCCCCTTGATGATTTTGTTTTGACCTATGTACCGGGCCCCATCAGAACTAAATTGATGTGTTCAGTTAAGTTCTATGTCAAACAAATCGGAAATCGGGAAACAAATGCTGGACAATAAGCAAGACCATGTTCCATGTATTTGTCCGGCTAATATCTAGAACAGAGGATTATATGATCACTTATCTAAAATGGCGCTTCATAGTTCAAAAGAGTTTAAAGAGCTACGATTGTTGATCGGTTCCTGAAGTCATACTTGCAACTATAGTTATTAGACTTATCCAAGTGGGAGACTGTTGGATATAGTGTCTAAGTCCATAACTATATTTGGTATGTAATTGACCCGACCCGGCATGGTCCATTTGGGTTGCACTTCACCCGAACAATTTACGGATAATCTTTTGAGAATAGTATAAGTTATGATTTATTAATATATTATAAGTTCTAATATGTTAATATAAAATCATATTATTTAATTAGTGTTGATCTATAATTAATTTAGAATTAATTTAGAGATCAAAAGTATGACTAATTAAATATGGGCTCTTGTATTTATATAGTGTGGGCTAATGCTTATTTGGAATGGGCTAGGCTTGCATGGAAAGTCCATGGAGCTTTAACCCATGGATCTCATGGAAATGAAAAGACATGGGTATTAGGGTTTACATGGATGTAACCCTCATCCACCACACTATATAAAGGAGGCTTTGGTTCTTGAAATAAGACTAGTTGATGTGTGTAAACCAAGAGGGCCGATTTCAAGAAGTTTGTGACTATTCTCTCAAGTTTCCAAGTTTGTGGTGATTTGTGACTTCCATTTGAGGCATCCACACTATTGGTGCTAGGCTCTAAAACTCCAAGAAATCAACTACTACTACAAGGTAAGTAATTCTACTAGTTTTATTTGATTCAAGTACCCCATGTCATGCTAGTTATGATAAGAACCTTGGAAAAATAATTATTTGCATGTATCATAGTCAAACATAGATCCAAGGTTTCTAGGGTTGCATGTACACCATAGGAGTGTTAGAATACTCAAAACCCATCAGTGGTATCAGAGCCAGGTTTGTTTATTTGATACTTGATGCAAAACAAAAAAAACTTGAAAATCGAAGTTTTGTTCAAAAGCTCGTATCAAAATTTCATGTTTTGTATATGTACTTACGATTCTTGAAATTTTTGATATGAACATTCACAAACATATGAGTTTAGAAGATCATAGAAATTATGTGCTAATAATTGATTAGATTAATTCTTGATCTTTATGTGTTTTAATGGAGTCCATAACTAGTTCTTAAGTTATGGATAACCAAAAGTCACATTTATAAATAACCATTAAAAGAACACATAGGTTACAAAAAATGAAGAGTCTTCATTTTTAATAACCATTAACTCATAAGTTATGAGAAATGAAAAGTTTTGAAAGTTTACAAAACTTGCCCTCAAGTTTTGGAACATGTAAAGTCATATTAAAAACTTTAGTTCAAACCCATACAATTTTAAAAGTTAAAATTCAACCCTTATACTTTATAATATTATAAGTTTAATAATATTTATATATGTATAAGATCAAGTCGTCTTACCGCTAATACGCCTCATTCACGAAGCCGGTCTATAAGGGGGGTATAAGGTTGTTGCCTATAAAATGGCAACTTAATGGGTGTCCACTCTCACCCACCGCTTCCTTGATCGGTGGAGGGTCGTTAGCCGAACGGGTAGGACAAGGACTTATAAATTCTCATTAAAAGTATAATGATAATACTAAAGTAACTAAACTTTATTGAATTCCCAATCATAGTTATTTTAGGAAAATGTGAATAAGGTGCTCATCCATGAAATTACACTTTACACTTTGTTTAAGTCGTTAGTGGAGCGTGTGTGCTTAACCGGTACACTAACTTGAACTTAACAAGGTAGGTAAAGGGTGACTTAATGTTTATCATAGTATCGATGGAGCGTGTGTGGTTAACCGGCACATCGATTGAGGGGTAATACATTAAGGGTACCAAGTAATTTGCATGGTTACTTCACACCTTGTTTTGTGATCCTCGACATCCCAGTCACAAAACTTGAAGGGCACACTCGAGATTGAAACATGCCATTGAAGAAAGTTCTGTGAATCTCAAAGAATCTAGGAGTTTCTAAACCAATTAAAACCTAATTAAATATTTCATTTTTCATGGTGGAAATTGGTGAATCGTCATTCACCTACCGTCAAATATCTTATAGCTTAGATTACGACATCCCTCTTCTAAGTTATAAAATATTGTGTTGGGTCCTAGCCTTAATATTACATTTGGGTGTTTTGTTAAGTACTATCTCTATATCTAATCTAATCTATTCCCTCTTCTTTTCAGATGTCTTCCAATAACAATGCTTCTGGCTCAAACCCTACTAGCTCCTTCTCTCTCATGAATCTTTGTGGGAGAGTCATCTTTGATGGGTCCAACTTTTACAGATTTGATCAGAAACATCAGGATGGTGACTCGGTATGAGAACAAAGAATATGTCTCGACAAGGAGCCGAAGGTACCCGAGCCAACTGCTACTCCTGAAGAGCTTGCTGAATATGAGGTACATGACAGAGATGCTACAAAAGTGGCATGCATCATGATGGCCACCATGACAGCCGAGCTCCAAAAGTCCTATGAGGACTATTATCCTTTTGAGATGCACCAGGACTTGATGGACCGCTACCATCAAAGTGCTCGTCAAGAGCGATATGAAATAATCTCCTCCATGATAACAACCCGAATGAAGGATGGTGAACCCATCACGGGCCACATGCAGAAAATGAAAAGGTATGTGGACCGTTTACTGAAGCTGAATGTGAACTTCCCTGAGGAGTTAGCAATAGACATCATTTTGCACTCCTTACCATCGTGTTATGATCAATTCCGCATGACATATCACATGAACAAGGAAGAAGTCACCCTCAGCAAACTTCAAGGACTCTTGAAGACCGCCGAAAGTGGTCTAAAGGGTAAGTCGGTTGTTACTACTCCTACTCCTACTCCAACTGCGGCCAATGTCCTGGCAATCGGGCATGGCAAAGGGAAGAAGAGAAAGAAACCTTCTAAGGGTACCAAGGGTAAGACCCTTGAAGGCTCCTCTTCAAGCAAAACCAAGAAAGGTTTTGTCACTCCTTCTGCTAACCCTAATGAGGCTGAATGCTTCTATTGCCATGAAAAGTCGCACTGGAAGCGGAACTGCCCAAAGTACCATCAAGATTTGAAGGATGGGAAAGTAAAACCCAACCATGCAGGTATATACACTATATTGTCTAATAACTCACCTCATTCTAAGTCTTGGGTCCTTGATACAGGTTGTGGTATTCACATATGTTGTGATTTGCAGGGACTAAAAAGAAGTGAGAATGTGGAGCAGGGAAAGATAAACTTGATCATGGGAAACAGGAAAGCTTCACCTGTCACCAAGATAGGAGTTTATTCCTTAGTGCTAAATAGTGGGTTTACATTAGATTTGAATAAATGTTATTATTCGCCAGAAATGGCAAGAAATGTTATTTCCTTTCATGCATCGTATAAACAAGGTTTTACCTTTTATTTTGATAATAATAATGGTAGTATTGATGCTTTCTTAAATAATGTTCTTTATTTTAAAGTATTACCTTGTGATGGCGTGTATGAAACTGTATCTGTTGTAGATAATCTAGGAAATAATGTATTATGTATTAACTCTTCCACTAGCTTAGATAAAGCATCGTTATGGCATTGTCGTCTTGGACATGTAAGCAAGAAACGCATAGGCCAACTCCAAAAGGATGGAGTCTTGGAGTCATTTGACCTAAAGTCAGATGATAGTTGTGAATCTTGTTTGCTTGGTAAAATGACAAAGTCACCTTTTACTGGCACTTGTGCTAGGGGTGAAGGTTTGCTGGACCTCATACACACAGATGTGTGTGGACCCTTCAGAACCGCCACAAAAGATGCTAATCGGTTCTATGTGACTTTTACTGATGATTTTAGTAGATATGGATATGTCTACCTAATCAAGCATAAGTCAGAAACCTTTGAGAAATTCAAAGAGTTTAAGCAAGAAGTGGAGAATCAGTTGGGCAGGAACATTAAGATGCTTCGATCCGATCGTGGTGGTGAGTATCATAGTACTGAGTTCCTTGACTATCTTAAGGAATGTGGGATTGTCTCACAATTGACACCTCCTAGGACACCACAGTTGAATGGTGTAGCAGAGAGGCGCAATCGGACCTTGTTGGACATGGTTCGTTCCATGATGAGTCGAGCTTCGCTACCAATCTCATTTTGGGGGTATGCCTTAGAGACTGCCGCCCATATCCTTAATCTAGTCCCTACAAAGAAGGTTGCCAAAACACCTCACGAGGTGTGGACTGGAAAAGTTCCCAATCTAGACCACATCAAGATTTGGGGTTGCGAGGCTTTCGTGAGACGCGAGACTCACGATAAGCTCGAACCCCAAAGCGAAAGGTGTATTTTCATCGGCTACCCACATAAATCCTTTGGTTACATCTTCTACAAACCCAGTGATAATGTGGTCTTTGTAGCAAGAAGAGGATTCTTTCGAGAGAGAGAATTCATGAGCCAAGGAGACAGTGGGAGGCAAATTGACCTTGAGGAAATTCAAGATTCAAGTGGTGAAGGAACCTCAAACCCTAGCCCTAAAACTGAGGGGAAAACTCCTGTTGAGCCGACTGAAGAATCTATACCTCTGAGGCGTTCCACCAGAGTTAGGAATGCACCTGAACATTATTATGGTTTTCATATTACTGCAGAAGGTGAGACACTTATCAGTGATAACACACTGGTAAATCTGGATGAGCCAAACAGCTACACGGAAGCCATGGCAGGCCCTGAGGCTGCTAAATGGAAAGAGGCTATGGATAGCGAGATACAGTCCATGTATGACAATCAAGTTTGGAACTTGG
This sequence comes from Lactuca virosa, assembly GCF_052849685.1. NCBI lineage: Eukaryota > Viridiplantae > Streptophyta > Magnoliopsida > Asterales > Asteraceae > Lactuca > Lactuca virosa. The sequence continues at coordinate 188,612,675 of NC_136428.1, read as the reverse complement.
TTGACAATGTACCTGATCGTAAGATAGTTGGGTGCAAATGGATCTTCAAGAAGAAGACCGACATGGATGGTAATGTACACACTTATAAGGCAGGACTGGTTGCAAAGGGTTATTCTCAAACTCTGGGAGTTGATTATGATGAGACCTTTTCACCAGTGGCCAAGATTAAGTCTATTAGGGTTCTGTTAGCCATTGCTGCATTTCATGATTATGAAATATGGCAAATGGATGTCAAAACCGCTTTCCTTAATGGAAAGTGGGCTGAAGATGTTTACATGGTTCAGCCAGAGGGTTTTGTCAGTACAGAGTACCCCAGTAGAGTGTGTAAGCTCGAGAAATCCATTTATGGATTAAAACAGGCACCTCGCAGATGGAATATTTGCTTTGATGAGAAAGTCAAAGAATTTGGCTTTTCAAGGAGTGAAGATGAATCTTGTGTCTATATCAAGGCTAGTGGGAGTATAGTCAGCTTTTTGGTACTGTATGTGGATGACATACTACTCATAGGAAATGACATCCCAACCCTGCAGGAAGTAAAGCTGGCTTGGGAAGTGTTTCGCTATGAAGGACCTTGGAGAAGCTGCCTATATCATAGGGATAAGGATTTTGAGAAACAGGAGTAAAAGACTAATTGGACTTAGTCAAAGCACCTATGTGGACAAAGTGTTGAAAAAGTTCAATATGCATAACTCCAAGAAAGGAGAGTTACCCATCCAGAGTAACACCAGATTGAGTAAGACACAAAGCCCTAGTATTGAGGCTGAGATAGCAGAAATGAGTCGAATACCTTATGCTTCAGCTGTAGGATCGATCATGTATGCTATGACGTGTACTCGACCTGATGTAGCCTTTGCTTTGAGCATGGTTAGCAGGTATCAGGGGAACCCTGGCAAGGCACACTGGACTGCGGTAAAGAATATCCTCAAGTACCTACGGAGGACTAAGGACTGGGTCCTTACCCTCGGTGGCAGTGAGGACTTGAGAGTTGTAGGGTACAGTGATGCTAGCTTTCAGACTGACAGGGATAATTTCCGCTCTCAGTCGGGCTGGATCTTTACTCTAAACGGAGGGGCAATTACTTGGAAAAGTTCCAAGCAGGAGACAGTGGCTGATTCCACTTGTGAATCAGAGTATATAGCAGCAAGCGAGGCAGCAAAGGAGGCTATATGGCTAAAGAACTTCATCGGAGACCTTGGAGTTGTACCAGCTATAAAGGAGCCAATGGAGATTTTCTGTGACAGCAATAGTGCGGTTGCCTTAGCCAAGGAACCAAGAGATCATGGGAGATCCAGACACATTGACAGAAAATATCACTTCATTAGACATCGAATAGAAGAAGCAATCCTCGTGGCAAAGAGGGTATCATCGGATGAGAACCCAGCAGATCCCCTCACGAAGGGACTGACTCGGGCTAAGCATCTCCAGCATGCTCGAAGCATAGGGTTGAAGGATGATATTAGTTTTAGTAGTTAGATAATCTTGAAATTTGTAAAATGTAATTGACATTCGATGATAAATAAAAGCTGTTATTTATGAGTAAAGTGTTGCTATCTCTTGTCAATCGTTTACTATTATTTCTTTTTGCATGTTTTGACTTCCAAAATAATTATGTTATGGTTTATATCATATTATTCAAACTCTCCACAGTCGGTCATATGTTGGAAGTAGATATGAATCAAGACTGTCATGGGTTGGCTTGTAGAGGTCTAAGATGTTAGACAAAGCAGGGCTACAACACTCATGAGTGCTCATAAGTTCTAAGTATTGGATTCAACCCACGCTCACTTGTATCACTTCATGGAATTAATCTCGAGTGATCGTGAGACGATAATATCATATAAGTCTTCAAACCTAGAGATATGATTTGTTGCCTATGAGTTGGTTATGCATTGATTGCACGAAAACACATTGGTAACTCGATGTTATAAACCGTGCTTTTGTGTGTAGTTCAACAAGTAGTAGAGCAAACATATGAGTCGAAGTTTATCTGTTCCTTCCAGGATTAGAAGCGATATCTGGGACCCTTGATGATTTTGTTTTGACCTATGTACCGGGCCCGGTCATAACTAAATTGATGTGTTCAGTTAAGTTCTATGTCAAACAAATCGGAAATCGGGAAACAAATGCTGGACAATAAGCAAGACCATGTTCCATGTATTTGTCCGGCTGATATCTAGAACAGAGGATTATATGATCACTTATCTAAAATGGCGCTTTATAGTTCAACAGAGTTTAAAGAGCTACGATTGCTGATCGGTTCCTGAAGTCATACTTGCAACTATAGTTATTAGACTTATCCAAGTGGGAGACTGTTGGATATAGTGTCTAAGTCCATAACTATATTTGGTATGTAATTGACCCGACCCGACATGGTCCATTTGGGTTGCACTTCACCCGAACAATTTACGGATAATCTTTTGAGAATAGTATAAGTTATGATTTATTAATATATTATAAGTTCTAATATGTTAATATAAAATCATATTATTTAATTAGTGTTGATCTATAATTAATTTAGAATTAATTTAGAGATCAAAAGTATGACTAATTAAATATGGGCTCTTGTATTTATATAGTGTGGGCTAATGCTTATTTGGAATGGGCTAGGCTTGCATGGAAAGTCCATGGATACTCCATGGAGCTTTAACCCATGGATCTCATGGAAATGAAAACACATGGGTATTAGGGTTTACATGGATGTAACCCTCATCCACCACACTATATAAAGGAGGCTTTGGTTCTTGAAATAAGACTAGTTGATGTGTGTAAACCAAGAGGGCCGATTTCAAGAAGTTTGTGACTATTCTCTCAAGTTTCCAAGTTTGTGGTGATTTGTGACTTCCATTTGAGGCATCCACACTATTGGTGCTAGGCTCTAAAACTCCAAGCAATCAACTACTACTACAAGGTAAGTAATTCTACTAGTTTTATTTGATTCAAGTACCCCATGCCATGCTAGTTAGGATAAGAACCTTGGAAAAATAATTATTTGCATGTATCATAGTCAAACATAGATTCAAGGTTTCTAGGGTTGCATGTACACCATAGGAGTGTTAGAATGCTCAAAACAGTGGTATCAGAGCCTGGTTTGTTTATTTGATACTTGATGCAAAAAAAAAAAAAAAACTTGAAAATCGAAGTTTTGTTCAAAAGCTCGTATCAAAATTTCAAGTTTTGTATATGTACTTACGATTCTTGAAATTTTTGATATGAACATTCATAAATATATGAGTTTAGAAGATCATAGAAATTATGTGCTAATAATTGATTAGATTAATTCTTGATCTTTATGTGTTTTAATGGAGTCCATAACTAGTTCTTAAGTTATGGATAACCAAAAGTCACATTTGTAAATAACCATTAAAAGAACACATAGGTTACAAAAAATGAAGAGTCTTCATTTTTAATAACCATTAACTCATAAGTTATTAGAAATGAAAAGATTTGAAAGTTTACAAAACTTGCCCTCAAGTTTTGGAACATGTAAAGTCATATTAAAAACTTTAGTTCAAACCCCTAGAATTTTAAAAGTTAAAATTCAACCCTTATACTTTATAATATTATAAGTTTAATAATATTTATATATGTATAAGATCAAGTCGTCTTACCGCTAGTACGCCTTATTCACGAAGCCGGTCTATAAGGGGGGCATAAGATTGTTGTCACACCCCGCTAAAGCGGAAACGCAAGGTATGACAGCGACAAAGGTTTCATTGCAAAAGATAAAGAATACATCACCATAGCAATATTCAAAAGTTTACAACCCATAGCTTAAAAGAAACAAGTACAAGTTTTTCCAAAATAACATTGTTCAAAATATAACTTCATAAATAACTTCAACACGATGCAGCATGCTCTATGATGATGAATCTTTATATCCACTTACTAATTATTTCCTGAAAAAGCATGTAAAACGAGCGTCAACTATGAAAATAGTTGGTGAGTTCACAAGTTTATAAAATCAAGATTTGGAATAAGGCTTTTCATAAATACAAGTACGTTGCTTTAATGAGAAACAAAGTTGATTGCCATTATTGATAACAAGTTTATTGCTATAACGAGAAACGTGTTTGTATGTGTATGAGCAAACAATGAGTCTCAACCAAACCTATGACTGAAGCCCTATCAACATCTATGCTTATCGTTCCATAGATGAATATGGTATCATGCACTCCAGCAATAGGGCGAGTGAGGAGTTGTCAATTCCTAATAGCGCTATCCATAATGACCATTGGCTCAAAGAGTTAATGGTTAGAGATAAGGGAAGGGCCTTAGTACGATAAGTTCTCATGTTCCGTGTTGCATAGACATACATAGAGAGACATAGCAATACAATAGCAATCATGTTTGATATAAATCGTTTTAAATACAACATGCAAATAATAGTTTTTCGGGACATGCTTTTCCACCCCAAAGCATAAAAACTGAAAATAGGGGAGTGCGTGAATACTCACAATGTTTCGAGTAGATACAAGTGGTGCCTTGGAATACACCAACGTCTTAATGCCGGGATCCTACGACATCAAACACACACTAGTGAGTTTCCATGTCGAAATCTAATGCTAATATACTAAACTCTACATATAGTGAAATGCCAATTTATGTTCTAATATTGGATTTTATATTAATTGGTTACACTTTTTCTGAAATGATGAAATTCTACAAGTCATGCGATAAATACAACTTTGGGATATTAATTTTCCAGATTTAGTAATATAAATTTAAGGGTGTTTCAACACATTTAAAGGTGTTTTAAATTCCTAAAAATGTAAAATATTATCAAATAGTTTCCAAAAATTGTCAAACCTCGTATTTTTCATTTTAAATACAATAGAGGTTTTCCAGAAAATTTTCCTTGAATTTTTGATATGGTTAACTATTTTCCAAATTTTTAAGCCTTCATAACAACATAAATTCACGAAAAATAGCATTCAAAGGATAAAAATTCTCAAACTTTTTATTTTACTGTTATTACACATTACTAAGCTGGGAAAAATATAAAAATGGATTTCCAAGCTGTTTAATTATATTTTACGATTTTTGAGCATTTATTCCAATAAAAATTGAAATAAATAGAAAACAGTTTCCAAAATTACCCAAACTTTTTATTTAACTGTTATTATACATGACTAGGCTGGGAAAAATATAAAAATGGATTTCCAAGCTGTTTAATTATATTTTACGATTTTTGAGCATTTATTCAATAAAAATTGAAATAAATAGAAAACAGTTTCCAAAATTACCCAAACTTTTTATTTAACTGTTATTATACATAACTAGGCTGGGAAAAATATAAAAATGGATTTCCAAGCTGTTTAATTATATTTTACGATTTTTGAGGATTTATTCCAATAAAAATTGAAATAAATAGAAAACAGTTTCCAAAAGTACCCAAACTTTTTATTTAACTGTTATTATACATAACTAGGCTGGGAAAAATATAAAAGATATTTTTCAGTGGGTATTTCTATTTTTCCTTGTTTTATCCCCTTAAATAATCATTAATTGAAGAATAAATAATAAACAGTTAAAATAAATTACCAAAAACTTTTGTAACATCATTTACAGTGTAAGTAATCTGGGAAAAATACCAAAAGTGGTTTTCATGTTGTATAATCCGGTTTTGGGTATTTATGTGTATTTAAGTGTATTTAAGTGTATTTAACCTTAGCAAATAGGAGAAAAATAGTATACAGTAGAGAAAAATCGTCAAAAGTTTTATGTAACCTCCTAATGTACAACATGATGTTCTGGTAAATTTTCATGAATTTTGGATAATCAGAACTATTTTTTCTATTTTTAGGCCATTATAATTACCAAAAATTGGGAAAAATAGGAAGGCATGATGAAAAATTCTGAAATTATTTTTCTGAGTCTCCCACCTCATGTAAGAGCTGCGAAAATTGTTAGATACAATTTTCACTCTCTCTAAAGTGGTTTTGCGATTTATTGGAACCAAACAAAAAGAAAATCAAAAGTCATACTAAACAGAAACATAAATCGATGAAACTTAATGAGAGGTCATTATTCACCATAGGGGTCATCCACGAATTTATTCAGGATTTATAGACCTCTGGAAGTATTTTATGTGATTTATGCCCTTGTTTTCTTGTAACAATTTTAATAAATCAAGGAAATGATAAAAACTCTTGGGATTTTCCAGATATTCATATTACCTTAATCGGAATCTGGAAAAAATTTTATTTTGAACAGAAAAGAACTTTTAGATATCTTTATAGACAAAATCATTTACATGCACTATTAACAATGTACTTTGATCATCAAGCTCTTTAGCTTGGTGTTCATCACATGCATCACGGTTTGAAGACCATGCATGGACATATGTTTGTCATAGTGATGTTTTTAAAGGAAATACTTGAATGCATAAGGTGTATGAACCTTTAAAACTTGTAAAAATCCGAACTTTAGTGTTTGACATAGGTTTTGGTCCTTGGATTTGACCATTAAACAACATGCATGTTGTTCTTGGGTGAAACCCTACCACCATCATCATCAAACTCGACATTCATGAACATGTTCATGAATGTTCATAAAGAATGGTGTAGAAGGAATAGAAGTACAAGAAAACTCTTTAAAACAAGAAAGAAAAGTAAGGGAAAATGAAGGATTTTTGTGAATACCTTGAAGAACAACCTTAGAAGATGAAGATTTGAGTGTGGAGAGGTGTTCTTGGCTGATGATTTTTGTGGGTTTGGAGAGAGGAAGAGAGAGTTTGAGAGTTGAAAGGGTGGAGTGTGAGAGAGAGTGAAGAGAGAAGTGGAAGAGTGGGGATTGTGTTTTAATGATTGAAGTTTTGGGAAGAGAGAGGGCATGGGGGAGAGGATGCACGAATTTTATGAGTGAGAGAGGCTCCCTCTCTCCTAAAATTCAAATTATATGCATTCCCTCTTCAATTTTTATAAAACCCTAATTTTTATAAAAATGCTTCTTTATGTAATTCTTGATTTATTTAAAAATCTTTGTTTTTAACTAATAAATTATGATTAATGTTTGATAATTAAATTTTTATGTCATTGATTATAATCTATAATTTGAGTAATAAAAATTTTATATTAGGAAGTTTATAGCAAATTTTATAAAGTTTTTAAGCTTTAAAGTTTATAAATTTGGATTTTTGGGCTCTTTAGGGCGTTTGGAACTTTGTTTGATATTCACCATCATATTGGAATGAAATTAGAATATTTTAATTTATTTTTAGGGTTTTATACCCTTTTTCAATTGTAACAAAGTTTGAAGTTTCATTCTAATTATGGTATTGGCATTTCCTATTGTAGTTAAGCAACTTACTAGAATCGTAAGAGTCAAGTATATTAGTCCTAGATCTTAGTTGGATCCAAGTTTATGCAAGATTTTGACCTAATTTATACTACTAGGCCATTGCATGTTGTGCATGAATGGTTTTTATAAAGATGCATGAGTCCGAGAATGACCTGAATTGACAGTTGTCATAGTATCCCCCACTTAAAAAGAATTTCGTCCTGAAATTCATTCTATGTCATCGTTTGTCATTGCATGGGAAAAGTTGTGGATACTTTTCCTTCATGAAGTCCTCACGCTCCCAGGTGTACTCCGGCCCGCGTTTTGAGTTCCATCGAACTTTCACAATCGGAATCTTACTCCGCTTGAGTTGTTTTACCTCCCTGTCAAGGATTTCTATCGGTTCCTCAACAAAGTTTAGCTTATCATTGATCTTAATTTCCTCCAGGGGTACTATCAATGCTTCGTCGGCTAGACATTTCTTAAGATTGGAGACGTGGAATGTGGCGTGAATGGCGCTTAACTCTTGGGGCAATTGGAGTTTATAAGCCACCGGACCAATCCTTTCAATGATTTCAAAGGGTCCAACATATCTCGGGCTTAGTTTTCCTTTCTTACCAAAACGTACAAGCCCTTTCCAAGGCGACACTTTTAAAAGTACCTTGTCTCCTACTTGGAATTCTAATGGTTTTCGACGATTATCCGCATAACTTTTCTGACGATCTCTGGCAGCTTTAAGCCTATCTTTGATGATAGCAATCTTGTCAGATGTTTCCTGGATAAGTTCGAGTCTAGTCAATTGTCTATCTCCGATTTCTGTCCAGCATAAGGGCGAACGACACTTGCGTCCATACAATGCTTCATATGGAGCACATTGGATACTCGTGTGGTAACTGTTATTGTAGGAGAACTCAACCAGAGGCAAATGAGTATCCCAATTTCCTTTGAACTCAATGACACACGCCCGTAGCATGTCTTCCAATGTTTGTATTGTTCTCTCTGTCTGCCCATCTGTCTGAGGGTGGTAAGCTGTGCTCAAATTTATCTTGGTTCCTAGTGCCTTCTGTAACATCCACCAAAATCGTGATGTAAAACGACTATCTCTATCAGAAATGATAGATAGGGGTACACCATGCAGAGAAACAATTTTGTCGATGTAGATTTGGGCCAATTTTTCCATCTTGAAGTCTTCCCGAATGGGGAGAAAGTGAGCAGATTTCGTCAGTCGATCCACTATGACCCAAATTGAGTCGTGACCTTTAGAAGTTCTAGGAAGTTGTCCGGACAGTTCTTGCATCTCGGATGGCGCGAGTCGATATGGTGCTTTTGCTACCGGTGCCGCTCCGGGAATTAAGTCTATCCGAAATTCGACCTGTCTGTGAGGGGGTAGACCGGGTAATTCCTCCGGAAACACTTCGGGATAGTTTTGAACCACTGGAATCTCCTTGAGTTGCTTAGCTTCGGGTTCTCTTTCTAGCACGTGGGCCATGAATGCAATACAATTCTTCTTCAGGTACTTGTGAATCTTCATGCTTGATACAATGTTTAAACTTCTTCCTGGCTTCTCACCGTGTATGATAAGGGTTTCTCCACTGGGGAGAGGTACCCTAATGACTTTCTCGTAACAACCAATGTCCGCTCTATTTTTGGATAACCAATCCATTCCTACTATTACATCAAAACTACCTAGCTCTATAGGAATTAGGTCAATGCTAAAGAGTTTATCAGCTAAATTCAGAGTACAACCATGAATTATTTCATTAGCCCTAATTTCATACCCATCAGCAAGTTCAATAGTATAAGTATTCCTCATCTTTCTTGGTTTCAAGTCAATTAACGGTCTAAATGCTAAAGAAACGAAACTCCTATCTGCTCCCGAATCGAATATTACTGATGCAAAATGATTGTTTAGGAGAAACGTACCTGTTATCACTTCAGGGTTCTGACGAGCTTCTTCTGCACCAATCACAAAGGCTACACCTCTTGGCCGCCCACCTAGATTTCCTTGGAAATTTTGCCTCGCTTGGCCTTGTCCATTGTTACCAGGCCCCTTGTTCAGTTTGGGACAAGCACTACGGAGATGATCAGCACTCCCGCACTCGTAACATGCCCTTTTTCCATCCTTATTCAGCTTACAATACTTCGAGTAATGGCCTGTTTGTTTACAGTTTTGGCACACTGGGCAAGATTGCACTTCGGAAGCGGTCCTGAGTACTGCTTTCGCTCCTGCACTTCCATGACTTCCGGTTCCTGAGTTTTCACTGGTTCTTGCTCCTGGGCTCTTACCATAAAGTTTCTTGAGACTTTCTGCTTCCTCCCTGACTTGCCTCCATACTTCTTCTCTCCCTGATCTGTTGGCTTCCTCTTGCTACTAGAGTTTTCCTTTGTCGATGCTTCCATCCTTATCACATCATTGGTTAGTCGATTTGCTAGACTTACTGCACTTTGAATGGTAGTTGGGTTTGCTGAAGTAACCATTCCCCGAATCTCTGGTGCCAGACACCAGATGTAACGATCTATCCGTTTCTCCTCAGGAGTAACCATGTGAGATGCCAGTTTTGCTAGTTCATGAAATCGGACTGTGTACTTCTCTATTTGTGTTCCAACCATAGAATGGTTCCAGAACTCAGATTAAAGCTTATGAATTTCATCCTTGGGACAATACTCCTCTATCAGTAGCTTCTTTAGGTCTTCCCAAGTTAGCTGATATGCCGCTGCACGACCTCGGGTTTGCACTAGAGTATTCCACCAGGTCAATGCCCTATCTTGGAGTAGACAAGTTGCATACTCAACTTTGTTGCGCTCGAGGCATTTGCTAATGTGAAGGACCGACTCCATGCTGTCAATCCATTTTAGTAACCCGACCGCACCTTCCTTTCCATGGAACTCCTTAGGTTTACATGCCATAAAGGACTTGTAGTTGCATTCTCTTTCATTGTTTCCCCGGTTTCCTCCACTACTTCCTTGGTTAGCATTAAGTCCCGCAGTTACTTGAGTAACAATGTTTGGGATTGCTTCGATGAGTTGTTGTGCTACAATTTGAGCAACATCGGGTGTTTCGTTCTGTGGGCGCCCGCGATTAAGCCTTCCTGACATGGTTCTAAGACACAAGAGTAGAAATACATATAAATACATAAAATAATGTATAATATTTAGTTCACTACTATTTTGAAAACCGTAAGTGTTGTCAAATTAATGGTTTGCATTAATACTAGGCATATAGATTTGAAAAAAAAAGAAAGAAAAGAAAAATCTTTTTATTCGACCATTGACTAAGTAAATTCTAGGGTTTGACCTCATAGTAAAAGTTTTTAAACATAAAATAAACTTCTTCATCACCATTTGAAATAGTCTTAAAACCAAAACAATACATCAATTCCCCAAATAAAATTTTAAATGTTTTTCCCCAAAAGACACCCAACATGGGTTTTCGTTTCATGAAAAAATAAAATAAAATACTGAAATCAGAACCAAATACTAATCGCTATCCCAACAAGAAACATCAACACCACAATCAGTAATAGCCCTCCAAGCACATAATATGCCATCATCGCATGACCTGCCTCTCGTCTAGCAGCACTAGCAGTGTCAGTAGCCTCCATCGAATGTTGAAACAGGATTTCCATCCCTGTCATCACTTCATTCAATACCTCCTGATGCCCAGCTATCACAGCGAGTCTATGACGTAGGTCCGCTGCCATTGAATGCATCCTCTGGGACTCCTCCGGGGTCATACCTGGCTGCCTGATAGGTATCCCTATGACTCGCTGTGGTGGGGGTGCTCTCGGTCCTGCAATGCTAGGTCCTACCCTGCTAGTTCCTGCCGTGCCAAGTCCTGTTGTGCTGGTGGCTATCCTTCCTAGAATGGGAACACTCTTCCTCGCCGTCCTCCGAATGTGAAGCCCATAAAGTGGTGGCTGTGGCATCACCGATGTAGGCGATGCCTCGCGTCGCTGACTCGGGGCGTTGTCATTGCTGATCTCCACCGAGTTTCCTGTATCTTCTGTGTCTTCCGAGGGGTCTTCCTCCACCGAGGCGGGGGGGATCACGTCGAGGGATAACAGTGACGTAGCCGGACTCATCGGCTGAGGCGGTAGCGTGAGAAGATGACGATGTCGACATAGTGGACTGAGACATAGATTCAATGAGATATGAAATAAATGACAATGCATGCCTATAATATGCAATGCTTACACACACCAAAATTAACCTTTTTGAATTTTTTTGAAATAAAGTTTTCTCAAAAATTTTGTTGAACATATTCCCATTATAATTAGCTCAAGCTTTGTATAAATCTTTCCTTAATTAAACATAGGTGATCAGGCTATGTTTAATTGAGGTCCAACGATACAATTCCCGACCTAATTATATTAGTAATATGTTTGATGTAAAAAGAATTTTTATAAGTTTTGGTTATAGGTTGTGTTTTCTTAAAGGAAAACTGATGTTCTCTATAACTTTAGCTCTGATACCACTTCTGTCACACCCCGCTAAAGCGGAAACGCAAGGTATGACAGCGACAAAGGTTTCATTGCAAAAGATAAAGAATACATCACCATAGCAATATTCAAAAGTTTACAACCCATAGCTTAAAAGAAACAAGTACAAGTTTTTCCAAAATAACATTGTTCAAAATATAACTTCATAAATAACTTCAACACGATGCAGCATGCTCTATGATGATGAATCTTTATATCCACTTACTAATTATTTCCTGAAAAAGCATGTAAAACGAGCGTCAACTATGAAAATAGTTGGTGAGTTCACAAGTTTATAAAATCAAGATTTGGAATAAGGCTTTTCATAAATACAAGTACGTTGCTTTAATGAGAAACAAAGTTGATTGCCATTATTGATAACAAGTTTATTGCTATAACGAGAAACGTGTTTGTATGTGTATGAGCAAACAATGAGTCTCAACCAAACCTATGACTGAAGCCCTATCAAGATCTATGCTTATCGTTCCATAGATGAATATGGTATCATGCACTCCAGCAATAGGGCGAGTGAGGAGTTGTCAATTCCTAATAGCGCTATCCATAATGACCATTGGCTCAAAGAGTTAATGGTTAGAGATAAGGGAAGGGCCTTAGTACGATAAGTTCTCATGTTCCGTGTTGCATAGACATACATAGAGAGACATAGCAATACAATAGCAATCATGTTTGATATAAATCGTTTTAAATACAACATGCAAATAATAGTTTTTCGGGACATGCTTTTCCACCCCAAAGCATAAAAACTGAAAATAGGGGAGTGCGTGAATACTCACAATGTTTCGAGTAGATACAAGTGGTGCCTTGGAATACACCAACGTCTTAATACCGGGATCCTACGACATCAAACACACACTAGTGAGTTTCCATGTCGAAATCTAATGCTAATATACTAAACTGTACATATAGTGAAATGCCAATTTATGTTCTAATATTGGATTTTATATTAATTGGTTACACTTTTTCTGAAATGATGAAATTCTACAAGTCATGCGATAAATACAACTTTGGGATATTAATTTTCCAGATTTAGTAATATAAATTTAAGGGTGTTTCAACACATTTAAAGGTGTTTTAAATTCCTAAAAATGTAAAATATTATCAAATAGTTTCCAAAAATTGTCAAACCTCGTATTTTTCATTCTAAATACAATAGAGGTTTTCCAGAAAATTTTCCTTGAATTTTTGATATGGTTAACTATTTTCCAAATTTTTAAGCCTTCATAACAACATAAATTCACGAAAAATAGCATTCAAAGGATAAAAATTTTCAAACTTTTTATTTTACTGTTATTACACATTACTAAGCTGGGAAAAATATAAAAATGAATTTCCAAGCTGTTTAATTATATTTTATGATTCTTGAGCATTTATTCCAATAAAAATTGAAATAAATAGAAAACAGTTTCCAAAATTACCCAAACTTTTTATTTAACTGTTATTATACATAACTAGGCTGGGAAAAATATAAAAATGGATTTCCAAGCTGTTTAATTATATTTTACGATTTTTGAGCATTTATTCCAATAAAAATTGAAATAAATAGAAAACAGTTTCCAAAATTACCCAAAATTTTTATTTAACTGTTTTTATATATAACTAGGCTGGGAAAAATATAAAAATGGATTTCCAAGCTGTTTAATTATATTTTACGATTTTTGAGCATTTATTCCAATAAAAATTGAAATAAATAGAAAACAGTTTCCAAAATTACCCAAACTTTTTATTTAACTGTTATTATACATAAATAGGCTGGGAAAAATATAAAAGATATTTTTCAGTGGGTATTTCTATTTTTCCTTGTTTTATCCCCTTAAATAATCATTAATTGAAGAATAAATAATAAACAGTTAAAATAAATTACCAAAAACTTTTGTAACATCATTTACAGTGTAAGTAATCTGGGAAAAATACCAAAAGTGGTTTTCATATTGTATAATCCGGTTTTGGGTATTTATGTGTATTTAAGTGTATTTAAGTGTATTTAACATTAGCAAATAGGAGAAAAATAGTATACAGTAGAGAAAAATCGTCAAAAGTTTTATGCAACCTCCTAATGTACAACATGATGTTCTGGTAAATTTTCATGAATTTTGGATAATCAGAACTATTTTTCCTATTTTTAGCCCATTATAATTACCAAAAATTGGGAAAAATAGGAAGGCATGATGAAAAATTCTGAAATTATTTTTCTGAGTCTCCCACCTCAGGTAAGAGCTGCGAAAATTGTTAGATACAATTTTCACTCTCTCTAAGGTGGTTTTGCGATTTATTGGAACGAAACAAAAAGAAAATCAAAAATCATACTAAACAGAAACATAAATCGATGAAACTTAATGAGAGGTCATTATTCACCATAGGGGTCATCCACGAATTTATTCAGGATTTATAGACCTCTGGAAGTATTTTATGTGATTTATGCCCTTGTTTTCTTGTAACAATTTTAATAAATCAAGGAAATGATAAAAACTCTTGGGATTTTCCAGATGTTCATATTACCTTAATCGGAATCTGGAAAAAATTTTATTTTGAACAGAAAGGAACTTTTAGATATCTTTATAGACAAAATCATTTACATACACTATTAACAATGTACTTTGATCATCAATCTCTTTAGCTTGGTGTTCATCACATGCATCACGGTTTGAAGACCATGCATGGACATATGTTTGTCATAGTGATGGTTTTAAAGGAAATACTAGAATGCATAAGGTGTATGAACCTTTAAAACTTGTAAAAATCCGAACTTTAGTGTTTGACATAGGTTTTGGTCCTTGGATTTCACCATTAAACAACATGCATGTTGTTCTTGGGTGAAACCCTACCACCATCATCATCAAACTCGACATTCATGAACATGTTCATGAATGTTCATAAAGAATGGTGTAGAAGGAAGAGAAGTACAAGAAAACTCTTTAAAACAAGAAAGAAAAGTAAGGGAAAATGAAGGATTTTTGTGAATACCTTGAAGAACAACCTTAGAAGATGAAGATTTGAGTGTGGAGAGGTGTTCTTGGCTGATGATTTTCGTGGGTTTGGAGAGAGGAAGAGGGAGTTTGAGAGTTGAAAGGGTGGAGTGTGAGAGAGAGTGAAGAGAGAAGTGGAAGAGTGGGGATTGTGTTTTAATGATTGAAGTTTTGGGAAGAGAGAGGGCATGGGGGAGAGGATGCACGAATTTAATGAGTGAGAGAGGCTCCCTCTCTCCTAAAATTCAAATTATATGCATTCCCTCTTCAATTTTTATAAAACCCTAATTTTTATAAAAATGCTTCTTTATGTAATTCTTGATTTATTTAAAAGTCTTTGTTTTTAACTAATAAATTATGATTAATGTTTGATAATTAAATTTTTATGTCATTGATTATAATCTATAATTTGAGTAATAAAAATTTTATATTAGGAAGTTTATAGCAAATTTTATAAAGTTTTTAAGCTTTAAAGTTTATAAATTTGGATTTTTGGGCTCTTTAGGGGTTTTGGAACTTTGTTTGATATTCACCATCATATTGGAATGAAAAGATTGGAGCGGAATTTGGACTTAGAAGCAAAAAGAAAGAAATCTTGTTGAAGGCTGCTTGGACGCCCAGCGTAATATAACCTACGCCAAGCGTAATGCTGAAATAAGGACTACGCCCCGCTTAAATATCATTACGCCCAGCGTAGTAAGCTTGTGTCCGAAGTATGGATCGCGATGGGATTCCTTGTACCCCCAACATAAACCGACTTACGCCCAGCGTACGTAAGTCAGTTCCAAAGATTATAAATAGCAAATTTCATCCAACCAGAGGGGGATTCGGACTTCTAACCTATTTTAGTCGACAATCTTCCCACGTTCTAAGAGCTGGAGGATTGATCCTCTCTCCTCATTCTCCATAAAGTTCTTTCATTCTACACTTAGCAATCAAAGGACACTCTCCAAAATTCTCTCATCTTTTCTCTCAACTTCAAGAACTTCAAGGCTTTCTTCAGGGATTTCTTTCTTCAATTAGTAAGTATCTTCATCATTCATATAATTATTACACTCCATTCTACTCAAATCATTGATATCTTACACAAATTCCATCTTATTCGATGTTAGATTCTCGAATCATCAAGACATCTTCTTAGTGTTCTTGGGTTGAACACTTCCTCTCTCTCACTTTCATCTACTGAAACCACATAGGGTGAGTTCATACCCCTACATTTACATGTTTTCTTAAGTTTTAAGGGGGGAATACAAGTAAAATCATCAAGAACACAATTAAACTTTTTCTAACAGATTACATCAGAAAAGATGGACTTTAATCACGGACTGTTTTGGTCAACTTAAATATTTTAGTTTTCAAAACTGTTCCAGGTGCAAGTAGTTCAAACTCTTAGCTTTAAAATGGCTACTTGCACATCTCCATATGATGTTTCTACAATTTATGGTGATTTTTACAATACTGCCTATCATTTCAGAGGCAAACCCAGACCAGCCTGTGATTATGGACATTTTGACCTCTGTTAGAGATCACTAAAAATCATGATAAAATTTATGAACAAACTAGACTCATATTCCAAACTCTCATAATTTGTGGATTTGGATTTGGAGCTTTGATTATTTTTCTATAAATTTTCTAAGAACAGTAACAGAAACTGTATTCAACGAAAAGTTGCTGTCAATTTCATTTCACCTTGTAACATGTTGAGCAAGGTGTATATCTTTATGTGATTATATGTTATTGCAATATATGACATTTTATCTTAATATTTAGACACACATAAGTTTACAACCGATACATTCAAACATTTAATAAACTATTTTGAATATAGTTTGCATACATTACTACGTACTACCCTTGGTTGATAAACTATAATAGGTATAGTTTATGATACATTACATAACACATACATTTAAAAAGGGTACATTTATACAAAGGATATTTTCATTAAGCAAGGTACGGCCATACGGTACCAAGTTTTCATAACACGTAATTCCGTTAATGACTTTGTGAGACAGTTACTTCAAATTACCATTAAGTCCTGTATTGTAACGAGAGTCTCCTTGAGGGAGAGCGTGATAGTTGTGTATAGATCTATATTGGGTTTGACAAACCCACACCTAAACTGCATGCAACAGTTAGACCGATAGGTCTGGGGTGACAAATGTCATAACATTTCCGACGCCCGAAGAACGTCGTTTTAGGTAACCATGGTCATAGCATGGTTATAATAAACTCACACAAAGTATTAATAAATATTGGAATTTACGGGAACTTCATTAAAATTAAACGAGTTTATGTCGATTTAAACTTACATTATTTATTATAAGTAAGAAAAGTTACTTATATATTTCGGTCTTTGAATTTAAGACTACATATACATTTTAAGGAAAATATTAGATTTTCTAAAACAAATACTACTTTTACAAACGAAAGGATTTTAATAATATCAAACAAAAGCTTATGAACTCAGCAACCTTTGTGTTGACACTTTTCCAAACAACTTGTATTCTCAGGAAATCATTAAACAGGTAACCAAGTGCTTTTGAGGATGGGACGCTAAGGCGTCTACTATTTCATATTTTGTCAACATATTGTAATTGATTCGTAAACATGTAATTCATACAATGATGTAACTTTTTCAATTATATATATGTTGGTTGTGTTTGCTTGAATTACTATTACAATTGTTGTTATGATACTATACATGAAGTCCTCCACCCCCGGACATTTCCGCCATCCTTGGTTTGGGGGTGTGACAGATTGGTATCAGAGCACAGTTTATAGTGAATTAAGTATATCAAACCACATAAGATATATAAACTATAAACACAATTGGGACTAATAGTCTCTGATTTGTGCATTTTTCAAATAAATATACTCTTAGAAAATAAATGATTTTCTTGATTAAAGTATACATACATACATTACATGCTCGCATGGTATCATAACTAGCGAAAACATAAAGCAAAAGAAGAAGAGTTGAACATTTTGAGTATGCCTTAGTATATGTGGATTAAATCTGGGAAGGATATAGCCTGATCAACTATATCTGTCCGGGAATTGACTTGCATATACCGGGGGATGGTCAGGATGGGCAACAAATCTAACAAACCTAATAACACACTACAAAGGATACTTTAAGAACTCAAAACTAAACATTTACAAACACTATAGGAGTATTTTGTGTTACTATAATAAATTATCTGAGAATTAAATAGGTCTTTATTTATAGATCAATAGCTGCTAAGTGGATGCGCTAAGGTCATATGTAACTAAGATGCTATAGACTTAGAATTTATGTATCTTTGTTTCACTTCCTGTCCTTGTTTGGTTGTGGTCTTGGAGTTAGGGTCATCTATTCGAAGGACTATTATATCTTAATCACATATGACTGGTATGCACTTTGCAACTAATGAAGTAACCGATAAAGATTTTTTTTAAAACATAAATATATTAATTATGTCCCGACTAAATTAGTATGTGTGAAATTTTTACAAACGCTCATATACTTGGAAACAAGGAAACTCAAATAAAATATTTTATACTTTCATTTTACCTCATAACCCAATGTATTGGGTCAATTAAAAGTATAAAATCGTATGTATCATAAACATACCGGAAAACAACGTAATAATATACTTTATGTATAAAATATTTTCCTATAAATATACTTTTACTAAAAGAACATTGGTTTACAACTTATGACAGAACCATGCCGCCAAGGAAGGAGACTAGACTATCTAGCAGCACAGCACCATCACCGACACTTCCACTACCACTACCAACACCTCCCTCACCATCACCGACACTTCCACCACCACTACCAACACCACCATCACCATCACCGACACCTCCACCACCATCACCAACACCTCTGCCGCCGCTTCCACAATTTGATCCAACAATACTCCAAGCTACAATAGCAGCAACAGTAGCGGCAGCTGTGTCCCAAATTGTCTCTAATGGGAATGGTGGATCTAGGCCAGGTGTTACACCCTCTAACCAGGGCGACAGATGGGTGCGCACAAGAGAGTGTTCTTACAAAGACTTCACCAATGGCAAACCCGACAGTTTCAATGGGAGCGGGGGAGTCATCGCTTTAATGCAATGGTTTGAAAGGACCGAAGTAGTCTTTCAAGTGTGCTCTTGCCCCGAAGCGAACAAAGTTAAGTTCGCAGCCTTCACATTCATCGGTCGGGCCCTTACTTGGTGGAACTGCCGGATTAGTTCACTTACTCTCGAAGTGGCTAGCTCCATAACCTGGGCAGAACTAAAAACCTTGATGATGAAGGAGTACTGCCCGAGAGGCGAAATTCAAAAGCTGGAACAAGAACTTTGGAACCTCAGGATGACGGGCTCCGACCTTGAAACCTACACCACCCGATTCAATGAATTGGCCCTCCTCTGCCCAGCAATGGTCACTCCAGAAGATAAGAAGGTGGAACGATACCTCTGGGGACTAACATCCCGGATTCACGATAGCGTACTAGCCTCGAAACCCACTACTTTTGCAAATGCCAAAGAATTGGCACAACAACTTATCGACCATAGAGCCAGCCAAGGCACTATAGCGACCACCACTGATCAATCAAAAGGGGGAAACAACAAAAGGAAGTTTTGGAACCAAAAGAAGAGCCAACCAGCACAAGACCCCGCTAAGAAGCAACAAACTGTTGCTGTCTATGCTGCCACTACTTCTACCACTCCAGCACCACCGAAGCCATATGCTGGAACCCTACCCAAGTGCAACAAGTGCAACTTTCACCACAATGGTGCTTGTAGGGAGATGCACTGTATCAACTGCGACAGGAAGGGGCACACTGCTCATTTCTGTAAAGCGCCGGCTCGACCAATCAACCAAGTCGCCAGTACGGGGGCAACCCGAACCTGCTACAACTGTGGAGACGCAGGTCACTTCAAAAGAAACTGCCCCAAAGCACAAGCCCCTAATGCTGGTGGAGTAGGAAGAATCCTGGCAATAGGACATGGGGAAGCAGTTGAGGATCCCGTGGTGGTTACCGGTACGTTTCTCCTCAATAACTCTTATGCATGCGTACTATTCGATAGTGGAGCGGAGAGGAGTTTCGTGAGCCACCAATATAAACAATTACTTGAACAAAATCCCCAATCACTAAAGGATACTTATGTAGTAGAAATGGCAAATGGGAAAGTAGAACGCACTAGCGATATATACTCAGAGTGTACTCTCACTCTAGACAACCATACATTTAAAATTGACCTGATGCCGGTCACCATAAAAAGCTTCGACGTAATCATCGGGATGGATTGGTTAGTTCCTCACCGTGCCGACATTCTATGTTACGAAAGGGCCGTTCACCTCAATCTACCAAATGACGAAACCCTTCTCATCTATGGTGACAAACCTAGTGCGAATTTACAAATCATCTCATGCATCAAAGCCCAAAAGTATCTCCGGAAGGAGTACCACGCCTTCTTGGCCCACGTAGTAGACAAGAAACAAGACGTGAAAGATATCAAAGACATCCCCGAAGTGTGTAACTTCCCGGATGTGTTCCCAGAAGATCTTCCTGGTGTACCACTCGCACGACAAGTTGATTTCAGAATTGACTTAATACCCGGAGCTACCCCCGTAGCCAGAGCTCCATACCGCCTCGCACCAACAGAAATGCAAGAGTTGTCCAGTCAGTTGAACGAGCTTTTGAGCAAAGGGTTCATCAGACCAAGCTTCTCACCTTGGGGAGCACCAGTCCTTTTTGTAAAGAAGAAGGACGGATCCTTTCGCATGTGCATCGACTATCGGGAACTAAACAAACTCACCATCAAGAACCGATATCCTCTACCCCGAATCGACGACCTTTTCGACCAACTCCAAGGAGCAAATTTCTTCTCAAAGATCGACCTAAGGTCAGGTTACCATCAGCTACGAGTTCAAGAAGAAGATATTCCCAAAACTACATTCAGAACTCGCTATGGGCACTACGAGTTTGTGGTGATGTCCTTCGGTTTAACAAACGCACCTGCGGTATTAATGGACTTAATGAATAGAGTGTGTCGACCCTACCTAGACAAGTTTGTAATCGTATTCATCGACGATATCTTGATCTACTCGCGAAGCGAAGAAGAGCATCGCCTACATCTACGCCAAGTGCTAGAGACACTAAGAGCGGAGAAGCTTTATGCTAAGTTCTCTAAGTGTGAATTCTGGATTAGAGAAGTGGATTTCCTTGGCCATGTGGTAAGTGAGAAAGGCATACATGTGGATCCCTCCAAGATCAAGGCAATCGAGAATTGGTCAGCACCCAAGACGCCAACCGAAATTCGACAATTCCTTGGGCTTGCTGGGTACTACCGAAGATTTATACAAAACTTCTCCAAGATTGCGAAACGACTCACCACCTTGACGCAGAAAGGTGTGATATTCAAGTGGGAAAATAAACAAGAAACTGCTTTCCAAACGTTAAAACAAGCCCTATGCAGCGCACCGATCTTGTCTCTCCCAGAGGGAACCGAAGACTTCGTGGTGTACTGTGATGCTTCGAATCAAGGCCTCGGATGTGTGCTCATGCAGAGAGGGAAGGTTATCGCGTATGCATCAAGACAGCTTAAGACGCACGAGGTTAATTATACTACGCACGACCTGGAATTAGGAGCAGTGGTATTCGCTTTGAAGATCTGGAGACACTACCTCTACGGCACGAAATGCACTATCTTCACTGATCACAAAAGTCTTCAGCATATCCTCAATCAGAAAGAGCTCAACATGCGACAGAGGAGATGGGTAGAGTTGCTGAATGACTACGAGTGCGAAATTCGTTATCATCCGGGCAAGGCCAATGTAGTGGCTGATGCTCTAAGCAGGAAGGAGTACTCGGGCCGCCGAGTAAAATCCTTAACAATGACGATCCATTCCCACACGACCATACAAATCAAGGAAGCTCAACTAGAAGCTTTGAAACCAGAAAAGGTGGCAGGAGAGACGTTAAGGGGAATGGATAAAAACTTAGAAGTCAAGGATGATGGAGTACGTTATCTTATGAATCGAATCTGGACACCGAAGTTCGGTGGACTCCGAGACGTCGTCATGAATGAAGCACACAAGACTCGATACTCCATCCATCCCGGGTCAGATAAGATGTATCTGGACCTCAAGAAATTATACTGGTGGCCGAACATGAAAGCTGAGATTGCTACCTATGTGAGCAAGTGTCTGACTTGCGCCAAGGTCAAAATCGAATACCAGAAACCATCTGGGCTATTACAACAGCCGGATATACCTGAGTGGAAGTGGGAACGAATAACCATGGACTTCATAACCAAGTTGCCTAAGACATCGGGCGGGCTTGACACCATATGGGTAATCGTAGACAGATTGACCAAATCAGCACACTTCCTACCGATAAAAGAAACCGACAAGATAGAGAAGCTGACTAGAACGTACATCAAAGAGATTGTACGACTCCATGGTGTGCCGATATCCATTATCTCCGATAGAGATAGTAGATTTACCTCACAGTTTTGGCAGTCTCTACAAAAATCATTGGGAACTAGGCTTGACATGAGTACGGCCTACCACCCACAAACCGACAGACAGAGCGAACGAACCATTCAAACGTTGGAAGACATGTTAAGAGCTTGTGTGATAGACTTCGGTAAAGCATGGGATACCCATCTACCGCTTATCGAATTCTCCTATAATAACAGCTATCATACTAGCATCAAAGTCGCTCCATTCGAAGCTCTTTACGGTTGCAAATGCAGATCACCCCTGTGTTGGGCTGAGGTGGGGGATACACAGCTAGCTAGAGGGCAAGTCTCTAATAGCACCCTCACTGGCCATGAAATCATAAGGGAAACCACAAAAAAGATCGTTCAAATTCGAGAAAGACTGAAAGCGTCTCGCGATCGGCAAAAGAGTTACGCAGACAAACGACGCAAACCCTTGGAATTCCAGGTGGGTGATCGTGTACTACTAAAAGTTTCCCCTTGGAAAGGAATGATACGATTCGGCAAACGCGGGAAACTAAATCCAAGGTACATCAGGCCATTCGAAATCCTTGCTAGGATTGGCCCAGTAGCATACAAACTTCGATTACCTCAGGAACTCGACAAAGTACATCCCACATTTCACGTGTCGAACCTAAAGAAGTGTTTGTCTGATGAGACACTCGTAATACCACTCGACGAAATCGAAGTTAACGAAAATCTCCACTTCGTGGAGGAACCAGTCGAAATCATGGATCGGGAAATCAAACGAACGAAACAAAGTCGTATTCCCACCGTTGGAACGCTAAACGAGGGCCTGAGTTCACCTGGGAACGCGAAGATCAAATGAAACAAAAATACCCACATCTTTTCCCAAACTCTTGATGTCCCAGTCAAATGCAAATTTCGGGACGAAATTCCTTCTAACGGGGGGATGATGTGACAACCGTCAAAAATTGAGTCAAGTCCAAGTCAAACAAAGTCAACAAGTCAAAACCAATCGACTCAAGTAACCCTTGTATATTAGGATTTACACTATGTAATTAATGTACAATGCAATATTTAATGAGAGAAACATCATTTGGAAAGTTCGTGTGTTGAATTTCCTAAGTCTCAAATGCAATAAACATTGAACCAAAACGATAAAACATTATTGCACACTCATCGGGAGTGTGTACGACACTAAAACACGGTTTAACGGGGTTTACGAACCTTGCGTTATGAAGCCAGACACTCAAATTAATCACAAACGAAACCTCTCTAAATCGTTTTCACTCTATCTCTTTCTATTTGAAATCTCTCCCAAATCTCTCTTAAAAGTTCCCATAACTTTTTGGAATCATTCGGGTCATCCCGACCCTTAACTGGGTCAAAAACCACTTGAAACGGGGTAAAAACGGGTAAAATAGCCTTAAGGACCCAAAACGGAAACTTCATGACCGAAGCCTCTCATCCGAAGGGATCAGGATCCGAAGCTAGCAGGATCCGAAACTCTCAGGCCGAAGCCCCAGGATCGAAGTCCTTGTCCGAATCCGAAGTCTCGGCCCCCATCCGAGAGGTCTCGCAGACAGCCTATTTTTACCGGTTTTTCGACTACGATTTCGTTTTAACTCCGTTTTTCATTATTTTAACGTGGGATTTTCACCCAAAACTTTATTTTATAAACTAAGGCCCCAAAATATATAAATCCCCAGGGTTTTTATAAAAATATATTAAAAGAATTAGTGGTTGAACTAATTATTGAGGGAATATTTGCTTTTCCTTAATTTATAGCAAAAGCAAACCACCACCACCTCACTCTATGATCAGCCACTCTTTTCCACTACTCCTTGTCACCTTAGTGGACCTTTACACCCAATCTCCAGCTCTTCCCACGTTCTAAGAGCTGGAGGATTGATCCTCTCTCCTCATTCTCCATAAAGTTCTTTCATTCTACACTTAGCAATCAAAGGACACTCTCCAAAATTCTCTCATCTTTTCTCTCAACTTCAAGAACTTCAAGGCTTTCTTCAGGGATTTCTTTCTTCAATTAGTAAGTATCTTCATCATTCATATAATTATTACACTCCATTCTACTCAAATCATTGATATCTTACACAAATTCCATCTTATTCGATGTTAGATTCTCGAATCATCAAGACATCTTCTTAGTGTTCTTGGGTTGAACACTTCCTCTCTCTCACTTTCATCTACTGAAACCACATAGGGTGAGTTCATACCCCTACATTTACATGTTTTCTTAAGTTTTAAGGGGGGAATACAAGTAAAATCATCAAGAACACAATTAAACTTTTTCTAACAGATTACATCAGAAAAGATGGACTTTAATCACGGACTGTTTTGGTCAACTTAAATATTTTAGTTTTCAAAACTGTTCCAGGTGCAAGTAGTTCAAACGCTTAGCTTTAAAATGGCTACTTGCACATCTCCATATGATGTTTCTACAATTTATGTTGATTTTTACAAAACTGCCTATCATTTCAGAGGCAAACCCGGACCAGCCTGTGATTATGGACATTTTGACCTTTGTTAGAGATCACTAAAAATCATGATAAAATTTATGAACAAACTAGACTCATATTCCAAACTCTCATAATTTGTGGATTTGGATTTGGAGCTTTGATTATTTTTCTATAAATTTTCTAAGAACAGTAACAGAAACTGTATTCAACAAAAAGTTGCTGTCAATTTCATTTCACCTTGTAACATGTTGAGCAAGGTGTATATCTTTATGTGATTATATGTTATTGCAATATATGACATTTTATCTTAATATTTAGACACACATCAGTTTACAAATGGATTTGGACATATAAAATATAAAGAATAACAAGTGATTATAATCAAAGTACAACCGATACATTCAAACATTTAATAAACTATTTTGAATATAGTTTGCATACATTACTACGTACTACCCTTGGTTGATAAACTATAATAGGTATAGTTTATGATACATTACATAACACATACATTTAAAAAGGGTACATTTATACAAAGGATATTTTCATTAAGCAAGGTACGGCCATACGGTACCAAGTTTTCATAACACGTAATTCCATTAATGACTTTGTGAGACATTTACTTCAAATTACCATTAAGTCCTGTATTGTAACCAGAGTCTCCTTGAGGGAGAGCGTGATAGTTGTGTATAGATCTATATTGGGTTTGACAAACCCACACCTAAACTGCATGTAACAGTTAGACCGATAGGTCTGGGGTGACAAATGTCATAACATTTCTGACGCCCGAAGAACGTCGTTTTAGGCAACCTTGGTCATAGCATGGTTATAATAAACTCACACAAAGTATTAATAAATATTGGAATTTACGGGAACTTCATTAAAATTAAACGAGTTTATGTCGATTTAAACTTACATTATTTATTATAAGTAAGAAAAGTTACTTATACATTTCGGTCTTTGAATTTAAGACTACATATACATTTTAAGGAAAATATTGGATTTTCTAAAACAAATACTACTTTTACAAACGAAAGGCTTTTAATAATATCAAACAAAAGCTTATGAACTCAGCAACCTTTGTGTTGACACTTTTCCAAACAACTTGTATTCTCAGGAAATCATTAAACAGGTAACCAAGTGCTTTTGAGGATGGGACGCTAAGGCGTCTACTATTTCATATTTTGTCAACATATTGTAATTGATTCGTAAACATGTAATTCATACAATGATGTAACTTTTTCAATTATATATATGTTGGTTGTGTTTGCTTGAATTACTATTACAATTGTTGTTATGATACTATACATGAAGTCCTCCACCCCCGGACATTTCCGCCATCCTTGGTTTGGGGGTGTGACAGACTGACTCGGGCTAAGCATCTCCAGCATGCTCGGAGCATAGGGCTGAAGGATGATATTAGTTTTAGTAGTTACATAATCTTGAAATTTGTAAAATGTAATTGACATTTGATGATAAATAAAAGCTGTTATTTATGAGTAAAGTGTTGCTATCTCTTGTCAATCGTTTACTATTATTTCTTTTTGCATGTTTTGACTTCCAGAATAATTATGTTATGGTTTATATCATATTATTCAAACTCTCCACAGTCGGTCATATGTTGGAAGTAGATATGAATCAAGACTGTCATGGGTTGGCTTGTAGAGGTCTAAGATGTTAGACAAAGCGGGGCTACAACACTCATGAGTGCTCATAAGTTCTGAGTATTGGATTCAACCCACGCTCACTTGTATCACTTTATGGAATTTATCTCGAGTGATCGTGAGACGGTAATATCATATAAGTCTTCAAACCTAGAGATATGATTTGTTGCCTATGAGTTGGTTATGCATTGATTGCACGAAAACACATTGGTAACTCGATGTTATAAACCGTGCTTTTGTGTGTAATTCAACAAGTAGTAGAGCAAACATATGAGTCGAAGTTTATCTGTTACTTCTAGAATTAGAAGCGATATCTGGGCCCCTCGATGATTTTGTTTTGACCTATGTACCGGGCCCAGTCAGAACTAAATTGATGTGTTCAGTTAAGTTCTATGCAAACAAATCGGAAATCGGGAAACAAATGCTGGACAATAAGCAAGACCATGTTCCATGTATTTGTCCGGCTGATATCTAGAACAGAGGATTATATGATCACTTATCTAAAATGGCGCTTCATAGTTCAACAGAGTTTTAAGAGCTACGATTGCTGATCGGTTCCTGAAGTCATACTTGCAACTATAGTTATTAGACTTATCCAAGTGGGAGACTGTTGGAGATAGCGTCTAAGTCCATAACTATATTTGGTATGTAATTGACCCGACCCGGCATGGTCCATTTGGGTTGCACTTCACCGATTTATTAATATTTTATAAGTCCATAACTATATTAGTGTTGATCTATAATTAATTTAGAATTAATTTAGAGATCAAAAGTATGACTAATTAAATATGGGCTCTTGTATTTATATAGTGTGGGCTAATGCTTATTTGGAATGGGCTAGGCTTGCATGGAAAGTCCATGAATACTCCATGGAGCTTTAACCCATAGATCTCATGGAAATGAAAAGACATGGGTATTAGGGTTTACATGGATGTAACCCTAATCCACCACACTATATAAAGGAGGCTTTGGTTCTTGAAATAAGACTAGTTGATGTGTGTAAACCAAGAGGGCCGATTTCAAGAAGTTTGTGACTATTCTCTCAAGTTTCCAAGTTTGTGGTGATTTGTGACTTCCATTTGAGGCATCCACACTATTGGTGCTAGGCTCTAAAACTCCAAGCAATCAACTACTACTACAAGGTAAGTAATTCTACTAGTTTTATTTGATTCAAGTACCCCATGCCATGCTAGTTAGGATAAGAACCTTGGAAAAATAATTATTTGCATGTATCATAGTCAAACATAGATCCAAGGTTTCTAGGGTTGCATGTACACCATAGGAGTGTTAGAATGATCAAAACCCATCATGTAGACCCCTCCAAAATCAAAGCAATCGAAAACTGGGCGACACCAAGAACTCCAACTGAAATTCGTCAATTCTTAGGCCTCGCTGGCTATTACAGGAGATTCATTCATAACTTCTCTAAGATCGCAAATCCACTCATCACCTTGACTCAGAAGCGTGTAACCTTCAACTGGGAGGAGAAACAAGAAACTGCTTTCCAAACACAAAAGCAAGCCCTATGCAGCGCCCCGATCTTGTCCCTCCCAGAAGGGACGATAGATTTTGTAGTTTACTGTGATGCGTCCAAGCAAGGGCTAGGCTGCATTCTTATGCAACGAGGAAAGGTCATTTTCCTATGCCTCGAGACAGCTTAAGAACCACGAGGTCAACTATACCACACGACCTCAAAATGGTAGCAGTAGTATTCGCTCTGAAGATCTGGAGACTCTACCTATATGGTACGAAGTGCACAGTCTTCACGGATCATAAAAGTCTCCAGCACATATTCGATCAAAAGTAACCAAACATGAGGCAGCGACGATGGGTAGAACTACTAAATCATTACGAATGCGAAATTCGCTATCATCCAGGAAAGGCCAATGTAGTAGCAGATGCCCTTAGTCGAAAGGAGTACTTGGGCCGCCCAGTAAAGTCACTAACCATGACCATCCATTCACACTTGTCCACGCAGATCAAAGAGGCTCAGCTGGAAGCCTTGAAACCCGAGAATGTGACAGGTGAAGCCTTAAAAAGAACGGATAAAAACTTGGAAGATAAGGGTGACGGAGTTCGTTACCTCATTAATCGAATCTGGACACCGAAGTTCGATGGGTACACAGACGTTGTCATGAACGTAGCACAAATGACCAGATATTCCCTTCATCCCGTTTCAGAAAAGTTGTACCTGGACCTCAAGAAACTTTATTGGTGGCCAAACATGAAAGCAGAAATTGCTACCTATGTGGGCAAGTGCCTGACTTGCGCCAAGCTCAAGGTAGAATACCAGAAGCCTTCGGGTTTACTACAATAACCATAAATACCTGAGTGAAAGTGGGAACGGATAACCATGGAATTCATCCCCAAGTTACCCAAGACGACAGGTGGACTCGACACCATCTGGATGATCGTTGTCAGGTTGACCAAATCCGCGCACTTCCTACCAATAAAAGAAACTGACAAGATGGAGAAGCTAACTGGGACGTACATTAAAGAGATCATACGAGTGCATGGTGTGCCAATATCCATTATCTCTGACAGAGATAGTTGATTTACCTCACGGTTTTGGAAATCACTGCAAAAGTCCTTGGGAACCAAACTAAACATGAGTACAGCGTACCATCCCTAGACTGATGGGCAAAGCGAGAGAACCATTCAGACGCTGGAAGACATGTTGAGAGCTTGTGTGATAGACTTTGGTAAAGCTTGGGATACCCATTTACCACTCGTCGAATTCTCGTACAATAACAGCTACCACACTAGCATCAAGGCTGCTCCATTCGAAGCCCTCTATGACTATAAGTGCAGATCCCCTCTGTGCTGGGCAGAAGTGGGTGATACGCAACTAGCAAAGAAACAAGTTCCTGATAGCACTCTCACCGGCCCTGAGATCATAAGCGAGACAACAGAGAAAATCGTCCAAATTCGGGAACGACTAAAAGCATCTATGGACCGACAAAAGAGTTACGCGGATAAACGACGAAAGCCCTTGGAGTTCCAGGTTGGTGACCGCGTCCTGTTAAAGGTCTCACCTTGGAATGGAATGATACATTTTGGAAAACGTGGAAAACTAAATCTAAGGTACATCGGGCCATTCAAGATTCTTGCTATAATCGGCCTGGTGGCTTACAAACTAAAACTATTGCAAGAACTCAGCAGCATACACCCTACTTTTCACTTATCTAATCTAAAGAAATGTCTATCCGATGAGACTCTTATAATCCCACTCGATGAAATCGAGATAAACGTGAGTCTACACTTCATAGAAGAACCTATGGGAATCATGGACAGGGAAATCTAGAGAACGAAACAAAGTCGTATACAATTAGTGAAGGTCCGCTGGAATGCCAAGCGAGGACCTGAATTCACTTGGGAACGAGAAGAGCAGATGAAGCAAAAATACCCACATCTCTTTCCCTAGTTCATGAGTACCCACCTTAGTAATAATTTTGGGACGAAATTCCCTCTCACGGGGGGATAATGTAACAACCGGTTATTTCGGATCAATAAAAGCAAACAAGTCAAACCAAAAATCAAAGAAATTCAACCAAAAGTCAATTACATCAATAATAATTAAATAGTTTAAATTAAATAAGAAAAAGTAATAATTATTTTTAAGGTTTTCGGTTTTTGGAATAAAAAACAAGCAAAAACGAAATCGCTTTTTGTAGAACATTTAGGACCGAAAACCACATAGGCTGAAAACCCTTCTTGGCCGAAATCATGCGAGCCCGAGAAACGTTATCCGAGGACCCACCTATGGACCGAGAACCTCATTTAGACCGAAATTAAAGAGATCTCGGTTGGACCTTTTGACCGAGATCATGGTTCTCGGTTTGGAGGCTAAGCTGAGAACACTATTTCTAGGCGGCGACACATTATTCAAGGTGATAAAATACACTTCCCTATGCACCTATTAAATCAATTTTTATCCCATATATATATATATATATATATATATATATATATATATATATATATATATATATATGCTCAAACCGAAATCACAAGCTCATTTCTCATTTCCAACTTTGAAAACTCTCCATTTTGCTCTCAAATAACCGAATTCACTCTTCAAATATTCAAAGTTTTGCCCAGAATATCTTCAAATCTTCAAACTTACATCAAGAACATCTTCATATCTTCAAACATACCCAAGAACATTCAAGCTTACCCAGGAAAACTTTCTTCACAAATAATTCTTAGGAATTATTTGGTAAGTTTCCTAAACTTAACTAGTGTTTTTACTAGGTATTCTTGATAATTAACTAATTTACACACATTATTATGTGTTAAATACTATTAGGATAAGACTATTTTTCACGTGTTCTAACCCGAGGATCAGCACTATCACTACGTTATCCAACCAAGAACACACACTCGAGGTGAGTTCATACTCTTATAGTTTTCAGGGTTTTTATATGTTTTAGGGGGGGGGGGGGGAAGGGATACAAGTAAAACACAAGATAAATTGTGTTAATATACAAACTGTTACATTTATATTTTTAGTAAATATAAATATACATATGGGTACATATCTAATACAATAAAATTTTAACACTTTTGTAACATGTTGAGCAAAAAGGGTATAATTATATATAAAAATATATAATTATTTCAATTCATTTTATTATCACGGTAAGTTGATAATAGTACACAAAGGAGTACCTATTTCAACGAAACATTTATATAAACTATAATAGGTATAGTTTATGGAACAAACACACTATTTTCCCGGTTGGGGGCACAAAAAATAATTATTTAAAAGAGTAATTATTTTTCATACTATGTAAACATTTACATACAAACATTACAAGAAAAAGGAATTTCACTACACCATACGTAAACCGTTAATATAGCTTTGTGAGACATTATCTTCAAGTACTTACCTAAGTACCAACAAAAGTCATGTATTATAACCAGAATCTCCTGGAGGGAGAGCGTGACACTTGTGTATAGATCTATACGGGACTGACAATCCTGCACCTAAGCTGCTTGCAATAGCTAGACTGGCAGGTATGGGGTGACAAATGTCGTACGGATTTTGACGCCTGAAGAACGCCATACAAGTCATCTAGGTCATTAGCATGGTTATAATAACTCACAATTGGGTATTAAAAATACGTTTGGCTTACATACATACTGTCAAATGGTTTTATTTAGATAAAACTACACTATTTTACAGTACAACTGGTAATTCCAGATACATACGTGCAAAGGACTTTACACAAATACAACTACAGTACACTCTACATATATAGTACAATACTGCTTACAGTCCGGTAAAACATACATTCAAATAGTTTTATAAAGATATAAAACTACATTACACTATTAACAAGTACTACGATATTCAAACATTTTCGGTCTTAAGGTATTAAGACTACAAATCATTTTACAAGAAAATATTGGATTTTCTGGCAGCACATTCATACAATTTACAAGGAAAAACATTAGGTGTCTTATACAAATTTTTATGAACTCACCAACTTAATTGTTGACACTCTTTTCAAAACCACTTGTATTCTCAGGAAATCAATAGACAAGTACCCACACAGGTTTTGTTGAAGACGGAGCTTAGTATTGTTACGTCTTATATTTTGTTGTATGCTTTTGGAGTCAAACAATGATTCAAATACAATATAAATATAAAATTATCAATACAATGTTTGTAATGCTTTGATCTCTATTATGAAATTGTTATGATACTATACACGACGTCATCCGCCCCCGGACTTTTCTGCCCTTTACTCGGTTCGGGGGTGTGACAGAACTGCTTGGTTTGATGAACTGCTTGCCTAGCAACTGAGATGAAAACTCCTGCATCTCAGGTGCTGCCAAGCCGTATGATGCCTTGGGAATTAGGGCCGCACCTGGCACGAGATCAATCCTGAACTCAGCCTGCCTCTCGGGAAGCACACCGGGTAACTCCTCCGGGAGTACATCCGTAAGCTCCCAGACATTTGGAAACTTGGAAACTGAAATATGATCCCTAGCTCGAGTATTAACCACATAAGCCAAGCAACCTGCACACCCGTGCTAAATATACTGATGAACCCTGGCTGTCGAACATAACCCTGAACCAACCCCGGTGCCCTCCCCATAGATAACCAGTTCGAACTACCACTCGCTGACCCTCACAATCAATCATGGCACCAAACCTGCTTAGCCATCCATACGCATTGACACACATACATTACGCATAGGGATAAGGATAAAATCAATAGGATAAGGCTCCCCCTAAGATCTCTAATACATAACCCTGATATGCTGCATATGCAGAAACCCCGTGTTCATTGCGCTAGAAACCCGCAACAAACACTCTAACTCTCCAATAGGCATACTAAACTCCTTACCAAATGAGCAAGATACAAAAGACCGACTCGCACCCGAGTCAAACAACATAAGAGAAGACAAAAAGTTCACTAGGAACGTACCTATCAGGGGCATATATATATATATATATATATATATATATATATATATATATATATATATATGTATATATATGTGTATATATATATATATATATATATATATATATATATATATATATATATATATATATATATATATATAAGCATAACATAAAACATGATCAACAGAATAATAAACAAAAACATACCAGTGACGACATCCGGAGCTACTCTAGCCTCCTCGGTAGTGAGCTGGAAAGCACGACCCCGACCCCTCGGGGGCTCTACTCTCCCCTAACGCCCATCAATGATCCTCAAAGTAGCTGGCGTCGGGGCCTACGCTGGCTTGGCAGCGAGCAATGGATAATTTACCTTCACATGGCCAAACTAATCATAGTGATAACAAATCCTGGAACTCGGAGTTGGGGCCGGCTGGCGGAATCCCTCGCATAGTGCCCCTCCTGGCCGCACTTCCCACAAGTGCAGCCAAATTTCCCCCCAGATCTAGTATTAGCTGCCTTGAACCTCTTCGGCACAAGCTGCGACTGCACCGGAGCCAGCCTCTGCTCCCTCGATTGGAGCTCCATCTCAATCTCACGCCGCCTGGAGGCCTCCTGAAACTCCAACAAAGAACCATAAAGCTGAGTGGATATAAACTTCCTGATATCCGTCTTGAGCATTCTCAAGTAACGGGTCATTCGAGCTTGCTCAGAAGCAGAAAACTTAGGAAGAAACTATTGGATAAGGTGTCTAAGTCCATAACTAGAATTGGTATGTACTTGACTCGAAAATAGCATGGTCCAATTGGGTTGCATTTCACCGGAACAATTTGATAGGATGGACTTTTGAGAAGAGGTTGTTTATGATTTATTAATATATTATAAGTTCTAATATATTAATATGAAATCATATTATTTAATTAGTATTGATCAAGAATTAATTTGGAATTAATTTAGTGATCAAAAGAGACTAATTAAATGTAAGGGGATTGATTTGGTAAATCAATAATTCTTATTGTGTGGGCCTATGGTTATTTAGGTTGGGCTAAACCAATATGGTAGTCCATGGATAGTCCATGGAGGTTTAACCCGTGGAGCCTAAGTAATATGAAAGGTCATGTCCATTAGGGTTAACATGGATGTAACCCTAGACTTTGCCATACTATATAAGAAGCCCCTAAGCTCCTAAAATTGGGACTAGTGGTTCAAGGAGTTCATAAAAGTTGATTTTGTGCAAGTAACTCTCTCTCAAGTCCTTCATTGTTGGTGGTGTGGTATGAAGCATTTGATGCATCACATTTGGGGTGCTAGGCTCTTAAAGGTTGAAGTTAACAAGCTACAACAAGAGGTAAGTCATCTAACTAGTTTTGTTGTTCAATTACCCATGCTTTATATGCTAGTTAGGACAATGCTTTGAAAAAAAATTGCATGTATAATTAGAGAAAACATAGATCCAAAGCATTTAGGGTTGTATGTGCACCATAAGGTTGTTATAGTGCTCAAAACACAAGAGGTAAGTCATCTAACTAGGATTGTTTTCTGTTATACTTGATGCTTATTGGTTTTCAAAGTTGAAAAAATCGATTTTCTGGCTTCTGACTGGTGAACTCGCCGAGTCCACTGGCTGACTCGACGAGTCCACTCAGAAACAGACGAACTCGACGAGTCCAGTTCATGTACTCGCCGAGTTGGTGCTCCTGCGTGCAAAAATTCAATTTTTTGGCCAGAATTTGATTAGGATCAATACCCCCAAACTGTTTTTTGGACAATGAAATTTGTTTTTTGGTATGGTAATGATCATGCTTATCCAATTAAAAGTTAATTGTCATAGTTTCAAGATTTGTATTAGTTTATATGATTAGGCTAATTTCTTGAAGATTGTTGATATGAATTATCTTGTTCTTATGAGTTTAACTAGATCATGAATGAATTATTTGATTATTTTGTTAATTAAAATAATGATCTAAATGCTTTTTATGGACTCCATAACTTGTCCTCAAGTTATGGAAAATAAAAGACTTTTCTTTAAAAAGTCACTAAACTCATAAGTTATGGAAATGAAAAGTTTTAAAGAGTTTCAAAACTTGCCCTCAAGTTTTGGAATTTGTAAAGTCACACTTATGAATAATTTAATTCCAAACCCTAGAATTTTAAAATTTTAAAATTCAACTCTTATACTATTATAATATTAAAAGTTTAATAATTATATATATGTATAATACAAGTCAGTCTCACGATTAGTAGGCCTCATTCACGAAGCCGGTCTATAAGGGGGGGTATAATGTTACTGCCTATAAAATGGTGGTTTGATGGGTGTCCACTCTCACCCACCACTTCCTTGACTGGTGGAGGGTCGTTAGTCGAACTGGCAGGATAGGACATTAATTCTCGTTAAAAGTATAATGAAAATTGTAAAGTAAGTAAATGTTTTATTAAATTCTCAATCTTAGTTACTTTAGGAAAAATGTGAAATTGATGCTGATCCATGAAATTGCACTTTGCACCTTGCCAAGTCGTTAATGGAGCGTGTGTGGTTAACCGACACATTAACTTGGACTAGTAAGGGTGGCAAAGGGTAGCTTGATGTTTGTCATAGATTGATGGAGCGTGTGTGGTTAACCGGCACATCAATTAGGTGCTAAATGACATCGGGTGTACCAAGCACATTTTCATGGTTATTCACACCTTGTTTGTGATCCTCGGTATCCCAGTCACAAATTTGAAGGGTATAATCGAGATTTAAACATGCCATTGAAAAGTTCAATGAATCTCAAAAGAATCTAGGAATTTCAATCCAATTAAAACTTAATAATCAATTTCGTTTTTTATGATGGAAATTGGTAAATCGTCATTTACCTACCTTCAAAGATTTTGCATTTGGATTACCGCATCCCTCTTCTAAATTGTAAAATATTATATTGGGTCCTAGACTTAGTATTTCATTTTGGGTGTTATATTCAGGATTATTATCTAATCTAAACTTTGTCATTCTTTTTCAGATGTCTTCCAACACTGCTTCTGGCTCAAACCTTACTGGCTCCTTCTCTCTCATGAACTTGTGTGGGAGAGTCATCTTTGATGTTACCAACTTCAATGACTGGATTCGGAGCATCAGGATAGTCACTCGTTATGAGGACAAGGAATATGTCCTCGATAAGGAGCTTAAGGAAATTGATGAGTCTTCTACTACTCCTGAGGAGATCGCTGAGTTTAGGACTCATGAGAAGGATACCACCAAGGTGTCGTGTATCATGTTGGCCACCATGAAAGCTGAACTCTAAAAGTCCTATGTGGACTTCTACCCTTTTGAGATGCACCAAGACCTGACGGAAAGATACCATCCAGAGTGCTCGTCAAGAGAGGTATGAAATCATCAACTCCATGATAACAACAAAGATGAAGGATAATGAATCCATCACGACCCACTTGCAGAAAATGAAAAGATTTGTGGACCGCTTGGTGAAGATGAATGTGAACTTCGATGAGGAGTTGGCCATAAATATCATTCTACACTCCTTACCTCCATGTTATGATCAGTTCTGAATGACCTATCATATGAACAAGGAGGAGGTCACTCTTAGCAAGCTTCAAGGCCTTTTGAGGATTGCTGAAAGTAGTCTTAATGGTAAATCTGTTGTTTCTACTCCTACTGATACTGCCCGTGTCTTGGCAATTGGACATGGGAAAGGGAAGAAGAGGAAGGCTCTCTCTAAAAGCCACAAGGGAAAGTCTCTTGATGGATCCTCTTCTAATGGGACCATCGGTGGTTCTGCTGCTCCCACTTCCATTCCTAAGGAAGCAGAGTGTTTCTATTGTCATGAAAAAGGGCAGTGGAAGAGAAGCTGCCCCAAATACTTGTACGATGTCAAAGATGGGAAGGTTAAGGCCACCCATGCAGGTATTTATACTATTCTATCTAATAACTCATCACATTCTTGTTCTTGGGTCCTTGATACAGGTTGTGGAATTCACATTTGTTCTAATTTGTAGGGACTAAAAATAAGTAAGGATGTGGAGCATGGGAAGATGAACTTGACCACGGGGAATAGGAAGGTTTCACCTGTCCCCAGGATTGGAGTTTATTCTTTATTGCTTAGTAGTGGGTTAGAAGTAGATTTAAATAATTGTTGCTACTCGTCTGAAATGGCGAGAAATGTTATTTCCTTTCATGGTTTGTACAAACAAGGTTTTAGTTTTTCATTTGATAATGAAATTGGTGTTATTAATGTTTTTTATAATGGTCTTTTTTTATTTTAAAGCATTTCCTTGTAATGGTGTATATGAAACTGTGATGGTTGTAGACAACTTAGGAAATAATGTGTTACACATTGATTATTCCAATGATTTGGATAAGTCATGCTTGTGGCATTGTCGTCTTGGACATGTCAATAAGAAGCGCATAGGCCAACTCCAAAAGGCTGGAGTTTTGGAGTCATTCGACTTAAGATCGGATGACACTTGCGAATCTTGTTTACTTGGAAAGATGACCAAGTCACACTTCACTGGTACTTTTGAAAGGGGTGATGGTTTGTTGGATCTCATACACACCGATGTGTGTGGACCCTTCAGAACCGCCACAAGGGATGCTAACCGCTTCTATGTGACTTTCATTGATGATTACAACAGATATGGCTATATCTACTTAATCAAACATAAGTCAGAAACATTTGAAAGGTTCAAAGAGTTTAAACAAGAAGTGGAGAATCAGCTTGGTAGGAAGATAAAGATGCTCTGATCCGATCGGGGTGGTGAGTATCTTAGTATCGAATTCTAAGACTATCTTAAGGAATGTGGGATTGTTTCACAATTGACGCCACCTAGGACACCATAGCTTAATGGTGTATCTGAGAGGCGCAATCGAACCTTGTTGGACATGGTTCATTCCATGATGAGTCGAGCTTCGTTACCTATCTCATTCTAGGGGTATGCCTTAGAGACTGCCGCCCATATCCTTAATCTAGTCCTAACTAAGAAGGTTTCCAAAACACCTCACGAGATATGGACATGGAAGGTTCCCTCGTTAGCACACATCAAGGTTTGGGGTTGCGAGGCTTTTGTGAGACGTGAGACTCACGACAAGCTCGAACCTCGTAGTGAGCGGTATATTTTTATCAGCTACCCATAGAAATCCTTTGGATATCTCTTCTATAGACTGAGTGACAATGTTTTCTTCGTTGCGAGGAGAGGAGTCTTTCGCGAGAGAGAACTCATAGGCCAAGGAGACAATGGGAGGCAAATTGACCTTGAAGAGCTTCAAGAGTGAAGCGGTGAAGGAATCTCAAACACTAGCAAATCAACCTGAGGAGAAAACTCCTGTTGATCCAGTTGACAAGTCCGTACTTCTGAGGCGTTCTAGTAGAGTTGATGTTCCACCTGTATTATATGATTTCCATATAACATCTGAGGGTGATACATTTATCAGTGATAGCACACTGGTAAATTTGGATGAACCTAACAACTACAAGGAAGCTATGACAGGCCCCGCGTCTGCTAAATGGAAATAGGCTATGGACAACGAGATTCAGTCCATGTATGACAATCAAGTTTGGAACTTGGTTGACAATGTACCGGGTCGTAAGACAGTCGGGTGCAAATGGATCTTTAAGAAGAAGACCGACATGGATGGGAAAGTACACACATATAAGGCACGACTGGTTGCGAAGGGCTTTACTTAAACTCCGGGAGTTGACTATGATGAGACCTTCTCGCCAGTAGTGAAGATTAAATCTATTAGGGTTATGCTATTCATAGCTGCATTTCATGATTATGAAATATGGCAAATGGATGTCAAAACCGCTTTCCTTAATGGGAAATTGGCTGAGGATGTTTACATGAGTCAGCGAGATGGTTTTGCCAATGCAAAGTACCCTAATAGAGTGAATAAGCATGAGAAATCCATTTATGGATTGAAACATGCATCTCGCAGATGGAATCTTTGTTTCGATGAGAAAGTCAAAGAATTTGGTTTTTCGAGAAGCGAGGATGAGTCATGTGTGTATGTCAAGGCTAGTAGGAGTACAGTTAGCTTTATGGTGTTGTATGTGGATGACATACTACTCATAGGAAATCACATTCCAACCTTGCATGAGGTTAAGTACTCGAGAAGCTGCTTACATCCTAGGGATAAGGATATTGAGAGACAGGAGTAAAAGACTAATTGGACTTAGTCAAAGTACCTACTTGAATAAGGTGTTGAAAAGGTTCAACATTTAGGATTCCAAGAAAGGTGACTTACCCATCCAAGGCAATACCAAACTGAGTAAAACTCAGAGTCCGAGTATAGAGGCTGAGATAGCTGAGATGAATCGAGTACTATATGCTTCCGCAGTTTGTTTTATTATGTATGCTATGACTTGTACTCACCCTGATGTGGCCTTTGCTTTGAGCATGGTCAGCAGATATCAAGGGAATCCTGGTAAAGCTCATTGGACTGCGGCTAAGAACATTCTTAAGTACATGCGAATGACTAAAGACTGGGTCCTTACCCTTGGTGGGAGTGACGACTTGAGAGTAACGGGGTATAGTGACGCCATCTTTCAGACTGACAGAGATAATTTCCGCTCTCAGTCGGGCTGGGTATTTACCCTGAATGGAGGAGCAATAACTTGGAAAAGTTCCAAGCAGGAGACTGTAGCTGATTCAACGTGCGAAGAGGCGAAGGACGCAATATGGCTGAAGAACTTCATCGGAGACCTTGGAGTTGTACCAGCTATAAAGGAGCCAATGGAGATTTTCTTCGACAGCGAGAGTGCGATTTCCTTAGCCAAGGAACCAAGGGATCATGGCAGATCCAGGCGCATCGACAGAAAATATCATTTCATAAGACATGGAATAGAAGAAGGACTCCTCGTAGCAAACAGGGTATCATCAGATGAGAACTTGGCAGATCCCCTCACAAAGGGACTGAGTAGGGTTAAGCATTTGCAGCATGCGAGGCGTATTGGGTTGAAGAATGATATTAGTTTTAATGATTAGATAGAATTTTAGAAATTTGTAATAGTTGAAATGTAATTGACATTTGATGATTGAATAAAAGGTGTTATTTTTATTTATAAGTAATGTTACTATCTTATGTCAATTATTTACTATTGTTTCATTTTGCATGTTTTGACTTCCAGAATAATTATAGTTTTCAAACTATCCATAGTCGATCATACTTTGGAAGTAGGTATTGAGGCAAGACTGTCATGAATTGGGCTTGTAGATTGTCTGAAGTGTATTAGACATAGCAAAGTTTACTACAACATTCATGAGTGCTCATAAGGTCTGAGTATTGGATTAATCCCATGCTCACTTGAATCACTTCATCGAATTTATCACGAGTGATCGTGAGACGATAATATCATATAGTCTTCAAACCAAGATATATGAGTTGTTTACAATGAGTTGGTTGTACATTGATAGTGCGAAACCGCATTAGTAACTTGATGTTATAAAATGCACTATTGTGTATGATTTAACAAATAGTTGGTACACGCATATACTGTCGAAGTTTATCTGTTCCTTTTAGTCCTTGGACGATTAAAAGCGATATCGTGGGCCCCTCGATGATTTTGTTTTGAGTTATATCTCGGGCCCGGTTAGAACTCAACTGATGTGTTCGATTAAGTTCTATGTCAAACAAATCGGAAATCGGGAAACAAACTACTGGACAAGAAGTATAATGTTGTTCCATGTATTTGTCTGGCTGATATATTGAGAACAGAGGATTCTATGAACCCTTATCTAAATGGCAT
Source organism: Lactuca virosa (assembly GCF_052849685.1). Classification (NCBI taxonomy): domain Eukaryota; kingdom Viridiplantae; phylum Streptophyta; class Magnoliopsida; order Asterales; family Asteraceae; genus Lactuca; species Lactuca virosa. The sequence continues at coordinate 188,572,191 of NC_136428.1, read as the reverse complement.
GTCACAGTTCGACAAAGGCTTTTAAGAGCTACGATTGCTAGTCGGTTCCTGAAGTCGTACTTGCAGCTATAGTTATTAGACTTATCCAAGTAGGAGACTGTTGGATAAAGTATCTAAGTCCATAACTATAATTGGTATGTACTTGACCCGAAAATAGCATGGTCCATTTGGGTTGCATTTCACCAGAACAATTTGATAGGATGGACTTTTGAGAAGAGGTTGTTTATGATTTATTAATATATTATAAGTTCTAATATATTAATATGAAATCATATTTTTTAATTAGTATTGATCAAGAATTAATTTGGAATTAATTTAGTGATTAAAAGAGATTATTTAAATGTAAGGGGATTGATTTGGTAAATCAATGATTGTTATAGTGTGGGCCTATGGTTATTTAGGTTGGGCTAAACCAATATGGTAGTCTATGGATAGTCCATGGAGGTTTAACCCATGGAGCTTAAGTAATATGAAATGTCATGTCCATTAGGGTTTACATGGATGTAACCCTAGACTTTGCCACACTATATAAGAATCCCCTAAGCTCCTAAAACTGGGACTAGTCGTTCAAGGAGTTCATAAGAGCCGATTTTGTGCAAGTAACTCTCTCTCAAGTCCTCCATTGTTGGTGGTGTTGTGTGAAGCATTTGAGGCATCACATTTGGGGTGCTAGGCTCTTAAAGGTTAAAGTTAACAAGCTACAACAAGAGGTAATTCATCTAACTAGTTTTGTTGTTCAATTACCCATGCTTTGTATGCTAGTTAGGACAATGCTTTGGAAAAACAAATTGCATCTATAATTAGAGAAAACATAGATCCAAAGAATTTAGGGTTGTATGTGCACCATAAAATTATTACAGTGATCAAAACCAATCAGAAATACGACCCTCTGTGTGAAAATATTGGTGATTTCCGTAACCGAATCAGTCCCCTATGTTAGATCCAGGTACTCATTGGCCAACCTCTCACGCTCCACTAACGGCACATATCTAGAACAGAACATCTTCGAGAACTTCTCCCAAGACACAACAGCTCTCTTCTCAAAATAATACGAGCTTGTAACAAGTCTCCACCAATCCTTCGCTCCGATCCTCTAAAGGTTCAGAGTGCACCTGACCTTCTGTTCTGCTGGGCAAGAGCAAGTGAAGAAACACCCCTCAATGTCAGACAACCACCTCATGGATATGATCGGATCTTGAACTCCATCAAATGTCGGGGCCTTCGTATTGTCGAAATCCCGATACTAGAAAACTCTCACAACACCAACCCCAATAGCGACAACGACTACGGTGGCTCCAACAGCAGTCGCCTCAGACAAAGTAGCATAACGCTCATCAAAATACTCCACCATGGCGGTCTTAATAGACCCAAACATCTCTAGAAACTATTCTCAAATGTGAGCAACAACCTCCCCCTGAAGGATCTTCCTAATCCTGTCCTCGGACACAGCTGGTCCACTCTGGCCAGTTGTCCCTGATCCTGATCCAGATACTGCCTCGAAACAATGCGTCATCACCATATTGAAAATAAACCAAATAGATATAAGATAATATGCATATATTATCAGGGTAACCAACTTCCCTGTTACACGTACGAGTCATGTGCTTTTCAGTCCCGTATAGATCTATACACAAATTCACGCTCTCCCTCCAGGAGATTCTGGTTAATAAGTCACTTATTAACCAGAATCTCCTGGAGGGAGAGCGTGAATTTGTGTATAGATCTATACGGGACTGACAATCATGAAATCAAGTATGGCGAATATACTTGTACTTTTGGTTTTGGAACGTTAAAACCACAAATCAGTATTATGGATAATATAATATTTTGCAGGATTATTATCAATGTTTTACTGTAGAACGGATATAACTAAGAATACTTTTATAAATGAAACGGTTTATGGGATTAAACTACTTTTACAAATGAAACGGTTTTATGGGGATTTAAAACTACTTATCATGTGTGACTTCCGCCTTACTTCCTGTTCCTTGGTTGGGTGTGGGCTTAGGGCAGATACATTCATTTAACTGTCCATTCGATATTAGGTTATATATAACTAGTATAAACTAAGTAATTGTAGAGGGAACTGTTGAGGTTATCATTTTATCACATCAGGAAATATAGGATTTCGGGGGGGAACTAGCGAACTTTTCTAAAAGAACATAGAGTATACTTTATAGAACTAAAATACTTATGAACTCACCAGCTTAAATGCTGATCTACTCTTTCAAAATAACCTGTATTCTCAGGAATCTAGTAGACAGGTACACTCCCGAAGCTTTTGAGAAGACTACCTAGTACCGTACTGCGACTCTTGTCTTCTACTGTATCTACTTTGGTGTTTGAATATGTAATGTTTAAACACTTATGTAAAACTTATACTTATTAATGCAATGGTTGTTTGTAGTTTGATTACTATATTGCATGTGTTGTGATACTTACATGAAGTCCTCCGTCCCCGCATGTTTCTGCCGTTCTGGTTTGGGGGTGTGACATAAAAGCACCAATTTTCTTGATAATTTAGGTGTAGGAAATCCTTGTGGAAGCTTTGTAATTGTGGTTTTGGTGATTAAGTGTTTAATGGTTGAGTTCATGCCTTAAGTTGTCATTAAGGACCTTGGTTTAGAGATATTGACTTATTGGGATATATTAATGGATAAAGTAGGAAACTTTATCCGTCAAGACCTTGGGAAGGATGAGATATGAACTTTGGAGCTCTTGGAGTGGAATGAAAATAGCTTAATTCATTAAACTGATGATACCTAGTTCCCACGATGTGGCATTTTGGCCTTCACGACGTGGCGACTGGGAGATGCCCGACTATTTTGTCGTTATTCTACCATGACGTGGCTAATGGGAGGCCATGATGAGGAGACTCGCTGAAGTTGACTATGACCATTGGCATTTGACTTGGTTGAATTTTGATCAATTGACAGTTTTAGAAGGGGGAGTAAGGGTTCACCCTATGTGGTTTATTTGGAGGTGTCTATCACCCATACCTTGTCTATGACAAATATTAGTTGTGGTCTACATTTTTTAGGCGAGTCATCTCATTATACTATGTAGGTTTCTAGATTGTGTTTGTAACTCTTGCATGAAAGACTGTGGTTGGATAAAAACACATGTATGAAAGACTGTGGTTGTATCACATCATTGTATGAAAGATTGCGGTTGGATGATAACCTTGTATGAAAGACTATGGTTGGATCACAACACGTGTCTTTCTTTGTGACTTGCAAGGAAGACCATGGTTGGATCATGGCAGAAAGCCTATGGACGTGTTATTGTCTTGAAGTGGTTGTAAGAATATGTTTGGTTCATAGCATTCACATATGGAAGAGCACAACATGATCGCTCCCGGAGTTTATTCTGCACTTCTGATTTTGTAACACCCTGATTTTTTGTAAGTTTCCCTTTTTCCCCTTAAACTTTTAAATTGTGTATTTTGGCCCTCGCAGCTTGTACGCGGGGCGTGCCCATATGGTACGCTTAGCGTACTGGCTAAAGAGCGGATCAAGACTTTGGGAGCGTACGCTGGGCGTACGTGTGGATTCAGAAAAACCATAATGTGGGTTGTTGCACCCTATAAATTCATCCTGAACTTTTGGACTTGGCCTCACTTCATGTCCCTCACCCTCCAGAAACCCTAAACATCCCTTTTAGCCTCCCATCATGCAACTTGAGCTTTTGAAGTAAAAGTTGGTGTGATTTTGGTCCATCTTTGAAGAACCCTAGAAGGGAGTGAGGTCCATAGCCTTGTGGGATATTGGAGATCCAGAACCTTTACCTATTTTGCAAGGATTTTGAGGTATCAAGCTCCTATGTTGAATGCTAGTAGCTTAGATCTCTTCTGTGGTCAATTTGTTATTTATTAAGCCATGGTTGAGTGGATAATTGGGCTAGGACGTCCCAAAAGACTTGTCCTTTCAGATTGAGGCTTTCCATGGCCCCCTCATGCATAAAGGTGCTATATTTATGAAGTTAAGAGTCTCATGCAAGCATTAAGTCATGTGTTAAGCCCTTTTCGAGCTAAAGAGCCTTGTTTAGCCTTGCATGAATGTAAAGTTAGTAACTTTACGTGTTTTCTCAGCTCAATATGGTCAGATCTTCGTTTTGGGGTGTTATCTTAAGGTATTAAGAAGTTAATGGGAGAACAGACTTAGCTGGGGAGTACGTTGGGCGTACTAGCCGGTACACACAGCGTACAAGCTTCATTACGTGTACGCCAAGCGTACACTCAGTCTGTGGGCTTGCGGTTTTGGGCTTTTTGAATGGGCTGCCTTTTTGGGCCTAGATACTTGGAATCTCGTTGGACTTTTGGATATGAGTGTTATAGGGATGATTGGAGAAGTTGGACCTTAGGATAAGGCCCAATAAGGAGTCGGTGGGCGTTTTGGATCAAAGATTTGGACTTGGGCTTTGACCTAACTAGGAAAAAAGGTAAATGGGAATTTACCCTAAGTTTGGATCCTTAGTCAAGAATAGTCTTCCACTTGTTAATTGGATGTTTGTTTGATGTGAAAGTTCGGGATTTTCCGTGAGTCAGCAGTAAGGGATTTCAGTGCAGCTTGACATTTGAGAGGTGAATTATCCTCACTTTATTTTCGGGTCGAAGGCACCAAGGTCGGCCATTGGGATTTGGTATCCTGTTGTGCATGCTATAGTGTTCTAGTAATATGTTCAGTCAGCATCCTGGTATTTGGGATGTTGCTATGCTTAGTGATCTGTGAGATATGTCTGTCTGTTTGCTGACTGGATAGTGGTATGTTTATCTGTATTATGTGCACATGATTGGTTGGTGGTTGAGGCTTCACTGCTTTGTGCGTAAGACAACAGGCAAAGGCATTCCAACCTGATGGTTGAGGGTCTGGGGTTTTCCATCCCTGAAATGATTGAACCCATAGTATGTTGGCATTTCAACCTGATGGTTGAGGACCTGGGGTATTCCATCCCGAGGATGATTGGACCCATAGTATGTTGGCATTCCAACCTGATGGCTGAGGGGCCTGGGGTATTCCAACCCGATGGTTGATTGGGGCCATAGTATGTTGTTATTATATTTTGTGCTATTTGTTATGTATTGGTATTTTGGGGGAACTCACTAAGATTTGGGCTTACAGTTTTGGATTATGCTCCAGGTACCTTAGAGGATCACAGGAAGGCGAAAGCGCAATCATGCACCTCCTCATGCTTTATTTATGATCATGGGATTTATGTGATGTTGAAACATATTTTGGGAATAATTTGTAAACAATGATGGTCTTGGATTTATTTAAAAAGTTTAAAATTTTCAAAAATTTTATGAATGTTTCAAGTGGGTACCAGAGCCTTAGTTTGAATGAATTGGAGGAACACTCGTGTGAATCTAGTCTCAAACTAAGGAAAAGATTTTCAAAATAATTTTCAAATTGTTTTCAAAATACTCAAGGAGGATGCGACGTGTACGATTAGTCGGAGCCAGTAAGTAGACCCCTAAACACCATACTATTATTTGATATTGTGATATGTTACAAGAGCATGCTAGTGATAGGCTAGGGATCTTCAGGAATTGGATGATAGAATTGCCTGATTATATGATGCCTGATAGCCTAGGACCTTTCTTTTATGGAATTGACATGATTACTATAGTTGCTTGGTGTATGCATCATGGTTATATATATATAATTAAGATCTTATAGCCTGAGAATGTTTGGTTTGGCCTTATTTCCTATTCTTGTTTGATGAAGGGTTTAGGGTAGGATCAAATATTCAAATGTCTATTGGTTCCAGTGTTATGTATAGCTAGCGTACACGAGTGTTGCAGGGTTGGTGGAAGTTTCATGGGTGAGTTGTGTGGGGTCAGCGGGCCATTCGTGAGATGTTTAGCTTTTCCTCTAGGGAGTGAGGATTGAGTGTTCGGCTATACTTATGAGTATTGTGAGGGCGTTGTGATGATCTTCAAGAAAAATACGGGTAGGTGTGAAAGGTAGTATGGGCCCGTACTACTGAAACCATAGGACCCGTACGCGTAGAAAGGAAGTCACAACCCCTAGGGCTTGGTTGGGAGTTGGTTCCCCGTTTTCATATGTGGATTATCTGATATCTTCCTAGTGTATTTTCAGTATGGTGATTCCGAGGCGAGTTGAGATCGGATCCGCGTCGGGATCAGGAGTAGGCAATTAGGGTGGGCCTGCATTGTCAGAGGACTGCGTCAGGGAGATCATCCGTGAGGAGGTGGTTGCTATTGTCCAAAGTCAGATTCCGGAGATTTTTTGGTCTATCAAGACCACAATGATGGAGTTCTTTGATGATCCCTATGCATTCATAGTTGAGATGGCTTCTGTTGCAGCCTCCGCAGCCGTGGCGGCTGCCGGTGTTGGGACAGGGTGGGTCTTTCAATATCGGGACTTCGATAAGACGAAGCCCCCGACTTTCAATGGCGTTCAGGACCCGATCATAGCCATGAGGTGGCTATCTGATGTGGATGGATGTTTCTGCACTTGTTCATGCCTTGCTGACCAGAAGGTCAGGTTCGATCTGAACCTTCCGAAGTCCGGAGCGAAGGATTGGTGGAGACTCGCTACTAGTTATTATTTTGTTGAGCAGAGGGCTGCTGTGTCATGGGAGCAGTTTTCTGAGATGTTCCGCTCGCGATATGTTCTGTTTGTGGAACGTGAGAGGTTAGCGCAGGAGTATCTAGATTTAAGACAGGGTTCTGAGACGGTGACGGAGATCACCAAGATGTTCACGGAGAGAGCTATGTTTTGCCCTGATTTTGCTGCATCTGAGGAGGCTCAGATGACCTGTTACTTGAGCATGCTCAAGAAGAAGTTCAGGTAGTTTGTTTCTACGCAGCATTATATTTTATTGTTGGAGATGCATTAGGCCGCCAGGCGGCGTGATATTAAGATTCAGTTGCAGACTCGGGAGTCGAGACCGGTCCCGACGCAGTCGTAACCTGGGCCGAAGCCGTTTAGGGCCGCTGACTCCAGGTTGGGAAGTTAGAGGGGTCGCACTTGTGGGAAGTGTGGCAAGGTGCATGATGGAGTGTGTCGGTCTTCTTCGGGTTGCCACAAATGTGGCAAGTAGGGACACATTATGAGGGATTGCCGGCAGCAGAATCCAGCTTCTTGCATCAGACTTTGTTACCATTGTGATCAGGTGGTCCATATGAAGGTCCAGTGTTCGTTGCTAGGTTCTAAGTCGGTGCAGGTTCCAGCGACGACTACTTTGAGGATCACTGACGGGACTCAGTACAGGGCGGAGCCCCCGAGGGCTCGAGGTCGCGCTTTCCAGCTTACTGCCGAGGAGGCTAGGGCAGCAATGGATGTTGTGACTGATATATTTCTATCCCTTATCTTGTTGATTATGGTTGTTTTATGCTCATACATATGTACCTTTGGTAGGTACATTTAGTTGGATTAATGTCTAAGTCCATAACTATATTTGGTATGTACTTGACCCGACCCGGCATGGTCCATTTGGGTTGCACTTCACCGTCACAATTTATATGGATAGTCTTTTGAGAATAGTATATTTATGATTTATATTAATATATTATAAGTTCTAATATATTAATATGGAATCATATTATTTAATTAGTATTGATCAAGAATTAATTTAGAATTAATTAAGTGATAAAAAAGAACTAATTAAATATGGACTCTTATATATATGGAATGGGCCAAGTTCATTTAGGTTGGGCTAAGCTTTCATGGATGGTCCATGGAGCTTTTAACCCATGGATCCTATGTAAATGAAAGGTCATGGGTATTAGGGTTTACATGGATGTAACCCTAATCCTCCATAATATATAAAGGGGTCCTTGGCTCACAAAATTGGCACAAGTGTGTGAAAATAAGAGTGGGCCGATTTTAGTGTGCATACTTATTCTCTCAAGTTCTTCCAAGGTGTTTTGGTGATTTGTGATTCCATTTGAGGCTCCCACACTATTGGGGCTAAGCTCTTAAAGCTTGAAGACATCAAGCAACATCAAAATGTATGTCATCTAACTAGAACTTTGTAGTATAGGTGCTTCATAATATGCTAGGTAGGATGAAACCTTGGAATAGTTAATATTTGCATGTATAATAGAGAAAACATAGATCCAAGGTTTATAGGGTTGCATGTACACCATAGGAGTGTTAGAATGCTCAAAACCCAACAGTGGTATCAGAGCCATGGGTTATTTTCTGTTATATTGATGCAAATATTTTATTTTCAAGTTGAAAAAAAAAGGAAAAAAAAACATGACGTTTGTCAAATTTAAAGATAATTACTTGTTTTGTGAAAAACGAATTATTTGTAAAATTTGAATCATTTGTTATATGAGTTGAATTAGGTCAAATTTAGTAAAAGATAAAATGATATGATTATTTTATTAGTTTTAAAAGTTTGATCTAAATGTTTTAAGGAGTTACATATTTTGTCATAAAATTTTGGAGCTCAAAAGTTTTTTTTTTTAAAGTTGTGATCTTAAGGGTTTTTGAAACTTCCATAAGTTATGGATATGAAAGTTTTTTTTAAAAAAAAAATTTGATTCAAAGTTTTTATGGAGTTACAAAATTTGGTGTTAATGTCTTAAAGAATTCCATAACTTGTTCTTAAGTTATGGAACATGGAAAGTTTCATCATAAAACACCATTAATTCCATAAGTTATGGAATCCAAAGGTTTTCAAGAATTACAAAATTTGCCCTCAAGTTTTGGAATTTGAGAAAAGTTTTTTATGAAAAAAAGAATTGAATTCTAAAACTCTTGGGTTCATAACTTAAACAATTAATTAAATGGTTTTAATTTTGAGTTTAATAATTGGAATTATGATGTTTTGTTGAATAGTTCAAATTAACTCTTATGGACTTTATTAATAGTTAATTAAAGCGTTTAATTAAAAGAGTATTATTAAATCCATAAATATATGGTTTGAGTTTAATTAAATTAAAAGTCTAGTTTAATTAATAGATTAAACCACCAAGCATTTTAAATGTCTAAAATACACCCTTATACTATTATAATATTAAAAGTTTAATATATTATATGTATAAGAGCAAGTCGTCTTACCATTAGTAGGCCTCATTCACGAAGCCGGTCTATAAGGGGGGTATAAGGTTACTGCCTATAAAATGGCAGTTTAATGGGTGTCCACTCTCACTCACCGCTTCCTTGACCGGTGGAGGGTCGTTAGCCGAACAGGTAGGACAAGGACTATAATTCTCCCTTCATTATAAGTATAATGATAAATACTAAGTAACTAAACACTTATAAATTCCCAATCTTACTTACTTAGGAAAATGTGAATAAGGTGCTAATCCATCAAATTACACTTTGCACTTTGTTTAAGCTGTTAGTGGAGCGTGTGTGGTTAACCGGCACACTAACCTGGACGTAACAAGGTAGGCAAAGGGTAACTTAATGTTTATCATAGTATCGTTGGAGCGTGTGTGGTTAACCGGCGCATCGATTGAGGGGTAAATATTAAGGGCACCAAGTATATTTGCATGGTTACTTCACACCTTGTTTTGTGATCCTCGGCATCCCAGTCACAAAACCTGAAGGGCACACTCGAGATTGAAACATGCCATTGAAAAGTTCAATGAATCTCAAAAGAATCTAAGAGTTTCAAAACCAATTAAAACCTAATAATACATTTCGTTTATCTTGGTGGAAATTGGTGAATCGTCATTCACCTACCTTCAAATATTCTATAGCTTGGATTACGGCATCCCTCTTCCAAGTTATAAAATAGTTTGTTGGGTCCTAGCCTTAATATATCATATTGGGTGTTATATTAAGGACTTAAATCAACTTTACGTCAATTTCTCCCATTGTTGATGTCTGGTTTAGACAACAATGATCTTCCCAAACCAAGCTTTCCTAATGAATATGACTTCCCGAGTTTGGCTCATGGAAGTCATACTTCTCTTCCTCCACCTCCTCCAATTATTCTCCCTAACCCACAAGTTCAAGGTCACTCAAGCCCTAATGGCAAACAAGGTCTATGTATGATCACATCTTAGAGATGAAGTCACATATTGACAAGCCGGGAGAGTTGGGTGTCAAAGTCTTGAGAAAGTTGGATGTTCAATCACTTTCTAAGTCACATAGTGAGTTCCTTTGGGACTACTATGAAACAGACTATGACATGAACCTTAATGATCATATCTATTTGCTTGGTGCTGCTGAATCAGCAATGATTTGGAACGATAGTAAAGCAAATTTGATTAGAAGATCAACTTTCCAAAAACTTTATGGACAGTGACAATGGTGACACTGGAAATCCAGAAAAAGCATTTTCTTCCCAATGGAAAGGGATTGGCCATAGTCAACCCGGTTGACCAAATGGTAAAGAGAAAGGCTAAGTCTGAGATAGTCCCATTACCAAAGGGTCCATATGTTTATTTTGTCAAAGGAAGGGGCGTTGATTGCAAAGCTGCCAAATTTACCTAAGGATGTTAAAGTCAATAAGTTTGACTCTACATCAGGTAGAGCCCATTATCTAACTCTGTTAAGTTCTATTCTGAGATCCTCATTACATGATGTGACTGGGTCACATGTTGATGTTTTAAGAATCAAAGAATAGAGTGAAATATTAAAGGAAGTATATGTTGATTCTGATCGCGAAGGTGGATTTCGATCGCATCAGAATTTTGAGCAGTTGCTTAAGAAGTTATGATATATTCTAAGGAATAGATAACAACAATTTTCCATGTGGATTGTAAGGATAAGTTTTTCCGCAAAGTTTTAAAATAAAAGAAAATTGTTTAATTTTATTTATTTGAAGTATCCTTACAATGGCATTTGTGGAAAATTGTTGCTTATATGATTCCACTGACAACAATATTGGAAAATGGATTTGATTCTTTCATTTGTGGTAGTGTCTAAATTTACCAAATCAGGAAAGTTCCTCATCACCCAAGTTTCAATTGGACCGAAACTTGGAATCATGCAAGTTGAATAGTATGATGAATGAGAACTTTCAAGCATTGGAAAATCAAGACTAATTACTTGTTCACATGGATGTGTGAGTCAAGTGAAGGACTAAAGGGATCGAGTACACATTCTTGTGTACTGGTCATGTCCACCACAAAGCTCGTTAAGACTATTTGATTTACTAAAGTTTAGTAAATATGGTTATACTTACAAGTTTAAGTATAATTCTGAAACATTGAAAAAGTCTCAATGTATGGCAGAACGAATGGGAAGAATCAAATTAGGCAGAAAGATAAAAGTTTCTCAAATCTGAAAAGATGGGAGAGTACTTTAGTATAGTGTTTGTGATCATCTTAATGATTTAGAAATCATATCACAATTAGTCCTCTAAAGGTCTTCTTAGTGCATTCTTATGACTAAGAAGAGGAGTCATGAATTGTTGAAATGGTTAGATCAGGAAGATGAGTCATACTTCGTTCCAAAACAATTCTTAGAGTCATACTCCAAGATTGTAACTTGAGTGACATATCTTAAAGAAAGGTTTAAAACACTTGTCAAATGTAAGAGTAAAAGTGTCCTACTCTTGTACATTTGAAATTGGTAAGTTGTGATGTTTTGGATAAAACAAAGACCAACTAAGGCCAATTGTGTGAAGTGTTTGTCTTGATAAAGAATCCGCACTATCTCTTGAATATTTGGCAAGATAGTCTTATATGTCAAGAGGATAGTGGGAGTCTTAAAGATCCTAAAAAGAATTTCAAGAACTAATCAAGAATAAAACCTGAGGTTCTTCACAAGCACACGACTTGAGGTTTATAACATATCGTGTTGACATATTTTGTGCCCGTTCCAGTTAAAGTTGGCTTTGCATAGGAGTTATGAAAGTTCTCAATTGGTTGCATAACAACTTGGAAGCAATGGCAGGCCCTATACTGCCAGGTGGCAAGAAGTTAAGATTGCATAAGTTCAGTCCATATGAGTTTGGATTTGTCATTATCCTTGTCTTGTGACTATGGTTTTGACGATTCACATGGATAAGAACACATACACCATAAAATCTAAGGGTCATAAGGTTTCTCTCCGATTCATGAAAATGATGGTGAGGAAACACTTCCACCAAATAGATTTGAAGCAGATGGCAAAAGGTCTAAACAATTGAGACTATGATTACGACATCCCTTTTCATAGTTCTGAAATTGTTTAGACACACATGCATGCTATCTAAGGAAAGGTGTATGATTTTGATGAAGTTTTATCAAAGCATCTCGTATCAGAAATCTGAACTTTGGTAAGAAAGTCAATAAAGTATTGATTTCTAGAAGTCCAGCTGATTTCTGAGTACATGTCAAAGCTAGTGGGAGCATAAGTGTTATGCTAATAATCATCATGTTAGTGGGAGCATGATAATTATTGTTAGTGTTGCAAGTTAGCAATGTTAATTATAGAAAAAAAAAGTTTCAATTCGTGAGGCTGCAGGGATTGAAAAAGTTGTTTTGCTATAATTAAGGGAGAGGATATACTTCATTTCAGTTCTAAAGGCTTAGATTGAGACCTTAATCATCTTTAGTCAAGAATATATATATGAATTTCATGTTGGATTGGTTCAACTTAAGGAAATTCTATATATTGCGCTCTCAAAATTCGATTATGATTACGGCATCCCTCTTCATAGTCAGATTTTGAAAACATGGCAAATAAAAATATTGTAGTAAAAGACTGGTCTAGAATCATGTCTTTATGCGAGACATCATGAATCGTGTACCATTTGCTTTGGGTACAGGATCGATTGCATGTGCTATAGTATTTGTCATTTCTAAATTTTTCCAAATGCCCAGAGGCATTAAGAAGGGAAAAGGTCTAGAATTGGATATAACTAAAATGATTAAGCAATTGTCGAGGACAATCTGAGGTTTACCAAAGATTGGTTGCTCAGGGACAGTTGGAAGTATAGTGATAATTTTGGAAGGACCATATTGACATATTCTGAAAAGAGGCATCTCTTATTCAGAAGTGATAGTCAAAATGAGAATATGGAGTTGTCTCCATAGGTGGAAGTTATCTGTGTAAGATTAGAAAACTTAATGCAAGAAGCATGTCCAAAGCAATGTACTTTGAATATGAGACTTAGTTTCCATGGAGTTGATCTCCATTGGAATACCTTATAATGACTGTTGACAAGTCTTTGTGACTTTGTACATATTCATTACAGGAGGGTCAGTGCATATAAGTTTAAAATCTAAACAGATTTCGATAAATGATAGGAATTTGAAATTCTCACATTTTTCGATAAGGATTTGGGAGTGTGAAATTAGAATCATTGAAATTATGTTCAATTAGTTTATTTCACAAAGTAAGGATCATAGACAAACATAGAGTGCATACTTGGTGTATGGCAAAGCTATTGTTTAAGAAAAACATAGTGTACATACTTGGAGCATGGGACAACTAGTGTTTTTAATTCAAGTATAAAGTTGATAAAACCGAAACAATGAATAATGAGTAATCGGTATGGTGATAAATAAAAGTGTTTATTTATATTCATAGGGTTTGATACCATATTTGATTAATTTATTCTTGTGTTTCACTTTGCATTTTTGACTTCCAGAATAACTAAGTCGCTCTTCCTGAATGATTAAGTTATTCAAACCATCCACAGTCGGTCATATGTTGGAAGTAGATATGAATCAAGTCTGTCATGGGTTGGTTTGTAGAGGTCCAAGTTGGTGGCCAAAGTGGTGCTACAACACTCATGAGTGCTCATAAGTTCTGAGTATTGGATTCAACCCGTGCTCATTTGAATCACTTCTAGGATTTTATCACGAGTGATCATGAGACGATAATATCTTATATTCTTCAAACCTAGAGATATGAGTTGTTACTATGAGTTGGTTATACATTGATTGCACGAAAACGCATTTGGTAACTCGATGTTATAAAACGTGCCTTTGTGTATGATTCAACAAGTAGTAGAATAAGCCATATGAGTCGAAGTTTATCCATTCCTTTTACCTTCGGGATAAAAGCGATATCTGTGGGCCCCTCGATGATTTAGCGATGACACATGTGAGTGCTTGGCCAAGCCAGGACTGATTTGATTTGCTCAATCAGTCAGTTATCATAAATCAAAAATCGGGAAACAACAAATGAACAGAGAGAATGATTATAATCCATGTCTTAGTGCTTATGATATCTACAATGGAGGAATATATGACCCCTTATCTAATGGACAAGTCATTGACAAGGTCAGAGTTCGACAGCGGCTTTAAGAGCTACGATTGCCAGTTAGGTTTTGAAGTCATACTCAATAATAGTTTTAGACTTATCCAAGTGGGAGACTGTTGGATTAATGTCTAAGTCCATAACTATATTTGGTATGTACTTGACCCGACCCGGCATGGTCCATTTGGGTTGCACTTCACCGGCACAATTTATATGGATAGTCTTTTGAGAATAGTATATTTATGATTTATATTAATATATTATAAGTTCTAATATATTAATATGGAATCATATTATTTAATTAGTATTTATCAAGAATTAATTTAGAATTAATTAAGTGATCAAAAAGAACTAATTAAATATGGACTCTTATATATATGGAATGGGCCAAGTTCATTTAGGTTGGGCTAAGCTTTCATGGATGGTCCATGGAGCTTTTAACCCATGGATCCTATGTAAATGAAAGGTCATGGGTATTAGGGTTTACATGGATGTAACCCTAATCCTCCATAATATATAAAGGGGTCCTTGACTCACAAAATTGGCACAAGTTTGTGAAAATAAGAGTGGGCCGATTTTAGTGTGCATACATATTCTCTCAAGTTCTTCCAAGGTGTTTTGGTGATTTGTGATTCCATTTGAGGCTTCCACACTATTGGGGCTAAGCTCTTAAATCTTGAAGACATCAAGCTACATCAAAAGGTATGTCATCTAACTAGAACTTTGTAGTATAGGTGCTTCATAATATGCTAGTTAGGACGAAACCTTGGAATAGTTAATATTTGCATGTATAATAGAGAAAACATAGATCCAAGGTTTATAGGGTTGCATGTACACCATAGGAGTGTTAGAATGCTCAAAACCCAACACATTTCTAGTGAACTCCTTGCCTGCTTTTGTGTTGTTTGACTCGGTTGCGAGTCGGTCCTTTGTTTTTCGGTCTTTTAGTAGGTAGTTTGCTTTGCACATTGGGAAGTTAGAGTGTCCGTTGCGAGTTTCTATTGCCGACGATCACGGGGTTTCTGCTTCTTTGGTTTATTAGGGTTGCGTTCTGGAGATCTTCAGAGTATCCTTCCTGATCGATTTGATTCCTATTCCCATGGGGGATGTCTGTGTGATAGTGGGTATGGATTGGCTGAGCCATTCGGTGCCGTGATCGACTGAGAGGGTTAGCGCGTGGTAGTTCGAACCCCAAGTGGGGGAGAACTGGTTATTTATGGAGAGGGCACCAGGTTGGGTTCGGGGTTTTGATCGGCAACCAGGGCTCGGCAGTATATTCAGCATGGGTGTGCAGGTTATTTGCCTTATGTGGTGGACACGCAGGTTGGGGATCGGGTGTCGGTTGTTGATGTTCCAGTTTTTCAGGGAGTTCGCCGATGTATTCCTGGAGGAGTGACCCGGTGTGCCTCCAGAGAGGCAGGTCGAGTTCAGGATTGACCTCGTGCCAGGTACGGCCACGATTGCTAGGGCGTCGTACCGCTTGGTGCCTCCTGAGATGCAGGAGTTGTCATCTCAGTTGCAGGAACTGCTAGGAAAGCAGTTCATTCGTCCGAGAAGTTCTTCGTGGGGAGCATCAATTCTATTTGTAAAGAAGAAGGATGGTTCACACCGGAAGTGCATCGATTATTAGGAGTTGAACAAGTTAATGGTGAAGAACCGTTATCCCCTTCTGCGTATTGATAATCTCTTTGATCAGTTGCAGGTAGCATCTTGGTTCTCCAAGATTGATCTGAGGTCTGGGTACCATCAGGTCAGGGTGACGGAGGAGGACGTGGAGAAGACCACGTTCAGAACTCGTTATGGGCATTACGAGTTCATAGTGATACCATTCGAGCTCACCAATGCGTCTGCGGTATTCAGGGATTTGATGAATTGGGTATGCATGCCTATGCTCGATCGTTCGGTTATCATGTTTATTGATGATATCTTGGTATATTCCAAGACCCGAGAGCAACATGAGGAGCATCTTTGCGAGCTTCTGGGGGTTCTGAGACGAGAACTGCTTTATGATAACTTCTCGAAATGCGAGTTTTGATTGCGAGAGGTTTAATTCTTTGGACACCTCATTAACCAGGATGGGATTTTGGTCGACCCGGCCAAAATCAAGGCGGTGATGCAGTGGGAGGTTTCGAAATCTCCCTCGGATATCAGGAGTTTCTTGGGTTAGGCAGGGTACTACCGGATATTTATTCAGCATTTCTCAAAGATTGTGGTACCCCTCACTCGTCTGACGAGTAAGTGGGTGGATTTCCGGTAGGGCCCTGAGCAGCAGTCATCATGAATGTAAAGTTAGCAACTTCACGTGTTTTCTCACCTCAATATGGCCATATCTCCGTTTTGGGGTGTTATCTTAAGGTATTAAGAACTTAATAGGAGAACAGGCTTAGCCGGTGAGTACGTTGGGCATACCAGCCGGAACGCACAGCGTACATGCCTCATTGCGTGTACGCCAAGCGTACACCTGAGTACGCCCCACGTACTTAGTCTATGGGCTTGCAGTTTTGGGCCTTTTGAGTGGGCTGCCTTTTGGGCTTAGATACTTGGACTCTCGTTGGACTTCTAGATATGAGTGTTATTACGCTGATTGGAGAAGTTGGACCTTAGGATAAGGCCCAATAAGGATTCAGACCCAATTTAGAAAATTAGGCCAATTATGGGCTTTGGAATAATTTGGGCCTTTTAGATCAAAGATTTGGACTTGGGCCTTGACACAACTAGGAAAAAGGGGAAATGGGCATTTACCCAAAGTTTGGTTCCTTAGTCAAGAATAGTTTTCCAATTCTTAATTGGATGTTTGTTTTTTGTGATAGATCGGGATTTTCCGTGAGTCAGCAGTCAATCATTTCAGTTCAGCTTGACATTTGAGAGGTGAGTTTTCCTCACTGTATTTTCGGGTCGAAGGCCACAAGGCCGACCCTTTGGATTTGATATCATGATGTGCATGCTATAGTCTTGTAGTAATATGTTAAGTCAGTATCCTGGTATTTGGAATGTTGCTATGCTAAGTGATCTGTGAGATCTGTCTTATCCCACACAACACATCCATAAAACTTCCACCAACCCTGCAACATTTGTGTATGCTAATCATACATAACATTGAACCCTATAGATAGTCAAATATCTGATCCTACACTAAGCCTTTCATCAACAAAGATCAGGAAATAACGCTAGACCAAACATTCCTAGGCTATAGAATCTTAGTTATGTATAACTATGATGCATACACTAAGCAACTACATTAATGATGTCAATTACATATAAGGAAAAACCCTAGGCTATCAGGCATCCAATAATTAGGAAATTCTATCATGTAATTCCTGAAGATCCCTAGCCTATCACTAGCATGTTGTTCTAACATATCATAAGATCAAATAACGGTGTGGTAATTTGGGATCTACTTACTCGCTCTCGTTGATCGTATACATCGCATCCTCTTCGATTATTTTGAAAACAATTTAAAAATTATTTTAAAAATCTTTTTCCTTAGCTTGAGACTAGATTCACACGAGTGTTCCTCCAATTCACTGAAAGCAAGGCTCTAATACCAACATGAAAGACTCATAAAAATCATGATTGATTTTAAACATTTTAAAACCAACCAATTTCACAAATTTTTTACAAACATAGTCTTCAAAATATGTTCAACATTAGATTCTCCCAAAATCATAATTCAAAACATGAGGATGTGTACGGTCAGGCTTTCGACTTTCCGCGATCATCTGAAGTACTTGAAACATAACCCACAACTATAAGACAATGGTTAGTGAGATCCCCCAAAGAGCAGCACATAACATAACCATAACATAAACAACATGCACACAGAGCCTTCAGCCTGACTGGAACACCCCACCGACCTACAATCTATCTGGTACGCTCACAGAACCTTCAGCAAGACTGGTATGCCTCACCGGGCCTTCAGCATATTTGGAACGTTCTCCGGGCCTTTGGCCTGACTGGTACGCTTCTCGGGCCTTCAGCCCATCTGGGACGCCTTGGGTCTGTTGGCCTTCAGTCTACACTAGTCCGCCTCAACCCAACCATACACAACCATGTCGACATATACATAACAGATAAGCATACATATAACCATTCAACAGAAAATCAGACATATCCTATAGATCACTAAGCATAACATCATCGTATATACCAGCATACATATCTAACATATCACTACAATATACTAATATACGATAAACCAGGATAACAATCCAATGGGTCGGCGTTGGTGCCTTCGACCCAAACGTACAGTAAGGAAGACTCACCTAACAAATGAACAGAAGCTAATGAGGTCTCGACTCTGAATCTCAGCTCTCTAACCGACACCTATTCCCACCAAATGATCAATTTCCATCAAAACCCTAAAAATCTCCAAAATACCCTCAAAGTCAAACTTGGTCAAACTTGTTCAATGTCAAAGTCAACTGGTCAAACCCACTAAATCAATCGATTCAACTCAACCGGATTGACTTAGTGCGAGTACGTGCAACATACTCCAGAGGTACACTAAGCGTACTTAAGCCTCGCATGCTGACCACCATCAGGGTGGTCGACGTCGTACGTAGGACGCACTCCGAGTATGGAGGGCATATTCTTGCAACCTTCAAAACTCATTAAGTGCTTAATGGCTTAAGCACTTACGTCCATATCTTAGATCCAAGGCTAAAACGCGAAACTTATAATGTTAAAGTACTATAACATTGTATAAATTCACACTCTAGTTACATTAGGAAAAATGTGAATATGTATGCTAATTCATGAAAATGCACATTGTTTCTTTGTGAGTCGTTAGATGATCGTGTGTTGTTAACCAACACATTAATTTGGGAGTACAAAGTTGAAATGATGGTAAATACTTGAAATTTATGCTTGTTAATAAAGCATGTGTATTTAACCAATACATCAATGTGAGATCATAAATGACATCAAGGTGTAGTACGGGTTTGCATGGTTATTCACATCTTGTTCGTTATCCTTGGTATCCCAATCATAAATCGAAGAGCATAATCTTATATTAAACATGTCCTTCAGTAGTTCAATGAATGTTGAAAGTTCTTTGACTTTCATAGACATTGAAATTTGTAAATTGTATGACATACCTAAAATAAATTCGCAATTTGGTTACGACATCCCTCTTCTTATTACTGTAACATCCAAAATTCAGGTATAATTAATTAACAAATTAATTATGAGTTTTAATGGCCATGATGTGGGAAAGGTATCCCCACGATCTGGCATGGCCTAAGTGATAGCGGATCATTTTTGTGCCACACAACATGGCGAGTATTAGGCCACGAGGTGGAGACCATCTAAAGGCAAAATCCTAATTTTTTGGGATTTAGGCCCTGTTTAAGGAAATTGGGAGCTAGGATTTACACACCCTCAGCCACCAATACCTTCCTTTCAAACCCTAATCATATCTACAATCCATTGTTGAGTTATTGAAGTTCTTGTTTGTGTTTTTGGTATCTTAAAGGAGAAGGAAACTCTCTTGGTGCATGTATTGAACTTGCAAGCCTCACCATCATCTTCTAGCACACTTTAGGAGTATTGTAATTGTTCAAGGTCCAAGATTTATGTTTCATGCTTATAGGTCTTGGTTCCTTTTCCCTTTTTCCTTCATGTTGAGGAAGTTTGGAGTAATGGATCCCATAAAGTTGGCAACTTTATGGATCCATGAGGTCCTATAGCATTTATACATTCCTAATCTAGACTTTTACGATGTATTTTGTATCATGCCCAAGTTTGAGTTCATTTCTTACATGTTTTTGAGCTAGTTTGGAAGATACATTCATGTCCATAAAGCACCGATTTTTTTTGATAATTTAGGTGTAGGAAATCCTTCTGGAAGCTTTGTACTTGTGGTTTTGGTGATTAAGTGTTTAATGGTTGAGTTCATGCCTTAAGTTGTCATTAAGGACCTTGGTTTAGAGATATTGACTTACTGGGATATCATAATTGATAAAGATGGAAATTTTATCCATCAAGACCTTGGGAAGGACCAGATATGAACTTTGGAGCTCTTGGAGTGGAAGGAAAATGGCTTAATCCATTAAAATGTTGAGACCCAGTTCCCACGATGTGGCAATTTGGCCTTCACGGCGTGGCGACTGCGAGATGCCCGACTATTTTGTCGTTATTCTGCCATGATGTGGCCAATGGGAGACCATGACGAGGAGACTCGATGAAGTTGACTTTGACCATTGGCTTTTGACTTGATTGACTTTTGATCAATTGCTAGTTTTAGAATAGGGACTAAGGGTTTACCCGATGTGGTTTATTTGGAGGTGTCTATCACCCGTACCTTGTCTATGACAAATATTAGTTGTGGTCTACATTTTTGAGGTGAGTCTTCTCATTATACTATGTAGGTTACTAGATTGTCTTTGTGACTCTTGCATGAAAGATTGTGGTTGGATCAAAACACATGTATGAAAGACTGTGGTTGTATCACAACATTGTATGAAAGATTGTGGTTGGATGACAACCTTGTATGAAAGACTATGGTTGGATCACAACACGTGTCTTTCTTTGTGACTTGCAAGGAAAACCATGGTTGGATCACAATAAAAAGGCTATGGATGTGTTATAGTCTTGAAGTGATTGTAAGATTATGGTTGGTTCATAGCATTCACATATGGAAGAGCTCAGCGTGATCACTCCCATAGTTTATTCTGCACTTCTGATTTTGTATCACCCTGATTTTTGGTAAGTTTCCCTTGTTCTCCTTAAACAACTAAGTTGTGCATTTTGGCCCTTTCAGCTAGTACGCGGGACGTACCAATATGGTATGCTTAGCGTACTGGCTAGAGAGCGGATCAGGACTTCACGAGCGTACGCTATGGTACACTGGGCGTACGTGTGGATTCAGAAAAACCCTAATGTGGGTTGTTGCACCCTATATATTCATCCTTAACTTTTGGACTTGGCCTCATTTCATTTCCCTCACCCTGCATAAAACCCTAAACGTCCCTTTTAGCCTCCCATCTTCCAACTTGAACTTTTGAAGTTAAAGTTGGTGTGTTTTTGGTCCATCATTAAAGAACCATAGAAGGAAGTGAAGTCCATAGCTTGGTGGGATATTGGAAATCCAGACCTCTACCTATTTTGCAAGGATTTTAAGGTATCAAGCTCTTATCTTGAATGCTAGTAGCTTAGATCTCTTTTGGGGTTAATTTGTTATGTTTTAAGCGATGATTAAGTGGATGATTGGGCTAGGACGTCCCAAAATACTTGTCCTTTCAGATCTAGGCTTTCCATGGCCCCCTCATGCACAAAGGTGCTATCTTTATGAAATTAAGAGTCTCATGCAAGAATTAAGTCATGTGTTAAGCCCTTTTTGAGCAAAAGAGCCTTGTTCAACCTTGCATGAATATAAAGTTAGCAACTTCACGTGTTTTCTCAGCTCAATAAAGTCAGATCTCCGTTTTGGGGTGTTATCTAAAGGTATTAAGAACTTAATGGGAGAATGGGCTTAGTAGGGGAGTACGCTGGGAGTACCAGCCGGTACGCACATTGTACAAGCCTCATTGCGTATACGCCAAGCGTACAGTTGGGTAAGCCCAGCGTACTCAGTCTGTGGGCTTGCAGTTTTGGGCTTTTCAATTGGGCTGGCTTTTTGGGATTAGATACTTGGATTCTTGTTAGACTTCTGGATATGAGTGTTATTGGACTAATTGGAGAAGTTGGAGCTTAGGATAAGGCCCAATAAGGAGTCGGGTCCAATTTGGAAAATTGGGCCAATTATAGGCTTTGGAATAATTTGGGCCTTTTGGATCAAAGATTTGGACTTCGGCCTTGACCCAACTAGGAAAAAGGGTAAATGGGAATTTACCCTATGTTTGGATCCTTAGTCAAGAATAGTCTTCCAATTGTTACTTGGATGTTTGTTTGCTATGATGGCTCGAGATTTTCCGTGAGTCAGCAGCCATGGATTTTAGTGCAGCTTGACATTTGAGAGGTGAGTTCTCCTCACTTTATTTTTGAGTCGAAGGCACCAAGGCCGACCCTTTGGATTTGGTATCCTGTTATGCATGCTATAGTGTTATAGTAATATGTTAAGTCATCATCCTGGTATTTGGGATGTTGATATGGTTAGTGATCTGTGAGATCTGTCTGTCTGTTTTGCTGACTAGTTAGTAGTATGTTTATCTTTATTATGTGCACATGATTGGTTGGTGGCTGAGGCTTCACTTCTTTGTGCGTAAGCCAATAGGCCAAGGCATTCCATCGCGATGGTTGAGGGCCTGGAGTTTTCCATCCCGAGGATGATTGGACCCATAGTATGTTGGCATTCCAACTTGATGGTTGAGGGCCTCGGGTATTCCATCCCGAGGATGATTGGACCCATAGTATTTTGGCATTCCAACCTAATGGTTGAGGGGCATGGGGTATTCCAACCCGATGGTTGATTGGGCCCATAGTATGTTGTTATTATCTTTTGTGCTATTTGTTATGTATCGGTATTTTGGGAGAACTCGCTAAGCTTTGGGCTTACAGTTCTGGATTATGTTTCAGGTACCTCAGAGGATCGCGGAAAGGCGAAGGCATGATCATGCACCTCTTCATGTTTTATTTATGATCTTGAGATGTATTTGATGTTGAAACATATTTTGGGAATAATTTGTAAACAATGATGGTTTTGGGTTTATTTAAAAAGTTTAAAATTTTCAAGAATTTTATGAATGTTTCAGATTTATCACAGATGTTTTGAGAATACGTTATACACTCTGATTATATTTTGAATAGAATGAATGATTTGGTTTTTGTTGGTTAAAAATGATATTTTTTGCTTTGTATTTATGGGACGTTACAAGGTGGTATCGGAGCCTTAGTGTTTGGGCATACTCTTTGGTGTGTCTTAACTCAAACTAAGGAAGTGATAAAATCTTTCAAAATAAAAAAATCTTCTAAAACTATTTTATAAAAGAAAAAGGGGAGTGACGCATGTAAGCAGCTGAGCTCAACCAAGTTGTTCCCAAAATACCAAGAACTGTTGATATGTTTTATATGTTCTAGTATGTTTTTATGTGAATTGCATGCTAGTATAGAGATAAAGAACTGATTAGAATCGTATGCAAGGATGCCTGCCAAAGAGAGATTCCTTTGTTTTGGTATTGTGGCTGCTTGAAATGTTTGTTAGTGATTAGGAATCTTTAGAAGATTGAGATACGATTGCCTGATTATGTGATGCCTTATTGTTGATGTTCGATGCTCGAATGTTGCTTACTTTGTGTTATGTAAAACTGATGGTCCCAAACCCTAATACTTGTATATGAATCTAAAAGAAACATGGAATAAGAACACAAGTATTTGACAAATAATAACCAATATTATTTATCGGGTTCTTTACAAAGAACAACACTCTCACAAAGAGAACAAGTACAATCTAAGAACTCACCAAGAACTCTCACATCTATGTCTATAGAAACTCTATCTCTCAGAATATAATAAAAATTATATACACTCAACTAATGAGAGAGGCTGTTATATATAGTAGTCTAGACCAAGGAGATAAGAATTCTATAGAATCACGAGATATTCGGATATATCAAATCCCTGATTTGATGGGATTGATTCTTCAATGATATGTAGATCTAGTATATAAGTAATGGATAAGATCAGATCATCAGTATACTTATTCACCTAGTAATTCTGATATGCTCGAGATTCAGACATCAACACCAGCACAAGATACGCTGATAAGGGGCATCAACGTCATGGAGTCACGCTGATGAACTTCAGGTTCAGCATCAGCATATCAGTGTTCAACGTATCACCTGATCAGTGTGTCATCATTGTAGGACATTCAACGTACGAACACACTAATCAGCCTTCAATGAATGGTGTCATCATGCCTTTGGTGCTAGTAGAGTCTTTAGGGTATTTTGCTCATCATGGGATGATCTTTAGTCTTCGGCATATGAACTTCCATCAACATATCTTCAAAGTAACTATATAACCAAACTCTAAGAGTTTAGCTTGTCTAAGTTGTATTATTTACACTTACTTACACACGACTGACTGTCTAAAATGAGTAGATAAACTATAACTATAATGTATGTATTATGCATTATCAAATCTATACACATACGTGACCCAACAATCTCGCCCAATTTGATAATGTGAAAACCAAACTAATAAAGAATGAAATAATAAGCGAACTAACTACATCTGAAGTAAAATGCCAATTTCTACTCCCCCTTTTATTTTGCTGCCTTTTAGATAAATAACCTCCTTCTTTCAAGAGTGTTTGCTATTATATGAGTGGTCAAGTGACACTATAGCAGAACTAAACATTTCTCCACCTTTTTGACAACATCAATAAACACTGCCTTCTTTTTTGGTTTTTTTAATTTTTTCTTCATTTTTTTGATTTTTTAAAAGAAGATAGCAAGTAACCTGAAGTGAAATGAAAACATCAAATAAAGTTAAAGGAACGGATGGGTGTATCACACTATTGTATTGTTGCAATAGTAGATCATTTACACTGTTTTGCGTAGTCTTATCAACGTATGATTTTATACACTGAATCATTAACCACTTGTATTAGAAGAAAAAGGGCGAGACTGGGTAGGTGCATGCGATAAACTACGGTACATAGTTTAACCATCGGCATAGATTTGCGAACTTCTATTAGTGTATGGTATTATACAGTGAATCATTAAGTTCTATACTAGAAGACTTGAAGAGAGGAGAGTTAAAATCAAGGAACTTATCCATCATCAATTCATAATGGTACCATGTCACACATCAGACTAGGAGGTAAAGTACATGAATAACCCTTCTTCAATTAAGGTCCAGACAAGTATCTCTTATGCTGATGACTATGCAATCAAGGTAAGCCACTGGGTAATATTCGATGTTTTAGCAAAATATGTGACTTGATGCATACGGAAAGCATGCTTCCAGTGATGGAGTCAGGTAAGCGACGATTAACTAAGAAAATAAACACCCAAGCCTTACAATGATTTTCTGATCAGGACTAGGAAATCAAATTTGAAAGGTTAGACAATGGTAGAGAATCAGCGTTAGTGGGTGATTCAATGTCATCTCAACAGATGGTTTCGCTGATGAGATGCTTAGAGAGATTTAGGCACACACAGTAGCATGCTTCTAGGGAAAAATGTTTTTCAAAAGGTATAATCATTTTAGAATGAATGACCATGCTTGATGGAGCTTATGTAAGAGCCAACTCCAGAAATCAACCATTTACAAATAACATTGTAACCAGTTATTCAATTTTTAGCTTGCTTCCTTTTGTCAATATAGATTGCTACCCTTAAGCTTGCGGTTCAATTGTTTGAGACACTTTGTAAACACAACGTATGATCATAAATTATGAAATTTCTCGTAAGTTTCATTGAAATTGTGTAATGAATTTGCAAATCTTGAACCAAATGTGTATTGACACACATTAGGTAGACCTTCAGCAAGACCTACTTGAAACTATCTAAAAACATCACATGATTAAACATTCACGCTATCTCTTATTCAACTGCAAATTAGTGACTGAAACCAAAGAAATTTGTACACACGAGAAAAAATATAACTGTTAAGAGCTTTAGGGGGGTAAATAAGTTCTAATATTCATTGATACTATGAACACCAGACATAACATTAATTTTTTTCCCATAGCTAAAAGTGTCACACCCCCAAACCGGAACGACGGAAACGTTCGGGGGTGGATGACGTCATATGTAGTATCACAACAATTGTATCATAGTGATCATAGTAAACACAACCATTACACTGAATACATATATGAAAAGGGTATTTACATCGGTTTGATTCTTGTTTTTATACATCAAAAGTATAATCAAAAGCAAAAGACGTGACTATATATGCTCTGTCTTTTCAAAACTCCAGAAGGTACCTGTCTACTGATTTCCTGAGAATACAAGCAGTTTTGAAAGAATATCAGCATAAAGTTGGTGAGTTCATAAGCGATGTTTTTGTAATGAAAACCTGTTGATGACTCTGTAAAAATGTTCATATGTTTCCAAGAAAATCCAATATTTTCTTTAGTAAAATTGTGATAATATCAGTTTCATCTATGGCCACTTAGTTCATGGTAGCCATGTATAAACCCATATCGAACAGACAGTTGATTATGTGGATCTGCCCTAAGACCACAACCAAACAAGGAACAGGAAATGAGGCGGAAACCACACATTCCATAGTCTATCGAATATTCTCCATACGTATCTCTGATGCCTAAACTAAGGAATTATAGAATTAACTACGAATGTTTGTTACTGTATCCTGTTGTAGTATAGGAAAAACATTAATTTGTATGTCTGGTTACTACCAATCGTAGTATGCGTGTATTCTTGTAAGAAAACCTTTGTATATTATGTTCTGTTTGAAAACCCTGGTTACCACCAGTATGTATAGTATTTTCTGTATGAAAACCCTGGCAACCACCAGTATGTATAGTAGTTTCATTACTTAAAATAAAACCATGTATCTTTCCATACTTATGTTAAATAAGCATTGTTTATGTAAAGTATATTACTACGTAAATGCATCGTTGTTATCTATTTGCGAGTTTTATGACTTTGTCACCCGTAGACCTGCCGGTCCTACTGTAGCGAACAGCAAGGTGTGGGATTGTCAGTCCCGTATAGATCTATATACAAACTCACGCTCTCCCTCGAGGAGACTCTGGTTCATAAGGGTAGTCTTCCACTAGTACATGTAATTGTACCCAAAGACGTGTCTCTCAAACTAGATTAACGACTTTACAAGTAATAATACGGAAAAAAACCCTTTTTATAAATAACAAATAAGTTTATAAAAGATATGTTCGTTCCCTAAACCATATTCTTATAATAGTTTATATGCTTGTATATGTAAAACCGTGTACTGAATTCCCAAACTATACATATTATAGTTTGTATGCTTGTTATGTACTTGATTTATGTATTGATCAGAAAAACTATGTATTTACACTCGTAAGTTGAAAACGTCCCTTATGCTCATCATGTTACAAAAGGGATAAAATATTTATAAATATTTTATAAAAATGTGGGAAAACATAAGATTGTATCCGTTTTAAGTGTATTGAAGTCTTTTTTTTGTATAAATCCATAAAATCATTTGTGTTTGGCTTGTATTTTCCCGCTGAAAACATTAAAATCATAAAAGTATAGGGGTATGAACTCACTGTTAGTTGTGTAGAAGCGTCGAATCAACGGACTGAAATGAAGACCCTCGAGTTGTAGTGTGTGGCACTTAACGGAATCCTAATAACAATTAAATACATGTATGTATCCAAATTAGCGATTTCGTTAGATAAAGTGTTAGAAAAACACTTGTTTTCGGTTAAGGAATGTTACCGGGACTTGATTGAATCGAGGAAAGTGGGTTTTCAGTCTAATGCACCACTTAGGAAGTGTTTACGGCCGTGAATGGGGTTTACGGCCGTGAAGGGAGTTTACGGCTGTGAACTGTTTACGGCTGTGAACTGCCTCTCGAAGGGTTTACTGCCTTTGAAGGTTTGAAGGGTGTACGGTCGTACACTCAAGTCCAAGGATGCTGGATTCGATGAAAAACGTGTTCTAGATGCTCCGAAATGACTCCCAATGGTGATTCTCGATGATTCTCGGAAGAATAAGGGTGTTTTTGGGGTGTACGGTCAGGAGTTTAGAGAGAGTACAAGAGAGTGTTCGGCCAGAAAAGTGTAAATGAGGGGTAGGGTCTCGTATTTATAGGGGTTTTCGTGGCTGGTGGTGGGGTCCACCCAACGTTGGCCGTAAACGAGTGTACGGCTGTACACGGGTTTACGGCTGTAAACTCACTTAGGCCAAAAACCGGTGTTTTGATCGAAGGATAACTCGAAATTTCGTGAAGTTTTGGTCCCGACTCATATAAAATTTAATATAAAACTAGATGATTTTCTAAACCAAGAAGTTTGACGGGAACTTAATAAAATTTAGATTTTATTAACGGAAATCGGTTAATGGAAACGGAAAAAGGTTCGGGTTGTCACATCATCCCCCTGTTAGAGGGAATTTCGTCCCGAAATTCAGACACAAAATATAAATTATGGACTCGGAAATAGATGAGGGTACTTCTGTTTCATTGAATCTTCGCGCTCCCAAGTGAATTCAGGTCCCCGCTTGGCATTCCAGTGAACCTTCACTATCGGGATACGGCTTTGTTTCATTCGTTTGACTTCCCGATCCATGATTTCTACGGGTTCTTCCACGTAGTGTAAGCTCTCGTCTAGTTCGATCTTATTGAGGGGTATCACAAGTGTCTCATCGGACAGACACTTCTTTAGGTTCGACACGTGGAAGACGGGATGTACGTTGCTAAGTTCTTAGGGGTAGACGAAGTTTGTATGCTACGGGACCGATCCTAGCGAGGATCTCGAATGGTCCTATGTATCTTGGATTCAGCTTTCCACATTTTCCGAAACGTATCATGCCTTTCCAGGGTGAAACCTTCAAAAGAACACGGTCACCAACCTGGAACTCCAAGGGTTTTCATCTCTTATCGGCGTAACTCTTTTATCTATCTCTTGAGGCTTTTAGTCGCTCCCGGATTTGTACGATCTTTTCAGTAGTTTCTCGGATGATTTTTGGGCCTGTGAGAGTGCTATCGGAGACTTGACCCTTGACTAGCTGCGAGTCACCCACCTCATCCCAACACAGAGGGGATCTGTACTTACGACCATAGAGGGCTTCGAACGGCACAGCGTTGATGCTGGTTCGGTAGCTGTTGTTGTAGGAGAAATCGACCAAGGGCAACTGGGTGTCCCACGATTTACCAAAGTCTATGACATATGCTCTCAACATGTCTTCCAGTGTTTGAATGGTCATCTCACTTTGTCCAACGGTCTGTGGATGGTAAGCTGTGCTCATATCCAGCTTAGTTCCAAGAGCCTCCTGCAACGACTACCAAAATCTCGAGGTAAATCTGCTATCCCGATCGGAGATAATGGACATAGGCACTCCATGCAGACGAATGATTTCTTGGATGCAAATTCGTGTCAGTCTCTATGCTTGAACTTGACCTGTCGGACGAGTGGTGGTTCTGGAAGATTTGCTGGATATACGTCGGCAAGGTTTCGGAAGTCATAGTACTTTTCACATGAGTACTCCGGGGCTTATAATACAAAGACAATTATGAGGTCTGGGTTGGATTATCGTTATGAGTAACGAGGGTTTCGTTCATCAGTCGGTTAAGGCGGTGGGTTTTCGTAACATATAAACTTGGTATGGTGAGGACCACGCTAATTCACGTAGAATGGCGACGCATGACTCTCTATAAAACAAGTGTTGAGTCGATTTGAAAGAGACGTCTATTATAATGATGGTGTATCCCGAGTTTGTTAGATAGTGCATTCTGTGTAGGCTTTCTAGTGTTTGATGATTAGTGATGCTACTTTATATTATGATCCTTCTCGGTACTTCTATGATCGTTTGGCATATACAAATTATGTATAATTAAGATGAAAAAGACGGTTGACTGAGTGACTCTGCCCTAAATCGATAGCCAGTCAAGGAACAGGAATTAAGGCAGAATCACTCTCTCTAGTTCTTCAAAATCTTAGCTATGCATAACCCTGATGTACGTACTAAGCCATCATAGCTCACCTGCGCTGATTTTTAGTTCTATTATGAATGTCATGACTTGTTCGGACGAGTGAGTTATTTATAATTTCTTTTTAATTTCCCCGAATTTTAATATAAATATAAATTAGTCTTCAAAGAAATCTTTATTTAGAAGACGTACCAAAATCTCAAGGGGGTGGGGGTCCTCGTTGTTCTTATATGCCATGCCGTTACACTCCTCCTTCTCCTCCGTCATTTCTCTCCGTTGGACAGTCTCTCTTGAGATGCCTCATTTCACCACATGCATGTCATTCTTGGATTACACTAGCATCGGTAGTTGAAGTTATGTGTTGAGTCGGAGTCCTACAGAAGCGAGCTTCTTCGTCGATTCTAGTCTTTGGACAATCTCTTTTAAAATGTCCAGATTCGCCGCACTTATAACAGACCTGACTTAAACCAACGTCGAGGCCTTGAGTGGCTGGTCGTGTTGATATCCTGCATTAACAAGTGGTGTGTCCTTGTCTGTTGCAGTTCTTACATCGCAATTTGCGGCATTTTCCTAAGTGGTGGAAGTTGAATTTCTTGCAATCTGGTAGATTTCCAGCATATTGTCGTACTGCCATTGGTACTGGAGTGACATATGTCGTGGCTATAGAGGTTGCCACAGGTTGTTGTCCCTTGGCAAGTTTTTGAGATAACTTGCGCTCCTTTTTGTTCTAGAACTTTCGTTTATTATTCTTAGGTTTGTGAGCTGGAGTATCATCGTGGCTAGGCCCTTGTCGGTTTCCTTGTGTTTACTATGGTTTGAATTGTTGAAACAATTTCCATTTTCATTTGGGTTGTTATTATTGAATTGCGCCATGACAGCTGTCACGACGGCTGTGACCGCGGCCTGAAATGTAGCGGTGTCTATCTGTAGAATTGGTGTCTTGCTAGTTGGTTGGTTACCTTCTTGTGAAGACATGGTTCTATGGCATGACGAGAAACGATCTTGTGAGTAACGATGGTCATCAGTAGTTGTATTTCACGAATTAATATATACTTATAAATTTCACGCCTTGATGGACTATCCTGAATGTTTCTGACAACATTTCTGAAGTGTATTCTATGGAAGTGAGTATTGTACGAGTGTTATTTAAGCTAAGTTATACCGGTTTTCGAGAGTATCATGATCCAACTTCTATAGTGTTCTGATAACCATTCATAAAGGAAGTCTATATGAAATAGACTTTTGAATTTGAAGCGACTACTCTTGAATGAATTTATGTGACCTGGTTTACTGATACTAGTTGTAAGAAAAGAGGCGATAAGTCTAACACATAGTGCGAGCAGTGTAATCACTAACTCACTAAGTTATACTACTTTATTACACATTAGTGTGACGTATAAGGTGTTCGGTTTCTTCGCATGATTCGAGAGTGGTTTCCTTTGTTCTCTGTCCTTCCTACGTTCGCTCTAGTTCATTCTTGTGAAGATCTGTTGTCTCTGGACACCCCTATGGTGTTCCGGTTCTCCGTAGGTGAATTGAGACTTCGTTTCTCCTTGGTCCAGGTTTGTCACTGATCTCGGTCACTTCATGATGAAGAATTTGACTTCGAATGTCAAAGTGGACCCTGCGCATCTTCTCTCGAGAGGGTAAGGTTCATCTATGATCACTCTGGTGCATTTCTCTTCGGTTGATCCCTTCTCAGAATCCTTTTCATGAACCTCCTCTTGTTCCTGCTTAACTCCTTTGCCGACTGCTAACAATGAGTGGTTTCCTCTATCTATGTGGGTTGCATGAGAATGGGAGTGTTTAAAGAATCTATGAGATTTATATAACATTTTTATCTTACAGGGTGATCCTTGTTGGGTCCTTCTATGATCCCATAGTGTATACAAGTTGTATACAATTTAAGATTAAATAGACCTTCAAATAGGTGATCCTGCTCTACGACCACAACCAAACAAGGAACAGGAAATAGAGCGTAGATCACCCATTCTAAGTCTATAAAATCTCCATTATATAAAACTCTGGGAGTATACACTTCCACAATTATAGACCTACCAGTAAGGGTCTTTTAAATTTCCACATAAGTTATTTACAAAATCTAATATACTTCTATAGTATTGTAATTGTATGTTCGATACTTGTTGTTATCTTATAGTAACTTAAAATACTCCTATAGTATTTTAACTATGCTTCATTAGTATATGATTTGGTGAGTTTTAGACTTGTCGCAACACCACAGTCACTTCCAAACACATGTTGATCATATCTCGGACAAATATAGTTGATCAGGTTATATTGGCCCCACATATGATTACATAACTATTCAGGTTTAACCGTAGTGTCCAACTCGCCCTAAACACTTTTATGTAGTTCTTACTATGTTATAGCTTCTTGTATGTATGTATACTTGTATACTTCGTGTAAAATACTTGTATTTTTAAAAGTATACCTTTTGTTTCAGAGCACTTGGACCCCTTTACTGTTTATAGTTGTATACCATGTAAGGTTCGGTATACGTAGTTCACTATAAACAAGGGCTCTGATACCAATCTGTCACACCCCCAAACCGGAACGGCAGAAACATTCGGGGGTGGATGACGTCATATGTAGTATCACAACAATTGTATCATACTAATCATAGTAAACACAACCATTACAATGAATACATATATGAAAAGGGTATTTACATCGGTTTGATTCTTATTTTTATACATCTAAAGTACAATCAAAAGAAAAAGATGTGACTCTATACGCTCCGTCTTCTCAAAACTCCAAGAGGTACCTGTCTACTGATTTCCTGAGAATACAAGCAGTTTTGAAAGAATGTCAACATAAAGCTGGTGAGTTCATAAGCGATGTTTTTGTAATGAAAACCTGTTGATGACTCTGTAAAAATGTTCATATGTTTCCAAGAAAATACAATATTTTCTTTAGTAAAATTGTGATAATATCACTTTCATCTATGGCCACTTAGTTCATGCTAGCCATGTATAAACCCATATCGAACAAACAGTTGATTATGTGGATCTTCCCTAAGCCCACAACCAAACAAAGAACAGGAAATGAGGCGGAAACCACACATTCCACAGTCTATCGAATATTCTCCATATGTAGCCCTGATGCCTAAACTAAGGAATTATAGAATTAACTATGAATTTATGTTATTGTATCCTGTTGTGGTATAGGAAAAACATTAATCTGTATGTCTGGTTACTACTAGGTGTAGTATGCGTGTATTCTTGTACAAAAACCTTTGTATAGTATGTTCTGTTTGGAAACCCTGGCTACCACCAGTATGTATAGTATTTTCTATATGAAAACCCTGGCTACCACCCGTATGTATAGTAGTTTCATTACTTAAAATAAAACCATGTATCTTTCCATACTTATGTTAAATAAGCATTGTTTATGTAAAGTATATTACTATGTAAATGTATCGTTGTTATCTATTTGCCAGTTTTATTACCATACTAACTGATACGACGTGAATCGGACGCCAATATCCTCTATGACTTTGTCACCCGTAGACCTGCCGGTCCTACTGTAGCTAACAACAAGGTGCGGGATTGTCAGTCCCGTATAGATCTATACACAAACTCACGCTCTCCCTCGAGGAGAATCTGGTTCATAAGGGTAGTCTTCCACTAGTACACGTAATTGTACCCAAAGACGTGTCTCTCAAACAAGATTAACGACTTTACAAGTAATAATACGGAAAAAAACCCTTTTTATAAATAACGAATAAGTTTGTAAAAGATATGTTCGTTCCCTAAACCATATTCTTATAATAGTTTATATGCTTGCATATGTAAAACCGTGTACTGAATTCCCAAACTATACCTATTATAGTTTGTATGCTTGTTATGCACTTGATTTATGTATTGATCTGAAAAACAATGTATTTACACTGGTAAGTTGAAAACGTCCTTTATGCTCAACATGTTACAAAAGGGATAAAATATCTATAAATCTTTTATAAAAATGTGGGAAAACATAAGATTGTATCCGTTTTAAGTGTATTGAAGTCTTTTTTTTTTGTATAAATTAATAAAATCATTCGTGTTTGGCTTGTATTCTCCCCTGAAAACATTAAAATCATAAAAGTATAGGGGTATGAACTCACTGTTAGTTGTGTACAAGCGTCGAATCAACGGACTGAAATGAAGACCCTCGAGTTGTAGTGTGTGGCACTTAACGGAATCCTAATAACAATTAAATACATGTATGTATCTAAATTAGCGATTTCGTTAGATAAAGTGTTAGAAAAACATTCGAAAATTTGTCCAACTTTCGAATATAGGGTTAAATAGTCAAAGGTTCGAAACTTTAATGGCCACTTTCGAAACTTTTGTGTTTCTTCCTTTTTCCCAATTCGTTACAGAAACAACGAATATTTCTTCCTTCCCGTTGGTTAGTTTCAATTACGAATGTCAACTCCAAAACCTTCGTTTAAACAAAAATCTTCGCTATTTTATTCACGAATCTTCATTTTTCAAACCTTCATTTTTCAATCACCAAAACAAGGTTTCATTACTAGACCGTCTATGATTCGTCCTTAAACCATCAAGTGCCAAATCACAAATCTTTGTTAGCAATCAACATTTACGCTTCAACTGACGAATTCATCTTCAAGCAACAAACGAATATTTGCAAAACCCAATAAACGAACATATAAGTTTGTTATTTAGTGCAATCCCAAACTATCGATTCCAACTGCATCAACCATTTGTTCATCAATCGACCCCAAACCATTTTTATTCCCAGCGAAACATCATAGTAGTCAAAATTGACTCCAATCGACTTCGCTTTTTAACAAATCAACTTTTGAAATCAACAATCAAATTGCTTCATCTGTTCGTTATCAATAACTCGTGAACTAATCCTCAAACCATCGAAATTACTCTTCCAAGCTTTCGATCCCAAAAAAATTCGTCGCTTTTCATTCATCAACACAAATACCATCGAAATCAAATACTTAACTCAAACCAAATACAACTACAATCAAAATCGAAATCGATTCTAGCATATGCATTAATTTTGACTTTTCATTCACCAGTCGTATCTGTTCTTGAATGGTTCAGCATAATCATTGAGAATCACAAACAAATACTCGAATTCAAATTGCTAGACCTCCAGTTCCATTTTCGAATCCATCATCTCCAAAACATCCCTATCGATTTTGAACAAACAACAATCAAAAATCGATTATTCAAACATCGATTTCCATTCACTTGATATCGAACACAAGCACTGTGCGATTTTTTAATTTTCCGGTCCATTTCGATTTCACCATTCCAACTAATTTCGACTCCTTTTGATTCCATTACTCAATCAGACTTTTGATTCAAAATCGGTTAACACACACTCAATTCTGTGATTCGATTTAGAACTTCAACCACATACGATTCAAACATAAGATACGAACATTCAAAGTCAAACAAAATCAGTTAGACTTCAAACAACGATGCTTTTGAATCAGTCAATGAATAGAAATCAAATCCCATCGATCTCAAAATTCTTTTGATTCATCAAGAAATCATTCGATTTTGACTTTGACTTTGTTGAATCAAAATCCGAAATACGAGAACGCAAGACAACGAGACTAAGAAAATGAAGAATGAACTGATATCAAGTTGGACTCAGTGGATTGATAAATTGAAATGTCAAGATTGGGGCTCATGATGAACAGTAATGGACATTTGACTTTGGGCTCAATTTTCGAATGATGATATAAGAAGAACAGTAAACGAATTTTGAGTTTGAAAAAAAAATGTTGTATGAACAGTGAATATTTCGAACTTGGGTAAAAAGATTGATTTCGAAATTAAAAAGAAATTGTGATAATATGATTTTGATTTTGGATTGATCTAAACAAAAAATAATTGGATCAACAATGGGATTTGAAACAAAATAGATCCAATGAGACAAAGCGATCAAAAATGAAAAACACAAAATACGAATCGAAATCATGGACATTTTGGAATCCATTTGAAAATTTGAGATACATTTTTGACGATCCGAGTTCCATTTGCAACGAACGAATAAAATTCGGAAGATCTTGGTTCTTTTGTTGGAACGAGAAAATCTCCAATTTGAACATTGTACCACCCATTATGCGAGATGTACAACTCGTTCTTCGTGTTCTTCGTCGATCCAAGAACATCTTCAAAAGAACCTCCAACACTCTTGAGTTTTCACTTCAAATTCAATGCAACACTTGGAGATTGTTGCTTTGGAACCCAAATTTGATTCACGGATTTCGGCTTCACAAAATTTGACGATTTTTGTGAGTAAACCCACTTGTTTTTACGATTAATCTTCTTCTTTTTCTTTCTCATCTTATTGAATCTTGAAGACTTGATTTCATGAACAAACCCACTTTCCACAACTTCAACTTTTTGAGTTGAATCAAATCTTTTGGAGTTTGATACTTGTGAATTTCTTGGATCACCGACTTCCAATCAGAAATCATTCCTTCAAACGAATCACAAGAACACAAAATATCATCGGTTTGAACTCCAATCGAGCAAAAAACTTTTTCATCATGAGAATAAACTTGAACACCTTTTTCTTGAACATCAAGAACATCTTCAACAAACTTAAGAGCCTGAAGATCACGTGGGTTTTCAACAAGATAAATATATATTTTATTAAACAAATCTCCTTCTTCACCTTCTTTTCGGTTATCACTACGAACTAACATGATAATGAAAAGATCATACAAGCATTCAATCTTTGAAAGTGGTTGAAATGTCAATCTTCCATGATCATCCTTCAAACCTCCATAAGAAATCAAAGTTTCTTGCGAAATCAACCCACTTAACACGAATCCATAGAATTGAAATTCGTTAACCTTGTATTTCACACCTTCAATGATTACAACCCAAGAATCATACTCCAAACGCACCATGATCACAAAAACTTGAAGATTTCCAGAGAGAGAAAGTGATTTTGAATAGGTTTTCTAGAGAGAGAAAGTAAAAATCACTTGAATTCTAGTGAAGAAAATCGAATTATGAATAGAATCAAAGATGAATTCGATTTCTAGTATCCAAAAACCCTCTAAATCATGAAGATCAAAGATCCAAAAATGAATCACCAAATCAAGAAAGCCATCAAGGATCAATTCTTGATCCAATCAAGAACACCCGCTCTGATACCAATTGTAGTGGTGTTGATTATGATGACATGTGCGGAATTAGAAAAGATGTAGTGAATCATCATACAAAATCAAGAACACATGGAGTAAATAAATCTGTGTAAGCTTATATTACATCTAGAAAGGATATACAAATGGGTTTGTACAAATTTCTCTCTCTAGTCTAACACTCCAAAATGATCATCCTAAATATGAGTGTCACTCACTTCCTATTTATAGGAAAGATAACTCATTTACACATCAATAAGGGTAAGCCACATCCAAGCGTGACTTTGCACCCTAACACCTTTTAGAGCTATCATTGACAACCGTGAATTGGAATCTCCTAAAAGCAGGACACATATCTTTATTCTTTCAATTTACCGAAATTCCATTTGCTTGTTAGATTAGTACTAGGCCCATTCTTATGATTTTGACAACTGATACTTTCCTTGAAATATATAATTCCAAACATAGTAAACCTTCAAAGGAGACATGTCACATTGGTAGATATGGTCCTCTTATTCTCTTTGAGAGCATCAAGGAACAAAAAGCAACAAGTTTTGTGTCCCACTTTTTGAAACCCATAATCAAGTGATTAATCTTGAACCTTGCCATGTTGCAGCTTCTCTATAATGTACCACAAACACATATACAAAGCAGCTTCTCTATAATGTACATTTATTAAAGATTTTTCACCATCACTTTTCTTCCCTTTGACATTTTCAGTTGGACAAAAAAAACTCCTCATGACTGCTTTGTGTGTGAGAAAAAGAATAGAAAACAAGGCTTTAACATTTCTTTTATCCTTTTGCAAATGTCCACCATGACCAAAAACCTTTTACTTTTAAGAGATCCATGATGACTGTTGATAGGACCCCTTTAGAGGGTTAGGCTCCAAGAACAGAGATTAGGAAGAGAAACAACTTTGGGGCAATTTTCTGTGTTTAATTCCAACTTCTAACGTTACAATTTAATGAAAAAACTAACTACTACTAAGATAGAAAATAGGATATGCATGCAAAACAGAAAATCATGAATGCTTGGGTGGAGCACCCTTTATTGACTCAGAAAGGAAGAACTAGTCTTCCTCCTAAAACCATGAAATATGCTTTGACTCCTTCTACGTGTTCAATCTAGAAAACGGGTTGGTCTTTTGGTGATTCTCTTGGGCCGACGTTTCCCCACTGGGCTTC
Organism: Lactuca virosa; assembly: GCF_052849685.1. Taxonomy (NCBI): domain Eukaryota; kingdom Viridiplantae; phylum Streptophyta; class Magnoliopsida; order Asterales; family Asteraceae; genus Lactuca; species Lactuca virosa. Next base: position 188,534,179 of record NC_136428.1, on the reverse strand, counting down.
CCAAGGTTGGACTAGCTGTAATGATCTCGTGGTCTGTATCAGTTGCCCCCTCCTTGATAGGGAGATCGTCCTCGAGCCCTTTGCAGGGGTGGTTCTTCAAAAGAAATCTCTGGTAGAGGTTTTGGTTCAGGACTTCCATAGGCTTGTCGTAATAAGGAAACGTGGAATACTGGATAGACTCGTGAGTCGGTTGGAACTGCCAAGCAATATGCTACAGATCCAATGCGTTCTAGGATCTTAAATGGGCCAAAAAATATTTAGCTCAATTTCTTTCAGTCTCGTGCTTATACTAGTTGTTGGCGATAGTCACGCAAGCGCAAGTAGACCATGTCTCAATCGTTGAATTGTTTGTCTATGCGGTGATGATTTTCTAAGTCTGCCATGTGTTGGTGGGCGCGACGTAAATTTTCTCTTAGAAGGGATCTTAGTCTGACCTGATCGGACAACGTGGCGTCTACTGCTATGTGCATGGATTGGCCCGGTTTGTATTGGTTGAGGTCTGGAATCTGTCGTACATATAGTGCTTGAAAGGGACTCATATTGATGGCGGAATGATGAGTGGTATTGTACCAGTATTCTACAAGGTACAAGTATGTGTTCCACGTGCTAGGCTCGTCACCGGAAAAAACACGTAAATAGTTTTGTAGGCATCTGTTGACAACTTCCGTTTGTCCATCTGATTAAGGGTGGTAGGTTGTGGAATACTTTAAGCAAGTTCCCAATTGTTTGAACATTTCTTTCCAAAAAGCACTGAGAAATAGGGGATCACGATCTGTAATGATGGTTTGTGGTAATCCATGAAGACGGTAGATGGTTTGTAGGAATAGAGTAGCCAATGTGCTTGCTGTGAATTTGGTGGGAAGTACGAGAAAATGGGCTAACTTGGAGACTCTATCAACCACGACCCATATGACCGTTTGTCCTCCTGAAGATTGTAACTGGGTGATAAAGTCCATTGAAATGTTGTTCCAGACATGTGTGGGTATGGGGATGGGATGAAGTAACCCATATGGTTTATGGGTGGGGTACTTCGTTTCTTGACAAGTCTTGCAATCACGAATAAAGAGCCGGACATCTGTCTTTAACTTGGGCCACTGAAAGATGGACGCGAGTCGGCGAATAGTTGTTGCCACACCGAATAGTAGACTAAGCCATCGTGAATGCATAAATTGTTGTCGTTATTCTTGGTCACCAAGGTAGCAACAAGTTTTTGACCTGCCTCTGTTTGGTAAAACATTCGGAGTTCTGTGACCCATGTTGGTTGAGCAGCGGATAGAGCTAGTAATTGAACATCTTCTCGTCGGCTAAGAGCGTCTGCTACCTTATTTTCTTTACCCGGCTTGTAAAAAAATTTAAAATCAAAACCGGCTTGTAAAAACATTTAAAAATTTAAAATTTTAAAATAAAAACCCGGACCACCTGGGATAGAAGATGTTTCAGGATTTGTTGGTCAGTGAAGATACGACACTTTCGGCCGAGTAGGTACTGTAGCCATTTTTTTACTGATTCGGTAATGGCAAATAATTCGCGGACAAACACTGATGAGTTTTGCATCCGGGGGCACATCTTTTTGCTATAGAAAACAGTTGGTTTGTCATCTTGGGACAAGACTGCACCGATGGCAATAGCGGAGTCATTTGTGGTAACGTTAAGGGTTGAGTTAAAGTTGCTAAGTGTGAGAGTAGCTAGTGATGACATAGTTGTTTTGAGGGTTTCGAACGTTGCTTGTGTTTCCGCTGGCCACGTGAACTGCTTGCTTTTGAGAATATCAGTGATTGGGGCTGCTAGTTGGGCGTAGTGGAGGACAAAGCGCCGGTAATACCCGGTGAGTCCAAGAAAGTCGCGTAGGGCAGTGAAGGATTAGGTGGCGGCCATGTCTATATATCATCTAGTTTCTCAGGGTCTGCTGACACCCCATTGGCAGAGATGATGTGGCCTAAGCAGGCGATTGTGGGCACCCCAAAGGTACACTTCGATTGCTTCGCATAAAACTTGTTCTTTTCTAATGTGTCCAGTACGTGTTGTAGGTGTTTGTAATGCAGTTCCATGGAGGGGTTGTACACCAATATGTCATCAAAGAAAATGAGTACGTATTGGCACAATACATTCCAGAATATGTCATTCATGGTTGCCTGGAATGTGGATGGTGCATTTGATAACCCAAAGGGCTTTACGAGGAATTCATAATGTCCATCGATGGTGCGAAAAGCTGTTTTGTGCATGTCGGATGATGTGACTCGGATTTGGTGGTACCCAGCTTGAAGGTCGATCTTGGAAAATATGGAAGCACAATGTAACTCATCGAGTAATTCATCAATGGTGGGGATTGGGAATCGATCTTTTATGGTGGTGGCGTTGAGAGCTCTATAGTCAACACAAAATCGCCATGTGTCATCCTTCTTTTTTACTAGTAGCATCGGAGACGAATAAGGGCTTTGACTCGGTTTGATTATCCCATCGATAAGCATTTCTGAAATCAACGATGTCATCACTTGCTTTTGATAATGTGGATATCTATAGGGTTTCACATTAACGGGTGCAACTCTAGGTATCGTTGGTATGTGGTGATCTTGGGATCGTGAGGGTGGTAGGGATTTGGGGTTAGTAAAGATTGAGGAGTACGTTTGAAGGAGATGGCATAGGGTAGGGTCGGTGATTGGTGTTAGTGGTTTAGGTGTTTTCTCTGGGTTGGGCTCATAGTGGAAGTATATGGCATGTAGGGAGGATATGCTTTCTTTACTGAGTATGGTTTTCAGTTGTGGTGTGGCTACCGAGTCGGAGTTGGGCTCCCCACGTAGGGTAATGGCCTTTGGGCCATGCTTGAAGGTGATTTAGGGAATGTCGAAGTCCGTTGATATGGGTCCTAGGGTACGCAACCATGCGACACCTAGAATAAGATCTGCACCTGCCACTGGTAAAATAAAAAAAGGAATCGTGAATGGAGTTTGGTCGAGTTCGACCTCCAGGTTTGGAAAGATACCGTCATATTTTATATAGTCGTCGTTGCCCACCATGACTGGGAATCCTGAGATGCTTTGACTCTCCAGTTTGAAGAAATAGACAATTCTAGGTTGAATGATATTATGAGTGCTACCATAATCGATCTAGACGGTGACTGGTCGATGGCCAATGTACCCCGTAAGGCGCAAGGCTTATGGAGATAAGAGGCCAAAGAAAGCTACGGTTGATAGAGAGAAGAACTGGTGGTATAGTGTTTTGGTGGCCTCTTTGTGCTGATGAAATGATTGATCGATGTCCTGGTCATCATTGTCAATGATTAGCATGAATTGTGGGGGGTTGCATTTATGGCCAGGAAAGTATTTCTCTGTGCACTTGAAACACAATCCTTCAGCTTTCCATTTTTGGAGTGCCTCTGCCGACAGGCGGGTGAAGGGCAGTGGTGTTTTGGTTGTAGATGGGGCGGGAAATATCCCTGTAGTGGGGGTAGTTTTAGTGGTGGAGAGGGTTGTAGGTGAAGGTGGGGTTGTGTAGCTGGAGGTTGCAGAAGGGTTATCGGTGTAGTTGCGATTGTAAGGAAAATGAGTTTGTGACATGCTTTACTTTTCCTCCACTAGTTTGGCTAGCCCGTATGCTTGGTTCAGGGAGGTGGGGTGGAGGAGTGCCAGTTCGTTCTGAATATCTTGGCGGAGGCCAGATAGAAAACAATTAAGGAAAGCATCTTTGTCGAGGCCGGTCACACGATTGCTTAACCTTTCGAAGTCTGCTTGGTATGAGGCAACGGTTGTTGTTTGGCGTAATTTGAACAAAGCTGCTTGGTGGTTCTCGTAAGTTGAGGGCCCAAAACGGAGCTCGAGAGCTCTACAAAACTCCTCCCAAGTTTTGATTAAGTCATTGGTGGCTTGGTGAAGTAAAAGATTAATAAGGCAAGGCGCTGGTATGGTCGTATAGCATAGTATTGAAAGTAATTGTTGGCTTGAAACATCCAATCGAGTCGATTAGTGCCATCAAAATTTGGTAGTGATATTTTAGGTGGTCTAGGTTGGTGATTAATGTGGGGAGGTTTGATTTCTGTTTTAGGGGGGTGGAATGATGATGATGGCTTTTCTGCAGGTTTTTTGAGGGTAGCGATGAGAGCACTGGTTTCTTCATATTGGGCAGTTAACTGTTTCATGATAATGTCCAGCTGTGCGTGGGTGGTAGATTGATTGGTTATGGAAGTGGTAACCAGTTGGGAGATGTTGTTGACCATGGTTGCCATGGAAGTTTCCAGTGTTGTCGTTTTATCAGGTTGTGCAGCTGAGGAAGATGACTCCGGTTTTGGAGGCATGGTGAGGACGAAACAATGAAAGCACCAAATGATAGGACCCCTTGAGAGAGTTAGGCTCCAAGAATAGAGATTAGGAAGAGAAACAACTTTGGGGAAATTTTATGTGTTTAATTCCAACTTCCAACGTTACAATTTAAAGAAAAACTAACTACTACTAAGCTAGAAAATAGGACATGCATGCAAAACAGAAAATCATGAATGTTTGGGTGGAGCACTACCTCCCTTATTGACTCAAAAAGGAAGAACTAGTCTTCCTCCTGTTAGCTAAAAAAAATAAAGACTGTAACTTTTAGCCTCATACCCATGTCAAAGGCTCAAAAACCTTTCGACTTCTCATACATAAAAAAAAAAAAAAAACAAAAAAAAACCATTATGTGGGCCTAGCTTATTGCTTTCCTAGTTCCAGTACGCATATTAAATAGAAACACACAAAAATTAAGGATGTACCAACTTTCTCTCCAGAAACTGACCGAAATACCCTTGTAGTCCTTTTAATACTTTGTGTTCATCTATTATAGTCCCAAACAAATTTTCCACCTTCTTAGAATGAAGAACTGTGACAACCGTCAAATTTCGGTCAATTCAAAGTCAACAAGTCAAACCGGTCAACTCCAATAACCCTTGTATGCTAGGGTTTACGTTATGTAATCACTATACAATTCGCTATTTTAATGAGAAATCATCATTTGGAAAGTTCATGTGTTTGATTTTCCTTAGCCTTAACAAGTTCTAAACAACGAACCAAAGCGATAAAACACTATTGCACAATCATCGGGGTTGTGTACGACACTAAAACACGGTTTAATGGGGTTTACGAACCTTGCGTTGTGAAGCCGGACACTCAAATTAATAACAAACGAAACCTCTCTAAATCGTTTTCACTCTATCTCTTTCTATTTGAAATCTCTCCCAAATCTCTCTCAAAAGTTACTTTAACTTTTTGTAATCATTTGGGTCATCTCGACCCTTAACCGGGTCAAAAATCGCTTGAAACGGGGTAAAAACGAGTAAAATAGCTTTAAGGATCCGAAACCGAAGCTTCTGGACCGAAGCCTCGCATCCGAAGCCTCGCATCCGAAGCCTCGCATCCGAGGCCTCTGATCCGAAGCCTCGCATCCGAAGGTCCGAAGCCTCGCATGACTTGGTCCGAAGGTCCGAAGGTCCGAAGGTCCGAAGTCTCGCAGACAGCTCCTTTTTACCGGTTTTTCGATTTCGACTTCGTTTTAACTCCGTTTTTCATTATTTTAACGTGAGATTTTCACCCAAAACTTTATTTTATAAACTAAGGCCCCAAAATATATAAATCTCCAGGGTTTTTATAAAATATATTAAAAGAATTGGTGATTGAACTAATTATTGAGGGAATATTTGCTTTTCCTTAATTTATGGCAAAAGCAAACCACTACCACCTCACTCTATGATTAGCCACTCTTTCCCACTACCCCTTGTCTCCTTAGTGGACCTTTACAGCCAATCTCCAGCTCTTCCCACGTTCTAAGAGCTGGAGGATTGATCCTCTCTCCTCATTCTCCATAAAACTCTTTCATTCTACACTTAGCAACCAAGAACACTCTCCAAAATTCTCTCATCTTTTCTCTTAACTTCAAGAACTTCAAGGCTTTCTCCAGGGATTTCTTTCTTCAATTAGTAAGTATCTTCATCATTCACATAATTATTAAACTCCATTCTACTCAAATCATTGATATCTTACACAAGTTCCATCTTATTCGGTGTTAGATTCTCGAATCATCAAGACATCTTCTTAGTGTTCTTGAGTTGAACACTTCCTCTCTCTCACTTTCATCTACTGAAACCACATAAGGTGAGTTCATACCCATACATTTACATGTTTTTCTTAAGTTTTAACGGGGGAATACAAGTAAAATCATCAAGAACACAATTAAACTTTTTCTAACAGATTGCATCAGAAAAGATGGACGTTAATCACGGACTGTTTTGGTCAACTTAAAAATTTTAGTTTTCAAAACTGTTTCAGGTGCAAGTAGTTCAAACTCTTAGCTTTAAAATGACTATTTGCACATCTCCAAATGATTTTTCTACAATTAATGGTGATTTTTACAAAACTGCCTGTCATTTCAGAGGCAAACCCGGACCAGTCTGTGATTATGAACCTTTTCACCTCTGTTAGAGATCACTAAAAATCATGATAAAATTTACTAACAAACTAGACTCATATTCCAAACTCTCAAAATTTGCGGATTTGGATTTAGAGCTTTGATGATTTTTCTATAAATTTTCTAAGAACGGTAACATAAACTGTTTTTAACGAAAAGTTGCTGTTAATTTCATTTCACCTTGTAACATGTTGAGCAAGGTGTATATCTTTATGTGATTATATGTTACTGCAATATATGACATTTTATCTTAATATTTAGACACACATCAGTTTACAAATGGATTTGGTCATAAAAAAATATAAAGAATAACAAGTGATTATAATCAAAGTACAATCGATACATTCAAACATTAAATAAACTATTTTGAATATAGTTTGCATACATTACCACGTACTACCCTTGGTTGATAAACTATAATAGGTATAGTTTATGATACATTACATAACACATACATTTAAAAAGGGTACATTTATACAAAGGATATTTTCATTAAGCAAGGTACGGCCATACGGTACCAAGTTTTCATAACACGTAATTCCGTTAATGACTTTGTGAGACATTTACTTCAAATTACCATTAAGTCCTGTATTGTAACCAGAGTCTCCTTGAGGGAGAGCGTGATACTTGTGTATAGATCTATATTGGGTTTGACAAACCCACACCTAAACTGCATGCAACAGTTAGACCGATAGGTCTGGGGTGACAAATGTCATAACATTTCCGACGCCTGAAGAACGTCGTTTTAGGCAACCTTGGTCATAGTATGGTTATAATAAACTCACATAAAGTATTAACAAACATTGGAATTTACGGGAACTTCATTAAAATTTAACGAGTTTATGTCGATTTAAACTTGCATTGTTTTACTATAAATATGACAAATTAATCTTCCATATAATTCCTCTGAAATGTTGGTTCCCTTGCTGTGAAAAGCCAACGAATACTTCTTTTGAATTCATCTTCCTTTGAGTTCTTTCATAAATAAATATGCTCTTGTACTTCTTCTAAATCTAGGTAGAGGCAACATTCCTTCTCTATAGCTGAAAAGTCTATTCTTTGCCAATATACCATATTGAACCACTGAAAAAGAGATAACCAAATTGTAGACTTGTCACATCTTCGACAAAGCTATACAAAGCAAATCCTCCAAAAATCTTTTGTGAATAAAAAAAATCACATAGGAAAGTCTTTTCCCATTTTTTAGAAAGAGAGAGACTACAAAAGTCTATGAGATTTGTAATTTCAGAGTTTCTCTCATTTGACAAAACTCAACAAGAGGACTTAGGAAGCCAAATAAAATTGGGTTTTGGAGCATACGTCACTCCTTCTGAATATTTTTGATTTGAGAGAGAAGCATTAGCTTTGAATATTTGAACTCTTCCCTTCTTCACAAAAGTCTTTTGATTACAACGCTTCTTTCTAACTTCTTTGCTTGGGTTTGATTCATATTGCAGAGATGAATACTTCGGAACCGATATTTGCTTCATCTGCCTTGGATTTGGAGATGGTTACCTTGGAACCCATACCTTCTTTCTCTGTGTGTGTTTCTACTTCATTTCCTTTGTGTGCTTTTCCCTATAAAAAGAGTTATTTAAACAAGAATATAAATCAAGAAGCTTACCAACATGAGATCTTTTGATGTTTTGGGATGGAGCTGGAGCTCGAGTCTTGACAATGTCAAAAGTCTTGGCGGTACGAACTGGAGTGGAAGTGTGAACTTTCTTGGCAACAAGACTTGACTTAGCAGCATGAGGTTTATCAGCATGAGCCTTGTTAGTGAAAGAGTTGTTGTGCTGTTCATCAGGGAGAAAACTAGGATTTGTAGATAAGGAACATTCATCAGGTACATCTTCTGTTTGAATAATTACAGATGAAATAAATTTCTTCTGAACATACTTTTCTTTAATCTTTACGTTCAGATTTGATATCTCCTTCTCCCTTTCAGCTAGAACTATCTTCAACACATCAGTATGTTAATGTTTCTAATGATGATTTTGTCCTTCAGGTCCAGTTCAGTGATGAAGAACATATATAGAGGTGCTTTTGGATCATACATTAGTTCAAGAAAACATAACAAAGGACTTTCATCAACTGCTCTTTTATTTTTTAATCTATATTTTTTGTTCTTCATCATCAAGAACATTCGTATCGTTGTTGATCTACCCCCCCCCCCAAACTTAAAAATTCTTCTCTCATCTAAGAGACTTTAAAAGGACTAAACATACTAGATGCAGTTAAATAATACCAAAGATAAGAAAACATAAAATACTTTCTCTATTCTTCATATACGGATGATTCTTCAAGATATATTCTTCTCCTTCTGCTTCTTCTGACTTTTGAGTTTCTGAATAATGAATGAAATTCTGAATCATCAATAGATCCTAGAGCGAATGTTCTGCTCTAATACCACTTGATGGCCCCAAACCCTAATACTTGTGTATGAATCTAAAAGAAACGTGGAATAACAACACAAGTATTTGAAAAATAATAAGCAATATTATTTATCGGGTTTTTCACAATAAACATTTCTCTCACAAAGAGAAAGAGTACAATCTAAGAACTCACCAAGAACTCTTAGATCTATATCTACAGAAACTCTAACTCTCATAATACAATACAAATCATTTTAATGATAGAGTCTGGTATATATATTAGTCTAAACCTAGGAATTAAGAATTCGGTATATTCACCAGATCTTCGGTTATATCAAATCCATGATTTGATGGGATTGATTCTTCAACGATAAATGCAGATTTGGAATATAAGGTATGGATCAGATCAATTCTTCATAATACTTCTTCACCAAGTAATTATGATCCTCTCCAAATTTGGACATCAGCATTAGCACAACATACGTTAATAAGGAGCCTCAGTGTCAGGGAGTCAAGTTCATCAACATCATCTTTAGCATCAGCGTATCAGTGTTCAACGTATTAGCTGATCAGTGTGTCATCATTGTAGAACCATCAGCATATGGACACACTAATCAGTTTTTTGGGAATGGTTTCATCATGCTTTTGGTCCTGATAGAGTCTTGAGGGTCTTATGCTCATCATGGGATGAAATTCAGTCTTCGACATATGAACTTCCATCAACATATCTTCATATTAACTATATAACCAAACTCTGACATAACAGCTTGTCTAAGTTGTATTATTTACACTTACTTAGACAATATTGGCTGTCTACAATGAGTAGATAAACTATAACTATAATGTATATATTTTACATCATCAAATCTATATAAATACATGAGCCAACAGAAACCTCTACTGATGTCAATTCACTATTAAGCTAAGATGATAGGACACATGCTACAAGGATTAAATAGTATTAGAATATTAGGTTAAACTCTATGTTGTGGCTCTTATATGAGTCCAACCATTGTAGTGTAAGACCTTACAGTCGAAATATTGTTTAATCTTTGTTGCATGTGATTGTATTCACGACATATGTAGTGGGCATAGGTGTAAGTTTCTTCTGCAACTGATAGCAGAGAGGGAGAGATAGGAATCCTAAGAGAGACTATGCAGTATTTAGTACGATAAGTGCCATGTTTAACGATATTTATAGGAATCATTATAAGAATGTAACTTAGAGGATCCAGGATTCTTGAGGAAAGTACGGATAGGTGAGGAATGTAGTATTATGCATGTGCTACTGAACGCATAGGATCCATACTCGAATCAAGGAAAGTCACGAGCATTCTAAGGAGATTTTATTTTCTGATAGTTTATATATTTAACTTTCTGTATAGTGGTCACTCATAGAGGAGGTTCTTTTTATTGTTCGGGTTCCAGTTCAGGCTCTGGAACTGAACCAATTAATGAGAGGATATAGGAGTTCATCTTGTTAGAGATCACTCGTAGTACTTTAGATCTGACTCTTTTTATCTTCGGTATGATCAAGGAAGGCATCATGGAGATTTTGGAGGATCGTTTGGGCACATTCTGTACCGAGATGTTGGCTACTGTGGGAGCACACACACTTACCTTCTAAGAGTTTTGTGCCTGTGGGGCTCTTGAGTTCTTCGGGGAGAAATACCTCATTGTTAGCAGGTGGTGGTTAGCGGATATCGTGAACGCCTTTCGAACGAGCTTCTGCCCAGAGGCGTCGAAGGTTAGATTTGCATCCTGTCTACCGAAGGATAGAACTCATGATTGGTGGGAGGAGGTAGGTCATGCTTTGGAGGGTGAGTTCATTGAGGCGTTGACTAGGGATGATTTGGTGGTCAGGTTTATGGCGGAGCTTACACCCGCTATTGAGGCATTGACTTAGGATGATTTAGTTATATAGTATGTTGCAGATGAGAAGATGAAGAATATGAGATACCATGATATGCCGAGGGATGAAATTCGATAGTTTGTGAGTATGTCCAGCTGTAGGACCTTGGAAGAAAAGGTTACTAGAGCCTGAGAATGGGATATTGATTTGGAGATTCTGAGGAAGCGGAAGCCAGTTTAGACTCAGAAAATGGAGGGATCAACAAAGATTCCTAATACTTTTTACTCGCGGTAGAGAGGCCAGCAAGGGCAAAGCCGTTGCGGCAAGGTTGACAAGGTCGATGACGGGGACTGTAGAGCAAGTAGATCGGGTTGTTTTACGTGTGGTCAGACTGGACATTTTGGTAGGGATTTCCCTCATGGAGCATTAAGGAAGATTTCCCAAGGTTGACGGAAGGAGCGGTTACAGCACCTGCTCCAGCTATATTGTGAGGATCACTGATTGCCACCAAGGCAAGAGGGAGGTGCCAGTTATAAGTAGTCGAGTGTTTGAGTTGGCAGCTTAGGGGGCCTATGTAACACCTGATGTGGTTACCGGTATGTATCTTCTACGTACTCTTTTTTTCTTTATTATTTATGCTTATGTATTATGTCCTTCTGTTTATGGATTTTCATAGTGAGCGGATTATCAGCTTTAGTTCTTTATGATTCGGGCCTACCCGATCATTCATTTCTCTTGCGCTCAGCAAGAGATTTGGTGACACTACTTGAGAGCTAGATTATCTGTTGGAGCTGGAGATCAACGACGATTGTCTGATGACAGTTTTGAAGGTTCCTCGGGGTTTGTGTTCTTAAGTTATTTGGTGAGAAGTATCTGATTGATCTGGTTTTTATTCCTTTGTGTGAGAACAAGATTATTGAGGGTATGGATTGGTTGAGGCCTAATGAGGACATGATTCATTGTTGTCACTAGTTAGTGAGAGTTCGTACCCCTAGTGGGGGAGAACTGGTTATACATGAAAAGGGTGCTCAGCATGGACCGACTCTCTGTTCACCTACGAGAGCTAGGATATATCTTCAGCAGGGATGTTCTGGATTTTTGGCCTTGTGAGAAATACTCGAGTAGAGGGGAATAAGACTATTGATGATGTTCCCGTTGTTCAAGATTACACCGATGTGATCCTTGAGTTTTTTTTTGGGAGTGCCTCCCAAGAGGTATGTTGAGTTCCAGATTGATTTTGGTTCCGGGTGCAGCTCTGATAGCCAAAGCACCGTATCGTTTAGCACCACCACAGATGCAGGAGTTGTCTACACAGCTGCAAGAGCTATCACGAAAGAGGTTCATCAGGCCAAGTAATTCACCATAGGGAGAACCAATCTTGTTTGTGAAGAGTAAGGACGGTTCTCACAGGATGTGCATTGGTTATCGGGAGCTGAAGATGCTTACGGTGAAGAACCTTACCCACTCCTGAGGATCAATGATTTCTTATATCAGCTTCAGGGTGAATCTTGGTTCTCCATGATTGATTTGAGGTCATGTTATCATCAAATGACGGTCAGGGAAGAGGATATGTGGAAGAGTTCTTTCAGGACACGTTATGGTCGTTACGAGTTTGTGGCGATTCCTTTCGGACACACCAATGCCCCTGTAGTGTTCATGGATCTCATGAACCAAGTGTGTAGACCGATGTTGGATCGGTCTGTGATTATGTTTATTGATGGTATTTTCATATATTCTAATGCCAAGGAGCAGCATTAGGATCACTTACGAGAGGTTCTAGAGATTTTGAGGTAAGAGAGGATGTATGTCAAATTCTCCAAGTGTGAATTCTGGTTATGCGAGGTGTAGTTTTTGCGGCACCTTGTTAACCAGAAAAGTATATTAGTTGATCCGGACAATGTCAAGGTCATGATACAGTGGGAGGTTCCAAGGTCTCCATCTAACATCCAGAGTTTCCTAGAATTAATGGGTTATTATCGGAGGTTCATTCAGGATTTGTCTGAGATTGTTGTTCCATTGACTCATGTGAAGAAGAAGACAGTCACTATCCATCGGGGGCCTGACTAGCAGGCGGCAATTGAGACCATGAGGTAGAACTTGTGTGAGGCGCCAATTTTGACTCTACCCAAGGGTGTGGGTGACTTTATTTTTTACTATGATGCTTCGATCACGATTTTGGGTGTAATACTTATGTAGAGGGGTCATGTGATTATATATGCTTCGAGGTAGCTGAAGCCTCATGAGGTGAATTACTCTATGCATGATTTGGAGTTGGGGGTTGTGGTTTTCTCCCTAAAGATTTGGCGAAATTATATTTATGGGGTTCGTTGTACCATTTTATTGGACCACAAGAGTTTGCCACATTTGATGGATCAACCGAATCTGGACATGAGGTAGCATAGGTGGCTCGATGTAGTGAAGGAATACGATTGTGAGATTTTGCATCACCCTGGGAAGGCCAATGTGGTGGCTAATGCACTGAGTTGGAAGACGACTGGTGCACCTATTCGAGATCTATGTCTGCGAATGATAGTTGTTACTCCACTTTTGGAGCAGATCAGAGGGTCTTAGGTTGAGGTTATGAAGTAGACGCATCGGAAAAGTGAGCGAATCATGGGTCAGGTCACCTCTTTTGGTTATGATAGTCAAGGTTTGTTGACTATGCATAGGAGGATTTGGGTTCCATATCTAGGTGGGTGATAACAAACTTTGATGGTGGATTCTCACAAATCGAAGTTTTCGATCCATCCGGGAGAGACGAATATGTATCGGGATCTCAGACTTGATTATTGATAGCCCTGCATGAAGCAAGATATGGATTGGTATGTGGAGAGATGCTTGACTAGTCAAAAATTCATTGTGGAACATCAGAGGCCACATGGCAAGTTACAATCATTGTACATTCCCATGTGGAAATGGGAGCATATCGATGTGGATTTCATTAACAAGCTACTGAGGATGGCGCTTGGTGTGGAATCGCTTTAGGTCATCATGGATAGGCTGAAAAAAAGTGTGCATTTCGTTCCTATATAGGATAGTATCTCTGTGGAGAAGCTGAATGATATCTACATCCATGAGGTTGTTGCGCGACACGGAATACCGGTTTTAGTGATTTTGGATCGATGAACACCCCTAGACCGACGAACAGATTGATCAGACTATATAGACTCCCGAGGATATGCTTCGGGCATGTGTATTGGATTTTGTTGGGAGTTGCGATATGTATCTTCTACTGGCCGAGTTCTCCTACAACAACCATTACCATTTAAGTATCGATCGACCTCCATTTCAGATGCTTTATGGGAGGAAATATCGGACAACGACTTGTTCGGGCTACGTCGGATATCAACTTGTAGGGAGTATTGAGGTAGTACTCATGACTACCAAGTTGATTCAACATGTTTACGGGAGGCTACAGACCGTATAGAGTCATCAGAAGAGTTACACTGATCAGAGACATTCTGAGCTCGTGTTTTAGGTCGGAGATTTTGTGCTCTATAAGGTGTCACCATGGAAGGGTGTCATCTGATTCTGGAAGCAGGGTAGGTTGGGCCCCAGATTCATTGGTCATTTTAGATTTATTTCCCGAGTGGGCAAGATTACTTATTAATTCAATCTTCCCATTGAGCTCCATTAGATCCATAGCACCTTTCATGTCTCTCAGCTGCAGAAGTGTTTGGTTGACGATTCCATAATGGTTCCCTTGGACGACATTCAGGTTGGTGAGCGCCTAAATTATGTAGAGAGACCGGTTGTGATTCTCGACAGGAACATGGAATCCTTGTGCAACAAGGTAGTGGGTTTGGTGAAGGTGAAATGGTAGCACCGGAAGGATTCGAATGGGACATGGGAACCCGTGGAGGTGATGAGGGCTACCTAAAGTTATTTGTAGTAGCGGACTTCGAGGATGAAGTCTAATTCAAGTGGGGGAGATTTGTAACATCCGGAATTCCAGGAATATCTAATTTACAAATTATTTATGTGTCTTAATGGCTACAACATGGGAAAGGTGCCCCACAACGTGACATCGCCGTAGTGATCGCGATCATTTTTGTACCCCATGACGTGGCAAGTATTACGCCACGATATGGCGACCATCTAAAGGCAAAACCCCTAATTTTTCGGGCTTCAGGCCCTATTTAAGGAACATGAGAGCTAGGTTTTGCACACCCTCAGCCTCCAACACCTCCCTTTCAAACCTTAATCAAATTTCGCCTCCATAGTTGAGTTACGGAAGTTCTTGTTGGTGTTTTTGGTATCTTGTAGGAGAATGGAACTCTCTTGGAGCATAGATTCAACTTGCAAGCCTCATCATCATCTTCTAGCACATTTCCGGACCATTGTAAGTGATTAAGATCCATGCTTTATGTTGCATTCTTCTAGATCTTGGTTCCTTGTCCCTTTTGCCTTCATGTTGTGGTAGTTTGGAGGAATGTATTCAACAAAGTTGGCAAGTTTATGGATCCTTGAGGTCCTATTGGGGTTATATTTTCCAAATCAATAGTTTTATGGTGTCTTTAGTCTCATGATAAGTTTGTGTTTATTTTTTCCATGTTTTTGACCTTGTTTAAAAGATTATGCTTGGTTCACAATACTTGTTTGTCTTTGTGACTTGCAGGGAAGGCCATGGTTGATCATAGCAGAAAGGCAATAGTTGGGTTATAATCTGGAAGTGATTGTAAGACTATGGATGAATCATAACATTCACATATGGTTGAAATACACCCCTAGGGCTAGACCCACTGATATGTGTGGTTTGTGGTATTTTGGGGAACTCACTAAGTTTTGTGCTTATGGTTTTTATGTTTAACATTTCACGGACCTTCAGTTAAAAGGGAAGAGTTTGGCATGACCGCATTGCATACTCTGGAGTTTATTCTGCATTATCTTTTCTGATTTATCACAGATGTTTTGAGAATACATTATACACTCTGATTATCTTTTGAATCAAGTGAATGAATGATTTGGTTTTGGTTGCTTAAAATGAAATTTTACTTGGTATTTTGGGATGTTACAATTAAAAATTGTGTTTATGGGTCCTAGCCTTAGATATTAAATTAGGTTAACATATTAAGGATTGAACCGAATTCTTTAAACATTCTCTCTTAGGTTACATGGAAATCCACTTGCACCTCCTCGCTTACTTTTTGAATTCTAGCTTCTCTAATGTTCACCATCGGGAAAAGCTCATTTGTTATAGAATCTTCTTCAATAGGAATGGTGTCCAGAATGAGCATATCCAGCGCATCAATAATGCGTCAACTTTGAAGAACATGTTATTCCCGTAAACATGTAGACTTGTCAAAAAAAGGTCTCTTGCATCATTATGTCTATATCCTTGATGTTCCAAAGGGATCTTTTGTGAATGTGTCTGCATATGAAATGAATTTGCAATTAAGTGAAATGTTTCACCAAAAGGGAAGGCAACGGTGATTTGAAAATCATCAAAACTTCCTAATTGCATGCAAGCTAAAACGAAATAGTTTTGTATGTGCTCAGTGAGATCTACATAGACAAACTGCAGAATCTCAATGTCGTCGCTGGGAAGAGTCATTTCAATAGATCTTGTCCTTGGATATTTCAATAGTTCTTATGATAATTTCGACTTGATTTATCATATGAATAATATGGACAAAAATACTGATGGAATTCTTAAACCTTCTCCAAACTGAGGAAACTAGATTGATCAGATTTCTTATCCACTGGCAGTTATCATATTTCATAACATTGACATAAAGACGTGGGAATGTTAGAATCCTATATGGAAAGGAACGATTTTGGTTGGAACTTCCCATTATGAAGGAAACGAAGCTGCCCCATAGGATTCTAACATTCCCACTTCTTTTTACATGTATTTGGGGCAGCTTCATTTCGTATGAACCTAAATGCAACCATGATTCAAAAAATGCAAGTTACGATTTATGCAATGACAAGGATCATAGGAAATGAAGTTTCCCTAAATACATGTAAAATCTTGGAGATGGTAAAGTCAATTGTTTGAGTCTACATCAAGTACTTGAATAATAAAACTCTAAATACTTCCAATTCATGGATCTATAGGAAACAATGAAGTTTTAAGCATCAAGAGCTAAACCTAATCATTGGAATGGATGAAAGTTGCATGTCTCAATGAATGAGGATTTTGAGCTTGTGTTTGGTAATGGAGTTAGGATAAACCTAGTTAATTCTTATTACTCTTCAGAGACGTCTAGAAACCAAAATTTCATTCTTTTCGTTGTATAAACATGAATATTAATTTCATTTGATAATGAAATTGTGATATTTTAGTTTATAAAGATGGTTGCTTTACGTTGAAAACACCTTCCTCCTATTGGCATTCATGAAATAGTAGTTTTTGTTTCTAATATAAGTAAGCTTAACTTAAATATTGATTCCTCTAATAGTTTAGATAAGAACATGCTTGTGAAATAATCGCCTTGGACACATAAGTAAGAATGAACGAACTTGGAATCATTCGACCTAGGGTTGGAAGATGTATGTGAATCTTGTTTGTTGGCAAGATAAATTTCTCAGCATTCACATGGATATGTAAATAAGGTGGAGGATTGTTGGATCTTGTATGCCCTAATCTGTGTGGACCCTTCAGATCCACCACAAGGGACGTCAAACAACACTACATCGTCTTTACTGATATTTTTAGTAAATGTGATTGTTTTTATATGATTAAGCATAAGTCAGACACTTTGAAAAGGTCTCAGAGTATATCAGTACAAAATAGGGAATCGATTGGGCATGAAGATAAAGGGTATTGAATCCAAAAGGAAAAGAGAATGCCTTAGTATCGAGTTTAATGATCATCATAGAGTTTGAGGAATACATTCCTAGTCGGATCCTCTAAGAACATTGTAGTATAATGGTGTTGCTAAAATAAGAATCGAATGATATATGGTTCGATCTATGATGAATCGTGTTTCACTACCATTTATGTTTTTAGGGAATATACACTTGAAATAGTAGAGCATTTTGAACCTTGTAACCAACTAAATAGGTTTTGAATACACCTCATTAAATATGGAGTTGAAAAGATCCCTCACATTTAGGTAATGTGCTATAAGTCCTTTCGTTAGACGACAAACCAACAACCAACATGAATCGAGATTTGAGAGGTGTTACATTGTTGGGTATTCACTAAATACTTTTGATATATGTGGTGCTTATAGCTCAAAAGGAATGTTCTTTAAGATAAAGAATATATACATATCAATAAGATAGTGGGATCCATATCGACTTTAAAGAAATTTGAGATATGACTAAAAATAAACCTATAGTTGGAACTAGCTCTCAACTTGAGGTTGAAATATCGGTTGAGTCAAATGACATTGCCTTACCTCTTCACATATCTAGTAGAGTTAGAGCACCTCCCGAGTTTTATGAGTTTCATCTAACTGTGTAAGGAGACACGTTGATTAGTGATAAAACATTGATCAATTTGTATTGGGCTAATAGCTACTAGAGACCACTGGCAGGACTTGAGACTTCTAGTGAAAAGAGTTAAGGATATCAAAATTCAATCCATATAGGATAACCAACATTGAAATTCATTAACCCAAAGCCTAGTCTAATGACAGTGCGTTGCAATTAGATCTTCAGTGTGAAGACTAACATGGATAGGAATGTACAAACATTAAAATCGTGGATAGTGGAAGAGGGTTTCACTCAAACTCAAGAAATTGATTATGATGAAACATTCTCACTAGTAGCTGAGAAAAATGTCTATTTGGTTATTTATTACCATTGTTGCCCTCTTAGATTTAAAAATTTGGTAAAGTGGTTGTTTAAACGATTTTCATTAATAGGAAATTTTTGAAGGATGAATGACGCATTCAAAAAGAATTTAAACATACAAAATATCCAAATGAGGTGTGTAAGCTTGACAAGTCTATTCATAGATTTTCAAAAGTATCATGTGGCAAGAATTTATGTTTCCATGAGAAGAGTTAAAGAGTACAGTCTTTCTAGAAGTCTAGATGACTCTGGAGAACATGTCAAAGCTAGTGGGAATGTCGTTATCTTCCAGGTATTGCATGATGATGAGAATACTACTCATAGGAAACATTGTCTCTAAGTTCCAAAGTGCAAAAGCTCAGGAATTGTTTTGTTGCGATAGACATGGGGAAGCGACATTGGTACTTGGACTTTGGATCTAAAAGTGTTGATCGAAATGATCAATAGGCCTCAGTCAAAGAACAATTTATTGAAAGGTTTTAACATAGAAAATTCCAAGAAAGGAATTGCTCATATCATCGTAGCAAGGATTTGAGTGAATCTTGAAGTTTTTTTATTCTAGTCATAGGATGAGTCGAGTCCCATATGCTTCGGATATAGGATCGATCTTATATGATATGATAGGTGCTTGTTAGATGTCTCAGACGTTTTGAGCATCATGAGATTGTATCAGACATTAGCTCAACTGAGTCACTAGACAACTGTTAAGAACATTCTAAGGTATTGAGAAATACTAAGGACTAGCTGCTTATAGAGAGTAGATAACATGATTAAGAAAAAATATGTAACATAAATTTTTAGGGATGAATCTAAGTCATAGTATAAATGGACATTTATTTTGAATTGTAGTGCGATAACATGAATGATTTCATGTCAGAGATGGTGGTAGACTCAGCTTTTGCGTCAGATTACATTAATGCAAATGAAGTATCCAAGGAGCATACCTGGAATAGAAAAAATTCATGGTTGACTTTGAAATTGTTTTGAGTAACAAATTGTCATTAGAAATATTTTGTGAAGGTGTAGTCGTGTTGACTAATGTTCCTTGAGACCATAGAAGATAAATGAATAGAAGGAGGAAATTCCACTACATACAATAAAAGGGATGAGGATGGAGGTCAAGTTGTGAAGTGAGTATCTTACTGATGATTTTTTCACAATAGTGGTGACCAAAGAAAACATGATATACATGGTGAAGGAATATGCATGAGAAATAATTGACAAGTTTAGTTGTTAAGTCAATTTCCACGAAACGTTCAAAAAATCAATAAATTTGTAAATGTATGGTGACTAGATAATATGGAATTATTTATATTCAAAGAGTATGATACCATAGACAATTACCTTTTCATTTTGTTTCATTTAGCATGTTTCACTTCCTTAATATTAATTTATTCGAAATGCCATAGTCAGTCATACTTTTGGGAGTAGTATTGATTTAATATTTTCTTTGAATATTTGTAGCTTGCTCATGGTGATTGGACATTGCATAGGGATTCCTATAATATTCATGAATACTTGAAAAATAGGGATTTTAAGTATTGATTAAACACGCGCTTAGAGATTACTTTATGTATTCAACCATGAGTAATTCTATGACGATATTATCATATATTCTTGAAACATAGATACATAAGTAATAGTATGCAAGTCTGTTATGTATTGGTTTTTCGCCAACGTATATGTAACTGGATGTTATATAATGTAATTACATGTATGGTATGGTGAGTAAAGGGTATGATTATATAGTCAAAGTTTGTTCGTTCCTTTTTCCTTAATTGGAAAAGTGATATCTTTGGGCTCCTTGATCATATGAATTTCATATTCATTCCAAAGCCTTTTCTGGACTACCTTAATGTGTTCGATTTGTAGTCTGAATCTAGTCATCATAAATGAGAAATGGATAAACAGAATCTTGGACCGTGAGATTGATTCATATCAATGTCTTGTGTTCATATGATATCTTGTATAACGAAGGAGTAGCTGATCACTTATCTTAGGGCCAACTTTTGTTAATCAGAGTTTGGTAGTGGCTTTGAAAAGCACTATTTACACGTTATTCAAAATCTATACTTGCAATTGTAGTCGATGACTTATCCAAGTGGGAGAATATTGGATTAAGGTGTCTAAGGTTGTAACTAAATTGGTATAATCTTAGTGAATAAAAGTAAAGTCCTTTTTAGGTTACCCTAATAAGCAGAAATAGATAGAATTGATATTAGGAGAGAGATAAAATGATTTGTTTATATATTATATGATTAATATATTAATTAGAAATAGTTAATAACTAGTTTTGAATTAATTAGAAATGGTTGGAATTAATTAAGTATTGATCGGAGTCAATCTAAGATTAATTCGAGATTAATTATGATTAATTAAAGTTGCAAGAGGTGAATTGTAGTGTTTAATAATTGAACAAAAGAAGCAATTTTAAAACCCTCAATGAGCACGGATGCTTTTGAAGGGTTTCTAGGGTTTCTAGAAGCCTAATATAGCTGATAAGGATAACTGCCTTGAATATATAAAATCTGATTATTTTGTTATTCAAATCAAGGTTTATCATTGAGATCCCCTAACTATAAATAAGACCTCTTGGACTCAAATTTTTGTGGTTACGCTTCCAAGAAGGATTAAATTGAATTACATCTTCTCTCCTCACTTATCTTCAAGTTCTAGTGTTCTAGGGTTTTAGGTGTGAACTGTTAGAAGCATCCGCACTATTGGTGCTTTCTTTGCAACAGAGATTTAAAGAGAGTTATTTTCATTGTTCGATTAATGGAAGAAGGTATGTATTCTAACAATATGAATTTCGATATTATATATGTTAGATGATTGTTTCATAAGTATGTTGCTATAACTTGAGAAAATGCCATAGAGTTCTTGGTTGCATGGACCCATAATTGTTTATGTTAAAATCCCCTATGTAAATGATTTTATAAGATAGAAAACCATTTACATTAAAACCTCTTAGGAAATAAATTATGTAGCCCTTGATTTTAACAATGATAGTGTGGTTAGGGGATTAGAGCTTCGTCAGCTGATACACCACTTCAACCTTCATCATCTGCATCTGATTTCTCATTCGTCTCCGCCGATTTCAATAACATGAGTTTATGATTTATACTTCTTCTTTTTTCTCCGATTTCTTCTTTTCCTTTATAAATTTTTATGTTCTGTTACTATGTTTTTATTATGTTATTTTACTATGTTTTGAAGGTGTCTAAGGTCCTTAAAGTGGGTTTTTATATTTGTTAATGTCTTAATTCCTCTTCAACGCTGATAGCTAGTTTGTTAATTCAATTGGTTAGGAATTTAATTCATTTGTACAAAGCAATACATGGACCTAGAGCTAAAGGAAACTGATTTGCCTTCAAGTTAAGTTCATGTTAGGTTTATGTATATTGTTATGTTAATGTTAAAGAATTATTATTATAGATTATCACAATGTTGAATTTTTTGTCGCTAGATCATTAAAACAAACATTAAGATAAGTTGTTTGTTGAAATGCTCAAATAGAAAAAAATTAGTGGTATTAAATTATATTTTCCAAATTTGAAATGTCTTGGTATATTTGGAACTAAAATATAGTTTGAAATGAATTTAAAGCTTGTATGATTTCTTAACTATACAGACTTTTATATGTTTTTAAAAAAATTTATGACTAGATGATTCATACTAGAAAGTTCGGATTTTGATGTCAAGTTTCTCCAAAAGACTCAATACTCTCTGAAATTGTACTTCATGGGAATTATTAATGTAATTTCTAACGAATGTTTAATAGTAACTTGGACCGGGCATGCTTGTTTAACTGTTGTCGTGGACGTCTTTAACAAATAATAATTTCATTGTTTGGTTGCACTAATGGGTAGCACAGGAAAGCATGGTCGAATGTATAGGGACGCAACCTAAAAGTCAACGCCCCTTTGCGTAGAGCACATACTAGAAGCATTAATGAATGCAAGCTAGGGTAATAATTTCATTGTTTGGTTGCATTAATGAATCTTTGATTTTTGATCATCTAGGAATGTTTATGGTTTAAACTGATAAGATAGGGAGTATTTATATGCAAGCTAGAAGCATCAGACACATTTTTTTTTACATAAACATGATCTTGTTTTTCCTTCGAAGTTTGTTTTTTGAGTTCAATGAAGTACGATGTTATTTCGGATACAAAATTCAAAAACATGATCGTGTTTTAATGGACACACACGATCGTGTAAACACTATGAGGCCCTGGAAATCATTTTTGAACTATGAAAAGTTGCAAAGGTGAAGCACAATCACATGTCTAAAAGGTCGTCTAGACTTAAAAACACGCGTTTCAACCAATCTAACTTGGGTTCCAGCTTCTTCAGGTATTTTAGCTTGATCAAGCTCCAAATATCCAAGTTTGTTCCAAAGTAACGCGCCACTCGAAATATCTGAAAATGGCATAAAAACATGAGCAGCAGGGAAATTCTAACAAAATACATGTACATCAGGTTAACATTATTTAAACTAGTGCGTATGAAAAAAACATAAAATATAATGCAAAACACTAATAAAAACTATTATAAAATATTCATAAAATGGCATTTAACAATGCTTTTAGTTCTTAAAACCTTTCAGGGCTATGCATTAGTTAATTTAGCAGATGAGAAAAAAGATTCCTAAAATAATTGCCAAGAGCATTTGGCATTTGGTTTTTGTTTACAAGAATTTATGTATTGAAATGAGTATCGCGTTCTGTAATGAATTGATTAAATTAGTGTTCAATTGCATACTTTTTGATTAGTTAATAAACCATTATATGATGAACTAACATTTTGGTATGAATATTTGTTTTATTGATACTTATTTTTTTATTTATTTAGTAGGGCTTTATTTATACTATAGCATGATTTATTCTCCAAAATATCAAGCAAATAAGAAGGATGGATTTGAAAACAAAAACCTTGATATTGAGCTTTCTACAAAACCATAAATCATGACTTGAAATCACTCGTGATAGAATAAATTTTCAGTGTAATTAACGTTAGCTTTTGAATCATAAAATAAGTTTTCGGTGTAATTCATTTTAGCATCTGAATCAAAATTATATATGTTTTTTTGTGTATCTCAACATCATTAGTTCATTAAATTGATTGTGTTATCAATTTATTATGTTTATATTGGAATATATTATATTCATATTAGAATATAATATTAGAATATTAGAATATTAGAATATACTATATTAATAATGAAATATATTAATATAAGGTTGGGTAAACGATTTGGTTTCATAAGGTTCTCAGGTATAGGTATCCGTAATTATGATACCATGGTGAATCAATTGTGTGATGTGTGGTTTGGATACCACAAGTTATTTGTTGTTACTCCAAGATTTGATAAAATAGGTGTCTCTAATCACAATACCCATGTTTCTCTTACAAAAGATGGAAAAGATGCTCCCACAATGAAATCCTACGCTAGCATTGTTAAAGGGTCTTCTTCTGATAAACATCAGATGGATCAAGCTGTTGAAATATTAGACCTTCCTTCTGGGGATTTTTCAGTTGATAATCGACAACTTCCTTGTCGTGTCAAAGCTAGGGATTATTCTACGTTGTCTAACCTCCGAATGCTCTGCTTTGATGAAGGGTTTGACGAGTTTGACATTAGATATGTTGGAGGTCTTTGGGTTATGTTAGAATTCAAAAATAAAGACTCTTGTAAAAATAATTTATCTCGTGATGTGATGAACCATTGGATAGTCGAGAAATGTGAATGGAACAGGAATTTCGTGCCTCCGGAGAGAATCGTTTGGGTTGATGTTGAAGGACTACCCCTTCGTGCTTGGAGCAAAGATGCTTTTAGAAAAATCATTCCTAAATTGGGATGTATTGTTCACCTAGATGATAATTTAGGTGAAGACATATATAAGAATCGTTTATGTATCTTATCGCCCTTCCATGGAATCATTTCAGAAGTCATAAAGATCCGTGTAGACGGTGAGATATTCTCGGTTAGAATCAAAGAAGCGCTCGGGTGGACTCCAACTTTCTCTTCCGAATTTCCTAAAACTACGTTTGAAAATCATGTCACTAATGGACCATTTGGGGAAGATAATCCCATGCAAAATAAAGAAGGAGAATCAGAAGACCTATTTGGTATATATGAAACATTGGCAAACATGAGAGTTGAAGAGGTTGAAATTAATGAGAGAATGAGAGACAACCAATTTGAAGCTGAAAGTCAGCCCAAGGAAGATCTCGAAGCTACTCAGGCGCATTCCCAAAATTTCTCTCACAAAATAAATCTTAACAGAATCGGAAAACAGAAGAGTTTTTCTTCTGTTGCATGTACACCATCGGTGCAACAATCTGTGGAGAAGGACCGTCGGGCTCTTGATGCTGTCGCTGCCCCTTCTCCAAAATTTGATGCTGGCCCACCAACAGTAACTCCTGTTACAGCAGAAAATGTGCAGACCTCACCTAATGTCTCTCAACTGCTTCAACCATGGCAGCCCCTGTAGGCCAGGAACGTAGAGGACACCCACCGGTTGGATTTCTGGAGGATTTGGACATATGGCGGGTACTGATGTTTCAGAAGATAACTTAACACATCCCCCAGGTTTTTCTAATTTAATGGGGGAAGGGAATTTTTCACAAGGATCTTTTAATAATCTCTCATTCTTGAAAGAAATTCAAAAAACCTTGGATATTGGGCGATCTTTTGGTTATAATATGGATGGGTGTTTTGACCGGGTAAAAGAGATTGTTGAAGGTCACGAGGGTAGAAAAGTCTTTTAATGAATTGCCTTTCTATTAATATCCAAGGAGCTTGGGTTAGATCCTTAACCATTAAACATAAGGTGAACTTCTTAGCCATCCAAGAAACAAAACAGGAAAATATAGATCTCTCTATTGTTCGATCTTTTTGGGGAAATTCGTATTTTTCTCACGCTTTTGCACCATCTCGTGGAGTTTCGGTTGGTATTCTCTTGATTTGGGACCTGGATCGCTTTTCTAAGACACGGGAGATTATTTCTGACAATTTTGTTGCAATCGAGGGTGTTTGGTTGACTTCAGCTATTCGTATTCTTGTTGTCTCGGTGTATGCTCCGCAACCTGTTGAAGCCAAAAGAAAACTTTGGTTACATCTTCAGCAAATGATCACTTCTTTTGATGGTGAATGTGTGTTGATGGGGGACTTTAATGTGGTCCGTGATGAATCTGAAAGATTGGGTTCTCAATTTCAATCCACTCCTGCCACTAACTTCAATCAGTTCATTGATCATTGTGATCTGGTTGATATTTCTATCGGAGGCCCACACTTTACTTGGAGTGATAAGTGGGGATCCAAATTCAATAAACTTGATAGATTCCTAGTCACGAATAGTTTTTTTGATTATTTTCCTCATCTCACTGGCATGGTTCTAGAAAAAAATGTTCCAGATCACCGCCCGATTCTACTCTTGGAACATAATATTAATTTTGGTCCCACTCCGTTTCGTTTTTTCCACTCATGGTTCGATATGGACGGTTTAGATGATGTGGTTTGTAATTCCTGGGCTCAAATTCATGTGGGGGTGCTTCATGATAATCCTTGGATTATCTTTAAGAAAAAATTGCAAAACCTTAAAGCTAATATTCGTATTTGGAATGCTAATAATCGAAATGGGCTGAATTTAAAGAGAAAAAAATTGCAGGATCTTCTTGAGTCGATTGATGCTCAACTTATGATTGATGAAGGGTTAGCTACTCTTCGGGAACAAAAAATCACATTTCAAAAAGATATTTCTGACATCGATCATAGGAATCAGGTGGATTTAGCTCAAAAAGCTAAGGTTCGGTGGGGTATTGAAGGAGATGAGAACTCTGGTTATTTCCATAGTACTATTAACAGAAAAAGGCGTCAATTGACCATTCGAGGTGTGTTTAAAGACGGGGTGTGGATTGATGACCCTATTTTGGTCAAAGATGAATTTCGAGCATTCTACCAGTCTCTTTTTTCCAAACAAAGAGGAATTCGGCCTCCTACTCCAGGACCGGATGGTTTTTCTTTTCGGTTTATCAATCGTTATTGGGATCTTATAGAAGAAGATGTAGTTTCTTTTGTCATGCATTTTTTCTCTCATTCTTCTATTCCTAAAGGATGTAACGCTTCTTTCTTTACTGTTATCCGAAAAGTCCATGATCCGAAGACTGCTAGAGATTTCAGACCTATTAGTTTAATCGGTTGCCAATATAAAATCATTGGTAAACTTTTAGCTAATAGGTTAGCGGAGGTTATTGGTTCGGTTGTGAGCTTGGAGCAGTCTACTTTCATTAAAGGCAGACAAATTTTAGATGGGCCTTTTCTTCTTAATGAGGTGGTAGCTTGGTGTAAGGCCTCTAAAAATCCTCTTATGGTCTTTAAAGTGGATTTCGAAAAAACCTTTGATTCCCTCTCATGGGAATATCTTCATGAAATTATGGAGATTATGGGATTTGGTTCGACTTGGTGTCGTTGGATTATGGAGTTACTCTCATCTGCTAGGGCTTTTGTCCTTGTTAATGGATCCCCAACGCAGGAATTCCAGATACAAAGCGGGTTGAGACAGGGAGATCCACTCTCTCCCTTTCTCTTTATTCTTGCTATGGAAGGGTTACATGTTGCCCTTACTAGAGCTTATGAGTCTAATATTTTCAGGGGGATTTCTATTGGTGGCATTACTATCTCTCACCTTATGTATTCTTATGATGTAGTGTTGCTTTCTCCTTGGTCTTTGGAAAATGCTTCCCATATTGTTCATATTTTGCGATGTTTTTTCTTGGCTTCGGGTCTCAAAATTAATTTGCATAAAAGCAAACTAATTGGAGTGGGGGTTGGTTCTTCCCAAGTTGCGGCTACTGCTAATCAGATGGGATGTACTTCGGATTCCCTTCCTTTCATGCATCTTGGCATTCCGGTGGGCGAAAACATGTCTAGGGTCACTGCTGGGTCCTCCATTATAGATAGATTTCGAAATAGATTATCGGGTTGGAAGGCTAAAACCCTTTCTTTTGGTGGTAGATTGACTTTAATCAAGTCAGTATTGGGCTCTATTGGTAGTTACTTGATGTCGGTCTACCCTACTCCAGTCACGGTCCTCAGCCTATTGGAGTCCTTACGAGCCAGACTCTTTTGGAGTGCTGATTTGGATGACAGACGCATAAACTGGGTCAAGTGGGATAAAGTTTTGGCTCCTAAATCTAATGGTGGATTAGGTGTTGGGAGTTTGTTCTCGTTTAATAGATCAATGATGTTTCGTTGGCGGTGGAGATTTTATCACCATCCTGATCTCATTTGGGTGTGGGTTGTTAAAGCCATATATGGTTCTGATCGGCGTTGTGTTGATTTGAAACCCTTTAGGGCTGGATCAGGGCCTTGGAATAGTGTGATACGGATGTTAGTTCAACTCCGTGACCGTGGCTTAGACTTACATTCCCTCACTCGAATTCGTGTTGGTAATGGGTCTGCTACTTCTTTTTGGCATGATGTTTGGAAAGGAAATGGTCCTCTTGCGGTTGCTTTTCATAGGATTTTTTCCTTAGACAGTTACAAACAAGTGTGTGTTAGAGATCGTGTTTCTCTTGGATGGGGCGAAGAGAACTATCGCCGGTTGCCTAGAAGTGGAACTGAGCAATCTCAGTGGGACCAGTTCATGTTGTTGATGCAGAGTGTTCACCTCAATTCTAGTCCGGACAGATTAGGTTGTCTCTTTGACGCTTCAGACATTTTCTTAGTTGCTTCGGCTCGTGCTTTAATCGACAACATATTCCTTTCAGTGGACGGATTGGAAACTAGATGGAATAACTGGGTTCCCATTAAACTAAACGTTTTTATCTGGAGATTGTCCCTTCATAGCATTCCTACACGGGAGAGATTTTTTTATAGAGGTATTGAGGTGGATACGATTTTATGCCCCATTTGTCATAATGGAGTGGAAACTATTGAACATCTTTTCGTTGGATGTAGCGACTTGTGTGATATTTGGACCCGTATTGCTATTTGGTGGGACGTTCATCTCCCGAACCAAATTTCTGTTCTGACTTTACTTTCATGGGCGGACCATATTCCTCTACGAGGAGGACAACGGAAGGCGTTTGACGCCGTGGTTTTGATTTCTTTTTACTGTTTGGTCCAACCTTACCTCGGAAATCTCTTATTTTTTATAATGTCATAGATAAATCGTACTTTTGGATTTCTAATAGGTGTAATAAAGCTAAGATTGTGTGGACTGCTTGGCTTCATAATCCAGCCTTAGCTTCCACTCATTTGTAATGTTTCTTTTCTAGCTCCTTGTTAGTTTTTAATAATACCCCGCCGTTAAAAAAATAATAATAATAATAATAATGAAATATATTATGTTCAACTTAGAATATCCTATGTTATTGTCATCTAATATGTTCAAACTAGAATATAATATGTTTGAATGTGTTTATAATAAATTCATATTAGAGTTATTTTTGTTTATAAAAAAACTAAAACATAGACTATCAAATATAAATTAGTTTGTTGAAAAATTAATATTTTTTTATTATCTTTAAAAATAATACTTATTAAAATTTAGTTTACGAATTAAAAGTTTATATCGTTAACTTCAAAATTTAAAATTCATATTACAATAGTTTTCGCTTAAAAAAAAGAATCATATTTAAATAATAATAATATACAAAAAAATCGTTTGCTTTTTCCTTAACCTAAAAATAATATTTAAAAAAATAAGAACTTAAACTTCAAATTTAAATTGGTAAATAAAATTCAAAATTCAAAATTCGAATTTCTATGAAAGTTAGATAACTTCGGTAATTATAAGAGTCTATATTAATTAGTCAATCTCTAAATATTATTAAAAGAGAACTTTTAATTCTAATTTGAAGAAATCAATGTCATTGATTGCATTCAATCCTATATTTTCCACCATTGGATTATTTGTTAACATCATCTTTGTCAACCATTTTATTTTTGTCCACAAATTTTATAAAACATATATTACGTTTTAAATTAGGAAGTCTATTATGACATTAAATCTCACTAAAAATAAAATTAATTAAATTAAATCTCACCAAAAATAAAATGAAAAAATGCCCTGCCCCATCCCTCATTACTAGTACCCCTACCCTCTCTCCCTTTTTTCTTACATAATTTATCTAACCTAAGTTTTGTAGAGGGGAAAAAATAGGGAAAGAAGAAATAGAATATATGTCGGCTTCGATCTGTGTAGACTAGTCTTGTGTTTGATCATCACTAAAGAAGGAGGAACGATATAGAGATAAATTTCTTTGGATTCTAATTTATTTTGGTCATAGTTTAGATCGATTTTGGGTACGTTTTAGATTATGTTTCTTTTATTCTGTTTCAACTATGAAGTTCCAATCTATAAAACCTTCGATTTAAGTTTAAATCCATAATGGTTACATTTGCTGAATTTTCTTCGATTTTTCTTCTTATGATATGTATTGTTGATTTTGATTTTTTAAGTTATAGATATCTTGAGAGCAAAATGATGGACACAGCAGCACCGCTACCTCTCATCCATTGTTTCAATTTGTAAGATATGTCCACTAGGTAGTGAATTTGTATATGTCGATTTTCTTTTTTATTTTTACATTTTTGTATATTCATTTAGTCAATGATTTTTTTGTGGCTTACCAGGTCGTGAATGGAAGATATACTCGAGTCAGTATCTATAATGCTTTACCCATTCGGTCCCTTCCTGGATTTGGAGATGGAATTTAAACCCTTATACCATTGAGTGATCCACATATTCTACAACTCAGCAAAACCCAGTAGTGATATGTGTTTTGATTTATTGTAAAAAACATCTTTAAAAATACAAAGTGGGCTCTTAGAAATAAGTTATTCACTTATCCTTTTTTAATATTATAAAAAAACATCTTTTAGACTCAATAGCAAAGAAAAGACAAAGTTTTAGTATACCATGTAAATAGATTACATCGATAAATCTTATTGGAAAATGTTTGGGATTGATTAATTTTGGTTAATTAGCAGGGTTTTTTTTTGGTTAACTTGTGTTGTCTGGGCATGCCGAGAAGCATAGTAAGAACCTTGCACAACCTTATTCTTTCGTTTAACTAGTTTGAATCTTCTTATTGAGTTTACTTTCTCAATGATAAATGGGTACACCCTACACTCTTGAAAATAGGGTTGGTAGCATTGTGAGTATCAATGTTTTCTCAGCAATAAGAAAACATATTAGTATAAAAGTTGCAATACAAACCATTTTTAATTACATAATAATAACTAAACAAAGATATCTGAAGGATTATCTTAATAATTTAAATTTCAATATATAACATAAAAATCGTATGAAATTTTCATTGTTCCATTCCATGCCTCACAAACATGTTTCTGAAATGGAATTACTTATTTTATTATCTTGTGTAACACCCATAAAAATCGAGCCAATTTAAAACTTTTTAAATCATTCAAAACCATTAGTTATTACAAATCCGTTTTCAAAATAGTTTCATATCAGAGTATCCCAGAATCCAAATCAAAATATGAGGAAGTGTATGGTCACGCCTTCGCCTTCCCGCGGTCATCCGTCGTACCTGAAACAATAATCGATAAATGTAAGCTCGAAGGCTTAGTGAGTTACCCCCAAAATACCCATACACACATAACCATACACATACAGTAACAAACAGCATACTATGGGTCCAATCAACCATCGGGTGGGAATACCCCAGGCCCTCAACTATCGGGTTGGAATGCCAACATACTACGAACAACTACTATGGGTCCAATCATCCATCAGGATGGAATACCCCAGGCCCTCAACCATCGGGTTGGAATGCCCACCTACTATGAGTCCAATCATCCTCAGGATGGAATACTCCCGGCCCACAACCATCGGGTTGGAATGCCAGCATACTACGAGTCCAATCATCCTCAGGATGGAATACTACCGGCTCACAACCATCGGGTTGGATTGCCCACATAACCAATCAAGCATGTGCACCTATATCAGATAATCATATAACAGTCTACCAAACAACATACTAGGGCCCTATCATCCTCGGGATGGAATACCCTCAACTACCATAACAAGCATGTGCACATATAACAGGTAATCTCCTACCAGCATACAGACAGTCAGACCACTATAGGTCACTAAGCATAAACACATCCGCTCTCATAGGATACAGATCTAACCGATCATACAAACATATAACAATCCTATCTACTAGGATGTCGAGCTAACATATCGCAATAGTAACTATCCCAAATAACAAATGAAAGGGTCGACCTTGGTGCCTTAGACCCTTGTGTATAGTGAGGATAACTCACCTTGAAATGTTGAACTGAAGAGGTAAGATCAAATCCTCTGCTCACGGCCACGAACTCCACCACCTAACACTTGATGAAACCATATCTATAAGTGCCCAATTTACCAGAATACCCTTGGAAGTCAAACTGGTCAACTCTTGGTCAAAGTCAAAGTCCTGGTCAAAGTCAACTTTCCTGGTTGACCCTACTCGCCGAGTCAACCTAGTGACTCGCCGAGTTCATGAACTCAGAAACCCCACAATTCGCGACTCGACTCGCCGAGTCACCCCAAGACTTATCGAGCCCTTCAATTCGAGTCCTAGCTTGTCCAACTCACTGAGTCCACTCAACTCACTGATCCGCATCATAACCAGATGGTTTAGGGTTTGCGACCCGACTCGTCGAGTGCAAGAACAGACTCGTCGAGTTCACTTAAGTCCTCCCCATTCAGACGATTTAAGTCCAATCCACTGCTTCTAACTCATAGATCTGGACTCCTAGGGCTAGTTTTACACGTAAAGTTTCCAACTTTATGTGCATGCAAGGTGATTTTGGCTCAATACAAGCTAGATAGAAGGTTCAAGACAAGAATGCTCACAAACAAGCTAAAGGGCTGATACTTTATGCCTTCCTAGACCAAGATAAGTCTAGATCTGAAGTTGCAACCCCAGATCTAGTCCCAAAACCCGAAATGGATCCCAAACATACTAAATAGCCCCAAATCATCATCCAAGAATAGATCTAGAAGGGAAAAGTTCAAAGTAACGACTTGTTACCTTAGAAATGTGCCCAAGATGAAGTAGATTCTGGATCTACACGAACTCCTTGATGCTAGCCTCTTGATCTACAAGTTTCCTTCACTATAATCCTCTTCCAAAGCTTCCAATCACTTAACAATGGAGGTTTACACGTTTTAGGGTTTACTGACTCTCATGGGGTAACAAAGAGGCTGGGGTGAGAACATAAGATCCTTTAAATAGGGTGCAAACCCTTAAATTTAGGGTTTTCTCTTCCCAGCACTGACTCGTCGAGTCCCGCCGCCGACTCGGCGAGTTGGTCACTTAACACGTGGCCAAAACCCGCTCCGACTCGACGAGTTAAGATACCTACTCGTTGAGTCTACTCCTTTATTTACACTTAGCACCCCAAACTTATATTCCTGAATTTGGGATGTTACATCTTGCTTTTACGATTACCTATTCATTCCATTTCTTTGTTGTTCCATTCTTTACAACCTCACATATCTTCAAAAAGTAATTCAGAAATCCATCATACAATATAAAATGTTTTATAAACTCCTATAAGGGAAGAAGAAAGATAAGACTAAATGAGTGTATGATGTTAATCTAATTATGATGTTGTTTCGTCTCTATTTGCATGTTTCTAGCTTGTTTGTAGTATTGTCTATAAAATATTGTTGTTATATTTGAAAGTTCATTTTACCATTTTCATCTTTTTGTGTGTATATTTTAATCTTTCAGGTTTTTTTAAAGTATTTGAGGGACCGTTTCTGCTTGGGAGTGGGGTGAAGTCAAGGGCCCTAAAACTGGAGGGTAGTTGTATTTAGAGCCACTTAAATATTGAAGATTTTTGTTGGCATTAATTATAATAATCATATGTACCCTAGAAGAGATATCATAACCATAGTTTATTTTATATAATGTTTTTTTGTATATTTATTAAATGTTGTACAGGTGATGTCTACAAGGTGTTGGTATTTTTTTTATTGGCAAGTTATTACGCTATCTAACACCCCAATAATCTATAATATTTGTATAAGATGGTGACAATTATTATTTTTTATTGCAGCTTCTCTTCATATTGATTATCCAATGTGGTTTGAGTTCTGGAATGTTGCCACTGAGAGGATTCCACATTGTGGGGCATTGGAATTAATTACGGAATGAGGCATGATTTATATGCCTTTTTGGATATTGATGGAAATGTTTAATTCCTGCTCATATAGATCGATAAGTATTTTACAATATGCTCTTTTAACCTTATATTAGGACTTTTTCTGGAAAAAATTGGTTTTAGTATTGAACTTTGAAAAAAAAAAGTTCATATACAGCATCGTACTCTTAGAAAAATGGCTTTTTTTGAATTATTTTTAGTTGATATGGAAAGTTACATTTTTTTGTATATTGAAGATCATTTAAATGATTGTCTTATGGAAAACAAAATATTCATTAATAGCATTAACCTTTGCAAAAAAGTTCATTAATAGCATCGTAGTTTCAAAAAAAGGACTTTTTCGTATTTTTTTTGGCTAATCTAGAAAAGTTTTATTTTTATGTACATTAGAGCTCATTAATAGGATTTTTTTGAAAACATTTTGTTAATGGAAAGTACAATTTCAATTTCTTTCGCATATAGACCATTTATGTAAAAAAAAACATTTCAAATATGGACCATTTATGTATTTTTGTTCACAAGTGAACCATTTATGTAATATGTAAATTTAAATGTTAATTAGTAGGTCATTAATATGACAATTTTCTAGGGAAAATTTGTTTTTAGTATTGAAATTTGCACAAAAAAAAAGTTTATTAATGGCATTGTACTTTAAAAAAAATATTATTTTGGAATATTTTTCGATGATATTGAAACGTTTCATGTTTTCCAAACATTGAAGCTCATTTGTAGGACAGTGTTCTGGAAGTGAATTTCATTAATAGCGTTGAACTTTGAAAAAAAATTATTAATAGCATCGTACTTTTAAAAAATAACTTTTTTGGAATTCTTTAACTGCATGTAGATTCCTTGAATGCCTACCTTGATGAACATATGTGGAGAAATCTTTTTGGAAAAGGATAAAATCTTGATATGACAACCCGAACAAGAAAAAGAAAAACCCAGTTTTGACTAACCCAATTTATTCAAAATCTTTATTCATTTTAGTAGCTTACACACCATTTAGATGCTCTCAAAATAGCATATGAAATAACTCCGAGATATCATAAAGCTAAAATGTTATTTGACATGTTTTGTACTTTCTAATGATCATTACCAGGAAACATTTGAAGGATTTTTTTTACCATAAAGAATGTGATCAATATACAAAACAATGTTGCATATTCATAACCTAATGTTCTTAAGTTATTATAATAAGGTCTTCCTGTAATAGTTGATTGGCCCTACCCAACTATCCCATGCAAGTTAATGTATTTATGTTGTTCTAAATGTGTTAAAATGCTTCACTTAGGTGTTACTCAGCACATGGTCTGCGGACTATCCACATTGATTTCATGATTGAGAAGAACACATCACATCGACCAAGATCAGACCATCAACCATATTAGTGACCCCCACTGAGATTAGCAATGTAATTTGAGTAATCATCCAAAACAGACAATGAACTTTGAATTGTAATAAATCTAAAATCAATTCCTAAATTGTACATCAAACATCCAACGTTAAACCTTGAACATTTTCAGTTAATGTTATCGAGTTGATATGCATTTGATTATTTAGGTATATCGTAAATTGTTTAGCTTCCCCTGTTGAATTATGGCGTGATTGTAAAGTTTTACGTTTAACCGTAAACATGAGGCTTTAGTTTGGTTGTCTAACTAATGATTTGGATGAGACAAAAGCATTAGACGAGTGGATTTTTAAAATTAGTGAAGGTAATACTAGTGGCCCTAATGATGGTGAAGTTGAAGTTGAATTTCCAGAAGACGTTGTTGTTCACTCTATATGTGACCATATTCATTCAATTGTATCCACCATTTATCCATCATTTGAAAACCATCTTGATGATCCATCATATTTTCAAGATAAAGCTAGTTTGGTACCTACAAATGAAGAATTCGATGCTACCATTGACTATATTTTAGGATTGATGAAAGATGAAGGGAAAACATATATCAGTTCAAACTCTTTATGTGAGATAGAGTTACCAGATTTTTTTGAGGAATCAATCTACTCCTCAGTTATGTTGAATGGTTTTAAGGCGTCTAGAATTTCCAACCATAAACTTACACTAACAATAGGTGTTCCAGTCATGTTACTTCGTAATATCGAACAAATCAAATGACTATGCAATGGTACTAGGTTACATATTGGTAGGATTGGAAGACACGTCATTGAAGCCTGAATCATATATGCTAGATTCTTCAACGAGACTACTTATATACCTTGCATGAAGTTAACTCCGTCTAATAAAAGAATCTCATTCCATTTTTAGCGGAGGCAATTCCCCATAGTTGTTTATTTTGTTATGGCCATTACCAAAAGTCAATGACAATAATTATCAAATGTTTGATTATACTTGCGTAGGCCCGTCCTCACTCATTTTCAGTTATATGTTTTTTGTTTCTCGTGTCACAAGTGAAAAAGGATTGAAAGTACTCATATATGACGAGGAAGGTCGTCCAACTAATACTAAATCTCGTGTCACAAGTGAAAAAGGATTGAAAGTACTCATATATGACGAGGAAGGTCGTTCAACGATTATAGATATTCAAGTGTTTCATTGTTTTTTTTTCAGACATTTCAATGTTACCAATAATACTAAATCTGTTTCTGTTACTTTATTTTTTTTATAGTGCCAACTTTTTTATCCATTTATATGTATATTTTTATATGTTCTCTGCGTTTCACGCGAGTCATAATCTAGTTAATTATTATGTTAAAGTTACGAAATTACCATTTGAATTTTCATTGGTGAGTTTTAGTGACCATTAGATTAAGATTGATCAAAGATTGTAACTAGTTATTTTGTTTTGGTTAAAATCTTTCCCATTTCAATTTAACACACACACACCCACACACTCACACACACTAGTTATTAACTAGGGATTTTTTTTTATAATTTATATGAAAATAATAAATGGGTAATTCAATTACAGTTGCATTTATTTAAAAAATAATAATTAGTTTTATATAAAATCTATGATAAATTTATTAAAATAAAAAATTGTTATTATATTTATTCATTTCATTCAGATAAATTGTCAAATTATCGGGTATATACACATTATTCCATTCATAAGGAATAAACAAACCAATTTAAAGATAGTTATAGTGTCACAACTAGGAATTCTGATACGTTGTAAACACTTAACAAAGAATGACATTGTAGCTAAAACTTGAAAACATGTATGGTGTTTATTCAATGACAACAAAATTCCATCAAATACCCTATACAACATTCAAATAGTCAACAAAAATTGGAAACCCTAAAAATCCCGATTTAAGTCCATTTTGGACTAGGATTTTCTTATTGGGCCTAATGGACCAATAAGCTTCCAATTTGACTATTTTGGGCTTAGAACTCTTAAATGGACCCTAATTGGACCCATTTGCATGGAACTTAACATTTTGGGCCTCATAAGCCTAGAATGGACTAGTTTATCTTTAATGGGCCTTATTGGGCCATAACAAATCTAATTAGCCCTAATGGGCCATAAAACTCATACTTTGATGAATATTGGGCCATGAACCATCTCCTAAGGCCAAATGGGCCGAAAACCATCAAATTGGGTCCGAAATATGGGCTCAAGCATAAAAAGGGCCAATCCATCTTCTTTCTTCTCCCTCTCTCGGCCCAAGTAGAAAAAAAGGGGGGGGGGGGAATTAGAGGATTAAGGAGGATTAGCCACCTCCTTATTACCTATGGCACTTCCATGCACCATCACAAATCCATCCTTTCACTTCTCTCTCTTCTCCTTCTCTTCTTATCACTCTTGTCCCAAAGGAAAAACACACACACACAATTCACTTAAGCTTCTCTCAAGAACTCACAACAACTTCTTCACTTCTCCTTCCAAATTTTCAAGATTTAGAGCTTTTCAAGGAGGTTATTCCATAATAATCATCATCATTGTAAGTTATTGTTTAGATCCATAACCTAGTCTTTTTATTTCATCAAAACTTCTTCCTAACTCACACAATTTTCGTGATCTACTCCTTAGAAGCTTCTGAAGTTTGAAATCAACCCAAGAAAGCTTGCTAGGGCCGAAAAATAGCATCAAACTCTTCCCTTTCTTCTTCAAATCAAAAACAACAAGCAAAGGTGAGTTCATACCCCTCTATTTTCGGTTTTCACAAGTTTTATGGGGGAGAATACAAGTAAAATGTGTAGATCTATGTGTATGTGTATGTTATGTGTGATTTCATGTATGTATGTGTGATTTTATGTGTTTATGTGGTAAATATGTAACAAAAAGGAAAGAAATCTCGAGATCTATGGCACAAGTAGGAAATTAAACATGATCTAAGATATATTACACTAAACAAGTCAAGAAAAATTACCCTCTAAGGTTATAATAAACATATTGCAACATAAAACTCATTTTTGGACTATATTTGTCAAATAAACAAAAGTTGGGTTAAAAATTGTCATTCACGGTTTTCTTAAGGACCAAAAGAGTCAAAACAGTTAAAATAAATGTTTTTATGAATATTATTCTCTTCAAAGGATTAGATATGTAATTTGTAGCTTAATGGGCCAATTTTTGGGCTTTTCGGCCCATAGGCCCAAAAATTGCGAAAATGTAATTTTCAAGGGACTGAAATGGTACAACTCTCAAAACAGGGGGTAAAAGGGGTAAACAAAACTATTTCAGGGGTTAAAATGATTATTTTTCCAAAAAGGATAAAAAATGTAAAGTTTTTGGAATTTGGGCCAAAATTGTAAAAGTTGCGAAAAACTTGGACTTTAACCGAATAACTCCCTACTGAAGGGGCTGAAACTGCCAAAGAGTAAATTTTGAGCTAAACACATTACTTAAACAAGTCTATGGGTCAAAATGTCAACAAAATTGTTTAAGGGCGTAAAATGTCTTTTTTTAAATAAGGGACTAAAATTGTCATTTTTATTAGAAAAAGGGCTGAATGGGTCAAACCAATATTTTGAGTCAATTATTTTATTATTAAGATATTTGGGTCAAAAATACCAAATTACAACTTATGAAAATAGAATGAAGAATATACATATATTTTCAAATATCGTTATAAACAATCGACAAGTTTTCGTGCCGTTGCAAATTTAACAATTGTTCAATCAAACTTCCGACAACTATACTATACCTAAAACAAGTAAATATTCAAATAGTTGGGCTTGAAGATCCTAATCATGCTTATTGGGCCTTTGTGGCCCATTGACATGACTTTTGGGCCTAACAATAATAACACATGTCTATTGGGCCTCCTGTGACCCAATTACATGTTTAAGGGACCCTCAATGGCTTCTATGTGCTATTGGGCCTCAGTGGCCCATTAGCATTGCTAGTAAGGTCCAATTAAATCAAATGTGAAATGGGCCAACGCGTCCTTCGTATAACCAACAGCCTTAAATAAAACATGTAATTAGCAGGACTTTGTGATCCCCTTCTCCTCGTTTGTTAGGCTTACCTTCAATTCAAGTAAACAAATACAGGTTGTTAATCAATGGTAATCAATTTCGTTTGGATTGAGTGAGTAATAACGGGCGACACCTCTAAGTGTCGTTCGTAGTCTGTAGTTATAATCAAAGTCTCCTGGAGGGAGAGCGAGAGTTTGTGTATAGATCTATACGGGGGTGACTCCCCCACACCTTAGCTGTTCGCTACAGTTAGACTCGGCCAGTCTAGGGTGACAAAATCTTAAGATCAATTCTGGCGTTCGCTAGAATGCCAAGACAGACGAACTAGTATTTATCATGCATGGTTATAACGACTCACATAAATACATAAATCCAATACTATCCAAGTAATCAAGGAAAATCATAATCATTCGTTGTGACGGTATAATAATTCGAAACAATCATATTATATTATCGAAAAACATCGGGTTTTTCGAGGAAATCAACACCATTCACTTGTACTTCCAATAACTATAATTCAAAACTTCTTATTTATTCACGTTTTGAAATCATTCATGCACAAACTTGTGGATCTTCACACTTTGGTATAAACAATTGTCTTTTCAGAAAATATCGGATTTTCTGGGTTTTATAAACTACACAAAACATTTTTATAACAACCTTGCTTATGAACTCACCAACATTCCATATGTTGACGTTTTCAAAATAACTTGTATTCTCAAGTAACAGGTAAGCTGAAGAGTAATACCAAGTATGTTAGGATGTTATGTTTTGAAAACTCTCAAACAATTTATGTTATGGATATGTAATATTTAGACCATGTACTTGATGTGAACAATGTCAGTTGTAATGTATTAATGCATGGTGAAGTTTATGTTGTGTT
Organism: Lactuca virosa; assembly: GCF_052849685.1. Taxonomy (NCBI): domain Eukaryota; kingdom Viridiplantae; phylum Streptophyta; class Magnoliopsida; order Asterales; family Asteraceae; genus Lactuca; species Lactuca virosa. Next base: position 188,494,310 of record NC_136428.1, on the reverse strand, counting down.
TCATGTATAATCATTGTGATGATAATCAATTCGAGTCACGCGAGCCCTCGGACGTTTCCGCCGTCTGGTTCGGGGGTGTGACAGGTTGGTATCAGAGCTCTGTTTATAGTGAACTGGCATATCTAACCACACATTGATATGCAACTATAAACCAAAGAGGGACTAAAACAACTCTGAACAAAACCAATAAAACACAACGATAAAACACCTCTACCTATACGATATAGGAAAAAGATCATAATACCAAATCAAATAAGATAATACTGACATCTCGGTTAAGTCGGGACTGTTCCTAGTTGTATTAAGGGGTGAATGTAGCCTGATCAACTACATTTTCTCCGAAGTACAACTATCAGATGCCCCGGGAAAACCACGATGGTCGGTAAACCTAAAAAAAACATACCCCTTTTGTTACCAAGAAGAGAACACCAACTCAAAATGCATAATAATTAGAACATCTTAGGAATAATATTAGTACATTTATACACTCTCGCAAACAGTATGGCCGGCTTCCATCACCCTGGAGATCCGTATTTACCTAATCAGGGGAATAACGGATGGTTGGAGGAGGAACCTGAAGAAGACCATGAGGAGGAGTCTGAAGAGGAACCTGAGGCGGAAGTCGAGGGCGGACCTGCTGAGCCAGTGGTGGACCTGGAAGAAGAAGAAGCCGAAGAAGACCTCGAGGAGGAATCCAGCGATGAAGGTGATTCGGACGCGGAGTCCGAAGTCATCAACCCCCCTTACCCGACTAGGGTACCCGCTCATCGGATGGGCCTGACTGGCCCTACACCCCCCTGGGGTATCGACCTTTGGAGGTGGAGCAGGCAACAGGGACAACAACCCCCGTTTGGCATGGCACGCGAGTTCTACGACTTGAGGGAGGGAGGACCGGTTGATCGCGCGCTTCCGGTCATGGTGAGACGATTGCAGAACACTGGCGACCTAGCACAGAGCACCGCCGATCAGATGCACCAGATGCGGACTAGAGTTGAGCGTGCAGAACAGGAGACGCGAGAGGTTATCCAAGAGTTCCACATGAGACAGGTGAGGTGGGAGACTCGACTCCGAGACGCGGAACGACAGGTGGCTCGCCTTCAGGGAGCGTCCACTTCCTCAGCACCACCCCCTGGCATATCCCACCATGACTAGGACTAGTCATATCCGTCTTTAGTATTATGCTTATATGATCTATGATATGTACCATCGACTCTACGTTTAAGTGATTACACTACTCATAGAGTCGTTACGCTGCCGAACTTGCACCACTTATGTATGCTCTTTCGAGCAAATTTTCATGTATCAAAGTACGGATATTATTAATGGGAAAATATATGTGATCTATTGTGATGTTGTTATCTGTTATGTGTTATGTATCCATGATTGTATGTTAACATGTGAAACTACTTAAGTACATGCAATACACCTAGTTTATAGGACCACAAACTCACAAAAATCATAGGCACTCAACATCTTTCCGTTCAATGACAGAAAGATGCCTCAACGACCAACCCGTGGAAACCCTGAGCCAACCCCACCAGAAATCAACTCAACTGCATTGCAAGCAGTTGTATCTGCTGCGGTCACAGCAGCCATGGCGCAAATCCACCAAGGGAACAATGGTGGAGGCAATGGACAAGGGGCTGGAAGTTCGAACAACGGAATAAATCAAGGGCCTACCAAGACATGATCTTACAAAGATTTCACCAACGCCAAGCCACGAACATTTAATGGAACAGGGGGAATGATAACCGTAAAGAGATGGATTGAAAAGGTGGAATCGGTATTCGAGATATGTGAATGCCCCGAGGAGATGAAAGTGAAGTTTGCCGCATGCACATTCGTTGACCAAGCCCTCACCTGGTGGAATGGACATGTAGAGGCCATGACTCTCCCCGTAGCCAACGCCATGCCGTGGGCGGAGTTGAAAGAAATGTTGATGGCCGAGTAATGCCCGCGAGGCGAAATTCAGAAAATGGAGCAAGAGTTATGGAATCTCACCGTCCGCAACTCCGACATTGATGCATACATATCAAGATTTAGCGAACTGTCACTGTTGTGCCCTGGCATGATTACTTCAGAGGGAAAGAAAATCGAACGATTCATCTGGGGATTAACCTCCCCAATTCAAGGAAATGTGATAGCTGCAAATCCCGAAACCTTCGACAGTGCCAAGAGGTTGGCCAAGAAACTGTACGACCACAACAACAAGAAGGGCGAGAAGCCAGAGGAAACTGAAGGCAAGAAGGAGAGTGACAACAAGAAAGGAAAGAATAACAAGAGAAAGGGGCGACAAGGCTCACAGTCGTCAAAGAAGCAACAAACAGTGACAGTCAATGTTGCAACCACCCAAGTTCCCTCCACACCACATGCTCCAGTCTCAGCTACTCCAAGTGCCCCTAGGCAGTATTCTGGGAATCTCCCAAAGTGCAACAAGTGCACTCTCCATCATAATGGCGATTGCAGGGAGATGCATTGTACCAATTGCAATCGAAAGGGTCACACGGCAAAATATTGCAGGACCTATCCTCCCCAGAACCAGCAGCAAGGAAACAACAACAACAACAACCGCAACAACAACAACAACAACACCAACAACAGCGGCAATAATGCGGGACCAAGCCACACCTGCTATGGATGTGGAAAGACTGAGCATTTCCGTCGAAACTTCCCCAACATCAACAACCCTGGGAATGAGGAGCAGGAAGAGTGCTGACCATGGGTCAGGGAGAAGCGGTTCAGGATCCCGCTGTTGTCACCGGTATGTTTCTCCTAAACCACACTTATGCATGCATCCTATTCGATACCGGGGCAAAACGAAGCTTTGTAAGTAATAGATTCAAACACTTGTTAAAACAACAACCCCAGAAGCTTAATGAAACCTTTACGGTGGAAATGGCTAATGGGAAAACAGACCCACTGGGGAAATCTACATCGGATGTACCCTGACCTTGAACCATCATATCTTTCAAATAAACTTAATGCATGTATCCATTAGGAGTTTTGATGTGATTATCGGCATGGACTGGTTAAGCCCCCACCATGCTGAAATTATGTGTCACGAGAAGGCCGTTCGCCTTCACCTCCCAAATCGTGAAACCCTAATTATATATGGAGACAAACCCGGCACGAACCTTCGTCTTATCTCGTGCATTAAGGCACAGAAGTATCTACGAAAGAAGGACTTGACATTTCTGGCTCATATAGTGGATAAGTCCAAAGAAGAGGTCAATATTCAAAACATCTCAGTGGCTTGCGATTTCTCGGATGTCTTTCCTGAAGATCTTCCGGGGATACCCCCAGAAAGACAAGTCGAGTTCCGAATTGACCTCGTGCCAGGAGCTACACCCATCGCCAAATCGCCCTACATATTGGCTCCTGCGGAAATGCAAGAGCTGTCCAGCCAACTCAGCGAAGTTTTGGACAAAGGATTCATCCGACCCAGTTTCTCACCTTGGGGAGCTTCGGTTCTCTTTGTTAAGAAGAAAGACGGTTCCTTTAGGATGTGTATTGACTACAGGGAACTAAATAAGCTCACTATGAAAAATCGCTATCCACTTCCGCGAATCGACGATCTATTTGACCAAATCCAATGAGCAAGTTACTTCTCTAAGATAGATCTGCGATCCGGATACCACCAACTCAAAGTCCGGGAAGAGGATATCCCCAAAACCGCTTTCCGAACTCGTTATGGACATTATGAATTTGTCGTAATGCCCTTCGGTCTAACGAATGCCCCTGCCGCATTCATGAACCTAATGAATCGAATCTGCCGACCATTCCTCGACAACTTTGTCATCGTTTTCATCGACGATATTCTAGTCTATTCTCGAAGCGAAGAGGAGCATGACCGACATCTCCGGCAAATCTTAGAAACCCTAAGAACCGAAAATCTATATGCAAAACTCTCTAAGTGTGAGTTCTGGCTCCGTAGTGTGAACTTTTTAGGTCATGTTGTTAGTCAAGAAGGGATACATGTGGATCCTTCTAAGGTCAAAGCCATCGAAGGATGGGCGATCCCAACGACACCCACAGAAATTCGTCAATTTTTAGGTCTCGCAAGCTATTACAGGAGGTTCATTCAGAACTTCTCCAAAACAGCCAAGCCACTTACCTTGCTTACGCAAAAGGGTGTACCCTTTGAATGGACGGATAAGCAAGAAGCTGCATTTCGAACTCTGAAGCAAGCACTCTGCAGTGCACCGGTATTATCACTACCAGAGGGAATAGAGGACTTCGTAGTTTACTGCGATGCGTCGAATCAGGGTTTAGGTTGTGTACTCATGCAGCGTGGGAAGGTGATAGCTTATGCGTCCCGACAACTAAAGACACATGAGGTAAATTATACCACCCATGATCTCGAATTGGGAGCTGTGGTCTTCGCCTTGAAGATTTGGAGGCACTACCTTTATGGTACCAAGTGCACCATTTTCACTGACCACAAGAGTCTCCAACACATTTTAAATCAAAAGGAGTTAAACATGAGGAAACGAAGATGGGTTGATCTGCTGAACGATTATGAGTGCGAAATCAAGTACCACCCAGGTAAGGCTAACGTGGTAGCTGATGCCTTGAGTCGAAAGGAATACTCGAATCGTCGTCTGAAGACTCTCTCCATAACCATTCAATCCCACCTGACCTCGCAAATCAGAGCAGCCCAGTTCGATGCCATGAAGACAGAAAACAAAACAAGCGAAGCGTTACGTGGAATGGAAAAGAATTTCGAAGTGAAGGAGGGCGGAGCATATTATTTCATGAACCGCATTTGGATCCCTAAACTTGGGGGATTCAGAGAAGTAGTCATGAATGAAGCCCACAAGACACGATACTCCATCCATCCGGGTTCAGATAAAATGTACTTGGATATCAAGCAACATTATTGGTGGCCTAACATGAAGGCAGAAATTGCCACTTACGTTAGCAAGTGCCTTACGTGTGCTAAAGTAAAGGTGGAATATCAAAAGCCCTCGGGATTATTACAACAACCAGTAATTCCCGAGTGGAAATGGGAAAGTATTACTATGGACTTTGTGACCAAACTACCCAAGACGACTGATGGTTTGGATACCATATGGGTAATAGTTGACAGGTTGACAAAATCCGCTCATTTCATGCCAATAAAAGAGTCATACAAGATGGAACGATTGACAAGGATCTATATCAAAGAAATCGTGAGACTCCACAGAGTGCCAATATCTATCATCTCAGATAGAGATAGTAGGTTTACTTCACGCTTTTGGCAATCGCTTCAGAAAGCTATGAGAACACAACTTGACATGAGCACTGCCTACCACCCACAAACGGATGGTCAAAGCGAGCGAACCATTCAAACGCTAGAAGATATGCTTCGCACATGTGTGATAGACTTTGGAAAGTCGTGGGATACCCACTTGCCTTTGATCGAATTCTCGTACAACAACAGTTATCACTCAAGCATCAAAGTTGCTCCTTTCGAAGCATTGTATGGGCGTAAATGTAGATCACCGTTGTGTTGGGCTGAGGTAGGTGACACCCAACTAGCAAGAGGGCAAACGCCAAACAATGCCTTAACGGGACCGGAAATCATACGTGAGACGACCGAAAATATAGTTCAGATCAGGGCCCGACTGCAATCATCACGAGACAGACAAAAGAGCTACGCCGACAAGCGGCGGAAGCCCTTGGAATTCAGAGTCGGAGATAGGGTGTTACTAAAAGTCTCTCCTTGGAAAGGAGTGATTCGTTTTGGAAAGCGGGGAAACTAAACCCTCGATACATTGGACCCTTCGAGATTCTTGCACGAATCAGTCCAGTGGCTTATAGACTGCAGCTACCCGCTGAGCTCAGTAGTGTACACCCTGTGTTCCACGTTTCCAATTTGAAAAAGTGCTTATCCGACGAGACTCTCGTCATTCCATTAGAAGAAATCGAAATCAACGAGAATCTTCTGTCCATCGAGGAACCAGTTGAAATCATGGACAGAGAGGTGAAGCGTACTAAGCAGAGCCGCATTCCGATTGTGAAGGTTCGATGGAATGCGAGACGCGGACCAGAATTCACATGGGAACGCGAGGATCAAATGAAGCAGAAGTACCCTCACCTATTCTCGCATTCTCAAATCTAGCTTTCAAAAGAATTTCGGGACGAAATTCCCTCTAACGGGGGGATGATGTCACAACTAGGAATTTTGATGCTTGTAACTACAACAATTATATCAATTATGAACCAACAATGTGAAAACATGTATGATGCTTATTCAATAACAACATAACTTCAATCCAACACTGTATTCAAGCACTACAAATAGTTAACAAAGAATTGGAAACCCTAGAGATCCCGGTTTAAGTCCATTTTGGACTAGGATTTTCTTATTGGGCCTAATGGACCAATAAGCTTCCAATTTAACTATCATGAACACAGAACCCTCAAATGGACCCTAATTGGGCCCATATACATGAAACATAATATTTTGGGCCTTATAAGCCTAAAATGAACTAGGTTGTCTTTAATGGGCCTTATTGGACCACAACAAATTTATGTAGCCCTAATAGATCATAAAAATCATTCCTTGATTTATTTTGGGTCGAAAATCACCTAATGGAATTATGATATGGGCTTAAGCATTAAAGGGCCCAAATCTTCTTTTTTCTTCTCCTCTTCTCGGCCCAACTACACCAAAAGAGAAAGAGTTGACTTTCCATTGCCACCTCACCATTATTTCTTGGGTCTCCATGCATGCAACTCATGTTTCCAAGCAAACATCTCATCAACACTCTCTCTTCTCCTCTCTCTTTTTCTCTCGGCCGAAAACAACACAAACACACACACACATTTCACTCAAACACTCTCAAAGAACTCTCTTCATCCTTCCACAAATTCATCATCTAAGGTAAGTTCATGCTTGGATCTATGATCTAGATTCTTTGTTTTATCAAAAATCTCTTCCTAATCTATTCAAACTCATGATCACCCTCTTAGAAACATCTAAGTTCGAGATTCTCCAAGAAGACTTGCTAGGATCGAATCTTCTTCATTTCTCTCTTCAAAAACCGAACCCACAACTCAAGGTGAGCTTCATACCCCTCTCTTTTCGGTTTTATATGTTTTATGGGGGAGAATACAAGAAAAATGTGTAGATCTATGTGTATGTGTATGCTATGTGTGATTTTATGCATGTATGTGTGATTTTATGTGTTTTTGTGATAAACATGTAGCCAAAAAGGAGTGATATCTCGAGATCTATGACATGAGAAAGAAAACAAACATGATCTAAGTTATGTTACACTAAACAAGTCAAGAATGATAGCTTATAAGATTGTGATGAACATATTCCAACATAAAAATCCATTTTTGGGCTTAAATTGTCAAATATACAAAAATTGGGTTAAAGGTTGCCAAATCACGGTTTCTTAAGGGTTAAAAGAGCCAAAACAGTTACAATAATTGTTTTTATGAATATTATGATTTTTAAAGGACTTAAAATGGAATTTCTAGCTTAATGGACTAATTTTGGGCTTTTCGGCCCAACAAGCCCAAAATTGCGAAAAAAATTGGCATTTAAAGGGGCTGAATTGGTAAACTTTTCAAAACAGGGGATAAAAAGTGTAACAAAACTATTTCAAGGGTTAAAAATGCTTTTCATTTCCAAAAAGGATAAAAAATGTAAAGTTTTTGGATTTTGGGCTAAAAGTGTAAAAATTGCAAAAAGTTGGGCTTTAACCGGAAAATACTATTCTGGAAGGGCTGAAACTGTCAACAAAATAAGTTTTGAGTTAGAAATATCATTTCAACAAATCTATGATGCAAAAGTGTCAAGAAAATGTTTTAAGGGCCTAAAATGACTTTTCTTTTATATAAAGGACTAAAATTGTTATTTTATAAAAAGAAAGGGGCTGAAAAGGTCAAACTACTGTTTTTAAACCAATTATTTTATTTATTTATAGAATATTGAGTCAAAAAGACTAATATACTGCTTACAAAAATCGAAGGACAAATACACGCATAACTCCAAATATCGTTATAAACGAATCGCTCGGTCTCGAGTCGATACAAAAACAACGAACGTTCAACCAAACCCTCCACTAGAGATGCGTTACCTAAGACAAGTAAACATTCAAACTTTGGGCTTGAAAGTTTCAAATCATGCTTGTTGGACCTTGCAAGTCCATTTACATGATCTTTGGGCCCAAAGGGGATAACGCTTATGTGTCATTGGGCCTCCTATGGCCCAATTCCATATAAAAGGACTTTCAATAGCTTTTATGTGCTAGTGGGCCCTAGTGGTCCATTAATATTGCTAGTAAGGTCAAAGTAATCAAATGCGAGATGGGCCAACGTGTCCTTCGCATCCTCGACAACCTAAAAGTACTTACGATGGTAGCAGGACTTCGTACTCCTCTTCTCTTCGTTTGCTAAGGCTTATGAGTAATCAAAGTAGACGAACTTAGGACGTTATTCAACAGTAATCAAGGTGGTTTGGATTACTTGAGTAATCACGGACGGTACCTCTATGGGTCGTTCGTAGTTGACAGTTATAACCAGCCTTTACCGGACCTCGTTATAACGACTCACTAGTAATGATACTATCTGACACCACCCGAGAAATCAAGGAAGAGTAATCAATATTCATTCGACATGACGGTATAACAATTAGTAATCAAGTATATCTTTCGACATCGGAAAACATCGGGTTTTCCGGGGAAATCAACACCACTCGCTCGTAAACTCTATAACTATAATACAAAACACCCTTTTTATATATATGCCTTGAAATCATTCATGCATCAACTTATGGATCTTCACACTTTGATAAACTATTGTCTTTTCATAAAATATCGGATTTTCTGGGTTTTACAAACTGTACAAATCATTTTTATCACAACTTTGCTTATGAACTCACCAACATTCCATATGTTGACGTTTTTCCAAAATAACTTGTATTCTCAGGTAACAGGTAAGCGGAAGGGTAATACCAAGTATGTTAGAACGTTTTGTTTTGAAAACTCTGAAACATTTTGTGTTATGAATGTTTAATATTTAAAACAATGTACTGGATGTAAACAATATCAGTTGTAATGTATTGATGCATGGTGATGTTTATGTTATGATTCATGTATATTCATTGTGATGGTATTCAATTTAAGTCACGCAAGCCCCCGGACGTTTCCGCCGTCTGGTTTCGGGGGTGTGACAGGTTGGTATCAGAGCTCTGTTTATAGTGAACTGGCATATCTAACCACACATTGATATGCAACTATAAACCAAAGAGGGACTAACACAACTCTGAACAAAACAAATAAAACACAATGATAAAACATCTTTACATCGACATCTCGGTTAAGTCGGGACTGTTCATGGTTGTAGTAAGGGGTGAGTGTAGCCTTATCAACTACATTTCCTCCGAAGTGCAACTATCGCATGCTCCGGGAAAACCACAATGATCAGTAAACCTAAAAACATACCCCTTGATACCAAGAAGAGAACATTAAATTCAAATTACATATTAACTAAAACATCTTAGAAATAATGATTAGTACATTTATACACTCTCGCAGACAGTATGGCTGGCTTCCATCACCCCGGAGATCCGTATTTCCCTAACCAGGGAAATAACGGATGGCTGGAAGAGGAACCCGAAGAAGACCCCGAGGAAGGGTCTGAAGAGGAACCTGAGGAGGAAGCCGAGGGTGGACCTGCCGAGCCGGTGGAGGTCCTGCAAGAAGAAGAAGCCGGAGAGGACTCCGAGGAAGAACCTGGCGATGATGATGATTCGGACACAGAGTCTGAAGTCATCAACCCCCCTTACCCTACTAGGGTGCCCGCTCACCGGATGGGCCCGACCGTCCCTACACCCCCCTGGGGTATCGACCTTTGGAGATGGAGCATGCAGCAGGGACAGCAACCTCCATTCGGCATGTCACGTGAGTTCTACGACTTGAGGGAGGGAGGACCAGCTGATCGTGCACTTCCGGTCATGGTGAGACGTCTGCGGAACATTGGCGACCTGGCGCAGAGCACCGCCGATCAAATACACCAGATGTGGACTAGGGTTGAGCGTGCAGAACATGAGACGCGAAAGGTTATTCGAGAGTTCCACATGAGACAGGTGAGATGGGAGACTCGCCTCCGGGATGCGGAACGACAGGTGGCTCACCTTCAGGGAGCGTCCACTTCTTCAGCACCACCCCCTGGCGCATCCCACCATGACTAGGACTAGTCATATCTATCTTTAGTATTATGCTTAGGTGATCTATGCTATGTACCAATGACTCTATGTTTAAGTGATTACACTACTCATAGAGCCGTTACGCTGTCGAACTTGCACCACTTATGTATGCTCTTCTGAGCAAAATTTTCATGTATCAAAAATTCGGATAATATTAATGAAAAGTTTTATGTGTTCTATTGTGATGTCGCGATCTGCTATGTGCTATATATACATGATTGTATGCTAATTTGTGAAACCACTTAAGTTCATGCAAAACACTTAGTTGTAGGGCCACAATCTCACAAAAATCATAGGCACTCAATATCTTTCCATTCCATGATAGAAAGATGCCCCAACGACCAACCCGTGGAAACCCTGGACCAATCCCTCCCGAAGTCAACTCAGCTGCATTCCAAGCAGCTGTATCTGATGCAGTTACTGCAGCCATGGCACAAATCCAACAAGGGAACAATGGTGGAGTCAATGGACAAGGGGCTGGGAGTTCGAACAATGGAACAAATCACGGACCTACCAGAACATGTTCCTACAAGGACTTCACCAACGCCAAGCCACGAACCTTTAATGGCACGGGCGGAATGATAACCCTAAAGAGATGGGTGGAAAAGGTGGAATCAATATTTGAAATATGTGAATGCCCCGAGGAGGTGAAAGTGAAGTTTGCTGCATGCACATTTGTTGACCAGGCTCTCACCTGGTGGAATGGACATATAGAGGCCATGACTCTCCCCATAGCCAACGCTATGCCATGGACGGAGCTGAAAGAAATGATGATGGCTGAGTACTGCCCTCGTGGCGAAATTCAGAAAATGGAGCAAGAGCTGTGGGATCTCACCGTCCGAAACTCTGATATTGATGCATACATATCAAGATTTAGCGAGCTGTCATTGTTGTGCCCGGGCATGATTACGTCAGAAGGAAAGAAAATCGAACGATTCATCTGGGGATTGACCTCCCCAATTCAAGGAAATGTAATCGCTGCAAATCCTTAAACCTTCGACAATGCCAAGAGGTTGGCCAAGAAACTGTACGACCACAACAACAAAAAGGGCGAGAAGCCAACATAAATTGAAGGCAAGAAGGAGAGTGACAACAAGAATGTTGGGTTTTGAGCATTCTAACACTCCTATGGTGTACATGCAACCCTATAAACCTTGGATCTATGTTTTCTCTATTATACATGCAAATATTAAATATTCCAAGGTTTCATCCTAACTAGCATATTATGAAGCACCTATACTACAAAGTTCTAGTTAGATGACATACCTTTTGATGTAGCTTGATGTCTTCAAGCTTTAAGAGCTTAGCCCCAATAGTGTGGAAGCCTCAAGTGGAATCACAAATCACCAAAACACCTTGGAAAACCTTTAGAGAATATGGATACTTGGCTCACACTATGAAATCGGTTATTGCCCTCTTTAGTGTATCCACACTAGCCACTAGCATAATTTCATGAACCATAAGACCATTTATATAGTGTGGAGGATTAGGGTTAAACCCTAATACCCATGACCTTTCATTTCCTAGGATCCATGGGTTAAAGCTCAAGGGACTATCCATGAAGACTTAGTCCAACCTAAATGAACTTGGCCCACTACACATATATATATCTAAGAGTCCATATTTAATTAGTTCCTTTTGATCACTTAATTAATTATAAATTAATTCTTGATCAATACTAATTAAATAATATGATTATATATTAATATATTAGAACTTATAATATATTAATATAAATCATAAATATACTATTCTCGAAAGACTATCCATATAGATTGTGTCGGTGAAGTGCAACCCAAATGGACCATGCCGGGTCGGGTCAAGTACATACCAAATATAGTTATGGACTTAGACATTAATCCAACAATCTCCCACTTGGATAAGTCTAAAACTATTATTGAGTATGACTTCAAAAACCAACTGGCAATCGTAGCTCTTAAAGCCGTCGTCAAACTCTGATCTTGTCAATGAACTCTGACCTTTGTCAATGACTTGTCCATTAGATAAGGGATCATATATTCCTCCATTCTAGATATCATATGGACTGAGACATGGATTATAATCATTCTCTTTGTCCATTTGTTGTTTCCCAATTTTCGATTTATGATGACTGACTGATTGAACAAATCAAATCAGTCCTGGCTTGGCCAAGCACTCACATGTGTCATCGCTAAATCATCGAGGGGCCCACATATATCGCTTTTATCCCGAAGGTAAAAGGAATGGATAAACTTCGACTCATATGGCTTGTTCTACTACTTGTTGAATCATACACAAAGGCATGTTTTATAACATCGAGTTACCAATGCGTTTTCGTGCAATCAATGTATAACCAACTCATAGTAACAACTCATATCTCTAGGTTTGAAGAATATAAGATATTATCGTCTCATGATCACTCGTGATAAAATCCATGAAGTGATTCAAATGAGCGCGGGTTGAATCCAATACTCAGAACTTATGAGCACTCATGAGTGTTGTAGCACCACTTTGTCCACCAACTTGGACCTCTACTAACCAACCCATGACAGTCTTGATTCATATCTACTTCCAACATATGACCCTCCTGTAATGAATATGTACAAAGTCATAAAGACTTGTCAACAGTCATTATAAGGTATTCCAATGGAGATCAACTCCATGGAAACTAAGTCTCATATTCAAAGTACATTGCTTTGGACATGCTTCTTGCATTAAGTTTTCTAATCTTACACAGATAACTTCCACATATGGAGACAAATCCATATTCTCATTTTGACTATCACTTCTGAATAAGAGACGCCTCTTTTCAGAATATGTCAATATGGTCCTTCCAAAATTAGCACTATACTTCCAACTGTCCCTGAGCAACCAATCTTTGGTAAACCTCAGATTGTCCTCGACAATTGCTTAATCATTTTAGTCATATCAATTTCTAGACCTTTTCCCTTCCTAATGCCTCTGGGCATTTGGAAAAATTTAGAAATGACAAATATTATAGCACATGCAATCGATCCTGTACCCAAAGCAAATGGTACACGATTCATGATGTCTCACATAAAGACATGATTCTAGACCACTCTTTTGCTACAATATTTTTATTTGCCATGTTTTCAAAATTTGACTATGAAGAGGGATGCCGTAATCATAATCAAATTTTGAGAACGCAATATATAGAATTTCCTTAAGTTGAACCAATCCAACATGAAATTCATATATATATTCTTGACTAAGGATGATTAAGGTCTCAATCTAAGCCTTTAGAACTGAAATGAAGTATATCCTCTCCCTTAATTATAGCAAAACAACTTTTTCAATCCCTGCAGTCTCACGAATTGAAACTTTTGTTTTCTATAATTAACATTGCTAACTTACAACAGTAACAATAATTATCATGCTCCCACTAACATGATGATTATTAGCATAACACTTATGCTCCCACTAGCTTTGACATGTACTCAGAAATCAGCTGGACTTTTAGAAATCAATACGTTATTGACTTTCTTACCAAAGTTCAGATTTCTGATACGAGATGCTTTGATAAAACTTTATCAAAATCATACACCTTTCCTTAGATAGCATGCATGTGTGTCTAAACAATTTCAGAACTATGAAAAGGGATGCCATAATCATAGTCTCAATTATTTAGACCTTTTGCCATCTGCTTCAAATCTACTTGGTGGAAGTGTTTCCTTACCATCATTTTCATGAATCGGAGAGAAACCTTATGACCCTTAGATTTTATGGTGTATGTGTTCTTATCCATGTGAATCGTCAAAACCATAGTCACAAGACAAGGATAATGACAAATCCAAACTCATATGGACTGAACTTATGCAATCTTAACTTCTTGCCACCTGGCAGTACAGGGCCTGCCATTGCTTCCAAGTTGTTATGCAACCAATTGAGAACTTTCAGAACTCCTATGCAAAGCCAACTTTAACTGGAATGGGCACAGAATATGTCAACACGATAGGTTATAAACCTCAAGTCGTGTGCTAGTGAAGAACCTCAGGTTTTATTCTTGATTAGTTCTTGAAATTCTTTTTAGGATCTTTAAGACTCCCACAATCCTCTTGACATATAAGACTATCTTGCCAAATATTCAAGAGATAGTGCGGATTCTTTATCAAGACAAACACTTCACACAATTGGCCTTAGTTGGTCTTTGTTTTATCCAAAACATCACAACTTACCAATTTCAAATGTACAAGAGTAGGACACTTTTACTCTTACATTTGATAAGTGTTTTAAACCTTTCTTTAAGATATGTCACTCAAGTTACAATCTTGGAGTATGACTCTAAGAATTTTTTTGGAACGAAGTATGACTCATCTTCCTGATCTAACCATTTCAACAATTCATGACTCCTCTTCTTAGTCATAAGAATGCACTAAGATGACCTTTAGAGGACTAATTGTGATATGATTTCTAAATCATTAAGATTATCACAAACATGATACTAAAGTACTCTCCCATCTTTTCAGATTTGAGAAACTTTTATCTTTCTGCCTAATTTGATTCTTCCCATTCGTTCTGTCATACATTGAGACTTTTCCAATGTTTCAGAATTATACTTAAACTTGTAAGTATAACCATATTTACTAAACTTTAGTAAATCAAATAGTCTTAACGAGCTTTGTGGTGGACATGACCAGTGCACAAGAATGTGTACTCGATCCCTTTAGTCCTTCACTTGACTCACACATCCATGTGAACAAGTAATTAGTCTTGATTTTCCAATGCTTGAAAGTTCTCATTCATCATACTATTCAACTTGCATGATTCCAAGTTTCGGTCCAATTGAAACTTGGGTGATGAGGAACTTTCCTGATTTGGTAAATTTAGACACTACCACAAATGAAAGAATCAAATCCATTTTCCAATATTGTTGTCAGTGGAATCATATAAGCAACAATTTTCCACAAATACCATTGTAAGGATACTTCAAATAAATAAAATTAAACAATTTTCTTTTATTTTAAAACTTTGCGGAAAAACTTATCCTTAGAATCCACGTGGAAAATTGTTGTTATCTATTCTTTAGCAATATATCATAACTTCTTAAGCAACTGCTCAAAATTCTGATGCGATCGAAATCCACCTTCGCGATCAGAATCAGCATATACTTCCTTTAAGATTTCTCTCTATTCTTTGATTCTTAAAACATCAACATGTGACCCAGTCACATCATGTAATGAGGATCTCAAAATAGAACTTAACAGAGTTAGATAATGGGCTCTACCTGATGTAGAGTCAAACTTATTGACTTTAACATCCTTAGGTAAATTTGGCAGCTTTGCAATCAACGCCCCTTCCTTTGGCAAAATAAACATATGGACCCTTTGGTAATGGGACTATCTCAGACTTAGCCTTTCTCTTTACCATTTGGTCAACCGGGTTGACTATGGTCAATCCCTTTCCATTGGGAAGAGAATGCTTTTTCTGGATTTCCAGTGTCACCATTGTCACTGTCCATAAAGTTTTTGGGAAGTTGATCTTCTAATCAAATTTGCTTTACTATCGTTCCAAATCATTGCTGATTCAGCAGCACCAAGCAAATAGATATGATCATTAAGGTTCATGTCATAGTCTGTTTCATAGTACTCCCAAAGGAACTCACTATGTGACTTAGAAAGTGATTGAACATCCAACTTTCTCAAGACTTTGACACACAACTCTCTTGGCTTGTCAATATGTGACTTCATCTCTAAGATGTGATCACACATAGACCTTGCTTGCCATTAGGGTTTGAGTGACCTTGAACTTGTGGGTTAAGGAGAATAATTGGAGGAGGTGGAGGAAGAGAAGTATGACTTCCATGAGCCAAACTCGGGAAGTCATATTCATTAGGAAAGCTTGGTTTGGGAAGATCATTGTTGTCTAAACCAGACATCAACAATGGGAGAAATTCACGTAAAGTTGATTTAAGTCCTTAATATAACACCCAATATGATATATTAAGGCTAGGACCCAACAAAGTATTTTATAACTTGGAAGAGGGATGTTGTAATCTAAGTTATAAAATATTTGAAGGTAGGTGAATGACGATTCACCAATTTCCACCAAGATAAACGAAATGTATTATTAAGTTTTAATTGGTTTTGAAACTCCTAGATTCTTTTGAGATTCATTGAACTTTTCAATGGCATGTTTCAATCTCGAGTGTGCCCTTCAGGTTTTGTGACTGGGATGCCGAGGATCACAAAACAAGGTGTGAAGTAACCATGCAAATATACTTGGTACCCTTAATATTTACCCCTCAATCGATGTGCCGGTTAACCACACACGCTCCAACGATACTATGATAAACATTAAGTTACCCTTTGCCTACCTTGTTAAGTCCAGGTTAGTGTGCCGGTTAACCACACACGCTCCACTAACAGCTTAAACAAAGTGCAAAGTGTAATTTCATGGATTAGCACTTTATTCACATTTTCCTAAGTAACTAAGATTGGGAATTTATAAAAGGTTTAGTTACTTAGTATTTATCATTAATACTTTTAATGAAGGGAGAATTATAGTCCTTGTCCTACCTGTTCGGCTAACGACCCTCCACCAGTCAAGGAAGCGGTGGGTGAGAGTGGACACCCATTAAACTGCCATTTTATAGGCAGTAACCTTATACCCCCCTTATAGACCGGCTTCGTGAATGAGGCCTACTAATGGTAAGACGACTTGCTCTTATACATATAATATATTAAACTTTTAATATTATAATAGTATAAGGGTGTATTTTAGACATTTAAAATACTTGGTGGTTTAATCTATTAATTAAACTATACTCTTAATTTAATTAAATTTAAACCATGTCATTATGGAATTATTAATTCTCTTTTAATTAAACACTTTAATTATCTATTAATAAAGTCCATAAGAGTTAATTGAAATATTCAATAAAAACATCATAATTCCAATTATTAAATTCAAAATTAAAACCATTTAATTAATTGTATAAGTTATGAACCCAAGAGTTTTAGAATTCAATTCTTTTTTTTTATCATAAAAAAACTTTTTCCAAATTCCAAAACTTGAGGGCAAGTTTTGTAACTCTTGAAAACTTTTGGATTTCATAACTTATGGAGTTAAATACTTGTTTTATGATGAAACTTTTCATGTTCCATAACTTAAGAACAAGTTAAGGAATTCTTTAAAACATTAAGACTAAGTTTTGTAACTCCATAAAAAACTTTGAATCAATTTTTTTTTAAAACCTTTTCATATCCATAACTTATGGAGGTTTCAAAAAACTCTTTAGATCAAACTTTTAAAACTAATAAAATAATCATATCATTTTATCTTTTACTAAATTTGACCTAATTCAACTCATATAACAAATGATTCAAATTTTACAAATAATTAGTTTTTCACAAAAACAAGTAATTATCTTAAAATTTGACAAACGTCATGTTTTTTTCCTTTTTTTCCAACTTGAAAATAAAACATTTGCATCAATATAACAGAAAACAACCCATGGCTCTGATACCACTGTTGGGTTTTGAGCATTCTAACACTCCTATGGTGTACATGCAACCCTATAAACCTTGGATCTATGTTTTCTCTATTATACATGCAAATATTAAATATTCCAAGGTTTCATCCTAACTAGCATATTATGAAGCACCTATACTACAAAGTTCTAGTTAGATGACATACCTTTTGATGTAGCTTGATGTCTTCAAGCTTTAAGAGCTTAGCCCCAATAGTGTGGAAGCCTCAAGTGGAATCACAAATCACCAAAACACCTTGGAAAACCTTTAGAGAATATGGATACTTGGCTCACACTATGAAATCGGTTATTGCCCTCTTTAGTGTATCCACACTAGCCACTAGCATAATTTCATGAACCATAAGACCCTTTATATAGTGTGGAGGATTAGGGTTAAACCCTAATACTCATGACCTTTCATTTCCTAGGATCCATGGGTTAAAGCTCCATGGACTATCCATGAAGACTTAGCCCAACCTAAATGAACTTGGCCCACTACACATATATATATCTAAGAGTCCATATTTAATTAGTTCCTTTTGATCACTTAATTAATTATAAATTAATTCTTGATCAATACTAATTAAATAGTATGATTATATATTAATATATTAGAACTTATAATATATTAATATAAATCATAAATATACTATTCTCAAAAGACTATCCATATAAATTGTGTCGGTGAATTGCAACCCAAATGGACCATGCCGGGTCGGGTCAAGTACATACCAAATATAGTTATGGACTTAGACATTAATCCAACAAAGAAGAGAAAGAACAACAAGAGAAAAGGGCGACAAGGCTCGGAGTCGACAAAGAAGCAACAAACAGTGACAGTCAACGCTGCAACCACCCAAGTACCCTCCACACCACATGCTCCAGCCTCAGCTAATCCAAGCACTCCTAAGCAGTATTCTGGGAATCTCCCAAAGTGCAACAAGTGCAATTTCCATCATAATGGCGAATGCAAGGAAATACAATGCACCAGTTGCAATCGGAAGGGTCACACAGCAAGATATTGCAGGACCTATCCTCCCCAGAACCAACAACAAGGGAACAACAACAATAGCCACAACAACAACAACAACAACACCAACAATAGCGGCAATAACACAGGATCAAGCCCCACCTGCTATGGATGTGGAAAGACTGGGCATATCCGTCGAAACTGCCCCAACACCAACAACCCTGGGAACGGAGGAACAGGAAGGGTGCTAGCTATGGGTCAGGGAGAAGCGGTTCAGGATCCCGCTGTCGTTACTGGTACGTTTCTCCTAAACCACACTTATGCATGCATCCTATTTGATACCGGGGCAGAACGAAGTTTCGTAAGTAATAAATTCAAGCATTTGTTAAAACAACAACCCCAGAAGCTTAATGAAACCTTTACGGTGGAAATGGCTAATGGGAAAACAGAATCCACTGGGGAAATCTACATTGGATGTACCCTGGCCTTAAATCATCACGCCTTTCCAATAAACTTAATGCCTGTTTCCATTAGGAGTTTTGATGTGATTATCGGCATGGATTGGTTAAGCCCCCACCATGCTGAAATTATGTGTCACGAGAAGGCCGTTCGCCTTCATCTCCCAAATCACGAAACCCTAGTTATTTACGGAGACAAACCCAGCACGAACCTTCATCTCGTCTCGTGCATTAAGGCACAAAAGTGCCTACGAAAGAAGGATTTGACATTTCTAGCTCATATAGTGGATAAGTCCAAAGAAGAGATCAATATTCGAAACATACCTGTGGCTTGTGATTTCCCAGATGTCTTTCCAGAGGACCTTCCGGGGATACCCCCAGAAAGACAAGTCGAGTTCCGAATTGATCTAGTGCCAGGAGCTACTCCCATCGCCAAATCACCCTACAGATTGGCTCCTGCGGAGATGCAAGAGTTGTCCAGTCAACTCAGCGAGCTTTTGGACAAAGGATTCATCCGACCCAGTTTCTCACCTTGGGGAGCTCCGGTTCTCTTTGTCAAAAAGAAAGACGGTACCTTCAGGATGTGTATCGACTACAGAGAACTTAATAAGCTTACCATCAAAAACCGCTATCCACTTCCGCGAATCGACGATCTATTTGACCAGCTCCAAGGAGCTAGTTACTTTTTAAAGATAGATATGCGATCTGGATACCACCAACTCAAGGTCCGGGAGGAGGATATTCCTAAAACCTCCTTCCGAACTCGTTACGGACATTATGAATTTGTCGTAATGCCCTTCGGTCTAACAAATGCTCCTGCCGCATTCATGGACTTAATGAATCGAATCTGCCGACCATTCCTCGATAACTTTTTCATCGTTTTCATTGACAACATCCTCGTCTATTCTCGAAGCGAGGAAGAACACGGACGACATCTCCGACAAATCCTGGAAACCCTGCGAACCGAAAAGTTATACGCAAAACTCTCTAAGTGCTAGTTTTGGCTCCGTAGTGTGAACTTTGTGGGAAATGTTGTTAGTCAGGAAGGAATTCATGTGGATCCTTCTAAAATCCAAGCCATCGAAGGATGGGCGATCCCAACAACACCTACCGAAATTCGCCAATTTTTAGGCCTCGCAGGCTACTACAGGAGATTCATTCAAAACTTCTCCAAAACAGCAAAGCCACTTACCTCACTTACACAAAAGGGTGTACCCTTCGAATGGACGGACAAGCAAGAAGCTGCATTCCGGACCCTGAAGCAAGCACTCTGCAGTGCGTCGGTGCTATCACTACCAGAAGGAACAGAAGACTTTATAGTTTACTGTGATGCGTCAAATCAGGTTTTAGGCTGTGTACTCATGCAGCGTGGAAATGTGATAGCCTACGCGTCCCGACAACTAAAGACGCATGAGGTAAATTACACCACTCATGATCTGGAACTGGGAGCAGTGGTCTTCGCCCTGAAGATTTGGAGGCACTACCTTTATGGTACTAAGTGCACCATCTTCACCGACCACAAGAGTCTCCAGCACATCTTGAATCAAAAAGAGCTGAACATGAGGCAACGAAGATGGGTTGAACTGCTGAACGACTACGAGTGCGAAATTAAGTACCACCCAGGCAAGGCAAACGTGGTAGCCGATGCCTTGAGTCGGAAAGAATACTCGAATCGTCGCTTGAAGACTCTCTCCATAACCATTCGATCTCACCTAACCTCTCAAATCAGGGCAGCCCAGTTCGATGCAATGAAGGCAGAAAAAAATATAAGCGAAGCGTTGCGTGGAATGGAGAAGAACTTCGAAGTGAAGGAGGACGGGACATGTTACTTCATGAACCGCATTTGGGTCCCTAAACTTGGGGGATTCAGAGAAGTAGTCATAAACGAAGCCCACAATACGCGATACTCCATCCATCCGGGTTCAGATAAAATGTACTTGGATGTTAAGCAACATTATTGGTGGCCTAACACGAAGGCAGAGATTGCCACTTATGTTATCAAGTGCCTCACATGTGCTAAAGTAAAGGTGGAATATCAGAAGCCCTCCGGATTACTACACCAACCAGTAATTCCCGAGTGGAAGTGGGAAAGGACTACCATGGATTTTGTGACCAAACTACCCAAGTCGACGGATGGTTTGGATACCATATGGGTAATAGTTGATAGATTAACAAAATCCGCTCATTTCCTACCAATAAAAGAATCATACAAGATGGAGCTCCTGACAAGAATCTACATCAAAGAAATCGTGAGACTCCACGGAGTGCCCATATCTATAATCTCAGATAGAGACAGTAGGTTTACTTCACGCTTTTGGCAATCGCTTCAGAAAGCTATGGGAACGCAACTTGACATGAGCACTGCCTACCACCCACAAACGGATGGTCAAAGCGAGCGAACCATTCAAACGCTAGAAGATATGCTTCGCGCGTGTGTGATAGACTTTGGAAAATCGTGGGATACCCACTTGCCTTTGATCGAGTTCTCATACAGCAACAGTTATCACTCGAGCATTAAAATCGCTCCTTTCGAAGCATTGTACGGGCGTAAGTGTAGATCACCGTTGTGTTGGGCTGAGGTAGGGGACACCCAACTAGCAAGAGGGCAAACGCCAAACAATGCCTTAACGGGACCGGAAATCATACGTGAGACGACCGAAAATATAGTTCAGATCAGGGCCCGACTGCAATCATCACGAGACAGACAAAAGAGCTACGCCGACAAGCGGCGGAAGCCCTTGGAATTCAGAGTCGGAGATAGGGTGTTACTAAAAGTCTCTCGTTGGAAAGGAGTGATTCGTTTTGGAAAGCGGGGAAACTAAACCCTCGATACATTGGACCCTTCGAGATTCTTGCACGAATCGGTCCAGTGGCTTATAGACTGCAGCTACCCGCTGAGCTCAGTAGTGTACACCCTGTGTTCCACGTTTCCAATTTGAAAAAGTGCTTATCCGACGAGACTCTCGTCATTCCATTAGAAGAAATCGAAATCAACGAGAATCTTATGTTCATCGAGGAACCAGTTGAAAACATGGACAGAGAGGTGAAGCGTACTAAGCAGAGCCGCATTCCGATTGTGAAGGTTCGATGGAACGCGAGACGCGGACCAGAATTCACATGGGAACGCGAGGATCAAATGAAGCAGAAGTACCCTCACCTATTCTCGCATTCTCAAATCTAGCTTTCAAAAGAATTTCGGGACGAAATTCCCTCTAACGGGGGGATGATGTCACAACTAGGAATTTTGATGCTTGTAACTACAACAATTATATCAATTATGAACCAACAATGTGAAAACATGTATGATGCTTATTCAATAACAACAAAACTTCAATCCAACACTGTATTCAAGCACTGCAAATAGTTAACCTAGAATTGGAAACCCTAGAGATCTCGGTTTAAGTCCATTTTGGACTAGGATTTTCTTATTGGGCCTAATGGACCAATAAGCTTCCAATTTAACTATCATGAACATAGAACCCTCAAATGGACCCTAATTGGGCCCATATACATGAAACATAATATTTTGGGCCTTATAAGCCTAAAATGAACTAGGTTGTCTTTAATGGGCCTTATTGGACCACAACAAATTTATGTAGCCCTAATAGATCATAAAAATCATTCCTTGATTTATTTTGGGTCGAAAATCACCTAATGGAATTATGATATGGGCTTAAGCATTAAAGGGCCCAAATCTTCTTTTTCCTTCTCCTCTTCTCGGCCCAACTACACCAAAAGAGAAAGAGTTGACTTTCCATTGCCACCTCACCATTATTTCTTGGGTCTCCATGCATGCAACTCATGTTTCCAAGCAAACATCTCATCAACACTCTCTCTTCTCCTCTCTCTTTTTCTCTCAGCCGAAAACAACACAAACACACACACACATTTCACTCAAACACTCTCAAAGAACTCTCTTCATCCTTCATCAAAATTTCGAGATTTAGGAAGCTTTTCAAGGAGATTATTCCACAAATTCATCATCTAAGGTAAGTTCATGCTTGGATCTATGATCTAGATTCTTTGTTTTATCAAAAATCTCTTCCTAATCTATTCAAACTCATGATCACCCTCTTAGAAACATCTAAGTTCGAGATTCTCCAAGAAGACTTGCTAGGATCGAATCTTCTTCATTTCTCTCTTCAAAAACCGAACCCACAACTCAAGGTGAGCTTCATACCCCTCTCTTTTCAGTTTTTATATGTTTTATGGGGGAGAATACAAGAAAAATGTGTAGATCTATGTGTATGTGTATGCTATGTGTGATTTTATGCATGTATGTGTGATTTTATGTGTTTTTGTGATAAACATGTAGCCAAAAAGGAGTGATATCTCGAGATCTATGACATGAGAAAGAAAACAAACATGATCTAAGTTATGTTACACTAAACAAGTCAAGAATGATAGCTTATAAAATTGTGATGAACATATTCCAACATAAAAATCCATTTTTGGGCTTAAATTGTCAAATATTCAAAAATTGGGTTAAAGGTTGCCAAATCACGGTTTCTTAAGGGTTAAAAGAGCCAAAACAGTTACAATAATTGTTTTTATGAATATTATGATTTTTAAAGGACTTAAAATGGAATTTCTAGCTTAATGGGCTAATTTTGGGCTTTTCGGCCCAACAAGCCCAAAATTGCGAAAAAAATGGCATTTAAAGGGGATGAATTGGTAAACTTTTCAAAACAGGGGATAAAAAGTGTAATAAAACTATTTCAAGGGTTAAAAGTGCTTTTCATTTCCAAAAAGGATCAAAAATGTAAAGTTTTTGGATTTTGGGCTAAAAGTGTAAAAATTGCAAAAAGTTGGGCTTTAACCGAAAAATACTATTCTGGAAGGGCTGAAAATGTCAACAAAATAAGTTTTGAGTTAGAAATATCATTTCAACAAATCTATGATGCAAAAGTGTCAAGAAAATGTTTTAAGGGCCTAAAATGACTTTTCTTTTATATAAAGGACTAAAATTGTTATTTTATAAAAAGAAAGGGGCTGAAAAGGTCAAACTACTGTTTTTAAACCAATTATTTTATTTATTTATAGAATATTGAGTCAAAAATACTAATATACGGCACACGTATAACTCCAAATATCGTTATAAACGAATCGCTCGGTCTCGAGTCGATACAAAAACAACGAACGTTCAACCAAACCCTCCACTAGAGATGCGTTACCTAAGACGAGTAAACATTCAAACTTTAGGCTTGAAAGTTTCAAATCATGCTTGTTGGACCTTGCAAGTCCATTTACATGATCTTTGGGCCCAAAGGGGATAACGCTTATGTGTCATTGGGCCTCCTATGGCACAATTCCATATAAAAGGACTTTCAATAGCTTTTATGTGCTATTGGGCCCTAGTGGTCCATTAGTATTGCTAGTAAGGTCAAAGTAATCAAATGCGAGATGGGCCAACGTGTCCTTCGCATCCTCGACAGCCTAAAAGTACTTACGATGGTAGCAGGACTTCGTACTCCTCTTCTCTTCGTTTGCTAAGGCTTATGAGTAATCAAAGTAGACGAACTTAGGACGTTATTCAACAGTAATCAAGTTGGTTTGGATTACGTGAGTAATCACGGACGGTACCTCTATGGGTCGTTCGTAGTTGACAGTTATAACCAGCCTTTACCGGACCTCGTTATAACGACTCACTAGTAATGATACTATCCGACACCACCCGAGAAATCAAGGAAGAGTAATCAATATTCATTCGACGTGACGGTATAACAATTAGTAATCAAGTATATCTTTCGACATCGGAAAACATCGGGTTTTCCGGGGAAATCAACACCACTCGCTCGTAAACTCTATAACTATAATACAAAACACCCTTTTTATATATATGCCTTGAAATCATTCATGCATCAACTTATGGATCTTCACACTTTGATAAACTATTGTCTTTTCATAAAATATCGGATTTTCTGGGTTTTACAAACTGTACAAATCATTTTTATCACAACTTTGCTTATGAACTCACCAACATTCCATATGTTGACGTTTTTCCAAAATAACTTGTATTCTCAGGTAACAGGTAAGCGGAAGGGTAATACCAAGTATGTTAGAATGTTTTGTTTTAAAAACTCTGAAATATTTTGTGTTATGAATGTGTAATATTTAAAACAATGTATTGGATGTAAACAATATCAGTTGTAATGTATTGATGCATGGTGATGTTTATGTTATGATTCATGTATATTCATTGTGATGATATTCAATTTAAGTCACGCAAGCCCCCGGACGTTTCCGCCGTCTGGTTTCGGGGGTGTGACATCATTGACTTGACACAAGAAAAGCAAACAATCATGAAATTAGTCTAGAAATAAACCTGCATATTGACACAAAAGTTCACTAAGGCATTTAATCAAACACCTGGTGTACAATCCCAAAAACATCTCAATTTATAGAAATCACCACATAAATATCGATCAAACATCTCAATGTAATGAAATTAATAAAATAAGTTAGAATCAATCTAATTTAATTTCATCTGATACGCAACTAGAACCATTTGAATAAGATAAAATCGAATAACGCCCCATTTTATCACGTGATTAACCAGAAAAAATTAAGAAAATAGGATGATAAGAAAAACCTCGAATGGAAATACAATGAATCTTTGTGACTTGGAAAGAATCGAAGGACTCACCGCAATCGAAGAACTCACGGAAATCACCCATCGTGGTAATAATAGTGGAAGAGAGTTATATCATGATCGAATCTATCTTTCTGAGTTCTCTAATTTGATAGATGCAAAAGGTATGGAAGAAAATAATGCTCAGTTAACTTAAAACGACGTCAACGATGTCGGATGACTATTTGGGTACCTACATATGCATACCCTTAAGGGTATATTCACTTTTCCATATATATATATATATATATATATATATATATATATATATATATATATATATATATATATATATATATATATATATATATATATATTGCTTTAATATATTTTTTAATGGTTTTGGATAGAATAAAAAAATACTGATTTTTTTTTTTGAACAAATTTATTCTAGCCAAATAAATAGTTATAAAAATTTTCAAAAAATGGGAGAAAGATTTTTGAAAAAAGTATAAATATCTTGATTTGTAAAAGTTGTTATTGTTTATGCATCTGTATAACTTAAAAATAAGCAAGTTTTACAATTAAAATATTTATCCGATTAGTTAAAAACAGAAAACTAATCAAAAGCAAAGAGCAAAAAGAGGTGGAAGCTACAAGACCGCACTCGAAATAATAAAACTTAAGTAGCATACCTAAAACTACATGACCTGAATTGGATTTCTCATCCACCCTATGCATGCCTTACTAACTCATGTACGTCTAAAGCATATCCAAAAAAAAAAAAAGGTTGAACAATGTTGTGATACAATTCATCAAACCTAGGTTTAATTAGGCTTTGCTTGTTACATGTGATGGTACTAAACATGACACAACTAGCTGATTCTGGACTAACTATTTTCCATGAAGATGAGGACAGGGGTATTCATGTCCATGTCTCACCTTGTTCCAGATTTTCAACCATGAAAATGAATTGGAATTTTGATCCCATTGACATAAATCTCTTTTCGATACACACCAAACATAATACTACACTGCCATTAACTAATCATACTTTTATGTCATATCTTGTGTAACAAGTGACACCCTCGAGCAAAAGGTCAAAGTTTCAAAGTAAGATCGGGTGTAGCCGATGAACAACCAACATCAATGATATGCTGGAAGCTATCATACCAAAACGGTTTGGCTTCATCGACCTCCATGTGTATGGGGATCCCAAGATAGCTGTGGTCAAAGATTTCTCGACCTCTAATGGCTTGAACCGCTTGATGTAATGAGACATGTGCTTCAATACCCAATGTCTGAGATGCAGATCCATGAAGAGGTAAAGATGATCCATGAAGAGGCAGACATGCGAGGCTTGCATATCTTTCCGATAACATTTTCAACGTCATGGCTCTCTTTTCCATCCTCCTCTCCTGTTTGTGTGCGTTCTGATGCCCTCCCAATGCCTGTGAGCTGTAGAACTTGCGCCTACAGTAATTGCACGAGAAAAGCTTTACTGTGGTGTTGGTGAAGCCGAGAGTTAGGTCGAGGGTAATGGGAGGCTCAATTAGATGTACTGTGGGGTTAGTGATCAGGCGTGAACAAGGGGTTGGGATTTCGGATTCCTCTTCATCTTCGAATAGGTTGTTTGGATGTTCCATGTCTAATCAATGATTTTCTGACGACGATCTTAATCCTGCATGCAAACGCAAATTCGATAATTAATAGGATGTTAAGATCATTTTGGAACTCGTGTAGGACAATCAATGGCAACTTATGGTTGTTCTATGTATGTCCAATATGAAAACAACAATAAATATATGCAATAGGCACGTTTGTACGATGTCTGATCAGAGATAGGCATTTTCACAAAAAGATTTAATATTAGGGTAAACATTGAGAAATGACTTGTCATTTGCTTAAATGGGTAAAAGATGTCAAAGTTCGATTTCTTTTTTTTTTTTTTACCTTTTTTGGAATCATAAAAAAAAATGATGGATTTCTTCACATATGCCATGCATAACTTGTACTTGCTCACGTGATTGAAACCTAAAGCTACGACCTTCTACTTGCTTATGTGATAGAAGCTTATGATAAACTACAAGTGCCAAGTTAACACAAAACTTAAGCCTATTTTCAACGTACTTCATCGAACACCATGAAAAATCATTAGAAGTTTCATAAAGAGAAAGGAGTCAACCCAATTCACAATCCTTCAGGACTTCCATCAAATATATGGTTACCTTTATTTCTAAAAGACTTGTCTATGTGAAACGCTGAGTTCTCCATGATCTATATGTAATATATAACCGAAACTCTCAATTTTTTCTAAAACCAAGCATTCTAAATCCTCAATTTTCTGAAGCACAAGTAGTAACACGTAACAAGTATCAAAATCAAAATCAAATAAAGAAATACATATTATATTTAATTTAAAACAGAACACATTCAATATAGAAAGGGGATGAGAAAAGGGGTTGCACACCTCTGGTAGAGCGGTGTAGCACTATAGCTCGATTATCTTCCTAACTGCTACAGCTCAATATGATTGTTAGATTGAAAAAGACTGGTGGTTATTTTCTAGGTTTTGCGAAATATAGCGTAGAGAAGAGAGGCATATAATATCGAAGGAATTACTGTTTAGGAGAGAGAGAGAGAGAGAGAGAGAGAGAGAGAGAGAGAGAGAGAGAGAGAGAGAGAGAGAGAGAGAGAGAGAGAGAGAGATCATATCAGGGAAGTGAAAGAGAAAGAACATCAGATTTTATTTGTTTGGTACTATTCTTTTTGTATTTCAGATGAAGCGCACGATGATCCCCAAATATTCGAATTCATATTTATGCTTAATATTTTTACTTGTTTTTATTTTATTTATTTACTTATTTATTTGTTTTTTTTCCTTTTTGAATGAATAAGTAAACACAATTCCTACTCATTTTGATATCGCTTAAGGGCGTGTTCGGCACAGAGCGTTTGGGAGCGTTTGAGAGCTTTTAGCTTCTAGCGTTTGACAAAACGTTCCTTTTTGAACAGAAAGCCTCGTTCGGCACTACAAGCTTCTAGCGTTTAGTTTAAACAAAACGCTCCAAATTCAAATGCTACTTCATGTAGCGTTTAACAACACGCTACAAGCTACAAGCCACCCGTTACCAGCTAATTTTGCCGAACACGCCCTAAATATTAGACTTTTGATAAAATCCATTTAGTTGTAGATTACATTTTTAAGTTTTCTTCTTACAAAAAAAATTAGATCATAGAATTTATTTGATTGTATCATTTAAAATTTCTTTTTAGAGAAGATGACAAAAATAGTCAATATCCTTAAGGACACTAAATAGCCAAAAAAAAAAATAGTCTTTTGCCAAAGCTAGCCAACAAAATAGTATGTGATTAAGAGATAATCCAAATCAAACTTCGTCAACACCTTCCTTGCAAACCCATATATCTTGGTTATTCTCTTCCAAGACCATACTTCCTTTTGGGGACGTGCGTTCAAAGAGTAGAAATTCTTCAGACGTTCTCTTTCGGTTATGATGATCATCTGAGGATCATCTTCTTGGTGGAGAGGGGCGAATTTGATATAGAACTTGCCGTATGGAGAGATGGGAAGATCAAGCTGGTCTGAATCTTGAGTTGGGAGGTCATAATACATGAATGGTACTATGTCCAAGTCATGGATTATTCCTTATTTGTAGAGTGGGGAAAGACCTAGCATTGGATTGGGGTTATCTTAGAGCTTGAATTAGGATGCTCTCTTCAAGAGCTTGAGCGATCTGTTCCTGAGACCAACCATTAGTAATCGTGGTGGTCTGTTCGAAGCTTTGAAATTGCGATATGGTCTTTTTCCATTGTCTTGTTTCTTGTTGAGAATCGAGATGATATGCTGCATGTTTTCATTGACGGTGAATTCAGGAGGAGGAGGAATCAGGGGCTCTTCAGGAATGTTATCATGTTTACAAAGTGGAGAAACTTCATCGATTGGAGCAATTTTAGGCAAGGGAACTGGAGGAAACATCGATTAAGTGGCTCGGAAAGCTTCAATTATGAGGTCAGTCTTTTCCTTAGCCATTTCACGACTTAGTTTTAGAACATCAGCTAAGGATGATGGCCATGATACAACAGACCATATCCTTTGTTGTTCCTCGGAAAGAATTTTGGCTGGAAACTTCCTTGGAGCTTGAATTCCTATCATTGCATTGGCGATATACTTGTCATCTTCTGCATCATCATCATCAGATGGAGTACATGTGGAAACAATCTGAACATTTTCATCATCAGACTCATCTCGGAGTTTAAATTCCGAGGAAGGCTTCCAAGAGATAGAATGATCTTTGTTGCTTGGGCCTTTTCCCACTCTTGCATCAGATGGCCAGGCAACCGAGGCAACAAAGCAGAGTGCTAAAATTCCGAGAGACGATTAAACAACTTCTGAAAGTTGGTGTTCATCTGCAAGGTAAGGGCGTCATATGCTTCAGCAGTCGGAGCCTGGGCTTTGAGATTGTAAAATAAAGATGCAAGAATAGACAACATTTCATCGAACTTGTTGTTCAGAATGTCCATAATATTCCAGCAGGCTCGGAGGAGTTTGATGAGAACTTGTTGCGTGATGAGGTTCATCTCATCTTTCTTCTTAATCTCCTTCTCCATCCTTTGAATCTCTTTCTCATGCCTGTCATGCGTTTGTTTGATCAGCTCATTGGTGGCGCTGATCATATCATCGCGAACTTTTAGCATGGTGGTGATGGTGTCAAGATAATGATCAAGACTTGAATTATACTTCTGCTCAACCTCCTCAATGGTGTGCTTGAGACTGAGGGAGATGAGTTGATCCAACTGTGCCTAGTAAATACATACATAACGAAATCTTGTGGACCTTTGTCATTTACAGACATTCATAAAAAATAACTCTACCTAAGGTTTGACATATCACAACATATATAGACTTTACACCTTCGATGGGATAAATCATGATCTTTACTTTAACAAGTACCAGGGGACACATCATGGTCTTCCATACAATCGTTAGGGGCCAGATCTTGGTCTTCCATACATATGCTAGGGTCCAGATCCTGGTCTTTCATACATTTTTTAGGGGCCACATCCTTGTCTTCCATGCAAGCCTCACAAAGACAACTAGCATCCTACATAGTATAGTGAGAAGACTCACCTCACAAACGTAGTTGGCAGCTAACAAGCTCACATAAGCAAACATCAGGTGCTACACTCCTCCTAATGAATCACACAAGGTAAAACCTTAGTCTACCTTCTAAAACTAACAATTTGACTACAAGTCAACCATGTCAAAAAGTCAACGGTCAACAAAAGTCAAAGGTCAACCAAGTCAACAACCACCATGACATGGAGACCTCTTGGCCACGTTGTAGGCATGACAGGAGAAAATAGATGAAAGTAGGACATCACCACATCGTGGACCCTCCTTGGCTATGTCATGGGCATGTCCAAACAAAACAATCACGAGGCTCTCCACCACGTCGTGGTTATCCTTTGGCTACATGTAGTTACTGGCAGAAGCCATTTTTTCTTAATAAGGACTTAATCCATTAAGTCCTTTGCTCCAAATTTCTAGAAGGCTTGCTTGCCCTCAACTGAACCATAAAAGTACTTACTTATTGGACATGCATGTCCAATGCATGTCTCTCCCAAAGTACGTCAAAATAGGGTAAGAAATGGAGTCAAAACTCCATGCATTGCACCAATCAACATGAAACTCTAGATTTGGAACATATGGTGACCAAGGGATCTCAACAAGTCATAAATTTTTCAACTTTACCAACCATTTATGCCAATATATTGTGACATCCCCATTTTTACGGCTAGAAAAGACCGATTTCGTTTATGCTTTTTAATAAAAATCAGAGTAACTTCTTAAGAAAAGTGTTGCGGAATCAACATCAACATCGTGGCCTCTGACTGTGGTCGTCATCCATACTCCTCTAGATGATTGGATCAACGTCAACATCGTGGCCTCTGATCATTTTATTTCACCACACACCAACTATTTCATCTACCCATGTTTTACCTAACATATTTGTAGACATAAAATATATATACAATTCTGATCTGAAAAACAAAGTTTAAATCTTTCATACAGCATAGATCTCAAAATATAAAACATACATATACAGTTTAGATCTGAAAATTTTAGATTTGAAGTGAGAAAGTCTAGATCTGAAGGAAAACGGTTCAGATCTGTAAGAAAAGTTTAGATCTGAAAGAAAAAGTTCAGATCTGAAAAGGAAGAGGTTCAGATCTTTCATCCAGCATAGATCCCAAGTAAACAGATAATATATATACACATAACACGTAATTTATATAAAATACTTCATATCTATGTGTAAGATAAGAGTGACTATACACTCACCTGATAAGGAGTGATTCGGACAACACTTCACTTCTTAAAATAATCTTCTTTGACGAAACCGGGAAGTTTGCTTGAAAACTAGGCTCCGCGCGGGCAGAGTTTCAAACCGAAAAACTCTTTTTCTGGGAGCCTTCGGGCGCTCTGGTGTTTTCTTGTAATGCTAGGGAGGTTTCCTAGGCTTCGAGGTGGATTAGGGTGGCTAGAGAGAGAGAGTAGAGTGAGAATGATAGTTGAAAATGTGAGGAAAATGGGCTGCACCTCGCACCCTTTTATAGGCCGAGGCCGAGGACTACGCTGAGCGTAGTTTCGGAGTACGCGGTGCGTACACCGAGGTTCGTACAACGCGTGTCAACAAACTGCTGGGGTGACGTGGCTTATCTCGGACCTCGAAAGAATTTAAACCGCGCAGCATACTCTTCCTCGTACGCGGGGCGTACTTCGGTACGCAGGGCGTGTGAAGGTAGGCTGGGCGTACCCCTCGCATCAGCTCGTAATTTCTCGTCTCGACTTCTAAAATTCATAACTTTCGCATAAGAGCTCTGTTTTCGACGTTCTTTATATACACGCGTAGGCGGGACCGTACTCTACAACTTTCGTTTAGGCTCCGTCAGCTAATTTTTACTTTATTATTAAAGTTATATTTTTAACTGTCCGGGACAGGAAAATCCGTTAAAAATTCATAACTTCTTCATCCGATGTTCGTTTTTGTCTGTCTTTTTACCGTTGCGCTACTATTAATGACATCTTCGATTCTCGTTTGGGTTGTGTCGGCCAAAAATCGACCGATCTAATATTCAAACTTCGGGTTGTGCACTATCGATCTGAAACTTAGAAAAATAATAACTTCCTCATACGAAGTCAGATTTGGGCGTTCTTTTTATGCACGCTCTCGGTTTAACGAACACTACAACTTTTGTTCAGATTGCTAGGGCTAAAAAGTCCTCTATCGTAAATTCACTATTTACGTTACATAGTGTCGTGCCGGTTTTGTCGCGAAACTTCGACAGACCATAACTTCTTCGTTAGAACTCGGATTTCGGCGTTCTTTATATCTCCGGAAACCTTGTCACGACCAATACAACTTTCTTCATAGATAGCGGGTTTATCTAACATTTTATTTTTGATGCTTATTTTTATCCTTTATTTATTATATTATTATAAACAAGTAATAAGCACACAAAAGCACATAATTCACGTAATATTCAAGTAATTCATCTTTATTACTTTAAAACGAGTTACAATGGTTGACCTAGACTATTACATCATCATTAATGCTTAGCCTAGAAACACGGGCGTTACATATATGATGAAGGAAAATAAGCTTAAAAGTCAAGATCTACAAGAATGAATCATAAAGGTAAGAATTTGGAGACTCGCACAAATCTAGAAGATGCGCCAGGAGATGGAGACAAGATGTTAGTTGATCCTTTGCTCAACAAAGCCCACCTTCAACCTTCATATGGCCAAAATGCCAACAAAGAGCTCAAAAGACAATGGGATAGGCTAGGGTTTCGAGATAGGAGGGTGGGGGCTGATGGGAAATCACCTAACCCTAGAGATAAGGCCTTTAAATATAGACGAAACCCTAAAAATTATGGGCTTGGGATGCACCACTCGCCACTTCATGGCATCCTGCTTGCCACGTTGTGGCACTCACCAGGAATACATGAATCCTAAATGCCATGCCACATCATGGTCATCCATGCATTACGTTGTTGCGTAGGGTTTCTTTACAAAAAAAACCCATCTTTGCGTAGGGTTTCTCTACGCCACTTAAGTTAGATTTCATCCTTGAAATCTGTCCTTACAAGTTACTCTTAACTCCCTTTGAACCCCTTGTAGATTCTTCCGAGTCCACTCCCTAATTACACAAGCTGATGTCACCCTAAATGCCAGAATTTGCAACTATAAACACAAGGACTTCCAAAACCAGTTCCATATGCCAACCCCAAGGGGAAACCCCTAATGGTTGAAAACATGTTCGCTGCAGCACTGAAACAATGCTCTATACGGTCACTTCCTTGAAACCCAAAATTCGATTCAATCCTTAGCGGGAAAATACGCGACTTAATGAAGAATCGAATACCAACACATCACGATTAATCGACATCGAGAAGAGTTGACTTCCTCATCCATAACTTGAAGACTCCAGGATGATGTTTGTCTTCCAGGAAGACAAGGTCACCCTCATACATCAACCATGCCGACCAAAAAAACTAATAGATCCGACCCAATCAAGACCTACCTGACCTTACACCGTCCCATTGATAATTGAAGAATAGAATCCAATACCAACTTTTGAAGATGAAAATCTCACACACAGTCGCACAACGAAACTCTAACCAAAATCCTGACAGAAAAAGGCTACATAACCTATACATCGACACGACTCTAACAACCCTTAAGTCTAAGTAAGGAAAAACTAACAAACCAACAACCGAACAACGACAGTTCTGTTTCAACCCAACTGAAGGCTACATGCCATATTATATTCTTACATCACTCTCGAATAATTCAGCCAACGGCTTGATTCACTCATGTGAATGTTGTGGTCCTCCAATAGTCTTACAACACTTCTGGCCTTTTTCAGCCATGTGAATGCTATGGTCCTCCCATAGTCATAAAACACTTCCTGAATTTCCATGGGCTCCCACATGGTCTTCCGAATAAACCTACATGGATAGCAAGAAAAACTGACACAATATGGACCCCAAATCTACTAGACCCATCGGGTGTTTAGGTCGTGCTTGAAACCCAAAGCCTTAATCAAACAAGAATAAGTAGAGAGACCCTCACACAACCCTCAACCTGAACATAGAAACTAACCCAATTACGCTGTTATCGATGCCTCACGTCTTCGTATGAAATAATCCTGACTCCTCAACATATGCTTCCCTGATCACGACTAGCTGTTGAACATCATTCCTTGCATGAGCATCAATTCCTGTTAGTGACTTGAACCTTCTATCCTTTATCCTTGAATAAAAAATTTGGGGTGACACGCACACTTGGAAATACTCCGATCTGGAAACGGGATTCTTCCTCACTTGGAATTGGCTAAACTCCAATGACTCCAAAACCAATCCAATTGGCTAAACTCCAATGACTCCAAAACCAATCCAATTTATGGCCAACCCAAAACTATAGCACTTGATTCCTAACAAGCACACCTGACATACAAAAGAAAAAGAGAATATGAATCCTTTAAAGAAAATCCAAGAATTCCAACCTATGTCTACAACCCCTCAATAACAAGCAATCCAGTCATAAATAAGCATTCATTACATAACTATAGTGACTGAAACAATACCATCCAACAGTTCATCCAAGATTATAATTCAAGCAACGAGAACATAAGAATTGAAGATATGGATGACATCAACAATGCAACACTCGAACGAATGAGAAAAATGTTAACTCAAACTCCAGCCCTTAGGACTCCAGCTATCCCATGTCGTCCATCTGGTTACAATGCTCCCCATGTGAGCACACAATGCTTCACTGATCGACTGTGTTC
This sequence comes from Lactuca virosa, assembly GCF_052849685.1. Lineage (NCBI taxonomy): Eukaryota > Viridiplantae > Streptophyta > Magnoliopsida > Asterales > Asteraceae > Lactuca > Lactuca virosa. The sequence continues at coordinate 188,458,758 of NC_136428.1, read as the reverse complement.
CTCCTTCATCACATCCTTACCCAAAAGGGTGAAATACATTTGGATCCCATAAATTGACAAACCTTAACGATTAACAGGACCTTCTCCCCAAGTGCACAACTTTCCCAACTCGGAGTGAGATTCAAAAATCGCCCCAAGTGCTGCCAAAACCCTAATCAGATCCTCCTTGAATACAAATGACATTCCAAACTGAACTCTGTGTAAAACCGATGTCGTTCTTGAACAATGTCACTGCAACATCCGAAATTCACTATTCAGGACAATCGCCAACCCGAACTTGCTAGAGGAATGGATCCCATGACCAAACAACCCAGGGTACACACACCAATAAACCAATATAGAAACCTTACATAATTTTGGTGAAAGTTTGACGCAACAACTACAATTTCAACTTATACAAATCAACACCTTCGAACAACCTCAGTTGTCGCCGACGAACGCAATAACCAAGGATCAGAAATTGGCTGAAAAACTAAACCCAATGACTCCAGACATTACTGAGCTAAGCCCACACGAAGATACACATACCGAGCTCTGAAGTTGATTGACATATCAACAACTACCCATCCTTGACCATTAGATAGCAATCCATACTGCAGGCTAACTAATCTCTGTATATCCGATACACGACCTACGTTGCTCCAGCGCCTCTTAACATAATCTTCAAAGTCTTCAAAATGGACTATTGGCCACAACGAGATCTCCATCCAACAACTTCTGATGTGAGGACAACATATACGTCCCTGAAGGCATGAACCTTACGGCAACTAAGTCTGCACTCGTGGTCTAACCAAACCTTAATTATTTCGTGACCATGAAGGTTTACGACAAATCCTTGAGAACGCGACGAGAAACTTCCCAACTATGATCACTTTGATGCTACCCCACCTTATGTTTCTTATACCACAAAAAACCCAAACAAAAAATCTAACATACCTGCACTACATATCCTTCGGGCCCATTGAACTGAAACCATAAAATTGAACTGGCTGGTGATCCTCCAAGTAGGATTCCCAATTCTCCCGCAACTTAGGGTTCGAACCATCATTGACTGACGTCTACCATACTAGAGCCTCACACCGACTCAACTAGATACATACCAACCTTGACTCTCAGAATGCAACGTAACATGTGACGATTCTTTCGGATAATGACCAAAAAACCATAAAGAAATCCTAAAACTCAAATGGAGACCTCAGAATCTCTTCCTAGCATCATTGCCTCAATCTTAGCGAAATCGATCATAATACTATTGGATTAATGAGGCACCTTACGAATCGGATTTCTTGCAACCAAAATTTTCATTATAGGAATTTATCCACAATCTTATCCTCCTTTGAAGCTTGAAGAATCCCTTACAAATGCTCAAATAATAGCTTCGAAAAACTCAACATATCAATAAAACTCTCCTTTATGAATCAGAAACATTTTGATCCTCGTCGGATACGCCCGATCTTCTCTAAATTATGCCAGATATCCGACTCACAACATGGTCTTCACCTAGTCTTCCGAAACCAAAATAAAAGTTGAGTCTTGAACATTCCAATGCTAAAAGACGTAAACGATTCACCACGAATCGAACGACACCCCATTACGGCAGAAACTAGTGTGGAGAACGCCCTTCCATTGTTATATCTATCAACTAACACACATCTGATCCCTTCCTCCCTTAAATGTGGGAGGCTGGAAGAACATAACCCTCTCATAGAGAACGACGTCCCAATCCATCGATTGACCACCCACTCTCAGGATGCAATCCTCAGTCGATCATCATATCTGCCTCTTATATGAGTCCTACGACTCAAACTGGCACTACTTGAACAAGGTCTTCGACACCTTAAGATCAACTAACTCGTACAAATATGTACCCTTCCGATACTAACTTTCTTGGTCACTAAGGCCCGAAATAATACCATGCTCATCTTCATCCATGACAACCATAACCAAATGAGTAAAAAATACAGAAACACTACAACGAATCATGGTACCAAACCATGCTATCTACCCTCAAATAACTCCTTACAATCCCCATGATTTCCCTCAATTCTAGTATGGATCATATGCTTCTAGTAATATGGTACCAATACTACCTTCGACACATATTCGTACTTTCCTCAAAAGTCATCTTGGATCCTCTAAGTCACTTCCCTTCGCCCATTCTAATAGATCCTTGCGCTAAACAACGTACTAAGGCACCTCCTAGGCTCTCCTAGGATTCCACATCCCATATAAGCATGTTCTAACATTTTTCCTAATCCGCTATGAACCCTACTTCACCTTGCTCTCAACTGCAAAGGAAACTTCTACCAATGTTAATTAACTATCTTACGAATATGATAAGACCGATAGATTCTATATTCAATACGAAATGATAAAAAAATCAGTTAACAAGAATGATATGGAATGAAATGAGCTCAATCTCCAATAACAAAGCACAACATACAGTTCGAAATTCGGAACTATTCTATGAGTGTTGGATGGTTACAAAAAGATCGATGCCAAGGAAAGAGTATAGTACTCTATTTATAGACAAACTAAGCTAAGAATTCGAAGATGGATAGGCCCACTTCTGAATTGGAATATGTATAAAAAAATAATGAACACAACCATTTGACACAACAAATATAGACCTAACAATCTCCCCCTTTGTGTCCAATCGGAAGGAGGTCTTCACGTTAGTATTTACACCTCAAAGATCCTTGGCATAATCTTCAGAAGAGAGCCTTGAACTGACAAATAACAACATATCATATCCGCAACACATTTGCTTGGTGAGCTTCAGCAGAGGACAAGATTGTTTTGAGAGCCAATAATGAGTATTTGTCCCTTAAAAAGAACATGCAATTCTGAACCACTTCACCTTCCTTTCTCTTATAAACAATGCTCCAATGCTCCTTTCAAATGTTTCCTGCCTTCAAGTGATGGATGTTCTTTGGTTGTTTTTTGGCTTCAGAATGGGCCTCTTCTTCAGAACAGATGTGATCTCAACACCCATCTTCTCAATTTCAAGAATATAACACTTGATCATCCGGTTCAAGAGTTCAATAATAGGCTAATACTTCTGAAAATCCTTCGCCACAATGTAAAATAGAGATAACCAATCGTAGGGGTTCATGAATGGCAATTTAGCCAATGTGAACTCATGAAGCACATGATTGGCACCTCGAAATACTTTAAACTAGATATTCAAGAAGTCTCCATTCTGAATTGGCAATCTAACCTTCAATGCCATGATTCTCTTTAAGCGTCATGTATCATACTGCGGTTTCACATATTTCAAGTAAAACAAAAAGAGCTTTCGGTTTATTGCACTATCGGAGATCATGGATTTCTCAATCTTTTCAAAGCACCGAAAGAGAAAATCCCTTAGAGTGATGGGAAAATCGAACTGACATTCCACATAGTTAGTTAAGTCAAAAGAGATTGTTCGCTCCAGCCAGTAGATATTCAGATCACCTATGGCCTCTTTCTGTATGCGCTCATGAGACTAAGCTGGAAACAAAGATTTCTGAGTTTCAAGGACAAGTTTTGCATTCTTTGCCTCAGCTTCTTCTACTTCGAATATGTTCTAAAGAGCGTTGACTCAAGCTCTTTGTCTCTTTTCTCTCTTTCTACTCGTTCTGAATCAGTGAAGTTCGCATCTTCATCAATTTCTTCTTTCAAAATGCCTTTGCCTTTGTCTTTTTCTTTACCTGAACCGGAAGCTTCATTATCCTTCCGATCAGTTTCCTTCTTGTTCTTTTCTTCCTCGTCTCCCCCTTGTTTCGCATAAGCCCCGCTTCCCGAAACACCCTGTATCTGATTCAACATGGCGAATATATGTTGAATCTTTTCAAAGAGGTTCTGTCTAAAAGAGATAGCTAACGAGGAATCGTGAGTTTCAACGATTCGCGTCAAGAAGTGGTTGATTTTAGAAATACACCCTTTGACTAAAGATCTCTCTTCTTCAAGTGTGGCAATGTGTTGGGTAGCATTCTTCAGTTTCACATTGAGAACCTTGGTTTTTTGAGTTTTCTCAGCCAATTCGTCCATGATCTTATTTCAATGGCTAAGTCATCTTGTAACTTTTCAAGCTTTGTGGTGATGGTTGTATGCAGTTCGGCATTGTCAACCTTGATGTTTGCATGTATCTTTGATAGAGCTTCTTTTTCGGCTTTCAACGATGAACGAAATCCTTCTATAACCTTGTTCATGTTAGCCGTGTTTTTGTCAGAAGAGATTCGAAAATCATTCATGAATTCTTTCACCTCTTGATGTAGTTTATCGATGTTTCCGATCGCTTCAGAAATCCTCTTTTCACAATCATGAATGGCCTTGGATGATTCTTCAATGACTTCCTCATTTGTGGAGGTGAGCATCTCAACAGTTTCTTTGTGAGTGGTGAGCAGATTCTCCCACTTTGTTGAAAAGAATGCGTTTGAATGATCTAGGATCGAGATAAGCTTCTCATTCAACTTCTTGAACTGACCCTTCGTCATTGGAGTGTCATCTTTGTCACTATTGATATTGATAGTGAATGGGTTGAATACAAAATCAGTAAATGTTTGTTGACCGTCTCCGAACAAAATGTCTTGATCCTCATTGAAAGGAGGAGTATTTGATCTGCGTTGTTCGGAAGTCACACCAATATTGACATTTTCCCCCGCATCGGATGCATTGACATGAATTCCTAAAGTTTGTATCTCCGAAACGGATTTTAATATAGGGACTTTCGGTGGAGTTGAGACAGTTGATGTTGTGGGTATCGTGGAGTCGGTAAAGGTTGGTGATGAAAGAGGGACTAAAAGTGTGGGTAGTGAGGTTTGAACAGAGGTTGGTGGTGGTGCAGTTGTGGGTAAGGGTGGAATGGATGAGATCGGAATTGTGGTTGGGATGGTTAATGTTGAGGTTTTGGAAGATGTAGTGTTAAATGGTGGGGGTGGAGGTGGAAAGGTGAGATTCAGAAACGGTTCTTGGATAAAGGAGTCAAAATTATCTGAAGTGGGAACAGATGAGGAAGGAGGAGATGATACTGTTGGATTAGTGTCTAAGTTCATAACTATATTTGGTATGTACTTGACCCGATTGGCATGGTCCATTTGGGTTGCATGGCATCATGCATTTGGAAAGACTAAAATGAGATAAATAACACTTAAGGTTTACTAATATATTATAAGTTCTAATATATTAATAAGATTATTTAATTAGTATTGGTCAAGAAGTAATTTGGAATTAATTAAGTGATCAAAAGGAGACTAATTAAATATATGGGTTGATTGTGTAAATCATCCATACTTGTATAGTGGGCTAACGCTCCATGGATTATCAAGTTGGGTTAAAACCCATAGGATGCTCCATGGATGCTCCATGGTGTTTTTGTAAACATGGATCATGGAAATGAAAGGCCATGACAATTAGGGTTTACATGGTGTAACCCTAATTGTGACAAACTATATAAGCATCTTATTTTTGTCAAAATCGGCGACCATGAGAGAACTATGTGTGTATGGTGAGGGCTAGCCGATTTCATGAAGTGGTTCATTTCTCTCTTAGTTATTCCAAGTGTATTTGATGTTGTGTGAACCATTTGAGGTGTCACACTTGGGTAACTCGGCTCTTAAGCATCAAGAAATCAAGCTACATAAAAAGGTATGTCTTCAAACTTGTTTTTATTACCCAAGTATCATAGATTGTATGCTAGATAGGGTAATACTTTGGAATATTCATATTTGCATGTATAATAGAGAAAACATAGATCCAAGGTATTTAGGGTTGCATGTACACTTAGGAGTGTTAGAATGCTCAAAACCCAACAGTGGTATCAGAGCCTACGCTTGTTTTCAATTATACTTGATGCAAAGTGCTGAAAAATGCTGAAAAAATCGATTTTCGGGCTGTCTGGGCACTGGACTCGCCGAGTCCGCTGATGGACTCGCCGAGTTCATGAGGAAACTCATCCTACTCGTCGAGTAGGTTCATACACTCGACGAGTACGACCCACTGACAGCATATTTTCGACTTTTAAGGCTGGAATTGGACTAGAATCATTACCCTAAGCTGTTTTTGAACCTATAAACCTGTTTTTGATGTGGTAATGTTCATTCTAATCCAATTTCAAAGATAATTATCAATAGACTCATGTTTTGTATTAGTTTAATGGTTAGGCTAATTTCATGAAAAAGTTTGATTTGAATTATCTTGTTCTTATGAGTTGCTTAGATTAATAGGAAAGTTATGTGAAATTGTTGTTTTAAATACATTTTAATCTAAGAGTTAATTCTAAAATGTGTTTTTGTAACTCGTCCTCAAGTTACATGAAAAGTCACATTTAAGAATCATAAGACTCATAAATATTTCATAAGTTATGAATAAAGGAAAAGTCACATTCTTTTAATGGTTTAAAGTCTTCCATAACTTGTCCTCAAGTTATGGAACTTGAAGAGTTTTTTAATTAAAACTACTTTAAACTCATAAGTTATGGAATTGAATAGTTTTTGAATTGTTCAAAACTTGTCCTCAAGTTTTGGAATTTGTAAAGTTTTCCCATGAATACTTTAATTCCAAGTTAAGCCCTTAGAAATTTTAAAAGTTAAAATTCAACCCTTATACTTTATAATATTATAAGTTAATAATATTTATATATATGTATAAGAGCAAGTCAGTTTTACCGTTAGTAGGCCTCATTCACGAAGCTGGTCTATAAGCGGGGTATAATGTTGTTGCCTATAAAATGACAGCTTAATGGGTGTCCACTCTCACCCACCACTTCCTTGACCGGTGGAGGGTCGTTAGCCGAACGGGTAGGACAAGGACTATAATTCTCCCTTCATTAAAAGTATTAATGATAAATACTAAGTAACTAAACTTCTATAAATTCTCAATCTTAGTTACTTAGGAAAATGTGAATTTGGTGCTAACCCATGAAATTACACTTTGCACTTTGCTTAAGTCGGTTAGTGGAGTGTGTGTGGTTAACCATCACACTAACCTGGATTTAACAAGGTAGGCAAAGGCTAACTTAATATTTATCACAGGATCGGTGGAGCGCGTTGTGACATCCCCTAATTTCTCGGCCAGAAAAGACCGATTTATTTTATGCTTTTTAAAATAAAATCAGAGTAATCCTTTTAAAAGATATTGCGGAATTTCTTCCCAAAACAAAACATGATAAAAGTTTGTCAAAACCTTTCTTTAAGAAATATATAATTTCCTTTTATATCAAAACCTCGGGATGTCATGTTCCGATACAGATCAAAAGCATAAACAAGACATTATAAGCCTTACAACAGTTATTTATAACTACTGGCCTATAATCCAAAAATCACTCATCATCATCATCCGACTATGCTCGGGGTCCACTACCTGTAATATAAAAAGCTGAGTGGGTCAGGCTTGGAAGCCTGGTGAGCATATAGGGTTTTCAACCCACAATAAATAAATTTATTATGCTTAAACATCAACAATCAACCAAATTATCCCAACCCCATTATCTTATTTATTTCTTAAGGGTTTACCCTAAGAATCAACTATCACTCCTTCCTAAGGATTCATCCTAAGGAATAGGCACGAAGTCACATCGTCGCCAGGGTTTATACAACAGGCACTAAGTCCATAGCTGCCAAGGTTTATCCAACATGTGCTAAGTTCATAGCTCTTATTTATCGACGGTATTTCCCATGGGAGTTCCCCCCCCCCCCCCCCCCCCCCGCAATACATGTCAATGGGTTTTTAGAGTACAGCAAATGAACATATAGTTCACACACCTACAGGTTGCGGGCCTGCTAGTGTTCCACAGACCATCTAGAATAGTCCATGGTTGTCATCCATACTCTGCTGAATGACGGGGGCCCACGTTTGAGTAAGGGCTTTTCTCATATTACACCACTCACCTTCAACGTTTGGGTAAGGGCTTTTCTCATATTTTACCACTCACCCTCAACTCATGATCTATATCACTGATCATCTCATCTATCCAACTCACCTTTCATCACACACCCACTATTTCATATACCCATGTTTTACCCAACATTTTTGTAGATAAAATACATATACAGTTTAAATTATTTAAAAAAAATCTGTATAATTCATACCTTCGACATCCATCTCAAATAAACAAACAATATATATTCACACAACACGTATTTTATGTAAAATACTTCATATCTATGTGTAAGGTGAAAGTAACTACACACTCACCTGATTTAACGAAAATGGGGCAGCAATTCGTTTCCTAAAACGATCGTTTCTAATAAAACCAGGAGTTTTATTAAGAAACCGGGCTCTGCGAGGGTCGGGCTTCGAAACCGAAAAGATAAATTTTCCGGGTCTTCGGGCACTTCGGGACTTGTTTCGGGTGCTATAACCGATACCGGGGCTTCGGGGGATGTCGAGATAGTAAAAATATTGAAAAATGGGTGAAAAGGGGCAATTTCACAAAATTACCCGAGAAATCTCGCAACCCTTCTATTTATAGGGGAGATCCGAAGGTCGGCCGAGAAGGGGAGTCAGCAGCGAGGGACACGCGGCAGCAGGAGGCGAAGGCACACACGTGCCTCGCACGTGGGCTGCGCATGCGAGGGCCTCGCTGGAGGCTTCTGATTAGACCACTTCGGACGGCTCTCCGGTTTGGACACGCTCCTGATCACACACCGAGATCAGACACGGGGCAGCCTCCTATAGGACCGAACCTCGGACTCGAGAAGAACGTGACACGCCTCGCCAGATGGCTTCGGTGACTCAGCAGATTTCAGACACGTGGCACATTTTAAGCGAGGTGACGTGGCCGAAGTCCACGTATGCGAAATTTCTCGGTTTTGGGTATTTTTCTCGATTTCCGCGCCAAAACTTCTAAAATCCATAACTTTCGTATATGAGCTCCATTTTTGACGTTCTTTATTTGCACGCGTAGGTAAAATTACGCTCTACAACTTTTGTTTAGACTTCGTCGGCTAATTTTGAATTTAATTTTTATATTATTATTTTTAACAGACCGGGACAGGAAATCCGTTAAAAATTCATAACTTCTTCATCCGACGTCCGTTTTCGTATGTCTTTTTACTGTTGTGCTACTATTGACGAGACATTCGATTCTCGTTTAGGTCGTGTCGGCTAAAAATCACTCGATCTAAAATTCGAGTTTTTAGCTGTCTACTACTAAGCTGAAACTTCGAAAAATCATAACTTCCTCATACGAAGTCATATTTGAGCGTTCTTTTTATACATACTCTCAGTTTAACAAACACTACGATTTTTGTTTAGATTACTAAGGCTAAAAAGTGGTTTATCAAAAACTCACTTTTTACGACATTCGGCACCGTGCCGGTTTGTCGCGAAACTTCAACAGGTCATAACTTCTTCGTTATAACTCGGATTTCGGCATTGTTTATATATCCGTAATCCTTGTCACGCCCACTACAAGTTTCTTAATAGATATCGGCTTTATCTAATATTTATTTTTGACGCTCATTTTTATTCTTAATTAATTAAACCCTAATAATTAAGCATAAAACACATAAAACACATAATATTCACATAATTCCTTTTCATAAATGAGTCACAAAGGTTAACCTAGACTATCATGTCAATATTAATGCCTAGCCTAGAAACACAGGCAGTACAATTCTCTCCCCCTTAGAATGATTCCGTCCCCGGAATCACACATCAGCAAACAAATATGGGTAGCGACTCATTATGTCACTCTCCGTTTTTCCCAGGTGAGATTTGGCCCATTCGTATGTTTCCAACGCACAAGCACTAAATCGACCATCTTGCGTCTCAGCTTCTTAGTCTTACGGTCAACGATTGCCTCAGGTTCTTCAATCAACCTCTTGTTTTTATCCAACCTTAATTCAGAAATGGGAATTATGTCGGGCACACCTCCCGTAAACTTTCTCAAATAACACACATGAAAGGTGTTATAAATACCCTCTAGTTCTTCCGGTAATTCTAGCTTGTAAGCTTGATTCCCGATCCTCTAAAGAACTTTTAATGGTCCAGTAAACCTTGGACTCAACTTTCCCCTTCTACCAAATCTTATAAGTCCCTTCCACGGTGAGACTTTAAGTAAAACCGAATCTTCAACTTCGAATGATATCGGTTGTCTTTTCTTGTCAGCATAACTCTCTTGAGCAGCTAACATCCTTTCCCTAATCACTTTCGACTTTTCAGCAGTCTGATGGACTATTTTAAGTCCCATAAACTTCTTTTCCCCAGCTTCCAGCCAACATGACGGCGTTCGACACTTTTCCCCATACAAAGTGTGATATGGTGCCATCTTGATGCTCGAGTGGAAGCTATTATTATAGGAAAATTCTACTAAAGGTAAGTGTTCTTCCTAGTTACCTTGGAATTCCAGGGTACTTGCTCTCAGCATATCCTCCACTGTTTGAATTGTTCGTTCGCTCTGACCATCGGTTTGTGGATGGTAAGCTGTATTCAAACACAACTTGGTACCCAATTCCTTTTATAAACTCCTCCAAAACCTTGAGGTAAAACGGCTATCACGATCAGATACAATTGTTTAACGGAACACCATGAAGCCTCACAATTTTCTTCACGTAAGAATTCGCAAGTTTATCCATAGACCATTTCCCGTTGGCTGCTATGAAATGCGCCCTCTTAGTGAAGCGATCAACGACCACCCAAATCACACGCGTGTGGTTAACCGGCACATCGATTAAGTGATAAATATTAAGGGTACCAAGTATATTTGCATGGTTATTCACACCTTGTTTTGTGATCCTCGGCATCCCAGTCACAAAATTTGAGAGGGCACAATCGAGATTGAAACATGCCATTAAACAGTTCAATGAATCTCAAAAGATCTAGGAGTTTCAAATCCAAGTAAAACCTAATTAAATTATTTTGTTTTCATGGTGGACATTGGTGAATCGTCATTCGCCTACCTTCAAATATTTTATAGCTTGGATTACGGCATCCCTCTTCCAAGTTATAAAAGTATTGTGTTGGGTCCTAGCCTTAATATTTCATATTGGGTGTTATATTAAGGACTTTAGATCAACTATCTTGAATATCTCCCAAAAGATGTCTAGTTCAGACATCTATGATCTTCCCAAATCTCTTGGAACTTCACTTCCTCCACCTCCTCCAATTATTCTCCCTAACCCACAAGTTCAAGGTCACTCAAGCCCTATTAGCAAGCAAGGTCTAAGTGTGATCGCATCTTGGAGATGAAGTCACATATTGACGAGTCGGGAGAGTTGGGTGTCAAAGTCTTAAGAAATTTGGATGTTCAATCACTTTCTAAGTCACATAGTGAGTTCCTTTGGGACTACTATGAAACAGACTCTGACATGACCCTTAATGATCTTATCTATTTGCTTGGTGCTGCTGAATCAGCAATGATTTGAGGACTAGTAAAGCAAATTTGATTAGGAGATCAACTTCCCAATGGACATTGACAATGGTAACATTGGATATCTAGAAAAAGGCTTTCTCTTCCCAATGGAAAGGGATCGGCCACAGTCAACTCGGTTGACCAAATGGTAAAGAGAAAGGCTAAGTCTGCGATAGTCCCATGTACCATTCCCAAAGAGTCCATATGTTTCTCTTGCCAAAGGAAGGGGCATTGTTTCTCTTCCCATGTAACATATGGTTTGGATAAGAACACTTACACCATAAACAATCTAAGTGTCATATGGTTTCTCTCCGATTCATGAAAATAATGGTGAGGAAACACTTTCACTAAGTAGATAACATTTGTGATATTTGCATTCTCAAAGTCGTTAGTGGAGCGTGCGTGGTTAACCGGCACACTAACATGGACTTGTGAGGAATGGCAAAGGTCTAAACAATGGAGACTATGATTACGACATCCCTTTTCATAGTTCTGAAATTGATTAGACACACATCTGTGCTATCTAAGGAAACGTGTATAATTTTGATAAAGTATTATCAAAGCATCTCGTATCGGAAGTCTGAACTTTGGTAAGAAAGTCAATAAAGTATTGATTTCTAGAAGTCCAGCTGATTTCTGAGTACATGTCAAAGCTAGTGGGAGCATAAGTGTTATGCTAATAATCATTATGTTAGTGGGAGCATGATAATTATGATTAGTATTGCAAGATAGCAATGTTAATTATAGAAAACAAATGTTTCAATTCTGGAAGTTGCGGGGGTTGAAAAGTTGTTTTGCTATAATTAAGGGAGAGGAAATTATACTTCATTTCAATTCTAAAAGCTTAGATTGAGGTTTTAATCATCTTTAGTCAAGGGTATATATATGAATTTTGTGTTGGAATCGCTCAACATAAGGAAATTCTATATATAGGCCCATTATTTGCATTCTAAAATTCGATTATGATTACGGCATCCCTTTTCATCATCTGAATTATGAGAACTTGGCAAATAGAAATAGAGATATTATAGCAAAAAGACTAACCTAGAATCATGTCTTTATGTGAGACATCATGAATCGTGTCCCATTTGCTTTGGGTACAGGATCGATTGCATGTGCTATAATATTTATCCTTTCTAAATTTTCCAAATGCTGAGGCATTAAGAAGGGGAAAAGGTCTAGAATTGGATACGACTAAAATGATTAAGCAATTTTCGAGGACAATCTAAGGTTTACCAAAGATTGGTTGCTCAGGGATATTTGGAAGTATAGTGTTTATCGAAGGACCATATTGACATGTTCTGAAAAGAGGCAACTCTTGTTCAGAAGTGATAGTCAAAAATGGGAATATGGAGTTGTCTCCATAGGTGGATTTAATCTGTGTAAGATAAAAAAAAACTTAATGCAAGAAGGATATTTCCATAGAGTTGATCTCCATTGGAATACTCTGTAATGTCTGTTGACAAGTCTTTGTGACTTTGTGCATAATCATTACAAGAGGATCAATGCATACAAGATTAGAATCTAACAGATTTAGGTAAATGGCAGGAATTTGGAATTCTTGCATTTGCGGTAAGGATTTGGGATTGTGAAATGAGAATCATTGGAATTATGTTCAATCGATCTATTTCACAAAGTAAAGATCATAGACAAACTTAGTATGCATACTTGGTGTATGGCATAACTAATGTTTAGACAAACATAGTGTGCATACTTGGTGTATGGCATGACTAGTGTTTAGAAAACATAGTGTACATGCTCGGAGCATGGGACAACTATTGTTTTAATTCAAGTATAAAGTTGATAGTTTGAAACAGTATGCAATGAATAATGTGTAATCAATATGGTGATAAATAAAAGGTGTTTTATTTATATTCATAAGTTTGAGACCATATTGGATTCGATTATTCTTGTGTTTCACTTTGCATGTTTTGACTTCCAGAATAACTAGGTCGTTCTTCCTGAATGACTAAGTTATTCAAACCATCCACAGTCGGTCATATGTTGGAAGTAGATATGAATCAAGACTGTCATGGGTTGGCTTGTAAAGATCTAAGATGTTGGAAAAAGTGGTGCTACAACACTCATGAGTGCTCATAAGTTCTGAGTATTGGATTCAACTCGCGCTCATTTGAATCACTTCATGGATTTTATCACGAGTGATCATGAGACGATAATATCTTATATTCTTCAAACCTAGAGATATGAGTTGTTACTATGAGTTGGTTGTACATTGATTGCGCGAAAACGCATTGGTAACTCGATGTTATAAAATGTGCCTTTGTGTATGATTCAACAAGTAGTAGAACAAGCCATATAAGTCGAAGTTTATCCATTCCTTTTACCTTCGTGATAAAAGCGATAGATGTGGGCCCCTCGATGATTTAATGATGACACATGTGAGTGCTTGGCCAAGCCAGGACTGATTTGATTTGTTCGAGCAGTCAGTCATCATGAATCGGAAATCGGGAAACAACAAATAGATAGAGAGAATGATTTATAATCCATGTCTCAGTCCATATGATATCTAGAATGGAGGAATATATGATCCCTTATCTAATGGACAAGTCATTGACGAGATCAGAGTTCAGTTACAACGTCAGAGTTCGACAGCGGCTTAAAGAGCTATGATTGCCAGTCGGTTCTCGAAGTCATACTCAATAATAGTGTTAGACTTATCCAAGTGGGAGACTGTTGGATTAGTGTCTAAGTCCATAACTATATTTGGTATGTACTTGACCCGATTGACATGGTCCATGTGGGTTGCATGGCATCATGCATTTGGATAGACTAAAATGAGAGAAATAACATTTAAGGTTTACTAATATATTATAAGTTCTAATATATTAATAAGATTATTTAATTAGTATTGGTCAGGAATTAATTTGGAATTAATTTAGTGATCAAAAGGAGACTAATTAAATATATGGGTTGATTGTGTAAATCATCCATACTTGTATAGTGGGCTAATGCTACATGGATTATCAAGTTGGGTTAAAACTCATAGGATGCTCCATGGTGTTTTTGTAACCATGGATCATGGAAATGAAAGGCCATGACAATTAGGGTTTACATGGTGTAACCCTAATTGTGACAAACAATATAAGCATCTTATTCTTGTCAAAATCGGTGACCATGAGAGAACTATGTGTGTATGGTGAGGGCTAGCCGATTTCATGAAGTGGTTCATTTCTCTCTAAGTTATTCCAAGTGTATTTGATGTTGTGTGAACCATTTGAGGTGTCACACTTGGGGCACTCGGCTCTTAAGCATGAAGGAATCAAGCTACATAAAAAGGTATGTCTTCAAACTTGTTTTTATTACCTAAGTATCATAGATTGTATGCTAGATAGGGTAATACCTTGGAATATTCATATTTGCATGTATAATAAAGAAAACATATATCCAAGGTATTTAGGGTTGCATGTACACTTAGGAGTGTTAGAATGCTCAAAACCCAACAGATACCTTCGTGCTTTGTTTCAAATGCCACTTCCTTCTTTATCCTTTTGATTTCTGAACACCCGCATCATACCAACAACCAAAGCATTTTCTAGAATGGGAAACAATCTCCATACTTTATTAATTTCAAACTCATTTAGCTCCTCTTACATCGCCTGAACCCAATCTGCATGATCAAGCTTAACGTTAACGGTTTTAGGTTCAATTTTAGAAACAAAAGAATTAAACATGCAAAATCCTAATTTGGAAAATAAAGGATTCTATTTCGTTGTTTGATGTGCGCTTGTGAGAACCCCCGAGAAAGTGTCTCCCATCACTTGAGATTTTGGATGATCTTTGGTCCCCTGGACATTTGCACTCGGTTCATCAGTTGTAGTAGAACTCTCCCCCTCGAATGTAGCATCATTATGAGTGATGGAAGGAGATGGAGGATCAGTTGAATCCGAAATCACTTGACCGTTCGAAGTTTCAATATCTTCAGCAACATCATTAATTATCTTGAGTAATTCATCTTCCTGATTGTCTTGGCTTTTGATTCTGAAGTGATTTCCTTTTCAGGTTCATCAAACAAACTCAGAAAATCTTCATATAGATTCATGAGAGGAACAGTTTCTGATTTTGTCGATGGAAAGATCTCATCCGATTGATATTTGCTCTTATAATATTTCTTAACGTAGTTATCAGCGAAAGTGACATAATAGCTTTCTTCAATTTTCTTGGATCCTTTGTTCAGAACACGGTACGCTTTTGGTGTCAAAGAATATCCCAGAAAGATACCTTTGTCTACTTTTTCATCAAATTTGTTCTGGTGTTCCTTGGAATTAAATATAAATCACCTAGATTCGAACACATGAAAGAATTTAACATTAGGTTTCCGATTGTTCAAAATCTCATATGGAATAATCAGATAACATTTATTCATGTAAGAGCGGTTCTGAGTGAAACATATTGTAGCTATGACATCTGCCCATAAATACAAAGGTAGATTCGCAAACGAGAGCATTGTTCTTGCAGCTTCACAGAGAGAACAATATCGTATTTCAACTACACCATTATGCTGTGGAGTGTAAGGTGAAGAAAAGTTGTGTGAAATTCCTTTGTTCGTCAAAAACTCTTCCAATGCGTGATTTTTGAATTTCAAACCATTATCGCTTCTTATATTCCGAACAGGCTTTTGTAACTGCAGCTCCACTTTCTTGATAAAATCGAGCAACTTCTTAGTAGCTTCTAATTTCTGTTTTAGAAAGAATACCCAGGAAAATCATGAAAAATCATCAACAATAACAAAAATATGTTTGTTACCGCCAATGCTTTCGATTGTCGATGGACCACAAAGATCAATGTGCATTAACTCAAGTGGTTCCATGATCTTTGTATTCATGATGGATGAATGACTCTTTCAGCTTTGTTTTCCAAGTTCACAGGCAGCACAAAGGTTTTCTTTCTTGAATTTAAAAAGTGGAAGACCCCGAACAAGGTCACCAAGCACGAGCTTGTTGAGAAATCCTTCTGTTTCATAACTAACTATCGTCTGAAGATGCTTGCATGAGAAGACAAATAGATGGTTTGCCTTGAATCAGATTGAGGTTAAGAGGGTACATTTCTCCTTTTCTTTTCGATTTTAGAAGAACAACTTTTTTTTTCTTCTCGATGATTTCTGAACCTTCATCGTCAAAGGAAACTTTAACCCCTGTACCTACAACCAGTTGTGAAACACTGATCAGATTATGTTGTAAACCAACTTGACTCCTTGTGAGAAGTTTTTTTTATTGGATAAACTTTTGTTTTATCTATCCAAAAGGATTTTCTGATCAAAGTCTTGTTTGCTCCTTTCTCCATTTTGTAAACCTTCATTTTGTTATCACAAAGATTTATTTCAACAATGTTTGTTCCTTTAATATTAATGTGCTTTTTGTAATGCAAAGACATCTTTTACATAAAATCATTTTCTTCCTTTCTCATTTTTGATTCATACTCTTCAAGAGTAATTTCCGGTGTGGAAACAATTTTCTTATTGACATAAACATCTTTTGTTTTAACAACCTGTTTTGAAAATTGAGTTTTTGGGCAACCACATAATTTTGGTTTCTCAATTTGAGACAAATTATTATTCTGATTTGGAGATTTTTGTGAACAAACATAACTTTGATTAGAATTCATTATTTTCTTCCAAAATTGTTTTCTTTTGGCTAAGTTCTTTTTATATCGAGCATTCATTTGCATTTTTCTTTCAATGATTTCCTCAATTGATTTTTTTTTTGTATCGAGCATTCATTTGCCTTTTTCTTTCAATGATTTCCTCAATTGATTTCTGAATAGGTGCTTACGGTTTTGCTTTTCTTTGAAGTAAATTGCGCTTTTCAAATGAAGAATCACTTGATACATCTATTGTACCACTTGGCCCTGCCATATCATAACCATTACTTATACAATTCAGAGGTTCTGAAACGTATTTGCCTTTAGATTTCCAAGAGGTCATTTCCGAAAGACATTTCGTTTCATCTTCATTGTCAGTTGGCTTTGATCAAAAGTAATTTGCACAACCTTTTGCATTATCAAAAGCAACAATGGACGTTAATTCGGAAGTGTCATTTTTGTCCAGTCCTGATTTTACGAAAACTTGATTAGGGGTTTTCTGAATTCCTAGGAAAATAGTTACTTTCGTTTTCAAAACTTTTAAACCTGGATTTTCAACAATTTGAACAAATTCAACTGAATCTTCGAAAATTAAACTTAACTCTAGTTCATCAATTTCTTTCACAAAAGCAGAACAATCAATTTCATCTTCGACATAAATTTCACTTATTTCCCGTTCATCAAATTCAGAAACATTCTCAGAAATGAGATTATTATCTGAACTCAATTTCTTGCGCAATGAGTTATACTTCTGCGAAGTGTTCATTGAGATTTCGTTTTTATCTTCTTCAGTTAAGATAGTTTTCAACATGTTTTTGTTTTCTTTGGACTTAAAGAATTCTTCAATTTTCTCAAGTCCAACTTTATATGAATCAGAAACATCATCTCCTGAAGAAACAATAGATTCACATTTATAGCAATATGCATCAATTTCATCTTCTTTTAACTCAAGGAAAGGTAAAATCATTTTATGCAAACTATTACCAACTTCACAATTCAAATGCAGTTCAGAAATGTTAAGATATAGACGTTTAGCAATCACACAAAATATGTTTCTTTGTTTCAAAATCACTCGACTATCTCTCTTAAGTAAAATCACATCGTCTCTCGATCTATTCAGCTCTACTTCCAATGCTTCTATTTTTATGCTCATCTTCTCATTTTTAAAGGTTACCCTGCTGAGATTATCATTCAGATTAGAATTACTTGTACGAGTTATTTTTAAGCTATCGCTAAAATCAGAATTCGTATAACGTAAATCACTCAGTTCAGAATCATAAAGAGATGTAGGAATATTAAGAGATTTAAGAATGGAATGTACCTAATCCACAACTCGTTCGCACTCACTGACGTGCTCCTTGATTGACTTCGTGGTAAAGCAGCTAGCCGTAGCTTTTCCTCCATCCATTGCATAAACCTTCGCTTCTGAATTCACATTCGTCACCATCAGACACCTTCCAACAAATCCACTCTCATCCAATTTCACCACCAAACATTCTCCATGAGTTGGCCTTCTCACTTCATCATCTTCAGATTCTGTTGACCACACCTCTACCTTGCCATCATCGCTGTCTTCCTGAACCACAACACCGGTTTGCATTTGCTATTGCCTGCTTTCGGATTTCCTCAATCTTCTGAACATATTACGATTCGTTCTTCACCTTATCCTTCTTCTCGTTCTGCTTCCTCAACATGTACTCCTTCACAAAGTGATTCTTACCATGACAGTAATTGCAATCCTATCCAGAGTCACCCAACAATTTCTTCTCCTTCTTCTCTTCATCGTTTTGAAAGCTCTAGTAATTTTCTTCTCTCGGCTTCTCATAGCTAGAGTTACCCGGCTTGTATTTGTTTTTGAACCGAGAGAAATTCTTTTTGAAGAACTTCTTCGCATTGGACACCGTTAACACCTTGTCGTCTTTTGTGAGATCATCATCCGAGATGTCAGACTCGTAATCATCAACAGTAGACTTAATCTGCTTATCGGCTTTCGTAAGTAACGCCAATGAACCAACACTTGAAACCAACTTTCTTCCTTCGTAACCTCTTTTTCATGAGATTTCAGAATCCCAACCAGTTTTGCCAACAAATAATTTTTGAATTGTTCATGAGCTTTCACAGTTGAGACAATTGACTTCCATTCAGATCTGAGACCATTAATGAAAGTAACCTTCTCTTCAATGACTCTTCTCTGAAGGTTGTACTTTAGCATCATGCTCAACAGATGATTGAAACGATTGAATGTATGTTCGAGATTCTCTTCAGGCTTTTCTACGAATGACCAAAATTCTGACAGGAGTGTAGTCTCCAGGGAATGTTCCAATTCGTCATCACCAGAGTACAACTCCTTCAGTCTGTCCCAAATCCCTTTGGTAGTATCATACGAATTCACAAGGCGAAAAGTGTCTGGAGAAAGAACAAATCTGATGATTCGCATAGCCTTCAGATTGCACATTAACTTTTCATTCTTGTCATTTGGGATTTTTGTGATCATCAACAATTGCATCATACTGAGCTTGAGTTTTAACTTCTTCTCTATTTCCGAAATACTTGTACGTCTCCACAGTCATATCATGCCAGATGCTAGATCTGTGAGTTTCAATCCCAAGTATGTAATCCTCAAAGTGAAGAGCCCATATTTCATAATCTTGTGGGAAAAGGATTGGAATCCTTGTAGTTGATCCGATACTACTGGGAAGATTGAATGAGAATGAATGAAGGTCGTCTTTTGACATTTTGAGCGATTTCAATCAAAAACTAAATATAGAACCAGATATGTAAACAAAAATCGAGTTCAAGAAAAATAGGAAAACCAGATCTCTGATCTACAATCGATTTGCAAAGAAATGAGTGCAAATTGCGGAAATCATTGAGATAACACAAAAACAAATCTGAGAAAACTTTGAAAAACCCTCTTTCGCTCCACAGAAGAATAGCGATTGATTACACTATCTCGTGCTCTGATACCAATTGATAAGACTGATAGATTCTATATTCAATACGAAATGCTAAAACAAACCAGTTAACAAAAATGATATGGAATGAAATGAGCTCAATCTCCAATAACAAAGCACAAAGAACAGTTTGAAATTCGGAACTATTCTATGAGTGCTGGATGGTTACAAAAATATCGATGCCAAGGAAAGAGTACATTGCGCTTTTTATAGACAAACTAAGCTAATAATCCGAAGATGGACATGCCCATTTCGGAATAAGAATATGTACACAAAAATTCCGAACAAAACTATTTGACACAACAAATATAGACCTAACAGAATATAATTACATGAAACAAAGATTAAACAATCTTTGGACTGAAAGATCCTGCCCTACAATGGTTGGACTCAGACAAGAGATGTGCAATAGAGCTAATTCAAACATTCTAAAAACATTTAATATTTGTGGCATGTAACCTAATGTATTCGCTTAATAAGTAATTAACATCAATATAGGCCTCACATAGCACAAAGCAAGCAGCAAAGATAGTTGGAAATAAGGCATCATAAAGATCAGACATTTCTCTCATGCAATTCTTGAATATCCTTAGCCTACGTACTATCATGCATTTCTAACAATTCACATATCAGGCATAAAAAGGCATCTCTCATAAGCAGTGTGACAACCCGAAATTTCTATCTTATAAAGCCATTCAATTCAATCATCAGTCAGACTTGTTTCTGCTATCTTTTAGCTTTGTTAAGGGTCTGTTTGAGTGTTCTAAGCCTAGTACATTCAAGGTTTGGGTGTTAGGAAGTATCTACTAGAGTTCATTGTGTACCATTCAATCCGGAAAACTCCATCACAAGGAGTTTACGCCCGTAAACTTGAGTTTACGGTCGTAAACTCTTGTCTAGCCGTGAACTTTCTCCTTAAGTATGATTTTCCTTCATTTTTCTTCACTTCTCACATCTTCAAGTCAAGAACACTCATTTCTCTCTCAAGTATCATCAAGAACACTTCCTTTTCTCGTTAAAGTTGTAAGTGATTCTTTCATTATTAGTTGATATCCTTCTTGATCTAGTAAAACCCGATGATTTCATCCGTGAATTCATCTCTTTTTGGGGTTAGATCTTCAAATCATCAAGAACACCAAGAACACCAAGAACACGCACTAGTTCTTTGGGCCGTAAACACCCCTTCATGCTTCCAAAAACGTAAGTATCCTTTCCATATACTAGTTATCCATTAGAAGCTCTTGAATTACAACCAATAATCAAACATTTTAGCATGAACATCAAGAGTTTATGGTCGTAAACTCTCCCTTTGGCCGTAAACCCTTCTTAAGATCATGATGTTGGCCGTGAACCTTCCTAAGACAAAGTAATAGGACCACAAACACTTCATAGATGCAAGTTAGGGCTGCAAACCTTTCTTAAGATTAAGTACTTTGGCCGTAAACACACATTTGGCCGTAAACACTTAAGGTGTGGCCATGAACTCCCTTAAACCAATCATATGTCATTGATACACTCCATTGTGAGTGATTCCTAGTTCCTAGGGACGTTTCCAATACATGATTAGTTGTTATATACACTAATTATATACATATATGTGTTATTATATGCTTATTAGGATCTGTTTGTGCTCGGGATTTCACTTGACACTTAGCATCCTATATCGATCTTACATTCGAATCACTCACTACGGGTGAGTTCATACACCTAACTTATCTTTTAAATGATTTTAAATGCTTTTATGGGGGGGGGGGGGAATACAAGTTGAAAACAATATAGTTATAACATCAACCATATGTGATTTATAACTGTCAAACAAGAGGATTTCTTATATTTCAAAACTGTATTATCAAACAAACTGGTTCAAATCGTTTTATAAACTGACATCAAGTCATCAATAACCATTCAAATGGTTAAAACTCTTTTATATGTTAAACTCTTTTTCGTTTTACAAAACTCTTTTAAACTTATATATTGTCCAAATCATGTCTATATAGATATAGTTATATAAATAAGGTTGAAAGGGCTTAGGACTAATAACTATCTTTATTTCTTGTTCCTTGTTTGGTTGTGGACTTAGGGTATCGGTTGTTTGTCCGAGTGTCGTTTGAATCTTAGTTATATATTATGTATATGTATGTAGATATAAAAGTTCTTCCAATCAGTTCAATACCTTTGGGTAGCAAAGGTGTACAAAGATGATCAATCATTCAAACAACAGTACTAGTAAACTATAATGGGTATAGTTTAGGAAGTTACTCCTTACTATTTCTAGAACAATGAAACTTACAAGAGTCAGTTCATACATGAGTCAGTTCAAACATACTATAACTAGAACAGAAGGAACATACTATACACTAGAACAGAAGGAACATATTATACACTAGAACAGAAGGAACATACTACACTAATACAATAACAAAGATAACATTAATGTGAGCCACTACTTCATGGCACAACAATATACTGTTGTGTCACGTTTTGTAACCAGAGTCTCCTGGAGGGAGAGCGTGAGTTTGTGTATAGATCTATACGGGATTGACCATCCTACACCTTGCTGCTAGCTACAGTGGGACCTGCAGGTCTACGGGTGATGAATGTCATACCATTTCGACGTCTTTGATCGTCGTGTTTTACTAGTCAATCAAGTATGGTTATAATCTCATCACATTTTACCTTAATTAAACAAACTGGTTTTAAGGTAGTTAGTACATCTATAGTTACTTTATACAATACTACTGTACATCTTCATTTTCCCATTACATTCATATAGTGATCTTATCACATAAACGGTAATGTAAACTATTTTCTAGTAATGATAGTCATACTTGGGAAAAACACTCACTTTTACAAAAGAATAGGCATACAAAACAGTCGGGTCTTGGTAGAAGACTACTTTCCAATTTAGTAGAATATATAGGATTTTCTAGGAAGTATACAAACATTTACATCAAACACTTACAAACATTTTCTTCAAACTTATACAAACATTTGACACTAAAATACTTATGAACTCACCAGCTTAAATGCTGATCTACGCTTTCAAAATAACTTGTATTCTCAGGTCACCAGTAGACAGGTACCGATGACCAGGTTTTGAGAAGACGGAGCGTGTTCAAGACTCGTCTTTTATTTTGATTCTTATTTTGGGTGTCTTTCAAACTTTACACAGAACACACTTGTATTAAATTATATTATTAATGCAATGGATAATGTTGTTGCTTGTTTTACTATTATGCATTGTTATGATACTATACATGACGTCCTCCACCCCTGAACGTTTCCGCCGTTCTGGTTTGGGGGTGTGACATGCAGGCATTCTAGCATGCATCCCTAAGAAAATCCTTACTCTAACTTCCAGCATGCATATCAAATAATAACACATATAACATAACCACACGTATGGGTTTTTTGCGAATCACTTACCTGAGTTCCAATGATGGCATGCATAGCACCCACTTTTTATGGTAAAAACCCTTTTAGAAAAAAAAAATCCATAAAAATATCTTATCAATTCCTCAGTGTGAGTTTTGATACACCCGAGAGTGTGCCTAAATCCCTCAAACTAAGGTTGTGATTCTAACTTATAACATAGCAACAATTCCAAGTAAAAATTTCATTTTTCAAACAACCGAGACCATTCATTCATTTGTTCAAAAGATAATCAGAGTGTAAAGTATCCCCGAACATCAGAGTAAAATCATAAAATATTCAGTGCAGAATTGAACTCTGGCAGATGGACTGTGATCAAGTCGAGCCCCTCCCTTCAGAACCAGAAGTACCTGAAATAGTAAACATAAACCGTAAGCATGAAGCTGAGTGGATTCCCCAAAATACCACATAACATACATAAAATGGGTCTATTTCAACCCCAGGTGAATTCTATGAGCCAAATCATAGTCTGAAAATAACTTCCTACCATGGGCCAAATCATAGTCTAAAAATCACCTCCTACCATGGGCCAAAACATGGTCTTTATTTTTATAAGTACCAAGGGCCACATTATAGTCTTCCATACAATTTACAAGGGCCATATCCTGGTTTTCCATACATATGACAGGGGCTATATCCTTGTCTTCCATGCAAGCATCACAAAGACAAATAACATCGTACATTGTATAGTGAGAAGTCGCACCTCACAAACGTCGTTGCCAACTAACAAGCTCACATAGATGAACAAAGGGTGGTAGACTCCTCCTAATGTACCACACAAGGTAAACCCTTAGTCTACCTTCTAAAACCAACAACTTGACTACAAGTCAACCAGGTCAAAAAGTCAACGGTAAACAAAAGTGAAAGGTCAACCAAGTCAACAACCACGATGACGTGGAGACCTCTTAGCCACATCGTGGACATGATAGGAAAAATAGATGATAAGTTGGACAGCGCCACATCATGGACCCTCATTTTTCCACATCATGGGTATGTCTAGACAAAACAATCGCGAAACTGAACTCCACCACATCATGGTCATCCTTTGCCCACTTCGTGGCTATCGGAAGAAGCCATTTTTTTCTCATTAAGGACTTAATCCATTAATTCCTTTGCTCCAAATTTCAAGAAGGCTTCCTTGCCCTCACGTGAACCATAAAAATCCTTACTTTATGGACATGCATGTCTTTCCCAAACAAGGTCAAAATAGGGTAAGAAATGCAGTCAAAATTCCATGCATTGAACTAAACAATATGAAATTCTAGATCTAGAACATATGATGACCAAGAGACCTCAATAATTGATAAAGTTGCCACCTATATCTAAACCGACCATTTATACCAACATATAATGAAGGAAAATGAGAACAAAATTTTAGATCTACAAGAATGAATCATTAAGGTGAGAACTTGGAGACTCACACAAGTCCAGAAGATGCACCAAGAAATCGTAACAAGATCTAGCTAATCCTTTGCTCAACAAAGCCCTCATTCAACCTTTAAATGACCAAAATCCCCACAAAGAACTCAAAAGACAAGAGGTGAGGCTAGGGTTTCTAGAGACAAGCTTGGGGGATGATGGGAAATGACCTAACCCCTCCTAGGTTTCGGCTGTAGCAGTCACCACGTCGTGGCATCCTTCTTGTCACATCATTTCCTCACCAGGAACACACGAATCATAAAAAAAACATGCGACATCGTGGTCATCAATGCACCACGTTGTGGCATAAGTTTTCTCTCCAAAAAAAAACCATCTTTGATCCCAATAAGTGGGGAGGGGAAACTTTAGTTAGATAAGATAGTATTTTGCGTAGTTATGATATTGTTGAACCTAACTGTGTATTGTTTTGTTGAAAGCCACTGTGAGAATTGTATTAGTTTATTAGCACAATGATATATTTAGTTGTCTAACTAATTTATATATATATATATATATATATATATATATATATATATATATATATATATATATATATATATATATATATATGACTTGGTTACTCACTAAGCTCATTGTAGCTTACATTTTTCTTGCTGTGTGCCTTTCGAGTTCTTGTAGACTTGGAAGAAAGATGTATTTTGGCAGAACTCGGCTCGGATCGTCATATCAGTGTTATATATGATCCTTTTGCTAATTTCTTGGACTAATTTATTAATACGAACATACACTTGATTTATTATGATTTATGATTCAAAACAAAACTTTTTAGATGTATTATATATTAAAATTTGGGTGTTACAATATATATATATATATATATATATATATATATATATATATATATATATATATATATATATATATATATATATGGGGATTAGATCCAGTGAGGACTCTAAAAATAATGAGGCATGCGAGGACAATTCTTTGTCACCCACTTCGTCAAGAGTACACACATTAAACCCAATATTTGGACGTGATGTGATCGTTTGCGACACATATAATTGGAATATAATAAAGATTCAAGGATATAATCACGTGCGACCTGCGACCATGAAACGTCATTTAAGTGAGTGTTTCTCTTCTTTAAATGTTTGTTTTTGTTAATATTTTTTTAAAAAAATTATGTTTTCTAGATAAAATTAAACTAGGTTTTTAGTTTTTAAATTTTATTTTACAATTTTTTTATTGTTTTATTATTTGTCTATCTCTTTTGTTTATTTATTTTTTGTTTAATTATTTTTTTATTTTTTTTGTTTTTTATCGGTTTAAGTACATCTTGAAAGTTACTTTTGTTTCTTTGTTATTTTTTTTACTCTTTTTAGATTTTGAACTAAATATCGGTTTAAATTTTTTATGTTTAACAATTATAAATGTTTTGAATCATAAGATACGATGCATCATAATATTTATAGATCATAGTATTTTTGAATCATATTATTTTGGATCATATTATTTTGAACATAGTATTTTGGATCATATCATTGTTGAATACTATGATTTTGGATCATAATATACTTAATTAAATCAAGTTTTTGTTCATAACAAAATTTATATTATTTTATTTTTTGAATAATTTAATTTTGAGTAATAAAAAATATGATTAAAGATCATAACATATTCTCATCATATGAAATTAAGGATAATAAACTTGTTAAATAATAACTTTTTTTATCATAAATATTTTTCAATCATCTCATTTTAAAACATATTATTTTCAATATTAATAATTTTAAAAACTCGTAATCTTATAAAATAAAGTTTGATATATAAACTTTCTTATTTCAAAAAAATTCTTTTCAACAAGTTGATAATATATGTTTACAGCAAACCTTTAAAATGATTAACAATTTGGATAATATATGTTTACAACAAACCTTTAAAATGATTAATAATTTGGATAATGAAAGTTTAAACATCTTTTTTTTTTATAATAGTTTGGATTACTAAACGTAGGTACCTTTAGTAACAATATTTTCGAAAATTTTATTTTACAAACTCAATTAAATAGTAATACGAAGAAATCCGTTATTTGCTTTTTTAATTTGTATAAAAAAATTCGGTTGTTTAAATAAAAACGAATATTTTTTTAAATTAAAATATGAATATTTCGAAAACTTAATTTTTTTTTAAAAAAATAAGTTATTTTTATAAAGTCACTAGTATAGAAAGGAAAGTATCCCCTAAATTTTTATAATTTTTGGACAATATATTTTTATCGGTTTTTATAGAAATAGAAAATGAAAAAATATATTTTTTAAAACGTTTCGTATGTAAGAAGCTGACAGGTAGCACAAGTGGGGGAGTGGGCAAAAGGTACGAGCGGTGCGTTGTGGACTAGAAAAATGATTTCTCTCTCTCCATATATATATATATATATATATATATATATATATATATATATATATATATATATATATATATACTATTAATTGCGGAACAAATTAACAAGTAGTTTCATTAATTGCGGAACAAATTAACAAGTAGTTTCAGATATTTTTTGATGATAAAAATCATACATTAGTTTATAAAACTGTTTTCTATCTTTGCTTATAAACTTATGATTACTGATTAGAACTTGTAAAGCTTTTAATTGATTACAATAATAATGACGATTAGCTTGTATCTTTGAATCAGACATGATGAATAATAAAAGAACAAAAGTTATTTAAATATTTCAAGCATGAATTTGATTAACTTGATTATTATTAAATGCGAGTATTATTTTAACAAAAATTTCAAACTTTGTAGAATTAATAGTTAGAATAACTCGAAATGAGATTGCCATAGAGATAATACAACAATTGAATAAAATTCTTTATATATTACCTTCTTTTAAATTACAATCAGAGCATCCGTCTGGAGCAAGTATGATTTGAAAATCTAAAGATTTTGAACATCTAGAAGTAGATAGGAGAACACTTTTCTTAGACATGAACTAAACATTAGAGAGAAATTTAATGAGAGAAATTTTTAGAGAACCTAGAGATAATTCTAATTAAAACATATCTCCTCAATATATAGGAGTCTTGGAGTCTTGAAATATCTTGAAACGGGAAACCGAAGGATTACCGGATCAATCTTGAGAATTATTGAATCAACTTGCCTTTGTCGGAGTGTAGATGTGGCAGATAAAACTGTAAAGCTTTTGACAAATTGGCATCATATTTTGTCATTTTTTGATAATGGAAAATCTTCTTTTGCGATAATGGAGCATTTTCTTTCATCTTTGTAAAAGTTGTTTGTTTTCTTGTAATAATTTAACATCTTATCTCTGCAGAGGATTTGATAATATTTTTGATAATTGATGTACTCACACAGTGTATAAATTTGATAACAGTTGAATAAATACTAACACAATTTGATAACACGTAGTACTACCCCCCCTTGAATAACAAACACTTTTGCAAAATACCTAAAAAGGTATGACACCAAGGGTGGAGGGTGAAATACGAAATGAAAGAATACCTTACATTGAAGGTATAACACCAAAATTAAAAATTTAATTAATCTGCAAATGGATCATCAAAAGGATCTTGAGCATCTTGAAAATTATTTTTGACAGATGTGGGAGAATTTTCTGAATTAGTTGGAGAATTGCGAATTTCTTGAAGTAATTGTTGTAGATCTTCAGGGGAAGAATTTGCAGCGGCACGAATTTTGCTAATAAGATTAGCATCTGGAGAAGATAGACTCTTGATAAGATTCGCTTCAATTTCTGGCTTTTGATTATACATTGATTGATAATGATTGAAAACAGCCTGCTCGTTTGCTTGAGAAATTGTGACTTTATCCCACCATTTTAGACGAAATTGTCTATTGAGCCAAGGGGGATTTAAGTCTGTTGCTTCTTGATAAGAGAATGTCCAGGACATGATCCATGGAACTTTGAATAACATGGTGAACTGTAACAAATATTCAAATTCTGGGATTTGTTGAATAAATAGTTCTTTGAATTTAGAAAATCCTTTGAGAATTTCAGTGGGTAAACAAATAGGAACAAGTCCCATATAACGATACCAATTGACAAACCATCTGGGGTATTCACAGTTGAAATTTTTATCAAAGAAAATGAACCATGAATGAGAATAGTTTCGAAGAAAAAATGCTTTAGTCCAAGCTTCTTGGTAATCATAATATGAATATCTTGGATAAGCAGGGAATTGATAAAGGGG
This sequence comes from Lactuca virosa, assembly GCF_052849685.1. Classification (NCBI taxonomy): domain Eukaryota; kingdom Viridiplantae; phylum Streptophyta; class Magnoliopsida; order Asterales; family Asteraceae; genus Lactuca; species Lactuca virosa. The sequence goes on along the minus strand of NC_136428.1, from coordinate 188,429,824 downwards.
TTTTTCGAAGGAAAGATTGGATGACCAATTTTCTGGAGAAATGATTTTAAGAATTCGGGCTTTGCTAAAATCAATAGATCCTTCCTTATTATTAGAACGGTGATCAATCTGAACAGATCCAGATTCTTGTAGAATGGTTTGATAATATTCTCGAGATTTGTAAGAGTTTTCATGAAAGGTTTTTCCTCGACCAAAGAGGTGTTCAGTATGAACATGAAAACCTTGATTAAGCTTAAGAATTTGAGAATCTTCAAGTATTTGGATTTTCAAGAGATTTGGATTGAGAACATAAGGGGCTTTATTTGTAGGTTTAGGATTTGTTGAAATTTGTGTTTCAGAAGGAATACGTTTTGAAAAAGGGCTAATTGATTGAACTGGAGAAATGTTTGGAGTAGCTAGTTTTGATTGTAGCATGTTTGAATAAAGTTGAGAATTTTTTGCAATTGGAGTTAATGGGGAAAAACGATTTTGACTTGAGAAAGGAACAAGCTTTTGATTAACTGGTTTCTTGTCTTCAATCTTGGAGGAAGACGATGAACTCATTTTCCCTGCAAAAATTCACGAGAAAGAAAATCTGGTAATGAATTGCTTTCTCCTTTTATAAATTCAATATCGAAATCAAAATTGCCCAACAATGCTTGCCATCTAGCAAAAATTTGTTTAGAAATAATATTTTTAACATCCTTTTCTAAAATTGATTTTGCAGATTGACAATCAATTCTTAATAAAAACCTTTTCATAAATAAATCATCTTCAAATTTAGTAATACATAAAACAATACTTAAAATCTCATTTTTAACAGTTGAATAATTCTTTTGAGTATTATTCCAAGCACCTGAATAAAAACGAACCAATTGTTCTTCAGAGGAATTTGATAATTTTTGTTTTAAAATACCTCCAAATCCAATATCACTAGCATCAGTTTCGACTATGATATTAGCATGAGGATGTGGTAAATTTAAACAAGGTAAAGAAGGAATTTTTTGTTTTATAAGTTTAACAATATTAGTATGTTCTTGAGTCCAAGGTTCTGGATTATTTTTTAATCTATTATAAAGAGGTTTGCAAAGAGTTCCTAAATCTTTGAAAAATCATGAATATAATTTAAACATCCTAGAAACCGTTGAAGTTGTTTTTTATCTATAATTTCATCAGGAAATTTATTAGAAAATTCTAAACTTCTTATAATAGGTTTAATAGTATTATTAACAATGTTATGTCCTAAAAATCTAATTTCATTTTGAAATAAATGCATTTTCTTAGCTGAAACAGCTAAGCCATTTTTATAAATTAAATCATAAAACTGATTTAAATGTTTGAAATGTTGATCAATAGATTTTGAAAAAATAAGAACATCATCAATATAAACAATTGAAAAACTATTTATAGGAATGATAATATCATTCATAACGTTTTGAAATTCAGAATGAGCATTCTTTAAACCAAAGGGCATAACGTTCCACTCATAATGTCCAAAAGGAACATTAAAACCTGTTTTGTATTTATCTTCTTCATGAATTTGAATTTGCCAAAAACCAGATTTCATATCGAATTTTGAAAATATTTTTGAATCATAAAGTTTTTTCAATAAATCTCTTTTATTAGGAATAGGATATCTAATCCAATCTAAAACTTTATTTAAAGGTTTATAATTGATAACTAATCTTGGTGATCCTCTTTCTAATTCAGCAGCATTCATAACATAGAAAGCTGAACAAGACCAAGGAGATTTAGAAGGTCTAATTAATTTTTTGTCCAATAAATCTTGAATTTCTTTTTTACAATGAGATTCTAATTCATTATTCATATGAATAGCTCTTGATTTTGAAGGAATATCTTTTTCATTAAAAGTTTTAATATAAGGTAATTTGACAATATGTTGTTTTCTGTTCCAAAAGGCGTTTGGAATATTTGAGCAAACATTATTTTCAAACTTTTGTTTTAAAGCTATAATTTTGTCTTGAATATACTTATCTTGTAATTGATTATGTATACGAAAATCATTAATTTCATTGATAAGGTAATTTGTTTGTTTTGTTTTATAATTAAGAATATTAATAGTTGAATAAGACGGAGGTTCACAAAATTTAAACATAATTTCTTTTCCAAAAACTTTAGTAATAATTCCATCATCTTGAACCATAAAAGGATATAATTTAGTAATAAAAGGTGTTCCTAAAATTAAAGGAGAAGTAAGATTTTTTACTAAAATTAAATGAGTTTTATAACAATAATCTTGATTGTTACAAATATGAACATCGGAAACTTTATAATTTATTTTTAAACTGGTTCCTTCAGCTCCAGTAAGCCTAGAAGAAGTTTTTTCATAAAATTGAGTGGGAAATATACCTTCTTGTATACAGTTCATATCAGCACCACTATCAATTAGAGCAGTAATATCCATTTTAAAATTATCCTTTACTAAAGTTATTTGAGTATTCCATTTTTGAGAAATTTGATCATTTATAATTCTTTCGATAACCTTTTCATCTTTATTATCATTATTTTGTGAATTAATAATATTTTTTCCCTTTTCAAGAGTTATAATTTTGCCTTTAATTTCTTTTATGTCTTGTTTAACTGATTTTAATTCTTCTTGAAGTTCTTTCATGGAAATGGGTTTTGTTTCAGAAAATCGTTCATATATGTCCTTTAAATTAAAAATTTTTGTATTATCTGAAACAGAATTTTCATTCTTATTAAGCATTTGTTTTATTAACAGTTCTTGGATATTTTTATCTTTAATGGAATCTAAATTTTTTAAAAGATCTTTGTCATTGTTTGTAAGGACATTAATTGAATAATTACAATTACATTTTCCAACACATTCGCATGTATCAGAATCTTCCGAACTTGAACTATTTTGCTCTAAAATGTTTAAATCATTTTCTTGAAAATCGGAAAAGTAGAATCAGAATTGGAATCAGAATTTAACATAATTTTTCTAATTTGTTCTTTTAATTCTTCCGAAATATTTAATTCATTAATTTTTGTTTTTGCATAACAATTATTAGCATTATGACCATTACGACCACATTTATGGCAAATAATAATGTCTTTTGATTTTCTTTTAGATTTTTTATTAGATTGTTTATAAGGGTTTTTTGATGTTGAAAATTTATTTTTCTTATAATTCTTATAATTTTCTGTTTTATTATATTTCTTTTTCTTGAAATATTTTGAAGACTTTTTATTATATTTTTTGGTTTTTGAAGTAGACGGACCTGTTAATGGTTGATAACCATATTGTTGACAAAAATTTCCTAATTCATTTTTACTATTAATTCTATCCTTTTTAAGTTTTTCTTTAAATCTAAGGTCAGCACAAATAACTAATCCTTCTTTATTAATATAATTAATTAAATCTCCATAAGTTAGGTTTTGATAAGGAATTGTATTATTAAAATTTTCTCTTAATTTTTGTCTAATTCTTTCGGCAAAAAGTTTTGGAAGTCCAGCAATAAAACGTTCTTTCCAATAAGATTCTTTACAATCAAGTCTTGAAAAAACTTTAACGAGATAATTATCTTTGTACCATCTGAAATCAGTTAATTTTCTACAATGTAAGTTCATTAGAATTTCAGAAGTTCTTTCTTGAAAAGTAGTAGGATCTCCTACAAAGTTTTTGATTATAGCAAAAATTAAAGTATTAACCATATCATCTTCTTGAGTTTGAATAGGTAAATTATTTTCTTGTTTTATAACGGTTTTCTTGGCAGTCATTATAAAATTCTTTTCTTCTGGTGTAATATAGAAATCCCACAAACCTTTAAGAGTACCAGTAAACCCAGAAATAATAATATTAACAATTTGAAGTTGAGTATTATTGTGAGACTTGTAAGCATTAGCTGCCATGGTCATTTCTTGAACAATATTAAGAATTTGATGTTCAGAGTTACCATCGATATTCCATTCGTAAACAGAGGTACCATCGTAAGCTGAACGATCATATTGAAAAGCTCTTTCTTCAATTTGAACATCAGGAAGAGAAGGTCTATTCCAATAATTTTTAATAGTTGGTTTTGGATTATTACCAAAAGAATTAATCTTATTTAATCTTGAAAAATCATTTGTAAGCTGATTTATATCATCATTATCATTTATGAATTGTTGAGTAAGATTGTCTAAATTTAATTCACTTTCATTATTACTTTCGTCAGATTCGTCAAAAGAGTCATTATTTGTTTTTAACATATTTATAGATACGTTTTTTAAAATACGAAAATTAGTAAGTCTTTTTTCTAATTCATCAATTAAATCTTTATTTCCAAGATTAAAATTTCCATTTATTTGATGAGGAATAAAGCTGACATTACTAGAGCTTGCTATATTATTATAAAATTTTTTTGTTTCAATTTTATTTTCTTTTGATAACTGTAAATTTATAGTATTTTCTTCAATCCTATTTAGTTGATCTGAAATAGTTAAAAGAGTTTCATTCGAATAATTATTTTGATAAATAATATTTTGAAAACATTTTTCATTTGTTATCTGACTCGGAACTTTAACTAAAGGAGTTGCAATAAAATTATTATCAATAATGATTTCCTTTTTTGGCGGATATTCAGAAATAATTTCTTGATTAGTAATAACATCCTTGTATGTTTTTGAAGAAACAGGAAAAACAGTTTGCATTTTAAAAGGATAATCTATATTATGTTTAGGAACATAAATCAATTCGAACCATTGAAAAAACGGAGAGTGAATTTGATTTGATAAAACATAATCTTCCCAAAGACCAAAATGTAAAAATCTTATATAATATGAAAAGTTTTCTTCATGCCAAATTCTTTTTGTATTATTATAATCTTTATAATATTCTTCTTCTTTTAAATAATCAAAATTAACATATGAAGGTATTTTAGAAATATCTATATTAATATTCATTTTAACAAGTTGATTGATTTATTCTGAAAGATATATTTTTAATAATACCAAGTTGAGCACTAATAACAATATATTTATTTTTAATCATTTTTGATAAACAATATATTATTTCCTTTTGAATATTATAATTATATGTGTCCTTTTCAATATTAGATAATTTAATTTCTTCGTCTTCTTTAAGTTGTTTAATTCTATTTATTTCTTTAGAAACGCTTGCAATAATTTGCCATCTAGCCTTTAATAAATTATTTAACAAATTTCTCTAAATATACGTGTTAATGAGTTCTAAAAGACAGATTAGTTGTTGTAATAATAATACTTATATATATATATATATATATATATATATATATATATATATATATATATATATATATATATATATATTATAAAAAACGTTTGACGTTAGTTAGTCGGTGACTAGTGTTAAAAGATTAATTGGGTTGAGAGAAATTAATTGGATGATTAATCCGGAATCCTGAATTGCTAATTTGTTGAATTTTAAAAAATAAAATTTAACTATTATCAAAACAAAGTTCATAAATACAACAAATATGATAAAAAAATAAGTTAATATGATTAATAGAACACTAAACAATCTTGAAATAGTTATTAAGATAATATTATTTCAAAGTGTTTAAATATCATTGTTTGTTACTTTTTAGTTGATTGTGTAACTAAGGATTAATCGTTAAACGTCATCTTGTTAGTCAACTAATCGAAGATTTGTCGGAACGTAGCCGAAATGTTTACAATATATATATATATATATATATATATATATATATATATATATATATATATATATATATATATATAGAGAGAGAGAGAGAGAGAGAGAGAGAGAGAGAGAGAGAGAGAGAGAGAGAGAGAGAGAGAGAGAGAGAGAGATGGATTTTAACTTTTTTCTTACACTAGAGTTATGAATACAGTAATAATTTTAAATTATAACATGAAGACCATTGTACATTACAGCCAAATCTCACTGGGTTCTTCATTGAGTAGAGATTTCAAATCCTTTTGGGAGTGGGATGGTTTTTATGACTTATGATGCATTATTACCATGTCATACGTAATTGTACCCTTACTTTTTCTACAAACGTAAAAAGAGATTCTTTTACGTTAAAAGTCACTTGATTTCTATAATTTTCTCTAAACAATCAGTACTTGTTCAATGGTTAAATATTTTAGATCTTCGGTATGGGAATTTTGATAATTTATGAATATTTCAATCATTTATCAGTTTACAAAAAATGTGTTTGTTAGTAGAAATTTTTAATTTTTATTTTAAACAAAAATGTTATAATTAAAAAATATCAATTACTTTTTGGGTATTCTTACAGAGGCTTTTACGTTTTTGTTTCAAATATTTCTACACATATAATATCTACAACTTCTAATTTTCAGCTACCAATTAAAATACATATTATTTTTTATTAGACTTTTTAAAAACATTAAAGAATTTTTTTTTGTGAAAATAGATTTATAAAGCATCTTATTTCATATCATATTTTTAACGATAAAACACAAAAAGGATATAGAAAAAATAAAATAATTTGCTATGCATATAATATTTAATAAGTATATTTCACCAAATATTTTTGTATAAAAGATTAATTTTAGTAAATAGATAATAAATGTTTAAACTTTTTTTTTTGTTTTTTTAAATTTAAGAGAACTAAATATAATATTACTGAATAAAAAATTACATATATAAACACAAATACAATAATAAAAAGCTAAAATAAAGAGAAAATTAGAAAAATAACCATTTTCCTAATCCCTTTACAGAAAATAGTCAAAAAAAAAAAAAAAAAAACAAAAACAAAAACAAAAAAACAGAAGATTACAAAAATAATCACTTAAATCGCAAAATGATTAGGTAATATGCGATTTTGCCTTCTCATTTGTGAGCATATAAATATGTTAATCTTTTTAGAGCACTCATATTTCTTGATTTTTGTTGGGAAAAAATCGTTCGAATGGAACTATGTTATACAAATGTGATAATAATATGATTTCTATTAAGAAAACTAATTTATGATGCACCTTTAAGTTGTACATTTGTATTTGTGAGGTTGCACATTCGGTTTTTATATTTTATATTTGTAGCCAACTGATTTTGATACAAATATTATGTAAATATGTTAGACAATTATGATATAAATATGATTTGTCTTATAAAATTGATTTCTGATGCATCTTTAGGTTGTATCTTTTTATTATATATTAACAATTTTTTTCACTTGGAAAAAGCCGTCCGAGAGACTTTTCCCCAACAAAAATCAAGAAAATTAAGTGCTCCAAAAAAATTAAAGTATTTATACCCTGATAAAGCTAAAATCGCAGATGATCTCCCATGTTCACAGATGGACATGTCCATCAGCGAACGTACAACTCTCCATTGCACGAGCATGCTTTAACAACTTGTACGTTTGCAGATGAGAATGCAAAATCACAGATGACCCTAATCCATATGCAATTTTAGTGGTTATTTTTGTAATCTTAGGTTGTTTTTGCTATTTTCTACAAAAAAAATTATGAAAAATGGCTATTTTTGTAATTTTCGTTAAAATAAATTACTAATTAACATCCGAACATCCGAAGATTTTCTTTTTTCATAAAGATTTTTTTGTGACTTATCATCATCTTCATTAACCGAAAAAACTTTACAAAACCATTTGAGAGTTTTTTCATATTTTTTATGGACACACAATATAAATCATAAAAATATAAATAGTTTATGAAAAATATTCAGATAGATTGGGTGTCAATATAGATCTTTGGAAAAGTTCTAGCTAATAGATTGACGGAGGTTATTGATTCGGTGGTTATCTTGGAGCAGATTGCTTTCATAAAGGGTAGACAAATTTTAGATGAGCCTTTCCTTCTCAATGAGGTGGTTGCTTGGTGTAAGAATTTTTCAAATCCTCTTTTGATTTCTAAAGTGGATTTTGAAAAAGCCTATGATTTTCTTTCGTGGGACTATCTCATTGAAATTATGCAGTATATGGGCTTCGGCCCTAAGTGGTGCGGGTGGATTTTGGAAATGTTAAGTTCTGCTAGAGCTTCGGTTTTGGTTAACGAGTCGCCTACGCAAGAATTTTAGATTCAAAAAGGTTTGATGCAGGGTGATCCTCTTTCTCCTTTTCTTTTTATCTTAGCAATGGAGGGTCTTCATGTGGCTTTGGAGAGGGCACGGATGGCCAATATTTTTATAGGAATCTCTATTGGGGACATTGTGATTTCACACTTGTTTTATGTTGATGATGCAATTGTTTTGTCGCCTTGGAGTTTGGATAATGCTAGACATCTTATTCGTATCTTCCGGTGTTTTTTTATGGCTGCAAGTCTTAAAATTAATTTGCAAAAAAAGAAATTAATTGGGGTTGGGGTTAGAGCTGTAAACGAACTGAACGTTCAGCGAACTGTTCGTGAACAGTTCGGCGGGAAGTCCGTCTATGTTCGTTTATTTAATAAATGAACGAACATGAACACAAATTCTCATTTGTTTAGTTAAAGGAACGAACATGTACAATGTTCTCGTTCGTTCAATTATGTTTGTGAACGTTCGTTTATGTTCGTTCATATAAGTTCCTTTTATGTTCACACATGCTTAACTGTGTTTGATTATATTATTGTATTATATGTTCGTTTATGTACATATATCTTCACTTATGTTCTTTATTTATTTTATTTATTTATTATTTTTTTTTATCTTTCTTCATTTATATTCGTTTAGCATGATCACAAACATAAACGAATGAACATAAACAATTTAATTTGTTAAACGAACGAAAATGAACAAGAAAACTCGTTCGTTTATCTGTTCGTGTTCGTTCATTTGTTCGACTAACTTAAACGAATGAACATGAAGAAGCCCCATTCGTGTTCATTCGGTTTGTTTACAACCCTAGTTGGGGTTACTTCTTCACAGGTCATGGAGGTTGCGAATTGCATAGGGTGTGCTTCCGATTCTCTTCCGTTCATTCACTTGGGGGTGCCTGTAGGTTCGAGTATGAATCGGGTGAATGCTTGGTCTCATATTATTGAGAAATTCCTTAGTAGACTTGCTGTTTGGAAGGCTAAAAGACTTTCAATTGGTGGTCGTTTGACTCTACTTAAGTCAGTTCCTGGTTCTTTGGGCAGTTATGTCACACCCCGAAACTGAAGGCGGAAACGTTCCTGGGCGGAGGACGTCATGCGTAGTATCACAACAGTTGTATCATAGTAAGCATAGTAAACACAACCATTACATTATAATAAGAATATTTACATTGTTCAAAAACATGGTTTATACATGTCAGTATATATAGCAAAAGTAAAAGATATGACTTCAGGATGTTCCATCTTCTCCAAAGGTTGGCAAAAGTATCTGCCTATTGATGCCCTGAGAATACAAGCAGTTTTAAAATATCAGCATAAAGCTGGTGAGTTCATAAGCGGTTAATTCTGATGAAAGGAATGTTTCCTTGATTCTTTGAAAAGTTGTTTCCCAAGAAAAATCCCATATTTTCTTATGAAAGAGTTTTGATTATCCATTAGTTACACATTAAACAGACTATTTATGAAAGATTAAGTTATTCTAGAAAATCCCATATTTTCTTAAGGGTTGATAGTTGATTATCCATACGCGAGTATCTACCATACTCGGACAACAGTTTTCTTTTCGAAGCTCTGGTTACACCCAAAGGAGTATTTTAGCCGTATTTTCGAAGCTCTGGTTACATCCAGAGGAGTATATTAGCCGTATTTTCGAAGCTCTAGTTACACCCAGAGGAGTATATTGGAAAAGTAAATTCTCGTTACCTAAGTTGTGAGTGCCATAAGCGTACTTTGACTGGATAAGGCACGAACAGGGGCCAGTATCTTTTTAAGACCTTGTCACCCTTGAACCTAACGGTTCCGCTGTAGCTAGCAGCGAGGGTGCGGGATAGTCAGTCCCGTACAGATCTATACACAATAGTCACGCTCTCCCTCCAAGAGATTCTGGTTATAAGTCGTAGTCCTCCAATCACGAGTCCGGGGGAGTGTTACCAAGGACATGTCTCAAACTTAGCCTGACGAATTTACAAGTAATAGTACGTAAATCCTGTTTATGATTTGCATGAATCCTTTATCAGAAAATACATATTATGATAAGATTCACAAGTTCCTCGCTTTAGATTTGAAAACTGTTTCTACGAGTTGATTTCTTAATCGAGTGGTAAAACGGTTTTCTGTGTTAAAAGCATACTGAACATATAATTATTTGAAACAAAATAATATATTTGAGCACAAGTTTCCTTGTACTTTTTGCTTGTATTCCCCCCTTGAAAACATGAAAAATTCGGAAAAGTATAGGGGTATGAACTCACAGATTGACGTGGGATCCGAGTGTAAGTTGCTAGGCATTTTTGAGTGTCAATAAAAGCCTTGGACACAAACGGATCCTATTTAGCATGAAGAAGTTCATATATATACATTAGGTGAGGGCATAACACTATTCGTTATGGAAGGAAACCACCTTAGGGACTAGGAAACACTTAAAACTAAGTGTTAGAATCACATGTGATTGAAAATGGTGAGTTTACGGTCGAAAAAGGAGTTTACGGTTCATGGGCTTACGGTCCATGAGTTTACGGTCGTAAAAGGGGTTTACGGTCCATGGGTTTACGGTCCAGGTGTTTACGGTCCAAGTGTTTACGGTCCAGGTGTTTACGGTCGTAAAAGGTGTTTACGGTCTAAGTGTTTATGGCCGTAAACACTTCGACGAGAAGTGCGATTTTTCGGTGTTTCAAGCCCTTTTCTAGTCTTCTAGAAGTGTTCTAAGCTTAGTTTCTATGTTTAAGAGGGTGTTGTGGCAACTTTGTGCCACTTAAATAGAGTTTACAGTCAAGGGAGATTGCCTTGACCGTAAACACCCTTCTGGTCATGATTTCTAGATGTTTAACAAGTGATTCTTGTATCCAACAAGCTAAGGGTAAAGTACTTACGAAATAGAAGCTTGAAAGGGTGGTTAGAGTCCTAAAAACACTAGTGTGTGTTCTTGGTGAGAGAGAAAATCTAGAAAATTATGATATTTATGAGCTAAGAACATGGATTTGCCACTAGAAATGAGATAGAAACATAATCAAGGTGAAGAATCACTTACATTCTTGAGGATCTTTGAGAAAAATTGAAGTTTGTAGAGAGAGAGAGAGAGAGAGAGAGAGTAGAGAGAGAAAGCCTTCTGGAGTGTGTAAAGTGAGAAATGGAGGCCACTCATCCCTTATATAGGGGCGAGTTTACGGTCAGGAGGTGGGGGAAGGGTTTACGGTCGTAAACAGCGTTTACGGCCGTAAACAGAGTTTCGGTCGTAAACCGGGTTTGCGGCCGTAAACTCCTTTTAAAGAGTCGTTTGGCCCGAATGCTATGTTTCGACTTAGAAAACTTCGTTTTCAAATACGGAAGTCGATCGAACTGAGTTTAGAATATTCCGTTAGACCAAAAATTATACTAACGTGAATGGAAATAAATTCGAAAAGATTTATTTAAACGTAAAGTCCTTCCCAAACTATCAAATTTGACGGAATTAGATAAGAATCCAAATTTGATTAACGGAAATTTAATAAGGATAACGGAAAAGTTTCGGATTGTCACATTATCCCCCCGTTAGAGGGAATTTCGTCCCGAAATTCGAACATAGAATACAAATCATGGATTTGAAATGAGATGTGGATACTGCTGTTTCATCTGATCTTCGCGTTCCCAACTGAATTCAGGTCCCCGCTTGGCATTCCAGCGAACCTTCACTATCGGGATGCGACTCTGTTTCGTTCGTTTGATCTCTCTATCCATGATTTCGACTGGTTCTTCCACGAAGTTCAGGTTCTCGTTGATTTCAATCTCATCGAGAGGAATCGTAAAGGTTTTGTCAGATACACATTTCTTAAGATTTGAAACGGGGAATACAGGATGAATGTTGCTAAGTTCATGCGGTAAACGAAGTTTGTAGGCTACGGGACCAATCCTAGCGAGGATCTCGAATGGTCCTATGTACCTCGGGTTTAGCTTTCCACGCTTTCCGAAGCGTATCATGCCTTTCCAGGGCGAGACTTTTAGTAGGACACGGTCTCCAACCTGGAACTTCAAGGGTTTTCGTCGTTTATCGGCGTAGCTTTTCTGTCTATCTCGTGAGGCCTTAAGTCGTTTTCGGATTTGCACGATCTTTTCGGTGGTTTCACGGATGATTTCTGGACCTGTGAGAGTGCTGTCGGGGACTTGTCCCTTAGCTAGCTGCGTGTCGCCCACCTCAGCCCAGCACAGAAGGGATCTACACTTGCGACCGTAGAGGGCTTCGAAAGGTGCAGCCTTAATGCTGGTATGGTAGCTGTTGTTGTAGGAAAATTCAACCAAAGGAAGATGAGTGTCCCATGACGCGTCGAAATCGATGACGCAGGCTCTCAACATATCTTCCAATGTCTGAATTGTTCTCTCACTCTGTCCATCAGACTGAGGATGGTAAGCCGTGCTCATATCCAACTTAGTTCCAAGAGCTTTCTGAAGTGACTGCCAGAACCTCGAAGTGAACCTGCTATCTCGATCGTAGATAATGGACACAGGCACACCATGCAGTCGAACTATCTCTTGGATGTAGATTCGCGTGAGCCTCTCCATTTTGTAGCTTTCCTTGATCGGTAGGAAGTGGGCGGATTTAGTCAGACGGTCGACAATTACCCAGATGGCGTCGTGCCCACTCGGAGACTTGGGTAATTTGGTGATAAAATCCATAGAAATTCTCTCCCACTTCCATTCAGGTATCTCCGGCTGGTGGAGTAAACCTGAGGGTTTCTGATATTCGACCTTCACCTTGGCGCAAGTCAGGCACTTGCCCACGAAGGTAGCGATCTCTGCTTTCATGTTCGGCCACCAATACAGTTTCTTGAGATCGAGGTACATCTTGTCCGAACCTGGGTGAATGGAGTATTTAGTCTTGTGAGCTTCGTTCATCACAACCTCTCTGTACCCACCGAAATTTAGGGTCCAGATCCGGTCCATGAAATAAAAGACTTCGCCTCCCTTGATCTCCAGGTTCTTTTCCATTCCTCTTAAGGCTTCACCCGGCATGTTCTCTGGTTTTAAGGCTTCCAACTGAGCCTCCTTGATTTGCGCGGATAAGTGGGAATGGATAGTCGTAGTCAGTGCCTTCACTCTGCGACCTGAGTATTCTTTTCGGCTGAGGGCATCTGCCACCACATTGGCCTTGCCGGGATGGTAGTGGATTTCGCACTCGTAATCGCTGAGTAGCTCGATTCAATGCCGTTGTCGCATGTTCAGCTCCTTTTGATAGAAAATGTGTTGTAGGCTTTTATGGTCAGTGAAGATAGTGCACTTGGTTCCGTAGAGATAATGTCTCCATATCTTCAATGCGAAGACCACTGCTCCCAACTCCAGGTCGTGTGTTGTGTAGTTGACTTCGTGTACTTTCAGCTGTCTCGAGGCATAAGCAATAACTTTTCCCCGTTGCATGAGTACACAGCCCAAACCCTGATTGGATGCATCGCAGTAAACAACGAAATCCTCCGTCCCTTCGGTCAGAGACAAGATAGGTGCGCTGCATAGGGCCTGCTTCAACGTCTGGAACGCAGTGTCTAGCTTTTCACTCCAACAAAAGGGTATGCCTTTCTGAGTCAGAGTGGTTAAAGGTTTGGCAATTCTGGAGAAATTCTGAATAAACCTGCGATAATAGCCAGCGAGACCCAAGAATTGGTGAATTTCTGTGGGTGTCTTCGGTGCTGACCAGTTCTCTATCGCTTTGATTTTGGAAGGGTCCACGTATATACCTTCCTCGCTTACCACGTGACCTAGGAAGGTTACTTTTCGAATCCAGAATTCGCACTTGGAGAATTTTGCGTAAAGCTTCTCCTTCCTTAGGGTTTCCAACACCGATTTCAAGTGCTGTCTGTGGTCCTCCTCACTTCTGGAATAGACAAGTATATCGTCGATTAATACGATAACAAACTTGTCTAGGAAAGGACGGCACACCCGGTTCATCAGGTCCATGAACACTGCCGGTGCGTTGGTTAGACCGAAGGGCATTACTACGAACTCGTAGTGACCATATCGAGTCCGAAATGTTGTCTTAGGAACATCATTCTCATGGACTCTAAGCTGATGGTACCCTGATCTTAGGTCTATTTTCGAGAAGTAGCTGGCTCCTTGAAGTTGGTCGAAGAGATCGTCGATTCGAGGAAGAGGGTAACGGTTTTTGACTGTGAGCTTGTTCAGTTCTCGATAGTCAATGCACATCCGAAAGGATCCATCCTTCTTTTTCACAAATAAGATCGGGGCTCCCCAGGGTGAGGAACTCGGTCTGATGAATCCTTTGCTGAGCAGTTCATTGAGCTGACTAGATAACTCCTGCATTTCTGCCGGTGCTAATCGGTATGGGGATTTAGCTACAGGGGTAGCTCCAGGGACTAAGTCGATGCGAAACTCGACTTGGCGTTCGGGAGGGATTCCCGGGAGGTCTTCGGGGAAAACATCGGGAAAATCGCAGACTTCGGGGATGCTCTCGAGGTCTTTAACTTCCTGCTTCTCGTTAATGACATGGGCTAGAAATGCATAACACTCCTTCCGTAGGAGTTTCTGGGCTTTCATGCACGAAATGATGCGAAGGTTTGAACTGAGTTTATCGCCGTAGATTACAAGAGTTTCATCCGTGGAAAGATTGAGACGGATAGCTTTTTCGTAACAAAGGATATCAGTATGATTGGGGCTCAACCAATCCATGCCGATGATGACATCGAAGCTTTTTATGGAAACTGGTATAAGGTCGATAGGAAAAGAATGATCGTTTAAGGTAAGACTACAGCCTACGTATATCTCATTAGCGCTCTCTTTCTCACTGTTAGCCATCTCGACGGTAAATGTTTCAGTTAATGGTTGAGGTTTATGCCTAAGAAGATGTTTGAATGCATGGCTAACAAAACTTCTCTCCGCACCAGAATCGAAAAGAATGCATGCATAAGAATTGTCGAGAAGGAACGTACCCGTCACAACAGTGGGGTCTGCAAATGCCTCTTCTTGACCCATAGATAGAACTCTCCCGGTGTTGCCAGTTGTTGCTGCCTTGGGGCAGTTTCTCTTGTAGTGCCCGACCTCTCCACAGCCGTAACAGGCTTGACCAATGCCTGCTCCCGAGGCCTGATCGGTTGATCGTGATGGGTTTTGAGCATTCTAACACTCCTAAGTGTACATGCAACCCTAAATACATTGGATCTACGTTTTCTCTATTATACATGCAAATATGATTATCCAAGGTATTATCCTAACTAGCATACCAAAACATTGATACTAGGATACTAAAATAGATATAATACATACCTTGTTGTTGTTGCTTGACTCCATGAAGCTTGAGAGCCTAGTGCCCCAAGTGTGACACCTCAAATGGTTCACACAACATCATGAACTCTTGGAATAACCATGAGAAGAAGACATACATGTTCAAATCGGCTAGCCCTCAAAATATGTATCACTAGTGCCAATTTCTTGAACTAAAGGGGTTCTTATATAGTGTGGCTATTAGGGTTACACCATGTAACTCATGACTTTACCCATTCCTTATGCTCCATGGGTTTTAACCTCCATGGAGTATCCATGGATCACCACATGGGTTAAACCTAACATAAAGGAATCTTGGATCATAAGCCCACATATATAAGAATGAATGATTTACACAATCAATCCCCATATATTTAATTAGTCTCTTTTTGATCACTAAATTAAGTCCAAATTAATTCTTGATCAATACTAATTAAATAACATGATTTCATATTAATATATTAGAACTTATAATATATTAATATGTCACAAAATGTCTTTTCCTCATAAACGGTCTATCCAAATGTTCCGATGCCATGCAACCCAAATGGACCATACCGAGTCGGGTCAAGTACATACCAATTATAGTTATGGACTTAGACACTAATCCAACAGTATCCCACTTGGATAAGTCTAAAACTATTATTGCGTATAACTTCAGGAACCAACTGGCAATCGTAGCTCTCAAAAGCCGCTGTCGAACTCTGACCTTGTAGATGAACTCTAACCTTTGTCAACGACTTGTCCATTAGATAAGGGATCATATATTCCTCCATTCTAGATATCATATGGACTGAGACATGGATTATAATCATTCTCTCTGTCCATTTGTTGTTTCTCGATTTCCGATTTATGACGACTGACTAATTGAACAAATCAAATCAGTTCTGGCTCGGCCGAGCACTTCCATTTGTCATCATCAAATCATCGAGGGGCCCACATATATCGCTTTTATCCCGAAGGTAAAAGGAATGGATAAACTTCGACTCATATGGCTTGTTCTACTACTTGTTGAATCATACACAAAGGCACGTTTTATAACACCGAGTTACGGAATGCGTTTTCGTGCAATCAATGTACAACCAACTCATAGTAACAACTCATATCTCTAGGTTTGAAGAATATAAGATATTATCGTCTCATGATCACTCGTGATAAAATCCATGAAGTGATTCCAATGAGCGCGGGTTGAATCCAATACTCAGAACTTATGAGCACTCATGACTGTTGTAGCCCCTTGTCCAACATCTTAGACTTCTACAAGCCAACCCATGACAGTCTTGATTCATATCTACTTCCAACATATGACCGACTGTGGATAGTTTGAATAACTTAGTCAATCAGGAAGAACGACCTAGTTATTCTGGAAGTCAAAACATGCAAAATGAAACACAATAATAATAGAATCTAATATGGTATCAAAACCTATGAACATAAATAAAACACCTTTTATTTATCACCATATGATTACACATTATTCATTGTATACTGTTTCAGCTATCAACTTCATTCTTGAATTTAAAACAATAGTTGTCCCATGCTCCAAGCATGTACACTATGTTTTCTAAACACTAGTCATGCCATACACCAAGTATACATACTATGTTTGTCTATGATCTTCACTTTGTGAATTAGATCAATTGAACATAACTCCAATGATCCTCTTTCACAGTCCAAATCCTTACTGCAAATGCAAGAATTCCAAATTCATGCCATTTAATGAAATCTGTTAGATTCTAAACTTATATGCATTGATCCTCCTGTAATGATTATGCACAGAGTTAGAAAGACTTGACAACGACCATTACAGAGCATTCCAAAGGAGATCAGCTCCTTGGAAATATCCTTCTTGCATTGAGTTTCCTAATCTTACACAGATTGAATAATTTCTAACTTTAAAACATTTCCAGATTCCATTTTGACTATCACTTCTGAACAAGAGTTGCCTCCTTACAGATTATGTCAATATGGTCCTTCCAGAATTAACACTATACTTCCAACTGTCCTTGAGCAACCCATCTTTGGTAAACCTTAGATTGTCCTCGACAATTGCTTAATCCTTTTAGTCATATCCAGTTCTAGACCTTTTCCCTTCTTAATGCCCCATGCATTTGGAAAATTTTAGAAAGGATAAATATAGCACATGTAATCGATCCTATATCCGAAGCATATGGGACACGAGTCATGATGTCTCACATAAAGACTAAACCAGTCTTTTGCTATAACATTTCCATTTCTATTTGCCAAGTTCTCATAATTCAGATTATGAAAAGGGATGCCGTAATCATAATCGAATTTTAGAACACAAATAATGGACCCATATATAGAATTTCCTTATGTTGAGTCATTCCAACATGAAATTCATATATATATCCTTGACTAAATACGACTTAAAACCTCAATCTAAGCTTTTAAAATTGAAATGAAGTATAATTTCCTCTCCCTTAATTATAGCAAAACAACTTTTTCAACCCCTGCAGCCTCACGAATTGAAACTTTTGTTTTCTATAATTAACATTGCTAACTTGCTCCCACTAACATGATGATTATTAGCATAACACTCATGCTCCCACTAGCTTTGACATGTAATCAGAAATCAGCTGGACTTCTAGAAATCAATACTTTATTGACTTTCTTATCAAAGTTCAGATTTCTGATACTAGATTGCTTTGATAAAACTTTATCAATATCATACACCTTATCTTAGATAGCTCACAGGTGTGTCTAAACAATTTTAAGAACTATGAAAAGGGATGCCGTAATCATAGTCTCGATTGTTTAGACCTTTACCACTTCTCACAAGTCCATGTTAGTGTGCTGGTTAACCACACACGCTCCACTAACAACTTTGAGAATGCAAATATCACAATTGCTATCTAGCAAAAATCTACTTAGTGAAAGTGTTTCCTCACCATCATTTTCATGAATCGGAGAGAAACCTTATGACACTTAGATTTTATGGTGTATGAGTTCCTATCCATATGAATTTTGTCGAAACCATAATCACAAGACAAGGTTACTGACAAATCCACACTTATATGGATTAAACATGTGCAATCTTAAATTCTTGCCATTTGGCAGCTCAAGGGCCTGCCATTGCTTCCAAGTAGCTGTGCAACCAATTGAGAACTCTCAGAACTCCTATGCAAAGCCAACTTGAATAGGCACAGACATGTCGACACGATAGGTTATAAACCTCAAGTCGTGTGCTAGTGAAGAACTTCAGGTTTTATTCTTGATTAGTTCTTGAGACTTTCAAGACCTTTAAGACTCCCACTGTCCTCTTGACATATAAGACTTTCTTGTCAGATATTCAAGAGATAGTGTGGATTCTAATCAAGACAAACACTTTACACAATTGGCCTTAGTTGGTCTTTGTTTTATCCAAAACATCACAACTTACCAATTTCAAATGTACAAGAGTAGAAAACTTTTACTCTTACATTTTACAAGTGTTTTAAACCTTCTTTAAGACATGTCACTCAAGTTACAATCTTAGAGTATAACTCTAAGAATTGTTTTTGGAACGAAGTATAAATCATCTTCTTGATTTAACCACTTCAACAATTCATAGCTCCTCTTCTTAGCTACCAGAATGCACTTAGAGGATGAATTGTGATAAGGTCTCTTAATCATTAAGATGATTATATAACATGATACTAAAGTACTCTCCCATCTTTTCAGATTTGAGAAACTTTTATCTTTCTGCCTAAGTTGATTCTTCTTATTCGCTCTGCCATACATTGAAACCTTTTCCAGTGTCTCAGAATTACACTTAAGCTTGTAAGTATAACCATATTTACTGAATTTTAGTAAATAATGACGAATAGTCTTAACGATTATTTGTGGTGGGCTTGATCAGTGCATAAGAATGTGTACTCGATCCTTTACTTGACTCACACATCCATGTGAACAAGTAGTTAGTCTTAATTTTTCCAATGCTTGAAAGTTCTTATTCATCATGCTATACAACTTGCGTGATTCCAAGTTTCTATCCAACTGAAACTTAGGTGATGAGAATCTTTCCTTATTTGGTAAATTTAGACACTACCACAAATGAAAGAATCAAATTCATATTTCCACTCTTGCTCTTAATGGAATCTTATAAGCAACAAACGTTTTCACAAATGCCATTGTAAGGATATTTTAAAATAAATAAAATCAAAAAAAAAAAATTTCTTTTATTTTAAAACTTTGCGGAAAAACTATCCTTACAATGCAAAAGCACATGAAAACTTTGTTGTTATTTATTCCTAAGCAATATATCATAACTCTTAAGAAGTAGCTCAAGAATCCGATCTTCAAACTATGCGATAGAAATCCATCTATGCCATCAGATTCAGCATATTCTTTCTTTAAGTTTCTTCACTTTTTCTTTGATTCTTAAAACATCAACATGTGACCCAGTCACATCATGTATCAAGAATCTCAGAATAGAAACTTAGCAGAGTTAGATAGTGGACTTTACCCGAAGTAGAGTCAAACTTATTGACTTTAATATCCTTAGGTAAATTTGGCAGCTTCGCAACCAATGCCCCTTTCTTTGGCAATAGACCCTTGATAATGGGACTATCTCAGACTTAGCCGTTCTTTTTACCATTTGGTCAACCGAGTTGACTATGGCCGATCCCTTTCCATTGGGAAGAGAGAGCTTTACTGGATATCCAATGTCATCATTGTCAATGTCCATAAAGTTTTAGGAAGTTGATCTTAGCAAATAGATAAGATCATTAAGGGTGTTGTCATAGTCTGTTTCATAGGAGTCCCAAAGGAACTCACTATGTGACTTAGAAAATAGTTGAGTCACCAACTTTCTCAAGACTTTGACACCCAACTCTCCCGGCTTGTCAATATCTGACTACATCTCCAAGATGTGATCACATATAGACCTTTGCTTGAGTGACCTTAAACTTTTCAGGAACTTGTGGGTTAGGGAGAATAATTGGAGAGGTGAAAGAAGTATGATTTCCATGGGACATCATCTTCATTTAGGAAAGCTTGTTTCAAGAGATTTGGGAAGATCATCTTTTGGGAGATATTCAAGAGAGTTGATTTAAAGTCCTTAATATAACACCCAATATGAAATATTATGGCTAGGACCCAACAACCTATTTATAACTGGAAGAGGGATGCCGTAATCCAAGTTATAAAATAGTTGAAGGTAGGTAAATGACGATTTACCAATTTCCACCATGAAAAACGAAATATAATTAAGTTTCAATTGGATTTGAAACTCCTAGATCTTTTGAGATACATTGAACTTTCAATGGCATGTTTGAATCTCGATTGTGCCCTCTCAAGTTTGTGACTGGGATGCCGAGGATCACAAACAAGGTGTGAATAACCATGCAAATTGACTTGGTACCCTTAACTTTATCACCTAATCGATGTGCCGGTTAACCACACACGCTCCACCGATCTATAATAGAGTCAAGTTACCCTTTGCCACTCTTACCAGTCCTTATTAGTGTGCCGGTTAACGACACACGCTCCACTAATGACTTGGTAAGGTACAAAGTGTAATTTCATGGGTTAGCACCTTTTCACATTTTCCTAAGTAACTAAGATTGGGAATGTACAAGTGTTTAGTTACTTAGTATTTATCATTAATACTTTTAATGAAGGGAGAATTATAGTCCTTTCCTACCCGTTCGGCTAACGACCCTCCACCAGTCAAGGAAGCGGTGGGTGAGAGTGGACACCCATTAAACTGCCATTTTATAGACAGTAACCTTATACCCCCCTTATAGACCGGCTTCGTGAATGAGGCCTACTAACGGTAAGATTGACTTTATCTTATACATATCTGTATAATTAAAATTATAATAATAGTATAAGGGTTTGAATTTTAACTTTTAAAATTCTAAGGGCTAACTTGGAATTAAAGTATTCATAAGAGAAAACTTTTCAAATTCCAAAACTTGAGGGCAAGTTTTGAAACTATTCAAAACTAATTAATTCCATAACTTATGTGTTTAAAGTAGTTTTAATTAAAAAAAAAAAAAACCCTTCAAGTTCCATAACTTGAGGACAAGTTATGGAAGACTTTAAACTAATAAAAGAATGTAACTTTTCTTTATTTTGTAATTTATGGAATTAATTAAGGTTACACATTTTATTACTTAATGAAGTGACTCTTGAACCTCCATAACTTGAGGACAAGACTCTTCATTTTTGTAACCATTACCAACTTTTATGAGTTTTATGAAACTTAAATGTGACTTTTCATATAACTTGAGGACAAGTTACAAAAACACATTTTAGAATCAACTCTTAGATTAAAATGGATTGAAAACACATAATCAATTAACTTTTCTATTAATCTAAGCAACTCATAAGAACAAGATAATTTAATCAAACTTTTTCATGTAATTAGCCTAATCACTAAACTAATACAAAACATGAATCTATTGACAATTATCTTTGAAATTGGATTAGTATGAACATTACCACATCAAAAACAGGATTATAGGTTCAAAAACAGCTTATGGTAATGTTCCTAGTCCATTTCTAGCCAAAAAACTCGAAGATATGCTGTCAGGGGCTCCTACTCGTCGAGTGTATCAACCTACTCGCCGAGTAGGATGATTTTCTTCATGGAATCGGCGAGTTCATCAGTGGACTCGGCAGTGCCCAGAATGCCCGAAATTCGACTTTTTCAGCATTTTTCAGCAATTTGCATCAAGTATAATTGAAAACAAGCCTAGGCTCTGATACCACTGATGGGTTTTGAGCATTCTAACACTCCTAAGTGTACATGCAACCCTAAATACCTTGGATCTATGTTTTCTCTATTATACATGCAAATATGATTATCCAAGGTATTATCCTAACTAGCATACCAAAACATTGATACTAGGATACTAAAATAGATATAATACATACCTTGTTGTTGTTGCTTGACTCCATGAAGCTTGAGAGCCTAGTGCCCCAAGTGTGACACCTCAAATGGTTCACACAACATCATGAACTCTTGGAATAACCATGAGAAGAAGACATACATGTTCAAATCGGCTAGCCCTCAAAATATGTATCACTAGTGCCAATTTCTTGAACTAAAGGGGTTCTTATATAGTGTGGCTATTAGGGTTACACCATGTAACTCATGACTTTACCCATTCCTTATGCTCCATGGGTTTTAACCTCCATGGAGTATCCATGGATCACCACATGGGTTAAACCCAACATAAAGGAATCTTGGATCATAAGCCCACATATATAACAATGAATGATTTACACAATCAATCCCCATATATTTAATTAGTCTCTTTTTGATCACTAAATTAAGTCCAAATTAATTCTTGATCAATACTAATTAAATAACATGATTTCATATTAATATATTAGAACTTATAATATATTAATATGTCACAAAATGTCTTTTCCTCATAAACGGTCTATCCAAATGTTCCGATGCCATGCAACCCAAATGGACCATGCCGAGTCGGGTCAAGTACATACCAATTATAGTTATGGACTTAGACACTAATCCAACAGATCGGACTGGCGTTCTGCAGTCTCGAGTCAGGTGACCCTTCTTGCCACAGTTGTTGCAGAGCATTTCACGACATGGGCCAGGTATGTGATGATGATAACTGCATTTACTGCACCATGGGAGGGTGCCAGTATATCTATTGGTAGGTGCTTAAGTTGTAGGAGTAGCAACAGGAGTAGTAGCAGCGTGGACTGCCACCGTTTGCTGTTTCTTTGAGGGCTCCTGTGAAGACTGGCCCTTCCTCTGCTTCCAGAACTTTCTTTTCTCACCACTCCCTTTAGCTGGCTCAGGAGCGGTTGACACTTTATCAAGATCAACTCCGTGATCTATGAGAGTTTGCGCCAGACACTTAACGCTGTCAAAGGTGTTTGGCCTAGCAGCCAAGACATTTCCTTTGGTGGGTTGTGTCAGTACCCATATGTATCTTTCAATCTTTTTGCTTTCCGGGGTGACCATTCCCAGATAAAGAAGCGCTAGGTCTTCAAACCTAGAAGTGTAGGCAGCAATGTCGGATTCCTTCATCCTTAAGTTCCAGAGTTCGTGCTCTAGTTTCTGCATCTCGCCCCGTGGGCAGTATTCAGCTATCATAAGTTCTTTTAAGTTGTCCCAACCCATAACATTTGCCACTGGTAGGGTTATGGATTTGACCCGACCATTCCACCAGGTTAGTGCCCTGTTGGCAAAAGTGCAAACGGCAAATTTTACTTTATTCACCTCAGAACAGGAACAGATTTCGAAAATGGACTCGATCTTTTCGAACCATTGAGTCAAGGCAATAACACCTCCTTTGCCGTCGAAGGATGTGGGTCTTGCGTTCATGAAATCTTTATAGGAACACTCCTTCTGGTGTCCCTGACCACCTTTATGATGTTGGGGATGCATACCACCTCCCTGACCACCAGATCCACCAGGGTTCATCTGTGACATCGCGGCTGCCACATCAGCAGTAACAGCTGCTTGGAACATAACAGGATCGAACTGAGGGGGCGGTGGTGGTGGTGGAGCGTCGTCATTCCTCTTGTTAGGACTTTTTCGGGGAGGCATCTTGTTCTAGAAACAATCAGGTAGAAGAGGATGGTAAGTCCTCTGGAATCGAATCAAGAGATATAAAGAAAGATGTATCTCAATATGATGATTAGAGTGTTCTACTAAGGGATAAGCAAAGAAAGATTACTGATGCAAGTAAGTTATCGCTAAGAGGAATGAGTAGCAACACTTGGGATGAATTTCTACTAAGTATTCGGCTCTGACTTAAAATACTCCTATAGTATATTAAGTTATAGGGATACTGGGTAAGTTTTAGGCCTGTTGCAACACCAAAGTCACTCCCAAGCACATGTTGGTCATGTCTCGAATAAATATAGTTGATCAGGCTATATTGACCCTAGCCATGATTACATAACTGCCCAGGTTTAACCATAGTGTTCAACATTCAAAATACTTTTGTTTTGTTCTACTTATGGCACGGTTTTTGGAATACGGGTATAATTGTATACTCTTTGTAAAAATACTTATATTTTAAAAGTATACTTTTATATCAGAGCACTTAGGACCCTTAGTGTTCATAGTTGTATACCATGTAAGGTTCGGTATACTTAGTTCACTATAAACAATAGCTCTGATACCAATCTGTCACACCCTGAAACCGAAGGCGGAAACGTTCCGGGGCGGAGGACGTCATGCGTAGTATCAAAACAGTTGTATCATAGTAAGCATAGTAAACACAACCATTACATTATAATAAGAATATTTACATTGTTCAAAAACATGGTTTATACATGTCAGTATATATAGCAAAAGTAAAAGATATGACTTCAGGATGTTCCATCTTCTCCAAAGGTTGGCAAAAGTACCTGCCTATTGATGCCCTGAGAATACAAGCAGTTTTAAAATATCAGCATAAAGCTGGTGAGTTCATAAGCAGTTAATTCTGATGAAAGGAATGTTTCCTTGATTCTTTGAAAAGTTGTTTCCCAAGAAAAATCCCATATTTTCTTATGAAAGAGTTTTGATTATCCATTAGTTACACATTAAACAGACTATTTATGAAAGATTAAGTTATTCCAGAAAATCCCATATTTTCTTAAGGGTTGATAGTTGATTATCCATACGCGAGTATCTACCATACTCGGACAACAGTTTTCTTTTCGAAGCTCTGGTTACACCCAAAGGAGTATTTTAGCCGTATTTTCGAAGCTCTGGTTACATCCAGAGGAGTATATTAGCCGTATTTTCGAAGCTCTGGTTACACCCAGAGGAGTATATTGGAAAAGTAAATTGTCGTTACCTAAGTTGTGAGTGCCATAACCGTACTTTGACTGGATAAGGCACGAACGGGGGCCAATATCTTTTTAAGACTTTGTCACCCCTGAACCTAACGGTTCTGCTGTAGCTAGCAGCGAGGGTGCGGGATAGTCAGTCCCGTACAGATCTATACACAATAGTCACGCTCTCCCTCCAAGAGATTCTGGTTATAAGTCGTAGTCCTCCACTCACGAATCCGGGGGAGTGTTACCAAGGACATGTCTCAAACTTAGCCTAACGAATTTACAAGTAATAGTACGAAAATCCTGTTTATGATTTGCATGAATCCTTTATGAGACAATACATATTATGATAAGATTCACAAGTTCCTTGCTTTAGATTTGAAAACTGTTTCTACGAGTTGATTTCTTAATCGAGTGGTAAAACGGTTTTCTGTGTTAAAAACATACTGAATATATAATTATTTGAAACAAAATAATATATTTGAGCACAAGTTTCCTTGTACTTTTTGCTTGTATTCCCCCCCTTGAAAACATGAAAAATTCGGAAAAGTATAGGGGTATGTGTTGGATAAGGTGTCTAAGTCCATAACTATTTCTGGTATGTACTTGACCCGACCCGGCATGGTCCATTTGGGTTGCATGGCACCATGCAATTGGATAAACTAAAATGAGAGAAATAACACTTATGGTTTATTAATATATTATAAGTTCTAATATATTAATAATATTATTTAATTAGTTTGATCAAGAATTAATTTAGAATTAATTAAGTGATCAAAAGATAACTAGTTAAATATATGGGTAGATTATGTAAATCTTCCATATCTTATATAGTGGGCTAAGAGGTTCCATGGATTATCAAGTTGGGTTCCACCCATAGGATGCTCCATGGGAGTTACAAACCCATGGGTCATGGAAATGAAGGGTCATGACACATTAGGGTTTACATGGTGTAACCCTAGATGTGTCAACACTATATAAGAAACCCATTCTCCACCAAAATAGGCTACACTAAGAAACAAGAGGGCTAGAGCCGATTTTGCAAGTGTAAGATTCTCTCAAAGTTTACTCCTTTGCATTTGGTGTTGTGTGAAGCATTTGAGGCATCACACTTGGGGTGCTAGGCTCACAAGGTTTCAAGGATCATAATCAACAACAAGGTAAGTTATTCTATCTTTCATTCAAGTTAAAAATGTTCCCCATGTATGCTAGATACGAATATAACCTTGGAATTCAACTTTGCATGATTATTAGACAAACATAGATCCAAGGTTATTAGGGTTGCATGTACACTTAGGAAGTGTTAGAATGCTCAAAACCCATCAGTATGAACTCACAGATTGACGTGGGATCCGAGTGTAAGTTGCTAGAAATTTTTGAGTGTCAATAAAAGCCTTGGACACAAACGGATCCTATTTAGCATGAAGAAGTTCATATATATACATTAGGTGAGGGCATAACACTATTTGTGAGGGCATGACACTATTCGCTAGTACGCCTCATTCACGAAGCCGGTCTATAAGGGGGGTATAAGGTTGTTGCCTATAAAATGGCAACTTAATGGGTGTCCACTCTCACCCACCGCTTCCTTGATCGGTGGAGGGTCGTTAGCCGAACGGGTAAGACAAGGACTTATAAATTCTCATTAAAAGTATGATGAATATTATAAAGTAACTAAATGCTTTTATTAAATTCCCAATCTTAGTTACTTTAGGAAAATGTGAATAAGGTGCTAATCCATGAAATTACACTTTACACTTTGTTTAAGTCGTTGGTGGAGCGTGTGTGGTTAACCGGCACACTAACTTGGGCTTAACAAGGTAGGTAAAGGGTGACTTAAGGTTTACCATAGCATCGGTGGAGCGTGTGTGGTTTACCGGCACATCGATTGAGTGATAAACCTTGAGGGTACCACGTGATTTGCATGGTTACTGCACACCTCGTTTTGTGATCCTCGGTATCCCAGTCACAAAACTTGGAGGGCACACTCGAGATTGAAACATGCCTTTGAAAAGTTCATTGAATCTCAAAAGAATCTAGGAATTTCTAAGAACCAATTAAAAACCTAATATTTATATTTCGTTTTTCATGGTGGAAATTGGTGAATCGTCATTCACCTACCTTTCAAATATGTTATAGCTTGGATTACGGCATACCTCTTCTAAGTTATAATATATTGTGATTGGATCCTAGCCTTAATATTACATTTGGGTGTTTTATTAAGGACTCTCTTAATATCTAAACTAATCTTGTTCTCTTCTTTCAGATGTCTTCAAACAATGCTGCTTCTGGCTCTAATCCTAATGGCTCCTTTACCCTTATGAACTTGTGTGGGAAAGTCACTTTTGATGGATCCAACTTCAATGAATGGATCAGAAACATCAGGATGATTACCCGCTACGAGGACAAAGAATATGTACTTGACAAGGAGCTTAAGGAGATTGATGAGACCACTGCAACTCCCCAGGAGATCGCTGACTTCCGGGCACATGAAAGGGATGCTACAAAAGTGGCATGCATCATGTTGGCCACCATGACAGCGGAACTCCAAAAGTCCTATGAGGACTTCTACCCTTTTCAAATGCACCAAGATCTGATGGAAAGATACCATCAAAGTGCACGACAAGAGAGGTATGAAATCATATGCTCTATCATAACAACCATGATGAAGGACGGGGAATCCGTCACGAGCCACATGCAGAAAATGCAAAGGTATGTGGATCGGTTGCTGAAGCTTAATGTGAACTTCCCTGAGGAGCTTGCAATAGATATCATTTTGCACTCCTTACCATCGTGCTATGATCAATTCCGCATGACATATCACATGAATAAGGAAGAGGTCACACTCAGCAAACTTCAGGGACTCCTCAAGACCGCAGAAACAGGTCTTAAGGGTAAGTCGGTTGTTAACACTCCTACTCCAAACTCCGCCCCGGTTTTGGCAATCGGGAAAGGTAGAGGGAAGAAGAGGAAGAGCTCTTCGAAGGGTACCAAGGCTAGGACCCTTGATGGCTCTTCTTCAAGTGGAACCAAGAAAGGTTTTGTCACTCCTTCTTCTGACCCTAAAGAGATTGAATGCTTCTATTGCCATGAAAAGTCACATTGGAAGCGGAAATGCCCAAAGTACCAGCAAGATGTGAAGGATGGGAAAGTTAAACCCAACCATGCAGGTATTTACACTATCTTATCTAATAACTCACCCCATTCTAACTCTTGGGTCCTTGATACCGGTTGTGGTATTCATATCTGTTCTGATTTGCAGGGACTAAGAAGAAGTGAAAATGTGGAGCATGGAAGAATAAACTTAATCATGGGGAATAGGAAAGCTTTACCTGTCACCAAGATTGGAGTTTATACTTTATCGCTAAGTAGTGGGTTTAGTTTAGATTTGAATAAATGTTGTTATTCGCCAGAAATGGCAAGAAATATTATTTCCTTTCATGCATTGTATAAACAAGGATTCGCCTTTTCATTTGATAATGAAGTTGGTTCGATTAATGCTTTATTTAATAATGTTCTTTATTTTAAAGCATTACCTTGTGATGGTGTGTATAAAACTGTATCTGTGGTTGATAACTTAGGAAATAATGTATTGTGTATTGATTCTGTTAATGATAATAACTTGGATAAAGCATCATTATGGCATTGTCGTCTTGGGCATATAAGCAAGAAACGCATAGGCCAACTCCAAAAGGATGGAGTATTGGAGTCATTTGACCTAAAGTCAGATGATAGTTGCGAATCATGCTTACTTGGAAAAATGACAAAGTCACCCTTCACAGGTTCTTGTGAGAGGGGTGAAGGTTTGTTGGATCTTATACACACGGATGTGTGTGGGCCCTTCAAACATGCCACAAGGGATGCTAATCGTTATTATTTGACTTTTACTGATGATTACAGTAGATATGGATATGTCTACTTAATCAAGCATAAGTCAGAGACTTTTGAGAGGTTTAAAGAGTTTAAACAGGAAGTCGAGAATCAATTGGGCAGGAACATTAAGATGCTTCGATCCGATCGAGGTGGTGAGTATCTTAGTTCAGAGTTCCTCGACTATCTTAGGGAATGTGGGATTGTCTCACAATTGACACCTCCCAGGACACCGCAGTTGAATGGTGTAGCTGAGAAGCGTAATCGAACCTTGTTGGATATGGTTCGTTCCATGATGAGTCGAGCTTCGCTACCAATCTCATTTTGGGGGTATGCCTTAGAGACTGCCGCCCATATCCTTAATCTAGTTCCCACAAAGAAAGTTGCCAAAACTCCTCATGAGATGTGGACTGGTAAAGTACCCAAACTAGACCACATTAAGATTTGGGGTTGCGAGGCTTTCGTGAGACGCGAGACTCATGATAAGCTCGAACCTCGAAGTGAGAGGTGTATTTTCATCGGCTACCCACATAAATCCTTTGGTTACCTCTTCTACAGACCTAGTGAGAATGTGGTCTTTGTAGCTAGGAGGGCTTTCTTTCGAGAGAGAGAGTTCATAAGCCAAGGAGACAGTGGGAGGCAAGTTGACCTTGAAGAAATTCAAGAGTCAAGTGGTGAAGGAACTTCAAACCCTAGCACTCAACTTGAGGAGGAAACTTCTGTTGAGCCAATTGACAAGTCTGTACCTCTGAGGCGTTCCGCAAGGGTTAGGAATGCACCTGAGCATTACTATGGATTCCATATTACTGCGGAAGGTGATACACTTATCAGTGATGAGACACTAATAGGTCTGGATGAACCTAACAGTTACGCGGAAGCCATGGCAGGCCCTGAGTCAGCCAAGTGGAAAGAGGCAATGGACAGCGAGATACAGTCCATGTATGACAATCAAGTTTGGAACTTGGTTGAGAATGTACCAGGTCGTAAGACTGTAAGGTGCAAATGGATCTTCAAGAAGAAGACCGACATGGATGGTAATGTACACACTTATAAGGCACGACTGGTTGCAAAGGGTTTCTCACAAACTCCGGGAGTTGATTATGATGAGACCTTTTCTCCAGTGGCCAAGATTAAGTCTATTAGGGTTCTGTTAGCCATAGCCGCATTTCATGACTATGAAATATGGCAAATGGATGTCAAAACCGCTTTCCTTAATGGAGAGTTGGCTGAGGATGTTTACATGAGTCAGCCAGAGGGTTTTGTCAACACAGAGTACCCTAATAGAGTGTGTAAGCTTGAGAAATCCATTTATGGGTTAAAGCAAGCACCTCGCAGATGGAATCTTTGCTTTGATGAGAAAGTCAAGGAATTTGGCTTTTCTAGGAGTGAAGATGAATCTTGTGTATATGTCAAGGCTAGTGGGAGTATAGTTAGCTTTTTGGTATTGTATGTGGATGACATACTACTCATAGGAAATGACATCCCAACTCTGCAGGAAGTTAAGTCCTGGATTGGGAAGTGTTTCTCTATGAAGGACCTAGGAGAAGCTGCCTATATTCTAGGGATAAGGATCTTGAGAGACCGGAGTAAAAGACTAATTGGACTTAGTCAGAGTACTTACTTGGGTAAGGTGTTGAAGAGATTCGGCATGCAGGACTCCAAGAAAGGAGAGTTACCCATCCAGAGTAACGCCAGATTGATTAAGACACAAAGCCCTAGTACTGAGGCTGAGATAGCAGAAATGAGTCGAATACCTTATGCTTCGGCTGTAGGATCGATCATGTATGCTATGACGTGTACTCGACCTGATGTAGCCTTTTCTTTGAGCATGGTTAGCAGGTATCAGGGGAACCCTGGCAAGGCACACTCGACTGCGGTAAAGAATATCCTCAAGTACCTACGGAGGACTAAGGACTGGGTCCTTACCCTCGGTGGGAGTGAAGACTTGAGAGTTGTAGAGTATAGTTGTTGAGTTTTAGTATACTACAACATCCTATGGTGCACATACAACCCTAAATACCTTGGATCTATGTTTTCTCTATTATACATGCAAATGGTTTCCAAGGCATTAAACCTATAACTAGCATGCATTTGACATAAACCATATAATATAGTAGTTAGGGAAGCATACCTTTTATGTGGCTTGAATTCTTGATGTATTTGGCCTTAAGAGCTTACACCAATAGTATGAAATGCCTCAAATGGAATCACAACACACCTAGGACAAAGGTGGCTCTTGAGAGAGAATTCCATGCACCAAAACACCTCCATATTTCTCTAAGAAAAGAAGTGGTGATTTTGGCTATGGAGTAACATATTTATATGTAGGATTCCAAGGGTCATGGGTATAACCCATAATCCATAC
Source organism: Lactuca virosa (assembly GCF_052849685.1). Lineage (NCBI taxonomy): Eukaryota > Viridiplantae > Streptophyta > Magnoliopsida > Asterales > Asteraceae > Lactuca > Lactuca virosa. Next base: position 188,398,596 of record NC_136428.1, on the reverse strand, counting down.
CCATGGGTTTTATGATCCATGGTTCATGTGGCCCAACTCTTTATGTATCCATACATAAACTTGGTCCAACATGGATCATAAGCCCAACACATATAAATATAACTAATTATCATAATTAGTCCCCATAGATTTAATTAGTCTCTTTTGATCACTAAATTAATTCCAAATTAATTCTTGATCGATACTAATTAAAACATATGATTTCATATTAATATATTATAACTTATAATATATTAATAAACCATAAATAACCTTCTCTCAAAAGTCCATCCTAACAAATTGTCCTGATGATATGCAACCCAAATGGACCATGCTACTCTCGGGTCAAGTACATACCAATAATAGTTATGGGCTTAGACATCTAATCCAACAGTCTCCCACTTGGATAAGTCTAAAACTATTATTGCAAGTACGACTTCATAACCCGACTAGCAATCGTAGCTCTTAAAGCCGCTGTCGAACTCTGAACAAATCAATGACGCGTCCATTAGATAAGGGATCATATATTCCTCCATTCTAGATATCATATGGACTGAGACATGGATTATAATCATTCTCTCTGTCCATTTGTTGTTTCCCGATTTTCGATTTATGATGACTGACTGATTGAACAAATCAAATCAGTCCTGGCTTGGCCAAGCACTCACATGTGTCATCGCTAAATCATCGAGGGGCCCACAGATATCGCTTTTATCCCGAAGGTAAAAGGAGTGGATATACTTCGACTCATATGGCTTGTTCTACTACTTGTTGAATCATACACAAAGGCAAGTTTTATAACATCGAGTTACCAAATGCGTTTTCGTGCAATCAATGTATAACCAACTCATAGTAACAACTCATATCTCTAGGTTTGAAGAATATAAGATATTATCGTCTCATGATCACTCGTGATAAAATCCCTGAAGTGATTCAAATGAGTGCGGGTTGAATCCAATACTCAGAACTTATGAGCACTCATGAGTGTTGTAGCACCACTTTGTCCACCAACTTGGACCTCTACAAACCAACCCATGACAGTCTTTATTCATATCTACTTCCAACATATGACCGACTGTGGATGGTTTGAATAACTTAATCATTCAGGAAGAGCGACTTAGTTATTCTGGAAGTCAAAACATGCAAAGTGAAACACAAGAATAAATGAATCAAATATGGTATCAAACCCTATGAATATAAATAAACACTTTTATTTATCACCATACTGATTACTCATTATTCATTGTTTCGGTTTTATCAACTTTATACTTGAATTAAAACCACTAGTTGTCCCATGCTCCAAGCGTGTACACTATGTTTTTCTTAAACAATAGCTTTGCCATACACCAAGTATGCACTCTATGTTTGTCTATGATCCTTACTTTGTGAAATAAACCAATTGAACATAATTTCAATGATTCTAATTTCACACTCCCAAATCCTTATCGAAAAATGTGAGAATTTCAAATTCCTATCATTTATCGAAATTTGTTTAGATTTTAAACTTATATGCACTGACCCTCCTGTAATGAATACGTACAAAGTCACAAAGACTTGTCAACAATCATTATAAGGTATTCCAATGGAGATCAACTCCATGGAAACTAAGTCTCATATTCAAAGTACATTGCTTTGGACATGCTTCTTGCATTAAGTTTTCTAATCTTACACAGATAACTTCCACCTATGGAGACAACTCCATATTCTCATTTTGACTATTACTTCTGAATAAGAGATGCCTCTTTTCAGAATATGTCAATATGATCCTTCCAAAATTAGCACTATACTTCCAACTGTCCCTGAGCAACCAATCTTTGGTAAACCTCAGATTGTCCTCGACAATTGCTTAATCATTTTAGTCATATCCAATTCTAGACCTTTTCTCTTCTTAATGCCTCTGGGCATTTGGAAAAATTTAGAAATGACAAATATTATAGCACATACAATCGATCCTGTACCCAAAGCAAATGGTTCACGATTCATGATGTCTCACATAAAGACATGATTCTAGACCAGTCTTTTGCTACAATATTTTTATTTGCCATGTTTTCAAAATTTGACTATGAAGAGGGATGCCGTAATCATAATCGAATTTTGAGAACGCAATATATAGAATTTCCTTAAGTTGAACCAATCCAACATGAAATTCATATATATATTCTTGACTAAAGATGATTAAGGTCTCAATCTAAGCCTTTAGAACTGAAATGAAGTATATCCTCTCCCTTAATTATAGCAAAACAACTTTTTCAATCCATGCAGCCTCACGAATTGAAACTTTTGTTTTCTATAATTAACATTGCTAACTTGCAACGCTAACAATAATTATCATGCTCCCACTAACATGATGATTATTAGCATAACACTTATGCTCCAACTAGCTTTGACATGTACTCAGAAATCAGCTGGACTTCTAGAAATCAATACTTTATTGACTTTCTTACCAAAGTTCAGATTTCTGATACGAGATGCTTTGATAAAACTTTATCAAAATCATACACCTTTCCTTAGATAGCATGCATGTGTGTCTAAACAATTTCAGAACTATGAAAAGGGATGCCGTAATCATAGTCTCAATTGTTTAGACCTTTTGCCATCTGCTTCAAATCTACTTGGTGGAAGTGTTTCCTCACCATCATTTTCATGAATCGGAGAGAAACCTTATGACCCTTAGATTTTATGGTGTATGTGTTCTTATCCATGTGAATCGTCAAAACCATAGTCACAAGACATGGATAATGACAAATCCAAACTCATATGGACTGAACTTATGCAATCTTAACTTCTTGCCACCTGGCAGTACAGGGCCTGCCATTGCTTCCAAGTTGTTATGCAACCAATTGAGAACTTTCAGAACTCCTATGCAAAGTCAACTTTAACTGGAATGGGCACAGAATATGTCAACACGATAGGTTATAAACCTCAAGTCGTGTGCTAGTGAAGAACCTCAGGTTTTATTCTTGATTAGTTCTTGAAATTCTTTTTAGAATCCTTAGGACTCCCACTATCCTCTTGACATATAAGACTATCTTGCCAAATATTCAAGAGATAGTGCGGATTCTTTATCAAGACAAACACTTCACACAATTGGCCTTAGTTGGTCTTTGTTTTATCCAAAACATCACAACTTACCAATTTCAAATGTACAAGAGTAGGACACTTTTACTCTTACATTTGACAAGTGTTTTAAACCTTTCTTTAAGATATGTCACTCAAGTTACAATCTTGGAGTATGACTCTAAGAATTGTTTTGGAACGAAGTATGACTCATCTTCCTGATCTAACCATTTCAACAATTCATGACTCCTCTTCTTAGTCATAAGAATGCACTAAGATGACCTTTAGAGGACTAATTGTGATATGATTTCTAAATCATTAAGATGATCACAAACATGATACTAAAGTACTCTCCCATCTTTTCAGATTTGAGAAACTTTTATCTTTCTACCTAATTTGATTCTTCCCATTCGTTCTGCCATACATTGAGACTTTTCCAATGTTTCAGAATTATACTTAAAGTTGTAAGTATAACCATATTTACTAAACTTTAGTAAATCAAATAGTCTTAACGAGCTTTGTGGTGGACATGACCAGTGCACAAGAATGTGTACTCGATCCCTTTAGTCCTTCACTTGATTCACACATCCATGTGAACAAGTAATTAGTCTTGATTTTCCAATGCTTGAAAGTTCTCATTCATCATACTATTCAACTTGCATGATTCCAAGTTTCGGTCCAATTGAAACTTGGGTGATGAGGAACTTTCCTGATTTGGTAAATTTAGACACTACCACAAATGAAAGAATCAAATCCATTTTCCAATATTGCTGTCAGTGGAATCATATAGGCAACAATTTTCCACAAATGTCATTGTAAGGATACTTCAAATAAATAAAATTAAACAATTTTCTTTTATTTTAAAACTTTGCGGAAAAACTTATCCTTACAATCCACATGGAAAATTGTTGTTATCTATTCCTTAGCAATATATCATAACTTCTTAAGCAACTGCTCAAAATTCTGATGCGATCGAAATCCACCTTCGCGATCAGAATCAACATATACTTCCTTTAAGATTTCTCTCTATTCTTTGATTCTTAAAACATCAACATGTGACCCAGTCACATCATGTAATGAGGATCTCAGAATAGAACTTAAAAGAGTTAGATAATGGGCTCTACCTGATGTAGAGTCAAACTTATTGACTTTAACATCCTTAGGTAAATTTGGCAGCTTTGCAATCAACGCCCCTTCCTTTGGCAAAATAAACATATCGACCCTTTGGTAATGGGACTATCTCAGACTTAGCCTTTCTATTTACCATTTGGTCAACCGGGTTGACTATGGCCAATCCCTTTCCATTGGGAAGAGAATGCTTTTTCTGGATTTCCAGTGTCACCATTGTCACTGTCCATAAATTTTTTTGGAAGTTGATCTTCTAATCAAATTTGCTTTACTATCGTTCCAAATCATTGCTGATTCAGCAGCACCAAGCAAATAGATATGATCATTAAGGTTCATGTCATAGTCTGTTTCATAGTAGTCCCAAAGGAACTCACTATGTGACTTAGAAAGTGATTGAACATCCAACTTTCTCAAGACTTTGACACCCAACTCTCCCGACTTGTCAATATGTGACTTCATCTCTAAGATGTGATCACACATAGACCTTGCTTGCCATTAGGGCTTGAGTGACCTTGAACTTGTGGGTTAGGGAGAATAATTGGAGGAGGTGGAGGAAGAGAAGTATGACTTCCATGAGCCAAACTCGGGATGTCATATTCATTAGGAAAGCTTGGTTTGGGAAGATCATTGTTGTCTAAACCAGACATCAACAATGGGAGAAATTCACGTAAAGTTGATTTAAGTCCTTAATATAACACCCAATATGATATATTAAGGCTAGGACCCAACAAACTATTTTATAACTTGGAAGAGGGATGCCGTAATCCAAGCTATAAAATATTTGAAGGTAGGTGAATGACGATTCACCAATTTCCACCAAGATAAACGAAATGTATTATTAGGTTTTAATTGGTTTTGAAACTCCTAGATTCTTTTGAGATTCATTGAACTTTTCAATGGCATGTTTCAATCTCGAGTGTGCCCTTCAGGTTTTGTGACTGGGATGTCGAGGATCACAAAACAAGGTGTGAAGTAACCATGCAAATATACTTGGTACCCTTAATATTTACCCCTCAATCGATGTGCCGGTTAACCACACACGCTCCAACGATACTATGATAAACATTAAGTTACGCTTTGCCTACCTTGTTAAGTCCAGGTTAGTGTGCCGGTTAACCACACACGCTCCACTAACAACTTAAACAAAGTGCAAAGTGTAATTTCATGGATTAGCACCTTATTCACATTTTCCTAAGTAACTAAGATTGAGAATTTATAAGTGTTTAGTTACTTAGTATTTATCATTATACTTATAATGAAGGGAGAATTATAGTCCTTATCCTACCTGTTCGGCTAACGACCCTCTACCGGTTAAGGAAGCGGTGAATGAGAGTGGACACCCATTAAACTGCCATTTTATAGGCAGTAACCTTATACCCCCCTTATAGACCGGCTTCGTGAATGAGGCCTACTAATGGTAAGACGACTTTATCTTATACATATCTATATAATTAAAATTATAATAATAGTATAAGGGTTGAATTTTAAACTTTTAAAATTCTAAGTTCTAGTTTGGAATTAAAGTATACATGGGGGGTAACTTTACAAATTCCAAAACTTGAGGACAAGTTTTGAAACCTTTCAAAACTCTTGGATTTTTCATAACTTATGAGTTTAATTAAGGTTTAATGAAAAAAAAAATTCAAGTTCCATAACTTGAGGACAAGTTATGGAAGACATTAAATCATTTAATGATGACATTAAAAATAGTGACTCTTCTATTTTCATAACCTGTGAGACTTAATGACACTTTAAAAAGAAAAACTCTTCACTTTCCATAACTTGAGGACAAGTTATGGAGTTCATAAAAACCATTAAGATCAAATATTCCAATTAACACAATAATCAAATAAATTTTCTATGATCTAGATTAAACTCATAAGTAAAGATAATTCACATCAACAATTTTCAAGAAATTAGATAATCATATAAACTAATACAAATCTTGAAACTTTGACAATTATCCTTTGAACACTCTTGGAATTCATAACCTAAAGAGTTAATAAATGAGACATTTCACATCCATGACTTATGGAAGTTTCAAAACTCTTAAGATCATAACTTTAAAAAAAAACTTTTGAGTTCCAAAATTTTATGACAAAATTTGTAACTCCTTAAAACCATTTAGATCAAATTTTTAAAACAAATAAAATAATCATATCATTCTATCTTTTAATAAATTGACCTAATTCAACTCTTGTAGTAAAGTGACTCAAATTTTATAAATAATTAGTTTTTCATAAAATCAAGTAATTATCATAAAATTTGACAAACTTCATGTTTTTTTTTTCTTTTTTTTTCCTTCAACTTGAAAAAAAAAACACATTTGCATCAAAAATAATAGAAAACAACCTGGCTCTGATACCACTGTTGGGTTTTAGTATACTACAACATCCTATGGTGCACATACAACCCTAAATACCTTGGATCTATGGTTTCTCTATTATACATGCAAATGGTTTCCAAGGCATTAAACCTATAACTAGCATGCATTTGACATAAACCATATAATATACTAGTTAGGGAAACATACCTTTTATGTGGCTTTAATTCTTGATGTATTTGGCCTTAAGAGCTTAGCACCAATAGTATGAAATGCCTCAAATGGAATCACAACACACCTAGGACAAAGGTGGCTCTTGAGAGAGAATTCCATGCACCAAAACACCTCCATATTTCTCTAAGAAAAGAAGTGGTGATTTTGGCTATGGAGTAACCTATTTATATGTAGGATTCCAAGGGTCATGGGTATAACCCATAATCCATACCCATGGGTTTTATGATCCATGGTTCATGTGGCCCAACTCTTTATGTATCCATACATAAACTTGGTCCAACATGGATCATAAGCCCAACACATATAAATATAACTAATTATCATAATTAGTCCCCATAGATTTAATTAGTCTCTTTTGATCACTAAATTAATTCCAAATTAATTCTTGATCGATACTAATTAAAACATATGATTTCATATTAATATATCATAACTTATAATATATTAATAAACCATAAATAACCTTCTCTCAAAAGTCCATCCTAACAAATTGTCCTGATGATATGCAACCCAAATGGACCATGCTACTCTCGGGTCAAGTACATACCAATAATAGTTATGGGCTTAGACATCTAATCCAACAATAGTGATGCTAGCTTTCAGACTGATAGGGATAATTTCCGCTCTCAGTCAGGCTGGGTCTTTACCTTAAATGGAGGAGCAATTTCTTGGAAGAGTTCCAAGCAAGAGACAGTGGCTGATTCAACTTGCGAATCAGAGTATATAGCAGCTAGCGAGGCAGCAAAGGAGGCGATATGGCTGAAGAACTTCATTGGAGACCTTGGAGTTGTACCAGCTATTAAAGAGCCAATGGAAATTTTCTGTGATAGTGAAAGTGCAGTTGCCTTAGCCAAGGAACCAAGGGATCACGGGAGATCCAGACACATCGACAGAAAATACCATTTCATCAGACATCGAATAGAAGAAGGACTCCTCGTGGCAAAGAGGGTATCATCGGATGAGAATCCAGCAGATCCCCTCACGAAGGGACTGACTCGGGTTAAGCATCTCCAGCATGCTCGGAGCATAGGGCTGAAGGATGATATTAGATTTAGTAGTTAGATAACCTTGAAATTTGTAAAGTGTAATTGACATTAGATGATGAATAAAAGGTGTTTTATTTATGAGTAAAGTGTTGCTATCTCTTGTCGATCGTTTACTATATTTCTTTTGCATGTTTTGACTTCCAGAATAATTATGTTTGGTATATCATATTATTCGAACCTCCACAGTCGGTCATATGTCGGAAGTAGGTATGAATCAAGACTGTCATGATTGGTTGCAGAGGTCTAAGTTGTTGGACATGGCTACAACACTCATGAGTGCTCATAAGTTCTGAGCATTGGACTCAACCCACGCTCACTTGAATTACTTCATGGAATTTATCTCGAGTGATCATGAGACGGTAATATCATATAAGTCTTCAAACCTAGAGATATGATTTGTTACTTATGAGTTGGTTATGCATTGATTGTACGTTAACGCATTGGTAACTCGATGTTATAAAACGTGCTTTTGTGTATAATTCAATGAGTGGTAGAACAAACATATGAGTCGAAGTTTATCTGTTCCTTCTTGGATTAGAAGCTGATATCTGGGCCCCTCGATGATTTTGTTTTGACCTATGTACCGGGCCCGGTCAGAACTAAGTTGATGTGTTCAATTAAGTTCTTTGTCAAACAAATCGGAAATCGGGAAACAAACTGCTGGACAATAAGTAAGACATTGTTCCATGTATTTGTCCGGCTGATATATAGAACAGAGGATTATATGATCACTTATCTTAAATGGCGTATCATCATCTTCTCAGTTCCGAGAGACCTTGAAAGAGCTACGATTGCCGATCGGTTCCTGAAGTATTGCAGTTATAGTTATTAGACTTATCCAAGTGGGAGACTGTTGGATAAGGTGTCTAAGTCCATAACTATTTCTGGTATGTACTTGACCCGACCCGGCATGGTCCATTTGGGTTGCATGGCACCATGCAATTGGATAAACTAAAATGAGAGAAATAACACTTATGGTTTATTAATATATTATAAGTTCTAATATATTAATAATATTATTTAATTAGTTTGATCAAGAATTAATTTAGAATTAATTAAGTGATCAAAAGATAACTAATTAAATATATGGGTAGATTATGTAAATATTCCATATCTTATATAGTGGGCTAAGAGGCTCCATGGATTATCAAGTTGGGTTCCACCCATAGGATGCTCCATGGGAGTTACAAACCCATGGGTCATGGAAATGAAGAGTCATGACACATTAGGGTTTACATGGTGTAACCCTAGATGTGTCAACACTATATAAGAAACCCATTCTCCACAAAAATAGGCTACACTAAGAAACAAGAGGGCTAGAGCCGATTTTGCAAGTGTAAGATTCTCTCAAAGTTTACTCCTTTGCATTTGGTGTTGTGTGAAGCATTTGAGGCATCACACTTGGGGTGCTAGGCTCACAAGGTTTCAAGGATCATAATCAACAACAAGGTAAGTTATTCTATCTTTCATTCAAGTTAAAAATGTTCCCCATGTATGCTAGATACGAATATAACCTTGGACTTCAACTTTGCATGATTATTAGACAAACATAGATCCAAGGTTATTAGGGTTGCATGTACACTTAGGAAGTGTTAGAATGCTCAAAACCCATCAGTATGAACTCACAGATTGACGTGGGATCCGAGTGTAAGTTGCTAGGAATTTTTGAGTGTCAATAAAAGCCTTGGACACAAACGGATCCTATTTAGCATGAAGAAGTTCATATATATACATTAGGTGAGGGCATAACACTATTCGTTATGGAAGGAAACCACCTTAGGGACTAGGAAACACTTAAAACTAAGTGTTAGAATCACATGTGATTGAAAATGGGGAGTTTACGGTCGAAAAAGGAGTTTACGGTTCATGGGCTTACGGTCTATGAGTTTACAGTCGTAAAAGGGGTTTACGGTCCATGGGTTTACGGTCCAGGTGTTTACGGTCCAAGTGTTTACAGTCCGGGTGTTTACGGTCGTAAAAGGTGTTTACGGTCCAAGTGTTTACGACCGTAAACAGTTCGACGAGAAGTGCGATTTTTCGGTGTTTCAAGGCCTTTTCTAGTCTTCTGGAAGTGTTCTAAGCTTAGTTTCTATGTTTAAGAGGGTGTTGTGGCAACTTTGTGCCACTTATATAGAGTTTACGGTCAAAGGAGATTGCCTTGACCGTAAACACCCTTCTGGTCATGATTTCTAGATGTTTAACAAGTGATTCTTGTATCCAACAAGCTAAGGGTAGAGTACTTACGAAATAGAAGCTTGAAAGGGTGGTTAGAGTCCCAAAAACACTAGTGTGTGTTCTTGGTGTTCTTGGTGAGAGAGAAAATCTAGAAAATGATGAGATTTATGAGCTAAGAACATGGATTTGCCACTAGAAATTAGATAGAAACATAATCAAGGTGAAGAATCACTTACATTATTGAGGATCTTTGAGAAAAATTGAAGTTTGTAAAGAGAGAGAGAGTAGAGAGAGAAAGCCTTCTGGAGTGTGTAAAGTGAGAAATGGAGGCCACTCATCCCTTATATAGGGGTGAGTTTACGGTCAGGAAGTGGGGGAGGGTTTACGGTCGTAAACAACGTTTACGGCCGTAAACAGAGTTTACGGTCGTAAACCGGGTTTGCGGCCGTAAACTCCTTTTAAAGAGTCGTTTGGCCCGAATGCTATGTTTCGACTTAGAAAACTTCGTTTTCAAATACGGAAGTCGATCGAACTGAGTTTAGAATATTTCGTTAGACCAAAAATTATACTAACGTGAACGGAAATAAATTCGAAAACATTTATTTAAACGTAAAGTCCTTCCCAAACTATCAAATTTGACGGAATTAGATAAGAATCCAAATTTGATTAACGGAAATTTAATAAGGATAACGGAAAAGTTTCGGGTTGTCACAAGTTATTTTATGTCGGTATTCCTTACCCCTCTTGCGGTTATTCATACTCTGGAATCTCTGAGGGCTAGATTTTTTTGGGGTGCTGAGTTGGATGAGAAGAGGATGCATTGGGTCAATTGGAATAAAATTCTAACTTCTAAAGAGGTTGGAGGGCTTAAGGTGGGAAGTATCTTTGCTTTTAACAGAGCTTTGATGTTTAGGTGGCATTGGAGATTCTTTCATTATCCTAACGTGTTGTGGGTGAGAGTTGTCAAAGCTATCTATGGGCAAGACGGGGGTCTTTCTTCCTTACCTTCTAGTGGTTATCCGCCGGGACCTTGGAACAACCTTATCCGTATGATTTCCAACCTCAGGAACAAGGGGATTGATCTTCTTTCCCTTTTTCTTATTAGGGTGAGAGATGGTGCTTCAATGAGTTTTTGGCATGACAAATGGTTGGATGATTTGCCTCTTGCAGTTATTTTTCATAGGATTTATGCTCTAGATATTCATAAAGTGGCCTCTGTCAGAGATCAATTTCTTTTAGGATAGGATCCCAACATTCTTCGTCGTGCCCCAAGGGGAGGTATTGAGCAGTCCCAATGGGATGTTTTTCTAGTTTTGGTGATGAAGTTTCGGTTGCAGGATAGACCTGACAGATTGAGTTGGCTTAGTGACGTGACAGAGGTGTTCTATGTCTCTTCTGATCGTGCTATTATTGAATCCAGTACTCTGGCTATTACAGGTTCGGAAAGTAGGTGGAATAATTGGTTCCCTATTAAAGTTAACATTCTTATTTGGAGGATTGGGAATGGGAGTATTCCTACTAGGGAGAGATTGGCTTATCGTGGTTTGGAGTTGCAGTCCATCTTATGTCCGGTGTTCCTTTGTGATATGGAGACTATCGATCACATTTTTGAAGGATGCGGGGAGTTGATTAATATATGTAGCCGTATCGCTATATGGTAGGATGTTCATCATCCTGATCATTTCACCATTACTAATATTTTTTCTTGGCATGATTCGGTACTCCTTAGGGGTGGGTAGTGAAAGGCTTTTGAAGCAGTTATTTTTTCTACTTTTTGGTGCTTATGGAATTTTAGAAACTCCACAGTTTTTGGAACGGTCACTCATAGGAAATCCATGATTTTTTATGAGGTTGTTGAGAGGGCGTTTTTTTTGGATTTCCAATAGATGTAGAAAAACTAAGTTTAGTTGCACTGATTGGCTCCATAAACCTGTTTTTGCTACCCTTCTCTTGTAATGTGTTTTTCCTAGCTTCTTGTTAGGTTTTTCTTTTATTTTTTTTTTAAAATTTTCTACAGTTCCAAAAAAAATTAATTAACAAGCTCATTTCTTTTGAAAAAGCCTCCATTATAGCTTTTTAAAATCTTGAAGGTTTTTTTTTCTTGAAAACACTTTTAAAAAAGATCATATTTAAAATTTCCTTAAATAATTATATCAAGTAACAATAAATTTAAATATGTTACCAATTATTATTTTCACATCACATAACACTAATACATGAAATTCGAAGTTCTTTTTTTAAACGTCATAAATATATTAAAAGAGGTCTACCGAGGAGCTAGGCCAAGAAACATCCATAAAAACAAAACCAACATTACATGATGGCTAACATAGGATTTTGGAGCCATAAAACGGAACTAAAATCCTTCTTAGACCTATTAGAACACCAATGAAACAATGAGAAGCTATACCATCAAAAAAATGACTCTTCTTCGGTTGATCTTTCCAAATAAGGACTTATTTCGAAACAACAAAATATGTCACAAGGTCACAGAAAACTCCTTCCAAATTGTCTTTAAATACCTTCCTTACACAAATATTATCAAACCAAGTACTCCAATCGTTAAAAGAGAAAATAAGAGACATTTATTCCCCACCATCTAAGAATCCTTTCCAACAAACTTGAGGCAACGGGGCAAGACAAAAAATATTTTACCGACTCCACCGCATTATCTCATATCACACAATTCAAGGACAGAATATCCATACCCCTCATGGAAATATTCAACCTAGTAGGAACCCAATCAAACATCAATCTCCAAACACAAACATACAACTTGGTAGGAACTTTTTTAAACCGTCTGGTTTGTTACGAACTAGATGCTAGCAAACCCAAATCTACAAAGTGACGCGTAGGCGCAATTGAAAAAATCACCAGATTGCTCTAAATCCACACTCATCTATCATGAACAGAAGACAAGGAAACCAAGAGAAGCAAAGAGTAGAGAGACTCTCCTTGCACACTCTTAGCCCCACCGAAGGGAGGTTTAAGAAAATGCCAACTCCAAGAAGGATGACTTAATTTTTTTTAGAAACAATCACCTCTTTATTCAGGTGTAATGTAACGCCCATGTTTCTAGGCTAGCCATTAATATTGACATAATAGTCTAGGTTAACCTTTGAATCTCATTTTGCAGAAATGAAAATGAATTATGTGAATTATGTGTTTTATACTTAATTATTATGATTTAATTAATTAAGATTAAAAATGAGCATCGAAAATAAATATTAGATAAAGCCGATATTTATTAAGAAATTTGTAGTGGTCGTGACAAGGATTACAGATATATAAAGAATGCCGAAATCCGACTTATAACGAAGAAGTTATGACCTGTCGAACTTTCGCGACAAAACCGGCACAGTGCCGAATGTCGTAAAAAGTGAGTTTTTGATAAACTACTTTTTAGCCTTAGTGATCTAAACGAAAGTCGTAGTGTTCGTCAAACCGAGAGTATGTATAAAAAGAATGCCCAAATCTGACTTCGTAAGAGGAAGTTATGATTTTTTTAAGTTTCAGCTTAACAATAGACAGCTAAAACCTCGAATTTTAGATCGGGTGATTTTTAGCTAACACAACCTAAACGAAAATCGAAGGTCTCGTCAATAGTAGTACAACGGTAAAAAGACAGACGAAAACAGACGTCGGATGAAGAAGTTATGAATTTTTAACGGATTTCCTGTCCCGGTCTGTTAAAAATAATAATATAAAAATTAAAGGCAAAATTAGCCGACGAAGTCTAAACGAAAGTTGTAGAGCGTAATTTTACCTACGCGAGCATATAAAGAACGTCAAAAACGGAGCTTGTATGCGAAAGTTATTAATTTTTGAAGATTTTGGCACAAAATTCGAGAAATTTCGCATGGATAAGCTTCACCCGGAAAAGCCACGGCACCTAGCATGAACAGTAGCCGCGTGTCACTTCCGGATTCGACCGAAGTCTCAGCCCTCGCACATCCGACGCGTGTGCACCCCCGTCTCCGAAGCAGCTTAGTCACCCGGTGACGAGGCTCGTCCGAAGCCTGACGCGTGACCTCGCATGCGAGACGTGTCTGAGCTTCGCTGTTGCCACCTGTCCGAGCCACGAGCTTTCGCCTCCTGCTGCCTCGTGCCCTCGCTGCTAACTCACTCCTCTCGGCCGACCTTCGGATCTCCCCTATAAATAGAAGGCTGCGAGCCTTCTCGGGTAATTTTGAGAAATTCTTATTTTTCACCCCGTTTTCAATATTTTTAGTATTTCCACTTCCCCCAAAGCCCCCCGATTAATTCCAACGCCCGAAACACGTCCCGGAGTGCCTGAGAAGCCTGAGAAATTTATCTTTTCGGTTTCGAAGCCCGACCCTCGCAGAGCCCGGTTTCTCAATAAAACTCCTGGTTTTATTAGAAACGATCGTTTTAGGAAACGAAGTGCTGCCAGATTATCGTTAAATCAAGTGAGTGTGTAGTTACTTTCACATTACACATAGATATGAAGTATTTTATATAAAATACGTGTTGTGTGAATATATATTATTTGTTTATTTAAGATGGATGTTGAAGGAATGATTTATACAGGTTTTTAAATAATTTAAACTGTATATGTATTTTTATCTAGAAAAAATGTTGGGTAAAACATGGGTAGATGAATAGTGGGTGTGTGATGAAAGGTGAGTTGGATACATGAGATGTTCAGTGATGTAGATCATGAGTTGAGGGTGAGTGGTGAAATATGAGAGAATCACTTACCCAAACGTGGCCGCCGTCATTCATCAGAGTATGAATGACAACCATGGACTATTCTAGATGATCTGTGGAACACTAGCAGGCTCGCAACCTGTAAGTGTGTGAACTATATGTTCATCAGCTGTACTTTAAAAACCCATTGACATGTATTGTAGGGGGGGGGGATTCCCGTGAATAATAGTGTCGATAAATAAGAGCTATGGACTTAGCACATGTTGTATAAACCCTGGCAGCTACGGACTTAGTGCCTGTTGTATAAACCCTGGCGACGAAGTGACTTCGTGCCTATTCCTTAGGATGAATCCTTAGGAGTGAGTGATAGTTGAATCTTAGGGTAACTCCTTAAGAAATAAAGAAGATAATGGGGTTGGGTAATTGGCTTGATTGTTTGATGTTTAAACATAATAAATTTATTTATTATGGGTTGAAAACCCTTTATGCTCACCAGGCTTCCAAGCCTGACCCACTCAGTTTATTTGTATCACAGGTATTGATAGGAAGTTGCTTTACACTGACAGATTAAAAGAGAAGTAGATCACTAGTGTAAATGAATGTAAGTTTTGTTTATGCTTATGTTTTTGTATTGACGATGACATCCCAATGGTTTAAATGAATAAAATACATTTCTTCGGAAATGATTTGATTACATATTTATCATGTTTTTCTGGGAACAAATTCCGCAACACTTTTAATCAAATGATTACTATGAAATTATTTTAAAAGCATAAATTAAACCGGTCTTTTCTGGCCGTGAATTTGGGGATATCACAGTTGGTATCAGAGCATTAGTTTAAGTGAACTAAGAAATTTGTAGGATTTCTAGACTTAAACTTAGAATGCTAAGCGATGATTGTGAGATGAGTGTCTGCTATATTTTAGACACGTGCATAAGTTTATTTTAGGAAAGATGCCTAAAATGTTTTATGTGTTAAATATTTTATGTTATAGCTATAAAGATGCCTTATATGCTATTATTGTTCGGATCTATGGTCTGTTGCCGACCGGATCTGGAAACTTTATGTGTTTAGGATTCTAAGCGTATGACTACGATATTAGAACTAGCATGTAAATGTTTCAGAGTGACAAGGAGGTTTATACGTCTATCGTAAATAAAGCTTTCCTATCTTAAATTCTCGCCTAGTACATCGAACGTCTGCTTGGGTGTACAAAACGTTATGGTGAAGACTCGTAGAGAATTGAGTAGATGGAGGAAATGAAAAGCTTATGATAGTGAATGATACCTATCAGAAGATATCGTAAGAGTGGTATCTTGCCTTTAGAATATGTCTGATAAAATAACTGAATGTTTAGAGGGGTACGGTATGTCTGAAGTACACCTTCGATTGGCAGGATGATGGAATGATTGGTGTAATTCTTGAAGTTGTCCCATCGTCTGGAACTGTCATATCGAATCGAGTCCGACTACGATGAGTTTATTAAGTGGTTCAGATAACCAAGTTCGAGGTAGCATTTGACTTAAACCAAATTGAAGTAAAGGATGATCAAAGCGACCAATAGAAGTATCGCATTCGTTGTTAAAGAAATTGGGTTAGGTTGTGTTCTGACCCAAAGGGATAAAGTGATAGTGTATGCATCGAGGTAATTGAAAGAGAATGAAAAGAACTACCCCACTCATGATCTGGAGTTGGCAGCGGTAGTATTCGCCTTACAGATATGGAGGCACTATCTTTATGGCATTAAATGCAAACTTTTCATTGATCATAAGAGTCTTCAATATCTCTTTAATCAGAAGGAATTGAACATGAGGCAACGGCGCTGGCTAGAGTTACTCAAGGACTACGACTGTGGGATACTTTACCACCCTGGTAAAGCAAATGTTGTTGCTGATGCTCTCAGTCGGAAGGTAAATCTTGAAAAGAAAAGGCCAAGAGCGTTGACAATTGAAGTTTTCTTGACAATTGTGGAAGGTATAAAGAAAGCTCAAGAGGAAGCTTTAGAGAAAAATGACCGAAAGGAAGAACGTTTGGGTAAAACGTTGGTGTTTGATACAAACGGTCAAGGACTGAAGGTATTCAAAGATAGGATTTGGGTACCTAAGACGGGAGGAGTAAGAGATCTTCTGATGGAAGAAGCTCACAAGACCATGTACTCGATTCATCCCGGGAGTACAAAAATGTATAGGGATCTAAAACCCTATTACTGGTGGCCGACGATGAAGCTCGATGTTGCTAAGTATGTGGCCGAGTGTGTAACATGTGCTAGGGTTAAGGCACAACATCAGAAATCGTATGGGATTTTAGAACCTTTACCTATACCCATGGGTAAATGGGAAGACATTACCATGGATTTTGTGACTAAACTGCCCAGATGAAGGAACGGTCACGACATGATTTGGGTGGTCGTTGATCGCTTCACTAAGAGTGCGCATTTCATAGCAGCCAACGAGAAATGGTCTATGGATAAACTTGCGAGTTCTTACGTGAAGGAAATTGTGAGGCTTCACGGTGTTCCGTTAACGATTGTATCAGATCGTGACAGCCGTTTTACCTCAAGGTTTTGGAGGAGTCTATAAGAGGAATTGGGTACCAAGTTGTGTTTGAATACAACTTACCATCCGCAAACCGATGGTCAGAGCGAACGAACAATTCAAACATTGGAGGATATGCTGAGAGCATGTACCCTGGAATTCCAAGGTAACTGGGGTGAACACTTACCTCTAGTAGAATTTTCCTATAATGATAGTTTCCACTCGAACATCAAGATGCCACCTTATCACGCTTTGTACGGAGAAAAGTGTCGAACGCCGTCATGTTGGCTGGAAGATGGGGAAAAGCAGTTTATGGGACCTAAAATAGTCCATCAGACTGCTGAAAAGTTGAAAGTGATTAGAGAAAGGATGTTAGCAGCTCAAGATCGTCAAAAGAGTTATGCTGACAAGAAAAGACAACCGATATCATTCGAAGTTGGAGATTCGGTTTTACTTAAAGTCTTGACGTGGAAGGGACTTATAAGGTTTGGTAAGAGGGGAAAATTGAGTCTAAGGTTTATTGGACCGTTTAAAGTTCTTCAGAGGATTGGGAATGAAGCTTACAAGCTAGAATTACCAGAAGAACTAGAGGGTATTCATAATACCTTTCATGTGGGTTATTTGAGAAAGTTCACGGGAGATGTGCCTGACATAATTCCCATTTCTAAATTAAGGTTGGATGAAAACAAGAGGTTAATTGAAGAACCTGAGGCAATCGTTGACGGTAAGACTAAGAAGTTGCGACGCAAGATGGTCGATTTATTGCTTGTGCGTTGGAAACATACGAATGGGCCAAATATCACCTGGGAAACGGAGAGTGACATGATGAGTCGCTACCCGTATTTGTTTGCTGATGTGTGATTTCGGGGACGGAATCATTCTAAGGGGGAGAGAATTGTAACGCCCGTGTTTCTAGGCTAGGCATTAATATTGACATAATAGTCTAGGTTAACCTTTCAAACTCATTTTGAAGAAATGAAAAGGAATTATGTGAATATTATGTGAATTATGTGTTTTATACTTAATTATTAGGATTTAATTAATTAAGAATAAAAATGAGCGTCGAAAATAAATATTAGATAAAGCTGATATTTATTAAGAAATTTGTATTGGTCGTGACAAGGATTACAGATATATAAAGAATGCTGAAATCCGAGTTATAACGAAGAAGTTATGACCTGTCGAAGTTTCGTGACAAAACCGGCAAGGTGCCGAATGTCGTAAAAAGTGAGTTTTTGATAAACTACTTTTTAGCCTTAGTGATCTAAACGAAAGTCGTAGTGTTCGGCAAACCGAGAGTATGTATAAAAAGAACGCCCAAATCTGACTTCTTATGAGGAAGTTATGATTTTTCTAAGTTTCAGCTTAACAATAGACACCTAAAAACTCGAATTTTAGATCGGGTGATTTTTAGCTGACACAACCTAAACGAGAATCGAAGGTCTCGTCAATAGTAGTACAACAGTAAAAAGACAGATGAAAACGGACGTCGGATGAAGAAGCTATGAATTTTTAACGGATTTCCTGTCCCGGTCTGTTAAAAATAATAATATAAAAATTAAACTCAAAATTAGCCAACGAAGTCTAAACGAAAGTTTTAGAGCGTAATTTTACCTACGCGAGCATATAAACAACGTCAAAAACGTAGCTCGTATGCGAAAGTTATTAATTTTAGAAGATTTTGGCACAAAATTCGAGAAATTTCGCATGGATAAGCTTCACCCGGAAAAGCCACGTCACCTAGCATGAACAGTAGCCACGTGTCACTTCCGGATTCGACCAAAGTCCAGCCCTCACACATTCGACGCGTGTGCACCCCCGTGTCCGAAGCAGCTTAGTCACCCGGTGACGAGGCTCGTCCGAAGCCTGACGCGTGGCTTCGCATGCGAGACGTGTCCGAGCTTCGCTGCTACCACCTGTCCGAGCCACGTGCCTTCGCCTTCTGCTGCCTCGTGCCCTCACTGCTAACTCACTCCTCTCGGCCGACCTTCGGATCTCCCCTGTAAAATAGAAGGCTGCGAGCCTTCTCGGGTAATTTTGAGAAATTCTCATTTTTCACCCCCTTTTCAATATTTTTAGTATTTCCACTTCCCCCAAAGCCCTGTGATTAATTCCAACGCCCGGAACACGTCCCGGAGTGCCTGAGAAGCCCGATAAATTTATCTTTTCGGTTTCGAAGCCCGACCCTCGCAGAGCCCGGTTTCTCAATAAAACTCCCAGTTTTATTAGAAACGATCGTTTTAGGAAACGAAGTGCTGCCCGATTATCGTTAAATCAAGTGAGTGTATAGTTATTTTCACCTTACACATACATATGAAGTATTTTATTTAAAATACGTGCTGTGTGAATATATATTATTTGTTTATTTAAGATGGATGTTGAAGGAATGATTTATACATGTTTTTAAATAATTTAAACTGTATATGTATTTTTATCTACAAAAAATGTTGGGTAAAACATGGGTAGATGAAATAGTGGGTGTGTGATGAAAGGTGAGTTGGATAAATAAGATGATCAGTGATGTAGATCATGAGTTGACGGTGAGTGGTGAAATATGAGAGAATCACTTACCCAAACGTGGCCCCCGTCATTCAGCAGAGTATGAATGACAACCATGGACTATTCTAGATGATCTGTTGAACACTAGCAGGCTCGCAACCTATAAGTGTGTGAACTATATGTTCATCAGCTGTACTCTAAAAACCCATTGGCATGTATTGCAGGGGGGATTCCCGTGAATAATAATGTCGATAAATAAGAGCTATGGACTTAGCACATGTTGTATAAACCCTGGCAGCTACGGACTTAGTGCCTGTTGTATAAACCCTGGCGACGATGTGACTTCGTTCCTATTCCTTAGGATGAATCCTTAGGAGTGAGTGATAGTTGAATCTTAGGGTAACTCCTTAAGAAATAAAGAAGATAATGGGGTTGAGTAATTGGGTTGATTGTTTGATGTTTAAACATAATAAATTTATTTATTGTGGGTTGAAAACCCTATATGCTCACAAGGCTCCCAAGCCTGACCCACTTAGTTTATTCGTATCACAGGTATCGATAGGAAGTTGCTTTATACTGAGAGATTAAAGAGAAGTAGATCACTAGTGTAAATGAATGTAAGTTTTGTTTATGCTTATGTTTTTTTATTGACGATGACATCCCAATGGTTTAAGTGAATAAAATACATTTCTTCGGAAATGATTTGATAACATATTTATCATGTTTTTCTGGGAACAAATTCCGCATCACTTTTAATCAAATGATTACTCTGAAATTATTTTAAAAGCATAAATTAAACCGGTCTTTTCTGGCCGTGAATTTGGGGATGTCACAGTTGGTATCAGAGCATTAGTTTAAGCGAACTAAGAAATTTGTAGGATTTCTAGACTTAAACTTAGAGTGCTAAGCGATGATTGTGAGATGAGTGTCTGCTATATTTTAGACACGTGCACAAGTTTATTTTAGGAAAGATGCCTAAAATGTTTTATGTGTTAAATATTTTATGTTAAAGCTATAAAGATGCCTTATATGCTATTATTGTTCGGATCTATGGTTTGTTGCCGACCGGATCTGGAAACTTTATGTGTTTAGGATTCTAAGCGTATGACTACGATATTAGAACTAGCATGTAAACATTTCAGAGTGACAAGGAGATTTATACGTCTATCGTAAATAAAGCTTTCCTATCTTAAATTCTCGCCTAGTACACCGAACGTCTGCTTGGGTGTACAAAACGTTATGGTGAAGACTCGTAGAGAATTGAGTAGATGGAGGAAATGAAAAGCTTATGATAGTGAATGATACCTATCAGAAGATATCGTAAGAGTGGTATCTTGCCTTTAGAATATGTCTGATAAAATAACGGAATGTTTAGAGGGGTACGGTACGTCTGAAGTACACCTTTGATTCGCAGGATGATGGAATGATTGGTGTAATTCTTGTAGTTGTCCCATCGTCTGGAACTTCCATCACCAACCAAGTTGAAGTAGAATTGATGATTGAAGATACGCATGGAAGAAGTCATAGTAGAGTCTAGGAAAATTTTATGATTAATTGGACACATTCGTATGTGTTAAATTGTTTTGTGATGTTAGGACTTGGGGACTGCGAGACAGTACTTGGGACGAGTATGAGTAGGTGTGAATAGTAGTAGAGATCTATACTACTGGAAGCACAGGGCTCACACTTGGATCAGGGAAAGTCACAAGGTTACCAAGGAGCTCGTAATTGATTCTGTCTTGTTCTAGTCTGTCGTTACCATCGTTTCGGTAATGACTAAGAAGATGATTGTTATTCCGACCCTAGAGGTCATATCGAATCGAGTCCGACTACGATGAGTTTATTAAGTGGTTCAGATAACCAAGTTCGAGGTAGCATTTGACTTAAGCCAAATTGAAGTAAAGGATGATCAAAGCGACCAATAGAAGTATCGCATTTGTTGTTAAAGAAGTTGGGTTAGGTTGTGTTCTGACCCAAAGGGATAAAGTGATAGTGTATGCATCGAGGTAATTGAAAGAGAATGAAAAGGACTACCGCACTCATGATCTGGAGTTGGCAGCGGTAGTATTCGCCTTACAGATATGGAGGCACTATCTTTATGGCATTAAATGCAAACTTTTCATTGATCATAAGAGTCTTCAATATCTCTTTAATCAGAAGGAATTGAACATGAGGCAACGGCGCTGGCTAGAGTTACTCAAGGACTACGACTGTGGGATACTTTACCACCCTGGTAAAGCAAATGTTGTTGCTAATGCTCTCAGTCGGAAGGTAAATCTTGAAAAGAAAAGGCCAAGAGCGTTGACAATTGAAGTTTTCTTGACAATTGTGGAAGGTATAAAGAAAGCTCAAGAGGAAGCTTTAGAGAAAAATGACCGAAAGGAAGAACGTTTGGGTAAAACGTTGGTGTTTGATACAAACAGTCAAGGACTGAAGGTATTCAAAGATAGGATTTGGGTACCTAAGACGGGAGGAGTAAGAGATCTTCTGATGGAAGAAGCTCACAAGACCATGTACTCGATTCATCCCGGGAGTACAAAAATGTATAGGGATCTAAAACCCTATTACTGGTGGCCGACGATGAAGCTCGATGTTGCTAAGTATGTGGCCGAGTGTGTAACATGTGCTAGGGTTAAGGCATAACATAAGAAACCGTATGGGATTTTAGAACCTTTACCTGTACCCATGGGTAAATGGGAAGACATTACCATGGATTTTGTGACTAAACTGCCCAGAACAAGGAATGGTCACGGCATGATTTGGGTGGTCGTTGATCGCTTCACTAAGAGTGCGCATTTCATAGCAGCCAACGAGAAATGGTCTATGGATAAACTTGCGAGTTCTTACGTGAAGGAAATTGTGAGGCTTCACGGTGTTCCGTTAACGATTGTATCAGATCGTGACAGCCGTTTTACCTCAAGGTTTTGGAGGAGTCTATAAGAGGAATTGGGTACCAAGTTGTGTTTGAATACAACTTACCATCCGCAAACCGATGGTCAGAGCGAACGAACAATTCAAACATTGGAGGATATGCTGAGAGCATGTACCCTGGAATTCCAAGGTAACTGGGGTGAACACTTACCTCTAGTAGAATTTTCCTATAATGATAGTTTCCAATCAAACATCAAGATGGCACCTTATCACGCTTTGTACGGAGAAAAGTGTCGAACGCCGTCATGTTGGCTGGAAGCTGGGGAAAAGCAGTTTATGGGACCTGAAATAGTCCATCAGACTGCTGAAAAGTTGAAAGTGATTAGAGAAAGGATGTTAGCAGCTCAAGATCGTCAAAATAGTTATGCTGACATGAAAAGACAACCGATATCATTCGAAGTTGGAGATTCGGTTTTACTTAAAGTCTCGCTGTGGAAGGGACTTATAAGGTTTGGTAAGAGGGGAAAATTGAGTTCAAGGTTTATTGGACCGTTTAAAGTTCTTCAGAGGATTGGGAATGAAGCTTACAAGCTAGAATCACCAGAAGAACTAGAGGGTATTCATAATACCTTTCATGTGGGTTATTTGAGAAAGTTCACGGGAGATGTGCCCGACATAATTCCCATTTCTAAATTAAGGTTGGATGAAAACAAGAGGTTAATTGAAGAACCTGAGGCAATCGTTGACCGTAAGACTAAGAAGTTGCGACGCAAGATGGTCGATTTAGTGCTTGTGCGTTGGAAACATACGAATGGGCCAAATCTCACCTGGGAAACGGAGAGTGACATGATGAGTCGCTACCCGTATTTGTTTGCTGATGTGTGATTTCGAGGACGGAATCATTCTAAGGGGGAGAGAATTGTAACGCCCGTGTTTCTTGGCTAAGCATTAATATTGACATAATAGTCTAGGTTAACCGTTGAAACTCATTTTGAAGAAATGAAAAGGAATTATGTGAATATTATGTGAATTATGTGTTTTATACTTAATTATTAGGATTTAATTAATTAAGAATAAAAATGAGCGTCGAAAATAAATATTAGATAAAGATGATATTTATTAAGAAATTTATAGTAGTCGTGACAAGGATTACGGATATATAAAGAATGCCGAAATCCGAGTTATAACGAAGAAGTTATGACCTGTCCAAGTTTCGCGACAAAACCGGCACGGTGCCGAATGTCGTAAAAAGTGAGTTTTTGATAAACTACTTTTTAGCCTTAGTGATCTAAACAAAAGTCGTAGTGTTCGTCAAACCGAGAGTATGTATAAAAAGAACGCCCAAATCAGACTTCGTATGAGGAAGTTATGATTTTTCTAAGTTTCAGCTTAGCAATATACAGCTAAAAACTCGAATTTTAGATCGGGTGATTTTTAGTTGACACAACCTAAATGAGAATCGAAGGTCTCGTCAATAGTAGTACAACGGTAAAAAGACAGATGAAAACGGACGTCGGATGAAGAAGTTATGAATTTTTAACGAATTTCCTGTCCCGTTCTGTTAAAAATAATAATATAAAAATTAAACTCAAAATTAGCCGACGAAGTCTAAACGAAAGTTGTAGAGCGTAATTTTACCTACGCGAGCATATAAAGAACGTCAAAAACGGAGCTCGTATGCGGAAGTTATGAATTTTAGAAGATTTTGGAACAAAATTCGAGAAATTTAGCATGGATAAGCTTCACCCGGAAAAGCCACGTCAGCTCTCATGAACAGTAGCCGCGTGTCACTTCCGGATTCGACCGAAGTCCCAGCCCTCGCACATCCGACGCGTGTGCACCCCCGTGTCCGAAGCAGCTTAGTTACCCGGTGACGAGGCTCGTCCGAAGCCTGACGCGTGGCCTCGCATGCGAGACGTGTCCGAGCTTCGCTGCTGCCACCTGTCCGAGCCACATGCCTTCGCCTCCTGCTGCCTCGTGCCCTCGCTACTGACTCACTCCTCTGGGCCGACCTTCAGATCTCCCTATAAATAGAAGGTTGCGAGCCTTCTCGGGTAATTTTGAGAAATTCTCATTTTTCACCCCTTTTTCAATATTTTTATTATTTCAACTTCCCCTAAAGCCCCGGGATTAATTCCAATGCCCAGAACATGTACCGGAGTGCCCGAGAAGCCCGAGAAATTTATCTTTTCAGTTTCGAAGCCCGACCCTCGCAGAGCCCGATTTCTCAATAAAACTCTCGGTTTTATTAGAAACGATCGTCTTAGGAAACGAAGTGCTGCCCGATTATCGTTAAATCAAGTGAGTGTGTAGTTACTTTCACCTTACACATAGATATGAAGTATTTTATATAAAATACATGCTGTGTGAATATATATTATTTGTTTATTTGAGATGGATGTTGAAGAAATGATTTATACAGGTTTTTAAATAATTTAAACTGTATATGTATTTTTATCTACAAAAAATGTTGGGTAAAACATGGGTAGATGAAATAGTGGGTGTCTGATGGAAGGTGAGTTGGATAAATGAGATGATCAGTGATGTAGATCATGAGTTGAGGGTGAGTGGTGAAATATGAGAGAATCAATTACCCAAACGTGGCCCCCGTCATTCAGCAGAGTATGAATGACAATCATGGACTATTCTAGATGATCTGTGGAACACTAGCAGGCTCGCAACTTGTAAGTGTGTGAACTATATGTTCATCAGCTGTACTCTAAAAACCCATTGACATGTATTGCAGGGGGGATTCCCGTGAATAATACTGTCGATAAATATGAGCTATGGACTTAGCACATGTTGTATAAACCCTGACAGCTACAGACTTAGTGCATGTTGTATAAACCCTGGCGACGATGTGACTTCGTGCCTATTACTTAGGATGAATCCTTAGGAGTGAGTGATAGTTGAATCTTAGGGTAACTCCTTAAGAAATAAAGAAGATAATCGGGTTGGGTAATTGGGTTGATTGTTTGATGTTTAAACATAATAAATTTATTTATTGTGGGTTGAAAACCCTATATGCTCACCAGGCTCCCAAGCCTGACCCACTCAGTTTATTTGTATCATAGGTATCGATACGAAGTTGCTTTACACTGAGAGATTAAAAGAGAAGTAGATCACTAGTGTAAATGAATGTAAGTTTTGTTTATGCTTATGTTTTTGTATTGACGATGACATCCCAATGGTTTAAATGAATAAAATACATTTCTTCGGAAATGATTTGATAACATATTTATCATGTTTTTCTGAGAACAAATTCTGCAACACTTTTAATCAAATGATTACTATGAAATTATTTTAAAAGCATAAATTAAACCGGTCTTTTCTGGCCGTGAATTTGGGGATGTCACATGTAAAGCATATAATCTTGGGAAACGAAACTGAAAAGAATTATCCTCTACCCACGGTTCCTTCCGAAATAAATAATTAGAATCATCCTCCAAACATTTCTTATATTTGGCATAAAATCCATACCTTTTCAAGAAAGTAGGGGCATGACATTAATAATATCTAACCAAACCGAGTTCTTTGACCTAGGAGGAAGACGATCTAAAAACCCATGGCAGCAATGAATGGATTTTGCCACCCGAGCCTAAAGATCATCATAAATGATTCGAAATCCTAAAATCCAATTAAAGAGAAACGTCATATTAAGAGCAACAAAATTATTAACAACAAGGCATCTATCTTGTTTAGAAGACAAACTTTCTCCCAACTACCCCAAATCATCTTCTTTTCCTTCGAATCCACACCCAAAAATAACTTGCGCCTTGGAGATTCCATTTTGCCAAAATATTCATAGGCCTTTATAGATAAACATATAATACGTTGGAAGAGAACCTAACACCTACTTCAGAAGGGTCACCCGAACACTTACCGAAAGTGTTTTAACCTTCCAATTAGACAACCTGGAGGTCAACTTTTGAATCACATTAGACCTCGAGTGCAGCTTAGCTATAAAACAACCTACCGGAAAACCAAGATAATTGAAAGGAGCTTTAATAACCACACACCAAATATATGAAGCAACACTCTTGACTTCTGAAAAATTAACACTTATCCTCAATAGCTTGCATTTCTGAATATAAATCATAAGACCATATGTAACGCCCACGTTTCCTGCTAGATTAGTCATAGTTTGTAATCACTTTGGTCGACTATCGTAATATTTATATGAATGAATAAGAAATGATTATTCATATATTTATGTGCTTATGTGCATTATACAATATTTTATATGAGTTATATAAGTATTTAAGAACAAAATAAATAAGATTAAAATATCCGTCAAAAGTAAAGTATTATTTAAGACGAATAATCTTATCCAAGTTGTAGTATACATAATAATGATTTCGGAGATATAAGGAACGTTGAAATCGGATTTCATATGAAGAAGTTACCCTTCTTCAAAGTTTCACGATTAAACCGGTATGACTCTATGTATCGTAAAAAGTAAATTTTTGATAAATTACTTTTTAGCCTAAGTAATCTAAACGAAAGTCGTAGTAGTCATTAAATCGAGAGTGTGCATATAGAAAACGTCCAAATATGACTTCATTAGAAGAAGTTATGATTTTTCTAAGATTCAGAGTAGCAGTATCGAATCTTAGATTGGTCGATTTTTAGGTGAAACAATCTAAACGAGAAATGAAGAGAACATTAATAGGAGCCCAACAATATAAGGATAGTCGAAAACGGACTCTAGATGAGAAAGTTATGCATTTTATACGGGCTTTAACAGTCTAAGCCTGTGTGAAAAAAATAAACTGAAAATTAGCCGACGGAGTCTAAAGGAAAGTTGTAGATCTTGTCAACAACTTTCCAAGGATATAAATAACATCTGAAAATGGAGCTAGTATGAGGAAGTTACGCAATTTTGAAAATCTAAAAAACGATACGCGCGTGGACGACGCACATAGCATATTCCTGAAGTCAGCCAGACAACCCCACCCAATAGAGGACTCGTGTCAGCCAAAGGATGGAGCCAGGTAACCATGCGCAACACAAATATGCATGGCGCGCTTTTCAAAATGTTTATAAATACCCTTCATTCCATATAGGTTGTTTTTATCTTACCCATAGAGCTCTTCTCTCTTAATTCTCCCTCATGTAAACCCAATTTTCCTTGAGTTTGTGGCCTATGGCCAAGCCCTGCGACACCCTTGAGTGCTCAGCTTGTTTTAACCTTTGAGTAAAAGTTACCGAATTAGTGTTCTGCACGCTTAGTTCTCAGTTTTCATCAAGAACTTTTGTAAGTTAAGCTAAGCTTAGTTTATGTTAAGTATAACTTTTAATTATAGCCATAATCAATATTACGAACCTATAATTAAGATTTATCAATGATTCCAAGTCTTTATACTGATTTATCTAATTAAGGGAGTGGTGTCTATGTTGGATTTAGTGAGGTCTTTAAAGTGAAATTTCCAAACAGTATACTATGTATACAAACCGAACCTACCTCCGATATGATCCTACCTGGTTATTCAATATTTGATAGATCCTAAGGTAGACATTGGGATCATTGAGGAATCTAAACCCTTAGGATAATAGTTCATGAATCATCAAACTAGACTAAGACTTAGTGCTATATACATATAGGTCTTTTGGAAAAGGTGTAAGGCGAAGCTCTTCCCAATTCACCAATCATGAGAAACTTTGTCAAGTGAGTGCATAGTTACTATCAAGAACATAATATTAAATTAAAAGTATTATTTATAAGAGACATTAAATCTTTACATGTATATCTGTGTTATGTGCTACTTGTATACATATGATAGTACTATTGTGTTAGGAACTATATTGGACACATATTGCCTTTAGCATACGTATGAATTAGATATAATAATACTTGTAAAAGTTGTATAGTTCCCAAAAAGCTAGACAGTAGATAAGTCTTATTCTGGGGTAGAGTGTGAGATCAGATAGAGGAGTGTCGTAGTCCTCCTTTTTCTTGGATGATCGGAAATGATGGGTCCAGATGAGAAAACTAGCTAGTATGTATGGGTCATCAAACAGAGTAGATGACAACACTTGACTATTCTAGGCGGTCTAGTGTGATACCATATTTACCAAATTTCTGAACATTGGGTCCCTTTTATATGACTTACACTGGCCAAGGACTCCCCTAGCGGTGTAATCAAACAATTGCTCGAACAATTTATCAAGTTGGATGATTCCTCAAGATAATCATCCTTTAGGATCTGTGAGGATTGGTTGGGTTGTAGTTGGTCTGAGGTTAGATTTTATATATATAATTTGACATCATTTTTTGCTGGAATGATATTAATATCATTTAATTATTATGGGCTAAAAAACCTTATCTCGCAAGGTTTTCCCAAACCTGACCCACTCATTTTATGCATCACACGTAGCGGATGTAAGGCTGTTGAAGTCTAGTTAGGATGCTGAGTGGAATAAAGATATGTTTCTGTAATAGGTAGTTTCAATACCTTTTAATATTTACGTTGTAATGTATGCTTGGATATGAACGGTTGCACCCTCAAAGTTTTAAATAAATGGAATAACTTTTTTTATCTCAAGAATGTTTTGTTTAACTCGAAATTTACACATCTCAATTTTATAAAGTGTAAGGGAAATGTTTTAATTGCTCCTGAAAAATTGGAAGATGGCACAGTTAGTATAGGAGCATTAGTTTAAGCGAGCTAGGAATTTAGGTAAATTGTATACATAAACATACTAGGTAAGTACGATCGTTGAGGTGTGTGATAGATTACTTTAGGATAGCTACCTGAGTTGCTTAAGACTCTAGCATTAACATATTATAGAAAGTTGTCTTAAGTTCTAATTAAGTGCTAAGTGTGTGTGTGTGTGTGTGTATATATATATATATATATATATATATATATATATATATATATATATATATCGCCCTACTAAAATACTCACCTCTATGACTATAATATGTCATGATGATCACAAGGAGTGGAAGAGTCGTCAAAAACGAAGGAGTACTAACACCTCAGAACGCCGAAGCAACTACTGCTCAAATCTCGATGAATGAAGCTCGAGCGATGATGCAAGAAATTCTTGAATAGAAAACATGTGAGTTTAGGGAACTCTTGGCTCAAGAGCTAGCTAATCCAAGAGGAGGAGCACCTGTGATCAACGAGCCAGTAGTTGTTAAACAAGTCAACAACGGACTGATTCCCTCTAATCTAGGAACAATCCAGAAAGGAAATGATTACTCGGAAAGTCATCAAGGACCACTCCCTCCTCCGAAAGACTCAGGGATCTGAAGGAATGATGAACCCATAGGCTATTGCAAGTATAAGGACTTTACGATTTGCAAGTCCTCATCATTTAACGTAAAGGAAGATCCATTAGGAGTCATGGACTGCATATCAGAGATGGAGCTAGCATTCATCACATGTGGCTGCACGGGGAAGCTACAAACCACATATTATGTAAGGCAGTTCAATGGCACAACACTTCATTGATGGAATACGTTGTGAAAGATGTTGAGTCCAAACAAGCCACTACAACTGACATGGGACGAATTATTAACCCACTTTAAGAGGAAATTTTGTTCGACTGAGAGCATGCTGGAATTAGAGAATAAATTCATGGATTTAAGTAAGGGGAATGTGTCAGTCGATGAGTACACAAACGCTTTCATTGATAATATGGAATCTTCCCTACAAGTCGACCCTGACAAGTTTACCAAGATTGATAGAAATACAAAGGGATTTCCATGGGATTATACGATGCCTGTTACACAGGAACCTACTTTCCAGGCTGCCGTCTGGGCTGCAAAGAGGAAAGTTGAGGGGAGCAACAACAATAACAACAAGTTCTCTAGGTCAAGCAACAATCCTAGAAGTAACAAAGAAGGGAAGTGGTGTGACCATTGCAAGAAAAATCAGGCGACTGTGTTGTCTGCTTCAAGTGTATGACGCCATGGCATATTTCTACAAATTTTACAGTAAAAGGAAATTTTTTTTGAATTGTGGAGAGGAGGGGCACATGAAGGCAGAGTAGCCAAAGGTTTATAAACTAATCCCAAGGATCATGCCACCAAAGTCCAAGGGTCAAAGCTATCAGATGACCCTTAATGAAGAAAAGGAAGAGATCGATGTTGCTTCAGGTACATTCTTAGTTAATCAAATTCCTACAAAGATATTATTTGATTTGGAAAAGATCATTCACTTATATCTCATGAATTTGGTAGAAAACTTAAGTTATCACCACTTAGGTTCAGCACCCCTATCTTAGTAGAAGTAGCGGGTGGTAGGAATGTATCTATTAGCAATAGGTTAGAGTTTGTAACCATTAACCTGGACATAAATGAATTTCATCGAGAGATTTTACCTTTCAAGTTAAGTGAGTTCTGCGAAATTTTCGGCATGGACTGGTTGCGAGAAAACCTTGCAGACATCCTATGTGGAAGAAAGATGGTGCATAGTAATCCACCTGGGATAAAGCCATTCATGGTGTACAGAGATAAGAGTAGAGTGAAGTCTGGAATCGTCACAATTATGAAAACCAGAAAATGCCTAGTCAAGGGATGTATGACATTCTTATCATACGTTGTGACATCCCCAATTTCATGGCCAGAAAAGACCGACTTGTTTATGCTTTATTTAAAATCAGAGTATCCTTTTGAACAATAATATTGCAGAATTGTTCCCAAAAATATGATAAAGATATTATCAAAGCATTTCCGAAGGAATATATTTTAATTATATTAAAAATTTTGGGATGTCATTGCCAATACAGAATATAAGCATAAACAGGAATAACACAGGCCTTACAAACATCTATTACTCTACTGGCCTAAAATCCATAAATCTCTCATCTGATCCTCACGCATGTGCTCTTGTGCAACTAACTATAATACAAGAAACTGAGTGGGTCAAGCTTGAGAGCCTTTTTGGAACCTGAAATTGAACCTCTAGCAATCTCTAGCCTTTCATGTCCCGAAGTCAGTCTTAGTTCTGAAGTAGAATATGGTCTCGAATCTTGTCTATGGTCAGAAGTGAAGTTGGTGTCAGGAATAGAGAGTATGTTCAAGAGAAGATGTTCCGAAATGAAGAATTAGTATGAATCAGTGTATCCGTCTATGAATTAATTATTCTTGTCGTTTTGCTTGATGTAACAGTTCATAGGAATTAGTTTATTTTGTCAAAATGGATAATAAGAGTGTCAGAAATAACTCTTTTGTCCAGTCCTATGTATGTGTTTGAGTTTGTACATGTACTCCTTTCTGCTATTTAAGGAGTGTTTAATGTCAACAATGAACAACAGATTGGTCCTCCAAAGATAGCTATATTTGAATTTACTTCACTTCCATCTTTCTCTCAAATCAAACTCTTTCAAACATTCTACTGATTCATTTATTGTCTTTACTTTGATTATTCTAATTACTCCATAATTAACACATGAAGTACTTTGTTGATTCTCATCTTCAGTCTTGACTGGTCTTTCCAGACTTGACTAGAACAGTTAATCAGAAGCAGACTTTGATCTTAAGCATTAATTCAATGTTTGAGTTTTTGAGCCTTGTCCCTGCGCAATCAGATCCTTGTTCTCATAATTGGTATCAGAGCTTGAGTGGTTGTCCTTTGAATCCATAAGAACAAATTATAGTTGATTCGAGATTACCTTGGTATTTCGATCATTTCTGTGTTCAGGATAAAAGTTTTTCTATATACCACTTTTTCTCAAGATATCTTAACTTCAATGGTTGCTTCTAATTCTCAACAAATGTATTGAATGCAAATAGAAAATAGCGTGGGTTACCCTACTCGTGCCCCATTGCTAGTTGTTGAAGAGTATGATCACTGGAAAGTCAGAATGGAAAGATTTTACTTCGAAAAGAAAAAGGTGAAGCTATCTGGAGATCCGTTAAAGAAGGTCCTCATGTTCTAGTTTGAACCATTGTTAGAGATGTTGCTGCAGCTCTCATAGAGCAGGATGATCAACGTAAAGCACTTCTCACTGTTGATGATATCGAAAAGCTACATGCAGATCAAGTTGCCTTTTCCGAAATGGTGTTTGGTGTTCCACCCTCTCTCTTTGAGCACATTAAACTGTGCAAATCTGCTAAAGAGATTTGAGACACACTTCAAGACTTGTTCGAGGGATCAGATAACATGAAGGATAAGCGCCTAACCTCCGTTGTCAATGAGTTCGACACCTTCACTACATCTCCTGGTGAATCTGTTTCCTCAACCTCAAACAGATACCAATCGTCGTCAACAACATGACAACTCATGGGATAGTCCAAACCACACTTGAATACAATCTCAA
Source organism: Lactuca virosa (assembly GCF_052849685.1). NCBI lineage: Eukaryota > Viridiplantae > Streptophyta > Magnoliopsida > Asterales > Asteraceae > Lactuca > Lactuca virosa. Next base: position 188,365,802 of record NC_136428.1, on the reverse strand, counting down.
GTTCATTAACAGCCTCGGAAAGGGATGGAGAAATGTGAAGTCATGTCTTTAGAGTAATGGATCTCTGAAAAAGCTGAAGCTCTACCAACTGTTCGATGAGCTTCCAGGTCATGAATCAAATGTTGCATAAACCCTACATGAACTCACTGGAGGTCCTCTAGCCCTAGTCAGTTCCTATGAACCACAAACTCCAAACCTAACCGTCTCGGACCCTTTCACTGTTGTTGTTTCTTATATCCCTCTTGTTCAACCCTCACCTCCAATCATACCTGCTCCCACAAACACTAACTATCAATCAACGGGTGATCTTAACCCTGAAGAAATGAACTCCGAACTTCGTTTCCAACAAGAGTTTGCTTTACTTTCCATGAGATACAATCGTCCTTTTAACAAACCTTATAACAACCGTTTCCAGGCTCCTCACCAAAATAAACCTCAACCATTCAAAAAACCTCCAGAAAACCCACCTGCTTACAAACCCAACCTTCCTACACAAAATAACACCTCGGAATCTTCACAGACCCCGAAGTCAGACATACCCAAAATTGTATGTCACAAATGTGGTCATGCAAATCACTTTGCCAAAGACTGCTTAGCTGAAGTCCCATAAAAACCCAAGATCAATGATTTTGCTTACTATGCACGTCGAGCTCAAGAAATGGAAGAGAGTGAAAAGGATTTTGTTACAACTATATCAAGAGATGTGGAAGGATATTGGTCTTCTGGAGATGACGATGATGTGAGTACTGGAAAGAACATGTGCTTTATGGCTAGACAAACAATTGAATGTGATGAAGGCTACTGGTCGTCCGGATCATAGGATGACTATGAAGATGCTGAACCAAACTACTGCTACATGGCTACCAACGATCCACCTGGTAGAAGCGTTGTTCAACAGGTGAAATTTATGAAACTGATAATAACTTTGATTTGTCCCTTTGCGAACCATATCTAACCCACATTCAATCAGCTATGAACATCATTTACAAAGCTGATGAGTCAGCCATAGAAGCCAGTGAGATGATGGAAAGTGAATTAAGTCGTCTTAGATTACGTTTCGAAGATAAGAAGTTAAAAATAGAGTCTTTATAACGAGAGCTTGTAATGTCAAAAGATTAATGTATCACTCTTAAAGACAAATGTGAAATCACTTATTTTGAAAGAAATGTTTTGATTTCTGACAACAAACGTCTCAATGGTAAAATAGATGCTTTGCTTAATTCCATTGACATTCTTGAAGCAAATGAACGGATGACTCACAATTTTTGTTATACTTGGTCAAAAGCTCCTGGTCTCGGAAGCGAGTTTCCGAAACCGATTGCTCGTCCTTGGAAGGAATTGCAAAACCTAACTTTTATGGGAGACATTCCGAACATCAAGCATTCGGACACCCCTGTCTCGCCTTTGTCACCCCTTTCTGAGACTTCTGACCAATTTGCATCATTAATTCCTCAGTTTCAGCCTATAGTTGTCAAGTGTCCTGATTCCACGCATTTTCCGCCTTTGACAAACCTAGACCTGAATCGGACCCCAAAAACTCACTCTAGTATTCCAAACAGTGTCGCTCAAATTCCAAACCACAGCCCTCCTAACAACTGTGTTGTTGAGGAAATCTCTCCGGAGACAACTGGACCTGATTCCTCTAAATGTGTTTGGGCATCTTTAGATAGTGACTTTGATGATTCGTCAAATTCATATGATTCTGACCCATAAGTGATTTCCAAAACAAATCTTGTGCCAATCAAGCCTGTGTTTTACAATCCTTCTGTAGGAAAGATGTTGTTGATCCTAAGGTAGAAGCCCGAAAATCTCACAAAAAGGAAGTCAAGTCGAGACAAAATTCTAGATTCCTTATGAACTCCAAAAAGAGTGTATCTCGGACTACCAACCCACCCACTAAGAGTCGCAACACCTTTGCACCCACTAAGATTCTCAAAAGGCCATTTAATCCTTCCAATCCGGTAGAACATAAGAAAGTGGTCAGTCCTACCCCGAAAAAGCCCATTGTATGTACTTAATCTGTCCGAACTAACTCTCCTCAGTCTGTTTCATCTGTTTTCATAGCCAAAACTGATGGTACATCTTTCAAACCTCAACAACTTTCAAAACCAAATGTATCATCAACCAATGAACAAGTTTTTATGAAAATAGTTTCTCAAAAACCTTCAAAACAAAATCTTGTTTGGAAAGTAAAATTTCTCACAAATGAAACTGCAACTTCGAGAGACACAATGATTCCTGCTGCTCAGGAAGCTGTTGGTCCCAGAAAAGTTGTTCCGAACCCTCATGTCATTGAGTATGATTATTGGATAGATGAAAGAACCATGGCCTTCTGTTTGTTTCCTATGGAATCTCAGGTCAAACCTTCCAAAACATCTGTTGCTCAAAAGTCACAACCGAAGCCTAAGACTCGTTCCTTGGTCCCAAAACCTAACTCGGAGCCTAAAAAATCCACAACTCATTAATTTTGAAGGAACTCTGTGCTTCGGAGCAAGAAACCACATGGTATATTTTCTTGCTCCATGCACATGACGGGGCAGAAGGACTTTCTGCGAGATCTCATACTTTCACCACATGCTGGCTATGTGAAGTATGTCAAAAACTCCAACTCTTAGATCAGAGGTTATGGCATCTTACAAATGGAAACTTCTCTATTTCAAACGTGGCATATGTAGCTGACTTGAAGCATAATTTGATAAGTGTGGCTCAACTCACTGATGCGAACCGACGAGTTGAATTTTGCAAGAAACACAGCTATGTCATGTCAGAATACCGGAATGAATGTTTAATCAAATCAGATCGCAACAAGAACATGTATCCTCTTGACATCAACATGATCATTGGCAAGCCTCAACTCTACTTACTCTCAAAAGTTGTTCCTGACGTCAGTTGGTTATGGCATATGAGGCTTTGCTCATCTGAACTTTAGACATATGAATGATCTTGTTTCTGGTGAGATGGTAAGAGGTCTGCCACTCCTCAAGTTCGAAAATGATCATTTATGTGCTACATGTGAGTTTGGAAAGCAATCGAAGAAGGGTCATCCCATTATCATTGAAAAATCTATCTCGGAGCCGTTATAACTTCTGCACATTGTTCTGTGTGGACCCTCAACAATAGAGAGTTTGCATCACAAAAAATACATTCTTGTGATTGTGGACAGTGTCACACCCCAAAACCGAAACGGCGGAAACGTTCGGGGGTGGAGGACGTCATTTGTAGTATCACAACAATTGAATAATAGTAATCAAAGTAACCACAACCATTGTATTAATAGTATAAGGTTTACATTAAATTTGAATCATACACGATTGACTCCAAAAGTAGATAACTAGTAAAGACTCGAAGCTACTATGCTCCATCTTGTTGAACCCGGTGCTTGTACCTGTCTACTAATGTCCTGAGAATACAAGTAGGTTTTGAAAGAGTATCAGCATAAAGCTGGTGAGTTCATAAGTGTTATGTTTTAGGAAAAATATTCTTTATTCTTTCGAAAAGTACGCTATGTTTCTCCTGAAAACCTTATATTTTCCGATGTAATGAATGTTACGTAAAAATGAATCTTTGATGTCTGTTGAAAGTGTTTCTCAAGAAAATCCACTATTTTCTTATGAAAAGTATGATTAACCCATTTCTTCTATGACTTGTTAGCTCATACTAGTTATGTATAAACAAATATCGAATAGACAGTCGATTGTGTGGATCTGCCCTAAACCCACAACCAATTAAGGAACAGGGAATGAGGCGGAAAACACACATTCCACAGTCTATCAGGTATTCTTCATACATAACCTGGTTGCATAAACTAAGCAGTCATGGAAATTCTATTGAACGTTCGTTAGTTGAATAATGAACCAATTATTCGTAAAATACCGAGGTTTACTCTGGAAAATCCTATATTTTCCTTAAGTGTACGTTACTTGAATTATCTGTTCCGAATCGTGGTGTACCAGTATCTACAATACTTATGTTGTTTAAGCATTGTTCTGTTTTAAAACCTTTGCATGAAAACCATTGTATAGTAGTCTTATTACATAAATAAAACTAGATGATAACGTGTTGTTATGTATCCCGAAAGTATTGTTAATACCCTCCTGTGATCACTTAGTACATACGAGTTATAGAAATCTAGATCGAACAAACAGTCGATTGAGTGATTCTACCCTAAGCCCACAACCAAACAAGGAACAGGGAATGAGGCGGATTTCACACATCCCACTGTAAGTCAGATGTTAATTTCGTATTACCCTAATGCACATACTAAGTAATCACATAGTTACTAACCATGTTGACTGTTTGTGAGGTATATTATTACGTGAACGAGTCGTTGTTTCACCTGTGAATTCTTATAACCATACTATGGACGATCAACATTATGACGTACTCGTACGTCGTGAATATGACGTTTGTCACCCCAGGCATGCCTGCCTAACTGTAGCTAGCAGTTCAGGTGCGGGATTGTCACTCCCGTATAGATGTATACACAAACTCACACTCTCCCTCCAGGAGACTCTGGTTACAAGGCGTCTCACACTGTAGTTCTCTCAACGAATTCACTAATAATACTATGAAAATCCATTTTGTTATTAACATGAAATCTTATAAAATAATATCTTTTATTTTATAATTCATAAGTTTGTTTCCTTTGTTCTGAAAAACTGTATTTGCAATGTTTATATCTTAACATGTTTATAAAGCTATCCGCAAATCTAGTAGTAACTATGTTCATCATGATTAGTAAGTTCTACGCTCAGTGTATACTAATGATAGGTAAATATAATAAACCAAATTATATTTTTAAACACAAGATTACTTGTGCTTTTACTTGTATCCCCCCCTGAAAACATTAAAAACACGGAATATGTAGGGGTATGAACTCACTGATTGTTGGGTGCAAAGGATTGAACCGGAAGATCCTCAAGTCGACGCGCGTGGCACTTAATGGAATCCTAATATCAAATAAATACATATATGTATCTAAATTAGCGATTTCGTTAGATATAGTGTTAGATAAACACTTGTTTTTGGTTAAGGAATGTTACCGTGACTTGGTTAAATTGAGAAAACAGACTTTTCCCCACGAAAGAGCTGTTTACGGTCGTGAATGGAGTTTACGGTCGACAGACCGTGAATAGGGTTTACGGTCGACAGGCAGTTTACGCTCTATGAAGATTGGTGTGTTTACGGTCGCAACGGGTTTACGGTCTATGAAGATTGACCGTAAACTCAAGAATAAGGGTGCTTATTTTCAACGAACAGGTGTTCCAGAGGCTCCCAAACGGCCCCAAATGGCGATTTCCGGTGTTTTTCGGGTGAAAGGATGGCTTTATGGTGTTTACGGTCAAGAGGTTTAGAGAGAGAAAGTGGGTGTGTCCAGTCAAGAAGGTTCAAATGAGGGTGGGGGTCCAGTATTTATAGGCTGGGGGTTTGGTCGGTGTTGGGGTCCACCTGGCACCGACCGTAAACGGGTTTACGGTCCGACCGTAAACACGTCCTGACCGTGAACTCCGTGATTTTCGAGGATGTTCGAGTTTTTCGTGTGATTTCTGGTTTACTCCGACTCGTATAAATATATATTATTTATTTAAAACATAAAGTCTTTCCCAAACTAAGAAATTTGACGGAATTTAATAAAAACCCAAATTTTATTAACGGAAACTGGGTAAGGATAACGGGAAAAGTTTCGGGTTGTCACAGACGGCTTTACTAGGTTCAACTGGGTCTTCTTCCTAAGGCTCAAGTCAGAAACAGCCTCCAAACTCATCAACTTTATCAAAGGAGTTGCAGTTCTCATCAAACTTCCAGTAAGGCGAATCTGAAGTAACAATGGTTCGGAATTCACAAATTCCACCATTGACAATGGTTTGGAATTCATCAAACTTTTCTGCTCCATACACTCCACAACAAAATGTTGTAGTCGAACGTCGCAATAGAACACTTGTTGAAGCTGCTCGATCCATGCTTAACTTTGCAAATCTTCCACTCTATCTTTGGGCTGAAGCTGTTTCAACTGTAAGCTTTACTCAAAATAGGAGTATCATCAATCGACGCCTCAATAAGACACCGTATGAAGCCATGAACGGTAGGAAGCCAAGTATCTCTTTTCTTCATGTTTTTAGATGTAGATGCTTCATCAAGAACAACCGTGATCAACTTATAAAGTTCCAACCCAAAGCTGATGAAGCTATCTTTCTTGGATACTCTGCTAAATCAAAGGCTTATCGAGTTCTTAATCGGCGAACTCTTGTTCTGGAACAAAGATTTAATGTTACCTTTGATGACAATTTCGTTCCGAATTCTGGCGCAACCCATGTTACAACTCATATCATGGAGTCTGATGCTCCAGCGCCAGGATGTCCGAACCAGCAAACAATCTATGAAGTTAACTTTGAAACCTTGTTCGGACCCTCAGAAATAGCTCTTAATTCGGAATCTCGAACAAGACAAACCTCATCAACGAAGCTCCGGTTTCACAAAATGTTTCAGGTCCGACACCTAGTTTTCCTCCATTTGATTCCAAACCGTTTCAACCTTCTCAGGTTGAGGGGGAGAATGGTCAACCTTCCCTTGAATCAAATGTGGATGGATTCCAAGATGCAGCTGCTGAATTCGACTCTAATCATATCAACAACGATGATGATGCAAATTTCTTCGATTTCCCACCTGACGATGATGTCAACCTATCCGGATCAACAGTTTTGGGGAGCATCAACCACAAGTTCAAACTATTCAGGGGGAGCAACACAACCCCATTATTTATATAGGATCCTCTGCTGCATAAGAGCTCCCGAAACTACATGTTTGGGCTAAGGATCATCCTCCGAACCAAGTTATTGGAAATCCAAATGCTGGTGTACAAACTCGTTCTGCCACAAATGTTCAAAATGAATGCCATTTCTCGGCATTTATCTCATTGGTTGAACCCAAATCCATCAAGGAAGCACTAGAACATGCTGATTGGATTACCGCCATGCAGGAAGAATTGGCAAAATTCGGTAGAAATGAAGTATGGACTCTCATCCCTCCTCCTCAGAATCATCCCATTGTTGGTACTAGATGTGTGTTTCAGAATAAACTAGACGACACAGGAGTCATCATTCAGAATAAAGCAAGATTGGTGGCTAAAGGATTCACACAGATCGAAGGACTTGACTACGATGAGACCTTTGCTCCTGTTGCCCGTCTTGAAGCCATTCGAATCTTTCTTGCTTATGTTGCTCACAATGGCTTTAAGGTTTACCAGATGGACGTCAAAAGTGTTTTTCTAAATGGAGTCTGATGCTCCAGCGCCAGGATGTCCGAACCAGCAAACAATCTATGAAGTTGACTTTGAAACCTTGTTCGGACCCTCAGAAATAGCTCTTAATTCGGAATCTCGAACAAGACAAACCTCATCAACGAAGCTCCGGTTTCACAAAATGTTTCAGGTCCGACACCTAGTTTTCCTCCATTTGATTCCAAACCGTTTCAACCTTCTCAGGTTGAGGGGGAGAATGGTCAACCTTCCCTTGAATCAAATGTGGATGGATTCCAAGATGCAGCTGCTGAATTCGACTCTGATCATATCAACAACGATGATGATGCAAATTTCTTCGATTTCCCACCTGACGATGATGTCAACCTATCCGGATCAACAGTTTTGGGGAGCATCAACCACAAGTTCAAACTATTCAGGGGGAGCAACACAACCCCATTATTTATATAGGATCCTCTGCTGCACAAGAGCTCCTGAAACTACATGTTTGGGCTAAGGATCATCCTCCGAACCAAGTTATTGGAAATCCAAATGCTGGTGTACAAACTCGTTCTGCCACAGATGTTCAAAATGAATGCCATTTCTCGGCATTTATCTCATTGGTTGAACCCAAATCCATCAAGGAAGCACTAGAACATGCTGATTGGATTACCGCCATGCAGGAAGAATTGGGAAAATTCGGTAGAAATGAAGTATGGACTCTCATCCCTCCTCCTCAGAATCATCCCATTGTTGGTACTAGATGTGTGTTTCGGAATAAACTAGACGACACAGGAGTCATCATTCAGAGTAAAGCAAGATTGGTGGCTAAAGGATTCACACAGATCGAAGGACTTGACTACGATGAGACCTTTGCTCCTATTGCCCCTCATGAAGCCATTCGAATCTTTCTTGATTATGTTGCTCACAATGGCTTTAAGGTTTACCAGATGGACGTCAAAAGTGTTTTTCTAAATGGTGAACTTGATACCGAAGTGTATCTCCAATAGCCCCCCCTCCCCCCCGGTTTTGTCAATCTCTCATATCCAAGATATTGCTACAATCTCCGAAAAGCTGTTTATGGCCTCAAGCAAGCTCCCCGCGTCTGGTACGAGACCCTCACCGACTTTCTCAAGCGTTCAGGTTTTCAAAGAGGTATACTCGATCCTACTCTGTTCTGAAGGTCAAATGGAAAACATATCATGCTTGTCCAAACTTATGTTGACGACATCAGTTTTTGATCCACCGATTCATCAATGGTTGCTGACTTTGCTAAGTTAATGGTTAGTCGATTTCAAATGAGCATGAAACGTGAACTAAGCTTCTTCCTAGGTCTCCAAGCTAAACAGATCAATAGAGGAATCTTTATTCACCAAGAAAAGTACATCTCAGAACTTCCCAAGAAATATTCAATGGACACATGTGCCTTGCAAAGGTACCTATGGGTTTCGGACACAAGATCTTTTCGGACCCTTCAACTGTTGCTGTTGATGAAAATAAGTACAGAGGAATGATTGGATCACTACTCTACCTTACAGCAAGTCGTCCGGACATCATGATTTCAACATTTTTGTGTGCCAGATTGCAAGTCAATCCAAAGATGTCTCATCTATTGGTTGTTCAGAAAATATTCTGATACCTCAAAGGTACAAAGAATCTCGGAATCTGGTACCCAGTAAATGAGAGTTTCCTTATTCAAGCATATTCCGATTCAAAATATGGCGGTCTTCAATTGGACAGAAAAAGCACATCTGGTGGCTGTCAATTTTTAGGTGGTCTGAAGATGGGTTATCATAAGGCTTAGGGCCTTTGGAGAATAGTGATCTATACCCATTTAGGTATCGACGATGTAATTGAGGTGATCTGGGAGTTTGGATTGTGCCTTAGAGCCAAGGGGTAAATCGGTAAAGTGGCAGTTCGATCTCTGTATGAACTTTGGATTTTCATTTAGAAGGTTTTGAGGTGAGGATATGTTGATAGATTTGTAGAGCTTCTCGCCACCTTTTTGTGGATATAAAGAACGTCAAAAACGGAGTTGAAACGAAGAAGTTATGGTCGTTTGAAGATTGGAGTAGTTCGGGTGGGTGATCATTGACCAGTTGACCAAGTTCATTTAAGGCTCACGACGTGAGCATGAAGGGCTCACGATGTGAGGAGCGTATGATGCACTAAAACCCTAATTTTCGGGTATTTAAAGGTATGAGATGATTAGGGTTGCTCCTCCTCAGCTTCTTTCACTCCCAAGACCTCTGGAAACCCTAATATCAGCCCCATTGAAGTCCTTGATCATTCTTGGTGTTTTTCAACAGTATTTGGGTCCTTTGAAGCTTATTAAGGAGAAGAAGATCATTGGTGGTGCATTTGTTGACATCTTGGTTGCTTCATCAGCTAGCTGTGGAGCTTTTGGACCTTTGTAAGTCCTCAAGCTCCTGCCTTTCCTTTCCTTGCTTGCTAGATCTAAGTTTCCATGCATTTTATGGCTTGTAATGTTGGTTAGCGTGCATGTAATCCATAAAGTTGGAAACTTTATGGATTATGATGGCATCTTAAGCCTTATAAGTCTCAAATCTGGATTTTGGTCATGGTTTTGGACTCTAAGTTTGAGTCTTGGCCCTTTTTCCTTCATTTTGACCAAGTTGGTGTTTAAGTCATGTATTGGACATATGTGACTGAAAAGCTTCGATTTTTTTGGTCCTTGGGGTCAAGGAAGACCCTCTAGACTGTCCCATGTTAAGGCTTAATGGATTAGGAGCTTAATGCTTATTTTTGGTCAGATCTGGACTGACGACGTGAGGAATGAAGCCTCACGACGTGAGAACGTTATGAGGAAGTTTCCGGACAGTAATCGCGACCTCACGAGGTGAGCATAAGGTGGTCACGATGTGAGTAGCCCCTGAGCAAGTTTTGGACTCTTTGATTGTGGGTTAGCTTGGTATTGGACGTATCCTTTGGTTTGGGCTCATAATGGACTAAGGATTTTAGAGTAATGGACTTCTGATTGGGCTTGCCTTGCTGGGTTTGCCCTAATGGGCCTTGGATGATGACTTAGGCCTAAGTGGGCCCAATGTAGTTAGGGCTTGATTGGGCCCAATGGGAAAAATCATTGGTTTAGAGAAGTAAATGGGATTTAGGGAAAGGCCCATGTAAGGGTTTGGGCCCAATTTGGAAAATTGGGCCATTGATGGGTTTTTATGGATGATATAGTTTTGGGCCTTAGTTATGGTCTTGTTGGGCCAGGGGAAAAATTGTCATTTTAACCCAAGATTTGGATTATGGTTCATGGTTTAGAACTTAGTTGCTAATTGGAAATTGTGTTGGTAATTGTTAGTTTGGGAAAACCATCAGGGCAGTAGCTAGGAAGTTCGGGCAGCGAGCTTCAGCATTTGAGGTGAGTTACCTTCCAGTAGAGGTGGGTCTAACACACCAATGCCGGCCCACCAGTAGGTGATTATGTTTGAGATGATTGTCTTTGTGATAATTGTCTGGGTTGCCAGTATTTGTTATGAGTTACGTGTTAGTATGCTATGATATTATGTGATAGTAGTAGGAGGGGTGGATAGAACCCAATATCGGTTGTAAGGACCGACAAGGTAGGTTGGGCACCCAGATATACCTGACAGTATGTTATACTATGATATTATGTGATAGTGGTAGGAGGGGTGGATAGACCCCAATATCGGTTGTAAGGACCGAGATGGTAGGTTGGGCACCCAGATATGCGTGACAGTATGTGTATACTATGTTATTATATGGTAGTAGTAAGGGGTGAAATAGTCCCCGTAGCCGGTTGAGATAAAGCGGAGGGTAGGTCGGGCACCCCAGAATTGCCTGGTACGGTAGGTCGTGCACCCCATAATTGCCTGGAAGGGTAGGTCGGGCACCCCAGAATTGCCTGGCAATACAGGTCGGGCACCCCAAAATGGCCTGGCAGGGTAGGTCGGGCACCCCAGAATTGCCTGGCAGGGTAGGTCGAGCACCCCAGAATTGCCCGACAGTATGTTTGTTATATGGTATGTGGTATGATGGGGTAACTCACTAAGCTTCATCCTTACGGTTTTTAGTTTTGGTTTCAGGTACTTCGTTTTCAATGCAAAGGAGCCGACGATCGCAGGGCATCACACTATGTTTTCCACACATGAGATCTTTGGGATTACACTCTGATATTGTTTTATGATGACATGTTTTGATTATTGATACACTGGTTTTGACATGGGATAATATTATGAATGTTTTTATACTATTGGTTTTTATAACAACTTTTTTTCAAAGGAAATGTTTGGTCTTGAATTTTGGGATGTTACAAGTTGGTATCATAGCCTTGGTTTGAGGGATTCGGGCACACTCTCGGGTGTGTCTGGACTCAAACTGAGGACTTGGTATGAAAATTTTCAAATGAATTTTTTTAAAAAGAATTTTGAAAAGAACTTGAAAAGAGAAAATGACTTTGAAAAGAACAATGTGTGTGATGCGTGCAATCAGCCGATCTCAAGTAAGTTTTCCCCAAGATACCCATACATGTTATGTTATGATATGATATGATTATGATAATTGCATGCTAGATTAGGGCTAAGGATCTAGGAAGGATGCCTTATATGCCTGTTGTATGTGCTTGTAGACTTGCATGCTATTACTAATCAAACTGTGATAGGATAGCCTGTTTAGGTTATGCCTTATTGTATGAGCCTTAGAAACTCAAGCCAGTATAGATTCCTGAGAAGAGGATAAAATGATTTGATTGGAATATGTTGGTTAGATTTTCCATTGTCTGAATGTTCCTTGCTTTGTGCTTTGTGGGACTCTTAGTAATGTGAGCTAGCTATTAAGTGAATATGCTAAGTCAGATGTGGCACAGGCTGGATAATCTCAGAGTGATAGATTTGACCCTATTGCGCATCTATTGTCTGAGTCCAACCGTTCTAGGGTTGAGTCTTTTACTCGAAGGATTATTTGATCTCTGTTGCATGTGACTATATTCATGAGGTAGCTAGTTGACATTGTTGAGAATCTTTCAGCAGTTGAGGACTGGGTTGCTTTGGGAACCTAGGAAAGCCTAGGATATGCTTCAGTGGGTTAGTAGTGAGGTTTAGTGAGACTTGGGTATATCAGTTTGAGAAGGCGACTTGGAGGACTCGGGATGATTCTTGAGGAAAGTATGGACATGTGTGGAAGGTAGTATTGGGCCCGTACTACTGAAAGCACATGATTGATACACGAATCGGACATAGTCTTGGAGAATCCAGGAAGCCTGTGGGATAAGGATTCTTGGGTATATTCGGATCTCTTGAATGTTAGTTTAGTATAGTGTTGGGCACTCAAGAGTGGGACTCAGATTCTGGTTCCGGCTTAGGAGCAGGGCCTAGGCCAATCGATGCGCGATGGCAGAAGTTCATATCATTGGAGGTTACTCGCAGTGTTTTGGGAATGGACCTCGATGGTCTTTCGTTCATCCGAGGAAGGGATTTTGGAGCCTTCGATGGTCGTCTCGGGGCCTATCGGGCCGAAAATAGTCGCGGGTCAGTAGGGGCTCACCCAGAGCCCAAAGCCTGTGGATCTTTAGAATCTTTCAAGAAAGAGGATCCTATTGTTAGTGTTGGATTAATGTCTAAGTCCATAACTATAATTGGTAAGACTTGACCCGACCCAGCATGGTCCATTTAGGTTGCATGGCATCATGCATTTGGATAGACTATAATGAGAGAAATAACACTTAAGGTTGGTTAATATATTATAAGTTCTAATATATTAATAAGGTTATTTAATTAGTATTGATCAATAATTAATTTGGAATTAATTAAGTGATCAAAAGGAGACTAATTAAATATATGGGCTGATTGTGTATATCATTCATTCTTATATATGTGGGCTTGTGATCCAAGATTTCTTATGTTGGACTAAGTCCATGGGGTGACCCATGGATACTCCATGGAGGTTAAAATCCATCGAGCATAAGGAATGGGTAAAGTTATGAGTTACATGGTGTAACCCTAATAGCCACCATATAAAAGAATCCCATGGCTCAAGAAATCGTGCACTAAGGTGTGAATATGAGGGCTAGACGATTTCAAGGACTGTTCCATTTCTCTCAAGTCATTCCATGTGCATTTGGTGTTGTGTGAACCATTTGAGGTGTCACACTTGGGGCACTAGGCACTCAAGCTTCATGGAGACAAGCTAGTTCAAACAAAGGTATGTATTCTATCCATTTGATTACCCAAGTATCAAGTATTGTATGCTAGATAGGGTAATACCTTGGAAAGTTCATAATTGCATGTATAATAGAGAAAACATAGATCCAAGGTATTTAGGGTTGCATGTACACTTAGGAGTGTTAGAATGCGCAAAACCCATCAGTTAGTTCTTGTCATCGGGATCAGAAGGGCGTTTTGCACCATGGTCTCAGGAGGGTCGAAGTATCTCTGGAGAAGGTGATCAGGATTCCTCCAGATGTTGCGGGTATGTCATCTTCTACTGCTACTAGGTGGATGTTGGGAATTTGTACCACATTGGAATATTGATTGAGTTTGGACAAGTTAGGACTCGGGTCGGTTTTCTGCTATTGTCTGGGTTATCAGGGATTGTTATATGCCATTCTGCATGCCGAACAGTCCATGATGAACCTACAGAGGTACTTACCTTGCGAAGTGGGTTCCGCGTGTACCGTTATCATTCCGGATTCTTGTCGGAATCTATGCAGGAGTGTTATTTGGAGGATATTTGGTCAGGGTTAGAGTGATAGTTCTCTAGTGAATTCAGAGTTCAATGGTTTTATCATTTGTTCGAGTATGGTTGACAATTTCCCTATGGAAGAACGTTGGAGTTCAAGGCACTACCGTTGCTAGGAAAGGACTGGTAGTATGAAGATGGTAGTGTCAGTTGAGGGTGTTAGATGAATAAGTGGTTGTTCATTGGATGTTCAAGAGAATTGTAAATTTTCATGGGCTGTGTTCGGATAGAGTTCAATGGTGCTGCGAGGTTGGAAGTGGGAACAAGGATTCGTCAGCCAGGCTGAAGATCAAGGCCTCCAGTTGTCAGCATGGGAGGTAGATTTAGGTGTCAGACTGGACCAGATTTCAAGAGTACTCTTCAAGATTTCAGAGGATGGACGATCTTAAGGTTTGATTGGTAGTTGATCGTTAGCATTGGTAAGCACAGGTTGTCATCAGCGGATTATTAGAAAGCAAGAAGGACTTGGGAATCCTTAAATTCTCACGTGCCGTGAAGACTTAGTAGAATCTAAGTGGGGGAGAATCGATCAGGTATTCAGGAGCAGAGATTGGTGTGAAACTAGGATGAGTTTCGCATGCCCGATAGGGAGAAAGGCGGCCGAGTGGCCGTCTAGGTTGAGGATTGTGAGTTGGGAGCTCGGAACACGTTCCAACATTTGGTTCATGCTTTTTCATTGGCATCGGATAGTAGGCCTCAGGAAACGGGCCAGGGATTTTAGTCAGGACATGAGTTCAGCTTGGGATATTAGATCGTGTTTATAAGCTCGACTTTGGATATGTTCGGATTTGTAATCAGCGGAAGGACCATGGTCAACGGTTGAGTTAGCATGAAAAGTGTTGTAAGACTACAAGTGTAGCTGTAGCATTCAGAAGGTTGTCAGATAATGATAGAAATGTTGTAAGTCAGCGGGTGTAGCCGTATCATTCACAAGGTTTTCCGATAATGATAGAAGTGTTGTAAGTCTGCGGGTGTAGCCGTAGCATTCACAAGGTTGTCAGATAGCGTTAGAGTGTTGTAAGCCGACAGGGGGTAACCGTAGCTTTCACTAGGTTGATAGATAGATAGTATGGGAGTGATGTTAGATCATGGGATAAACCGTAGCATCCACCAGTTCGGGTACAACAGTGAGGGCGTGGCAAATCCACATATTAGTTTACAATTTTTACCAGATGGGTAAATCTGGTTGAGCCAGAGATACGACCCTAGGAACGCCACTACAATGGACCGAATAAGGTCGTTTGTGGTGCAAGGCTACCTTTTAGTCATGTAGCAAGCACTTTTAGCCTTGAAATTGGTGACGTCAGGACTCGACGTATGGACCCGATCAGTTAGATTGGAAGATTATTGATGGCAACTATTGACAAATGAGGATTTAATATGAAATTCGCATGGGGCAACTGTGTGGGAGTCTTTTGACTCGGCGACCGGGCTGAAATTCGATATTTTAGATGACTGGCGGACGAATTGAGACCAGGGAGGTCTCGGTGGAGCCTGGGAAAGCAGCCAGGAGGCAGCCTGCTATTCCAGGAAGATCAATGTTTCAGGCAGATCAGTGTTTCAGGCAGTTCAGTATTTCAGGAAGTTGAGTGCTTCGGGCAATTCAGTGTTTCGGGCAAAAGTGGTGATTTGAGGATACTTGTGGGTGGGGTTGTTTGTTGATCGAAAGTGCTAAGTCACTTACAGTTGGATTAAATAATCTCAGAGTAATTGATTTGACCCTGTTGTGCAACTCTCATTTGGGTCTAACCGTTGCAGGGATGAATCTTCTACTCGAAGGATTTTTTTATCCTTCTGTCAAGTATAAGAATTCTGCAGTAGGGTTATGGTTAAGGGCTTTGTGTTTTGAAGGTTGCATCAAGATCATCAGAGTTGGAAGTTCTATGGTTGATCAGTTGTTCGATGAGGTTCGAGCATGGTAACATTGCAGTGCAAGCTGTCTGTCGGGGAGATAGACCATTATGGAATTCAGACTTTGGGAAGGCAGAAGTGGTTTACGGAAGCATGAGGTTCGTTTCTTTGGGATGGAAGTTCTTCTCGGTTTCGGTTGACTTGAGAAGGATCTTTTATGCGCAGGATCATCGGTTGCGTTCCTCGGATCAGTAGTTTTGGATATGGGTATTAGTAACGGGTGATTTCGAGGATGAAATCTAATTTAAGTGGGGGCGAGTTGTGACACCCTGTTCCAAATCGCTTTCCTAATTCGAGACTGTGGCCTGAAGATGGGTTATCATAAGGCTTAAGGCCTTTGGAGAAGAGAGATCTAGACCCATTTAGGTACGGACGATGTAATTGAGGTGATCTGGGAGTTTGGATTGTGCCTTAGAGCTAGGGGTAAATCGGTAAAGTGGTAGTTCGATCTCTTTATAATCTTTGGATTTTCGTTTGGAAGGTTTTGAGGTGAGGATAAGTCGATAGATGTGTAGAGCTTCTCGCCACCTTTCTGTGGATATAAAGAACGTCAAAAACGGAGATGAAACGAAGAAGTTATGACCGTTTGAAGATTGGAGTAGTTCGGGTGAGTGATCGTTGACTTGTTGACCAAGTTCATTTAAGGATCACGACGTGAGCATGAAGGGATCACGACGTGAGGAGCGTCTGATGCACTAAAACCCTAATTTTTGGGTATTTAAAGGTATGAGATGATTAGGGTTGCTCCTCCTCAGGGTCTTTCACTCCCAAGACCTCTGGAAACCCTAATATCAGCCTCCAT
The DNA here is from genome assembly GCF_052849685.1 of Lactuca virosa. Lineage (NCBI taxonomy): Eukaryota > Viridiplantae > Streptophyta > Magnoliopsida > Asterales > Asteraceae > Lactuca > Lactuca virosa. The sequence continues at coordinate 188,349,132 of NC_136428.1, read as the reverse complement.
TGAAGTCCTTGATCATTCTTGGTGTTTTTCAACAGTATTTGGGTCCTTTGAAGCTTATTAAGGAGAAGAAGATCATTCGTGGTGCATTTGTTGACATCTTGGTTGCTTCATCAGCTAGCTGTGGAGCTTTTGGTCCTTTGTAAGTCCTCAAGCTCATGCCTTTCCTTTCCTTGCTTGCTAGATCTAAGTTTCCATGCATTTTATGGCTTGTAATGTTACTTAGCGTGCATGTAATCCATAAAGTTGGCAACTTTATGGATTATGATGGCATCTTAAGCCTTATAAGTCTCACATCTGGATTTTGGTCATGGTTTTGGACTCCAAGTTTGAGTCTTGGCCCTTTTTCTTTCATTTTGACCAAGTTGGTGTTTAAGTCATGTCTTGGACATATGTGACTAAAAAGCTTCGATTTTTACGGTCCTTGGGGTCAAGGAAGACCCTCTGAAGGCTTAATGGATTAGGAGCTTAATGCTCATTTTTGGTCAGATTTGGACTGACGACGTGAGGAATGAAGGCTCATGACGTGAGAACATTTTGAGGAAGTGTTTAGACAGTAATCGCGAACTCACGACATGAGCATAAGGTGGTCACGACGTGAGCAGCCCCTGAGCAAGTTTTGGAGTCTTTGATTGTGGGTTAGCTTGGTATTAGACCTATACTTTGCTTTGGGCTCATAATGGACTAACGATTTTAGAGTAATGGACTTCTGATTGGGCTTGCCTTGCTGGGTTTTCCCTAATGGGCCTTAGATGCTGAATTAGGCCTAAGTGGGCCTAATGTAGTTAGGCCTTGATTGGGCCCAACGGGATTGGACCTTTAGGCCATCGGAAAAATCATTGGTTTAGAGAAGTAAATGGGCTTTAGGGAAAGGCCCATGTAAGGGTTTGGGCGCAATTTGGATAATTGGGCCATTGATGGGTTTTTATGGATTATATAGTTTTGGGCCTTAGTTATGGTCTTGTTGGGCCAGGGGAAAAACGGTCATTTTACCCCAAGATTTGGATTATGGTTCATCGTTTAGAACATAGTTGCTAATTGGATATTGTGTTGGTAATTGTTAGTTTGGGAAAACAGTCAGGGCAGCAGCAAGGAAGTTCGGGCAGCGAGCTTCAGCATTCAAGGTGAGTTAACTTCCAGTAGAGGTGGGTCTAACGCACCAATGTCGGCCCACCAGTAGGTGATTATGTTTGAGATGATTGTCTTTGTGATAATTGTATGGTTTGACACTATCTATTATGAGTTACGTGTTAGTATGTTATGATATTATGTGATAGTAGTAGGAGGGATGGATAGACCCCAATATCGGTTGTAAGGACCGACAAGGTAGATTGGGCACCCAGATATACCTGAAATTATGTTATGCTATGATATTATGTGATAGTGGTAGGAGGGGTGGATAGACCCCAATATCGGTTGTAAGGACCGACAGGGTAGGTTGGGCACCCAGATATGCGTGACAGTATGTGTATGCTATGTTATTATATGGTAGTAGTATGGGGTGAAATAGTCCCCGTAGCGGTTGAGATAAACCGAATGGTAGGTCGTGTACCCCAGAATTGCCTGGCAGGGTAGGTCAGGCACCCAAGAATTGCCTGGCAGGGTAGGTCGGACACCCTAGAATGGCCTGGCAGGGTAGGTTGGGCACCCCAAAATTGTCTGGCAGGGTAGGTCGGGCACCCTAGAATTGCCCGACAGTGTGTTTGTTATATGGTATGTGGTATGATGGGGTAACTCACTAAGCTTCGTCCTTATATTTTTTAGTTTTGGTTTCAGGTACTTCGTTTTCAAAGGAAACGAGCCGGCGATCGCAGCGCATCACACTATGTTTTTCGCACATGAGATCTTTAGGATTATACTCTGATATTGTTTTATGATGACATGTTTTGATTATTGACACACTGGTTTTTACATGGGATAATATTATGAATGTTTTTATACTATTGGTTTTTATAACAACTTTTTTTCAAAGGAAATTATTGGTCTTGAATTTTGGGATGTTACAAGTTGGTATCAGAGCCTTGGTTTGAGGGATTCGGGCACACTCTCGAGTGTGTCTAGACTCAAACTAAGGACTTGGTATGAAAATTTCCAAAAGAAAAATCATTTTTTTAAAAGAATTTTGAAAAGAAATTGAAAAGAGAAAAGGACTTTGAAAAGAACAATGTGTGTGATGCGTGCAATCAGCGGAGGTCAAGTAAGTTTTCCCCAAGATACCCATACATGTTATGTTATGATATGATATGATATGATTATGATAATTGCATGCTAGATTAGAGCTAAGGATCTAGGAAGGATGCCTTATATGCCTATTGTATGTGCTTGTCAACTTGCATGCTAGTACTGATCAAATCATGATAAGATAGTCTGTTTAGGTTATGCCTGATTGCATGAGCCTTAGAATCTCAAGCCAGTATAGGTTCCTGATAAGAGGATAGAATGATTTGACTGGAATATGTTGGTTAGGTTTTCCATTGTCTTAATGGTGCTTACTTTGTGCTTTGTGGGACTCTTAGTAATGTGAGCTAGCTATTAAGTGAATATGCTAAGTCATATGTCGCACAGGCTAGATAATCTCAGAGTGATAGATTTGATCCTATTGCGTAGCTCTTGTCTGAGTCCAACCGTTCTAGGGTTGAGTCTTTTACTCGAAGGATTATTTGATCTCTGTTGCATGTGACTATATTCATGAGGTAGCTAGTTGACATTATTGGGAATCTTTCAACAGTTAAGGACTTGGTGGGTTCGGGAACCTAGGAAAGCCTAGGATATGCTTCAGTGGGTTAGTAGTGAGGTTTAGTGAGACGTGGGTATATCAGTTTGAGAAGGAGACTTGGAGGACTCGGGATGATTCTTGAGGAAAGTATGGATAGGTGTGGAAGGTAGTATTGGGCCCGTTTTACTGAAAGAACATGATCAATACTCGAATCGGGGAGAGTCTTGGAGAATCCAGGAAGCATGTGGGATAATGATTCTTGGGTATATTCGGATCTCTTGAATGTTAGTTCAGAATAGTGTTGGGCACTCAAGAGTGGAACTGAGATTCTAGTTCCGACTCAGGAGCAGGGCCTGGGCCAATCGATGCGCGATCGCAAAACTTCATATCATTGGAGGTTACTCCCAGAGTTTTGGGAATGGACCTCGGTGGTCTTTCGTTCATCCGATGAAGGGATTTTGGAGCCTTCGATAGTCGTCTCGGGGCCTATCGGGCCGAAAATAGTCGCGGGGCAGTTCGGGGCTCACCCCGAGCCCAAATCCTGTGGATCCTTAGAATCTTTCAGGAAAGAGGATCCTATTGTTAGTTCTTGTCATCGGGATCAGAAGGGAGTTTTGCACCATGGTCTCAGGAGGGTCGAAGTATCTCTGGAGAAGGTGATCAGGATTCCCGCAGATGTTCCGGGTATGTCATCTTCTACTACTACTAGGTGGATGTCGGGAATTTGTACCACATTGGAATATTGATTGAGTTTGGACAAGTTAGGACTCGGGTCGGTTTTCTGCTATTGTGTGGGTTATCAGGGATTGTTTTATGCCAATCTGCATGCCGAACAGTCCATGATGAACCTACAGAGGGACGTACCTTGCGAAGTAGGTTCCGCGTGTACCGTTATCATTTTGGATTCTTGTCGGAATCTGTGCAGGAGTATTATTTGGAGGATATTTGGTCAGGGTTAGAGCGATAGTTCTCAAGTGAAGTCAGAGTTCAATGGTTCTATCGTTTGTTCGGGTATGGTTGACAATTGCCTATGGAAGAACTTTGGACTGGTAGTATGAAGATGGTGGTGTCAGTTGAGGGTGTTAGATTCATAAGTGGTTGGTCATTGGATGTTCAAGAGAATTGTAATATCGCATGGGTTGTGTTCGTTTAGAGTTTAGTGGTGCTGCGAGGTTGGAAGTGGGAACAAGGATTCGTCAGCCAGCGTGAAGATAAAGGCCTCCAGTTGTCAGCATGGGAGGTGGATTGAGGTGTCAGACTGGACCAGATTTCAAGAGTACTCTTCAAGATTTCAGAGGATGAATGATCTTCAGGTTTGATTGGTAATTGATCGTTAGCATTGGTAAGCAGAGGTTGTCATCAGTGGATTATTAGAAAGCAAGAAGGACTTGGGAATCCTTTAATTCTCACGTGCCGTGAAGACTTAGTAGAATCTAAGTGGGAGAGAATCGATCAGGTATTCAGGAGCAGAGATTGGTGTGAAACTAGGATGAGTTTCGCATCCCCGATAGGGAGAAAGGCGGTCAAGTGGCCGTCTAGGTTGAGGATTGTGAGTTGGGAGTTCAGAACAGGTTCCAACATTTGGTTCATGCTTTTTCATTGGCATCGGATAGCAGGCCTTAGGAAACGGGTCAGGGATTTCAGTTAGGACATGAGTTCAGCTTGGGATATTAGATCGTGTTTATATGCTCGACTTTGGATATGTTCGGATTTGTAATCAGCGGAAGGACCATTGTCAGTGATTGAGTTAGCATGAAAAGTGTTGTAAGACTACACGTGTAGCTGTAGCATTCACAAGGTTGTCAGATAGTGATAGAAGTGTTGTAAGTCAGCGGGTGTAGCCATAGCATTCACAAGGTTTTCAGATAGTGATAGAAGTGTTGTAAGTCTGCGGGTGTAGCCGTAACATTCACAAGGTTGTCGGATAGCGTTAGATTGTTACAAGCCTATGGGGGGTAGCTGTAGCTTTCACTAGGTTGATAGATAGATAGTATGGGAGTGATGTTAGATCATGGGATGAACCGTAGCACGCACCAATTCGGGTACAACCGTGAGGGCGTGGCAAATCCACAGATTAGTTTACAAATTTTCCCAGATGGGTAAATTTGGTTGAGCCAGAGATACGACCCTAGGAACGCCACTACAGTTGAGGGATCAGGGAAGCAATGGACCATATAAGGTCGTTTGTGGTGCAAGGCTACCTTTTAGTCATGTAGCAATCACTTTTAGCCTTGGAAATTGGTGACGTCAGGACTCGATGTATGGACCCGATCAGTTAGATTAGAAGGTTGTTTGAGCTATAGTGGCAAGATAATTGATGGCAACTATTGACAGATGAGGATTTAATATGAAAGTCGCGTGGGGCGACTGTGTGGGAGTCTTTTGACTCCGCGACCGGGCTGAAATTCAGTATTTTAGATGACTGGCGGACAAATTGAGACCAGAGAGGTCTCGGTGGAGCCTGGGAAAGCAGCCTGGAGGCAGCCTGCTATTCCAGGCAGATCAATGTTTTAGGCAGATCAGTGTTTCAGGCAGTTCAGTGTTTCAGGCAGTTCAGTGTTTCAGGCAGTTCAGTGGTTCGGGCAAAAGTGGTGATTTGAGGATACTTATGGGTGGGGTAGTTTGTTGATCGAAAGTGCTAAGTTACTTACACTTGGATTAAATAATCTCAGAGTAATTGATTTGACCCTGTTGCGCAACTCTCGTATGGGTCTAACCGTTGGAGGGATGAATCTTCTACTCGAAGGATTATCTGAGCCTTCTGTCAAGTATAAGAATTCTGCAGTAGGGTTATGGTTAAGGGCTTTGTGTTTCGAAGGTTGCATCAAGATCATCAGAGTTGGAAGTTCTATGGTTGATCAGTTGTTCGATGAGGTTCTAGCATGGTAACATTGCAGTGCAAGCTGTCTGTCAGGGAGACAGACCATTATGGAATTTAGACTTTGGGAATGCAGAAGTGGTTTACGGAAGCTTGAGGTTGGTTTCTTCGGGATGGAAGTTCGTATCAGTTTTGGGTGACTTGAGAAGGATGTTTTATGTGCAGGATCATCGGTTGCGTTCCTCGGATCAGTAGTTTTGGATATGGGTATTAGTAACGGGTGATTTCGAGGATGAAATCTAATTTAAGTGGGGGAGAGTTGTAACGCCCTGTTCCGAATCGCTTTCTTAATTCGAGATTGTGGCCTGAAGATGGGTTATCATAAGGCTTAAGTCCTTTGGAGAAGAGAGATCTAGACCCATTTAGGTATGGACGATGTAATTGAGGTGATCTGGGAGTTTGGATTGTGACTTAGAGCCAAGGTTAAATCGGTAAAGTGGTAGTTCGATCTCTTTATGAATTTTGGATTTTTGTTTGGAAGGTTTTGAGGTGAGGATAATTTGATAGATGTGTAGATCTTCTCGCCACCTTTATGTGGATATAAAGAACGTCAAAAACGGAGTTGAAACGAAGAAGTTATGACCGTTTGAAGATTGGAGTAGTTCGGGTGAGTGATCGTTAACTTGTTAACCAAGGTCATTTAAGGATCACGACGTGAGCATGAAGGGATCACGACATGAGGAGCTTCTGATGCACTAAAACCCTAATTTTTGGTATTTAAAGGTATGAGATGATTAGGGTTGCTCCTCCTCATCCTATTTCACTCCCCAAGACCTCTGGAAACCCTAATCTCAGCCCCCAATGAATTCGTTGATCATTCTTGGTGTTTTTCAACAGTATTTGGGTGCTTTGAAGCTCATTAAGGAGAAGAAGATCATTGGTGGTGCATTTTTTGACATCTTGGTTGCTTCATCAGCTAGTTGTGGAGCTTTTGGACCTTTGTAAGTCCTCAAGCTCTTGCCTTTCCTTTCCTTGCTTGCTAGATCTAATTTTCCATGCATTTTATGGCTTCTAATGTTGGTTAGCATGCATGGAATTCATGAAGTTGGAAACTTTATGGATTATGATGACATCTTAAGCCTTATAAGTCTCAGATCTGGATTTTGGTCATGGTTTTGGACTCCAAGTTTGAGTCTTGGCCCTTTTTCCTTCATTTTGACCAAGTTGGTGTTTAAGTCATGTATTTGACATATGCGATTGAAAAGCTTCAATTTTTTATGGTCCTTGGGGTCAAGGAAGACCCTCTAGACTGTCCCATTTTAAGGCTTAATGGATTCGGAGCTTAATGCTCATTTTTTGTCAGATTTGGACTCCTGATGTGAGGAATGAAGCCTCACGACGTGAGAATGTTTTAAGAAAGTTTCCCGGATAGTAATCGCGACCTCACGACGTGAGCATAAGGTGCTCACGACATGAGCAACCTCTGAGCAAGTTTTGGACTCTTTGATTGTGGGTTAGCTTGGTATTGGACCTATCCTTTGGTTTGGGCTCATAATGGACTAAGGATTTTAGAGTAATGGACTTCTGGTTGGGCTTGCCTTGCTGGGTTTTCCCTAATGGGCCATGGATGATGAATTGGGCCTAAGTGGGCCGAATGTAGTTAGGCCTTGATTGGGACCAATGGGCTTGGACCTTTGGGCCATCGGAAAAATCATTGGTTCAGAGAAGTAAATGGGCTTTAGGGAAAGGCCCATGTAAGGGTTTGGGCCCAATTTGGAAACTTGGGCCATTGATGGGTTTTTATGGATTATATAGTTTTGGGCCTTAGTTATGGTCTTGTTGGGCCAGGGGTAAAATGGTCATTTTACCCCAAGATTTTGATTATGGTTCATGGTTTAGAACTTAGTTGCTAATTGGATATTTTGTTGGTAATTGTTAGTTTGGGAAACCGTCAGGGCAGCAACTAGGGAGTTCGGGTAGCGAGATTCAGCATTCAAGGTTAGTTACCTTCCAGTAGAGGTGGGTCTAAGGCACCAATGTCGGCCCACCAGTAGGTGATTATGTTTGAGATGATTGTCTTTGTGATAATTGTCTAGTTTTCCACTATCTGTTATGAGTTATGTGTTAGTATGCTATGATATTATGTGATAGTAGCAGGAGGGGTGGATAGACCCCAATATCGGTTGTAAGGAGCGACAGGGTAGGTTCGGCACCCAGATATTGTCACAACCCAAAACCGGAACAGCGAAAACATTCTGGGGTGGAGGACGTCATGTACAGTATCATAACAATGCAAAGTATTAAACAAGCAACAACATCATCCATTGCATTAATAGTATAATTTAATACAAGTGTGTTCTTTCATAGTAATAAGACACCAAAAATGAATAATCAAAATAAAAGACGAGTCTTGAACATGCTCCGTCTTCTCAAAACCTGGTCATCGGTACCTGTCTACTGGTGACCTGGGAATACAAGTTATTTTGAAAGAGTTTATCAGCATTAAAGCTAGTGATTTCATAAGTATTTAGTGTCATTGTTTGTATGAAAATGTTTGTAAGTTTGAAGAAAATGTTTGTAACTCTTCAATGTAAATGTTTGCAGTAAACAATTGTATCTCCTAGAAAATCCTATATTTTCTACTAAAAGTAGCCTTCTACCAAGGCATCAAAATGTTCTGTATGTTTGTGTCTTGTAAAAGTGTGTATTTTCCCAAGTATGACTATCATTAACTAAAAATAGTGTATACATTGATGATATGTGAGAAGATCACAAAGTAAATGTAATAGGGAAAATAATGCTTTACCTCAGCATTGACACTGCTGGCTATAAAGTGATAAAATACAGACTCCACGTAGTATTAAATGTACAATACCCCTCGGGGAGTCTTTTTGCCTTTAATCCTTAGTCGGTTAATTAAAGGTTTAAATGTGAACTCGTATGTAACCATGCTGATCGACGACTGAATAACTGATGACCTTCTGGTGTCATAATATAGTGAGGTGGCATTTTGTCACCCCTTGGCCTTATCGGCTGGGACTGTAGCTAGCAGTTGAGGTGTGGGAGTGTCTGTCCCGTATAGATCTATGCACACAATGTCCGCTCTCCCTCCAGGAGACTCTGGTTACAATATGATACAACACTGTCATGTTGTATCCGTAAATAGTATGTCACATTCTGGTTATCGTATTCTAATGTTTGTATAGTATATTCTTATGTATAGTATGGTGTAAGTTTCCTTAGTTTCTCTTCATAGTATGTTCTGTTGTATAGTGTATAATATGTATTGTTTCTCGTTATAGTACTCTCTATCTGTTTCTCTTTTTAGTAAGTATTGTTTCTCATTATAGTATTTGTATATGATAGTATTCTCCTAAACTATACCTATTATAGTTTACTAGAAATTTCTTTAGTTTGAATGAATGAAAGTATGCCTTTGTTATCCAAAGGTATGAACTGATTAATAGTACTTTTATATCTACATATGTATACATAATATATAATTAATATTTAAACGACATTCGGACAAATAACCGATACCCTAAGGCCACATCCAAACAAGGAAAAGGAAATAAAGCGAGTTATCAGTCCTAAGTCCTTTAAACATTACTTATATAACTATACATATATAGACATGCTTTTGACAACATATAAGTTTAAAAAGAAGTTTTGTAAAACATTTGTAGAGTTTAATTAATAAATATTGATGACTTGATGTCAGTTTATAAAATGATTTAAAAGCAATTTGATTGACAAGACAATTTAAAGTATAATAAGTCCCTTGTTTGAAACACAGTTAAAGTATAAGTAATCCTTTGTTTGAAACACATTTAAAGTATAAGAAATCCTTTGTTTGAAACACAGTTAAAGTATAAGAAATCCTTTGTTTGAAACACAGTTATAAATCACATGTGATTGATTATATAACTATATGTTTTCTACTTGTATTCCCCCCCCCATAAAAGCATTTAAAATCATTTAAAAGGTAGATTAAGGGGTATGAACTCACCTGTAGTGAGTGATGCGACTGTAAGATCGGTAAAGATGCCAAGTGTTAAGTGAAGCCTTGAGCACACACACACACAGATCCTAATAAGCATATAATGACCCATATAGGTATATAATTAGTGTTTATAACCACTAATCATGGAATGGAACAACCTTAGGGACTACGAAACACTTGTAATGAAGTGTTACGCCACATAGGGTTGCAAATAAGGGAAGTATGGCCTCACATAGGAGTTTACGGTCCAAGTGGCATGACCATAAGAGTTTACGGTCAAAGTGGTTCACGTTCCTATGTGTTTACGGTTCAATGAGTTTACGGTTCTTGGGTTCACGGTTCAATGACGTTACGGTCATAAGGTTTACGGTTCAAGTGTTCACGGTCTAATGACCTTACGGTCATGGAGTTCACGGTCTAAGAAGATCCAACCGTAAACTCATCAAATCTTGCACAAATGGTGGTTTTCAAGGGCTTCAATCGAAGGCATCGGATTCTAGGGACCATGCTTAGTCTTAGGAAGGGTTTAAGGTGTCTAATGCACCTTCCATTAGAGTTTAAGGAGATACTCTTAGACCGTAAAAACCTTGTTCTTGGTTAAAAATGATGTTTTTCAAGGTGATTAACTAGCGATTCTAGTATATAACAAGCTAAGGGTAGTGTACTTACTTATTAGAAGCTTGTAAGGGTGATTAGGATCCAAGAACACTAGTGTGTGTTCTTGGTGAAATGAAGAACACTTGAAGATCAATCAAAAAGAAGAGATTTCATGGATGAAATAGTGAGTGAATCAAGAAGAAGAGGTGTATTAACTCAAAAAGGGAAGGAAACACTTACATTTTCGGGGATTTGCAAGAAGATCCTATGATACTTGAGAGAGTTTTGGAGATTCTAGGCTTGAAAAGGAAGAAATGATAAAAAAATGATCATGAAATATATATACAGGAGGGAGTTTACGGTCACCCTGACCGTAAACTCAAGGGTCCTGACCGTAAACTCCTTTTGAGGGGGTTTACGGTTTGCTAGATGGTTTGGAACTTTAACTGACAAATCCAAACACTGATTCCTTGGATGTACTAAGCTCAGAATGCTCAAACCGACTCTAAACAGTGCTAAAAGATAGTAACACGAGTCCAACTTTGATATATTTGAACGTTTATACAAGCTAGAAATTTCGGGTTGTCACATCATCCCCCCGTTAGAGAGAATTTCGTCCCGGAATTAGAATTTAAGCAATTAAGTTACAATAACTAAGTGAAAAGATGAGGATATTTCAGTTTCATTTGATCCTCGCGCTCCCAAGTGAATTCAGGTCCTCGCTTGGCGTTCCCGCGAACTCCACTATCGGGATACGGCTTTGCTTCGTTTGCTTGACCTATCGGTCCATGATCTCTACAGGTTCTTCCACGAAGTAGAGGCTCTTGTTGATCTCGATCTCGTCGAGTGGGATTACAAGAGTCTCGTCGGATATGCACATTTTCAAGTTCGAGACGTGGAAAGTAGATTATACGTTACTTAGTTCACGAGGTAGGTTGAGTTTGTAAGCTACAGGGCCGATTCCAGCGAGAATCTCGAAAGGCCCTACATATCTTGGATTGGGCTTCCCACGCTTTCTGAAGCGTATCAAGCCCTTCCAGGGTGAGACTTTCAAAAGGACGCGGTCTCCCACCTGGAATTCCAAAGGTTTCCTTCTCTTGTTTCTCTTCCCGGTCAAAGGCCACTCCCTTCTGGGTCAGCGTAGTGAGCGGTTTTGCGATGCTAGAGATGTTCTAAATGAAACCACGATAGTAGTCAGTGAGGCCTAGAAATTGGCAAATTTCTGTAGGCGTCTTCGGTGCTGACCAGTTCTCAATGGCTTTAATTCTAGAAGGGTCCATGTGGATTCCTTCTTCGCTAACCACGTGACCTAAGAATTCGACTCTACAGATCCAAAATTCGCATTCAGAGAACTTCGCATAGAGTTTCTCCGATCGTAAGGTTCCTAGGACTTGTCGTAGTTGATCACTATGTTCCTCTTTACTTCGAGAGTAGATAAGTATGTCATCGATGAAGACGATGACGAACTGATCCAAGTAAGGACGGCATACCCTATTCATTAAGTCCATGAATACTGTGGCGCATTGGTCAATCCGAATGGCATCACTACAACTCGTATTGTCCATAATGAGTTCGCAAGGCTGTCTTCGGGACATCCTCCTCTAACACTCATAACTGGTGATACCCGGATCTCAGATCTATCTTCGAAAAGTAATTCGCCCCTTGAAGTTGGTCGAACAAATCATCTATGCTAGACAGAGGGTAACGATTCTTAACGGTAAGCTTGTTGAGTTCTCTGTAGTTGATGCACATACGAAACGATCTGTCACTCTTCTTGACGAACAAGACCGGATCTCCCCAGGTTGAGAAGCTTGGTCTAATAAAGCCCTTGTTGAGCAGTTCGTTAAGTTGCCCGGACAGTTCTTGTATCTCTGCAGGTGCTAGATGATAGGGAGATTTGGCTACGGGGGTAGCCCCTGGAACTAAGTCGATTCTGAACTCGACTTGACGTTGCGGAGGTAATCCTGGTAGTCCTTCTGGAAAGATGTCGGGAAAATCGTGTACTACTGGAATGACCCTTTTGTCCTTCATCTCTTGTCTCATATCGACAACATGAGCAAGGAATGCGCGACGTTCCTTTCACAAGTATTTCTGGGCTTGAATACTCGAGATGATAAGAAGGTCCGTTCTTGATTGTCGTCGTAGATAACTAGAGTTTCATTGTTAGGGAGGTTAAGACGAACCGCTTTTTCAAAGCACATGATGTCGGCTCGATGTAGACTCAATCAACTTATACCGATTTTTGACGTCAAAACCTTGGGGTGGATTAGATGTCGTGAGGATCTAAAAGAAAGTATGATTACTCATGAATTAAGGAAAAGGGTAGGTACTTCTGTTCCGCATGCATCTCTTGTCCCGATCGGCGGGAAGGGTATTAGTTTGGCTTCTAAGTTTATTCGCATGGCAGCACGATCACTTGTAGTCTTGAGTAGTCTCTGTCCTGAAGTTCATATTAGAACTCATACTTAGTTCATCAATCACAACCTCGCGTATACGAGTCGTATATAATTAAGATTGAAAAGGCAGTCGAATAAATGATTCTTCTCTAAACTTACATCCAAACAAGGAAAAGAAGTTAAAGCAGAATCATCAATTCTAAGCCTGTAGAACCTTGATTATGTACCACCCTTGCGTATACATTCCTCAGCGATAGATTAACCGTATGGGTGTTCGGATTGAACTTGACGTACTATACGAGTGGTATTCCGAGGAGGTTTGCTGAGGTTACTTCGGGTAGGATACGAAATCTAAGGCACTCTACGCATAAGTACCTCGGAGTTTTGATCCGACGGCAAAGTCAGAAAGTCGATTACGGGGAAAATAATTTTCGCACGAAGCTGGCACCGTGAGGATCGAATTGACGCAGGTCAAATGGTAATGTCGGACTACTCGGAATAACTGGCGTTAGACTAGTTCATAAAGGTGTTACAAAAACACAAGGGTGCAACTTATGAAAGAGTTTCGGTACTTTAGTTTTATCTATGATATTGCTGAAGCAAACAAGGTATACTTTAAAAAGCAAGTACAAGCAGCACAAGAGTCCCTAGAACTGATGGGATCTCGCAGAATGATATGACTCGGGTTGCACTAGTTTTTAACAATTTATAAGTCTAACTTTATCGCTACGGAACGTACCAGTATTTCAACGTGGGTCCGGACTAGTCTCTCCTGCGGCGGTGATACTTAGTATCTTTCCGTCTGTGCCAAAGTTCTTTGTTATCGGGCAATCCTCCTTGAGATCTCCTATCTCACCACATATATGACATATCTGGCTTGTACCAGCGTCGGTGGTGGAAGTGATGTGCAGGGTCGGAGTTATGTGGACACGAGCTTTTTCGTTGTTCCTCCTTTTTGGACAATTCCTTTTATAGTTTCCGGTTTCACTACAACTATAGCAAGCTTGGCTAGCTCCGATGCCAGTGATTTGGGAGGTGGTTCGTGTCGGCGTTCTACAGACACTAGCAGTGTGCCCCTTTCTGTTGCAATCGTTGCATTGCGATTCACGGCAAACTCCGTTATGATGAAAGTTACACTTGTTACACTTTGGGAGTGTTCCCTCATATCGTTTGATCGGTGCTGAACGGGTAGGGGTCGCCACTTGTTGCTGTTGCATGGCAAGTGTTTGAGATCTCTTGCGCTCCTTTTGGGCTTGATGCTTTCGTTTCCTATTCTTAGATTTGTGGCTTTGGGTGTTTGTGGTTGTTATCATTTGATGACTTCCTGGATTGTTACAACGATTCGAATTGTCAACACCGTTTCCACCTTTGTTTGCGTTACCAGCATTGAAGTGGGCTAGGACAGCTGTCACAACAGCTGTTACCGCGGCTTGGAAAGTAGCGGCGTCTATATGCAGGATCGGGCTTTCGTCGTTTGGCTGACTATTTCTGGATGACGACATGATTATGTTATACGATAAGAAAATGAGTTCGTTAGCGATTATGGTCGGTCCTAGATGTATCCTCATCATTCAAGCAAATGTAAAATTTTCGTTTTCTTAAACTGTTCTCGGTGGTTTGACCTACATCCCGATGATGTAGTACTGGTAAAGAGTAAAAGTAAGTTCATAGAATGGTTACAAGACGGTTGTCGTCCAAACTAGGCTATCATTGGTTGATAGATAACATGATCCAACTTTCGAAAAAGAATTGGAAGTGATCTGTGAGTTAAATTACCATAGTTCAAAAATTTTACAAGAGTGAGATTTAGGTAGAATTCTAACGATAGTAGAGTGAAAGTATTTTGAACAAGGATTGTCACAGGGATTAGCCGACTGTCAATGTCATTGATATTTAAGATGTAATAAGTTCAAGAAAAGAAAATGGACTTGGAGTAGGTCTTACATCATATCCGAAGTAGAAAAGTTTTGAACCCAAAAGGAATGAAGGTAGAGCATCTCCTACTGATGGCGAGTATCCCTCGGATGAACCCTCAGTTCAGGCAGCTGACGCTTCACATCAAGTAGGTGTCTTTCGTATACCCTCTGGCGTACTCGGAGCTCTATGACTTTGGCTCGATTCGCAGCAAGCTCTTGCTGCAGGGCCTCGTGGTCTCTCCCAGACCTCTCACGAGCATCTTCAGGATGAGTGGTGCGGATAGTATGCATTCTCGCATTGGCATTAGCTTTCGTGATTCGATGGAGAGCTGTCCTGCCCTGTATTTCGTTTCGGGCAACTCTGCGGACTAGGAATGGAAAGATCTGTCTGCTGCGCCTCCTTCGCTCAGCTCATAAAAGCTTTGGTCACCATTGAATGGCATGGGTTGATTTTGCTCGTGGCTCCATGTTTCCAAGCTTTCCACCTACGGGGGCGTCGGGCCTTGAAAAGCTGGACGAGGGTTAGGATTTGGTATTGGAACCACTGGGGGTAGATTCTCAACCTCTCGCTCAGGATCAAGGTCTTCTGGAAAATCTTCTGCCAGATCATTATCTAGGCGAAATTCAGGTTCTGCTTCTGGTTCTGCGTTCAGCCCCCCTCCATTCTCTTGGTCGGGAAAGTAAGGGTCGTCGGGGTGGTGGAATTTAGCCATTTATCTAGACGAGAAATGAGGGGTATAAGAATCTTAAATCTAATAGGCGTATTACCTAAGATAATTATAAGATGATCCTTACTAGTTACTTCAATACTTGCATAGTGCATACTAGTTACATGGAAATCAAAGCAGGATAGACCTTCGAATAAGTGACCCTAACTCTAAATCCACAACCAAACAAGGAATAGGAAGTAAAGCAAAGATTACAGATTCTAAGTCTATAACACCTTAGTCACATATAACCTTAGCGTATCCACTTAGCAACTATTGACCTACTTCTAAAGACCTTTTTAGTTCTCAAATAAATAATTATAGTAACATAAAATACTCATATAGTATTTTAGGTTTATGTTCTGTTTTAATGTTCTCGTTGTGGTAGTGTTGGTAGGTTTTTTTTTTGACTTGTTGCAACACCACAACTATTATTAGGCACATGCTAGTCACTCCTCTAAAAATATAGTTGATCAGGCTATATCCTCCCAGGTATGTATACTTCGTTAAATATTTTATTATTTAAAAGTATAAACTCTTGATCAGAGTATATTAATCCCGTTGCGTTTATAGTTTGTATATCTTTTATGGGTTGATATACCCGATTCACTATAAACAATGCTCTGATACCAATCTGTCACACCCCAAAACCGGAACAGCGAAAACATTCTGGGGTGGAGGACGTCATGTACAGTATCATAACAATGCAAAGTAGTAAACAAGCAACAACATCATCCATTGCATTAATAGTATAATTTAATACAAGTGTGTTCTTTCATAGTAATAAGACACCAAAAATGAATAATCAAAATAAAAGACGAGTCTTGAACATGCTCCGTCTTCTCAAAACCTGGTCATCGGTACCTGTCTACTGGTGACCTGGGAATACAAGTTATTTTGAAAGAGTTTATCAGCATTAAAGCTGGTGAGTTCATAAGTATTTAGTGTCATTGTTTGTATGAAAATGTTTGTAAGTTTGAAGAAAATGTTTGTAACTCTTCAATGTAAATGTTTGCAGTAAACAATTGTATCTCCTAGAAAATCCTATATTTTCTACTAAAAGTAGCCTTCTACCAAGGCATCAAAATGTTCTGTATGTTTGTGTCTTGTAAAAGTGTGTATTTTCCCAAGTATGACTATCATTAACTAAAAATAGTGTATACATTGATGAATATGTGAGAAGATCACAAAGTAAATGTAATAGGGAAAATAATGCTTTACCTCAGCAGTGACACTGCTGGCTAATTAAAGGTTTAAATGTGAACCCGTATGTAACCATGCTGATCGACGACTGAATAACTGATGACCTTCTGGTGTCAAAATATAGTGAGGTGGCATTTTGTCACCCCTTGGCCTTATCGGCTGGGACTGTAGCTAGCAGTCGAGGTGTGGGAGTGTCTGTCCCGTATAGATCTATGCACACAATGTCCGCTCTCCCTCCAGGAGACTCTGGTTACAATATGATACAACACTGTCCTGTTGTATCCGTAAATAGTATGTCACATTCTGGTTATCGTATTCTAATGTTGGTATAGTATATTCTTATGTATGGTATGGTGTAAGTTTCCTTAGTTTCTCTTCATAGTATGTTCTATTGTATAGTGTATAGTATGTATTGTTTCTCGTTATAGTATTCTCTATCTGTTTCTCTTTTTAGTAAGTATTGTTGCTCATTATAGTATTTGTATATGACAGTATTCTCCTAAACTATACCTATTATAGTTTACTAGAAATTTCTGTAGTTTGAATGAATGAAAGTATGCCTTTGCTATCCAAAGGTATGAACTGATTAATAGTACTTTTATATCTACATATGTATACATAATATATAATTAATATTTAAACGTGATTCGGACAAATAACCGATACCCTAAGGCCACATCCAAAGAAGGAAAAGGAAATAAAGCGAGTTACCAGTCCTAAGTCCTTTAAACATTACTTATATAACTATACATATATAGACATGCTTTTGACAATATATAAGTTTAAAAAGAAGTTTTGTAAAATATTTGAAGAGTTTAATTAATAAATATTGATGACTTGATGTCAGTTTATAGAACGATTTAAAAGCAATTTGATTGACAAGACAATTTAAAGTATAAGAAGTCCCTTGTTTGAAACACAATTAAAGTATAAGTAATCCTTTGTTTGAAACACAGTTAAAGTATAAGAAATCTTTTGTTTGAAACACAGTTAAAATATAAGAAATCCTTTGTTTGAAACACAGTTATAAATCACATGTGATTGATTATATAACTATATGTTTTCTACTTGTATTCCCCCCCCCTATAAAAGGATTTAAAATCATTTAAAAGGTAGATTAAGGGGTATGTGTTGGATATAGTGTCTAAGTCCATAACTTTATTTGGTATGAACTTGACCCGACCCGGCATGGTCCATTTGGGTTGCATGACATTGCAATACTTGGATAGACTAAATGAGAGAATAAGGCACTTATGATTATTAATATATTATAAGTTCTAATATATTAATAATAGTATTATTTAATTAGTATTGATCAAGTATTAATCTAGTATTAATTTGGTGATCAAAGTGAGACTAATTAAATATATAGGGTTGATTATGACAATCATCAATTCTTTTATGGTGGATTAATGATCCATGGTTTATGGGTTTGGTTATAACCATATGGAGCTCCATGGATAGTCCATGGGAGTTACAAACCCATGGGTCAGGAGAAATCAAGAGTCATGACAATTAAGGGCATTCATGTGTAAACCCTAATTATGACACGCTATAAAAGGAACCCTGTAGCATGCAAAATGTGCACTAAGGTTTTCTAGAGAGGGCATAACCGATTTTGAGGCTAAGTGACATTCTCTCAAGTTATTCCAAGTCTTGTGGTGTTGTGTGAAGCATTTGAGGAACAACATTTGGGGTGCTAGGCTCACAAAGTCTTGAAGGAATCCAAGCAACAACAAGGTATGTATTTCTACTAGTTTTTATGTTTTATGTAATCCCCATGCCATGCTAGTTAGGAAATAACCTTGAAAAAGAAATTTGCATGTATATAGAGAAAACATAGATTGAAGGTTATTAGGGTTGCATGTACACTTAGGAAGTGTTAGAATGCTCAAAACCCATCAGTGGTATCAGAGCCTAGGATTGTTTTCTGTATACTTGATGCAAAACTGCTTAAAAATCGAAAAATTCTGCATTCTGACGACTGGACTCGCCGAGTCCATGGGGAGGACTCGCCGAGTCCATGAACAAGTTCATCCTACTCGACGAGTAGAATAATGCACTCGGCGAGTAGGAGCGTGCTGGGCAGTTTTTTTGAGTTTTGTTGCTGGAAATGGATTAAGATCATCATCCCAATCTGTTTTGGACTTGTAAAATCTGTTTTTCAAAATGATAATGATTATGTTAACCCATTTTTGCATGACTTTTATCAATTTTCAAGTATTGTATATAGTTATATGATTTCTTGAAATTGCTTGACATGAATTTGTGTTCTTATGAGTTTTTAGAAGATCATAGGAATTATATGTAACCTCCATGTATGCTTAATTCATGATCTTAATGGAAATGATGGTGTCCATAACTTGTCCTCAAGTTATGGATAACCAAAAGTCACTTCTTTTAATTATGATTAAAGAACTAAAGAGGTTTCATAAAATGAAGAGTCTTCATTTTTATGAACCATTAAAACTCATAAGTTACAAATTGAAGAGACTTGGAATAGTTTCAATTCTTGCCCTCAAGTTTTGGAATTTGAAAATTCTTACACTCTAATACTTTAATTCCAAATTAAACCTTAGATTTTTAAAAAGTTTAAAAATCAACACTTATACTATTATTATAATTTTATTATATAGATATGTATAAGAATATGTCATTCTTACCGTTAGTAGGCCTCATTCACGAAGCCGGTCTATAAGGGGGGTATAAGGTTGTTGCCTATAAAATGGTTACTTAATGGGTGTCCACTCTCACCCACCGCTTCCTTGATCGGTGGAGGGTCGTTAGCCGAACGGGTAGGATACGACTTTAAATACTCGTTAAAAGTATAATGAATTATAAATTAACTATACATTATAAATTCCCAATCTTAGTTACTTTTGGAAAATGTGAAATTGGTGCAAGCCCATAAAATTACACTTTGTACCTTACCAAGTCGTTAGTGGAGCGTGTGTGGTTAACCGGCACACTAACATGAACTAGTAAGAGTGGCAAAGGGTAACTTGACCTTATTATAGATCGGTGGAGCGTGTGTGGTTAACCGGCACATCGATTAGGTAATATTGTTGAGGGTACCAAGTCAATTTGTATGGTTATTCACACCTTGTTTGTGATCCTCGGCATCCCAGTCACAAACTTGAGAGGGCACAATCGAGATTCAAACATGCCATTGTAAAGTTCAATGTATCTCAAAAGATCTAGGAGTTTCAAAACCAATAAAACCTAATAATAAAATATTTCGCTCTTATGGTGGAAATTGGTAAATCGTCATTTACCTACCTTCAAATATTTTATAGTATGGATTACAGCATCCCTCTTCCAACTATAAATAGTTTGTTGGATCCTAGCCTTAATATTTCATTTGGGTGAATTATTAAGGATTCCTAATCTAATGAAACTTGTCTTTCTTTCCTTTCAGATGTCTTCCAACAATGTTTCTGGCACAAACCCAACAGGCTCCTTTTCCCTTATGAACTTGTGTGGTAAGGTCATCTTTGATGGATCCAATTTCAATGAGTGGATCAGAAACATCAGAATGATTACCTGCTATGAGGACAAAGAATATGTCCTCGATAGGGAGCTTAAGGTTGTGAATGAAGCGACTGCTACTCCTGAAGAGTTTGAGGAGTTTGTTGCACATGAAAAAGATGCTACTAAAGTAGCATGCATCATGATGGCCACCATGACTCCTGAACTTCAAAAATCCTATGAAGATTTCTACCCCTATGAGATGCACCTGGATCTGATGGAAAGGTACCATCAGAGCGCGCATCAGGAGAGGTATGAAATCATCTCCTCCATGATAACCGCAAGGATGAAGGATGGTGAACCCATCACCGGTCACTTGCAGAAGATGCAAAGGTTCGTTGACCGGTTGCTGAAGCTAAATGTTGACTTTCCTGAGGAAATGGCGATTGACATCATTCTCCATTCCTTACCTCCAAGTTATGATCAGTTTCGTATGACTTATCATATGAACAAGGAGGAAGTCACACTTAGCAAACTTCAAGGACTCTTAAGGACAGCTGAAAATGGCCTTAAGGGTAAAGCGGTTGCTACTTCTACTCCTTCAACAGCCCCTGTTCTGGCTATTGGGCAGGGAAAGGGTAAGAAGAGGAACAACCCTTCGAAGGGTACCAAGGGTAAGACTCTTGATGGTTCCTCTTCAAGTGGGACAAAGAAAGGTCCCATTACTCTTTCTTCAAACCCAAAGGAAGCACAGTGCTTCTATTGCCAGGATAAGGGACACTTCAAGCGAAGCTGCCCCAAATATCTGCAAGATCTAAAGGATGGGAAGGTTAAACCCACCCATGCAGGTATTTACACAATATTGTCTAACAACTCATATAATGCTAATTCTTGGGTGCTTGATACAGGGTGTGGTATTCACATTTGTACTGATTTGCAGGCACTAAGAAGAAGTGAGCAAGTGGAGCACTGGAAGATAAACTTAGTCATGGGCAACAGGAAAGCATCACCTGTTACCAAGATAGGAGTTTATTCTTTATTGCTTAATAATGGGTTAATGTTAGATTTGAATAAGTGTTGTTACTCGCCCGAAATGGCGAGAAATATTATTTCTTTTCATGGCTTGTACAAACAAGGTTTTTCATTTTCATTTGATAATAAAAATGGTGCTATTAATGTTTATTACAATGATGTATTTTACTTTAAAGCATTACCTTGTAATGGTGTATATGAAGCCGTGAATGTTGTAGACAATCTAGGAAATAATGTGTTGTATATTGATTATTCAGATAGCTTGGATAAAGCATCCTTGTGGCATTGTCGTCTTGGACATGTTAACAAGAAGCGCATAGGCCAACTCCAAAAGGATGGAGTCTTGGAATCATTTGACCTCAAGTCAGATGATAGTTGCGAGTCTTGTTTACTTGGAAAAATGACAAAGTCACCCTTCACAGGTACTTGTGATAGGGGTGAAGGTTTGTTGGACCTTGTACACACGGATGTGTGTGGGCCCTTCAGAGTTGCTACAAGGGATGCTAATCGCTATTATGTGACTTTTACTGATGATTACAGTAGATATGGATATATTTACTTAACCAAGCATAAGTCAGAAACCTTTGAAAAGTTCAAAGAGTTTAAGCAGGAAGTGGAGAATCAATTGGGCAGGAACATCAAGATGCTCCAATCCGATCGGGGAGGAGAGTATCTTAGCATTGAGTTCCTTGACTATCTTAAGGAATGTGGGATTGTCTCACAATTGACACCTCCCAGAACACCACAATTGTTGGATATGGTTCGTTCCATGATGAGTCGAGCTTCGTTAGCAATCTCTTTCTGGGGGTATGCCTTAGAGACTGCCGCCCATATCCTTAATCTAGTCCCTACTAAAAAGGTTGCCAAAACACCTCACGAGATGTGGACTGGGAAAGTTCCCAATTTGGACCACATCAAGATTTGGGGTTGTGAAGCTTTCGTGAGGCGTGAGACTCATGATAAGCTTGAACCTCGAAGTGAGAGGTGTATTTTCATCGGCTACCCACAAAGATCCTTTGGTTACCTCTTCTACAGACCCAGTGATAATGTGGTCTTTGTAGCAAGAAGAGGAGTCTTTCGTGAGAGAGAATTCATAAGCCAAGGGGACAGTGGGAGGCAAATTGACCTTGAAGAGCTTCAAGAGTCAAGTGGTGAAGGAACCTCAAATGCTATCGACCAACCTGAGGAGGAAACTCCTGTTGATCCGATAGATGAGTCTGTACCTCCAAGACGTTCCACTAGGGTGAGGAACACACCTGATTTTTATTATGGTTATCACATCACCACTGAAGGTGATACATTTATTAGTGATAGTACACTAATAGATTTGGATGAACCTAATAATTACAGGGAAGCCGGCAGGCCCTGAGTCTGCTCAATGGAAGGAGGCTATGGACAGCGAGCTTTAGTCCATGTATGACAATCAAGTTTGGAACTTGGTTGAAAATGTACCAGGTCGTAAGACAGTTGGGTGCAAATGGATCTTCAAGAAGAAGACTGACATGGATGGGAAGGTACACACTTACAAAGCACGACTGGTTGCGAAGGGCTTTACTCAAACTACGGGAGTTGACTATGATGAGACCTTCTCACCAATAGCTAAGATTAAGTCTATTAGAGTATTGTTAGCCATAGCTGCATTTCATGATTATGAAATATGGCAAATGGATGTCAAAACCGCTTTCCTTAATGGAAAGTTGGCTGAGGATGTTTACATGGCTCAACCAGAGGGTTTTGTCGATACAAGATACCCTAATAGAGTGTGTAAGCTTGATAAATCCATTTATGGATTGAAACAAGCATCTCGCAGATGGAATCTTTGCTTTGATGAGAAAGTCAAAGAGTTTGGCTTTTCTAGGAGTGAGGATGAGTCTTGTGTGTATGTCAGGGCTAGTGGGAGCATAGTTAGCTTCTTGGTGTTGTATGTGGATGACATACTTCTCATAGGAAACGACGTCCCAACCTTGCAGGAGGTTAAGTCCTGGCTTGGGAAGTGTTTCGCTATGAAGGACCTTGGGGAAGCTGCCTATATCCTAGGGATAAGGATATTGAGAGATAGGAGTAAGAGACTAATTGGACTTAGTCAAAGTACTTACTTGGATAAGGTGCTGAAGAGGTTCAGTATGCAAGATTCCAAGAAAGGAGAATTACCAATCCAGAGTAATGCCAAGCTGAGTAAGACTCAAAGTCCGAGTACAGAGGCTGAGATAGCTGAGATGAGTCATATACCATATGCTTCCGCTGTGGGCTCGATCATGTATGCTATGACTTGTACTCGCCCTGATGTGGCCTTTGCTTTGAGCATGGTCAGTAGATATCAAGGGAACCCTGGCAGGGCACACTGGACAGCGGTCAAGAACATTCTCAAGTATCTGCGGAGGACTAAGGATTGGGTCCTTACCCTCGGAGGCAGTGATGACTTGAGAGTAGAAGGATATAGCGATGCTAGCTTCCAGACTGATAGGGATAATTTCCGCTCTCAGTCAGGCTGGGTCTTTATCCTAAATTGAGGGGCAATTACTTGCAAAAGTTCCAAGCAGGCGACAGTAGCTGATTCTACTTGTGAATCAGAGTACATAGCAGCAAGTGAAGCAGCTAAGGAGGCGATATGGCTAAAGAACTTCATCGGAGACCTTGGAGTTGTACCAACTATAAAAGAGCCAATGGAAATTTTCTGTGACAATGAAAGTGCTGTTGCTATGGCTAAGGAACCGAGAGATCACGGGAGATCTAGACACATTGATAGAAAATACCATTTCATCAGACATCGAATAGAAGAAGGACTCCTCGTGGCTAAGAGGGTATCATCAGATGAGAACCCGTCAGATCCCCTCACGAAGGGACTGAGCAGGGTTAAGCATTTACAGCATGCGAGGCGCATTGGGGTGAAGGATGATATTAGTTTCAATAATTAGATTCCTGAAACTTGTAAAATGTAATTAACATTTGATGATAAATAAAAGTTGTTATTTATTTATGAGTAAGGTGTTACTATCTTGTGTTGATTGTTTACTATGTTTCAATTTTGCATGTTTTTACTTCCAGAATAATTATGTTATTATTCAAACCATCCACAGTCAGTCAAACTTTGGAAGTAAGTATTGATTTAAGACTGTCATGAATTTGGCTTGTATGATTTGTCTAAAAGTGCTTTGGACAATGCAATGGTTGCTACAACATTCATGACTACTCATAAGGGCTGAGTATTGGATCCAACCCACGCTCACTTGAATCACTTCATGGAATTTATCTCGAGTGATCGTGAGACGGTAATATCATATAAATCTTCAAACCTAGAGATATGAGTTGTTGACTATGAGTTGGTTATTCATTGATTGCACGAAAGCGCATTGGTAACTCGATGTCATAAAACGTGCCTTTGTGAATAATTCAACAAGTAGTTAGTACAAGCATATCAGTCGAAGTTTATCTGTTCCTTCTAGAAATAGAAGCGATATCTGGGCCCCTCAATGATTTGGTTTTGACCTATGTACCGGGCCCGGTCAGAACCTAATTGATGTGTTCAATTTAGTTCTATGTCGAAACAAATCAGAGATCGAGAAACAAATGCTGGACAATAAGTAAGACCATGTTCCATGTGTTTGTCCGGCTGATATCATGAGAACAGAGGATTATATGATCAGTTATCTTAAATGGCGTATCATCAGCATCTCAGTTCCGAGAGACTTTGAAAGAGCTACGATTGCTAGTCGGATTTTGAAGTCATATTTGCAAATATAGTTATTAGACTTATCCAAGTGGGAGACTGTTGGATATAGTGTCTAAGTCCATAACTTTATTTGGTATGAACTTGACCCGACCCGACATGGTCCATTTGGGTTGCATGACATTGCAATACTTGGATAGACTAAATGAGAGAATAAGGCACTTATGATTATTAATATATTATAAGTTCTAATATATTAATAATAGTATTATTTAATTAGTATTGATCAAGTATTAATCTAGTATTAATTTGGTGATCAAAGTGAGACTAATTAAATATATAGGGTTGATTATGACAATCATCAATTCTTTTATGGTGGATTAATGATCCATGGTTTATGGGTTTGGTTATAACCATATGGAGCTCCATGGATAGTCCATGGGAGTTACAAACCCATGGGTCATGAGAAATCAAGAGTCATGACAATTAAGGGCATTCATGTGTAAACCCTAATTATGACACACTATAAAAGGAACCCTATAGCATGCAAAATGTGCACTAAGGTTTTCTAGAGAGGGCATAACCGATTTTGAGGCTAAGTGACATTCTGTCAAGTTATTCCAAGTCTTGTGGTGTTGTGTGAAGCATTTGAGGCACAACATTTGGGGTGCTAGGCTCACAAAGTCTTGAAGGAATCCAAGCAACAACAAGGTATGTATTTCTACTAGTTTTTATGTTTTATGTAATACCCATGCCATGCTAGTTAGGAAATAACCTTGAAAAAGAAATTTGCATGTATATAGAGAAAACATAGATTCAAGGTTATTAGGGTTGCATGTACACTTAGGAAGTGTTAGAATGCTCAAAACCCATCCGTATGAACTCACCTGTAGTGAGTGATGCGACTGTAAGATCGGTAAAGATGCCAAGTGTCAAGTGAAGGCTTGAGCACACACACATAGATCCTAATAAGAATATAATAACCCATATAGGTATATAATTAGTGTTTATAAGCACTAATCATGAAATGGAACAACCATAGGGACTAGGAAACACTTGTAATGAAGTGTTACACCACATAGGGTTGCATATAAGGGAAGTATGACCTCACATAGGAGTTTACGGTCCAAGTGGCATGACCATAAGAGTTTACGGTCAAAGTGGTTCACGGTCCTATGCGTTTACGGTTCAATGGGTTTACGGTTCTTGGGTTCACGGTTCAATGACCTTATGGTCATAAGGTTTACGGTTCAAGTGTTCACGGTCCATGTGTTCACGGTCTAATGACCTTACGGTCATGGAATTCACGATCTAAGAAGATCCAACCGTAAACTCATCAAATCTTGCACAAATGGTGGTTTTCAAGGGCTTCAATCGAAGTCTTCAGATTCTAGCGACCATGCTTAGCCTTAGGAAGGGTTTAAGGTCTCTAATGCTGTCACACCCCAAAACAGGAACGGCGGAAATGTTCTGGGGTGGAGGACGTCATGTACAGTATCATAACAATGCAAAGTAGTAAACAAGCAACAACATCATCCATTGCATTAATAGTATAATTTAATACAAGTGTGTTCTTTCATAGTAATTAGACACAAAAAATGAATAATCAAAATAAAAGACGAGTCTTGAACATGCTCCGTCTTCTCAAAACCTGGTCATCGGTACCTGTCTACTGGTGACCTGGGAATACAAGTTATTTTGAACGAGTTTGTCAGCATTAAAGTTGGTGAGTTCATAAGTATTTAGTGTCATTGTTTGTATGAAAATGTTTGTAAGTTTGAAGAAAATGTATGTAACTGTTCAATGTAAATGTTTGTAGTAAATAATTCTATCTCCTAGAAAATCCTATATTTTCTACTAAAAGTAGCCTTCTACCAAGGCATCAAAATGTTCTGTATGTTTGTTTCTTGTAAAAGTGTGTATTTTCCCAAGTATGACTATCATTAACTAAAAATAGTGTATACATTGATGAATAAGTGAGAAGATCACAAAGTAAATGTAATAGGGAAAATAATGCTTTACCTCAGCAGTGACACTGCTGGCTATAAAGTGATAGAATACAGACTCCAGGTAGCATTAAATGTACAATACCCCTCGGGGAGTCTTTTTGCCTTTAATCCTTAGTCGGTTAATTAAAGGTTTAAATGTGAACCCGTATGTAACCATGCTGATCGACGACTGAATAACTGATGACCTTCTGGTGTCATAATATAGTGAGGTGGCATTTTCTCACCCCTTGGCCTTATCGGCTGGGACTGTAGCTAGCAGTCGGGGTGTGGGAGTGTGTGTCCCGTATAGATCTATGCACATAATGCCCGCTCTCCCTCCAGGAGACTCTGGTTACAATTGTTGGAGATAGTGTCTAAGTCCATAACTATACTTGGTATGTACTTGACCCGACCCGACATGGTCCATTTGGGTTGCACTTCACCCGAACAATTTATGGATAATCTTCTGAGAATAGTATAAGTTATGATTTATTAATATATTATAAGTTCTAATATATTAATATAAAATCATATTATGTAATTAGTGTTGATCTATAATTAATTTAGAATTAATTTAGAGATCAAAAGTATGACTAATTAAATATGGACTCTTGTATTTATATAGTGTGGGCTAATGCTTATTTGGAATGGGCTAGGCTTGCATGGAAAGTCCATGGATACTCCATGGAGCTTTAACCCATGGATCTCATGGAAATGAAAAGACATGGGTATTAGGGTTTACATGGATGTAACCCTAATCCACCACACTATATAAAGGAGGCTTTGGTTCTTGAAATCACACTAGTTGTGGTGAGTAAAGTAAGAGGGCCGATTTCACGAAAGGTGATTACTATTCTCTCAAGTTTCCAAGTTTGTGGTGATTTGTGACTTCCATTTGAGGCATCCACATTATTGGTGCTAGGCTCTCAAACTCCAAGCAATCAACTACTACTACTACAAGGTAAGTAATTCTACTAGTTTTATTTGATTCAAATACCCCATGCCATGCTAGTTAGGATAAGAACCTTGGAAAAATAATTATTTGCATGTATCTTAGTCAAACATAGATCCAAGGTTTCTAGGGTTGCATGTACACCATAGGAGTGTTAGAATGCTGAAAACCCATCAGTGGTATCAGAGCCTGGTTTGTTTATTTGATACTTGATGCAAAAAAAAAAAACTTGAAAATCGAAGTTTTGTTCAAAAGCTCGTATCAAAATTTCAAGTTTTGTATATGTACTTACGATTCTTGAAATTTTTGATATGAACATTCATAAACATATGAGTTTGGAAGATCATAGAAATTATGTTCTAATAATTGATTAGATTAATTCTTGATCTTTATGTGTTTTAATGGAGTCCATAACTAGTTCTTAAGTTATGGATAACCAAAAGTCTTCATTTTAATATTCAATTAAATTCATAAGTTATAAGAAATGAAAAGTTTTGAAAGTTTACAAAACTTGCCCTCAAGTTTTGGAACAAGTAAAGTTATGATTAAAACTTTAGTTCCAACCCTTAGAATTTTAAAAGTTAAAATTCAACCCTTATACTTTATAATATTATAAGTTAATAATATATATATGTATAAGAGCAAGTCGTCTTACCGCTAGTACGCCTCATTCACGAAGCCGGTCTAAAAGGGGGGTATAAGGTTGTTGCCTATAAAATGGCAACTTAATGGGTGTCCACTCTCACCCACCGCTTCCTTGATCGGTGGAGGGTCGTTAGCCGAACGGGTAGGACAAGGACTTATAAATTCTCATTAAAAGTATAATGATAATACTAAAGTAACTAAACCTTACTAAATTCCCAATCTTGGTTATTTTAGGAAAATGTGAATAAGGTGCTAATCCATGAAATTACACTTTACACTTTGTTTAAGTCCTTAGTGGAGCGTGTGTGGTTAACCGGCACACTAACTTGAACTTAACAAGGTAGGTAAAGGGTGACTTAATGTTTATCATAGTATCGATGGAGCGTGTGTGGTTAACCGGCACATCGATTAAGGGGTAATACATTAAGGGTACCAAGTAATTTGCATGGTTACTTCATACCTTGTTTTGTGATCCTCGACATCCCAGTCACAAAATTTGAAGGGCACACTCGAGATTGAAACATGCCATTGAAGAAAGTTCAATGAATCTCAAAGAATCTAGGAGTTTCTAAACCAATTAAAACCTAATTAAATATTTCGTTTTTCATGGTGGAAATTGGTGAATCGTCATTCACCTACCTTCAAATATCATATAGCTTAGATTACGACATCCCTCTTCTAAGCTATAAAATATTGTGTTGGGTCCTAGCCTTCATATTACATTTGGGTGTTTTGTTAAGGACTATCTCTATATCTAATATAATCTATTCCCTCTTCTTTTCAGATGTCTTCCAATAACAATGCTTCTGGCTCAAACCCTACTAGCTCCTTCTTTCTCATGAATCTTTGTGGGAGAGTCATCTTTGATGGGTCCAACTTTACAGATTGGATCAGAAACATCAGGATGGTCACTCGGTATGAGAACAAAGAATATGTTCTCGACAAGGAGCTGAAGGTACCCGAGCCAACTGCTACTCCTGAAGAGCTTGCTGAATATGAGGTACATGAAAGAGATGCTACAATAGTGGTATGCATCATGATGGCCACCATGACAGCCGAGCTCCAAAAGTCCTATGAGGACTATTATCCTTTTGAGATGCACCAGGACTTGATGGACCGCTACCATCAAAGTGCTCGTCAAGAGCGATATGAAATAATCTCCTCCATGATAACAACCAGAATGAAGGATGGTGAACCCATCACGGGCCACATGCAGAAAATGTAAAGGTATGTGGACCGTTTACTGAAGCTGAATGTGAACTTCCCTGAGGAGTTAGCAATCGACATCATTTTGCACTCCTTGCCATCGTGTTATGATCAATTCCCCATGACATATCACATGAACAAGGAAGAAGTCACCCTCAGCAAACTTCAAGGACTCTTGAAGACCGCCGAAAGTGGTCTAAAGGGTAAGTCGGTTGTTACTACTCCTACTCCTACTCCAACTGCGGCCAATGTCTTGGCAATCGGGCATGGCAAAGGGAAGAAGAGAAAGAACCCTTCTAAGGGTACCAAGGGTAAGACCCTTGAAGGCTCCTCTTCAAGCAAAACCAAGAAAGGTTTTGTTACTCCTTCTGCTAACCCTAATGAGGCTGAATGCTTCTATTGCCATGAAAAGTCGCACTGGAAGCGAAACTGCCCAAAGTACCAGCAAGATTTGAAGGATGGGAAAGTAAAACCCAACCATGCAGGTATATACACTATATTGTCTAATAACTCACCTCATTCTAAGTGTTAGGTCCTTGATACAGGTTGTGGTATTCACATATGTTGTGATTTGCAGGGACTAAAAAGAAGTGAGAATGTGGAGCAGGGAAAGATAAACTTGATCATGGGAAACAGGAAAGCTTCACCTGTCACCAAGATAGGAGTTTATTTCTTAGTGCTAAATAATGGGTTTACATTAGATTTGAATAAATGTTATTATTCGCCAGAAATGGCAAGAAATGTTATTTCCTTTCATGCATTGTATAAACAAGGTTTTACCTTTTATTTTGATAATAATAATGGTAGTATTGATGCTTTCTTTAATAATGTTCTTTATTGTAAAGCAGTACCTTGTGATAGCGTGTATGAAACTGTATCTGTTGTAGATAATCTAGGAAATAATGTATTGTGTATTAACTCTTCCACTAGCTTAGATAAAGCATCCTTATGCCATTTTCGTCTTGGACATGTAAGCAAGAAACGCATAGGCCAACTCCAAAAGGATGGAGTCTTGGAGTCATTTGACCTAAAGTCAGATGATAGTTGTGAATCTTGTTTGCTTGGTAAAATGACAAAGTCACCTTTTACTGGCACTTGTGCTAGGGGTAAAGGTTTGTTGGACCTCATACACACGGATGTGTGTGGACCCTTCAGAACCGCCACAAGAGATGCTAATCGGTTCTATGTGACTTTTACTGATGATTTTAGTAGATATGGATATGTCTACCTAATCAAGCATAAGTCAGAAACCTTTGAGAGATTCAAAGAGTTTAAGCAAGAAGTGGAGAATCAGTTGGGCAGGAACATTAAGATGATTCGATCTGATCGTGGTGGTGAGTATCTTAGTACTGAGTTCCTTGACCATCTTAAGGAATGTGGGATTGTCTCACAATTGAGACCTCCTAGGACACCACAGTTGAATGGTGTAGCTGAGAGGCCCAATCGGACCTTGTTGGACATGGTTCGTTCCATGATGAGTCGAGCTTCGCTACCAATCTCATTTTGGGGGTATGCCTTAGAGACTGCCGCCCATATCCTTAATCTAGTCCCTACAAAGAAGGTTGCCAAAACACCTCACGAGTTGTGGACTGGAAAAGTTCCCAATCTAGACCACATCAAGATTTGGGGTTGCGAGGCTTTCGTGAGACAAGAGACTCACGATGAGCTCGAACCCGGAAGCGAAAGGTGTATTTTCATCGGCTACCCACATAAATCCTTTGGTTACATTTTCTACAGACCCAGTGATAATGTGGTCTTTGTAGCAAGAAGAGGATTCTTTCGAGAGAGAGAGAATTCATGAGCCAAGGAGACAGTGGGAGGCAAATTGACCTTGAGGAAATTCAAGAGTCAAGTGGTGAAGGAACCTCAAACCCTAGCCCTAAACCTGAGGGGAAAACTCCTGTTGAGCCGACTGAAGAATCTATACCTCTGAGGCGTTCCACCAGAGTTAGGAATGCACCTGAGCATTATTATGGTTTTCATATTACTGCAGAAGGTGAGACACTTATCAGTGATAATACACTGGTAAATCTGGATGAGCCTAACAGCTATACGGAAGCCATGGCAGGCCCTGAGGCTGCTAAATGGAAAGAGGCTATGGATAGCGAGATACAGTCCATGTATGACAATCAAGTTTGGAACTTGGTTGTAATGTACACACTTATAAGGCACGACTGGTTGCAAAGGGTTATTCTCAAACTCCGGGAGTTGATTATGATGAGACCTTTTCACCAGTGGCCAAGATTAAGTCTATTAGGGTTCTACTAGCCATTGCTGCATTTCATGATTATGAAATATGGCAAATGGATGTCAAAACCGCTTTCCTTAATGGAAAGTTGGCTGAAGATGTTTACATGGTTCAGCCATAGGGTTTTGTCAGTACAGAGTACCCCAGTAGAGTGTATAAGCTCGAGAAATCCATTTATGGATTAAAACAGGCACCTCGCAGATGGAATCTTTGCTTTGATGAGAAAGTCAAAGAATTTGGCTTTTCAAGGAGTGAAGATGAATCTTGTGTCTATATCAAGGCTAGTGGGAGTATAGTCAGCTTTTTGGTACTGTATGTGGATGACATACTACTCATAGGAAATGACATCCCAACCCTGCAGGAAGTAAAGTCTTGGCTTGGGAAGTGTTTCGCTATGAAGGACCTTGGAGAAGCTGCCTATATCCTAGGGATAAGGATTTTGAGAAACAGGAGTAAAAGACTAATTAGACTTAGTCAAAGCACCTATGTGGACAAAGTGTTGAAAAGGTTCAACATGCATAACTCCAAGAAAGGAGAGTTACCCATCCAGAGTAACGCCAGATTGAGTAAGACACAAAGCCCTAGTACTGAGGCTGAGATAGCAGAAATGAGTCGAATACCTTATGCTTCAGCTGTAGGATCGATCATGTACGCTATGACAACTCGACCTGATGTAGCCTTTGCTTTGAGCATGGTTAGCAGGTATCAGGGGAACCCTGGCAAGGCACACTGGACTACGGTAAAGAATATCCTCAAGTACCTACGGAGGACTAACGACTGGGTCCTTACCCTCGGCGGCAGTGAGGACTTGAGAGTTGTAGGGTACAGTGATGCTAGCTTTCAGACTGACAGGGATAATTTCCGCTCTCAGTCGGGCTGGGTCTTTACACTAAACGGAGGGGCAATTACTTGGAAAAGTTCCAAGCAGGAGACAGTGACTGATTCCACTTGTGAATCAGAATATATAGCAGCAAGCGAGGTAGCAAAGGAGGCTATATGGCTAAAGAACTTCATCGGAGACCTTGGAGTTGTACCAGCTATAAAGGAGCCAATGGAGATTTTCTGTGACAGCAATAGTGCGGTTGCCTTAGCCAAGGAACCAAGAGATCATGGGAGATCCAGACATATTGACAGAAAATATCACTTCATCAGACATCGAATAGAAGAAGGAATCCTCGTGGCAAAGAGGGTATCATCGGATGAGAACCCAGCAGATCCCCTCACGAAGGGACTGACTCGGACTAAGCATCTCCAGCATGCTCGGAGCATAGGGCTGAAGGATGATATTAGTTTTAGTAGTTAGATAATCTTGAAATTTGTAAAATGTAATTGACATTTGATGATAAATAAAAGCTGTTATTTATGAGTAAAGTGTTGCTATCTCTTGTCAATCGTTTACTATTATTTCTTTTTGCATGTTTTGACTTCCAGAATAATTATGTTATGGTTTATATCATATTATTCAAACTCACCACAGTCGGTCATATGTTGGAAGTAGATATGAATCAAGACTGTCATTGGTTGGCTTGTAGAGGTCTAAGATGTAAGACAAAGCGGGGCTACAGCACTCATGAGTTCTCATAAGTTCTGAGTATTGGATTCAACCCACGCTCACTTGTATCACTTCATGGAATTTATCTCGAGTGATCGTGAGACGGTAATATCATATAAGTCTTCAAACCTAGATATATGATTTGTCGCATATGAGTTGGTTATGCATTGATTGCACGAAAACGCATTGGTAACTCGATGTTATAAACCGTGCCTTTGTGTGTAGTTCAACAAGTAGTAGAGCAAACATATGAGTCGAAGTTTATCTGTTCCTTCTAGGATTAGAAGCGATATCTGGGCCCCTCGATGATTTTGTTTTGACCTATGTACCGGGCCCGGTCAGAACTAAATTGATGTGTTCAGTTAAGTTCTATGTCAAACAAATCGGAAATCGGGAAACAAATGTTGGACAATAAGCAAGACCATGTTCCATGTATTTTTCCGGCTGATATATAGAACAGAGGATTATATGATCACTTATCTAAAATGGCGCTTCATAGTTCAACAGAGTTTAAAGAGCTACGATTGCTGATCGGTTCCTGAAGTCATACTTGCAACTATAGTTATTAGACTTATCCAAGTGGGAGACTGTTGGAGATAATGTCTAAGTCCATAACTATATTTGGTATGTACTTGACCCGACCCGGCATGGTCCATTTGGGTTGCACTTCACCCGAACAATTTACGGATAATCTTTTGAGAATAGTATAAGTTATGATTTATTAATATATTATAAGTTCTAATATATTAATTTAAAATCATATTATTTAATTAGTGTTGATCTATAATTAATTTAGAATTAATTTAGAGATCAAAAGTATGACTAATTAAATATGGGCTCTTGTATTTATATAGTGTGGGCTAATGCTTATTTGGAATGGGCTAGGCTTGCATGGAAAGTCCATGGATACTCCATGGAGCTTTAACCCATGGATCTCATGGAAATGAAAAGACATGGGTATTAGGGTTTACGTGGATGTAACCCTAATCCACCACACTATATAAAGGAGGCTTTGGTTCTTGAAATCACACTAGTTGTGGTGAGTAAAGTAAGAGGGCCGATTTCAAGAAAGGTGATTACTATTCTCTCAAGTTTCCAAGTTTGTGGTGATTTGTGACTTCCATTTGAGGCATCCACATTATTGGTGCTAGGCTCTCAAACTCCAAGCAATCAACTACTACTACAAGGTAAGTAATTCTACTAGTTTTATTTGATTCAAGTACCCCATGCCATGCTAGTTAGGATAAGAACCTTGGAAAAATAATTATTTGCATGTATCTTAGTCAAACATAGATCCAAGGTTTCTAGGGTTGCATGTACACCATAGGAGTGTTAGAATGCTAAAAACCCATCAACAATATGATACAACACTGTCCTGTTGTATCCGTAAATAGTATGTCACATTCTGGTTATCGTATTCTAATGTTTGTATAGTATATTCTTATGTATAGTATGATGTAAGTTTCCTTAGTTTCTCTTCATAGTATGTTCTATTGTATAGTGTATAGTATGTATTGTTTCTCGTTATAGTACTCTCTATCTGTTTCTCTTTTTAGTAAGTATTGTTTCTCTTTAAAGTATTTGTATATGATAGTATTCTCCTAAACTATACCTATTATAGTTTACTAGAAATTTCTGTAGTTTGAATGAATGAAAGTATGCCTTTGCTATCCAAAGGTATGAACTGATTAATAGTACTTTTATATCTACATATGTATACATAATATATAATTAATATTTAAACGACATTCAGACAAATAACCGATACCCTAAGCCCACATCCAAACAAGGAAAAGGAAATAAAGCGAGTTATCAGTCCTAAGTCCTTTAAACGTTACTTATATAACTATACATATATAGACATGCTTTTGACAACATATAAGTTTAAAAAGAAGTTTTGTAAGACATTTGAAGAGTTTAATTAATAAATATTGATGACTTGATGTCAGTTTATAAAAAGATTTAAAAGCAATTTGATTGACAAGACAATTTAAAGTATAAGAAGTCCCTTGTTTGAAACACTATTAAAGTATAAGTAATCCTTTGTTTGAAACACAGTTAAAGTATAAGAAATCCTTTGTTTGAAACACAGTTAAAGTATAAGAAATCCTTTGTTTAAAACACAGTTATAAATCACATGTGATTGATTATATAACTATATGTTTTCTACTTGTATTCCCCCCATAAAAGCATTTAAAATCATTTAAAAGGTAGATTAAGGGGTATGAACTCACCTGTAGTGAGTAATGCGACTGTAAGATCGGTAAAGATGCCAAGTGTCAAGTGAAGCCTTGAGCACACACAAACGGATCCTAATAAGCATATAATGAACCATATAGGTATATAATTAGTGTTTATAACCACTAATCATGAAATGGAACAACCTTAGGGACTAGGAAACACTTGTAATGAAGTGTTACACCATATAGGGTTGCATATAAGGGAAGTATGGCCTCACATAGGAGTTTACGGTCCAAGTGGCATGACCATAAGAGTTTACGGTGAAAGTGGTTCACGGTCCTATGTGTTTACGGTTCAATGGGTTTACGGTTCTTGGGTTCACGGTTCAATGACCTTACGGTCATAAGGTTTACGGTTCAAGTGTTCACGGTCTAATGACCTTACGGTCATGGAGTTCACGGTCTAAGAAGATCCAACCGTAAACTCATCAAATCTTGCACAAATGGTGGTTTTCAAGGGCTTCAATCGAAGGCATCGAATTCTAGGGACCATGCTTAGTCTTAGGAAGGGTTTAAGGTCTCTAATGCACCTTCCATTCGAGTTTACGGTCTAAGGAGATACTCTTAGACCGTAAAAACCTTGTTCTTGGCTAAAAATGATGTTTTTTAAGGTGATTAACTAGCGATTCTAGTATATAACAAGCTAAGGGTAGTGTACTTACTTATTTGAAGCTTGTAAAGGTGATTAGGATCTAAGAACACTAGTGTATGTTCTTGGTGTTCTTGGTGAAATGAATAACACTTGAAGATCTATCAAAAAGAAGAGATTTCATGGATGAAATCATGAGTGAATCAAGAAGAAGAGGTGTATTAACTCAAAAAGGGAAGGAAACACTTACATTTTCAGGGATTTGCAAGAAGATCCTATGATACTTGAGAGAGTTTTCGAGATTCTAGGCTTGCAAAGGAAGAAATGATCAAAAATGATCATGAAATATATATACAGGAGGGAGTTTACGGTCACCCTGACCGTAAACTCAAGGGTCCTGACCGTAAACTCCTTTTGAGGGGGTTTACGGTTTGCTAGATGGTTTAGAAATTTAACTGACAAATCCAAACACTGATTCCTTTGATGTACTAAGCTCAGAATGCTCAAACCGACTCTAAACAGTGCTAAAAGATAGTAACACGAGTCCAACTTTGATAGATTTGAACGTTTATACAAGCTAGAAATTTCGGGTTGTCACATCATCCCCCCGTTACAGAGAATTTCGTCCCGAAATTAGAATTTAAGCAATTAAGTTACAATAACTAAGAGAAAAGATGAGGATATTTCAGTTTCATTTGATCCTCGCGTTCCCAAGTGAATTCAGGTCCTCGCTTGGCGTTCCCGTGAACCTCCACTATCGGGATATGGCTTTGCTTCGTTTGCTTGACCTCTCGGTCCATGATCTCTACAGGTTCTTCCACGAAGTTGAGGCTCTTGTTGATCTCGATCTCGTCGAGTGGGATTACAAGAGTCACGTCGGATAGGCACATTTTCTAGTTCGAGACGTGGAAAGTAGATTCTAAGTTACTTAGTTCACGAGGTAGGTTGAGTTTGTGAGCTACAGGGTCGATTCCAGCGTGAATCTCGAAAGGTCCTACATATCTTGGATTGGGCTTCCCACGCTTTCCGAAGCGTATCAAGCCCTTCCAGGGTGAGACTTTCAAAAGGACGCGGTCTCCCACCTGGAATTCCAAAGGTTTCCTTCTCTTGTTTCTCTTCCCCGTCAAAGGCCACTCCCTTCTGGGTCAGTGTAGTGAGCGGTTTTGCGATGGTAGAGAAGTTCTAAATGAAACTACGATAGTAGTCAGTGAGGCCTAGAAATTGTCGAATTTCTGTAGGCGTATTCGGTGCTGACCAGTTCTCAATGGCTTTAATTTTGGAAGGGTCCACGTGGATTCCTTCTTCGCTAACCACGTGACCTAAGAATTCGACTCTGCGGATCCAAAATTCGCATTCAGAGAACTTGGCATAGAGCTTCTCCGATCGTAAGGTTCCTAGGAGTTGTTGTAGATGATCACTATGTTCCTCTTTACTTCGAGAGTAGATAAGTATGTCATCGATGAAGACAATGACGAACTGATCCAAGTAAGGACGACATACCCTATTCATTAAGTCCATGAATACTGTGGCGCATTGGTCAATCTGAATGGCATCACTACAACTTGTACTGTCCATAACGAGTTCGGAAGGCTGTCTTCGGGACATCCTCCTCTAACACTCATAACTGGTGATACCTGGATCTCAGATCTATCTTCGAAAAGTAATTCGCCCCTTGAAGTTGGTCGAACAAATCATCTATGCTAGGCAGAGGGTAACGATTCTTAACGGTAAGCTTGTTGAGTTCTCTGTAGTCGATGCACATATGAAACGATCCGTCACTCTTCTTGACGAACAAGACCGGAGCTCCCCAGGGTGAGAAGCTTGGTCTAATAAAGCCCTTGCTGAGCAGTTCGTTAAGTTTCCTGGACAGTTCTTGCATCTCTGCAGGTACTAGATGATAGGGCGATTTGGCTACGGGGGTAGCTCCTGGAACTAAGTCGATTCTGAACTCGACTTGACGTTGCGGAGGTAATCCTGGTAGTCCTTCTGGAAACATGTCGGGAAAATCGTGTACTACTTAAATGTCCTTTTTGCCCTTCATCTCTTGTCTCATATCGACAACATGAGCAAGGAATACGTGACGTTCCTTTCGCAAGTATTTCTGGGTTTGAATACTCGAGATGATACGAAGGTCCGTTCTTGATTGTCGCCGTAGATAACTAGAGTTTCGTTGTTGAGGAGGTTAAGACGAACCGCTTTCTCAAAGCACATGATGTCGGCTCGATGTAGACTCAATAAACTTATACCGATTTTTGACGTAAAAACCTTGGGTGGATTAGATGTCGTGAGGATCTAAAAGAAAGTATGATTACTCATGAATTAAGGAAAAGGGTAGGCACTTCTGTTCTGCCTGCATCTCTTATCCCGATCGGCGGGAAGGGTATGAGTTTGGCTTCTAAGTTTATTCGCATGGCAGCACGATCACTCGTAGTCTTGAGTAGTCTCTGTCCTGAAGTTCATATTAGAACTCACACTTGGTTCTTCAATCACAGACTCGCGTATACGAGTCGTATATAATTAAGATTGAAGGGGCAGTCGAATAAATGATTCTTCTCTAAGCTCACATCCAAACATGGAAAAGAAGTTAAAGCGGAATCATCAATTTTAAGCCTGTAGAACCTTGATTATGTACCACCCTTGCGTATACATTCCTCAACGATAGATTAACCGTATGGGTGTTCGGATTGAAGTTGACGTACTGTACGAGTGGTATTCCAGGGAGGTTTGTTGAGGTTACTTCGGGTAGGATACGAAATCTAAGGCACTCTACGCATGAGTACCTCGGAGTTCTGATATGACGGCCTTGTCGGAAAGTCGATTACGGGGAAAAGAATTTTCGCACGAAGCTGGCACCGTGAGGATCGAATTGATGCAGGTCAAATGGTAATGTCGGACTACTCGGAATAACTGGCGTTAGACTAGTTCAGAAAGGTGTTACAAAAACACAAGGGTGCAACCTATGAAAGAGTTTCGGTACTTTAGTTTTATCTATGATATTGCTGCTGCGAACAAGGTATACTGCAAAAAGTAAGTACAAGCAGCACGAGAGTTCCCAGAACTGATGGGCTCTCGCAGAATGATATGACTCGGGTTGCACTAGTTTTTAACAATTTATAAGTCTAACTTTATCGCTACGGAATGTACCAGTATTTCAACGTGGGTTCGGAGTAGTCTCTCCTGCGGCGGTGATCCTTAGTATCTTCCCGTCTGTGCCAGAGTTCTTTGTTATCGGACGATCCTCCTTGAGATGTCCTATCTCACTATATATATGACATATCTGGCTTGTACCAGCGTCGGTGGTGGAAGTGATGTGCAGGGTCGGAGTTATGTGGACACGAGCGTTTTTGTTGTTCCTCCTTTTTGGACAATTCCTTTTATAGTGTCCGGTTTCACCACAACTATAGCAAGATTGGTTGGCTCCGATGCCAGTGATTTGGGAGGTGGTTCGTGTCGGTGTTCTACAAACACTAGCAGTGTGCCCCATTCTGTTGCAATCGCTTCATTTCAATTCACGGCAAACTCCGTTATGATGAAAGTTACACTTGTTACACTTCGGGAGTGTTCCCTCATATCGTTTGATCGGTGCTGAAGGGGCAGGGGTCGCCACTTGTTGCTGTTGCATGGCAAGTCTTTGAGATCTCTTGCTCTCCTTTTGGGCTTGAAGCTTTCGTTTCCTATTCTCAGATATGTGGCTTTGGGTGTTTGTGGTTGTTATCATTTGATGACTTCCTGGATTGTTACAACGATTCGAATTGTCAACACCGTTTCAACCTTTGTTTGCATTACCAGCATTGAAGTGGGCTAGGACAGCTGTCACAGTAGCTGTTACCGCGGCTTGGAAAGTAGCGGCGTCTATCGGGGTTTTGTCGTTTGGATGACTATTTCTGGATGACGACATGATTCTGTTATACGATAAGAAAATGAGTTCGCAAGCGATTATAGTCGGTCCTAGATGTATTCTCATCATTCAAGCAAATGTAAACTTTTCGTTTTCTTAAACTATTCTCGGTGGTTTGACCTACATCCCGATGATGTAGTACTGGTAAAGAGTAAAAGTAAGTTCATAGAATGGTTACAAGACGGTTGTCGTCCAAAATAGGCTATCATTGGTTGGTGGATAACATGATCCAACTTTCGAAAAAGAATTGGAAGTGATCCGTGAGTTAAATTACCATAGTTCAAAAGTTTTACGAGAGTGAGATTTAGGTAGACTTCTAACGATAGTAGAGTGAAATTTTTTTGAACAAGGTTTGTCACAGGGATTAGCCGACAGTCAATGTCATTAATATTTAAGATGTAATAAGTTCAGGAAAAGCAAATGACCTTGGAGTAGGTCTTACATCATATCCGAAGTAGAAAAGTTTTGACAGAACGAAGGCCCACGAAAAAGTACATTCAGTACAGGGGTAGTTACATAGAAAGGTGCTACTTAGAGCATAGATAGGAAGGCTATTCCTTAACCCAAAAGGAAGGAAGGTAGAGCATCTCCTACTGATGGCGAGTATCCCTCGGATGAACCCTCAGTTCAGCTAGGTGACGCTTCACATCAAGTAGGTGTCTTTCGTATACCCTCTGGCGTACTCGGAGCTCTATGACTTCGGCTCGAGTCACAGCAAGATCTTTCTGCAGGGCCTCGTAGTCTCTCCCATAACTCTCACGAGCATCTTCAGGATGAATGGTGCGGATGGTATGCATTCTCGCATTGGCATTATCTTTCATGATTCGATGGAGAGCTGTCCTGCCCTGTATTTCGTTTCGGGCAACTCTACGGACTAGGATTGGCAAGACCCTATCTGTTGCGCCTCTTTCACTCAGCTCATAAAAGCTTTGGTCACCATTGAATGGAATGGGTTGATTTTGCTCTTGGCTCCATGTTTCCAAGCTTTCTACCCACGGGGGCGTCGGGCCTTGAAAAGCCGGACGAGGGTTAGAATTTGGTATTGGAACCACTGGGGGTAGATTCTCAACCTCTCGCTCAGGATCAAGGTCTTCTGGAAAATCTTCTACCAGATCATTATCTAGGCAAAATTCACGTTCTGCTTCTGGTTCTGCGTTCAGCCCCCCTCCATTCTCTTGGCCGGGAAAGTAAGGGCCGCCGGGGTGGTGGAATTTAGCCATTTATCTAGACGAGAAATGAGGGGTATAAGAATCTTAAATCTAATAGGCGTATTAACTAAGATAATTATAAGATGATCGTTACTAGTTACTTCAATACTTGCATAGTGCATACTAGTTACATGGAAATCAAAGGAGGATAGACCTTTAAATAAGTGACCCTAACTCTAAATCCACAACCAAACAAGGAACAAGAAGTAAAGCAAAGATTACAGATTCTAAGTCTATAACACCTTAGTCACATATAACCTTAGCGTATCCACTTAGCAACTATTGACCTACTAGTAAAGACCTTTTTAGTTCTCAAATAAATAATTATAGTAACACAAAATACTCCTATAGTATTTTAGGTCTATGTTATGTTCTAATGTTCTCGTTGTGGTAGTGTTGGTAAGTTTTTTTTGACTTGTTGCAACACCACAACTATTCTTAGGCACATCCTAGTCACTCCTCGAAAAATATAGTTGCTCAGGCTATATCCTCCCAGGTTTGACTATATGTCTCTAAGCCTAATCGTGTTGTTCGAAAATCGTAATACTTTTGTTCTGTCTTAATGACACTGATTTTAGTATGAATGCAGGTATGTATACTTAGTTAAATATTTTATTATTTAAAAGTATAAAGTTTTGATCAGAGTATATTAATCCCATTGCGTTTATAGTTTGTATATCTTTTATGGTTTGATATACTCGATTCACTATAAACAATGCCATGTTACCAATCTGTCACACCCCAAAACCGGAACGGCGGAAACGTTCTGGGGTGGAGGACGTCATGTACAGTATCATAACAATGCAAAGTAGTAAACAAGCAACAACATCATCCATTGCATTAATAGTATAATTTAATACAAGTGTGTTCTTTCATAGTAACAAGACAACCAAAATTAATAATTAAAATAAAAGACGAGTCTTGAACATGCTCCGTCTTCTCAAAACCTGGTCATCGGTACCTGTCTACTGGTGACCTGGGAATACAAGTTATTTTGAAAGAGTTTATCAGCATTAAATCTGGTGATTTCATAAGTATTTAGTGTCATTGTTTGTATGAAAATGTTTGTAACTGTTCTATGTAAATGTTTGCAGTAAATAATTGTATCTCCTAGAAAATCCTATATTTTCTACTAAAAGTAGCCTTCTACCAAGGCATCAAAATGTTATGTATGTTTGTTTCTTGTAAAAGTGTGTATTTTCCCAAGTATGACTATCATTAACTAAAAATAGTGTATACATTGATGAATATGTGAGAAGATCACAAAGTAAATGTAAGAGGGAAAATAATGCTTTACCTCAGCAGTGACACTGCTGGCTATAAAGTGATAAAATACAGACTCCAGGTAGTATTAAATGTACAATACCCCTCGGGGAGTCTTTTTGCCTTTAGTCCTTAGTCGGTTAATTAAAGGTTTAAATGTGAACCCGTATGTAACCATGCTGATCGACGACTGAATAACTGATGACCTTCTGGTGTCATAATATAGTGAGGTGGCATTTTGTCACCCCTTGGCCTTATCGGCTGGGACTGTAGCTAGCAGTCGGGGTGTGAGAGTGTCTGTCCCGTATAGATCTATACACACAATGCCCACTCTCCCTCCAGGAGACTCTGGTTGCAATATGATACAACACTGTCTTGTTGTATCCGTAAATAGTATGTCACATTCTGGTTATCGTATTCTAATGTTTGTATAATATATTCTTATGTATAGTATGGCGTAAGTTTCCTTAGTTTCTCTTCATAGTATGTTCTATTGTATAGTGTATATTATGTATTGTTTCTCGTTATAGTATTCTCTATCTGTTTCTATTTTTAGTAAGTATTGTTTCTCATTATAGTATTTGTATATGATAGTATTCTCCTAAACTATACCTATTATAGTTTACTAGAAGTTTCTGTAGTTTGAATGAATGAAAGTATGCCTTTGCTATCCAAAGGTATGAACTGATTAATAGTACTTTTATATCTACATATGTATACATAATATATAATTAATATTTAAACGACATTCGGACAAATAACCGATACCCTAAGGCCACATCCAAACAAGGAAAAGGAAATAAAGCGAGTTATCAGCCCTAAGTGCTTTAAACATTACTTATATAACTATACATATATAGACATGCTTTTGACAATATATAAGTTTAAAAAGAAGTTTTGTAAAACATTTAAAGAGTTTAATTAATAAATATTGATGACTTGATGTCAGTTTATAAAACGATTTAAATGCAATTTGATTGACAAGACAATTTAAAGTATAAGAAGTCCCTTGTTTGAAACACAGTTAAAGTATAAGTCATCCTTTGTTTGAAACACAGTTAAAGTATAAGAAATCCTTTGTTTGAAACACAGTTAAAGTATAAGAAATCCTTTGTTTGAAACACAGTTATAAATCACATGTGATTGATTATATAACTATTTGTTTTCTACTTGTATCCCCCCCCCCCATAAAAGCATTTAAAATCAGTTAAAAGGTAGATTAAGGGGTATGAACTCACCTGTAGTGAGTGATGCGACTGTAAGATAGGTAAAGATGCCAAGTGTCAAGTGAAGGCTTGAGCACACACACACGGATCCTAATAAGCATATAATGACCCATATCGGTATATAATTAGTGTTTATAACCACTAATCATGAAATGGAACAACCTTAGGGACTAGGAAACACTTGTAATGAAGTGTTACACCAC
Source organism: Lactuca virosa (assembly GCF_052849685.1). Taxonomy (NCBI): domain Eukaryota; kingdom Viridiplantae; phylum Streptophyta; class Magnoliopsida; order Asterales; family Asteraceae; genus Lactuca; species Lactuca virosa. The sequence goes on along the minus strand of NC_136428.1, from coordinate 188,305,394 downwards.
ATAGGGTTGCATATAAGGGAAGTATGGCCTCACATAGGAGTTTACGGTCCAAGTGGCATGACCATAAGAGTTTACGGTCAAAGTAGTTCACGGTGCTATGTGTTTACGGTTCAATGGGTTTACGGTTCTTGGGTTCACGGTTCAATGACCTTACTGTCATAAGGTTTACGGTTCAAGTGTTCACGGTTCATGTGTTCACGGTCTAATGAGCTTACAGTCATGGAGTTCACGGTCTAAGAAGATCCAACCGTAAACTCATCAAATTTTGCACAAATGGTGGTTTTCAAGGGCTTCAATCGAAGGCATCGGATTCTAGGGACCATGCTTAGTCTTAGGAAGGGTTTAAGGTCTCTAATGCAAATTCCATTAGAGTTTACGGTCTAAGGAGATACTCTTAAACCGTAAACACCTTGTTCTTGGCCAAAAATGATGTTTTTCAAGGTGATTAACTAGCGATTCTGGTATATTACAAGCTAAGGGTAGTGTACTTACTTATTAGAAGCTTGTAAGGGTGATTAGGATGCAAGAACACTAGTGTGTGTTCTTGGTGTTTTTGGTGAAATGAAAAACACTTGAAGATCTATCAAAAAGAAGAGATTTCATGGATGAAATCATGAGTGAATCAAGAAGAAGAGGTGTATTAACTCAAAAAGGGAAGGAAACACTTACATTTTCGGGGATTTGCAAGAAGATCCTATGATACTTGAGAGAGTTTTCGAGATTCTAGGCTTGCAAAGGAAGAAATGATCAAAAATGATCATGAAATATATATACAGGAGGGAGTTTACGGTCACCCTAAACGTAAACTCAAGGGTCCTGACCGTTAACTCCTTTTGAGGGGGTTTACGGTTTGCTAGATGGTTTGGAACTTTAACTGACAAATCCAAACACTGATTCCTTTGATGTACTAAGCTCAAAATGCTCAAACCGACTCTAAACAGTGCTAAAAGATAGTAACACGAGTCCAACTTTGATAGATTTGAATGTTTATACAAGCTAGAAATTTTGGGTTGTCACAAATGCACCTTCCATTAGAGTTTACGGTCTAAGGAGATACTCTTAGACTGTAAACACCTTGTTCTTGGCTAAAAATGATGTTTTTCAAGGTGATTAACTAGCGATTCTAGTATATAACAAGCTAAGGGTAGTGTACTTACTTATTAGAAGATTGCAAGGGTGATTAGGATCCAAGAACACTAGTGTGTGCTCTTGGTGTTCTTGGTGAAATGAAGAACACTTGAAGATCTATCAACAAGAAGAGATTTCATGGATGAAATCATGAGTGAATCAAGAAGAAGAGGTGTATTAACTCAAAAAGGGAAGGAAACACTTACATTTTCGGGGATTTGCAAGATGATCCTATGATACTTGAGAGAGTTTTCGAGATTCTAGGCTTGCAAAGGAAGAAATGATCAAAAATGATCATGAAATATATATACAAGAGGGAGTTTACGGTCACCCTGACCGTAAACTCAAGGGTCCTGACCGTAAACTCCTTTTGAGGGGGTTTACGGTTTGCTAGATGGTTTGGAACTTTAACTGACAAATCCAAACACTGATTCCTTTGATGTACTAAGCTCAGAATGCTCAAACTAACTCTAAACAGTGCTAAAAGATAGTAACACGAGTCCAACTTTGATAGATTTGAACGTTTATACAAGCTAGAAATTCCGGGTTGTCACAGATATGTCTGACAGTATGTTATGCTATGATATTATGTGATAGTGGTAAGAGGGGTGGATAGACCCCAGTATCGGTTGTAAGGACTGACAGGGTAGGTTGGGCACCCAGATATGTCTGACAGCATGTGTATGATATGTTATTATATGCTAGTAGTAGGGGGTGAAATAGTCCCCGTAGCCGGTTGAGATAAACAGGAGGGTAGATCGGGCACCCCGGAATTGCCTGGCAGGGTAGGTCGGCACCGCATAATTGCCTGCCAGGGTAGGTCGGACACCCCAGAATAGCCTGGTAGGGTAGGTCGGGCACCCCAAAATTGCCTGGCAGGGTAGGTCGGGTACCCCAGAATTGCCCGACAGTATGTATGTTATATGGTATGTGGTATGATTTGGGAAGTCACTAAGCTTCGTGCTTACGGTTTTTAGTTTTGGTTTCAGGTACTTCGTTTTCAAAGGAAAGGAGTCGGCGATCGCAGCGCATCACACTATGTTTCCGCACATGAGATCTTTGGGATTACACTCTGATATTGTTTTATGATGACATGGTTTGATTATTGACACACTGGTTTTGACATGGGATGATATTATGAATGTTTTTATACTATTGGTTTTTATATCAACTTATTTTCAAAAGAAAATTTTGGTCTTGAATTTTGGGATGTTACATGTGTTTTTCAAGAATTCAAACTTCTGCAACAATGGCGTCCTCAACGCCTTCCAAAATCTCCCAAAACGTTCCTGAAGTCACCTAAACCACTCCTGAAGTCACTCAAACTGCTCCTAAAATCCCCAAAACTATTGCGAAAAAGAAATCTTCCAAGGGATCATCGTCTTCACATTCAAATGAACCCTTTCTCACAGATACGACACAACTACTCTCTCTTGACCCCATGGATTTCTATGAGCCCATTCGTGTGATTATTGAGTTCATTGCTCATCAGCCCATCGCCATTCCACTCACCAAGATACCAGACCCACCAATCCCACTTCGTCTTCTTCGCACAGCCTTCGACTGTGTCAAGATCAAGAAAGATGTTCTTGAGACGAGGATCACTGGTGATCACATAGTTCCTGTCCACAAGTCTACGTTTCTCAAGGCTATTGGAGTAAAAGAAAACCTTTCAAACTTAAACGTACAAGAACTCACTACAGAAGAATTTCAACGGTTTCTCACTCACATTGGCTATGGTCAAGAATACAAAGCCAAGAAGTTCAAGAAATCATCCGTCTCAGGCCTCTGGACCGTTCTGATGCACTTCATTGTTAGGGGTTTATCCGACAACACACAGAGGTATGGATACTCTTAGCAAAGACTGGTTGTAGGTGGTATATAGTATCTTCTCCGACAAGAACAACGTCGTCGATCTTCCTGAAGTCTTGTGGCATGATTTTAGGAAGTTCGCCATCAAAAGGAAGCCAAAGGAGATTTCAAGCCCTAGATTTTGGGCCCTAATGATCCAACAATTGTACAGAGAAAGGTCCGAACCAATTCCGATGGATACTATTCCGAAAGAGGTATTTATTTCTTTCAAAACTATTAGACATTATCGTATTCCGAACCAAACTTCATTCGGACCAATTAGACACTTACTGGAACATATGTTGGTCGTCCTACCTTCCGGATCTATTCACTTGAAACATCATATGGAGACCTCAATTGTGTATATCCCTACACAATGTGCCCCGGTCCCCGTTGAGCCCACTCCGGAAGTGGCCAAGACTGTTCCCTAAAGTGGCAAAAAGAAGAAATCTGCCAAAAGGAAATCCTCACCCTCCAAGGCCAAACCAAAAAGAGAACCAAAGTCGGTTCCTCCTCTCAACAGATAGGAACCATGGACATTCCGGCTGACTTTGGCCATCCTATTACCCCACCTACCCACTCTTCCGAACTACCCTTCAGAGTTTCAAAATCACGAGCACACACACACGGGGAGTCTCCACACAATCCACCCTCACCTTCCTAACATGCTGCTGTTGGTGTTGAACAAAGTTCCTTTCCCCTGGAACAAACCCACGAGTCTTATTGGAAAACACATTTCTTTCTACACAAGCACGGTCCAAAACCCCTGTTCCAGACCCCAAGCATTCCAAGACTGGAGTAGTCCCTCCAAAATTAGGTGCCTCAACTGGTCTGATACCCGGTAAGGGTACAGGACGACCAGGTGTTAACGATCCTTTATGGGAAGATTATGTTGACATGGCTCATACAAGGCATCCACAAGGTCACAAGTCGAAGCCACACTCATCTCTATGAGGAATTGGGTCATTCAAAGCAACCTGCCCTTCGTTGTCCTTACTGCCGAAATCACACATCTGGAGTTTGCTTCCGGAGAGATGCAAAAAACTCATCTTCATGATGCTATGCACTCCAATCAAAATGAAGAACATTCTGATGAAGTCATGTTCGCTGATGAAGGTGCTTCAATTGCTGCTCCTCAGCCATTCTCGTTATTTCCTTTTCCTACAAAGCCTTCCTCATCAAGGCCGGATTTCGACTTCGAACTCTCATCATCCTCTTCGGAACCGGTTGATGAAGAAATTCAAATAAATGATCAAGTTCAGGTCAATCTTGAAGGTGAAACTGAATCAACTCCCAAGAATGTCAACGCTGATACCACTCATCCTGGCACATCCGAAAATCCAATCAACCAAGAAGATGTCTCGGACACCGATCTTCTGCAGGAAATTACATCGATCCGGTTGCCCTTCTGGAACTCTGATACAGTGTCTCGGACACCATGAGGAAAGTTAATGCCATCGAAACTTCTGTGGCTGGTCTCAATACGAAGATCGATGAAAAGGTTTTCAGACTTGATTCCAAGCTTGACGCAATCCTCCAATCCCTGTCCGAAACCAACAAGTCCGAACCCACTGTTGCTGAAAGAGAAGCTCAACTTGATCAACTAATTTCTCTCCGCCTCAATCATACTATCGAAGAAGTTGAACAAAAATATGATGATTCTGTCGATCACTACCTCGACACAATCACAAAGATGCTAAACGTTCATGATGATTTGGTCAGTGCCACAAACGACCTCATCATACAAACTCATTTTTGTTGTGAGAAGAAGATTAAGCGGTTAGAGAAGGAGATCCGGAAGGAGGAAGAGATGAATCTGATCATCCAACAAGTTCTTCTGAAACTTCTTAGGGCATTTTGGAACATCGTGGATGTTCCGAACAATAAACTTGATGAGATGATTTCAAATCTTTCAGCTCTTTTTGATCATCTCAACGCTCAGGCTCTAACAACCGAAGCTTATGATGCCCTGACTCTCTAGCTCAACACCAATTTTCAAAAGGTGTTTGACAAGTTTTTTGACCTGAAGGAATCATCTATGCTTGCACCGGTTGCCGGGCCTTCCGTTGCAAGAGGGATAGAAGGAACCAGTTCAAGAACTCAACCATGGAAACCTGTCTCGAAGTTTAGACTCCGAGATGAAAATTCTGATGACTCTTTACAAATCCTTTCAAGTTCTCCAGGTGACAATGATGATGATGATGATGAAAGTGATGAAGAAGATGTTTCTGTTAAGAATGGAGTAGTGGGACTTCAAGCTCCAAGGAAATATCCTGCTAAAGTGCTAACGGAGGAAGAGCAAAGAATTTGGTCAGCAGTCTCTTGGCCATCTACCCTGGCTGATGTTCTTCACAGAAGCATAGAAGAGGCTAAGGGAAAAGCCAAACTAATGGCTGACGCCTTCCGAGCCACTACATCAATGCTGCCTCCAATTCCTTCTCCAAAAATAGCTCCTATTGATGAAGGTTTTCCACTCGGGAAGCCGGATGATATTTCGGAAGAGCCCCTGCTTGTTGATGAAAACATGCAACACATCCTCTCCACCCTCCAAAAATAGAAAGACAAGGGAAAGAATCCCATTTCAGACTTCTCCTACTCCACTCCTCCCTTGAAAGGCAGAAGTGGTTGGTACCAGGAAGAGATCAATCAAGCTCTTGAAGAAAGCATCCGGATCCAATCCTTCAAGGATGATAATCCTCATCCGATTCTAGGGATCACTCCTCTTTGTAGAGATGGAATATTGAAAGACGTAGACATAGTGCCATTCATATACTATGATCTTCCGAACCAAGACTCGGACCAGATCGACTTGCCTCTCTCTCCTTTTAGCATGTTCTACACAAAGTTCGCTCCTCAATATCCGGAAGATGATCCTCAAATGATCATCCGGACTGAACGTGAAAGATTGAAAAACTTCTATTCCAAAAACGCACTTCCTCAAAAAGAAGTCTGGTCTCGGAAAAGGATCACCATAATTTCCGGATTTGGAAGGAAGAACTCAACCAAGTTTGAACTTAACTGTGTGCTGCTCCGGTACCACATCTTCCGAAACAAACCCATTCAGAAAACCATCACTAACGCCGACTTCCCTTCAATCAACCCCAACGATATCCTCACGATTGTTGCTCACTTCAGAAGCCATCAAGCTGATGATTTTAGTATGGCAGCTTACGACGCTGCTTTGAGCTTGCTCAAAGACTATGTTGCAGAATTTTAACGGTGCGACTTTGAGCTAGCCCATCTGTTCGGAACTGAAAAATACTTGGCCAAAATCGACTTCTAGCTTCCATAAGCTGAAATACTGGCAGAAGGACCCATTTATGAACCAGTGCTAGGATTTGTCTATCTTCAAAGAAAAACAAACAAGAAGGACTTCTTCCGAGTCCTTAACAAACATCTGGTTCCCACCAAGGCCCTTCACAAGTTCATCAGTCGAGCATTTAAGTCTGACGCACATGAGCACGTGAAGACAAAGTTCATAAGTCAGTTACAGTGGTACATCAGAGTCAGAGAATGGTTGTACAGGGCGTACGTGTTCATCAAGGTTGATTCGAGCTAAACTGACCAGATTGCTAAGTTCACTTAAGGGGAGATTGTTGGAACCTGAAAGTGAACCTCTAGCAATCTCTAACCTTTCATGTTTCGAAGTCAGTCTTAGTTCCGAAGTAGAATATGGTCGAGAATCTTGTCTGTGTTCAGAAGTGAACTTGGTGTCAGGAATAGAGAGTATGTTCAAGAGAAGATGTTCTGAAATGAAGAATAAGTCCGAATCAGTCTATCCGTCTATGCATTAATTATTCTTGTCGTTTTGCTTGATATAACAATTCATAGGACTTAGTTTATTTTGTCAAAATGGATAATCAGAGTGTCAGAAGTAACTCTTTTGTCCAGTCCTATGTATGTGTTTGAGTTTTTACGATGTACTCCTTTCTCCTATTTAAGGAGTGTTTAATGTCAAGAATGAATGACAAATTGTTCCTCTAAAGATAGCTATATTTGAATTTACTTCACTTGCATATTTCTCTCAAGTCAAACTCTTTCAAACAATCTACTTATTCATTTATTGTATTTACATTGATTATTCTCATTACTTGTGACAACCCGAAATTTCTATTATGTACAACCATTCACTTCAATAGGAGTCAAAACTGTTTCTGCTAATTTTCAAGCTTTTTGGAATAAGTTTGAATATTTTAAGATTAGTACTTCAGGAGATAACAGGAGAGAGGATGCCCTAGGGTTTATTGTGCAACAATAATGTCCCAAAACTCCAAGAGTTTGGAGTTTACGGCCTAAACAAAGGTGTTTACGGCCGTAAACCCTAAAAGAGGGTATAAATATGACACTTAGTCATTATTTATCACTTTTCACAATTTCAAGATCCAAAACTCAATTCTCTCTCAAGTATCATCGACTTTTTTTCTTGATCTTCAACATTGTAAGTGTTTCTAGCCCTAAAAAGTTGATATATTACTTAATCTAGTGATCTAACATGATTCCATCCGTGAAATCATTCCAAAAGTGTAGATCTTCAAGTTTCACCAAGAACACACACTAGTGTTCTTGGACTTTTAGCACCTTTTCAAGCTTCTACTTGTAAGTACTCTTACCCTAGTGTGTTATAGGGCTTGTTATACTTCTTAATTAACTAGAAAACACCAAGAATCAAAGGATCAAAGGTGTTTACGGTCCAAGAACACCTTGGACCGTAAACCCTAGTAAGGTTGCCAAAGTGTGCCCTAGTTCCTTCTAAGCCTTGGAAACTAGTCTTGACCCTTTCCTTAATGTATTTAGTACTTGAAAACATCAAAAGACCATAAATCATTTGGGTTTACGGCCGTAAACCCAAAGAAAAATGGTCCAAGGTCCGTAAACTCCCTAAAGGAGTGAAATGGTGCCCTAATCTCTTCGTAAGACTTATACATGAAGTAGGAATGCTTCTTAGGACTTGTAAAGCTTCAAAACTCAACATGGTAAAAGTACCATGAGTTTACGACCGTAAACTCATGGGTTTACGACCGTAAAATCAATGAGTTATGGTCACAAAACCGTAAACTCCAATAAAGGGTCCCCTTGAACCATAAACTCAATAGCAATGTCCTACAACAGTTAGATGCAATCCTTAGGACTTATAGCACTTAAATAAGGTGTTTTACATGTCCTAGGATGTCTTAACTTGGTTAATTAGTTGTTTAAAGACTAATTGGATACATATATGTGATATTATATGTTTACTAGGATCATTGTGTGTGTACAAGTCTTCACTTAACACCTAGCATCCTATACATTCCGTTCATCCAAACCACTCACTACAGGTGAGTTCATACCCCTTAATTAACCTTTTAAATGTCTTTAAATGCTTTTATGGGGGGAATACAAGTTGAACTATTATAGTTATTATATCAATCACATGTGATTAATAACTACCAAACAAGTGGATTTCTTAATTTTCAATCGGTGTTATCAAACTGTTTTACTTCAAACTGTTTTACAAACTCTTTTACATATCAAATACTTTTATTAAACTCTTTTAACTTATATTCTATGTATCTATATGGATATAATTATATAAGTAGGATTGAAAGGACTTAGTACTGATAGCTCACCTTACTTCCTGTTCCTTGTTTGGTTGTGGACTTAGGGTATTCGGGTTATTTGTCCGAAGGTCGTTTGAATCCTAGTTATATATCATGTATATGTGTATAGATATAAAAGGTTACTTCTTTCATTCAGTTCAATGCCTTTGGGTAGCAAAGGTATACAAACATGTTCATATACACAAACAACATTACTAGTAAACTATAATAGGTATAGTTTAGGAAGACACTATTACTACAACAATGAAACATACAATGAGTCAGTTCATTCATGAGTAATACATAGTGATGAGAAACAAACATAATACATAGTGATAAGAAACAAACATAATATATAGTGATGAGAAACAAACATAATACATAGTGATGAGAAACAAACATAATACACAATGATGAGAAACAAAACATACAGGCTAGACAGACAAAGAACACACAATACAGCTAGCACATACATATACATATACATATACATTACTTACAGTTATGTGAGCCACTTAACGGGGGCATGGCACTACCTGTCATGACCTGTTTTGTATCCAGAATCTCCTTAAGTGGAGAGCGTATGAGTTTGTGTATAGATTTATACTGGATTGACTATCCTACACCTTGTTGCTCGCTACAGTGGGACTTACAAGTCTATGGGTGCCAAACGTCATTTCTTATGACGTATTACATCGTCGTTTTTCTTTAGAGTCGGTAGCAGGATACAGGCCGATCACATGGTACTTTAAATAACAATTGGTTTAAAGTAATTAGTACAGCAGTAGTTACTTAATACAACACTACAGTACTATTTCATTTTCCCTTTACATTTACTTTGTGATATTCACACAATAAACAATAATGTAAAAACTATATTTTTGGTTAATGATAGTCAGATTTGGGAAAATACACACTCTTACAAGAGACACACACACAGATACTAGATGCCTTGGTAGAAGGCTACTTTTAGTAGGAAACATAGGGTTTTCTAGGAGAGTTCAAACAATTACAAACTTTTACAAAACTTATACATTACAAGACTTACAAACACTTTCATAACAAATACAGACACTAATATACTTATGAACTCACCAGATTTAAAGCTGATACTCGCTTTCAAAATAACTTGTATTCTCAGGTCGCCAGTAGACAGGTACCGGAGCCAGGTTTTTGAGAAGATGGAGCTCGTTCAAGACTCATCTTTTATTTTGATGTATATTTTTAGTGTCTATAAAACTTGACAGAACACACCTGTATTAAATTATATTATTAATGCAATGGATGATGTTGTTGCTTGTTTACTACTTTGCATTGTTGTGATATTGTACATGACATCCTCCACCCCCGAACGTTTCCGCCGTTCCGGTTTTGGGGTGTGACAGATTGGTATCAGAGCATTGTTCATAGTGAATCGAGTGTATCAACCCATAAAAGATATACGAACTATAAACACAGCGGGATTAAAATACTCTGATAAAGAGTTTATAGTTTTAAATAATAAAATATTTAACTAAGTATACATACCTGCATTCATACTAAAATCAGTGTCACTAGGACAGAACAAAAGTATTACGATTGTTGGACAGCACAAGTAGACTTAGAGACATATTGTCAACCCTGGGAAGATGTAGCATGATCAACTACATTATCCGAGGAGTGATTGGCATGTGCCTAAGTATGGTTGTGAGGTTGCAACAAGTCTAAAAACTTACCAACACTACTACAATGAGAACAGTAGAACAGAACATAAACTTAAAATACTATAGGAGTATTTTGTGTTACTTTAATTACTTATCTGAGAACTAAAGGTCTTTATTAGTATATCAATAGTTGCTGAGTGGATACGCTAAGGTTATATGTATCTAGGATATCATAGACTTAGAATCTGTGATCTTTGCTTTACTTCTTGTTCCTTGTTTGGTTGTGGGCTTAGAGTTAGGGTCACATATTCGAAGGTCTATCCTGTCTTGGTTACATATGACTTGTATGCACTACGCAAATGTTGAAGTAACTGATAAATATCATCTTATAATTATCTAATTAGTGCGTCTATTTAGTTATTTCTTTATCTCTTTTCTCGCATAGATATCATGGCTGGATTCCATATCCCCGGAGACCCGTACTATCCCAACCACGGCAATGCGGGATGGTTGGGAGAAGAGCCAGAAGATGATCACCCAATCCCATTAGATGATCACGAAGCTGAAGGGTTTTTTGAGGATTCTGACTCAGAGCCAAAAGTCAACAACCTACCCCCAGCTGCTCAGGACCCAAACCTGAATCCTCGTCCAGCATTTCAAGGACCTACACCCCTGTCGGCCACAAACTTGAATAGATGGATTCAGGAACAAGGTCAAACTTTTCCCTAAAATGGAGACAGAAGTTTCTACAACCTCACTGAGGGAGGTTCAGCTGACAGGGTCCCAACCATAATGGTCTGTAGGATTGCTCGGAACACCGAGCAAGGTCGAGCGACTATCAACCGAGTCAAAGAGATTGACGCTAACTCTGGCGTTAACACTGTCCGCATTCGCCAACTAGAGTCTGCTCATGAAAGGACTCAGGTCCGCAATGCAGTTCTACAGAGGGAACTTGCTGAAACCCAAGCTGAAGTCAGGGAACTTCGAGCTCAGCAAGCAAGATCTGATAGGCGCGTGAGAGACATAGAACGTCTACTGTCGGATTCAAGAACTCACTCTAGTAGTTCTCGTCGCTGTTAGAGTCTCATCGACTTCTCTTTTGGATGTAACCTACTTAGTGTAAAAACTCTAGTCAAATTTCCTATCTTTGTAAATCTTAGACCCGTTAGGTCTTGATTAGGTAGTAGTCTGTCAAAATTTTCCCATCTTGGTTGATGTAAGGCCTACTTCTAGGTCATTTTTCCCGAACTCATTACATCTGTAATTCCAGTTGCTATCATCTGTTAGTTCTAGATCTACATTCAATCGTGCTATTCAATTGTGCTGTTCGGCTATGGAGAGTTAGTCCATGAGTCATTTTCATCAATTTCCCTATCAAATTCTTATCTATATCTTCATTTTTCTAATCTTATAGTTGAAAAATGCCTCCTCATAAATCAACAAGACACGATCCTCCCGCACCAACACCACCTGCTACTCAAATCGATACGGCAGCTCTAAATGCTGCTGTAGTTGCGGCTGTGGCTACAGCCATGGCTCAATATCATTCGTCCGGTTCTACTGGAGGAGGAACTCCCGTTCACTCTACTCCCGTTGAAACCCTTGTGCGCTCGAGAGAGTGCTCCTACAAGGACTTCACAAACTGCAAGCCCAAGTCCTTTAGAGGGACTGGCGGAGTCATTGCCCTTTCGCAATGGTTCGAGAAGACCGAATCGGTTTTCGAAATCTGCTCCTGTCCAGAAGGGAGCAAGGTCAAGTTTGCTGCTTGCACCTTTGAAGACAAAGCCCTGACATGGTGGAATAGCCATGTCAAGTCACTATCCCTAATAGCGGCAAATGCTATGGGCTGGGAAACTTTAAAAGACCTCATGATTGAGGAGTACTGCCTAAGGGGCGAAATTCAAAAACTAGAAGAAGAACTGTGGAGCCTAACCATGAAGGGCTCCAATATAGTCTCTTATACCGCCAGGTTCTGTGAGCTGGTGGCCCTCTGTCCCAACATGGTTCATACAGAGGGGAAGAAGATAGAGAGATTCATATGGGGGCTGGTGCCTCCATTCCAGGGAAATGTTTTGGCTTCAAACCCCACTACATTCGATAGTGCCAAGCGATTGGCACAGCGGCTTATAGACCATGAGATTCATACCCCGGCCGCAACAACGACCCTGGCCATCGCAGAACCCGCCAGAACCGCTGATTCCAAGCGGAAAGTCTGGGATGACAAGAAAAAGAAGAAGGCTGCCAAAAAGCAATAGATCGTGGCAGTTCATAGTGCGATAGCACCTGCCACTGCTGCTGCTCCAGTAAAGCAGTACGTTGGAAGTTTGCCCAAGTGCAACAAGTGCAACTTCCACCACGTAGGAGCCTGCCGGGAAATGCAGTGTTTGAACTGCAACAGGAAGGGGCACACTGCTCGTTTCTGCAAAGCTCCGGCGAGGCCAATCACCCAAGTCCCCGGTGCTGGTGTGAGCCAAACTTGCTACGGTTGTGGCGAGGTGGGCCACTACAAAAGGAACTGTCCGAAGGCAGGGAATGCCATTGGAGTGGGAAGAGTTCTGGCCATAGGCCACGAAGAAGCGGTTGCCGACCCCACAGTGGTCACTGGTATGTTTCTCCTCGATAACTCTTATGCATGCATACTATTTGATAGTGGAGCGGAGAGGAGTTTCGTGAACCAAAAATTTGCTCATTTACTTAAGCAAAAATCACGAGCACTTAAGGAACCGTTCACAGTAGAAATGGCTAATGGAAAGACGAAGAGCACTAGCAATATATTCATAGGGTGTACCCTAACTCTATATAGCCATTCATTTTCGATCGACCTCATGCCGGTCTCAATTAAAAGTTTCTACGTCATTATCGGCATGGATTGGTTGAGTCTTCATCGTGCCGACATCATGTCTTACGAAAGGACTGTACGCCTTAATCTGTCGTTTGGCGAAACTCTAGTAGTATATGGCGACAAACCCGACACGAACCTTCGTATCATCTCGAGCATTCAAGCTCAGAAATTCTTGCGAAAGGAATGTCGCGCATTCCTTGCTCATGTGGTCGATGTGAGCCATGAAACGAAAGACATTCAGAACATTCCAGTAGTACACGACTTTCCCGACATCTTTCCAGAAGAACTCCCAAGATTACCTCCGCAACATCAAGTCGAGTTCAGAATCGACTTAGTTCCAGGGGCTACCCCCGTAGCCAAATCGCCCTATCGTCTAGCACCTGCAGAGATGCAAGAACTGTCCTGTCAACTTAACGAACTGCTCAGCAAGGGCTTTATAAGACCAAGCTTCTCACCCTGGGGAGCTCCAGTCTTGTTCGTCAAGAAGAAAGACAGATCGTTTCGTATGTGCATCGACTACAGGGAGCTCAACAAACTGACCATCAAAAATCGTTATCCTTTGCCTTGGATTGACGATTTATTCGATCAACTTCAAGGGGCAAACTTTTTTTCAAAAATCGACTTAAGATCCGGATATCACCAACTACGAGTGCTAGGGGAGGATGTTCCGAAGACAGCCTTCCGAACTCGTTATGGGCACTACGAATTCGTAGTGATGCCGTTCGGATTAACAAACGCGCCCGCAGTATTCATGGATTTAATGAATAGGGTGTGTCGTCCTTACTTGGATCAGTTCGTCATCGTCTTCATCGATGACATACTTATCTACTCTCGTAGTAAGGAGGAACATAGTCAACATCTTCGTCAAGTCTTAGAAACGCTGCGCGCGGAGAAGCTTTATGCGAAGTTCTCGAAATGCGAATTTTGGATCCGAAGAGTCAAATTCTTAGGGCACGTGGTTAGCGAAGAGGGAATACACGTGGACCCTTCTAAAATCAAAGCCATTGAGAGCTGGTCAGCACCGAAGATGCCTACAGAAATTCGTCAATTTCTAGGCCTCGTTGGCTACTATCGCAGGTTCATTCAGAACTTCTCCCGCATTGCGAAGCCTCTTACGACACTGACCCAGAAGGGCGTGGCCTTTGACTGGGAAGAGAAGCAGGAGAGACCGTTCCAAACGCTCAAGCGAGCCTTGTGCACCGCACCAATACTATCCCTCCCCGAAGGGATAGAAGACTTCGTTGTCTATTGCGATGCGTCGAATCAAGGACTCAGATGTGTTCTGATGCAGCGAGGTAAGGTCATCGCTTATGCCTCGAGACAGCTGAAGACACATGAGGTCAACTACACCACACACGATCTTGAACTAGGAGCAGTTGTGTTTGCTCTAAAGATCTGGAGACACTACCTGTACGGTACAAAAAGCACTATCTTTACAGACCACAAAAGCCTACAACACATATTCGACCAGAAGGAGCTCAACATGAGACAACGACGGTGGGTCGAGCTACTCAGTGATTACGAATGCGAAATTCATTATCATCCGGGTAAAGCCAACGTAGTAGCTGACGCCCTAATTCGGAAAGAATATTCTGATCGTAGAGTCAAAGCATTGACTATGACTATCCATTCGCACTTGTCCACACAAAGTAAGGAGGCTCAGCTCGACGCGTTGAAACCTGAAAATGTGGCGGGTGAATCCTTGAGAGGGATGGATAAGAACTTGGAGGTTAAGGGTGGCGGAGCTTATTATTTCATGGATCGGATCTCGACCCCGAAACTTGGTGGTTTCAGAGACTTGGTCATGAACGAGGCGCACAACACTCGTTATTCCGTCCACCCAGGTTCAGATAAGATGTATCTGGATCTTAAAAAGCTATACTGGTGGCCTAATATGAAATCAGAGATTGCTACCTTCGTGAGTAAATGCCTTACTTGCGCCAAGGTCAAGGTTGAATACCAGAAACCCTCCGGTCTACTACAACAGCCAGAGATACCGGAATGGAAGTGGGAACGGATCACTATGGATTTCATAACCAAGTTGCCCAAGATAACGGGTGGACTTGATACCATATGGGTCATCGTCGACAGATTGACCAAGTCCGCACACGTCCTGCCTATTAAGGAAACAGACAGGATGGAGAAGCTTACAAGAACTTACATTAGGGAGATTGTACGACTGCACGGTGTTCCCATATCCATTATCTCAGACAGAGATAGTAGATTCACTTCGAGGTTCTGGCAGTCGTTACCAAGTTCCCTAGGAACTAGGCTGGACATGAGTACAGCCTACCATCCACAGACAGACGGGCAAAGTGTGATCGACTTTGGGAAAGCATGGGATACTCATTTACCCCTTGTAGAATTTTCCTACAACAACAGTTATCACACGAGCATAAAGGCTGCTCCATTCGAGGCCCTCTATGGCCGAAAGTGCAGATCCCCTCTGTGCTGGGCAGAGTTGGGTGATACCCAGTTAGCTTAAGGACGAGTTCCTGAAAGCACTCTCACGGGTCCGGAGATCATACGGGAAACGACAGAGAAGATCGTTCAGATTCGTGAACGATTGAAAGCCTCTAGAGACCGACAGAAAAGCTACGCTGATAAACGAAGGAAACCGTTGGAATTCCAGGTGGGCGACCGTGTTCTATTGAAGGTCTCACCCTGAAAGGGCTTGATACCCTTTGGAAAGTGTGGAAAGCAAAATCCAAGGTACATAGGGCCTTTCAAGATTCTCGCAAGAATCGGCCCTGTAGCTTACAAACTTAACTTACCGCACGAACTCAGTAACGTACATTCTACTTTCCACGTCTCGAACTTGAAAAAGTGTCTGTCCGACGAGACTCTTGTAATCCCACTCGACAAGATCGAGATCAACGAGAGCCTCAACTTCGTGGAAGAACCTGTAGAGATCATGGACCGGGAGGTCAAGCAAACGAAACAAAGCCGTATCCCGATACTGAAGGTTCGCTGGAACGCCAAGCGAGGACCTGAATTCACTTGGGAACGAGAGGATCAGATGAAACTGAAATATCCTCGTCTTTTTTCTTAGTTATTTCTAACGGGGGGATGATGTGACAACCCGAAATTTCTATTATCTACAACCATTCACTTTAATAGGAGTCAAAATTGTTTCTGCTAATTTTCAAGCTTTTTGGAATAAGTTTGAGTATTTTAAGATCAGTACTTCAGGAGATAACAGGAGAGAGGATTCCCTAGGGTTTATTGTGCAACAATAATGTCCCAAAACTCCAAGATTTTGGATTTTACGGCCTAAACAAAGGTGTTTACGGCCGTAAACCCTAAAAGAGGGTATAAATATGACACTTAGTCATTATTTATCACTTTTCACAATTTCAAGATCCAAAACTCAATTCTCTCTCAAGTATCATCGACTTTTCTTCTTGATCTTCAACATTGTAAGTGTTTCTAGCCCTAAAAAGTTGATATCTTACTTAATCTAGTGATCTAACATGATTCCATCCGTGAAATCATTCCAAAAGTGTAGATCTTCAAGTTTCACCAAGAACACCAAGAACACACACTAGTGTTCTTGGACTTTTAGCACGTTTTCAAGCTTCTACTTGTAAGTACTCTTACCCTAGTGTGTTATAGGGCTTGTTATACTTCTTAATCAACTAGAAAACACCAAGAATCAAAGGATTAAAGGTGTTTACGGTCCAAGAACACCTTGGATCGTAAACCCTAGTAAGGGTGCCAAAGTGTGCCCTAGTTCCTTCTAAGCCTTGGAAACTAGTCTAGACTCTTTCCTTAATGTGTTTAGTACTTGAAAACATCAAAAGACCATAAATCATTTGGGTTTACGGCCGTAAACCCAAAGACATATGGTCCAAGGACCGTAAACTCCCTAAAGGAGTGAAATGGTGCCCTAATCTCTTCCTAAGACTTATACATGAAGTAGGAATGCTTCTTAGGACTTGTAAAGCTTCAAAACTCAACATGGTAAAAGTACCATAAGTTTACGGCCGTAAACTCATGGGTTTACGGCCGTAAACTCAATGAGTTATGGTCACAAAACCGTAAACTCCAATAAAGGGTCCCCTTGAACCCTAAACTCAATAGCAATGTCCTACAACATTTAGATGCAATCCTTAAGACTTATAGCACTTAAATAAGGTGTTTTACATGTCCTAGGATGTCTTAACTTTGTTAATTAGTTGTTTAAAGACTAATTGGATACATATATGTGATATTATATGTTAACTAGGATCATTGTGTGGGTACAAGTCTTCACTTGACACCTAGCATCCTATACATTCCGTTCATCCAAACCACTCACTACAGGTGAGTTCATACCCCTTAATTAACCTTTTAAATGTCTTTAAATGCTTTTATGGGGAGAATACAAGTTGAACTATTATAGTTATTATATCAATCACATGTGATTAATAACTACCAAACAAGTGGATTTCTTACTTTTCAATCGGTGTTATCAAACTGTTTTACTTCAAACTGTTTTACAAACTCTTTTACATATCAAATACTTTTATTAAACTCTTTTAACTTATATTCTATGTATCTATATGGATATAATTATATAAGTAGGATTGAAAGGACTTAGTACTGATAGCTCACCTTACTTCCTGTTCCTTGTTTGGTTGTGGACTTAGGGTATTCGGGTTATTTGTCCGAAGGTCGTTTGAATCCTAGTTATATATCATGTATATGTGTATAGATATAAAAGGTTACTTCTTTCATTCAGTTCAATGCCTTTGGGTAGCAAAGGTATACAAACATGTTCATATACACAAACAACATTACTAGTATACTATAATAGGTATAGTTTAGGAAGATACTATTACTAGAACAATGAAACATACAATGAGTCAGTTCATTCATGAGTAATACATAGTGATGAGAAACAAACATAATACATAGTGATGAGAAACAAACATAATACACAGTGATGAGAAACAAACATAATACACAATGATGAGAAACAAAACATACAGGCTAGACAGAGAAAGAACACACAATACAGCTAACACATACATATACATATACGTATACATTACTTACAGTTATGTGAGCCACTTAACGGGGGCATGGCACTACCTGTCATGACCCGTTTTGTATCCAGAATCTCCTTAAGTGGAGAGCGTATGAGTTTGTGTATAGATCTATACTGGATTGACTATCCTACACCTTGCTGCTCGCTACAGTGGGACTTGCAAGTCTACGGGTGCCAAACGTCATTTCTTACGACGTGTTACATCGTCGTTTTTCTATTGAGTTGGTAGCAGGATACAGGCCGATCACATGGTACTTTAAATAACAATTGGTTTAAAGTAATTAGTACAGCAGTAGTTACTTAATACAACACTACAGTACTATTTCATTTTCCCTTTACATTTACTTTGTGATATTCACATAATAAACAATAATGTAAAAACTATATTTTTGGTTAATGATAGTCAGATTTGGGAAAATACACACTCTTACAAGAGACACACACACAGATACTAGATGCCTTGGTGGAAGGCTACTTTTAGTAGGAAACATAGGGTTTTCTAGGAGAGTTCAAACAATTACAAACTTTTACAAAACTTATACATTACAAGACTTACAAACACTTTCATAACAAATACAGACACTAATATACTTATGAACTCACCAGCTTTAAAGCTGATACTCGCTTTCAAAATAACTTGTATTCTCAGGTCGCGAGTAGATAGGTACCGGAGCCAGGTTTTTGAGAAGATGGAGCTCGTTCAAGACTCATCTTTTATTTCGATGTATATTTTTGGTGTCTATAAAACTTGATAGAACACACCTGTATTAAAGTATATTATTAATGCAATTGATGATGTTGTTGCTTGTTTACTACTTTGCATTGTTGTGATACTGTACATGACGTCCTCCACCCCCGAACGTTTCCGCCGTTCCGGTTTTGGGGTGTGACATTACTCCATACTTAACACTTGAAGTACTTTGTTGATTCTCATCTTCAGTTTTGACTAGTCTTTCCAGACTTAACTGGAACAGTTAATCAGAAACAGACATTGATCTTAAGCATTAACTCAAGGTTTGAGTTTTTGAGCCTTGTCCCTACGCAATCAGATCCTTATTCTCACAAGCCTGGTGAGCACATAGGATTTTCAAACCACAATAATTAATTTTTTTATTTTCATCAAATCATTTTACCCGATTACCCATTCCCGTTATCCTCACTTTCCGTCCCTAAAGCATCTAATTTAAGGGACCTATCCTACGGATTATCTTCGGGATAGAAAATAACGCTTAGGGGATTCCTCAACAATATATGTTAGTAAGGCAACCATGAGGGGGACGGAAAACACATGGTGAACACTTAGTTCAAAAACACCTATAGGTTGCGAGCCTGCTAGCGTTCCAGAGGACTGTCTAGTATAGTCTGTGGTCGTCATCTATACTCCGGTAGACGACTGGATCGTCTTCAAAGTCAAGTCCTCTCTTCATTTATTTCATATTTCATCTTGCATAATCTATATCATCTTTCATCTACCCATCTTTACCCAATATATTTATAGGTATAAAATACATATAAAGTTTAAATCAAGTATAATATGTATAAATCGTTCATCCAACATAGATATCAGAAACACGGATAATAGGCACATATAGCATGTAATTTATATTAAATACCTCATATCTATGTGTAAGATGAAATTAATTATGCACTCAATTTTTAAAGCGACGATTCAAAATTCGGACAGCGCTTTGCTTCAAGCAACTGTCTTTTCCTTTAACGTAACCTAGTATCATTATCACTAAGTCTTAATCTAATATTTGTTACGACTAATTATTATTCTAGATTCATCACTAATTCAAAGTCTACTGATCTATAGCTGATGAGGGACAACCAGGTAGGATCATATCGTAGGCGGGGTCTGTTTTGTATACAAAGTATACTGTTTGGAAATCCCACTTTAAAGACCTCACTAAATCCGACCTAGACATCATCCCCGTAAGTAGATCAATCAATATAACGGCTTGGAATCACTGATAAATCTTGTTTATAGGTTCATAATATTGATAATAAACTTAAACATAGGTTATACTTAAAGTACTGTAAGCATAAATCAACTTACAGGTGGTTTAGCGAGAAACTGGACATTGCATGGGCAGAGCTTTTAAGCCGAAAGCTCTACTTCTCGGGGCTTTCTTGTAAAATTCATAACTTTCCCATACAACCTTCTTTTTTTATGTTCTTTATATCCACACATAGCTATCGACATGATCTACAACTTTCGTTTAGACTCCGTCGGCTAATTGGGAATTATTTTTAAACTAATATTATAACAATCTTAGAAAGTTAAAATCCGTTAAAAATTCATTACTTTGTCATCCGACGTCCGTTTTCGATTGTCTTTATATCTTTGAGCTCCTATTAATGAGATATTCAATTCATGTTTAGATCATCTCAGCTAAAAATCAACCAATCTAAAATTCGATTTCTGAGTTGTATACTGCTACGCTGAATCTTAGAAAAATCATAACTTCCTCTAACGAAGTTAGATTTGGACGTTCTCTATGTGCACGCTCTCGGTTTAATGTCTACTACGACTTTTGTTTAGATTGCTAAGGCTAAAAATGATTTTGTTAAAAATATACTTTTTACGATACGCGGAGCCATGCGGTTTAATCGTGAAACTTCGACGGGTCATAACTTCTTCGTTATAAATCAGATTTCAGTGTTTTTATATCTCCAGAATCCTTGTTATGACTACTTCAACTTTCTTCAAAGATATTTGTTCTAATTATTATTTTATTTTAGATGCGTATTTTATTTTATTTTATTATATCGTTATAAGCATGTATATTGCACATAATTTACACGTAGATCACATAATAGTCAAATAATTCTTCTTCATTACTTCAAAATATGTTACAATTGTTGACCCTTAAATATTACATCATCATAATAATGCTTAGCCAGAAACGCAGGCGTTACAATTCTCTCCCCTTAGGATGATTCCGTCCCGGAATCATTCATCAACAAATAGATGTGGGTAGCGACTCATCATGTCTCTCTCTGTCTCCCAGGTGAGGTTCGGCCCATTCGAATGTTTCCATCGTACTAGCACTAATTCGACCATCTTGCGTCGCAATTTCTTTGTCTTACGGTCAACAATTGCTTCAGGATCTTCGATTAACCTCTTATCTTCATCAATCCTTAACTCCGAAAGTGGAATTATATCGGGAACTTCTCCCGTGAACTTCCTCAAATAACACACATGTAAAGTGTTATGAATCCTATCTAGTTTATCTGGCAATTCCAGCTTGTAAGTTTGGTTCCCAATCCTATGAAGAACCTTGAATCGCCCAATAAATCAAGGACTCAATTTTTCTTTCTTTCCATATATTATAAGTCCCTTCCACGGTGAGACTTTGAGCAACATCGAATCTCCAACTTCGAAATTCATTGGTCATCGCTTCTTGTCAACATAGCTCATTTTGAGATCTTGAGCCGCTAACCTCCTCTCTCTAATCACTTTTAGCTTTTCAGCAATCTGATGGACTATTTCAGGACCCATAAATGGCTTTTCTCCAGCCTCAAGCTAACAAGACGGCGTACGACACTTCTGTGCGTACTAGGATTTATAAGGTGCCATCTTAATGCTCGAATGGTAACTATTGTTGTAGGAAAACTCTACCAGGGGTAAATGCTCCTCCAAGTTACCTTGAAATTCTAGGGTACATGCTCTTAACATATCTTCTAGTGTTTTAATTGTCCTTTAGCTCTGACCATTAGTCTGTGGATGGTACTTTGTACTTAAACATAACTTCGTACCTATTTCCTCTTCTAGACTCTCCCAAAATATTGATGTGAAACGACTATGACGATCCAATACAATTGTTTGGGGAACACCGTGAAGTCTTTCTATCTCTTTCACGTAGGGATTTACAAGCTTATCCATAAACCATATCTCATTGGCTGTTATGAAGTGTGCACTCTTTGTGAACCGATCTACGACTACCTAAATCATGTCGTGACCGTTCTTCGTCCTGAGTAGTTTAGTCACAAATCCATGTTGATGTCTTCCCATTTACGCATGGGTACAGGAAAAGGATCTAAACTCCCATACAGTTTCAAACGTTGTGCTTTAACTCTTGCACATGTTACACACTCCACCACATACTTTGCAACATCGAGCTTCAACGTCGGCCACCAGTAGTATGGTTTCAGATCCCTATACATCTTAGTGCTGTCGGGATGAATCGAGTACATGGTCTTGTGAGTTTCTTCCAGTAGAAGATCCCTTATTCCTTCCATCTAAGGAACCCAAATCCTTTTTTGTAATACCTTCAATCCTTGACTATTTGTACAGAATACCAACGTTTTGCCTAAACGTTCTTCCTTTCGGTAATTTTTCTCCAAAGCTTCTTCCTGAGCTTTCTTAATACTTTCCACCATTGTTGAGGCAACTTATATTCTTAATGCTCTTAGCCTTTTTCTTTCCAGGTTTACTTTTCGACTTAAAGCATCAGCTACGACATTTGCTTTACCAGGGTGGTAAAGTAACTCGCAGTCGTAATCGTCGAGTAACTTTAGCCAGCTTCGTTGTCTCATATTCAATTCCCTTTTATCAAAGAGATACTGGAGACTTTTATGATAAGTGAAGAGTTTTCAGTTTGTGCCATAAAGATAATGTCTCCATATCGTTAGCGCGAATACTACCGCTGTCAACTCCAGATCATGAGTGGGATAGTTCTTCTTGTGCTCTTTCAATTGTCGAGATACATATGCTATCACTTTATCTCATTAGGTCAGAACAATACCTAACCCAACTCCAGATGCATCGCTATAGACTAAGAAGTCTTCAACTCCATCAGGTAATGAAAGAATCGGTGCTTCACACAAGTTCTTCTATAATTTCTCGAATGCTTCTTCATGTTTCTCACTCCATGTATAAGTAGATCCTTTATGGGTCAAAGCTGTCAATGGAGCAACTATCAAAGAAAATCCTTGGATAAACCTTTGTTAATATCTAGCTAATCTTAGAAAGCTTCGAATCTCAGTGGGACTTTTTGGTTGTTCCCATTTCATCACAGCTTCAATCTTTGTTGGATCAACCATTATTCCTTCCTGGATAACCACATGACCCAAGAATTGGACTTCTCGAATCCAAAAATAAAATTTGGAGAACTTTGCATACAACTTCTCCTTCTTCAAAACTTCTAATACTTCTCGTAAGTTCTTGCCATGCTCCTGTTGGCTCTTTGAGTAAATCAAAATGTCATTTACGAACACTATTACGGATTTATCGAGGAATGGTTTAAAAATCCTGTTCATCAAATCCATAAATGTTGTTGGAGCATTGGTTAGTATAAATGACATAACCATGTACTCATAGTGTCCATATCTCTTTCTGAATGCGATCTTCTCAATATCTTGCTTTCTCATCTTCAACTGATCATATCCTGAACTAAGATCGATCTTTGATAAATAGCTCGCACCTTGCAGCTGATCGAACACATCGTCAATCCTTGGCAATGGATACTTGTTCTTCACCGTTGCCTTGTTCATATCTCTATAGTCTATGCACATCCTCATGCTCTCATCAATCTTCTTCACGAATAACATCGGATCTCCCCAGGGTGAAGAACTAGGTCTAATGAAACCATTGTCCAACAACTCTTGAAGTTGCATCATAATCTCCTTCATCTTTGTCGGTGCTAATCGGTATGGTGCTTCTCTATTGGCGTCGATCCTGGAATCCAGTCTATTCGAAACTCTACTTGTCTATTAGGAGGCAATCCAGGAGGATCTTTGGGAAAGACTTCCGGATAGTCACACACCACTGGTATTATTTGCATATCTTTCTTCTCATTCTTTGCATCGATCACAAATGTCAAGTATGATGTACATCCTTTGGACAAACACTTTCTGGATTTCATCAGGTAAATGATTCCAGAATTTACTCTAGGTTTGTCCCCGTACACCATAATCGACTCTTTTCCAGGTGGGTTTACTCTCACCATCTTCTTCCTACATAGTATCTCGGCATCGTTCGCACTAAACCAATCCATTCCTAGTACTATGTTGAAACTGTTTAACTCAATGGGTTACAACTCCTCGTGGAATTTATTCCCGTTCAAGTCGATGATGATGTTTTTAATGCAATCGCTAACAGGTATGAATTTACAACTAGAAACTTCTACAACTAGAGCATTATCAAGTTTATTCATAGGCAATACTAGTCTTCCACCAAAGTTATGTGATATAATAGAGTAACTAACTCCAAAATCAAACAATATATTTGTTGGATAAGGTGTCTAAGTCCATAACTTATTTGGTATATACTTGACCCGATCCAGCATGGTCCATTTGGGTTGCACTTCACCCGAACTAGTTATGGATAATTTTATGAAAGTTGCATACTTACGATTTATTAATATATTATAAGTTATAATATATTAATATAAAGTCATGTTACTTAATTAGTTTTAATCTTGAATTAATTATGAATTAATTTAGTGATTAAAAGGAAGACTAATTAAATCATAGCTATTATATTTATATGGTGTGGGCTAACACTCATTTGGAATGGGCTAAGCTTATATGGAAGTCCATGGATGATCCATGGAGCTTTTACCCATGGATCCTTGGAAGAGGAAAAGACATGGGTTATTAGGGTTTCACCCCAACCATGTACACTATATAAACAAGCTTATGTTGCATGAAAAAGACACTAATGTGCGTGTAAGTGTGGTGGCCACAATCAAGAGTTAGTATACTCTCTCATACATTTTTCCAAGTTTGTGGTGATTTGTGATTTCCATTTGAGGCATTCACATTATTGGTGCTTGGCTCTCAAACTCCAAGGAATCAACAATCAACAAAAGGTATGTAATTCATCTAGTTCTTTTATGGTTAAAAGTACCCCATGCCATGCTAGATAGGTTATAAACCTTGGAAAATAATATTTTGCATGTATATTAGACAAACATAGATCCAAGGTTTAATAGGGTTGCATGTACACTTAGGAAGTGTTAGAATGCTCAAAACCCAACAATATTGACAAGCAATCCATTTACAAGAAAGGTACCTGCAGCGACATCTGCTTCATCCCTTGCTGCTTCCAGAGTCATCTTGAATGCTCTTGCCTTTGGCCTTGGCAGCACATCAGGCCTTTCCGTCTCTTTCTTCTTCGGACAGTCCCAAGAAATATGCCCTTCTTCATTACATCCGTAACACCCTCTTGTTGGATGTACACTCATTGGCTTAATGCCCAGTTTTCCCGCACTTGAAACAAGACACCTCCTCGCCACATTTTCACTTCTCACACCATTTTGATTCACCTCCTCCTCCTCCAAACATCTTGGAACCAGACATTGAGAACATACTTTTCTTGTTGGACCTTGAAGATCCCTCAAATTTCCTTTTCTCTTCTGCCTACATTCTCTCCAGACCCTTCTCCCAAAGTTGGGTGTCCACATTCTTGGCTTCTCTAACGACTGTCTTCAAAGTAGTTTCCATTTGAACCGTTAGGCTAAAGTCTGTTGGGAATCCCTTAGCAAACTTTTCTATCTTGGAGAGTGCAGTAGGCACTATAAGTAGGGGAATAAGTTTTTTCTCTCGGTGA
Source organism: Lactuca virosa (assembly GCF_052849685.1). Lineage (NCBI taxonomy): Eukaryota > Viridiplantae > Streptophyta > Magnoliopsida > Asterales > Asteraceae > Lactuca > Lactuca virosa. The sequence continues at coordinate 188,279,764 of NC_136428.1, read as the reverse complement.
ATGCGGTGGCATACTCATCAACACTCGTCTTCCTTTTCTTCAGGTTCTGAAACTCATTGCTTAGGTCTATCAGATCTACCTCCGAGCAGTACTGCATTTTCAACTGCTCCATGAATGCTTTCCAAGACATCCTTAGCGCTTCTCCACATGTAATTGTATCCGCCAACAACTTCCACCAACTTAAAACTCCAGTCTTTAGTTGGCTAACTGCAAATACGGTTATATGCTTGTTGTTGTAGTTGCAGCTTTCAAATACCATATCCATATCATAGATCCAGTCTATAATCTCCACTGGCTTTGGGCTTCTAGAAAATCTTGGTGGCTTGGCACCCAAGAAGTTCTTATACATACGCCCATACCTGTCAATCCCTCTGTCCGGGTCGTTCCTCCTTACCACTCGGGGCTCAACTTGACTCACATTACGACTGTAATTTCCCTACTCTGATAGTTCTTTATTCAGTTCGGGCTACACAACAGGCACAGTAGGTTCATCCCTATTCTGTTGAAGTAGACACCTTGTCTCTTCCATCTGACGATCCAACACCACCTATATCATTGACAACATGATAGGTTCGGGTGCAGCAGCTATCTCTGGTGCACGCTCAATTACTCATGGCTCATGATGTTGGTTTCCATTAGTGTTTCCTAATTTGCCGCGAGTTCTCAACATGTCGATATATGCACTTGAGCAGATGTTCAGTGTACAACGACGATAATTAAGAAATGGAAAACTATATTTACGGTAACCATATAAATCTCCTTATCACTCTAAAAAGTTATATGCCAGTTCTAATACCGTAATTAAACGTTTAGAAATCCGAACACATAAGGTTTCCAGATCCAGTCGACAATAGACCATGGATCTGATAAAATAATAGCATCATAATGCATATAAGGCATTTTTTAGCTATGGATAAACCATTTAGCATATAAAAGAAATTTAGGCATCTTCCGTAAATAATCTAATTCTCGTGTCTATTCAAGTATATTTACTAAATATAGCAGACAGGCATCTCACAATCATCTCTTAGCATTCTATGTTTAAGTCTAGAAATCCTATAAATTCCTAGTTCGCTCAAACTACCAACTGTGACATCTCTAATTTTACGGCCAGAAAAGACCGATTTGTTTATTCTTTATTTAAAATCAGAGTATCCTTTTGAAGAATAATTTGCGGAATTGGTTCCCAAAAATATGATAAAGATATTATCAAAGCATTTCCGAAGAAGTGTGTTTTAATTATATTAAAAATGTTGGGATGTCATTGTCAATACAGTACATAAGCCTAAACGGCAATAACATAGGCCTTACAAACATCTACTATTCAACTGACCTAAAATCCATAAAATCCATAAATCTCTCAACTGAGTGGGTCAGGCTTGGGAGCCTGGTGAGCACATAGGGTTTTCAACCCACAATAATTAAATTCCTTATTTTCATCAAATCATTTAACCCGATTACTCATTCCCGCTATACTCACTTTCTATCCCTAAAGCATCTAATTTAAGGGACCTATCCTAAGGATTATCTTCAGTATAGACAATAATGCTTAGGGGATTCCTCAGCAATATATGGCAGTAAGGCAACCATGAGGGCGATGGAGTACACCTTGTGAACACTTAGTTCAAAAACACCTACAGGTTGCGAGCCTGCAAGCGTTCCACGGGATTGTCTAGAAAACTCCATGGTCATCATCTATACTCCACTAGAAGATTGGATCATCTTCAAAGTCAAGGCCTCTCATCATTTATTTCATCTTTCATCTTTCATCATCTATATCATCTTTCATCTACCCATCTTTAGCCAATATATTTATAGGTATAAAATACATATATAGTTTAAATCAAATAAAACATGTATAAATCGTTCATCCAATATAGATATCAGAAACACGGATAATAGGCACATATAACATGTAATTTATATTAAATACCTCATATCTATGTGTAAGATGAAAGTAACTATGCACTCACTTGTTAAAGTGATGATTCGAAATTCGAACAACACTTCGCTTCTAGCAACTGTCTTTTCCTTTGACGTAACCTAGTATCATTATCACTAAGTCTTAATCTAATATTTATTGCAACTAATTATTAGTCTAGATTCATCATTATCTCATACTCTACTGATCTATAGCTGATAAGGGACAACCAGGTAGGTTCATATCGGAGGTAGGGTCCGTTTGGTATACAAAGTATACTGTTTGGAAATCTCACTTTAAACACCTCACTAAATCCAACTTATACATCATCCCCGTAAGTAGATCAATCAGTATAACGGCTTGGAATCACTGATAAATCTTTTTTATAGGTTCATAATAACGATAATGAACTTAAACATTAGTTATACTTAAAGTACGGTAAGAATAACTCAACTTACAGCTGGTTTAGCGAGAAATCGGACTTTACGTAGGTAGAGCTTCTAAGCTGAATCTCTACTTCTCAAGGCTTTGTGATGCTCCGGAGCATCACCACTAACACCTAGGAAGTTTTAGAGAAAGCGATTGAGTTCTTGAGGGGGAGTAGGATGGAATGGTGTGAAGAATGGGGTGATTTTCGACTTCTATTTATAGGCTGGAATTGGTCAGTACGCGGAGCGTACCTTAGCCATAAGTTGGGCATAATGTGCCACATGTCAGGAACTGGTGGCATGCCATGGGGAAGAAGGTGTGGTGTCAAATCGCGACAAGTGTCTCCCTATGGTTAATCCGAAAATTAATTATCTTGTAAAATTCATAACTTTCGCATACGAGTTCCGTTTTTGACGTTCTTTATATCCACGCATAGCTATTAACGTGATCTAAAACGTTCTTTTAGACTCCTTTGGCTAAGTTTGACTTTATTTTTAAAGTTATATCTTAACAGTCTTAGACAGTTAAAGTCCATTAAAAATTCATAACTTTGTCATCCGACGTCCGTTTTAAACTATCTTCAATTCTCGTTTAGATCATCTCGGCTAAAAATCAACCGATCTAAAATTCAATTTTTGAGTTGTAAACTGCTACGCTGAATCTTAGAAAAATCATAACTTCCTCTAACGCAGTCAGATTTGGACGTTCTCTATATGCACACTCTTGGTTTAACGTCTACTAGAACTTTTGTTTAGATGGCTAAGGCTAAAAATAATTTTGTCAAAAGTTTACTTTTTACGATACGCGGAGTTGTGCCGGTTTAATCGCGAAACTTCGACGGGTCATAACTTCTTCGTTATAAGTCGGATTCCAGCGTTCTTTATATCTCTGCAATCCTTGTTACCACTACTTCAGCTTCCTTCAACGATATTGGGTCTAATTATTAGTTTATTATAGACACGTATTTTATTTCTATTTTATTATATCGTTATAAGCACGTATATTGCACATAATGTACACGTAAATCAGATAATACTCAAATAATTGTTCTACATTACTTCAAAATATGCTACAATTGTTGACTCTTAACTATTACATCATCATAATAGTGCTTAGCTAGAAACACAGGCGTTACATACGTGATAGATGCGAAGAAGGTTACGACGATAATGACTGATATACTTGTGGAGGGAGATTTTCCTGAGGTATTTCCAGCTGAATTACCGGGATTACCACCAGAAAGGCAGGTAGAATTCTGAATCGACTTATTGACCGACATGATGCCGATTGCGAAAGCACCATATCGTTCAGCACCTACATATATGAAAGTGTAATATCCCGATTTTCATAGAAAATTTTTCATTTTTATTTCTTAAATATTCAATTAGATCAGAGTATAATGCAGAAAACATGAATTGTGAATGCGCGTAAGTACAGTTCAACCTTACCCTTCTCACGAACCAATGAGGTCCCTGAAAAATATTTATAACAACCAGGTAAGAGCTAGGCTTAGTGAGTTCCCGAAATATATACCATATATCACAATACACATACATGCATACAAATAATGGTTGTATTTTAGACTTATGGGCTACCCGTCATTGCGTCTTTAACAGGAGTCTATGTATACTTATGACCTTCATGCTATTTCCTAACACGGGTCTATATATACTTACGGCCTACATGCCATTTTGTAACGTCCCAAAAATAATGAAACAAAATTTTTGTTTTTAGGTAAATAAATCGTTAATACATATCATTTCCATAAAATTCATGGTGAACAAGATTTATCAAAACATCATTAAATCAGAGTAAGTCACAAAACGCGGAAACATATGGTGTGTGCTCTACAATCATCCTGAGCTCTTCCATTTGAAAATTATAGTACCTGAAACACAAACTGCAAACCATAAACACAAAGCTTAGTGAGTTCCCCAAACTACCACATACCATACATAAACAAGTAAACACATAATGGGCCCTACCTGGTCATCGAGCTCCGCCCGACATCCAACCTCGTCCGACATCGGGCCCCGCCCAATGAATGTACAGGGCCCCGCCCACACTTGCATAACGTGCCCCGCCCAATGAATATAATGGGGCCCGCCCAACATACAAATACATAATCCTACTAACACATATAGATAACTAGCATACAATATACTCATCAGGCCCTGCCTGGCATCAGGCCTTGCCCGATAAGCGTACCAATACATACCCAGGCAAAAGTCACGCAAACAACTAGCATTCTAACATAATAAACCATGGGTCGCATGTTGGATATAGTGTCTAAGTCTATAACTTTATTTGGTATGTACTTGACCCGACCCGGCATGGTCCATTTGGGTTGCATGGCATTGCAATACTTGGATAGACTAAATGAGAGAATAAGGCACTTATGATTATTAATATATTATAAGTTCTAATATATTAATAATAGTATTATTTAATTAGTATTGATCAAGTATTAATCTAGTATTAATTTGGTGATCAAAGTGAGACTAATTAAATATATAGGGTTGATTATGACAATCATCAATTCTTTTATGGTGGATTAATGATCCATGGTTTATGGGTTTGGTTATAACCATATGGAGCTCCATGGATAGTCCATGGAAGTTACAAACCCATGGGTCATGAGAAATCAAGAGTCATGACAATTAAGGGCATTCATGTGTAAACCCTAATTGTGACAACACTATAAAAGAAACCCTATGGCTAGCAAAATCATGACCTAGGTGACCTAGAGTTACTAGAGAGGGCATAACCGATTTTGAGTGCTAGAAGTATTCTCTCAAGTTCTTCCAAGTCTTGTGGTGTTGTGTGAAACATTTGAGGCACAACATTTGGGGTGCTAGGCTCACAAAGTCTTGAAGGAATCCAAGCAACATCAAGGTATGTATTTCTACTAGTTTTATTTTCTATGTAATCCCCATGCCATGCTAGTTAGGAAATAACCTTGAAAAAGAAATTTGCATGTATATAGAGAAAACATAGATTCAAGGTTATTAGGGTTGCATGTACACTTAGGAAGTGTTAGAATGCTCAAAAACCATCACGACATTGGTGCCTTCGACCCGCTAAACCAAGTAAGGAAGATCACCTCACACTGTCGAATCAAACAGAAAAATCCCTGGCTGCTCGATAACAGATCCCCGAACTGTCAATATCAAAGCAACACCCAATCAACATCTGGGTCCCAATCCATAACCATATGTTCAACAGTCCATTAATAGCGTAAAAAGACCATTTTACCCCTCACCTACTTTGGCCCAAGACTAATGCCCAAACTAGAAATCTTGAAGACCCAAAACCAAATAATCATTCAAGGCCCATACTTGGCCTAATTTTTCAAATCGGGCCCAAACCCCTTACATGGGCCTTACCCTAAAGTCCAATCATAATCCATGGGTAACCCTACCGAAACTTCTGGTCAAAGTCAAAGTCAACAACCCATGTTGACCAAACACGCTGTGTTGCCACTTGGCCACGCCGTGTTCCGATATCATCCAAATAGTCGGGAAAATCCCAGCCAACACCCCGTGTTGGCTAGCAAACACGTCATGTTTACCCAAGTTTCAACAGCTTAATACCTTAAGTTCTCTTCTCCGATTCCACGAGCTCCAAAGCTTAGATCTAGTCCATAACATGGTCCATGAGGATAAAATTTCCAACTTTATCCATTGGGACTACCCAAAAAGGTTCAAAACTCAATCCAATAAGCTTAATAGTGCGAGGGCTTAACCAATAAGCACTTAATATAACCCCCAAAACATAGATCTAACCTCCTTGAGCTAGAAAACCATCTAAAGTTGCCAACTTTATGTTTATGCATGCCTAAACGAAGCTCTAAAGCTTAAAAATGAACTTAATGCATGCATGGGACCAATTCTTCTCAAAAAAGCTTGCACCTTTAAGCTCAAGGGGTCTAATGCAACTCGGATCTGGAATAACAAACCCCGAAACGACCTCTCACACACTTCAACCCAAAAAGGGGCCAAAAACACAACAAAACACAAGATGAGGAGATCTAAACATCTACAGGTCAAGGTATGAACTTTATACCTCAAAGTGACTGCAAGAAGTGGAGAGATTCTGGATCTATGACCTTCCTCCAAAGCTAAGAACCTTCAAAGCTTCCTTTAGAAATGTGCAAAATAACCACAAGAATCCACTCAAAGATCAAGAACACCACCAAGAAAGCTTAAGGGACGAATTAGGGTTTAAGTGACAATGGAGGCTGGTAAGGAGGCCAGCCATGAGGACTTAAGGCCTTTAAATAGGGTGCAACACCCTAAAATTATGGTTTTCCTTCCCAGCTGCGAACACGTCGTGTTAGGATACCACAACACGCTGTGTTGGTCCATTAATCTTCACGTTTCTTCAAATCTAGACACGCCGTGTTGGTTCCTCCAACACGCCGTGTCCAACCCTAAAAGGGGCTTTACTCCCAACAATTTCTCCTCAAGATTACGGGTGTTACAACTCTCCCCCACTTAAATTAGATTTCATCCTCGAAATCATTTCTTATCATCCCCAGGCATGCCAGATAGCCTGAAAAACGCAACCACAACCCCAAACATACATCGGGCTTTCCAAGGCTACCGAACCCATCCTTAGCCGAACTCTCCAAATCCGATGATGAATGAATCCTTAACCCCCTTGCATAAAACCACTTCTATCTCCAAAATATGAAGTCTCGATGTGGTTTGACTTCCTGACAGACCGCCCCTACTCGTCCATTGCTAAATCCATTCCACTTATCTCCCAACTAACTACACAACTTCTGAAAACTTGAGTGTCTCACTAGAAAAAGGAATCACATACAATTTATTGCTATAAAACACTTATTATTGATAGAAGGCTCAGATTATCCTTCGAGTCGATAGGGTCAAGTCATTTACTCTGAGATTATTTAATCCAACTGCAAGTGACCTATAACATCCTTCGAAAAGAAACGGACTCCACACACGAGATCCAAATCAATAATGCTTCCTTGACATATTTTCATGTCATTCACAAATAGAACCAATCAAATACATGATCGCAAAGGCATTGATCGAACATTGAAACTGTATCCAATTCCTTACCCTTGAACCCTTGATTGATGACCCCGACATATGGATACCCCAACACTTATCCTGCAGAAAGAAAATTGTGCACCTAAACACTTGCGATTCCCCACTCGAGATCTTCCCCAAAAACCAATCTGATACTCAACTCATAACCCAAATCCACAAATCTGCACTTGCATTTCATCCAAAACCTTCCGATTCACAACAACCCCTCTCTAGACCGGGATATAAAGGTTCCTAAACCATCACTGAGACTACTAGTCTCACACCTGGTCCAAACACCATGATCCCAAGAGTCCAAATAACAAGGCTACCCAACATATAACCCCTATGTGTTATGCACTGACCACCCACTTAATATTACAACTCAAGATCCAATACCTTGACCTAACGGTCTCTACCAGGTCCCACCTGTATTGCCATAATCACATGGGCCTCGCCCACGGGTCCCACCCAACTATACCTCGGAGCGGCCTCTCCCACGGGTCCCACCCATCTGAAGCTACACATGCCCGACTCTGCCTCGAACCCCAATGGCCGTCATCCTAATCCAGAAAAATACTCTTTATCAATCCTGAATGGTGTACCCAAGGCACGAACTGTTTCCCCCTTTACGCTCATGACCACCTCCAACGATAGTCAGCCTAGAAATGGTGAATGCTACGATCCCATCGTTGTCTTACAACACTTCTAACCAACCATGGTTACCACCCATGGTCTTTCCTCACAAAAACCATCACAACCCCATTCATCATGAGTCGGAATCCACATCCAACTGCATCCACTCAAGTGTTTGGGTCATACCTCAAATTCCTAAGTCCTCAACCCTGACTCAACCATATGGCTGCTATCCATAATAAAGGTGAAAGACCCACACTTTCATATTTGACAATTGTTACTCCAAAACATTCTACTTGCATATTCATAAAAACAATATTTTACATTGATAACTTGTTTACATAAGACTGGATACAAACCGACTATTACAAATTTTTATATGTTACATAACTTCCCAGGATACTATAATTTATACATACGTGAGTACAAAATATAATAGTTTCAAACTATTCAAAATCTTCCAACAGTATACGATTATACTGGTTACTTATCTCCTGCAATTTGTTAAACATTGAGAGGGGTAAGCGGTGACGCTTAGTGAGTTCAATAATAGATACAATATACCGTTATGCCATATATATATACTTCAATATGGCAGAAGCAAAGAGGAACAAGAAACAACAAAGGCATATGTGAATCATGTGACAAACTTTCCATATCAATCAATGATGTGATTCAAAGATATACGATCAATGAGACATGACAATTTCTATAATTGATATATATCAATAAAGCTTCGGCCCAAATGGCACAGAAGACATACACTTTCTGATTTAAACATTTTGGTAGATTTCAGGCTGAAAGCGCTGTCTAACCTTCTGCCAATACCATAGAATAGAAGTCATTCTCTTACGAGACATGCTCTACATGTCCAGAGGCTACATACTAGTACCACCGTGAATCTAAGTCCTTTCACTGATCACATGGTCAAAGGTATAGCTTTGCTATCACAAATAGCGGAAATAATAACAACAGAAAAGCACATAGCACATATAACACATAACATACAATTGTTCCTATATATTGAACTCATCGTGAAATAACCGGGGGTTAAAATACTAATTTGGGCAGCACTTCGTTACTACAATTGACTTTCTTCAATGAAAACCGGGAGTTTTCTTGAACAATGGGCCTTGCGAGGGTTGAGCTTCAAACCGAAAAGATAAATTTCTCGGGCTTCTCGAGCACTTCGGAACGTATTTCGGGTGTTGAAAATAATATCGGGGCTTCGGGGGAAGTGGAAATAGCTAAAATATGGATTTAGGGGGTAAAAAGTGGTAATTTCCTAAAATTACCCGGGAGATCTCGCAGGCACTATTTATAGTGCGAGGTCTGGAGGTCTTCGGCCGAAGGTGGACACGCGGCAGCAGCGAAGGGGGCCAGATGGCACACATGCGAGGGTGGCAGGTGGCTCGTGCGAGGCTCTGACACCGACACGACACGCGTCAGACGGAGGCGAGGCGGCTTCGGAAGCGAGGAGTCACTGGGCACGCGTCGGAGTCTCGGTTGCACAACGCATCGGATGACTAAGCTGCTTTGGACACGAGGCGGGTTCCGGACGAGGGTGATGTGGCCGAACGCCAGCCATGCGAAATTCTCGGAAATTGAACCCAAAACTTCTAAAATCCATAACTTTCGCATACGAGTTCTGTTTTTGACGTTCTTTATATACACGCGTAGGCGCGAATATACTATACAACTTTCGTTTAGACTTCGTCGGTTAATTTTGACTTTATTTTTAATATTATTATTTTTAACAGACCGAGACAGGTAAATCCGTTAAAAATTCATAACTTCTTCATCCGACGTCCGTTTTCATCAGTCTTTTTACCGTTGTACTACTATTGACGAGACCTTCGATTCTCGTTTAGGTTGCATCGGCTAAAAATCACTCAATCTAAAATTCGACTTTTTAGATGTCTACTGCTAAGCTGAAACTTAGAAAAATCATAACTCCTCATACCAAGTCAGATTTGGACGTTCTTTTTATGAAAATTCTTGGTTTAACAAATACTACGACTTTCATTTAGATTACTAAGGTTAAAAGGTAGTTTTTCAAAAACTCACTTTTTACGTCATTTGGTGTCATGCCGGTTTTGTCGCGGATCTTCGATCGGTCATAACTTCTTCGTTATAACTCGGATTTCGATGAGGTTTTCGCCTAAATGCTTCTAATGAAATTATCTACAACTTTGAATAATAAAATTTTACTTATATCAAATTTTATATTTTCGTTAAATTTCGATATTTTAACTTTTAATTGGAATCTCATAAGACTTCCAATATTTTCCGAGTGATTCTAAACATAGTTTTACTTCATTTCTAGTAAAAACTATCTGTTAAAACTCAATACTCAATATCACATAATATTTCATAATATTATTTACTTTTAACATTTACAAAACACGATTTCAAAACGTGTATATTACAAATCCCTCCTCCTTTTGAGGATTTCGTCCCCGAAATTACATCGATTAAAATAAATGGGGATATTTTGCTCTTATCTCATTCTTATTTTCACAAGTATAATTTGGGCCTCAATGGTGTTTCCACTTTACAAGCACCAAATCTAAGACATATGCACAAAGCATATCTTTTACTGTTTTGATTGTTCTCTCCGTCTGACCATCTCCTTCTTCAGTTCTCTGACTGGAATTTCGTCACTACACGAGACATGGTTCTCTGAACCAATCAATTCACTTTGCAGATCTATATTATTCGGACTCGATTCTTTACGACCATTTAGGTCTGAACGAAAATAATCTTCTTAGTCATCACCGAAACGAAGGTAATGACATACTCGAACAAAAACGAAATAAATTTCAAACTTCTTGGTAACCTTGTGACTTTCCCTGATCCAAGTGTGAGTCATGTGCTTCCAGTAGTATAGGCCTCTACTACTATTCACACCTACTCATAGTCGTCCCAAGAATTGTATCGCAGTTCCCAAGTCACCTTTCATAAGTTTTCATAAAGAAAATTTTCACGCCTGAGTGTGTTCTTTAACAGCCATTCCATGCCGAGAATAATATCAAAGTTGGGTAAGGAGATAGGAATCAGATTGGCAAGAAATATATAGCCTTCAATTTCTATGACACAATCTCTATAGATTTTATCATCAAATAATGATATACCTCCCGCAGTATCTATGTGGAATGATTGGGCGAATGAATAACAAGCAATTTGGAAAGAATGCGCAAATTCACAAGACACAAAAGAATCTGAGGCACCAGAATCAAATAAGATGTGAATAGGTCTAGAGTTGACAAGAAATGTACCCGCCACAACATTCGGGTCCATGCGTGCCTCCGCTGTGGTAATCTGGAGTATTCTTTGGTTGTTCAACAGGAGCTTCACTTCTCGCCGGTTGTTGTACAGAAACTTGACTTCCCGTCATTTGACTAGTAAGAGTAGGGCAAAAACGCTTCTAGTGGCCAGTAATACCACATGCATAACAAGTAACATCCTTCCTTGGGCAAGCTGGCTTTATGTGACCCGTTTCTCCACATCCATAACAGACAACGTATTCCTTGTCTATTTTGCATTGGCTCGGATGATTCCTTCCACAAATGCGACATGATGGCGATTAAATAGAAAAAGATTGTGATCTATCGCGACCACGGACGGCGCTCTGAGATTTCTCTCTTGTATTAGAATCAGATTGAAAAGATCGAGCTGGTGGAATAGAGGAAACATGAACAGTTTGATCGATACGTGGATGCTTTGGAACATAAAAAGTGGTACCACGTATCTCTAAATCATGCTCATGCTTTCGAGCATACTCAACAGCTTTGTTAAAGGACAGAACACCCCGATTATCTACGAAATCGTGGATTTCATACCGCAGTCCATCCAAGAATAACTTAATTTTATCGTCTTCAGTTGGGATATACTTTGCGGCAAACCGTGCTCTTTGATTGAATTGAGTTTCATACTCATTCACGATCATTCCTTCTTGCTTAAGCTCAAGAAACTCTTTCTCCAATCTTCTTCTCATGTCTAGAGGACAATACTTCTCTAGCAAACGAGTTTTGAACATTTCCCAGGATAAATTCTCTTGGTCATACTCTTTAAGAGCTTCAAATGTTGCTTCCCACCAGACCAGGGCCTCTCCGGTGAACATTGCAGAAGCATAATTTGCCTTGTCCTCTCCTTTTGAAAATTCTCCAGTGGCTTTCTCTTTGCCTTTATCATTATTCTTCTTGTGTTCTTCAAGAGTATGCTGAATTATACCGGTAAGTTTACCCAAGAGTCGCTCCTCATGAGGGGATACTGGAGTATTTACTTCACCAGGTTGAGGACCTCCTCCCACCTCAGGGGTATGGCTACCTTCCTGTTCAGCCATTCTTCTGAGAATTTGGAGCAATATAGTATTTTAGAATATTAGGATTTATTATTACCTAATACTTTACCTAAGCCTTTCCTATGGTTTGTATCCATATACTCCTAATGAATCCGTTCATATATTGAACTTCTGACGGTTTAAGTCTAACTACCAATTTGTGGAATTTACTTCACTTAAACCACCGCTCTGATACCATGATTGAAAGACCCACACTTTCATATTTGACAATTGTTACCCCAAAACATGCTACTTGCATATTCATAAAAACAATATTTTACATTGATAACTTGTTTACATAAGACTGGATACAAACCGACTATTACAAATTTTTATAGGTTACATAACTTCCCAGGATACTATAATTTATACATACATGAGTACAAAATATAATAGTTTCAAACTATTGAAAATCTTCCAACAGTATACGATTATACTGGTTACTTATCTCCTGCAATTTGTTAAACATTGAGAGGGGTAAGCGGTGACGCTTAGTGAGTTCAATAATAGATATAATATAACGTTATGCCATATATATACTTCAATATGGCAGAAGCAAAGAGGACCAAGAAACAACAAAGGCATATGTGAATCATGTGACAAACTTTCCATATCAATCAATGATTTGATTCAAAGATATACGACCAATGAGACATGACAATTTCTATACTTGATATACATCAATAAAGCTTCGGCCCAAATGGCACAGAAGACATACATTTTCTGATTTAAACATTTTGGTAGATTTCAGGCTGAAAGCCCTGTCTAACCTTCTGTCAATACCATAGAATAGAAGTCATTCTCTTACGAGACATGCTTTACATGGCCAGAGCCTACATACCAGTACCACCGTGAATCTAAGTCCTTTCACTGATCACATGGTCAAAGGCTACATACCAGTACCACCGTGAAATAACCGGGGTTAAAATAGTAATTTGGGCAGCACTTCGTTACTATAATTGACTTTCTTCAATGAAAACCGGGAGTTTTCTTGAAAAATGGGCCTTGCGAGGGTTGAGCTTCAAACCGAAAAGATAAATTTCACGGGCTTTTCGGGCACTTCGGAACGTATTTCAGGTGTTGAAAAAAATATCGGGGCTTCGGGGGAAGTGGAAATAGCTAAAATATGGATTTAGGGGGCTAAAAATTGGCAATTTCCTAAAATTACCCGGGAGATCTCGCAGGAACAATTTATAGTGCAAGGTCCGGAGGTCTTCGGCCGAAGGTGGACACGCGGCAGCAGCGAAGGGGGCCAGATGGCGCGCATGCGAGGAAGGCAGGTGGCTCGTGCGAGTCTCGGACACCGGCGCGACACGCGCCGGACGGATGCGAGGCGGCTTCGGAACTGAGGAGTCACCGGGCACGCGTCGGAGTCTCAGTTGCACAGCGCATCAGATGACTAAGCTGCTTCGGACACGAGGTGGGTTCCGGACGAGGGTGACGTGGCCGAACACCAGCCATGCGAAATTCTCTGAAATTGAACCCAAAACTTCTAAAATCCATAACTTTCGCATACGAGCTTCGTTTTTGACGTTCTTTATATGCACGCGTAGGCAGGAATATACTCTACAACTTTCCTTTACATTTCGTCGTCTAATTTTGTTTTTATTTTTAATTTTATTATTTTTAACAGACCGGGACAGGTAAATCCGTTAAAAATTCATAACTTTTTCATCTGACGTCCGTTTTCGTCAGTCTTTTTACCGTTGTACTACTATTGACGAGACATTTGATTCTCGTTTAGGTTGCATCGGCTACAAATCACTCAATCTAAAATTCGAGTTTTTAGCTGCCTAATGCTACGCTGAAACTTAGAAAAATCATAACTTCCTCATACGAAGTCAGATTTGGACGTTCTTTTTATGAAACTTCTCAGTTTAACAAATACTATGACTTTCATTTAGATTACTAAGGCTAAAAATTAGTTTATCAAAAACTCACTTTTTACGTCATTCGGTGTCGTGCCGGTTTTGTCGCCAATCTTCGATTGGTCATAACTTCTTCGTTATAACTCGGATTTCGATGAGGTTTTCGCCTAAATGCTTCTAATGAAATTATCTACAACTTTGAATAATAAAATTTTACTTATTTCAAAGTTTGTATTTTCGTTAAATTTCGATATTTTAACTTTTAATTGGAATCTCACAAGAGTTCCAATATTTTTTGAGTGATTCTAAACATGGTTTTACTTCATTTCTAGTAAAAACTATCTGTTAGAACTCAATACTCAATATCACATAATATTTCATAATATTATTTACTTTTAACATTTACAAAACACGATTTCAAAACATGTATGTTTTAAAAGGAGACGTTGACCAACGGTTGGAAGTTTCCTGAACTCCCACTTAAACAACCTCACTCTAAACACCCACTTGGGTCGTCTCCATCCTGACCAGGTTGTGAAACTTACCCTAGTTCCACAACCGATCCAACCCTCGGAATTCTGATCGATTCTCCCCCACTTGGATTAGACTAAGATCTCTCCCTCATACCATCAATCCGATGGTTTCCACACCCGACAATCCTCATATAACATGAACCGCCTATAACCTGTGCTTACTAGCGTTCCATTATTAGCCAATCTCAAAGATAGCCCAACTCCTGATGTCCTGGAGAATACTCTTGAAATCTTAACCACACTGTTGATCCAAATCACCTCCCATGATACCAAACCAATTCCTCGAATTCTTGTGTTGGAGACTAAAAGCCATAACCGTTGCCCTAACTAACGAATCTTTACCCCAACTTCCCTTCTCAAGGAGTCAAT
This sequence comes from Lactuca virosa, assembly GCF_052849685.1. Taxonomy (NCBI): domain Eukaryota; kingdom Viridiplantae; phylum Streptophyta; class Magnoliopsida; order Asterales; family Asteraceae; genus Lactuca; species Lactuca virosa. The sequence continues at coordinate 188,264,609 of NC_136428.1, read as the reverse complement.
GAATTCTAACCACCTGCAATTGGATTAGGTGTCTAAGCCCATAACTATAATTGGTATGTACTTAAATTTATAGTAGCATAGTCCTTTTGGGTTGCCTTCATACTAGCAACTAGACAGGATGACCTATTGAGAAAGAGGAAGAATTTATTATTTGGAATAAAAGATTAATATATAAAATGATTTATTAATGTATTATGAAAATAATATATTAATTAGAAATCATATTATTTAATTAATATTTAATTAGAAATTAATTTGGAATTAATTTTGGGATTAAAGGAATTAATTAAAAGTATAGGAGATATTTAGCAATTAATTAATAGTTGTGGTTTTTGGCTCTTGGACCACCCAAGAAGGGTTGGACGAAAACTTCTAGGGAGGCCCTATAATTTTCGTCCAAGGCTTTAGGATGGGGAGTCCATGGGCTGCTTAGGCCTGAAGCTGGAAATTAGGGTTTCCTCCAGTAAACCCTAGCTTTGGCTCTAAGCAACCAACAACTATTTAAGTAGCCTCAACCCTATTGATTTTTTCCATGCCATCAAAACCTAAGGATAGCCGAAATTTTGAAGTATCTTCCTCCTCTCTCCTCTCATCCTCTTGCTAAGTGTGTTTGTGAGCCATTAGAGGTGTTACACTTGTGACACTTGCTCTCAAGTCCAAGATATTCAAGGATTTCATTGTTATTACAGTATAACAATCAGGGTATGTATCTAAACCCTAGTTTATTGTTGATTTCGAAAAACATAGATGCATCCTAGGGTTTCTTGTTTTGTGTTCAATGCTTGTATGTCTAATAGACAAAACATAGATCCAACAAATTACGGTTGCATGCACACATAGGGATTATTTGCTATGCTCAAAACCCATCAGTGGTATCAAAGCTTTTGGTTTTTGTTTTCAATTAGATATGATGTGTAAGGTCCTAAATTTGAGGATCCAAACTAGTGATCAAACAAATAGCAATAAAACAAAGTAAGAACGGAGTAAAAGAAGGACTAAAACAAGAATGCACACGTTTTAATTCGCAAAAATGTATAGTACACCTTGGATACACACACTAGGACGTGAACGGACCGACCAACTCGCTAATAGTGACATAAGACTGACAGACCCCTATATATAGCAACAAGCCAACCGCAAACGGGGTTCACGGCCGTGAATAGGTTCACGGCCGTGAACACCCTTAAAACCGCAAATACTAAAACAAAAGAGCTACAAACACCCTGAATCTACCAAGACACATATACTCTATGAATGACTAGCCCAAACCACATAGATGTGACCTTTCAATCTCTCATTGGTTTATGGCTAGCATTGACTCAGTCCTCATCAATGATAAGCACATCTGACCTCTCCATGACACCACGCCACATCTTCTTTTGGATGATCTCTGCAACCATTGCAGTGTATTCTTTAGCTGCACTTTTCAAAATATCTTTAACTACCCGGATTTGATGTTAAGCCAGCTGGTGTATGTCCCACTTTCCAAATTGAAATAGATCCCTCTTGTCAAACAAGCGAAAGCTACCATCTGGAAATTTTATGACAGCAGAAGCTGTGGATTCATCAAAGACCCAATAAAGCATATCTCTCAGAGAACCATCGCAAAAATTATGCAAAACAGGAACCTGTCTCACTTGATTAGTAGGTGGCCACAACACCGTCTTGAAAGGCTCGTTAGTCATTGGATCTAGTATGTAACGGTGTGTTCTGATGATGGACTCAGCAGTCTTCATATCAGTAAATCCCTTTTTTACTTGATTCTCCAAGAAAAGCTTGAAATGAGTTGCTCGTCGATCATTGGATGGATTAACAATGTGAGAATTAGCAAGTTCAGAGAGATCAACTCTTGTCCATGAGTTGAAATCATGAGAGTCCTTGTAATACTCCACATTTGAACTTTTACGTCTCACAATCCACATATTCAATATGTCATGAAAACCCCACCACACAATTCCTGATCTATCACCATACTTGTGACCAAATCGTTTCTGTTGAAGATCGGTTACGGTGATTTGGGGTTGATCTCCACGATCATTTTGATCTGAATTCTTCTTGAATAGCATTTTTTTTCTTAGAAGGCGCTGCCAATTTGGCACGTATTAAAGAAGCCATGTGAGGAGATTGAATTGGTTCTTTTTCAAATCGATCAACGATTTGAGTTGTTCTCATTGTGGGCGGGTCAACAGGGGGGTCTTGAGAAGACTGGCCAGCTCTGAACTCTTCAGTTGATGATTTGAACTTGTCTCCAAGTTCCTCTGCCAACTTTCTTTTTAAATCATAGTAACATGCAGTCAGAGTCCCAATATGTATCTGCAGATCTGAAATTTGCTCTGTCTTCAGAGTAACATCTGCTTCAAGCTCAGCGATTCGAACATCATGCTATCCAATTAGGAGGTCCTTCTCTATGTTTTTCTTGTTGAGAACACCGATTTCTTCTCTAAGCTTGGACACTAAAGGATTATCATCCTCTGAATGGCCTTGCTCAATAGATATTCCTTTGGTACGAGAGGAAGGCATTGGAAATTGTTGCTGTGCCAAGTGCTTTGCAAGCCTCACAACGGCAGCATCATGCGAAGGCCTTGGAGAGGAGACGATCCCTGAGCAGCTGATGAACCTCCAGTTTCATACACAGTGCTTGGACCTTCTTGGGTTGGTTCGGGTGATGCAGCAACAGTTGTTGTTGTTGTTGAATGAGTTGGTGGGTCTTGTTCCAGAATAAGTACTCTCGGCCTCGGATCATGTCGCCTCCTTTTCAACGGAGGCTGGGAGGTTTGAGTCATCAGAGGATAACTCACAGATGGCATAGTAGTCGGAATAGCAACATCAAGGGGAGGAATCCTTGAAGTTGCATCCATATGACTTGAGGTATCAGCCATCTGTATTGAGGTAGGAGGCATCGTTTCCTGAACATCTTCAGCTTCCCCTATCTCCATTTCTTGTTGAGTAACATCATTGATATTGTCAAAGAAAGTGTTGAGGTCTGAATTTGATAAGAAACACTCATTGCTTTCGAAATTTAAAGGAACTCTTTCTTCTTCCTTTTCAAAAGCAGTGATTACATCATCCTCAAATTCTTCATATGCAGATGAGCTTTCAGTTGCAGATGAATCACTGACTTCTGCAAATTTACCAAACTTCACTAACGGATGTTTCCCTTCAAACATAAATTTTCCTTTTCTGTTTTGTTTCATGAGACCAAAGGTTGTGGAACCAAGACACTTCAAATCAATTGTGTCTCCCCTTTTCTCAATTTTCGGATATTTCTTGTTAAAATTCATTTGGAGAAACCTTGGAAACATCAAAAATTTGTCTCTGCCCTACCCTTCAATGTTTCCAACCATATCATTCAAGATGAACCTTGAAAAATTGAAATCCAATCCTGCAGCATAGGCAACAATTGCTTCGGTGTTGTTCAACGAGACCTCGTCAGCCCGACCCTTCTTCCCGAAATGCAGCTAATGAAAACATGAACCAAAAATCTCCAATAGGGTGGAAGTAATTTCTTGATAATTGGTGGAAATACACCCTCATTCCCCATGCGAGCTACGATTTATTTGGTCTGGTCCAATGAAAGTTCGGTTGGAAAGCCTGGCTGGTCATCGATCTGAAGAACTTCACGAATTACTTGCTCGGTGATCGAGACTTTCCTGTTGTGTACAGTGGCAACCACTGAGATAACCTCACCATTTACTTTGAGTACAGTGGCAGTTTCCCAGAATTGTTTCAATGGCTCTTGGAAAATAACCGGACTTGCGGTAAGAGCAAAAGTCAAGAAACACTCCTTCAACCCATTGATCATGGATTTAAAGTGACCATGAGGAGCAGGTGGATCAACCAAGAAGAGAGTAAGGTTGTGAGTGTCTGATAACCTCAAGTTTGCCATAGCGATCTGCACTTAACCAAGCCAAGTAAGAAACCAATGATTTAAGCAATGAAGTTTTAGGTTTTTATCATTAAACAGTTTCATGAGGCTTTAATTATTTATTAAGTGTGAAAAATTTAGGTCCACAAATTGGGGTTCACGATTACAAAGGGGGTTCACGGGTAAAAGGGGATTTACGGCCGTAAAAGGGTTCACGACCTTGAACCCTTCAAGAGCCGTGAACACTTCAAGGAGCCGTGAACGCTTCAAGGGACCGTGAGCGCTTCAAGGGGCCGTGAACGCCGATCAGATCCTTTTCTTCGATTTAGGCCATGATTCACGGTTGTTTTTCGAATATTTTAGCATGATGGTGATCGAAAAAGGCATACCTACATGATGAAACAAACAATTTTACGAAAATAGATGAATCAAAAATCGATGATGAGAGAGAGAAGAGGAGTTTGCGGCAGTGAATAGAAAGAGAGAGTAAAAACTGATCTCGACCAAGAACTCGTCCTTTTATACATGGACCCTACCCGGTCCATCACCTATGGGCTGCAACCCAAGATGCCTTAAGTTCAAGCCCAATACATCAATTCATTTTAAAAATAAAACCTTTTGAGGACTATAAAATTAAAAATAAAAATAATAAAAATAAAAATAATAAAAATAAAAATAAAATCTGAAAATTTAAACTAAAATAGAAATAATTTTGTTTTGTTTTGTTTTGTTTTTTTTTTTCTTTTTTTTTTAAATTTTTTAGCAAAATAAAACTAAAATAAAAATAGAATAAAAATAAAAATAAAATTGAAATGAATTAACCCTAATTTCTCCTTTTCACAACTGCTAACAATAATTTTGTGATGAAGGGATCAAAGTTCTTAGACAACCTTAATCCGTTTATCGGTACCTCCACCATCATGTCTAGATCTGGTCGATCGCCGATATTGTGGTCCACTTAAACACGAAAGATTTGTGATAAATTTGGACAGACTATAAGTGAAAAAGTATTTGACCCTATGTTTCTAGATAGAATTCATAAGGACCATTCATCTGACGACGACCAAGGATATTGTTGTCCACCTGAATTGAGCAGCGAGATCTACAGACAACCTAGTGATTGTTCAATTTTAAATGTACTAGAACACGTGTCCCGCTTCCTGACATACCCCAATAATCAGGAACTTCCAAAGTACTCCTTACTTTAGGTGAGCAGACAATTATTATGGGAGAACTCAGATTTAGAATGCATATGCTATACACCCAGGTCGGATCTCTTCCAATCTCGCAGAGGGTGAAACATATGACTAACCAGATTTAGAGGGACTGAGAAGTAGAATGGTGCATATGTTGTGTACCAGGTCGGATGTATTTCAATCACGCAAAGGAGACAGCATATGACTAACAGACAGGAAGAATTGCATAGATAGAAGATGCAGATAAATAGAATCACATATGTTGCAGTCCAGGTCAGATGTATTTCAATCACGCAGAGGAGGCAACATATGACTAAAAGAAAGAAATCAAGAAAATAATTTCCTACAGACCTACTTTATCGGAATTCCCCAGTCGCCCCATCAATACCAGAATTAAGGACAGAGTCTGCGCATCGAAGAAGAGTTAAACCACAGTTCTAGATACGAATTACTTTAGTGTGACCGGTGGATTCTCATGTATATCGCCCTGCTCAATCTACCCAAGTGTCGTATTGTCAGGTTAAATGGAACTATCTAAGTTAAGATTTGTCAAATCATTAGATTCCTTAAGTTCATCTACACCTAGTCAAGTCCATTTAAATCTTTCGTGCCTACCAGCGCATCGCACACAGAGCCTAGACAATTCAATTTTGGTACTTTACACAAATTCAAATTGCCTGGTATCACCAAGTTTATATCACTTCCCAACACAACACCTACAGAAAAGATACTATTTTCGGATTTTTTAATTTTCTATTTTTTTTTATTATTTCTCCCCTAAATTTATGCATGGGTGAGAAAGAAAATTAAATGCGCAAATTTGAACTATCCTAAAACCAAAAAAATTAGTCCTCAAAGCGTATCATTTTAAAAAATCCGACAAGCACATCGAATCGAGCTTTGTTAAACGGTTTTGTGAACATGTCTGCCACATTATTAGCAGTGGTAACTTGTTCCAACCGAACGAGCGAACGCTCAAAACAATCTCTGATAAAATGCACTTTGATATCGATGTGCTTGGTTTTCGAGTGTTGGACAGGATTTTTAGCAATTTGAATTGCAGCCTCATTATCGCAAAATATAGGGGTTTCTAGAAAATTCAAATGATAATCCATAAGCTGATGTTGTATCCAGATAACTTGAGAACAACAAGCAGAAGCGGCTACGTATTCCGCCTCTACTGTTAAGGTTGAGACTGTATGCTGTTTCTTGCACTGCCATGACACCAGCCGATCACCAATAAATTGACATCCTCCAGACGTTGATTTCCTGTCAAGCTGACAACCTCCATAATTACTGTCAGCAAAAGCATATAAATCAAATTCGGAATTTTTCGGATACCAAAGACCCAATTTTGGGCTTCCTTTGAGATACCGAAAAATTCTTTTGACAGCAATAAGATGTGAAAGTTTAGGATTAGCCTTGTATCGTGCGCATTGACAAACCGCGAACATGATGTCTGGCCTGCTTGCGGTTAGATACATCAACGATCCGATCATCGATCTGTAGTCAGTCTGATCTACGAATTCGCCTTCAATATCTGGAGTCAAAAGAGGTCTCTCGGCCATTGGCGTCAATGCAGGTTTTGCGGCTCGAAACCCGAACTTCTCTAGCATATCTTCAACATACTTGGCTTGATGTATCAGGATTCCGGTTGAGTCTTGTTTGACCTGAAGCTCCAGAAACATGGTCATTTGTCGCAGAGAACTCATCTCGAACCTCTTCTTCATAACGCTTTCGAACTCTTTGCACAGCTTGGAATTCGTTGACCCGAAAATGATATCATCGATGTAGATTTGAACGAGAATCTGATCGATACCAACATGCTTAATGAACAAGGTTTGATCAATTGTTCCCCGTGAATAGCCATGTTTAAGCAAGTGCTTTGTAAGAGTTACATACCATGCCCTTGGAGCTTGATGTAGCCCGTACAAAGCCTTGTCCATCTTGTAAACGTGATTAGGAAACTTCAAGTTGACAAACCCAGGAGGTTGATCGACGTAAATTTCTTCCTTCACAGCGCCGTACAAGAAGGCAGTCTTGACATCCATCTGGTACACCGTGAAATTCATGTAGGAAGCGTACACAAGGAAGATGCGAATGGCCTCCAAGCGAGCTCCTGGAGCATAAACTTCGGTGTAGTCAAGACCCTCAATTTGGCAAAATCCACGTACAACCAATCGAGCCTTATTTCGCACAATGACCCCTGAATCATCTTGCTTGTTTCGATAGACCCAGCGCGTGTCGACGGACTTCTTGCACTTAGGTAATTCAACCAGCTTCCAGACCCCAAGCTTTTCAAATTTATTCAATTCCTCATGCATAGCATCCACCGAGATGGGCTCATTCAAAGCCATTTGAACATTCTTTCGCTCTATTTGAGATATGAAGCAAGAATAGAGACATGTATTTACATCTCCACTCTGACTCCGCGTTTGAACACCGTCGCCCAGCTGACCAATGACGTTTTCAATCGGTTGATCGCTTGAATTCTGGAAGGTATCTCCTGGCTGATGTCATTGAGCGTTACGGGAAGGTTGTGAATATTTACAAATCCATCATTTGCTGAATGATCCACCTCAGACGGTCTTGCATCGTGAGAGGGGCCTGCCACAAACTCATTAGCAATCGGTTCGGGAAAGAGAAGTTCCATATATGTTTGATTAACAACGGAAGCATCTTTGGACATGAACTTTCTTTCATCAGGAGTAAGAGGAGTAGCATCAGCATCTGAATTGGTTTGATGACATGGAGAATGAGACAAGTTATTTGGAACAGATGTATCCATTGTAGGAGTCGTAGAAGACACCACCGGTGGTCTGTAAAAAACTTCTTCGTCCTCATCTTCAATCATAGTCTTCGAGCTAGAACAGGAACCAGATAAATCATTTGAAAACCCATTGAATGATTTGAAAAGAGATGAGTACTCAAATAACCAATCTGGACCAACTCTAGCATCCGTCTCGTTCTCCTCCAACCAGCGCACGTCGAAAGATTCTACGATCTGCTTTGTTTTCTTATTGTAGACTCTGTACGCTGTGCGAGCAGCATACCCCACAAAGTAACAATCATCGGCTTTGGTATTTAATTTGGGGTTGGATTCCAGATGAAGGAGGGTGCAAGGACAGCCAAAAATACGGAAATGACTGACAGATGGCTTGTGACGGTACAAAATTTCGTATGGGGTCTTCATCTGAGCTTTGTTGATCAGGACACGGTTTTGGAAATAGCACACAGTGTTGATCGCCTCGGCCCAAAAGAAAAACAGAAGTTTGGAGTCACATAACATTGTCCTTGCAGCGTCTTTAAACATTCGATTTCGCCGCTCAGCAACACCATTTTGTTGCGGTGTGTGAGCATCACTATATTGACGCACGATCCCTTTTTCCGCACAAAAATGATCAAGGACAGCATTCTTGAATTCCGTCCCGTTATCAGTTCTGAGCGCCTTCACCCGGTGGTTGGTCTGGTTTTCTATCATCACAATAAACTTCTTAATCAAGTCAGCGACTCCAGCTTTGTTGGACAAGAAGAAGACCCACGAAAATCACGAGAAATCATCAATCACAACCAGAAAATATGAATTTATGTTGATGCTGAGGACTTTGACCAGACCAAATAAGTCCATACGTAACAATTGGAGTACCTGGTTGATTGAATTAACCTGTTTTGGCAAATGTGGTTTTCTGTGATGTTTTCCTTGAGTGCAAGCCACACATTTTTCAAATGTGATGAAGTCTTTTACCGGACGCCCGCATACTAGATCATTCTTTGGAAGTCGATTCAAGTTCTTTGCATTAGCATGTCCGAGCCGATGGTGCCACAACATAGCATTGTGCTCGGAAACTTTTGAGAAGAGGCAAGTGACTTGTTCAGGAAGATTGTTGTTCATGTTAATGATATATGCATTGCCGTCCCGTTTTGGTTTTACAAGAATCCATTCATCTGAGATAACAATGCCTGGCTTTAAAATTAGACATTCTTTATCGGTGAAATGTATTGAGTATCCCTTGTCACATATCTGAGAAACGCTCAACAAACTTTGCTTCAACTCGGGCGCGTAGTTTATGTTCTCGAAACTTAGCACTCCATTTGAAACTGTTCCCCGTTGAGTGATCTTTCCGCCTTCACATCCCGCAAAGGAAACGTATCCCCCATTAAATGTTTGAATGTCACGCAGTTGGGAGATGTCTCCTGTCATGTGCCTGGAACAACCGCTGTCAACATACCAATGTCTGGCGACATTCCTTCGCAGCTGTTCCTGCACAATGAGCGGGATTATTTAGATTTGGGGACCCAGGTCATTACACCCCTGGGTTTACCCTGGACTTTGACATATTTACCTTTTCGATTTTTCAAAATTGCATTAATATCAGAAACACTTTCAGAGGATGAAGATGATCGGACAACTGTAGATTTGGGCACCCATTGGTAGTTAGGTTTTAAAATATTCACTGGTGATTTAGAAACATTTTTCTTTTTCTTTGAGTGTTTAGATTTTCGGCTATAATTATTCGAAGATCCAGACGCGCCTTTTGGCGAAATTGACCTTGGCTCAGCCGTAGTCGATTTCGGCAAAGGACCTGTGGCTGGTTTAGAGAAAACCTGTTTGTTCGGTTTAACATCGGCCCTTTTCTTATTATTATGAATTTTCCGATCATTTTCACGAAGACGAGATGTCGAGGATTTTCTTGTTAGAGACCTTCTTCGAGACTCGTTTTCTTTCCTCAGTGTTGAAAAATGCACAAATGCTCTGTTGGAACATTTTCGAGCAATGTGGCCGGCAGTACCATAGTTGAAACAAATTTGCTTATTATCTTTAGACCTGATACCGCCATTATCAGATTTCATGCTCTTATGAACCTTTTTAACCTTCCCACATGTGCAATTGCAGGAGTTAGAATGTGTGACAGATGTAGAAGGTGTGGATGTGTTAGCATCAGATTCAATGGATATTACAAAAACAACATCACAATCATCAGAAACATTTGAGTTCGGCATCACATCATCACAAGATAAAATATCAGTCTTAACATCAAGAACAGACTCATTAACATTTGAAATAGAAACACCAAATTTAGACACCAAATTATTAGACTCTAACTTTCCATCCCCTTGCTTTTCTTGGCTTACTGATGAATCTGCATCGGAAGTAGAAACATTAGTATCTAATTTCCTATCGCTACAGTCTGTTGCCTATTCATTCGCTGATTTACCGTAAACCATAAATGGTTCACGGTTAATCTCAGCCTGAGTCAAAGGAATAGCTGTGTAATTATGATTAAATGGGGGAGGGACACTCTCATAGCCTATGCCTACTTGTTTCTGGTCCCTCCATTTCATTTGGTGTTCAATTATTGTTGCAACCCTTTCACTTGACACATCAAATTTTTTGAAGTTAAATTCAGCATTTGCAAAACGAGTCTTCAATGTGTCAAGTTCCACAGTTGCAGCAACAAGTTCTTGTTCAAGACATTTAAAATCAACGCACTTATCACTGTATTCTGCATGTAGCTTCCAGAAGTCCTTAGTCTTGGCCTCTAGTTGTTCTTTTAAAGGTTTCTGGCCTTTCCTAAGTTGATATCTCTCGTATTTAAGTTCCTCTATTTCTCTACGCATAATATCAATATGTTCATGTAGATTTTTGACATTTTCAATGCAAGTTTGAGAGCAAGAACTTTCACTGACCTCTGACTTTGCAGGCTCTTGAGTAGTTTGCATGATAAAAGCGAACCGTAGTTCCATCATCTCCGCCTCTGGATCCACCTCAGTTTCTCCATTTACAATGTCGTTGATCTGGGCAAGATGCGCATTTTCAGGTCCCGAGATGTTTAGGGCCTGAATTTGGTCATCCGAGTCAAAGGATTGAGCCACCACAGCAAGATTCACAGTCTAATTGTTGTTGATAGCTCCCCTGCTGCTACCCACTGGCACCATCATTCTTTCACTGTTCTCCTTTCTGTCAGGCTTCGGACAGTCTCGGGCAAAATGGCCAGGTTCATGGCAATTGAAGCATCGGAGTTTGCCTTTATTGAACCCAACCTTCTTCTCTGCATTCATTCCCTAGTTATTTTTGCCTGTCTTTTTGGAGAATTGTTTGGCTCTGAACACCGCCATAGCAATTTCCCATGTTATCTCCATTTCTTCAACATCTTCGGGATGAATTTGGTCCAAATCAGCAAATGACAATTGAGGGGGCAGTTCACCAGCTACAAAAGCATTATAACAATTGACAAGACCGGTTGCAAGAGCTATATTTTCATCATTCTATTTGGGAGCAAGGGTTGGATCAGGAGCTGGAGCAGGAACTGGAGCAGGTGTCTTCGAAGAAGAAGCAACTTGTGGATAAAATACTGGAGACTGAACACTTTTCATGAATGGTGTCAGATATGATGATGATTGAGGAGCAGCAAGTGGTTGAACTTGAGGATTGGTGAAGGATGAGAAAGCATTGTTTGATTGAATTCCGAGATTAGCAGAAGAATATGAGTTAACATGGTTGATCTCTCTTTGTTTGTCATCCAGATCACAAGCTTTAATGATGGCCACGAGTTCAGCCAAACTAAGTCGATTAAGATCCTTTGTTTTCTTGATGACAACAACATTCATATCCCATGTCTTTGGGAGAGAGTTAAGCAACTTATTGTTGACTTCTGATCTTGGCACTGAAACCTCAACTGAACTCATCTCAGTGCTGAGTGTGATAAAGCGTTGCAGTTGAACTTCCAAAGTTTCTCCAAGAATGTGATTAAACATATTGAATTTCTGTCTCATCATGTCTTGACGGCTTTGTTGCATATCCTCATTCCCTTCATACACTTCAATCAAAGCTTCCCACAGAGCTTTTGCTTATTTATATTCCCGAAAACCCTGGGCAATTTCAGGTGAAAGAGCCATAGTGAGTGTAGCAAGTGCATTTTCTTGTTGTTCAACAACATCAAATTCTTCATCAGTATAATCTACAAAATTCTTGTCAACAATTGTTCTGTTTGCACGTGTTGTTGTGATTCTGACAGGTCCTTTTAAGATACTTCTCCAGATTTTGAAATCCTTCATCTTGATATACTGTTCCATCAGATATTTCCATTCTGGAAAACCTAAAGAAGATAGCAAACGTGGAATACGTGTGGTTGTTCCCATTATGGAATCCAGTTCATGATGAATCGTTGAGTTTTGTGAGTCCATTTTTTTTTTTAACTTTTTTTACTTGATTAAACAAACAAGCTAAAAAATATATTAATAAAATCTTCAAACAATTAATACGGGGGTTTACGGCCGTAAAAGGTTCACGGCCGTACACACTTCACGGCTGTTCACGGCCGTACACGGTTAATGAAGAAATTTTCACGGTCAATAAAGCGAACATGGTCAGTAAACGGATCACGGTCGAAAATGCAGTTCATGGTCAAAAGACTTTGAATGGTTTACGGCCGTACATTTGATCACGGCAGTAAAAACATTCAACAATTGTAAGGTACTTGTAGCCGTAAACACCAAACACGAGTTTGACACTGGATCTGCTCTGATAGCAATTGTAAGGTACTAAATCTGAGGATCCAAACCAGTGATCAAACAAATAGCAATCAAACAAATTAAGAACGGAGTAGAAGAAGGATTAAAACAAGCATGCACACGTTTATATCGCAAAAACGTCTAGTACACCTTGGATACACACACTAGGCCGTGAACGGACTGACCAACTCGCTAACACTAACATAAGACTGACAGACCCTTATATATAGCAACAAGCCAACCGCAAACGGGGTTCACGGCCGTGAACAGGTTCACAGCCGTGAACACCCTTACAACCGCAAACACTAAAACAAAAGAGCTACAAACATCCTTAATCTACCAAGACACATATACTCTATGAATGACTAGCCCAAACCACATAGATATGACCTTTCACGATGCAATTGATTGAACTTAACAAATTAGGGTTTATGGCAATTAAACCCTTGGGCTTTGTGTTTTTCGCAAATTAGGGATTCATAACCCTTGTTTTTGAAAATTAGCAAAAGGGTTTTAACCCTTTCGTTTGGCCTCCTAAATTTCGAGATCTAGGTTTTCCCAACTATAGGGTTTTTCGAAATTAAGGCAAGGATTGAAAACCTTGCCTTCCTCCCCAAGTCTTGGAAATTTTGAAAATTAGGGTTATGTGTAGTGTTGTTATTTTTGGTAATTATCTTCTTAATTGCTTAACTAGATAATTGAATACTTTTTAATAAATCCCTCCCATATTTTCGAGATTTAGGGGATAAGGGATTAGGTTAAATTAATTTGTTTAATTAAATGGATAATCCTTATATGATTTAATAAATTAATTAAAGGTTAATTAATAGATAATTATTAAATCATTATTTTTGAATTTTAAAATTAAAATTAAAATTGTTTTTAATTTTTTAAATTTTAATAGAGTTAAAACCCTAGTATTTTGAAATGTTTAAAATACACCCTTATACTATATGTAAAATTAAAAAGTTAATATTTACTATATGTATAAGACAAGTCAGTCGAACCGCTAGTACGCCTCATTCATAAAGCCAATCTATAAAGGGGGTATAAACAAAACTGCCTATAAAATGGTAGTTGAATGGGTGTCCACTCTCACCCACCACTTCCTTGATTGGTGGAGGGTCGTTAGCAGAACGGGTTTGATAAGACACTTAATTCTCATTAATAAGCATAATAGAATAAATAAAGTAACTAAATGTTTTTTATTAAATTCTCATTCTTAGTTACTTTAGGAAAATGTGATATTGATGCTAATCCATGAAATTGCACATTGCACTTTATTAAAGTCGTTAGTGGAGCGTGTGTGGTTAACCGGCACACTAATATGGACTAAAAAGAGTGGCAATGGGTGTCTCATAAATTTTCATTGATTAATGGAGCGTGTGTGGTTAACCGGCACATTAATTAGGTGATAAATGACATCGAGAGTGCCAAACTAATTTGCATGGTTATTCACATCTTGTTTGTGATCCTCGGTATCCCAGTCACAAATGGAAGAGCATAATCGAGATTAAACATGCCATTGAAAACTTCAATGAATCTCAAAAGATCTAGGAATTTCATTTATAATATAATTTCGTTTTTCGTTGTGAAATTGGTAAATCGTTATTTACTTACCTTTAAATAATTTGTAATTAGATTACAGAATCTCTCTTCTGAATTGTGAATTATTTAGTTGGATCCTAGCCTTAATATTTCCTTTGGGTGTTGTTTTAAGGATTTTATTATCGAATCAAAACTTATCTTTCTTTTTTTTCAGATGTCAACTTCTAAGAATGCTTCTGGCTCCACCAACAACAACAACTCCTCGAACCACTTCTCGCTCTTGAGCATCTGCTCAAAAGTCACTTTCGATGGTACCAATTATAATGATTGGATACGCAACATCAAGATGGCTTTACAATTTAAGGACAAGGAATATGTACTTGAAAAATATTTGAACGAGATGATGAAACAAAAGCTACTCCTGAACAAATCGCTGAGTATAGGAGACATTGCAATGATGTTACCAAAGTGTCATGCATCATGGTGGCTACTATGACTCGTGAGCTACAAAGGTTATATGAGTATTAATGGCCGTATAAGATGAACAAGGACTTGATGGAAAGGTACCATCAACGAGCTCGTCAAGAAAGATACAATATAGTATAATCCCTAATTACCAACAAGATGAAAGATGAAGAGTCTGTCACAAGCCACTTACAACGCATGAACGTTATGTGGATCCTTTTCAGAAACTCAATGTGAACTTAAAAGTGGATATACCTATCGGCATAGTCTTGCAATCATTACCTAGCTGTTATGATCGGTTCATCATGAATTATCACTTGAACAAGGAGGAAACCACATTGAGTCAGCTTCAGAACTTGTTGAGAACTGTTGAGAGTGGAATGAAGGGAAAGAGTATTGCCTCCACTCCTACTACTTCTACTCCCGTCTTGGGTATTGGGCAAGGGAAGGGGAAGAATAGGAAAGCTCCCTCAAAACAGAATTATCAGGGCAAGTCCATGGGGGGTCCTCAAGCAAATGGACCCAAAGTAAAAGCCAGTTCTCATGATCCTCCTGCGTCTGACCCTACAGATGCTACTTGATTTTACTGCCATGACAAGGGGCATTGGAAACGAATCTTCCCCAAGTACTTGCAAGACATAAAGGATGGCAAGGTTATGCCAACCTCGGAAGGTATTTACACTATCCTATCTAAAAACTCATCACATTAAAATTCTTGGGTCCTTGATACAGGATGTGGTTTTCACATTTGTTCTGACATGCAGGGACTAAAAAGAAGTGAGGATGTGGAACATGGGAAGATGATCCTGATTATGGGCCATAGGAGATCGTTACCTGTTACCAATATTGGTGTTTATTATTTAGTGCTTAGTAGTGGGTTTTGTTTAGATTTGAACAGTTGTTGCTATTCTTCAGAAATGACAATAAATATTATTTCATTTCATGGTTTATACAGACAAGGTTTTAAATATATTTTGATAATGAGAATGGTTCTATTTATGCTTATAAAAAGGGTGTATTTTATTTTGAGGCATTACCTTGTGATGGCCTGTATGAAACTATGATGGTTATAGACAATTTAGGTAATAGTGTTTTGCATATTGATTCGTCTAATGGTTTAGACAAAGCATGATTGTAGCATTCCCGTCTTGTACATGTCAACAAGAAGCGCATTGCCCACCTCCAAAAGGATGGAGTGTTGGAATCATTTGACTTAAGGTCAGATGATACATGCAAATCTTGTTTGCTTGGAAAGATGACTAAGTCACCTTTGACTGGTTCTTGTGAAAGAGGTAAAGGATTGTTGGATCTCATACACACAAGTGTGTGTGGGCCCTTCAGATCTACCACAAGGGATGCAAATCGATTCTATGTGACATTTACTAATGATTATAGCAGATATGGATACATCCACTTAATCAAGCATTAGTCAGAAACCTTTGAAAAGTTCAAAGAGTTCAAACATGAGGTCGAGCATCAATTGGGTAGGAAGATCAAGATGCTCGGATCTGATAGAGGTGGTGAGTATCTTAGTACCGAGTTCCACGACTACCTCAAGTAATTTGGAATTTTTTCACAATTAACACCTCCTGTGACACCAAAACTTAATGGTGTGGCTTAGAGACTGGGACCCACATTCTTAATCTTGCCCCAACAAAGAAGGTTGCCAAAACACCTCACGAGATGTGGACATGAAAGGTTCCCTCGTTGGCCCATATCAAGGTTTGGGTTTGTGAAGCTTTCATTAGACGAGGGACTCACGACAAGCTTGAACATGAAAGTGAGAGATGTATTTTCATTGGCTACCGACAAAAGTCCTTTGTATACTTGTTCTACAGACCTAGTGAAAACGTGGTTTTCGTAGCACGAAGGGGATTCTTTCACGAGAGAGAGCTTATATACAAAGAGGAAAGTGGGAGTACAATTGATCTTAAAGAAATTCAAGAGTCAACCGATGAAGGAACCTGTAACACTAGAACTGAACCTGAGGAAGAAATTCATGTTGAACCAGTTGACGAATCATTGCCTCTTAGGCGTTCTAGTAGAGTTAGCGATCCGCCTGTGTTGTAAGGTTTCCATATAACTATAGAAGGTTATACGTTTATCAGTTATATCACATTGATAAATTTGGATGAACCTACTTATTACAAGGAAGCCATGGTGGGCCCTTAGTATGCCATGTGGAAAGAAGCAATGGACAGCGAGATCAGGTCCATGTATGACAACCAAGTTTGGAATTTGGTTGATAATGTACGAGGTCGTAAGACATTTGGGTGCAAATGGATATTCAAGAAAAAGACCGACATGGATGGAAAGGTACACACTTTCAAGGCTCGACTGGTTGTGAAGGGCTTTACTCAAACCCCATGGGTTGGCTATGATGACACCTTCTCACCAGTGGCTAAGATTAAATCTATTAGGGTTATGCTATCCATAGTTGCGTTTCATGATTATGAAATTTGGCAGATGGATGTAAAAACTGCTTTCCTTAATGGAAAGTTGGTTGAGGATGTTTACATGAGTCAGCCAAAGGGTTTTCTGGATGCTAAGTACCCCAATAGAGTGTGTAAGCTTGAGAAATCAATCTATGGATTGAAACAAGCTTCTCGCAGATGGAATCTTTGCTTTGACTAGAAAGTTAAAGATTTTGGCTTTTCTAGGAATGAAGATGAATCTTGTGTATATGTCAAAGCTAGTGGGAGTATAGTCACCTTCCTGGTATTGTATGTTGATGACATACTACTCATAGGAAACGACATTCCAACTTTGCAAGAGGTTAAGTATTGGCTTTGAAAGTGTTCCACTATGAAGGATCTAGGAGAGGCTGCTTATACTCTGGGAATAAGGATTTAGAGGAATATGAGTAGAAGACTAATTGGACTTAGTTAAAGCACGTATTTGGATAAGGTGTTAAATCCATTTAGCATGGAAAATTCCAAGAAAGGAGAATTACCTATCCAGAGCAATACCAAACTGAGTAAGACTTAGAGTCCGGGTACCGATGCAGAGATAGCAGAAATGAGTTGAGTTCCGTAGCCTTCCGCTGTTGGATGGATCATGTATGTTATCACATGTACTCACCCTGACGTGGCTTTTGCTTTGAGCATGGTTAGTCGATATCATGGAAATTCGGGTAAAGCTCATTGGATAGCAGTCAAAAACATTCTTAAGTATCTGCGAAGAACTAAGGACTGGGTACGTGTGCTTGGTGGCAGTGATGACTTAAGAGTTATTGGGTATAGTGACGCCAACTTTCAGACATACAGAGACAACTTTCGTTCTCAATCTGGCTGGGTGTTTACCCTTAATTAAGGAGCTGTAACATGGAAAAGTTCCAAGCAAGAGACAGTGGCTGATTCTACCTGTGAATCAGAGTACATTGCAGCAAGCGAAGCATCGGAGGAGGCTATATGGTTGAAGAACTTCATCGGAGACCTTGGAGTTGTTCCAGCCATTAAGGAGCCGATGGAGATTTTTCTGCGATAATGAAGGAGCGGTTTCCTCAACAAAGGAACCAAGAGATCATGGCAGATCTAGATATATTGACAGAAAATACCACTTTATCAGACATCAAGTAGAAGAAGGACACCTTGTCGTAAGGAGGGTATCATACGAAGAGAATCATGCCAATCCCCTCACAAAGGGTCTTAGTTGGGTTAAGCACGTTCAGTATGCAAGGAGAATTAGTCTGAGGGATGATATTAGTTTTAGTGATTAGATAGATATTTACAAACTTGCAACAAATAAATGTAATTGACATTTGATGATTAAATAATGGAGATTTATTTATGAGTATCGTTTACTATCTTTTGTCAATTGTTTATCATTATGATTCACTTTTTCATGTTTTAGTTCCCGAAGAATTAGATTATTCAAATATCCACATTCGATCATACTTTGGAAGTAAGTAGTGAATTAAGGTTGTCATGAATTGGTTTGTAGATTGTCTAAGGGATTAGACATAGCAATGGTTTGCTGCAATATTCATGAGTACTTTTGAAATGAGGATTTAAGTGTTTGATTAAAACCATGCTCAATGAATTATTTCATGGAATTTATCACGAGTAGTTCTGAGACGATAATATCGTATAATCTTTAAACAGAGATATATGAGTTGTTGTTTACAAGTTGGTTGTGAATTGGTAATGCGTAAACGCATCAGTAACTTGGTGTTACAAAACATATTGTTGTGCATGATTTGACGAGTAAATAGTGCAAGCATATAAGTCAAAGTTTATATGTTCCTTTTTCCCTAACGGGAAAAGTGATATATTGGGCCGCTCGATGATTTGGTGTTGACTTATGTGTCGGGCCCATTCCGGACTTAATTGATGTGTTCAATTTTAGTTCTTTGTAATTACAAATCATAAATTGGGAAAAAAATTGTTGGACAATGAGAATGACTCTGTTCCATGTCATTTTTCCACATGATATCTTGTAGAACGGAGGATTATATGATCACTTATCTTAGGACACGTTACTGACTAGGTCAGAGTTCGACAACGGATTTTAGAGCTACAATTTTCTAGTCAATTTTTTGAATTTATACTTGCAATTATAGTTATTAGACTTATCCAAGTGGGAGACTGTTGGATTAGGTGTCTAAGCCCATAACTATAACTGGTATGTACTTAAATTGATAGTAGCACAGTCCTTTTGGGTTGCCTTCATACTAGCAACTAGACAGGATGACGTATTGAGAAAGAGGAAGAATTTATTATTTGGAATAATAAATTAATATATAAAATGATTTATTAATGTATTATGAAAATAATATATTAATTAGAAATCATATTATTTTAATTAATATAGGAATTAAGTTTGGGATTAAAGGAATTATTTAAAAGTACTGGGGCTATTTAGCAAATATCTAATAGTTGTGGTTTGGGCTAATGGACCACCCTAGAAGGATTGGAAGAAAAATTCTAGGGAGGCCCTAGATTTTTCGTCCAAGGCTTTAGGATGGGGAGTCCATGGGCTGCTTAGGCCTTAGGCTAGAAATTAGGGTTTCCTCCAGCAAACCCTAGCTTTGGCTCTAAGAAACCAAGAACTATTTAAGGAGCCTCAACCCTATTGATTTCGCCATGGAATCAAACCCTAAGGATAGCCGAAATTTTGAAGTATCTTCCTCCTCTCTCCTCTCATCCTCTTGTTGAGTGTGTTTGTGAGCCATTAGAGGTGTTACACTTGTGACACATGCTCTCAAGTCCAAGATCTTCAAGGATTTCATTGTTAGTACAATATAACAATCAAGGTATGTATCTAAACCCTAGTTTATTGTTGATTTCGAAAAACATAGATGCATCCTAGGGTTTCTTGTTTTGTGTTCAATGCTTGTATGTATAATAGAGAAAAATAGATCCAATATATTAGGGTTGCATGCACACATTGGGATTGCTTGCAATGCTCAAAACCCATCACCTACAACCTATGAGAATATAAAATTCCCCGACATTTCCAATGACCAACAAATCATGCAACTGATACCACCATCTTCCTACTACCGCTCCTACCCTAGCCATGATAGTGTCTGGACCCGACAGTTCTTTCCCACAGGACTGACAACCCCACCAGATCAAATACTAAAACCCCTGATTAATGACTAAACTGGAGAGCAATCCTTTTTATCCTGACCATAAATCTTCCAATTAATATCCATGAGTTGAACCTAACAAAGAACTGGAACCACAAACGAACACACTCGTACCCGCTAAGCAAGTGGCCTCCCCTTATCGATCCACTAATGATCCAACACATGGGAATAGCATATATTAAATCTTGATGAAACAATAACAAGGAATAACTAAAAGATGAAACTTTCCCAACCGATATAAAATTCCAAGAAACATAAGTACTGGAAACTACCCAAGGGAAAGCAAAGATAATATACCTACAATATCTGATGATGGAGTCCTGGCCTCTCCTGGCTGACACTGCAATACTCGACTCCTCACTGTTGGGGCTACAACCTCACCCTCACGTCCAACAGGGATTCTAAAAGCAACAGGAGCAGGTGCACTCACTGATCCACCCCTCAACATCGGACAATCGGCCTTCCTGTGGCCCACTTGGTTACAGTGAAAACATATCGAAAACAATTCCCGAGAGCAATTCCTATCGATATGATCCATCTGTCCGCAGATGAGACATCTCCTCCCTGTCTCCCGATAGCAGCCAACATGAGTCCTCTCAGACTTGGCACAACGGACCGGGCCCTGCTGATCTCCCAAAGGCGAATCCTGAGTCCTGGGCCTCTTCACCTGGCCGATTACAGTCTGAATCTGCTTTGACTTCCTCTTCCCGAGGTGCTCCAACTCAATCTCCCGATTACGGGTTCTAGCAACCACATCGTTCAGGATCTTGCACCATAACACGCTCACCATCTCCATTGCCAACGGCTGAACTACGATAGATAGCGCAACCTCTACTCTAAACCTGCTCTCAAACTCCTCCCAAGACATAGTCTCCAACTTAGAAAGCGCGATCCTAGAATCAATTCCCAACAACTCCTTGCCGCCTGATACAAGAGATCCAAGAAGAACCAAACCTTAGCTAGTATAGGGTAGGGACTAGTGCATAAATCACTTTCCATATCCTCAATCCAACGCGAACTCAATACCCTAGCAGTCCTTCCACTAACTCGGTCACCACCGGAGCCTGAAACAAACCATGAACCTTCCCCATGCGAGCTCATCACCATTCTGAAAAACAATCATACCCATGATCAGAAAAAAACCATGAATCCTCATCCCACAGGCTTTCTAGATTCTCCAATACTCTCCTTTATTCCAGTATGGATCTTGTGCTTTCAGTAGTACGGGCCCAATACTACCTTCCACACCTAACCATACTTTCCTCAAGAATCCTCCCAAATCCTCTAAGTCACCTTCTCAACTGATTCCCCAAAAGCTCATAAAATCGTGTCACTAACCCACTGAAGCATATCCTAGGCTCTCCTAGGTACCCGACCTCACCCATCCCTCAGCTGCTGAAAGACTCCTACCAATGTCAACTAGCTACCTCATGAATAGAGTCACATGGAACAGAGATCAGATAATCCTTCAAGTAAAAGACTCGACCCTAGAACGGTTGGACTCATACGAGAGTTGTGCAATAGGGCCAAATCCATCACTCTGAGATTATTTAACCTATGTCACACGCGACATAACATATTCACTCGTTGCTGTTTCACATCACTAAGAGTCCCACAAAGCACAAAGCAAATAGTGCTCAAGCAACGAAAAATCTAACAAGCACACACTAATCATGCCATTCCATCCACTTATCTCCAAATCATACTAGCATGCAATTCTAAAAGCTCATACAATCAGGCATATAAAGGCGTCTTTCCTATCATAAATTCCTGAGCAAATCCTCAGCCCTAACTAGCATGTGTTTCAAAGATTCATAAATAAAATCGTAACAAATAACATGTATGGGTATTTTGGGAGGAACTTACTTGAGCTCAGCTGATTGCACGCACCACACCATTTCTTATCTTAGAAAACTCTTTTGTTAAAATACTTTTCTTTTTGAAAACTTTACCAAATCCTCAGTTTGAGTTTAGACACACCCGAGAGTATGTCTGAATCCCTCAAACCAAGGCTCTGATACCAACTTGTAACGTCCCAAAAATAATGACATAAACTTTTCGTTTGGAGGTAAATAAATCGTTAATACATATCATTTCTATAAAATTCATGGTGAACAATATTTATCAAAACATCATTAAATTAGAGTAAGTCACAGAACGCGAAAACATATGGTGTGCTCTGCAATCATCCTGAGCTCTTCCATTTAAAAATCGTAGTACATGAAACATAAACTGAAAACCATAAGCACAAAGCTTACTGAGTTCCCCAAAATACCACATACCATACATACACAAGTAAACACATAATAGGCCCCAACCGGTCATCAGGCTCCGCCCGGCATCGGACCCCGTTCGACATCGGGCCCCGCCCAGCATACAGATCTATGAATCAATGTGCCCCGCGTAACGGGCCCCGCCCAAACTCACATAACGGGCCCCACCCAATGAATATAACAGGTCCCACCCAACATACAAATATATAATCCTGCTAACACATATAGATAACTAACATACAATATACTTATCAAGACCTGCCAGGAATCGGGCCTTGCCCGGTAAGCATACCAATATATACCAATGCAAGTGTCATGCAAACAACTAACATCCTAACATAATAAACCATGGGCCGGCATTGGTGCCTTCGACCCGCTAAACCCAGTAAGGAAACTCACCTCACACTGCCAAATCGAACAGAAAAATTCATGGCTGCTGTTTGACAGATCCCCGAACTGTCAATATCAAAGCAACACCTAATCAACTTATGGGTCCCAATCCAGAACCATAAGTCCAACAATCCCTTCTTAGGTTAAAAAGACCATTTTACCCCTCACCTAGTTTGGCCCAATACTAATGCCTAAACTAGAAATATAAAAGGCCCAAAACCAAATAATCAGTCAAGGCCCATACTTGGCCCAATTTTCCAAATTGGTCCCAAACCCCTTACATGGGCCTTACCCTAAAGCGCAATCATAATCCATAGCCAACCCTAGCCAAACGTTTTGTCAAAGTCAAAGTCAACAACCCATGTTGACTAAACACGTCGTGTTGCCACTTGGCCACACCGTGTTCCGACATCATCCAAACAGTCGGGAAAAAAACAGCCAACACGTCGTGTTTGATTGCAAACACGCCGTGTTTACCATAGTTTCAACAGCTTAATACCTTAAGTTGTTTTCTCTGATTCCAAGAGCTCCGAAGCTCAAATCTAGTCGATAACATGGTCCACGAGGATAAAGTTTCCAACTTTATCCATTGGGACTACTCAAAAAGGTTCAAAACTCAATCCAATAAGCTTAATAGTGCAAGGAATTAACCAGTAAGCCCTTAATCCTTAAAGACATAACCCACAAAACATAGATCTAACCTCCTTGAGCTAGAAAACCACGTAAAGTTGCCAACTTTGCGTTTTTGCATGCCTAAATGAAGCTCTTAAGCTTAAAAAGGAACTTAACGCATGCATGGGACCAATTCTTCTAAAAAACGCTTCACCTTTAAGATCAAGGGGTCTAATTCAACTCAGATCCGGAATAAAAAACCCCAAAACGACCTCTCACACTCTTCAACCCAAAAAGGGGCCAAAAACACAACAAAACACAAGATGAGGAGATCTAAACATCTACAAGTAAAGGTATGAACTTGATACCACAAAGAGACTACAAGAAGTGGAGAGATTCTGGATCTCTGACCTTCCTTCCAAGCTAAGCACCTTCAATCTTCGAAGATATCTTTGGAAATGAGCAAAATAACCACAAGAATCCACTCAAGGATCAAGAACACCACCAAGAAAGCTTAAGGGACGAATTAGGGTTTAAGTGACAATGAAAGCTGGTAAAGAGGCCAGCCATGAGGACTTAAGGCCTTTAAATAGGGTGAAACACCCTAAAATTAGGGTTTTCCTTCCCAACTTCAAACACGATGTGTTAATACCACAACACGGTGTGTTGGTCAATTAATCTTCGCGTTTCTTCAAATCTAGGCACGCCGTGTTGGTTCCTCCAACACGTCGTGTCTAACCCAAAAAGGGGCTTTACTCCCAATAATTTATCCTCAAGATTCCGGGTGTTACACATTTAGTTGACACGTGGGCCTATAGGCTCCCGACTTCTTTGTCGTTCCGCCATCATCCCCTAACTAATTCGTAATAACTTATAAGCATATCAATAATCACGCACATAAATACTACATATTCGACTCTACAGCCACACAGAAAATTATACTATAGGCTCTACACTACTGGTTCCTATATCCTATAATACACAGATATATAATGGACTACAAAATACAGTGAGATGAACTCACCTCGACAGTTGCTCTAACAATTAACAATATATTGACGATGCAACTGATGGTAACGTACCCGATGAGTATTAACCTATAAGACTACCGTTTATTAGATACTAGGGAAATCTGGCAATGCAGGTTAGATATATCACTAATCCTAATGAATACTGATAGTTCTATCAAATAAGGATCATCCAGGTCGTGCCATTTTGGCCTATATCCTTTCTGAAATCCAATAACCAAGCCAACGTGACCATTCTAGACGCCTCTCCCGTAAGTAGATAAATTGGTATTTTAACATTTAATTAATGACGGATCTAGTATTTAAAGGTTCTTAATGACGACTATAATTATAATCATAAATTAAACGAAAGCCGAGAAGTGTACTTCAATTACAGAGTATCCTAGATGAGAAGCGGGAACTATATGAGCAAAATTCTTACTCGAGACCTCCTACTCGAAGATTACAACTAGCTGAGCACTTAGGGGTGTCACACGGCTTCGACTCAGGCCAAAAAACGAACGAAAAAGGGTCTACAAGAGGGAGTATTGAAAGAAAGAGGCTCTATGGGCAATGGGGGAGGAGCTTATACGGAAATGAGCCATATATATATATAGAATTATGAAATGTGCATCGTGCATGGTATAGGGGTGCACCACGTACAAGGGTCATGCTGGCTACATCCTCCATCTGCCACGTGAGGCTTCCGGGTTCCTCCGCGTCATAGCTTCTAGAAGCTTGCCATGTGTCCCAGTTTTTGTGGAGCCACGTATCACGATCTGGTGGGACCACGTGTCCTTGTCTTCCGAGGGAGTTGGCCGCGCGACCATGCCATGTGTTGTATCCGTATGGCTCCACGTCATCACGCACCGTGCACTTCGTGTGACCGGATTTCTAGATTTTTCAAAATGTCGTAACTTGCTCATACAAATCCATTTTTGACGTTCTATATGTTTTTGGAAAGATCTCGATAAGATCTACAAATTTCCTATAGATCCCAACAGCTAATTCTCACTCAATAAAAAATTTATATTTTTGATAGGCTTAGACTATTTAGATATTACTGAAGAAAGCATTACTCCTACATGCAGACTCTGTTCTCGATGTTCTTCCTATCAACAGACTCCTATTGATGAGATCTTCAACTCTCATTTAGATTATTTTTAATAATAATCCACCGTTCTGTGCCGCACACTACTATACCCGATTGCACAGAAACTTCAAAAAATCATATGTATTCCATAGGGAGTCGGATTTTGGCCTTCTTTATATGCACACTCTCGGTTAAACGACTACTACAACTTTCAGTCAGATCACTTAGGCTAAAAAGTGAGTTATCAAAAATTCAGTTTTGCAATTCCCTAAAGCGCGCCGGCTTGATCGCGGAACTTTGAAGAAGCATAACCTCTTCATACGAAGTTCGATCTAAGGGTTCTATATAACTACGAAAATCATATCAGTGTTTCCTACTTGTTGAAAGTGAATACTTGGGCTAAAGAGTAATATATATATATATATATATATATATATATATATATATATATATATATATATATACTTCTAACTTTTTGTAAACAATGGTTTATATTGAGTCCTACGGGATGGTAAAAACGGGGTGTTACAACTCTCCCTCACTTACAAAGATTTCGTTTGTACGTTGAGTCTTACGTTTTCGCATCTATATGTTTGATAGAACTTTTGTTTCTACCTTAGACGTACTCCTAAGCTTCGCGCAAAGCCTTCCAAAACCGACAACTCGTTTGTTGGGACTCTCTAAATTAATATTTTACAATGAATGGTCACCTCCAGACGTGGAACGATGTTGGCTTGTTTTAATGCGAGTAAGTAAAGAAATTTATCTATGATGACCTAACGAAATTCTTTTTCAAGAAAAGGCTTAGAGTGTACTATTTTGACTCTGTGTCCTGTGACATCTTTCTTTGATGTAACCTTAAACCACATACGATCCAAGATTGTAGGTAGCTTATCTGCCGAATTCAGGTGTCATAGCAACCTGATATTTAAATAATGGGTTTACTAAATCCTTACTATAGTTTGAATTAAATTTCTAAGTCTTTTATATGTCTTGAGTACTTGACCCTTTTCATATTGATCAATGCGACCTACTGAATTTCCTATATACTAATCCTCTACTGCGAGGATAGATCCTGCATTCTAAAAAACAAGAAGCTCATAGCCTATAGGTAAGCTAATAGAAGACGTTTTTCTTTCCTTACCCTAAACCTAAATGAAAACTTCTATCTACTTGGGTCGTATTCCTTACAACGAAATTGAAACTAGCAATCTCTACCTAATTGTGTTGCTATTCCAATACCTTGGTGTCGAAGCTGGAAATCGAGCTGCTCCTTGTACTTATTCCTTAAGGGTCAGTTCTCCCCTACTTAGGTTCGAACCATTATCTGCTACTATTTGATACGGATCAAAGCTTAAGTTGGCTTTGCTTATATAATTGGTAGTTCCCTTTTGACTTTGAAGAAACTAATGTTTGTCATATCCAATAACTTTTGATATTCCTATTTTACTACTACTACTTTTATTTTTCACAAGTTACTTCCTTAAAATAAGATAAGCATAAGTTATTTGGAAATATACAAACGCATACGTTTGACTATCCTTAACACTGGCAAACAGGCATAAAGTAAAAATCCCATAATTATTTTAATATTATCGTCGTACATTTATTACATTAGTTGAAGCCTAAGAGTACTATTTATTTATATGACGTGATCTCACTCATGTTGGAGCTGTCGCTCGATCAGAAGAACAACCAGCCATGTTCTCAGGTGCTTCCCTTGATTTCTTTGTTATGAGTTTAAAGGCTCACCCTTTGACCCTCGGGGCTTCAACTCCGTCTCGTCTTCTGTCGGTTATCCTTAATGTCACAGGTGTTGGAGATTGTATTACGCTTGTTGGGTTTAGAAGAGGATAGTTGGTTTTGATATGGCCCATTTGGTTGCAGTGGACATAGATGCGCACTCCATGTGCTCTTTTATTACAGGCTCGGCTGTAATGTCCTTCCTTTCCATAATTGTAGAATATTACAGCACGACAAGTTCCTTCGTGTAATTTTCCACACTTATCACACCTTGGACCTTTTGGTCCTCCAAACCTTGAATCTGTGTGCTTGGATATTTTGGCTGCTGGATGGGATGGAGCTGGAGTGTGACTCTTCTCCTTCACTTGAGTTTCCAACTCAATTTCCCTCCTCCTGGACTGGTCTTTCATCTCTGCCAAGGTTTTGTATCGATTGCTCATTACAAACTCTCTAATATCGGTCTTGAGTGTGCTGAGGTACAAAGATATTTACACTTCTTTTGAGAAGGAATATTCTGGGCAAAATAAGGCCCTCTCCGTGAACATGTTGGTGATATTGGTCACCGATACAGTTGTTTGTGAGAGCAACATGTTTTCTTGGGCTAGTCGCTCCCTTTCTACCAATGGAACATACTCCTCTTTGAACTTCTCAACAAACTGCTCCCAGGTCACCGCGCTCTTCTTAGCAGGTGAATAGTCCTTTGTGACAAAATTCCACCAGTCTTTCGCCCCATGGCGGAGAAGATTCTACGCATACATGAACTTTAGGTTGGCTGGGCAAGCACAAGTGTAAAATCATTTTTCTACGTTCGAGATCCAAATCATTGCAATGATTGAATCCATGACACCTTCAAACTCCGGGGGTTTGGTGTTATTGAACTCCCTATAGGCATCTCCTTCTCCCTAAGCGAGGCTGCAGCCGCAATGGCAGTGGTGGCTGTTGTGGCGCGGTGTTAGCTCAATGGCATACCGTTCGTCAAACATGATGATTAGTTCGGTCATGATAGATCCGAATATCTCTAGAATTATTTCCCTTACTGCAGCTGATACTAATGCTTCTATCCAATCGTGAATGTCATACTACCTTGGTGTTGATCCTTCTGTTCCAGACCCCGAACCGCTTCGCCTCATGATCATTACCATTCTATAGATATACACGGGGATAGATTAATATGAATCTATGAAATATTTTGGGGTAATGATCGATCCTTTCCGGCATCTTAGTAACCTTGTGACTCTTCTTGATTCAAGTATTAACCCTATATTTCCGGTAGAATGGGCCCTTATACTATTTTCCATACCTTTTTATACTTATTCCAAGAATTATCATAATGTTTCTAAGTTACTACACTCTCCTATAGACAGACCTTACTACACACACAATGTTCAAGGGTCTAACTACTCTCTTTCCTAGACTTTGCTAGGATCTTACGTTTCTATCGACGTCCTATTATATGAATGTATTTCCTATCGAGCATATATTGAATTCCTAAAACTCTTTTTCTAGGATTACATCTACTCTACCCTACTACTTGTTTAGGAATAACTTTTACCAATATTAACTAACTATATGATGAATATGATTTTATGCCTCTAAAATCAAACAGTCTGTTGACTGAATGATCCGACACTAATGGTTGGACTCAAATGAGATCTGCGGAATAGCACCAAATCACGCAATCTAAAACTATATGATTCTGGGATCTTGCAACCTAACGTATTTTTCAAATAACTAACTAATATGACTATAGGTTCTATGTAGCAAATAACAAGTAAATCCCTAGGATATAAGGCATCTAATTTATCAGGGAATTCTAACTGGAAATTCCCGAAAGGATCCCTAGCCTACATACTAGCATGTATTTCTAACAATTCATATATTAGCAAACATAAAAATATGGATATTTTAGGAATCACTTTCTTTTCCGAGCTTCGGCTGACTGTAAACATTACATTCTTTTCCTTTTTGAATTATTCTTATTTATAAAAAGATTTGTTAATTACTCAGGTTCGTAGTTTGAGTCTGGAATCACACAAGTGTTCATCCAGTTCACTCAAACCAGGGCTCTGATACCAACTTGTAACGACCCGATTTTCATAGAAAAAAATTTCGTTTTTATTTATTAAATATTTAATTACATAAGAGTATAATGAGGAAAACATGAATTGCAAATGTGCGTTAGTACAATCGAATCTTGCCCCTCTCACGAACCAATGAAGTGCCTGAAAAACATTTATAACAACTGGGTAAGTGTTAGGTTTAGTGAGTTCCCCCAATATACCATATATCAGAATACACATACATGCATACAAATAATGGCTCTATTTTAGACTTACGACCTACCCACCATTTCGTCTTCAACATGAGTGTACGTATACTTACGACCTTCATGCCAATTCGTAACACGGGACTATGTGTACTTACGACCTACACACCATTTCGTTAACACGACGTCATATATGCTCCCGACCACTTTGTCGTTCTTCCATTATCCCTTAACTAATTCACAATAACTTATAAGGATATCAACAATCACACACATAGATACTACATATTCGGCTGTACATGCACATAGAAAACTATACTATGGGCTCTAGACTACTGGTTCGTATATCCTATCATATATGGACATATACTGGAATACATAATACAGTGAGATGAACTTACCTGGACATTTGATGTACCAATTAACAACAATCTACTAACGATCCAAATGATGGTAACATACCCGACGAGTATTAATCTACAATACTACCGCTTATTAGGTACTAAGGAAATCTGGCAATATTGGTTAGACCTATCACTAATCCTAATGAATACTGATAGTTCTATCAAATAAGGATCATCCAGTCCGGATGGTTGGGAGGCAGGACCATTTCGGCGTACAACCTTTCTGAAATCCAACAACCAAGCCAACGTAACCATTCTAGACACCTCTCCCGTAAGTAGATTAATCAGTATTATAACTTGGAATTAATGACAGATCTAGTATTTAAAGGTTCCTAATGAAGACTATAATTATAAGCAATATCTACAGAAAGGTCCCAAACATTTGGGAAAAGTTTCTATATAGTCCTAAAAAAAATTAACAAAAAATCCAAATTATTTAACATTTTGCCTAAATTAACGAAATAGTCCTTTTTTATATTTGAACAACAAATGATAGATTCTATGATTTTTTCAAAATAATTGGACTTTTATGTTAAAAAAAAATTGGACTTTTTTGAAACTTTTTCCAAAAGTTTAGGACTTTTCTGTAGATATCCCTAATTATAATCGTAAATTATACGGAAGCCGAGTAAGTGTAGTTAAATTAAAGAGTATGCTAGATGAGAACCGAGAACTAAGTGAGCATAATTCTGACTCGGGACATCCTACTCGAAGATTACAACAAGTTAAGCACTTAAGGTGTCGCAGGGCTTTGCCGCAGTCCAAAAATAAAGAAAAAAGGGTCTACAAGAGGGATTATCAAGAGAGAGAGAGAGAGGGGGGGAGAGAGAGAAAGATAGAGAGAGAGAGAGAGAGAGAGAACGGGAGTGAGAGAGAGAGATAGAGAGAGAGAGAGAGCGAGAGAGAGAGAGAGAGAGAGACTTTAGGGGCAATGAGTGAAGAGCTTATACCGAAATGAGCCATATATATAGACTTCTGAAATGTGCATCGTGTATGGTATAGGGGCACGCCTCACACAATGGTCATGCTGGATCCAACCTCCTTCTGCCACATGTTGCTTCCTGGTTCGTCCGCGTCATAGCTTCTAGAAGCTTGCCACGTTTCCCTTTTCTGTGGCGCCACGTGACACGATCTTGTCGGGCCACTTGGCCTTGTCTTCCAAGACAGTTGGAAGCTCGACCATGCCACATGTCATCTCCTTATGGCGCCATGTCATCGTGCTCGCCACAAACTTCACGGACGCGAATTTCAGATATTTTAAATGGCATAACTTCTTCATACGAGCTCTGTTTTTGACATTCTTTATATTGACGGAAAGCTCTCGACGAGATCAATAACTTCCTTTAGATCCCAACAAATAATTCTTACTCTATCAAAAATTTCTAGTTTTTATAGGCGTAGACTGTTTAGAGATTGCTGCAGAAATCATAACTCCTACACGCGGACTCCGTTCTCGATGTTCTTTACGTCGTTATCCTCATCTATTTGTTGATGCATCATTTCGGGACGGGATCATCCTAAGGGGGAGATAATTGTAACGTGTGCATTTCCTCCTAGACTAGTCATAGTCTTTTATCACTTTTGTCAACTATTCTAATATTTATATGAATGAATAAGAACAGATTATTCATATATTTATGTGCGTATGTGCTTTATACGAGTTATATAAGCATATAAGAATAAAATAAATAAGATTAAAATACGCGTTAAAAGTAAAAGAATATTTAGGGCAAATTATCTTAACCTAGTTGTAGTATAGGTACTAAGGATTGCGTAGGTATAAGGAATGTTGAAATCCGACTTCGTATGATGAAGTTATGCTTCTTCGAAGTTTCACGATTAAACCGACATGACTCCGTGTATCGTAAAAAGTAAATTTTTGATAAGTTACTTTTTAGCCTAAGTTATCAAAACGAAAGTAGTATTAGTCGTTAAACCGAGAGCGTGCATATAGAAAACATCCTAATCTAACTTCATTAGAGGAAGTTACGATTAGTCTAAGATTCAGTGTAATAGTATACAACTCAGAAATCGAATTTTACATCTGTCGATTTTTAGCCAAAACAATCTAAACGAGAATTAAAGATCTTGTTAATAGGAGCCCAACGATACAAGGACAGTTGAAAACGGACTCTGGATGAGAATGCTATGCATTTTATATGGGCTTTAATATTATAAGTCTCTATGAAAAAAAACCAAAGTCAAAACTAGCCGAAAGAGTCTAAAGGAAAGTTGCAGATCTCGTCGACGACTTTCCAGGGATATAAAGAACGTCAAAAGCGGAGCTCGTATGAAGAAGTTACACAATTTTGGAAATCATAAAAATGGTACGCATGTGTGCACGGCGCGCATAGCGTATTCCCAAAGTCGTCCACGTAGCCCCAACCAATAGAGGACACATGCCAGCCAATGGATGGAGCCATGTCACCATGCAATAGAGGACACACACTTTTCAAAAAGGCTATAAATAGAGGACACGCACTTTTCAAAAAGGATGGAGCCATGTCCCAAAGTCTTCCACGTATCCCCAACCAATATAGGACACACACTTTTCAAAAAGGCTATAAATACCCTTCATTCCTTATATTCT
Organism: Lactuca virosa; assembly: GCF_052849685.1. Classification (NCBI taxonomy): domain Eukaryota; kingdom Viridiplantae; phylum Streptophyta; class Magnoliopsida; order Asterales; family Asteraceae; genus Lactuca; species Lactuca virosa. The sequence goes on along the minus strand of NC_136428.1, from coordinate 188,232,052 downwards.
ACTCATAACTTACCCCTAGAACTCTTCTCTCTCGATTCTCCCTCATTTAACCCCCCCTTTTCCTTGAGTTTATGGCCTGTAGCAAAGCCCTGCGACACCCCTGAGTGCTCAGCTAGTTGTAACCTTCGAGTAGAAGTTCCCGAGTCAGTGTTCTACCCGATAGTTCCCATTTTTCATCAAGAAATTTTATAAGTTAAGCTTCGCTTAGTTTATGTTAAGTGTAACTTTTAATTATATTCATAATCATTATTATGAACCTATAAATAAGATTTATCAGTGATTCCAAGTCAATATACTGATTGATCTACTTCAGGGAGTGATGTCTACAATGGATTTAATGAGGTGTTTAAAGTGGGATTTTAAAACAGTATACTCTGTATACCAAATGGAGCATACCTCTGATATGATCCTACCTGGTTATTCCTTATCTGATACATCCTAAGTCTGATATGATCCTACCTTTGTATTCCTTATTTGATAGATCCTATGATAGACATTCGGATCGTTGAGGAATCTAAGCCCTTACCATAATAGTTCGTGAATCATGAAACTAGACTAAGACTTAATGGAATATACATGTAGTGTTGGTTTTTTATTTAAAACTAGTTTCAAAAACATAAAATTTAGGTAATGGAAGACTTGTTAATATGAATAACATAAAACAAGTTTATAAACCACCAATAATTTTCTTGAAAAGTTTGGAAAGAAAACAAGCACCAAAGAAGAAGATGGAGAAAAATTACAACCTCTGTGGTTCTTTGGATCCTCTTGGGAGGCTTGGAAATTGATGAAGAATGATGAACTTTAGAGACAAACAATACATCAACTTGATGTAGAATGCTAGTTCTTTTGTATAAAACTCTTAAGACTCTTAAGCTTTATGTTCTTATCAAAATAAGAACATAAAGAAAGCAACAAGAAGCAAGTAATATTCATGTGTTCTTAACAAAACTAGAGAGAGTGATATGAAGAGAACAAATTTCAAATTTTTGCATGAGTTAAGACAAGAGAATGAAAGCCTCACTTTATATAGAAAATAATTGGTGCATAAATTCTTAACACTTTAAGAACCCATGCACCTAAAGCCTATGTGTTCCCCATGCTTCAAGCCATGCCTTTCTTTTGAATAAATTAATCAAAAGACTATCACCCCTTATTTTAATAATATTATCCATGCTTGTCTTTTTAGAGGAGTGTTCTTTTCATTAAACAAATAAAGAGCCCATACTCTTTTTTGTCTAGCCATATTCCGAAATTATAAAGGCAAATGAAGATAAAATCCTTTTATATTTTATAAACGAATTTTATAAAATATAAACTGTAACTTTTTGGTAAAAGACAAAAGAATTTATCTAGTTCAAAATGTTGTGCATGACTTATTATTTCATACCATATGAATTATGTAATGTTACTTGCTAATGAAAGTTATCATTTCCTAGAAAGAAACAATTTCCAATTTAATTATAAAAGTTTATTGAATATTTATTTAAATCAATTTTTAATAAATAATGAATTATATCAAGTTGTTGTTAGTGTGATCCTTTAGTATCATATGTTAATTAGCAATATCACTTTAATATGATTCTTGAGCATACTAGATCTTTCCATCTCCCACTTGCTTAAGAATCATATTAGACTGATATAGAGAGTGGTGCATGTATCGCAACATTTCACTGTCCCCATCAACATACGACTTTGTGCCATTCTATCAACGTCTAATTCCCAAAAAGCTCTAAGCTAGAATTGGTGTAGAAAAGGTAAGTTTATCATTTATCCTTTTGTCACAGACATCATATTAAACATGAGATACATATCGCAATCAATCTCATATGGTGTTCAATTTTGGTAAGCCGCCTTATATGTCCAACTCTCAACACATAAGAGGAAAAAATCCCATCTTGACTACATAAACCTCTTGCATACTTCATACCATACCTAAAAATGGCTTTTATAACTACCCGATTAAGGACCAGCGTTTGACCATATCTAAGCACAGATTTCCCTCCACTTAAGTTCCACTATGTATCTCAGGTGTTAAATATACAAATATAGTACCTTTAAATCAATTTTCATTCATGATAGTGATCCATGAGATGATCTTGATTAGGTCAGTTCAATACTAATTCTTTGACAAGTACCTATGAAGCTTGGTTACAACCAATTGCATATCTTCATCCGATGAAAGTCAACCAATCCAATTCATATTATTCTTATTTCATTCTGCTCCCCCAATTATAACTGACTATGAACTCTTAGAATAATAAGATTATTCATGGATTAAACAAGTTAATATTGAACACAACAAGTATTGATGTTATGATCATATCCCGGTATATTAAAACATTATATAATAGTTGTTGTTATAATGTTCCAATATCCAAATACTAAATCCAAATCAAAATCTCATTTCTACAATAATAAAGTCTCACAGCTAGAGTGTGACCATTCATACTTAGCTCAGAAGAAAGTCTTTATTAATCGATTCGACTAAACTTAATTTGTGTGAATTCTGTGAATAATATCATCTCCATATCTGACTTTAATCTAGGTATAAATAAATATCTTAAAGTATATGATTGGTGTTCTTTCATTACATAGAGTCTCTTAGCTCGATTAAGTATACTTTCAAATTCATATAGATTTCTATGTGATCCTTGAATGTCAAAAATCAACATAGTTTTTCAATGAACTCATTCATCCAATCATATTAGATTTCAAGTTCTAAAGTTGTTTATTCTTATTTTGTAGTATATTGTGTCATTTTGTTTTGCTTGGACCTCATTCCAACTAAAATTACTCTTCATCCTTCAATGAGGTCATAATCCAATTATAATTCATTTTTATATACATTTGTTTAGAATCAGAATCTTATGTAGCTCTTTACATGAAGATTTTGTTTTAAAATATATGTCTTAGAATGTTTCTATAGTCATTTGGTGACTTAACCATGTATTCAATTGGTGTATTATGATATGCTCATAACATGATCATGCACTTAGTTCTTCCACAACACTCTTAGAATGTTTCTATAGTCATTTGGTGACTATAGTCATTCACTTAGTTCTTCCGAAGTACTCTTAGAATGTTTCAATTGGTGTATTATGATATGCTCATAGCATGATCAAACACCAGGTCTTATGCATAATATGACATAAATGATGGATTCAATTGCCAAGCAAATCGAATATAAATCATTTTGGCTAGTTTAAACCTATGGGCTAGGTTCTTTTGAGGCTGGATCAAAACATAGTGCCATGTGACAATACCAAGATTCCTCCAAAGTAATTTTGTATCTTGATCCCTTTCAATATATTGTCCATATATTCATAAGGACATAAAAATTTGAACATTTATTTTATCTATCTCCACAGATTTTACATTCCAAGAATCTATCTTATCCTTCCTAAGTCTTCCATTTTAGAAACACATTCTGAGTCAAGGTGAAAAGGCCTCGCATGGTCAGAATGTAATTTCTCAGGATCAAGTATTTCTCATTCATACAAGATTAGGATTGCCACTATGCTCCCATTAGTTCTTAGTAAACACGCATGTTCTATTCATTTTGATATAAAAGCATACCTTGTGGTTTTACATTAAAATGATGATTGAAACATTGAGATGTTTGCTTTATATCCAAATGTGGATCCCAAGCTTTACACATTTTGTTAAGATAACATGGATTAAGAAAACCTCCAGGCTAATCTATATAAATGTCTTCTAGTAGATGTCTATTAAGAAAAAGCGGTCTTTTTTGAAATCTATTTGATATATTTCATATAGAGAATATGAATTTATAGTAAACGATATCCTTGTTGATCTAATCATAGCTACTTGTGAAAAAGGTTTGATCATAGTCAATTTCATGAGTATGATAAGGACCATAGTCAATGACATGACTATGAGAACATCCTTTTATAACAAGTTTTGCTTTAAATGTCACACCCCAAAACCGGAACGGCAGAAATGTTTGGGGGTCGAGGACGTCATGTTTAGTATCGCAAGATATGCATTATAGTAAGCAAGTAATGAACAACCATTTCATTAGAAAGAAAGTGTTTACAAGGTATGTGTTCACAAAACATAGAATACATAAGCAAATAACAAAACAAGACTTGAAGCTCTTATGCTCCATCTTCTGAATTCCCAGCACGAGTACCTGTCTATTAGCCTCCTGAGAATAAAAGTTATTTGAAAGAGTTGATCAGCAATTAAGCTAGCGAGTTCATAAGATTTTCGTGATGTAAGTAAGTTGTAAAATGTTGTTGTAAATTGTAGTTGAAAATGTAGTTGAAAGATGTAGTAAGTTGTAAGTTCTGTTTAGAAAAGTTCGCATGTTCCTCTAGAAAATCCTATATTTCCTACTTTAATGAAAGTTAAGTAAAAATGACTCTACAATCCTTTTTATGAGTACTAAGTGGATACAAGTTATATAAGACTCAGAGTAAACAAACAATCGATTGTGCGCATCTGCCCTAAGGCGGAAGACACGCATCCCATTGTTTGTTTGATCATTGTGGTATATAACCCTGGTGTATTCACTTGTTACTCATGGAGTTAATTGTAATGGTTCCTTTATATTTAATGAAAAGATTCTTTAAGAAAACCCTTATTTCTTATAATATAATGGTGTCCACAGTGATTACTTCTATAATAACTTAGTTTATACTGGATATATATGATCTAATATCGGATAGAAAGTTAATTGGGTGAATCTGCCCTAAGCCCACAACCAAACAAGGAACAGGAAGTAAGGCGGAAAGCACACATCCAACTACCTATTGAGTATTAATTATATATAACCGTGATGTATAAACTAAAGTATTATAGAGTTAATCACCTAAGGTCTTTTAAGTTTATACTGGTTTAATAAAATGGATTAAACCTTTAACCGGTAAGTTTCTAGTTTTGTATACCAAAAGTTCTGATTTGGAAAGTATGTTTTGTACTAGAAAACTGTGCATTGACTCTGTGTTCTATGACTTGACCCATACTTGGTACCCTTATGATGACATAATGTATACTAAGCATATATATATCTAGAATCGAATAGAAAATAGACTGTGTGAATTCGTTCCAAGCCCACAACCAAACAAGGAACAGGAAATGAAGCGGAGAGCACACACCCTATTACCTGTCGGATCCTATTGATATATATATATATATATATATATATATATATATATATATATATATATATATATATATATATATATATATATATATATATATATCCTTTGATGTATACATTAAGTAATCATAAGGTTAGCATTATGGTCCTCTCTTACTAAACGTAGCCTTCTACCAAGGCATCTAATGTTATCTATGTTTGTTTCTTGCATGAGTTGTGTAATTTCCCAAGTGAGACTATCATTTACCAAAAATATAGTTTTTACATTACTGTTTTTTGTGAGAAGATCACAATGTGAATGAAATGGGGAAATAATAAAGTATTGTAGTGTTGTATTATAGTAACTACTGCTGTACTTTCTACCTTAAACCAATTGATATTTAAGGTATGATGTGACCTGATTGTACCATACTATCGACTAATAACACGACGATGAAAGACGTCGGAAGAAATGACATTTGGCACCCGTAGACTTGCAAGTCCCACTGTAGCTAACAACAAGGTGTAGGATAGTCAATCCAGTATAGATCTATACACAAATTCACGCTCTCCCTCTAGGAGATTCTGGCTACAAATCTCTCCACGTATCTCAAATCTCTCCAAGAATAGTGAATCTCTCCCAAATCTCTCCAAGCATATGAAATATCTCCCAAATCTCTCCATGTATCTCAAATCTCTCTCAAATCTCCCTAAGTACCTTCCTTAGTCGAAAACAGCTCAAAACCGGAAGAGGAAACCCCAAAAGGACCCTTTTGGTCCGGAACCTTTTGGTCCGAAACCTCTTGGTCCGGAACCCTCTTGGTCCGGACTCCTCTTGGTCCTGAACCTCTTGGCCGGAACCCTCTTGGTCCGGACTCCTCTTGGTCCTGAACCACTTGGCCGGAACCCTCTTGGTCTGGAACCCTCCTGGTCCGGAACCTCTTAGTCCGGAATGTCTCCTAAGGAAGCCAAGAGGAAGCTCATCTCGGAAGCCTCTCATCCGGATAGGTTGGAAGCCTCTCATCCGGATAGGTTCGCAGCTCCGGAAGTTTCTTACCTCACTTCGGTTCGGAAGCACCTCGGTCCGAACCACTGATCGCCCAGCGCCTTCGGAACTCCGCCTGATGACTCCGGAAAAGTGCTGTTTGCTTCGGAAAATGCTCCCTACTCCGGAACTCGCATTTTTACTCCGGAAATTCCATAAGGACTTCGGAATTCGCATAATGGCTACGGAATTTACCTTTTAGCTCCGGATTTTGGACTATCCGGACCTTTTTATCATTTTAAGGTATTTTGAGGTCGGGAATCCCCCCAAACTCGTGTTTTTCTTAACTAAGACCCCTAAAACCCTTATTTTATGCTAAAATTAATTATTTTAAGCATATTTTTCATAAAAATAAATGTTTGGGATTTAGGAAAACCTTATCCTAAATCAAGAAAAGGACAAAGGGATTGACTTTGTGATTTGATGAAATTCCTCATTTCCCATACAAATCTCAGTTAAACACAAAATATCCATGGATAAACAAGCATTGTACACCGGTCCTCCAAGCATGTGTCATATCACTCTTATCCCTCCACTTAGAATACGTGAACTGCTCTTCTTCCTTTTTTCCCACTTCTCATTTTTCACCTCCAGCAAACTTCTAAGAGTGCTCTCAACTCCTTCAAGCTTCAAGTTCATCTCTTCAAGAGAAATTCCCAGAATTCTTGGGAGAGTATTTTATCCTCTTTAAAACAATTATTCTTCACATTATTCTAAGATTTCATCATATTTACACGTGAAAATTATTCTTAGAATACTCTAGAGATTTAAGAATCATTCAAGTTTGGAGCTTGGAAACTTCCTCATCACTCTTCGAATCACCCAACAAACAAACCAAGGTGAGCTTCATACCCCACCTTTTTCAATGTTTTAACGTTTTTGGGGGAGAGTACAAGTCAAATCTTGCCTAGATTATTAAATCATTGCATATATACGTATGATTGTATGTGTGTGTGAAATATTATTAAACTAATATTTTAGTAATATACTCATGAACGTAAGAATTCTCAAATTCATAAAGAACAGAGGACACTTTGTGTACAAAAGGGCCTTCCAACTATTGGATGTGTCTAACTTAAGACCTTTAGCTATGCTTTCATGTCTAGAAATAAGACTTATAAAAAGGAACCTTGATAAGTTGACACTATTTCTAGTGAATTTTTCGAAAGTGGAAACGTTGTGACTATTTTGCAAACTGTCAAGGAGTATTTTGTAAATATTCAATATAAAAGTTTGCGTCAAAGAAAATACACAAGTCGAGCCTTTATGACAGAAAAACTTGCATGTCATAAACTGTTGTCGTAAAACCTCCAACAACATAAGTAATGTTCTATATGTCATAAAACAGAAAATGTGTGTCATAACCGGCAGTTATGAATTTAAATAAATTATAACTTGACACTTTTTCTCTTGACCAAAATGACTTATTTTTCAATAAACAAAAAGGAACGAACACGAGCACCTAGTTAACGAGCACAATCAACGATATTTTTATTCAACAAGTACGAATTTCATTATTTATCTAACAAATAATGGATCTATAACGATTGCTCAAAAGGTTGTTAATATTCTAGTCAGACAAATCTCAAAAGTACCTAAATATAAAAATATTAGTGTACGTCTAAGTCCTGTAAGGAGTTATAACCAGAGTCTCCTGGAGGGAGAGCGGGAATTTGTGTATAGATCTATACGGGGTTGACAACCCGCACCTTCGCTGTTCGCTACAGCTAGACAGGCCAGTCTAGGGTGACAAATGTCTTATCCAAACTGAGGGCGCCTGAGAAACGCCAAAACAGGCACTTCGTCAGATTAGTATGGTTATAACGACTCACTAGAATATGTTATATTAACTAGAAATTTATGTAAGGAAAACCTCATAAATAAATTTTGGCGCATTGTGTTGACTGTCCTACACGTGATAGGTGATGGTCCGCATTTGTTGTGTTGACTGTCCTTCTTCATTGCGTAGAATGTCCACAATAGCCATGTTGATTCTTTCTCCTACAAGTATAGAGTCGTAATACTGTTATTTTTACAAATTAAAAAGCGTAGGACTCTATGGAAAACGTTTGTAAACGATTTTGATAACGATAAACTAACCCACACATATACATAGTTGGAAACTAGAACTTACGATTATTTTATAGCAGAAAATATAGGATTTTCTGGGGAAAACGATTTTTCTACGATTTCGATAACGATAAACTAGAACGCACACACTCAATTTTACTAGATAAGAGGAACAAGATTTTCAACCATATTTTCTTTTTTGAAAATAAGGGATTTTTCTTGAAACGGTTGATTGTTACTATTCAAAAGAACTATTCTCAGACACAACACGCTTTTACAAATCACACTACTTTTCAAAATCACTCATTATAAGGATGAACAAAAGTAATGTCATACACACACATATCCATGATTTTCAAGGCAAGACTTCAAACGATTTCATAGAAAATATCGGATTTTCTGAATGTACGATAAGAACGATTCTAAACAAGTGTAAACGATTTTGTACAAAAATGCTTATGAACTCACCAACTTTTTAGATGACGCTTTTCAAAACAACTTGTAATCTCAGGGATCTAGTAAGCAGGTAACAAGGGACGCAGATGCAAGACTTTTAGCTGTAGCTTGGATTATTTTCTGCTTATGTCTCTTTTATGTAACTCGAAGAACAAATACAATATGTAAACAATGTAAGTTTGTTATCTCAATGTATGATGTTTGGATTGCTCTGTTTCATTTATATTCAATTGTTATGATACTGCACAATGAAGTCACCCACCTCCGGACGTTTCCGCCGTCTGGTCCGGGGGTGTGACAACTTGTATTCCCCTCTTAAAAGCATTTAAAACAATTAAAAGATTCATTACGGGGTATGAACTCACCTGATGTGGGTGATTCAACGAATACGCGTGTAAGGATGAGAAGTTCCACAAATGAAATCCCGAGACACAACAAGTCCTAAATGACATATATTGACATATACTGGCATGAATATAGTGTTTATAAGCAACTATATGAAAGGAAACACCTTTCGGGACTAGGAAACACTTTGACCAAGTGTTGGGATCACATGTGATTCATCAAAGGAGAGTGGAATGGTACTATCATGAGGTTACTACCATGGGTTTACGGCCAAAGGGATTTTACGGCCGTAAACTCATGGTCAAACATGCATAAGGGTTTGTTTGAAGGCTAGGGAAGCTTTAGGGACTTTTGCTCTACACAAGGATGAGAAAGACCAACTCAATGAGGGCTTTTGATGAGTTTACGGCCCAAAGGAGTTTACAGTCGTAAACTCATGGTCATTATGCATTTGAGAGTAGTTTAAGGTCATATTTCCATCAAGGAAGGATTCTAGGTCACAAGCTTTGCATCTAGGAGGGTTTATGGCCAAAATGGCACCCTTAAAGGGGTTTACGGCCATGGGAGATGGCTTCGCCATAAACTCCTTTTGTTCTTGTGTTTTTGATGTTTTCAAGGCTCTAAGTATGAGTCCTAACTAGATATCAAGTGTAGGGAAGAGTACTTACGATATAGAGGCTTGAAATGGTTGATTTTGGCCAAGAACACTAGTGTGTGTTCTTGATGTTCTTGGTGAAACTTGAAGATCTAGCAAATGGAATGATTTCATGGATGGAATCATTAGATGATACTATATTAGAAGATGTATCAACTAATCAAGGACGAACACTTACAACTTTTGAAGATCTAGGATGAAAATCGTGATGGTAGTTGAGAGAGAAATGGAGTGTTCTTGAGTTGGAAATGAGAGAATGAATAAAGCTGAAGGAAATGAGCCTATATGGAGGGAGTTTACGAACCACCTTGAGTTTACGGTCGTAAACTCAAGTGTTGTGGTCGTGAACTCTAAATGAAAAGGGTAAGGCTTGATTTGTTGAACAGTGTCTCTAGCAGGTACATTCTAACACTCATTCCTTAAGTGTACTAGGCTTAAAACTCCTTAGAATGACCTTTAACCAGGCTAGAACTCATTATGAATGAGTCTGACACTCAGTTGAGTTGACTGACTGAGCTTTTAAAACCAAAAATTTTTCGGGTTGCCACATCATCCCCCCGTTAGATGGAATTTCGTCCCGAAATTGGCCTTCTTACAGCACTACTGGGGGTTGCGCTCCTCTGATTTGCAGAATACCCACTCGTAGACCTGGCAATATTTACCCTAGTGTTCATGATAGGATTCGTACTTGGTCCATCTATCATTACCTCGTGTATATGTGACAACCGTCAAATTTCGGTCAAGTCAAAGTCAACAAGTCAAACCGGTCAACTCCAATAACCCTTGTATGTTAGGGTTTACGTTATGTAATCACTATACAATTCGCTATTTTAATGAGAAATTATCATTTGGAAAGTTCATGTGTTTGATTTTCCTTAGCCTTAACAGTGCTAAACAACGAACCAAAACGATAAAACATTATTGCACACTCATCGGGAGTGTGTACGACACTAAAACACGGTTTAACGGGGTTTACGAACCTTGCGTTATGAAGCCGGACACTCAAATTAATCACAAACGAAACCTCTCTAAATCGTTTTCACTCTATCTCTTTCTATTTGAAATCTCTCCCAAATCTCTCTTAAAAGTTCCCATAACTTTTTGGAATCATTCGGGTCATCCCGACCCTTAACCGGGTCAAAAACCACTTGAAACGGGGTAAAAACGGGTAAAATAGCCTTAAGGACCCAAAACGGAAAGTTCAGGACCGAAGCCTCTCATCCGAGGCCTCGGATCCGAAGCCTCTCATCAGGACCGAAGCTGAAGCCTCTCAGGAGACCGAATCCGAAGCCATCAGACAGCAGCCTCGCATGCGAGGGTCCGAAGTCTCGGCCCCCATCCGAGAGGTCTCGCAGACGGCCCCTTTTTACCGGTTTTTCGACTACGACTTCGTTTTAACTTCGTTTTTCATTATTTTAACGTGGGATTTTCACCCAAAACTTTATTTTATAAACTAAGGCCCCAAAATATATAAATCTCCAGGGTTTTTATAAAAATATATTAAAAGAATTAGTGGTTGAACTAATTATTGAGGGAATATTTGCTTTTCCTTAATTTATGGCAAAAGCAAACCACCACCACCTCACTCTATGATTAGCCACTCTTTCCCACTACCCCTTGTCACCTTAGTGGACCTTTACACCCAATCTCCAGCTCTTCCCACGTTCTAAGAGCTGGAGAATTGGTCATCTCTCCTCATTCTCATTAACTTCTTTCATTCTACACTTAGCAACCAAAGAACACTCTCCAAAATTCTCTCATCTTTTCTCTCAACTTCAAGAACTTCAAGGCTTTCTCCAAGGATTTCTTTCTTCAATTAGTAAGTATCTTCATCATTCATATAATTATTACACTCCATTCTACTCAAATCATTGATATCTTACACAAATTCCATCTTATTTGGTGTTAGATTCTCGAATAATCAAGACATCTTCTTAGTGTTCTTGGGTTGAACACTTCATCTCTCTTACTTTCATCTACTGAAACCACATAGGGTGAGTTCATACCCCTACATTTACATGTTTTTCTTAAGTTTTAAGGGGGGAATACAAGTAAAATCATCAAGAACACAATTAAACTTTTTCTATCAGATTACATCAGAAAAGATGAACTTCGATCACGGACTGTTTTGGTCAACTTAAATATTTTAGTTTTCAAAACTGTTCTAGGTGCAAGTAGTTCAAACTCTTAGCTTTAAAATGGCTACTTGCACATCTCCATATGATTTTTCTACAATTTATGGTGATTTTTACAAAACTGCCTGTCATTTCAGAGGCAAACCCGGACCAGTCTGTGATTATGAATATTTTCACCTCTATTAGAGATCACTAAAAATCATGATAAAATTTACGAACAAACTAGACTCATATTCCAAACTCTTAGAATTTGCGGATTTGGATTTAGAGCCTTGATGATTTTTCTATAAATTTTCTAAGAACAGTAACAGAAACTGTATTCAACGAAAAGTTGTTGTCAATTTCATTTCACCTTATAACATGTTGAGCAAGGTGTATATCTTTATGTGATTATATGTTATTGCAATATATGACATTTTATCTTAATATTTAGACACACATCAGTTTACAAATGGATTTGGACATATAAAATATAAAGAATAACAAGTGATTATAATCAAAGTACAACCGATACATTCAAACATTTAATAAACTATTTTGAATATAGTTTGCATACATTACTACGTACTACCCTTGGTTGATAAACTATAATAGGTATATTTTATGATACATTACATAACACATACATTTAAAAAGGGTACATTTATACAAAGGATATTTTCATTAAGCAAGGTACGACCATACGGTACCAAGTTTTCATAACACGTAATTCCGTTAATGACTTTGTGAGACATTTACTTCAAATTACCATTAAGTCCTGTATTGTAACCAGAGTCTCCTTGAGGGAGAGCGTGATAGTTGTGTATAGATCTATATTGGGTTTGACAAACCCACACCTAAACTGCATGCAACAGTTAGACCGATAGGTCTGGGGTGACAAATGTCATAACATTTCCGACGCCTGAAGAACGTCGTTTTAGGCAACCTTGGTCATAGCATGGTTATAATAAACTCACATAAAGTATTAATAAACATTGGAATTTATGGGAACTTCATTAAAATTTAACGAGTTTATGTCGATTTAAACTTACATTATTTATTATAAGTAAGAAAAGTTACTTATACATTCCGGTCTTTGAATTTAAGACTACATATACATTTTAAGGAAAATATTGGATTTTCTAACACAAATACTACTTTTACAAACGAAAGGCTTTTAATAATACCAAACAAAAGCTTATGAACTCACCAACCTTTGTGTTGACACTCTTTCAAAACAACTTGTATTCTCAGGAAATCATTAAACAGGTAACCAAGTGCTTTTGAGGATGGGACGCTAAGGCGTCTACTATTTCATATTTTGTCAACATATTGTAATTGATTCGTAAACATGTAATTCATACAATGATGTAACTTTTTCAATTATATATATGTTGGTTGTGTTTGCTTGAATTACTATTACAATTGTTGTTATGATACTATACATGAAGTCCTCCACCCCCGGACATTTCCGCCATCCTTGGTTTGGGGGTGTGACAGTATACAAGTCGTATATAGTTAGGATTAGTAAGACGGTCGGATGTGCGACTCTTCCCCAGGTCCGCAACCAAACAAGGAACAGGAGATAGGGCAGAAACACACATACTAAATCTGCGTAATCATAATCATATACCACCCTCGTGTATACCCTGAATAGTGATAGGTGGGTTGTATTCGTCCATAGCCTCTATGCTCGAACTTGGCTTGTTGGACGAGTGGTATTTTGTGACGGTCTGCGGACATCTGACGATAAGGCTTCGGAGGACAAAGTACTCTTCGCACGAGTACTTCGGGGTTTAGAATACGAAAGATAAAATTGAGGTTTAGGTCGGACTGTCGATATGAATGACGAAAGTTTCGAGAACTTGCCGATCGAGGCGATAGAAACATATGAACTTAGTATGGTGAGGACCACGCCAATTCATGACGAACGATAGTAACGGACTCTTTACTGAACAAAGTTTTGGCCAATCCGAAAGAAACGTCTGTTATACGATGATGTATCCCTAGTGTGTTCGATAATGTACTCCTAGTGTGTTCGATAATGTACTCTTTGTAAGTGATCCAAGGCTTTCTGTTTTTCCCTTTGATGTTAACACTCCTACGTATCGTACCGCTATGTGCGCATACATACAAATGAAAGTGCTTTGATAATTGGCGATGATACTTTAAATCATGATCCTCCTTGGTACCACTACGATCGCCTGTCATATACAAGTTATGAATATTTAAGATGAATAAGACAGTCGACTGGGTAACTCTGCCTCAAATCCTCTTCCAAATAAGGAACAGGGATTAAGGCGGAATCACTCACTCTAAGCCTGCAGCCCCTTAGTTATTCACAACCATGATGTATATGCTACGCCATCATAACTTCTCTAAACGGATCTTTTAGTTCTATTGAATACTGTGATCTATTTCAATATGTGTGTTATTATAATTACTTTTTAAGTGTTTTCCCCAAGTTTTAATCTTATATGAATATAAATTAATTTTCAAAGTAATTACTATTTCGAAAACGTACCGCTGCTCGTCAACGACTCCGGGGTAGATTCCCCTGCGGTGATCATCAGAATTCGTCCATCCGCTCCTGAGTTCTTTGTTATCGGGCAGTCTCGCTGATAGTGTTCAGTCTCACCACAGCCATAACAGGCTTGGTTTTCTTCAGCTCCGGGGACTTGGGAGATCGGTTGAGCCAGTGCCCTGCAGAAATGGACTGTATGTCCCTTTCTGTGGCAGTTTAGACACTGCATTTCCCGACATACTCCGGTGTGGTGATAGTTGCACTTTCCACACTTTGGGAGGGTTCCAGCATATCGACTGGCAGGTGCTGTAGCAGCAGGTGTTGTAGCGACGTACATAGTACTCGCTTGTTGCTCTTGCGGGGTGTCTTGTGTTGTTCGCTTCTTCTTCCTCTTGTTCCCCGACTTCCGTTTATAGTCCTCTTCCCTCGATGGCTCGGGAATAGGGACTTCTATACCATGGTGGACTCCATGGTTAATGAGTCGTTGGGCCAGGCGTTTGGCGCTACCAAATGTGGCTGGGTTAGAAGACAACACATCTCCTTGGGTCGGAGTAGTCAGACCCCAAATGTATCGTTCTATCTTCTTGCTCTCCGGGGTAACCATCTCGGGGCATAGTGTTGCCAGGTCACAAAACCTGTCAGTATAGGCCACTATGTCTGAGCCGACCATAGTGAGCTCCCATAGTTCTTGTTCCAGCTTTTGAACTTTGCCCCTTGGGCAGTATTCTTCCAGCATTAACTCTTTTAGGTTCTCCCAGCTTATTGAGTTAGCCACTGATAGGGTCAGTGACTTAACATGGCTGTTCCACCATGTTAGGGCTTTGTCAGAGAAGGTGCAGGCAGCAAACTTCACTTTTCTCCCTTCAGGGAACGAACAGATTTTGAAGACCGAATCTGTTTTCTCGAACCATCGCATCAGAGCGATGACTCCACCTTTTCCATTAAAAGAAAGAGGTTTGCAGTTGGTGAAGTCTTTGTAGGAGCACTCTCTTAAGCGCACAGGGACCTCACCTTGAGTAGAATGAACAGGGGTTCCACCTCCACTAGAACTGGTAGGATGATATTGAGCCATGGCTGTTGCCACAGCCACAGCTACTGCAGCATTTAGAGTTGCCGTATCGATTTGTGGAGGAGGTGTTGGAGTTATTGGAGTAGTGCGTCTGTTTGATCTGCGAGGAGGCATCTTTGCTAAAAGAATACAAAGATGAGACAGAATAAGTCTAAAGCAATGGACACAAGCCGGAAGCTAAAAGACAAGGTTATCCTAGTTCTGGGTGTATCGGGTCCTGACTTCCACAGGGTTCTAGAAACAATCCATAAAAGAGTCTATACCTAATAAACTCTATGAATTTGAAATGGCTATCCTCGAATTAATATTTGTTACCTGAATAACTGTTACCAGCTGCATGTAAGAAAATAATCCTAACACATAATATGAGCAGAGTTTCCACTCGCTCATTAAGTTAACAAGATTATTATTTATTTGTGTGACGGGTAAGACGTTTTGGTTATTTCTGTTGATCCCTCTTTGAAAGCTCCTCATGAATTTGCTCTTGTTTCCTCCTAACTCTTCTGTTGTCTACTATGAGGAAGTGGTTACATCTATATGGGCTTGTCGTGCGAGAATGGAAGTGACTAAAGAATCTATGAGATTAATGGTAACTTTATGGGATGATCCTTACAGAGTCCTGCTATAATTGTACAATGTATACAAGTTGTATATAATTCAAGATTAAATAGACCTTCGAATAAGTGATCCAACTCTAAAACCACAACCAATTAAGGAATGGGTAGTGAACCGTAGATCACAAATTCTAAGTCTATAAGATCTCAATTATATAAAACCTTAAGAGTATACATTGTAAGATTATAGACCTATTCGTAAGGGTCTTTTAAGTTATCACCTAAGTTATTTATATGGTGCCTAAAATACTCCTATAGTATTTTAACGTAATGTACTTGGTATGTTTTAAACTTGTTATCGCGTTATGGTATCATAGAATACTCCTATAGTATTCTAACTCTAATGTACTTGATCTAGTATTCTCTTGACTGGTGTTTAGGTAAGTTTTAAGACCGTTGCAACACCACATCACTCCCAAACACATGTCGGTCACATCTCGAATTAATATAGTTGATCAGGCTATATTGATTCTAGCTATGATTACATAACTGTTCAGGTTTGACGACAGTTTTCAACCTTTAAATACTTTAGTTATGTTCTTCTTGTGATACATGGTCTAGTATGTACATGTATAAGCAAGTAGGTATATTTTTATAACTTATCGTTATAGTCTTAAAATATAACATTATCCAGAGCACTTAAGCCCCATTGTATTTATAGTTGTATATCTTTTATCGGTTGATATACTTAGTTCACTATAAAAAATGCTCTGATACCAATTTGTCACACCCCAAAACCGGAACGGCGGAAACGTTCGGGGGTGGAGGACGTCATGTTTAGTATCACAAGATATGCATTATAGTAAGCAAGTAATGAACAACCATTTCATTAGAAAGAAAGTGTTTACAAGGTATGTGTTCACAAAACAAAGAATACATAAGCAAATAACAAAACAAGACTTGAAGCTATTATGCTCCATCTTCTGAATTCCCAGCACGAGTACCTGTCTATTAGCCTCCTGAGAATACAAGTTATTTGAAAGAGTTGATCAGCAATTATGCTGGTGAGTTCATAAGATTTTAGTGATGTAAGTAAGTTGTAAAATGTTCTTGTAAATTGTAGTTGAAAATGTAGTTGAAAGATGTAGTAAGTTGTCAGTTCTGTTTAGAAAAGTTCGCCAGATCCTCTAGAAAATCCTATATTTCCTACTTTAATGAAAGTTAAGTAAAAATGACTCTACAATCCTTTCTATGAGTAGTAAGTGGATACAAGTTATATAAGACTCAGAGTAAACAAACAATCGATTATGCGCATCTGCCCTAAGGCGGAAAACATGCATCCCATTGTTTGTTTGATCATTGTGGTATATAACCCTGGTGTATTCACTTGTTACTCATGGAGTTAATTGTAATGGTTCCTTTATATTTAATGAAAAGATTCTTTAAGAAAACCCTTATTTCTTATAATAAAATGGTGACCACAGTGATTACTTCTATAATAACTTAGTTTATACTGGATATATATGATCTAATGTCGGATAGAAAGTTAATTGGGTGAATCTGCCCTAAGCCCACAACCAAACAAGGAACGGGAAGTAAGGCGGAAAGCACACATCCAACTACCTATTGGGTATTAATTATATATAACCATGATGTATAAACTAAAGTATTATAGAGTTAATCACGTAAGGTCTTTTAAGTTTATACTGGTTTAATAAAATGGATTAAACCTTTAACCGGTAAGTTTCTAGTTTTGTATACCAAAAGTTCTGATTTGGAAAGTATGTTTTGTACTAGAAAATTGTGCATTGACTCTGTGTTCTATGACTTGATCCATACATGGTACCCTTATGATGACTTAATATCTACTAAGCATATATATATCTAGAATCAGATAGAAAATAGACTGGGTAAATTTGTTCCAAGCCCACAACCAAATAACGAACTGGAAATGAAGCGGAGAGCACACACCCTATTACCTGTCGGATCCTATTGATATATATATATATATATATATATATATATATATATATATATATATATATATATATATATATATATATATATATATATATATATATATATATATATCCTTTGATGTATACATTAAGGAATCATAAGGTTAGCATTATGGTCCTCTCCTACTAAACGTAGCCTTCTACCAAGGCATCTAATGTTATCTATGTTTGTTTCTTGCATGAGTTGTGTAATTTCCCAAGTGAGACTATCATTTACCAAAAATATAGTTTTTACATTACTGTTTATTGTGAGAAGATCACAATGTGAATGAAATGGGGAAATAATAAAGTACTGTAGTGTTGTATTATAGTAACTACTGCTTTACTTTCTACCTTAAACCAATTGATACTTAAGGTATGATGTGACCTGATTGTACCATACTATCGACTAATAACACGAAGATGAAAGACGTCGGAAGAAAATACATTTGGCACCCGTAGACTTGCAAGTCCCACTGTAGCTAACAGCAAGGTGTAGGATAGTCAATCCAGTATAGATCTATACACAAATCCACGCTCTCCCTCTAGGAGATTCTGGCTACAAATCAAGCCTTGACAGGTGATGCCATGCCCCGAACGATGTTTCACATTTATGTTATTGTATACTTGTATATGTAATGTATGTACTAGCTGTATTGTATGATCTCTATGTCTAGTATGTATGTATGTTCTGTTTGTTTCTCATCATAGTATGTTTGACTCATGTATGAACTGACTCTTTGTATGCTTCATTGTACAAGAAGTAATGAATAGTATCTTCCTAAACTATACCCATTATAGTTTACTAATGTTTTAACTTGAACTGTTATTGAAAAGACTCGTTTTACTACTAACTTATGCTTGTACTTTAAAAACGGAGTTTGATTAACTATAAAGTAACATAACTTTAAAAGAGTTTTTGAAATGTTTTGATCACTTATAAAAGACATAAGCAACATTTTGAAAGATGTTTATAACAAATAATTTACACAATTATCATTGTGTTCAACTTGTATTCCCCCCTTAAAAGCATTTAAAACAGTTAAAAGATTCATTACGGGGTATGAACTCACCTGATGTGGGTGATTCAATGAATACGCGTGTAAGGATGAGAAGTTCCAAGAATGAAGTCCCGAGACACAACAAGTCCTAAATGACATATATTGGCATATATTGGCATGAATATAGTGTTTATAAGCAACTATATGAAAGGAAACACCTTCCGGGACTAGGAAACACTTTGACCAAGTGTTGGAATCACATGTGATTCATCAAAGGAGAGTGGAATGGTACTATCATGAGTTTACTACCATGGGTTTACGGCCAAAGGGAGTTTACGGCCATAAACTCATGGTCAAACATGCATAAGGGTTTGTTTGAAGGCTAGGGAAGATTTAGCGACTTTTGCTCTACACAAGGATGAGAAAGACCAACTCAATGAGGGCTTTTGATGAGTTTACGGCCCAAAGGAGTTTACAGCCGTAAACTCATGGTCATTATGAATTTGAGAGTAGTTTAAGGTCCTATTTCCATCAAGGAAGGGTTCTAGGTCACAAGCTTTGCATCTAGGAGGGTTTATGGCCAAAATGGCACCCTTAAAGGGGTTTACGACCATGGGAGATGGCTTGGCTGTAAACTCCTTTTGTTCTTGTGTTTTTGATGTTTTCAAGGCTCTAAGTATGAGTCCTAACTAGATATCAAGTGTAGGGAAGAGTACTTACGATATAGAGGCTTGAAATGGTTGATTTTGGCCAAGAACACTAGTGTGTGTTCTTGGTGTTCTTGGTGAAACTTGAAGATCTAGCAAATGGAATGATTTCATGGATGGAATCATTAGATGATACTAGATTAGAAGATGTATCAACTAATCAAGGAAGAACAGTTACAACTTTTGAAGATCTAGGATGAAAAACGGGATGGTAGTTGAGAGAGAAATGGAGTGTTCCTTAGTTGGAAATGAGAGAATGAAGAAAGTTGAAGGAAATGAGCCTATATGGAGGGAGTTTATGGCCCACCTTGAGTTTATGGCCGTAAACTCAAGTATTGTGGCCGTGAACTCTAAATGAAAAGGGTAAGGCTTGATTTGTTGAACAGTGTCTCTAGCAGGTACATTCTAACACTCATTCCTTAAGTGTACTAGGCTTAAAAGTCCTTAGAATGACCTTTAACCAGGCTAGAACTCATTACCAATGAGTCTGACACTCAGTTGAGTTGACTGACTGAGCTTTTAAAACCAAAAAATTTTCGGGTTGCCACATTAAATGTGTATATTTATCCATGTAATGTATTCTTTCTAGAAGAACCACTTACTCCTTCTAGCCTTGCTATAGAGAGAAAGTTTAATCAAGACCATACTTGATTATCATACATGGATTACATCTCATGTTCATGACTCTAAGTCATTAATCAGATTCGAGATCTAACATAACATTTTGGTATTTTATGAATTTACTAGAAATCATCAATACAAGCTCATCAATGAGAGATTCCACATTTCTCAAGTCATAAATGATATCTACCACTAATGCGAATAATTTGTGTTTGTGAATAGCTATTATTCAAGTTTAACAATCTGTAGGAGCTCATTTTGATGATCGGCTTGTGTGGAATAAGAATGATCTTGAGATTTAACAATAATAAAAATTATCAAGAACACAAGAAGATGAGTAATCCGATAATTTTACTAGAAAGAAAGAGTTACAATATGAAAATGAAGAAAACTTGGTGGGAGAGATCCCACCACACTCTCTCTAGCTAGAGGACTACATTTTAGGTGCACGCAAATAAAAATGACCATCCCTCTCTATTTATAGAGATAGATACCTTACAATACAATACAAGGGAAATAAAATAACCTAACTTATCACTCATAGTTTGTAGAGCATTTCCATGCTCCAACAATATCTCCCTAAATTCTCACAAATAATGAGGGATACAAGGACAGTGATAAAAGGCTAAAATAAACAGTAACCAACTAGCAAGTGCGATAATAAAAATAATACATAATAAGAACCAAATGCTAAAATGTCTCTGAAACTCTGAAATGTCTGTGATCTCTGATGTTGGCCATGAATCTCTAATTGGTAAAGGTCTTCGACTTCAAAGTTACCACTTTTGAGGAAGAAAAATAAGATCCAAATCTTCAAACTCATCACAAGCACAATGATCAAGTTGAAGATCCAATCAGAAAAGCATTTCAGCTTCAAGAAGTCTGAAACAACTATAGTTCTCGAATCATAATACACCTAAAATTCTTCAAAAGTATAACCTGCTAAATATATGAATCATCATGTGGTAGAGTCTGAATAGTAAATAATCTGGATCCGGGAAACATCTAGTGAACCCAAAAATCTGATCAAAAGATGTCAAAAATTCAATGCCACGTCACATCACTAAATAGATCATCGTCTTCAGAAGTCATGAAAATCGAAGCTCAAACAATCATAAAATCATATCCGGATGACAACATAATATTCTCTCCCTATTTTTGATAACCAATGACCGGATATCAAAAATAAATAAATCAATCTGGATGGTGAGTGTCGGATACCAAGAGCTTCGCATCCTCTCCAAAGATGTATGAAGGGTCTCAATGAAACACGATAATGAGAGTAAAATAAATACTCTCCGGTCATAAGTAGTTGGTTGATTCCGTCGCTGCAGATTGTCTGAACAACTACCGAAGTAAAAATAAGAACTCTGCATGAAAATCTCTGCTCTGCTGAAGAATGCTAATGTATGCAAACTGCGGTGATGGAACTCCTGAAGTGGTCTTCAATAAATAAAGTCCACATGCTCAAGATACATGGTTCGTCATCCGAAGATCAAGAGCGACAAGTCATAAAAAGTCTTCGTAGAGCGAAGGTTGCGAAACAATTTTGTTGATCAGACGCAACTGCGGTACAATCATCACGAAGAAAAATATGATGTCCGACTGCGGTATGGAGGATAACCGGTCCTAAGACACTGATCCAAGGACTGCTGCTCGACGGACCCGATTAAAGAGCAATCCTCATGGAAAGAATAAAATTCTTCCAATATAATCATCAAGAAGTAATCCAATGTGATGATCGAAACATGAGTAAATATCCAATAATAATCTCTTTCGTGAAGACAATAAATCGAGTCTTGTAAAAATTACTCTTCAGAAAAGTGCTTCCGATCATGGGTTGGGATGTGGAAAAAATTGGTGTTAAAATAAAATAATTGGTTAAAAAATAAATAAATTGGTATTAATAAAATATAGTTTGCAATAAAAAATTTGTTGTTAAATAAAAATAATTGGTGTTAAAAAAATAATGAGTTTTAAATAAGATAATGGGTGTAAAAAAATAAATGAGTGTTAATTTAAAAAACAAATAAGGCTGGGAGGGGAAAGTTGTGGTCTGAGAGAGGTAAGGGATAAGATTCTGAGGAGTGCTGAGAAGGGTGAGAAGGGTACTGAGGAGGGAGGAGGTTGACCAGTTGATGGCGAGGAGGGAAGGGATACTGAGGAGGGGATACCGAAGACCTGAGGTCTCCGGGTGAGAAGGTAAGGCCGCAGTGGGCAGATTTAAAGAAAAGAAACAAATTACCAAGAGGTGGTGAGTACCGAAGACTAAGGTCTCCGGTAAGAAGGCTGGGTAGGTACCGAATAGGGAGGTCTTCGGTATCAAGGAAGGAAGTACCGAGGAGTAGAAGAGAATAGTGAGGGGGGCTACGGGTTGGATTGTTTGCGTAGAGAGGGTAGGCTGCGGTATGCGAAGAGTAGGTAGTCTGTGGTATGCGAAGAGTGGTAGCGAAGAACAGAAGGGGTTCTCGGGTATGCTATAGGTCTACGGTGTCAAGTATCTAAGCTGAAGTCTCCGGTCTACGAGGACCGCAGAGGCTACGCATGAGAGGACCTTCAACAGAATTCCGATGTAGGCTTATCTCTTCGATATGGACTTTAGCACTTTGGGTAGGGAAAGTCTACGTTCTAGATTTAGGTCTTCGGTGCTGGGCACCAAGGATGAGAGGGCTGATGACGAAAAATGTCGTTTTTCATGAGACTTTGATACCGTAGAGGCTATATCTTGTTGATTATCAAATGGAATCTTTCCTAAAGCATATGGGGACGAAATGAAGTGCTGGGAAGGGTAAAAAGTGGCAGAGAGTAGGAGAGAGAATGGTAAAATCAAGGTAAAAGGTGAGGGGACAAGGCATGTTTAAAGTAAAAAAGGTGGAGTATGCAGGGGACAAAAGGTAGGTAAAGGTTGCTTGTCACATGGTTTTGTTCAGGAGGTCATGGGAAATGCATTACATGGTGGTGTAAAGGACTTCTTTCTTAACACAATTTCATATGTCCATAGATTTTAATAAAGATCTATCAGTATCTAATGAAGAACAAAAAGGGCTTCATACCTTGTGTGATGAACTGAAAAATATGCTGATAACATCTTCAAAAAAAACTTCTCTAATCTTTTGCAAGATAAAAATCTCCAAGCTACAAGAACTCAAAAATTCTTTAAAATCGTCCTCAAGAACCATCTTTTCCATAAAAATCCCAAGATATTCTATGTATTTCCAGAACATAAAAAAAAGCCTGGAACAAATTCTTCAAATATTTTAGACAACAACTATCTTCTCTTTCTTCAACAGCAAGATAAACTCTTCTTAAACTCGGATTTTCAACAGACAAATGAACACGACAGCAGCAACATTTATTCTTGAAAGCTTCAAAAAGTTTTGAATCAACACTCCAAAAATGGAAAACTCATCATAAGAATATCTGGTTGTGAACCCATAAATTCTTGGTAGAAAATTCAAAAATCATCAAGATAAGATAACCGATCGGGAGTCGTTCCATGGAAATAATCGCTTAGATCTTCTATGTATGGCTTTGTTACCAATTGTAGGGGCCCATTTTGATGATCAGCTTGTGCGGAATAAGAATGATCTTGATATTTAATGATAATAAAAAATATGAAGAACAGAAGAAGATGAGTAATCCGATAATTTTACTAGAAAGAAAGAGTTACTACACTCTCTCTAGCTAGAGGACTACATTTTAGGTGCACACAAATAAAAATGACCATCCCTCTCTATTTATAGAGAGATATATCTTACAATACAGTAAAAAGGAAATAAAATAAACTAACTTATCACTCATAATTTGTAGAGCATTTCCATGCTCCAACACAATCCCTTGTTAAAACTAGTGCAAACTATTACTACATAAGGTAATGGTTCTTGGGCTACTTCATGTTCCATATACCTCCCACTTGCTTTGTTATTAGAGGAATAAGAAAAAAAAATTATTCTTGGTGGGTTTGCTTATAATAATCTAAGCCACATTTAGATTATTATATATAAATATGTATTTAGTAGATTTTGGGGTTAAAAGATTTAGTCCAACATAGGCTTTAAATCCATATAACATTTAATAAGATAGGGATGGAGCCCTTCCAAACAAAATCTTATAAAGAAAATTTTATATCTACTTACCAGTTTGTATTTGTACTCAAGGTACAATTGATAGTGTTATGTGTTAACCCAAGGAAGTAAAAAGAGGACATTTCTACCGATTAGAAAAAAATCATAACAAGATTAAATTCATCTTTTAGTATCATTAAGGCCATAGATAGTTCTTACCGGTTTGTGTTTTAACTTTATATTTGAAAACATAAAAAAATGTTTCACAATTATGTTTTACCATGTAAAATATAATTATAATTACTATAGTTGTTCCTTACTGGTATCTTGTGCTAAATCTTAGACATTTATTACAAAGGAAGTCATAGACCATAGTGTATAGTTCCTTAATAATTATTTTCTCTACTACTTAGTGAAAATATCATTAGGAATATTTTATATATAAATAAGATTTACATATGTCAAATAAACTATATTATTTGCCTTCAATGATCCTTTTCTTGAAGTTGGAATATGTGATATTATTTATATAATAAAGATAACAATGTCAAAGATGAGTTTGATTTAAAACAAGTGTAAGTCAAAAGTATTTTGCATATAGAACATGTAATTTATAAAACATTGATATTTACTTTGTAATTCTTATTACAAGATCTAGTCTCATAAATAGATTTTTAATCATTTCCGAATATGATGGTGATCGTTATGAAAAACAATTTAAGAAAATAATCAATCAATAAACTAAGACATATATTTAGGAAAGCTAAATTAAAACATACATTGTTTCATATTACAAGTACATTATGTTCCAAGCATAATAAACTAGACTCCGAGAGTGTAGTTCCAAATTGATTGTGCTTAGTTGGTTACTCTTCAGTAAATATCTGCAAGCCATTTACAAATACTAGATTAACATTTAAGTACCAAGTACCTAAGTGTTATGTGAAAAAGTATGAGGTCTATCAAGTAGATACCTTAAGTACTAGTCTATTCTCGACTTTCTTTCCAGATAATAGGAGCAGATCCTCTTCCAGTGTCCAGTTTCTCTAAAAAAGAAACAAGATACATCTATATGGGCTTTATTGGATTTCTTGGGCTTAGAGGTGTTTAGTCCATAAAACATGAGCCTCCTAGATCACACAAGGCGACTCTTTTGGGCCTTGAACTATTCCTAGTTTGATGTTAGAAACATCTTTAGCATCATAATGATGCCTTTAGTATGTATCATGTTCAAGCTTATTGCTCAAAGCAAATAGTTTAGGACTTTGACTTTTAAGTGTATATAATTTCATATCTGCTACAAGATTGTCTCTTAAGACATGAACCCATTCATTGAAGTTGTATCTATTGAATGTTATTGTTTCATTAAGTCATTAAAGAAACTGACAATTTCATGGTAATGAGAAGAGATTATTTAACTACAAAATTTTAACAAAATTCATTTAGTATTTTCAATATTTAAACTCTTTAATAATTAATACCATTTTAGTTTCAAAAAACATTAATTATCAAAATCTAGGATCCTAGTTGCAAAACAAATAAATGGTTAGGTATCATTTATCCCATCCATTTGAATTCAACCCGGTAGATTTATGGGATCGCTAATAACAAATTTAATTAGACATGTTATAGAAATCGCGAAGACACCCCGACCATCAAAAGATAACACTAAGCAGTTAGGTGTCCTTCATGCCACTAGTGCATAGAAGAGATGTGTGAGTGCTCTTCAAAAAGGATTGTATATATTTGAAGTTTGTAAAAGGGTACTTTATATGTTTAATAATTATCGTTCTAAAAAACATATGATATCATGTTTATTACATGCATATAATAAACCATGGTACCAAATTTCAAAAGAAAGTCACCTTTTAAAGGTTCTATATAAAAAGCTACTTCTTATATAATTTGACGCGATTCAATTTTAATAACCGGTATTAAGTTTGAGTGCATTTGAATCTTTGATAGCTTTAATAAAACTTCCTTTTATTACTTATATATTTGGAGTTTGATAAGTTATAAAAATCACCATTTTAAACTTATATTTTAGTATTTTAAAATTTGACGTTATTAATGTTTTATAAAACCGGATTTCCTTTTAAACCAATAACTTGTTACATCATATGTCCACATTATAAATTTTAAAAACCAAACTCCATGTGATGTTTATTTTGTCCAAAAATTATTTTAGCATGTCAAAAACTAATTTATTAAACACACACAATAATTGCATAAAATAAAAAACACAAGCATGCATAAAATTATATGTGCATAAAGATAACCAACTAATGACATTTTTTGTGAGCCAATACAAAAGATGTCAAGTCTATTCCTAAAGGGACATTTTAAGTGAACATAAATCTTCTTGTAATGATGTTGTAGAAGCTCCCAATTCAGAAAACACCTCTTTCTTGCAAAAGATTGAAAAACCTTCCTTAAAGCAATATTTCAGCAATATGCAACACTTTTCAGAAAAGGCTGCAGATAAAGTTGCCTTACGTCCAATAGCTCCAAGGGAAGCTGTCAACAGCAACACCTTTTGCAACAGATTGCTGAAAAGGTTGCATTTGTCCCTGCACACCTCTAAACCTCGAAAATTGCATTATTGTCTTCAAAAAATGGCTCCAACTTCATTTCTTGTATCATTTTTGTACAAATAAATTATTTCTAACAACTAACCTATTATTTACATAAATAAACCAAGAAAACTAACCTATTTAATTTATTACATATCATATGAATAAATAAATTATTACAGCCATTTTCATAATAAAAACAACAAACACAACAACACAACAAACATAATGGTCCTTGGTAAGTTTATGCACATCATATGTATCAACATACAAATAAAACAACCTTTGTTTTTCTAATACAACTTTAAATGACAAAAGATGCATGAAACTTTTGTCACATAAAATAACAATTAAAAAAGTTGCCAAAGAAAATATGTATGAACTTGTTTTTATTCAATACCAAGTTATCCATATTCTGCAAAAACTAGGATTTCCAAAAAGCAAAAAATCTAACCAAACTTGTAAGGTGGATCTAATACTAATTGCTGGATTTTTATTAAAAAT
The DNA here is from genome assembly GCF_052849685.1 of Lactuca virosa. NCBI lineage: Eukaryota > Viridiplantae > Streptophyta > Magnoliopsida > Asterales > Asteraceae > Lactuca > Lactuca virosa. Next base: position 188,204,646 of record NC_136428.1, on the reverse strand, counting down.
TTAGTTTCAAAAACATAAAATTTAGGCAACGGAAGACTTGATAATTTGAATAAAATAAAACAATTTTATAACCAACCAAGGATCTTCTTGCAAAGTTCGGAAAGAAAACAAGCACCAAAGAAGAAGATGGAGAAAAATTACAACCTTTGTAGTTCTTTGGATCCTCTTGGGAGGCTTGTAAGTTGATGGAGAATGATGAACTTTAGAGACACCAACAATATATCAAATTGATGTAGAATGTTACTTCTTTTGTATAAAACTCTTAAGACTCTTAAGCTTTATGTTCTTATCAAAATAAGAACATAAAAAGAGCATCAAGAAGCAAGTAATCTTCATGTGTTCTTAACAAAACTAGAGAGAGTGATATGAAGAGAACAAATTTCGAATTTTTGCATGGTTTAAGACAAAAGATGAAAGCCTCAATTTATATAGAAAATATTTAGTCCATAAGTACTTAACACTTTAAGAACCCATGCCCCTAAAGCCTATGTGTTCCCCATGCTTCAAGTCATGCCTTTCTTTTGAATAAATGAATCAAAAGGCCATCACTCCTTATTTTAATCATATTGTCCATGCTTGTCTTTTTAGAGTGTTCTTTTCAATAAACAAATGAAGAGCCCATACTCTCTTTTATCTAGCCATATTTCGAAATTATAAAGGCAAATAAAGACAAAATCCTTTTATATTTCATAATCCAAGTTTATAAAATATAAACTTTAACTTTTTGGTAAAACACAAAAGAATTTATCTAGTCCAAAATGTTTTGAATGACTTATTAATTCATACCATATGAATTATGCAATGTTACTTACTAATGAAAATGATCATTTCCTAGAAATAAACAATTTCCAATTTAATTATAAGAGTTTATTGGATATTTATTAAAATCAATTGTATCATATGTTAATTAGCAATATCACTTTTATATGATTCTTGAGAATACTAGATCTTTCATCTAGGTCTTTTGGAAAAGGGGTAAGGCGAAGCTCTGCCCGATTCACCAATCACCAGACACTTTGTTAAGTGAGTGCGTAGTTACTATCAAGAACACAATGTTAAACTAAAAGTATTATTTATAAGAGACATTAAATGTTTACATGTATTTTTTGCGTTATGTGCTACTTGTACACATGTGATAGTGTTATTTGATTAGGAAATGTATTGGACACAGATTGCCTTTAGCGTAAGTATGAATTAGTTCTAATAGGACTTGTAAAAGTGTATAGTCTGCAATAAGTTGGACATTCGATAGGTCTTATTTTGGGGTAGAGTGCAAGATCAGATAGCAGAGTGTCATATTCCTCCTTTTTCTTGGATGGCCAGAAATGGTGGCTCCAGATCAGATAACTAGAAGGTATGTCTGGGTCATCGACCAGAGTAGAAAACAACACAAGCCTATTCTACATGGTCTCGTGAATTACGTTGCTAGCATGGACTTATAACCTACGGACATAGATGAAATAGGATACCATATTTATCAAATATATGAACATTGGTTGCCTTTATGTGACTTACATTGGCGAAGGACTCCCCTAGCAGTGTAGTTAAATGTTGCTCGAACGATTTATCAGGTTAGATGATTCCTCAAGATAATTGTGCTTTAGGATCTGTGAGCATCGGTTGGGTTGGGTAGTTGGTCTTAGGTCATGTTTTGTATATATAATTTGACATCATTGTTTCTAGGAATGATAATATTATCATTTAATTATTATGGGCTTTAGAACCCTACGGATCTCACCACATTTTCCGAAACATGACCCACTCATTTTATGCATCACAGATAGCGGATGTAAAGATGTTGATGTCTAGTTAGGATGTTGAGTGGAATAAAGAGATGTGCCTGTAATAAGTAGTTTCATGACCTTTTAATATTTACAGTGTAATGTATGTTTGGATATGAACGATGACATCCTAAATGTTTTAAATAAGTGAAATAACTTTTGTTATCTCAAAAATGTTTTGTTTAACTGGGAATTTGTTCATCTCAATTTTATAAAGTGTAAAGCAAATGATTTAATTGGTCCTAAAAAACTGGAGGACGTCACACCATAAGCTAAGAAAAAACACTATTGAATATTAATATTACTAGTAAAATTTGAGGTTGTCCATTCAACAATAAAAAAAACATCCTCTACATATAAAAAATGAGAAGTCCGCAAAACAAGTCAATCAAAATACAAGATAAAATACCTTGCTCCATAATGAAACAACACTCTTTTTGTTTTACATTTCTAAAACCAGTCAAATCACTTTTTAAAGTAAATAACATCATTTACAAAAATCGGTCCAAAAAGTCTTTTAACTCTTAACATCATAGTTTTAGTTTTAAAGAGGTTATAAAGGAGGGTTAACAATTTAAATATCATACACAATATAAGCAACTATTACATCATAAAGACCTTCAAATGTCCCAAATAGCCTCAACTGCTACTATAAGAAACCATTACATCATAAAGACCTTTATATGTCTCAAATAGCCTCAACCATTACTAGAACTTTAATACATGTTAAAAGGAGTGGGTTAGACATTGGGAATGGCTACTGAGTAATACCAGGACTTCATCACATGAATAGTTAAGTATTAAATCAATCCTTGACCTATGATGAATTTGCTAAAATCTTTTTAAAACTCTTAGAAATCATTTAACTCCTTTGTTTGAACAAAACATTCATTTTTTACTCTTTTGAAAACTCTATGAAATTGTTTAACTCTTTAGTAAACATTGTCCCAAATCTTACTTCTTTAAATTGAAATCTTTCTATCTTTTATCTTAAGAACACTCTGACATTTCTAAACTCATTAAAATAAAATCATTACTTTTTTTCTCTTTAAAACACTTCAACTCTTAGAACATATATAAAACTCTTTGGTAAATTTCTTATTTCTCTTCTCTTGAATACTTGTAAAGTATAAAACTCTTAGTTAAACTATTTTACTCATTTCCCTTTAAAACTCATAAAATGCATATAAACACACATAATCATCTTAAATGGAAAGAATGTAATGCATGATGCAATATATACCAATCCTTCTTCCTCTCTTCATCCTGCTCAAAATTTCTCTTTTTATATCAATGAAGACTAAGAAATACTTAGAACATAACGTCCACTATTATGACTTCTCTTTTTCATCATAGTCTCTTAGTGGGTATAGGTAGGTTATCAAATCACTTGTCATGTACAAGAGGTAGCTAGCCTTATATACAAGTAGGTTTGTCTAGAACACCACACTACATCTTTGGTCTCTTTAACATCTTTTTCCGTTGAATGGAGGGATACATAAGTTATTTCCAAATATTACACGAAGGCATAAATATTCGTGCTAAAATTGTTTTCAAAACATATTTCTGTTCATTCTTTATCAAACTCTTTTTACGAAATTGTTTTCATGAAATGTACAAGTAGTTGAGCACATAAACAAACACATATCAAGCATTTAGGAAATTTCTTTAATTCATTTTCTTTATAAAACAATAAAATCTTATTTTTATGGAAAATGTATTCATTATTACTCACCTTAATAGATTCCAAGTTATTATTCTCTCTTGAATCTTGTACACGTCTTAAACACCACCTATTATCACTAACAACAGTTTGTTACAAAATGAATAAAATCCCCCTATATGGTTCTTAACACATTTGTTATCATGTATAAAATTATTTCTCTTATATGAGCTTATAGTTAAAGTTTGCAGGAAATTAGAGGTCAAATACCGTGTTTCTCAAAAAATCATGAACCCTTAACAAACCTTTCACTCGGGGCATGTGAAATTTCCCTAGAATTTCATATGGGGAATGTGGGAACCTGTAGGTCTCTAAAAAGTGGATTTTTTTTTCATTGAAGATGTGTATAATGTACCCATGACCTCTAATCACTACTAAACTTGACCAAATTGTTTTATTAGGATAAATAAAGGTTGTAAACAAATCTGGAATATTTAAACCATAACACATAGCTGATTTTGATTCTCTCTCTACACAAGGTTTACATATGTCACTTTTTTCCGAATCTTAGCCAAAAGGATACAAGTCAGTTACCAAGAGTCCTATATGGATAGTTGTTATGCACGAAGAAATGGATGATTTACATCAAAATAATACTTGGGTATTGGTTCCACGTCCTACAAACTCCAATGTTATAGGTTCTAAATGGGTGTATCATATAAAGTACAACTCCAATGGATCTATTGAGCATTTTAAAGCATAAATCACGGCTCAAGGATTTACTCAAGTCTTGGGAATTGATTATTTTCACACCTTTAGCCTAGTTGTTAAAGCTTCCACGATTCGGATTGTTCTTAATGGTTAACTAAAAGAGACTATATTCATGGCACAACCACCTGGGTTTATTGATTCACGTTTTCCCCATCATGTTTTGAAGTTGTCCAAGGCTCTATATGGTTTAAAACAAGCTCCCAGAGCTTGATTTCAATGTCTCAATACCTTCTTTTTCTCCTTTGGGTTTGTTTGTAGTCGTGTGTGACATCCTGTTTGGAGAACTTTTTTATTTCAAGATTATGAACAAGAAATAGATCAAGTAAAGGTCTTGGACTTCAAGGAAATGGGGTTTAGACCTTATTGGATTATGATATTGTTGTATAACTAGTTAGAGCCTTCGTTTTGTGCTTGGAAGAAAAAGGGTAAAATTGGAAAACTAATATTCCGGGCATCTTGCATGGATTATGGTTTTCAGATCAATATGTGTTAAGCTAAAAGTAACTAGATAGAAGTGGAGCTCGTCAATACCTTTTCATGAAGAAGTTATGGTTATTTGATGTTATGGCTATTTAAAGTAACTAAATAGAAGTGCAAGGCTCGTCATGTGGACTTCAAGTTTTCCGTGTTCAGAGGAAAGAATGAGCAAGCATGTGACTTTTAGAGTTGGGATGTAAATCCTTCATGAGGCTAGATGGTTGTATTTTTTTGGCAGCAGTATGGAAGTGTGGGAGTCCACATGATGATTATTGTAGTATGGTTGCCTTGAGATGAGGTCAAGGGTTGTTTTTTTTGGATAAAGGAAGGTTAGGTACGAGTTGATGGTTGGGGATTTGTGGACGAGGTAAGTGGTAATACATTCATTTCTAGATGGAGAATCAGTGTTGTGAATGGACTGTCAGAATTATTGCTTTTGCATCTTCATGAGATTGTTGTTGTTAGAGGCATTATGATTGGAAGTTTCCAAGGTCTACATCTAAGATTCAGAATCTATTTGAGTTTTCTTGGTCGTTATCTGAAATATCATATTGTGTTGTGTTATACATTCCAAGAGTCAAGGATGGTATGTACCTAGTTGAATCGGTTTGAGATATGCTTTGTTTTTAACTCCACCTGACTGTAGTTCGAACCCTAAGTGGGGGAGAACTAGGTATTCTGCATGTGGGAACATCGATATGTTCAGGTTGATGGTATCGGAAGGATGATTCAAGGGATCTGTGGTTCGGGTATGTGAGACTTTGGTTCAAGATTTGGTCAAGTCAGGGGTGTAGAGCAAGTTGCTATCAGATGTATGTGCTCAGGAATTGCACGAGTCTTCTCACAACAGGAAGTTGTTAGACAAGGAGCTCGTGGTAGCTAGTGGTTCCTTCGAGATGTAAGTGAATGGATGAAGAGGCGTTTGGGTTGCTCAGGTTGAGTATCGGTTGTGGACGGATTCATCAGCTCTTTGCATAGATTGCTATATATAGTCTAGGCTGCACAATTATTGATAAGCAAATTAGCTTTAGATTTTAGGTATGTTTAGGTCCACGTGGGATTTGTTCAGTAGTATAATTGGTCATGGGATTACTTGTCAATGCATTCTCGATTGCTGTTCTTTCATTCATCGTCAACAGTTGAGGTTCTTTAAATGTTTCAAATTGAATCATTATAGTGCAACAGATTCGTCAGCCTACCATCAAAGTTTGTACATGGTATATTTTAGTTTCGGGGCATGGGTACCCTCAATTGTTTGTTTATTCATAGCAGGCTCGAGTTGTGCAAATGTTCTTGGTTATTGGAAGTTCGGATGTTGGGGCAGTGTTGTTTAGTTTTCAAGTGTGGTTTTGGATTTGCGCAGAATAAAATTTTGACATGTCGCTTCAATAGGGTTGGTATATGGATTGACTCGACCAGGGTTTTGACAACATTTCTGAACAATTTTGGAAGTTTTATCAAGTGGATTTACGTATTGGTAAGATCTGTTTAGTTTCGTTTAAGGTGTGGGATCTTTGTTTTGGCCATTCATGAGGATGTTTCTGTTAGCGGTTGAAGTTCTTCATTTCGGTTAGATCTAAAGGTATCACACCATCTGGGTAAGGTTGTAGGGAAGAATGAATGCATTGGATCTAGGGTTGGTTATGTGTTTCCCGTGGGGATGTATGTAGGCTGAGTATGATAGCATGAGAGCACTTGGCTCGGTTATTCGCATGGTTCTTATTTTGTTTAAAGCTCTTGGATTGGAATTAGAGTGCAACTGCCCATATCATTCTCTGTTTGTGTGCGACCATGTTCTCGTTTGGTTTTACGTCGGTAGAAACATGTGTTGTGAAAGATATTATGCGTTACAGAAAGGTAACAATCGGGTTGTGTTTAGTGGGAGGTTGATTGGGTTCCTACGAGTCAGTGGGTTGATGGTTAAGTATCTTTTGGCCCTATGGTGTTGGTCGTGAGTCTTCAGGACAACGATGGAATAGCAGGAAGATCGGTGTGATACCATTAGCTTATCATCTGAGTGCGTAGATGCTGTCACGATGTATTGTGAACCAATGGTTGCATGACTCATATGGTAGGTACCTAATAGTCATTTGATTGAGATTAATAGGTCTCGGATCATTAGTCTTATTTGCATGGTTGGATGTCAGTACGTTTTTTACGGAGTCGGGAGACTCAGTGACCAGCTGGTTTGGATCATGTAGTCAGTAAAAGTTTGTTTTGTTTGATGTATTATTTGTGCATCGGAAGTCGCTTGATGAATGTTTGCAATGGTGGAACCCATTTTCTTGTAGATTGTTTATTATGAGTTTGGTTACCAGTGTTAGGTATTGGTTCTGAAATCTTGAGTTACGAAGTTCGTTGTGGATATCTCGAGTGATTTGTCAGGTGGATGTACACCTGAGCTGATGACTTCTCAGGGAATCAAGTGTGTATTTAAGGTTTTTGGCACAACTTTTGGATTTGGGTGTAGTTGAAATTCACGATCGGAATGTTTTGAGTATTCCTTCTGCATGATTGGTGGTGTTCCTAGTTAGGGACTAGGTGTAGGTGTGACGATGGATGATCATCAGTCTTAGCGTATGGTTTTTGAAGCTTACACTGATGGGTCACGATTTTGGGATTTTGTTGATGGAGTTAGTTGTAGTTCCATTGTTTTAGAAGTTTCCCCCGAGTTGTGTGGTTTTCCTCTGGGAGTTGGGTTTTCCATTTGTGGAGAGAAATAAGTTGTTGCAGTTGAGTATTTTCAAGTTATTGGGTTGTTTGTTGGCATTTACGGGTTACCGAGTGGTCTCTCGAGTTTTCTTTATAAGACGACTTGATTTCAAAGTGGTTAGTAGAAATTTATGGAATATGTTGGCGTTGTTTTTAGAGATCCTAGCAAATACGGATTTCTAGGACGAAATCCAGTTTAAATGGGGGAGAGTTGTAACACCCTGTTTCAAGAAGTTTCTTATTTCGGGATTATGGACAAGAAATGGATCAAGTAAAGGCCTTGTAATTCAAGGGAATATGCTTTAGACCTTATTGGATTATGATAAAGTTGGATAAGTGGTTAGAGCCTTCGTTTTGTGCTCGGAAGCAAAAGGGTAAAATTGGAAAAGTAATATCATGGGGCTCGTCAATACCTTTTCGTGGATATAAAGATAGCCGAAAACGGAGTTGGAACGAAGAAGTTATGGTTGTTTGAAGTTGAGGTGGGTTCGGGTGAATGTCATGGCCACGACGTGGGCATCAAAGCCCACTGTGTGGGGATCAGTCAAGCCTAATCCCATGATCTTTTTTTAAGGTTTTCAACGTATTTAAGCTTAATATTATGCATTTTTGGGCATTTTATTAGCCTCGATCATCTCTAGAACCTCTTGGGAGAAACCCTAGCCTCCACCTTCAAGATTTGAGCTTCTCCTCTCTCCTCTCTCCTCGTTTGGATGCTTTTTATGTTATTTTGATGAAATAAGATCAAGAAGGTTATTTTATTTGCAAGGAATGATGCTTCAAGTTTGGATTCATCAAAGGCATTACATTTCTGGACCATTGCAAGTATAAAGTTCCAATCTTGCTATCTAGTTCTTTACATCTTGTCATTTGGGTTTTTTTGTTACTTTTGGTCCATTTTATGGGTGATCTTGGATTTGAGTGGACTCCAACATCTTTCGATTAGTTTAGAATGCTTTATGGACCTCATGGACTAGGAAAGTTATGATCTTTGCCTTCTTTTTTAGTCATGCAAGTTATCATGCTCCTTTACGTCATTTTGGTGTATTAAAGTCTAGATCTTGTTTGTTTGGACCATCAAAATGGATAAAGTTGTAAACTTTAACCATTATGAAGCTATTAGGAACCAGGTCAGATGTTGTGAGTTTTAGTCTTTATGGTTTAAGCTCTTATGGAAGAAAAGCTTTTCATATTGAAGGCCACAACGTGGCCATAGGTTGCCACGATGTGGAGATTGAGGATTTATCATTTGTTTTGTCGTTTGTGGGCCATGTCATGTTCATTGATGGTCACGACGTGGCAGTTGAATTTTGTCCGTTGAGTTTTTGACTAGTTTGACTTTTGGTCAAACTTGGGTAGAGTTGAATATTTTGCTAAGGTTTGGTCTCGTCTTGGTTTTAGGAAGCTTGGGTTGGCTGTGTTTTTTTGCTGAGGTAGCTGTTGAGCTTTTGCTGAGTTGTTCAGGTGAGTTTTCCTCACTGTACTCGTGGGTCGATGACACTAATGCCAGCCCACTATGTTATGTTATGTATCCTTGTGTCTAGGATGTTGCTATGCTGAAGTGCTCTGCTAGATTGATAGATATGTATGATTACATGTATTTTCTGGTTATATGTTTATCTGTTACATATGTTTACATAGTATGGTTAGGTTGAGGCATTACTTCTATGTGCGGAAGCCAACAAACTTGGGTGCAATCCATACATAAGTTGTGGGTCGGAAAGGAAAGCCAGACTTATGATGTGGACTCGGGAGCAAGACAGATATAAGCTGAGGGCCGGATAGGCAAGCCAAACTTATCTTGTAGGATTGGGAGCAATCTAGAAATGAGCTTTGGGCCAGGTGGGAAAACCCGACTCGTGCTGTGGGATCTGGGGTATTCCGGTCCGATGACTGTGGACCCAATATGCTTGTTGTTATATGTTGGGTGGTGGTATTTTGGGGGAACTCACTAAGCTTTGGCGTACAATTTGATTTTATGGTTTCGGGTACATTAGATGATCGTCGGGGCAAGGCAAATGTGTGATTGTGCACATCATCCTTGGATACTTTGTTGATTTATGATTTTGGGATACTATAATTTGACTATGTTCTTGAAAACATTTTTTTCTACGGTTTATGGATTATTAAAGGGTTTTAAATAAAATTTTTACTCCGGATTTGGGGATGTTACATCGTGCTGATCCATCCCTCTTTATCTTTGCTCATTACTCGTGCATTATGTCCCTCCTGGTGTATGTGGATGACTTAATTCTGACTGGTAATCAAGAATATGTAATCTCCAACTTCACTACTAGTCTGCATCGTGAATTTGCAATCAAGGATCTTGGAGACCTATGTTTTTTTCTTGGACTAGAAGTTAGCTACATTGATGATGGCATTTTCTTAAGCTAGTCGAAGTATGCTCATGATGTGCTCACACGAGCCAATTTGCTTGATTCTAAACTCGTGCCTATTCCTCTAGCAACACATGAGTACTTGCATGCTCCCACTACTGCTCCTTTATATTAATTAAATGTATTCTTAGATACGTTAAAGGGACCGTTTCCTTTGGTCTCTTTTTTCGTCATCCACAGACCAATAATATTCTAGGTTACTCCGATGCCGATTGGGTCTGTTGTCTTGAAACTCGACGCTCTACTTATGGTTACTCTATCTTTCTTGGTGGCAATCTTGTTTCTTGGAGTGCAAAAAAGCAACTCACAGTTTCTAGATCTAGTTGTGAGTCTGTATACCGAGCTATGGCCAACACAGCTGCTGAGATTGTTTGGATAACTCATCATTTACATGAACTTCATGCACTACTACCTGATCGTCCTACGTTGCTATGTAACAATAAAAGTGCATTGTTCATGACTCAAACCCCTGTTCTCACAAACATGCTAAACATATTGAACTTGACTACCATTTTGTTCGAGAACTTGTCACTTCTAGGAAACTATATAGTAAGTGTATTCCTACCAAGCTTCAGGTGGCCGATATCTTCACCAAAAGTCTACCGCGTCCTCAGTTTGAACTTTTTCGCGTTATGCTTCGTATTGGTCCACCACCCTTTCGCTTGAAGAGGAGATATTAGATAATGATACCAACAACTTACTTTTATATATTCAAATGTATTCTTGTATTTATCTCTCCATTTATTATAGGAGATATAGTTGTATCATTTTAATATAAATATATACAATACACAGGATTATTGGTGTGGTTTGTGAAATATTAGTCTTATACTATGGACCGCTCTTCCATCACCTAGGTCAGAATAAAAAAAAATGTTCAAAATATCAACAAATATTCAATGCCACATAAAGAGTGTGTTTTTTTTACTTAGTTTGTAATTCTTGTAATTTTAATTTTTAATTGATATTTTAATTTTTGAATTTAGTTCTGAAGAGTTGTAATTTGTGAATATTATAACATGATGTGAATTTTAATATTTTATAAAGTCTAATGAAAAGGATTTCAGTATGAAAAAAAGTACCATTTCATTCCGCTTTTGTTTTTTATTTACCATGAAAAACATTTCATAGCTTTCAAGCAGTTACATCAATGTGATATAATCTTGCATGACTTATTGAGACTATGGAGCCACGATTTCCAACTACGACTCTCTGCCTGAACATGAGCGATCGTATCAGTCCTACTTTTGGCTATTGATAGATTAGTCGTCATCTTCTTGGACAGGACAAAGTTCCTCTCACCAGATAACCCTATTACTTCATTTGAACTCAGTGCTACAATGAAAAACAATAAATCTTTTAGTTATGAAATAACCAAGAAAAATCGATCAAGATTTGCAGACTAATCCATAAACCAAAAGATCTGAAATGGGTAGGTTAACAATTGAATAAAGGGCAGCAGCATCTCAAATGGGTATGAATAAAAACATATGTAAAAGCATGTTTGCTACCATCTGATGGTGCGTTTGATGTATAGAGTAAGAAGTTCTTGAAATCAGATCCAAGAACTGGAAGCCGTCCACCACGAGCATACAGTTTCAGAGATAAGTCGATAACAGTTGAAACTGTGTCATCTTGGTTCACCAACAACCTCAATGGCCCTGGACTCCCCAGCACATTAACAGTAATCAATAGTCGGTTTTTCTTCCTACTCTCGTTGTCTTTTTTCTTTTGTTTTCCTGATAATATATTTCTCTTCGAAATCTTGCTCATGATCATGGTCGTTTCCTCTTTCCCTAATTCATACCAACTGGAACAACTTTGAAGTTTATCTTACTTATTATCGCCATATAAATAGATAGAAAATGGAGTTTGATGTTCCTGGATCATGACCAATTTAGGAGTGAATAGCTAGATAAGAATATAAAGTAGTACCAAATGTAGACTAGAAGGGACGATCGAGAACAAGAACGTGAAAAGGGCAAACCAGTCATACAAAACTAATACTTCTCAGATTGGATTTTTGTGTTAATCAAGTATAGATAGAAAAACCTCGATATGTACATCTTACAAATATTTTCTATTTCGAACACTCGAATATATACAACATATTTTAATATATATAATTTTTTTTTAAAGGTATAACTGAATGTCGTAATTATTAGAAAGACCATCTACTTTTGACAATGAGATGTATTCTTGTTCGAAAGCAATAAGAAGAATATGGATTTGGTTGTTTTAATGGCTATAACATTCCACGAAAAAAGATTGATTTGATTCGTCTTAATATTGGCTTAAAATTGAAATTGCTTTACAAAGATTAAGACGATTTATTCTTTTGCAATGCGCCTTTTGGTTCGGTCCATTGATACTTTGAGAATAACAAGAAAAAAAACGATGATTACGGACCTCAAGATGTTTGATACATCATGTGAACTTTTACACGTCTTTTCTAATTGCATTGGTCTTTTTTTTTTCTTTTGCGTATGATATCTCAAAGTACAAGTTCGAAGGAAACCGTTTAAGTTAATCAAAAACAAAATAAAATCAAATATTTAACAGCTAAACACCAATCTTCCTTTTTGTATACACAAAGAAAATATAATTTAGCATGTTCAAATGTTAACTAAATTCGCCATCGACCATGCATACATGCTTGTAACGTAATTGTCGGTGTATCCCACATCACACGGTCTTATATGTCTCTATACAGGGCCGGTCCTAAAAAATTAATTATTCTCAAAGGCCCAAGACGAACAAGAAAAAAAGGGTCCTTATCTTTATTATAATTTTTTATTTTTAAATAAAAATATATGATGAAAAAAATTGGGCCCTGTGCAGCTGCCCATTTTGCCTCCCCTCAAAGCCCCCCATGTCTCTATACATGTTAAAGATATCCTATCTCTATAAAGACTCTTTTGAAGAATAAATCAACAACTCCAAACATATATCTTAAATGATATCAAAGTGGACGGCCCACGCCTCATTCAGTTAAAACATCCGAATCTATGCTCGTCTCTGTTGGGGAAAATGCTAGTGTATCTCGTATCGGTGGTGCAACAATGTCAAATATGTTTTTATATATATTGGAGTTCTTCATCTCTTAATAAAAGCTCTTTTGAAGAATAAATCAATGTTACTGCATATATCTTACACTAATTGTACTGCAACCTAAAGTTTTGACAACTCATAGCCCTGTTACCGAAAGCTTCGTCTGGATCACAACACAAAGTGCTTCTTACTCATTGCCGAAAAAAGGAACAATAGTTTTTCCCATATCTAATATGTCATAAATGAACATAATAAACATAAAAAATCAAAAATCTTCATATTTTTCTTTTCTACACATTTAAAATTATGACAAGTTTCAAGTTTTATTTTTCCAATAATTATTTAGGACATCTGTCATAACTTTAAATGAGTAGAAATATACATAGAAAGAAAAAGTAGAAAGATAATTATTTTTTCAAAAAATATTATTAACATGTATACATATCGATGCTCTCATAAGGTATACAATTCAAATGATTAAAGTGATCATAAACAATGCTGCCAAAAATATAGAAAACATGGTGTGATGCTGCAAAAAGTTAAATGAACTTAGAATGTCCGGAATGAGGATTGTTAAATTACAGAAACAATAAGAAAACATAGCATAATCATTTAGGGTGTAGTAGAATGTGGCATTAGAACTAAGTTAGGGTTAATGTGTCAATAAAGCTATAGTGTAGGGGCCATTAGTGTAAATAGGTTAAATGGTCACCTTTGAGTTTTGTTTTCAGACGTACATGAGAGTTTTTTAATTCCAGTTTTTAGAGCATCTCTAATCTATGAAAAGCTATTTTTTTCTCTATTTTTATCTCTCATTATTCTTGAATCTTATCTTAATTTTTTTCCCTCCATTTATGGAGATATGAATAGTATTACCCAAAATATGAAGTAATATTATTTATTTCATTATAAACGAGAATGAAGTTTCAGTTGTCGGTTTTAGTCATTTTTTCATATATTTATACATTTATAATTTATTTTTATCTACTAGTTATATTAACTAATCATAAATGTAAAGTTTAGTTTTCTATGTATCATATTTATATAAAAATTTAAATATATATAATAATTTTGGAAAACGGTAACGTATTTTATAAAAGCTTATAAATATAAAGTTTATTTTTTATGTATCGAATTCATGTATAATATTTATTTATAAGTATGTTATAAATATAATAAAATTTATTAATATTATTTTAATGAAAAAAAATAGATTATACATTTGTTAAAATCTAATTACTAAAAGGAATGTGTTTGACAATTTATGTAAATTGCAAAATATAATATAATAGGAATATTTTTTTTGGATAAAAAATAGGCTAAAAATTAAAATAAGTTTGGAGATGAAACACTATTTACTCCATTTTATCCTCCATTTTTTAGGGAAATAAATGGAGATCAGTTGGAGATGGTCTTAGTTATTTTTTCTTGTTCTATGTATATCTTTAAATTTAATCGCATACATACATATTTAAGATGGTGCATCAGTTGGAGATGGTCTTAGTTCTTTGTTCTTGGTATGTTTCCAATAAAGAATTATCTATGGTGGGTCAAGTTTTGGTTCAAGGTGCTAGCGTTCCTAAAGGAACAAGTAATGTGGTTTTCACTTATCGAAAAAAGGCTTACAAGTAAAGTAATGTGGTTTTCACTTATCGAAAAAAGGCTTACAAGTAAGGGTGAGATGGTGTATATACAAAGGAAAAAGGGTCACAAAACGGCTATGTTAGCGGTGTTATTGGATATCGGTTATGGTCCTTGTCCGAGAGACATATTGTGTTGAGTCGAGGTACTAGGTTCGATAAGAAGTCGATAGTACACCGAGATAGTTTTTCGAGTTTAGAAGACATTATATGTACTTTAGTTTGGAGTAATTATGAAAAGACTTTTGCCATGAGGGACTATACTTGCCTAAGTGACCAAAGGTGGGTTTATTTGACTTAACTTCTTCTCCCAATCCCCCTTTCATGTGAAATCAACCTCCCCTCTCCTTTAAAATCAATTTTCCTAATCAAATTCATGATGCTTTGATGCTTAAAGATTCGAATCGAAGATTATTCAAATTCCTTCTAAGACTAGCAACCATAGGTAGTCTTCTCCTTCATTTTATCTTAAATTTCATGTAATTGCCCATAAGGATCTCTAAGTCTGGTTTCTTTTTAAACCCGTTGTGTTCAACTGAAAACTATGTTGTAATTTCACTCCATGTGTAACATCCCAAAAATACAGATAGAAATTTGTTATTAAAATCATTCAATTCATAAGAAACTAATGCCAAATATTCAAAAGAGTTATATTGTAACGTATCATCAGAGTACAAATCCCAAAATCACTTAGTGCAGAAAACATAGAGTGATGCGGTGCAATCAGGTCGGGCCCTTCCCCTTCGAACTGGAAGTACCTGAAACAAAAACTAAAAACTGTGACCACAAAGCTTAGTGAGTTCCCCCAACATGCCACATACAAAACAAACAAGCTGCCAGGCATATTTGGGTGCCCGCCTACCCCTTCGGTCTATTTTAACCCGATACTATCAAACATATCTGGGTGCTTGCACTCCCTTTCTATCTATTTCAATCGGATACTATTAAGCATATATGGGTGCTTTTAATCCTCTTCGGTATATTTCAACCGGATATCGGGTCTATTTCACCCCCTACTAATACCACATAATATCATAAAATAATCACAAAACATCAACGAATACTAGCATATCAGACAATTATCAAAAAGACAATCATCTTACTATACACATTAACTAGTGGGTCGGCTTTGGTGCCTTCAAACCACGGATACAGTGAAGGTAACTCACCTCTCGATCGGAAGTCAACTACTGTCGTTCTCTCTAATAGCTACACTGGTGCTACTCCACACCTAGATAATCGCATAAGACAAACCTTAGATTTATCCTTTAGCACCAAGAGATGACCGAAACTCAAATCAGGTTAAAAGCCAATGTCTACGGTCAAAGGTCAACTTTCTTCCTTAGCTCACCTCATGTCGTGGCCACTAAAGCTCACGTCGTGAGAACAGTGTCCACCCGGACTTACTCAGTGAGTCGACTCAGCTTCACTCGCCAACAGGATTCTCAGATAGGGACGGTCGCGTAGCTCACGTCGTAAGGATCCATTTCTCACAACGTGAGATCTGATCAGACCAACTTTGAGCATTAAGCTCTTAATCCGCTAAGGCATACTTTGGGAATTTCCATAATACCTTTTTCGACCCTAGGTACCATAAAAATCGTAGCTTTTCAGTCATGCATGTCCAATGCATGACTTAAACCCTATCTATGTCAAAAGAAGGGTATTATGATCAAGACTCAAGCTTGGAGTCCAAAACCTACACCAAAACTCAGATCCAAGAACTCTCATACAGAAGATGTCCCAATGATCCATAAAGTTGCCAACTTTATGGACATCATGCATGTTAAAACACCCAACCATGCAAAGAAAGGTTCCAAAGCTTAGATCTAACATGCTTAAAGGAAAAAGATAGGAGCTTTATGACTTACACATGCTCACAAGCCCAGAAAATCCAAAAGGTAGAGTCTAGCTTGCCAAGATGAAACACCAGAAGATCCTTCTTCTACTTCAAGCGACCAAAAACTCAAAGTAAGCTCTTCAAAATCGCCAACAATGGCTCAAGGAATCAGGGAGGTCGAAATTAGGGTTTTTCAGGGGCTAGAGAGTGAGAGAGGCTGAGGATGGGCGATCATGGCCCTCTCATTCCATTATATACTCGAAAAATTAGGGTTTTTAGTCATCAGACATGGATAACGTCGTGAGGTCTTATACCTCACGTTGCGAGGGTCATGAACGCTGGTCAAACGGTTAATGGTCATTCTCACCTCATGACCACTATGGCTCACAGTGTGAGCCTCCTCTAAAATGAAAAACCTAAAAAATAAGTACCTCAAGGTCCACTACTGCAAATAACTCTGGCTAATGCTCCCTCATCTCGTCCTTCAGCTCCCACGTCCATTCTGAGACCTTACGATGATGCCACTGCACCTTAACAAACTCAACCAACTTGTTCCTCAAGGTTCTCATCTTCCTGTAGAGGATCGCTACATGTATCTCAATGTAGTTTAGGCGGTTATCCACCTGAATGTCCTCCAATGGAACCACTGCGGAATCGTCAACCAAACATTTTCGCATCTACGAGACATGAAAAGTACTGTGAATCTGACTAAGCTCCTCTGGAAGATCCAGTCGATACGCCACCCTGCTCACCCGGGCTATAACCATGAAAGGAACGATATACCTGTTGAGTATTGGAGATATAGAAACTGATTTCGCATTTCTGTTAATAATTGAAGACCTTTTAGTCTTGTTAGCATGATTAGTTATTTGGAACATGTTTTATTTTATCCCATATATAGCCTATAGCTTGGCTTGTTAGGTAAGCTTTTCCTAAAAAAGTTTCTTTGTATGTTCTATTTCTAAATCAATAACATACAAAAGCTTTACATATTACTTGCAACTTTATGGTGATTGATTCATGATTGGTATTCTAAATCCGCACTCGTCATTTCGTATTGGGCTTCACAATTGGTATCAGAGCCAAATCTTGTAGATCTTAGAGATTATTGCAAGAATTGATCAGAAATGGCGAAATTTACTCATGAATCTCACTCTGTTCTTCAAGTGTTGTAAGTTTTCTGAAGAGGAAGTGAAATATCTCTTGTTTTTGCAAAACTCAATTCAGATCTATTATTTTCTACACATTCTTTCACTTGATTTGTTCTTGATTCGTGTTTTAGAAGTGAAATACAAGAAGAAATTCGAGTTTTATTCTCAGATTTGTGCTTATATTCATTTTATCTCTCTAGAAATCATCTCAGATCCGTTTTCTCTCTCTAGAAATCTTATCATATCTACTTTCTCTCTCTTTAAATTCAGTTTCTTGTTGAATATCTAATGGATGAAATGGATTTGTTGTTATCCTCCATTAAAGCATTAGGATTATATGTTACAGATCTGATTCCTGGTGTTAAAAAGGAATGTTTTGTGGGATGTTGATAATCAATCCCAGTTGGAAGATGCTACTGGGATGTATAATCTCTATGTTCGTGGGGAGATATCTGAGCAAATGAGGTATAAGTATGGTGAATATAGTTACTATATTTTATGAATTGATGATAATATATGACATCAATTTCGTATTATCAAAGCTCATTTGTATTGGGAAAATGAAGAACAATTGGAGAAAGAAAGAAAAAGAAAACAAGATGCTATGAGAAAAGATGAAGATGTTCTTGATATTACTGGTGTTCATAACGATACTCATGAAGTTCTTCATGTTTCTGAGAAAAATTTGACTCCATATGCATTTGTTGAGGGGGAGTCAAGAGTTTTAAGTTTTTCATAAATTACACATTCCGAATCTAATTGTTTTGAAGACAAATCTCAATGAAAAATTCAAAAATCGTGAAAGTGAAGATGTTTTATTATATTGTAACTCAAACAGAAGATTCTTCATGTTCTAGTGATAATTTTGAAGGGATGGTGCCTTATAGAAATTCTATTATTCAATATGTTAAGATTTACCAAACTCCAAATGATTGTGTAAAAAAGATTTCAAATGTTCAGATTACGAAATGCGATGAACATGTTCAGATCCGAAAATCAGTTCGGAAGTCTTAGAAATTAAAAAGAAAGAAGAAGAAGAAGAGAAAGGTAAAAAAAGGTTTGGATGCCAAAAGTACATGTCTCTCATGCTTGGGAAAAAGTTCAGAAAGTACAAATCAAGCATGATGATTCAAAATTTTGTTCAAATGAAGATGTTAAAAGTTAGAGAAAAGAGGAAAAGGTCTTTGGTTGGTTTAATGAGATATTGGGTAATTTTTGTTTTCTAACTAAAAAGCCAATATCATTTTCAGAGGTGAGTATTTTTCTTCAAAGAAATGAGTTTGCAAGAAGCCCTCAACAATTTTAAACCTCAAATAGGTTTCAAAAATTTCATGTTAAAATTCGAATTTAATTTGAAGGGGTGTTCTTTTGTTGAAGAAATCCTTTTTTATTGATTTCAAAAAGGTTATATTGACAACACAAGCTTTGGAAATCTAATTTTTATGCCATTATTGGAAAGAGTGAAGGCTGTCAAATAGTGAAAAAGGGGCTGAAATATGACATTCTCTCCAAAAAAAAAAGGGATGCAAGCTGTCAAAAGTTTTTTTTTTCTTAAGGGTTCAAATTCGGAATAGAAATCAATTGGATTTAATTGTAGTTGGAACAAAAGAAATCGGCATATAAAGTCAAAATTGCCTTGCTGGTTCTAAATCAAAGTCTCACTAATCAAAAACCAAAATCGGAAGTCATTATTCATCTTCCGATCAATTCAGATCATCAGAACTAATCTGCATCAGAAGAGTAATGTAATTGCGATCGGAATTTTGAAATCGGAAATCTCATATTGTAAAACAAAATCGAAAATGAACTTATTGATTTCGGAATCTGATTTCATCCTAGATTTCGGAATAGATATCACAAATCGGAACGTTGTATTCAGAAATCGTAATCGGAATTGGATTGATTCAGAACATCAGAACACATCAGAATCGATATCGGTGAAGCAAAATTGGAACAGAAATCGATCTTGCAAATTGACTCAATTTCAATCATTGATTTCATAATTAATTGCAATGGTATCGCAATTGGAATGTTCTCGCAAGATTATAACTCAGAATAATTGATTCCGATCACAAAATCAGAACTAATCTTCGATCTCGGAATAAGATGTTTTGGAGTTTGTTTCAGACATTGTTCATCAACCTCGCTATTACAATCATTCTTTGATTTATGGATTTCAGAATTGGTTTATTGGAATCGGATCTTCATGGAGGTTGGAATTCCGAACAAGATATTTAGTATTGCAATTTCATGATCGGGACTTTTGTCCTCGTCAAAGTCAACGATTTAATCCGTTTTACTATTTTGGTTTTAACAAAAATATAATCTATATTTTTTTCATTACAATAATATTAAATAAATAAAATTATATTTATAACACATTTATAAGATTTTGTAAAATACGTTATCGTTTTTTAAAATTTCAATATGTATTTAACTTTTTATAAGATTTTGATGAACAAAACACAAACTTTATATTTATAATTAGTTAATATAATTTAATATATAACAAAATATTATAAGTATTAAATATTACATTTAAATTATAATTAGTAGGTAAAAGAAATTAGAAATGTATAAATATATAAACAGAGAGACTAAAACCGACAACACAAAGTTCATCCCCATTTTGGGAGAAATGAATAGTATAACACCATATTTGGTGTAATACTATTCATATCCCCCAAAATGGGGGAATAAATGAGGGTGGGTTGGAGAAGAATGGGGGGCGGGAATGGGGAAAAAATGGGAATGAGTTGGAGATACTCTAAGTGGAGAAGATGGGTAATGTTTCTATTTCCAGTCCCTATTTGTTCAGCATATGACAGTCGATTCAAAACATTTTACAAATTCAAGGTTTTTTTTATCTATTTTTATCCTTTTCTACCCAATTATAATTTGTTTCTTATCTTTTTCTTGGTTTATTTCCTTCTAAACCCTTCTAATATTTGTTTCTTCTTTTTGTCTAAACCTCAAAAATCGAAAAATACAAAAAGATTTTTGTTCTTTTTCGTATTTAGTTTCTGAAACACCCGAAAAACCCAAAAAGAATGTATTTTGTTGTTTGGTTCCAAAATGACACTATTCATGAGCAAGATGTTTTGAAATTCGCTTATTCTTTGAAGATTATGGTGTTATAGCGAATGTTTGGGGTACAAGAGTGCAATATTTCAGAGTCAAATCTTTTTATGCACGTGATATTGATGTTTCTCCAGATCTGATGGGTTTTAAAAATTCATGTTAGCCTTGGGAAAGCATTCATGTTCAACTTGATTTTCATGTATAGAGTAGGTTTTTGGTGATTCCTCTTAACTTTTCAGATTCTCTTCATGGTATTTGTTGAAGATTCATAGGGGAGTGTTGATTGTTCAAGGGGGATTTCGTATTTTCGGATCTATGTTCTTTGAAGATGATATTTTTATGATCTGATTTCTCTCTTTGAAGACCCCAAGTTCTGATGAGTCTCACAATTTATGGGGAGAAATCCTAAGAAGATTGGAAATCGTGATCTTCATCACTTTCAACATCTAGGGGGAGATTGTTGAGTATTCGAGATATAGAAACTGATTTGGGATTTATGTTAATATTTGAAGACTTTTTAGTCTTTTTGGCGTGATTAGTTATTTGGCACATGTTTTATTTTATCCCATGTATAGAGGCTATAGATTAGCTTGTTAGGTAAGCTTTTCCTCAAAAAGTTTCTTTGTATGTTCCATTTCTAAATCAATAACATACAAAAGCTTTACAGATTACTTGAAACTTTATGGTGATTGATTCATGATTGTTATTCTAATTTCGTACTCGTCATTTCGTTTTGGGCTTCACAATACCTAAGGCGCAGATTGCCCCGTTTTCTTGAATCGGATGACACCTTTCCAAGGTGACACCTTCAAGAGAACCATATCCCCAACCTTAAACTTTAAGTCTGATAGGCGCTTGTCAGCATAGCTTTTCTGCCGACTCTGAGCTATCTGAAGTCTGCTTCGTACCTACTGAATCAGCTCGGTCATCTTAAGTACCACCTCGGTACTTCCCATAACTCGCTAACCGACCTCGCCCCATCATATCAAGGTACTGTATTTCCTCCCATTGAGCATATTAAAAGGAAGTCCTTCGTTACTGGTGTGGTAGCTGTTGTTATATGAGAATTCCGCTAACATAAGATATGTATCCCACTTACCTCCAGAACAAATGCCCGCAACATATCCTCCAATGTCTGGATGGTCCGCTTGCGCTGGCCATCCGTCTGCGGGTGAAAGGTTGTGTTGAAATGCACATGAGTATCCAAATTTTCATGAAATATCTTCCAAAATCTGGAAGTAAAAGGACATCCCTGTCAGAAACCACAGAAACCGACACTCCATGTCGTGCTATGACCTCCCTGATGTATACCTTGGTCAGCTTCTCCGTAGAGATACTCTCCTGAATCGGGATAAAATGTGCACTCTTGGTCAATCGATCCATGATGACCCAAATCGAATCCACATCGCGCGTAGTCATAGATAGCTTCGTAATGAAATCCATAGTAATATCTTCTCGTTTCCAAACGAGAATATCCAACGGTTGCACCTTGCCGTGAGGTCGCTGATGCTCGGCCTTGACTTTCCTGCAAGTCAAGCACCTCCCCATGTACCATGCTACATCCCGCTTCATGCAGGGCCACCAATAATCAGGACGAAGATCCCTACACATCTTCGTCGCCCCGGGATCAATGGATAATCTCAATTTGTACGCCTCTTCCAGCAGAACCTGACGCACACCACCGCAGTAAGGAACCCACAGTCTCCTATGGAGAGTCAATAGTCCCCGACTATCATAATCGAAGGAAGCCACCTGAACCATAATGTGTTCATTCTTATGGTGCTCCTCCTTCATAACCTCAATTTGCTCCTCCCGAATCCGTTCCATAAGCAGAGTTATCACTATCATCCTCAGACAGATATCCCTGATTGGAGTCGCGACTGCTTTACGGCTAAGAGCGTCGGCCACTACATTGGCCTTCCCCAGGTAGTAAAGGATCTCACAATCATAGTCCTTCACCTCATCCAACCACTGACGTTACCTCATGTTCAGATTCGGCTGATCCATCAAGTACCTCAGGCTCTTGTGATCCGTGTATATATTACAGTGGACCCCATAGAGGTAATTTCGCCAAATCTTGATGTTGAAAACCACAGCCCCCAACTTCAAATCGTGTGTCAGATAGTTCGCTTTATGAGGCTTCAACTTCCTTGAGGCATAAGCAATAACACGACCCCTCTACATCAAGACTGAGCCCAATCCTATGACAAAACGTGTCACAGTAGACCACAAAATCCTCAACACCCTACGACAGGGTCAAAATCGGCGCATCGCATAACCTCTGTCTCAAAGACTCAAACGTTGCCTGATGCTCAGGCGCCTAGCGAAAAGTGGCAGTCTTCTTCGTCAGTCGGGTCAGGACAACTGCTATCTTGGCGAAAACCTGAATAAATCTCCAGTAATATCAAGCTAAACCCAGGAAACTCCGAATCTCGGATGGAGACCTCGGAACCTGGCACTTCATCATGGCCTCTACCTCGACCGGATTGACCAGAATAACGTTCTGGTTGACAAAGTTCCCTATAAAATGCACCTCGTGCAACCAGAAATCGCACCTGGAGAACTTTGTATACAGCCTCTCCCTCCTCAGGGTTTCCAACACATCTCGCAAATGCTCATGATGCTGCTCATGGGCTTGGAATAGACCAAGATATCATCAATAAACACAATCATAGACCGATCCAGCATCGGTCTACACACGCGGTTCATGAGGTCCATGAACGTGTTTGGAGCATTGGTGAGCCCAAAAGTCATCACCACGAACTCATAATGACTATAGCGAGTCCGGAAAGCCGTCTTTTGAACATCGTCCTCTGTGACCCTCATCTGATGATAAGTCGAGCACATATCGATCTTGGAAAACCAAGACGCGCCCTAAATCTAGTCAAAAAAATTATCGATCCTCGGGAGTGGATAACGATTCTTCACCGTTAGCTTATTCAACTCCCGATAATCCATACACATCCGATACGACTCGTCCTTCTTCTTCACAAAAAGGATAGGTGCACCTTTTGGCGAACTACTCGGTCGGATGAATCCCATTTCTAACAACTCCTACAGTTGTGTAGACAACTACTGCATCTCTGGTGGAGCTAATGGATATGGTGCATTGTCTATCGGAGTCGCACCAGGAACCAAATCAATCTGGAACTCCACCTGCCTCTCCGGAGGCACCCCTGGCAAATCCTCCCGAAACACATCTGAGTACTCCCTTACTACCGGCACATCATCAACCGACACCCTATCTTGCTCTCGGGTATCCATAACATAGGAAACGAACCCAGAACAACCCTGATGGAGATAACGTCTGGCCCTAGCGGCTGAGCATAGACCGGACCACGTTGCACACACTCTCCATTGACCACCAACTCTCCCTCACTTGGGGTCCGAACCCGTTCCAGTTGGCGCTCACAATAAGTCACTGTCCCATTGGGTCTCAACCAGTCCACCCCCACTATAACCTTGATACCGGGCAGAGAGATTGGAACCAAGTCAATAAGATATCGTTCGCTAAACATCCCCAAAACAGAATCCCGATGAACCTTCAATGCCCGAACGGATCGATCATCTGCAATCTCGACCGCTAATGGATGATACAACTCACTCGAAGATCCAGCAAACCTCTTGCTGAGCACAAGAGAAACGAAAGATCGGGTAGCCCCCGAATCAAATAATACCAAATGAGGGACATTGTTCACAAGGAATGATCCTAAAACAAAACACATAAAACATAAGCAACGAAATCAACATAAATAAAGAGTTAAGGAGAAGAGATATACCCGTCACTACATTTGGTGCATCACGTGCCTCCTTGGCGGTCAACTGAAATGCCTGACTCCTAACCACAGGAGCATCCTCTATGCCCTGGTGGCCATCTGTGATCTGTAGGGTCGCAGGGGATGGTACTACCACAGGTTCTTGTGATGCTATACTCGGAAAGTTGGCTTTCTTGTGGCCCCTCTGATTGCAATGAAAGCAAATCAGATCTGATGTTTATGTAGTGGTGATAGAGGAAGTACAATCCATGCTAAAGTGCCCTGACTTGCCGCACTTATAGCAGCCCGACCCACCCACCTTGCAAAACCCACCATGCGCCTGGCCACATTTGTCACAGGGGCTCCGGCCCTGCTGGTCCTTCGACCTAAAGTCAAAACCCTTGGTTTCTTTGCTGAAACCCCAACTGACTGCCCAATATCCGCCTTCCTCTTCTCTATGTGCTCTAGATCAATCTCTCGCTCCCGCGCCCTCGCTATCATATCATCCAGTGTCGGGCATGCGCAAAAACGAACAAACTCCTTGATGTCGAATATCAACATATCATGGTATCGATTCCTCTTCATCTCCTCATCAGCTGCATACTAGGGCACCAACAAAGCCCTCTGTCTGAACTTGGCGGTGATCTCCGCCACAATCTCAGTCGTCTGTTTCATATCAAGAAACTCCATGGCTAGCTGTTGTACCTCGACAGACGGTGCTAACTCAGCTCCGAACCTGGTTATAAAATCTGGCCAGGTCATGGCCTCTATGGTCGGGGCTCCCAAGGAATAGCCAACCTCCTCCCATCAATCCAATGATCGCTCCCTCAAGCATCCTGCTGCGAACCTGACCTTCGACCCCTCGGGACAAAAGCTCTTTATCTGAGCACACTCGATGTCGGCTATCCAATGCCTAGATGCGATGGGGTCCTTCACCCCAAAGAAACCTGGTGCACCACTTCCCCTGAAATACTTGAAGGAGAGTGTTCGGGCCCACGCATGGCTAGCGGCCAGATCGGCCTTGAAGATCCGCAGACGATCCATCATCAACTCGATGATAACCTCCTTGATCGACCCAAACATCATAGGGGTCGCATCAAGGATGCCTCTCGTAATCTCAGATGCAATGATATCTCGCAAACCCTCATCAAATAATTCGGATCCTGTGCCCGAACCAGATCAAAATCCTGAACCTCCCGCTCCATGACGTGTCACCACCATACAGAAATATAACCACATAAACAATTAGCATACACACGAGAATATTCACACTCTCGGGTTCCCTAGATTCATCGTGGTCTTCCTGTCATCGGGTATAAATCCTATGCTTTCAGTAGTACCGACACAATACTACCTTCCACACCTATTTATAACTTCCTCAAGGACTACCCCGACCCCTCCATGTTACCCTTCCCTACTAACACGCTCTCAAACTATTAGGCGTCATATGCACCAAACATCTCATAGGGACTCCCTAAGACTCCCTTCCCCACCGCTTTCTGCTATCAACTGCAGAAGGAGCTTCTACAGGTGCCACCTAACTACTGCATGAACACAGTTACATACTACTAGTACCAAAGAATTCTTCGAATGACATGTTCCACCCTACAAAGGTTGGACTTAAACAAGAGCTGCGCTATAGAGTTAAACCTACCCTTCTGAAATTATCTGATCACAGCAATATGTAACCCAACACATTCATCAACTAGTTAGTTAGTACCCACAGAACATCCTAATCCACAAAGCATGCAACAATCGAGCATCACAATTTAACTCAAACATACCCTAAACATGCCATACTAACAAGTAAGAATGCAAGTCTAAAGGCCCATACAGATAGGCACACAAAGGCATCTCTCATAGCATTCTATCATGAAATCCTAACCAGATCTTTAGCCCCTAATCGAGCATGCGATTCTCATATCATAACATAAAACATATAACTTGTATGGGTATTCTGGTAAAACTTACTTGATCTTGGCCGATTGCACACATCACACTCCTTGTCTTTTATAAAAATCCTTAGATTTAAATGTTTCTTTTTGTAAAAACCCTATCAAACCCTCGATTTGATTCCAGGCACACTCGAGAGTATGCCGGAATCCCTCAAACCAAGGATCTGATACCAACTTGTAACATCCCAAAAATATAGATAGAAATTTGTTTTTAAAATCATTGAATTCATAAGAAACTGATACCAATGTTCAAAAGAGTTATATTGTAACATATCATCAGAGTACAAATCCCAAAATCACGAAGTGCGGAAAATATAGAGTGATGCGGTGCGATCAGGTCGGGCCCTTCCCCTTCGAACTGGAAGTACCTGAAACTAAAACTAAAAATTGTAAGCATAAAGCTTAGTGAGTTCCCCCAACATACCACATACTAAACAAACTAACTGTCAGGCATATCTGGGTGACCGCCTACCCCTTCGGTCTATTTCAACCAGATACTATCAAGCATATATGGGTGCTTGCAATCCCCTTCGGTCTATTTCAACCGGATACCAGGTTTATTTCACCCCTACCACTACCACATAATATCATAAAATAATCACGAAACATCAATGAGTACTAACATACTAGAGAATAATCACAAAGACATTCATCTTACTATAAACATTAACTAGTGGTCCGGCCTTGGTGCCTTCGACCCACGGATACAGTAAAGGTAACTCACCTCTCAATCAGAAGTCAATTATTGCCGTTCTCTCTAACAGCTACACCGGTGCTACTCTACACCTAGATAATCGCACAAGACAAACCTTAGATCTTTCTTTCAACACCAAGAGCCGACCGAAAGTCAACTTAGGTCAAAAGTCAACGCCTAGGGTCAAAGGTCAACTTTCTTCGTTAGCTCACCCTCACGTCGTGGCCAATAAGGCTCACGTCGTAAGAACAGACTCAACCCGGACTCACTCAGTGAGTCAACTCATCTTCACTCGTCAACAGGATCCTCAGATTGGGACGGTCATCTAGCTCACGTCGTGAGGTTCCATTTCTCATGATGTGAGATCTGTTAAAACCAACTTTGAGCGTTAAGCTCTTAATCTGCTAAGGCATACTTTCGGAGTTTCCAGAATACCTTCTTTAACCCTAGGGACCATAAAAATTGTAGCTTTTTAGTCATGATGTTGGGATTATTAATGTGTTGTGTCAATTGCACACGCTAGAATAGTCTCTCTTATACCGGTTTGGGCCTGTCCATCCGTGATTATTTCTTTCTAGGGTTAGACTATATAATGTGCATGCATGTAACAATTAGGGTTAACAATTGTATCGACGTACCAAGCTCTCACAGAGAAGTTCACGTTGAACTCTTCTAGAGCTTTGATAATCTAATCATTCAACATTATTTTGATCATTGTTCTTGTTATTTGATTCATATTATTGTTTATAGAATCTATCGATCTATATTATTGTTTCTACAATTGGTATCAGAGCAGGAGATAGTGTAATTAATTCACTACTATTCTATCGAGCTATTACTATAGTTTTTCGTTTTTATTGATTTTGTTCTTGTTGGCTCAATCGCTTCAAGCGGTTGTAGGTAGCAGATCTACATCTATAGTTTCTTTCTAGTACCCGATTCACGTTTTTACACATCTGATTCTATATCTATTCCTATGAATTCTTGTTAAGATGGCCAACGAAGATCCACATGTTGTTTCGTTCAACCTTTCCAGCAGTATTGGATGCATGACTAGGATTCCAATCCTCTTTCCTCAAGACTATGAAGTCTGGGAGTTGCACTTCAAAGACTATGTTCTTGGAATCGAAGAACATGGAGCCATGATATGGCATGCAATGATGGAGGAAATATACGAGTTTTCTGGTACAAAACAGAAGATCAAAACCTTGGTTAAATATAATAAACTCCTTCTTGATCAGGAAGAGGTTACAAACAATGAGAAGAATAAACTTATGCTATCATAAAAGCTATGAGAATTATTCACTTTGCTCTTCCTCCAGATACGTTTCGTCTCGTGAACGCTTGTACTACTGCTAAAGAAATGTGGGCTAGGCTGAAGGAGCTCTATTTAAGTGATGTTGATTTGGAACACTCTGTGCAAACATTTTTGTTTTCAGAGTTTGGAGCGTTTTTACAGAAATCTGATGAAACATTGGATCAAACATTCAATCGTTTCAACCATTTGTGTGAGCAGGATGCTGAAAAATAATCTCAAGCGTGAAATCATTGAACAGAAGGTCACAGTTATGAATGGGCTTCGACCTGAAGGGAAGGTTGTTTTTTCCACGGTCAAGGCTCATGAACAGTTTAAAAGCTACACATTGGCTAAACTGGTAGGAATTCTGAAGTCTCATGAACCTGGAGTAACAAAAGATGCAAGGCTTGTTACGAGTATGGTATCGTTAGCACTGGTTGCAAAGGGAAAGAAGGTTGCTGAAGAAGATTCTGAATCAGACCTTTCTGAGAGTGAAATCTCAAATGAAAAATATTCTCTCATGGTGTCCAATATGAAGAAGTTCTTTAAGAAGAACTATCCCAGATTCAGAAACAAAAACAAGCAAGGCAACTTCAGTTCAGAAAAGCCTAGAGAGGATAGCTTTATGAACCCTCCAAATAACAAGGAGAAAAAGGAGAAGAAGTTGTTAGGCGATTCAGGCTATGATTGCAATTACTGTCATGGCAAGAATCACATCGCTAAAGAGTGTATGTTGAGGAAATGAAATGAGAAGAGTGAATCTGAGAAGGATGAAGCCTAATATCTTCGGAAGATAGAGGAAATTCGGAAAAAGAAAACATCGAGTGAAAATCCGGTGTTGATCGTACAGGAAGGAAGTGAAGATGAGGGAAGAGTTGAAGTCTGGTCTACCGACTCTGGAGATGAAGAAGTCAGAAAACCCACTCATGGGGGTTGCTTTGTTGCAAAGTCAGAAGTGAAGAGTTATGAAGGTAGATGTTTGATGGTTCAGAACGGAGCTTCGTAAAGGAATGGAAGAAGGTTGTTGACAAGGTACATACTATACTTTTATCTCTTAACATTCATGTTTCACGTTATGATTCTGAACTAGAAGATCTAAAATATACTTTCTCTAATTTTAGTGATAGTCTAAAACGAACTCGTCTATGTAATACTAATCTGACTGATCAAGTCAACAGGGCAACATTTAAAAGTGAAGAGAGGAGATTAAAAATTGAAGCTTTGGAATTAGAACTTACTAGGAAAAGAGATGATGTAATTTGCCTTAAGAAAGACAGTCGTGCTCTTATGAAACAAATAAATATTTTCTGTTTAATATCTAAGCGTTTATATTTCAATATTACTCAATTGAATCTTGATTATGAAATAGGAAAAGGTTTGCACAAAATGATTTTGCCCTTTCTTGAATTGAAAGATGATGAAATTGATGTAGAATGTTATAAGTGCAAATCCATTGTTTCTTCTTATGATGTTTGTAATGCTTATCGTGTTGGTCTTGAGAAAATAGAAGAATACATAAAGTCCAAACAACACAAAATGATGTTGAAAGATATTTTAATTGAAAGAGTTAAGGAATAACTCAAACAAACATCCATGCAGAAGTATGACTTATTATGCAAGAAGTTGAAATCAGAAAATACACCTGAACCTAAGGATATTTTTGATTTCGATGAAAGTGAAATGAGTGAGATTTCTGTAGAGGGTGAAGTTGACTGCTCAGCTTTTGTACAAAATTTTGGCGAAACACTTATTAGATTGTGTTGCAGTCCTTCAATGTGTGCTACCTTCCGAATGGAGAATTCGTCGTTCGTAATCATCTTGTAGCCTTTGAATTCACCGGTAGCATTATTTCCATATTTTACTCTACTGCCATCAGATACAACCTATACTCTCGCAATTCTTCCCTTCTCCCATTCATGTGATGAGAACAACCACTGTTGATGTACCATTCAGAATTGTACTATTCGTCACGTATTACCTGCAAGAATTAGAGAGATTAAGGTACCCAAAAAATCTTGTGTCTTGGTGAGGATTTCTTAACATCAGGAAAAATTAGAGTTTTATCAACCCAAAGAGATTTTCTTTTCAAAACATGGTTCTTTCCCTTTTCGATTTTGAAAACTTCCAAATTTAAACAAGGCTCGGTCGACCCAACCTTCTTTCGTAAGAAAGATGGTGACCTTTTGATGATCATTCAGATCTATGTTGATCAGATCATTTTCGGATCCACTAACCCAAGTTAGTTTCATTAAAAAGTTTTTTTTTATTATTATCTGTTTTTCTCTTATTTGTTTTCAGAAAATCCAAAAATTACAAAAATATTTTCTTTATTTCTATTTTATCTTTTTCAGATAATCTAAAAATTACAAAAATATTTTTCGTTATTTGTGTGTTATTTTCAAAATACGTTCATGATTTAGGTACAAATTCTTGTTACCACGATCCAGAACGATGGACAGGTATCCTTCTAAATCTATGTACTAGCTAATTGTCCCTAGAATCATGCTGCTGCATGTTGACCTAAGCCTCTGAGACTCTATGTTTAAAGCCTTACTGAAACTTTCATTCCGATCGTTTCTTCCCAATCAGTCTAATAATTCACATAATTCATTGAGCTACCTTACTCTTCTCACACTGAGTTAAGAGTTGACTGCTTTTTCATTCTTTTATAGCAGCTGTACACTTTTCTCTTCGGAACCAACCTCCTATTTCTCCATCAACTTCACCTTCATCAAATGTAACCCTTGAGACTCTTAGCATTTGTCACTGAGGTTTATGTGTAACATCCGGATTTCCAGGTATCATAATTTAAATATTTGTTTTTGAGATGAGAAGAGGGACTCGACGAGTTGACGTATGAACTCGTCGAGTAGGATTGCGACTGATGACTCGGATTAATGAATGGACTCGACGAATCCGCGCTGTGGACAGAAACCCTAAATCTTTGGGCCTGTGCCCTATTTAAGGGTCCTTATGGCCTTCATTGGCGGCCACACACACACTTGAGAGACCCTATCGAACCAGAGAGCATAGAGAGTGAGGGGAGGAGCTAATTACATCACTATTAGTGCATTCTTGCAAGAAGGAAGGAGGGGATTCAAGCTAGGCTGATTGAGGAGCTCAGATCTACTATCAGTTCATCAAAGGTTGCTGTTTGAGGTATGAATCCATGCCTATTTTCGTGTATACAGTAGATCTCATGAATCTATGGTTTCTTTACCCCCTTCTTTAGTTGGAATATGGAGCATGTGGAGTCCCATTGAGGAATAGACATTAGATCTGGACCTTGAGAGGTCCAGAGAGTCCCAATCATCCAGCTTTATGCATCCCCATTGGAGTTTTGAGTCTAGGTTGTCATTTTAAGGGCTATTTCTTCAAATAGAGCTTGATGTGTGGTGCATGGACATAAAGATTGAAACTTTACGTGACTTTTGGGTGGTAGAAGGCCAGATCTATAAGTTAGAGAAACAATCTGACCTCAGAAGGTCAAATGAGTGTTGCCATGGAGGAAACTTGCCGAGTCCATAAGAGGACTCGACGAGTCGGATCGGGTTGCCCCGCGATTCGTGATCAGTGGTAACCCGTCGAGTGAAAGGTTAACTCGATGAGTCGAGTGAGGCCTTAGGAGGATTCAGAGGACACGCATGGACTCACCGAGTCACCCGAGTGCACTCGACGAGTTTGGTCAAAGTTGGACCGTTGACTGGAGTTGACATCAGTTGACCTTGGGGGTTTGGTCAAACTGATTCATGAGAGGCCATGGAAGGGTAGAATGGTCTTCTACCCATTCTTTAGAGATGAGAACATGAGGAGAGTATTGATTAGAGATATTATAATTTTGATAGGCGGAGGCTAGGTCGCGGATATCGAGCACGAGAGTTTACTAGACAGCGTACGAGGTGAGTCTTCTCACTATACATTACCTAGAGTGGTATCTATGTGCAGACCGGAGGGTATTATGTGTTATGTGTATGTTTGAGATTATGTTCATTGTGATATATGTATGTTATGTGTTATAGAGACCGGACCGGAGGGTCCAACGACTTACGAGGCCAGAGGGTCCTCGAGTAGACCAGACCGGAGGGTCAAACGATTTAGACCGGACCGGAGGGTCCAACGATGTAACAACGTAAATTTTCAAAACAATTTTTCATTTTTAAATCATCAAAATAATATCAAACAAACTGTATCCAATGTCATTATAACAAACACATCCCAGAATCTCAAAACATAATCTCTATGAGTGTGTACGGATCATGCCGGCGCCTTCCCGCGATCCTCGCTAGTACCTGAAACACATAACACAGCAACTGTAAGCATAAATGCTTAGTGAGTTCCCCAAAATACCACATACAACACATACGCCTTTCCATGCCATATCTCTGTGGGATCTTCCGATCCAAATGTCTCAGGGGACTTCCGTCCCGAATCCCGGTAGACCTTCCGGTCCTACCCGTATCGACGTTCCGGTCCGTAACCTCTTGACCTTCCGGTCCATATCATCTTGACCTTCCGGTCCTTATCATACATAACATACATAACACATACATATCACATAACAACATACAGCTCATACATCTCATAGCATATAAGACCTTTCGGTCACACATAGGTACCCTTCCAGGTACAGTATAGTGAGAAGACTCACCTCAATGAAGTCGGATAAACTCTCGTGCTCAACGTCCCGACCTAGCCTCCTCCTATCATTCAAATAACATCCCCGATCAATATTCTCTCCTAGTCTCATCTCTAAAGATTGGGTAGAAGGCCATTCTACCCTTCTCTGAACTCTCTTGAATCAGTCTTGACTAGAACCCTAAGGTCAACGAAAGTCAACGGTCAAACTTTGACCCGACTCGTCGAGTGAACATGGGCGACTCGGCGAGTCCATGCGGGTCCTCTGAATCCTTCTAGCCTCTCTTGGCTCGTCGAGTCATCCTTCCACTCGACGGGTTCCTCCTGTCACGAATCGCGGGGCAACCCCGGCTCGACTCGTCGAGTCCACTTATGAACTCGGCGAGTTGCTTCCATGTTCATACTCAAATGACCTTCTAAGGTCATATCTGCTTCTCTAATCTATAGATCTGACCTTCCCAAGCTTGATAATCACGTAAAGGTCGAATCTTGGTACACATGCAACACACCCAAAGCTTCTTTTGGTGAAATAACCTCTAAAATGGCCTCCTAGGCTCATAACTCAAAAGGTATGGCATAAAGCAGAGTGGTAAGGACTCTCTGGACCTCTTAAGGTCCAGATCTATGAACCGACTCGCCTTGGGACCTCACATACTCAAGATTCAACTAAAAGAGGCATAAAGAAAACCCTAGATTTCACTAGAATCATAATAAACACGAGAATGGCACAGATTGTTACCTCCAACAGCTTCCTCTGATCAAATAGAAGTGGATCCAAGCTCCTCAACCCGCCTAGCTTGTTCTACCTCCTTCCTTCTTGCTAAAACACACAAGAAATGGTGAAGTTGCCTTCCTCTTGCACCACAAACGATCTCTCTGCTCTCTAGGGTTTCTCAGGGGTGAAGTGGCCGCAAATGGAGGCCATAAAGGCCTTTAAATAGGGCACAGACCACGAGAATTAGGGTTTCAATTTACAGCGCGGACTCGTCTAGTCCACCCTTTCCGACTCGTCAAGTCCGTTCATTAATCTAGTCAGCAATCGCGGTCCTACTCGACGAGTCTACGCCTCAACGCGTCGAGTCCCTCTCTTTTACTCATAAATAAATGATCAAACATAATACCTGGAAATCTGGATGTTACAAACGAGCTTGACCAGACTAGAGGGTCCAACGAGCTGCGAGACCGGAGGGCCCCGTTGAGACATATTGACCGGAGGGTCATACCGAGTTATAGCCTCGAGTGGCTTATGTGATGTACGTGGTATTTTGGGGAACTCACTAAGCATTTATGCTTACCGTGTTATGTGATATGTGTTTCAGGTACTAGCGAGGATCGCGGGAAGGTGTCGGCATGATTTGTACACACTGACAGAGGATTTTGTATTTGAGATTCTGGGATATGTTTTACCGTGATAACATTTGATACACTTTAGTTTTGAGATGATTTATATGAGATATGTTATTTTTGAAAAAGGAAAAATTGTTTGAAAATTTACGTCGTTACGTTATGGTTATACAACTTCTGTGTTATGATCTTACAATCGCTATTACTACGATTTGAGTGAAACCCAAAGTCCGAAACACATTTCTGAATTGACGGTGAACAATCAAACATTCTAGAAATTGTCACCAAGGAATTAACAACAAAAACCATTTTGGTTTGTCCTATTATTGTATGAAATCTCATTTTTATTTTTATATGATCTTAATGAAATGTTCTCGACGTAATACATTTCTTCCCAAAAGATCCAGATTTTTTTTTGAGATTTCCTTTATACCCAGTCTTTTAAATGATTACCATACCATACTTGTTCTTATGGCTACACTGGTCAAACAAGTACTTCTTTCAAATCTTCGAACTTATGTTGAGTTTCGGAATTTCGTTGAAGTTTAAGCCACCGCTATAGCCTAATTAAAAGAAGCCTTTCACTATTTCTTAATAACTAGATGATCGTCATTCAACGAGAAGGCACACAAGCACTTTTGAGTATCTCTTGACTTAGAAGGAAGAGATCGTTGCCCGGGATCCATCTAAATTTCATGTCATTTTTATTTGACAGCACAAAATCCCATAAATTTATTTTCCTTTATTTCTTTTTCTTTGGCACACTCTTGCACAAAAATCTTTTTGATTTTTCATGTCCGGTTCTAATTAATGTGGACTAATGTTATTTAGAGAACAAGTTATGGTAAAGTGATATCTTATTCTGAAATGTCAAAAATGAAAAGGCGGTTTCTTGGGGATAAGGATTAAACTAAAGCGCGTATGATTCAAATTCCTAAAATCTAGCGTGTCAGTTATAGCGCCGCCTGACGCATATAGTTGCCACGTCTTTCAAGGCTGATTTACCGGGATTGGAAACATCAAGCCATGATTTTCTCTCACCCATAATGACC
Organism: Lactuca virosa; assembly: GCF_052849685.1. NCBI lineage: Eukaryota > Viridiplantae > Streptophyta > Magnoliopsida > Asterales > Asteraceae > Lactuca > Lactuca virosa. The sequence goes on along the minus strand of NC_136428.1, from coordinate 188,169,351 downwards.
TATATAAGGGTTTCGATGGTTTATTTTCTCTTACCACTCACAAGGTATTCAAACGTCTCAAAGCAAAACCCTTTTCTCTCTCCACTGTTCATTATCTTCTTCGATTTCTACAATGGTCGGATCATCTAAAACAACATCGTTTGTGATCAATCAACATATGTCATTATGTCGAACTTGAAACCTGATCAAAATCTCATCCGTTATATTGACTCATCTCGATAAAATGACCCACTGAAGCCGATGATTGAATGTCTAAGGTATTCTCCACTTGCACAACCTTTGACAATGGCATACTCGATTCCTTTAGTTCATCTTTCAAAGGCGTACTCATCTGCAACATACATTCAGGATGATGGAATCATCACTTTCGGGGTTGCTACTAACAAGACTTCTATCAACAAAGCCCGTTTTTGCAGAATCTTAGGGCTTGATTCTTCTGAAGGGCTTGTGGACCCTGACTCGATTTCTGTTGGATTAGTGTCTAAGGTTGTAACTATATTTGGTAAGTATTTGACCCGGTTATGCATGGTCCTTTTGGGTTGCCTTCACCATAGCAACTTGACAGGATGATTTGTTAAGAGAGAAGAGATATTATTAATATATTATGAGAATAATATATATTTAAGGAATAATAATATTATTTGATTAATATAAGTCATATATTAATTGAGAATTAATTTGGTGACTTAAAGAAGTTAATTGAATAAAGGGCATAAACTGTCAAATGTGTGATAGTTGTATTTTGGGCTATGTATCCTTATGGATATTGGGGTGGACGAAATTTAGGGTTTGGGAACCTTAAATTCGTCCAAGCCTTGTATCTAGAAGGATCTTGGATTGCTTAGGGCCTAAGTCATTCAATTAGGGTTAAAGGAGAAACCCTAATAGCTCATAGTATAAATAGAACCCTTGGGGTGGAGAAATCGACACTCTTGCAAGCCAAGGAACCCTAGGGCCGATTTCTATCCCTCCTCCCTCTCTCTCAAGATCATCTTCTTGCTAGTTGGTGTTTGTAAGCCATTAGAGGAGTGGCAATTGTGACTCTAAGCTCCAAGAAGAAGAAGTATCAAGCAAGTAATTCAAGGTATTCTTTCAGATCTGATTTCATATGATTAGATTCAATATATTACATTAGATCTAGTATTGCAAGTCTTGGATTCAATGCATGTTCAATTAGAGAAACCTAGATCCAAGCAATTAGGGTTTGCATGTGCACATAGGAAAGTTCTTATGGCTCAAACCCATCAGTGGTATCAGAGCTTTGATTGATTTCTATTGAATTGTTGCATTGTTTGATTGCTTGTTGCTTGAAAAATTCGATTTTTGTGAGACTGCCTGATGAACTCGGCGAGTTCCACTGTGGACTCGGCGAGTTCCACTGTGGACTCGGCGAGTCCATAAAGGTACTCGGCGAGTTCGAGCGTCAGAAGGAGGAAGTTTCGGGATTTCTTGCTGTTTTACTTGAGGATACTTGCCTTAACTGTTTTGGGTCATTAAAATCCGATTTTAATCATATATATGAGTATATTCTTGACCAAATAAAAGATAATTTTCAATTAGTTGAATAATAATTTCCTTATATGATTATAATTGATTATTTGAATTGAATTGGTAAATTGTCTTGCAAGTAATTCTAAATAAGATCAAATTGAGATAATCTAATTAGTTGATTTATATTATTTGCTATTTGATCCTTATGTTTTGAAAAGTTCTAAACTTGTCCTCAAGCTTTGAAATTTTATATTTTATGATTAAATGTTTATTTTGGATAATTTAAATTTCAATCCCTAGAATTTTACAAGTTTAAAATTCAACTCTATACTATTATATTATTACAAGCTTAATATATATATGTATAATTTAAAATGCTAGTCTTACCGTTAGTAGGCCTCATTCACGAAGCCAGTCTATAAGGTGGGTATAAGGTTGCTGCCTATAAAATGGCGCTTAATGGGTGTACATTCACACCCACCGCTTGCTTGACTGGTGGAGGGTCGTTAGCCGAACGGGTAGGATAGGGCAAACCTCCTCTCATTAATAAGTATAATGAATCTATATAAAGTAACTAAACATGTTTTATAAAATTCCCAATCTTAGTTACTTTAGGAAAAGTGAATTGATGCAATCCCATGAAATTACACTTTGTACTCTTGCTAAGACATTAATGGAGCGCGTGTGGTTAACCGCCACATTAATTGGGTTCTAAGCAAAGGTGGCAAAGGGTGACTCATTGTTTGTTATAGTTCAATGGAGCGTGTGTGGTTAACCAGCACATTGAATAGGTAACTGTAACAGTGGGGGCACCTTGTACATTTGCATGGTTATTCACACCCACTTTGTGATCCTCGGCATCCCAGTCACAAACGAGAGGGGCATATCGAGATTTAAACATGTCATTGAAAGGTTCAATGAATCTCAATGAAATCTAGGAATTCTCAATACATTTAAAACTTAAAGCTTATGTTTTTCATGGTGAAGAATTAGTGAATCGTCATTCACTTACCTCCAAATTATTTGCATGTTGGATTATGGCATCCCTTTTTCTAATGTGTAAATAATGTTGTTGGGTCCTAGCCCTAATTTTTCATTTTGGGTGTTAATTAGGGACTTAATCTAATCAAACTTTGTTCTTTCTATTTGTAGATGTCTAACACAAACAACGCAGCTGCTAGCTCATTTCCTCTAATGAGCCTTTGTCAAAAAGTGACATTCGATGGAACGAACTTTAGCGAATGGATAAGATACATTCGCACAATCGCGCGTTACGAGGACAAAGAGTATGTTCTCGATGAGAAGTTCGAAAAGATCAATCCAGAAACCATGAGCGTGATGCAACGAAGGTCCATTGCATCATGATAGCCACAATGAACTCAGAATTCCAAAAGTCCTATGAGGACATGTATCCTTATGAGATGCATCTAGACTTGATGGAGAGGTATCACCAAAGCGCGAGGCAAGAACGCTATGAAATCATAACGAATATGATTACTGCTAAAATAGGAAGTGGAGAGTCCCTTACTGTGTACTTGCAAAAGATGCAAAGGTATGTTGATCGTCTTCGCAAGTTGAATGTCAACTTTGGGGAAGATTTGGCTATCGACATTGTTCTTCACTCCTTGCCCTCATGCTATAACCAATTTAGGATGACCTACCACATGAACAAGGAAGAGGTCACCCTAAGTAAACTCCAAGGGCTCCTGAGGACTGCTGAGAGCAACCTCAAGGACAAGTCTGTTGCACCAACTCCCAATCCACCCGTTGCTCCTGTTTTGGCTATTGGACAGGGAAGGGGCAAGAAGAGGAAGGCTTTTTCAAAGAACCACCACAAAGGAAAGTCCCAAAATGGTTCCTCTCCTAGTGGGACCAAGGTTGATCCTGCTAAGCCCAACCCAAACCCAAAGGAGGCAGAGTGCCACCATTGCCACAAAATAGGGCATTGGAAGAGAAGCTGCCTGGAATATCTGCAAGCCATCAAGGATGGGAAGATCAAGCCATCTTTCGCAGGTATTTACACAATTAAATCTAATGATTCATCTCATGCTATTTCTTGGGTTCTTGATACAGGGTGTGGTTACCACATCTGTTCTGATTTGCAGGGACTAGGAAGAAATAGGGATGTGGAACTTGGAAGAATAAATCTAATCATCGGAAACAGAAGAACGTCGCCTGTCACCAAGATTGGAGTGTATTCTTTAGTGCTTAGAAATGGATTAAATTTAGATTTAAATAATTGTTGCTACTCGCCAGATATGGCAAGAAACATCATTTCTTTTCATGGTTTATTTAGACAAGGATTTAGATATTCGTTTAATAATGAGAATGGTTTGATTTATGCTTATCTAAATGGTGTTTTATATTTTGAAGCAATGCCTTGTAATGGAATTTATGAAACTGTTATGGTTGTAGATAACCTAGGAAATGATGTGTTATGTATGGATTCTTCCAATAGTATGGATAAAGCATCCTTGTGGCATTGTCGTCTTGGACATGTCAACAAGAAACACATAGCCCAACTCCAAAAGGATGGAGTGTTGGAGTCGTTCGACCTTAGGGAAGATGACATGTGCGAATCTTGTTTACTTGGAAAGATGACCAAGTCACCCTTCACTGGCACTTGTGCGAGGGGTAAGGGTTTATTAGATCTCATACATACAGATGTATGTGGACCCTTTAGATCCACCACAAGGGATGCAAATCGCTTCTATGTGACTTTCACAGATGATTATAGCAGATATGGGTATATCTACTTGATCAAGCACAAGTCAGAAACCTTTGAAAAATTCAAAGAGTTTAAACAAGAAGTGGAGAATCAATTGGGCAGGAAAATCAAGATGCTTCGATCTGATCGAGGTGGAGAGTACCTAAGTCTTGAATTCCACGACTACCTCAAGGAATGCGGAATAGTTTCACAATTGACGCCACCTAGGACACCACAATTGAATGGTGTAGCTGAGAGGCGTAATCGAACCTTGCTAGACATGGTTCGTTCCATGATGAGTCTGTTGGGTTTTGAGCATTCTAACACTTCCTAAGTGTACATGCAACCCTATTAAACCTTGGATCTATGTTTGTCTAAGATACATGCAAAATATTATTTTCCAAGGTTTATAACCTATCTAGCATGGCATGGGGTACTTTTAACCATAAAAGAACTAGATGAATTACATACCTTTTGTTGATTGTTGATTCCTTGGAGTTTGAGAGCCAAGCACCAATAATGTGAATGCCTCAAATGGAAATCACAAATCACCACAAACTTGGAAAATGTATGAGAGAGTATACTAACTCTTGATTGTGGCCACCACACTTACACACACATTAGTGTCTTTTTCATGCAACATAAGCTTGTTTATATAGTGTACATGGTTGGGGTGAAACCCTAATAACCCATGTCTTTTCCTCTTCCAAGGATCCATGGGTAAAAGCTCCATGGATCATCCATGGACTTCCATATAAGCTTAGCCCATTCCAAATGAGTGTTAGCCCACACCATATAAATATAATAGCTCATGATTTAATTAGTCTTCCTTTTAATCACTAAATTAATTCATAATTAATTCAAGATTAAAACTAATTAAGTAACATGACTTTATATTAATATATTATAACTTATAATATATTAATAAATCGTAAGTATGCAACTCTCATAAAATTATCCATAACTAGTTCGGGTGAAGTGCAACCCAAATGGACCATGCCGGGTCGGGTCAAGTATATACCAAATAAGTTATGGACTTAGACACCTTATCCAACAGACTCCCACTTGGATAAGTCTAATAACTGTATTTGCCTATATTACTTCAGGAACCAACCGGCAATCGTAGCTCTCGAAAACTCTTGTGAACTATGAAGCGCCATTTTAGATAAGTGATCATATAATCCTCTGCTCTCATGATATCAGCCGGACAAATACATGGAACAATGTCTTACTTATTGTCTAACAGTTGTTTCTCGATTTCCGATTTGTTTGACAAAGAACTTAACTGAACACATCAATTTAGTTCTGACCGGGCCCGGTACATGGGTCAACACAAAATCATCGAGGGGCCCAGATATCGCTTCTATTTCTAGAAGGAACAGATAAACTTCGACTCATATGCTTGTTCTACTACTTGTTGAATTGTACACAAAGGCACGTTTTATAACATCAAGTTACTGATGCGTTTACGTGCAATCAATGCACAACCAACTCATAGGTAACAACTCATATCTCTAGGTTTGAAGACTTATATGATATTATCGTCTCACGATCACTCGAGATAAATTCCATGAAGTGATACAAGTGAGCGTGGGTTTATTCCAATACTCATAACTTATGAGTACTCATGAATGTTGTAGCAACCATTGCTATGGCTAAACACCTTTAGTCATCTACAATCCCAATTCATGACAATCTTGATTCATACCTACTTCCGACGTATGACCGATTGTGGAGGTTTGAATAAGTTAATTATTCTGGAAGTCAAAACATGCAAAACTGAAACAATAGTAAATAATTGACAATGATAGTAACACTTTACTCATAAATAAATCACACATTTTATTCATCATCAAACATCGATTACATTTTACAAGTTTCAGAGAAGGCTATCTAATCTGTAAAACTAATATCGTCCCTCAGCCCGATGCGCCTCGCATGCTGCAAATGCTTAACCCTCGTCAGTCCCTTCGTAAGGGGATCCGCAGGGTTCTCATCTGACGATACCCTCTTTGCCACGAGGAGTCCCTCTTCTATCTTGTGTCTTATGAAGTGATATTTTCTGTCAATGTGTCGGGATCTGCCATGATCTCTTGGTTCCTTGGCTAAGGCAACCGCACTATTGCTGTCACAGAAAATCTCCATAGGCTCCTTAATAGCTGGTACAACTCCAAGGTCTCCGATGAAGTTCCTCAGCCATATCGCCTCCTTTGCCGCTTCACTCGCTGCTATGTACTCTGATTCACAAGTTGAATCAGCTACGGTCTCCTGTTTGGAACTTTTCCAAGTGATTGCCCCTCTATTTAAGGTAAAGACCCAGCCCGATTGAGAGCGGAAGTTATCCCCATCAGTCTGAAAGCTAGCATCACTATACCCTACTACTCTCAAGTCATCACTCCCACCAAGGGTAAGGATCCAATCCTTAGTCCTCCGCAGGTACTTGAGAATATTCTTTACCGCAGTCCAATGAGCCTTGCCAGGGTTCCCCTGATATCTGCTGACCATGCTCAAAGCGAAGGCCACATCAGGACGAGTACAAGTCATAGCATACATGATCGAGCCAACAGCGGAAGCATAAGGTAATCGACTCATCTCAGCTATCTCATCTTCTGTACTCGGGCTCTGAGCCTTGCTCAGTTTGGCATTGCTTTGGATCGGTAATTCTCCTTTCTTGGAATTCTGCATGTTGAACCTTTTCAACACCTTATCCAAGTAGATACTCTGACTAAGTCCAATTAGTCTTTTACTCCTTTCTCTTAATATCCTTATCCCTAGGATATAGGTAGCTTCTCCAAGGTCCTTCATAGCAAAGCACTTCCCAAGCCAGGACTTAACCTCCTGCAAGGTTGGGATGTCATTTCCTATGAGTAGTATGTCATCCACATACAGTACCAAAAAACTAACTATACTCCCACTAGCTCTGACACACACGCAGGACTCATCTTCACTTCTTGAGAAACCAAACTCTTTGACCTTCTCATCGAAGCAAAGATTCCAACTTCGAGATGCTTGTTTCAATCCATAAATGGATTTCTCAAGCTTGCACACTCTATTGGGGTACTCTGCACTGAAAAAACCTTCTGGCTGATTCATGTAAACATCCTCAGCCAACTTTCCGTTAAGGAAAGCGGTTTTGACATCCATTTGCCATATTTCATAATCATGAAATGCAGCAATGGCTAGCATAACCCTAATAGACTTAATCTTTGCTACTGGTGAAAAGGTTTCATCATAATCAATACCCTGAGTCTGAGTAAACCCCTTCGCAACTAGTCGAGCCTTATAAGTGTGCACCTTCCCATCCATGTCGGTCTTCTTCTTGAAGATCCATTTGCACCCGACTGTCTTACGGCCTGGTACATTGTCAACCAAGTTCCAAACTTGATTGCCATACATGGACTGTATCTCGCTGTCCATAGCTTCCTTCCATTGAGCAGACTCTGGGCCTGCCATGGCTTCCTTAACACTGTTAGGTTCATCCAGATTTACCAGTATACTGTCACTGATAAATGTATCACCTTCCGTAGTAATATGAAATCCATAATAAAACTCAGGTGTGTTCCTAACCCTTGTGGAACGCCTCGGAAGTATAGACTCGTCAGCTGGATCAACAAGAATTTCCTCCTCAAGTTGATTGCTAGTGTCTGAGGTTCCTTCACCAATTGAGTCTTGAATTTCTTCAAGGTCAATTTGCCTCCCACTGTCTCCTTGGCTTATAAATTCTCTCTCTCGAAAGACTCCTCTCCTAGCCACAAAGACCACATTCTCACTGGGTCTGTAGAAGAGATAAACAAAGGATTTTTGTGGGTAGCCGATGAAAATACACCTTTCACTTCGAGGTTCAAGCTTGTCATGAGTTTCGCGCCTCACGAAAGCCTCGCAACCCCAAATCTTGATATGGTCCAAATTAGGAACTTTCCCAGTCCACATTTCATGAGGTGTTTTGGCAACCTTCTTTGTAGGGACTAGATTAAGGATGTGGGCGGCAGTCTCTAAGGCATACCCCCAAAAAGAGATTGGTAGCGAAGCTCGACTCATCATAGAGCGAACCATGTCCAACAAAGTTCGATTACGCCTCTCAGCCACACCATTCAGCTGCGGTGTCCTGGGAGGTGTCAATTGTGAGACAATCCCACACTCCTTAAGATAGTCGAGGAACTTAGTACTAAGATACTCACCACCTCGATCGGATCGAAGCATCTTAATGTTCCTGCCCAATTGATTTTCTACTTCCTGTTTAAACTCTTTAAACCTTTCAAAAGTTTCTGACTTATGTTTGATTAAGTAGACATAACCATATCTACTAAAATCATCAATAAAAGTCACATAATAGCGATTAGCATCCCTTGTGGCGGTTTTGAATGGTCCACATACATCAGTATGTATAAGGTCCAACAAACCCTCACCCCTTGCACAAGTACCAGTGAAGGGTGATTTTGTCATTTTTCCAAGTAGACAAGACTCACAACTATCATCCGACTTGAGGTCGAACGACTCCAAGACTCCATCCTTTTGGAGCTGGCCTATGCGTTTCTTGCTTACATGTCCAAGACGACAATCCCACAAAGATGCTTTGTCCAAGCTAGTAGAAGAATCAATACATAATACATTATTTCCTAAATTATCTACAACCGATACAGCTTCATACACACCATCACAAGGTAATGCTTTAAAATAAAGAATATTATTAAAGAAAGCATTAATACTACCAACTTCATTATCAAAAGAAAAGGTAAAACCTTGTTTGTACAAAGCATGAAAGGAAATAATATTCCTCACCATTTCAGACGAGTACACACATTTATTCAAATCTAACTTTAACCCACTATCTAGCAACAAAGTATAAACTCCAATCTTGGTAACAGGTGTAACCTTCTTGTTCCCCATGATTAAGTTTATCTTTCCGTGCTCCACATCCTCACTTCTTCTTAGGCCCTGCAAGTCACAACAGATGTGAATACCACAACCTGTATCAAGAACCCAAGAATTAGAATATGGTGAGTTTTTAGACAATATAGTGTAAATACCTGCATGGGATGGTTTCACTTTCCTATCCTTGACATCCTGCAAGTACTTTGGGCAGTTTCGCTTCCAGTGCCCCTTATTTTGACAGTAGAAGCATTCAGCATCCTTAGGGATGGCAGAAGGAGTGATAGAACCACCTTTGGTTCCAGATGAGGAGCCTTCAAGGGACTTTCCCTTGGTACCCTTCGAAGGGTGCTTCCTCTTCTTCCCTTTGCCTTGCCCGATAGCCAAAACAGGGGTAGTAGTAGGAGTAGGAGTAGCAACCGACTTACTCTTAAGACCACTTTCGGCAGTCTTCAGAAGTCCTTGAAGCTTACTGAGTGTGACTTCCTCTTTGTTCATGTGGTATGTCATACGAAATTGATCATAACACGATGGCAAGGAGTGCAAAATGATATCAATTGCCAACTCCTCAGGGAAGTTCACATTCAGTTTCATTAGACGGTCCACATACCTTTGCATTTTCTGCATGTGGCTCGTGATTGGTTCGCTATCCTTCATACGGGTAGTGATCATGGAGGAGATTATTTCATACCGCTCTTGATGAGCACTCTGATGGTACCTTTCCATCAGATCCTAATGCATCTCAAAAGGGTAATAGTCCTCATAGGACTTTTGGAGTTCAGCTGTCATGGTGGCCATCATGATGCATGCCACCTTGGTGGCATCTCTTTCATGTGCCTGATACTCAGCGACCTCCTCAGGAGTAGCAGTGGACTCATCAAGCTCCTTTAGCTCCTTATCGAGGACATATTCCTTGTCCTCGTAACGAGTAACCATCCTGATGTTCCGGATCCAATCCATGAAGTTGGAACCATCAAAGATGACCCTCCCACAAAGGTTCATGAGGGAAAAGGAGCCAGTAGGGTTAGAAACCGAAGCTTTGTTGTTGGAAGACATCTGAAAAGAAGAAAACAAGTTTAGATTAGATATATCGAATCCTTAATAATACACCCAAATGTAATATTAAGGCTAGGATCCAACACAATATATTATAACTTAGAAGAGGGATGCCGTAATCTAAGCTATAATATATTTGAAGGTAGGTGAATGACGATTCACCAATTTCCACCATGAAAACGAAATGAATTATTAGGTTTAATTGGTTTTTTGAAATTCCTAGATTCTTTTGAGATTCATTGAACTTTCCAATGGCATGTTTCAATCTCGATTGTGCCTTTCAAGTTTTGTGATTGGGATGCCGAGGATCACAAAACAAGGTGTGAATAACCATGCAAATTCACTTGGTACCCTTAATATTATCACCTAATCAATGTGCCGGTTAACCACACACGCTCCACCGATCTATGATAAACATTAAGTCACCCTTCGTGATCCTTACTAGTCCAAGTTAGTGTGCCGGTTAACCACACACGCTCCACCAACGACTTGGTAAGGTACAAAGTGTGAATTTCATGGGTTAGCACCATATTCACATTTTCCTAAAGTAACTAAGATTGGGAATTTATAAAAGGTTTAGTTACTTTATAATATTCATCATACTTTTAATGAGAATTTATAAGTCCTTGTCCTACCCGTTCGGCTAACGACCCTCCACCAGTCAAGCAAGCGGTGGGTGAGAGTGGACACCCATTAAGTTGCCATTTTATAGGCAACAACCTTATACCCACCTTATAGACCGGCTTCGTGAATGAGGCGTACTAGCGGTAAGACGACTTTGATCTTATACATATATATAATAATTAACCATTAATGTTATAAATAGTATAAGGGTTGAATTTTAACTTTTAAAACTCTAAGGGTTTGGAATTAAAGTATATTAGAGTGTGTGTAACTTTACAAATTCCAAAACTTGAGGACAAGTTTTGAAACTATTCAAAACTTTTCATTTCATAACTTATGAATTAAAGGTTCATAAAAATGAAGACTCTTCATTTCCATGTAACTTATGTGTTTTAAGTGTGTGTTTAAAAGAAGTGACCTTTGGATATCCATAACTTGAGGACAAATTATGGACTCCATTAAAACACATAAACGATCAAGAATTAATCCTAAACAATTCAGCAAATAATTCCTATCATCTTCTAAATTCATAAGAACATGAACATGATCATCAAAGTTTCAAGAATTATATGAACACATACAAAACATGAAATTTTGATATAACCTATTGTAAATGGATTAGAACAACCATTACACCAACTAAAACAAGTTTTAAAACACCAAAACAGTTTAGGGTAATGTTTCTAGTCCATTTCCAGCAGCAAAATTCGAAAATCTGCATTCTGAGGCTCCTACTCGCCGAGTGCACGAACCTACTCGCCGAGTAGGATGAGTTTACACATGAACTCGGCGAGTCCCCCCATGGACTCGGCGAGTTCATCAGGCAGACAGCAAAAAATTCGACTTTTTTCACTATTTTGCATCAAGTATCAAACAAACAAAACCAGTCTCTGATACCACTGTTGGGTTTTGAGCATTCTAACACTTCCTAAGTGTACATGCAACCCTATTAAACCTTGGATCTATGTTTGTCTAAGATACATGCAAAATATTATTTTCCAAGGTTTATAACCTATCTAGCATGGCATGGGGTACTTTTAACCATAAAAGAACTATATGAATTACATACCTTTTGTTGATTGTTGATTCCTTGGAGTTTGAGAGCCAAGCACCAATAATGTGAATGCCTCAAATGGAAATCACAAATCACCAAACTTGGAAAATGTATGAGAGAGTATACTAACTCTTGATTGTGGCCACCACACTTACACACACATTAGTGTCTTTTTCATGCAACATAAGCTTGTTTATATAGTGTACATGGTTGGGGTGAAACCCTAATAACCCATGTCTTTTCCTCTTCCAAGGATCCATGGGTAAAAGCTCCATGGATCATCCATGGACTTCCATATAAGCTTAGCCCATTCCAAATGAGTGTTAGCCCACACCATATAAATATAATAGCTCATGATTTAATTAGTCTTCCTTTTAATCACTAAATTAATTCATAATTAATTCAAGATTAAAACTAATTAAGTAACATGACTTTATATTAATATATTATAACTTATAATATATTAATAAATCGTAAGTATGCAACTCTCATAAAATTATCCATAACTAGTTCGGGTGAAGTGCAACCCAAATGGACCATGCCGAGTCGGGTCAACTATATACCAAATAAGTTATGGACTTAGACACCTTATGAGATGTGGACAGGGAAAGCTCCCTCGTTGAGATGTGGACAGGGAAAGCTCCCTCGTTGGCACATATTAAGGTTTGGGGCTGTGAAGTTTTCGTAAGACGAGAAACTCACGACAAGCTCGAACCTCGTAGTGAGCGATGTATATTCATCGGCTACCCACAGAAATCCTTTGGATATCTCTTCTATAGGCCGAGTGACAATGTTGTCTTCGTTGCAAGGAGAGGGGTTTTCCGAGAGCGGGAACTCATAAGCCAAGGAGACAGTGGGAGGCAAGTCGATCTTGAAGAGATTCAAGAGTCGAGCGATGAAGGAACCTCTAACGCTGGCGCTCAACCCGAGGAGGAAAATCCGGTTGAACCAATTGGCGAGTCCTTACCTCTTAGACGTTCCGAAAGAGTTAGAGTTCATCCCCAGTTTTATGGTTTTCATATTACTACCGAAGGGGACACGTATATTAGTGATGGTACACTAATAAATCTAGATGAACCTAATAGCTATAAGGAAGCCATGGCAGGCCCAGAGTCTGTAAAATGGAAAGAGGCGATGGACAGCGAGATCCAGTCCATGTATGACAACCAAGTTTGGAATTTGGTTGACAATGTACCAGGTCGTAAGACGGTCGGGTGCAAGTGGATCTTCAAGAAGAAGACCGACGTGGATGGGAACGTGCACACTTATAAGGCGCGATTGGTTGCGAAGGGTTTCACTCAGACTCCTGGAGTTGACTACGACGAAACCTTCTCCCCAGTTGCGAAGATAAAGTCTATTAGGGTGATGTTAGCCATTGCTGCATTTCATGACTATGAAATATGGCAAATGGATGTAAAAACCGCTTTCCTTAATGGGAAGTTGGCTGAGGATGTTTACATGGCTCAGCCAGAGGGTTTTGTCGATCCAAAGCATCCCAATAGAGTGTGTAAGCTTGAGAATTCCATTTATGGGCTTAAGCAAGCGTCTCGCAGATGGAATCTTTGCTTCGATGAGAAAGTCAAAGAGTTTGGATTTGTACGAAGTGAAGATGAATCATGTGTATATGTCAAGGCCAGTGGGAGTATAGTTAGCATTCTCGTTTTGTATGTCGATGACATACTGCTCATAGGAAACAACGTCCCGACTCTGCAGGAGGTTAAGTCCTGGCTCGGGAAGTGTTTCGCTATGAAGGACCTCGGAGAGGCTTCCTATATTTTAGGAATAAGGATAGTGAGAGAACGAAGTAAGAGACTAATATGACTTAGTCAGAATACTTACTTGGATAAGGTACTAAAACGTTTTAGTATGGAAAACTCGAAAAAGGGAGAACTACCGATACAGAGTAATGCCAAATTGAGTAAGACTCAAAGCCCGGGTACAGAAGCCGAGATAGCTGAGATGAGCCGAATACCCTATGCTTCCGCAGTTGGCTCTATCATGTACGCTATGACTTGTACTCGCCCTGATGTGGCCTTTGCTTTGAGCATGGTCAGTAGATATCAAGGGAACCCGGGCAGAGCTCATTGGATTGCGGTCAAGAATATACTTAAGTACCTTCGGAGGACCAAGGAATGGTTTTTAGTCCTTGGAGGGAGTGATGACTTAAAGGTGCGAGGGTATAGTGATGCCAGTTTTCAGACCGACAGGGACAACTACCGTTCGCAGTCGGGCTGGGTCTTTACCCTCAATGGAGGAGCAGTGACTTGGAAAAGTTCCAAGCAAGAAACTGTAGCTGATTCAACGTGCGAATCAGAGTACATTGCAGCAAGCGAAGCGTCAAAAGAGGCAATGTGGCTGAAGAACTTCATTGGCGATCTTGGAGTTGTGCCTGCCATAAAGGAGCCTATGGAAATCTTCTGTGATAATGAAGGAGCGGTTGCCTTGACCAAGGAACCAAGGGATCATGGTAGATCTCGGCATATCGACAGAAAATATCACTTTATTAGACATCGAGTAGAAGAAGGACACCTCGTGGTGAAGAGGGTATCGTCAGAGGATAACCCAGCAAATCCGCTTACGAATGGACTCAGCAGGGTTAAGCATTTGCAGCACGCTAGGAGCATTGGGCTGAAGGACGATATTAGTTTAGATTAGATAGTTTGGAAACATGTAATAGATAAATGTAATTGACATTTGATGATTAAATAAATGAGTATTATTTATAAGTAAAGCTACTGTCTTATGTTAATTGTTTAACTATTGTTTCATTTTGCATGTTTTGACTTTCTGAATAATTAAGTTATTTGATAATAATCGAATTATTCGAATAGTCCACAGTCGTTCATATGTTGGAAGTAGATATGAATGAAGACTGTCATGAATTGGTGTGTAGATTGTCTAAAGTGTATTAGACATAGCAAAGGTTTGCTACAACATTCATGAGTGCTTATGAACTTGATTTGAGCATTGGAATAAACCCACACTTGTTGGAATCACTTCATGGAATTTATCACGAGTGATCACAAGATGGTAATATCATATGGTCTTAAAACCTAGATATATTGTTTATTGTTTGTTAATTGGTTATGCATTGATAATGCGCAAACGCGTCAGTAACTTGATGTTATAAAACGTATTGTTGTGTGTAATTTGATTAGTGGATAGTAAATGCATATAAGTCGAAGTTTATCTGTTCCTTTTATCCTAAGAGGGTAAAAGCGATATCAGGGCCCCTCGATGATTTGATTTGACTTATGTGCCGGGCCCGGTCAGGACTGATTTGATGTGTTCAATTAAGTTCTAAGTCAAGTAAATCTGAGATTGAGAAACAAATTGCAGGACAATAAGTATGACCATGTTCCATGTAATTGTCCGCACGATATCTAGAACAGAGGATTATACGATCCCTTATCTAAAGGACAGGATACTGATAAGATCAGAGTTGATAGCGTCTTTGAGAGCTACGATTGCTAATCGGATTGTGTTTGCATATATAGTTACTAGACTTATCCAAGTGGGAGACTGTTGGATTAGTGTCTAAGGCTGTAACTATATTTGGTAAGTACTTGACCCGGTTATGCATGGTCCTTTTGGGTTGCCTTCACCATAGCAACTTGACAGGATGATTTGTTAAGAGAGAAGAGATATTATTAATATATTATGAGAATAATATATATTTAAGGAATAATAATATTATTTGATTAATATAAGTCATATATTAATTGAGAATTAATTTGGTGACTTAAAGAGGTGAATTGAATAAAGGGCATAAACTGTCAAATGTGTGATAGTTGTATTTTGGGCTATGTATCCTTATGGATATTGGGGTGGACGAAATTTAGGGTTTGGGAACCTTAAATTCGTCCAAGCCTTGTATCTAGAAGGATCTTGGATTGCTTAGGGCCTAAGTCATTCAATTAGGGTTAAAGGAGAAACCCTAATAGCTCATAGTATAAATAGAACCCTTGGGGTGGAGAAATCGACACTCTTGCAAGCCAAGGAACCCTAGGGCCGATTTCTATCCCTCCTCCCTCTCTCTCAAGATCATCTTCTTGGTAGTTGGTGTTTGTAAGCCATTAGAGGAGTGACAATTGTGACTCTAAGCTCCAAGAAGAAGAAGTATCAAGCAAGTAATTCAAGGTATTCTTTCAGATCTGATTTCATATGATTAGATTCAATATATTACATTAGATCTAGTATTGCAAGTCTTGGATTCAATGCATGTTCAATTAGAGAAACCTAGATGCAAGCAATTAGGGTTTGCATGTGCACATAGGAAAGTTCTTATGGCTCAAACCCATCAATTTCATCCACTAATCTCATCAACATGTTTTATCAGATGGGTTATATTGGGGATATCTCGTTGCTGTCCAAGTTCAGGAAGCCCAATCTTCCTCCAATGTGGAACAGACTGTTCATGTTGCTCTTTAAAAGCTTTTTGGAACGTGTAGCAGGTTCAGACAGTGAAAGTAAGCTCTTCTGCACCATTATCTATAGCCCCTACTATGGGATAAATTTGAACATTGGTTCTTGTTGGATTTGGTGTCTAGGCCTATAACTTTAACTGGTATGTATTTAACCCGATTGTAGCATGGTCCTTTTGGGTTGCCTTCACCGGTGCAATTTGATAGAATGAACTTAGAGAATAAGGTTACTTATGGTTTATTAATATATTACAAGTATAATATATTAATACAGAATTATTTAATTAGTATTGATCAAGAATTAATTTATTAATTTTGTGATCAAAAGAGACCAATTAAATATATGGGGATAGATTATGTAAATCAATCATTCTTGCAGTGTGGGCTAATGATCCATGATTATGGGCTAAACTAATCCATGGATAGTTCATGGAGGTTAAACCCATGGAGCATGAGAATGTGGAAAGTCATGGGTTATTAGGGTTTACCAAGTGTAACCCTAGCATGTCCAACACTATAAATAGAACACTCCATGAGCCAAAATCGGCTACACATACATTCACCTTCACATTGAGACAAATAGATTATTCTCTTAAATCATCCTCTTGCATATTGGTGTTTGTGAACCATTAGAGGCATCACACTTGAGGTGTGCAAGCTTACAAAGGTCAAGAACTACAAGTCCTTCAAAAGGTATGTCATCTATCTAGATGTTTTATTCATTTGGCAATTTGTATGCGAGTTAGGACAATGCTTTGGAAAAATTGAAAATATGCATGTATAATAGAGAAAACATAGATCCAAAGCATTTAGGTTTGCATGTGCACCATACGAGTGTTATAGTGCTAAAAAACCCAACAGTGGTATTAGAGCCTAGGATTGTTTTCCATTATATTTGATGCTTACTAGTTTTTGAAAGCTGAAAAAGTCGAATTTTTTGCCTCTGTCCGGTGAACTCGCCGAGTACATGAACAGACTCGACGAGTCCACTCAGTAACAGAGCAACTCGTCGAGTCCAGTTCATGTACTCGACGAGTTGAAGGCTATGTTTGCATATTTTGGAGTTTCTTGGCCTGGTTTGGGTTTGGAACACTACCCCAAACTGTTTTAGATCATTAGAAATGTTTTTTATGATGTGGTAGTGCTTGTACTCATCCAACCACAAGATAATTGTCAGAGTTTTAAAATAATTGTTGTTTTTATATGATAAACAAAATTGCTTTCAAATTGTTGACTATAAATTATCTTGCCTATGAGTTTAGTTAGATAATGAATTATGTGATAATCTAGTTGTTAGAAAAGATGTTCTAAATGCATTTTAATGACCTCCATAACTTGTCCTCAAGTTATGGAAAATGAAAGGTCTCTTACATTAAAATCCAATTAAACTCATAAGTTATGAAAGTGAAGAGTTTTGAAAAGTTTCAAAACTTGCCCTCAAGTTTTGGAATTTGTAGAGTCTCGCTAATAAGACTTTAATTCCAAACCCAAGAGTTTTAAAAGTTAAAATTCAACCTGTATACTTTATAATATTATAAGTTTAATAATATATATATATATATATATATATATATATATACATATATATATATATATATATATATATATATATATATATATATATATATATATATATATATATATATATATATGTGTGTGTGTGTGTGTGTGTGTGTGTGTGTATGTATAAGATAAAGTCGGTCTTACCGTTAGTAGGCCTCATTCACGAAGCCGATCTATAAGGGGGGTATAAGGTCACTGCCTATAAAATGGTAGTTTAATGGGTGTCCACTCTCACCCACCACTTCCTTGGTTGGTGGAGGGTCATTAGCCGAACGGGCAGGATGGGACATTAATTCTCCCTCATTAAAAGTATAATGATGAAAATATAAAGTAACTAAACCTTTATTAAAATTACCAATCTTAGTTACTTTAGGAAAAATGTGAAACGGTGCTAATCCATGAAATTACACTTTGCACCTTGTTAAGTCGTTAGTGGAGCGTGTGTGGTTAACCGACACACTAATCTGAGAGTGACAATGTGTGGCAAAGGGTAACTTGGTGTTAATCATAGATCAATGGAGAGTGTGTGGTTAACCGGCACATTGATTAGGTGATTTGTAACATTGGGTGTACCAAGCTAATTTGCATGGTTATTAACTCCTTGTTTGTGATCCTCGACATCCCAGTCACAAACTTGAAGGGCACAATTGAGATTTAAACATGCCATTGAAAAAGTTCAATGAATCTCAAAGATCTAGGAATTTCAAATCCAATTAAAACTTAATAATCTGTTTTGTTTTTCATGGTGGAAATTGGCAAATCGTCATTTACCTACCTTCAAATATTTTACAATTGGATTACGGCATCCCTCTTTGCAATTGTAGAATATTGTGTTGGGTCCTAGCCTTAATATTTGATATTGGGTGTAATATTAAGGATTATCATCTAATCTAAAACTTTGTTCTTATTCTTTTACGGATGTCTATCCGAAACAATGCTTCCAACCCAATCCCTTCAGGCTCTTTCTCCCTAATGAATTTGTGCGGGAGGGTCATTTTCGATGGCTCGAATTTCAATGACTTAATTCGAAACATCAGGATGGATATTCGATATGAGAACAAAGAATATGTCCTAGATAAAGAGCTTAAGGAGATTGATGTCACCACTGCTACTCCTGAAGAAATCGTTGAACACACTACTCATGAGAGGGATGCGACAAAGGTGTCGTGTCTTATGATTGCAACCATGACTGCAGAGCTGCAGAAGTCCTATGAGGACTTCTACCCCTATGAAATGTATCATGATTTGATGGAAAGATACCATCAAAGTGCTCGGCAGGAGAGGTATGAGATCATTGCCTCCATGATCACAACCAAAATAAAGGATGGTGAACCCATCACGGCCCACTTGCAGAAAATGCACAGATTCGTGAACCGCTTGCTAAAATTGAATGTCAATTTTTCATGAAGAGTTGGCTAAAATTGAATGTCAGTTTTGTATGAACTATCATATGAACAAGGAGGAGGTCACTCTTAGCAAGCTTTAAGGCCTTCTCAGGACTGCAGAAAGCAATCTGAGAGGCAAGTCGGTTGTGTCTACTTCTACTACTACTTCTGTCCCTATTCCGGCAATCGGACATGCGAAGGGAAACAAGAGGAAGGCTCCCTACAAGAGCCGCAAGGGAAAGTCTCTTGATGGGTCCTATTCAAGTGGGACCAAAGCTGGTTCTGTTAATCCATCTTCCAATCTGAAGGAAGCAGAGTGCTTCCACTGTCATGATAAAGGGCACTGGAAACGAATCTGCCCCAAGTACTTGCAGGACATTAAGGATGGGAAGATCAAACCCTCATTTGTAGGTATTTACACTATTCAATCTAATAACTCATCACATGCTAATTCTTGGGTCCTTGATGCAGGTTGTGGTATTCACATTTGTTCTGATTTGCATGGACTAAAAAGAAGTAGGAATGTGGAGGACAGGAATATAAACTTAATCATGGGAAATAGGAAAGTGTCCCCTGTGACCAAGATTGGAGTTTATTCTTTATTGTTTAGTAATGGTTTAAATTTAGAGTTGAATAATTGTTGTTACTCGGCCGCTTTGGTGAGAAATGTTATTTCCTTTCAAAACTTGTATAAACAAGGTTTTACCTTTTCTTTTAATAATGAGAATGGTGGTATTTATGCTTATTGTAATAGTGTATTTTATTTTGAAGCATTACCTTGAAATGGTATATATGAAACCGTGATGATTGTAGATAACTTAGGAAATAATGTGTTGAATATTGATTCTTCCAATGAATTGGACAAAGCATACTTGTGGCATTATCGTCTTGCACATGTTGATAAGAAGCGCATAGCCCAACTCCAAAAGGATGGAGTTTTGGAGTCATTCGACTTAAAGTGGGATGACACTTGTGAATCTTGTTTACTTGGAAAGATGACCAAGTCACCCTTCACTGGTACTTGTGAACGGAGTGAAGGTCTGTTGGATCTTATACACACTGATGTGTGTGGACCATTCAGAACCGCCACAAGGGATGCTAACCGCTTCTATGTGACTTTTACTGATGATTATATTAGATATGGGTATATTTACTTAATCAAGTATAAGTCAGAAACCTTTGAAAAGTTCAAATAGTTTAAGCAAGAAGTGGAGAATCAATTGGGCAGGAAGATAAAGATGTTGCGATCCGATCGAGGAGGATATTATCTTAGTATCGAGTTCCTAGACTATCTTATGGAATGTGGAATTGTTTCACAATTGACACCACCTAGGACACCATAGCTTAATGGTGTCGCTGAGGGGCGCAATAGAACCTTGATAGACATGGTTCGTTCCATTATGAGTCGACCTTCGTTACCTATCTTATTTTGGGGGTATGCCTTAGAGACGGCCGCCCATATCCATAATCTAGTCCCTACCAAAAAGGTTTCCAAAACACCTCACGAGATGTGGACAGGGAAAGTTCCCACATTAGACCACATCAAAGTTTGGGGTTGCGAGGCTCTTGTGAGAAAAGAAACTCACGACAAGCTCGAACCTCGGAGTGCGTGATGTAGTTTCATCAGCTACCCACATAAATCCTTTGGATATCTCTTTTATAGACCGAGTGACAATTTTGTCTTCGTTACGAGAGAGAACTCATAGGCCAAGGAAACAGTGGGAGGAAAATTGACGTTCAAGAGCTTCAAGAGTCAAGCGGTGAAGGAACCTCAAACACTAGCAATCTACCTGAGGAGGAAACTCCAATTGATCCAATTGACGAGTCCTTACCTCTGAGGCGTTCCAATAGAGTTAGAAATACACCTGAGTTTTATAGTTTCCATATTACTACTGAAGGTGATACATTTATCAGTGATAACACACTGGTAAATTTGGATGAACCTAACAACTACAAGGAAGCCATGGCAGCCCCTGAGTCTGCAAAGTTGAAAGAGGCTATGGACAGCGAGATTCAACCCATGTATGACAATCAAGTTTGGAAATTGGTTGATAAGGTACCAGGTCGTAATACAGTCGGGTGCAAACGGATATTCAAGAAGAAGACCGACATGGATAGGAAAGTACACACATATAAGGCGCGACTGGTTGCGAAGGGCTTTACTCAAACTCCGAGAGTTTACTATGATGATACCTTCTCACCAGTAGCGAAGATTAATTCCATAAGGGTTATGTTGGCCATAATTGCATTTCATGATTATGAAATATGGCAAATAAATGTCAAAACCACTTTCCTTAATGGAAAGTTGGCTGAAGATGTTTACATGAGTCAGCCAGAGGGTTTTGTCAATACAAAGTACCCTAATAGAGTATGTACGATTGAAAAATCCATTTATGGATTGAAACAAGAATCTCGCAGATGGAATCTTTGTTTTGATGAGAAAGTCAAAGACTTTGGATTTTTGAGAAGCGAGGATGAGTCTTGCGTATATGTCAAAGCTAGTGGGAGTATAGTGAGCTTTCTGGTATTGTATGTAGATGACATACTGCTCATAGGAAATGACATCCCAACCTTGCAGGAGGTCAAGTCATGGCTTGGGAAATGTTTCCCTATGAAGGATCTCGGAGAAGCTGCCTATATCATAGGGATAAGGTTATTAAGAGACAGAAGTAAAAGGCTAATAGGACTTAGTAAAATTATCTACTTGGACAAGGTGTTGAAACGTTACAGCATGGAGAACTCCAAGAAAGGTGAGTTACCTATCAAAGGCAATGCCAAACTGAGTAAGACACAGAGTCCGAGTACAGAGGCTGAAATAGCATAAATGAGTCATATACCATATGCTTCCACAGTTGGTTCGATCATGTATGCTATGACTTGTACTCGCCATGATGTGGCCTTTGCTTTAAGCATGGTTAGCAGATATGTAAGTCCCCATAACTAGAACCAACTAGCATAGATTCAGTCTCTCTCGATGACCAGCACGTCCGATCTTCCCATTGCACCCAACCACATCTTTTTCTCGATAATCTCTGCAATCATGCTTGTGAACTCCTTAGCAGCAGCCTCAAAAATCTCTTCCTGACATAAAATTTGATGATGAGACAAAATGTGGATGTCCCTTTCACCAAATTGTAGCAGATCCATTTTGTCAACAATGCAAAAACTGTTGGATTAATGTCTAAGTCCATAACTATATTTGGTATGTACTTGACCCGACCCGGCATGGTCCATTTGGGTTGCACTTCACCGGCACAATTTATATGGATAGTCTTTTGAGAATAGTATATTTATGATTTATATTAATATATTATAACTTCTAATATATTAATATGGAATCATATTATTTAATTAGTATTGATCAAGAATTAATTTAGAATTAATTAAGTGATCAAAAAGAACTAATTAAATATGGACTCTTATATATATGGAATGGGCCAAGTTCATTTAGGTTGGGCTAAGCTTTCATGGATGGTCCATGGAGCTTTTAACCTATGGATCCTATGTAAATGAAAGGTCATGGGTATTAGGGTTTACATGGATGTAACCCTAATGCTCCATAATATATAAAGGGGTCATTGGCTCACAAAATTGGAACAAGTGTGTGAAAATAAGAGTGGGCCGATTTTAGTGTGCATACATATTCTCTCAAGTTCTTCCAAGGTGTTTTGGAGATTTGTGATTCAATTTGAGGCTTCCACACTATTGGGGCTAAGCTCTTAAAGCTTGAAGACATCAAGCTACATCAAAAGGTATGTCATCTAACTAGAACTTTGTAGTATAGGTGCTTCATAATATGCTAGTTAGGATGAAACCTTGGAATAGTTAATATTTGTATGTATAATAGAGAAAACATAGATCCAAGGTTTATAGGGTTGCATGTACACCATAGGAGTGTTAGAATGCTAAAAACTCAACAGTGGTATCAGAGCCATGGGTTGTTTTCTGTTATATTGATGCAAATGTTTTATTTTCAAGTTGGAAGAAAAAGGAAAAAAAAACATGACGTTTGTCAAATTTTAAGATAATTACTTGTTTTGTGAAAAACGAATTATTTGTAAAATTTGAATCATTTGTTATATGAGTTGAATTAGGTCAAATTTAGTAAAAGATAAAATGATATGATTATTTTATTAGTTTTAAAAGTTTGATCTAAATGTTTTAAGGAGTTACATATTTTGTCATAAAATTTTGGAGCTCAAAAGTTTTTTTTTTTAAAGTTGTGATCTTAAGGGTTTTTGAAACTTCCATAAGCTATGGATATGAAAGTTTTTAAAAAAAAAAAAAAATTGATTCAAAGTTTTTATGGAGTTACAAAATTTGGTGTTAATGTTTTAAAGAATTCCATAACTTGTTCTTAAGTTATGGAACATGGAAAGTTTCATCACCCATTAATTCCATAAGTTATGGAATCCAAAGGTTTTCAAGAATTACAAAACTTGCCCTCAAGTTTTGGAATTTGTGAAAAGTTTTTTATGAAAACAAGAATTGAATTCTAAAACTATTGGGTTCATAACTTAAACAATTAATTAAATGGTTTTAATTTTGAGTTTAATAATTGGAATTATGATGTTTTGTTGAATAGTTCAAATTAACTCTTATGGACTTTATTAATAGTTAATTAAAGCGTTTAATTAAAAGAGTATTAATAATCCATAAATATATGGTTTGAGTTTAATTAAATTAAAGGTCTAGTTTAATTAATAGATTAAACCACCAAGTATTTTAAATGTCTAAAATATACCCTTATACTATTATAATATTAAAAGTTTAATATATTATATGTATAAGAGCACGTCGTCTTACCATTAGTAGGCCTCATTCACGAAGCCGGTCTATAAGGGGGGTATAAGGTTACTGCCTATAAAATGGCAGTTTAATGGGTGTCCACTCTCACTCACCGCTTCCTTGACCGGTGGAGGGTCGTTAGCCGAACATGTAGGACAAGGACTATAATTCTCCCTTCATTAAAAGTATTAATGATAAATACTAAGTAACTAAACCTTTTATTAATTCCCAATCTTAGTTACTTAGGAAAATATGAATAAGGTGCTAATCCATGAAATTACACTTTGCACTTTGTTTAAACTGTTAGTGGAGCGTGTGTGGTTAACCGACACACTAACCTGGATTTAACAAAGTAGGCAAATGGTAACTTAATATTTATCATAGTATCGGTGGAGCTCGTGTGGTTAACCGGCACATCGATTGAGGGGTAAATATTAAGGGTACCAAGTATATTTGCATGGTTACTTCACACCTTGTTTTGTGATCCTCGGTATCCCAGTCACAAAACCTGAAGGGCACACTCGAGATTGAAACATGCCATTGAAAAGTTCAATGAATATCAAAAGATCTAGGAGTTTCAAATCCAAGTAAAAAACCTAATAAAATTATTTCGTTTTTTATGGTGGAAATTGGTAAATTGTCATTTACCTACCTTCAACTATTTTATAACTCGTATTACGGCATCCCTCTTCCAGTTATAAATAGGTTGTTGGATCCTAGCCTTAATATTTCATATTGGGTGTTATATTAAGGACTTTAAATCAACTATCTTGAATATCTCCCAAAAGATGTCGAGTTCAGACATCTATGATCTTCCCAAATCTCTTGGAACTTTACTTCCTCCACATCCTCCAATTATTCTCCCTAACCCACAAGTTCAAGGTCACTCAAGCCCTAATGGCAAGCAAGGTCTATGTGTGATCACATCTTAGAGATGAAGTCACATATTGACAAGCCGGGAGAGTTGGGTTTCAAAGTCTTGACAAAGTTGGATGTTCAATCACGTTCTAAGTCACATAGTGAGTTCCTTTGGGACTACTATGATACAGACTATGACATGAACCTTAATGATCATATCTATTTGCTTGGTGCTGCTGAATCAACAATGATTTGGAACGATAGTCAAGCAAATTTGATTAGAAGATCAACTTCCCAAAAACTTTATGGACAGTGACAATGGTGACACTGGAAATCCAGAAAAAGCATTCTCTTCCCAATGGAAAGGGATTGGCCATAGTCAACCCGGTTGACCAAATGGTAAAGAGAAAGGCTAAGTCTGAGATAGTCCCATTACCAAAGGGTCCATATTTTTATTTTACCAAAGGAAGGGGCGTTGATTGCAAAGTTGCCAAATTTACCTAAGGATGTTAAAGTCAATAAGTTTGACTCTACATCAGGTAGAGCCCATTATCTAACTCTGTTAAGTTCTATTCTGAGATCCTCATTACATGATGTGACTGGGTCACATGTTGATGTTTTAAGAATCAAATAATAGAGAGAAATATTAAAGGAAGTATATGCTGATTCTGATCGCGAAGGTGGATTTCGATCGCATCAGAATTTTGAGCAGTTGCTTAAGAAGTTATGATATATTGCTAAGGAATAGATAACAACAATTTTCCATGTGGATTGTAAGGATAAGTTTTTCCGCAAAGTTTTAAAATAAAAGAAAATTGTTTAATTTTGTTTATTTGAAGTATCCTTACAATGGCATTTGTGGAAAATTGTTGCTTATATGATTCCACTGACAACAATATTGGAAAATGGATTTGATTCTTTCATTTGTGGTAGTGTCTAAATTTACCAAATCAGGAAAGTTCCTCATCACCTAAGTTTTAATTGGACCGAAACTTGGAATCATGCAACTTGAATAGTATGATGAATGAGAACTTTCAAGCATTGGAAAATCAAGACTAATTACTTGTTCACATGGATGTATGAGTCAAGTGAAGGACTAAAGGGATCGAGTACACATTCTTGTGCACTGGTCATGTCCACCACAAAGCTCGTTAAGACTATTTGATTTACTAAAGTTTAGTAAATATGGTTATACTTACAAGTTTAAGTATAATTCTGAAACATTGGAAAAGTCTCAATGTATGGCAGAACGAATGGGAAGAATCAAATTAGGCAGAAAGATAAAAGTTTCTCAAATCTGAAAAGATGGGAGAGTACTTTAGTATCATGTTTGTGATCATCTTAATGATTTAGAAATCATATCACAATTAGTCCTCTAAAGGTCATCTTAGTGCATTCTTATGACTAAGAAGAGGAGTCATGAATTGTTGAAATGGTTAGATCAGGAAGATGAGTCATACTTCGTTCCAAAACAATTCTTAGAGTCATACTCCAAGATTATAACTTGAGTGACATATCTTAAAGAAAGGTTTAAAACACTTGTCAAATGTAAGAGTAAAAGTGTCCTACTCTTGTACATTTGAAATTGGTAAGTTGTGATGTTTTGGATAAAACAAAGACCAACTAAGGCCAATTGTGTGAAGTGTTTGTCTTGATAAAGAATCCGCACTATCTCTTGAATATTTGGCAAGATAGTCTTATATGTCAAGAGGATAGTGGGAGTCTTAAAGATCCTAAAAAGAATTTCAAGAACTAATCAAGAATAAAACCTGAGGTTCTTCACTAGCACACGACTTGAGGTTTATAACCTATCGTGTTGACATATTCTGTGCCCATTCCAGTTAAAGTTGGCTTTGCATAGGAGTTCTGAAAGTTCTCAATTGGTTGCATAACAACTTGGAAGCAATGGCAGGCCCTGTACTGCCAGATGGCAAGAAGTTAAGATTGCTTAAGTTCAGTCCATATGAGTTTGGATTTGTCATTATCCTTGTCTTGTGACTATGGTTTTGACGATTCACATGGATAAGAACACATACACCATAAAATCTAAGGGTCATAAGGTTTCTCTCCGATTCATGAAAATGATGGTGAGGAAACACTTCCACTAAGTAGATTTGAAGCAGATGGCAAAAGGTCTAAACAATTGAGACTATGATTACGGCATCCCTTTTCATAGTTCTGAAATTGTTTAGACACACATGCATGCTATCTACGGAAAGGTGTATGATTTTGATAAAGTTTTATCAAAGCATCTCGTATCAGAAATCTGAACTTTGGTAAGAAAGTCAATAAAGTATTGATTTCTAGAAGTCCAGCTGATTTCTGAGTACATGTCAAAGCTAGTGGGAGCATAAGTGTTATGCTAATAATCATCATGTAAGTGGGAGCATGATAATTATTGTTAGTGTTGCAAGTTAGCAATGTTAATTATAGAAAACAAAAGTTTCAATTCGTGAGGCTGCAGGGATTGAAAAAGTTGTTTTGCTATAATTAAGGGAGAGGATATACTTCATTTCAGTTCTAAAGGCTTAGATTGAGACCTTAATCATCTTTAGTCAAGAATATATATATGAATTTCATGTTGGATTGGTTCAACTTAAGGAAATTCTATATATTGCGTTCTCAAAATTCGATTATCATTACGACATCCCTCTTCATAGTCAAATTTTGAAAACATGGCAAATAAAAATATTGTAGCAAAAGACTGGTCTAGAATCATGTCTTTATGTGAGACATCATGAATCGTGTACCATTTGCTTTGGGTACAGGATCGATTGCATGTGCTATAATATTTGTCATTTCTAAATTTTTCCAAATGCCCAAAGGCATTAAGAAGGGAAAAGGTCTAGAATTGGATATGACTAAAATGATTAAGCAATTGTCGAGGACAATCTCAGGTTTACCAAAGATTGGTTGCTCAGGGACAGTTGGAAGTATAGTGCTAATTTTGGAAGGACCATATTGGCATATTCTGAAAAGAGGCATCTCTTATTCAGAAGTGATAGTCAAAATAAGAATATGGAGTTGTCTCCATAGGTGGAAGTTATCTGTGTAAGATTAGAAAACTTAATGCAAGAAGCATGTTCAAAGCAATGTACTTTGAATATGAGACTTAGTTTCTATGGAGTTGACCTGCATTAGAATACCTTATAATGACTGTTGACAAGTCTTTGTGACTTTGTACATATTCATTACAGGAGGGTCAGTGCATATAAGTTTAAAATCTAAACAGATTTCGATAAATGATATGAATTTGAAATTCTCACATTTTTCGATAAGGATTTGGGAGTGTGAAATTAGAATCATTGAAATTATGTTCAATTGGTTTATTTCACAAAGTAAGGATCATAGACAAACATAGAGTGCATACTTGGTGTATGGCAAAGCTATTGTTTAAGAAAAACATAGTGTACATGCTTGGAGCATGGGACAACTAGTGTTTTTAATTCAAGTATAAAGTTGATAAAACCGAAACAATGAATAATGAGTAATCAGTATGGTGATAAATAAAAGTGTTTATTTATATTCATAGGGTTTGATACCATATTTGATTCATTTATTCTTGTGTTTCACTTTGCATGTTTTGACTTCCAGAATAACTAAGTCGCTCTTCCTGAATAATTAAGTTATTCAAACCATCCACAGTCGGTCATATGTTGGAAGTAGATATGAATCAAGACTGTCATGGGTTGGTTTGTAGAGGTCCAAGTTGGTGGACAAAGTGGTGCTACAACACTCATGAGTGCTCATAAGTTCTGAGTATTGGATTCAACCCACGCTCATTTGAATCACTTCTTGGATTTTATCACGAGTGATCATGAGACGATAATATCTTATATTCTTAAAACCTAGAGATATGAGTTGTTACTATGAGTTGGTTATACATTGATTGCACGAAAACGCATTGGTAACTCAGTGTTATAAAACGTGCCTTTGTGTATGATTTAACAAGTAGTAGAACAAGCCATATGAGTCGAAGTTTATCCATTCCTTTTACCTTGAGGATAAAAGCGATATCTGTGGGCCCCTCGATGATTTAGCGACGACACATGTGAGTGCTTGGACAAGTCAGGACTGATTTGATTTGTTCAATCAGTCAGTCATCATAAATCGAAAATCGAGAAACAACAAATGGACAGAGAGAATGATTATAATCCATGTCTCAGTCCATATGATATCTAGAATGGAGGAATATATGATCCCTTATCTAATGGACAAGTCATTGACAAGGTCAGAGTTCGACAACGACTTTAAGAGCTACGATTGCCAGTTAGGTTTTGAAGTCATACTCAATAATAGTTTTAGACTTATCCAAGTGGGAGACTGTTGGATTAATGTCTAAGTCCATAACTATATTTGGTATGTACTTGACCCGACCCGGTATGGTCCATTTGGGTTGCACTTCACCGACACAATTTATATGGATAGTCTTTTGAGAATAGTATATTTATGATTTATATTAATATATTATAAGTTCTAATATATTAATATGGAATCATATTATTTAATTAGTATTGATCAAGAATTAATTTAGAATTAATTAAGTGATCAAAAAGAACTAATTAAATATGGACTCTTATATATATGGAATGGGCCAAGTTCATTTAGGTTGGGCTAAGCTTTCATGGATGGTCCATGGAGCTTTTAACCCATGGATGCTATGTAAATGAAAGGTCATGGGTATTAGGGTTTATGTTGGATATAGTGTCTAAGTCCATAACTATATTTGGTATGTACTTGACCCGACCCGACATGGTCCATTTGGGTTGCACTTCACCCGAACAATTTATGGATAATCGTTTGAGAATAGTATAAGTTATGATTTATTAATATATTATAAGTCCTAATATATTAATATAAAATCATATTATTTAATTATTATTGATCTATAATTAATCTAGAAGTAATTTAGAGATCAAAAGTATGACTAATTAAATATGGGCTCTTGTATTTATATAGTGTGGGCTAATGCTTATTTGGAATGTGCTAGGCTTGAATGGAAAGTCCATGGATACTCCATGGAGCTTTAACCCATGGATCTCATGGAAATGAAAAGACATGGGTATTAGGGTTTACATGAATGTAACCCTAATCCACCACACTATATAAAGGAGGCTTTGGTTCTTGAAATCACACGAGTTGTGGTGAGTAAAGTAAGAGGGCCGATTTCAAGAAGGTGATTACTATTCTCTCAAAGTTCCAAGTTTGTGGTGATTTGTGATTTCCATTTGAGGCATCCACACTATTGGTGCTAGGCTCTAAAACTCCAAGCAATCAACTACAACTACAAGGTAAGTAATTCTACTAGCTTTATTTGATTCAAGTTCCCCATGCCATGCTAGATAAGATAAGAACCTTGGAAAAATAATTATTTGCATGTATCATAGTCAAACATAGATCCAAGGTTTCTAGGGTTGCATGTACACCATAGGAGTGTTAGAATTCTCAAAAACCCATCAGTGGTATCAGAGCCAGGTTTGTTTATTTGATAGTTGATGCAAAAAAAAAAAAAAAAACTTGAAAATCGAAGTTTTGTTAAAAAGCTCGTATCAAAATTTCAAGTTTTGTATATGTTTTTACG
This sequence comes from Lactuca virosa, assembly GCF_052849685.1. NCBI lineage: Eukaryota > Viridiplantae > Streptophyta > Magnoliopsida > Asterales > Asteraceae > Lactuca > Lactuca virosa. Next base: position 188,138,951 of record NC_136428.1, on the reverse strand, counting down.
ATTCTTGAAATTTTTGATATGAACATTCATAAACATATGAGTTTAGAAGATCATAGAAATTATGTGCTAATAATTGATTAGATTAATTCTTGATCTTTATGTGTTTTAATGGAGTCCATAACTAGTTCTTAAGTTATGGATAACCAAAAGTCACATTTATAAATAACCATTAAAAGAACACATAGGTTACAAAAAAAAATGAAGAGTCTTCATTTTTAATAACCATTAACTCATAAGTTATGAGAAATGAAAAGTTTTGAAAGTTTACAAAACTTGCCCTCAAGTTTTGGAACATGTAAAGTCATATTAAAAACTTTAGTTCCAATCCCTAGAATTTTAAAAGTTAAAATTCAACCCTTATACTTTATAATATTATAAGTTTAATAATATTTATATATGTATAAGATCAAGTCATCTTACCGCTAGTACGCCTCATTCACGAAGCCGGTCTATAAGGGGGGTATAAGGTTGTTGCCTATAAAATGGCAACTTAATGGGTGTCCACTCTCACCCACCGCTTCCTTGATCGGTGGAGGGTCGTTAGCCGAACGGGTAGGACAAGGACTTATAAATTCTCATTAAAAGTATAATGATAATACTAAAGTAACTAAACTTTATTGAATTCCCAATCTTAGTTATTTTAGGAAATTGTGAATAAGGTGCTAATCCATGAAATTACACTTTACACTTTGTTTAAGTCGTTAGTGGAGCGTGTGTGGTTAACCGGCACACTAACTTGAACTTAACAAGGTAGGTAAAGGGAGACTTAATGTTTATCATAGTATCGATGGAGCGTGTGTGGTTAACCGGCACATCGATTGAGGGGTAATACATTAAGGGAACCAAGTAATTTGCATGGTTACTTCACACCTTGTTTTGTGATCCTCGGCATCCCAGTCACAAAACATGAAGGGCACACTCGAGATTGAAACATGCCATTGAAGAAAGTTCAATGAATCTCAAAGAATCTAGGAGTTTCTAAACCAATTAAAACCTAATTAAATATTTCGTTTTTCATGGTGGAAATTGGTGAATCGTCATTCACCTACCTTCAAATATCTTATAGCTTAGATTACGGCATCCCTCTTCTAAGTTATAAAATATTGTGTTGGGTCCTAGCCTTAATATTACATTTGGGTGTTTTGTTAAGGACTATCTCTATATCTAATCTAATCTATTCCCTCTTCTTTTCAGATGTCTTCCAATAACAATGCTTCTGGCTCAAACCCTACTAGCTCCTTCTCTCTCATGAATCTTTGTGGGAGAGTCATCTTTGATGGGTCCAACTTTACAGATTGGATCAGAAACATCAGGATGGTCACTCGGTATGAGAACAAAGAATATATTCTCGACAAGGAGCTGAAGGTACCCGATCCAACTGCTACTCCTGAAGAGCTTGCTGAATATGAGGTACATGAAAGAGATGTTACAAAAGTGGCATGCATCATGATGGCCACCATGACAGCCGAGCTCCAAAAGTCCTATGAGGACTATTATCCTTTTGAGATGCACCAGGACTTGATGGACCGCTACCATCAAAGTGCTCGTCAAGAGCGATATGAAATAATCTCCTCCATGATAACAACCCGAATGAAGGATGGTGAACCCATCACGGGCCACATGCAGAAAATGCAAAGGTATGTGGACCGTTTACTGAAGCTGAATGTGATCTTCCCTGAGGAGTTAGCAATAGACATCATTTTGCACTCCTTGCCATCGTGTTATGATCAATTCCGCATGACATATCACATGAACAAGGAAGAAGTCACCCTCAGCAAACTTCAGGGACTCTTGAAGACCGCCGAAAGTGGTCTAAAGGGTAAGTCGGTTGTTACTACTCCTACTCCTACTCCAACTGCGGCTAATGTCTTGGCAATCGGGCATGGCAAAGGGAAGAAGAGAAAGAACCCTTCTAAGGGTACCAAGGGTAAGACCCTTGAGGGCTCCTCTTCAAGCAAAACCAAGAACGGTTTTGTCACTCCTTCTGCTAACCCTAATGAGGCTGAATGCTTCTATTGCCATGAAAAGTCGCACTGGAAGCGAAACTGCCCAAAGTACCAGCAAGATTTGAAGGATGGGAAAGTAAAACCCAACCATGCAGGTATATACACTATATTGTCTAATAACTCACCTCATTCTAAGTCTTGGGTCCTTGATACAGGTTGTGGTATTCACATATGTTGTGATTTGCAGGGACTAAAAAGAAGTGAGAATGTGGAGCAGGGAAAGATAAACTTGATCATGGGAAACAGGAAAGCTTCACCTGTCACCAAGATAGGAGTTTATTCCTTAGTGCTAAATAGTGGGTTTACATTAGATTTGAATAAATGTTATTATTCGCCAGAAATGGCAAGAAATGTTATTTCCTTTCATGCATTGTATAAACAAGGTTTTACCTTTTATTTTGATAATAATAATGGTAGTATTGATACTTTCTTTAATAATGTTCTTTATTTTAAAGCATTACCTTGTGATGGCGTGTATGAAACTGTATCTGTTGTAGATAATCTAGGAAATAATGTATTATGTATTAACTCTTCCACTAGCTTAGATAAAGCATCCTTATGGCATTGTCGTCTTGGACATGTAAGAAAGAAACGCATAGGCCGACTCCAAAAGGATGGAGTCTTGGAGTCATTTGACCTAAAGTCAGATGATAGTTGTGAATCTTGTTTGCTTGGTAAAATGACAAAGTCACCTTTTACTGGCACTTGTGCTAGGGGTGAAGGTTTGTTGGACCTCATACACACGGATGTGTGTGGACCCTTCAGAACCACCACAAGAGATGCTAATCGGTTCTATGTGACTTTTGCTGATGATTTTAGTAGATATGGATATGTCTACCTAATCAAGCATAAGTCAGAAACCTTTGAGAAATTCAAAGAGTTTAAGCAAGAAGTGGAGAATCAGTTGGGCAGGAACATTAAGATGCTTCAATCCGATCGTGGTGGTGAGTATCTTAGTATTGAGTTCCTTGACTATCTTAAGGAATGTGGGATTGTCTCACAATTGACACCTCCTAGGACACCACAGTTGAATGGTGTAGCTGAGAGGCGCAATCGGACCTTGTTGGACATGGTTCGTTCCATGATGAGTCGAGCTTCGCTACCAATCTCATTTTGGGGGTATGCCTTAGAGACTGCCGCCCATATCCTTAATCTAGTCCCTACAAAGAAGGTTGCCAAAACACCTCACGAGGCGTGGACTGGAAAATTTCCCAATCTAGACCACATCAAGATTTGGGGTTGCGAGGCTTTCGTGAGACGCGAGACTCACGATAAGCTCGAACCCCGAAGCGAAAGGTGTATTTTCATCGGCTACCCACAGAAATCGTTTGGTTACATCTTCTACAGACCCAGTGATCATGTGGTCTTTGTAGCAAGAACATGATTCTTTCGAGAGAGAGAAATCATGAGCCAAGGAGACAGTGGGAGGCAAATTGACCTTGAGGAAATTCAAGAGTCAAGTGGTGAAGGAACCTCAAACCCTAGCCCTCAACCTGAGGAGGAAACTCCTGTTGAGCCGACTGAAGAATCTATACCTCTGAGGCGTTCCACCAGAGTTAGGAATGCACCAGAGCATTATTATGGTTTTCATATTACTGCAGAAGTGAGACACTTATTAGTGATAACACACTGGTAAATCTGGATGAGCCTAACAGCTACACGGAAGCCATGGCAGGCCCTGAAGCTGCTAAATGGAAAGAGGCTATGGATAGCGAGATACAGTCCATGTATGACAATCAAGTTTGGAACTTGGTTGACAATGTACCTGATCGTAAGATAGTTGGGTGCAAATGGATCTTCAAGAAGAAGACCGACATGGATGGTAATGTACACACTTATAAGGCACGACTGGTTGCAAAGGGTTATTCTCAAACTCCGGGAGTTGATTATGATGAGACCTTTTCACCAGTGGCCAAGATTAAGTCTATTAGGGTTCTGTTAGCCATTGCTGCATTTCATGATTATGAAATATGGCAAATGGATGTCAAAACCGCTTTCCTTAATGGAAAGTTGGCTGAAGATGTTTACATGGTTCAGCCAGAGGATTTTGTCGGTACAGAGTACCCCAGTAGAGTGTGTAAGCTCGAGAAATCCATTTATGGATTAAAAACAGGCACCTCGCAGATGGAATCTTTGCTTTGATGAGAAAGTCAAAGAATTTGGCTTTTCAAGGAGTGAAGATGAATCTTGTGTCTATATCAAGGCTAGTGGGAGTATAGTCAGCTTTTTGGTACTGTATGTGGATGACATACTACTCATAGGAAATGACATCCCAACCCTGCAGGAAGTAAAGTCCTGGCTTGGGAAGTGTTTCGCTATGAAGGACCTTGGAGAAGCTGCCTATATCCTAGGGATAAGGATTTTGAGAAACAGGAGTAAAAGACGAATTGGACTTAGTCAAAGCACCTATGTGGACAAAGTGTTGAAAAGGTTCAACATGCATAACTCCAAGAAAGGAGAGTTACCCATCCAGAGTAACGCCAGATTGAGTAAGACACAAAGCCCCAGTACTGAGGCTGAGATAGCAGAAATGAGTCGAATACCTTATGTTTCAGCTGTAGGATCGATCATGTATGCTATGACGTGTACTCGACCTGATGTAGCCTTTGCTTTGAGCATGGTTAGCAGGTATCAGGGGAACCCTGGCAAGGCACACTGGACTGCGGTAAAGAATATCCTCAAGTACCTACGGAGGACTAAGGACTGGGTCCTTACCGTCGGTGGCAGTGAGGACTTGAGAGTTGTAGGGTACAGTGATGCTAGCTTTCAGACGGACATGGATAATTTCCGCTCTCAGTCGGGATGGGTATTTACTCTAAACGGAGGGGCAATTACTTGGAAAAGTTCCAAGCAGGGGACAGTGGCTGATTCCACTTGTGAATCAGAGTATATAGCAGCAAGCGAGGCAGCAAAGGAGGCTATATGGCTAAAGAACTTCATCAGAGACCTTGGAGTTGTACCAACTATAAAGGAGCCAATGGAGATTTTCTGTGACAGAAATAGTGCGGTTGCCTTAGCCAAGGAACAAAGAGATTATGGGAGATCCAGACACATTGACAGAAAATATCACTTCATCAGACATCGAATACAAGAAGGAATCCTCGTGGCAAAGAGGGTATCATCGGATGAGAACCCAGCAGATCCCCTCACGAAGGGACTGACTCGGGCTAAGCATCTCCAGCATGCTCGGAGCATAGGGCTGAAGGATGATATTAGTTTTAGTAGTTAGATAATCTTGAAATTTGTAAAATGTAATTGACATTTGATGATAAATAAAAGCTGTTATTTATGAGTAAAGTGTTGCTATCTCTTGTCAATCGTTTACTATTATTTCTTTTTGCATGTTTTGACTTCAAGAATAATTATGTTATGGTTTATATCATATTATTCAAACTCTCCACAGTCGGTCATATGTTGGAAGTAGATATGAATCAAGACTGTCATGGGTTGGCTTGTAGAGGTCTAAGATGTTAGACAAAGCGGGGCTACATCACTCATGAGTGCTCATAAGTTCTGAGTATTGGATTCAACCCACACTCACTTGTATCACTTCATGGAATTTATCTCGAGTGATCGTGAGACGGTAATATCATATAAGTCTTCAAACCTAGAGATATGATTTGTTGCCTATGAGTTGGTTATGCATTGATTGCACGAAAACGCATTGGTAACTCGATGTTATAAACCGTGCTTTTGTGTGTAATTCAACAAGTAGTAGAGCAAACATATGAGTCGAAGTTTATATGTTCCTTATAGGATTAGAAGCGATATCTGGGCCCCTCGATGATTTTGTTTTGACCTATGTACCGGGCCCGGTCAGAACTAAATTGATGTGTTCAGTTAAGTTCTATGTCAAACAAATCGGAAATCGGGAAACAAATGCTGGACAATAAGCAAGACCATGTTCCATGTATTTGTCCAGCTGATATCTAGAACCGAGGATTATATGACCACTTATCTAAAATGGCGCTTCATAGTTCAACAGAGTATAAAGAGCTACGATTGCTGATCGGTTCCTGAAGTCATACTTGCAAGTATAGTTATTAGACTTATCCAAGTGGGAGACTGTTGGATATAGTGTCTAAGTCCATAACTATATTTGGTATGTACTTGACCCGACCCGGCATGGTCCATTTGGGTTGCACTTCACCCGAACAATTTATGGATAATCGTTTGAGAATAGTATAAGTTATGATTTATTAATATATTATAAGTCCTAATATATTAATATAAAATCATATTATTTAATTAGTATTGATCTATAATTAATCTAGAATTAATTTAGAGATCAAAAGTATGACTAATTAATATGGGCTCTTGTATTTATATAGTGTGGGCTAATGCTTATTTGGAATGGGCTAGGCTTGCAAGGAAAGTCCATGGATACTCCATGGAGCTTTAACCCATGGATCTCATGGAAATGAAAAGACATGGGTATTAGGGTTTACATGAATGTAACCCTAATCCACCACACTATATAAAGGAGGCTTTGGTTCTTGAAATCACACGAGTTGTGGTGAGTAAAGTAAGAGGGCCGATTTCAAGAAGGTGATTACTATTCTCTCAAAGTTCCAAGTTTGTGGTGATTTGTGATTTCCATTTGAGGCATCTACACTATTGGTGCTAGGCTCTAAAACTCCAAGCAATCAACTACAACTACAAGGTAAGTAATTCTACTACCTTATTTGATTCAAGTTCCCCATGCCATGCTAGATAGGATAAGAACCTTGGAAAAATAATTATTTGCATGTATCATAGTCAAACATAGATCCAAGGTTTCTAGGGTTGCATGTACACCATAGGAGTGTTAGAATTCTCAAAAACCCATCAGTGGTATCAGAGCCAGGTTTGTTTATTTGATAGTTGATGCAAAAAAAAAAAAAAAAAAAAAAAACTTGAAAATCGAAGTTTTGTTCAAAAGCTCGTATCAAAATTTCAAATTTTGTATATGTTTTTACGATTCTTGAAATTTTTGATATGAACATTCATAAACGTATGAGTTTAGAAGATCATAGAAATTATGTGCTAATAATTGATTAGATTAATTCTTGATCTTTATGTGTTTTAATGGAGTCTATAACTAGTTCTTAAGTTATGGATAACCAAAAGTCACATTTATAAATAACCATTAAAAGAACACATAGGTTACAAAAAAAAATGAAGAGTCTTCATTTTTAATAACCATTAACTCATAAGTTATGAGAAATGAAAAGTTTTGAAAGCGTACAAAACTTGCCCTCAAGTTTTGGAACATGTAAAGTCATATTAAAAACTTTAGTTCCAATCCCTAGAATTTTAAAAGTTAAAATTCAACCCTTATACTTTATAATATTATAAGTTTAATAATATTTATATATGTATAAGATCAAGTCGTCTTACCGCTAGTACGCCTCATTCACGAAGCCGGTCTATAAGGGGGGTATAAGGTTGTTGCCTATAAAATGGCAACTTAATGGGTGTCCACTCTCACCCACCGCTTCCTTGATCGGTGGAGGGTCGTTAGCCGAACGGGTAGGACAAGGACTTATAAATTCTCATTAAAAGTATAATGATAATACTAAAGTAACTAAACTTTATTGAATTCCCAATCTTAGTTCTTTTAGGAAAATGTGAATAAGGTGCTAATCCATGAAATTACACTTTACACTTTGTTTAAGTCGTTAGTGGAGCGTGTGTGGTTAACCGGCACACTAACTTGAACTTAACAAGGTAGGTAAAGGGACACTTAATGTTTATCATAGTATCGATAGAGCGTGTGTGGTTAACTGGCACATCGATTGAGGGGTAATACATTAAGGGTAGCAAGTAATTTGCATGGTTACTTCACACCTTGTTTTGTGATCCTCGGCATCCCAGTCACAAAACTTGAAGGGCACACTCGAGATTGAAACATGCCATTGAAGAAAGTTCAATGAATCTCAAAGAATCTAGGAGTTTCTAAACTAATTAAAACCTAATTAAATATTTTGTTTTTCATGGTGGAAATTGGTGAATCGTCATTCACCTACCTGCAAATATCTTATAGCTTAGATTACGGCATCCCTCTTCTAAGTTATAAAATATTGTGTTGGGTCCTAGCCTTAATATTACATTTGGGTGTTTTGTTAAGGACTATCTCTATATCTAATCTAATCTATTCCCTCTTCTTTTCAGATGTCTTCCAATAACAATGCTTCTGGCTCAAACCCTACTAGCTCCTTCTCTCTCATGAATCTTTGTGGGAGAGTCATCTTTGATGGGTCCAACTTTACAGATTGGATCAGAAACATCAGGATGGTCACTCGGTATGAGAACAAAGAATATATTCTCGACAAGGAGCTGAAGGTACCCGAGCCAACTGCTACTCCTGAAGAGCTTGCTGAATATGAGGTACATGAAAGAGATGCTACAAAAGTGGCATGCATTATGATGGCCACCATGACAGCCGAGCTCCAAAAGTCCTATGAGGACTATTATCCTTTTGAGATGCACCAGGACTTGATGGACCGCTACCATCAAAGTGCTCGTCAAGAGCGATATGAAATAATCTCCTCCATGATAACAACCCGAATGAAGGATGGTGAACCCATCACGGGCCACATGCAGAAAATGCAAAGGTATGTGGACCGTTTACTGAAGCTGAATGTGAACTTCCCTGAGGAGTTAGCAATAGACATCATTTTGCACTTCTTGCCATCGTGTTATGATCAATTCCGCATGACATATCACATGAACAAGGAAGAAGTCACCCTCAACAAACTTCAAGGACTCTTGAAGACCGCCGAAAGTGGTCTAAAGGGTAAGTCGGTTGTTACTACTCCTACTCCTACTCCAACTGCGGCCAATGTCTTGGCAATCGGGCATGGCAAAGGGAAGAAGAGAAAGAAACCTTCTAAGGGTACCAAGGGTAAGACCCTTGAAGGCTCCTCTTCAAGCAAAACCAAGAAAGGTTTTGTCACTCCTTCTGCTAACCCTAATGAGGCTGAATGCTTCTATTGCCATGAAAAGTCGCACTGGAAGCGAAACTGCCCAAAGTACCAGCAAGATTTGAAGGATGGGAAAGTAAAACCCAACCATGCAGGTATATACACTATATTGTCTAATAACTCACCTCATTCTAAGTCTTGGGTCCTTGATACAGGTTGTGGTATTCACATATGTTGTGATTTGCAGGGACTAAAAAGAAGTGAGAATGTGGAGCAGGGAAAGATAAACTTGATCATGGGAAACAGGAAAGCTTCACCTGTCACCAAGATAGGAGTTTATTCCTTAGTGCTAAATAGTGGGTTTACATTAGATTTGAATAAATGTTATTATTCGCCAGAAATGGCAAGAAATGTTATTTCCTTTCATGCATTGTATAAACAAGGTTTTACCTTTTATTTTGATAATAATAATGGTAGTATTGATGCTTTCTTTAATAATGTTCTTTATTTTAAAGAATTTTTCATGAATAGCCATTTCCCCTTCTTCTGAGAAGATATCGATTGCTGGGCTCGCTTAAGAGTAACTCTTGGAGGCGATTGAGTTGGTTCAGTTTCAAATTGATCAACGATTGTTGTGGTTCTGACTGGAGGATTGTTATCAAGCTGATCGGATTGTGATGTATTGGCTGGGACAGATTGAGAAGACTCGGTTGCCTTTGGATCTTTGATTGTGGTCTTGAACTTGTCACCAAATTCTGCAATAAGCTTGTTCTTCAAGTTGTAGTATCCAGCCGTCAGGGCTCCAAGGTTGACTTGAAGAGTATAGATTTTTTTTTTGACTTTAATACGTTTTCTTCTTCAAGCTCGGAAACTCGAACATCGAGGTTTCCAATCAAAACATCTTTTTCAATGATTTTCCGGTTATGTAGCCCAATCTCTGCTCCAAGATCAGCAATCAGTGGGTCCGCTTGATGAAGTATTGAATCTAGTAATGAAATCAAAATCAGAGTATAGAGAATTGAGAACACAGAATGTAAATAAGATCTTGTTTCAGCTCGTATTATGCTTCACGGTTACAGAGAGAAAATAGACAAGACAAACTCCAAAACTCTTATCTAACTCTAAGTAACATTCCCTATTTATAGGAAAACAGTAAAGCTTACAAAAAATTTGAAAGGACTAAATCTCATAGTTTCGACATAAAATGCCTTTGCACAATACAATTACATTTCGACACCTTACAATACTACTTCGACCCTTACAATCTCCCCCTTTGTAAGGAGTGTCGAAATCAGTTGATCAAATCTTGAGCAGCCATATGTAGTGTTCTTCGAATTTCAGCATACCAATTCATCACCTTCTTTAGTTCAGCCTTATCTCCATCGTTATTCATCTTATAACTATTCATACACACAATTAAGTTTGTATAATGAGCAGTTGTATATCTTTCAATTTCACTTGGTTGGAAAAAGAACATGGATGATTTTCCCTTCTTACTCTTCCCAACAAAAACTATGCCAAATGGCTTTAAACATATTTCACCATCTACATACTTCTTCAACTGAGCTTCACTCAATGTCTTGGTTTGAGGAACAGTAACTTCTTTTTCCATTGTTGCAGCCAACTCAACGTTTGTCATAGCTAGACAATCATAGTAATTGTCTATGAAAAGTTTTATATGACCTAGACCCAATTTTAACACATCCTTGCTTGTGTTTTGGAGTTTATAAGCATCCAAATCCTTGAGTTTATATGCAACTTGAATCAAATCATTCAAGTTCATCAAAGGAAAATCAGCAATGGAAAATTTGAAAGGTACTTTATTTTCCCTCACAACGTGATATCGAAAATTATGAAGCATATTTTCAAACATTTCACCTTTCGTAATACCAAGTACTTGAACAATTTTCACCAGTGACCAAACCACTTCTTGTCCCTTTCGCAACACTGCATGGAACCTCAACTTCATATGAGAGAAATCATCCTTGTTCTTGAATTTAGTCACAACCTTATATTGAGCAGTAAGAAACATCATCTCATTGATGGGAAAATTAAGCTGATTCATATCAGAGTTCTCAATTGCATAACTCTTTCTTGGCTTTTTCTCGAATTCATACATTTCATTGTATGCAACTCTGTCTTCAATATTTTCATAACTGTGCAATTTCGTTGGATCACCTTTGTTTATTGTAGGTGGATCATTTTCACGAAGCATCAAAATACTCTGAATATGACACTGCTTCTACAACTCTGCTTCAATCTCAGCCTTTCTTTCTTCTTTCGTCTTTTCAACAAGAATTGTTTTCCCTTTGTCTGAAGTTTTTGTTGTTTCCTTAGGTTTTGAACTACTCCCCCCTTCACCAGTTGACCCAATTACAATGCCTTTTGTGATTGGCCTTGTAGTAACAACAGTTGATGTTACAAGATCAGCTTTTGAAATTATTGGTTTTGAACTAGGAATGTGAGTTGTAAAAACTTTGCCAACTACTTTCACTTCTTCACTTGTAATACCGGATGCACCTTCTCCTTTACCAACATTCACCTTTTCTCCCCCTTGCACCCCTGTAATAACAGGTGGGGCATTCGTTGGTAAGAAAGTGTCAAACTGAGACAATGGAGCCAACATCTTTTGAATTACAGCTTCAAAATAACGAAACTTCTAATCAATAAACCGAGTAAAAATTGATGATGAACCAGGTTTCGAAACAATGCCCTTCAATTCTTCAAGCAGAGAAGTAACTTGTCCAAAACTTGTAACAGCAACAGTTGCTTTCTCATCAAACTTATGATCAAAAGATTGATGAGTTTTAACAAACGTAGTAACAGCATCCACTATAATATCAACTTTCTCAAGAAGAGAAGAGTATTTGTTATCCATCTCACGATGCTCTTTGGATACATCAACCTTCAGTTCTTCAAGCTTGTGATTAACATTCTCACGAACCGTCTTAACATCTTGAACAAAAAGAGCATGACGTTCCTTTGCAATCCATTTCAAATCCTTTAGCTCATCATTAAAAGTCGAAGATGCAGATTTGACTCGTAACTCGTTATTTTTATCCATGGAATCAAGCTTTTCGAAAAGACGAGATTCAGATTCATTTATCAACTTCTCCACTTTCTTTAACAACCGAACTTCTTGAGCTTTAAGCATCACATCAACTTCAATACTTGAAACATAATTCTTACCCCTGCATCTGCTTGGAGTTGAAGTATTGAATTAAGCTTTTTGTTTAGAATCTTGAACTGCTTCCCGGACATCAGCATATGATCTGGGATATCTTCTTCTTCTGGATCAAATTCCAAATCAGCAAATGATCCTCCAAACCCTCCATCATCAGTATCATCATCGTTAAGAGGTTTAGGTGGGTCAGTGGATTGGGATGAAAAGAGAGAAGTAATGGGATGATCGATGACCATATCAAAAGTAGGAGAATGAGTTGTTGTGGAAATAATGGTGATTATTGGTGGTAACGAAGTATTGGTTTGAGTAGTGAAAGGTTCAAGAATACCTTGAGAAGCAACAAGATGTTCATTGTTCGAAACTCCTTCACCCATATTGACATTCACATCCGTATTAAATACGTGTGTGGAAATGCCTACGATTCGAACCTCCTCATAAAACGATTCAGTTAACGAAACCTCGGGTGGTATGGCCGAAGTCTGCATAGGAATCGACACTTGTGTTGATTCACCAAAAATAGTAGATGTGTCTACTATCGAAGTTTCCACAGAGCTACTTACAATTCCTATCATTTCGAAAGTTGACATGGCAGGTGAGTTTTGTTGAGGTGAAGGATTACCTATTGGAGAATCAGGAACAATTTATTCGTCTTCATCATCCTGAAGAATCAACTTTCGCTTCTTTGGCTTCTTGGTCTTGCTAGAGATATGCTTTGCAACATCCTCAGCCATGCACTTCTTCGATGATGGTGACACTGGCATAGGAAGTTCACGAAGAACAACGCCTTTCCGAGTGACATGGGGCTTACGAACCATTGATGGTGAGAAACCAGATGACCTCTCAGGAGATTTTCTGGATCTATAAGACATCTTTTTGATACGCTTTAACACACCATACTTTGTGGGAATAAGCTGCTTGGTAGAATCAGGTTGTGCAGTTTCCTAAGATTTCACAGACTTCTTCGAAACTTTCACCACCTCTGCAGGCTGTTTCTTTGGTGACATAGAAACAATTGTTTCTTTATCATTTTTCTCAGGAGTTAAGACAGTCTTTGACTTCTGAGATTTCTTCGAAGAGCCTTCATCATGTTTTGACAACAAAATACCAATTCCATCATTTGTGTTGATGGAAAGTAAATAAGCCTACAACACAGGATTCGAAGGATCAACCTTCTTGAGCATCCCATCAGGAATCCTAGCAACTGTTGGAAAAACATTCATATCATCTTCAGTCGTCTTGGGAAAGTGATACTTCAAGAATTCAACTTTAGGTTCATCAGCAGGCAGCAAAATACTTTCCTTTTCATAGGCAAATTGAGGAATGAGACTCCAATACCTTGCACATGAAATCCCATGAACCACATTCGTATTGTCAATGCTCTTCAAAAATTCTTTCCACAGCTGAGTTGCATAGTCAACAGGTATATCATAATAAATACCTGCGACCATAGCATACACCTCCATACGCACTTTATTTAAACGAACACTTCGACCGGTAAGACATTGAAGGTAAATCCCAAAAATAAAATTCCACTAACTTGGAAGACACGACTTCTTGAATTCACTGATCTTTGAGAGAGTAGGTTGATAACCCATCTCATTGAACATGTGTAACACCTGTTCATTAGTGACTTTGTACAAAGGTGGATAATTAGGGATTTGAAGAATTTTGACAAATAACTTCTTGGTTAGACGAAATTTCTTCTCATTGATTAAACTGAAAGTCACAGTATCCATCGTCTTGCTGTAGGATGCAGTAGAACCCGCCATTGATAACCAGGACATTGGTACTGCAAATGCACTGAACATTGCAGTCGATAAAACAAAATGTTTTAAAGCCGCAATGAGCATCTTGAGTTCTTCAGGGTACACAGAAAGATCACCGTCAACATGGTAATTTGTACTCTGGATCTTCATGATGGGTTGTTGAGAAGATGCATCGTCAGTTGTGTTTGATTGAAGAGCGTCCATGATTAGGGTTTTCTTTGAGAATGATGAAGAATCAAGAAAGAAATAGAGCACATATTGTTTGGAGATTTTATAGAACGAGTAAACTTGGAATGATGATCCAATTGCCCTTTATATATGTATCCCCTTTTGAATTTCAAATGGTTATCATAAAAGATCTTGACATGTGGCCCTTGATAGTTGCACCAGTAACCATCATATACTCCATGTCAGAAAAAGTATAGTACACGATCTCCGAGAAATAAGCATAGTAACCAAACCATCACATCAAAAGTCTCTTTGTGAGTACGACTGGATAAGGACAATACCTTCGGAATAGAGATGGGCTCTTTCGTTTTAGGGTTTGAAAACGAAGTCATATGCCAGACTGTCGAAATCATCAGCCTGTGTTGGTAATACTCAGAACCTCAAGGATTTCGTGTGTGAAGTGTGTCAAAGAAAAAGATAAGAATCAAGAAAATAAAATATTGGTTCTGTTATGTTAAAAAAATTATTTCGAAATAAAGGCAGATAAATCCAGGGCAAAGATTACTTTGCTATTCATCAAGAGAGATGACTAGCAGCTTGTGTGTTTTCCCGTGAATTACAATCGAATACTTGTAGAGAAGTATCGAAGGGCCTCTTTTTAACAAGCTTCTTAGGTGGTTTGTGATTTCGTTACATATCAGCACTTAACATAAATGTGAGTAATAGTAACAGAAATTACTTGTATGACCAGTGTAGCCAGTGAAAAGTAAGCTTTGGAAGAATTATATGAAGTGACATAGAATTCAAATAAAACTCACACGGAAATCATATTCAAGAAAAAAAATGTTTGTTGGATCATGTTGGGTAACAAACATTGTGGGATTCGAACATTTGATCAAGATCACTCAAAAGAATTGAATATGATTTGGAGTTTCGAAAGTTGGTACTGAAACAAATGTTTCGTTAAATCTGGAACAAAGTTCCCCGTCAATTCCTTAATTGAGTTGGACATTTTGGGTTTCACTTTCATCACGGTCTCATGATGTTAGATCAATAACACAGAAGTTTGATATGTCTAAATCCTGATTGGTTTGACCAGAGATCTCTTGGACATATGTCATTGTGTGTGAAAGTGTAAGAACTTTGTGATTAAAAAGATTGGTTAAAGAATTTCGAAAGTACCACTGGTTTTTGATGGACTCAGCAGATTACTCTAAACTCATTTGCGTAGAGTATGGTAGCTCATGGACTAATGTGAATATAGCCTAATTGGGAAAAAAATTTTGTGATGAAAATTTTATTAAGGCTTCAATAACACACATTGAGTCAGAAAAGGCTTGGGTCGACATGCTGCAACATGCTTCTAGGGACAACCTAACTAGTACATAAGATGTCGAAAATGTACCTTCCCTTGAAACAACAAGCCTGTTACCTCATAACACTTGTTCACCCTCTTCTTCATGTTCTCAGATTTTCTACAAGACAAATCAAACAAAAAGAAAATATTTTTGGATTTTTGATTTTAGGAACAATAACAAAAATAAGAAAATCTTTTTGGAATTTTTGGAATTTTTCAAAAACAAAACAAAACAAAAATATTTTTGGTGTTTTTGATTTTTCGAAAAGAAAACAACTTAACAATTTAACAAAAATTTTGTACCATACTATCGAAAATTTATCTACAAAGCGAATTTCACTTAATGTCGAAATCGAAGTGTGTCGAAGCGATGAACGTGAACAGTAACCACTGAACACTTAACGAGATTCTTTTGAAGATCATTCAGCACCTCTGATTCGACATTTTTGCAATTTGACTCTTTTCATTCTTTTGAAATTGTTCCAGGAACATAATTTCCTTCTATCATTCCAAGTCCCCCCAAAATTCTCACAAATGATTTTTCATCTAATGGTTTTGTGAAAATATCATCCAATTGATCAGTTGTTTTCATAAAGTGAACTTCAATGTTTCCATATTCCACATGATCTTTTATAAAATGATAACGAAGAGCAATATGCTTGGTTTTCGAATGTTGCACAGGGTTGTTACAAATGCGTATTGCACTTTGTGAATCACAATACAACGGAATTTTCTTCATGTTGATTGCATAATCACGCAGTTGACTTTGAATCTATATGATTTGAGAAGTGCAAGCTGCAGCAGCAACATACTCAGCTTCTGCTGTGGAAATCAAAACACATGTTTGCTTTTTCGACTGCCAGCTTACTAACTTCCCATCCAGAAGTTGACATCCCCCACTTGTGCTTTTTCTATCAAGATTGCAACCTCCTAAATCAGGATCTGAAAAAGCTTGTATGAAGAATCTAGTTTTCGAAGGATACCACAATCCTAACGAAATTGGTCCTTTGAGATAACGAAAAATATTCTTGACTGTAGTGAGATGTGGTTCTCGAGGATTTGACTGATACCTAACACAATTACAAATAGAAAACATAATATCAGGTCGACTTGCTGTTAGATAAACTAACGAACCTATCGTGCTTCTGTATAGAGTTAAATCAATAGCAGGTTTATCTAACGAAGGTGTAAGCCTTGTTCCAGTCGCCATTGGTACTCGTAATTTCGTGCTATTCGTCAATCCAAATTTTTCAAGCAGATTCTTGGTATATTTTTCTTGATTGATAAAAATTCCTTCTCTGTTTTGATGAATATATAAACCAAGAAAATTGTTTATTTTTCCCATCATACTCCTCTCAAATTTGCTTTTCATCAGATTTTCGAATTCATTAGACAAAGTAGGGTCAGTAGAGCCAAAACTAATATCATCAACATAAATTTGAACAAGCATTAGAAGATCCCCAACTTTCTTTTGAAAGAGAGTGAGATCAATTGATCCTTGTTTAAATTTCGATTGTTTTAAGAAATAAGTTAAAGTTCCATACCATGCTCTCGGTGCTTGTTTTTAATTTTGATTTTTTTAAGAAAGAAGTTAAAATATAGCAATGATTAGGATATTCTTCATTTACAAAACCTGGAGGTTGTTCTACATACACTGTCTCTTCGAGTTCTCCATTCAAAAATGCACATTTCACATCCATTTGATAAACATCCAAATATTTATGAGCTTCATAGGCCAAAAATATTCGAACTGCCTCGAGTCTTGCGATAGGGGCGAAGGTTTCTTCATAGTCTATTCCTTCTTGTTGCGAATAACCTTTTACTACAAGTCTAGCTTTATTTCGAAAAATATTACCATCTTTGTCTGTTTTATTTTTGAAAATCCATTTCAACCCAACTATCGAAACGTCTTTTGGCTTAGGAATTAATATCCAAACCTTGTTTCTTTCGAATTCTGCAAATTCAGATTGCATTGCAACAACCCAATGTGAGTGTTCCATTGCAACCTTAACTGTTTTTGGTTCAATTTTCGAAATGAAAACGTTAAACATGCAAAACTCCTGATGAACATTAAGTACCTCATTCTTTGCACGATGTTGAGCTCTTGTTAACACACCGTCTTGTGGATTACCAAGAACTTGTTCCTTTGGATGATTTATTGTCCATTTATCTAATGGTGGATATGCTGGATAAAAATCCAATGGTGCATCTTCAAACAATTCGACATTTTTCAGATCCTGCAACAGAAACATTGTCATCTGAATCATGAAAATTTTCATTATGATCAATATTCGACATTATTGAATCATTTTGCTCCCCCTCAACATCATTATCCAATCTCCTATACTCCCCCTCGAAATAATGCTCCCCCTAAACCTGAGTTGTCAAATTCAAGTGCTCCCCCTCCACTTGATCATTTAGCATACTTTCGCCAATTCTTTGAGAATTCGATGTTGAACTCAAGTCTAAAGCATCTTGGGTTAATGTCGAATTGTCAGAATGCTTTGAAGCTTCAGGCATGCGATTATCAGTTGCATTAACTTCAACATCAGTAGCCATATCTGGAGTACCAAAGATTAAATCATAATCAAAATCTATCGAATTTGAAATTTCAGACTCAACATTTGATTCATTAATAATTGGTTTGTGATCAAAACATTTTTCGACTTGTTTAACATAATAATCATCAAAGGTTAGATTAAATGTTTCTTCCACTTTGCATGTTCGTTTATTCAAAACTCGATATGCAACTGAATTATGAGAATATCCGAAGAAAATTCCTTCGTCATCTTTGGACTGGAATATCGAAAGAGTATCCTTTATATTCATGATAAAACACCTGCAACCAAAAACATGAAAGAATTTGACATTAGGTTTTCGGTTATTGAGTATTTCATATGGAGTAATGTTGAAACGACGATGAATAAACGATTTGTTTTGAGTAAAACATGCAGTGGAAACAGCTTCAGCCCAAAGATATTGAGGAAGATTCACAAATGTAAGCATTGTTCGTGCTGCTTCACAGAGAGAACAATTTCTTCTCTCAACCAACACCATTCTGCTGAGGTGTATATGGTGAACAAAAATTATGCGAAATCCCTTGATCAACTAAAAACGAATGAAGAAAGTTATTCTTAAATTTAGAACCATTGTCGCTTTTGATTTTTCGAACTTTCTTCTATAAGTTGATCTCAATGTTCTTGATGAAGTCGGTCATTACTTGAGCAACCTCAGATTTTAACCTGAGAAAATAAACCCAAGTAAACCATGAAACATCATCAACAATTACTAAAATGTACCGTTTCTTGTTGAGTGTCTCAACAGTCCATGGTCCACATAAGTCAATGTGAAGTAATTCCAATGGTTCAACAATCTTTGAGTCAATAACCACAGGATGACATTTGCAATGTTGTTTTCTTTGTTCGCAAGCTGCATATAAAGTATCATTATCAAATTTTAACACAGGCAAACCTCGGACAAGATCATCAACTACCAATTTGTTGATATTTCAAAAATTTAAGTGAGAAAGTCTTCGATGCCAAATCCAGCTAACATCAGCTGAAGCTTTCGAGAGTAAACACACTGAGCGTTTTCCAACGATTGGTTTGATATCGAGAGTAAACATGTCTCCATGTCGTTTGGATTTGAGCAAAACTTATTTAGTGTTAACATTTGAAATGATGCTTCCTGCTTCGTTAAACACCACTTGATTGCCAATTCCCACAACAAGTTGTGAAACACTTATCAAGTTATGTTGAAGACCTTCGACATATGCAACTCACTTAAAAGTAAACTTCCCATTCGTGACTTTGCTATATCCTTTCAGCTGACACTTGTGATTGTTTCCGAATTTAACTACTCATGCATTCTCCAAACTCCGATAATCACGTAAATTCTCCTTCTTTCCAGTCATGTGACGAGAGCAACCACTATCAATGTACCATTTATTATTATATTGCTCGTCACACAAAATCTGCAATGAATGAAAGAATTTAGGTACCCAAGGCTATTTGGGTCCTTGGTTATTTGCTTTTAAACCAGAGTGAAATGAAGAACCTAAACCCAATCACGAACTTTTGATTTGAAACTATCAATTAAGTTGACATCATTAGGTAAAGGAGCAGAAACATAAGTTTTCGAAGGTTTAAGATTGTCACTGACATTCGCCTTTTTCTTCTCAGCTTGTTTCTCAACATGTCTATCTTTCGAAATTGATGTCCATGTTTTCACAAAAATATTTGATTCTTTTGAAGATGAACTTCCGTTTGAAGAATCATTCACATATTTCCCATAAGCTTTTCAAATTTGTTGTTGGGAAAAATTTCGAGATTGAAACATCTTTCCATTTCCTTCAAGCCAATGGTCGATATTCTTCACATTTCACGAACCCTTAGTGTATGAAACTTTCGAATTCTGCTTCCCAGAAGGATTTTGAAAATTTGGTTTTTGTGGAGCGAAATCAAGATTTGATTTAGGACGAAAATTTTCAAATTGTCGATTTTTAACACTGTTTTCGACATTTGTGTTTCGAGAAAATCGATTTTGAAAATTCTTTGATTGAGTTGGTAGAGGAGTGTGTTTTAAAATATGATTTTGAGAAAATCTTTGTTGTGAATGAGGAGAAAATCGATTTGTGAAATTTTGATTTTGAAATTTCTGTGATGAATGATTGAAAATTTTCAAAAATGATGTAGTGGCTTAAGTTTTATCTTTCGAAAATGTAGTTTGTGAAATAAATTCAGACAATGATTTATTAAATTGAGCGGGATTTTTCTGATTGCCTGAATGTAACGAAGACTTAGTCTTAACCGATTTGAACTCTGTCTTTTCAGATGTTTTCTTTGTCAATCTGTTTTGTTTCTTTCGAGACTCAACAGTTTGCCACAAAATTTTCTTTCGTGCTTGTCTTTATGAAATTTCATTTTCTTTTGAAAATTTGTCAATTTGATCTTTAAATTCTTTTGAGTTGATTTTGACAACTTGTTCAGCTTTCTCCTCAATTTGTTTTGGAATTTCGTTTGAAACTTTTTGTTTTTCAATCCATTTTCTTTGAGGTTTTTGTCTTTGAAAAGTGTATGTATTCTTTGTGAGATTATTTTCGATAATACTCTGATTTGCAAAAAATCCTTCATCAGATGTTTGTTTGTTATCTTCTTCAACCAATTTGTTAAATTCTGGTTTAATGTTTTCGACATTTCCTTTTGTCACAAACACTTTGTTTGGTAAAACAACATCATCTGAGCATTTGAAGTTCGAATACACCACTTGATTAGATTCGAGATAATGAGCACCCTTTTCAGTCATTACCATGTCTAATTTTTCAGTGTCACCATACACCTAATCAACAACAATTCGTGTAATTGATGTTTCTTTCGAATCTTTACTTGTTGATGGTGGTTTTTTCGAAACTTCATCATCATTTTCATCATCACTTCTATCAGTTTGACTTTCTCTGACACTCACATGATCGAAATAAAAAACTTTCGAAGTTGAGGGTTTGTCAGTGTCAATCTTAACCAACGAATCATTACACTTTTCTTTTCCTTTAGACTTAGAGGCAACATTAACGATAGACAACTGAGAACAATCAACATGCTCAAAATCACTAATTTCGCTAACATTATCAAAATTATCTTTAATATCAGCAAAATTAGATTGAGAATCAGATGTCGAATTCTCAGTTCTTTTCAAAATTTTAATTTGTTCAGTTTTGTTCAAGGTATCATTTACAATACCAACTAATTCATTTGCATCAAGATATTCGTCAATTTTCACAATTCTATAAGCATATCTATCATCAGGAAATTTATCAAATTCTGCAATTGTTTTCTCACAATCATAAGAAATGTTATCAACCTTCTCTCTCTCGTAAGCTAGAAAAGGTAATAACTTCATATGTTGTTCCTTGCTTATATCAGATGAATGATGCAAAGCAGTTAATTTCGCGTAAAGACGTTTCGCAGAATTACAATATATGTTCCTTTGTGCTAACAACAATTTAACTTCACTACTCAATGAATCCATATCACACATTATATTTGTAATCTGTGACTTTAGACTTTCTACTTTTATTTTCTTGACATCTAACTTCTTCTGAACCTCTAGCAACTGAGAAGTTGATTTCTTAGCCTCGTTACTAGCAGAGATAACCAAAGTATCGAAATAAGCAACAGTTTCATCAAAATCAATTAATTCAGAATCATACGCACTTAAAGGAATATTAAAAGATTGAAGAATAGAACGTACCTTTGTTGTCATGGGTTATTTATATCCTCCTTTGGTCATAAAACAATGACCAGTCACAACTTTATCACTTTCTTCCTCAAACTTGGCATACATCGACCCATGCGTAGGATTACACATTTCCTCGTCATCACAACCTGAGGACCAGATTTGGTATGTTCCCTCATCATCATCCTCACCTTTCGCCACAAGAGAGATTCCTTTCGCTTTCGCCCTTACTTCCTCCAAACGTTTGACATAGTATGCTTCGTCTTTCACTAGACATATGGTTTGCACCATGACAGTAGTGACAATCAATCCCAGAGTCTCCTTTTAGCTTTTTTCTCAACTTTCTGCTCTTCAACTTTAACATCACTCTTATCACTCTTCTTTTTCTCTTATCATCCTATTTTTGCCACACATTTTCCTTTTCCCTCACCAATTTTCGACTTTGAACTGAAAGGTTTCTTGAAAAACTTCTTTACCCTATTATTCGAGTAAAATGCAACAACTTCATCGTCCGAATTAACAAAAAATCCTTCATTATCAGAATCTTCCTTTTCAACTGACTCTTTCTCATTTACTTTTGATATCAAAGATAATGGTCCTCCAAGACTCATTTTCGATTCCTCAGCAATTTCATTTACTTCTCCTTCATGAGTTTTTAGCAGATTGTACAAGTCATTAAGCGTCGAAGTATCGAAACTCTGCTGAGTTTTCACCATCAATGTCACATTCCTCTATTCTTTGCACAAACCCATGATGAATGTCAAATTGAACTCCATGGTTGTTCGAGTAATTCCATGGCGATTACATTTGTAGATTAATTCGTTCAACCGATCATAGTAATCTTCTATCGATTCACCAGCCTTCTGTTTGAATTCTTTCAATTCAATCAAACAATGTTTTACAGAATTGATCTTAGTTTTTTCACTTCCTTGAAACTTTTCTTTGAGATTGTTCCAGATGTCTTTTGCAGTTGTACAGCTTCTGACATAGTTGTAAACAATAGGAGGCAATGCACCACGCAATTCTCTCATACATATTTTCTCAAGCTTCTTCATTCTATCAGTTTGATCAATAACACTTGAATTCCCATATGAAGATCCAATTGCTTGACCATTTGGTGGAGGAGTACCATTTCCAGTAATACATGACCAGAGCTCCTCATCCAGCCCGTTCAAGTAGTCTTGCATGCGATCAGCCCATTGATCATAGTATTCAGGGATGAACATAGGAATCTTAGTTGAAGATCCTAGCAGATGAGAATAGGATGTCATTGAGTTCAGGTTGAAACTAGCCATGAACGCACAGATGAGTTTTTCAGAAAAACTTAGGATTTTTTGGAAACAAATAGCTGAAAGGATCAGAGATTTCAAGCAGAACACTCGATTCAACAAAACAGTTGTAGAATCAAATCACAACTGTAGATCAATAACAATTTTCAAGACAAAAGGCACAGAAACTTTTGAATCCAGAATTTGATTCAAAAACCTTTTGATTCAGAATGAAAATCAGATCGCAGAGATATGATTCCTACCAATTGATGAAGTATTGAATCTAGTAATGAAATCAAAATCAGAGTATAGAGAATTGAGAACACTGAATGTAAATAAGATCTTGTTTCAGCTCGTATTATGCTTCACGGTTATAGAGAGAAAATAGACAAGACAAACTCCAAAACTTTTATCTAACTCTAAGCAACATTCCCTATTTACAGGAAAACAGTAAAGCATACAAAAAATTACAAAGGAGTGAAGGACTAAATTTCATAGTTTCGACATAAAATGCCTTTTCAAAATAACATTACATTCCGACACCTTACAATACTACTTCGACCCTTACACCGCTCCCCTAAATTTCCTTGCCCTATAGATATTCCTTTTCCAAGAGGAGAAGGGTCTGAATCTTGTTGGGCCAACAACCTGGCAAGCCTCTCAGAGGCAGCGTCATGCGCAGGTCGTGGAGGAGAGGAACCCCCAGGAGCTGAAGAGCTCCCGACTTCATGAGAAGATCGAGTAACACTTGGACCTTCTTCAGGGGTTGGTTGGGCAGGTGTTGCAGCAGCAGCGGATGGTTGAACATGCGGCGCTTGTTTCCTTACACTCCCGACATGGGATCAGCTTTTCTCCGTTTAATTGGAGGCTGGGAGGCTTGTGTTAGATTGAGATCACTATCAGATGGCAAGGAAGTTGGAATAGCAACTGGAAGGGGAGGAATCCTTGAAGTTGTATCCATATCATTTGAAAGGTCGGCCATCTGAGTTGAAGTAGGAGTCGTTGCCTTGAGAATATCACCAGATACCTCAGTCTCCGTTGCATTTTTTGCAACATCATTGACGTTGTCAAAGAAAGCATGAAGGTCTTCAGTGCTTAACCTTACATCTTGACCATGCTCAAAACCAAAGAGTAGATCATCATTATCATAACCTGTTAGGTCATCACCAATATCTATATCCTCTACATCATCATCTTCATCGTCATCATCATCTGCATCTACATTTTTCATTGGCACATGCTCTTCTGCCACGATTGCAACTGGAGGAACAGGTTCTTCCTCATGTTCGGAAGCAGTGATCACGTCATCTTCAGTTTCTACATGGTCTGAGGAGCTTTCAGTCTCGGATGCATCACTAACTTCTGCGAATTGACCAAATTTCACCAATGGATATTTCCCTTGGAACATGAACTTTCCTTTTCGATTCTGCTTCATGAGCCCAAAAGTGTTGGAACCAAGAGACTTCACATCTAGGGTTTCTCTGCTTCTTTCAAGTTCCAGATATTTGCACTTGAATATCAATTGTAGAAACCTTGGGAACATTAGAAACTTATCCCTCTTCTTTCCTTCCATATTGCCTATTATCTCATTCAGGATGTACTTTGAGAAGTTGAAGTCGAGACCCGTAGCCAGAGCAGCAATGGCATCCATGTTGAGTAGCGAGATCTCGTCAGCACCTGCTCTCCTTCCTGAGATACAGCTCACGAACACATGAGCAAGGAACCTCCAATAGGGTGGCAATAAATTCTTAATTGTAGGAGGAAACACTCCCTCATAGCCCATCTGTTCAATGATTTCCTCAGTCTGTTCCATGGAGGTATCTGTTGGAAACCCGGATCGATCGTTGATCTGTAACACCTCTCGGATGACTTGCTCAGTCACTATGATCTTCTTTCCATTAATAGTCGATTCTACAGACTCTGCACTGTCTTCTCCTTTGTGCACAACAGCTTTGTTCTAGAATTGCTTCACAATATCTTGATAAATGATTGGATTGGATGTGAAAGCATGAGCAAGGAAACATTTCTTCAATCCATGAATCATGGACTTGAAGTCATTGTGTGCAGCTGGTGGATCAACCAAGAAGACTGCAAGGTTATGGCTGTCAAAAAACTTCAAATCTACCATTTTTGACCTGTACCAACCGAGTCAAGTGAGACAACAAATAATTTAATCAATTACAAGCTAAGTTTTCTCAATTATCAATTAGTTAGGATTTAATTTTGATTTTAATTGAGAAAAAAATGTGTTTATGTCCAAAAGAGGGTTCACGGCCGCAGACAGGTTCACGGCCGTGAACGCTTCATCGGTCGTGAACGTCTCAATAGTGTCGAAAAAACTTTTTGCATCAATTGACCCTCGAAATACAGTTGATTCTGTTTAAGTTTAGCATGAGTGTGATTGCTTTGGGAGTACCTACAAGAATCAGCAAGCAGTTTCGGATGAAAAATGTAGAAATGTGATGAATCAAGAATTGAGAGATAGAGAATCCGGATGAAGGGTTCACGGCCGCAAACGAAAAGTGAGAGTAAAAGGGATTTCAGCCATGAATCCTTCCATTTATACCTGGACCATACCCAGTCTAATACCCATGGGCTGCAAACCCAAGAAGCTTCAAATCCAAGCCCAATACTTCAATTTTTCAAATATAAAACATTTTGAGGACTTAAAAATTAAAATTAAAATAAAATAAAATCTAAAAAATTTAAACTAAACTAATTTTGACTAAATTTTTAATTTTTAAATTTTTAGAAAAAACACAAAATAAAATAAAAATAAAATAACACAAATTTATTTTCACCATTTCCAATATTCCTTTTATAATTTTGGGATCAAAGTTTTTAGACAGCCTTAATCCGTTTTTCAGTACCTCCACCTTTGTGACTAGATCTGGTCAATCGCTAGTATTGTGGTCCACTTAAACATGAAAAATTGTGACAAATGTGGACATACTACAAGTGACAAGGCATTTGACCCTATAATCCTAAATAATATTCCTAGAAGACCATTTAGCTGGCGACGACCACGGATATTGTTGTCCACCTAAATTTAGTAGCGAGATCTACAGACAACCTGCTAAATGTTCAATTTTAGATGTACTAGAACATGTTTCCCGCTTCCTGATATACCCCAATAATCAAGGACTTCCAAAATACTCCTTACCTTATATGAGCAGACAATTATTATGGGAGAAGTCAGATTTAGAATGCATATGTTGTACACCCAGGTCGGATCTCTTCCAATCACACATAGGGATTAACATATGACTAACCAGAGTTAGAGGGGTTGAGAAGTAGAATGGTGCATATGTTTTGTACCAGGTCGAATCTCTTCCAATCACCCAAAGGAGACATCATATGGCTAATAGATAGAAAGAATTTCATAGATAAGAAGATACAGAGGGATAGAATTGCATATGTTGCAGTCCAGGTCGGATCTTTCGATAACGCAGAGGAGGAAACATATGATTGACAGAAAGAAAGCAAGAAAATAACATTCTACAGATCTACTTTATCGTAAGTCCCCAGTCGCCCCGTCAGTACCAGAATTAAGGACATGAGTCTGTACATTGAGGAAAAGTTAAGCCACAGTTATAGATACAGATTATTTAGTGTATCGTGCAGGTTCCCATGAATATCTCACTGCTCAATCTACCCGAGCGTCGTATTGTCAGACCAAACGGGACTATCTAAGTCAATGATTGTCAAGTCTTTTCTTAGTCCAACTTTGCCTAGTCTGGTCCATTGAAATCTTTCGTGCCTAACAGCGCATTGAACACAGAGCCTAGACAGTTCAGTGTTGGTACCTTAGACAAATGAAAATTGCCTGTTATCAGTTATTGATATCACTGCTCAATACATCACCTACAGAGAAACTATCATGAGATACTATTTTTGGATTTTTCATATTTTCTGAAAAAAATAAAACAGAAATAACACTATTTTTGGATTTTTGATTTCTAGTTTTTGTTTTGTTTTGATTTTCTCATATTTTTGGGTTTTTTGGATTTTCTAAATTTTGTTTTGTTTTATTTCTCCCCTTAAATTTGTGCATACGAGAGAAAAGAATGTAAATGCGCAAATTTAAACTACCTAAAACAAAAATTTAGTCTTCAAAATGTAGCATTTTTTTAAAGCCCACAAGCACATCGAATCGAGATTTGTTAAACGGTTTGGTGAACAGATCTGCCACATTGTTATCAGTGTGAATCTGCTCCAACGGGATGAGCGAACGCTCATAACAATCTCTGATAAAATGAACTTTGATGTCGATGTGCTTGGTTTTGGAGTGTTGGACAGGATTTTTAGCGATCTGAATTGCAGCATCATTATCAAAGAAGAGAGGGGTTTCAAGAAAATTCAAACCGTAGTCCATAAGCTGATTTGTGAGACACTCAACAAGCTATGCTTTAACTCGGGAGCGTAGTTGACGTTCTCAAAACTCAGCACTCCATTTGTGACAGTTCCTCTCTGTGTGATCTTCCCTCCATCTCCTCCCGCGAAGGAAACATAACCCCCATTAAAGTTCTGAATGTCGTGCAATTGGGAGATGTCTCCTGTCATGTGGCTCGAACAACCGTTGTCGACATACCAGGGTCTGACGACATTCCTCCGCAGCTGTTCCTGCACAATGCGCGGGATTAATTAGATTTAGGAACCCAGGTCATAACAACACTGGGTTTTCCCTTGTTAACAGCAGATTTTCCGTTTTTAATTTTTGAATTTGTTTCATCACCAGATGCACTTTCAGAAGATTAAGATGATTGGACATTTAGATTCTTGGGCACCCATTGGTATTTAGGTTTAGAAACTTTTACAGGTGATTTGGAAACGTTTTTCTTTGAATTTGATCGTTTAGGTTTCCATCTAAAATTAGCCGAAGACCCAGACGAAGCCTTTGACAAACCCGATCTTGGCTTAGCATGTTCGGATTCGTAAAAGTTCATGTTTTATTTTCATTGAAAACATGTTTATTCTTTTTAAGATCAACCCGTTTTCTGTCTTTGTTTACATTCCAATCATCATCACGAGAACAAGCTCTCGAGAATTTTCTAACGAGATATCTTCCTCGTGACTTGTTCTCTCCTCTGTGTGCATAAAAAGGAACAAATGCCCGATTTGGACAATTGTGAGCAATATGACCAGCAGTACCACAGTTAAAACATGTATGCTTCTTATTATAAAAACGGGTACCGCCTTTTTCTTGTTTAGTGGTTTTATTGACTCCCTTATTTTTCCCGTACGTGCATCTGCAAGAAACAGACTGTGTGACATGTGTAGGTGGAGTGTGTGTGCTAGTAGCAGAAACATCAGACTTATCAGACACATCATCACTCTTATCATAATCATCTGAAATCAACACATCAGTTTTAGAGTTAGAAACACAAGCATCGTTGTTTTGAACAAAAACATCTGATTTTGAAACACTATTATTTTCAGACACACTCTCTTCTGAAGCCTGTTTGCCTTGACTTAAAGAAAAATCTGCATAGGAAGTAGAAATGTTAGTATCCTTTTCCCTATAACGACTCTCTGTCATCGGTATATGTCACACCCCCAAATCGAAACGGCGGAAACGTTCGGGGGCGGAGGACGTCATGTATAGTATCACAACAATTGAATAATAGTAATCAAAGCAACAACAACCATTGTATTAATAGTATAGTGTTTACATTACATTTGAATCATACACGATTGACTACAAAAGTAAATACAAGTAAAGACTCGAAACTACAATGCTCTGTCTTCTTGAACCCGGTGCGTGCACCTGTCTACTAATTTCCTGAGAATACAAGTGAGTTTTGAAAGAGTATCAGCATAAGGCTGGTGAGTTAATTTGCATTTTGTTTTGGAAAAACTGTTCTTTGTTCCTTTGAAAAGTGCGTTATCTTTCTCCAGAAAACCTTATATTTTCTGATGTAATGAATGTATAAACCTGAAGTAAAAATGATTCTTACCAGTTCCTCCTGCGAGTACTTAGTGTATACAAATCATATAGAATCCAGATCGAACAAACAATCGATTGTGTGGTTCTGCCCCAAGCCCACAACCAAAAAAGGAACAGGAAGTGAGGCGGAGGCCACACATTCCACTGGATGTCGGATCCTTATGTACATAATCCTGAAGTATTCACTAGATACGTACAAAGTTAACTGTATTGGTCCTTTGATATCTGTTGAAAGTGTTCCTCAAGAAAATCCATTATTTTCTTATTTAATGCATGATTAACCAATTCTTTTTATAACTACTTAGATCATACTAGCTATGTATAAACCAATATCGAACAGACAATTGATTGTGTGGATCTGCCCTCAGTCCACAACCAAACAAGGAACAGGAAATGAGGCGGAAACCACACATTCCATGGTTTGTCAGATATTCTTCACGCATAGCCTGGATGCATAAACTAAGGAATTACATAATTATTAGTGAATGTTCATTAGTGAAATGAATAACCGTTTGTTTGTAGAGTACTAATGTTTACCCTGGAAAATCCTATATTTCCCCTAAGTGTAAGTTATTGAATTATATGTTCCAAACCAAATAGTATAAGCATCTACCATACTTATGTTGTTAAGCATTGTTCTTTTTGAAAACCAATATGAATACCTTTGTATGAATACCCTTGTATGAAAACCTTTATATGAAAACCTTTGTATGAATACCGTAGTGTGAATACCCTTGTATGAAAACCTTTGTATGAATACGTAGTGTGAATACCGTAGTGTGAATACCCTCCTGCGATCACTTAGTGCATACGAGTTATAGAAATCTAGATCGAACAGACAGTCGATTGGGTGATTCCGCCCTAAGCCCACAACCAAACAAGGAACAGGAAATGAGGCGGAGATCACACATCCCACTGCAAGTTGGATGTTAATTTCATATTACCCTAGTATATATACTAAGAAATCACATAGTTACTAACCCTGGTGTTTGTTCATTAGGTATATTATTACGTGAACGAGTCGTTGTTTCCCCTGTGGATTCTTATAACCATACTATGGACGATCAACATTACGACGTACTCGGACGTACGTCGTGAAAAATGACGTTTGTCACCCTAGGTTGACTGTAGCTAATAGTCAGGGTGCGGGACTGTCACCCAATAAAAATCCAAATTTTATTAAGGAATTTGGATAACGGAAATGGAAAAAGGTTCAGGTTGTCACAGTATAGCAGTTTTTCCATTCACAAGATATTCTTCTTTTTCCATCTCTTCCTGGGTCATAGGGATAGCAGTGTAATTGTGATTAAAAGGAGGAGGGACACTCTCATACCCTAGACCTACTTGCTTCTTGTCTTTCGATCTTATTTGTTTCTCTATTATAGTTGCAACTCTCTCACTTGACACATCAAATTTTTTGAAATTAAAATTAGCATTTTCAAAACGGATTTTTAATGTGTCAAGCTCGTCAGTCACAATGGCAAGTTGTTTCTCAATAAAATTATTGTTCTCACACTTATTGCTATAATCTTCCTGTAGTTTCCTAAAGTCCTGAGTCTTGATCTCAAAATTTTCGTTTAGAGGTCTTTGGCCTTTTCTAAGGGTATAACCTTCGTATTTTAGGTCCTCGTTCTCTCTAAGCAATAATTCGATTTGTTCACGTAAAAATTTAACATTAGTTTCACAAGATTTAGAGCATGAAACTTCATTGACCGAAATGTTTTGTGGTTCCATTTTTTTAATTTTTCTTAATTTGAATAAAAAAGAAGACTTTAAAAGAAAATGTAACTGAAAACGAAAAGGGTTCTAAAACCAAGAAGGGTTCACGGCCGTAAAGGATTCACGGCCGTACATAGGAGATGGTTCACGGTCAATGAATTCACGGTCAACGAATGGTTCACGGTAAACGAATAGTTCACGGTCAACGAATGAGTTTATCACGGTCAAATAAGAGGTTAACGGTCAATGAAGATGAGTGGTCACGACGGTACACAGAGTTCATGACCGTAAACAATTCAATAGATGAAACCGTAAACACCCAGATTCTGAGGAAAACAGATGATTTTGAGCTGATTCGATTCCTTTGGCCTTGAACTTCACGATCTAATGCAGAAACCCAGCAATCACTTGAACAAACACGGAAATGAAGAAGATCTCCAACCGTAAACACCACTTGAAGAAGTTTGACACTAGATTGGCTCTGATACCAATTGCAAGTCCCCAAAACTAGAACCAACTAGTGATCAAACACACAATCAAGATGTAATTAATAAGGATAAGAAGGAGTAGAAGCAAGATCAATCCAACAATGCACACGGTCTATTAGGGCCGTAAATGTCTGGTACACTTAGATAACACACACATGCAACAACTGTACATATGACACATCTGACACCTATATATAGGGGACCAAGACCGAGAACACATTCACGACCGTGAACACCCATACAGCCACAAACACACAACCGTACACCCATTACATGACCAAAACCAATCAAGACCTATACAGATTGATGCCTAGCCCAAACCAAAAAAATGTGACCTAACAAGATATCAAGGGAATCCTGGTAAAGATCATTGAACTGCAGTTAAGAACATTCTTAAGTACCTGTGGAGGACTAAGTATTGGATCCTTACCCTCGGTAGGAGTGATGATTTGAGAGTAACAGGGTTTAGCGATGCCAGCTTTCAAACTGACAGAGATAATTTCCGCTCTCAGTCGGCCTGGGTGTTTACCCTGAATGCAGGAGCAGTGACATGGAAAAGTTCTAAGCAAGAGAATGTAGCTGATTCAGCGTGCGAATCAGCTATTCGTTTACCGTGAAGGACGCGTCACTAACTAGGTCAGAGTTCGACAACGGCTTTTTAAAGCTTAATATTGCTAAGTCAGATCCTGAAGTACATTAGCAGTAATAGTTATTAGACTTATCCAAGTGGGAGACTGTTGGATTTGGTGTCTATGCCCATAACTATAACTGGTTTGTACTTGACCCGATTGTAGCATGGTCCTTTTAGGTTGCCTTCACCAGTTCAATTTGATAGGATGAATTTTGAGAATAAGGTTATTTATGGTTTATTAATATATTACAAGTATAATATATTAATACGGAATTATTTAATTAGTATTGATCAAGAATTAATTTATTAGTTTTGTGATCAAAAGAGACTAATTAAATATATGGGGATTGATTATGTAAATCAATCATTCTTGTAGTGTGGGCTAATGATCCATGATTATGGGCTAAACTAATACATGGATAGTCCATGGAGGTTAAACCCATGGAGCATGAGAATGTGGAAAGTCATGGGTTATTACGGTTTACCAAGTGTAAACCTAGCATGCCCAACACTATAAATAGAACCCTCCATGAGCCAAAATCGGCTACTCATACATGCACCTTCTCATTGAGACAAATAGCTTATTTTCTTAAATCATCCTCTGGAATATTGGTGTTTGTGAACCATTAGAGGCATCACACAAATAGCTTATTATCTTAAATCATCCTCTAGCATGTTTAGTCCTTGTAAAACGTGCCCTAGTTCACTTCAAAGTTCCAATTTCAGATGATTCTATTGTTGCTTCTATACCGATCCTTCAGACGTCGACATTTGTGATGTCTCAACTAAGTTCACATCTGTGGGATCGATTGCGAAGGCGATGCTTGTAAAGGTGCCTTCTAACAATGTGATAATGAATGTGTATCACAAGCAGCCTGGATCTGGTACTCACCCTATGCCAGATGACTTACGAAAGGCCATTGAAGAGGCAAATAAACCGAAAAGGGGTGAAAAGCGAAAAGGAAAAGCTGGTCCTTTTGAAGTTGTCAAGACTCCGAAGAAGAAGTTTAAGAAGGTCGCTCAGAAACCGAGGTCACCATCTCCAGTTGTTTAGGAAGCTTCGGAATCCCTAACACACTCTGATATTCGTGAGGGTGATCAAGTTCAGAATGAAGTTGACGATACAGCAGCCACTTCGGATCCTCCTACCTCTACACCTATTCCGAACGTATCCACTACACCTACTTCTTCTGCCTTTTTCTCTGACTTCTTTCAGATGAATACTCCTCCATCCTCTCTGATAACCACTTCCACTCCCATTACTACTTCAATATCGATTACTATCGCTACTTTACCACCAAAGATTTATGTGGGTGTTTCTCTTCCACAGATTTATGTTCCACTCTCCACACCATTCTTTACAGATTCAACCGTTACCTCAACAACCACTGTAAGTACACCTGAAGTTACTGTCAACATATCTGATACAAGGGAACAATTCAATTTCAGTGTTAGTATGGGTCCAAGCAGATCTATGGCTTAACCTTTGAGAGATGAACATCCACACATCATTTTTGGTGTTGATCCGGAAGATTTTCTGGATTTTACTTTCAGTCCCTTTACTATCCATCAGACCAGTGATGATGATGAAGCCCCGATGACTCAAGGGCAATTTAAACAGCTCAGTGCCAAGTTGGATTCAATTTTGGAATCCTCTGTAACTTCATCCAACTATGAGTTCATGTTGAAGTCCTACAGAACAACGGTTGAGAAGCTCACAAAGGAGAATGAAAATGTCCTTACTGAACCTACAAAGTCAATTCAAGCGTCTGAGAAAACCATTGCAAAGACGACCGAAAAACATCAAAAACCTACATGATGCAGTAATGAACACCGAAGCAGTTAACAACGTCATTGCAGGTCTTGGCTCTACATTACAAACAGAGCAAGAGGCGCTTTCCTGTGTTCGATCAGAAATCCAGCGTGACAATTCCGAGCTTAACACTTCTATTGTCTCGAAGATTGCAAAACTTCAGAAAGACCTTGCTACCGAGAACAACCTCATGGATAAGCTGGCTCAAAATACTGAAAAAGAGAAGGTCCTTTCGGTGAAGTTGAACTGCGCCAACAAGCATCTAGATGATTTGCAATCCGAGAAAGCTGTTCTGAAGAGTTGTGTTTCAGAGGTCAATCATTATCTGCAACATATTGTAGAGACTCGTGATTCACTACTCACAGTCTCGCTACGACAAAATACTGCAGAGAAACTCAAGCCTATCTTCGCCATGCTTAACATAATTGAAGGTGTTTAGGAATGTGATGTTCTTCCAAAACAAGGGGGAGATAAAGATAAAGAAAAACTCAAACAACAGACGGGTGAATCTACGGATGAAAATGAGCAAAAACCGAAACAACAAAAATTGAAACCGAATCCTAAGCATCAGAAGGGTAATGAAGCTTCTGGATCTAAAGGTAAAGAGAAAGTTTATGATGATGAAGAAGAAGAAGAGCTCTCTAAAGGTGAAAAACTTCTGAGAAAGAAATGAGACAAGGAGCTTGATGATATTTTGATTCTTCGAAAAGAGTTAGAAGCACAGGAGGCTGAAGCTGGAGTTACGAAAGTCACTTTGGAAACTCAGAAGTCGTGCTTTCCTCTGTGGTCATTGGAAAGAATTCAGAAGGAATCAGTTGAGAACCCAATGGTTGGAGCCTTCAGTATCATTTGAGCTGGATAATACTACTGACTCTCAGCTCGACTTTTCGATCACTCCTAGGTCTTTTCTATTTCGATGCTTTGAGAAGATTGAGAGGGCACCACTGTCGGATTATGATGTTAATCATATGCTCTTCTCTTTCTATCTCAAGTATGGAAAGGCTCAATACAAATCATGGATTTTGCAGAAGATTGTTGTTGTGAATGTATATGCTCCTGTTGAGATTGAAAACTTCATCATCATTAAGTTCAAAGGATTCAGAGGAGCAAGTCGTGTTGAAGATGATTTTACACTTGCTGATTTGCCATGCATGAATCCGCACAATTGGATTTGTTTGTTTCTGGTTTTGTTAAAGGATGAACAGAAGTTTGAACCAATCTTAGCTCATCTGAAGAGGATGCTTGTTTGTTACATCCATGAGATCGCGAATATGGATGTGGAAATCGCATCTGTTCTTAAAAAGAACCCAACTCAGAAACGAGAGGAGGAATCGAAGGATCTCAACAAGATAAAGCTGGGCAAGATCAGAAAGGAAAATTGGAGCGTGGTGTACCAAAGAAAGACTGATCAAAAAGTTCAGAGGTGTATGTTCTTTTTCCTAGACAAAAACTTACACTCAACTTCTGCTCTGAACTACATCATGGATCTGACCGAAACCTGTAAAGCGAAAGATGTTGTTGATCAGAAGTGCTTCTCATATATGATCAAGTGGTGGATTGTTGTCCGAAACACTCTTTTGAGTTGAATGCCATAGTTATTCAAGGTTCAGAAACGACAACAACAATGAAGAATCTCCTTCGCAAATTGACACAAAGGGGGATAGTCTCTCTTAATGTGTTCTGTCAATTGTATATGCTAGAATAGTCTCGCTTATACCGGTTAGGGCATGTCCATTCGTGATTATTGCTTTCTAGGGTTAGTCTATTTAATGTGCATGCATGTAACAATTAGGGTTAAAAATTGTATTGCCCTACCAATCTCTCACAGAGAAATTCACGTTGAACTATTTTAGATCTTTGATAATCAAAGCATTCGACAATATTTTGATCATTGTTCTTGTTATTTGATTCACATTATTGTTTATAGAATCTATCGACCTATGTTATTGTTTCTACACATACATGTCTAATGCATGACTTAAACACTATCTAGGTCGAAATAAGGATATTAAGATCAAGACTCAAGCTTGGAGTCCAAAACCTACACCAAAACTCAGATCCAAGGACTCTCATACAGAAGATGTCCCAATGATCCATAAAGTTGCCAACTTTCGGGACCTCATGCATGTTAATGATAGGTTTTATACAAACAATCCTATGTGTGCATGCAACCCTAATTGGATCTATGTTTTCACTATAAGACATACAACTATATGAACACAAAATAAACCCTGGCATGCTTCTATTATTTTCGAAAATCATATAGAAGTGTAGTAGACATACCTTTGTTGTTATATTGCAATAACAACTAGTTTCCTTGATCTCTTGAACTCTTGAAAGCAAGCACCACAATTGTAGTGCCTCTAATGGCTCACAAACACCTTGAAGCAAGAAGGCAATTAAGAGAGAGGGGAAGGATGCTAATTTCGGCCCTAGGGTTTCCCTTGGAATCAAGTCGCCTAAATTGAAGCATAGGGCATCTATTTATACTGTAGGGTGCTAGGGTTTCAGTCTAAACCCTAATGGATAGCTTAGCCACCAAGCAGCCCAAGGAACCTTCTGGAATGAGGCCCTTGGACGAAAATATGATGATCCTTCATCATAATTTCGTTCCCCCTTAGTCCATAAGGTTTCCCAGCCCAAAACTCAACTATCACACATTTGACAGTTTATACCCCTTTTTTTTAATTAATCTCTTTTAGTCACCAAATTAATTCCTAATTAATTTATGACTAATACTAATTAAATAAATATGATTTCTTCTTTAATATATTATTCTTATAATATATTAATAAACCATAATATCTTCTCTCTCATATCAAATTACCTTGTCAAGTTGCTTTGGTGAAGGCAACCCAAAAGGACCATGCACACTCGGGTCAAGTACATACCAAATATAGTTACGGACTTAGACACTAATCCAACAGTCTCCCACTTGGATAAGTCTAGTAACCACATCTCACATATGACTTCCGTATCCGATTAGCAATCGTAGCTTTCAATAGCCGCTGTCAACTCTGACCAATAATCTGTCCTTCAGATAAGGGATCGTATAATCCTCTGTTCTAGATATCATGCTAACAATACTTATTGTTTAGCATTTTATTTCTTGATCTCTGATTTGTTCGACATAGAACTCAGTTGAACACATCAACTTCATCCTGACCAGGCCCGGCACATAAGTCAAACCAAATCATCAAGTGGCGAAGATATCGCTTTTATTCTCATAGAATACAAGGAACAGAAAAACGTCGACTAATATGCCTTTATCATTTACTAGTTAAACCACACACAATAATGCGTTTTATAACATCAAGTTACTGATGCGTTTTCGCATTATCAATGTATAATCAACTAGCAAACAATAACCATATCTCTAGGTTTAAAGATTATATGATATTATCATCTTGCGATCACTTGTGATAACATTCATGAAGTGATACCAGCAAGTGTGGGTCTATTCCAATGCTCAATACAAATTTCATAAGCACTCATAAACTTTGCAGCAAACCTTTGCTATGTCTAAAACTTTTCATACAATCTACAAACAAATTTATGACAATCTTCCTTCATATCTACTTCCAACATATGAACGATTGTGGACTGTTCGAATAATCTTATTATTCAGGAAGTCAAAACATGCAAAATTGAAACAATAGATAAATAATCAACACAAGATAGAAGCTTTCTTATAAATAACACACCTTTATTTAATCATTAAATGTTGAATACATGATCATCCATTACAAGTTTCCTACCTATCTAATCTAAACTAATATCGTCCTTCAGCCCTACGCTCCTAGCGTGCTGCAAATGTTTAACCCTACTCAGTCCCTTCGTGAGGGGATCTGCTGGGTTATCTTCTGACGATACCCTCTTCACAACGAGGAGTCCCTCTTCTACTCGATGTCTAATAAAATGGAATTTCCTGTCGATATGTCGAGATCTGCCATGATCCCTTGGTTCCTTGGTTAAGGCAACCGCTCCTTCATTATCACAGAAAATTTCCATGGGCTCCTTTATGGATGGCACAACTCCAAGGTCTCCAATGAAGTTCTTCAACCATATAGCCTCCTTTGACGCCTCGCTTGCCGCAATGTACTCTGATTCGCACGTTGAATTAGCTACGGTTTCTTGCTTGGAACTTTTCCAAGTCACTGCTCCTCCATTCAGGGTAAAGACCCAGCCTGACTGCGATCGGTAATTATCCCGATCTGTCTGGAAACTAGCGTCACTGTACCCTCGCACCCTTAAGTCATCACTCCCACCCAGGACTAGAAACCATTCCTTAGTCCTTCGTAGGTACTTAAGAATATTCTTGACAGCAATCCAATGTGCCCTACCAGGATTCCCTTGATATCTGCTGACCATGCTCAAAGCGAAAGCCACATCAGGGCGAGTACAGGTCATAGCGTACATAATTGAGCCAACTGCGGAAGCGTAAGGTACTCGGCTCATATCAGCTATTTCTGCCTCTGTACTCGGGCTCTGAGTCTTACTCAGTTTGGTATTGCATTGGATTGGTAACTCCCCTTTCTTGGAATTTCCATACTAAAACGTTTTAGTACCCTTTCCAAGTATGTATCCTGAATGAGTCCTATCAGTCTCTTACTTCTGTCTCTCACTATCCTTATTCCCAGAATATATGCAGCCTCTCCGAGGTCCTTCATAGCGAAACACTTCCCAAGCCAGGACTTGACCTCCTGCAATGTTGGAATGTCGTTTCCTATGAGTAGTATGTCATCGACATACAATACGAGGAAGCTCACTATACTCCCACTGGCCTTGACATATACACATGACTCATCTTCATTTCGCAGAAAACCAAACTCTTTAACCTTCTCGTCAAAACAAAGATTCCATCTGCGAGACGCTTGCTTTAATCCATAAATGGATTTCTCAAGCTTGCACACTCTATTTGGATGCTTTGCATCGACAAAACCCTCTGGCTGATTCATGTAAACATCCTCAGCCAACTTCCCATTTAGGAAAGCGGTTTTTACGTCCATCTGCCAAATTTCATAATCATGAAACGCAGCTATCGCAAGCATTACCCTAATAGACTTTATTTTCGCAACTGGTGAGAAGGTCTCATCATAGTCAACTCCAGGAGTTTGAGTAAAGCCCTTTGCGACCAATCGCGCTTTATAAGTGTGCACTTTCCCAT
Organism: Lactuca virosa; assembly: GCF_052849685.1. Classification (NCBI taxonomy): domain Eukaryota; kingdom Viridiplantae; phylum Streptophyta; class Magnoliopsida; order Asterales; family Asteraceae; genus Lactuca; species Lactuca virosa. The sequence goes on along the minus strand of NC_136428.1, from coordinate 188,100,301 downwards.
CCATGTCTGTCTTCTTCTTGAAGATCCACTTGCACCCGACCGTCTTACGACCTGGCACATTGTCAACCAAATTCCAAACTTGGTTGTCATACATGGACTGAATCTCGCTATCCATTGCCTCTTTCCATTTAACAGACTCTGGGCCTGCCATGGCTTCCTTGTAGCTGTTAGGTTCGTCCAAATTTACTAGTGTACTATCACTAATAAACGTATCCCCGTCAGTAGTAATATGGAAACCATAAAACTGGGGTGGAACAACAACTCTACTTGAACGTCTAAGAGGTAAGGACTGGTCAATAGGTTCAACAGGAGTTTCCTCCTCAGGTTGCATGCCAGTATCAGAGGTTCCTTCTTCTCCTGACTCTTGAAGCTCTTCAAGGTCAATCTGACTCCCACTGTCTCCTTGGCTTATGAGTTCTCTTTCTCTGAAAACCCCTCTCCTAGCAACAAAGACAACATTGTCATTTGGTCTATAGAATAGATAACCAAAAGACTTCTGTGGATAGCCGATGAAATAACACTTCTCACTACGAGGTTCTAGCTTGTCGTGAGTCTCTCGTCTTACGAAAGCTTCACAACCCCAAACCTTGATATGTGCTAACGAGGGAGCTTTCCCTGTCCACATCTCGTGAGGTGTTTTGGTAACCTTCTTGGTGGGAACTAAGTTAAGGATATGGGCGGCAGTCTCCAAGGCATACCCCCAGAATGAGATTGGTAACGAAGCACGACTCATCATAGAGCGAACCATGTCCAACAAGGTTCGATTACGTCTCTCAGCCACACCATTCAATTGTGGCGTTCTAGGAGGCGTCAATTGTGAAACTATTCCACACTCTTTCAGATAGTCGTGAAACTCAAGACTTAGGTACTCTCCCCCTCGATCAGATCGAAGCATCTTGATTTTCCTGCCCAACTGATTCTCTACTTCATTCTTGAACTCTTTGAACTTTTCAAAGGTTTCTGACTTCTGCTTGATTAAGTAAATATATCCATATCTGCTATAATCATCTGTAAAAGTCACGTAGAAGCGACAAGCGTCCCTTGTGGTGGATCTAAAGGGTCCACATACATCTGTGTGTATGAGATCCAATACACCCTCACCCCTTTCACATGTGCCAGTAAAGGGTGACTTGGTCATCTTCCCAAGTAAACAAGACTCACACACGTCATCGTCCCTAAGGTCGAAAGACTCCAAGACTCCATCCTTTTGGAGTTGGGCTATGCGTTTCTTGTTCACATGGCCAAGGCGACAATGCCACAAGCATGCTTTGTCCAAACTTGTGGACGAATCAATATTCAAAACATCATTTCCTAAATTATCAATAACTAACACAGATTCATAAATCCCATTACAAGGTAATGCATTGAAATAAAAGACACCATTCAAATAAGCATTAATAGAACCATTACTATTATCAAATGAATATCTGAAACCTTGTCTAAACAAACCATGAAAAGAAATGATGTTTCTTGCCATATCTGGCGAATAGCAACAATTGTTTAAATCTAGCCCTAACCCATTACTCAACACTAAGGAATAAACTCCGATCTTGTTTACTGGTGAAGACTTCTTGTTTCCCATGATCAAGCTTATCCTTCCATGCTCCACTTCCCTACTTCTTTTTAGGCCCTGCATATCAGAACAAATGTGGTAACCACACCCTGTATCAAGAACCCATGAAGTAGCAAATGATGAGTTATTAGATTTAATTAAATACATACCTGCGATGGTGGGTTTTATCTTCCCATCCTTAATATCTTGCAGATATTTAGGGCAGCTTCGTTTCCAGTGGCCCTTCTGGTGGCAATAGAAGCACTCTGCTTCCTTGGGGTCAGAAGAGGGCTTAACAGAACCTGCTTTGGTCCCACTAGAAGAAGAACCATCTTGGGTCTTACCCTTATGGTGGCTCTTGTAAGGAGCCTTCCTCTTCTTTCCCTTTCCTTGGCCAATTGCCAACACAGGAGCAGCTACAGTAGAGGGTGATGCAACATATTTGTCCTTGAGGTTGCTCTCAGCTGTCCTCAGGAGCCCTTGAAGCTTACTTAGGGTGACCTCTTCCTTATTCATGTGGTAGGTCATTCTGAACTGGCTGTAGCAGGAAAGCAAGGAGTGGAGGATGATGTCGATAGCCAAATCCTCATCAAACTTAACATTAAGTTTGAGAAGACGATCAACATATCTTTGCATTCTTTGCAAATGAGCAGTTAGGGATTCTCCACTCCCCATCTTAGCGGTGATCATGTTGGTGATGATCTCATAGCGCTCTTGCCTCGCGCTCTGGTGGTACCTGTCCAGCAAATCTTGATGCATCTCATATGGATACATGTCCTCATAGGACTTTTGGAGTTCAAGGTTCATGGTGGCCAACATGATGCAATGAACTTTCGTTGCATCACGCTCGTGGGCCTCAAAGGCGGCCATCTCTTCAGGAGTAGCTTCTTCTGGGTTGATCCTTTCAAGCTTCTCGTCTAGGACATATTCTTTGTCCTCATAACGAGTTATCATGCGAATGTATCTCATCCACTCGTTGAAGTTCGAGCCATCAAATGTCACTTTTTGACACAGGTTCATCAACGAGAATGACCCAGAAGTGTTGTTGTTTGCGTTTGCGTTTGACATCTGAAATAGAAAGGAACAAAGTTTGATTAGAATGAATCCCTAATTAAACACCCACATGAGAAATTAGGGCTAGGATCCAACAACATTATTTACAACTTAGAAAAGGGATGCCGTAATCTAAAAGTAAATAATTTGAAGGTAAGTGAATGACGATTCACTAATTTTCACCATGAAAAACGAAAGAGGTTAAGTTTTAAATGTATTTGAAAATTCCTAGATTTCTTTTTGAGATTCATTGAACATTTCAATGGCATGTTTAAATCTCGATATGCACTTCAAATTTGCGACTGGGATGCCGAGGATCGCAAACAAGTTTGTGAATAACCATGCGAATCATCATGGTGCACTCAATGTCTTCATCACCTAATCAATGTGCTGGTTAGCCACGCACGCTCCATTGATCTATGATAAGACATCGAGCCACCCTTTGTCACCAATGTCAATCCCAAATTAGTGTGCTGGTTAACCACGCACGCTCCACTAACGTTTGACAGGGGTACAAAGTGTAATTCCATGGAATAGCATCATTTTCACATTTTACCCTAAAGTAACTAAGAGTGGGAATTTGTAAAACAATGTAGTTACTTTAATATTTCCATTATACTTATAATGAGGAATTAAGTGCCCTATCCTATCCGTTCGGCTAACGACCCTCCACCAGTCAAGCAAGCGGTAGATGTGAGTGTACATCCATTAAGCGCCATTTTATAGGCAGCAACCTTATACCCACCTTTTAGACTGGCTTCGTGAATGAGGCCTACTAGCGATAAGACTAGCTTATTCTTATACATATATATAATAATTAATCTTATAATATCATAATTGTATAAGGGTGTATTTTAAAACATTTTAAAATACTAGTGTCTTTGTTGCATTTAAAATTTTCGAAAATTAGACAATTTAATTTAAAATTTTAAACACCAAAAATCTTTGATTTAATAATTATCAAAATTAAACAATTAATTTAAATTATTAAATCATGAAGGATTATCATAAAATTAAACAATTAATTTATCCTAATCCTTTTTATCCCCTAGATTTCGAAATTTATGGAAAGGATAATTCAAGATCTTCAATTATCTAGTTTAAACAATTAAGTTGATAATCACAAAGATGGCATTATCCAAATCCCTAAAATTTTGGGATCTTGTCTTGGGGGGCAAGGGATTTTCGAAATCCCTAGGGTTTCATAACCCTAATTTCGAAAATGTGAGGCTAGGCAAAAGGGTTTTAAGAACCCTATCAAAATCGCCAACTAGGTTTTTTGCAACCCTAATTTGCTAAAATCATCAAGCCTTAGGGTTTACTTGCCATAAACCCTAATTTGTCAAATTCATAATATGTATCAAATCCAATTGAAAACAAAAAACCAAAGGCTCTGATACCACTGATAGGTTTTATACAAACAATCCTATGTGTGCATGCAACCCTAATTGGATCTATGTTTTCACTATAAGACATACAACTATATGAACACAAAATAAACCCTGGCATGCTTCTATTATTTTCGAAAATCATATAGAAGTGTAGTAGACATACCTTTTTTGTTATATTGCAATAACAACTAGTTTCCTTGATCTCTTGAACTCTTGAAAGCAAGCACCACAATTGTAGTGCCTCTAATGGCTCACAAACACCTTGAAGCAAGAAGGCAATTAAGAGAGAGGGGAAGGATGCTAATTTCGGCCCTAGGGTTTCCCTTGGAATCAAGTCGCCTAAAATTGAAGCATAGGGCATCTATTTATACTGTAGGGTGCTAGGGTTTCAGTCTAAACCCTAATGGATAGCTTAGCCACCAAGCAGCCCAAGGAACCTTCTGGAATGAGGCCCTTGGACGAAAATATGATGATCCCTCATCATAATTTCGTTCCCCCTTAGTCCATAAGGTTTCCCAGCCCAAAACTCAACTATCACACATTTGACAGTTTATACCCCTTTTTTTAATTAATCTCTTTTAGTCACCAAATTAATTCCTAATTAATTTATGACTAATACTAATTAAATAAATATGATTTCTCCTTTAATATATTATTCTTATAATATATTAATAAACCATAATATCTTCTCTCTCATATCAAATTACCTTGTCAAGTTGCTTTGGTGAAGGCAACCCAAAAGGACCATGCACACTCGGGTCAAGTACATACCAAATATAGTTACGGACTTAGACACTAATCCAACAGTTAAACCATCCAACCATGAAAAGAAAGGTTCCAAAGCATAGATCTAGCATGCTTAAGGCAAAAAGATAGGAGCTTTATGACTTACAAATGCTCACAAGCTCAGCAAATCCAAAAGGTAGAGTCTAGCTTGCCAAGATGAAACACCACAAGAGCATTCTTCCACTTCAAGTGACCAAAAACTCCAAGTAAGCTCTTTAAAATCACTAACAATGGCTCAAGGACTCAAGGAGGTCTAAATTACGGTTTTTTAGGGGCTAGAGAGTGAGAGAGGCTGAGGATGGGCAATCCTAGCCCTCTCATTCCATTATGCACTCAAAAAATTAGGGTTTTGGGTCATCAGACCTAGATCGCGTCATGACGTCTTATACCTCACGTCGTGAGGGTCATCAACGTGGGTCAAACAGTCAATGGTCATTCTGATGTCATGACCACTATGGCTCACGAGGTGAGCCTCCTCCAAAATGCAAAACTTAAAAAAAATAAGTACCTCAAGGATTCAGATGCTACACCATGATCCATCTTGAATCTCCTACTAGCTAATAGTTGTGACATTTAGATGATTTGGTTTATTTTGATGGGTTTTCCAAACCCTATAAATTGAAATTCGACTCTAGTGATTGTAATCTAGAATTGAGCTTGATATTATGCTTAATGAATGTATTTAACTACAAATCCATGATATTTTATCAATTGTGACTTATGGTGAGATTTACTTGATGTTTGGTCCAAATCCAACATACGACAAATCTTAAAGAGTTAGCTAGTCTAACATCACTCATGGGGATGATTTGGGTGATTTCAATTTTATCAATCATAGATCCGATTTTGTGAATCTGATGGTGTTACCAAGTTGTTTCAAACTTAGATGATGAAACCTATTCTAAAATCGAATTATTGAGCTTTTATGAGATGTTGAGCTTCATTGAAGTTTATATGAAGATTTGAACCTAATTAATGAGTGGATAATCTTCATGACCTATCAATTTCATATTTTTTAAGTTGTAGGAATCATTTTTGGTCTTATTGGTTTATTTACCTTTCACACACAGTGAATTGGTACAATTTAAGTTCTTATTTACCATTTTGTTTTCTAGATTGAGTTATGAAATGATCTTAGTAAATTTGTGTTTTAACAAGGATATAAAACTTTGGAGATTGTTAGTGTTGCTTATTTGAGTTGTTTTAACCCCTTTTTGGAAATCATTTGAGTCATTGGATGGGTTCTTAAAGTTACAAGAAAAGTAGGAAGTCGAAAAAGGGAAAAATGTGTATGCGGTAGAAATACACAGTCACGGAATGTTTTTCCTTGGCAAAACATGACCGTGTAATGAGGCTGAGAAGGCATTACACGAAATGTAATGTTAAAGAAAAATATTACACGGTCATGTTTTGTTTTGAGAATGGAAAAATAGCTATCTTGAGTTTTGCTTATCCGTATTGCGTTTCGTTTCTTTTAACACTCTTATATAAGTATAATTAAGAGATTAAGACATTCAAAATGAGTTTTTATGATCCTACGTGTAATTTGGTCTTTTTAATAACTTAATCTATATCTTATATGATGTGATTGAAGAAGGTTTATTTAGTGGAAATGAGTACTTCTAGTAGCTTGAATCTGAGGTGAGTACTTTTACCTTTGAAAGTTTGTCCCCATTATATGACTATTTTTACTTATGGTTTCCCTTATGTGAAATATAATACATGTATTCATATTGTTTGTCTTCTAAATAGTGTTTTCCTTAATAAATAATTTTATTCATGATTTAGGGACGTACTTTATGGAGTTAAGGACATGATTTTGATAACATGATTTTATCGAGAAGGTCATACCTTTTTTTTTTGTATTACGGTATGACTTCCCTTTTCATCTCCATTTTAAGTTATCGGGAGTATAGAATCTTGATCTTGTGTTTTGAAAAATGATATAACATATACTTAATTGTTATTTGCTTATATGTACATATACTTTTTTGCATTCATGAAACAAGATTCTGAATGTGATTTGATAGTAAAAGCTAAAATCCATATTGAAATTGTTTTACCATCCTATTTATGCACATATTCTAGGATGGGTGACTTGTGTGTTCATTTCTTGGATCCATTGTGTGTTGAGTTGTTGTGAGTAGATTTCTATATAATCCTAACATGCACATATGGGCTTGCTATACCTTGTGTGGGGCTTCCTAAGGCCCTATTTATATCCTTGGATGCCTTCCTAGGTTTTGTACTCCTTCCCATTTGGGATGGGAGCCTAGCAACAAAATTCACTCCTTCTCCCATGTGGGATGTAGTGATTTTCATCCAACCCTAATTCTATAAGGGTTCTGCAAGATTCCTGATTAACCAAATATCGATTAATGAATATTCAATCCTTTATTTAATTACTGTTAATTAATTCCCAAAATAAATTTCCAATTAGTCTCTAATTAATTATTAACCATAATAATTAATAAACCAATTTCTCCTTTATTTATTCTACTCAATTTGGGTCTTGAGGGAAACCCAAAAGTACCGTGTTATTATTAGAAATATTACCAATAGTCAATGACCTTGGACACTCTTCCAATAGTCTCCCACTTGGACAAGTCATCAACTATACATGGACTAATATTTCTCTAATAATCAACAGAGAGTTAGCCATCCAATGCAACTACCGAACTCTTGATCTAATCAAGATTCAACCCTTAGATAAGTGATCAACTATCCCTTCGTTGTAGATATTTTTATGAATTCGAGACATGTATAATGGTCAATCTCAGAATTCAAGATTATGTTTACCGATATATATTTGTGACGACTACATCTCACTAATAAATTGAATACATCAATTCCAGTCAGCGCTCGGCCAAGCACTTTAGATGTCAGCACCAAATCATTGAGAGGCCCATAGATATAGCTTCTCCTATTAAGGCAGAAGGAATGAATAAACTTCGACTACATAGTTTTTGTCTACTTCATCATGTCACACATGGACATACCCTTTATAACTACTAGTTACGGATAGCGTTGGAGTAAACCAATGCATAACAGAATCATTAAGCAAAACTTCACATGTATCTAGGTTTGAAGAATAGAATATATTATCGTCTTAGAATTAATCGTGACTGGATCCATGAAGTAATCTCTAAGTATGGGTTGGTCCAATACTCAAATCTCTATTAAGTACTCACGAGTGTTAGCGTAATTTCTATGCTATGTCCAATCACTATGGACAATCCACTACTGCTCATGACAGTCTTGAAGCACTACTTACTTCCAAGAGTATGACCGAATGTGGACGTTTGAGTAAATTAATACTCGAGAAGTGGGTTCTAAACATGCAAAAGGAGAACACAGTGATAAGTTATTTGAAATGATTGATCTCCATCATATATTAAGATCTCCACTCAATAATCATCAAATCGAATTAACACTTATACTTCTTAAGTTCTCTAGTCTAAAACAAACTAAACTAAGAGTGTTTAAGCCAATTAATTTGCAAATCTAATGCCTCTTGACTTTTTCTGACTGTCAGACTTGGTTAGTGACATTGGCTTGTGGAATGGATCGACAAGATTATCTTTCGATATGACTTATTGAATTTGATGTCTTTACATGTGACTCACTATCAAATGTGATGGTACTTACTGAGTATGTGTCTTGTGAGCTTGTGTGACTTTGGATCCATACTCGAGGTAAGTTCACCCTTATAGTCACAAGAAACTTCAAAAGGACCATCAGTGATTGAATTTCAACAAGGATGTCACTAATGAATTACTTGGTACTCTTCTAAGCTAATACATCACCATTCAGTAAAAGCACGAATTCTGACTGCGAACGAAATCGTCTTTATTAGTGTGGAACTGAGAATCAATGTAAATCTTACAATGACCTATTCCATACTATCAAGATCCTTTACTCTATCCTCCTAGGACACTTAAAAATTTTGTGATCTTGATTCGTTGATTCTTTCCAAATTGGTTTGATCCAACTTGTCATGCTCAAGGCATACGAGTCACTAAATATGGTACATGTTATGGCATATATGATCGATCCCATAGAAAAAGCATCTAGGACACAACTAATTTCCTCTAGCTCAATAGTAGAACTAGGACATTAGCATCCCTCAATGTCATGCCATATTTATTAAGCACAAACCTTTTCAAGTTCTACATGTAGAGTTTCCTCAAGATTCCATGTACTTTGCTTAATCAAACGAATCACTTTGATCTATCTGATGGGCTTTGCGCATTCTAACACTCCTAAGTGTACATGCAACCCTAAATACCTTGGATCTATGTTTTCTCTATGATACATGCAATTATGAACTTTCCAAGGTATTACCCTATCTAGCATACAATACTTGATACTTGGGTAATCAAATGGATAGAATACATACCTTTGTTTGATGTAGCTTGTCTCCATGAAGCTTGAGTGCCTAGTGCCCCAAGTGTGACACCTCAAATGGTTCACACAACACCAAATGCACATGGAATGACTTGAGAGAAATGGAACACTCCTTGAAATCGTCTAGCCCTCATATTCACACATTAGTGCACGATTTCTTGAGCCATGGGATTCTTTTATATGGTGGCTATTAGGGTTACACCATGTAACTCATAACTTTACCCATTCCTTATGCTCCATGGATTTTAACCTCCATGGAGTATCTATGGGTCACCCCATGGACTTAATCTAACATAAGAAATCTTGGATCACAAGCCCACATATATAAGAATGAATGATTTACACAGTCAACCCATATATTTAATTAGTCTCCTTTTGATCACTTAATTAATTCCAAATTAATTCTTGATCAATACTAATTAAATAACCTTATTAATATATTAGAACTTATAATATATTAACCAACCTTAAGTGTTATTTCTCTCATTATAGTCTATCCAAATGCATGATGCCATGCAACCCAAATGGACCATGCCGGGTCGGGTCAAGTCTTACCAATTATAGTTATGGACTTAGACATTAATCCAACAGTCTCCCACTTGGATAAGTCTAAAACTATTATTGCGTATGACTTCAGGAACCGATCAGCAATCGTAGCTCTCAAAAGCTTCTGTCGAACTCTGACCTTGTCGATGAACTCTGACCTTTGTCAATGACTTGTCCATTAGATAAGGGATCATATATTCCTCCATTCTAGATATCATATGGACTGAGACATGGATTATCAATCATTCTCTCTGTCCATTTGTTGTTTCCCGATTTCCGATTCATGATGACTGACTGATTGAACAAATCAAATCAGTCCTGGCTTGGCCAAGCACTCACATGTATCATCTTTAAATCATCGAGGGGCCCACATATATTGCTTTTATCCCGAAGGTAAAAGGAATGGATAAACTTCGACTCATATGGCTTGTTCTACTACTTGTTGAATCATACACAAAGGCACGTTTTATAACATCGAGTTACCGAATGCGTTTTCGTGCAATCAATGTACAACCAACTCATAGTAACAACTCATATCTCTAGGTTTGAAGAATATACGATATTATCGTCTCATGATCACTCGTGATAAAATCCATGAAGTGATTCAAATGAGCGCGGGTTGAATCCAATACTCAGAACTTATGAGCACTCGTGAGTGTTGTAGCACCACTTTGTCCACCAAGTTGGACCTCTACAAACCAACCCATGACAGTCTTGATTCATATCTACTTCCAACATATGACCGACTGTGGATGGTTTGAATAACTTAATCATTCAGGAAGAGCGACTTAGTTATTCTGGAAGTCAAAACATGCAAAGTGAAACACAAGAATAAATGAATCAAATATGGTATCAAACCCTATGAATATAAATAAACACTTTTATTTATCACCATACTGATTACTCATTATTCATTGTTTCGGTTTTATCAACTTTATACTTGAATTAAAAACACTAGTTGTCCCATGCTCCAAGCATGTACACTATGTTTTTCTTAAACAATAGCTTTGCCATACACCAAGTATGCACTCTATGTTTGTCTATGATCCTTACTTTGTGAAATAAACCAATTGAACATAATTTCAATGATTCTAATTTCACACTCCCATATCCTTATCGAAAAATATGAGAATTTCAAATTCCTATCATTTATCGAAATCTATTTAGATTTTAAACTTATATGCACTGACCCTCCTGTAATGAATATGTACAAAGTCACAAATACTTGTCAACAATCATTATAAGGTATTCCAATGGAGATCAACTCCATGGAAACTAAGTCTCATATTCAAAGTACATTGCTTTGGACATGCTTCTTGCATTAAGTTTTCTAATCTTACACAGATAACTTCCACCTATGGAGACAACTCCATATTCTCATTTTGACTATTACTTCTGAATAAGAGATGCCTCTTTTCAGAATATGTCAATATGGTCCTTCCAAAATTAGCACTATACTTCCAACTGTCCCTGAGCAACCAATCTTTGGTAAACCTCAGATTGTCCTCGACAATTGCTTAATCATTTTAGTCATATCTAATTCTAGACCTTTTCCCTTCTTAATGCCTCTGGGCATTTGGAAAAATTTAGAAATGACAAATATTATAGCACATGCAATCGATCCTGTACCCAAAGCAAATGGTACACGATTCATGATGTCTCACATAAAGACATGATTCTAGACCAGTCTTTTGCTACAATATTTTTATTTGCCATGTTTTCAAAATTTGACTATGAAGAGGGATGTCGTAATCATAATCGAATTTTGAGAACGCAATATATAGAATTTCCTTAAGTTGAACCAATCCAACATGAAATTCATATATATATTCTTGACTAAAGATGATTAAGGTCTCAATCTAAGCCTTTAGAACTGAAATGAAGTATATCCTCTCCCTTAATTATAGCAAAACAACTTTTTCAATCCCTACAGCCTCACGAATTGAAACTTTTGTTTTCTATAATTAACATTGCTAACTTGCAACACTAACAATAATTATCATGCTCCCACTAACATGATGATTATTAGCATAACACTTATGCTCCCACTAGCTTTGACATGTACTCAGAAATCAGCTGGACTTCTAGAAATCAATACTTTATTGAATTCCTTACCAAAGTTCAGATTTCTGATACGAGATGCTTTGATAAAACTTTATCAAAATCATACACCTTTCCTTAGATAGCATGCATGTGTGTCTAAACAATTTCAGAACTATGAAAAGGGATGCCGTAATCATAGTCTCAATTGTTTAGACCTTTTGCCATCTGCTTCAAATCTACTTGGTGGAAGTGTTTCCTCACCATCATTTTCATGAATCGGAGAGAAACCTTATGACCCTTAGATTTTATGGTGTATGTGTTCTTATCCATGTGAATCGTCAAAACCATAGTCACAAGACAAGGATAATGACAAATCCAAACTCATATGGACTGAACTTATGCAATCTTAACTTCTTGCCACCTGGCAGTACAGGGCCTGCCATTGCTTCCAAGTTGTTATGCAACCAATTGAGAACTTTCAGAACTCCTATGCAAAGCCAACTTTAACTGGAATGGGCATAGAATATGTCAACATGATAGGTTATAAACCTCAAGTCGTGTGCTAGTGAAGAACCTCAGGTTTTATTCTTGATTAGTTCTTGAAATTCTTTTTAGGATCTTTAAGACTCCCACTGTCCTCTTGACATATAAGACTATCTTGCCAAATATTCAAGAGATAGTGCGGATTCTTTATTAAGACAAACGCTTCACACAATTGGCCTTAGTTGGTCTTTGTTTAATCCAAAACATCACAACTTACCAACTTCAAATGTACAAGAGTAGGACACTTTTACTCTTACATTTGACAAGTGTTATAAACCTTTCTTTAAGATATGTCACTCAACTTATAGTCTTGGAGTATGACTCTAAGACTTGTTTTGAAACGAAGTATGACTCATCTTCTTGATTTAACCATTTCAACAATTCATGACTCCTCTTCTTAGTCATAAGAATGCACTAAGATGTCCTTAGAAGACCAATTGTGATGTGGTTCTTTAATCATTAAGATGATCACAAAACATGATACTAAAGTACTCTCCCATCTTTTCAGATTTGAGAAACTTTTATCTGTCTGCCTAATTTGATTCTTCCCATTCGTTCTGCCATACATTGAGACTCTTCCAATGTTTCAGAATTATACTTAAACTTGTAAGTATAACCATATTTACTAAAATTTAATAAATCATGACGAATAGTCTTAACGAGCTTTGTGGTGGACTTGACCAGTGCACAAGAATGTGTACTCGATCCCTTTAGTCCTTAACTTGACTCACACATCCATGTGAACAAGTCTTAATTTTCCAATGCTTGAAAGTTCTCATTCATCATACTATTCAACTTGCATGATTCCAAGTTTCTATCCAACTGAAGCCTTGGGAATGAGAATCTTTCCTTATTTGGTAAATTATGACACTACCACAAACGAAAGAATCAAGTCCATTTTTTTTCAAATATTGTTATCAATGGAATCATATAAACAACCATTTTTCACAAATGCCACTTGTAAGGATATTTAAAATAAATATAAAATTAAAAACTTTTATTTTATTTCAAAACTTTGGGGAAAAAACTTATCCTTATAGTGCAAATGCATACGAAAAAACTTGTTGTTATCTATTCCTAAGCAATATATCATAACTCCTAAGTAACAGCTTCAAAATTTTGATGCGATCGAAATCCACCTACGCGATCAGAATCAGCATATACTTCCTTTAAGCTTTCTCTCTATTCTTTGATTCTTAAAACATCAACATGTGACCCAGTCACATCATGTAATTAGAATCTCCAAGTAGGAACTTAATAGAGTTAGACAATGGACTTTACCTGAAGTAGTGTCAAACTTATTGACTTTAACATCCTTAGGTAAATTTGGCAGCTTCGCAACCAATGCCCCTTCCTTTGGCAATGGACCCTTGATAATGGGACTATCTAAGACTTAGCCTCTCTCTTTACCATTTGGTCAACCGAGTTGACTATGGCCGATCCCTTTCCATTGGGAAGAGAGAGCTTTACTGGATATCCAATGTCATCATTGTCAATGTCCATAAAGTTTTAGGAAGTTGATCTTAGCAAATAGATAAGATCATTAAGGGTCTTGTCATAGTCTGTTTCATAGGAGTCCCAAAGGAACTCACTATGTGACTTAGAAAGTAGTTGAGCCACCAACTTTCTTAAGACTTTGACACCCAACTCTCCCGGCTTGTCAATATGTGACTACATCTCCAAGATGTGATCACACATAGATCTTTGCTTGCCAATAGGGCTTGAGTGACCTTAAACTTCTCAAGAACTTGTGGGTTAGGGAGAATAATTGGAGGAGGTGGAGGAAGTGAAGTTCCAAGAGATTTGGGATGATCATAGATGTCTGAACTAGACATCTTTTGGGAGAAATTCAAGATAGTTGATTTAAAGTCCTTAATATAACACCCAATATGAAATATTAAGGCTAGGACCCAACACAATATTTTATAACTTGGAAGAGGGATGTCGTAATCCAAGCTATAGAATATTTGAAGGTAGGTGAATGAGGATTCACCAATTTCCACCAAGATAAACGAAATGTATTATTAGGTTTTAATTGGTTTTGAAACTCCTAGATTCTTTGAGATTCATTGAACTTTTCAAAGGCATGTTTCAATCTCGAGTGTGCCCTTCAGGTTTTCTGACTGGGATGCCGAGGATCACAAAACAAGGTGTGAAGTAACCATGCAAATTACTTGGTACCCTTAAGTGTTTACCCCTCAATCGATGTGCCGGTTAACCACACACGCTCCATCGATACTATGATAAACATTAAGTTACCCTTTGCCTACCTTGTTAAATACGAGTTAGTGTGCCGGTTAACCACACACGCTCCACTAACCGACTTAAACAAAGTGCAAAGTGTACTTTCATGGATTAGCACCTTATTCACATTTTCCTAAGTAACTAAGATTGGGAATTTATAAGTGTTTAGTTACTTAGTATTTATCATTAATACTTTTAATGAAGGGAGAATTATAGTCCTTGTCCTACCCGTTCGGCTAACGACCCTCCACCAGTCAAGGAAGCGGTGGGTGAGAGTGGACACCCATTAAGCTGCCATTTTATAGGCAGTAACCTTATACCCCCCTTATAGACCGACTTCGTGAATGAGGCCTACTAACGGTAAGACTGACTTGCTCTTATATATATATTTATTATTAACTTATAATACTGTAAAGTATAAGGGTTGAATTTTAACTTTTAAAATTCTAAGGGCTAACTTGGAATTAAAGTATTCATGGGGAAAACTTTACAAATTCCAAAACTTGAGGGCAAGTTTTGAAAATATTCAAAACTAATTAATTCCATAACTTATGTGTTTAAAGTAGTTTTAATTAAAAAAACTTTTCAAGTTCCATAACTTGAGGACAAGTTATGGAAGACTTTAAACTAATAAAAGAATGTAACTTTTCTTTATTTTTGTAACTTATGGAACTAATTAAGGTTACACATTTTATCATTTAATGAAGTGACTCTTGAACCTCCATAACTTGAGGACAAGTTATGGAGTCATAAAACCATTTAATGAGGACAAGACTCTTCATTTTTGTAACCATTGCCAACTTTTTATGAGTTTTATGAAACTTAAATGTGACTTTTCATATAACTTGAGAACAAGTTACAAAAACACATTTTAGAATCAACTCTTAGATTAAAATGGATTGAAAACACATAATCAATTAACTTTTCTATTAATCTAATAAACTCATATGAACAAAGATAATTCACATCAAATTTTTCAAGTAATTAGCATAACTTTTAAACTAATACAATTCGATTTTTCAGCTAATTTTGCAAGTATAACAAGAAAACAAGCCTTGTCTCTGATACCACTGATGGGTTTTGCGCATTCTAACACTCCTAAGTGTACATGCAACCCTAAATACCTTGGATCTATGTTTTCTCTATTATACATGCAATTATGAACTTTCCAAGGTATTACCCTATCTAGCATACAATACTTGATACTTGGGTAATCAAATGGATAGAATACATACCTTTGTTTGATGTAGCTTGTCTGCATGAAGCTTGAGTGCCTAGTGCCCCAAGTGTGACACCTCAAATGGTTCACACAACACCAAATGCACATGGAATGACTTGAGAGAAATGGAACACTCCTTGAAATCGTCTAGCCCTCATATTCACACATTAGTGCACGATTTCTTGAGCCATGGGATTCTTTTATATGGTGGCTATTAGGGTTACACCATGTAACTCATAACTTTACCCATTCCTTATGCTCCATGGATTTTAACCTCCATGGAGTATCCATGGGTCACCCCATGGACTTAGTCCAACATAAGAAATCTTGGATCACAAGCCCACATATATAAGAATGAATGATTTACACAATCAACCCATATATTTAATTAGTCTCCTTTTGATCACTTAATTAATTCCAAATTAATTCTTGATCAATACTAATTAAATAACCTTATTAATATATTAGAACTTATAATATATTAACCAACCTTAAGTGTTATTTCTCTCATTATAGTCCATCCAAATGCATGATGCCATGCAACCCAAATGGACCATGCCGGGTCGGGTCAAGTCTTACCAATTATAGTTATGGACTTAGACATTAATCCAACACTATCTCCGTAGATCCTTATTATGTACATTTTCTGTATCTCCCACGTATATCATACTGAAACAATTCTCATACCAAGCCAAGTTTTTACATTTGCTAAGTTAGAACATAGTTCCTATGAATCGTACATTGTCTATGTACTAAACAAGGGTGACTATAGTACTCCCACTAGAACTGACATATATATGGATTATCTATGTTTCTCAAAATTCAAACTCCTTGAAATTTCTCATTGAAATAAATATTCCAATCACTCCCACTACCCTTGACATATGTATGGCTTATCTTTATTTCTCGAAATTCAAACTCTTTAAACTTTCTCATTGAAATAATGATCCCACTTGCGAGATGCTTATTTCGGTCCATAAATGAACTTATCAAGCTTTCACATCCTTCACAACCTATCTTGGTTTGATTATGTGTTTGTTACTATCCATGCTTGTCTCTTCTTGAATATCCACATACACCTAGTGGTTAAGGTCAAGTGCTTGATCTACCAAGTTTTTTACATACATAGACTGAATCTCGTTCTCCATTTCCTCCTTGAATATTGTAGCCTCTAGGGCCTACCATAGCTTCTGATAGCTGGTACACTCTGATGGCTCCATACTAGTGACTCATTGACCTCAGTAATATAAACACTTATATAACAAGGTGTATCATGTCCTCAATCAGATTTACAAGGAAGATGTGAAAATATGTTAATTTCCTCAATAACTCTTTCAACCTCGAATTGAATGCTAGGTCCAACATTAGGCTCTTCGTTGGTTTACTATCGAATCTTATCAAGATCAATGCAATTCCCACTAGCCCTTTTGGATATCAGCTCCCTCTCTTGGAAGATTGCCCTTCGAGCAACGTACACTTTGTTCTCAAAAGTAGTGTTGAACAATTATCCAAATGCTTGATGGGTTCTTCAACGATGTAACACATCTCTATTTTAACTTCTACATTGTCAAGCGCTTCACGATGAGTGTAAGCCTCATAATCGTAGACTTCCGTATGCGGTAGTAAGGACTGAATCTCAATTCACATATAATAGACTATTTTATGAACCTTACTACTTGATACAAGACCAAAGGACTTCTCGTAACACTATTCATGGTACAATTCCTGAATTGTTAGCAAACATAGTATGACTCATCTGGTACAAAATCAATGAATGATTTGTTTCTCTGTCCAACTAACACCCCTTATGGTAGTGTTGTGGCTGGAGATAGCTCGTGAAACTCTTTCACAATTACTTTAGATGATCGATAAAGTTTGGACTGAGATGCTCACTATGAGTGTCTTATCCTATTGCCCAGTTGATTCTTAACTTCGCTTTATGAGAGATCTGAATACCGAAAAGGTTCCAGACTCATGTTCATATGAATTTGTTCATACCATGTATCGTGGTTAATCTAAACGACCCATTAGTGCAAACTAATTCCAACAGATATTCTCATCACCCACTGATGTATTCATCATCTATCTTGATAAACAAGATTTGCATTTATCATGAGACTCGAGGTCAAATGATATCCAAAATTTGATCCAAATGAATACTTGGTAATGTGTTTCTCATTTAGGTATCCAAGACTATGATTCCACAAATACATTTCACCCAAACCTTTTGGAAGTATTTGAATCAGTACGTGTTGTGGTTAATCTGAACAATCCAGTAGGTAAACTAATTCAACAGATATTCACACAATAATAATCTTATTCAAATATTTGAATCAACTTTGAACTATCATTATTATACCTGCTTCATAGATTTCATGACTTTCTTTTAACATGTTAGAATGCTCCACATCTAAATAACCTAGAACTATCTCATGCATCATAGTATAAACAATTTCAGTCATAATACCATAGATTAAACATTTGGGAAAAGAGTTGCTTTTGATCCGATGAAGTAGCAAGGGCTTGACATTCATGATCAAATTATATTCTCCATGTTTCAGTCTTCTTACTTCATTTTAGTCACTGCACATTCTTGTAAATGTCAGTACTTAATCGTTAGTACTCTCAAATAGATTGTGAATTACGCTTAAGATTCATGAGATTCATGAGTTCCACATCATTCTCTACCTATACTCTCAAATCGACGTGTCGGTTAAGCACACGAGCTCCATCAACAAGTTATAAAGAGAATGTGCAACTTTTATGGATAACATAAGATTCACATTAAATAGATTGTGAATTAACCATGCAAAATCGCATGGTCCCCGGGTCAAGTTACGCTTGAGATTCGCGAGTTCCAAATCATTCTCAACTATACTCTAGATTTATGTGCCGGTTAACCACACGAGCTGCACCAACAGAATATAAAGAGAATGTGCAATTTTCATGGATAATATGAGACTCACATTCTATTAATAAAACGAGATTTTTTTATACTTGTATTTAGAATAATTTTAGATTGACGATTATCATTATCAAACCCTTTCGGTAACTCCATTCTCAAAATGCAATTGGGCGGTGAGGGCGATAAGCACGAAGCATATTAAAAACCGACATCATTAGGTTTTCAAAGTGACCTCCTTAAACCCCTACATCAGAATGGGTGAGTCTAGGGATGATAAGACTGATAATGTCAATATTTAAACACGCGATGGCGCATGTTCTAACTTTCTTATACATATAGCAGACAGAGTTCTAATATATATATATATATATATATATATATATATATATATATATATATATATATATATATGTATATATATATATATATATATATATATATACATATATATATATATATAATACAAGGAGTAAATTTAAAACTCTTTAAATTTAGTTGTCTATTATTAATTCTAATTAATTGCAAGGACGCAATGTAACAATTAATAAATCACGAGGGGTTAATATTCAAATTTATAAATCTCTATTATAAATAATATTAAATATTTAAATTCACTACTTAAATAATAAATAAATATTCAAATTCAAATAAAAATATTTAAATAATATTTATCAATTTTCCAGATTTATAACATTTTAAATTTGACATTTATCCATATGTAACAAACCTTGAAATTTGAAAAACGAAAAATTAAGGAAACCCTAAATTCGGCGGGCTCACGTCGTGAGCTGCGAATGAAAGTTTTATCAATTACGGACATTTCAATCATTATTCTTTCATTCAATTTCAAACAAGTATTTACAGAAAATATCAATCTAGGGCGAAGGTAAAAATGAACCAATGGCTCTGATACCACTATTGGGATTTCTACGCATCAAATACACTCTAAAGTAGGTAGCGGAAAAATCGAAACAACGATATACCTAAGTGTACATGCAACCTATGGATCTGTGGTTTCATTCTAATTACATCTACCCTAGAAAACATAAAACATAAAGAATAAAAACATACCTCTTATGTAGTCGTTGATCTCCATGCTTGAGATCTTGATCCTCCATGAAGTTGTTTGGATGAGAGGACCCAAACCAGAATCCTCTAATGGTATCACACCCAATGATACCAAAGAGTGGAATAAAAATAACTAAGAAAAGGGTAAATTTCACAAACCCAAAGAGTGTTAGAAATCGTCCCTATAAGAGGAGGAAGAAGGGTTGGTGAAACTGCAACCCAAGGTGCAAGGAATAATGAAATCCCTAAGGTCCTATTTATAGCCTTTGATGCCTTCGTAGGTTTTGTACTCTTTCCCATGGTGGATAGGAGCCTAACCACGAAATTCACTCATTCTCCCATATAGGATGGAGTGATTTTCATCCAACCCTAATTACATATGGGTTCTGGAACATTCCTTATTAACCAACTATCGATTAATGAAAATTCAACCATTTAACTAATTAAACTATTAATTAATTCCTAAAATAAATTTCCAATTAGTTTCTAATTAATTATTAACCATAATAATTAATAAACCAATTTCTCCTTTATTTATTTTAATTAATTTGGGTCTTGAGTCTTGAGGAAAACCCAAAAGGACCCTGTTATTATTAGAAATATTACCAATAGTTAATGACTTTGGACACTCTTCCAAGATTTACATCAACAAAACCCTCTGGCGACTCATGTAAACATCTTAAGCCAACTTCCCATTAAGGAAAGCGGTTTTGACATCCATCTGCAAAATTTCATAGTCATGAAAGGTAGCTATGGCGAGCATTATCCTAGTAGATTTTATCTTGGCCACTGGTGAGAAGGTCGCATCATAGTCAACCCCTGGGGTTTGAATGAATCCCTTCGCAACCAGCGAGCCTTGAAAGTGTGTACATTTCCATCCATGTCGGTCTTCTTCATGAAGATCCATTTGCATCCAACTGTCTTTAGACCTGACACATTATCAATAAAATTCCAAACTTGGTTGTCATACATGGACTTTATCTCGTTGTCCATTGACTCTTTCCATTTAGCAGCATCATTCCTGCCATTGCTTCCTTGTAGCTAGCCTGCTCATCCAAATTTATCAGTATCATATCAATGACAAACGTGTCACCATCTATAGTAATATGGAAGCCATATAATTCAGATGGCATGATAACTCTACTATAACTCCTAAGAGGTAATGACTTGTCTATCGGTTCAAGTTGAACCTCTTCCTCTAGTTATGTGCTAGTGTCATCTAAGGTTCCTTCACTGGTTGACTCTTGAAGTTATTCAAGGTCAATGGTACTCCTACTGTCCTCTTTGAATATGAGCTCCCTCTCCCGAAAGACTCCTCTTTGTGCTACAAAGATCACATTTTCACTAGGTCTGTAGAACAAACATCCAAATGACCTCTTAGGGTAACCAATGAAAATAGACTTCTAACTTCTGGCTGCTCGCTTGTCATGAGTCTCTCGTCTAACAAAAGCTTCACAACCCCAGACTTTGATATGTGCTAACGAGGGAACGATCCATGTCCACATCTCGTGAGGTGTTTTGGCAACCTTCTTTGTAGGGACAAGATTGAGGATGTGGGCGAATGTCTCTAAGGCATACCCCCATAAGTGAATAGGATTAGAAACACAACTCATCATGAAACGAACCATGTCTAACAAGGTCCGATTACGCCTCTCAGTCACACCATTTAGCTATGGTGTCCTAGGAGGATTCAATTATGAAATTATTCCACATTTCATTAGACAGTTTTTAAACTCGATACTAAGATACTTTCCACCTCTATCAGATCTAATCATATTTATATTCCGGCCCAATTGATTCTCGACTTCATGTTTAAACTCTTCAAAGGTTTCTAACTTATGCTTGATTAAGTAGATATAACCATATCTTCTATAATCATCTGTAAAAGTCACATAGAATCGAATATCATCCCTTATGGATGATCTGAAGGGTCCACACACATCTGTATGTATGAGATCCAACAAACCTGCATCTCTTTCACAAGACCCAGTGAAAGGTGATTTTGTCATCTTTCCAAAAGACAAGATTCGCATGTATTATCTGACCTTAGAACAAATGATTCCAACACTCCATCCTTTTGGAGTTGGGCAATGGATTTCTTGTTAATGTGTCCAAGACGACAATGCCACAAACACGCTTTGTCTATACCATTAGACGAATCAATATGAAAAACATTACTGCCTAAATTATCAACATACGTCACAGTTTCATACACACCATCACAAGGTAAAGATTCAAATATAAAAACAACATTTTTTATAAGCAGAAATAGAACCATTCAAATCATCAAATGAATATCTATAACCTTGTCTAAATAATACATGAAAAGAAATAATGTTATGTGTCATCTATGATGAGTAGCAATAATTTATTAAATCTAAACAAACACCACTACTAAGCACTAGACTATAAACTCCAATCTTGGTAACAGGAGAAGATCACATATTCCCCATCATTAGGTTCATTCTTCCATGCTCCACCTCCTCACTTTCTCTTAGCCCCTGTAAATCAGAACAAATGTGAAATCCACATCCTGTATCAAGGACCCAAGAAGGAGAAGATGATGAGTTATTAGATGAAATAGTGTATATACCAGCAGAAGATGGCTTCAATTTTCTATCCTTGATGTCTTACAGATACTTTGGGCAGCTTCGTTTCCAATGTCTCTTATCTATTCAGTAAAAGCAAGTGGCCTCTTTAGGATCAGATGTGTGAGGAATATCAGAACTAGGCTTGGCCTTTGGGCCACTGCTAGATGACCCGACATGGGCCTTACCCTTCCAGTTATGCTTGGGAGGACCTTTCCTGTTCTTCCCCTTTCCTTGACCAATGGCTATAATGGGAGCACTGGCAGGATTAGGGTTTGAGTTCTTACCCTTCATTTCTGCCTCATAGACGTATATCGTGAATGATTGAGTTACTTGGAACTTTCCAAGTATGATGTTTGATGTTATTATCCCAAACAAAATGGTGTTCCAAAATTCTCATTGTTACTTCTATCAGATTAGGACCTCTTTTGTGTGTGTTTATGTGTGTGTGTGTGTGTTTGTGTGTGTGTGTGTGTGTGTGTATATATATATATATATATATATATATATATATATATATATATATATATATATATATATATATATATATATATATATATATAGGGGTGTTATTCGGTCGGTTTTTTCGGTTTTCGGTTTATACGGTTTGGTTTTATTTTTTTTTTACATCTTCAAACTAACCATAACCAAACCAAATAAGGTTTGGTTTATCGGTTTTGGTTAATTCGGTTACAGTTTATGCGGTTTGATTTACCGGTTAAACCAAATAAAACTTCACATGTGACAATAAAAGAAAAAAACATACTAAACTTTTACCAAATGAAAAAAAACACTACAAGAAAAAGATGAAATAACTACAGAAAATTTCCATAGCTAAAACATGATATTTCGTAGCTAAACATGATTAGAGATGAAATTTGCTACGGAACCATTCTATAGTAAAATTCTTCGTTAGTAAAGGTTTGTTACGGAATCCGTAGGACCTTCGCAATGGAATTTGCAACGGACTTATTCCATAGAAAAATAGCTATTAACAACATTCGTAGCAATGTCGTAGGCAATTAACTATAATTTATTATGTAGAACGTCTGTAGCAAATTAAATATGATACAAACTAACCCTATAGCTAATTTATGTATAAAATCCACTACGGGTAATTTCGTAGCAAATATTCCGTAATAAATTTACTACAATCTAACCCCGTAGCACATATGTCGTAGCAAAATTACTACGACTACTTTCGTAGCAAATTTACGACGGTACACTTCTTTTGTTGCAAATATTTCATGGTAAATTTACAACAACCTACTTCCGTTACAATAGCAAAATGTGACAGAAGGCATTCAGTAGCAAATTTTGTAGGAAAATAGCTACAGGTTTTCATTTCGTAATAATTTATGTAGCAAAATAGCAACTAACTTTGATCCGTAGTAAACTTTGTAGCAAAATACTTATGATGAATAATTGCCTAGCAAATTTTGTAGCATGATAATTACGGACTTCGATTACATAGAAAAATTTTGTAGTTATTCAAATACTAGCTAGAAAAACATAATTTCATAGCTAATTCCGTAAAAAATATACCTACGTATTTTGTAGCATAGTCCATAGTAGAATAACTATGGTTTTTAATTCTGTAGCAAAAATCCGTAGATATTAAGATATTAGCTACGGAATGTGATTCTATAGTAAATTTCATAGCGAAATAGCTATGCGAAGTCATTCCATAACATGTTTAGCAGAATAACTACGGATTGTACTTATGTAGTAAAATTTTCTTAGTTATTTAAACTTTTTTCTTGTACTGAAATACTAATACATAACATATTATATTCATTTTTTCATTATATGTTGTGTTAAAGTATCGATGTAACCATACAACTTGTAGATGCGGGTTAATATAACTTTAGTCGTATATAAAGAAGAAAGAAACAAACAAAAGTTAATTGACATTTGCTTAATTAGTTGTATTTTATTACAATCTATAAACAATTATAAATTTATAGTGGTTAATAATTAAATAATGAGTTATGAAAACATTTTTAGGTGACTATATATTTATTTAAATACAAAATGGTAATTTATAGATGTAAACAATAAAAATATATGTTAATTAAATAGTTTATTCAATTTTTCGGTTTAACCAAAATAATGAAAATTTAAACAAAACCAAACCAAATAAAGTATCTTTATTTGGGTTAATCAAACTATTAACCCTAAAGAATGAGAGTATTTTTTGTGCCTGTGTGTTCTCTTATAGGTAGTAGATTTTACTTTTGTATATTTTTTTTTCTCAGTTTGGACTTTTTTTTAACCTGACATTAAAATGGCATGTTGTAGTTCATCCAGTCCATCCTGAATGATTTTTTGAGTCCACATGAATATTGGTTGTAGGGATTTTCAAGGTTGTTCTTGGTTCAAGCAGGTTCCAAATAGATATTGTCTTGATCCTATTTGATGTTTAACAGCTTGAAGATTCAAGTTTGGTAATTTCATGATGTTTAGTCTTGGTGAATAAACTGATCCCAATGAGGGTTTAGTTTTAAATTTAATATTTATGGGTGTAATAGCAGCACCGTTGGTGATGCATCAGATAAAGTGTAGTAGTGGATAAATAATACTGACAAATTTAAAAAGGTATACATTGATTACTGTTTTTTGATTTTTAAATTTTTCTTTGAAGTGGATTAATTGGTATAAAAAATTAATAATGAAATCGTGGTTTCATAAATTTGTAAGAAACAGCTTAATCACATATTTTGGTTTTGAACATGCAAATTTGATAGATATTTTATGTTATTAGTCCATTTCTCACAAAATAAACATTTGTTAAGTTCCTAATACTAATTGGCATATGTGATTGTATATGTCGTAGAGAAAAAAAAAATAACCACAAGGATTCTCTCTCTTTCACATATTTCTTTATCTTTTGTGTTTTGTGAGTTTACTGAATAAACAAAATTAAAAATAATTAAAAAAACTATCATATTTATCGATTTTATTAGGATATAGTTAATATTTGATTTTTATAAAATAAATTCTAATACAATTAAAAATCACTGCCTAGATGCCGATTTATATTGTGTACCGTCAACCATTACATGTGCATTCTAAATTACATGTGCATTCTGTTGAGTTTGTCTTTATAAGTTATTATGGTCTTATGATTAAAACTTGTTATTGAAATTCTTATTATGTTTTTAAACAAAATTACATAAATGACTCATGTGGTTTCTTAGATTCTTGCTTTTTGTCCCTACCTTTTTTTCGTTACATATATAGTTGATAAGGTTTTTACCCCAAAAAGAAACTAATTACTGAAACAAAGTATTCGCCGTCCGTCGCATTGCACGAGTAACGGCTATTATATATATATATATATATATATATATATATATATATATATATATATATATATATATATATATATATATATATATATATATATGGTGCAGTTTGAACCGCGGTTTCACAATTGGAAACCACAAACTGCACCGCATAGTGCAGTTTAACAAAATTTCATACCACAAACCACACCACACCACACTAGTTCTTAACTTTGTATTGGTGCGTTTTCATGCACACACCTAGATTAAAGTAGTAAGTGTATTGACTACCTGCGCAAAAGTATTTTCGGTCCTGTGGAACAAGTGATATGAGGTCCTATATATATATATATATATATATATATATATATATATATATATATATATATATATATATATATATATATATATAATTGGATTTCTATAGTTTAAAGTAGTAAGGGCGTGTTTGTTGTGACGTATTTGGCTGTATTCCTTTATAATTGGAATTGAATTCCAATTACAAAGTGTGTTTGGCTAGGTTTTTATAAGGAATTGAATTGCTAAATGAAAAAAAATGACCTTCTCTAGTGTAATCAGATTCCTTGGCTATGAGAGAAGATTTCAAATACAAGGCGTGTTCCATATTTTATTGAGACAAAAACACCCATTTCCTTTCATCAAAAAAAAAGAACGCAGCCCTAATTCCAGTTTATTGCTCGCTTTCTTTCCTTCCTTTCGTGAAGGACGACCTCCAATCCAGCGACCGAACTCCAGCGAACGAACTGATCCTTGCCATCTTCGTCATCTTCATTCATCATACAGGTATGTTAATCTGATTTCTTCATCATGTTTTCTATTAATTTCTTCGCCGTCTTCATTCAATCTGATTCGGTAATTAGATCCTTCCAATCGGTTCCTTCAAATCGTTCCAATCTCCATCACAATGTTCCATTCTAATTTCTTCTTCATGCTTTCTATTTCTTCGTCATCTTCTCTGTTGGCGGGAAAATTGACGCCTCTTGGAAAAAAGTCGGCGACGCCAACTCTTGGAAAAAGTCCATGGGAAATTGTCGACCTTTTTAGTTTTAGTTTTTTATCCAATTACGAGATGGGTTTTGAATTCCGGTTAATGAACCTATTTTTTTTATGTTTTTACTTGAATTTGTTACAGGTTATGTCTCGACTTAGTTTAACATGAGAATGGATTTCAATTACAACTCAAAATCTGGCAACCAAACGCGCAACATAATTCAATTCCAGCAGAATTCAATTCCTTCATAATTCAATTACAATAGAATTCAATTACATTCCTTAGCATTACACCAATCCAAACAGCCCCTAAGTGTATTTGATCCAAAGAATGGGTTTGAACGGCCAGCCCAAAAGTATATTTCGTCCAGTGGAAAAAAGTAATATGAGGTCCTATTATATATATATATATATATATATATATATATATATATATATATATATATATATATATATATATATATATATATAGGGGCAAATCTTTCATAGGGCTAGGGGGCTGTGGCCCCTCCTGATTTTTTTGGCACAAATAGTCCCTATGCTTTAACTTTATACATATTTAGCCCCAAAATATAAAATTTTGATCCAAAGAATGGGTTTGAACGGCCGGCCCAAAAGTATTTTTGGTCGTTTGGAACATGTAATATGAGTTCCTATTATATATATATATATATATATATATATATATATATATATATATATATATATATATATATATATATATATATATATATATATATATATATATATATATATATATATATATATATATATATCGAGGGTGAGGTTCAATAGATGTACACTTTTACATTGGACGCAAATACACTGGATTATACCAAAAAATTCATCCTTTAAAAAAAACCCACCATTTTTTTTCGTTTAAAATTTTTTTCAGGCCATGTTTTTTATCGGAAAAAAAAAACCGAATATACCGTTGTTCACGATTTTTCGTCCTCTTTCCATAGAGACCAATGATGATACATAGAAAACGAATTTTTTTTTTCGAAAAAAATCTATTCATTTTATTTGATTAAAAAAGTTAAGGTCTATTTTCTATAGAAAAAAATTAATAAATATATCAAAATTCATATTTTTTGTACTTTTTAAACATAGATTCATATTCATGTTAAAAAAAAAAAAAAAAAAAAACGATATTTCAGTTCAGATTCACATTGTGAACCTGTTCAGATTCATATTGTAAACCTGTTAGATTCACATTGTGAACCTCCTCAGATTCATAGTGTGCATAAACATAAGTCAGATTCACAGTGTAAATCTGAACTGATCGGAGCTTTTTCACAATGTGAATGTTAAAATTTAACATATTTACAGTTTAGATTCACAGTGTGCATCTATACTGATAGAGGTTTTTTTTTTCTTTTCTGTGAACATTCTCAGATTCACAATGTGAATCTGAACTGTTCGAGATTTTTCATATTGTGAATGTTAAAAATTGAAATATTTACAATTTAGATTCACAGCATGTGTGTGCGGTTGCACGCAGGAGTGTGCGGCCGTACAAAGCTACACTGTGCGGTCGTACATGGGAGTGTGCGGTCGTACATAGGGGTGTGCGGCCGTACACTCTTCATTCATGCTCAAAATGTCGATTTTCAGGTGTTTCAAAGCCAATACCAAGTCCAACTAGCAAAATGGAGGCCAAACTCTCACTTTGGAGAGTCTTTAAGGTGTGTACGGCCACCTTATGAAGTTGTGCGACCATACACCTTCAAGTGATGAAGAACACGAAGAACATGAAGAGTTTTAAGCTTAGATCATCGTGTCTTACCAGTATAACAAGCTGAATGATGGAGTAATTCACGTTTTTGAGGCCCTTAAAGTGTTCTTGGATGAAGTTTTTAGAGAGAGAAAGTAGAGAGAGGAAGTAGAGTGCAGCCAAAAGAAAGGAATGAGTGAAGGGGTCACCCTATATATATATATATATATATATATATATATATATATATATATATATATATATATATATAGGGATGAGTGTGCGGCTGGGAGATGGGTGTGCGGCCGCACAGCCATGTGTGCGGCCGTACACACCTCTCAAGAGGGTGTATAGCCCAGTTTTGTCTCTATACGACTTGTTGACTCATTTCTAATCTCATTCCCGGCTGTACTCAAGCTTAGAACACTTAAACTAACTCTTAAACGGTGTTAAAAGGTAACATAATCAAGTTCAATGTTGATAAAGTTGACCAAGCGTATTGAATAAAAGTTTCGGGTTGTCACATCATCCCCCCGTTAGAGGGAATTTTGTCCCGAAATTCAAACATAGAATACAAATCATGGATTAGAAAAGAGATGCGGATATTTCTGTTTCATCTGATCTTCGCGCTCCCAAGTGAATTCGGGTCCCAGCTTGGCATTGCAGCGAACCTTCACTATCGGGATGCGACTTTGCGTTGTTCGTTTGATCTCTCTATCCATGATTTCGACTGGTTCTTCCACAAAGTTCAGGCTCTTGTTGATCTCAATCTCGTCGAGGGGAATCGTAAGGGTTTCATCAGATAAACACTTTTTAAGATTCGAGACATGGAAGACAGGATGAATGTTGCTAAGTTCTTGCGGTAGACGAAGTTTGTAGGCTCCGGGACCGATCCTAGCGAGGATCTCGAATGGTCCTATGTACCTTGGATTTAGCTTTCCACACTTTCCGAAGCGTATCATTCCTTTCCAGGGTGAGACCTTCAACAGAACACGGTCTCCAGCCTGGAACTCCAAGGGTTTTCGTCGTTTATCGGCGTAGCACTTTTGTCTATCTCGTGAGGCTTTCAATTGTTCTCGGATTTGTATGATCTTTTCTGTGGTTTCGCGAATGATTTCTGGACCAGTGAGAGTGTTGTCAGGGACTTGCCCCTTGGCTAGTTGCATGTCGCCCACCTCAGCCCAGCACAGAGGGGATCTGCACTTGCGACCATAGAGGGCTTCGAAAGGCAGAACCTTGATGCCGGTATGGTAGTTGTTGTTGTAGGAAAACTAGACCAAGGGAAAATGGGTGTCCCACGACTTACCGAAGTCAATGACACATGCTCTCAACATGTCTTCCAAGGTTTGGATGGTTCTCTCACTCTGCCCATCTGTCTGAGGATGGTAAGTTGTGCTCATATCCAGCTTAGTTCCAAGAGCTTTCTGCAGGGACTGCCAAAATCTCGAGGTGAACCTGCTATCTCGATCGGAGATAATGGACACAGGCACACCGTGCAGTCGGACTATCTCTCGGATGTAGATTCGCCTGAGTCTTTCCATTTTGAAGTTTTCCTTGATCGGCAGGAAATGGGCGGACTTTGTTAATCGGTCGACTATTACCTAAATGGCGTCGTGCCCACTCGGAGACTTGGGTAATTTGGTGATAAAATCCATAGTAATTCTCTCCCACTTCCACTCAGGTATCTCCGGCTGGTGGAGTAGACCTGAGGGTTTCTGATATTCGACCTTCACCTTGGCGCAAGTCAGGCACTTGCCCACGAAGGTAGCGATCTCTGCTGTCATGTTTGGCCACCAATACAGTTTCTTGAGATCGAGGTACATCTTGTCCGAGCCTGGATGAACGGAGTATCTAGTCTTGTGAGCTTCGTTCATTACAACCTCTCTGTAACCACCGAACTTTGGGTTCCAGATCCGGTCCATGAAATAACAAACTCCGTCTCCCTTGATTTCTAGGTTCTTTTCCATTCCTCTCAAGGATTCACCCGACATGTTCTCTGGTTTTAAGGCTTCTAGCTGAGCCTCCTTGATTTGCGCGAATAAATGGGAATGGATAGTCATGGTCAGTGCCTTCACTCTACGACCTGAGTACTCCTTCCGGTTGAGGGCATCTGCCACCACATTGGCCTTGCCGGGATGGTAGCGGATTTCGCACTCGTAATCGCTGAGTAGCTCAACCCATCGCCGTTGTCTCATGTTCAGTTCCTTCTGGTCGAAAATATGTTGTAGGCTTTTATGGTCAGTGAAGATAGTGCACTTGGTTCCGTAGAGATAATGTCTCCATATTTTCGATGCGAAGACCACTGCTCCTAATTCCAGGTCGTGCGTTGTATAGTTGACTTCGTGTGCTTTCAACTGTCTTGAGGCATAAGCAATGAATTTTCCCCGTTGCATGAGCACACAGCCTAGGCCCTGATTGAATGCATCACAGTTGACAACGAAATCCTTCGTCCCTTCAGGCAGAGACAAGATAGGCGCGCTGCACAGGGCCTGCTTCAATGTTTGGAACACAATGTCTTGCTTATCACTCCAACAAAAGGGTACGCCTTTCTGAGTCAGAGTGGTTAAGGGTTTGGCAATTCTGGAGAAAGTTTGGATAAATCTGCGATAGTAGCCAGCAAGACCCATGAATTGACGGATTTATGTGGGCGTCTTCGGTGCTGACCTGTTCTCTATCGTTTTGATTTTGGAGGGGTCCACGTGTATGCCTTCCTCGCTTACCACGTGACCTAGGAAGGTTACTTTTCGAGTCCAGAATTCGCACTTGGAGAATTTCGCGTACAGCTTCTCCGTCCTTACGTTTTCCAGCACCAATCTCAAGTGTTGTCGATGATCTTCCTCACTTCTGGAATAGATAAGTATATCGTCGATGAACATGATTATGAACTTGTCCAGAAAATAACGGCACACCCGATTCATCAGGTCCATGAATACCGCCGGTGCGTTGGTTAGACCGAAGGGCATCACTACAAATTCGTAGTGACCATACCGAGTCCGAAATGCTGTCTTAGGAACATCACTCTCATGGACTCGCAGCTGATGGTACCCTGATCTTAGGTCTATTTTGGAAAAGTAACTGGCTCCCTGAAGTTGATCGAAGAGGTCGTCGATTCGAGGAAGAGGGTAACGGTTTTTGACTGTAAGTTTGTTCAACTCTGGATAATCGATGCACATCCGAAAGGATCCATCCTTCTTTTTCACAAATAAGATTGGGGCTCCCTAGGGTGAGGAACTTGGTCTGATGAATCCTTTGCTAAGCAGCTCATTGAGCTGACTGGATAGCTCCTGCATTTCTACCGGCGCTAATCGGTATGGGGATTTAGCTACGGGGGTAGCTCCGGGGACTAAGTCGATGCGAAACTCAACTTGGCGTTCGGGAGGGATTCCCGGGAGATCTTCGGGAAAAACATCGGGAAAGTTGCAGACTTCGGGGATGCTCTCGAGGTCTTTAACTTCCTGTGTCTCGTTAATGACGTGGGCTAGGAATGCATGACACTCCTTTCGCAGGAGTTTCTGGGCTTTGATGCACGAAATGATACGAAGGTTTGAACTGAGTTTATCGCCGTAAATCATGAGAGTTTCATCAGAGGAAGGATTGAGACAGATAGCTTTTTCGTAACAAAGGATATCAGCATGATTGGGGCTCAACCAATCCATGCCGATGATGACATCGAAGCTTTTTATGGAGACTGGCATAAGGTCGATAGGAAAAGAATGATCGTTCAAGGTAAGGGTACAGCCTACGTACATATCATTAGTGCTCTCTTTCTCACCGTTAGCCATCTCGACGGTAAATGTTTCAGTTAGTAGTTGAGGTTTATGTTTGAGAAGATGTTTGAATGCATGGCTAATGAAACTTCTCTCCGCACCAGAATCGAAAAGAATGCATGCATAAGAGTTGTCGAGGAGGAACGTACCCGAAACAACTGTGGGATCTGCAACTGCCTCTTCCTGACCCATCGTTAGCACTCTCCCCGTGCCACCAGCGGTTGCTGCCTTGGGGCAGTTTCTCTTATAGTGCCCGACTTCTCCACAACCAAAACAGTCTTGACTGACGCCTGCTCCAGATGTCTGATTGGTTGGTGGGACTGGTGTCTTGCAAAATCGAACTGTGTGCCCCTTTTTGCCACAGTTAGTGCATGACATTTCACGACATGGGCCGGGATTATGATGTTAATTACACTTGTCGCACCGAGGAAGGGTACCAGCATATTTACTGGTAGGTGCTTGAATGGCAGGAGCAGCGGCAGGAGTAGTAGCAGCGTGGACTGCCACCGTTTGCTGTTTCTTTGAGGGCTCCTGCGAAGACTGGCCCTTCCGCTGCGTCCAGAACTTTCTTTTCTCACCACTCCCTTTTGCTGGCTCAGGAGCGGCCGTCACATTATCAAGATCAACTCCGTGATCTATGAGAGTCTGCGCCAAACACTTAGCGCTGTCAAAGGTGTTTGGCCTAGCAGCCAAGACATTTCCTTTGCTGGGTTGTGTCAGTCCCCAAATGTATCTCTCTATCTTCTTGCTTTCCGGGGTGACCATTCCCGGGAAAAGAAGTGCTAGGTCTTCAAACCTAGAAGTGTAGGCAGCAATGTCGGATTCCTTCATCCTTAGGTTCCAGAGTTCGTGCTCTAGTTTCTGCATCTCGCCCCGTGGGAAGTACTCAGCTAGCATGAGTTCTTTTAAACTTTCCCAACCCATAGCATTTGCCACTGGCAGGGTTAGGGATTTGACCCGACCATTCCACCAGGTCAGTGCTCTGTTGGCGAAAGTGCAATCGGCGAATTTTACTTTGTTGGCTTCCGAACAGGAACAGATTTCGAAAATAGAGTCGATTTTCTCGAACCATTGAGTCAGGGCAATAACCCCTCCTTTGCCGTCGAAAGACATGGGTTTCGCGTTCATGAAGTCTTTATAAGAGCACTCTTTCTGGTGTCCCTGACCACCTTCATGATTTTGGGGATGAGTACCACCTCCCTGCCCGCCAGATCCGCCAGAATTAATTTGTGACATTGCGCCAGCCACAGCAGCAGTAACAACTGTCTGGAACATAGCGGGATCAAACTGAGGGGGCGGTGGTGGTGGTGGAGTGTCGTCGTTTCTTCTGATGGGTCTTTTTCGAGGAGGCATCTTGTTCTAAAAATATTCAGGAAGGAGAGGATGGTAAGTCCTCTGTAATCGAATCAAGAGATATAAAGCAAGATGTATCTTAAAATGATGGCTAGAGTGTTCTACTAAGCGATAAACAAGGAAAAGCTACTAATGCAAATAAGTTATCGCTAAAAGGAATAAGTAGTAACAGTAGGAATGAATTTCTACAATGTATTCGGCTCTAGCTAAAATACTCCTACAGTATTTTAAGTTGTATGTTTTGTTCTTATGATACCTTGTTGTATGGATACTAGGTAAGTTTTAGGCCTGTTACAACACCACAGTCACTCCTAAGCACATGTTGGTCATGTCTCGAGTAAATATAGTTAATCAGGCTATATTAACCCTAGACATGATTACATAACTGCCCAGGTTTAACCGCAGTGTTCAACATCCAATTACTTTTGTTTTGTTCTACTCCTGATATTGTTTCTGGCATGTAGGTATACTTGTATACTTTTTGCAAAAATACTTGTATTTTTAAAAGTATACTTTTAGTTCAGAGCACTTCGGCCCCTTAGTGTTTATAGTTGTATACCATGTAAGGTTCGGTATACTTAGTTCACTATAAACAATAGCTCTGATACCAATCTGTCACACCCCCGAACCGTCGGAACGGACGGCGGAAACGTCTGGGGGAGGGGTGACGTCATGCGTAGTATCACAACAGTTGTATCATAGTAAGCGAAGTAAACACAACCATTAAATTATAATAAGAATATTTATATTGTTTGAAAACATGGTTTGTACATAACAGTATATAACAAAAGTAAAAGACGTGACTCCAAAATGCTTCGTCTTCCCCAAAAGCTTGGCAAGAGTACCTGTCTATTGTTTCCCTGAGAATACAAGCAATTTTAAAATATCAGCATAAAGCTGGTGAGTTCATAAGCGTTTAGTTCTGGTGAAAGAAATGTTTCTTTAATCCTTTGACAAGTGTTTCCCAAGAAAATCCTATATTTTCTTATGAAAGATGTTTTATTATCCATTCGTTATTTGTTTAATAGCCTGTTTATGTAAGGTTGAGTTATCCCAGGAAAATCCTATATTTTCCTTAAAAGTTGATAGTTGGTTATCTGTTCTGGTATGAGGTGTACAAGTATCTACCATACTTGTATCGTTAGATGTAGTTTCCTTGAAAAACCCTGTTTGCTCTCAGTGAGATGTATTAGCCTTATTACATAAATAAAACTAATAAATAAGTAGTGAACTAGATCCTAATGGTATTACTAATGCCCTCTAGTAATCAAATCGGTTATTACTTTGAGGTTAGTTCACTTGTTTCATTATTACAAAAGTAAATCTCTTTTATCCAGGTTGTGAGTTTTATAACCATACATTAAACTGGATATGGCACGTAACAGGGCCAGTATCTTTTATGACTTTGTCACCCGTAGACCTGACGGTCCAACTGTAGCTAGCAGCGAGGTGCAGGATAGTCAGTCCCGTATAGATCTATACACAATAGTCACGCTCTCCCTCCAAGAGATTCTGGTTACAAGGGTTAGTCCTACACTCACGAATCCGGTGGAGTGTTACCAAGGACGTGTCTCCAACTTAAAATAACAAATTTACAAGTAATAATATAGAAGATCCTGTATATGTTTTGTATGAATCCTTTGTAAAATATCATATTTTATGATAAGATTCACAAGTTCCTTGCTTTAGTTTTGAAAACTGTTTCTACGAGTTGATTTCTTAATCGTTTGGTAAAACTATTTTCTGTGTTAAAAGCATACTGAACATATAATTATTTTATGCAAAATGAAATAACTTGAGCACAAGTTTCCTTGTACTTTTGCTTGTATTCCCCCCCCCCCTGAAAACATGAAAAACTTGGAAAAAGCGTAGGGGTATGAACTCACTGATCGACGTAGGATCTGGGTGTATGATCGGTTACGAATGCTGAGTGTCAACCGGTGTTTCGTACGCAAGTGGATCCTATTAACATGTGATAACGCATATGCGTGTTAGAATTAGGGTGTTTCATGACTAAACATGACGGGAAACCATCCTAAAGATTTGGAAATGCTTGTCGGGACCCTATATGATCAAACAAGGGAGGTGTACGGCCAAAAGAGTGTGTGTGCGGCCAGGATCTGCGGTCAGCATGTGTGTGCGGTTGCACACAGGAGTGTGCGGCCGTACAGAGGGCATGTGCGGTCGTACATGGGAGTGTGCGGCCGTAAATAGGGGTGTGCGGCCGTACACTCTTCATTCATGCTCAAAATGTCGATTTTCAGGTGTTTCAAAGCCAATACCAAGTCCAACTAGCAAAATGGAGGCCAAACTCTCACTTTGGAGAGTCTTTAAGGTGTGTACGGCCACCTTATGAAGGTGTGCGGCCGTATACCTTCAAGTGATGAAGAACACGAAGAACATGAAGAGTTTTAAGCTTAGATCATGGTGTCTTACCAGTATAACAAGCTGAATGATGGAGTAATTCACGTTTTTGAGGCCCTTAGAGTGTTGGATGAAGTTTTTAGAGAGAGAAAGTAGAGAGAGGAAGTAGAGTGCAGCCAAAAGAAAGGAATGAGTGAAGGGGTCACCCTATATATATATATATATATATATATATATATATATATATATATATATATATATATATATATATATATATAGGGATGAGTGTGCGGCTGGGAGATGGGTGTGCGGCTGCACACCCATGTGTGCGGCCGTACACACCTCTCACGAGGGTGTATGGCCCGGTTTTGTCTCTATACGACTTGTTGACTCATTTCTAATCTTATTCCCGACTGTACTCAAGCTTAGAACACTTAAACTAACTCTTAAATGGTGTTAAAAGGTAACAGAATCAAGTTCAATGTTGATAAAGTTGACCAAGCGTACAAAATAAAAGTTTCGGGTTGTCACAATACAAAATATTGTAACTAACGTTGAAATTCGTTTTTTTTCTATCATTTACGTGTAATTATAACGGAAGAACTAAAGGGAGAACAAAATTGTTCAGAAGAGAATAATCATAGATCTGGTAAATCGATTGTATGAGATTAACTATATTGTTTAGCAATCAATGGTTTTTGATAATTGGTTATCTATTATATAAAATGACATATAATCATATTGTAGATAACCATATTGTTCAAAAGAAGATCGATCATGGGAGGAATATCAAATATGTATTTTAGTAATTTTTTTATAAATTAATTTAGTTTTAATGTTATTTATTTTTAGATATACTAATTATCCTTCAATTAAGTATCTCTCTCTCTCTCTCGATATATATATATATATATATATATATATATATATATATATATATATATATATATATATATATATATATATATATGTGTGTGTGTGTGTGTGTGTGTGTGTGTGTGAATTTGTACCTTTATAAGGATATACTTGTAATTTGAAAATTTACAAGGATATAGTTGTAATTGTAAAAGTCGATAAGGATATAACTTAATTGTGCATACATGGTCGGAATCCTCGATTTACGTAAACAAAAACCCTCATTTCTCTTAACCAAAAACTCTCATTTATCTCTAACAGTGAAAATGCCATCAAAAGTTTCATCCTAAGGTATCAAAACGCATATTCGATGTTTTTTTTGCTGAATATCACTTGATTTTCATGATTATCGAATTTTTTTGCTGAATATCACTCTATTTTCATGATTATCGAGTTTTTCTACTTTTAATTTCGTCAATATACACGAAATCTGCATTATTCAAAAGTTTGTTTGAAATAAAACCCTAGTTTCAATGACGAACAATTTACTAAAGGTTTTCTGTTTAATAACACCCAATTTTACGAGTATATCGAATTTTTCTACTGTTTCTTTCTTCAATATACAAAAAATATGCATTTATTCAAAAGTTATTTCAAACTAAAACCCTAGTTACGAGTATATCGAGTTTTTCTACGGTTGCTTTGTTCAATAGACATGAAATCTACATTTATTCAAAATTTATTTCGAACTAAAAACCTAGTTACGACTATATTGAGTTTTTCTACTGTTTATTCATTCATTGTACACTAAATATGCATTTATTCAAAAGTTATTTCAAACTAAGGTTCTAGTTTTCGATGTCGAACAAGTTACTGAAGGTTTTCTGTTTAATAACACTCAATTTTACGAATATTAACGTTTATTTTCTCGATTTAGTGTTATGTTATTCATGTATTACATAAATAAAGTTGGTTTGAACTTTCAGAAACTACTAAAACATTTGAAAGAAAATATTCCAGAAAGAGGACTAATCCAAAAAATGTGCATGAAGGTGATAAATCATATGTTGTAAATGACTATGTTCAATCATATATGATTTGTTGATGATTTCTTGCTTATAATGACCGTGTTGAATCATATATGATTTTTTGATGTTATAATCTCCATAATGATTGAATCACATGTGATTACATTACACATACAACAAAGATTGAATCACATGTGATCACATTCTAAATAAACAATTTATTATTGTGTGTTTTTATATCTCAGAACATCCTAAAACTGACTTTGTGATTTTCTGATTATATGTGTGTTTTTATATCTCAGAACATCCTAAACAAAAAGAAAAAAAAATGGAAAAAGGAGAATGCAGCAACAGAAAAACAAAGGATAAATGAAGAAATCAATGAGAAATGTATAATTAATTCAAATGTGATTGTATATATGATTTTCTAATTATATATGTATTTATAATCATATACGTGATTGTATATATATGAACATTATATGCTTATTTATAATGACTTGGTTTAAATATATATGATTTTCTAATTATATATGTATTTATTCAACATATGATTAAAATCTGTTATTTACAACTTATGTGTTTTTTAATCATATATGATTTTCTAATTATATTTGTATTTATATTTTTCAGACCAAAACAAAGAAAAGCCTATAGATAAACAACCTTCTGAGAAAAAAACAACAAGAAAATCACCAAGAAAGGTTGCACAAAAGTGTATATTTCAATCGCAAACGATGATATATATATAAAAAACTAACACTCTGTTATTAATCACATGTGATTAATATCTTTTATGTACAAAAGAGATTCAATTACATGTGATTATTATCCGTTATGAACACTATATGCTTATTTATCATGAATTGGTTAAATCATTATTATATATTATGTATTTATTCAACATGTGATTAACATATATTATGAACAATGTGTGTTTGTTTATCATAACATTGTTTAATCACATGTGATTATCATATATTACCATCTTTAACATGCACAACACATCCAAAACTAAGGTTCAATGACATGTGATCTTTGACATGCAAAAAAAAAATTGTTTAATCACATGTGATTAAAATTGACTTTGTGATTTTCTGATTATATATGTATTTTTATATCTCAAAAAATCCTAAACAAAAAGGTGAAAAGGGAAAAAAGGAGAGTGAAGCAGCAGAAATAGAGAGAAGAACAGAAGAAACGGATGAGAAATGTATAATTCAATCAAATATGATTATACATATAAACATAACACACTCTTTTTCAATCAATGTGATTACAATATTTTATATATACAAAAGATATACAATAACATGTGATTGACATCTATCAAATAACAATGTGTGTTTTATTATAATAACATTGTTTTATAGTTCATGATTTATATATATTTACATGCCTCAGAAAAATTTAAATGAAAAGGAAAATGAGTCATTGAAGAAGAAACAACGGAAAGGAGGTCTAAACAAAAACATGACAAAGGTATAATTCAATTAAAAGTAATTAGGAACCTGTGACAACCCGAAATTTCTATTCTGTACAACCATTCACTTCAATAGGAGTCAAAACAGTTTCTGCTAATTTTCAAGCTTTTTGGAATAAGTTTGAGTATTTTAAGATTAGTACTTCAGGAGATAACAGGAGAGAGGATGCCCTAGGGTTTATTGTGCAACAATATTATTCCAAAACTCCAAGAGTTTGGAGTTTACGGCCTAAACAAAGGTGTTTACGGCCGTAAACCCTAAAAGGGGGTATAAATATGACACTTAGTCATATTTTACCATTTTTCACATTTTCAAGGTCCAAATCTCAATTCTCTCTCAAGTATCATCCAACATTTTTTCAAGATCTTCAACTTGTAAGTGTTTCTTACCCTAATAAGTTGATATATACCTTAATCTAGTGATCTAACATGATTCCATCCGTGAAATCATTCCAAAAGTGTAGATCTTCAAGTTTCACCAAGAAAACCAAGAACACACACTAGTGTTCTTGGACTTTTAGCACCTTTTCAAGCTTCTACCTAGTAAGTACTTCTATCCTAGAGTATTATAGAGCTTGTTACACTTCTAAACATCAAGAAAACACCCAAGAAACCAAGGATCAAAGGTGTTTACGGTCCAAGATGTTCTTGGACCGTAAACCCCAAAAAGGGTGCCAAAGTGTGCCCTAGTCCCTTCTAAGCCTTGGAAACTAGCCTAGATCCCTTCTGTGATGTGCTTAGTACTTGAAAACATCACAAGACCATAAACCATTTGGGTTTACGGCCGTAAACCCAAAGGGAAATGGTCCAAGAACCGTAAACTCCTAAAAGGAGTGAAATGGTGCCCTAATCTCTTCCTAAGGCTTAAACATGAAGTAGGAATGCTTCTTGTGATCTTTAAGGCTTCAAAACACAAAATGGTCAAAGAAACATGAGTTTACAGCCGTAAACTCATGGGTTTACAACCGTAAACTCAATGAGTTATGGTCACAAAACCGTAAACTCCAATAAAGGGTCCCCTTGAACCCTAACCTCAATAGCAATGTCCTACAACACTTAGAACTTATAACACATATATAAGGTGTTTTCCATGTCCTAGGATGTCTTAACTTTGTTAATTAGTTGTTTTATGACTAATTGGATACATATATGTATTATTATATGTTAACTAGGATCCTTGTGTGTGTTCAAGTCTTCACTTGACACTTAGCATCCTATACATTCCGTTCATCCAAACCACTCACTACAGGTGAGTTCATACCCCTTAATTAACC
Source organism: Lactuca virosa (assembly GCF_052849685.1). Lineage (NCBI taxonomy): Eukaryota > Viridiplantae > Streptophyta > Magnoliopsida > Asterales > Asteraceae > Lactuca > Lactuca virosa. Next base: position 188,059,817 of record NC_136428.1, on the reverse strand, counting down.
TTTTAAATGTTTTTAAATGCTTTTATGGGGCGGGGGGATACAAGTTGAACTATTATAGTTATTATATCAATCACATGTGATTAATAACTACCAAACAAGTGGATTTTCTGACTTTTCAAACTGTGTTATCAAACTGTTTAACAAACTCTTGTACATATCAAATACTTTTATTAAACTCTTTTAACTTATATTTTGAGTATCTATATGGATATAATTATATAAGTAGGATTGAAAGAACTTAGGACTGATAGCTCACCTTACTTCCTGTTCCTTGTTTGGTTGTGGACTTAGGGTATTCGGGTTATTTGTCCGAAGGTCGTTTGAATCCTAGTTATATATCATGTATATGTGTATAAATATAAAAGGTTACTTCTTTCATTCAGCTCAATGCCTTTGGGTAGCAAAGGTATACAAACATGTTCATATACACAAACAACATTACTAGTAAACTATAATATGTATAGTTTAGGAAGATACTATTACTAGAACAATGAATCATACAATGAGTCAGTTCATTCATGAGTAATAGATAGTGATGAGAAACAAACATAATACATAGTGATGAGAAACAAACATAATACATAGTGATGAGAAACAAACATAATACATAGTGATGAGAAACAAAACATACAGGCTAGACAGAAAAAAGAACACACAATACAGCTAGCACATACATATACATATACATATACATTACTTACAGTTATGTGAGCCACTTAACGGGGGCATGGCACTACCTGTCATGACCCGTTTTGTATCCAGAATCTCCTTAAGTGGAGAGCGTAAGAGTTTGTGTATAGATCTATACTGGATTGACTATCCTACACCTTGCTGCTCGCTACAATGGGACTTGCAAGTCTACGGGTGCCAAACGTCATTTCTTACGACGTCTTACATCGTCGTTTTTCTATAGAGTCGGTAGCAGGATACAGGCCGATCACATGGTACTTTAAATAACGATTGGTTTAAAGTAATTAGTACAACAGTAGTTACTTAATACAACACTACAGTACTATTTCATTTTCCCTTTACATTTACTTTGTGATGTTCACACAATAAACAATAATGTAAAAACTATATTTTTGGTTAATGATAGTCAGATTTGGGAAAATACACACTCTTTCAAGAGACACACACACAGATACTAGATGCCTTGGTAGAAGGCTACTTTTAGTAGGAAACATAGGGTTTTCTAGGAGAGTTCAAACAATTACAAACTTTTACAAAACTTATACATTACAAGACTTACAAACACTTTCATAACAATTACATACACTAATATACTTATGATCTCACCAGCTTTAAAGCTGATAAACTCTTTCAAAATAACTTGTAATCTCAGGTCGCCAGTAGACAGGTACCGGAGCCAGGTTTTTGAGAAGATGGAGCTCGTTGAAGACTCATCTTTTATTTTGATGTATATTTTTGGTGTCTATAAAACTTGACAGAACACACCTGTATTAAATTATATTATTAATGCAATGGATGATGTTGTTGCTTGTTTACTACTTTGCATTGTTGTGATACTGTACATGACGTCCTCCACCCCCGAACGTTTCCGCCGTTCCGGTTTTGGGGTGTGACAGATTGGTATCAGAGCATTGTTTATAGTGAATCGAGTGTATCAACCCATAAAAGATATACGAACTATAAACACAGCGGGATTAAAATACTCCGATAAAGAGTTTATACTTTTAAATAATAAAATATTTAACCAAGTATACATACCTGCATTCATACTAAAATCAGTGTCACTAGGACAGAACAAAAGTATTACGATTGTTGGGTAGCACAAGTAGACTTAGAGACATATGGTCAACCCTGGGAAGATGTAGCCTGATCAACTACATTATCCGAGGAGTGATTAGCATGTGCCTAAGTATGGTTGTGAGGTTGCAACAAGTCTAAAAACTTACCAACACTACTACAATGAGAACAGTAGAACAGAACATAAACTTAAAATACTATAGGAGTGTTTTGTGTTACTTTAATTACTTATCTGAGAACTAAAGGCCTTTATTAGTATATCAATAGTTGCTGAGTGGATACGCTAAGGTTATATGTATCTAGGATATCATAGACTTAGAATCTGTGATCTTTGCTTTACTTCCTGTTCCTTGTTTGGTTGTGGGCTTAGAGTTAGGGTCACTTATTCGAAGGTCTATCCTGTCTTGGTTACATATGACTGGTATGCACTACACAAATGTTGAGGTAACTGATAAAGATCATCTTATAATTATCTAATTAGTTCGTCTATTTAGTTATTTCTTTATCCCTTTTCTCGCGTAGATTTCATGGCTGGATTCCATATCCCCGGAGACGCGTACTATCCCAACCACGGTAATGCAGGATGGCTGGGAGAAGAGCCAGAAGATGATCATCCAATCCCTTTGGATGATCATGAAGCTGAAGGCTTTTCTGATGGTTCTGACTCAGAGCCTGAAGTCAACAACCTACCCCCAACTGCTCAAGACCCAAACCTGAATCCTCGTCCAGCATTTCAAGGACCCACACCTCTGTGGGCCACAAACTTGAACAGATGGAGTCAGGAACAGGGTCAACCCATACCCTACAATGGAGACAGAAGCTTCAACAACCTCACCGGAGATTCAGCTGACAGGGTCCTACCCATAATGGTCCGTAGGATTGCTTGGAACACTGAGCAAGGTCAAGCAGCTATCGACCAAGTCGTGGAGATTGACGCCAACTCTGGCGTTAACACAGTCCGCATTCGCCAACTAGAGTCTGCTCATGAAAGGACTCAGGTCTGCAATACAGTTCTACAGAGGGAACTTGCTGAAACCCAAGCTGAAGTCAGGGAACTTCGAGCTCAGCAGGCAAGGTCTGAAAGGCGTATGAGGGACATAGAACGTCTACTGTCGGATTCAAGAACTCACTCTAGTAGTTCTCGTCGCCATTAGAGTCTCATCGACTTCTCTTTTGGATGTAACCTAGTTAGTGTAAAAAAACTCTAGTCTAATTTCCTATCTTTATAAATCTTAGACTCGTTAGGTCTTGATTAGATAGTAGTCTGTCAAAATTTTCCATCTTGGTTGATGTAACACCTACATCTAGGTCATTTTTCCCGAACTCATTACATCTGTAATTCCAGTATTATTGACAGATATCTAATCTCATGGAAATTATATCCAAATGCTTTCGTTTACAATCAATCGTGTTATTCTTTTGTGCTGTTGGACTATGGAGAGTTAGTCCATGAGTCATTCTTTTCTATTTCCTATTAAATTCTTATCAATATCTTCGTCTTTGTAAACTTATAGTTGAAAGATGCCTCCACGTCGATCGACAAGACGCGATCCTCCTGCACCAACACCACCTGCTCCTCAATTCGATACGGCAGCTCTAAATGCTGATGTAGCTGCGGCTGTGGCTACAGCCATGGCACAATATCATTCTTCTAGTTCCACTGGAGGAGGAACCCCTATCCTATCTACTCATGGTGAAATCCCTGTGCGCTCCAGAGAGTGCTCCTAAAAGGACTTCACAAACTGCAAACCATTGTCTTTTAAAGGGACTGGCGGAGTCATTGCCCTATCGCAATGGTTCGAAAAGAGAGAGTCGGTCTTCGAGATCTGCTCCTGTCCAGAAGGGAGCAAGGTCAAGTTTGCTGCTTGCACCTTTAAGGCAAAAGCCCTAACATGGTGGAATAGCCATGTCAAGTGACTATCCATTATAGTGGCAAATGCTATGGGCTGGGAAAATCTGAGAGAGCTAATGGTTGAAGAGTACTGCCCGAGGGGCGAAATCCAAAAACTGGAGGAAGAACTATGGAGCCTAACCATGAAGGGCTCCAACATAGTCTCCTACACTGCCAGGTTTTGTGAACTGGTGGCCCTCTGTCCCAACATGGTTCATACAGAGGGGAAGAAGATTGAAAGATACATATGGGGGCTGGTGCCTCCATTCCAGGGAAATGTTTTGGCTTCAAACCCCACTACGTTCGATAGTGCCAAGCGATTGGCACAGCGGCTTATAGACCACAGGGTTCGTACCCCGACCACAACAACAACCCTGGCCATCTCGGAACCCGCCAGAACCGCTGATTCCAAGCGGAAGTTTTGGGATGACAAGAGAAAGACGAGGGCTGACAAAAAGCAGCAGGTCGTGGCAGTTCATGCTGCGATAGCACCTGCCGCTGCTGATCCAATAAAGCAGTACGCTGGAAGTTTTGCCCAAGTGCAACAAGTGCAACTTCCACCACGTCAGTGCCTGCCGGGAAATGCAGTGTTTGAACTGCAACAGGAAGGGCACACTGCCCGTTTCTGCAAAGCTCTGGTGAGGCCAATCACCCAAGTCCCCGGCGCTGGTGTGAGCTAAACTTGCTACGGTTGTGGCGAGGTGGGCCACTACAAAAGGAACTGCCCGAAGGCAGGAAATGCCGGTGGAGTGGGAAGAGTTCTGGCCATAGGCCATGAGGAAGTGGTTGCCGACCCCACAGTGGTCACTAGTACGTTTTCCCTCGATAACTCTTATACATGCATACTGTTTGATAGTGGAGCAAAGAGGAGTTTCGTGAACCAAAAATTTGCTCATTTACTTAAGCAAAAATCACGTGCACTTAAAGAACCGTTCACTGTATAAATGGCTAATGGAAAGACAGAGAGCACTAGCAGTATATACATAGGGTGTACCCTAACTTTAGATGGCCATTCTTTTTCAATCGATCTCATGCCGGTCTCAACTAAAAGTTTCGACGTCATTATCGGCATGGATTGGTTGAGTCTTCATCGTGCCGACATTATGTGTTACGAAAAGGTTGTACGCCTTAATCTGTCGTCTGGCGAAACTCTAGTAGTATATGGCAACAAACCCGGCACGAACCTTCGTATCAGCTCGAGCATTCAAGCTCAGAAATTCTTGCGAAAGGAATGTCGCGCATTCCTTGCTCATGTGGTCGATGTGAGCCAAGAAACGAAAGACATTCAAAACATTCCAGTAGTACGCGACTTTCCCGACATCTTTCCAGAAGAACTCCTAGGATTACCTCCGCAACGTCAAGTCGAGTTTCGAATCGACTTAGTTCCAGGGGCTACCCCCGTAGCCAAATCGCCCTATCGTCTAGCACCTGCAGAGATGCAAGAACTGTCCTGTTAACTTAACGAACTGCTCAACAAGGGCTTTATAAAACCAAGCTTCTCACCCTGGGGAGCTCCAGTCTTGTTCGTCAAGAAGAAAGATAGATCGTTTCGTATGTGCATCGACTACAGGGAGCTCAACAAACTGACCATCAAAAATCGTTATCCTTTGCCTCGTATTGACGATTTATTTGACCAACTTCAGGGGGCGAATTTCTTTTCAAATATCGACTTAAGATCTGGATATCACCAACTACGAGTGCTAGGGGAGGATGTTCCGAAGACAGCCTTCCGAACTCGTTATGGGCACTACGAATTCGTAGTGATGCCGTTCGGATTAACAAACGCGCCCGCAGTATTCATGGACTTAATTAATAGGGTGTGTCGTCCTTACTTAGATCAGTTCGTCATCGTCTTCATCGATGACATACTTATCTACTCTCGTAGTAAGGAAGACCATAGTCAACATCTGCGACTAGTCTTAGAAACCATTCGTTCGGAGAAGCTCTATGCGAAGTTCTCGAAATACGAATTTTGGATCCGACGAGCCGAATTCTTAGGGCACGTGGTTAGCGAAGAGGGGATACACGTGGACCCTTCCAAAATCAAAGCCATTGAGAGCTGGTTAGCACCGAAGACGCCTACATAAATTCGTCAATTTCTAGCCCTCGCTGGCTACTATCGCAGGTTCATTCAGAACTTCTCCCGCATTGCGAAGCCTCTTACGACACTGACCCAGAAGGGCGTGGCCTTTGACTGGGAAGAGAAGCAGGAGAGAGCGTTCCAAACACTCAAAAGAGCCTTGTGCACCGCACCAATACTATCCCTCCCCGAAGGTATAGAAGACTTCGTTGTCTATTGCGATGCGTCAAATCAAGGACTCGGATGTGTTCTGATGCAGCGAGGTAAGGTCATCGCCTATGCCTCTAGACAGCTGAAGACACATGAGGTCAACTACACTACCCACGATCTTGAACTAGGAGCAGTTGTGTTTGCCCTGAAGATCTGGAGACACTACCTGTATGGAACAAAAAGCAGTATCTTTACAGACCATAAAAGCCTGCAACACAGATTCGACCAGAAGGAGCTCAACATGAGACAACAACGGTGGGTCGAGCTACTCAGTGATTACGAATGTGAAATTCGTTATCATCCGGGTAAAGCCAACGTAGTAGCTGACGCCCTAAGTCGGAAAGAATATTCTGGTCGTAGAGTCAAATCATTGACTATGACTATCCATTCGCACTTGTCCACACAAATTAAGGAGGCTCAGCTCGACGCTTTGAAACCTGAAAATGTGGCGGGTGAATCCTTCAGAGGGATGGATAAGAACTTGGAGGTTAAGGGTGGCGGAGCTTATTATTTCATGGATCGGATCTGGACCCCAAAACTTGGTGGTTTCAGAGACTTGGTCATGAACGAGGCGCACAACACTCGTTATTCCGTCCACCCAGGTTCAGATAAGATGTATCTGGATCTTAAAAAGCTATACTGGTGGCCTAACATGAAAGCAGAGATTGCTACCTTCGTGAGTAAATGCCTTACTTGCGCCAAGGTCAAGGTCGAATACCAGAAACCCTCCGGTCTACTACAACAGCCAGAGATACCGGAATGGAAGTGGGAGCAGATCACTATGGATTTCATAACCAAGTTGCCCAAGACAACGGGTGGACTTGATACCATATGGGTCATCGTCGACAGATTGACCAAGTCCGCACACTTCCTTCCTATCAAGGAAACAAACAAGATGGAGAAGCTTACAAGAACTTACATTAGGGAGATTGTACTACTGCACGGTGTTCCCATATCCATTATCTCAGACAGAGATAGTAGATTCACTTCGAGATTCTGGCAGTCGTTACAAAGTTCCCTAGGAACTAGGCTGGGCATGAGTACAGCCTACCATCGACAGACAGACGGGCAAAGTGAGAGGACTATCCAAACCTTGGAAGATATGCTGCGAGCCTGTGTGATCGACTTTGGGAAAGCATGGGATACTCATTTACCCCTTGTCGAATTTTCCTACAACAACAGTTATCACACGAGCATAAAGGCTGCTCCATTAGAGGCCCTCTATGGCCGAAAGTGCAGATCCCCTCTGTGCTGGGATGAGGTGGGTGATACCCAGTTAGCTAAAGGACGAGTTCCTGAAAGCACTCTCATAGGTCCGGAGATCATTCGGGAAATGACAGAGAAGTTCATTCAGATTCGTGAACGATTGAAAGCCTCTAGAGACCGACAGAAAAGCTACGCTGATAAACGAAGGAAACCGTTGGAATTCCAGGTGGGCGACCGTGTTCTATTGAAGGTCTCACCCTGGAAGGGCTTGATACGCTTCGAAAAGCGTGGAAAGCTAAATCCAAGGTGCATAGGGCCCTTCGAGATTCTCGCAAGAATTGACCCTGTAGCTTACAAACTAAACTTACCACGCCAACTCAGTAATGTGCATTCTACTTTCCACGTCTCGAACTTGAAAAAGTGTCTGTCCGGCGAGACTCTTGTAATCCCACTCGACGAGATCGAGATCAACGAGAGCCTCAACTTCGTGGATGAACCTGTAGAGATCATGGACCGAGAGGTCAAGCAAACGAAACAAAGCCGTATCCCGATAGTGAAGGTTCGCTGGAACGCCAAGCGAGGACCTGAATTCACTTGGGAACGAGAGGATCAGATGAAACTGAAATATCCTCGTCTTTTTACTTAGTTATTGGTAACTACTTATTTGCTTAAATTCTAATTTCAGGATGAAATTCCCTCTAACGGGGGGATGATGTGACAACCCAAAATTTCTATTCTATACAACCATTCACTTCAATAGGAGTCAAAACTGTTTCTGCTAATTTTCAAGATTTTTGGAATAAGTTTGAGTATTTTAAGATTAGTACTTCAGGAGATAATTGGAGAGAGGATGCCCTAGGGTTTATTGTGCAACAATATTATTCCAAAACTCCAAGAGTTTGGATTTTACGGCCTAAACAAAGGTGTTTACGGCCGTAAACCCTAAAAGGGGGGTATAAATATGACACTTAGGCATATTTTACCATTTTTCAAATTTTCAAGATCCAAATCTCAATTCTTTCTCAAATATCATCCAACATTTCTTCAAGATCTTCAACTTGTAAGTGTTTCTTACCCTAATAAGTTGATATATACCTTAATCTAGTGATCTAACATGATTCCATCCGTGAAATCATTCCAAAAGTGTAGATCTTCAAGTTTCACCAAGAACACCAAGAACACACACTAGTGTTCTTGGACTTTTAGCACCTTTTCAAGTTTCTACCTAGTAAGTAGTTCTATCCTAGAGTATTATAGAGCTTGTTACACTTATAAACATCAAGAAAACACCCAAGAAACCAAGGATCAAAGGTGTTTACGGTCCAAGATGTTCTTGGACCGTAAACCCCAAAAAGGGTGCCAAAGAGTGCCCTAGTCCCTTCTAAGCCTTGGAAACTAGCCTAGATTCCTTCCGTGATGTGCTTAGTACTTGAAAACATCAAAAGACCATAAACCATTTCGGTTTACGGCCGTAAACCCAAAGGGAAATGGTCCAAGGACCGTAAACTCCTAAAAGGAGTGAAATGGTGCCCTAATCTCTTCCTAAGGCTTAAACATGAAGTAGGAATGCTTCTTGTGATCTATAAAACTTCAAAACACAAAATGGTCAAAGAAACATGAGTTTACGGCCGTAAACTCATGGGTTTACGACCATAAACTCAATGAGTTATGGTCACAAAACCGTAAACATCAATAAAGGGTCCCATTGAACCCTAACCTCAATAGCAATGTCCTACAACACTTAGATGCAATCCTTAGCACTTATAACACTTATATAAGGTGTTTTCCATGTCCTAGGATGTCTTAACTTTGTTAATTAGTTGTTTTATGACTAATTGGATACATATATGTGTTATTATATGTTAACTAGGATCCTTGTGTGTGTTCAAGTCTTCACTTGACACTTAGCATCCTATACATTCTGTTCATCCAAACCACTCACTACAGGTGAGTTCATACCCCTTAATTAACCTTTTAAATGTTTTTAAATGCTTTTATGGAGGGGATACAAGTTGAACTATTATAGTTATTATATCAATCACATGTGATTAATAACTACCAAACAAGTGGATTTCTTACTTTTCAAACTGTGTTATCAAACTGTTTAACAAACTCTTTTACATATCAAACACTTTTATTAAACTCTTTTAACTTATATTCTGTGTATCTATATGGATATAATTATATAAGTAGGATTGAAAGGACTTAGGACTGATAGCTCACCTTACTTCCTGTTCCTTGTTTGGTTGTGGACTTAGGGTATTCGGGTTATTTGTCCGAAGGTCATTTGAATCCTACTTATATATCATGTATATGTGTATAGATATAAAAGGTTACTTCTTTCATTCAGTTCAATGCCTTTGGGTAGCAAAGGTATACAAACATGTTCATATACACAAACAACATTACTAGTAAACTATAATAGGTATAGTTTAGGAAGATACTATTACTAGAACAATGAATCATACAATGAGTCAGTTCATTCATGAGTAATACATAGTGATGAGAAAAAACATAATACATAGTGATGAGAAACAAATATAATACATAGTGATGAGAAACAAACATAATACATAGTGATGAGAAACAAACATAATACATAGTGATGAGAAACAAACATAATACATAGTGATGAGAAACAAAACATACAGGCTAGACAGAGAAAGAACACACAATATAGCTAGCACATACATATACATATACATATACATTACTTACAGTTATGTGAGCCACTTAACGGGGGCATGGCACTACCTGTCATGACCCGTTTTGTATCCAGAATCTCCTTAAGTGGAGAGCGTAAGAGTTTGTGTATAGATCTATACTGGATTGACTATCCTACACCTTGCTGCTCGCTACAATGGGACTTGCAAGTCTACGGGTGCCAAACGTCATTTCTTACGACGTCTTACATCGTCGTTTTTCTATAGAGTCGGTAGCAGGATACAGGCCGATCACATGGTACTTTAAATAACGATTGGTTTAAAGTAATTAGTACAACAGTAGTTACTTAATACAACACTACAGTACTATTTCATTTTCCCTTTACATTTACTTTGTGATATTCACACAATAAACAATAATGTAAAAACTATATTTTTGGTTAATGATAGTCATATTTGGGAAAATACACACTCTTTCAAGAGACACACACACAGATACTAGATGCCTTGGTAGAAGGCTACTTTTAGTAGGAAACATACGGTTTTCTAGGAGAGTTCAAACAATTACAAACTTTTACAAAACTTATACATTACAAGACTTACAAACACTTTCATAACAATTACAGACACTAATATACTTATGATCTCACCAGCTTTAAAGCTGATAAACTCTTTCAAAAGAACTTGTATTCTCAGGTCGCCAGTAGACAGGTACCGGAGCCAGGTTTTTGAGAAGATGGAGCTCGTTCAAGACTGATCTTTTATTTTGATGTATATTTTTGGTGTCTATAAAACTTGACAGAACACACCTGTATTAAATTATATGATTAATGCAATGGATGATGTTGTTGCTTGTTTAGTACTTTGCATTGTTGTGATACTGCACATGACGTCCTCCACCCCCGAACGTTTCTGTCGTTCCGGTTTTGGGGTGTGACAGAACCTAACCAACACAAAAACTTATTTAATCACATGTGATTAGAATCTGTTTTAAAAACTTATTATTTCAATCACATGTAATTATATATTTGATTTTCTAATTATTACATACTTATTAAAATTTATTGGTTAATTAAAAATGTATTAACATATGACTATCACATATGATTTAAGAAACAACTTTGATAGCAACAGAGAAGAAAAAAAGAATAAAAAAAGCTCAAGTTGAACACTAGGATTTTGAAAATGAAGATTCAGATTCTGAAACGAAGGAGATTAAGAAGAAAAGGAAGAAGACTCTGAAGAAGCAATTCGAGACAATCGAAAATAGGTATAACTTTGTGAATAACAACTTTTATAAATTATGTTTTAAATAAAATATGATTAACATATGTTATATATGAATAAAATAATAATAAATATATGATTTGAAAAACAACTCTTTGAAATCAATCACATAATGATTAACAACCTTATTAAATTATGTTTTAAATAAAATATGATTAAATTCATTAATTGTTGTATTTGATAATAGGTGCTCACCTTCTGCTTAAAATCAAATATAAATAAATTCATTAATTGTTGAATTTAATAATATGTGCTCGCCTTCTGTTTTAAATCAAATATGATTAAATTCATTAATTGTTGTATTTGATAATAGATGCTCACGTGGAGGTTTGGTATCAGTTATCCAAAGTTTCAACAAACTTCAAAAATATTGTGTGAGGCATATGTGTCACACCCCAAAACCGGAACGGCGGAAACGTTCTGGGGCGGAGGACGTCATGCGTAGTATCACAACAATTGTATCATAGCAAGCATAGTAAACACAAGCAGACATTGAATACATATGTGAAAAAGGTTTACATTGATTATTTCATAGTTTAGTACATAGCAAAAGTACAATAGTAAAGATGTGACTTTAACGCTCCAACTTCTCCGAACTCCTGAAAGTACTTGTCTACTAATGCCCTGAGAATACAAGCAGTTTTGAAATAATATCAGCATAAAGCTAGTGAGTTCATAAGCGTTTTAGTTTTTAGTAGGAAATGTTCTTTGATCCATTTGAAAAGTGTTCCTCAAGAAAATCCTATATTTTGTTATGAAAGATGTTAGATTATCCATTAGTTATTTGTTTAACAGCCTGTTTATGTAAGGTCGAGTTATCCCAGGAAAATCCTATATTTGCCTTAAAGGTTGATAGTTGGTTATCTGTTATGGTATGAGGTGTACAAGTATCTGTTGGATAAGGTGTCTAAGTCCATAAATTATTTGGTATATACTTGACCCGACCCGGCATGGTCCATTTGGGTTGCACTTCACCCAAACTGTTTATGGATAATTTTATGAGAATTGTATACTTACGATTTATTAATATATTATAAGTTATAATATATTAATATAAAGTCATGTTATTTAATTAGTTTTAATCTTGAATTAATTATGAATTAATTTAGTGATTAAAAGGAAGACTGATTAAATCATGGGCTATTATATTTATATGGTGTGGGCTAATACTCATTTGTTAATGGGCTAAGCTTATATGGAAGTCCATGGATGATCCATGGAGCTTTTAACCCATGGATCCTTGGAAAGAAAAAGACATGGGTTATTAGGGTTTCACCCTAACCATGCACACTATATAAACAAGCTCATGTTGCATGAAATAAGACCCTAATGTGTGTGTAAGTGTGGTGGCCAAAATCAAGAGTTAGTATACTCTCTCATACATTTTCCAAGTTTGTGGTGATTTGTGATTTCCATTTGAGGCATTCACATTATTGGTGCTTGGCTCTCAAACTCCAAGGAATCAACAATCAACAAAAGGTATGTAATTCATCTAGTCCTTTTATGTTTAAAAGTACCCCATGCCATGCTAGATAGGTTACAGACCTTGGAAATTAATATTTTGCATGTACCTTAGACAAACATAGATCCAAGGTTTATTAGGGTTGCATGTACACTTAGGAAGTGTTAGAATGCTCAAAACCCAACAGTGGTATCAGAGACTAGGCTTGTTTGTTTGATACTTGATGCAAAATAGTGATAAAAAGTCGATTTTTTGCTGTCTGACTGATGAACTCGCCGAGTCCATGGGGGGACTCGCCGAGTCCATGTGTAAACTCATCCTACTCGCCGAGTAGGTTCGTGCACTCGGCGAGTAGGAGCCTCAGAATGCAGATTTTCGACTTTTGCTGCTGGAAATGGACTAGAAACATTACCCTAAACTGTTTTGGTGTTTTAAAACTTGTTTTAGTTGGTGTAATGGTAGTTCTAATCCATTTACAATAGCTTATATCAAAATTTCATGCTTTGTATGTGTTCATATAATTCTTGAAACTTTGATGATCATGTTCATGTTCTTATGAATTTAGAAGATGATAGGAATTATTTGTTGAATTGTTTAGGATTAATTCTTGATCATTTATGTGTTTTAATAGAGTCCATAATTTGTCCTCAAGTTATGGATATCCAAAGGTCACTTCTTTTAAACACACACTTAAAACACATAAGTTACATAAAATGAAGAGTCTTCATTTTTATGAACCTTTAATTCATAAGTTATGAAATGAAAAGTTTTGGATAGTTACAAAACTTGCCCTCAAGTTTTGGAATTTGTAAAGTTTCACACACTTTAATAAACTTTAATTCCAAACCCTTAGAGTTTTAAAAGTTAAAATTCAACCCTTATACTATTTATAACATTAATGGTTAATTATTATATATATGTATAAGATCAAGTCGTTTTACCGTTAGTAGGCCTCATTCACGAAGCCGGTCATTAAGGGGGGTATAAGGTTGTTGCCTATAAAATGGCAACTTAATGGGTGTCCATTCTCACCCACCGCTTCCTTGATCGGTGGAGGGTCGTTAGCCGAACGGGTAGGACAATGACTTTAAATTCTCATTAAAAGTATAATGAATATTATAAAGTAACTAAACCTTTTCTAAATTCCTAATCTTAGTTACTTTAGGAAAATGTGAATATGGTGCTAACCCATGAAATTCACACTTTGTACCTTACCAAGTCGTTGGTGGAGCATGTGTGGTTAACCGACACACTAACTTGGACTAGTAAGGATCACGAAGGGTGACTTAATGTTTATCATAGATCGGTGGAGCGTGTGTGGTTAACCGGCACATCGATTAGGTGATAATATTAAGGGTACCAAGTGAGTTTGCATGGTTATTCACACCTTGTTTTGTGATCCTCGGCATCCCAGTCACAAAACCTGAAGGGCACAATCGAGATTGAAACATGCCATTGAAAAGTTCAATGAATCTCAAAAGATCTAGGAGTTTCAAATCCAATTAAAACCTAATAAATCATTTCGTTTTTCATGGTGGAAATTGGTGAATCGTCATTCACCTACCTTCAAATATTTTATAGCTTGGATTACGGCATCCCTCTTCCAAGTTATAAAATATTGTGTTGGGTCCTAGCCTTAATATTTTATATTGGGTGTTATATTAAGGACTTGAATCAACTAACTTGATTTTCTCCCATTGTAGATGTCTGGTTCAGACAACTATGATCTTCCCAAATCGCTTGAAACAAGCTTTCCTCTTGAAGATGATGTCCCTCAACATCATGCTTCACTCCCCCCACCTCCTCCATTTAATCTCCCTGACCCACAAGCCCGAAGACTTGAAAGGTTCAAGATCACTCAAGCTCTACTAGAAATGAAACATAAAGATGGAAGACCTGTGTGCACTCATGTCTTAGGAATGAAGTCACACATAGACAGGTTGAGAATGTTGGGTGCTGTTATTTCAAGGAAGTTTGCTGTTGACTGGGTTCTTCAGTCACTTCCTGAGTCATATAGTGAGTTTATTAAAGACTACCATATGACAGATCCCGACATAACCCTAATAGATCTTTCTTATTTGCTTGTTGCTGCTAAATCAGCAATGATTTGGCGCAATGGTCAAGCAAATATTGATGGAAAATCTATTTCTCAAACTTCCATGGACATGGACAATGGTAACATTGGAAGTCCAGAAAAGCTTTCTCGTCCCAATGGAAGGGGATCGACCTTGGTCAACCCGGTTGACCAAAAGGTAAAGGGAAAGGCTAAGTCTGTGATTGTCTCGTGTACCATTCCCAAAGAGTCTATATGTTTTTATTGTCATGAGAAGGGACATTGGAAGCGAAGCTGCCCTGAATACCTGAAATATTTGAAAGCAAGTAGAGACAAAATGTTTGACTCGGCTTCAGGTAAGTCCACTATCTAACTTTGTTAAAGTTCCTAATTGTTGATTCTTATTACATGATGTGACTAGGTTGCATCTTGATGTTTAGCAGGATCGAGCAAAAGGAAGGTTAAAATAAGAGTGTGCTGAATCTGATCACGAAGATGGATTTCTATCGCATGGTTCGAGGATCGGATTTTTGAGCTACTACTTGAAAGTTATGATAGATTGCTAGGAAATATGTAATATCATAGTTTTCATTTGAAGATGCATTTTAAGGAATATTTTTCCGCATTGTAACAAAGAAATAAAAGTTTTGTTTAGTTTATTTTATATTATATCCCCTTACAATGGCATTTATGGAAATTGATGTTTGTATGTTTCTAGCAATATTGGAAATATGAGTTTGATTCTCTCATATGTGGTAGTGTCTGAATTTACCAAATGAGGAAAGGTTCTCATCACCCAAGCTTCAGTTAGACAGAAACTTGGAATCATACAAGTTGTATTGTATGATGAATGAGAATTTTCATCTTTGTAAAATTGAGACTAATTCATTGATCACATGCATATGTGAGTCAATTGAAGGACTAAGGAATTTGGTACACTGGGTGTGTGCTGGTCAAGGTCCACCACAAAGATCAATTCATCATGATTTACTAAAGATTAGTAAATATGGTTATACTTATAAGGTTAAGTATAATTCTGTAACATTGGAAAAGTTTCAATGTATGGCAGAACAGATGAGAAGAATCAAATTTGGCAGAAAGATAAAAGTTTCTCAAATCTGAAAAGATGGATCATACATGTTTTTATGATCATCTTAATGATTATGAAACCATATCACAAATTCATACTCTAAGGACATCTTAGTGCATTGTTATGACTAAGATGAGGGGTCATGAATTGTTGGAATGGTTAAAATCAAGAAGATGGATCATACATGTTTTTATGATCATCTTAATGATTATGAAACCATATCACAAATTCATACTCTAAGGACATCTTAGTGCATTGTTATGACTAAGATGAGGGGTCATGAATTGTTGGAATGGTTAAAATCAAGAAGATGGATCATACTTCGTTCCAAAACAACTCTTAGAGTCATACTCCAAGGTTGTAACATTGAGTGACATAAAGTAAGGTTTAAAACAATTATCAAATGTAGTGTAAAATGTTTTCTACTCCTGTACATTTGAAATTGGTAAGTTGTGATGTCTTGGATAAGACAAAGACCAACTAAGACCAATTGTGTGAAGTGTTTATCTTGATAAGAATCTGCACTATCCCTTGAATATTTGTTTTGTCAAGGAATGGTTCTTGACAAGGGAAACTTATATGTCAATAGGACAGTGGCAGTCTTAAAGATCCTGAAAGGATTTCAAGATTTAATCAAGAGTAAAACCTGAGTTTTATCACTAGCACACGACTTAAGGTTTGAAACCTATTAAGTTGACATAATTCTTTCTTCTGTGTCTGTTCCTATTAAGTTGACTATGCATATGAGTTCTGTTAGTTCTAAACTGTGTGCATAACAGCTTGGAAGCATTGGTGGGCCTTGTGCTACCAGATGACAAGAAATTAAGATTGAACAAGTTCAATCCATGTAAGGCTGAATTTGTTACTATCCTTGTCTTGTGATTATGGTTTTGACAAATTCACATGGATAGGAACTCATACACCATAAAATCTAAGTGTCATAAGGTTTCTCTCCGATTCATGAAAATGATGGTGAGGAAATGCTTTCACTAAGAAGATTTTAAGTAGATAGCAATTGTGATGTTTGCATTCTCAAAGTCGTTAGTGGAGCGTGTGTGGTTAACCGGCACACTAACATGGACTTGTGAGAAATGGCAAAGGTCTAAACAATTAAGACTATGATTACGGCATCCCTTTTCATAGTTCTGGAAATTGTTTAGACACACATGTGAGCTATCTAAGAAAGGGTGCACGAATCTAAATTTCAGAAGTCCAGCTGATTTCTGGAAATATGTCAGAGCTAGTGGGAGCATAAGTCTTATGCTGATAATCATCATGTTAGTGGGAGCATGATTATTATGTTTAGTGTTGCAAGTTAGCAATGTTAATTATAGAAAAACAAAAGTTTCAATTCGTAAAGTTGTAGGGGTTGAAAAAGTTGTTTTGCTATAACTAAGGGAGAGGAAATTATACTTCATTTCAATTCTAAAAGCTTAGATTGAGTTTTAATCATCTTTAGTCAAGGATATATATATATATATATATATATATATATATATATATATATATATATATATATATATATATATATATATATATATATATATATATATATATATATATATATATATATATATATATATATGAATTTTATGTTGGAATGGTTCAACATAAGGAAATTCTATATATATTGTGTTCTCAAATTCGATTATGATTACAGCATCCCTCTTCATAGTCGATTTTTGAAAACATGGAAAATAAAAAAATATTGTAGCAAAAGACTGATCCAGTATCAGGTCTTTATGTGAGACATCGTGAATCGTGTCCCATATGCTTCGGGTATAGGATCGGTCACATGTGCTATAATATTCATCCTTTCTAAATTTTCCAAATGCTCAGAGCATTAAGAAGGGAAAAGTCTAGAATTGGATAAGACTAAAATGATTAAGCAATTGTCGAGGACTATCTAAGGCTCACCAAAGATTGGTTGCTCAGGGACAGTTGGAAGTATAGTGTTAAATTTTGGAAGGACCATATGGATATATTCTGAAAAGAGGTAGCTCTTGTTCAGATATGATAATCAAAATAGGAATATGGAAATTTTCCATATTGGGAGTTGGATATTAAGAATCTATGAGAAAGTTAGAAACTTTTATGCAAGAAGGATGTTCAAAGCAATGTACTTTGAATATGAGAGTTCGTTTCCATAGAGTTGATCTCCTTTGGAATCCTCTGTAATGACTGATGACAAGGTTTTGGTGACCTTGTGCATAACCATTACGAGAGGATCAGTGCATATAAGTTTAAAATCTAACAGTTTTTTTTTTTGGTAAATGGTAGGAATTAGGAATTCTTACATTTACAATAAGGATTTGGGATTGTGAAATGAGCATCATTGGAATCATGTTCAATTGATCTATTTCACAAAGTAAAGATCATAGACAAACATAGTGTGCATACTTGGAGTATGGCATAACTATTGTTTAGAAAAACAAAGTATACATGCTAGGAGCATGGGACGACTGTTGTTTTTGTTCAAGTATTAAGTTGATTATTTGAAACATTATACAATGAATAATGTGTAATCAATTTGGTGATAAATAAAAGGTGGTTTTATTTATATTCAAAAGGGTTCTGAGACCATATTGGATTCGATTATTATTGTGTTTCACTTTGCATGTTTTGACTTCCAGGATAGCTAGGTTATTCTTTCCGAATGACTAAGTTATTTAAACACTCCACAGTCGTTCATGTGTTGGAAGTAGGTATGAATTAAGACTGTGATGAATCGAGTTTGTAGATGGCTAAACGTGTTTAGACATAGCAATGGTTGCTACAACATTCATGAGTACTCATAAGTTATAAGTATTGGAATTAACCCACGCTCACTTGTATCACTTCATGGAATTTATCTCGAGTGATCGTGAGACGGTAATATCATATAAGTCTTCAAACCTAGAGATATGAGTTGTTACCTATGAGTTGGTTGTGCATTGATTGCACGTAAACGCATCAGTAACTTGATGTTATAAAACGTGCTTTTGTGTATAATTCAACAAGTAGTAGAAACAAGTATATGAGTCGAAGTTTATCTGTTCCTTCTAGTCCTTGGAGGATTAGAAGCGATATCTGGGCCCCTCGATGATTTTGTTTTGACCTATGTACCGGGCCCGGTCAGAACCTAATTGATGTGTTCAATTTAGTTCTTTGTCAAACAAATCGGAAATCGGGAAACAAACTGCTGGACAACAAGTACGACGTTGTTCCATGTATTTGTCCGGCTGATATCATGAGAACAGAGGATTATATGATCACTTATCTAAAATGGCGCTTCATAGTTCAACAGAGTTTCTGAGAGCTACGATTGCTGGTTGGTTCCTGAAGTAACATACGCAAATACAGTTATTAGACTTATCCAAGTGGGAGACTGTTGGATAAGGTGTCTAAGTCCATAACTTATTTCGTATATACTTGACTCGACCTGGCATGGTCCATTTGGGTTGCACTTCACCCAAACTGTTTATGGATAATTTTATGAGAATTGTATACTTACGATTTATTAATATATTATAAGTTATAATATATTAATATAAAGGCATGTTATTTAATTAGTTTTAATCTTGAATTAATTATGAATTAATTTAGTGATTAAAAGGAAGACTAATTAAATCATGGGCTATTATATTTATATGGTGTGGGCTAATACTCATTTGTTAATGGGCTAAGCTTATATGGAAGTCCATGGATGATCCATGGAGCTTTTAACCCATGGATCCTTGGAAGAGGAAAAGACATGGGTTATTAGGGTTTCACCCTAACCATGCACACTATATAAACAAGCTCATGTTGCATGAAATAACACCCCTAGTGTGTGTGTAATAGTGGTAGCTGATTTCTAAGTGTTAGTATACTCTCTCATACATTTTCCAAGTTTGTGGTGATTTGTGATTTCCATTTGAGGCATTCACATTATTGGTGCTTGGCTCTCAAACTCCAAGGAATCAACAATCAACAAAAGGTATATAATTCAATTAGTCCTTTTATGTTTAAAAGTACCCCATGCCATGCTAGATAGGTTATAAACCTTGGAAAATAATATTTTGCATGTACCTTAGACAAACATAGATCCAAGGTTTATTAGGGTTGCATGTACACTTAGGAAGTGTTAGAATGCTCAAAACCCAACATTATTCACAAAGGCACGTTTTATAACATCGAGTTACCAATGCGTTTTCGTACAATCAATGAATAATCAACTCATAGTCAACAACTCATATCTCTAGGTTTGAAGATTTATATGATATTACCGTCTCACGATCACTCGAGATAAATTCCATGAAGTGATGCAAGTGAGCGTGGGTTGAATCCAATACTCAGCCCTTATGAGTACTCATGAATGTTGTAGCAACCATTGCATTGTCTAAAGCACTTTAGACAAATCATACAAGCCAAATTCATGACATTCTTGATTCATATCTACTTCCAACATATGACTGATTGTGGATGGTTTGAATAATATGATATATACCATAACATAATTATTCTGGAAGTCAAAACATGCAAAGTGAAACACAAGAATAATACTAATCTTATATGGCCCCAACACTTTGAGTGTAAATAAAAACACCTTTTATTTAAGCACCATATTGATTACTCATTATTTATGTTTCGATTAATCAACTTTATGCTTGAATTAAAACATTAGTTGTCCCCTGCTCCAAGCATGTACACTATGTTTTTCCAAACAACAATTATGCCATACTCCAAGTATGCATACTATGTTTACATATATATCAATTGACCATATTCCAATGATGCTCATTTCACAATTCCAATCCTCGTTGTAAATGCAAGAATACCAAACTCTTGCCATTTACTGTAATCTGTTAGATTCTAAACTTATATGCAATGATCCCCTTGTAATGACTATACACAGAAGTCACAAAGACTTGGCAACAGACATTACAAAGTATTCCAATGGAAAACAATTCCATGGAAATGAAGTCTCAAATTCAAAGTACATTCCTTTGAACATCCTTCTTAGCATTAAGTTCTTTAATCTTACACAGATTCAAAGAATAACTTCCACCTATGGAGACAATTGCATATTACCATTTTGACCATCACTTATGAACAAGAGTTGCCTCTTTTCAAAATATGTCAATATGGTCCTTACTCTATACTTCTAATTGTCCATGAGCAACCAATCTTTGGTAAACCTCAGATTGTCCTCGACAACTTTGCTTAATCATTTTAGTCATTTCCAGTTCTATTCCTTTTTCCATCTTAATGCCCTAGGCATTTGGAAAATTTAGAATGGATGAATATTATAGCACATGTAATCAAACCTATACCCAAAGCATATGGGATATGATTTATGCTATAAATTTTTTTTATTTGCCATGTTTTCATAATTCGAACTATGAAGAGGGATGCCGTAATCATAATCGAATTTTGAGAACGCAACATATATAGAATTTCCTTATGTTGAACCATTCCAGCATAACATTCATATATATTCTTGACTAAAGTAGATTAAATTCTCAATCTAAGCTTGTAGAATTGGAGTGAAGTACAAAATCCTCTCCCTTAATTATAGCAAAACAATTTTTTCAAGGCGAATTGAAACTTTTTTTTCTATAATTAACATCATCCTCCCACTAGCATAATGATTATTATCTTACTAGCATAACACTTATGCTCCCACTAGCTTTGACATGTATCCAGAGATCAGCTGGACTTTTAGAAACCAACACTTTATTGACTTTTCTACCAAAGTTCAGATTTCTGATATGCAATTTCTTTGATAAGACTTTATCAAAACCATACACCTTTCCTTAGATAGCTCACTTGTGTGTCTAAACAATTATGAAGAGGGATGCCGTAATCATAATGTTTAGACCTTTTGTCATTCTCACAATTGCTATCTACTCAAAATCTACTTAGTGAAAGAGTTTCCTTACCATCATTTTCATGAATCGAAGAGAAACCTTATGACACTTAGATTTTTATGGTGTATGTGTTCCTATCCATGTGAATTTGTCATAACCATAATCACAAGACAAGGTTAGTGACAAATCCAAACTCATATAGACTGAACTTGTTCAATCTTAATTTCTTGCCACCTGGTAGCACAATGCCCACCATTGCTTCCGAGTTGTTATGCAAACAATTGAGAACTCATAGAACTCACAAGCATAATCAACTTTTAACTGGAATAGACACAGAAATAAGAATATGTCAACACGATAGGTTACAAACCTCAAGTCGTGGGATAGTGATTAACAAAACTCTTGATTAGTTTTTGAAACTATTTCAGAATCTTTTAGACTCCCACTGTCCTCTTGACATATAAGACTTCTCTTTGTCAAGAACCATTTCTTGACAATACAAATATTCAAAAGCTAGTGCGGATTCTTATCAAGTTCAACACTTCTCACTATTGGTCTTAGCTGGTCTTTGTTTTATCCAAAACATCACAATTTACCAATCTCAAATGTACAAGAATAGGAAACATCTTACTCTACATTTGACAAGTGTTATGAACCTTCTAAAGACTATGTCACTCAAGTTACAATCTTGGAGTATTACTCCAGGATTTGTTTTTGGAACGAAGTATGAATTATCTTTTGATTTAACCATTTCAACAATTCACGATTCCTCTCCTCAGGCAACAAACACAGTAAGGTGTCCTTAGAGGATCAATTGTGATAATCATAAAACAAAATACACAAGTACTCTCCCATCTCTTTCAGATTGGAGAAACTTTTATCTATCTGCCTTATTTGATTCTTCTTATTCATTCTGCCATACATTGAAACTTTTCCAATGTGTCAGAATTACACTTAAACTCGTAAGCATAACCATATTTACTAAACTTTAGTAAATCATAACGAATAATCTTATCTACCTTTGTGGTGGACCTGACTGGTGCACAACTTAATGTACCCGATCCTTTAGTCCTTCGTTTGACTCACATGCGAATGTGAACAAGGAATTAGTCTTAATTTACCAAAGATGAAAATTCTCATTCATCACACAATACAACTTGCATGATTCCAAGTTTTTATCCAATTGAAACTTGGGTGATGAGAATCTTTCCTTATTTGGTAAATTATGACACTACCACTAATGAAAGAATCAAATCCATTTACCCATATTGCTTATCAATGGAAACATATAAGCAACAACCTTTTTCACAAATGCCATTGTAAGGATACTTAAAATAAAATCAAAACCATTTTCTTTTATTTTTAAAACTTTGCGGAAAACTTATCCTTACAATCCATATGGAAAACTTGTTGTTATATATTCCTAAGAAATATATCATAACTTTTAAGTAACAACTCAAAATTCTGATCACCGAACCATGCGATCGAAATCCATCTTCACGATCAGAATCAGCATATACTTCCTTTAAATTTCTTCACTCTTCTTTGATTCTTAAAACATCAATATGTGACCCAGTCACATCATGCAATAAGAATCTCATAATAGAAACTTAATAAAGTTAGATAATGGACTTTACCTAAAGCAGAGTCAAACATTTGACTTTACTATCCTTATGGACTTTTAGGTAAATCTGGCAGCTTCGCAACGGCAACAGAAACATATGGACTCTTTAGAAACGGTACACAGACTTAGCCTTTCTCTTTACCATTTGGTCAACCGAGTTGACTATGGCCAATCCCTTTCAATTGGGAAGAAAAAGTTTTTCTGGACCTCCAATGTTACCATTGTCAATGTCCATGGAAGTTTGGGAAGTTGATCTTCCAATTAAATTTTGCTTTACCAATGCTCCAAATCATTGCTGATTCAGCATCATCAAGCAAATAGGTAAGATCATTAAGGGTCATGTCGTGATCTGTCATCAGGGAGTGACTGAAGAACCAAGTCAACAGCCAGCAACCTCGATACTTCGACACCCGGCTCTCCCGGCTTGTCAATATGGGACTTAATCTCCAAGACCTAAGCACATATAGACTTTGTTTGCCAATAGGGATTGAGTGACTTAGAACTTATCAGGTCTTGAAACTTGTGGGATAAGGAGATTTATTGGAGGAGGTGGAGGAAGTGAAGTATGATTTCCAGTCCCACTAATGCACAACAAAGGGATTGATCTTTCACCTTGGTTGCCATTTGGGATAGCATCTTCATTAGGAAGCTTGTTCCTAAAGATTTGGGAAGACCATAGCTGTCTAAACTAGACATCTATAATGGGAGAAATTCAAGTTAGTTGATTTAAAGTCCTTAATATAACACCCAATATGAAATATTAAGGCTAGGACCCAACAACCTATTAATAACTGGAAGAGGGATGCGGTAATCCAAATTATAAAATAGTTGAAGGTAGGTAAATGACGATTTACCAATTTCCACCATAAAAACGAAATATAATTAAGTTTTTAATTGGATTTGAAACTCCTAGATCTTTTGAGATACATTGAACTTTCAATGGCATGTTTGAATCTCGATTGTGCCCTCTCAAGTTTGTGACTGGGATGCCGAGGATCACAAACAAGGTGTGAATAACCATACAAATTGACTTGGTACCCTCAACAATATTACCTAATCGATGTGCCGGTTAACCACACACGCTCCACCGATCTATAATAAAGTCAAGTTACCCTTTGCCACACTTACTAGTCCATGTTAGTGTGCCGGTTAACCACACACGCTCCACTAACGACTTGGTAAGGTACAAAGTGTAATTTTATGGGCTAGCACCAATTTCACATTTTCCTAAAGTAACTAAGATTGGGAATTTATAATGTATAGTTACTTTATAATTCATTATACTTTTAATGAGTTTTTAAAGTCGTATCCTACCCGTTCGGCTAACGACCCTCCACCGATCAAGGAAGCGGTGGGTGAGAGTGGACACCCATTAAGTCACCATTTTATAGGCAACAACCTTATACCCCCCTTATAGACCGGCTTCGTGAATGAGGCCTACTAACGGTAAGAATGACATATTCTTATACATATGTATATAATAAAATTATAATAATAGTATAAGTGTTGATTTTTAAACTTTTTTAAAAATCTAAGGTTCAATTTGGAATTAAAGTATTAAAATGTAAGAATTTTCAAATTCCAAAACTTGAGGGCAAGATTTGAAACTATTCCAAGTCTCTTCAATTTGTAACTTATGAGTTTTTAATGGTTCATAAAATGAAGACTCTTCATTTTATGAAACCTCTTTAGTTCTTTAATCACAATTTAAAGAAGTGACTTTTGGTTATCCATAACTTGAGGACAAGTTATGGACACCATCATTGCCATTAAGATCATGAATTAAACACACATGGAGGTTACACATAATTCCTATGATCTTCTAAAACTCATAAGAACACAAATTCATGTCAAGCAATTTCAAGAAATCATATAAACATATACAATACTTGAAAATTGATAAAAGTCATGTAAAATGGGTTAACATAATCATTATCATTTTGAAAAACAGATTTTACAAGTCCAAAACAGATTGGGATAATGATCTTAATCCATTTTCAGCAACAAAACTCGAAAAAACTGCCCAGCACGCTCCTACTCGTCGAGTGCATTATTCTACTCGTCGAGTAGGATGAATTTGTTCATGGACTCGGCGAGTCCTCCCCATGAACTCGGCGAGTCCAGTCGTCAGAGTGCAGAATTTTCAATTTTTAAGCAGTTTTGCCTCAAGTATACAGAAAATAATCCTAGGCTTTGATACCACTGATGGGTTTTGAGCATTCTAACACTTCCTAAGTGTACATGCAACCCTAATAACCTTGAATCTATGTTTTCTCTATATACATGCAAATTTCGTTTTCAAGGTTATTTCCTAACTAGCATGGCATGGGGATTACATAAAACATAATACTAGTAGAAATACATACCTTGTTGTTGCTTGGATTCCTTCAAGACTTTGTGAGCCTAGCACCCCAAATGTTGTGCCTCAAATGCTTCACACAACACCACACAACTTGGAATAACTTGAGAGAATAATTCTTACACTTGAAAATCGGTTATGCCCTCTCTAGAAACACTCTAGTGCCCATTTTGCATGCTATAGGGTTTCTTTTATAGTGTGTCATAATTAGGAGTTACAAATGTAAACCCTAATTGTCATGACTCTTCATTCCTCATGACCCATGGGTTTGTAACTCCCATGGATTATCCATGGAGCTCCATATGGTTATAACCAAACCCATAAACCATGGATCATTAATCCACCATAAAAGAATTGATGATTGTCATAATCAACCCTATATATTTAATTAGTCTCACTTTGATCACCAAATTAGTACTAGATTAATACTTGATCAATACTAATTAAATAATACTATTATTAATATATTAGAACTTATAATATATTAATAATCACAATTTACCAATTTCCACCATAAAAACGAAATATAATTAAGTTTTTAATTGGATTTGAAACTCCTAGATCTTTTGAGATACATTGAACTTTCAATGGCATGTTTGAATCTCGATTGTGCCCTCTCAAGTTTGTGACTGGGATGCCGAGGATCACAAACAAGGTGTGAATAACCATACAAATTGACTTGGTACCCTCAACAATATTACCTAATCGATGTGCCGGTTAACCACACACGCTCCACCGATCTATAATAAAGTCAAGTTA
This sequence comes from Lactuca virosa, assembly GCF_052849685.1. Lineage (NCBI taxonomy): Eukaryota > Viridiplantae > Streptophyta > Magnoliopsida > Asterales > Asteraceae > Lactuca > Lactuca virosa. Next base: position 188,033,535 of record NC_136428.1, on the reverse strand, counting down.
CCCTTTGCCACACTTACTAGTCCATGTTAGTGTGCCGGTTAACCACACACGCTCCACTAACGACTTGGTAAGGTACAAAGTGTAATTTTATGGGCTAGCACCAATTTCACATTTTCCTATAGTAACTAAGATTGGGAATTTATAATGTATAGTTACTTTATAATTCATTATACTTTTAATGAGTTTTTAAAGTCGTATCCTACCCGTTCGGCTAACGACCCTCCACCGATCAAGGAAGCGGTGGGTGAGAGTGGACACCCATTAAGTCACCATTTTATAGGCAACAACCTTATACCCCCCTTATAGACCGGCTTCGTGAATGAGGCCTACTAACGGTAAGAATGACATATTCTTATACATATGTATATAATAAAATTATAATAATAGTATAAGTGTTGATTTTTAAACTTTTTTAAAAATCTAAGGTTCAATTTGGAATTAAAGTATTAAAATGTAAGAATTTTCAAATTCCAAAACTTGAGGGCAAGATTTGAAACTATTCCAAGTCTCTTCAATTTGTAACTTATGAGTTTTTAATGGTTCATAAAATGAAGACTCTTCATTTTATGAAACCTCTTTAGTTCTTTAATCACAATTTAAAGAAGTGACTTTTGGTTATCCATAACTTGAGGACAAGTTATGGACACCATCATTGCCATTAAGATCATGAATTAAACACACATGGAGGTTACACATAATTCCTATGATCTTCTAAAACTCATAAGAACACAAATTCATGTCAAGCAATTTCAAGAAATCATATAAACATATACAATACTTGAAAATTGATAAAAGTCATGTAAAATGGGTTAACATAATCATTATCATTTTGAAAAACAGATTTTACAAGTCCAAAACAGATTGGGATAATGATCTTAATCCATTTTCAGCAACAAAACTTGAAAAAACTGCCCAGCACGCTCCTACTCGTCGAGTGCATTATTCTACTCGTCGAGTAGGATGAATTTGTTCATGGACTCGGCGAGTCCTCCCCATGAACTCGGCGAGTCCAGTCGTCAGAGTGCAGAATTTTCAATTTTTAAGCAGTTTTGCCTCAAGTATACAGAAAATAATCCTAGGCTTTGATACCACTGATGGGTTTTGAGCATTCTAACACTTCCTAAGTGTACATGCAACCCTAATAACCTTGAATCTATGTTTTCTCTATATACATGCAAATTTCGTTTTCAAGGTTATTTCCTAACTAGCATGGCATGGGGATTACATAAAACATAATACTAGTAGAAATACATACCTTGTTGTTGCTTGGATTCCTTCAAGACTTTGTGAGCCTAGCACCCCAAATGTTGTGCCTCAAATGCTTCACACAACACCACACAACTTGGAATAACTTGAGAGAATAATTCTTATACTTGAAAATCGGTTATGCCCTCTCTAGAAACACTCTAGTGCCCATTTTGCATGCTATAGGGTTTCTTTTATAGTGTGTCATAATTAGGAGTTACAAATGTAAACCCTAATTGTCATGACTCTTCATTCCTCATGACCCATGGGTTTGTAACTCCCATGGACTATCCATGGAGCTCCATATGGTTATAACCAAACCCATAAACCATGGATCATTAATCCACCATAAAAGAATTGATGATTGTCATAATCAACCCTATATATTTAATTAGTCTCACTTTGATCACCAAATTAGTACTAGATTAATACTTGATCAATACTAATTAAATAATACTATTATTAATATATTAGAACTTATAATATATTAATAATCACAAGTGTACTTTCTCTCATTTTGTCTATCCAAGTATTGCAATGCCATGCAACCCAAATGGACCATGCCGGGTCGGGTCAAGTACATACCAAATAAAGTTATGGACTTAGACACTATATCCAACATTATCGACTGTGGTTGGTTTGAATAACTTATTCATTCGGGAAGAATGACCTAGCTATTCTGGAAGTCAAAACATGCAAAGTGAAACACAAGAATAATCAAAACCGATATGGCCCCAAGCACCTTTAAGAGTAAATAGAACACCTTTTATTTAAACACCATATTGATTACTCATTATTCATTGTATAATATTTCAAATAATCACCTTTATACTTGAATCTGAAACAATAGTCATGCCATGCTCCAAGCATGCACACTATGTTTGTCCGAACAATAGTTACGCCATACACCAAGTATGCACACCATGTTTGTGTATCATCCTTACTCTATAGAATAGATCAATTGACCATAATTCCAATGATTCTCATTTAACAATACGAAATCCTCATCGTAAATGTAAGAATTCCAAATTCCTGCCATTTAACGAAATCTGTTAGATTATAAACTTATATGCATTGATCCTCTTGTAATGACTATGCACAAAGTCACAAAGACTTGTCAACAGACATTACATAGTATTCCAATGGAGATCATTCCATGGAAACGAAGTCTCAAGTTCAAAGTACAATGCTTTGAACATCCTTCTTGCATTAAGTTTCCTAATCTTACACAGATCTAATGAATAACTTCTACATATGGGAACATTTCCACATTCCCATATTGACTATCACTTCTGAACAAGCGTTGCCTCTTTTCAGAATATGTCAATATGGTCCTCTCCAAATATTTACACCATACTTCCAACTGTCCCTAAGCAACCAATCTTTGGTAAACCTTAGATTGTCCTCGATAATTGCTTAATCACTTTAGTCATATCTAGTTCTAGTACTTTTTCCCTCTTAATGCCATAGGCATTTGGAAGCATTTAGAACATATGAATATTATAGCACATGCAATTGATCCTATATCTGAAGCATATGGGAAACGATTCATGATGTCTCACATAAAGACATGATATTAGACCAGTCTTTTACTATAATATTTCTATTTCTATTTGTCATGTTCTCATAATTCAGATTATGAAAAGGGATGCCGTAATCACAATCGAATTTTAGAACGCAAATAATGTTCCAATATATATAATTTCCTTATGTTGAACCATTCCAACATAACATTCATATATATACTTGACTAAATTTGATTAAAATCTCACGATATGAGCTTTTAGATTTGAAATGAAGTATAATCTCCTCTCCTTTAATTATAGCAAAACAACTTTTCCCAATTGAAACTTTTGTTTTCTATGATTAACATTGCTAACTTGCAACACTTATTATAATTATCATGCTCCCACTTGCATGATGATTATTAGCATAACACTTATGCTCCCACTAGCTTTGACGTGTATTCAGAAATCAGCTGGACTTCTAGATATCAATACTTTATTGACTTTCTTACCAAATTTCAGATTTTTTATATGAGATGCTTTGATAAAACTTTATCAAAATCATACACCTTTCCTAATATAGCACACATGTGTGTCTAAACAATTTTATAACTATGAAAAGGGATGTCGTAATCATAGTCACAATTTTTTAGACCTTTGCCATTTCTCACAAGTCCATGTTAGTGTTCCGGTTAACCACACACGCTCCACTAATGGATTTGAGAATGCAAACATCACAATTGATATCTACTTAAAAAAACTTAGTGAAAGCTTTTCCGCACCATCATTTTCATGAATCAGAGAGAAACCCTATGACACTTAGATTTTATAGTGTATGTGTTCCTATCCATGTGAATTTTTCAAAACCATAATCACAAGACAAGGTTAGTGACAAATCCAAACTCATATGAACTGAACTTGTGCAATCTTAACTTCTTGCTACCTGGCAGCACAAGGGCCTGCCATTCCTTCCAAGTTGTTATGCAACCAATTGAGAACTCTCAGAACTCATATGCAAAGCCAACTTTAACTGGAATGGGCATAGAAATAGGAATATGTCAACACGATAGGTTATAAACCTCAAGTCGTGTGCTAGTGATAAAGTACAGGTTCTATTCTTGACTAGATCTTGAAATTCTTTCAGGATCTTTAAGACTCCCACTATCCTCTTGACATATAAGACTCTCTTGCCCAATATTCAAGAGATAGTGCAGATTCTTTATCAAGACAAATACTTCACACAATTGGCCTTAGTTGGTCTTTGTTTTATCCAAAACATAACAACTTACCAATTTCAAATGTACAAGAGTAGAACACATTTTACTCTTACATTTGACAAGTGTTATAAACCTTTCTTTAAGATATGTCACTCAAGTTACAATCTTGCAGTATGACTCTAACAATTGTTTTGGAACGAAGTATGACTCATCTTCTTGATTTAACCACTTCAACAATTCATGATTCCTCTTCTTAGCCATAGGAATGCACTAAGATGTCCTTAGAGGACCAATTGTGATATGGTTTCTTAATCATTAAGATGATCACAAAACATGATACTAAAGTACTCTCCCATCTTTTCAGATTTGAGAAACTTTTATCTTTCTATCTACTTTGATTCTCATTCGTTCTGCCATACATCGAAACTTTTCCAATGTTTCAGACTTATACTTAAAGTTGTAAGTATAACCATATTTCCTAAAATTTAGTAAATCATGACGAATAGTCTTATCGATCTTTTGTGGTGGACTTGACCAGTGCACAAGAATGTGTACTCGATCCCTTAGTCCTTCACTCGACTCACATATACATGTGAACAAGGAATTAGTCTTAATTTTCCGAAGATGAAAATTCTCATTTATCATACGACTTGCACGATTCCAAGTTTCTGTCCAATTGAAACTCGGGTGATGAGAATCTTTCCTTATTTGGTAATTTTAGACACTACCACAAATGAAAGAATCAAATTCATATTTCCATTATTTCCAGAAACATACAAACATCAATTTTTCATAAATGCCATTGCAAGGAGATATAATAAAATAAAAAAAAAATTATTTATAAAATGCGGAAAAAAAAAAACTTTTTCCTTACAATGCAACTTTAAATGAAAACTATGCTACATATTTTCTAGCAATCTATCATAACTCCTAAGTAGTAGCTCCAGAATCCGATCTTCGAACCATGCGATTGAAATCCATCTTCGCGATCAGATTCAGCATACTCTTCCTTTAAGTTTCCTTCCCTTTGCTTGATCCTGCCAAATGTCAAAATGTAACCGAGTCACATTTTGTATTAAGAATCATCAATTAGGAACTTAACAGAGTTAGATAGTGCACTTACCTGAAGCAGAGTCAAACTTTTTGATTCTTCCTTCTCTCAGATCCTTCAGGTAGTTAGGGCAGCTCCGCTTCCAATTTCCCTTCTCTCGACAGTAAAGACATACAGACTTATCCTTTCTCTTTACCATTTGGTCAACCAGGTTGACCAAAGCCGATCCATTCCCATTGGGAAGATAAAGCTTTTCTGGACTTCCAATGTTACCATTGTCAATGTCCATGGAAGTTTGAGAAATAGACCTTCCACCAATATTTGCTTGACCATTGCGCCAAATCATCGCTGATTCAGCAACAACAAGCAAATAAGAAAGATCTATTAGGGTCATGTCGTGATCTGTCACATAGTAGTCTTTAACAAACTCACTATATGACTCAGGAAGTGACTGAAGAACCAAGTCAATAGCCAACTTCCTTGGAACAACGACACCCAACATTCTCAACCTGTCAATGTGTGACTTCATTCCTAAGACATGAGTGCACACAAGTCTTCCATATTTATGTTTCATTGCTAGTAGGGCTGGAGTGACCTTGAACTTTTCAAGTCTTCGAGCTTGTGGGTCAGGGAGAATAAATGGAGGAGGTGGAGGTAGAGAAGTATGACTTCCATGAGATTTGGGAAGATCATAGTTGTCTAAACCAGACATCTACAATGGGAGAAATTCAAGTTAGTTGATTTAAGTCCTTAATATAACACTCAATACGAAATATTAAGGCTAGGACCAAACACAATATTTTATAACTTGGAAGAGGGATGCCGTAATCCAAGCTATTGAATATTTGAAGGTAGGTGAATGACGATTCACCAATTTCCACCATGAAAAATGAAATAATTTATTAGGTTTTAATTGGATTTGAAACTCCTAGATCTTTTCAGATTCATTGAACTTTTCAATGGCATGTTTCAATCTCGATTGTGCCCTCTCAAGTTTTGTGACTGGGATGCCGAGGATCACAAAACAAGGTGTGAATAACCATGCAAATATACTTGGTACCCTTAATATTTATCACTTAATCGATGTGTCGGTTAACCAGACGCGCTCCACCGATCCTATGATAAACATTAAGTTACCCTTTGCCTACCTTGTTAAATCTAGGTTAGTGTGCCGGTTAACCACACACGCTCCACTAACGACTTAAACAAAGTGCAAAGTGTAATTTCATGGGTTAGCACCATATTCACATTTTCCTAAAGTAAGTAAGATTGGGAATTTATAAAACATTTAGTTAATTTATAACCATCATACTTTTAATGAGGATTTAAAGTCAATGTCCTACCCGTTCGGCTAACGACCCTCCACCAGTCAAGAAAGCGGTGGGTGAGAGTGGACACCCCTTAAGCTGCCATTTTATAGGCAACAACCTTATACTGCCCTTATAGACCGGCTTCGTGAATGAGGCATACTAACGGTAAAACGACTTGATCTTTTATATATATATATATATATATATATATATATATATATATATATATATATATATAGATATATATATATATGTATATACACATATTTTTAACTTATAATATTATAAAGTATAAGGGTTGAATTTTAACTTTTAAAATTCTAGGGGTTGGAACTAAAGTTTTCTAAAGTCACTTTACATGTTCCAAAACTTGAGGGCAAGTTTTGGAACTTTCAAAACTTTTCAACTTTCATAACTTATGAGTTAATGATTTATTAAAATGAAGACTCTTCATTTTATGTAACTTATGTGTTTAATTAATGGACTTTAAAAGAATGACTTTTGGTAATCCTTAACTTGAGGACAAATTATGGATTCCATTAAAACACATCAAGATCAAGAATTGAACTAACAAACTATTTGCAAATAATTCCTATGATCTTCTAAACTCATAAGTGTATGAACATTCATATCAACAATTTCAAGAATCATAAATAACACATACAAAACTTGAAATTCTGATAATATCCATTGTAAATGGATTAGCATAACCATTACACCATCTAAAACAAGTTTTATAAGACCAAAACAGTTTAGGGTAATATTTCTAGTCCATTTACAGCAGCAAAACTTGAAAATATGCATTCAGAGCCTCCTACTCGTCGAGTGCACGAACCTACTCGATGAGTAGGATGAAATAACACATGGACTCGGCGAGTTCACTCAGCAGAATGCAGAAATCTTGAGTTTTTTCAACAATTTGCATCAAATATTAAGAAAACAAGCCTAGGCTCTGATACCACTGAAGGGTTTTGAGCATTCTAACACTCCTAAGGTGTACATGCAACCCTAGAAACCTTGGATCTATGTTTTACTAAGATACATGCAAATTTGATTTTCCAAGGTTCTTAACCTAACTAGCATGGCATGGGGAACTTTGAAACATAAAAGCTAGTAGGAGAACATACCTTTCTTGTTGCTTAGATTCCTTGAGAACCTTGTGAGTCTAGCACCTCAAGTGTGATGCCTCAAATGTTTCACACAACACCACAACACTTGGAATAACCTTGAGAGAAGTCCACACTCACTCAAAATCGGCTAGCCTTCTTGTTCTACACATAATGCCGATTTTGGTAGCCCATGGGGTCCTTTTATAGTTGTATCACAAGTAGGGTTACACCATGTAAACCCTAATTGGCATGGCTTTTCATATTCCATGATCCATGGGTTTATAACCTCCATGGACTATCCATGGAGCACCTTATGGGTTTTAGCCCAACTTAATAAACCATGGATCATTAGCCCACTATATAAGAATGGATGATTTACACAATCAACCCCATATATTTAATTAGTCTCAGTTTTGATCACCAAATTAATTTAAAATTAATTCTTGATAAATACTAATTAAATAATATTATTAATATATTAGAACTTATAATATTATAATAAACCTTAAGTGTCCTTTCTCTCATTTAGTCTATCCAAGTGTTGCAATGCCATGCAACCCAAATGGACCATGCCAACCGGGTCAAGTACATTCCAGAAATAGTTATGAACTTAGACACCTAATCCAATAATTTTGACATAGTGCGGTTTAGGTTAAGGATTTACTGCTATGTGCATAAGACAACAGATTGGGGAATTCCAGTCTGATGACTGATTGGGCAGAGGCAATCCATTTTGATGACTGTAGGTCGGGGGTAATCTAGCCCGATGGTTGTGGACCTGAGGGTATTCCAGACCTGTTGGGTATTTTATCTTGCGTCATGGGCTTAGTTTTGTATATCCGGATTGGGCCTGTCCATCCGTGATTGTTAAGTAGGGTTAAGCTATAAATAGTGCATGCATGTATGCATTAGATACAGTCGTGATTATTATTATTATTGCTTTGTAACCCTAAACACCTCTACAGTCGAAGTTCTTAATCGAGCTCTTCTGAGGTGTTAAAGCTTAATCATTCGACATCAGTTAAACCATTCTTGTGTTCTTCATTACGTAATTTATTGTTTTTCTGCTTAGAATCTAGCGATCCTACTAGAACTTTGTTCCAACAATTGGTATCAGAGTAGTAGACTGTGTGATCAATACACATTCCTTCTGTGTGAAGAATTCTTTAGGGTTTCCACTTTTATCGAATATAAAGAAGCCGTCTTCTTCCTGTCGACAGCAACTCGTGTGTTTGATAAAACCCTAATCTCAAGTTTACAGGTCTGATTCTAGCAGTTCTAAGGAAAGGCTCACCATGTCTCATGAAGATTCTCAGACTAATCCCATCAACATCTCCAACAGCATTTGGTCCACTACAAGGGTTCCCATTCTTTACACTCAAGACTATGAAGTGTGGGCGCATCACTTTGAAGACTACGTAGTTGGATCTGAAGATAATGGTTATCTCCTCTGGGAAGCTATCACACTTGGGCCGTTTGTTCACTCTGGAACGAACAGGACAGTGAAGACTCAAAAACAATGCCACAGGATGAAAAGGACAAGGTGCTATGTAATGTGAAAGCCATGAGAATGATCAGATTCGCACTGCAATCTGACACTTTTCGGTTAGTTGGTTCATGCACGACGGATAAAGAAATCTGGGATAGGTTGAAAGAACTCTACTCAACCGATGAGGATCTAGAACACTCAATTCAAACCTTGTTGCTCTCAGAATTTGGAGTTTTCGAACAGAAACCTGAAGAGAAACTGATACAAACCTTCGATCGCTTCAATCATCTTCTTAGCATGATGATCAAGCATGGTATTGAAAGAAAAATGATCGAGCAGAAGGTAACCTTCATGAATGTTTTAAGACCAGAATGGATGGTAGTGGTTTCAACAGTGAAAGCTCACGAACAATTTAAATCATACTCGCTAGCGAAACTGGTCGGTATACTTAAATCCCATGAGATTGTGGTAACCAAGGAGGCGAAGATAGTTTCGGGTGTGGGATCGCTGGCCCTTGTCTCAAAAGGCAAAAGTGTTGCAGAAGAAGAGGAGGATTCAGATATGTCTGAGTGTGACCTTACAGGCGAAGAATATGTAGTGATGGTCACCAACCCAAAGAAGTTTGCTCAAAAGAAGTTCCCTGTCAATAAAAACAGAAACTGGCAAGGAAGTTACAGTTCTGAGAAGGTGAAAGAAAAAACGAAGAATACTTCTCATAAGGATGACGACAAGAAGGAAAGCAAGCTTGCAGGAGACTCTGGATTCGACTGCAATTACTGTCATGGCAAGAACCACTTTGCCAAAGATTGCATGCTGAGGAAGATGGCTGAGAAAAGGGATGGTGAAGATGATGAGGCGTATTACATGCGAAAGTTGGAAGAAATCAAGAAAAAGAAGGCGACTAACAGTTCAATAAATGCCTTGATTGTGCAGGAAAATGTGGATGAAGATGAGTTCGGTGGCGTTGAAGTCTGGTCAACCGATTCTGAGGATGAAGAGGTGAGAAAACCCACACATGGAAGAGCTTATGTGGCGAGAGATACTGGTTCGGCTGGAAAATGTTTGATGGTTACAACTGTAAGACCAACCGAAAGTGAGCTTAAGGAGCCGAACCTGAATGAGGACAAGTGCTTTGCAGCCAAGCCCGTGAGTGAGAAGATCAACGACTGTGATCGGCTGATCAAAAAGGTACAATCCATCATTCAATCACTTAAAGTTCCAGTAACGAATTATGAAGAAGAATTAAATGAACTAAAATTTAAATTTTCTAACTTAAGTGGTAGTCTCATGTAAACTCCCTTAGCGAACTCTAACCTAACTGACCAACTCAGCAGGGTGTCTTCGAAGAGGGAGGAGAGAAGAATGTGGATTGAGCTGAAGGAGACGGAGTTAAATAGGGCTAGGGATGAGATTATTTATTTGCAACGAGACAATTTAAAGTTTTTGAAACAACGGAATGTTTTTTCCTTAATTGCTAAATGCTTATATACGAATATTACTCAGTTGCATTTAAATTGTGAAATAGGGAAAAAGATACAGAAGATGATCTTACCTTTCCTTGAATCTAAGGAGGATGAGGTCATCGCTGAATGTGAATCCATAATGTCCTCAGAAGAGACATACATCACTTATAAAATCGGACTAGACAAGATAGATACCTTTATTGACTCTAAGGAACATAAGTGTATGCTCAAAAATCTTTTAGATGAAAATGATAGGATGAAAATTAAGTCCGAGACCATTCAATCATTTGACTCGTCTAACGCCAAATTAATTTCAGAACATAAAATGAATATAGAAAACACTTCTGAATTTGATGAGGAAAGTGAGATGAGCGAAATCTCGGTAGAAGATGTGGTTGATTGCTCTGAATTTATGAAGAGCGAAACCGAGAATGAAAGACCCCTCATATTTGAGAACTCGGTTGAATATGCTCGTCTGTCAAAGGACAAGCCACGAAAACTCAAAGAGAAAGCGATGGTATATCAGAGAGTTCAAACTGTGCCAAATCAGATATATGTTGTTACAGGGGTCACTGAAAAACAAACAGCAGAATTGAAAATCTTGGTCGACACAGACAATGTTGAAGGGTGCGACGATTATTTTTGGTCAGCCCCTATTGATAATGCAGACGAAACCATCGGCTTATCGGTACGAACCTCGTGGAGGGTAAAAGGTAGATACGTTGCTGAACCCATCAACAAACCCTCAAGTTTTGATAAACCAAGCACGAGTGGAACAAAAGAGATACCAGAAGAACCAACAAAAACACCAACAAAAACCAAGTTTTGATAAACCAAGCACGAGTGGAACAAAGGAGAAGCCAAAATCAAGCTTGAACATTCATAAATCTCAAAAGCAGTTAGCTGAACAAAAACGCCAAAGAAATCAGAGATACATGAAGAATCGGAATGAGAGAAAACGGCATTGGCAGTCTCCAAACCCTAACTACGTTCCTTCCAAGAAAGAGTCAAACGTCAAAGAAAAGGTCAAGCCAAATGAAAAAGAAAATTTTAGTCCAAGCTCCTATTATTCCAAAGCTCAGAACCGAACATCCAGTTTCGGTTCCAACATCAAAGCTCAGAACCGAACATCTAGTTTCGGTTTCAACACCAGAGCTTAGAACCGAACGTCAAGTTTCGGTCACAACGTCAAGACTAATAACCGAAAGTCAAGTTTCGGTCCTTCCTACTACCCAAGAAAACAGAATTCAATGAAGGACATCAAAGGAAAGGGAAAGCTTGATTCAGATTCTGATATCAATAATAAGAAAAAGTCAGCTAACCCTAGGATTCAAAAGTATATTCCAAAACCATCTAACAACACACCATCTGAAACACCACAATTTAAACAAGATAAAAACAAAATCAAGGTGTATACCATCAAAAGAAAAGACAAAACCACTCTAATAAAAAGAACTTATTTGGTTGATATTTCTCCTGCTATTCCTTTTTCTGTAAAAGACTCACCAGGGCCCAAGAGACTTTGGGTTCCTAAATCTGCTTGAATTTGCAGGTTATAAGTGACGAGCAGTTTGACGACGAATGGTACATAGACAGTGGCTGCTCGCGTCACGTGACATGAAGGAAGGGAGAGCTGAGGGAGTTTCAGTCCCTTAAGGATGGTGGATGTGTGAAGTATGGAAATAACTCTTTTGGCACAATCAAAGGATATGGAATGATAACCAACGGAGACTTCACGATTCGAAAAGTGGCTTACGTGGAAAGGTTGCAGCACAACCTCATCAGTGTATCTCAATTGGTTGTGGGAACTGGTTTGAAGGTTTCATTCAATGATGAGGGATCAGAAATAATTGAGAAGCAATCCAAAAGAGTTCTGTTGAAATCTGAACGCAAGGGAGAGATGTATCCTTTAAATCTCAACCCAATTCGAGGAAAACCAGCAATATGCCTGCTGTCAAAGGCGAACACTGATGAAAGTTGGTTATGGCATCGACGCCTATCGCACCTGAACTTCAAAGACATTAATAAGTTGGTGCTTGGTGATCATGTTCGAGGACTTCCTCTTCTCAAGTTTGATAAGGAACACCTATGTGCAGCATGCGAGATGGGCAAACAAAGCAGAAAGAGCCATCCTACACGTATCAATACAAAGATTGTTGAAGCTCTTGAACTTCTGCATATTGACTTATGTGGACCTTCGGCTATCGAAAGCTTCGGTGGTAGTAAGTTCATTCTTGTCATAGTAGATGATTTTTCACGCTTCACCTGGGTTTTCTTTCTTAAACAGAAATCAGACGCGACTCCCAAGTTGAAGACGTTTATCAAGCAAGTGGAAGTGCAGCTGCGAAAGATGGTGAGGAACATTAGAAGCGACAATGGGCTTGAATTCAAGAATAAAGATTTTGTGGATTTTCTGGCTGAAAGGGGGATATCTCACAACTTCTCGGCCCCCTATACACCACAACAGAATGGAATTGTTGAAAGATGAAACCGTTCCTTGTGTGAGGCAGCCCGAACCATGCTAAGCTTCGCTTCTCTTCCGCTATACTTCTGGGCCGATGCAGTTGCAACCGCGTGCTATACTCAGAACCGATCCTTACTTAACAAACGATTCTCCATCACTCCGTATGAGATTCTGAACAACTGAAAGCCCAATGTTAAGTTTTTCCACGTGTTCGGTTCAAGGTGCTTCATTTTCAACTCCAAAGAGAACCGAAACAAATTCGACGTCAAAGCCGATGAGGGAATTTTTCTTGGTTATTCACTCACTTCAAAGGCATACAAAGTTTTGAACAAACGCTCCAAACGGATTGAAGAAACATACTATGTAACCTTTGATGACAACTACAGGAAGAAAGTTCAAAGAAGCGAAAGTGCCTTGGGGGAAATATTTCTTGAATCAGGACAAGTATCGATTCCCATTTCCAACTTGTTTGAAGAGTACATAAGGTAATTTGATGAACCAGAGAAGGCTGTACACTCAGAGGCGAAAGCAGCAGACAACAAAATCGACAATCTGAAGAAGATCATTGATGAAGCTGCAAAAGAAATGGAAAATGAACCTCCTAAACCGACTGGTGGTCAACCCTCAACTGACCCTCCAACCAATGGCTCAACGTTCAAGGGGGAGGGTTCATCTGCACCAAAAACAACCAATCTGTCTTTCGACGGGGAGGATCCAGCTCCAGCCCCAACCCATAAAAGTCCAGTCGAGGGGGAGAATCCAACTCCATCCCCAACCAATGATAGTCCAATCGAGGGGGAAAATTCAACTCCAATAGAGGAGGAAAACTCTGAACCTGACAAGGGATACACTTCGCCATTTGAGGGGGAGAATGAGAATACAAATGACGAAGGTGATAAATCAGAACTTGAAGAAGAGGTAAATGCAGAGCTGGATCCAGCCTATGACCCTAATTACCCTCCTCTAACGAAATGGACTAAGGATCATCCCAAAGCATAAATTATTGGTGAATCATCTGAGCGAGTTCTCACACGTTCTCAATTGAAAGTGAAACAAACTGCATTATTCTCTAATGTTGAATTCTGTATGTTTAATTCGTTTGTCTCCAAAGTCAAACCGAAGACGGTTAATGCTGCACTTGATCACGATGATTGGGTACAAGCTATGCAAGATGAACTCCATGAGTTTGAACGTAATCGAGTTTGGAGGCTGATTCCAACTCCAAAGGATGCTTCAGTGGTCGGCTTAAAATGGGTCTTCATGAATAAGATGGATAAAGAGGGCAACGTCATACACAATAAGGCTCGGTTGGTGGTGAAGGGATATTGCCAAGAAGAGGGGATAGACTATGAGGAAACCTTCGCTCCTGTAGCAAGGTTGGAATCAGTTAGAATCTTTCTGGCATATGTTGCTCATAAAAACTTCGAAGTTTTCCAAATGGACGTGAAATGTGATTTCTTAAATGGAGAACTAGAAGAAACGGTGTATGTTGAGCAACCACCTGGGTTCGTGAACGAGAAATACCCTGATCACTGCTATGTGTTGGATAAAGCTGTATATGGTCTGAAGCAAGCACCAAGGGCCTGGTATGAAACTTTAACTCGCTTTCTTAAAATGTCAAAATTCAAGCAAGGTTCGGTTGACCCAACCTTCTTCCGAAAGAAAGAAGGCGAACATCTAATGATAGTTCAGATTTATCTAGATGACATCATCTTCGGCTCCACGAATCCTAGCTTAACGGCTGAATTCAGGAAGTTGATGGAGACTAAATTTGAAATGAGCGCAATGGGTCCAATTAACTTTTTCCTTGGATTGAATATAAGACAGGGATCAAAAGGTATTTTTATCAACCAGGAGGCCTATACGAAGAACTTGCTAGCGAAATTCGGTATGACGGGAGATTCGAAGGTGAAGGTTCCCATGGCGTTTGGCACAAAGTTAACACCATCTCTGGAAAAAACCTGCCGTTGACGTAACACTCTATCGTCAAATGATAGGGTCTCTTATGTTTCTAACAGCTAGTAGACCAGACATTATGTTTTCTGTTTTTTATTGTGCTAGGTTTCAAGCAAATCCAAGAGAACCTCACATGGTGGCAGTGAAAAATATTTTCCGTTATCTGAAGCGAACCTCTTCTCTCGGTCTTTGGTACCCTGCTAGATCCGGATTCTTTGTTCAAGCCTTTTCTGACGCCGATCTTGGAGGATGCGGTCTGGACCGAAATAGCACAACAGGTGGATGCCAATTCCTTGACGGTAAACTTGTTAGCTGGCAGTCCAAGAAGCAAACCTGTGTGTCTCTTTCAACAGCTGAAGCTAAGTACATAGCTGCAGCATCCTGTACCTCACAAGTGATATGGATACAAAGCCAACTAAGAGACTACGGACTAAGTATGAAGAAAATACCTCTCTATTGTGACTCTGAAAGCGCGATAAGAATATGTCACAATCCAGTGCAACACTCAAAGACAAAGCATATTACACTAAGATACCATTTCATCAAGGACCATGTAGAAGATAAGAACGTAGAAGTACATTTCGTTCGGTCCTCTGATCAACTGGCTGACATCTTCACTAAAGCCTTACCAGAAGCAAGCTTCAATAAAATTTTACAAGGTTTGGGAATGATGGAAGCAGAGTCGGTACCGAACCCTCAATCCTCTCTCTAAAAATTAGACAAGCGAAATAGAGCGAACGCTCGGTCTATTTCGGTTCCGGATATTTTGGGAACCGAAATGAACCGAACGCTCGGTCTATTTCGGCTCCATAATTTTCGGGAACCGAAATGAACCGAACGCTCGGTCTATTTCGACTCCGAAATTTTAGGGAACCGAAATGAACCGAACGCTCGGCTTATTTCGCTTCATTCTGTTAAGGTTTGGTTTCGGCTGTATAGTTTGTAAACTCTCTTTTAAATATTTTTCTTACTCTATTTTCTCTTCCATTTTTATTTCAAGAGTGTTTAGTATTAATTTTATTTTATTTGTTTTTCTGTTTTTCAGAAACTTCAAAAATCCAAAAATTAATTTTATGTTTTTATTATTTTTCAGAAACTTCAAAAATCCAAAAAAATATATATATATTTTTTCAAAAGTTTTTTTTCCCCTTAATTGTTTTCTTTTTGTTTTGTTTGTGTGGTTTGTTTGTTTGCTAATTCTCTTTACTAGGTACCAAGTACATCATTGCTACATAAATTGGAGCTAGGGAAGGTATGATTATTTTGATATGAACTAGTTAAGTGTCCCTAGAAGCATGTTGTTGCATGTAGACCGAAGCCTCTAAGACTAGGAGGAAGGCCTTAATGATTCGATCTATACCTATCGTTTCTTCCCAATCAGGCTGATAAATCCACTCAAGTCATGAGCTACCTTACTCTTCTCAAATGAGTTAAGAGTTTACTGCTTTGTCACGTTTATATAGCAGAGGTACTTTTGGTTCTTAAACCACCTCCTTTACATTCTCCATCTACTTTCGTTTCAACAAGGTAACCCTTGAGACTCTCAGATATTACCACTGAGGTTTATGGTTGCACAAAATCTGTGTTTATGATGTTAGATGCGCACACCACGTGCTAAGTGAGACCCAAAATCCAACACCAACAATGAATTGACGGTGAATATTTATAATCAAGATCTCACTTGTTACCTAAAGAAATCTCATTTTATTTTTTGAATGGTCTTTTATGAAATTGTCTAACACCAAGGCATTTCTTCCCAAAAAGATCGAGTATATTTTTGTTTTTGAGATTTTATAACATCTTTAGTCACAACAAATTATATCCAACCTACTTGTTCAACAGACCACATCGGTCTCACAAGTACTTCATCCAACGTTCGGTCTTATGTTAAGAATTGATGTTCGGTTGAAGATAAGCCACCCTTTAGACTATTATTTGAAAGAAGCCTTTCAGTGTTTCTTTACAAACACTCGATCGTATTTTGTCGGGGAACCACGCAAGCACTTCAAGCCTCTCTTGACTTTGAAGGAAGAGATTCTTGCCCAGAATCATCTGCTTTATGTCTTATTATAGACATCACTCACATCCTATACATATTTTGCTTCATTTCTTAATTTTTCGCACACTCTTACACGAAAATACTTTGTGATTTTCCAAAATTCTGGTTGATGTTCCTTATGGTTCGTTTAAAGTTTCTTTTAGGCGCGAAAATCGTTCTTATAACATCTGGAGCGAAAGTGAATTTGAAAAGACGATATGTGGATAAGATTTTGGGCGCGTTAATTTGATTAGTTCCTAAACCCACGCTTGATGACGTCTATCAGGGGTAACCAACCTGTCACATCGCGCTTTTTCAGGAGACGTTTCAGTGATCGTATCATCATCACGAAGATACTTTCTCTCTCCTGGAAACGGTATATAAAGGGTTTCTCGCACCAATTATACATTCTTACCTTCTTCAAACTCTCTCAAATACACAAGGCGATCTACAACTGTTCATCTTCTTCCTTATATCAACAATGACGAAATCATCATTTACTCAAGATCAAACTGCTTCATCCCCATTGCTTGTGATCAAACCTAATCAGAACTTGGTCATTCAACTAAACCCCTTCCGGTATGATTCGTACATGCTCCACGTTGTTGAATGTCTCAAGTACTCTCCTCTGGTTATCGCACTCACGCAGATGGAATCTGTTCCAATGTCTCTACTATCCCAAGTCTATTCTACTACAACCTATGACAAGAACAAGGAGAGGATCTATTTTCAAATCTTCTCTCACAAGGCATCGATTTCGAAAAGGGCGATTATGTTCCCTGTTAAAGCTTGCCGTCGATGCTTCTGTTATCTCTCCTGATTTTGTCACCACAACCTAGCTGTTTACAATGCTTTCTGAGATGGGGTACACTGATGTTCTTACCACCGTGACGAAGTCTAAGAAATCATGTTTGCCGCCGCAATGGAATGGGTTACTTACTCTTCTCAACCAGCGTTTAGCGGAGAGGGTTGCTGGGTCAGATGGTACCAGTAAGGCTTTTCTGAACATTCTCTATGGTCTCTACAATGGCATCAACCTCAATTATGGGTCGATTATTTGGTCGCAACTGGTGCAAAGTCTCAACACATCGACGAGACATTCAGAAATTTCTTGTGGTCGTTTCTGGACCATCGTCACCCGGAGGGCCATTGACACTTTACTGATTCCAGTCATGAAGGATGCATTGGTCTCCTCTGTGGCTACTTTTCACATGAAAAAGATCATCCTCTCAGATGCCACCAACTTCTTTCACATTGGTTCAATACCTGAAACGATGTACAGGTGTGTATCAAGCGAAAGTAAAGTGATGGCTGACTACAGAAAGCTTACTCCCAAAGGACCAAGAGAACTGACACCTGAACAGAAAGTTGCTTTGGATGTTGTGGAGAAGCCAGCCAACCGAGGAAAAAGGACAACTACCAAGAAAGTGGCAACCGAAGGTCCTTCGTCTATGCCTGTCGAGTCTAAAAAGCGAAAGGCTGAAAAGGCTGCTTCTTCGGCTCCAAAGAAAGTAATGAAGATGGAAAGGAAATCCAAAAGTCCCTCTCCTTCGAGCTCAGACCATGATGGGGAGCGATCGGCATATGAGGAAGAAGAAGTTCAGCCTCATGGTTCACCAAGAGTTAATAGACCTCCTTGTTCTCCAACTCCTACTGAACAACTTGATGACAAGATTCCAACACCTCCTCCATCTCCACCGAAAACTACTGTTCCAGTTTCGGTTGCTCCCATTCCACCACCTCCTATATCTCAAACCACCACTTCTGTACCACCACCACCACCAGTTAGTACGATACCAATTTCTACCACTCCTTTACCACCTCCTATCTTTTTACAAGCAACTACCACCACTACAACCGAACGTCCAGTAAACGTCAACGTATCTGATACGGGGGCTAATACTGAAACCAAACCTCCTGTTACATCCAAGCCTCTTTCACCCTCGCCCTCAACAGATTCTGGTGATACTCTCAGTGGTGCCAATCTTGAGTTTGACTCAAACTATTATAGTCCTTATCGGCTTCCTACTGATGAAGATGAAGATGCTCCTGTCACCAGACAACAAGTGCAGAGTCTTGATGAAAAGCTTGATCAATTGCTTGCCTCTAATAAGACGTATAACGATGTGGTGCTGAAGGCTTTTTTGGACACCGCTTTTGAGCAGTATACAGGGGCCATTGACAAATCAACGAAGGCAGTTGAAGATTCAACCTCTTCTTGCCAGAAGGCTACAACCGAAAAGTGATATACCACCGAAGCATGTCCGTGAAGTTCTTCTTGTCTGCCTCGGTGTTCTGCTTGCATCAATGAATGATATTAATTATGTGCTCTAAGCAGTCCATTGAGAACATATGCTTATCAACAAGAGCGAAAAGAAATCTGTTAGCTTCGCCTCTTGTGAACGTCACTGTGAGATGTTTAGAATCAATTTAACCCATCTTCATTTTGTTCACATCTCTAGGTTTTGCAGTTGGCTTTACAGTGGGTTTCTACTTCAAAACTTTAGCAATCTCTTGATCCATTACAGTAACTTCATGGATATAAGAAGCCAACATCCTCTTCAGATGATCTAGGATCGGCTCATATTCTTTCGCATTGGTGAGCAATATGTAAACAACAAGATCCAATCGTGAGGATTCAAATTTGGAAGATCTGCCAGGGATATAATAGAAACTGAGTTGTCTGAACCTCAGGTGATTTTGAAATTGACATTAATAAACTTCCCTGCAGGCGAAGGTTTCACACCTTGACAGTTATAATCTTCTGATCACTCCAAGT
The DNA here is from genome assembly GCF_052849685.1 of Lactuca virosa. Classification (NCBI taxonomy): domain Eukaryota; kingdom Viridiplantae; phylum Streptophyta; class Magnoliopsida; order Asterales; family Asteraceae; genus Lactuca; species Lactuca virosa. Next base: position 188,013,909 of record NC_136428.1, on the reverse strand, counting down.
CAGGTACTAAGGCTGACCGAACTTGAGATAAAAATCGATAAGTTCACGATCAACCTGAGGGTGAGGTGAGGGAACTTGAACAGTCGAATCAAAGTAGTGAAAAGTAAATGCCTTTCTTGTTATAGACATATCAAACTGAGAGTCCCTCGAATTCTCACAATCAAACGAAGCCACAGGTTCCCGCCAGTACACGCTTGGAAACTCTATTGCTTCTTTGATGAGCGTTTCCCTAGTCCAAAGAGGAAACAAGGCCTTTTTGCAATTTAAGGCATCTTACTCTTCCTTGTTCTTTCGCTCCCTCTCTTCTGCTTCCTTCGCAACCCGAAGGGTTTCATCCAATTCCTTATCCATTTTCTTTCATTTCAGGGCTACGGCAATTGTTTCTTCTTCATCACTATCATCATCAAGTCCCTTCTTCTTATCTTGATTTCCAGAACTCGAAGCTTCATTACCCTTCGGTTCTGTTTTGACAGTGACTTTCGGTTGAGTTGTCTGAACACCTTCTCCCCCTTGTTTTGGAGGTACGAATCTCTCCGAAACACCCTTCATCTCATGTAAAAGTGCAAGGGTGGGAAGAAGCTTGGAAGTCAGATGATTCCGGATGGTGAGGGTAAGAATCTGATCATGAGCACTAAGAATATTGTTTAGCATATTCTGAACATCACCAGCACAACTCCGAAAAATAGCCCGCTCAGTCTTTAACAATGAAATCTCCCTTTCAGCTTGAGCCAATTGAACTTTCTGAACTTCAATGGTAGAGGTTTGACGTGCAAGATCCTCCCTTAAAGTACTCTCCTTAGCTAAATCAACATGGAGTGTTTCAAGGCGAGAATTCACTGAGCTTAGAAGAGAAGTGTTCTCAGCTTGAATTGAAGAGCGAACATTCTCGAATTCGGCCTGCTCCTCTTGAAGTGACTTTGATAAATAGTCACCTGAAGCGTTCACTTTAGCTGCATTCTTATCAGTATGACTCTTGAGGGATTCAAGAAAAATCTTGGAACTGTGAATAAGTTCTGCAACTTCAGTTGTAGCCTTCTGGCAAGAAGAGGTTGAATCTTCAACTGCCTTCGTTGATTTGTCAATGGCCCCTGTATACTGCTCAAAAGCGGTGTCCAAAAAAGCCTTGAGCACCACATCGTTATACGTCTTATTAGAGGCAATCAATTGATCAAGCTTTTCATCAAGACTCTGCACTTGTTGTCTGGTGACAGGAGCATCTTTGTCTTCATCAGTGGGAAGCCGATAAGGACTATAATAGTTTGAGTCAAACTCAAGATTGGCACCACCGAGAGTATCACCAGAATCTGTTGAGGGTGAGGGTGAAAGACGCTTGGATGTAACAGGAGGTTCGGTTTCAGTATTAGCCCCTGTATCAGATACGTTGACGTTTACTGGAGGTTCGGTTTAAGTATCAGCCCCCGTATCAGATACGTTGACGTTTACTGGAGGTTCGGTTGTAGTGGTGGTAGTTGCTTGTGAAAAGATAGGAGGTGGTAAAAGAGTGGTAGAGATTGGTATCGTACTAACTGCTGGTGGTGGTGGTGCAGAAGTGGTGGTTTGAGATGTAGGAGGTGGTGGAATGGGAGCAACCGAAACTGGAACAGTAGTTTTCGGTGGAGATGGAGGAGGAGTTGGAATCTTGTCATGAAGTTGTTCAGTAGGAGTTGGAGAACGAGGAGGTGTATTACCTCTTGGTGAACCATGAGGCTGAACTTCTTCTTCCTCATCTGCCAATCACTCCCCATCATGGTCTGAGCTCGAAGGAGAGGGACTTTTGGATTTCCTTGCCATTTTCATTACTTTCTTTGGAGCCGAAGAACCAGCCTTTTTAGCCTTTCGCTTTTTAGACTCGACAGGCTTAGACGAAGGACCTTCGGTTGCCACTTTCTTGGTAGTTGCCCTTTTTCCTCGGTTGGCTGGCTTCTCCACAACATCCAAAGCAGCTTTATGTTCAGGTGTCAGTTCTCTTGGTCCTATGGGAGTAAGCTTTTTGTAGTCAGCCATCACTTTACTTTCCCTTGAAACACACCTGTACATCGTTTCAAGTATTGAACAAATGTGAAAGAACTTGGTGGCATCTGAGAAGATGATCTTTTTCGTGTGAAAATTAGCCACAGAGGAGACCAATGCATCCTTCATGACTGGAAACTGTAAAGTGTCAATGGCCCTTCGGGTGACGATGGTCCAGAAACGACCACAAGAAATCTCTGAATGTCTCGTCGATGTGTTGAGACTTTGCACCAGTTATGACCAAATAATCGACCCATAATCGAGGTTGATGCCATTGTAGAGACCATAGAGAATGGTCAGAAAAGCCTTACTGGTACCATCTGACCGAGCAACCCTCTCCGCTAAACCCTTGTTGAGAAGAGTAAGTAACCCATTCCATTGCGGCGGCAAACATGATTTCTTAAACTTCATCACGGTCGTAAGAACATCAGTGTACCCTATCTCATAAAGCATTGTAAACAGCTGGGTTGTGGTGACGAAATCAGGAGAGATAACAGAAGCATCGACGACAAGCTTTAACAGGGAACAGAATCGCCCTTTCGAAATCGATGCCTTGTGAGAGAAGATTTGAAAATAGATCCTCTCCTTGTTCTTGTCATAGGTTGCAGTAGAATAGACTTGGGATAGTAGAGACATTGGAACAGATTCCATCTGCGTGAGTGCGATAACCAGAGGAGAGTACTTGAGACATTCAACAACATGGAGCATGTACGAATCATACAAGAAGGGGTTCAGTTGAATGATCAAGTTCTGATTAGGTTTGATCACAAGCAATGGGGATGAAGCAGTTTGATCTTGAGCTGATGATGATTCTGCCATTGTTGATATAAGGAAGAAGATGAACAGTTGCAGATCGCCTTGTGTATTTGAGAGAGTTTGAAGAAGGTAAGAAGGTACAATTGGTGCGAGAAACCCTTTATATATCGTTTCCAGGAGAGAGAAAGTATCTTTGTGATGATGATACAATCACTGAAACGTCGCCTGAAAAAGCGCGATGTGACAGGTTGGTTACCCCAAATAGACGTCATCAAGCGTGGGTTTAGGAACTGTTCAAATTCACGCGCCCAAAATCTTATCCACATATCGTGTTTTCAAATTCTCTTTCGCTCCAGATGTTATAAGAACCATTTTCGCGCCTAAAAGAAACTTTAAACGAGCCATAAGGAACATCAACCAGAATTTTCGAAAATCACAAAGTATTTTCGTGTAAGAGTGTGCGAAAATATAAAGAAATAAAGCAAAATGTGTATAGGATGTGAGTGATGTCTATAATAAGACATAAAGCAGATGATTCCGGGCAAGAATCTCTTCCTTCAAAGTCAAGAGAGACTTGAAGTACTTGCGTGGTTCCCCGAGAAAATACGATCGAGTGTTTGTAAAGAAACACCGAAAGGCTTCTTTTAAATAATAGTCTAAAGGGTGGCTTATCTTCAACCGAACATCAATTCCTAACATAAGACCGAACGTTGGATGAATTACTTGTGAGACCGATGTGGTCTGTTGAACAAGTGGGTTGGATATAATTTGTTGTGACTAAAGATGTTATAAAAATCTCAAAAACAAAAATATACTCGATATTTTTGGGAAGAAATGTCTTGGTGTTAGACAATTTCATAAAATACCATTCAAAAACTAAAATGAGATTTCTTTAGGTAACAAGTGAGATCTTGAATATAAATATTCACCGTCAATTCATTGTTGGTGTTGGATTTTGTGTCTCACTTAGCACGTGGTGTACGCATCTAAGATCATAAACACAGATTTTGTGCAACCATAAACCTCAGTGGTAACATCTGAGAGTCTCAAGGGTTACCTTGTTGAAACGAAAGTAGATGTAGAATGTAAAGGAGGTGGTTTAAGAACCGAAAGTACCTCTGCTATATAAACGTGACAAAGCAGTAAACTCTTAACTCATTTGAGGAGAGTAAGGTAGCTCATGACTTGAGTGGATTTATCAGCCTGATTGGGAAGAAACGATAGGTATAGATCGAATCATTAAGGCCCTGCTCCTAGTCTTAGAGGCTTCGGTCTACATGCAACAGCATGCTTCTAGGGACACTTAACTAGTTTATATCAAAATAATCATACCTGCCCTAGCTCCAATTTATGTAGCAATGATGTACTTGGTACCTAGTAAAGAAAATTAGCAAACAAACAAACCACATAAACAAAACAAACAAAACAAAAAGAAAACAATTAAGGGAAAAAAAAACTTTTGAAAAAATATATATATATATTTTTTTTGGATTTTTGAAGTTTCTGAAAAAATAATAAAAACAGAAAAATTATTTTTGGATTTTTGAAGTTTCTGATAAACAGAAAAACAAATAAAATAAAATTAATACTAAACACTCTTGAAATAAAAATGGAAGTGAAAATAGAGTAAGAAAAATATTTAAAAGATTGTTTACAAACTATACAGCTGAAACCAAACCTTAACAGAATGAAGCGAAATAAGTCGAGCGTTTGCTTCATTTCGGTTCCTTAAAATTCTGGAGCCGAAATAGACCGAACGTTCGGTTCATTTCGGTTCCCGAAAATTATGGAGCCGAAATAGACCGAGCGTTCATTTCATTTCGGTTCCCGAAATATCCGGAACCGAAATAGACCGAGCGTTCGCTCTATTTCGCTTGTCTAATTTTTAGAGAGAGGATTGAGGGTTCGGTACCGAATCTGCTTCCATCAATCCCAAACCTTGTAAAATTTTATTGAAGTTTGCTTCTAGTAAGGCTTTAGTGAAGATGTCAGCCAATTGATCAGAGGACCGAACAAAATGTACTTCTACGTTCCCATCTTCTACATGGTCCTTGATGAAATGGTATCTTAGTGCAATATGCTTTGTCTTTGAGTGTTGCACTGGATTGTGACATATTCTTATCGCGCTTTCAGAGTCACAATAGAGAGGTATTTTCTTCATACTTAATCCGTAGTCTCTTAGTTGGATTTGTATCCATATCACTTGTGAGGTACAGGATGTTGCAGCTATGTACTCAGCTTCGGATGTTGAAAAAGACACACAGGTTTGCTTCTTGGACTGCCAGCTAATAAGTTTACCGTCAAGGAATTGGCATCCACCTGCTGTGCTCTTTCGGTGCAGACCGCATCCTCCAAGATCGGCGTCAGAAAAGGCTTGAACAAAGAATCCGGATCTAGCAGGGTACCAAAGACCGAGAGAAGAGGTTCGCTTCAGATAACGGAAAATATTTTTCACTGCCACCATGTGAGGTTCTCTTGTATTTTCTTGAAACCTAGCACAATAACAAACAGAAAACATAATGTCTGGTCTACTAGTTGTTAGATACATAAGAGACCCTATCATTTGACGATAGAGTGTTACGTCAACGGCAGGTTTTTCCAGAGATGGTGTTAAGTTTTTGCCAAACGCCATGGGAACCTTCACCTTCGAATCTCCCGCCATACCGAATTTCGCTAGCAAGTTCTTCGTATAGGCCTCCTGGTTGATAAAAATACCTTCTGATCCCTGTCTTATATTCAATCCAAGGAAAAAGTTAATTGGACCCATTGCGCTCATTTCAAATTTAGTCTCCATCAACTTCCTGAATTCAGCCGTTAAGCTAGGATTCGTGGAGCCGAAGATGATGTCATCGACATAAATCTGAACTATCTTTAGATGTTCGCCTTCTTTCTTTCGGAAGAAGGTTAGGTCAACCGAACCTTGCTTGAATTTTGACATTTTAAGAAAGCGAGTTGAAGTTTCATACCAGGCCCGTGGTGCTTGCTTCAGACCATATACAACTTTATCCAACACATAGCAGTGATCATGGTATTTCTCGTTCACGAACCCAGGTGGTTGCTCAACATACACCGTTTCTTCTAGTTCTCCATTTAAAAAAGCACATTTCACGTCCATTTGGAAAACTTCCAAGTTTTTATGAGCAGCATATGCCAGAAAGATTCTAACTGATTCCAACCTTGCTACAGGAGCGAAGGTTTCCTCATAGTCTATCCCCTCTTCTTGGTAATATCCCTTCACCACCAACCGATCCTTATTGCGTATGACATTGCCCTCTTTATCCATCTTATTCCTGATGACCCATTTTTAGCCGACCACTGAAGCATCCTTTGGAGTTGGAATGAACTTCCAAACTCGATTACGTTCAAACTCATGGAGTTCATCTTGCATTGCTTGTACCCAATCAGCGTGATCAAGTGCAGCATTAACCGTCTTCGGTTCAACTTTGGAGACAAACGAATTAAACATACATAATTCAACATCAGAGAATAATGCAGTTTGTTTCGCTTTCAATTAAGAACATGTGAGAACTCGCTCAGATGATTCACAAATAATTTGTGCTTTGGGATGATCCTTAGTCCATTTCGTTAGAGGAGGGTAATTAGGGTCATAGGCTGGATCCAACTCTGCATTAACCTCTTCTTCAAGTTCTGATTGATCACCTTCGTCATTCGTATTCTCATTCTCCCCCTCAAATGGCGAAGCGTATCCCTTGTCAGGTTCAGAGTTTTCCTCCTCTGTTGGAGTTGGATTCACCCCCTCGATTGGACTATCCTTGGTTGGGGATGGAGTTGGATTCTCCCCCTCGACTGGACTTTTATGGGTTGTGGCTGGAGCTGGATCCTCTCCGTCGAAAGACAGATCGGTTATTATTGGTGCAGATGAACCCTCCCCCTTGAATGTTGAGCCGTTGTTTGGAGGGTCAGTTGAGGGTTGACCACCAGTCGGTTTAGGAGGTTCATTTTCCATTTCTTTTGCAGCTTCATCAATGATCTTCTTGAGATTGTCGATTTTGTTGTCTGCTGCTTTCGCCTCTGAGTGTACAGCCTTCTCTGGTTCATCAAATAGCCTTATGTACTCTTCAAACAAGTTGGAATGGGAACCGAGGCACTTTCGCTTCTTTGAACTTTCTTCATGTACTTGTCATCAAAGGTTACATAGTATGTTTCTTCAATCCGTTTGGAGCGTTTGTTCAAAACTCTGTATGCCTTTGAAGTGAGTGAATAACCAAGAAAAATTCCCTCATCGGCTTTGACGTCGAATTTGTTTCGGTTCTCTTTGGAGTTGAAAATGAAGCACCTTGAACCGAACACGTGGAAAAACTTAACATTGGGCTTTCGGTTGTTCAGAATCTCATACGGAGTGAGGGAGAATCGTTTGTTAAGTAAGGATCAGTTCTGAGTATAGCACGCGGTTGCAACTGCATCGGCCCAGAAGTATAGCGGAAGAGAAGCGAAGCTTAGCATGGTTAGGGCTGCCTCACATAAAGAATGGTTTCGCCTTTCAACAATTCCATTCTGTTGTGGTGTATAGGCGGCCGAGAAGTTGTGAGATATCCCCTTTTCATCCAAAAAATCCTCGAAATCTTTATTCTTGAAATCAAGGCCATTGTCGCTTCTAATATTCCTCACCAGCTTTCGCAGCTGCACTTCCACTTTCTTGATAAACGTCTTCAACTTGGGTGTCGCGTCTGATTTCTATTTAAGAAAGAAAACCCAGGTGAAGCGTGAAAAATCATCTACTATGACAAGTATGAACTTACTACCACCGAAGCTTTCTATAGCCGAAGGTCCACATAAGTCAATATGCAGAAGTTCAAGAGCTTCAACTATCTTTGTATTGATACGTGTAGGATGGCTCTTTCTGCTTTGTTTGCCCATCTCGCATGCTGCACATAGGTGTTCCTTATCAAACTTGAGAAGAGGAAGGCCGCGAACATGATCACCAATCCCCAACTTATTAATGTCTTTGAAGTTCAGGTGCGATAAGCGTCGATTCCATAACCAGCTTTCATCAGTGTTCGCGTTTGACAGCAGGTATATTGCTGGTTTTCCTCGAATTGGGTTGAGATTTAAAGGATACATCTCTCCCTTGCATTCAGACTTCAACAGAACTCTTTTCGATTGCTTCTCAATTATTTCTTATCCCTCATCATCGAATGAAACCTTCAAACCAGTTCCCATAACCAATTGAGATACACTGAAGAGGTTGTGCTGCAACCCTTCCACATAAGCCACTTTGCGAATCGTGAAGTCTCCGTTGGTTATCATTCCATATCCTTCGATTGTGCCAAATGAGTTATTTCCATACTTCACACATCCACCATCCTTAAGGGACCGAAACTCCCTTAGCTCTTCCTTCCTTCCTGTCATGTGACGTGAGCAACCACTGTCTATGTACCATTCGTCATCAAACTGCTCGTCACTTACAACCTGCAAATTCAAGAAGATTTAGGAACCCAAAGTCTCTTTGGCCCTGGTGAGTCTTTTACAGAAAAAGGAATAGCATCAGAAATATCAACCAAATAAGTTCTTTTTATTATAGTGGTTTTGTCTTTTCTTTTGATGGTATACACCTTGATTTTGTTTTTATCTTGTTTAAATTGTGGTGTTTCTAATGGTGTGTTGTTAGATGGTGTAACACCGTAATTTTTCAAACAATTTTTCACTTTTAAAAAAAATATAATCTCATTCATACATATTCTCAAATCTCAATGTATCACATATCAAATCCATAAAAACACATCCCAAGATCAAAATGTATAAAACTCCAATAGTGTGTACTGATCATGTCGGCGCCTTCCCGCGATCCTCACTGGTACCTGAAACACATAACACAAAACAGTGTAAGCATAAATGCTTAGTGAGTTCCCCAAAATACCACATATAACACATATTAGCCACTCGAGGCTATAACTCTGTGGATCCTACGGTCCTAACTCTGTGGACCCTCCGGTCCTAACTCTGTGGACCCTCTGGTCCTAACTCTGTGAACCTTCCGGTTCTAACTCTGTAACTCTGGAACATACACGGCATGAATCACATAGAAATAATCCAGTGTATCACAATCACATAAATAGCATACAAGATACTCTGTCACATAACTCTAATTACCACTCTAGGTAAAGTACAGTGAGAAGACTCACCTCGGGTAACTCGGTAAACCTCGAGCTCTGAAATACTGCACTAGCCTTCGCCTAATCACATAAATAATTACTCTAATTAATACAACTTCTAAAGGCTAGGCCAACCCCTCTCTATAAGTTCTCTAAGAAGGGTAAAAGACCATTCTACCCCTCTAATGGCTCATAAGTCCAAACACTGACTAAACTCTAAAAGTCAACAAAAGTCAACGGTCAACATCGACCGGACTCGCCGAGTGCACTAGAGTGACTCGGCGAGTACATGTTTGTCCTCTTCGCCCCTGGTCCTCACTTGACTCGCTGAGTCAACCCTATACTCCACGGGTCGTCACAGGTCCCGAGTCGCGGGGCAACCCGACTCGACTCGTCGAGTCCCTTATGGGCTCGACGAGTTCCTCCCATGACAACACTCATCTGACCTCTTGAGGTCAGATCTGCTTCTCTAATCTATAGATATGACTTCCCCATGGCCAATAAAAATGTAAAGGTCAAATCTTGCTACACATGCAATGCTCCCAATGCTTATTTTGGTGAAATCCCTTCTAACATGGCAACCTATGTCCCATTCCTCCATAGAACCACAAAAAGCAGCATGGTTCAGGCTCTCTGGACCTCAAAAGGTCCAGATCTAGAGTTTACCACTCAATGGGACACTATACACAACTAAACAAGCCATAAAAGGGTATAGAAAACCCTAAATTCAATGCTCTTAAGCAAAACAGAAGGATAGGATCGAATAGCTACCTCAAACTTGAAGATCCAAGTCGAAAACCCACTGAAATGAAATCCTCTTGACCTCCCCTTGCTGGAAACACTTTCTCCTTTGCAAAATCACACCAAAAATGATCAAAAAGGCTCAAACTCTCTCACAACTCGCTCACAATTGCAAGGGTATCTCTCTATGGACTGGTAGCCGCAAATGGAGGCCATAAAGGCCTTTAAATAGGGCTCAGGCCCTGAGATTTAGGGTTTCACTTTACAGCGCGGACTCGTCGAGTCCCTCATTAATCCAGACAAGGATTCGCTCCCGAAGTCTTGCTCAGCAAACAACTCTGGATGCTGCTCCCGCATCTCCAACTCCGGCTCCCAAGTCAGCTCGGACCCTTTCCGATGTTGCCACTGGACCTGCACGAGGGGAACCTCCTTGTTCCTCAGAACCTTGATCTTCCTATCCCGGATCGCGATTGGCCTCTCAGCATAATTCAGGCTCGCATCCACCTGAATATCCTCCAACGGCACTACCGCCGACTCGTCGGCTATACACTTCCTCAACTGAGACACGTGGAAGGTATCATGAATCTGGCTCAACTCCGCAGGTAGCTCCAACCGATATGCTACCTTGCCCACCCTCACGGTCACCCTAAACGGCCCGATATACCGGGGCCCCAGCTTGCCCCTCTTCCTGAATCGAATCACTCATTTCCAAGGAGACACTTTCAGGAGGACGAAGTCTCCCACCTGGAACTCAAGCTCGGATCGTCGCCTATCCGCATAACTCTTCTGGCGACTCTGAGCCGTCGACAACCTATGTCTATCCCGCTGTATCTACTTGGTCGTTTGAAGCACTATCTCAGTGCTGCCCATCACCCGTTGCCCTACCTCTCCCCAGCAAATAGGAGTACATCATCTCCTCCCGTATAACAACTCGAAGGGAGGCACACCAATACTCGAATGGTGGCTGTTCTTATAAGAAAACTCAGCCAACGGCAGATACGTGTCCCAATTCCCCTGAAGTCCAACACACATGCTCAGAGCATGTCCTCGAGCGTCTGAATCGTCCGCTCACTCTGCCCGTCCGTTTGTGGGTGGTAAGCGGTACTGAAATGCAGCCTCGTACCCAACTCCTCATGGAACTTCTTCCAGAACCTAGAAGTGAAACGTACATCTCGGTCTGACACAATCAAGATCGGTACTCCATGCCGCGATACCACCTCCCTCATATACAACTCTGCCAATCTCTCTACAGAAGAGCTCTCACTGATAGCAAGGAAGTGAGCGCTCTTCGTCAGCCGGTCGACAATCACCCAAATCACATCGACACCCCTCGCGGTCCTTGGCAATTTGGTGTTAAAATCCATGGAAATCTGTTCCCACTTCCACTGGGGAACCTCAAGTGGCTGATGCTCAGCCTTAACCCTGCGACAGGTCAAACACCTCTCCACAAACCATGCTACATCCCTCTTCATACAGGGCCACCAGTAATCTTTCTTCAGATCCAAATACATCTTAGTGGCCCCGGTATGGATCTAGAACCTCGATCGGTGCGCCTCCTCCATCAAAGTGGTGCGCGTCCCGCCTGCATACGGCACCCAAATCCGACCCTGGAAGGTCATATGCCCACGGCTATCGGTAACGAACTCGGGTACCTGTCCAATCACCCGCTCTCTCTTGCGGTTCTCCGGTCTCACAGCCTCTGCCTGGGCCTCTCGAATGGTGTCCAACACCGGAGTCATCACTATCAATCTCAAACAAACATCTCGTATCGGGGCACTCTCTGCCCTGCGACTTAGGGCATCAGCTACAACATTAGCTTTGCCCGGGTGGTACAGGATCTCACAATCGTAATCCTTTACCACGTCCAACCATCTCCTCTGGCGCATATTCAGATTGGGCTGATCCATCAAATACTTCAAGCTCTTGTGGTCCGTGTATATGGTACACCGAACCCCATATAAATAGTGACGCCAGATCTTGAGGGCGAACACCACTGCCCCCAACTCCAGTTCGTGAGTGGGATACCTCGTCTCATGAGGCTTCAGCTGCCTCGATGCATATGCTATCACACGCCCCCTCTGCATAAGTACTGCACCCAACCCTGATATCAATGCGTCACAATACACCACAAAATCCTCCATCCCTTCCGGGAGGGATAACACCGGGGCTTCGCATAACCTCTGGCGAAGTGTCTCAAACGCGGTCTGCTGCTCCGGTCCCCATGAAAAAGCCACACCCTTCCGGGTCAACCTGGTGAGAGGCACAGCGATCTTGGAGAAATCCCTGATAAATCTCCCATAGTAGCCAGCCAACCCCAGAAAACTCCTGATCTCGGTGGGGGATCTCGGCACCTCCCAACTCATCACCGCCTCAATCTTGGCCGGATCGACCAATATCCCATTCTGGTTGACGAGGTGTCCTAAGAACTGGACCTCTCGTAACCAGAAATCGCACTTGGAGAATTTGGCGTAAAGCCTCTCCGATCTTAGAACTCCGAGGATCTCCCTCAAATGCTCCTCATGCTGCTCTCTGGACCTCAAATACACCAGTATGTCGTCGATGAATACAATCACCGACCGATCCAACATCGGTCTGCACACCCTGTTCATGAGATCCATGAACGCTGCCGGTGCGTTGGTGAGCCCAAAAGGCATCACCACGAACTCATAATGCCCATAACGAGTCCTGAACGCCGTCTTCTCGATATCCTCATCCTGCACCCTCATCTGGTGATATCCAGACCTCAAGTCTATCTTGGAGAACCAAAATGCTCCCTGCAACTGATCGAACAGATCATCAATCCTCGGCAGTGGGTAACGGTTCTTGACCGTTAACTTGTTTAACTCCCGGTAATCAATGGACATCCGGTGTGAGCCATCCTTTTTCTTGACAAAAAGGATCAGCGCTCCCCACGGCGAGCTACTCGGTCATATAAACCCCTTCCCCAGCAGCTCCTGAAGCTGCGAGGATAACTCCTGCATCTCTGGCGGCGCAAGGCGATAGGGCGCCTTGGCGATAGGCGCTGCCCCCGGAACCAAATCGATGCGGAACTCTACCTGTCTCTCGGGAGGCACGCCCGGAAACTCCTCGGGGAAGACATCCAGGAACTCACGCACTATCGAGACCTCATCGACCGACCTCGGTCTCTCTGTATCTACTCTCGTATCCACCACATAAGCCACAAACCCACTACAGCCCTACTGTAGGCTCTGCCTCGCTCTAGCGGCCGAACAAAATGCTGACCTAGAACGGGTACCCTCGCCATAAACCGTAAGAACTCCCCCACTAGGGTCTCGTATGGTCACCAACTGTCGCTTGCAGTCGATAACCGCTCCAAACCTGCTCAACCAGTCCATGCCCACGATGACACAGACATCTCCCATTGCAATCGGGACCAAATCAATCAGAAACTCAACGCCGAAGATCTCGAGTACACATCCTCGGATCACATCAGTGGCATACACCGCTCTCTCGCCAGCTATGGAAACTCGCAAAGGTCGACTCAACGCCTCTCGACAGATACTGATGTGCTGACTAAAGGGTAACGACACAAAAGACCGACTCGCACCCGAGTCAAATAACACCAAAGCAGGCACAAAACTCACAAGAAACGTACCTACGCATATCATAATATAAGCATAACACCATAATCTCAAAATAAATAGATGAAAGAACACATACCCGCCACAACATCTGGCGCTGTGCGGACCTCCTCCGATGTCAACTGGAAGGCTCTCCCGGGAGCCCTTGGCGCCTCGGCCTTCGCTGGCCGACTCTCTACAGCTCGAATGGCAGCAGGGGCAGATCCCTGTGATGCTCCCTGGGCTGACCCCCGCAGCTACGGACACTCGGCCTTCCGGTGTCCGGTCTGGTTGCAGTGGAAACAGACTGCAAACCCCTTGGGGCAATCCTTGGCCATGTGCCCCTCCTTGCCACACTTGTAGCCAGACCCTGCTCTGCAAACCCCCTCATGACTCTTGCCGCACTTGTCACAAGTGCGGCTCTTCTGGTTCCCTGATCTCGAATCGGCGGGCTTGGCCCGCTTGGCCGCCGGCTGGGACTGTGCCGGTCGCCGATCCCTCCCTTGAGACTCCGCCTCCTCCCAGGCCTGAGTCTCGAGCTCAATCTCCCTCTTCCGGGCATTTGCCTGAAGCTCGGAAAATGTCCAGTACGACAAGTTCGCCACGAACTCGCGGATGTCTCTCCTCAAACTGTTCAAATACCGACTCATGCGTGCCAGCTCGGAAGACACGTGCTCAGGGCAGAACATCACCCTCTCATGTAACATCCTGGTGATCACTGTAACAGACTCGGTACCCTACTTGAGGGTCAAGAACTCCTGGGCCAAACGTTCAGTTTCCACCGGGGGAACGTACTCATCACGAAACATAGCGGTGAACCTCTCCCAGGTCACCGCGGAAAACTCTGCGGAAGAGTAGTGCGCTGTCACAAACTTCCACCCGTCCTTCGCTCTCAAGCGAAGCTGGTTCAGCGCGAACCGAACTTTCAGATGCTCCAGACAAGAACATGTATAGAAGCATCCCTCAATATCAGAAATCCACCTCATCGCAGCGATCGGATCCTGCGTCCCATCAAACTCTGGTGGCTTCGTGTTGCTGAACTCTCGGTACAGCAACGAGTCACCCCCCTGTGGCCTCGCAGCAGCGACGGCTGCGGTGGCTGCAGCAACATCAGCCTCAGTAAGAGCAGTGTAACGCTCGTCAAAAGTCTCGATCAGGGTGGTCTTGATAGACCCAAACATCTCTAGTATCTTGGCTCGGATGGCAGCAGCCACCTCCTCCTAAATCAACCTACGGATCTCCTCATCACTGGTACCACTAGTACCACTGCCTCCTGGGTGGTGGTGCGTCCCAACCATGATGTCTCTGAAATACAACACAAAAGAAATCAGAGACTCACTCGAGTATAGTCGCACTCGATGCCCAACCCTACTTGCTCTTTAGTACCCTAAGGATTCTTACTTGGACTGCTCACCGATCCGATGTTTCCAGTAGTACAGGCCCTTATACTACCTTCCACCACGCATCGGTATTCACCCCAAGTCCTCTTCCTAGGATCCTAGATCACAAGTACTCTATATCTCTCTAAACTCAGGCTACTCTCCAGTAGACCACTCATAAGCTCCTCGCTGCTACCTACTTACTCTCGAAGTATCTCATAGTAGCAATAACTCCTAGGCTAAGGCATCACAAATCAGACCCACTCTAGTCCTAACCATGAATACCTAGCCTACTCTAGCATGCATAACATATCACATAATATCTCATAACACATAATGTAAGGGTATTTTGGGAAATCATCGTTCGGGCGCTGGCTGATCGTACACACTGCTCTGCTCTGCTCTTTTCAAAATCCTTTTACTCTTTTAAAAAGATTTTGTTTTAATTCGAAAAATTCCTCAAATCCTCAGTTTGAGTTCAAACGCGCCCGAAGGTGCATCCGAATCCCTCAAACCAAGGCTCTGATACCAACTTGTAACACCGTAATTTTTTCAAACAATTTTTCACTTTTAAAAAAATATAATCTCATTCATACATATTCTCAAATCTCAATGTATCACATCTCAAATCCATAAAAACACATCCCAAGATCAAAATGTATAAAACTCCAATAGTGTGTACTGATCATGCCGGCGCCTTCCCGCGGTCCTCACTGGTACCTGAAACACATAACACAAAACACTGTAAGCATAAATGCTTAGTGAGTTCCCCAAAATACCACATATAACACATATTAGCCACTCGAGGCTATAACTCTGTGGACCCTCCGGTCCTAACTCTGTGGACCCTCCGGTCCTAACTCTGTGGACCCTCTGGTCCTAACTCTGTGAACCTTCCGGTTCTAACTCTGTAACTCTAGAACATACATGGCATGAATCACATAGAAATAATGTAGTGTATCATAATCACATAAATAGCATACAAGATACTCTGTCACATAACTCTAATTACCACTCTAGGTAAAGTACAGTGAGAAGACTCACCTCGGGTAACTCGGTAAACCTCGAGCTCTGAAATACTGCACTAGCCTTCGCCTAATCACATAAATAATTACTCTAATTAATACAACTTCTAAAGGCTAGGCCAACCCCTCTCTATAAGTTCTCTAAGAAGCGTAAAAGACCATTATACCCCTCTAATGGCTCATAAGTCCAAACACTGACTAAACCCTAAAAGTCAACAAAAGTCAACGGTCAACATCGATCGGACTCGTCGAGTGCACTAGAGTGACTCGGCGAGTACATACCTGTCCTCTTCGCCCCTAGTCCTCACTTGACTCGTTGAGTCAACCCTATACTCAACGGGTCGTCAAAGGTCGCGAGTCGCGGCGCAACCCGACTCGACTCGTCAAGTCCCTTATGGGCTCGGCGAGTTCCTCCCATGACAACACTCATCTGACCTCTTGAGGTCAGATCTGCTTCTCTAATCTATAGATCTGACTTCCCCATGGCCAATAAACACGTAAAGGTCGAATCTTGCTACACATGCAATGCTCCCAATGCTTATTTTGGTGAAATCCCTTCTAACATGGCAACCTATGTCCCATTCCTCCATAGAACCACAAAAAGCAGCATGGTTCAGGCTCTCTGGACCTCAAAAGGTCCAGATCTAGAGTTTAACACTCAATGGGACACTATACACAACTAAACAAGCCATAAAAGGGTATAGAAAACCCTAAATTCAATGCCCTTAAGCAAAACAGAAGGATAGGATCGAATAGCTACCTCAAACTTGAAGATCCAAGTCGAAAACCCACTGAAATGCAATCCTCTTGACCTCCCTTGCTGGAAACACTTTCTCCTTTGCAAAATCACACCAAAAATAATCAAAAAGGCTCAAACTCTCTCACAACTCGCTCACAATCGTTAGGGTATCTCTCTCTAGACTGGTAGCCGCAAATGGAGGCCATAAAGGCCTTTAAATAGGGCTCAGGCCCTGAGATTTAGGGTTTCACTTTACAGCACGGACTCGCCGAGTCCACGCATCGACTCGTCGAGTCCCTCATTAATCCAAACAAGGATTCGCGATCCTACTCGGTGAGTATGAGCGCCTACTCGCCGAGTCCCTCCCTAAAACTCAAGGTAAATACTTAAAATAAGACACCTGGGAATCCTGATGTTACAGATGGTTTTGGAATATTCTTTTGAATCCTAGGGTTAGCTAACTTTTTCTTATTAGTGATATCAGAATCTGAATCAAGCTTTCCCTTTCCTTTGATGTCCTTCATTGAATTCGGTTTTCTAGGGTAGTAGGAAGGACCGGAACTAAACTTTCGGTTATTAGTCTTGACGTTGTGTCCGAAACTTGACGTTCGGTTCTGAGCTCTGGTGTTGGAACCGAAACTAGATGTTCGGTTCTGAGCTTTGATGTTCGAACCGAAACTGGATGTTCGGTTCTGAGCTTTGGAATAATAGGAGCTTGGACTAAAATTTTCTTTTTCATTTGGCTTGACCTTTTCTTTGATGTTTGACTCTTTCTTGGAAGGAACGTAGTTAGGGTTTTGAGACTGCCAATGTCGTTTTCTCTCATTCAAATTCTTCATGTATCTCTGATTTCTTTGGCGTTTTTGTTCAGCTAACTGCTTTTGAGATTTATGAATGTTCAAGCTTGATTTTGGCTTCTCCTTTTGAGTTTCGTTTGTCTTGGAAGGAACAGTTGGTGTTTTCTTTGGTTCTTCTGGTATCTCTTTTGTTCCACTCGTGCTTGGTTTATCAAAACTTGAGGGTTTGTTGATGGGTTCAGGAACGTATATACCTTTTACCCTCCACGAGGTTCGCTCCGATAAGCCGATGGTTTCGTCTGCATTATCAATAGGGGCTGACCAAAAATAATCGTCGCACCCTTCAACATTGTCTGTGTCGACCAAGATTTTCAATTCTGTTGTTTGTTTTTCAGTAACCCCTGTAACAGCATATATCTGATTTGGCACAGTTTGAACTTTCTGATATACCATCGCTTTCTCTTTGAGTTTTTGGGGCCTGTCCTTTGACAGGCGAGCATATTCAACCGAGTTCTCAGATATGAGGGGTTATTCATTCTCGGTTTCGCTCTTCATAAATTCAGAGCAATCAACCACATCTTCTACCGAGATTTCGCTCATCTCACTTTCCTCATCAAATTCAGACGTGTTTTCTATATTTATTTTTTGTTCTGAAATTAATTTGGCGTTAGACGAGTCAAATGATTGAATGGTCTCGGACTTACTTTTCAACCTATCATTTTCATCTAAAAGATTTTTGAGCATACACTTATGTTCCTTAGAGTCAATAAAGGTCTCTATCTTGTCTAGTCCGATTTTATAAGTGATGGATGTCTCTTCTGAGGACATTATGGATTCACATTCAGCGATGACCTCATCCTCCTTAAATTCAAGGAAGGGTAAGATCATCTTCTGTAATTATCTTTACTAGGTACCAAGTACATCATTGTTTGTTTGTTTGGGTCTTATCCACATATCGTCTTTTCAAATTCTCTTTCGCTCCAGATGTTATCAGAACCATTTTCGCGCCTAAAAGAAACTTTAAACGAGCCATAAGGAACATCAACCAGAATTTTGGAAAATCACAAAGTATTTTCGTGTAAGAGTGTGCAAAAAAATAAAGAAATAAAGCAAAATGTGTATAGGATGTGAGTGATGTCTATAATAAGACATAAAGCAGATGATTCCGGGCAAGAATCTCTTCCTTCAAAGTCAAGAGAGACTTGAAGTGCTTGCGTGGTTCCCCGAGAAAATACGATCGAGTGTTTGCAAAGAAACACCAAAAGGCTTCTTTTAAATAATAGTCTAAAGGGTGGCTTATCTTCAACCGAACATCAATTCTTAACATAAGACCAAACGTTGGATGAAGTACTTGTGAGACCGATGTGGTCTGTTGAACAAGTAGGTTGGATATAATTTGTTGTGACTAAAGATGTTCTAAAAATCTCAAAAACAAAAATATACTGGATCTTTTTGGGAAGAAAGGCCTTGGTGTTAGACAATTTCATAAAAGACCATTCAAAAAATAAAATGAGATTTCTTTAGGTAACAAGTGAGATCTTGAATATAAATATTCACCGTCAATTCATTGTTGGTGTTGGATTTTGGGTCTCACTTAACACGTGGTGTACGCATCTAAGATCTTAAACACATATTTTGTGCAACCATAAACCTCAGTGGTAATATCTGAGACTCTCAAGGGTTACCTTGTTGAAACGAAAGTAGATGGAGAATGTAAAGGAGGTGGTTTAAGAACTAAAAGTACCTCTGCTATATAAATATGACAAAGCAGTACACTCTTAACTCGTTTGAGAAGAGTAAGGCAGCTCAGGACTTGAGTGGATTTATCAGCCAGATTTGGAAGAAACGATAGGTATAGATCGAATCATTAAGGCCTTGCTCCTAGTCTTGGAGGCTTCGGTCTACATGCAACAGCATGCTTCTAGGGACACTTAACTAGTTCATATCAAATTAATCATACCTGCCCTAGCTCCAATTGATGTAGCAATGATGTACTTGGTACCTAGTAAAGAGAATTAGCAAACAAACAAACCACACAAACAAAAGCGGTGTCCAAAAAATCCTTCCTAAAGTGAACGCTTCAGTTGACTCAGTGTAGCTAAAGTGAAGGCTTCAGTTGACTCACTCACATCCTGTGTAATTCTCTTTTTCATCTTGGGTAAAATTTTCACATCCTGGGTAAAATTTTCTTTTTCATCTTGTGTAATTCTCCCCCTTTGCGTCAATGGTGCCGAAAGCTCAGTTCGGTTGAGCTATAGAAGACTTCTTGACAGTCTTGAACACCTTCGGTATAATGGCCAGTAGAGTATGACGAAAAGTGATATACCACCGAAGCATGTCTGTGAAGTTCTTCTTGTCTGCCTCAGTGTTCTGCTTGCATCGATGAATGATATTAATTATGTGCTCTAAGTAGTCCGTTGAGAACATATGCTTATCAACAAAAGCGAAAAGAAATTTGTTGGCTTCGCCTCTTGTGAACATCACTGTGAGATGTTTAGAATAAATTTGACCCATCTTCATTTTGTTCACATCTCCAGGTTTTGTAGTTGGCTTTACTGTGGGTTTCTTCTTCAAAATTTTAGCAATCTCTTGATCCATTGCAGCAACTTCATGGATATGAGAAGCCAACATCCTCTTCAGATGATCTAGGATCGACTCATATTCTTTCGCATTGGTGAGCAATATGTTAAACAACAAGATCCAATCATGAGGATTCAAATTTGGAAGATCTGCCAGGGATATAACAGAAACCGAGTTGTCTGAACCTCGGGTGATTTTGAAATTGACATTAATAAACTTCCCTGCAGGCGAAGATTTCAGCACCTTGACAGTTATAATCTTCTGAGCACTCCAAGTCAGGTACTGAGGCTGACCGAACTTGAGATAAAAATCGATAAGTTCACGATCAACCTGAGGGTGAGGTGAGGTGTAATGCTCGTGTTTCTAGGCTAGGCATTAATATTGACATGATAGTCTAGGTTAACCTTTGTGACTCATTTTGGAGAAATTAAAAGGAATTATGTGAATATTATGTGTTTTATGCTTAATTATTAGGGTTTAATTAATTAAGAATAAAAATGAGCGTCAAAAATAAATATTAGATAAAGCCGATATCTATTAAGAAACTTGTAGTGGGCGTGACAAGGATTACAGATATATAAAGAATGCCGAAATCCGAGTTATAACGAAGAAGTTATGACATGTCGAAGTTTCGCGACAAACCGGCACGGTGCCGAATGTCGTAAAAAGTGAGTTTTTGATAAACTATTTTTTGGCCTTAGTGATCTAAACGAAAGTCGTAGTGTTCGTTAAACCGAGAGTAGGTATAAAAAGAACACCCAAATCTGACTTCCTAGGAGGAAGTTATGATTTTTCGAAGTTACAGCTTAGTAGTAGACAGCTAAAAACTCGAATTTTAGATCGAGTGATTTTTAGCCGACACGACCTAAACGAGAATCGAAGGTCTCGTCAATTATAGCACAACGGTAAAAAGACAGACGAAAACGGACGTCGGATGAAGAAGTTATGAATTTTTAACGGATTTCCTGTCCCGGTCTGTTAAAAATAATAATATAAAAATTAAAATCAAAATTAGCCGACGAAGTCTAAACGAAAGTTGTAGAGCGTAATTTTACCTACGCATGCATATAAAGAACGTCAAAAACGGAGCTCGTATACGAAAGTTATGGATTTTAGAAGTTTTGGCGCGAAAACCGAGAAATTTCGCATGTGTGGCTTCGGCCACGTCACCTTCGCTGCATGCGTGCCACGTGTCCGAAATATGCTGAGTCATCCGAATCCGTGAAAGCATCCGAGAGTCCGACGCGTGTACCTCGGTGGCGAGCCTCGCATCCGACGCGTGTGTAGTGACTCATCCATCCGAGCCTCGCATGAGCCACGAGCCCCCCACCTCGGACCCGGACTTCAGTCCAATCAGAGCCCTCCAGCGAGGCCCTCGCATGCGCAAACCACGTGCGAGCAGGTGCTGCCTCCTTCGAATCTGCTGCCGCGTGGCTTCTCTCCTGACCGTTCGATCAGCAGCTCGCAGCCTATAAATAGTAGGGTGCGAACCCTCCCGGCTAGAATTTAGAAATTGGCAATTTTGGCCCCTTTTTCACTATTTTGGCTATTTTCACATCCCCCGAAGCCCCGGTATCAATTATAACCCCCAGAATACGCCACGAAGTTCCCGAGAAGCCCGAAAAATTTATCTTTTCGGTTTCGAAGCCCGACCCTCGCAGAGCCCGGTTTCTCAATAAAAACCCCCGGTTTTATTAGAAACGATCATTTTAGGAAACGAATTGCTGCCCGATTTTCATTAAATCAGTTGAGTGTGTAGTTACTTTCACCTTACACATAGATATGAAGTATTTTACATAAAATACGTGTTATGTGAATATATATTGTTTGTTTATTTGAGATGGATGTTGAAGGTATGAATTATATAGATTTTTTTTAAATAATTTAAACTGTATATGTATTTTATCTACAAAAATGTTGGGTAAAACATGGGTAGATGAAATAGTGGGTGTGTGATGAAAGGTGAGTTGGATAGAGGAGATGATCAGTGATATAGATCATGAGTTGAGGGTGAGTTGTAAAATATGACAAAAGTCCTTACCCAAACGTTGAAGGTGAGTGGTGTAATATGAGAAAATCCCTTACCCAAACGTGGGCCCCCGTCATTCAGAAGAGTATGGATGACAACCATGGACTATTCTAGATGGTTTGTGGAACACTAGCAGGCACGCAACCTGTAAGTGGATGAACTATATGTTCATCAGCTGTACTCTAAAAACCCATTGACATGTATTGCGGGGGGAAACTCCCGTGAGAAATACCGTCGATAAATAAGAGCTATAGACTTAGCACATGTTGGATAAACCTTGGCAGCTATGGACATAGTGCCGGTTGTATAAACCCTGGCGACGATGTGACTTCGTGCCTATTCCTTAGGATGAATCCTTAGGAAGGAGTGATAGTTGATTCTTAGGGTAAACCCTTAAGAAATAAATAAGATAATGGGGTTGGGATAATTTGGTTGATTGTTGGTGTTTAAGCATAATAAATTTATTTATTGTTGGTTGAAAACCCTATATGCTCACTAGGCTTCCAAACCTGACCCACTCAGCTTTTTATATTACAGGTAGTGGACCCTGAGCATAGTCGGATGATGATGATGAGTGATTTTTGGATTATAGGCCAGTAGTTATAAATAAATGTTGTAAGGCTTATAATGTATTGTTTATGCTTTTGATCTGTATCTGAACACGACATCCCGAGGTTTTGATATAAAAGGAAATTATATATTTCTTAAAGAAAGGTTTTGACAAACTTTTATCATGTTTTATTTTGGGAACAAATTCCGCAAAATCTTTTAAAAGGATTACTCTGATTTTATTTTAAAAAGCATAAAATAAATCGGTCTTTTCTGACCGAGAAATTAGGGGATGTCACAGTTGGTATCAGAGCATTAGTTTAAGCGAACTAAGAAATTGTAGGATTTCTAGACTTAAACTTAGAATGCTAAGTGATGATTGTGAGATGAGTGTCTACCATATTTTAGACACGAGTACTAGTTTATTTTAGGAAAGATGCCTAAAATGATTTTACGTGCTAAATGCTATATGTTTGCCGTATATGCCATTATTTGTTCGGATCTATGGTCTGTTGCCGACCGGATCTGGAAACCTTATTTGTGTAGGATTCTAAACGTATGACTATGATATTAAAACTAACATATAAACGTTTCGGAGTAATAACAAATATTTAACGTCTATCGAAAATAAAGATCTAAAATCACCTACGATTGGTGTATAGATCGAAATGGTGAGTACGCAAAGTGAATTCGGAAACGATAATCCGCAGTCTGAGCCAATCACGATGACTGGGGTGCAGGCAATGGTGCGTACGATGTTGGATCAACAGATGGAAGAAACAAAACGTTTACTTCAACAAAGTAAGGATGAACTTACTGTGCCAGTACGTCAGGCATCTGTTCTTGAGGTAACTATCAGGGTTGCTAAGTCTATTGAAGAAATGATCAATGACCGGACCGCCAATAAGGTTGAAGTTGGCAAGAAGAGGAAATTTGAGGGGTCTTCAAGGCCCAACAAGAGCAACACATTCTCAAATTTTGGTAAAAGAGGAGGTAAAGGAAAATGGTGCGGGAAGTGCAAAAATAAACACTCTGGGAATTGTGACAGGAAGGTGAAGTGCTTTAGGTGTGGAGAAATTAGGCATTACGCCAATCAGTGTACGATTCCCAAGAGGGTGTGTTACATATGTAAGGAAGAAGGCCACATTTCTAAGGACTGTCCGAAGAAAAATGAAGTAACAAGGCCAAGTGCACCGCCAACGCCAAGGGAATTTCAGAATATCCTTCACGAACCAAATAACAACGCTAGGAAGTAGAAGTAAAGACTTGATACCCGAAGATCAAGTTATGAAGTAGTAATGTGAATAGTAACAAGTGGTTTAGCCTATTAGAGGCATAGTATAGGGTAAACTTGAACCTTTGTGTAATCGTTTCAAGTAAATAATATAAACCCTGGTTTTGTCATCTGATGAATTGAATGACTATGTGAAATTTTTGTATGGTGATTTGGAGAACTGCGAGACAATACTTGGGACGAGTATGAGTAGGTGTGAATGGTAGTAGAGGCCTATACTACCGGAAGCACAGGACTCGTACTTGGATCAAGGAAAGTCACAAGGTTACCAAGGAGCTATTAATTGATTCCGTCTTATTCTAGTCTGTCGTTACCATCGTTTCGGTAATCACTAAGAAGAAGATTGTTATTCTAACCTTAGAGGTCATATCGAATCTGTTGGATTAGTGTCTATGTCCATAATTATAATTGGTATATACTTGACCCGACCCGACATGGTCCATTTGGGTTGCATGGCATCATGCATTTGGATAGACTAAAATGAGAGAAATAACACTTAAGGTTTATTAATATATTATAAGTTCTAATATATTAATAAGATTATTTAATTAGTATTGATCAAGAATTAATCTAGAATTAATTAAGTGATCAAAAGAAGACTAATTAAATATATGGGTTGATTGTGTAAATCATTCATACTTATATAGTGGGCTAATGCTCCATGGATTATCAAGTTGGGCTAAAACCCAAAGGATGCTCCATGGATGCTCCATGGTGTATTTGAACCCATGGATCCAAGGAAATGGAAAGCCATGACAATTAGGGTTTACCCTAATTGTGACTAACTATATAAAGACCTTATTATTGAAGAAATCGGCCACTAGAGAAACAAGTCAGGGCAAGCCGATTTCATGAAGTGATGATTTCTCTCTAAGTTATTCCAAGTGCATATGATGTTGTGTGAACCATTTGAGGTGTCACATTTGGGTCACTAGGCTCTTGAGCTCCATGGAATCAAGCACCAAACAAGAGGTATGTAACTCTACTAGAATTTATATTATGTGTAATTTATATTATGCTAGTTAGAACAATACCTTGGAAAATTGATATTTTCATGTATAATAGAGAAAACATAGATCCAAGGTATTTAGGGTTGCATGTACACCATAGGAGTGTTAGAATGCTCAAAACCCAATAGTGGTATCAGAGCCTAGGCTTGTTTTCACTTATACTTGATGCAAACTGCTTAAAAATCGAAGTTTTGTGCTGTCTGAACAGGGGACTCGACGAGTCAATTAAGGGACTCGACGAGTCCAAGACAAAATGCATCCAACTCGCCGAGTTGGTTCATGCACTCGACGAGTTGGACCCCCAAACAACATATCTTCGAGTTTTGGTGCTGGAATTGGTCTAGAATCATTACCTTTGATTGTTTTGGTCTTATAAAACCTGTTTTTAATGTGGTAATGATTATGTTAAACCAATTTCAATGCTATAATCAAAGTTCAAGTTTTATATGTGTTTATGTGATTCTTGAAAAATTGTTGATTATGAATGTTCATGCTTATGAGTTTTGGTAGATCACAGGAATTATGTGCAAATTGTTTGTTAGTATAATTCTTGATCTCAATGAAATTGTATGGACTCCATAACTTCTCCTCAAGTTATGGATTACCAAAAGTTTTTTATGTTTCCTTGATTTATGAGTTAGTTTAGATTAATGGAAAAATTGTGTTTTTAGTTGTTTTTAATCCAAATTAATCTAGAGTTAGTTCATAAAATATATTTTTGTAACTTGTCTTCAAGTTATATGAAAAGTCATATTTATGAATCTTAAAACTCATAAAAGTGTCATAGGTTACATAAAAGTGAAGAGTCTTTTTCATTAAATAGTATTATGACTCCATAACTTGTCCTCAAGTTATGGATGTTAAAGAGTCACTTCTTTAAAAGATGTCATTAAAAGATAAGGAGTTACATAAAAATGAACAGTCTTCATTTTAATGTACATTAAACTCATAAGTTATGAAATGAAAAGTCTTGAATAGTTTCAAAACTTGCCCTCAAGTTTTGGAATTTGTAAAGTTACTCTTCATGTATACTTTAATTCCAAAATTGAACCCTTAGAATTTTAAAAGCTAAAATTTAAACTTTATGGACTTCATTAAATTAATTAAAGTGTTTAATTAAAAGAGTTAATAATTCCATAAAGACATGGTTTAAGTTTAATTAAATTAAGAGTATAGTTTAATTAATAGATTAAACCACCAAGTATTTTAAATGTATAAAATACACCCTTATACTATTATTATAATTTTAAATTATATAGATATGTATAAGATAAAGTCAATCTTACCATTAGTAGGCCTCATTCACGAAGCCAGTCTATAAGGGGGGTATAAGGTTACTGCCTATAAAATGGCAGTTTAATGGGTGTCCATTCTCACCTACCGCTTCCTTGACTGGTGGAGGGTCGTTAGCCGAACGGGTAGGAAAGGACTATAATTCTCCCTTCATTAAAACTATAATGATAAATACTAAGTAACTAAACACTTATAAATTCCCAATCTTAGTTACTTAGGAAAATGTGAAATAGGTGCTAACCCATGAAATTACACTTTGTACCTTACCAAGTCGTTAGTGGAGCGTGTTTGGTTAACCGGCACACTAATAAGGGCCAGTAAGAGTGGCAAAGGGTAGCTTGACTTTATTATAGATCGTTGGAGCGTGTGTGGTTAACCAGCACATCGATTAGGTGATAAAGTTAAGGGTACCAAGTCAATTTGCATGGTTATTCACACCTTGTTTGTGATCCTCGCCATCCCAGTCACAAACTTGAGAGGGCACAATCGAGATTCAAACATGCCATTGAAAGTTCAATGTATCTCAAAAGATCTAGGAGTTTCAAATCCAATTAAAACTTAATTATATTTTGTTTTTCATGGTGGAAATTGGTAAATCGTCATTTACCTACCTTCAACTATTTTATAACTCGGATTACGGCATCCCTCTCCCAGTTATAAATAGGTTGTTGGATCCTAGCCTTAATATTTCATATTGGGTGTTATATTAAGGACTTTAAATCAACTAACTTGAATATCTCCCTTATAGATGTCTCCTTCAGACAAATATGGTCTTCCCAAATCTTTAGGAACAAGCTATCCTAATGAAGATGATATCCCAAATGGCAATCAAGGTGAAAGATCAATCCCTTTGTTGTGCATTAGTGGGACTGGAAATCATACTTCACTTCCTCCACCTCCTCCAATAAATATCCTTATCCCACAAGTTTCAAGACTTGATAAGTTCTAAGTCACTCAATCCCTATTGGTAAACAAAGTCTATATGTGCTTAGGTCTTGGAGATTAAGTCACATATTGACAAGCCGGGAGAGTCGGGTGTCGAAGTCTCGAGGTAGCTGGCTGTTGACTTGGTTCTTTAGTCACTCCCTGATGACAGATCACGACATGACCCTTTAATGATCTTATCTATTTGCTTGGTGCTGCTGAATCAGCAATGATTTGGAACACTGGTAAAGCAAATTTGATTAGAAGATCAACTTCCCAAAACTTCATGGACATTGACAATGGTGACACTGGAAATCCAGAAAAACTTTCTCTTCCCAATGGAAAGGGATCGGCCATAGTCAACTCGATTGACCAAATGGTAAAGAGAAAGGCTAAGTCTGAGATAGTCCCATGTACCATTCCCAAAGAGTCCATATGTGCCTATTGCCAAAGGAAAGGGGCATTGGTTGCGAAGCTGCCGAATTTACCTGAAACCTCATAAGGATGGTATAGTCAAAAGTTTGACTCTACTTCAGGGAAAGTCCGTTATCTAACTCTATTAAGTCTCTTTTGGAGATTCTTAATACATGATGTAATGTAATTAGATTTTGATGTTTTTGAAGAATCAAAGGATGCTTAAAGAAAAGGTTTGTTGATTCTGATTGCATGGTTCGATGACCAGAATTTTGAGCCACTGCATAAGAGTTATGAGATATTGCTTAGGAATAGATAACAACAAAGTTTTCATATGAATTTGCATTGTAAGGATAAGTTTTTCTGCAAGTTTTAAAATAAAAGAAAAGTTTTGATTTTATTTATTTTAAGTATCCATACAAAGGCATTTCTGAAAAATTGTTGTTTATATGTTTCCATTGATAAGCAATATTGGAAAATGAATTTGATTCTTTCGTTTGTGGTAGTGTCATAATTTATCAAATAAGGAAAAATTCTCATCACCCAAGTTTCAGTTGGATAGAAACTTGGAATCATGCAAGTTGTATTGTGTGATGAATGAGATTTTTCATCTTTGGTAAATTAAGACTAATTCCTTGTTCACCTTCGCATGTGAGTCAAGCGAAGAACTAAAGGATCGGGTACATTAGGTTGTGCACTAGTCAGGTCCACTACAAAGGTTGATAAGATTATTCGTTATGATTTACTAAAGTTTAGTAAATATGATTATGCTTACAAGTTTAAGTGTAATGCTGAAACATTGGAAAAGTTTCAATATATGGCAGAATGAATAAGAAGAATCAAATAAGGCAGGAAGATAAAAGTTTCTCCAATCTGAATAGATGGGAGAGTACTTGTGTATCTTGTTTATGATTATCTTAGTGATTATGGAACCATATCACAATTGATTCTCTAAGGACACCTTAGTGCATATGTTGGCTAAGGAGATGAATCGTGAATTGTGGAAATGGTTAAATCAAAAGATAAATCATACTTCGTTCCAAAATAAAATCTTAGAGTCATACTCCAAGATTGAGCCTTGAGTGACATAATCTTAAGAAAGGTTTAAAACACTTGTCAAATGTAGAGTATCTTGTACATTTGAAATTGGTAAGTTGTGATGTTTTGGATAAAACAAAGACCAACTAAGGCCAATTGTGTGAAGTGTTTGTAAAAGAATCCGCACTGTCTCTTGAATATTTGGCAAGAGAGTCTTATATGTCAAGAGGACAATGGGAGTCTAAAAGATCTTAAGATAGCTTCAAGAACTAATCAAGATATTTGTTAATCACTAGCCCACGACTTGAGGTTTGTAACCTATCGTGCTGACATATTCTTATTTCTATGTCTATTACAGAAATGTTGACTATGCTTGTGAGTTCTATGAGTTCTCAATTGTTTGCATAACACCCTGGAAGCAATGGTAGGCCCTTGTGCTGCCGGGTGGCAAGAAATTAAGATTGAACAAGTTCAGTCCATATGTGTTTTGATTTGCCACTAACCTTGTCTTGTGATTATGGTTATGACAAATTCACATGGATAGGAACACTTACACCATAAAATCTAAGTGTCATAAGGTTTCTCTTCGATTCATGAAAATGATGGTCAGGAAACGCTTTCACTAAATGGATTTTAAGTAGATAGCAATTGTGAGAATGACAAAAGGTCTAAACATTATGATTACGGCATCCCTCTTCATAATTTTTTAGATACACAAGTGAGCTATCTAATGAAAGGTGTATGATTTTGATAAAGTCTTATCAAAACATCTTGTATTAGAAATCTGAACTTTGGTAATAAAGTATTGTTTTTTCTAGAAGTCCAGCTGATTTCTGAGTACATGTCAAAGCTAGTGGGAGCATAAGTGTTATGCTAGTAAGATAATAATCATTATGCTAGTGGGAG
The DNA here is from genome assembly GCF_052849685.1 of Lactuca virosa. Classification (NCBI taxonomy): domain Eukaryota; kingdom Viridiplantae; phylum Streptophyta; class Magnoliopsida; order Asterales; family Asteraceae; genus Lactuca; species Lactuca virosa. The sequence goes on along the minus strand of NC_136428.1, from coordinate 187,984,731 downwards.
CATGATGATTATGTTGCAAGTTAGCGATGTTAATTATAGAAAACAAAAGTTTCAATTCACTTTGAAAAGTTGTTTCCCTATAATTAAGAGAGACGATTTTATACTTCATTCCAATTCTACAAGCTTAGATTGAGATTTTAATCAACTTTAGTCAAGGATATATGTGAATGTTATGTTGGAATGGTTCAACATAAGGAAATTCTATATATGTTGCGTTCTCAAAATTTCGATTATGATTACGGCATACCTCTTTATAGTTCGAATTATGAGAATGTGGCAAATAAAAATTTATAGCATGAATCGTGTCCTATATGCTTCGGGTATACAATCGATTACATGAGCTATAATAGTTATCCTTTCTAAATTTTTCTAATGCTTAGGGCATTAAGAGGGGAAAAGGGATTAGAACTGGATATGACTAAAATGATTGTCGAGGACAATTTGAGGTTTACCAAAGATTGGTCACTCATGGACAATTGGAAGTATACAGTAAGGACCATATTGACATATTTTGAAAAGAGGCAACTCTTGTTCAAAAGTGATGGTCAAAATGGGAATGTGGAATTGTTTCCATAGGTGGAAGTTATTCTTTGAATTTGTGTAAGATTAAAGAACTTAATGCAAAGAAGGATGTTCAAAGGAATGTACTTTGAATTTGAGACTTCGTTTCCATGGAATTGCTTTCCATTGGAATGCTTTGTAATGTCTGTTGCCAAGTCTTTGTGGCTTGTGTGCATATTCATTACAAGAGGATCATTGCAGTGAACTTATCGATTTTTATCTCAAGTTCGGTCAGCCTCAGTACCTGACTTGGAGTGCTCAGAAGATTATAACTGTCAAAGTGCTGAAACCTTCGCCTACAGGGAAGTTTATTAATGTCAATTTCAAAATCACCTAAGGTTCAGACAACTCGGTTTCTGTTATATCCCAGGCAGATCGTCCAAATTTGAATCCTCACGATTGGATCTTGTTGTTTAACATATTGCTCACCAATACGAAAGAATATGAGCCGAGCCTAGATCATCTGAAGAGGATGTTGGCTTCTTATATCCATGAAGCTGCCGCAATGGATCAAGAGATTGCTAAAGTTTTGAAGAAGAAACCCACTGTAAAGCCAACTGCAAAACATGGAGATGTGAACAAAATGAAGATGGGTCAAATTGATTCTAAACATCTCACAGTGATGTTCACAAGAGGCGAAGCCAACATATTTCTTTTCGCTCTTGTTGATAAGCATTTGTTCTCAACGGACTGCTTTGAGCACATAATTAATATCATTCATCGATGCAAGCAGAACACTGAGGTAGACAAGAAGAACTTCACAGACATGCTTCGGTGGTATATCACTTTTCGTCATACTCTACTGGCCATTATACCGAAGGTGTTCCAGACTGTCAAGAAGTCTTCTATAGCTCAACCGAACTGAGCTTTCGGCTCCATTGACGCAAAGGGGGAGATTGTTGGGTATTTTATGTTGCGTCATGGGCTTAGTTTTGTATATCCGGATTGGGCATGTCCATCCGTGATTGTTAAGTAGGGTTAAGCTATAAATAGTGCATGCATGTATGCATTAGAGACAGTCGTGATTATTATTATTATTGCTTTGTAACCCTAAACACCTCTACAGTCGAAGTTCTTAATCGAGCTCTTATGAGGTGTTAAAGCTTAATCATTCGACATCAGTTAAACCATTATTGTGTTCTTCATTACGTCATTTATTGTTTTTCTGCTTAGAATCTATCGATCCTACTAGAACTTTGTTCCAACAAGACCGATGACTGATTAGACCCAACTGTTGGAATAGTGTCTAAGGTCATTAACTATTGCTAACATTTCTAATAATAGCAGGGTCCTTTTGGGTTGCCCTCAAGACCCAAATTGAGTAGAATAAATAAAGAAGAAATTGGTTTATTAATTATTATGGTTAATAATTAATTAGAAACTAATTGGAAATATATTTTGGAAATATATTTTGGGAATTAATTAACAGTTTAATTAATTAAAGGGTTGAATGTTCATTAATCGATAGTTGGTTAATCAGGAATGTTCCAGAACCTTATGGAATTAGGGTTGGATGAAAATCACTCCATCCCACATGGGAAAGGAGTGAAATTTCGTGGTTAGGCCTCCATCCCACATGGGAAGGAGTACTAAACCCTAGGAGGCATCCAAGGCTATAAATAAGGCCTTAGGGATTTCATTCCTCCTTGCACCTTGGCTTGAAGTTTCGCCATCCCTTCTTCCTCCCCCTCTTAGGGACGATTTCTAACCCCTTTGGGTTTGTGAAATTGACCCTTCTCCTAGTTATTTTTATTCCACTCTTTGGTGTCATTGGGTGTGATACCATTAGAGGGATTCTGGTTTGGATCCTTTCATCCAAGCAACTTCATGGAGGTTCAAGATCTCAAGCATGGAGATCAAGGGCTACATAAGAGGTATGTTTTCTTACTTATGTTTTAGTTTTCTAGGGTTGATGTAATTAGCATGAAGCCATAGATCCATAGGTTGCATGTACACTTAGGTATATCGTTGTTTCGATTTTTCTGCTACCTAGTTTTAGAGTGTATTTGATGCGTAGAAAACCCAACAGTGGTATCAGAGCCATTGGTTCATGGTTATGTTCACTCTAGATCCATGTTTTCTGTAAAATTTTGTTTGAAATTGAATGGTAGAAGGATTATTGAAAAATTCGTAATTGATAATACCTTAGTCGCAGCTCACGACGTGAGAGCTTAGAGCTCACGACGTGAGCTCAGCAGAATTAGGGTTTTCAGATTTTTTCCATTTTTCAAATATGAAGCTTTATCAAATATGGATAATTACCAAATTTTAAAATGTTTTAAATCTGGAAATTGATAAATATTATTTAAATGTTTTATTTGAATTTGAATATTTATTAATAGATAAATATTGTTTAAATATGTTTATTTGAATTTGAATATTTATGTGTTTATTTGAATTTGAATATTTATCTATTATTTAAATAGTGAATTTAAATATTTAATATTATTTATAAAAGAGATTTATAAATTTGAATATTACCCCCTTCTGATTTATTAATTGTTACATTGCGTCATCGCAATTAATTAGAATTAATAATAGACAACTAAATTTAAAGAGTTTTAAATTTACCCCTTATATTTATATATATTAGAATTGTGTCTATTATATGTATAAGAAAGTTACAACATGCGCCCTCGCGTGTTTAAATATTGACATTGTCAGTCTTACATCGACTAGGCTCACCCGTTCTAATATAGGGGTTTAAGGAGGTCTCTTTGATTCCTAATGAGGTCGGTTTTTAATATGCTTCGTGCTTACCACCCTCACCGCCCAATTGCATTTTGTGAATGGAGTTACCGAAAGGGTTTGATAGTGATAATGGTCAATCTAAAAGTATTTTAAATACAAGTATAAAACAAAATCCCGTTTTATTAATAGAATGTGAGTTTATATTATCCATGAAAATTGCACATTCTCTTTATATTCTGTTGATGGAGCTCGTGTGGTTAACCGGCACATCAATATAGGGTATAGTTGAGAATGATATGGAACTCGCAAGAGTCGGGGACCATGCGATTTTGCAAGGTTAATTCTCAATCTATTTAATGTGAATTTTATGTTATCCATAAAAGTTGCACATTCTCTTTATAACTTGTTGATGGAGCTCGCGTGGTTAACCGGCACGTCAATTGGAGAGTATAAGTAGAGAATGATGTGGAACTCGTGAATCTCAAGCGTAACTTGAGTCGGGGACCATGCGGTTTTGTATGGTCGATTCACCGTCTGTTCAATGATCCGCGGCGACCCCGTCATTGAATTTGAGATGAACATAATTCGAGATTAACATGCCATTGATAGTCAATGAATCTCAAAGATCTAGGAATTTCGTGGTGATCGAAATTGGCAAAGGGCTTTGCCTACCTAAATAACTTTATGGTGTGTTTAAGGCATCCCTTTACACATCATGGAGCCAAATATGGATCCTAGCCTAATAAAATAATTTTATTTAGGGTGATTATTTTCTAAGGATAAGTAAAACAAACTATAATGGAATTTGTTATTGAATGATGTCTATAACCTTATCCACTAAAATCTACTGCTATAAAACCTTTGAAAGGATTAGCTATGAGGATGATCAATCTTGTCAAATTCGTAGTTTGGGAGTAGTTCTCATAAACGAAAAGAAAGATCATGCCTTTGTTAAAGCTATTCCTTGGTTACTTCAAACATTGCATTCTAAAGTGTTAGAAAGAGCAATTGTCAAATGTACGTTGTAAAATGACATATTGAAGTAAAATGGAATTTCCTTGAGTTAGGAGTTGACTAGGATTAATCGACTAGCTGACATGTGCATATAATCAATTCATTTTGATTTTGATATGAACAACTTGGAATGACCATGAAGGAGTTATGGAGCATGTTAAAGTTTCCTTTTGGAATTAACATGGCAGTCATAGAAACTCAAACTTCAAAACACTCCCATATTTTACTATCATTAATAGAAGTGTCAAGAAGAAGAAAGCCAATTGCACACGGTTTAAAAGGCGATTAGTGTGGGTATACCTAATCTAGGCCCTAATACCTAGGACAAAGGAAGGCTTATTCTAAGACATGTTCTGATAGTTGCTCGTTTCCATAACAAGAAAAGGACTAAGAAATCAAACTTGCCCAAATGTATATTTGAGGTGAAAGGACTGGAACATGAAGAAGTTAAATTTGATCATGGATCACGAGCCCGTGCTACTTTCCATTGGATCAAAAGATAACTAGTTCTTTCATGTTTGTTATTCAAAAAAATATATGAATTTATAATGCCATCAAAACATTACTTCTAAACCTTGAGTATTTTACTGAGGATTAGTACTGACATTTGCAAGAATGTGCAGTTACTAAAATGAAGTAAGAAGACTAGAACATGGAGAAGATAATTTGATCATGAATGCCAAGCCCTTGCTACATTCATGGGATCAAATGACAATTCTCCTCAAGAGTTTAGTCTATGGTAATATAACTAAAATTTTTTATACTATAATTCATGAGATAGTTCTGACTTATTTAAATGTAGAGCATTCTAACATGTTAAAAGAAAGTCATGAAATCTATGAAGCTAGTATAGTAGCAATCGTTCAAAATTGATTCGAACATTTAAATAAGGTGTATTATTGTGAATATCTGCTGATGTTAGTTCAACTAATGGATCGTTCAGAATGACCACAATATGTACTGATTCAAATACATCCAAAGTTTTGGGTGAAATGTATTTATGGAATCATAGTCTTGGATACATAAACGAGAAATGCATTACCAAGTATCCAGTTGGATCGGATTTTGGATATCATTTGACCTCGAGTCTCATGATAAATGCAAATCTTGTTTATCAAGATAGATGATGAATGTTTCACTGGTTGATGTGAGTATCTGTTGGAATTAGTTTACACTAATGGACCGTTCAGATTAATCGCAATACATGGTGATACCAAATTCGTATGAATGTGAGTCTGAAACCTTTCAGGTGTTCAGAGCTCTCATAAAGTGAAGTTGAGAATCAATTGGGCAATAGGATGAGACACTCATAGTGAGAATCTCAGTGCAAACTTTATCGATCATCTAAGTAATTGTGAAAGAGTTTCATGATCTGTCTCCTCCCAAAACACTGCCACTAGGAAGTGTTAGTTGGATAGAGAAACAAATCGTTCATTGATTTTGTACTAGATGAGTCGCACTGTATTTGCTAACAAATCGTGGATTGTACCATGAATAGTGTTACAAGAAGTCCTTTGGTCTTGTGCCAACTAAGTAGGTTCCTGAAACACTCTATGATATGTGAAGTGGGATTCTATCCTCACTTCCATATATGTAAGTCTACGATTATGAGGCTTACGCTCGTCGTTGAAGCGCTCGACAATCTGGTACATTGAATAGAGATGTGTTATCTCGTTGGAGAACCAATCAATCATTTTGGATAATTGTTTAACAATCCTTATGAGAACAAAATGTATGTTGCTCGAAGGGCAGTCTTCCGAGAGAGGGAGCTGATTTCCAAAAGGGCTAGTGGGAGCCACATTGATCTTGATAAGATTCGAGATCCAACCAACGAAGAGCCTAAAGTTGGACATAACATTCAATTTGGAATTGAAAGAGCTATTAAGGAAACTGACATATTTCCATTTTTCCTTATAGATCTGATAGAAGACGTCATGGACCTAGTTATATAAGAGTTTATATTGCTAAGGTATTTGAGTCACTAGTAGATAGCAATCAGAGTGTACCAGCTATCGGAAGCTATGGTAGGCCCTAAAGGCAACAATATAGAAAGAGGAATTGGAAAGCGAGATTCAATCCATGTATGTTGTTATTTGGTAGACCTAGCACTTGACCTTAACCTTTAGGTGCAAGCGGATCTTCAAGTAGAGACAATCATGGATAGGAACAAACACATAATTAAACCAAGATAGGTTTTGAAAGTTGTGTAAGCTTAACAAGTTCATTTATGGACCGAAATAAGCATCTCGCAAGATGGATCATTATTTCAGTGAGAAATTTCAAAGAGTTTGAATTTCGAGAAATAAAGATAAGCCATATATATATCAAAGCTAGTGGAAGTAATTGGATTCTTTGTTTCAATGAGAAATTTTAAGGAGTTTGAATTTCGAGAAACATAGATAAGCCATATATATGTCAGTGCTAGTGGGAGCACTATAGTCACCCTTGTATTGTACATAGATAGTGTACGATTCATAAGAAAATATATTCTAACTTAGCAAGTGTAAAAGCTTAGCTTGGTATGAGAACTGTTTCGCTATGATATACATGGGAGATACAAAACTCGACATGCAGAACTCAAAAAGGAGTTTAGGTTGGCATGATATTGAGCAATGCTAATGTCCTAGTTCTACTATGAGCTAAAGAAAATGAGTTGTCTCCCACATGCTTCTGCTATGGGATCGATCATATATGCCATGATATGTACCAGATCTAATGACTCGTATGCCTTGAGCAGAAGTAATTAGATCAATTAGGCAAGAATCAACGAATCAAGATCAAGAACATTCTTAAGTGTCCTTGGAGGACAGAAGAGATGATCTTGATAGTATAGAAGAGATCATTGTAAGAGTTACATTGATGCTAAGTTCCGCACTAATAAAGGCAATTCCGTTCGCTGTCGGAATTCGTGCTTTTACTGAATGGTGATATATTAGCTTGAAAGAGTACCATATAATACACCATAGTGGATTTAACATACTTAGAGTATATTGCAGTTGGTTAAATTGCAAAGTGGACAATGTGACTGAAAGAGATTCATTAGTGACATCTTTGTTGAAATTCAATCATTGATGGTCCTTATGAAGTTTCTTGTGACTTTGGGTGAACTTACCTCGAGTATGGATCCCAAGTCACACGAGCTCACATGAAACACACTCAGTAAGTACCAACACATTTGATAGTGAGTCAAATGTAAAGACATCATAGTCAATGATTCATATCGAAAGATAATCTTGTCGACCCATTCCATAAGCCGATGTCATTGACCATGTCTGACAGTCAGAAAAAGTCGAGAGGCATTAGATTTACAAATGAATTGGCTTAAACACTCTTAGTTTGGTTTGTTTTAAAACCCGAGAACTTTAATCAGTATAAGTTTTAATTTGATTTGGCGATTATTAAGTGGTGATCTTAATATATGATGGATTTCGGTCATTTCAATTAGCCTATCACTGCGTTCTCACTTTTGCATGTTTGGAACCCACTTCCTGAGTATTAATTTACTCAAACGTCCACAGTCGGTCATACTCTTGGAAGTAAGCAGTGATTCAAGACTGTCATGAGTATTAGTGGATTGTCCATATCGATTGGACATAGCAAAGAGATTGCGCTAACACTCATGAGTGCTTAATAGAGATTTAAGTATTGGACCAACCCACGCTTAGAGATTACTTCATGGATTCAGTCACGAGTAATTCTAAGACGATAATATCTTCTATTCTTCAAACCTACATGCATGCGGGGTTTTGCTCTATGATTCTGTTATGCATTGGTCTACTCCAACGCTAACCGTAACTGGTAGTTATAAAGGGTATGTCCATGTGTGACATGATGAAATAGACAAAAACTATGTAGTCAAAGTTTATTCGTTCCTTCTGCCTTAATAGGAGAAGCGATATCTTTGGGCCCCTCGATGATTTGGTGCTGACATCTAAAGTGCTTGGCCGAGCCCTGACTGGAATTGATGTGTTCAATTTAGTAGTCAGATGCAGTCGTCACAAATCTATATCGGGAAACATAATCTTGAATTCTTGAGATTGACCATTATCCATGTCTCGAATTCATACAGATATCATAGAACGAAGGGATAGTTGATCACTTATCTAAGGGCTGAATATTGACTAGATCAAGAGTTCGGTAGTTGCATTGGATGGCTAACTCTCTGTTGATTATTGGAGAAATATTAGTCCTCGTATAGTTGATGACTTGTCCAAGTGGGAGACTGTTGGAATAGTGTCCAAGGTCATTAACTATTGCTAATATTTCTAATAATAGCAGGGTCCTTTTGGGTTGCCCTCAAGACCCAAATTGAGTAGAATAAATAAAGGAGAAATTGGTTTATTAATTATTATGGTTAATAATTAATTAGAAACTAATTGGAAATATATTTTGGAAATATATTTTGGGAATTAATTAACAGTTTAATTAATTAAAGGGTTGAATGTTCATTAATCGATAGTTGGTTAATCAGGAATGTTCCAGAACCTTATGGAATTAGGGTTGGATGAAAATCACTCCATCCCACATGGGAAAGGAGTGAAATTTCGTGGTTAGGCCTCCATCCCACATGGGAAGGAGTACTAAACCCTAGGAGGCATCCAAGGCTATAAATAGGGCCTTAGGGATTTCATTCCTCCTTGCACCTTGGCTTGAAGTTTCGCCATCCCTTCTTCCTCCCTCTCTTAGGGACGATTTCTAACCCCTTTGGGTTTGTGAAATTGACCCTTCTCCTAGTTATTTTTATTCCACTCTTTGGTGTCATTGGGTGTGATACCATTAGAGGGATTCTGGTTTGGATCCTTTCATCCAAGCAACTTCATGGAGGTTCAAGATCTCAAGCATGGAGATCAAGGGCTACATAAGAGGTATGTTTTCTTACTTATGTTTTAGTTTTCTAGGGTTGATGTAATTAGCATGAAGCCATAGATCCATAGGTTGCATGTACACTTAGGTATATCGTTGTTTCGATTTTTCCGCTACCTAGCTTTCGGCTCCATTGACGCAAAGGGGGAGATTGTTGGGTATTTTATGTTGCGTCATGGGCTTAGTTTTGTATATCCGGATTGGCCCTGTCCATCCGTGATTGTTAAGTAGGGTTAAGCTATAAATAGTGCATGCATGTATGCATTAGAGACAGTCGTGATTATTATTATTATTGATTTGTAACCCTAAACACCTCTACAGTCGAAGTTCTTAATCGAGCTCTTATGAGGTGTTAAAGCTTAATCATTCGACATCAGTTAAACCATTATTGTGTTCTTCATTACGTCATTTATTGTTTTTCTGCTTAGAATCTATCGATCCTACTAGAACTTTGTTCCAACAAGACCGATGACTGATTAGACCCAACATGCATGATTGTATATGTTATGTTGTGTGTTGGTATTTTGGGGAGACTCAGTAAGCTCTGGCTTACAGTTTATGTGTAATGTTTCAGGTACCTTAGATGATCAGGGAAAAGAAAAGGTGTGATTGTGCACATCCTTCAGTTTTTATGAGATTTGATTTTGGGGATACTCTGATTTGTGATTTTGACTTTTGGAAACTAACTTTTGCAAACATTTACGGTTTGTGGGTTGAATTGGAAAAACGAAAATTTTACCTTGATTTTTGGGATGTTTCAAGGTACTATCAGAGCCCTGGTTTGAGCGAATTGGACGAGCATTCGTGTGAATCCAGACTCAAACTAATGATCTGTAAAAGTTTTCAAAATAATCTTCAAAATAGTTTTCAAAAGTAACCAAGTAAGGATGAGATGTGTACGATCATCCAGAGCAAGAAAGTATACCCCAAGTTAGCATATTGTTAATTGTTTATGATGTTTATGATAGAACTGCATGTTAGTGATAAGCTAGGGATCTTTAGGAATTGCATGATAGAATTTCCTGATATATGATGCATGATAGCATATGATAACTTCTTCTATGTTATATGAAATTGACATCATTACTTTAGTTGTGTAGTGTGTGCGTCATAGTTATACATAACTAAAATTCTATAGCCTGAGAATGTTTGGTTTAGTCTTATTTCCTGTTCCTTTTTTGGTTGTGGGATTAGGATACAATCAAGTATTCAATTGTCTATGGAATACAAACTTATGTATGATTATCATGCACAAGCGGCTGCAGGGTTGGTGGAAGTTTCATGAGTGAGTAGGGGTGTAGCAGGCCATTTGAGGAATGATTAGCCACTCTCGAGAGAGTAAGTATATGATGTATGCATATCGTAGTTGTGGCTTTGTGTCCAGGTAGTTTGTGATGATCCATTGAGACAAATATGGGTAGGTGTGGAAGGTAGTAAGGGCCCGAGGATTTTGTATCTTTGTGATGGTCATTTTCGATAGTGGCACTTGTGATATACATTTTGGTTCATTTTCAGTATGATGTTCACAATAGGATCTGGTTCTGGATCTAGAAAGAGTGGCTAGGATGGGAAAGGGTTGGCTGATGATCAAATACAAAAGTTGATTTCCACTGAGGTGGTTATTGGTGTCCGGAGTCCTATCCTGGAGTTGTTTGGGTCTATCAAGACCGCTATGATTGAACTGTTTGATGATCGCTATGCTGCCCTCACTGAGACTGCTATTGTTGTAGCCTCCACAGCCATCGTTGCTATAGGAGGCGAAGTAGTAGGGTCATTCCAGTACCGTGACTTCAACAACAGGAAACTCCCGGAGTTCGACGGGGTTAAGGACCTGATTGTGGTTATGAGATGGATTTTGGATGTGGAGGGCTGTTTATTCACCTGCTCATCTCCATAGCACTGGAAGGTCAGGTACGCCTTGAACCTCCTATGAATAGGCTTAAAGTACTGGTGGGACCTGGTGATCGGTTCTTATACTCTTGAGCAAAGGACTGCTGTTACCTAGGAGCAGTTCTCGGAGATGTTCCGCATGAGGTATGTTCCTCTGATGGAGAGACAGAGAGAGAGAGAGAGAGAGAGAGAGATTGGCTCAGGAATACCTGATCTTGAGATAAACGACATAGACGGTGATGGAGATCACCAAGATGTTCACTCAGAGGGCTTTATTTTGTCCCGAGTTTGCTGCTTCGGAGCAGGCCCAGATGACGCGATACTTGAGCATGCTCAACACTGACATTCGACAGTTTGTGTCTACACAACGCTACATGTGACAACCGTCATAATTCGAGACATTTCTAGATTTGAATAAACTTAGTTGCATGTGTAGGCACAACACATTCTAGAATTAGTAACTTGAAGCTAAGTTATCACCTACTAGAAACGTGGAAACAATTAGAAACGAGGGATAATGTACTTAGATTTCACGTTGATACGTGAGTTCTATAGCTACTTTAACTGTAACAACTATCCAAATTTGGGTCATTCCTTAACTCGAGCATCTTTGTATATTCATGTACACAATTAATGCCCTTGACCGAGTAGTAGAAATTTAGTCAGAGTCTCCTAGGAACTTAAGTCAGAGTTGAAACTAGGACTAGTATACTTGATCTTTTAATTTCACTTGAATCTCAAAACCACTACACAGAATGCGAATAATCTGATTTCAATCAAAGTATGTAAGTTGCTATAAAATATAAGTATTTTATATTGAGCAATTTGATTATTTGAAATACCAAACCCAATTCATTATGGTGTTAACAATTTTTATTTACATTAAAACAATCCAATATATTCTAAATCCATTATATTCTTAAAATGTCCAAATTTTATAACAAGTGTCAAAATTTTATAAAATAAATGCAAGCTTTATCAAATTTAAACTTCGTCCAAAATTTCCCATATATAACATCTTTAATTAAATATAAGTCAAGGGACATAAATTAGATCATGGAATAATAATTTGGAAATATTAGGTATACTTATGAACATAGGTATAAATTTTTTATATAATTCACCACAAAAATCTATATTTTATAAACTTAGTTCCCAAACCTTATAATGTATTATATATATATATATATATATATATATATATATATATATATATATATATATATATATATATATATATATATATATATAGAGAGAGAGAGAGAGAGAGAGATAAATGCTAGAAAAGCTAGCCTTCCCTCTCTCTAACTCTCTCTTACCATATAATCCATCTCTCTATATTTATTGGCACCTTTCCTACACTCCACTTTCTCTCATTTGATGATCATTTCCGAGTGCTATTTTTTTCATTCCAAAAGATAGAGAAAACATGAACTTAAGAGCAAAACTTATGGGAGAGATTTAACCATTCAATTGCTCGTAAGTTAAGCTACTTTTCTGGAGCTGGCGACAAATTTTGGTGTAGTGAAAACCCAAAGAGACAACGAGAGAGATAAGATATCCAGAGAGACAAAACCTATCTTTTCTCTCTTTTCTTATCTCTAAAACCCCACACTCTCCCTCTCTAAAAATCAGCCTTCAACCCATGTAATTCATGATATATTTGTATGTTTTTGAAACCACATGACAAAGAAAAGGTAAGAGCTTACATCTTTTGAAGATCCATAACAATTTTTACAAGTTTCCTTATTATTTTCATCTTTTATTTTTGGATTTTATGACTCTTTCTTGTCTTTGATTTTGATGTTTTTAGATTATCACTATAAACATGTTTCATGTTATGAAAACAATGATAATCCATGATCAAACCAAAGTTGAGACCAAAGATGAACACATGCAAGCTCTAAACCATCATCAACGGTGATTTTGACACTTTCTTCTTGATATTTTGAGTCTTTTGTACCTAAATCATTTCTAGACCATAAAGAACTTATTTTAACTTCCTTCATGTTCATTAATTCATATTTCGTATGCTAAAACTCGAACTCAAATGTTTGGTTCAAAGGATTTCTTAAAAACAACATAAAACTCATTTTTAAGAGTTCTTGAGAAATAAGATTTTTTTTACTTGGATACATGTATATATTTTATGATTAAAACTCTACTTGATCTTTGGAAATATGACCATATAATGAATGGATCATGATATATTTAAAATATTTCAAATGATTTACTCAAAGTAATGATGAAAACTCACTTTTCTAACCTATTATCATGCATGCAATCTACAAATTTCTTTACCTGATTTTGAGCTGCCATATCTCACTCATTTCTTAACCAAAAATCGAGATTCTTTTGTCGAAATTATAACACCCTAAGTTAACTTTCTAACCCAAGTGGTTTCACTGTCAGTAATTAATATTTCGAATTTTAACAAGTTTTACAAAACTGTTGCTCCGACAGCATGTTTTGTGAGTACTAATTTTGTGTTGCATGTTCAAGAGAGTTAATCACCACCAAAACTGCTTGAAAAATTAGTTTGAACTCCTAGAATCATAAAATCATAGGGCCAAAAAGATTTAAACATAAAAGTGGTGACAAAGTGTAATACAAATTCTCAAAGTGACATCAACATTTTTACCAAATCACAAGAACACGGTTTTCTCTATAATCTATTGAGCCTTTAGGCATGTTTTCAACATCCAAAATGAGATCATGATTTTTCATAGTTAGTAAATTGTATGAATATACTTTCTGGAAATTTTTAGCTCCAAATATATTTTCTTTATTTTTATATAACAATAATAAGAATATAGAGTTTTAAAGCATATAAAATACTTACGCTAGTCAGTAAATTCTAGGAAAAATCATGGATGACCTATGCTGCAAATCAACATCACGCACGACGTTTGAGCAATTGTTAATACTGTTTACCATTATTTTCGATTTTATTGTTATTAAACATAAAACCGGATTCTGTTTTTTGAAAACGACATGTTTTTATTTCTAAAGCTTTTATATAGTATATAGCCTTCACATAAAAATTTGGAGAATTTTCCATAACCTTTTGATATTTTTTTAAGATTTAATGTTTATTTAAAGGATTAAAAAAGGTAAATTTAATTCAACTTATCCAAAAATCAAAGAAATTTACCAAGACATCTTTTATAACCTTAAAATCACAAATAAAAAGTTTGAAGATTTATCTTAACTGTTTACTATTTATATCTATTTTCTTGGTAATAAACACACCTAAATTGTAAAAATCAGGCTTTACTGTTCAAAAATGACTTTCAATATTTTTCCTGGATAATGGACACTGTAAAACAGTTGTACAAAAAGTTTAAGTGTTTTTCATGACTATTTACTAGTTTTCATGATTTTATTATTATTCAAGGGATTTAAAGGTGAAAAATAGCTAGACATATTCAAAATTCATGAAAATTTATCTTGATGTCTTTGATTTCAGTTAAAACTGAAATAAAAATTTAGGGAAATTATTTACATGTTTGGGTTGGATTTTTGAATATTTAACCTTTGAAACACTTTCTAAAATGTTATAATTAGATTACATTTAACATTGCGAAAATGGGGTTTTCCATTTAAATTTGTTGTTAGACAAATTTACTCTTAGTATTCTGATTTTTATAGAAAAATGTTTCCTACTTATAAAAAACCAATTTTTGATATAGTATTGGCACAATTCTATTGTATAAGATAAGTATACCAGTATTAGATTTCGATTAGAGACTCACTAGTGTATACCATTATTGTAGAACATCGATAGTGGTACGAGTGGAACTTAGTTCAAGGCATCGTTAGCAGCATCGCGAAATAAATTGTGAGTATTCAGGGTCCCTATTTTCGGTTTTTAATGTTTTGGGGTGGAAAAGCATGTCGGTTAATCAATTATGTTCGTTGTACTTATTTTAAATTGTATCAAATGTGATTAGCTATGTATGTGTATGATAATGTTAATTCATGAGGCCTTATCACGGTCAAGTCCCTGGAATCATTTCACACAACTTGTTAACTCTTTTGAGCCCATGGTTATTATAGATAATCCTATTATGAGGTAGACAACTCCTCACTCGCACGACTCGTGGAATGGATTTTACCATATTTCTCACTATGTTAGCGATAGACATAGTATTGAAGAGGGTACCCCTCGGTCATTACAGATGGGTTGTGAACTCATGGTTTGTTCATTATCCACATACAGTATTTGTTTCTCATGTTAGCATCGAACTTTATTTCTCATGATAACACCGAACTTGTTTCTCATTATAGCAATGAACTTGTTTACTCACTATAGCAACGAAATTTTATTATTGGAAACATTATTACTCATTTTATCAACAAATTTTCATTAATGGAAACTTTTATCAATATTCTAATTTTCATGATTCAAAACTCTCTTATGTTATAAACTTGTAAACTCACCAACTATTTCGGTAGTTGACCGCTCATTTACATGTTTTTTTAGGAATCATCTAGTAAGAGGCACGTAGAGACACATCACTTGTAGGAGCATTCGTATGTGTTGTTTTTCAAATATATTGTATTTCTTTTAAAAGTTGTTCAAACTCATTGTAAATTTTAATGCTTTTTAATACTATGGTTGGTGTTGTGTTCTAAATTTTGCTATGAGACCCTTTGTACCATTGCATCTCGCGTTTCCGCTTTAGCGGGGTGTGACATAGAATGGTATCAATGCTGAAGTTTATAGAGAAAACTGGTTTGCCTTTGGAGAACCCCAACTATAGCTAAAAAATTTCAAAACGACTTTCAAAAATACTGAACATACCACAAGTATAACTAAGTCGAGTGTGCATTATTGGACTTTAATTAGGTATAGTCTGACCAACTATGCTTAATTAAGGAAATTTAATGCGAGACTGGAAACGGTTATAGTAAAATTATGTTCAAAACGATTTTCAACTTAAACTTTTGAAAAAAAAAATTGGCGTTCATATGGGCATTGCATATTATCGGCATCCATCTAGGTACACTTAGAATCTAAGTGCACTTTTATCACAACGTCTATAGTTAGAAATATTTTTTTCCCTTATCAAGTACTAGGCTAACCAGTTAGGTTATATCACTATCCGCTCTAGGAAAAATCCACTTAGAACTGAGATCGAGTATTCCTCGGTAGCTATTGACTCTAGCCGTAAGGTTAGCAGCTAGAGAACCACTATTGACAATCTTAAGTCGACACCAATACATAAATGCAAGTTATAAAAATTAAACTAAATTCATGGGACATAAATTAGATATTGGAATAATAAATTGTAAATATTAACCTTATTCATGAACATACGTATAAATTTTTTATATAATTCAGGACAAAATTGTATATTTTATAAACTTAGTTCCCAAAAATTGTAATATATATATATATATATATATATATATATATATAAAGATAAATAAATGCTAGAAAAGTTGGCCTACCCTCTTTCTAACTCTCTTTTACCGTATATGTCATCTCTCTCTATTTATTTACACCTTTCCTTACACTCTACCTTCTCTCATTTGATGATCATTTCCCAGTGCAGTTTTTTTCATGCCAAAAAAAGACAGAAAATATGAGCTTATGAGCAAAATCTATGGGAGAGATTTAACCATTCAATTGTTAGTAAGTTAAGCTAGATCTTTGGAGTGAAATCCCAAAATGACAACGAGAGAGATAGGATATCTAGAGAGAAAAACCTCTATTTTCTCAGTTTTCTTCTCTCTAAAACCCCACACTCTCCCTCTCTAAAAATCAGCCTTCAACCCACCAAATTCATGATATATTTGGGTGTTTTTGAAGTGACGTAACAAAGAAAAAGGTAAGAGCTTACATCTCTTGAAGATCCATAACAATTTTTACAAGTTTCCTTGTTATTTTCATCTTTTATTTTCAAATTTTATTACTCTTTCTTGTCTTTGATCTCGATGTTTGTAGATTATCACTATAAACATGTTGCATGTTATGCAAATATTGATAATCCATGATCAAACCAAATATTGATAACACATGCAAGCTCTGAACCACCATCAATGGTAATTTTTACACTTTCTTCTTGAGATTTTTAGTCTTTTGTACCTAAATCATTTCTAAACCATCAACAACTTATTTTAAATTCATGCATGTTCATTAATTCATATTTCATATGCTAAAACTCGAACTCAAATTTTTGGTTCAAAGGATTTCTTAAAAACAATATAAAACTCATTTTTAAGAGTTCTTGAGAAATAATAATTTTTTACTTGGATGCATGTATATATTTTATGATTAAAACTCTACTTAATCTCTGGAAACATGACCATAAAATGAATGGATCATGATATCTTTAAAATATTTCAAAGGATTTACTCAAAGTACTGATGAAAACTCACTCATTTCTTAACCAATTAAGATTTTTTTTCTGAATTATATTACTCAATGTTAAATTTCTAACCCAAGTGGTTTTACTTGAAATAATTAATATTTCGAATTTTAACAAGTTTTACAATACTGTTGCTCCAACAACATGTTTTGTGAGTACTAACTTTGTGTTGCATGTTCAAGAGAGTTAATCACCACCAAAAATCCTTGAATATTTGGTTTGAACTCCTAGCTTCATAAACTCATAGCGACAAAAAGATCTTAACTTAAAAGTAATGAAAAATGTTATCAAAAGTCTCAAAGTGAGTGAAAAATGCTATCAAAAGTCTCAAAGTGACATCAACATTTTTACCATAATCACAAGAACTAAGTTTTTCTCTATAATTTGTTGAGCCTTTAGGCATGCTTTCGACATCCAAAATGAGAACACGATCTTTCACAGTTTGTATGAAGTTGCCTTCTGGAAATTTTCAGCTCCAAATATATTTTCTTTATTTTATATAAAAATAATAAAGAAAATAGAGTGTTAAAGCATATAAAAAACTTACACTAGTCAATAAATTCTAGGAAACTTCCTGGATGTCCTCTGCTGTAAACAAACATATTCCATGAAGTTTGAGCAATTGTTATTAATCATTACAATTATTGTCGATTTTATAGTTATTAAACACTAATAAATAACAAAATTGGATTCTGGGTTTTAAAAACAACGTTTTTTACTTTTCGAAGATTCTATATATATTATATAACCTTCACATAAAAATTTGGAGAATTTTCCATAACGTTTTGCTATTTTTCCAAAATCTCATGTGTATTTAAAGGATTAAATAAGGATAAAATAGTTAAACTTATCCAAAAATAATAAATATTTACCAGGACATCTTTTATTACATCTGAATCACAAATAAAAAGTTTGAGGATTTATCTTAATTGGTTACTATTTATTTCTATTTTCTTGGTAATAAACACACTTAAATTGTAAAAATCGGGCTTTACTGTTAAAAAATGACTTTCAATATTTTCTCCAGATTATGGATACTGTAAAACAGTTACACAAAAAGTTTAAAAGTTTTTCATGACTATTTACTATTTTCCATGATTTTATGGTTATTCAAGGTATTCAACGGTAACAAATAGCTAAACGTAATAAAAATTCATGGAAATTTATCTTGAGGTCCTTGACTTCAATTTTAACTGAAATAAAAAGTTTGGGTAGTTATTTACCTGTTTTGGTTGGATTTTTGAATATTTAACCTTTGAAACACCTTCTAAAATGTTATAATTACATTACATTTAACATTGCGAAAATGAGGTTTTCCATTTGAATTTTTTGTTAGACAAATTTACTCTTAGAATTCTGGATTTTATAGAAAATTGTTTCCAACCTATAAAAAACAAAATCTTTACACAATATTGGCACAATTCTATTGTATAAGATAAGTATACTAGTATTAGATTTCAATTAGAAACTCACTGGTGTATACCATTATTGTAGGATATCGATAGTGGTACGAGTGGAACTTAATTCAAGGCATCGTTAGCATCCTCGCGAAATAAGTTGTGAGTATTCATGGTCCTTATTTTCGGTTTATTGTTTTGGGGTGGAAAAGCATGCCGGTTATTCAGTTATGTTCGTTGTACTTATTTTAAATTGTATTCAATGTGATTTGTTATGTATATGTATGCTAATGTTAATTTAAGAGGCCTTATCGCAGTCAAGTCCCTGGAATCATTTCACACAACTAATTAACTCTTTTGATCCCATGGTCATTATGGATAGCGCTATTAGGAGGCAGACAACTGCTCACTCGCACGGTTCGCGGAGTGTATTTTACCATATTTCTCACTATGTTAGCGATAAACATAGTATTCAAGAGGGCACCCCTCGGTCATTAGGCTTGCGTTGTGAACTCATGGTTTGTTCATTATGCACATACAAACTTTGTTTCTCATGTTAGCATCGAAATTTATATCTCATGATAACAACAAACTTGTTTCTCATTATAGCAACGAACTTGTTTACTCAATATAGCAACGAACTTTTATTATTGAAACATTATTACCCATTTTAGCAACGAATTTTACTTTATGGAATCTTTTATCAATATTCTGATTTTCAGGATTCAAAACTATGTTATGTTATAAACCTGTGAACTCACCAACTATTTTGATAGTTGACCGCTCATTTTACATGCTTTTTCAGGAATCATATAGTAAGAGGCACCTAGAGACACATCACTTGAAGGAGCATTTGCTTGTGTTGTTTTTCAAATACAATGTAATTTCTTTTAAAAAGTTGTTCAAACTCCTTGTAAATTGTAATGATGTTTAATACTATGGTTGGTGTTGTCTTTTAACTTTTGCTATGAGACACTTTGTACTATTGCACCTTGTGTTTCCGCTTTAGCGGGGTGTGACACTATAGTACCCTCTCCGAGCTTCAGGATGCCGCACAGAGACGGGAGATTGAGATCAAGACTCAGAAGAGGGAGCGGAGGTAGGCTCCCATTCGGTCACAACCTGCATTGAAGCGGTTCAAGTTCGTTGATTCACGATCCGGGGATAAAGGGGTCATACTTGTGAAAGTGTGGCAAGATTCATGAGGGTGATTATCGATCTTCTTTTGGGTGCCAAAATGTGGCAGGGAGGGACACATTGCTAGGGATTGTCGTCAGCAGGCCCATTGGCTAGCACCATGATTTTTTATGACTGTGAGCATGTTAGCTATGTGAAGGCCAGTTGTCCATTGCTTGCTGCCAGGCCGGTGCAGGATCCAACCCCGATTACTTTGAGGATCACGAATAGACGCCAGGGCAAGGAAGAGACCCCGTGAGTTCGAGGTCTTGCATTCCAGCTCACAGCAAAGCAGGCCAGGGTGGAGTCAGACGTCGTTACTGGTATGTTTTCATTTATTTATCTGTCCAATTATTTTATGGTATGCTTATGTTTATGATTCTTCTAGGCACCTTCATAGTAAATTCCTTGCCTGATCTTGTGCTTTTTGACTCGAGTGCGAATCAGTCCTTTGTGTCCCAGTCTTTCATTAGCATATTTGACATGACTATTGGAGATTTGGAGTGCTTGTTGCAAGTTTCCAACACCATCGAGCACAGGGTTTCCGCTTCGAGTGTTTTTTGTGATTGCGTTTTGGAGATAGGCGAGGTGTCTAACCCGATCGATTTGATCCTTATCCCCATAAGGGATGTGTGCGTGATTGTAGGGATGGACTGACTGAGCAGTTTTGGTGCGATGATTAACTTTGAAGGTCAACGGGTGGTAGTTAAAACCCCAAGTGGGGGAGAACTTATTATTTATGAAAAGGGTACCAGGGTTGGATCAGCCTTTGGTTATGCTGCCAGGGCTTGGCAGTATCTGTGGTATGGGTGTATGGGTTACCTCGCGTATGTGGTTGACTCTCGGTCCAAGATGGAGGTTTAGGTTTTGGATGTACCAGTGGTCAGAGAATTCCCAGAAGTGTTTCTCGAGGAATTACGTGGTGTGCCTCCTAAGAGGCAGGTGGAGTTCAGGACTGATTTGGTCCACGGTGGGGCACCAATAGTTAAGGCGCCATACTGCTTAGCACCACCAGAGATGCATGATTTTTCCTCTCATCTTCAGGAGCTATTGGACAAACAGTTAATTAGACTGAGCAGTTCACCTTGTGTAGCACTGATCTTGTTTGTGAAGAAGAAGGATGGGTCTCACCGCATGTGTATTGACTACTAGGAGTTGAACAAGTTAACGGGGAAGAAACGTTACCTGCTTCCACGGAATGATGATCTTTTTGATCAGATGTAGGGTGCATCTTGGTTCTCCAAGATCGAATTGAGGGCAAGGTATCATCAGATGAGGGATAGAGAGGAGTACGTGGTGAAGACAACACTTCAGACTCGTTATGGTCATTACGAGTTCGTAGTGATGCCGTTTGGGCTCACGAATTAACCTGCAACATTTATGGATTTGATGAATTGGGTATGCAGGCCGATGCTCGATCGATTAGTCATCGTTTTTATTGATGATATCCTGTTCTATTCCATGACCAGGGAGCAACATGAGGAGCACCTTCGAGAGCTTCTGGGGGTTTTAAGGAGGGAACGGTAGTATGCCAAGTTGTCGAAGTGTGTGTTTTGGTTAGGCGAGGTCCAGTTCTTAGGACACCTCTTTAACCAAAACATGATTTTGGTCGACACGACCAAGATTAAGGCTGTTATACAGTGGGAGGTTCTGACGTCTCCCTCATAGATCAGGAGTTTTATGGGTTTAACATGGTATTATCGAAGATTTATTCAGGATTCTCCAAGGTTGTTGTACCCTTCACACGTTTGACGAGGAAGGGCGTGGATTTTCACTGGGTGCTTAAGTAGCAAGTTGCATTCAAGACACCGAGACATATGTTATGTGAGGCCCTAGTGTAGACCCTCCCTGAGGGTGTTGAGGATTTTGTTGTATATTATGATGCATCCATCACCGGTTTGGGGGCAGTTCTTATGCAGTGAGGGAGGGTTATCACATATGTTTCTCGGCAACTGAAGTTGCACGAGTTGCGGTATCCTAAGCATGATCTGGAGTTGGGGCGTTGGTTTTTTCCCTTAATATTTGGTGGCATTATCTGTATACGGTCTGGTGTACCATCTACACGGATCACAAGAGTTTGAGATATCTCATGGATCAACTAAATCTAAATATGAGACAACGTTGATGGCTTGACGTGGTCAAGGATTATGACTGCGGGATTCTTTATCACATGGGGAAAGAGAATGTGGTTTGCTGATGCTTTGAGCCGCAAGTCGGCTAGTTCTTCTATGGGAAACTTATGTATGAAGATTTCTATTGACTCACCGCTTTTGGATTTAATCAGGGAGGCTAAGACCGAGGGAGTCTAGAAGGAAAACTAGGAACATGAGACAATCAGGGGCGAGATTGACAAGTTTTCTACCGACAGCCATGGGCTGTTGATCGGGTGTGGTCGAGTTTGGGTGCTAGATTTTGGCAGGATCAGGCAGATTGTGTTGGAGGAGGCACATAAGTCTAGATTTTCGATAAACCCTAGAGCCACCAAGATGTATTAGGATTTGAGACTCAACTATTAGTGGTCGTGCATGAAGAGGGAGATAGCCTGGTATGTTGAGAGGTGCTTGACATATCGGATGGTTAAGGCCGAGCATCAAAGGTCGCATGGCAAGCTTCAGGCTTTATAGGTTCCCATGTGGAAATGGGAACATATCACCATGGATTTCATCACCAAGTTACCTCGAACGGCTAAGGGATTCGATGTGATATGGTTTATAGTGGACCATATGAAAAAGAGTTCCCATTTTCTAGCTATTCAGGAGAGTTCCTTGACCAAGAAATTGGCCGATGTTTATGTGCACGATTATGTCACTCGACATGGTGTTCTAATTTCAATTGTGTATGATCAAGATGTTTGGTTTACTTCTTGATTTTGGCAGAAGTTCCATGAGGAACTGGGTACAATGTTGTATTTTAGCATTTCTTATCATCCGCAGTCTGATGGCCAGAGCGAGCAGACCATACAGACACTTGAGGATATGTTGAGAGCTTGTGTCATAGATTTTGGTGGGATTTTGGACTCCTACCTTCCCTAGCAGAGTTTTCTTACAATGACAACTATTACTCCAGTATCGGTGCACCGCCATTTGATCTTCTTTATGGGAGGAAGAATCGTACCCCATTCTGTTGGGGGAGGTCGGTCACACAGTCATGGGAAATACTGAGGTAGTTCTTGTCACACCCCCAAACCGGAACAGCGGAAACGTTCAGGGTGGAGGACGTCATATGTAGTATCACAACAATTGCATCATAGTAATCAAAGTAAACACAACCATTACATTGAATATATAAAAAGGTATTTACATCAGTTTGATTCATATTTATATACATCAAAAGTAGCAAAATAAAGACGTGACTCTATATGCTCCGTCTTCTCAAAAGTCTGCTGAGGTACCTGCCTACTGATTTCCTGAGAATACAAGCGGCTTTGAAAAGATTATCAGCATTAAGCTGGTGAGTTCATAAGAATTTTTTTGTAATGAAAACCTGTCATTGAATCTGAAAATGTTTGTATGCTTCCCAAGAAAATCCAATATTTTCTAACATATATGTTTATTACTGTGTTCTGTAGTAGTGTATAATGTATTAGTTTGTACGTCTGGTTACCACCAATTGTATTGTATATCGTTGTTTTGAATGAAAAACCCTTGGTATGAAAACCCTGGCTATGACCAGTAATGTATAGAATGTTCTGTTTGAAAACCCTGGTTACCACCAGTATGTATAGTAGTTTCATTACTTAAAATAAACTATGAGTTGAAATCCTCCAATTGTATTATGAACTAGTTTTATAAATAAAAACAAAACTAAATAAGAATGAAATCCCGTAAACAATAAGGTTAGTTTATACTATAGTGATTCGTATAACCATGCTTGATATGACCTAGTGACCTTTACGACGTTCTTCAAGTGTCGGATAAATGACATTTGTCACCCCAGGCATACCTTCCTAACTGTAGCTAGCAGTTCGGGTGTGAGATTGTCAGTCCCGAATAGATATATTCACAAATCTCACGCTCTCCCTCCAGGAGACTCTCGTTATACTATGATAGGATTTAACCTGTACCCCGAAAGGTACAATTGAAGAGTTGTCTCACAATCCTGTTTTAACTAGTTTACGTGTAGTTCTGTATTGTTCTAATGTATTTAAACATGTGTGTATACTTTATAGGGTAATAATTATACTTAAATAATTATTTAATGTTGAACTCTTGAAGTCCAAAAGTAGTATTATATATATCATAAAATAAATGTGTCATAGTTTATATGTTTTGCTATGTATAACTCTGGATTCATGAAACTGTGTATTGAAAACCCAAACTATACCTATTATAGTTTGCATGAATGTCGTGTACTTGGTTTACGTATTGATCTGAAACCTATACGATTTTGACTGTATATTGAAAAAGTTCCTTATGCTCAGCATGTTACAAAAGGGATAAAATATCTAAATATTTTATAAACATGTGGAAACTGTAAGATTGTATCAATTGCATCAGTTTTAAATGTGTTGAAATCCTTTTGTATAAACGCATAAAATCATTTGTGTTTGGCTTGTACTCTCCCCATAAAAACATTAAAATCATAAAAGCATAGGCGTATGAACTCATTGTTAGTTGCATGAAAGTGTTGGACAACGAAACTGGGAATGAAGACCCTCGAGTTGATGTACGCGGCACTCAACGAAATCCTAATACAATTAATACATTTATGTATTTTATTAGCGAAACCATTTATTATAGTGTTGGAAAAACACTTGTTATTGGTTTAGCAATGTTACCGAGACTCGATCGAGGTGGAAAAGTGGGTTTGCGGCCAAGATTCACTGTGTGAGGGAGTTTGCGGCCATGAAGCGTTTTCCGGCTGTGAACTGTTCTCGGCCGTGAACAGCCCCTTGAAGGGTTTATGGCCGTGAACGGTGTTCTTGAAGGATTTATGAATCTTTGAAGGGTTTACGGCCGTAAATGGTTTGCGGCCTTTGAAGATTTGAAGATTTGAAGGGTGTACGGCCGTAAACTCAAGAACAATGATGTTGGATTTGATGAAAAACGCGTTTTAGATGCTCCAAGACAACCTTCAAAGGTGATTCTTGATGATTTTCAGAAGAAAAGAGGGTGTTTTGGTGTTTACGGTTGAGAGGTTAGAGAGGGAATGAGGGAGTTTTCGTCCAGAAAAGTGTAAATGAGGGTAGATGCTCATATTTATAGGGGGTTCCATGGTCGGTGGTGGGGGCCACCTGTCACTGGCCGTACACGGGTTTACGGCCGTAAACAGGTTTACGGCCGTGAACATCACTCAGGCCGAAACTATTGATTTTTCAAAGGAGACTCGGGTTTTTCACGTGATTTTGGTTCCGACTCTTATATAAAATTTAATTTTATAACTAAATGATTTTCCAAAACAAATGAATTTGACGGAACTCAATAAAATTCAAATTTTATTAACAGAAATCGGTTAACAGTAACGGAAAAAGGTTCGGGTTGTCACAGTTCTCTAGATGATAGAGCTTATTCATCAGATCAGATAGAGGTGACAGACAGCTCAGAGTCGGCAAAAGAGTTATGCTGACAGACGTCGATCTAACTTGGAGTTCCAGGTTGGCGACATGCTTTTATTTAAGGTATGACCCGGGAAGGGTATAATACGCTTCAGGAAGAGGGAAGAGTTAGGGCCCCAATATATTTGGCCATTTCGAGTGATTGCCAGGGTAGGCAAGGTAGCCTATCGGTTGGATTTGCCTGGGGAGCTTAGTCAGGTTCACAACACCTTCCATGTTTCCCAGCTTTGGAAGTGTGTGGCTGATGATTCAGCAGTTGTTCCGATTGATGATATTCAAGTAGATGAGCGCTTGAATTATGTTGAGAGACTGGTGGCGATTCTAGACCGGAAGACGAAATCCTTGCGCAACAAGGTAGTGCCTTTGGTCGAGGTCCAATGGCAGCACCATAAGGGTTCCGAGTCGACATGGGAACCCGAGGCAGAGATGCGTGAGCACTACATTAAGTTGTTCACAGTTGAGGACTTCGAGGAAGAAGTCTGATTCAAGTGGGGGAGAATTGTAACACCCATTCCAGGTATAACTTTAATTTACAAATGTCAAATGTTATTCTGGGAGGCCACAACCTGGTAATATTTTATGGGCCTCGGGCTTTTAATGAACCATAACGGCGTGACAATAGGTGTCAGGGCGTGGTAGCTACTGCTGGTGAAAACCGTTAAATTTAGGGTTTGATCCCTATTTAAACAACCTTAACCCCTTGTAGCGTTCCTCCCATCGACGCTCATCCCTCAAAACTGTTCCTTACAAAACCTAGATCATTTTGTGAGATTTGAGCCTAAAAGTGTGTGTTTTTGGTGCTTGTGAAGGAAGGATGTGGTAGATCATCATGCAAGTTTAAGGCAACCTAGATCCAGAAGTTTGTCCACCTCAAGCATCTCCAGAAGGTAAAAAAAACTTGGAACCTGATGAGTTAACTGCTAGATCTCCTGATTTTGTCCCTTTTTCTCTATGGGTTATTGGTTTTGGGTGGCTAGATCTCATAAAGTTTCCAACTTTATAAATCTCCCGGCCATTGGGAGTATTTGGTGTTTTGCATCTAGACTTGGCATGAGTTTTGATGACATGCATGTAGTTTTGTGTCATTTACCCATGTTTTGACCTAATAGGAGTCCAAGACATGCATTGGAAATGCATGTCTGAAAAGCACGTATTTTTATGGTAGAAAGGGGTGGTAGGAACTCTTCTGGAGTTGTTGGACTAGTAGACTTTAGGGATTAAGAGCTTATTTTTTAATCCATGTTGTGCTTTTTCTCTTTTTGGACTTATAATGGAGATCTTTGCTCCTTGGAGGGTCTTAAGGGATAAAGTTGGAAACTTTATCCATTTAGACCCCAGAATGGACCAGATCTGGGTTTTGGGGATGTAACACCATGTTTGGAATCATTTTCTTATTCGGGGTCATGACCCGAAGATCAGTTATCATAAGGCTTTGCGCCTCTTTAGGAGTGTATAATGTATATTAGATGATCTGAGAGTTCGGTTAGTGTTTTGGAGCCCATGGGTCTAACCATAACGTGATAATTCGGGCCTAATATGAAATTTGGATTTATGTTCTGAAGGTTTTAAGGCAAATGAGAGATGATAGGACTGTAGAGCTTCACATTACCTTTCCGTGGATATAAATCACGTTGAAATCAGACTTGGAACGAAGAAGTTATGATTGTTTGATGTTACAAGGGTTTAGGGTTAAGCTAAGTACGTTGGGCATATAGGGAGTACGTTGAGCGTACGAGGCTCAGATGATCGCGATGCACCACCCACGTACGCTGGGTGTACGCCAAACAGACCAAAACCAAAGTTTTAGGTCTTGGACCCTATTTAAGCAGCTTAAGTACCTCCTAGACTCTCTTATGACCAACCTCCACATCTGCAAACCCTAAGAACGAAACCCTAATTTCCCTTTGATTGTTTTGAGCTTAGAAGTGAACATTGAGTTTGTTTTTGGTGATTTTGAAGGAAGAAGAAGTCTTGGAAGTTGTATTGGTGTGGCTAGAGCTTGTGGATCCAGAATAATCATCAACTTCGAAAGCTTTTTGAGTTATAAATCTCTTAAGCTGATGGTTCCTTTTGATACATCTAGTTAGGGCTTTTTTGTGCTTTTTATGGTCCTTAAGTGATGCCTGAGAGTATGAGCTACCCCAGAAGATAAGGATGATAGATCTTATCATCTTTGAGGTCCCTTGTTCATAAAAATGCAATCTTGATGAGTTATATTGGACCATGCATGTGTTAGGGTTCTTATTATGGATTTTATTGAGTATTGGGTCCCATTAAGACATGCAAAGGAGTAATGTTGACAACTTTACGTGTTAAGACATCGTTTAGGATCAGATCTAAGAATTAGACATAATCGCTTAACTGATTAAGCACTTAATGGTGATATGGGTTGGCTGTGGAGTACGTTGGGCATACCCAGCTCATACGCCATGCGTACTAGCCAAAGATGGCGTACGTTGGTCGTAAGTCTGAGTACGTCGGGTGTACTCAACGACCATTTAGTTTTGTTGACTTTTGAGTTTTTTTTGGACTATTTGGGTTTTGGGCCTTGTTGGGCCAATAGTCTTTCTAACTTTGGGCCATTGATAGACCTTAGGCCTTATTGGATTTAAGCCAATAACGGGCTTTGGGCATCATTTATGAATTTAGGTTATATTGGGCTCTTGGGTATCATTGGGCGGGGCTCGATTAAGGTTTATGACCTGATTATTAATTACGATATTATTTGATGATAGTTAGTGCGGAGGTTTCCCAGATCAGTAGTCCGAGCATTTATCTGGTTGTTTCAGTAGTTTGAGGTGAGTCTCCTCACTATGCTTGGCGGGTCGAAGGCACCAATGCCAACCCAGGATTTATTATGATTAGGATGCTAGTTGTCTGTATGTTGAATCATGAAAAGTGACCTTCTTGAACTTCACCTACCGCAGTCCCTTCTTCCACTACTCTCTCCAATCTTTCTCAAAGAAGAAAGAAATTAGTCTAAGTCCATCAAGGGCCCCGCAACGTCTCCAAGAAACAAAGAACCCCAAAGAAAGATGCTCCCAAACCATCCAAACCCTCTAAGAAACGCAAAATCACCCCAACCGCACCCTCAAATGATAGTGATTCTAATGAGGATGCACAACCCATAGCTATTCTCAAGAAGAAGAAAACCAATCCCATTGGCCAAATACGTGACCGGACTGATACCTCAGCCTCTCAAAAGGCTCCGGTAGTCCGTGGGGTGGCCGTAGACCCATTCAACACCACCATCGAATTCCACTCAGACTTAGAAAGTGAGTCTGTTTCACCGCATCGTGGAGACTCACCCCCAGTTCACTCCCAAGAGTATGACACTGGTTCTCGGCCTATGGTCTCCAGGGCTTCCCGACTGCATTTCTTTTCTCCTAAGGAGTTGAACTCCATCCTCTTGAATGTAACCCAAATACTTCAAACACCTTCCCAACCGCAGGGCACTTCTTCCGCCCTTGCCAGAACTGAGCCGAGGCCAGACTTGACTACGGGTCAAGGAGACCGAGGAAGCTCAGGAAATCCTACTTTGCTTACATCAGTAACAGGTGGTTTAGGCACGGTGAGCACTAATGTGCAAGGATCCGTGAACCCGGAGGACACTTCGGTGCGATACCAAGGAATTGACGACATAAACCTAAATGATTCATGGAACAAGTATCAACCTTCCAATGAAGCAGAAGCCAAGAAATATGCCGCTTTCCGTAGGGCATTCCAAGCAAGAAAGGCACGACAGACAAAACAGCTTCAGCAGAAACAACAAGAAATTCAGTCCGTAGCGAAGTATTGGGCAGATGCAATAAATAATGCCAATACCGTAGCTACTTTTTGCAAGGTTCAAGCTCTGATGGACAACATGGCTGATACTATCCGCAAAGGTCAAGAAGCAACTGCTGATCAAACTCCTTCAAAGCCCCCTCCATCTCTAACTGCCAAAGACTCTCAAGATGCAGGCACCGAAATCGAAGTCAGCTCTGCTCCCACCTTAGGTTTTGATGATGTTGATCTTTAGGAGGTTAATCAGCCTAGTCCTTTGGATGATGACCTCATGATGTTTGATGAAGAGGAATCGAGTGGTTCTCAACTGTCACACCCCAAAACCGGAACGGAGGAAACGTTCGGGGGTGGAGGACGTCATGTTCAGTAACACAAAAATGCAAAGTAGTAAACAAGCAACAACATCATCCATTGCATTAATAATATAATTTCATACAAGTGTGTTCTGTCAAGTTATATAGACACCAAAAATATAAATCAAAATAAAAGATGAGTCTTGAACGAGCTCCATCTTCTCAAAACCTGGCACCGGTACATGTCTACTGGTGACCTGATAATACAAGTTATTTTGAAAGAGTTTATCAGCTTTAAAGCTGGTGAGATCATAAGTATATTAGTGTCTGTGTTTGTATGAAAGTGTTTGCAAGTATGAAATGTATAAGTTTGTAAAAGTTTGTAAATTGTTTGAACTCTCCTAGAAAACCCTATGTTTTCTACTAAAAGTAGCCTTCTACCAAGGCATCAAGTGTCTGTGTGTGTGTCTCTTGTAAGAGTATGTATTTTCCCAAATCTGACTATCATTAACCAAAAATATAGTTTTTTTACATTACTGATCATTGTGTGAAGATCACAAAGTGAATGCAATGGGAAAATGAAATAGT
This sequence comes from Lactuca virosa, assembly GCF_052849685.1. Classification (NCBI taxonomy): domain Eukaryota; kingdom Viridiplantae; phylum Streptophyta; class Magnoliopsida; order Asterales; family Asteraceae; genus Lactuca; species Lactuca virosa. The sequence continues at coordinate 187,954,541 of NC_136428.1, read as the reverse complement.
ATTGTAGTGTTGTATTAAGTAACTACTGCTGTACTAAACTACCTTAAACCAATTGTTATTTAAAGTACCATGTGATCGGCCTGTACCATACTACCGACTATAAACACGACGATGTAAGACGTCAGAAGAAATGACGTTTGGCACCCGTAGACTTGCAAGTACCACTGAAGCAAGCGGCAAGGTGTAGGATAGTCAATCAAGTATAGATCTATACACAAACTCAACGCTCTCCATTTAAGGAGATTATGGATACAAAACGAGCCATGACAGGTGATGCCATGCCCCGTTACGTGGCTCACATAACTGTAGTAATGTTCTAGTATATGTATGTGCTAGCTGTATTGTGTGTTCTCTCTCTGTCTAGCATGTATGTATGTTCTAGTATATGTATGTGCTAGCAGTATTGTGTGTTCTCTCTCTGTCTAGCATGTATGTATGTTCTCTCTGTTCTAGTAATAGTATTAGTATCTTCCTAAACTATACCTATTATAGCTTACTAGTAATGTTGTTTGAATGTATGAACATGTTTGTATACCTTTGCAACCCAAAGGTATTGAACTGAATGAAAGAAGGAACTTTTATATCTATATACATATACATAATATATAACTAGGATTCAAACGACCTTCGGACAAATAACCTGAATACCCTAAGTCCACAACCAAACAAGGAACAGGAAGTAAGGTGAGCTATCAATCCTAAGTCCTTTCAATCCTACTTATATAACTATATTTATATAGATACACATTTAACAAAATTTAAGTTTAAAAGAGTTTAATAAAAGTATTTGACATGTAAAAGAGTTTGTAAAATAGTTTGAAGTAATTTGTTTGAAAACACAGTTTGAAAAGTAAGAGATCCACTGGTTTGGTAGTTATTAATCACATGTGATTGATATAATAACTATAATAGTTGAACTTGTATTCCCCCCCCCCCCATAAAAGCATTTAAAATCATTTAAAAGGTTGATTAAGTGGTATGAACTCATCTGTAGTGAGTGGTTTGGATGAACGGATGGTATAGGATGCCAAGTGTCAAGTGAAGACTTGAACACACACAAGGATCCTAGTTAACATATAATAACACATATATGTATCCAATTAGTCATTTAACAACTAATTAAACAAGTTAAGACACCCTATGACATGTAAAACACTTGATTCAAGTGCTATAAGTACTAAGGATTGCATCTAAGGGTTGTAGGGCCCTACATTTGAGTTTAGGGTCCAAGGGTAAACTCTTTTGGAGTTTACGGTTTTGGGACCAACTCCTTTGGAGTTTACGTCGTAAACCCATGAGTTTACGGCCTTAAACTCGTGGTACTTCTACCATTTTGTGTTTTGAAGCTTTATAAGTCATAAAGAAGCATCCCACTTCAAGTCTAAGCCTTAGGAAAGTGATTGTGGCATCATTTCACTCCTTTGTGGAGTTTACGGCCCATGGACCATTTCTCCATGAGTTTACGGCTGTAAACTCATAGGGTTCATGGTCTTTTTGATGTTTAAAGTCCTAAGCACATCAAGGATATGATCTAGACTAGTATCCAAGGCTTGGTAAGGGACTAGGGCACACAATGGCCCATTCATTAGGGTTTACGGTCCAAGAACATGTTGGACCGTAAACACCTTTCATCTTGTGTTTCTTTGTGTTTTTAGCCTTATAACAAGCCAAGCTAAGAGTACTTACTATGTAGAAGCTTGAAAGGGTGTTAAAAGTCCAAGAACACTAGTGTGTGTTCTTGGTGTTCTTGGTGAAACTAAGAACACTTGAAGATCTACACAAATGGAATGATTTCACAGATGGAATCATGTAAGATCACTAGATTAAGTAAGATATCAACTTATTAGGGCAAGAAACACTTACCAAGTTGAAGATCAAGAAGGAAAATCGGATGATACTTGAGAGGATTTGAGTTCTAGTTCTTGAAAGTGAGAAAAAGTGATAAAAATGGTTAAGTGCCATATTTATACCCCTTGGGGTTTACGGCCGTAAACACCATGTTTAGGCCGTAAACTCCAAACTCTTGGAGTTTTGGGACTTCATTGTTGCACAATAAACGCTAGGGCATCCTCTCTCCAGTTATCTCTTGAAGTACTAACTTTAAAACACTCAAACTGATTCCAACAAGATTGAAAGTTTGCAGAAACAGTTCCGACTTCTATTGAAGTGAATGGTTGTACATAATAGAAATTTCGGGTTGTCACATCATCCCCCCGTTAGAAGGAATTTCGTCCCGAAATTAGAGTTTAAGCAAATAAGTAGTTACAAATAACTAAGTAAAAAGATGAGGATATTTTAGTTTCATCTGATCCTCTCCCTCCCAAGTGAATTCAGGTCCTCGCTTGGCGTTCCAGCGAACCTTCACTATCGGGATACGGCTTTGTTTTGTTTGCTTGACCTCCCGGTCCATGATCTCTACAGGTTCTTCCACGAAGTTGAGGCTCTCGTTGATCTCGATCTCGTCGAGTGGGATTACAAGAGTCTCGTCGGACAGACACTTTTTCAAGTTCGAGACGTGGAAAGTAGAATGTACGTTACTGAGTTCACGAGGCAAGTTAAGTTTGTAAGCTACAGGGCCGATTCTGGCAAGAATCTCGAAAGGCCCTATGTATCTTGGATTTAGCTTTCCACGCTTTCCAAAACGTATTAAGCCATTCCAGGGTGAGACCTTCAATAGAACACGGTCGCCCAACTGGAATTCCAACGGTTTCCTTCGTTTATCAGCCTAGCTTTTCTGTCGGTCTCTAGAGGCTTTCAATCGTTCACGAATCTGAACGATCTTCTCTGTCCTTTCCCGAATGATCTCCGGACCTGTGAGAGTGCTCTCAGGAACTCGTCCCTTAGCCAACTGGGTATCACCCACCTCAGCCCAGCACAGAGGGGATCTGCACTTTCGGCCATAGAGGGCCTCGAACGGAGCAGCCTTTATGCTCGTGTGATAACTGTTGTTGTAGGGAAATTCGACAAGGGGTAAATGAGTATCCCAGGCTTTCCCAAAGTCGATCATACAGGCTCGCAACATATCTTCCAAGGTTTGGATAGTCCTCTCACTTTATCCGTCGGTCTGTGGATGGTAGGCTGTACTCATGTCCAGCCTAGTTCCTAGGGAACTTTGTAGCGACTGCCAGAACCTCGAAGTGAATCTACTATCTCTGTCCGAGATAATGGATATGGGAACACCGTGCAGTCGTACAATCTCCTGAATGTAAGTTCTTGTAAGCTTCTCCCATCTTGTCTGTTTCTTTGATAGGCAGGAAGTGTGCGGACTTGGTCAATCTGTCGACGATGAGCCATATGGTATCAAGTCCACCCGTTGTCTTGGGCAACTTGGTTATGAAGTCCATAGTGATCCGCTCCCACTTCCATTCCGGTATCTCTGGCTGTTGTAGCAGACTTGAGGGTTTCTGGTATTCGACCTTGACCTTAGCTCAAGTAAGGCATTTACTCACGAAGGTAGCAATCTCTGCTTTCATGTTAGGCCACCAGTATAGCTTTTTAAGATCCAGATACATCTTATCTGAACCTGGGTGGACGGAATAACGAGTGTTGTGCGCCTCGTTCATGACCAAGTCTCTGAAACCACCGTGCTTCGGTGTCCATATCCGATCCATGAGATATAAGGCTCCGCCACCCTTGACTTCCAAGTTCTTATCCATCCCTCTCATGGATTCACTCGCCACATTTTCAGGTTTCAAAGAATCGAGCTGAGCATCCTTAATTTGTGTGGACAAGTGTGAATGGACAGTCATAGTCAATGATTTGACTCTACGACCAGAATATTCTTTTCGACTTAGGGCGTCAGCTACTACGTTGGCTTTACCCGGATGATAACGAATTTCGCATTCGTAATCACTGAGTAGCTCGACCCACCGTCGTTATCTCATGTTGAGCTCCTTCTGGTCGAATATATGTTCTAGGCTTTTGTGGTCTGTAAAAATAGTGCTTTTTGTACCATACAGGTAGTGTCTCCAGATCTTCAGAGCAAACACAACTACTCCTAGCTCAAGATCGTGGGTAGTGTAGTTGACCTCATGTGTCTTAAGCTGTCTCGAGGCGTAGGCGATGACCTTACCTCGCTGCATCAGAACACATCCGAGCCCTTGATTTGACGCATCACAATAGACAACGAAGTCTTCTATCCCTTCAGGGAGGGATAGTATTGATGCGGTGCACAAGGCTTGCTTGAGCGTTTGGAACGCTCTCTCCTGCTTCTCTTCCCAGTCAAAGGCCACGCCTTTCTGGGTCAGTGTTGTAAGAGGGTTTCGCGATGCGGGAGAAGTTCTGAATGAACCTACGATAGTAGCCAGCGAGGCCTAGAAATTGACGAATTTATGTAGGCGTCTTCGGTGCTGACCAGCTCTCAATGGCTTTGATTTTGGAAGGGTCCACGTGTATTCCCTCTTCGCTAACCACGTGCCCTAAGAATTCGACTCTTCGGATCCAAAATTCGCATTTCGAGAACTTCGCATAGAGCGTCTCCGAACGCAGTGTTTCTAAGACCTGTCGCAGATGTCGACTATGCTCCTCCTTACTACAAGAGTAGATAATTATGTCATCGATGAAGACGATGACGAACTGATCCAAGTAAGGACGACACACCCTATTCATTAAATCCATGAATACTGCGGGCGCGTTTGTTAATCCGAACGGCATAACCACGAATTCGTAGTGCCCATAACGAGTTCGGAAGGCTTTCTTCGGGACATCCTCCCCTAGCACTCGTAGTTGGTGATATCCGGATCTTAAGTCGATTTTTGAAAAGAAGTTCGCCCCTTGAAGTTGGTCAAATAAATCGTCAATACGAGGCAAAGGATAACGATTTTTTACGGTCAATTTGTTGAGCTCCCTGTAGTCGATGCATATACGAAACGATCTGTCTTTCTTCTTGACGAACAAGACTGAAGCTCCCCAGGGTGAGAAGCTTGGTCTTATAAAGCCCTTGTTGAGCAGTTCGTTAAGTTGACCGGACAGTTCTTGCATCTCTGCTGGTGGTAGACGATAGGGCGATTTGGCTACGGGGGTAGCCCCTGGAACTAAGTCGATTCTGAACTCAACTTGACGTTGCGGAGGTAATCCTGGGAGTTCTTCTGGAAAGATGTTGGGAAAGTCACATACTACTGGAATGTTCTTAATGTCTTTTGTTTCTTGGCTCACATCGACCACATGAGCAAGGAATACGCGACATTCCTTTCCCAAGAATTTCTGAGCTTGAATGCTCGAGATGATATGAAGATTCATGCCTGGTTTGTCGCCATAAACTACCAGAGTTTCGCCAGACTGCAGATTAAGGCGTACAGAACCAAATTGATGTGTTCAGTTTAGTTCTATGTCAAACAAATCGGAAATCGGGAAACAAATTGCTAGACAATAAGTACGACTTTGTTCCATGTATTTGTCCGGCTGATATCTAGAACAGAGGATTATATGATCACTTATCTTAAATGGCGCATCATCATCTCAGTTCCGCAAGAATTTGAAAGAGCTACGATTGCTGGTCGGTTCCTGAAGTCATACCTATAACTATAGTTATTAGACTTATCCAAGTGGGAGACTGTTGGATAAGGTGTCTAAGTCCATAACTATATTTAGTATATACTTGACCCGGCTTGGCATGGTCCATTGGGGTTGCATCTTCATCTCAACTGTTGGATAGACAAAATGAGAAAAAGGACACTTACGATTTGTTAATATATTATAAGTTTTAATATATTAATATGAAATCATATTATTTAATTAGTATTGATCAAGAATTAATTTGGAATTAATTTTGTGATAAAAAAGAGACTAACTAAATATATGGGGATTGATTTGTAAATCATTCATTCTTATATAGTGGGCTTATGGTTCATGATTCACTAGATTAGGCTAGGACCCATTGGGTGCTCCATGGAGGTTATAACCCATGGATCATGGGGGAAATGAAAAGCCATGCACATTAGGGTTTACATGGTGTAACCCTTGATGTGCCACACTATATAAAGAGCTCCATAGCTAGCAAAATCAGACACTAAGTGAAGAACAAGAGGGCTAGCCGATTTTGTGATCAAAGTGTTCATCTATCAAGTTATTCCAAGAGTTGTGGGTGTTGTGTGAAACAATTGAGGCATCACATTCGAGGTGCTAGGCTCACAAAGTTCTTAAGGAATCCAAGCAACAAGAAAGGTAAGTTCTTCTACTAGCTTTTATGTTTCAAGTTCCCCATGCCATGCTAGTTAGGTTAAGAACCTTGGAAAAATCAAATTTGCATGTATCCTAGTAAAACATAGATTTAAGGGTTCTAGGGTTGCATGTACACTTTAGGAGTGTTAGAATGCTCAAAACCCATCAAAGGTTCCCTCTTTAGCACACATCAAAGTTTGGGGTTGCGAGGATTTTGTGAGAAAAGAAATTCATGACAAGCTCGGACCTCGTAGTGAGCGATGTATTTTCATCGGCTACCCACAGAAATCCTTTGGCTATCTCTTCTATAGAACAAGTGATAATGTTGTATTCGTTGCGAGGAGAGGAGTCTTTTGCGAGTGAGAGCTCATATGCCAGATGGATAGTGGGAGGCAAATTGACCTTGAAGAGATTCAAGAGTTAAGTGATGAAGGAACCTCAAAGCAATAGCGCTCAACCTGAGGAGGAAACTCTAATTGAACCGATTGACGAGTCCTTACCTCTGATACATTCCGGTAGAGTTAGACAAACACCTGTGTTTTATGGTTTCCATATTACTTCTAAGGGTGATATATTTATCAGTGATAGTACACTGGTAAATTTGGATGAACCTAACAACTACAAGGAAGCCATGGCAGGCCCCAAGTCCGCTAAATGGAAAGAGGCAATGGACATCGAGATTCAGTCCATATATGACAATCAAGTTTGGAACTTGGTTGACAATGTACCAGGTCGTAAGATAGTCGGGTCCAAATAGATCTTCAAGAAGAAGACCGACATGGATGGGAAAGTACACACTTATAAGGCGCGATCGGTTGCGAAGGGCTTTACTCAAACTCCTGGAGTTGACTATGATGAGACCTTCTCACCAGTGGTTAAGATTAAATCTAAAAGGGTTATGCTAGCCATAGCTGCATTTCGTGATTATGAAATATTGCAAATGGATGTCAAAACTGCGTTCCTTAATGGGAAGTTGGTTGAGGATGTTTACGTGAATCAGCCAGAGGGTTTTGTCGATGCAAAGTATCCTAATAGACTGTGTAAGCTTGTTTCAATCCATATATGGATTGAAACAAGCATCTCACAGATGGAATCTTTGTTTCGATGAGAAAGTCAAAGAGTTTGGCTTTTCGAGAAGTGAGGATGAGTCCTGTGTGTATGTCAAATCTAGTGTGAGTATAGTTAGCTTTCTTGTGTTGTATGTGGATGACATACCGCTCATAGGAAATGATATCTCAGCCTTGTAGGAGGTTAAGTCCTGGATTTGGAAGTGTTTCGCTATGAAGGACCTCGGAGAAGCTACTTACATTCTAGGGATAAGGATATTGAGAAACAGGATTAAAAGACTAATAGGACTTAGTCAAAGTACCTATTTGGACAAGGTGTTGAAACGTTTCAACATGCAGGATTCCAAGAGAGGAGAATTACCTATCCAAAGCAATGCCAGACTGAGTAAGAGTCGGAGTCCGAGTAGTGATGCTGAAATAGTAGAAATGAGTCGAGTACCATATGCTTCTGCTGTTGGCTCGATTATGTATGGTATGACATGTAATCGCCCTGATGTAGCCTTTGCATTGATCATGGTTAGCAGATATCAAGGGAATAATGGTAAAACTCAATGGACTGCGGTAAAGAACATTCTTAAGTACTTGTGAAGGACTAAGGACAGGGTCCTTACCCTTGGTGGGAGCGATGAATTAAGAGTGGTAGGGTATAGTGATGCCAGCTTTCAGACCGACAGAGACAATTTCCGCTCTCAGTCGGGCTGGATATTTACCCTAAATGGAGGAGCAATAACTTGGAAAAGTTCCAAACCGGAGACTGTGGCTGATTCAACGTGTGAATCAGAGTATATAGCAGCGAGTGAAGCATCGAAGGAGGTGATATACCTGAAGAACTTCATCGGATACCTTGGAGTTGTACCAACTATAAAGGAGCCCATGGAGATTTTCTGTGATAGAGATAGTGCAGTTGCCTTATCCAAGGAACCAAGAGGTCATAGCAGACCAAGACACATCAACAGAAAATATCACTTCATAAGACATCAAGTAGAAGAGCGACTCCTCGTGGTTAAGAGGGTAGCATCAGAAGAGAATCCATCAGATCCCCTTACAAAGGGACTGAGTAGGGTTAAGCACTTGCAGCACGCTAGTAATGTCGGGCTGAAGGACGGTATTAGTTTTAGTAATTAGATAGAATTTTAGAAACTTGTAATAATCAAAATGTAATTAACATTTGATGATTGAATAAAAGGTGTTTTTATTTATAAGTAGTGTTACTGTCTTGTGTCAATTATTTACTATTGCTTCATTTTACATGTTTTGAATTCCATAATAATAAGATTATTCAAACTATCCACAGTCGATCATACTTTGTAGGTAGGTCATGAAAAAAGACTGTCATGAATGGGTTTTTGTATGACTGTCTGAGGTGTTAGACATAGCAAAAGATTTCTACAAACATTCATGAGTGCTCTTGAAATAAGATTTGAGTATTGGACTAAACCCACGCTCACATATCACTTCATGGAATTTATCACGGGTGATTGTGAGATGATAATATTGTATAATCTTCAAACCAATATATATGAGTTGGCGATTATTTGTTGATTGTACATTAATAGTGCGAAACCGCATCAGTAACTCGATGTTATAAAATGTGCTATTATGTGTGATTCAATGAATAGTTAGTACAAGCATATAAGTCAAAGTTTATCTGTTCCTTTTATCCTATGAGGATTAAAAACGATATCTTGGGCCCCTTGATGATTTTGTTTTGACTTATGTGTCAGGCCCGGTCAGAACTAAATTGATGTGTTCAATTATGTTCTATGTCAGGAAAATCAGAAATCGGAAAACAAAATTTTGGACAATGAGTATGACTTTAATTCCATGTCTTTGTCCACACGATATCTTGTAGAACAGAGGATTATATGATCATTTATCTAATGGACGCATCAGAGTTCAACAGCAGATTTTTGAGAGCTACGATTGCTAAACGGATTTTAAGTTACATTGGTGATTACATTTATTAGACTTATCCAAGTGGGAGACTGTTGGAAAAGGTGTCTAAGCCCATAACTATAATTGGTATGTACTTGACCCGATAGTGGCATGGTTCATTTGGGTTGCATTCATCAAAGAAATATGTTAGGAAGGATATTTGAGTAAGAGGTTATTTATGATTTATTAATATATTATAAGTATAATATATTAATTAGTATTGATCAAGAATTAATTTAAGGATTAATTTAGTGATGAAAAGATACTAATTAAAATGATACATATGAGTTGGGCTAAAGATCCATGGCTTGATTTGTGATGGGCTTAGGGTTACATATGACCCTTGATATTCTATATATATATATATATATATATATATATATATATATATATATATATATATATATATATATATATATATATATATATATGTATATATATGTATATATATATATATATATATATATATATATATATATATATATGTGTGTGTGTGTCTGTGTGTGTGTGTGTATCTCTAAGTCTAAAATCACCACCACTTGTGTTATAAGAGTGAGAACCGATTTTAGAGTCTCCATAACCTCTCCATATCCATCCTAATTGTTCTTGGTGTTTTGTAATTCCATTTGAGGCATCACACTTGGGGTGCTAAGCTTTCCTGAGGCAAAGTTATTCACGCTACTACACAAGGTAATATTCTAACTAGTTTTTATGATTCAAATATCACCTTGCATGCTAGATTAAGTTTCATGCTTTGGAAAATGTTTATTGCATGAATAATTAGAGAAAACTTAGATCCAAAGCATTAGGGTTGTATGTGCACCATAGGAATGTTAGAGTACATAAAACCCAACAGTGTGCAGGGCCGAGGGATCCGGCTCCTACAAGTGCGGCAAGACTGAGCACTTTAGCAAGGATTGTACAGCCCCTACCCCTATTATTTAGACATCAGACCTGATTTGCTTTCATTGCAATCAGAGGGGCCATAAAAAGGCCAGCGTCCGTAGACTGACATCAGTAGCGTCAGTGGCAGCGCCAGCTCCAAAGACCCTGCAGATCACGGATAGCCGACAGGGCAAGACGAATACTCTAGTGGTGAGGAGCCGAGCCTTCCAGCTGACCGCCGAGGAGGCACGTGCCACACCAAATGTGGTGACGAGTATTTTTCTGCTCCCTACCTTTGTTTATATGTCAGTTTTGACATTTATGTTTCATGTATTCTGTTAGGATCGTTCCATGTGAACAGTATCCCAGTTCAAGTGCTATTTGACTCGGGGGCAACCTGATCATTTGTATCTCTTGTGCTTAGCAAGAGGTTTGCTGAGTCTTCAGGCATGTCGGATTGTCCTTTAGAGGTAGAGATTGCTGACGACCGATCTGTCCGGGCTTCGGAGGTCTACAGAGATTGTGTCTTGAGGATGTATGACGAGCGTTACCTCGTGGACTTGGTTCCCATTCTGTTGCATGGGAACAAGGTCATCATCGACATGGATTGGTTGAGCCCTAATGTGGTGGTGATCGACTGTGTGCAACAGTTGGTACGTGTCAGGACCCCGTGTGGGGGGGGGAGTTGGTGATTCAAGGCGAGAGGCCGCAGCGTGGACCAGCTTTGTGTTCAGCAGCGAGGGCTAGGTGCTACCTTCAGCAGGGTTGCGCATGTTATGTCGCCTACGTCATGGATACCCGGGAGGCGGGTAAGGCGACCGTGAGTGATGTGCCATTTTTGAGGGAGTAACCGGATGTGTTTCCGGAGGAGTTACCTGGGATACCTCTAGAGAGGCAGGTGGTGTTCATGATTGAGCTGGTTCCAGGTGCGGCTCCGATAGCCAAGGAACCATACCGGTTGGCGTCTCCCGAGATGCAAGAGTTGTCTACACAACTGCAGGAGCTGTTAGACAAGGGATTTATTAGGCTGAGCATTTCTCCTTCTGGAGCCCTGAACCTGTTTGTGAAGAAGAGGGACAGGTCACATCGGATGTGTATAGATTACCGGGATCTGAACAAGGTAACGGTGAAGAACTGTTACGCACTCCCGAGGATTTTTGATTTCTTCGATCAACTTCAGGGGGCATCTTGGTTTTCCAAGATAGATTTGCATTCAGGCTATCACCAGATGCGAGTCAGAGAGGAGGATGTACAAAATACTGCTTTACGGATACGCTATGGCCACTATGAGTTCGTGGTAATGCCCTTTGGGCTCACCAATGCCCCTGCCGCATTCAAGGACCTCATGAACCGCGTATCCAGACCGATGCTGGATCGGTCTGTGATAGTCTGTATTTATGAAATCTTGGTTTACTCCAAGACGCAGGAGCAGCACGAGGAGCACTTGCGAGAGGTTTTGGATACTATGAGGAGGGAAAGCTTGTACGCCAAGTTCTCTAAGTGCGAGTTCTGGTTACGCGAGGTGCAGTTTCTGGGGCACCTTGTTGTATTCTGATCGACAAGACCAAAGTGGAGGCCGTGATGAGATGGGAGGTTCTGAAGTATCCATATGAGATTTGGAGTTTCCTCGGTTTAGCAAGTCGTGATGAGATGGGAGGTTCTGAAGACCCCTGGCCCGGTTGACGAAGAAGACCGTTGTATTTTGTTGGGGGGTAGAGCAGCAGGTAGCGTTCGAGACTTTGAGGCAGAGGTTGTGTGAGGCGTCGATCTTATCCCTGCCAGAGGGCGTGGAGGATTTTGTAGTGTACTGTGATGCGTCCATCTCAGGTTTGGGTGCAGTATTGATGCATAGAGGGCACGTCATCGCCTACACCTCAAGGCAGTTGAAGTCTCACGAGACAAACTACCCGACGCACGACCTAGAGTTGGGGGCAGTTGTTTTCGCCCTCCATATTTGGTGACACTACCTCTATGGGGTCCGTTGTACCATTTACACGTACCACAAGAGCCTGAGGTATCTGATGGACCAGCCAAATTTAAACATGAGACAACGGCGATGGTTGGACGTGGTCAAGGATTATGACTGTGAGATCCTTTACCACCCGGGGAAGGCCAATGTTATGGCTGATGCACTTAGCCGCAAGGCATTCGCAGCCCCGATCAGATACATCTGTCTGAGGATGATAGTAGTGACTCCGCTTTTGGAGCAGATCCGGGAGGCCTAGCAGGAGGCTATGAAGGAGGAACACCGGAAGAGTGAGCGTATCGTGGGCCAGATTTCCTCCTTCGACTATGATAGTCGCGAGCTGTTGACACTTCACCGCAGAGTGTGGGTTATGTACGCAGGCGATGTGCGCCAGATCCTGATGGAGGAGGCACACAAGTCCTGATTTTCCATCCATCCCGGGACGACGAAGATGTATAGAGATAGTCGCCCTGATTACTGGTGGCCCTGCATGAAGCGGGATGTAGCCTGGTACGTTGAGAGGTGCTTGACCTGAAGGAAGGTCAAGGCCGAGCACCGGAGACCTCAAGGCAAGACGCGTCCATTGGATTCCCTGTGTGGAAATGGGAGGATATTACTATGGATTTCATCACGAAGCTTCCCAGGACCGCACGGGGAGTGGATTTGATTTGGGTCATCATGGATCAGTTGACCAAGAGTGCCCATTTCATCCGGATCCACGAGAGCATTTCGGCCAAGAAGCTGGCTAACATCTACATCAGAAAGGTAGTAGCTCGTCACAGAGTGCCAGTTTCCGTGATTTCTGACCGAGATGTATGGTTCACTTCCAAATTTTGTAAGAGATTTCATGACGAGTTGGGCACTCGTCTTCACTTTAGCACGAGTTTTCACCCACGGACGGATGGTCAGAGTGAGCGGACCATCCAGACCTTGGAGGACATACTGTGGGCGTGCGTATTAGACTTTGGTGGTAGCTGGGATACCTACCTTCCCTTGGCAGAGTTTTCCTACAATAAAAGCTATCACGCGAGCATCGACCGCCCTCCCTTTGAAATGCTTTATGAGAGGAAGTGCGGAACCCTGATATGCTGGGGCGAAGTAGGACAGAGAAGATCGATCAGGTCCGGAGTAGACTCCAGACAGCCCAGAGTCGGCAGAAGAGCTACGCTGACAGACGACGATCAGACCTGGAGTTTCAGGTGGAGACATGGATCTCCTGAAGGTGTCACCTTGAAAAGGTGTCATCCAGTTCAGGAAGCGGGGCAAGTTGGGCCCCAGATACATCAGACCATTCATGGTATTGGCCCGGGTGGGACGGGTTGCATATCGGCTGGATCTACCAGCCGAGCTTAGTTAGATCTACATCACCTTTCATGTCTCCCAGCTACGGAAGTGTTTGGTAGATGACTCAGTAGCGGGGCCTCTAGAGGATATTCAAGTGGATGACAACCTGAACTACATCGAGTGACCGGTAGCCATCCTCGATAGGAAGACGAAGGATCTGAGGAACAAGAGGGTTGAGCTAGTGAAGGTGCAATGGCAGCACCGCAAGGGCTCGGAATGGACTTTGGAGCCGGAGAACGAGATGAGGGTGCACTACCCAGAGCTATTTCTAGACCCAACAGACTTTGAGGATGAAATCTAAACTAAGTGGGGTAAGATTTGTAACGCCCGGTTCCTGGTATGTATTTTAAATCAATTTATTCATTTTTGAATAGGAACTAGACGAGTTGGAGGCCCCAAACACGTCGAGTTGGAACGAAAATTCGACGCTGAACTTAAAGTCTACTCGACGAGTTGAAGGACTCAACTCGACGAGTAGGACTGCCAGAGTAAAACCCTAATTTTCAGGGTTTTGTACCCTATATAAAGGACTTAATCCTTTCCCTCAGCCTTCCATCAGCCTCCCTGAAACCCTAAATCCCATTGAGAGCTCTTTGGTGAGAAACTTAAAGTTTTGAGTGAATTTGTGTGTTTTTTTGTGCTTGCTGAAGGAGTTGGAAGAACTAGAAGTCATCAAGCTTGAAGAGGAGCAATAGATCTGGGATTTTGTCCATCTTTGGCAGCATTTTGAGGTAAAAAGTCCTCACCTTGATGATTCATAGCCTAGATCTCTTTAGTCTTGATTTATGGGTCTTTTGGACCCCATTGTGGGAATCATGATACCCTTCATAGATTTTATGCTATGAATTCCCATTTCCAGTGTTATTTAGCCCTTAGAATCATAAGAAGGGTCGTAGACAAGTCCTTGTCCAAGAAAAGGCCATGCCCATGAAAGTAGATTGCTATATCTCGAGTTTGGATCTATTTGTGGCATGCAAAGCCATCAAGTTGTCAACTTTACAGAAATGGATTATGGAAACAATATGGATCTGTATTATGGAACCTTAGATCTGAGAAAATGACTGTATAGACTAGAAATGCAAGGGACTCGACGAGTTTGGTCGAACGTTCCCGACTATGTCCATGTAACTCAGCGAGTCCAAAAGGGAACTTGATCAGTTGAGTTAGGAAGTCCCGTTTCTATTAAGAAAGAGGAGCTCATCGAGTTGGAGGAAAACTCAACGAATTGGATCGTGATTTCAGAGATTATGATTTATGGAACTCGACGAGTTGATGGACCAACTCGGCGAGTTGAGGCAACCCAGAATGTTGACTTTGACCAGAGTTGACTCTTAAGGGGGTTATGAGTATGAAAGGGTGATTAAAGGAGATATTTATGTGTAGGAGTTGAGTGGAGTTGATTCCAGAGCCAGGGACAGTTCAGCTACTTCACGACATTTAAGGTGAGTTACCTTCCAATAGAAGTGGGTCGAAGGCACCAATGTCGGCCCACTAGTAGCTGATTATAGTAGAGATGATTGTCTTTGTGATAATTGTATGGTATGCCACTATCTGTTATGCTTTATGTGCCAGTATGCTATGATATTATGTTATAGTGGTAGGAGGGGTAGGTTAGACCCCATAGCCGGTTGAGATAAACCGTAGGGTAGGTCGAGCACCCCAGATATGCCTGACAGGGTAGGTCGAGCACCCATATATGTTGCACATGGGTAGGTCGGGCACCCCATATATGCCTGATAGGGTAGGTCGAGCACCCAGATATGCTTGACATGGGTAGGTCGGGCACCCCAGATATGCCTTACAGGGTTGGTCGAGCACCCATATACGCTTGACATAGGTAGGTCTGGCACCCCAGATATATCTGACAGGGTAGGTCAAGCACCCAGATATGCTTGACATGGGTAGGTCGGGCACCCCAGATATGCCTAACAGGGTAGGCCAGGCACCCAGATATGCCTAGCAGCATGTGTTTATGTGATATGATGGGCACACTCACTAAGCTTTGTGCTTATGATTTTCAGTTTTGGTTTCAGGTCCTTCTTCGAAGGGAAAGGAGCCGGGATGATAGCAGCGCATCACACCCGATTTTCCGCACATGAGATCTATGGGAGATGTACTCTGACATTATTTTTATATGACATGTTTTGAGATATATGATACATGGTTTTGAATTATGATGTAAGATGACATTATCATCAATGAGCTTTATCATTGAACGGTCCAACATCGGTCTACACACCCAATTCATGAGATCCATGAAGGTTGTGGGTGTTGGGTTTTTGGTATACTACAACATCCTATGGTGCACATACAATCTTAAATGCTTTGGATCTATGTTTTCTCTAATTATACATGTAATATTGTTTCCAAAGCATTAAGCCTACAACTAGCATACAAATGACATAAACAACAAAAAAGTGAGATATAGAATTACCTCTTGGTTGTAGCTTGTAGACACTGGCCTTTAAGAACTTAGTTCCTCAAGTGTTGCACCTCAAATGGTTCACAAACACCATGAACAATTGGAAGACTTTTGAGTGAGAATATCCTTGCATACAAATCGCCTCATATGAACTGATAGAACATTAGGGTGGTGATTTTAGCTATGGGGTGCTCTATATATACGTTAGGAATCCAAGAGTCATGGGTAAACCCTAATTCACACAATTAGTTCCCATTAATTTAATTAGTATCTTTTGATCACTAAATTAATTTCAAATTAATTCTTGATCAATACTGATTAAACCATATGATTTCATATTAATATATTAGAATATATTAATAAATCATAAATAACCTTTTCTCAAAAGTCCATCCTATCAAATTGTCCTGGTGAAGGCAACCCAAATGGACCATGCTACTCTCGGGTGAAGTACATACCAATTATAGTTATGGGCTTAAACACCTAATCCAACAGTCTCCCACTTGGATAACTCTAATAACTATTATTGCAACTACGACTCTAAAACCCGACTAGCAATCGTAGCTCTTAAAAGCCATTGTCGAACTCTGAACAAATCAAATGACGTGTCAATTAGATAAGGGATCATATATTCCTCCATTCTGGATATCGTATGAACTGAGAAATGGATTATAATCAGTCTCTCTGTTTATGTGTTGTTTCCCGATTTCTGATTTATGACGAACGACTAATTGATCAAATCAAATCAGTCTAGGCTTCGCCAAGCACTTAGGGTTGTCATCACTAAATCATCGAGGGGCCCACAGATATCGCTTTTATCCCCTTAAGGTAAAAGGAATGGATAAACTTTGAATCATATGCTTTCTCTATTTACTAATCAAATCAAACATAACAATACGTTTTATAACACCAAGTTATCGGTGCGTTTTCATATTATCAATGTGCAACCGACTTGTAAACTGCAACTCACATGTCTTGGTTTCAAGAATAAAAGATATTATCGTCTCATGATCACTCGTGCTAAAATCAATGAAGTGATACAAATGAGCATGGGTTGAATCCAATACTCAAATCTTATTACAGGAGTACTCATGAATACGGCAACAAACTTGTGATATGTCTAAGACCTTAGACAATCCTACAGACCCATTCATGACAGTCTTGCCTCAATACCTACTTCCAAAGTATGATCGACTGTGGATGGTTTGAATAACCTAGTTATTTTGGAAGTCAAAACATTCAAAGTGAAACACAAGAAGAATACTAATCCTATATGGCCCCAAAACTTTTGAGAGTAAATAAAACACCTTTAGCTAATCACCATATTGATTACTCATTATTCATTGTATAATGTTTCGATTTATCAACTTAATTCTTGAATTAAAACAATAGTTATCCCATGCTCCAAGCATGCATACTATGTTTGCCTGTGGTCCTTTCTTTGTGAAATAGATCAATTGACAACATTTTAATGATGCTCATTTCACAATTCCAAATCCTTATGACGAATACCAAATTCTTGGCATTTACTGAAATCTGTTAGATTCTAAACTTATATGTAATGATCCTCTTGTAATGACTATGCACAAAAGCAAAGAGACTTAGCAACAGACATTACAAAGGACAAAACTATAAATTTGGTCATTGTGGTTTGCAAAAATCTTTGGATGGGGTCCAAAAAGTTTCCAGCTTGCACAGAAGGTCCAAAATCAAGGTTTTTCTGGGTTTTTAGTCCAAAAAAACATGAAAAGACGGTTATACCCTTATTTATTTACTTTTACATTTTTTTTACATTTTATTAACATTTCAATAATAATAATAATAATAAAATGGGTAAAAGTCTATCTCTCTTACGTCTCTTTCTCCCTCCCTCCCTCCACTGATACCTCTCTTTCTCTCTCTCTCGCTCTCTCTCTCTCTATCTCTCTCTCTCTCTCTCTCAGTTTATTTTCATCAGAGAACTTTGCATTCTCTCTGTACCTTCAAAAATCATCTCCTCAAGAACACACACTCATAAAACTCTACAAACACAAAGAAAATTAAACACACACACATAGTAAAAAAATCCATTTTTGCTAAACCTTATACATGATTTCTCCAGCTCCGATGATTAAAGACCCATCGACGAATTCCCCTTCTCCGTTCTTTGTGCCACTGAGTTGTGCTTCTCTGACTATTACTAGAGTTTCATCTCTGGATTCAAGACCCACTGACGAGTTCTCTAACTCTGGCAATAGCTCTAGACATGTATCGGTGGTGGAAGCTCCGACATGTAGCAGTGATGGGATCGCAAACAGAAGGATGAAAACATGGAACAATAGTGGAATCACTATTAAACCCTCTTTTCAATGATGTATGCTTCAAAATTACGATACACTTGACTCAATCCAAACCTCAATTTGTATGCAAACCGTCTTATTGCAGTGAAATTATGGAACCCCCAAATGGAATATGGTTTAGACTGAACACAATCACAACAAATCGAGAAAAAATTGAAAACCCAGATCTTTAAACGCTCAGAGAAGATGATTTGTTGAACCCCTCCGTGAAGCAATCTTGCCACAATTTCTCAGAAACGACGATCTCAGTCATAGTTTGTTTCCCCTTCTACATCACTCTGTTGTTGATTTCAAAAGTTGTTGTAGTATACTCAGTTGAATACACTTATTCTCGAAAGAAATTTGATTCATCCAAGTTCTAAGTGATTTTACAAATGATCTGGAGATGAATTATGTGAACATACCAGGAATTATGTGGGTGGGGTTTTGTAGTTTTGATGATGGAATGCTATTTCCAAGTTGTAGATTGGTGTGTTGGAGAAGACGAATAGAGAGAGAGAGAGAGAGACAGAGAAAACGTATGGGTGGGTGGGGGATAATACATTTCTTTTCTTTTTATTTTTTAAGTTAAAATGGTATTAGAATAATTGTAAAAATTAAAAAAAAAGAAATTAAAAGGGTAAAATCGTCTTTTCAAGTTTTTTTGGACTAAAAACCCAGAAACACCTTGATTTTGGACCTTCTGTGCAAGCTGGAAACTTTTTGCATTAAATTTGCATTAAACTTTTTGCAAACCACGAGGACCAAATTTGCAGTTTTGTCCATTACAAAGTATTCCAATGGAGATCAATTCCATGGAAATAAAGTCTCACATTCAAAGTACATTTATTTGAACATTCTTCTTGCATTAAGTTTTCTAATCTTACACAGATTTAAAGAATAACTTCCACTTACGGAAACATGTCCATATTCCCATTTTGACTATCAATTCTGAACAAGAGTCACCTCTTTTCAGAATATGTCAATATGGTCCTTCCAAATTTTCAAAATACTTACAACTGTCCATGAGCAACCAATCTTTGGTAAATCTCAGATTATCCTCAACAATTGCTTAACCACTTTAGTCATATCTTGTTCTAGTCCCTTTTTTCCCTCTTAATGCCCTAGGCATTTGGAAAATTAGAACACGAGAATATTATAGCATATGCAAACGATCCTATACCCGAAGCATATGGGATGCGATTCATAATGTCTAACATAAAGACATGATACTTGATCATCCTTTTTCTATAATATTTCTATTTTCCATGTTCTCACAATTCGAATTATGAAGAGGGATGCCGTAATCATAATCGAATTTTGAGGACGCAATTAACATTTCCATATAGAATTTCCTTATGCCGAATCTTTTCAACATAACATTCATATATGTCCTTGACTAAATTTGATTAAAAAAAAGTCAATCTAAGCTTTTAGATTTGAAATGAAGTATAATATCCTCTCCTTTAATTATAGCAAAACAACTTTTCAAACCCTACAACTTTGCGACTTGAAACCTTTTGTTTTCTATAATTAACATTGCTAACTTGCAACACTTAGCGTAATAATTATGCTCCCACTAGCGTAATAATTACATTCTTATTAACATAACACTTATGCTCCCACTAGCTTTGACATGTACCCATAAATCAGTTGGACTTTTGGAAATCAATACTTATTTACTTTCTTACCAAAGTTCAGATTTCTGATACGAGATGCTTCGATAAGACTTTATCTAGGCTTCTCAAACTCATACACCTTTCTTTAGATAGCTCACATGTGTGTCTAAACAATTTTAGAACTTACAGCCATCAGTCTGAAATGTTTCGACCTTTGCCATTTCTCAAAATTCGAACTATGAAGAGGGATGTCGTAATCATAATCGA
The DNA here is from genome assembly GCF_052849685.1 of Lactuca virosa. NCBI lineage: Eukaryota > Viridiplantae > Streptophyta > Magnoliopsida > Asterales > Asteraceae > Lactuca > Lactuca virosa. The sequence continues at coordinate 187,934,559 of NC_136428.1, read as the reverse complement.
ATTTAAGAATGCAAATATCACAAACGCTATCTCCTTAAAATCTACTTAGTGAAAGCATTTCCTCACAATCATTTTCATGAATTGGAGAGAAACCTTATGACACTTAGATTTTTATGGTCTATGTGTTCCTATCCATGTGACAAGGTTAGTGACAAATCCAAACTCATATGGACTGAACTTGTTCAATCTTAATTTCTTGCCATTTGGAATGGTCACAGAAACAAGAATATGTCAAGACGATAGGTTACAAACCTCAAGTCGTGTGCTAGTGATTAACAATAGGTTTACTCTTGATTAGTTCTTGAAGCTATTCAAGATCCTTAAGACTCCCACTGACCTCTTGACATATAATATTCACTTTGTCAAAGAACATTACTTGAAAAACAAATATTCAAGAGTTAGGGCAGTTTCTTATCAAGACAAACACTTCACACAATTGGTCTTAGTTTCTCTTTGTCTTATCCACGACATCACAACTTACCAATTTCAAATGTACAAAAGTAGAAAACATTAGACTCTACATTTGATAAGTGTTATAAACCATACTTAAGACCACGCCACTCAAGTTACAATCTTGGAGTATGACTCTAAGACCTAATTTTGGAACGAAGTATGATTTATCTTCTTGATTTAACCATTTCAACAATTCACGATTCCTCTTCTTATACATAAAAATGCACTAAGATGTCCTTAGAGTATCAATTGTGATATGGTTTCATAATCACTAAGATGATCATAAAACACTATACTAAAGTGCTCTCCCTTCTTCTCAGATTGGAGAAACTTTTATCTTTCTGCCTAATTTGATTCTTCTTATTCGTTCTGCTCCACATTGAAACTTTTCCAATGGTTCAGAATTATACTTAATCTTGTAAGCATAACCATATTTACTAAACATTAGTAAATCATAACGAATAGTCTTATCGCACTTTGTGGTAGACCTGACCAGTGCACAACCAAGTATACCTGATCCCCTAGTCCTTCACTTGACTCACATATACATGTAAACAAGGAATTAGTCTTATTTCCCAAAGATGAAAATTCTCATTCATCACACAACACAAGTTGCACGATTCCAAGATTCCATCCAATTGAAACTTGGGTGAAGAGAATCTTTCCTTATTTGGTAAATTATGACACTACCACAAACGAAAGAATCAAATATATTTTTCCAATATTGCTATTAAGGGAATCATATAAACAAAAATTTTCACAAATGCCATTGTAAGGAATCTTAAAATAAAACTTTTCTTTATTTATAAAACTGCGGAAAAACTTTTCCTTACAATGCAATTACAAATGAAAACTATGTTGTTATCTATTCCTAAGCAATCTATCACAACTCTTAAGCAATAGCTCAAAATTCTGATCACCGAACCATGCGATCGAGATCCATCTCTTCGCGATCAGAATCAGCTTATTCTTCCTTTAAGTTTCCTTTCTTTTCTTCGATTCTCCAAAACATCAAAATGTAATTACATTACATCATGTATTAAGAATCTCCAAATAGGAACTTAATAAAGTTAGATATTGGACTTACCTGAAGTAGAGTCAAACCTTTTGACTTTACCATCCTTATGATCTTTCAGGTAAATTGAGCAGCGTCGAAACCAATGCCCCTTCTTTTGGCAACAAAACATATGGACTCTTTAGGAATGGTACATGGGACTATCTCAGATTTAGCCCTTCTCTTTACCATTTGGTCAACTGGGTTGACTATGGCCGATCCCTTTCCATCGGGAAGAGAAAACTTTTATGGACTTCCAATGTTTCCATTGTCAATGTCCATGGAGGTATGGGGAGTAGACCCTCCAATCAAATTTGCTTTACCAGTACACCAAATCATTGCTGATTCCGCAGCAATAAGTAAATGGGTAAGATCGATAAGGGTCATGTCGTTGTCTGTCATATTGTAGTCCTTAATGGACCCACTATATAACTCAGAAAGTGATTGAAGAACCCAGTCAACAGCCAACTTCCTTGTGACTTCGACACCCAACTCTCCCAGCCTGTCAATATGTAACTTCATCTCCAAGATGTTGGCACATACAGACTTCCATCTTTGTGTTTGCTTGCCAATAGGGCTTGAGTGACCTTAAACTTTTTAAGTCTTTGAACTTGTGGGTTAGGGAGAATAATTGGAGGAGGTGGAGGAAGTGAAGTATGATTTCCAGTCCCATTAATGCACGAAAAAGGGATTAATCTTTCACCTTGATCGCCATGTGCAATATCATCTTCATTAGAAAGCTTTTTTCTAAAAGGATAAGGAAGACCATAGTTGTCAGAACTAGACATCTATGAGGGAGAAATTCAATTTAGTTGATTTAAGTCCTTAATATAACACCCAAAACGAAATATTAAGGCTAGGACCCAATACAATATTCTACGATTGCGAAAAGGGATCAGTAATCCAATTGCAGAATATTTGAAGGTAGGTAAATGACGATTTACAAATTTCCACCATGAAAACGAAATAGATTATTAAGTTTTAATTGAAGGTAGGGGTTCCCACTAGCTTTAACTAACTAGTAAGTGAATATGTAATAATATTCGCAAGCTAGTTAGGGAAAGATGGTAGGGACTCGTTGTGCAGCTGATGGCGGAGAGTAGGTCGGAGAGTGCCCTAGGACAAGCCTAGGATGAGATTAGTTTGGAAAGTAGTATTAGTAGAAGGGACTTGGTGAAGTCAAAGAAATCCTTGAGGAAAGTACAGATAGTTGTGGAAGGTAGTATGGGCCCGTACTACTGGAAGTAGAGGATCCGTACTCGAATCAGGGAGGGCTAAGATAGAACCAGGAAACTTGGAGAGTGTGTAAAACCTCTCGAGAGTATGTATGACCCTGACATTTATGTGTTTAATTCAGTATGGCGATTACGCGACATGGAGCAGGAGGTTCAGGGTCTGGATCGGGATCAGGCTCGGGTGCGGGATCCGAGCAGGTTGATGACGGGCTACGCGAGTTCATCGCGTCTGAGATCACGAGAGGTATCCTTGAGACGACCTCGGTCACTTTCGGGTCGATCAAGGAGGGGATTATTAAGGTGATGGAGGATCGCCTCCGTACATTCAGGAGTGACTTGGCATCCAGTCAGTCGGGTACGCGCACATTGTCCTTCATGGACTTCAGGGGGAGTGGTGCGCCAGAATTTCATGGCGAAGGACCCATTGCTGCCAAGTGATGGATCGCAGACATCGAGTCAGCGTAGTTGGCGAGCTTCTGCCCAGAGGGGTCGAAGGTCCGCTTTGCTGCGGGTTGTTTGAGAGATAGAGCTAAGGATTGGTGGGATTCAGTTGGTGACTCACTGGGAGCCTCAGCCATCGAGGCTATGACTTGGTCGGACTTTGTGACCAGTTTCAGGGCTGAGTTTGCGCTAGCTATGGAGCTTTAGTAGCTGGCCAGGGAGTTTCTTGATATGAGACAGACTACGGAGACAGTGGCGGAGATAACTGCCAAGTTCCGATAGAGGGCCTTGTTGGTACCTCAGTATGCGGGGGATGAGGAGATGCAGAAGACCGGCTATCATGACTTGTTGAGGGCTGATATTCGGGAGCATGTCAGCTAGTCAGCCTGCCCGACCCTAGAGTCCATGATTTCCAGGGCAAGGGAGAGGGAGATTGATTTAGATCACCTCAGGAAGAGGAAGGCAGAGATAGAGTATGTTACTGGGGTTTCAGGGAAGAAACCCATGGGATCCGACTCTAGGTCGAAGGGCCAGCCGGGCCAAAGCCGCTGTAGGAAATGCGGCAGGCCACGTGAGGGAGTTTGTAGAGCGGGATCATCGGGCTGCTACAGGTGCGGCAAGACGTGGCACTTTGGAATGGATTGTACTGCCCCTGCCCCCACTGTTCAGACGTCAGACCTGATTTACTTTCATTGCAATCAGAGGGGCAATAAAAAGGCCAACTACCCCAGCTTAACAGCAACAGCAGCAGCAGCGCCAGTGGCGGCGCCAACTCCAACGACTACTCGGGTTAGGGATGGCGGAAAGGTCAAGTCAGAGGCTCCAGTTGTGAGGAGTCGAGCTTTCCAGTTGACAGCCGAGGAGGCACGCGCTGCACTCGATGTGGCGACGAGTATGATTTCTTCTCTCTGGCTTTTATTATATGTCGCTTGTGATATTGATATGCCATGCTATATGTTTTGTTTAGGATCGTTCCATGTGAACGGTATCCCAGTTCAGGTGTTGTTTGATTCGGGTGCTACCCGATCATTTGTCTCTCTTGCGCTTAGCAAGAGGTTCCCTGAGTCTTCAAGCATGTTAGATTGCCCTCTAGAGGTCGAGATTGCGGACGACCGATCAGTTCGAGTAGCAGAGGTTTTCAGGGATTGTGTTTTGAGGTTGTTCAAGGAGTTCTACTTGGTAGACTTGGTTCCCATACCATTGCGGGGGAACAAGGTTATTATAGGTATGGATTGGTTGAGCCCCAATGGGGCAGTGATCGACTGCGCGCATCATTTGGTCCGGGTCAGGACCCCAAGTCGGGGAGAGCTGGTGATTCAGGGCGAGAGGCCACAACGTGGACCAGCTTTATGTTCAACAGCGAGAGCTAGGCGCTATCTCCAGTAGGGGGTACGCACGGTATGTCGCCTATGTCCTAGATACCTGAAAGGAGGGTAAGGCGACATTGAGTGATGTACCGGTGGTACAAGAGTACGCGGATGTATTTCCAGAGGAGCTACCTGGGAAACCTCCAGAGAGATATGTAGAGTTCAGCATCAACCTAGTCCCTGGTGCGGCTCCGATAGCCAAGGCACCGTATCGGTTGGCTCCTCCTGAGATGCAGGAGTTGTCTACACAGCTGCAGGAGTTGTTAGACAAGGGATTCATCAGACCGAGCAGTTCACCCTTGGGAGCCCCGATTCTATTTGTGAAGAAGAAGGACGGGTCGCATCGAATGTGTATAGATTAACGAGAGCTGAATAAGGTAACGGTGAAGAACCGTTACCCACTCCCGAGAATTGATGATCTCTTTGACCAGCTTCAGGGAGCATCTTGGTTCTCCAAGATTGATCTACGTTCAGGTTATCAACAGATGAGGTTCAGAGAGGAGGATGTGCAGAAGACTGATTTTCGGATGCGATATGGTCACTATGAGTTCGTGGTGATGCCTTTCGGGCTCACTAATGCTCCTGCCGCGTTCAAGGATCTCATGAACCGCGTGTCAAGACCGATGTTGGATGGGTCTGTGATAGTTTTCATTGATGACATCTTGGTTTATTCCAAGACACAGGAGCAGCATGAGGAGCACTTGCGAGAGGTGTTGGATACTCTTAAGAGGGAGAGCTTGTATGCCAAGTTCTCCAAGTGTGAGTTCTGGTTGACGAGGTGCAGTTTCTTGGGCACCTTGTCAACCAGAACGGAATTTCGTTCGACCCGGCCAAAGTGGAGGCCGTGATGAGGTCGGAGGTCCCGAGGTCTCCATCTGAGATTCGGAGCTTCCTGGGATTGGTAGGTTGCTATCGGAGATTCATTCAGGACTTCTCCAAGATAGTCGTGCCTTTGACCCGGTTGGCAAGGAAAGTCGTGGTCTTTTGTTGAGGGCCTGAGCAGCAGGCCGTATTTGAGACACTGAGACAGAGATTGTGTGAGGCGCTAATATTAGCTCTGCCAGAGGGCATAGAGGATTTTGTAGTGTATTGCAATACGTCCATCTCGGGTTTGGGCGCGGTATTGATACAGAGGGGGCATGTTATCGCCTATGCTTCGAGGAAGTTGAAGCCTCATGAGGCGAACTATCCGACGCATGATTTGGAGTTGGGGTCAGTTGTTTTCGCCCTCAAGATTTGGCACCATTACCTCTATGGGGTTCTTTGTACCATTTACACGGACCATAAGAGTTTCAGGTACCTCATGGATTAGCAAAATCTGAATATGAGGCAGTGTCGATTGGCTAGATGTGGTGAAGGATTACAATTATGAGATCCTCTACCACCCGGGGAAGGCCAATGTCGTGGCCGATGCGCTTAGCCGTAAGGCAGCGCTGATCAGAGATATCTGCTTGAGGATGACCGTGGTGACTCCGTTGTTGGAGCGGATTCAAGAGGCCCAGCAGGAGGCTATGAATGAGGAAAATCTTAAGAGCGAGCGTATTGTGGGTCATGTTTCCTCCTTCGATTATGACAGCCGTGGATTGTTCATGCTACACTATAGGGTGTGGGTCCCGTATCATGGGGGTGTGCCCCAGGTATTGATGGAGAAGGCACACAAATCCTGGTGTTCCATCCATCCCGGGGCAACGAAGATATACAGGGATCTTCGTCTTTATTATTGGTCGCCCTGCATGAAGCGGGATGTAGCTTGGTATGTTGAGAGATGCCTGACCTGCAAGAAGGTCAAGGTCGAGCATCAGAGACCTCACGGCAAGACCCAGCCATTGGATATCCCGGTGTGGAAATGGGAAGATATTGTTGGATTTTGGTATAATACAACATCTTATGGTGCACATACAACCCTAAATACCTTGGATCTATGTTTTCACTAATTATACATGCAAATGGTTTCCAAGGCATTAAACCTATAACTAGCATGCATTTGACATAAACCATATAATATACTAGTTAGGGAAACATACCTTTTATATGGCTTAAAGTCTTGATGTATTTGGCCTTAAGAGCTTAGCACGAATAGTATGAAATGTCTCAAATGGAATCACAACACACCTAGGACAAAGGTGGCTCTTGAGAGAGAATTCCATGCACCAAAACACCTCCATATTTCTCTAAGAAAAGAAGTGGTGATTTTGGCTATGGAGTAACCTATTTATATGTAGGATTCCAAGGGTCATGGGTATAACCCATAATCCATACCCATGGGTTTTATGATCCATGGTTCATGTGGCCCAACTCTTTATGTATCCATACATAAACTTGGTCCAACATGGATCATAAGCCCAACACATATAAATATAACTAATTATCATAATTAGTCCCCATAGATTTAATTAGTCTCTTTTGATCACTAAATTAATTCCAAATTAATTCTTGATCGATACTAATTAAAACATATGATTTCATATTAATATATTATAACTTATAATATATTAATAAACCATAAATAACCTTTTCTCAAAAGTCCATCCTAATAAATTGTCCTGATGATATGCAACCCAAATGGACCATGCTACTCTCGGGTCAAGTACATACCAATAATAGTTATGGGCTTAGACATCTAATCCAACAGCCTCCCACTTGGATAAGTCTAAAACTATTATTGCAAGTACGACTTCATAACCCGACTAGCAATCGTAGCTCTTAAAGCCGCTGTCGAACTCTGAACAAATCAATGACGCGCCCATTAGATAAGGGATCATATATTCCTCCATTCTAGATATCATATGGACTGAGACATGGATTATAATCATTCTCTCTGTCCATTTGTTGTTTCCCGATTTCCTATTTATGACGACCGACTAATTGAACAAATCAAATCAGTCTAGGCTTGACCAAGCACTTAGGGTGTCATCACTAAATCATCGAGGGGCCCACAGATATCGCTTTTATCCCTTTAAGGGTAAAAGGAATGGATAAACTTCGACTCATATGGCTTGTTCTACTACTTGTTGAATCATACACAAAGACACGTTTTATAACATCGAGTTACCAATGCGTTTTCGTGCAATCAATGTATAACCAACTCATAGTAACAACTCATATCTCTAGGTTTGAAGAATATAAGATATTATCGTCTCATGATTCACTCGTGATAAAATCCATGACGTGATTCAATTGAGCGTGGGTTGAATCCAATACTCAGAACTTACGAGCAGTCATGAATGTTGCAGCAACTCTTGCTATGTCCACTACCTTGGACATCTACAAACCCGATTCATGACAGTCTTGCCTTAATACCTACTTCCAACGTATTATCGACTGTGGATGGTTTGAATAACTTAGTAATTTGAGAAGAACGACATAGTTATTCTGGAAGTCAAAACATGCAAAGTGAAACACAATAATAATCGAATCCAATATGGTCTCAAAACTTATGAATATAAATAAAACACCTTTTATTTATCACCATATGATTACACATTATTCATTGTATACCGTTTCAAATTATCAACTTTATACTTGAATTAAAACACTAGTTGTCCCATGCTCCAAGCATGTACACTATGTTTTCTAAACACTAGTCATGCCATACACCATGTATGCATACTATGTTTGTGCAAACATTAGTTATGCCATACACCAAGTATACACACTAAGTTTGTTTATGATCTTTACTTTGTGAAATAGATCGATTGAACATAACTCCAATGATTCTCATTTCACAGTCCCAAAACCTTATCGTAAATGTAAGAATTCCAAATTCCTACCATTTACTTAAATCTGTTAGATTTTAAACTTATATGCACTGATCCTCTTGTAATGATTATGCACAAAGTCACAAAGACTTGTCAACAGACATTACAGAGTATTCCAATGAAGATCAACTCCATGGAAACATCCTTCTTGCATTAAGTTTGCTAATCTTACACAGATTGAATAATTTCCAACTTTCAAACATTTCCATATTCCATTTTGACTATCACTTCTGAATAAGAGTTGCATCCTTACAGAATAAGTCAATATGGTCCTTCCAAAATTAACATTATACTTCCAACTGTCCTTGAGCAACCATTCTTTGGTAAACCTTAGATTGTCCTCGAAAATTGCTTAATTATTTTAGTCATATCCAATTCTATAATTTTCCCTTCTTAATGCCCTAAGCATTTGGAAAATTTAGAAAGGATGAATATTATAGCGCACGCAATCGATCCTATATCTGAAGCATATGGGACACGATTCATGATGTCTCACATAAAGACATGATACTAAACCAGTCTTTTGCTACAATATTTCTATTTCTATTTGCCAAGTTCTCATAATTCAGATTATGAAAAGGGATGCTGTAATCATAATCGAATTTTAGAACGCAAATAATGGACCCATATATAGAATTTCCTTATGTTGAGCCATTCCAACACAAAATTCATATATGTATCCTTGACTAAAGATGATTAAAACCTCAATCTAAGCTTTTAGAATTGAAATGGAGTATAAATTCCTCTCCCTTAATTATAGCAAAACAACTTTTCAACCCCTGCAACTCCACGAATTGAAACTTTTGTTTTCTATAATTAACATTGCTAACTTGCAATACTAAACTTAATAATCATGCTCCCACTAACATGATGATTATTAGCATAACACTTATGCTCCCACTAGCTTTGACATGTATCCATAAATCAGTTGTACTTCTAGAAATCAATACTTTATTGACTTTCTTACCAAAGTTCAGATTTCTAATACGAGATGCTTTGATAGAACTTTATCAAAATCATACACTTTTCCTTAGATAGCTCACATGTGTGTCTAAATAATTTAAGAACTATGAAAAGGGATGCCGTAATCGTAGTCTCAATTTTTTAGACCTTTGCCATTTCTCACAAGTCCATGTTACTGTGCCGGTTAACCACACACGCTCCACTAACGACTTTGAGAATTCAAATATCACAATTGCTGTCTACTTAAAATCTACTTAGTGAAAGTATTTCCTCACCATCATTTTCATAAATCGGAGAGAAACCTTATGACACTTAGATTTTATGGTGTATGAGTTCTATCCATATGAATTTGTCAAAACCATAATCACAAGACAAGGTTAATGACAAATCCAAACTCATATGGACTGAACTTGTGCAATCTTAAATTCTTGCCACCTGGCAGTACAAGGGCCTGCCATTTCTTCCAAGTTGTTATGCAACCAATTGAGAACTTTCATAACTCATATGTAAAGCCAACTTTAACTGGAATAGGCACAGAAATGTCAACACGATAGGTTATAAACCTCAAGTCGTGTGCTAGTGATGAACTTCAGGTTTTTATCCTTGATTAGCTCTTGAGACTTTCAAGACCTATTGGACTCCCACTGTCCTCTTGACATATAAGACTCTCTTGTCAAATATTCAAGAGATAGTTCGGATTCTTTATCAAGACAAACATTTCACACAATTAGCCTTAGTTGGTCTCTGTTTTATCCAAAACATAACAACTTACCAATTTCAAATATACAAGAGTAGAACATAATCTACTCTTCCATTTGACTAGTGTTATAAACCTTCTTTAAGGCGTGTCACTCAAGTTACAATCTTGGAGTATGACTCTAAGACTTGTTTTGGAACGAAGTATGACTCATCTCCTTGATTTAACCACTTCAACAATTCAAGACTCCTCTTCTTAGCCATTAGAATGCACTAAGATGACCTTAGAGGACTAATTGTGATATAGTTTCTTAATCATTAAGATGATCACAAAACATGATACTAAAGTACTCTCCCATCTTTTCAGATTTGAGAAACTTTTATCTTTCTGCCTAATTTGATTCTTCTCATTCGTTCTGACATACATTGAATCTTTTCCAATGTTTCAGAATTATACTTAAACTTGTAAGTATAACCATATTTACTAAGCTTTAGTAAATCATGACGAATAGTCTTATCGATCTTTTGTGGTGGACTTGACCAGTGCACAAGAATGTGTACTCGATCCTTTAGTCCTTTCCTTGTTCACATAAGGAATTAGTCTTAATTTTTCCAAAGCTAAAAGTTCTCATTCATCATACTATACAACTTGCATGATTCCGAGTTTCGGTCTAATTTGAAACTTGGGTGATGAGAATCTTTCCTTATTTGACAAATTTAGACACTACCACACATGAAAGAATCAAATCCATTTTCCAATATTGCTCTTAATGGAATCATATAAGCAATAATTTTTCACAAATGTCATTGTAAGGATACTTAAAATAAATAAAAATAAAACCTTTTTCTTTTATTTTAAAACTTTGCAGAAAAACTTCTTATCCTTACAATCCATATGAAAACCTTGTTGTTATATATTCCTAAGCAATATATATCATAACTCTTTAAGTAACAGCCCAAAAATCTGATCATCGAACCATGCGACCGAAATCCATCTTCGCGATCAGAATCAGCATATACTTCCTTTAAGCTTCCTCTCCTTTCTTTGACTCTTAAGACATCAATATGTGACCCAGTCACATCATGTAATAAGAATCTCCAAGTAGGAACTTAATAGAGTTACACAATGGACTTTACCTGAAGTAGAGTCAAACTTTTAACTTTACCAGATCTTTTTGGTAAATCTGGCAGCTTCGCAGCCAATGCCCCTTCTTTTGGCAAAAGAAACATATGGACTCTTTGGAAATGGAACATGAGACTATCTCAGACTGATCCTTTCTCTTTACCATTAGGTTAAATGACTTGACCATGGTCGATCCCTTTCCATTGGGAAGAGAAAGCTTTTCTAGACTTCTAATGTTACCATTGTCAATGTTCATGGAAGTTTGGGAAGTTGATCTTCCAATCTAATTTTGCTTTACCAGTGCCCCAAATCATTGCTAATTTAGCAGCATCAAGCAAATAGGTAAGATCATTAAGGGTCATGTCTTGATCTGTCATCAGGGTGTGACTGAAGAACCAAGGTAACAGCCAGCTACCTCGAGACTTCGACACCCGACTCTCCCGGCTTGCCAATAGGGATTGAGTGACCTTGAACTTTTCAAGTATTTGAACTTGTGGGATAGGGAGAATAATTGGAGGAGGTGGAGGAATTGAAGCATGATTTCCAGTCCCATTAATGCACAACAAAGGGATTAATCTTTCACCTTGATTGCCGTGTGGGATATCATCTTCAATAGGAAAGCTTGTTCCTAAAGATTTGGGAAGACCATAGTTGTCTGAACTAGACAACTATAATGGGAGAAATTCAAGTTTAGTTGATTTAAAGTCTTTAATATAACACCCAATATGAAATATTAAGGCTAGGATCCAACAACCTATTTATAACCGGAAGAGGGATGTCGTAATCCAAGCTATAAAATAGTTGAAGGTAGGTAAATGACGATTACCAATTTCCACCATGAAAACGAAATATAATTAAGTTTTAATTGGATTTGAAACTCCTAGATCTTTTGAGATACATTGAACTTTCAATGGCATGTTTGAATCTCGATTGTGCCCTCTCAAGTTCGTGACTGGGATGCCGAGGATCACAAACAAGGTGTGAATAACCATGCAAATTGACTTGGTACCCTCAACTTTATCACCTAATTGATGTGCCGGTTAACCACACACGCTCCACCAATCTATGATAAACTTAAGTTACCATTCGCCACACATTGTCAGTCCCATGTTAGTGTGCCGGTTAACCACACACGCTCCACTAACGACTTAACAAAGGTGCAAAGTGTAATTTCATGGGTTAGCACCATTTCACATTTTCCTAAGTAACTAAGATTGGGAATTTATAAGTGTTTAGTTACTTAGTATTTATCATTATACTTTTAATGAAGGGAGAATTATTGTCTTTATCCTACCCGTTCGGCTAACGACCCTCCACCAGTCAAGGAAGCGGTGGGTGAGAGTGGACACCCATTAAACTGCCATTTTATAGGCAGTAACCTTATACCCCCCTTATAGACCGGCTTTGTGAATGAGGCCTACTAATGGTAAGATTGACTTTATCTTATACATATCTATATAATTAAAATTATAATAATAGTATAAGGGTTGAATTTTAAATTTTTAAAATTCTAAGGTCTAGTTTGGAATTAAAGTATACATGGGGGTTAACTTTACAAATTCCAAAACTTGAGGACAAGTTTTGAAACCATTCAAAACTCTTGGATTTTTCATAACTTATGAGTTTAATTAAGGTTTAATGAAAAAAAATTCAAGTTCCATAACTTGAGGACAAGTTATGGAAGACATTAAATCATTTAATGATGACATTAAAAATAGTGACTCTTCTATTTTCATAACCTATGAGACTTAATGACAATTTAAAAAGAAAAACTCTTCACTTTCCATAACTTGAGGACAAGTTATGGAGTTCATAAAAAACCATTAAGATCAAATATTCCAATTAACACAATAATCAAATAATTTTTCTATGATCTAGATTAAACTCATAAGTAAAGATAATTCACATCAACAATTTTCAAAAAATTAGATAATCATATAAACTAATACAAATCTTGAAACTTTGACAATTATCCTTTGAAGACTCTTGGAATTCATAACCTAAAGAGTTAATAAATGAGACATTTCACATCCATAACTTATGGAAGTTTCAAAACTCTTAAGATCATAACTTTAAAAAAAAACTTTTGAGTTCCAAAATTTTATGACAAAATTTGTAACTCCTTAAAACCATTTAGATCAAACTTTTAAAACAAATAAAATAATCATATCATTCTATCTTTTAATAAATTGACCTAATTCAACTCTTGTAGTAAAGTGACTCAAATTTTATAAATAATTAGTTTTTCATAAAATCAAGTAATTATCATAAAATTTGACAAACTTCATGTTTTTTTTTTCTTTTTTTTTTCCTTCAACTTGAAAAAAAAATACATTTTCATCAAATATAATAGAAAACAACCTATGGCTCTGATACCACTGTTGGATTTTGGTATAATACAACATCCTATGGTGCACATACAACCGTAAATACCTTGGATCTATGTTTTTACTAATTATACATGCAAATGGTTTCCAAGGCATTAAACCTATAACTAGCATGCATTTGAAATAAACCATATAATATACTAGTTAGGGAAACATACCTTTTATGTGACTTGAAGTCTTGATGTATTTGGCCTTAAGAGCTTAGCACTAATAGTATGAAATGCCTCAAATGGAATCACAACACACCTAGGACAAAGGTGGCTCTTGAGAGAGAATTCCATGCACCAAAACACCTCCATATTTCTCTAAGAAAAGAAGTGGTGATTTTGGCTATGGAGTAACCTATTTATATGTAGGATTCCAAGGGTCATGGGTATAACCCATAATCCATACCCATGGGTTTTATGATCCATGGTTCATGTGGCCCAACTCTTTATGTATCCATACATAAACTTGGTCCAACATGGATCATAAGCCCAACACATATAAATATAACTAATTATCATAATTAGTCCCCATAGATTTAATTAGTCTCTTTTGATCACTAAATTAATTCCAAATTAATTCTTGATCGATACTAATTAAAACATATGATTTCATATTAATATATTATAACTTATAATATATTAATAAACCATAAATAACCTTCTCTCAAAAATCCATCCTAACAAATTGTCCTGATGATATGCAACCCAAATGGACCATGCTACTCTCGGGTGAAGTACATACCAATAATAGTTATGGGCTTAGACATCTAATCCAACAGATATCACTACGGATTTCATCACGAAGCTTCACAGCACCGCGCGGGGAGTGGATTCGATTTGGGTCATAGTGGATCAGTTGACCAAGAGCGCCCATTTCATTACGATTCAGGAGAGCATTTCGGCTGAAAAGTTGGCCGACATCTACATTCGAGAGGTAGTGGCTCAGCACGGGGTGCCAGTCTTGGTGGTTTCTGACAGAGATGTGCGGTTCACTTCCAAATTCTGGAAGAAGTTTCACGACGAGTTGGGTACTCGACTGCACTTTAGCACCGCTTGTCACCCGCAGACGGATGGTCAGAGCGAGCGGACCATCCAAACATTGGAGGATATGCTACGGGCATGTGTGTTACACTTTGGGGGTAGTTGGGATACTTACCTTCCTTTGGCAGAGTTTTCCTACAATAACAGCGATCACAAGAGCATCGATCATCCTCCCTTCGATATGTTGTACGGGAGGAAGTGCAGGACCCCAATATGTTGGGGTGAGGTTGGACAGAGGGTCATGGGGAGTACTGAAGTGGTACTCAAGACTACAGAGAGGATCCATCAGGTTCGGAGCAGGCTCCAGACTACTCAGAGTCGACAGAAGAGTTATGCCGACAAGCGTCGTTCGGACCTGGAGTTCCATGTCGGGGATATGGTGCTCCTGAAGGTGTCACCTTGGAAAGGTGTCATTCGGTTCAGGAAGCGGGGAAAGTTGGGCCCCATGTACATTGGACCTTTTAGGGTTGTAGCCCGGGTGGGCAAGGTGGCATATAGGTTGGACCTGCCAGCCGAACTCAGTCAGATTCACAGTACGTTTCACGTCTCCCAGCTGCGTAAGTGTCTGATAGACGATTCAGCAGTGGTGCCTTTAGAGGATATTCAGGTGGATGTCATCCTAAACAACATCGAGCGGCCACTAGCTATCCTCGATAGGAAGTCGAGGGATTTGAGTAACAAGAGGGTGGAGCTGGTGAAGGTGCAATGGCAGCACCACAAGGGCTCGGAATGGACTTGGGTGCCGGAGGACGAGATGAGGGAGCACTACCCCGATCTTTTTCCAGATTCGGCAGCAGACTTCGAGGACGAAGTCTAAAATAAGTGGGGGAGATTTGTAACACCCGGTTCCTGGTACGTATTTAAATTAAAGTAAGTTCATGTTTTGCTCTGGGACTCGGCGAGTTGGAGGGCCAACTCGTCGAGTAGACTCGATGTTGACCGGGAAGTTTAATGATCTACTCGACGAGTCGGTAGACCGACTCGACGGGTAGAAGCTGTCTGGATGAAACCCTAATATTTAGGGTTTGTACCCTATTTAAACGACTTATTCTGCCTCAACTCAGCCCCCATCGTCCCTCCCAACCCAGAGAAACCCTAACTCGAAACTTTATGCCTTTATTGAGTGTTCTTGAGCTTTTTGGTGCCTTTTGTGTGTATTTGAAGTTGGAAAAAGAGAAGGAAGCTTGGGAGATCAAGAGAGAGCAAGTAGATCCAGAAGTCTTGGCACATTTCCTACTCATTTGAGGTATAAAGCTGATATCTTGGCTATTCATTACTTAGATCTTGATTTGGGGCTATTTTCTACCTTTTTCTAAGCTTTAGTGAAGCAATACTCGAATTCGTATGTATATTTGGAGTTGTACTTCTTATCTGGAACCACTGAGGGTTCCCATGCCATAAAGGTGCCAACTTTATGGCCATGGGAGACCCATGCAACATATAAACCCCTTTTTATGGCTTTTTGAGACAAAAACCCCATGTATGGACATCAAGTTCGTAGCTTTACATATAATATGGTACCTAGGAGGTCAGATCTATGGTTTGGATGCATTTAGACCAAGTAAAATCGACTGTATAGTTTGGGACAAAGAGGGACTCGGCGAGTCGTTCATAGGACTCGGCGAGTCAGCACGTATTTTCCATCAAATCCTTTATGTTAAAGGACCAGATGATAAGATTGAAGATCACTCAGTTGTCTAGGCTCATTAGGGACCTAGAAATCATAGAACTCGGCGAGTGTATGAGCTAACTCCGTGAGTTCAAGGCAATGTCCCAACCATATGAAGAAGGACTCGACGAGTTCAGGGAGAACTCGGCGAGTCATAGACTAAATACCTTCAAACGAATGAAGATAAACTCGACGTGTTCAAGGACGAACTCGGTAAGTCAGTTGAAGAAAGTCTCGATGTTTGTTAAAGGAGAACTCATAGAGATCTTGCTAGACTCGACGAGTAGGGATGGGATTGTAGCATTTGTGGACGTGGGGACTCAGCGAGTCAAGTCAACCAGATACTAACTTTGACCAAGGTTTTGACCTTGACTTTGACTTGGACTTGAGTTGACCCTTGTAGGGGTTATGAGTATGAAATTGTAACTTAAAAAGAATATTGTGTAGGGATCGAGGAGTCGAGAAGAGTTGATTTCCATACCGAGGACAGTGCAGACACTACTCGACATTGAGGTGAGTTACCTTCCAGTAGAGGTAGGTCTACGGCCACAATGCTGGCCCACTAGCAGGGAATGTCTTTAGATGATTGTCTTTGTGATAATTGTCTAGTTTTGCAACTACCTGATGAGTTCTATTTGCCAGTATGATATATTATATGCGATAGTGGTAGTAGGAGGGGAATAGTCCCCCGATTCGGTCGTTAGGACCGAAGGGTAGGTCGGACACCCCAGAGATGTCTGACAGCATGATTATGATATGTTAGTATGTGATAGTGGTAGGGGTGAAAAAGTCCCTGAGGCCGGTTGATATAGAACGGAGGGTAGGCAGGCATCGTAGAATGGCCTGACACGGGCAGGTCAGCACCCCAGAATGGCTTGACATGGGTAGTTCATCACCGCAGAATGGCTTGACATGGGTAGGTCGGGCACCCCAAAATTGCCCGGCAGTATGTATGATTGTATGGTATGTGGTATGACGGGGGAACTCACTCAGCTTTGTGCTAACGGTTTTCAGTTTTGGTTTCAGGTACCTCTTCATCTAAGGGGAAGGAGTCGGTAGGGTAGCAGTGCATCGCACACACATGATTCCGCATTTGAGAACCCTGGGATTGTACTCTGACATTATACTATTTGACATTATGGTTTTTGAGACATGTAATTATGGTTTGGTCTTGATTTTTGGGTTGTTACAATTATTTTTATTACAAGCATAACATTTATGCTCCAAGTAGCTTTGTCATGTATCCAAAATCGGCTGGACTTCTAGAAATCAATATTTATTGAATTTCTTTCCATAGTTAAGATTTCTGATACGAGATGCTTCGATAATCATTTATCTAAGCTCATACACCTTCTATAAGAAAGCTCATATGTTTGTCTAAACTATTTCAGAACCTACGACAGTAAATCCCAAATGTTCAAACTATGAAGAGGGATGTCGTAATCATAATCAAATTTGAGAATGCAAATATCACAATTGCTAACTCTTTAAAATCTACTTAGTGAAAGCGTTTCCTCACAATCATTTTCATGAATTGGAGAGAAACCTTATGACACTTAGATTTTAGTGGTGTATGTATTCATGTCCATGTGAATCTGTCATTTCCAACCATTACCATAAGGTCTCTGACAAACTCAATCTCATATGGACTCAACTTGTTCAATCTTAATTTCCTGTCATTTAGTAGCACAAGGGCCTACCCTGTCTTCTAAGTTGTTAAGCAGCTCACCTATACAGATCAATGAACTTTCACTGATCCTTCGCCTTATGCAAACAATTGAGAACTCATAGAACTCACATGCATAGTCAACTTTTAACTGGAATGGGAACAAAGACAAGAATATGTCAATATGATAAGTTACAAACCTCAAGTCGTGAGCTAGTGATACACAATAGGTTTATTCTTGATTAGTTCCTGAAACTTTTCAAGATATTCAAGACTCCCACTGACTTCTTGACATTTAAGATTTTATTGTCAAGAAACACTCCTTGATAAACAAAAATTCAAGAGTTAGTGCGGATTCTTATAAAGGAAAAATACTTCATACAATTGGTCTTAGTTGGTCTTTGTCTTATCCAAAACATCACAACTACCATTTACAAATGTGTTATAAACCTACTTAAGACATGTCACTCAAGTCACAATCTTAGAGTATGACTCTAAGACTTGATTTTGGAATGAAGTATGACTCACCTTAATTGACTTAACCATTTCAACAATTCCTGATTCCTCTTCTTAGCCACACAAATGCACTAGGGTGTCCTTAGAGGATCAATTGTGATACGGTTTTCATAATCATTAAGATGATCATAAAACATGATACTAAAGTACTCTCCTTTCCTTTCAGATTGGAGAAACTTTTATCTTTCTGCCTAATTGATTCTTCTTATTCGTTCTGCTATACCTTGAAACTTTTTCAATGTTTCAGAATTACACTTAAGCTTGTAAGCATAACCATATTTACTAAACTTTTAGTAAATCATGACGAATAGTCTTATCGTTCTTTGTAGTGGACCCGACCAGTGCACCAAAATTTGTACTAGATCCCCCAGTCCTTCACTTGACTCACATCTATATGTGAACAAGGAATTAGTCTTAATTTGCCAAAGATGAAGGTTCGCGTTCATCATACAATACAAGTTGCACGATTCCAAGTTTTTGTCCAATTGAACCTTGGTGATAAGAATCTTTCCTTATTTGGTAAATTTAGACACTACCACAAACAAAAGTATCAAATCCATATTGCTAAAAACAGAAACACACAAACATCAATTTTCACAAATGCCATTGCAAGGAAATATAAAATAAGATAAAATCAAAATTTTCCTTTATTTAAAAAATGCGGAAAACTTTTTCTTACAATACAAGTACATATAAAAACTATGTTTCTAAATATTCCTAAGCAATCTATCATAACTCCTAAGTAGCAGCTCAAAAATCCGATCATCGAACCATGCGATCGAAATCCATCTCTTCGCGATCAGACTCATCATGCTTTTCCTTTAAGCTTCCTTTCTTTTCATCGATCCTACAAAACATCAAAATGCAATCTTATCACATCATGTATTAAGAATCTATAAATAGGAGCTTAATAGAGTTAGATAATAGATATACCTGAAGTAGAGTCATACATTTTGACTTTACCATCCTTACGATCCTTCAGGTAGATATGGCAGCTTCGCATCCAATGCCCCTTCTCTTGGCAATAGAAACATATGGACTCTTTGGGAATGGTACATGGGACTATCTCAGATTTAGCCTTTCTCTTTACCATTTGGGAAGAGAATCTTTTCTAGACTTCCAATGTTTCCAATGTCAATGTCCATGGAAGTTTGGGAAGTAGATCTTCCAATCAAATTTGCATTACAAGTGCGCCAAATCATTGCTGATTCAGCAGCAATTAGAAAATAGGTAAGATCGATAAGGGTCACGTCGTGGTCTGTTACATAGTAGTCTCTAACAAACTCACTATATGACTTAGGAAGTGATTGAAGAACCAAGTCAACAGCCAACTTCCTCGACACAACAACTCCTAACATTCCCAGCCTGTCAATGTCTGACTTCATCTCCAATACATGTATACACACAGACCTTCCATATTGGTGTTTGCTTGCAATAGGGTTTGAGTGACCTTGAACTTTTCAAGTCGACGAACATGTGGGTTAGGGAGAATTATTGGAGGAGGTGGAGGAAGTGAAGTATGATTTCCATTTCCACGATCGAAACGTGGAACATCGTCTTCGTGAGGGAAGCTATTTTTTCAAAAGATTCGGGAAGACCATAGTTGTCAGAATTTGACATCTACAAGGGAGAAATTCAAGTTAATTGATTTAAGTCCTTAATATAACACCCAAATGAAATATTAAGGCTAGTATCCAACACAATATTCTGCAATTCGGAAGAGGGATGATGTAATCCAATTGCAAAATATTTGAAGGTAGGTAAATGACTATTTACCAATTTCCACCATGAAAAACAAAAATGAATATTAGGTTTTCAATGAATTGAAATTCCTAGATTCTTTTGAGATTCATTGAAATTTTCAATGGCATGTTTAATCTCGATTATGCCCTTCAAGTTTGTGACTGGGATACCGAGGATCACAAACAAGGTGTGAATAACCATGCAAATTAGCTTGGTACTCTCGATGTCATTAATCACCTAATCAATGTACCGGTTAACCACACACGCTCCATTGATCAATGATAATTTACGAGAAACCCATTACCATCCTTCATTAGTCCACATTAGTGTACTGGTTAACCACACACGTTCCACTAACTGACCAATAAGGTGCAATGTGCAATTTCATGGGTTAGCATCAAATTCACATTTTTTCTAAAGTAACTAAGATTGAGAATTTATATAGTATTTAGTTACTTTGTATTTCATTATACTTTTAATGAGGATTTAAATGTCCTTTCAAACCCGTTCGGCTAACTACCCTCCACTAGTGAAGGGTGCGGTGGGTAAGAATGGACACCCAATGGCGGTCATTTTATAGTCTGCTTCCTTAAACACCCCTTATAGACCAGCTTCGTGAATGAGGCCTACTAACGGTAAGACTGACTTTTTACTTATACATATATAATATATTAAGCTTTTCATTTTATATAGTATAAGGGTGTATTTTAAACATTTAAAATACTAGGTGGTTTAATCTATTAATTAAACTAGACTTTTAATTTAATTAAATTCAAACCATATAATTATGGATTTATTAATACTCTTTTAATTAAACTTTTAATCAACAAAACCATAATTAAAACTTTTAATTCTAAATTTAAGTTACGAAACCAAAAGGTTTAATATTTAATATTTCACAATTAAAACCTTTTTAATCAAATTTTATATTCCAAAACTTGAGGGCAAGTTTTGTAACTCTTCAAAACCTCTTGAGTTTTAGAATTTATGTTACATAAATGAGATTTTCCAAGTTCCATAACTTGAGGGCAAGTTATGAAACTCTTCAAAACCAATTAGATCAAATTTTCTAACCTTTCAAGACTCTTGGATTTCATAACTTAAGGAGTTAATTGCTTCATGAATGAGACTTTTCGTATCCATAACATATGGAGGTTTCATGAATTCTTTAGATCAAACTTTTAAATTAATAAAATAATCAAATAATTTTATCTTTAACTAATTTGACCTAATTAAAGTTCATATAGCAAGAAGATTTAAATTTTACAAATAGTTAGTTTTTTATAAAATCAAGTAAATGTCTTAAAATTTGGCAACCATCATGTTATTGGATGGGGATAACCATTACCATATCAACAACAAAACAAGCCAAAAAATTCGAAAAATTTGCCATCTAATGATCCAACTCGTCGAGCCAGTCTATGGACTCGTCGAGTTCATGGTCATATGAGTCAACTCGTCGAGTCCAGTAGTCAGACAGCAAAAAACATAATTTCTCAACTTTGAAAACAATACAATTGCATCTGTATAACAGAAAACAACCCATGGCTCTGATACCACTGTTGGGTTTTATGTACTCTAACGTCCCTATGGTTCACATACAACCCTAATGATTTGGATCTAAGTTTTCTCTAGTTATACATGCATTATTATTTTCTAAAGCATAAAGCCTAACTAGCATACAAAATTTGATACATGAATCATAAAAACTAGTTAGATGATGACCTCTTTGTTGTAGCTTGTAGAACTTGGCCTTTCAAGAGCTTTGATGTGACATCCCCTAATTTCTCGGCCAGAAAAGACCGATTTAATTTATGTTTTTTAAAATAAAATCAGAGAGATCTTTTTAAAAGATGTTGCGGAATTGGTCCCCAATACAAAATATAATAAAAGTTTATCAAAACCTTTCTTTAAGAAATATATAATTTCATTTCATATCAAAACCTCGGGATGTCATGTTCCGATACAGATCAAAAGCATAAACAAGATATTATAAGCCTTTCAACAGTTATTTACAACTACTGGCCTATAATCCAAAAATCTCTCATCGTCCTCCGACTATGCTCGGGGTCTACTACCTGTAACATAAAAAGCTGAGTGTATCAGGTTTTGGGAGCCTGGTGAGCATATACGGTTTTCAACCCACAGTAATAATAAACTTATTAAGTTCACCAATCAACAATAACCCTGATTACCCGTTCCCGTTATCCTCACTTTACGTCCCTAAACACTTTTCACAAGGGACCTAGCCTAAAGAATATCATTGGGACGGACACTACTGCTAAGGGGTTTCCTCAGCCATACATGTCCTAAAGGCAACCATGAGGGGGATGGAGTACAGCGAATAAACACCCAAGTTCATTAACACCTACAGGTTGCGGGCCTGCTAATGTTTCCCACTGGGCTATCTAGAAAATCTGTGGTTGTCATCCAAACTCCGCTAGATGACTGAATCAAAAATCATATCGAGGCCTCTCATCACTTTATTTTATCACATACCAACTATCTACCCATGTTCTAACCAACATATTTGTAGATAAAAATACTTATACAGTTTAAAACTTGTATAAAACATCAACTCATCAGTCACCTCAAATAAACAATTAATATATTTACACATAGCACGTATTATAAGGTAAATACTTCATATCTATGTGTAAAATGAAAGTGACTATACACTCACATGTTTTGATGAAAATCGGGCAGCAATTCGTTTCCTAAAACGTTCGTTTCTAATAAAATCGGGAGTTTTATTCAGAAACCGGGCTCTGTGAGGGTCGGGCTTCAAAACCGAAAACATAAATTTTTCGGGCTTCTCGGGCTCTTCGTGGCGTATTCCAGGGGTTATAATCGATACCGGGGCTTTGGGGGATGCTAAGGTGAAGAAAATATGAAGAAAGGGGCTAAATATGGCAAAATTTCAAATCTACCCGAGAAGGCTCGCATGACCCTTCTATTTATAAGGGTCTGAAGTCGGTCTTAGAAGGGGGGAATCATCAAGCGAGGGCAGGTGGCATCAGGAGCGCAGGCCACACGGCAGCAGCTGGGCGAGGGTGCGCATGTGCTCGCACATGGTCTGCGCGTGCGAAGCCTCGGTGTCGCCTCCTGATTGGACCGCAGCCTAGGGTCCGAAGTAGGGGGTACGTGGCTCGCTGCAAGGGTTCGGTCACGTGCAAGAGGACACGCGTCGGACAGGCATTGGACCGCTTCGGATGACTCAGCAGCTTTGGATGACTCAGCCATTTTTCGGACATGTGGCATGCTCTAAGCGAAGGTGACGTGGCCGAAGCCACCTATGCGAAATTTCTCGGTTTTCGCGCCAAAACTTCTAAAATCCATAACTTTCGCATACGAGCTCCGTTTTTGACGTTCTTTATATGCACGCGTAGGTAAAATTACGCTCTACAACTTTCATTTAGACTTCGTCGGCTAATTTTGACTTTAATTTTTATATTATTATTTTTAACAGACCGGGACAGGAAATCTGTTAAAAATTCATAACTTCTTCATCCGACGTCCGTTTTCGTCAGACTTTTTACCGTTGTGCTACTAATGACGAGACCTTCGATTCTCGTTAAGGTCATGTCGGCTAAAAATCACTCGATCTAAAATTCGAGTTTTTAGCTGTCTACTGCTAAGCTGAAACTTCGAAAAATCATAACTTCCTCATACGAAGTCAGATTTGGGTGTTCTTTTTATACATACTCTCGGTTTAACGAACACTTACGAGTTTCATTTAGATCACTAAGGCCAAAAAGTAGTTTATCAAAAACTCACTTTTTACGACATTCAGCCCCGTGCCGATTTTGTCGCGAAACTTCGACAGGTCATAACTTCTTCGTTATAACTCGGATTTCGGCATTCTTTATATATCCGTAATCCTTGTCACGCCTACTACAAGATTCTTAATAGATCTCAGATTTATCTAATATTTAATTATTGACGCTCATTTTTATTCTTAATTAATTAAACCCTAATAATTAAGCATAAAACACATAATTCACATAATATTCACATAATTCCTTTTCATTTCTTCAAAATGAGTTACAAAGGTTAACCTAGACTATAATGTCAATATTAATGCCTAGCCTAGAAACACGGGCATTACAATTCTCTCCCCTTAGGATGATTCCGTCCCCGGAATCACTCATGAGCAAACAAATGTGGGTAGCGACTCATCATGTCACTCTCCGTTTCCCAAGTGAGATTTGGCCCATTCGTATGTTTCCAACACACCAGCACTAAATCGACCATCTTGCGTCTCAGCTTCTTAGTCTTACGGTCAACGATTGCCTCCGGTTCTTCGATCAACCTCTTTTTTTCATCCAACCTTAACTCAGAAATCGGAATTATGTCGGGCACATCTCCCGTGAACTTTCTCAAATAGCACACATGAAAGGTATTATGAATACCCTCCAGTTCTTCCGGTAATTCTAGCTTGTAAGCTTGATTCCCGATCCTCTGAAGAACTTTAAATGGTCCAATAAACCTTGGACTCAATTTTCCCCTCTTACCAAATCTTATAATTCCCTTCCACGGCGAGACTTTAAGTAAAACCGAATCTCCAACTTCGAAGGATATCGGTTGTCTTTTCTTGTCAGCATAACTCTTCTGTCGATCTTGAGCAGCTAACATCCTTTCCCTTATAACTTTTAACTTTTCAGCAGTTTGATGGACTATCTCAGATCCCATAAACTGCTTTTCCCCAGCTTCCAGCCAGCATGATGGCGTTCGACACTTTTCCCCATACAAAGCGTGATAAGGTGCCATCTTGATGCTTGAGTGGAAACTATTATTATAGGAAAATTCTACTAGAGGTAAGTGTTCATCCCAATTACCTTGGAATTCTAGGGTACATGCTCTTAACATATCCTCCAATGTTTGAATCGTTCGTTCGCTTTGGCCATCGGTTTGAGGATGGTAAGTCGTACTCAAACACAACTTGGTACCCAATTCCTCATGTAGACTTCTCCAAAACCTTGAGGTAAAACGGCTGTCATGATCGGATACAATCGTTAACGGAACACCGTGAAGCCTCATAATTTCCTTCACATAAGAATTCGCAAGTTTATCCATAGACCATTTCTCGTTAGCGGCTATGAAATGCGCACTCTTAGTGAAGCGATCAACGACCACCCAAATCATGTCGTGACCGTTCCTTGTTCTGGGCAGTTTAGTCACAAAATCCATGGTAATGTCCTCCCATTTACCCATGGGTACATGTAAAGGTTCTAAACTCCCATACGGTTTCTGATGTTGTGCCTTAACCCTAGCACATGTTACACACTCGGCCACATACTTAGCAACATCGAGCTTCATCGTCGGCCACCAGTAATAGGGTTTTAGATCCCTATACATTTTAGTACTGTCGGGATGAATCGACTACATGGTTTTGTGAGCTTCTTCCATCATAAGACCTCTTACTCCTCCCGTCCTAGGTACCTAAATCCTATCTTTGAATACCTTTCATCCCTGATTGTTTGTATCAAACATAAACGTTTTTCCCAAATGCTCCTCCTTTCGGTCAGTCTTTTCTAAAGCTTCCTCCTGAGCTTTCTTTATACTTTCCACAATTGTCGAGACGACTTCAATTCTCAGCGCTCTTGGCCTTCTCTTTTCAAGATTAACCTTCCGACTGAGAGCATCAGCAACAACATTTGCTTTACCAAGGTGGTAAAGTATCTCACAGTCGTAGTCCTTGAGTAGTTCCAGCCAGCGCCGCTGTCTCATGTTCAATTCCTTCTGATTAAAGAGATATTGAAGACTCTTATGATCAGTGAAAAGTTTACACTTAGTACCATAAAGATAATGCCTCCATATCTTTAAGGCGAATACTACCGCTGCCAACTCCAGATCATGAGTGGGGTAGTTCTTTTCATGCTCTTTCAACTGTCTCGATGCATACGCTATCACTTTATCCCTTTGGGTCAGAACACATCCTAACCCAACTCCAGAGGCATCACTATAGACTGCGAAGTCATCAACTCCTTCAGGTAACGAAAGAATCGGTGCTTCACACAATCTCTTCTTTAACTTTTCAAAGGCTTCCTTATGCTTTTCATTCCAAGAATAAGTAGCTCCTTTGTGGGTCAAAGCTGTTAATGGAGTAGCAATCGAAGAAAAGCCTTGGATAAATCGGCGATAATATCCGGCTAATCCTAAAAAGCTTCGAATCTTCGTAGGACTTTTTGGTTGTTCCCACTTCATTACAGCTTCGATTTTTGCTGGGTCAACCATTATTCCTTCTTGGTTAACCACATGACCTAAAAATTGGACTTCTTGAATCCAAAATTCACATTTGGAGAACTTTGCATACAGCTTCTCCTTTTTCATAACTTCTAGCACCTCACGCAGATGCTTTTCGTGCTCCTTCTTGCTTTTCGAATAGATCAAGATATCGTCTATGAATACTATCACGGATTTATCAAGGTATGGTTTACAAACCTTGTTCATCAAATCCATGAAAGCTGCTGGGGCATTGGTTAATCCGAACGACATAACCAAAAATTCATAGTGTCCATATCTTGTTCTGAACGCAGTCTTCTCGATATCCTGCTCTCTCGCCTTTAGTTGATGGTATCCCGACCTAAGATCGATCTTTGAGAAATAGCTCGAACCTTGCAATTGGTCGAACAGGTCATCGATCCTCGGCAACGAATACTTGTTCTTTATCGTTGCTTTATTCAGCTCTCTGTAATCGATGCACATTCTCATGCTCCCGTCTTTCTTCTTTACAAACAACACAGGGGCTCCTCAGGGCGATGAACTAGGTCGAATGAAACCTTTGTCTAATAACTCCTGAAGTTGTGTCATAAGTTCTTTCATTTCGGTTGGTGCTAATCGATACGGTACTTTGGCTATCGGCGTCGTTCTTGGTAACAAGTCGATACGAAACTCCACTTGTCGATCAGGGGGAAATCCGGGAAGATCTTCGGGAAAGACTTCCGGATATTCACACACCACCGGAATATTCTGCACCTCCTTCTTTTCCTTCTGAGCATCGATCACGAACGCTAAATATGATGTACACCCCTTGGCCAAACACTTTCTGGCTTTCATTAGGGAAATGATTCCAGAGTTTACTCTGCGTTTGTCTCCGTACACCATAAAGGACTTTCTCCCTGGCGGGTTTACTTTTACCATTATCTTTCTACATAATATTTCGGCGTCGTTGGCACTAAGCCAATCCATTCTTAAAACTATGTAGAAACCATTTAACTCGATAGGTAATAATTCCTCATGGAACTTATTCCCATCCAAGTTAATGAGGATGTTTTTCATACGATGGCTAACAGGTATAAACTTGCCACTAGCAATTTTGACTAATAAAGCATTAACTAGTCTATCAACAGGCAAAGCTAGCTTTCTACCAAATTCATGCGAAATAAAGGAGTAATTGGCTCCAGAATCAAACAAAATTTGGGCAGGCAATTCATTTACGAGAAAGGTACCTAAAGCGACACCGACTTCTTCTTTTGCAGCCTCAAGTGTCATCTGAAAGGCTCTCGCCTTTGGCTTTGGTGGTAGATTGGGCTTTCCTGCATCCTTCCTCTTTGGACAGTCTTTAAAAACATGCCCTTCTTCACGGCACTCAAAACATACCCTCTTATCGGACGGACACACGTTGGCATAATGCCCAGTCTTTCCACATTTGTAGCAAGTCACCCCCTCGCTACATTTCCCCGAGTGCTTTTTCTTGCACTTCTCACACCATTTCACTTCACCTCCTCCTCCTCCAAACTTCTTAGACTTAGAAAATTTGCTTTTCTTGTTGGAACCTGAAGTTCCCTCAAATTTTCTCTTTTCACCAACTTCTGCACTCTCCAAACCCTTCTCTCTGATCTGAACCTCAACATTCTTAGTAGCCCAGATGGCGGCTTTCAAAGTGGTTGCTTGCTTAACCATCGGACCAAAGTCTGCTGGTAATCTGAGGGCAAACTTGTTGACCTTAGAGAGTTCAGTTGGAACTAGATGAGGGACGAGCTTCATCTTTTCCGTAAAACTAGCAGCGTATTCAGTAACGCTCATCTTTCCCTTCTTTAAATTCTGGAACTCATTATTAATTTCCAGAAGATCTTGCTCAGAGCAGTACTGCAATTTCAGTTGTACCACAAAATCTTCCAAAGTCATCTTACTAGCTTCTACGTTGGGCATCGAATCAGGTAGTAACTTTCACCAGTTCAACACACCAGATTTCAACAGAGGAATTGCAAGTGCGGTCTTTTGTTTGTCGCTGCACTCACAACTTTCAATCATCGTCTCCATTTCGGAGATCGAATTCATGACTTCCACCGGTGTCGGACTTCCAGATAGACACGGCGGTTTAGATGCCATGAAATCTTTGTACTTGCACCCGCGTCCATCAAATCCTCCATCCTGGTTGTTTTGTCTAACTATCGGTGGGTTGGCTTGACCAAGAGTCCCACTATAGTTCCCTCCTACTGATTGCCCTTCATTCAATACGGGCTGTTCAACAGGTATCGTAGTTTCTTCCCTATTCTGTTGTAGTAATCGCCTGGTCTCCTCCATTTGGCGATCTAACATCATCTGCATCATTGCTTGTACCCCAGCCATCGTCATTGGCTCAGGTGCAGCTCCTACAATTGGTACTTGCTCAACTACTTGAGGTTGAGGCTGTTGATCCCTGTTTCCGTTTGCGTTTGCAACTCCACTGCGAGTTCTTGCCATTACAATCTATATACCGAATAAGGCGAATTTAGGTCTTTATCCTTGTTAGACATTTCAATTCCCTTATCACTCCGAAACGTTTACATGTTAGTTCTAATCTCGTAATCATACGCTTAGAATCCTACACACATAAGGTTTCCAGATCCGGTCGGCAACAGACCATAGATCCGAACAAAAATAATGGTACATATGGCAAACACATAGCGTTTAGCACATAAGGGCATTTTAGGCATCTTTCCTAAAATAAACTAGTGCTCGTGTCTAAAATATGGCAGACACTCATCTCACAATCATCACTTAGCATTCTAAGTTTAAGTCTAGAAATCCTACAATTTCTTAGTTCGCTTAAACTAATGCTCTGATACCAACTGTGACATCCCCTAATTTCTCGGCCAGAAAAGACCGATTTAATTTATGCTTTTTAAAATAAAATCAGAGAGATCTTTTTAAAAGATGTTGCGGAATTGGTCCCTAATACAAAATATAATAAAAGTTTGTCAAAACCTTTCTTTAAGAAATATATAATTTCATTTCATATCAAAACCTCGGGATGTCATGTTCCGATACAGATCAAAAGCATAAACAAGACATTATAAGCCTTTCAATAGTTATTTACAACTACTGGCCTATAATCCAAAAATCTCTCATCGTCCTCCGCATATGCTCGGGGTCCACTACCTGTAACATAAAAAGCTGAGTGGGCCAGGCTTGGGAGCCTGGTGAGCATATAGGGTTTTCAACCCACAGTAATAATAAAATTATTAAGTTCACCAATCAACAATAACCATGATTACCCGTTCCCGTTATCCTCACTTTACGTCCCTAAACACTTTTCACAAGGGACCTAGCCTAAAGAATATCATCGGGATGGACACTACTGCTAAGGGGTTTCCTCAGCCATACATGTCCTAAAGGCAACCATGAGGGGGATGGAGTACAGCAGATAAACACCCAAGTTCATTAACACCTACAGGTTGCGGGCCTGCTAATGTTTCCCATTGGACTGTCTAGAAAGTCTGTGGTCGTCAGCCAAACTCCGCTAGATGACTGAATCACAAATAACATCGAGGCCTCTCATCACTTTATTTTATCACATACCAACTATCTACCCATGTTCTACCCAACACATTTGTAGATAAAAATACTTATACAGTTTAAAACTTGTATAAAACATCAACTCATCAGTCACCTCAAATAAACAATTAATATATTTACACATAGCACGTATTGTAAGGTAAATACTTCATATCTATGTGTAAAATGAAAGTGACTATACACTCACATGTTTTGATGAAAATCGGGCAGCAATTCGTTTCCTAAAACGTTCGTTTCTAATAAAACCGGGAGTTTTATTCAGAAACCGGGCTCTGCGAGGGTCGGGCTTCAAAAACGAAAAGATAAATTTTTCGGGCTTCTCGGGCTCTTCATGGCATATTCCGGGGGTTATAATCGATATCGGGGCTTTGGGGGATGCTAGGATGAAGAAAATATGAAGAAAGGGGCTAAATATGGCAAAATTCCAAATCTACCCGAGAAGGCTCGCATGACCCTTCTATTTATAGGGTCCGAAGTCGGTCTTAGAAGGGGGGAGTCAGCAAGCGAGGGCAGGTGGCATCAGGAGCGAAGGCCATGCGGCAGCAGCTGGGCGAGGGTGCGCATGTGCTCACACATGGTCTGCGTGTGCGAAGCCTCTGTGTCGCCTCCTGATTGGACCGCGGCCTAGGGTCCAAAGTAGGGGGTACGTGGCTCGCTGCGAGGGCTCGGTCACGTGCAAGAGGACACGCGTCAGACAGGCATTGGACCGCTTCGGATGATTCAGCAGCTTCGGATGACTCAGCCATTTTTCGGACACGTGGCATGCTCTAAGCGAATGTGACGTGGCCGAAGCCACCTATGCGAAATTTCTCGGTTTTCGCGCCAAAACTTCTAAAATCCATAAAGTTCGCATACGAGCTCCGTTTTTGACGTTCTTTATATGCACGCGTAGGTAAAATTACGCTCTACAACGTTCATTTAGATTTCGTCGGCTAATTTTGAATTTAATTTTTATATTATTATTTTTAACAGACCGGGACAGGAAATCCGTTAAAAATTCATAACTTCTTCATCCGACGTCCGTTTTCGTCAGACTTTTTACCGTTGTGCTACTAATGACGAGACCTTTGATTCTCGTTTAGGTCATGTCGGCTAAAAATTACTCGATCTAAAATTCAAGTTTTTAGCTGTCTACTGCTAAGCTGAAGTTCGAAAAATCATAACTTCCTCATACGAAGTCAGATTTGGGTGTTCTTTTTATACCTACTCTCGGTTTAACAAACACTTACGAGTTTCGTTTAGATCACTTAGGCCAAAAAGTAGTTTATCAAAAACTCATTTTTTACGACATTCGGCCCCGTGCCGGTTTTGTCGCTAAACTTCGACAGGTCATAATTTCTTCGTTATAACTCGGATTTCGGCATTCTTTATATATCCGTAATCCTTGTCACGCCCACTACAAGATTCTTAATAGATATCGAATTTATCTAATATTTAATTTTTGACGCTCATTTTTATTCTTAATTAATTAAACCCTAATAATTAAGCATAAAACACATAATTCACATAATATTCACATAATTCCTTTTCATTTCTTCAAAATGAGTTACAAAGGTTAACCTAGACTATAATGTCAATATTAATGCCTAGCCTAGAAACACGGGCATTACATTTGAACCCCAAGTGTGATGAATCAAACAAGTCACAAACACCATGAACAATTGGAGAATAACAAGAGAGAGGTTGGGAGCTCAGAAATTGGCTAGGCATTAACCTTGGAGTAGTCGTGTCCAATTTTGCAAGCTTAAGGGCCCTATTTATAGTTTGGAATCTTTAGGGTTTAAACTTGTAAACCCTAATTCACTTGCTATTTTAATCCATTAACTCATTAGCCTTGTGTACTAACTCTTCATGGACTCTCACAAAGGTTTAGTCGATTTCTAATTAACATGGATCATTAGCCCACACTATAAATATCACTGATTTACATAATCAGTCCCTGCATATTTAATTAGTCTCTTTTGATCACTAAATTAACTCCAAATTAATTATTGACCAATATTAATTAAATAATATGATTTCACAATTAATATATTATAATTATAATATATTAATAAATCACAAATAACCTCTTTCTCAAATATCCATCCTATCAAATTGTCCTGATGAAGGCAACCCGAAATGGACCATGCTACTCTCGGGTCAAGTACATACCAATTATAGTTATGGGCTTAGACACCTAATCCAACACATCACACCAAAACTTGGGTTATGTATTGATGCAAAAGGAAAATGTTATTTCACATGCGTCATGGAAAGTATAAGTACATGAGCAGAACTATACTACACATAACTAGAGTTAGAAGTGGTGCTTTTCACCCTTAAAATCTGGAGGCATTACTTGTACATGATCAAAAGGCACTATCATCACCAATCAAAAAGGTCTTCAACATGATGCGGAGGCAATGAGTATATTGGTAAGGCAGAATACCTCAAAGAAAGCCTACAGACTTGAGTCAATCAGCAGACTCTTCCTATGGATATGATTGGGACTTCAGGTACTCCTAGTATGGACTCACTATCCGAAACTGTATCTCTGGCTTCATTCTCGCTCATTCCATTAGCATCGGATATCCATTTCAATATTCATGTATGCTTTGTAAGGGCATAATAATCATCTTTGACATTTTTCACAATATTCTCATTTAGGTATTCCACTTTGCCTAAATATATTTTCTCGAGTTCGAGCATGTCATTTCAGAACCTTTTGGTCCTAATATGTTTATATTACATTACCAGGACGTCGATTTTGAAACACCTCTTATTTTAATCTTGTATGCCACTTTTCACATTATAAATCATGAAAGTTTCCAAAATTAGAAAATTTTAAAACTTTGATATCTTTTCGTCAAATTACTACCATTATGTTCTTAACTATTTATAATTGACACGCCAAGTGTATGTTATCTCTTTTTTGAGTATTTTTATAAGTTAGGTTTAAAATTTTAAACGATGAACACATATTTTTGGACATTGTACACTTAACTTCTTGACCCATGCTTATTATCACTTTCCATCAATGCAATTTTCTATGTGATAAGAAAAACATAGTATCAAACCTTGGGTCATTTTCTAAATACTTATTTCCCGCTTTTAACAACAACTTAATTAGTTTCCTTATCAAATTTCTAGCATCGCTCTTGTCAAACATGTAGTGTTTACTTCCATTCATGTTTTTGCATCCTTATCAAACATAGATGATTCATTTTCACTACGTAGTAAAGTCTTCTTACTCTAGCCATTAGGATCAACTCCGTCATCAACACGTACTTAAGAACTAGAAGCTTCCTCTATATAGAGCATACCCTATTTATGATCTCTAGAAACCACTAAGTTTCTTTATGATGCTTTGCATGGCTAACCACCATAAATAGATAGGTGACCCTCACCGTCGAGTTGGTTTACCTATACCGACATTCTCTTCAGGATTGGAAAGAACTTGACTTTCTATAAGTTCTAAATTTGTACCAAAATTTCTTTGGGGACTGCCTCCTCAGTGACAACGATACCGCAACTCATATTGTGTGCTACTCAAACTATTTCGTTGTAGTTCTTAGGATTCTTTATGGAACTAATGAAATGACTAGAAGGAAGAGACACCCCATGTCTTATTAACTAGAATTATATTGAGTTATTCCTACAGAAGATAAGAGCATCATCCTGAGAATCGTTTGCAACATTCACCTCTTTTTTACTCTTACATCAGAAGCTCTGGTTATCGTTAGAGTTCTAACATGAGATGTATTTCCCATTGTTCAATTAACATCTCCTCCCCGACTTGGATGTTTCCCTTGTAAATCTATCTATACATGTCCTTATCCAGGATCCAATCGTGAATACTTTCAAATTTTAGCTATCCAACCCTAATGGAGCTACTAACTATTGCCCTGATACTTGTAAAACTATGAAGTAACTTACAAAATCATAAATAACGGGACTATATCTTCTAACCCAGTGTCAACTGAGGTTTGTATTGAGGTAATTGAGTTGTGTTTATTCAAATGAATCGTCACAAAGCTACCGTTTCACATTCATATTCCATAACCAACGAATCAAGTGGACCTTGTTTGCAGTAGAGGATATTTCATTCGTTTTAGACGATGCTCATGTCAAATTGTTGGTTGTCTCCACCCTGGAAAGGTTGAATGCACATGCTTCACCATTAATAATTTTAGCAATCCAAGTGCTTGTTGGTCCAGATGGTTCCAATCCTATTGCGATATA
Source organism: Lactuca virosa (assembly GCF_052849685.1). Taxonomy (NCBI): domain Eukaryota; kingdom Viridiplantae; phylum Streptophyta; class Magnoliopsida; order Asterales; family Asteraceae; genus Lactuca; species Lactuca virosa. The sequence continues at coordinate 187,900,453 of NC_136428.1, read as the reverse complement.
TATGAGGTATTCAAACCACCGTGGTGGTAGATACATTTTATTTCATTGAAGATTGCCAAGGACTACTAAAGAGCACGATCCTATTTGGGTGGAGGTAGATCTATTGGCGAAATTTGCACACTTCTTTCCCATTCGAGAAGATTACCGAATGGAAAATGTTGACCATCTTTGTATAGACGAGCTCGTAGTACGTCATGGAGTACCTATTTCCAATAATTTTGATAGAGATAGTCGCCTTACGTCACAAATATGGTAGTCACTTCAGAAAGCCTTGGTACACAATAAAACGTAAGTACTACCTTCCATCCTCAGATGTATGTAAAAGCGAACGAACTATCCATACTTTGGAAGACATAATCTAAGCCCATATGATCGGTTTCGGAGGTTGTTGGAATACATTTTTACGATTAGTTAAATTTTATTATAATATAAACTATCACTCCAGTGTTAAATGCGCTCCCATACGAAGCACTATAATGGCTTAAGTGTCGATCACCACTTTGTTGGCTGGAAATTGGCGATAGTAAATTAACAAGGCTTGATATAGTTCAAGAGACTATTTACTAGATCATGATAATACGTGATTGACTAAAGTTTTCTCGCGATCGCCAGAAGAGCTATGCTGATAAGCATAGGAAACCCTTGGAATTTCAAGGGGGAGACAAAGTACTCTTAAAGGTATCACCATAGAAAAGAATTGTACGCTAAAAAAAGGAAGACTAAATCCTTTCTATGTAGGACCCTTCGAGATTATTGAAATGATCGGTCCAATGGCATATAAGCTTAATATACCAGAAACACTGAGTGCGATACACGACACATTCCATGCATCAAACCTCAAAACGTGCTTGGCACAGGAATCCCTACACGTACCTATCAAGGGCCTCCAAATATATAATCGACTAAAATTCATGGAATTAACCCATAGAAATCATCAATCGGGAAGTTAAGCAGCTTAAACAAAGGAGAATCCCGATTGTGAAAGTTCTTTGGAATTCTAAGCACGTACATGAGTTTACATGGGAACGGGAGGAGTTCATGAAGAACAAATATTCTCAGCAATTTGCTAAGTATGAACCAGTGGTACCGCCAGTTGAATTTCGGGACGAAATTCCCACAACTGGGGGAGAATGTGACATCCATCAAAACTCATCTTAGGTCTCGTCTAGAACCTCATCATTTCCATGTGTGCACATAACTTGGCTTTAGATGCAACATGTTAAACTAGATCACGAGTCACGACTTAATAGATCCCTCGGAACAATTATTTGTAAATGGGCTTGTGTTAAGCAGTCACATTAATTTGTGAATACACCAACTAGGTTATAAAGTGCCAAAGTTCAATCTTAAGACTATACACAAAACCATGTTCGGTAGATCACGGCCCAAGGGTATGTTAAATACCCTAATTACCTAAATGGAACTCTTCAAATGTTTAACAAGTTTAAGTGATTTAGACAAATATGAACTAATTCAATCATAATACGATTTAATTAAAAAAAATTGAGACAATGTTCATACAATTCATAGTTTGAATTATGAACCAAAAATATAATCCAAGGATTTTCTAATCCTACATTCATATGTGAACCTTTCTTTCATTATTTGAAATGAAAATTTTGATTTTATAAAAAAATCAAGCCATATGTTATCATTTCTGTAATTTAATTTAAGAAAATACAAGTTTATGTACTTATTTATAAAAACAAAATAATTGAATAAAAACCAAGAAATAAACTCTTGGAAGTTTATAAAAATACATATAATAATTATAAAAACTAAAGATCATTTTTATAAAAATTGTTAAGAGGCAACATTATTAAAGATTTCCAGCTTTCAAGAGCCTCATAAAGTCTCTCTTCACCCCAAGAATCCGGCCATACACAACCCTCACACACACACACTCTCTTTCTCTCTCTCTCTCTCTCTCTTTCATTATATCTTGCTTCTTTATGCAAAATCCCGAGGTCAGATATTACATGTCCTTGAGAGAGAGAATATCCGATGTTAGAAGCAACTTCCATGGCATAGATTTTTCCAGTTCATTTTCCATATGTTAACTGACATTCTTGGGGTTTTGTGGCTGATTTTGATGAAGTATATCCCTCAAAGAGATGACGAGAGAGATAGTCTATCCGGAGAGATAGAACCTCACGTTCTCTCCATTTTCTCTCTAAAAACACTCAACTTCTTTCTGATTCTCCATGGAACCTCTCCCATCCCCAAACTCTCTTCAGAATCTAAAAAATCATCCATCTTCTTCCCTATTTTAGGATTCTTGAAGGTCTTGAGGAGTTCTTGTTGGGAATAAAACCCTAATTGTGATTTGATGAACAAGATGCGGAAAATAAGAACAAACACAAATAAAGAAGATATATCGAATGATCACTCGATTTATTCAAAACATGAGGAATAAATTACACTTTCAGTATAGGCTAAAGAATCTAACACTACATAAGAAACCTCACGTGGTGGCTACATTTTGCCTCACTCTTCTTCAAATTCTGATTGATCACCTTCGTCATTTGTATTCTCATTCTCCCCCTCAAATGGCGAAGTGTATCCCATGTCAGGTTCAGGATTTTCACCATCGGTTGGAGTTGGATTCTCCCCCTCGATTGGACTATTATGGGTTGGGGTTGGAGTTGGATTCTCCCCCTCGATTGGACTATTATGGGTTGGGGTTGAAGTTGGATTCTCCCCCTCGCAAGACAAATCGGTTGATTTGGGTACTGATGAACCCTCCCCCTTGAATGTTGAGTTGTTGTTTGGAGGGTCAGTTGATGGTTGACCACCAGTCGGTTTAGGAGGAGCACTTTCCATATCCTTTGCAGCTTCATCGATGATCTTTTTCAAATTGTCAATTTTGTTGTCTGCCGCTTTCGCTTCTGAGTGTATGGCCTTTTCTGGTTCATCAAATAGCCATATATACTCTTCAAACAAGTTGGAAATGGGAAACGAGACTTGTCCGGATTGTGGAAATATTTCCCCCATGGTATTTTCGCTTGTTTGAACTTTCTTCATATAATTGTCATCAAAGGTTACATAGTAGGATTCTTCAATACGTTTGGAGCGTTTATTCATAATCATATATTCCTTTGAATTGAGTGAATAACCAAGAAAAATTCCCTCATCAGCTTTGACGTCGAACTTGTTTCGGTTCTCTTTAGAATTGAAGATGAAGCATGTTGAACCAAACACGTGGAAAAACTTAACGTTGATCTTTCTATTGCTATTCCTGTTTCTGTAAAAGACTCACCAGGGCCCAAGAGACTTTGGGTTCCTAAATCTGCTTGAATTTGCAGAAAATAAGAACAAACACAAATAAAGAAGATATGTCGAATGATCACTCGATTTATTCAAAACATGAGGAATAAATTACACTTTCAGCATAGACTAAAGAATCTAACACTACATAAGAAACCTCACGTGGCAGCTACATTTTTCCTCACTCTTAACCCTAATTATGAATAATACATGACTATTTATAGGGAAAAGACAAGTATTGGGCTTTTAACCTACACTTCATCAAGGGGCCCATTGCCATCATCCATGGAGTACTTTGAAACCCTACAATCTCCCCCTCAAAGTATGGAGTGGATGACAATGCTTTAACTTCCAAAACAAGCATCTAGAAAATAAAAAGATCTGCAACGAGGAATATATGAAGCAATCCACAAATCTTGATTCTTCAATAGTCTTCAAACACAGGCTCTAGGATATATAAACCAAGAACTGAAGTAATGTCTTTAAACTTCATTTTCGAATGTAATCCCAAAAAAAAATCTTCATGAAAACCAAACCCGCCATAAAAACCCATTTCAGAACAAAGAAACCGAATCACTTCTTGTCTTTGAAGCGCTCCCCCTCCAAGTCACAATGATCTTCAAATAAGCTAATAATATAAGCCATCAAAAAATATCATGTAACAACCCAAACTTTAAGATTCGTAATGCCACTTGATCGAGAAAATACTAAAAGTTGGAGATATGACAAGTCCTTAGCAGAGCTCGATAAAGAACTTCCGTTGTAAAGGATACTTCTCTGTGAAAGCTTTAGCAGAGCTCGATGAAGAACTTCTACTGTAAAAGCTACCTTCATAATTCTACCACAAGCTTTATCAAAAATCTTCAACTTTGAAAAGTCACAAATCCAATTTTGAATGACCATACCAAATTCTCCCCCGATTTATAATCGAAAACGTGATTATAAAGCCTTCTAATGGTCATGAGAATGATCTTGAATGGATAAAAATTACTATGCTCCCCCGTGACAAAATGATATAAACGATGAAGTATAAAATCCGAAAAGGTCGTGAAAATTTGACGTTATCACGAAAAACGACTTTCCGAACCGCCAAGACTTGATGGAATCTTTATTTTTCTGTTCACGAAAAAATATGTGCGTTAAAGAATTCAAAACTGTTCACCAGCCCTTAAAATTGTAAACTTTTTCGAAAAATGGGCTGAAATTGTCACTTTCCAGAAACTCGGGGGCTGGAATGGTAATTCTGCATCAATAAACCCCTTTATTTGTAACAAAATCTGGAATTGGTCCAAAACTGCCAAAGCATGAAAAGTATAGGGACCAGATCGTCAAATTCTTGAAGTTGCAGGGACCAAGTGTGAAACTTTGATTTATCTTCTTCATTTGACACCTGATAAAAGGATGCGACTGGAATGGTGATTTTAAACGAATGGTCACAGACAAACCTACAAATATGACTCCAATTAGTTTCATCTACTTTTGTTCCGAGCACAAGCGACTGAATCTAAGTTCGTTCCAAGATCGTCAATTATACACCCGAAGCGAACCCAACCGAACGTTAGGTTCCTTTCGCTTTCATTTTCGTTTCAAGCTTCATCAGCCGAAACACCCTTTTGCTTTCGGTCCTCCCTTCATTCGCTCCAACCATTAACAAGCGAACCCAAGTTCGTTCCATGTTCATTAATACAAAACCGAAACCATGTTCGATCCGAGCATCAAGATGCGAATAAAAGCGAAACCTTAGCAAACCGAATCCAATCATAGGTTCGCTTGTGAAATCATAGTCGACGAACGTTCGCAGGTATGATGTTCGCCCAATGTTCACCCCGAATCAGTCAATTTTGACTTTTCTGTTGACTAGCAATTTCGAACAAATACACACCCACTCTGTCTTCATTCGTTCTGATTCTGTTTGTAATGATTGTTGCTTTTGGTTTTGATTCTTTCTTCTAGCCAGATTTTAACCTCTTCAACCTTCCTTTTGTTAACAGATAAGTCTAGAAAATAATGAGACTTATACTTGTCTAACCATAGATCTTTGCGTCTTGTTTATGACCAGCAGATACCTTGAACCCAATAAAATCTTCACCGAAATCCTCGCAGAACTCTTTCGTCTCGTCAAATGGATTAGAACTTTTGCCCAGATGCGAACGAGAACTGGAAATTCACGCTTTCTTTGTAATTGAACCCTTGGTGTTGGTTCAAGGAACAGAAGTTGCTCCCGATTGCGGCTTCTTGAAATACTTCAAAATCGAATTCGATGCAAAATCAATATCATTACAGTCACCATCGTTATCTGTACACACAAGAATCCTAAATCTCCAAATCATCATTAACTACTCTGATCAATACAATCAAGAACCAAATCGATGTTGGAAAAAGAATGAACAGATTGACTCAATTTGAACATAAAACCAATTAATAATATCAAAACTGATCTTGATAATGGAATTGTTCATAAATATCGACTCAATAACAAATGAGCAATAGATTTGAGGGAACGACAATCACAGATGAGATTAGTTGATTTCAGTACGCGGTTACAATAAACACGATATATGGGCCAAACCACCACCAATGAACAGTACAAAGAAACAATAACTGGCCCAAAAACACATGAATGGAATTGATCGGCTGAATCAATAGTGACAAGAAGAGAGAAAAAAATAGGCTCGATGATTTATTATTAGAGTTAGAAAACAAACCAGATCCAAAAACAAATAATGAATAAAAGGAGAATAGGATCGAAATCACCATGACAAACAGTAACAAAATTCATAAATCTCCATGAACAGTAGCTTGAACATAATTTTGATTCCAAGACGCCAAAACACCAATAATCTTCAATAACTTGTGTAGAAAATCATCAAATCAAAAACCGATACTTCAAAAATCAATAGATCTTCAAAGTCCCGCTCTGATACCACTTGTTGGGAATAAAACCCTAATTGTGATTTGATGAACAAGATGCGGAAAATAAAGTCCCGCTCTGATACCACTTGTCGAATGATCACTCGATTTATTCAAAACATGAGGAATAAATTACACTTTCAGCATAGACTAAAGAATCTAACACTACATAAGAAACCTCATGTGGCGGCTACATTTTGCCTCACTCTTAACCCTAATTATGAATAATACATGACTATTTATAGGGAAAAGACAAGTCTTGGGCTTTTAACCTACACTTCATCAAGGGGCCCATTCCCATCATCCATGGAGTACTTTGAAACCCTATAGTTCTTGCTTCACCAAAAATCGAAATCAAGGTGAGAAACCCAACATATCCTTACGATTTTACAACTTTACTTCTTCTTCTTCATGTTCTTCTTTGCTTTTCAGATTCTATGCCCAATAATGGCTAGAAATCCTTGCTTCTCTCTTGGTGTTTGTAGATTCTCACCTCAACACATGACATGTGTTATAAATGGTGAAAATTTGGGATCAAACTTATGCTAAGACTGAAAAGAAGCATGCATGTTCATATGATTTCAAAAATCGAGTTCTACATCTTCTTCTTCATTTTTTTTTTCTGTTTTCACATGACAAAAACCATTTCTAGTACATCTTGGATTCTTATTCAATCCATGCATGTGATAGAAATTGGATTTGTGGTGCAAATCCTAGTGCAAGATTCGGTTCCAAGGAGTTCTCTATCACAAGAATGAAACACACATTTTAAGGCCTTGGATAACCGTAAATCTATGGCTTGGATGCGTGTACCTAAAAGTTTCTTGTTCCTATGTAAACTCTAGTATTTTTTCATTCATTTTCGACCATAAAATAAGTATGCTTGTTGTCCTTGTGAAAAATGACCCAAAGGGACACTCAAATCAAACCAAAGATAACATGCATTTTGTCAGAATAATTTGTTCGGCTTTTAACAATCGTATCTCACTCATTACTCAACCAAATCACGATATTCTTATTTCTGAGAACTATTTATATGAGTTAAATTTCGAACCTAATTAGCCTTAATGTAAAACATCAATAATTTGATTTTTGATGATTTTTACAAAACAGTTGCGCAAACAGCACTTCTTCTGTGATCACTAGTTTTGCATTACATGATCAAAGGTCTTAAACCCGACAATAAATCTGGGGAAAAATATTTTAGAAACTTAACATATTAATCACAAAAGTCCTAAATTTTTATGAATTAAAACGTCATATAAGTTTCTACACATATTCGTGAACTTTCAGCTTCATTTAGAACTCATGCACTATATAGTGCAACATCTCATAACTTGTGGCTGAATACCCCATTTAGCTTCGAAATAATTTTGAATCAATTTGTTTTATGAAGGTTCATGTTTGAAAGGGATGCACTGTAAAACCCCAAGTGCTAGAACAAATTCTTTATTTTTCTACAAAAATAAGGATTTAATGGCCAACAATTCAAAATAAATAATTCAAGATGCGATAAAAATCTAAAAAATTATGTAACTGATTTACACACAAGTTAGGGATGCCACCCAAATTTTCTTACAATTTGGTCATTATGTTGTATTTTATTAAGATTTTTTATTCAATCAGGGCATGGATTTACAAAACCAAGTCTTAAGATTCGAAAGCAAAAAAAATATTTTCTCAACTTTGGTAACATTATGAGATTATGAGAACCTGTAAAAATTAATTTGGGAATTTTTACAACTGCTTTCTATTTATTTTGAATTTTTTCTATTATTTAGACTTAAATTACAAGTAAATAACAAATGACCTTCAAAAATTTCTATAAATTTTATGGACCCTATTAGAACCAGAAAATATTTTTTTTTACACTTTTTGGAGTTCATTTTCATGCCTTTGTGGATTTTTGAACTTAAGGCACCATAAATTCAACATTTACCGATAATGAACCGAACAAACTTTGAGCACTTTGTAATACCACTAGTTAGCTAAGTAGTTACAAGATTATGGCTAGTGAACAATGACTTACTAGAAACTTTTTTTCCGTAGTACACTAGTAGGGATTGCCCCGACGACCTCAAATCGCGACACACGAACCATGAACCTTCTCTTGTGAGTATTCACATCCCCTTTTTATTGTTTTCATGTTTTGTGGTGGAAAGCATGCTACTGTTTTATGAACTTGTTGAACTCTATTTTGTGAACTTGATGAACTTTGTCTTATGAACTTATTGAGCTATCTTTTATGAACTCATTGAACTTGGAAGTATGTTGTTTATTGAACTTTGCCTATGAAATTGGTGATATGAACTCTATGTCATGAACTTTGTATGTTAAGTCCACAAAGAACCGATACAATCTATTAACTCGTATACGAGCTGATGGTCTTATGGATAGCGCTATTTGGGGTAGACGGCCCCTACTTTCCGAGAACCGCGAGTGCATATTTTCGTGAACTGACATCATGGAAGCCATGGACATGATGGAATGGGGCAAGAATGGTCGTTAGGCTTGGATGTGAACGAAGTGATTTGGCATTCAACATTCATTTTGAGTTGGAACTTTTGTTGAACAAATCTATATTTTCTTAAGGAAATGATGTACCTTTTATAAACTTGTGAACTCACCAACTATTTTATAGTTGACCCTTGTTTTTGCATGCTTTTCAGGGAACAGTCGTTAATCTAAATTAGACGTCAACATGAATTTGCACTTGATGTTTCTTTTGTTATGTATTAAACGTCGTAGTTTGGAACTTAATGTATTTCTTTTATGTGATGTAAACTTAAAAACACTTAATGATTATGGTTGGTACTCCTATTTACCTTGTGCTAAGAGAACTTAGACTATCACCCTTTGTATTTGATGTTCTTTCCTGATTCTTCACTTTCGGGTGGATGATATACTCGAGTGTCTATCTGATCCCTGACTCCATATGACTATATGTATTATATGAAATACCAGGATTCGCCCGTAGCAATTTCATGAAAGACCATGGGAGGATCATGACAGTTGTTTGAAAGACCAAGATTTGGTCCCTGGTAATTACATAAAAGACCATGGGAGGACCATGATAGTAAGGCCATGGGAGGAACATGGGAATCGTATCTAAGACTGTGGGAGGAACACAATATTCACACGTTATGTACCGATATGTATATTTATAGGTCGGCATTAGAGCCAAGGACTTTATGTGGATTAATTGTATGTATTGTGGAATATGTGTTATAATGGGGAATTCACTAACCTTTATCTTTATAGTTGTGGATTAAAAAATTTGCAGTTCATTCGTGAGAAGAGCTCGACGAGACTGTACGTACTAATCAAATATATTCTTTTCTGCGGTTTTGTAAATTTAACTCTGATAATGCATGGTTTCCAATCAATCAAATGTTATTCAATGGTTTTTGAAACAAAGTTTTAATTGGTTAATCTATTTCAAAAATGAAAAAATATCTTTGTAATTTTTGGGACGTTACAAGTTGGTATCAAAGCCTTGGTTTGAGGGATTCGGGCGCATCGTGCGGTGTGTTTGAACTCAAAATGAGGACTGAGAGATTTTATAAATAAGTTATTTAAAAAGAATGCTTTTTATTCAAGAAAACGATTCTCAAAAAGGTTTTATATTAATTGGAGGATACGATGCATACAGTCGGCCGAAGCTTAGGAAGTAAGTAATTCCCAATATACCGATATAACTTCGTATTTGTGCTATAGATTGTCATACATGATTGAATGTAGGAAGTGGATCTGCTCAGGAACACTTTCTATAATTGCTTGATTTGTATAGATGCTTCACATGTCTATTATGTGTACTGTTTTATGTGTTGTGAGATCTTTGGCTGATTTTACAATAGAGGCCTTTTCGGTGTATAGATTTGTGGGAAAGGAAGGATCCTAGCGAGAGAGTCTGGGAAGTGTAGCATTATGCCTATGGCTAGACATATACATGCATGCAAAGAGTTTAATGGAGTGATGCGAAGTGATTTGGGATTCTTGGAATAGCTCTCGGAATACGTAAAAATAGGTGTGTAAGATAGTATTGGGCCCATAATACTGAAAGCACAGGATCCATACTTGGGTCGGGGAGGTTTTAGGAATACCGACAAACTTATACGTGGGTATTCATAGTGTGGGTTCACATTATGCATTGATTTTGATGTGTTATTGTCATCTTTTAGATTTAGGATGGCGGCCTTTTATGTTGGGGATTCAGATCTAAGTGAGATGGATGTTGGTGACTTCATCGCATCCGAAGTTTCGAGGTTCATGAGAGAGGTTTTCCTGTGTATAGTTAGCGCAATCAGGGATGAGTTGATTTCATAATTAGATGAGCACCTTAGGATTCTGCGAGCTGAGTTTGAGGCCATTCGGTCGTGAGATCGCGAAGTCACCTTCAGGGAGTTTGACGTTTGCGGGGGTCCACATTTCATGGGAAGGAGGGATCGTATCATCAGTATATGTTGGATTGTCGAAATGGAGAGTGACTTTCATGCCAGTTTTTGCCTGATTAAGGCCATGGTCAGATTTACAACATGTATTCTGTGCGATGGAGCTAGGGATTGGTGGTGCGAGGTCATTAAGAGTCTCAAACCAAGAGCAATTGAGTTTATGACATGTGGTGATTTTTTCACAAGATTCAAAAGAAAATTTGTGCATGTGGTTGAGGTTCAGTGGTTGGCTAGGGAGTATCTGGTGCTTGAATAGACTATAGAGACGGTGGATGAGATCACCGCTATATTTAGAGAGAATGTTGTTTTGCCCTCGGTATGCAGTAATAGAGGAGATGAGGATGACTCGCTATCATGATATGTTTACGGTACAGATTTAGGAGTTTGTCAGTATTATTGACCATAAGACCCTTTCCAGTTTAGTAGATGCATCCAAGGTCAGAGAGATGGATTTGGAGACCCAGCAATGGAAGTGGGAATCGCATTAGGTTCACACATCAATGTCAACAGCCAAGAGGTCTCGAGTGGCAAGAATTTGGTCATGGGATGGAGAGACTCACAGATTTTGCTGGAGGTGTGGTCAGATTGATTCATGCGTTGGTTTCTGGATGATTCAGATGCGGTTAGGAAGGTCACTATAGACGGGACTGTATTCAGAGGGAGTTGAGGGTATGTTTCGTTTGCATTCAAGCAGAACATTTTAAGGCTAATTTTCCTCTGAGAGCATATGGGATAGTTTAGGATCCAGTACCTTTATCTTGGCAGTTACTAGATGGAAGACATTGGAAAACTAGAGTCCCGATAGCTGGAGTTTGAGTTAGCGGTTTCTTCAGTTCGGTTGGATGCAAAAATAGTTGGTGTCTTTAGTTTCTTTTATTTATGTTTTCGTTTTTTTAATTGTAATCCTGGACGATCTATTGAATGGTATTTATCTTTTCGACTCTGGTTCTGTTTGAGCTGATTATTTAAGAGTGGATTACTGGTTGTTTTGAAGATTTTTTCAATTTATTGCAACTCATGGGTTCTTTTTGAAGGATTCATATTCTTTTATGTCTTTGGATGTCATGTGTGGTTGTTAGGAACCAAGTGGTAAAAGTTATTGAATTATCTTGAAGTTTTAAATGGTGTCGAAGTCCAGAATCTATCCATTTCCAAGTGGGGGACAATCACTTCTTTAGATGGAAAGATTTCAGAGTGCAGGTCACCTTGGAGTTTCATATTCATGGAATGGAGGATAGTTGGTTGTTTTAAGGAATGAAGCTTATGTAAGGAATATTGATCGTCAGTTTGTCGTGCCAAGGAAGCAACTTCTGATGATTCAAGGTTTCCTCGTTTAAAGACTTGAAGCATCAGTAGAGGTGCAAGATTGAGTTAGAGATTAGGCTCAAATTGAGAGCTATGTGAGGGCCTCTCTACCTGTTCTTGTCTGATGAAGGATTTGGTGGTCGATGCACGACCTGAATACCTGATGGGGTATAGTAAACTAGGGGTCCGTCTCGTGACTATTTTTTCTTTTTATATTTTTGGTTTGTATAAAAGACCATGGGGGAGCTCATGGCATTGGCGGGAGTGATTTAAGACTATGAACTGGCTCATGGCATTGACTTGGGTTGAAATAGACCTGATGGTTGAAATAGGCCATTGTAAGAGCAAACTAAGATTACAATTTGACCTGTAGCATTCACTTGGGTTGAAATAGACCTGATGGCTTGAATAGGTCATCGCAAGAGTGATGCAAGACTATGATTTGGCCAGTAGCATTCACTTGGTTTGAAATAGACCCGGTGGCTGAAATAGGTCGTTGCAGGAGTGATGTAAGACTACGATTTGGCATGCAGCATTCAATTGGGTTGAAATAGACTCGATGGTTGAAATAGGCCATTGCAGGAGTGATGTAAGATTACGATTTGGCCCAAAGAATTCACTTCCGTTGGATGAAATAGGTTGTTGTATGGGTGATTGTAAGACTATGGAAGGACCATAGCATTCACTTGGGTGGAAACACACCCGTCACTGTGTGTTTAGTCGTTCCTCTATTTAGACTTAAGGTCTATCTGAGTTATGGTGATGTCTAAGATAGGTTAGCCTTATTCTGTTTCACTTTTGTTTGGAGTTTCATTGTGCATCCGTGTGTGAGGTTGCCCGCTATAGCAGTCGGTAGTTAATTCCATTCTTCAATTATACGTAGGATGGTGTACGGTCGGGTAGGTCTTCATTGGATTAGATGTGTAAGTTTGGTCAGTATGGTTCATGTATGAGGGTGGCCTTGTCTTCCTGGAAGTAAGAAAAGATCTTGGAGTCTTCAAGTTATGGACGAAGAAGTCATCTCTTCTCGATGTCGGTTAGTAATGATGTGTTGGTGTTCGTTTCTTCGTCGGATCACGTATTACTCGATAATGATTTAATCAGATTTGGATTTGAAGGGAGTGTCTGTATAGAGCATTGTTCTAGTGCTGTAATGGGCGTGATTTTGACCTTTGGGAGTTTCTGCTCATGTTTGGCGAACGTGCCTGTGTTTGGAAATCCTTATGTTTGTAGCTGCGGATTCTACAATTTAGAGTGGCATCAGCTTGTACAATGTAACGTCCCAATTTACAGAATAATTTTTTTCATTTTTAAAATAGAATAAACACTCATTTTTATTAAAGTCACATTCATGTCAAACCACCTTTTCATAAACTATGATTCAAGAATCAGAGTTATAAGGAAGACAATGTGGAACCCCAAATCATAAAAACTGTTAATGTGTGTGGATAGTCCCGCCTTTGCAATCTAATAAGTACCTAAAAAACATTTAATACATAACTGTAACCATAATGCTTAGTGAGTTCCCCAAAATATCACATACAACACAACTCAAATAAACAGCCATGAGTTATGAGCAACCATGTGGACTATCAGCAACCCCAATGGGCTAACAGCACGATGTGTGGGTTATCAGCAACCCTAGGGACTATCAGCAGTTGCAATGGGCTAGCAGCACGCCCTGTGGGATAATAGTACACCCTGGGGCTATCAGCAACTCAGTAACACATAAAAACAATCAGCAAATAAGACCTAGCCGGTCAGCATGCACACATTGTGGCATACGTAATGCAATGAGAAGACTCACCTGAACAAAAAGATGAAATTCACTACTCAAAGTTCCACATAATCAGCTGCACAACCCTCCTAAACCATCCACAAGTTAAACCTCAGACTACAACTTAACACCCCTCAAATTTTGACCATAAGTCAAAATGGTCAAAAATCAATGGTCAAACCTTAGTTGACCTACTCTTATCATAGCATGCTACACTACGCTCAGCGTATAGGACTCTTCTAAGCTCAGCATACAGGAAGTTACGCTCAGCGTAGCTCCATAAATGCAAAAACTTTATTAAACTCTTAATACAGAAAGCCAATCCCTCAAACTTTCAGATATGGACCTTTACAATGTCTTAATGGATACGGTTTCCAACTTTACCCATTAACATTAAGACACTCCCATCAAGCAAGATCTAAACTTTATACACTAAAATGGCCAAAAATGTCACAACTTGCATGGATTAATGAACAAGCACCAAAGGACAACTTTCCAAGTCCAACAAGTCCCAAGAGTGATCCATATTGCTCAAAAGGTGCTAGAGTTCTCTCAACACGCAAAACACAAGCTCAAGGGACCAAAAGGTGACAAAAATGCCCAATAACAAGATCTAAGAAATCAATGAGCAAGTTCGAAGCTTTTTACTTAAAATGGTCTAGAAATGAGGCAACCTTGTTGGATCTATACTTGAACCATTCTTCCATGCACTTTACAAACATCTTGTACTTCAAGATTCACCTACCAAATAAAGAAGATATGAGGAGGCTAGGGTTTCTCAAGGAATGATATGAGGTTATGGAGGTTGTTCATGGGAAGGATCCCAAGAAGTTAGAGCCATTAAATATGGCTCAAAACATTAGGATTAGGGTTTTGGTCTGTAGTAGTTACGCTCAGCGTAAGGCAACATTCCTCATTTCCATTTCAACTTCAAACAGTCATAATTTCTTCGTTTCAACTCCGTTTTCGGTGATCGATATATCCACGTGAATGTATTGACAAGACCCATAATTCTATCTAATTATTTTTGAATTAAAACATAGCCAACTAAATTCATTAATTCAAGCAAGAAGTCCTAAATATCACTTTTCCCATTTTACCCTTTGGCTCTAAAGCACAATTCAAGGCTTAAATCATTTAACCAACATCATCAAAATTCAATAGGGTTTAAACTTTATTCCTTTGAAGCCCCAATACCTTTGCATTATCGAATTATGGTCTAAAATCAAGAAATAAGAAACATCCCGAAAATGGATGTTACAACTATCCCCTACTTAAATTGGATTTCATCCTCGAAATCTGACTTTGTCAAAATATCTGAAAACAAAACCAACATATTTCATAAGCTCCCTCTAACCACTTAAAATTCAAGGCATCTAGAAAGAAACTCAAGAGACCACTCAGAACGCCACAGCAGCCAACAAACAACCCAAAAACTTAGAAACAATGAACTGTAAAAACTATCTCTATCTTTAACTGTAAGACCCAAATCATCGATAACCATTCAAACCGGGAAACTCTCAAAATTGGAGCTACAAACCATCTCCAACAATATACTTCCCAAAACAAGGGACCCATCAGTCTAAACTAAAGAAATCATACCCTCATATTGATGATATTCATTTCATCATACCTACCCCTAGTGCATGACTAGGACCACCACCAAACCATGTAGAACGAACAACCAAAAATCCCGATCGCAAATTTCAACCATGCCCAAATACGAAATTTATGCCCAAAAGAACTAAAATACACACTTGACTTCTTGACAAGTATCACTGACACACCACTCCCCAAGCAAAACCATGATCCAAAACAAAATCTCATATGGCATTCAAGCACCCAAAACAACTCAAGTGCACAACCAACTACCAAGTCATCCAAGAGACTTACAACAAACTGCAACACTGGTAAGTTAATTCGCACAAGACCTTTCTTATAAAATGAACATGGATCCACAAGGAAGAAACCCAATAATGAACTGCTAATATACAACCATGACTATTCCAGCAGGTCATATCATAAAATTGCCCCAACTCAACCTGTATGTCACTAAGCCACCGACGAGAACTCTATATTTCTCAAACACCCAACTAAGACACACGACCAACACACCAACATATGATTCCCCATTAGACATCTTTCGGCCCCACTCACATAAGTGAAATCCATGATAGCTCAAGACACATTGTGATGCAATCCACTCATTGGGATGAGAAGCTCACGGTTGCTCACCGTTCTTAACATCACCCAACCACAGGCATGAAGATTGTCGATCAGCACCCATTGGGCCTACAAGCATACCGCCATCATCCTACTGACTTGCAGAAATCCAGTGCAAACTGCCATTGACACATCATCAGACGAAACATGACCGCACACCATCGGAAACAAGATAGACAGTTGAATGCTTGATCTAACTTGAAAACAAAACATTTCACACTCTCTGGAGAAACTACAACTCTCTTTAGGTCGAATGTGTTCCTTCTGTAACATAACCCTACCCAAAGAGTGAAGTACCGACGAATCGAACGAAACGACAAACCTTAACCGCTAATAGACACATTCTTCTATCAACCAAAACAAGACCCCACACCTTAATGAAGTCGAACATACCCCAATAATGCACAAATAGACCAATAAAACTTTCAACTGCGAAGAAGAATTCCAAAATTATCAAAAAAATGTTACCAAAACCCTGATCAAATCAACCCTAATACTAACCTAGTCGAACCGACTTGCAAAAACTAAACTTTATGCAACCACGATTATACCGGAAAAATTGAACAACGTCACTATGATATCCAAACTTCAAATAACCAAGGACAACTACCAATTCAAACCCACAAGGAGCAACAATTCTACCACCAAGCAATCCAGAGAACAGCTACACAAAGACCAAGACATATATTATACAAAACTTAACGAAGGGTTGACACCACAATTGCACCTTCAGCTGATACTGCTAGAAGGCTTTGAATATCCTCAAAGTCTAATGAGGAACGAAATAACCAATGATAAGAATTGGGTCGAAAACTAAACCCATTGATCCCACCCATACTAAACAAAGCCTACGGGAAGATAGTCTTACCGAACACTGAAGTCGGCCAACAATTTCCCTTTCTCAAACAAGATAACTAACTCACATTGTCAGCTAATCATGTTTCCTATAACCGATGCACAACTTGAGCTGCTTAACACTCCTCTATCAAGATCCCTTGCGCTTCTGAAAGGAACTTCTCACCACAACAAGTTCCTTACCCATCAGCTTCCTGCTACGAAGACAACACATGCGCCCTTGAAGACATAACCTAACGTAAACTTGATCTACATCCACGATCTGACCAAACCTTAAACTCTCAGCGACCAAAATCTAGCATACCTAAATCGTAGATTCCTCTGACCTATTGTGTTGAAACTGTAAAATAAAACAGACTGATGATCTTCCAAGAGTTCGAACCATCATCGACGAACGTCTTCAACATCAAAGCCTCAGACCGGCTCAACCATACATGCCAACCTTGATGCTCAGCATGCATAACACAACACAATATGATCCTTTGAATAACAATCAAACAATCAAAAGAAAACTATAAATCTCAGATGGAGACCTCAAAACCTCCCGCAACATCGATGCCTCAAGCTTAGCCCAAAGGACCAGATCACCACTTTGTTGTTTGGCACCTTACGAACTAAACTTATGCTCAAAAAATCTTGCATTTGGAGAATTGATCCATAACCTCATCCTTTTCTGACACTTCAAGAATCCCTTGCATATACTCAAATAGTAGCATAGACAATTCCAACATATCTATAGACCTCTCCTACCCAAAACAGAAACATATTGAAGCCTCCTTGGATACAATCGATCTACTCAAATCGGCGTCACATATTGTGAAATAGCCTTCACCTTGGCTGTCTAACCAAAAAAAATCGAGTCTCAAACATTCCTTCGCAATGAAATAGAGACGATTTACTGCGAACCAACTTTATCCTCTTACAGCAGAAACCAATGAGGAGAACACCATATCTTTCCACTGGAACACATTTGATCTCTTATCCCTTCAGCATGTGAGACTATAAAAACACAACCTCGTTGTAGAAAGTGACATCCCTAGCCATCGGCTGACCACTCATCGTTAGGCTGAAATCCTCGAGCCTATCATCAAAATCTCTTCCTCCATGAGTCCTACCACTCAAACTAACATTACCTTGACCAAGAACCTCAGGACCTTAGAATCAACAAACTGGCACAGGTATGCATCATTCAGACCCAAATAGCCACGACCACTAAGGCACAAACAATTACCCGACTCATCCTCAGAATGAACAAACATAACCGACAGGTCAATAAATATGAGAGCACGCTACAATGAAACGTGCGGATAACATGCTATCTACCCCCAACCAGCTCCTTAAAAAACTTTGACTCTTCTTGATCCCCGTACGAATCTTGTTTGTTTAGTAGTATGAGCCCATACTACCTTCCACACATATCCTTACGTGTCCTAAGAACTGTCTCAAAGTTCCAAAGTCACTATACATCTCCACTACAAAACGTAGATACCCGTGTTCCTATAAGAATACACTACTGATCTCCTTAGATTCTCCCTCCAGGATTATTCTCATATGTATGCATGCAGTAGAACACCTTAACACTTTTCTTAGGTCACTAGGAACTCCACCAATGTTAGGTGTACTGGTACACCCATATGCTTCGAAAAGCTACCACAACTTCCTAGATTCTCACCTTAGTTTTCCTCATATGTAAGTGCCCACACTAGCGCATTCTAGCACTCTTCCTAGATCACTAGGACTTCCATCCTACCCTGTTAAATATTATGGAATAAACTTCTACCAATGTCAACTAAATATCTTATGAGTATAATTACGTGCAACAAGGATTAAACAATCCTTCGACTGAAAGATCTTGCACTACATTGGTTGGAATCAAACAAGATCTATGCAATAAGGCCAAATCAAACATTCTAAAACTATTTAATCTTTATGGCATGCAACTTAACGTATCCTCTTAATAGTTAACTAACATCAATATAGGTTTCACATAGCACAAAGCAAGCAACATTAGAGCAGAAAAACCAACAGGATTCTGATACCAACTTCTATCGTCCCAATTTCAAGAATAATTTTTTTCATTTCTTAAAGTAGGATAAACACTCATTTTTACTAAAGTCACATTCAAGTCAAACCACTTGTTAATAAACCATATTTCAAAAACCAAAGTTATAAGGAAGACAATCCGGAACCCCAAATCAGAAAAATTATTGATATGTGTGTACAATCTCACCTTCACAATATGATAAGTACCTAAAAAACATTTAATACACAACTGGGCTAACAACTTTCCATGTGGGTTATCAGCAGTACCAGTGGGCTACCAACATACCATGTGGGCTCAAAACACACCCTGGAGCTATCAGTTGCTTAGTAACACATAACAACAATCAACCAATATATCACACCCCCCTTCCGTGGCGGCGGAATATGTCGGGATGTGCGACTAAGTTCATGGATCACAGGTAAATTCAATATATACCACAAGTACAACAATAAATAGAATAGCATTCGTATTCCATCCTGATGTTTGAATACAAGGTTCTTACAATTAATAATAGTACATGAATTGCCTTAAAACATAGTAAGATAATCCAACAGCTAGTAACTATGTCACCTGTAATCCAATCCGTCTTGAATTTTTGTTTTAATGATTTCCTGAGAATACATGTATTTTTGAGGGTCAACACAAGGTTGGTGAGAGTTACAGGTTTTCAGCTAACAACAGTGATACTTTTAAAAAGTCAAAAAAGTATTATCTTTGTATGTATAAAAATAGTAAAACTGTGTTTGCAAAGAGTCTCTAAAAGCGAAAATGTATATTTGTATAAGTAAATCCATACTTAAAACTGTGTATGTAAAGAATCTTTGAAAGCCAAAATGTATCTTTGTATAAGTAAATCCATACTTTAAACTGTGTTTGTAAGAATCCTTGAGTATACTTGAAAACCAAACTATATTGTTACGTAAGTAATATCATACTTAAAATAGTTTTGAAAGCAACCAAGCCCATGGTTTGTAGTGAGAGAGAAAGATAGATAGAGAGAGAGAGAGATTCTAGTTAATGTTTATAGTGAGTCTTATAACCGAGCTATATCAATGAATGTACCCCCTGTAATACTTCATTGGACGTTGTAGTAACAATTGTTGACACTTATCACCCGCTTCGATTAATGGGTCGAGGTTGTAGGTAGCAACCGCAGGTGGGGATGTCAACCCCGTATAGATCTATACATATGTATCTCGATCCGAAGATTAACGGTTATTGTACTGTAGGTATGATAAGTGTTTAGACTCAGCAAATGAATACAATCTCACCAAAAAGCCTATAACTAAAGTACGTGAATAACTCTCACCCCTAACTTAATTGTGGTTAAGTCACTAGGCATAATGAATTTCGTTGTATAAAGTTTATAAAAGCCGACTATGATTGGCATGTATTTCAAAGTGTAATGTACTCGCTTTTATAAAGAAGTATGTTCCAAAGTAATGAACATATGTACATGCATAAACGTTATGTATTTAAACATATAAATATGCATGCATAGTAATAGCTTGAATCCTTGAAATACTACAAATTTTTATGACGTGCTTTTTATGATATACAATGTCACATAAAAATCATATATTTTTGTATCATGTAGCATTTGTTGTGTGGACTAGTTATTTCACGATAAAATAATCATAATACGTATACGAAAAGTTTATACTAATTTATTTGTAACAATATGTTAAATTGTTAAATAACATTTTTATAAACTAGATTTATTGTATTTTTGCATAAAGGATATTATATTTGTGTAAACAAAATATAGTCACATGTATCCCCCCCCCCCTGCTGAAATAATTAAAATTATTAAAAAGGGGTCATAAACACTCACCCTTGAAGCGTGAGTTCGAGTTGTTCGGAGTTTGTTTTTTTTTTTTTTTGGGAAGTTAGACGTGAGAAGCCGCAAAGTCACGTTTCTTCAAACTTTGAAATATTTCCGGGACCGTTTCATAACAAATTTAAACTATTGGGGGCTGTTGGGTAAATTAATTAACCAAAGAAGCACTGATTTGGTTAAAATAAATCAAAGGAGGGACTAAATTAGTTCAGAATGGAATTAATGTTTGAAAATTAGATTGATTTTTTTAATAAATCTCCATGGGAGGGGCTGAAATGCTTAATCTAAATCAAAGTTTGAATATTGGGATTTGTTTTTGATGTGAATTAAGAACATTGATTTGGCATGCGGAACTAAATGAAAACAAAGAACACTGTGATTTGGGTGTCTAAGAGATGTATTCGATCATAATCGGTGTTACAAAAAAGTATATGCTAGATCTAGACAAATAAATAGGTCACACTAACACACTCAATGTTACATCTCTCAAGCACACCTCTACAAGTGGTATGAAACCCACTATATATAGAGGTGTTTACACGTCTCTCTCTCTCTCTCTCTCTCTCTCTCTCTCTCTCTCCTTCTCTCTCTATCTATCATGTCACAAGGCTACAATACAATGTGCAAGTGGGTATACAAGAGTCAAACCATTACAAAGTCATTCATGAATAACTTTGCACCCCAACATTCTCCCCCTCAAAGTTAGGAATGGATTACCCGCTTTAATCTTCCAAAATCGAGCAACTTCATGAAACATGCCTCAAGCGTGACACATGTAGAAATGAACTTCAAATCTTCAATTCTTCAATGACCTTCGAATCCGGTTTCTAGAGTGTGAGTCCTTACAAACCGAGCATCAAAAGGTAATTAGGGGTATCCAAACCTCCATAAAATTACCCAAAATTTGAGCATAAAAGCACACCCCAAAAATCTTCAATAAGTCCAAACCCATCATGAACTAATCACTTCCGAATCTCAAATAGAATCACTTCATAAGCTTCAATTGCTCAAGGTCACTTCAGTCTTCAAGTCCGCGTAATATTAAAAAATTCAACTATCGAATTCTCATATTGAATTCTCTCCCCTTTTTTATAATCGAAAAATGATTATAAAACCGAAAAGGAACGAGAAAGCGCTCAAATTCGGAATTTTCAATACAAAACTCCCCCTAAACACATGGCATAAACGTTTTGCATAAACCCGGAAAATCCAAAAAATATCTAAATTTTCGAATTCGTTCTCGGGCCTCCTTTGACAAAATTTCACAAATTTGGGTAGAAACTATCAATTTCAAATTATGCAGTGACCTGGTGCGCCCAAAACAGTCTCAGATACGAAACTTTACCCCAATTGTGAAACTGGGCATAAAGTGTCAATTCGCATTAACTGCACGGACTGTTTTGAAAATATTCCCATTTCTCAGAATTTTCAGTACAATGTCGAAACTTGGTACATTCTGCCAACTTGCTAAAACTACATGTCTTCGAAATGGAAATTCAGCAATTGTGGCCATTTTATGACTCCATGTCGAAAGTGAGTGATATTTGACATTTTGTTGAAAGTTGTGGGATTGGAATCGCCACTTTCTGTTTCTTCTTCGGTGCACTTTGCTACCCAGATAACGAATGTCGAGTATTCACATATTGGAGGTCTCAAACGCAAAGGTGTGTTCGACATTAACTGTTATTAACCCATATCATAACCTTCGTTCTCAAGCCACAACCTTCGTTCTCATATGCAATCAAGGACCTTGGACCATAGCAAGTCGATACCCATAACGAAGGTACCTGCGACTTCTAAACACCCGATTTTGAGACCTTCCTAATCACAATACCTTTCGAATCAATCTTCCCATTCAATCCTCAATGTCGAATTCGGTTTTGTTCAAAAAAATATGACTATGACCCCAAAAGCGAACGTTCGACATCAAACTCAAAAACCATTTCGTTTCCAAATTGTTTCCATGTCCACAATTCGAATCTGAATTTGACATCCAAACCCAGTTAACCTCGATGGCACATAGCAAACGTGTTCACAAATCATACAAATATCGAATCCTTGTTCGTCATCAGGTAAATCATCAAACCCTTCAATCTTTAACCCAAAACATCAAAAACGAACTCACTTGGTCAACATCGAACAGTCAGAATTCATTCGGCATCAGGCTTAGCCATACAAATTGAAATTGACTTTGACATCAATTATCATATCAAGATTCCAAACCATTCCATTCGAAATCGGTCAGTAAACAATCGATTTCCAAAACATCATTCAACTGTCGAACAAAAACCCGTCATCACCTTCGATATCTAGAACAGAAATACAACCCATTTCAAAAATTAAACTCCAAATCAAACTTGATTTCGACATCCACAACCCATGTCCAACTTATATCAACCAATTCCAGCCTCCAATTCATTGATTTAACTCTTGAGATTCGAGTTTGACTTTTTTATGAGTTTGACTTTTCGAAATCAAAGGTCAACAAACATAAAATTGATGTTAAAAGATCAAATTTTAGATCAAAAAATGTTCACCCAACTGTTCTTCATCATATTCAAGTGTTCTTGACAATATTCATCCAAATCAAATAATCAATTGACGATTTCGCATCTTCAGCTTGATCCAAATCGATATGCAATGGAACACATCAAATCTAATTGATTTACAAGTTTAGAATCACTAATAACATTGATCGATTATTAGGAATGAAGAAATGAAAATAAAAACGCAACTGATGAAATCGCTTCGAAGATAAGAATGTACAACCATAAGAGCACACGACAAAGATGAGCATAGTTAATACGTATCAAACTGATTTAATGAATCTTTGGGCTCAGTGTTTTAAATATCGATTCATGGGCTCAAGAAACAATATCATATCAAAAACAAATGTATGGGCTCAATGAATTGTGAACAATAACGGATTTTAAAAACGAATTATGGGCTCAATACTGGAGGATGAAAAGTAATCAAAAAATTTATTTAATTCATTTAGAATTAAATTTGGATTCCAATAAGCAATTGCAAAAAATTAAGAATCAAATTGAACACATGAAAATTGGATTATATTAGGCTTGATCAATTGAAGATTTAATTGGATCATAACAAATGGTTTTTGTTTTTTTAAATTATCCAATGAGTCAAAATGATCAAAAATTCAAGAACGCAAGCACGAATCAAAGAGATTTAGAGAGATCATTGAGAGACTCACCATAAACGTTCCAATTGTGTTGAATGTAGCCAAACCAAGAACCGTTTCTTCAAAAATCGTTTTGATCTTTGAAGTCCCGCTCTGATACCAATTGATGTGAATTAAGAACATTGATTTAGCATGCAGAATTAAATGAACACAAAGAACACGGTAATTTGGGTGTCTAAGAGATTTATTCGATCATGAAAGTTGTTACGAAAAATTATAAGCTATGTGTAGACAAATAAATAGCTCACATTAACACTCTCAATCTTACACCTCTCAAGAACACCTCTACAAGTGGTATGAAACCCACTATATATAGAGGTGTTTACTATGTCTCTCTCTATCTCTCACTCTCTTTCTCTCTCTCTCTCTCTCTCTCTTATATATATATATATATATATATATATATATATATATATATATATATATATATATATATATATATATATATATATATATATATCATGTCACAAGGCTACAATATAATGTGCAAGTGGGTCTACAAGAGTCAAACCATTACAAAGTCATACATGCATGACTTTGCACCCCAAAGTGGGTCTACAAGAGTCAAACCATTACAAAGTCATACATGCATAACTTTGCACCCCAACAGTTTTGCTAAAAATAACCAAAGGAGGGGCTATTTTTATTAAATGGGTTCATTGTTTGGGGGTTGGGACTGATTTCATAAAGTTTTGTCAAGTGAGGGTAAATTTTTTCCATTTTATAAATACAAAAGGATTTAGGGCTTTATAAAAAAAATCTCATGGAGGGACGGTTTTTGTTTAATGGCCCAAACTTAAAAGAAATTAGGGCTTTTGTGCCTGTTGCCATTCGTTGATCGGGTAAAGGAAAAGAGGGATACGAACGGGAGTAGTTGAACGAATACGTGAGAAGAAAGCTCGTAGGTGGTACCATGTTTTTTCGATCGATTCGCGAGGAGAGATCATCTCCGGGGTTCGACGAGGCCAAATGGAAAAGAAGGGAAAGGCAGCGAGGCTGCTTTCGTCCTCGTCTGAATTTGAGGTGCGAATGGAGGAATGGTCCGATCGGGGTCCGGTGAGGCGTCGCAAGCAGCAGCAAACCAAGTGGAAGAATAATGGAAACGGCTTTTCACATTTAGGGGTTTTAGTAGTTCTGATCGACAGGAAAAAGAAGGAAGAAAAGGGAGTAACAACGAGTAAGGGGGAAGCTGCCCCCCTGCGAGCCTGCAGCTTTGATTAGTCACTGTCTCCGTCTACTCAGGAAGGAAAATGAACGGAAGCGGTCAAATATCGGTCGTCGATGGGTGGTAACAGTCGTCGATGGAGGGGTGTTTGGGGGTTATGCTCGGTAAGAACAATATAGAATATGGGGGTGTTTGGCTGTTGCTATTTTCTCGATAATTACCATGTTTGCCCTTTTTTGGTAGTTTCGATCAATCACAGGTAAAAAGGTTCTTTTAGGATATTGTTTGTCTGTTCACTGGAACGAAAGGGAAATTGTTTCCATTATGTTCTTGGTTTTTGTGGTTTCCAAGAGAAAGGATGAAGAAGTTGTTGCTTCTTTCATCTCATCGGCAGGACAACCAAAAGTGAAAGAAAAATAAAGATATGGAAATGAAGAGAAAAGGCCGTTGCTTATTTTTTTTGTGATCTATTATCATATTTTTGAAAACCTTGGGAGTCTTGGTAGTACTTTAAAAATCTTGGAAATATATTTAGTTAACTTGTATAAATCATTTTGGTTAAATTTGTAGAGATCATTTTGGCTAAGCATACATTCCTTGAATTGTACTAGTTATACACATATATATGAATTGTACTAGTTATACACACATATATATAAGTATTTGGATAATAAGGTGCATATCATACATGTATTTGCATATGTTTAGTGTATTGTTTTAAATAATTTATCATGTATTTTAAGCAAAAATACATGGTTGAACATTTGAGTCAAAATGTATAAATTATGGTACCAAAATGGGTAATGTCACGCTTCGTATTTATATATATATATATATATATATATATATATATATATATATATATATATATATATATATATATATATATATTATGGTTAATTTATGTTCATTAGACACATAATTTATTGTATAATTTATAAAATCTATAATAGTTTATTTATAGTTGATGACATGTTATTAGTTATGTATCAATATAAATGGTTATACCCTCAAATGAAAATATAATGTTATCTCTATCATTAAAAATCACATTTATTGGATTGGATAATAATATATTATTTCCAGAATGTATTGCCAATAACTGAAATCATATTGAAATCAATAGTTTAAGGTTTCGCGATTTAGTGATTCAAAACATCTTTTTACTTTTATAAATATATTTACTAAAAATATTTTAAGTATGAAATTCAATAATAGACTATGAAATGAGTCCAAAAACATTCTCGAAATTTCTATCTGAGGTGTACAAGTCCCTCAACAGATAGAAACAGTTTTAAAAGTATTAAGAAAATCAGTATTATACTGGTTTTGGATTCTTAAAACGGTCGTATCTTTTTCATACGAACTCCATTTTGGACGTTCTTTATATTTTCGGAAACATGGAAACATGTAATATGAGACTAGAATGTTTGCTTTGCTCACAACTGCTTAATACGAAATTTTAGTTTTTCAGTCGTATGCTTAGGGTTGGAGTTTGAGTTGTTTGACTTGTTTCCCAGATTACGTATTTGGAAGTAAGATACCATATGTTATCTTATAATTGTTGAAATGAACTCATTTATTTTACAAAAGATGCATTAAAACTCAATGAGTCAAATTACAAAGAGATTTCCTATGGATTGACCGTCCACGGTCTTTGACCTAAATTTTGGGATGTCACATTACTTCCCTATTAAGGGAATTTCGTCCCGAAATTATTAAGTTCTAGAATACCTTTTTCTACTATTATTTTGTTCCCGTAGTGGAGGGAGAACCACTGGAAAAAAAATGCAGATACTTTTGTTTCATTTGATCCTCACGTTCCCAAGTAAACTTTGGTCCTCTATGAGAGTTCCATTGCGCGTTTACTATAGATATGCCACTTTGTTTGAGGCTTTTGATTTACCGGTTCATGATCTCCAACGGTTCCTACACGAAGTGCATTTTAGTGTTGACCTAGATCTCATCGAGAGGAAAGACAAGGTTCTCAGTAGAGAGACACTTCTTAAGATTAAACACATAGAAGGTATTGTGAACTTCTTAGAGTTCCTGAGGTGAATTGAGTTTGTAAGCCATCAGACCAATCCTCGCTAGGATTTCAAAAGGTCTGATGTAACGCGGTTTTAGTTTACCTCGATTTCCAAATCGAATGACACATTTCCATGGTGTGACCTTTAGTAGGACATGGTCTTTTATTTTGAATTTTAAGGATTTAACCGTTCCTTTATCTGAGCGATCTTCTCTATTGTTTCATGAATGATCTTAGGGCCAGTTAGTAGAGTATCTCTAGCATGATTTTTAGCTAGTTGGGTATCTTCAACTTTTGCCCATCATATCAGAGAACGACATCTATGTCTGTATAAGGCCTTGGATGGAGTGGCCTTTATGCTAGCGTGATAACTATTTTTATATGAAAACTCAACTAACGGCAAGTGAGTATTCCATACTTTACCAAAGTCTATCACACAAGCGTGATGCATGTTTTCCAAAGTTTGTATCTTTCTTTTGCTATGGTCATCCATCTATGGATGGTATGCAGTACTCACGTCGAGTTAGGCTCTTAGGGACCTGTGCAATGATTGCAAAAATCTGGAAGTGAATCTGCTATCTCGGTCCGATATAATAGATATTGGCACTCAATGTAATGTAACTATCTCCTCGAGATGGGTCTTGGTGAGTTTCTCTATCTTGTTTGTTCCTTTCATTGCTAGGAAATGGTCGGGCTTGGTCAAGCGATTAACCATTACCGAAATGGTGTCATAACCGTCTGAAGTTCTTTGGAAACTTCATTATGAAGTCCATGGTTATATGTTCCCATTTCCATTCCGGGATTGACGGTTGTTGTAGTAGTCTAGATGGATTTTGGTACTCTGCTTTGACTTTGGAGCAAGTCAAAGCATTTACTGACATGGATGGCAATCTAGACCCTCGTGTTGTGCCAGCAAAAAAGATTCTTGAGATCGAGATACATTTTATCTGATTAGGGATGTACTGAATATCTCGATTTATGGGCTTCATTTAAGACTAGACTCCTGACTTCACCAAATTTTGGGGTCCAAATTCGGTTCATGAAATATCGTGTTCTGTCTTCCTTGAGGTCAATCTATTAGTCCATACCTCGCAGGTTTTCCTCTATGATATTCTCGAGTTTGAGTGCTTCCAGCTGAGCATCTCTAATTTGGGTGGTGAGATTGTAGTGGATTGTTAGGGTTAGATCTTTTACGTGAAGTGGATTTGCTCGCTCTTTCCTGCTTAAAGCGTCTGCTACGCCATTCGCTTTACTAGGATGATAACGAACTTCGTATTCGTAATCATTTAGCAATTCGAATCACCTTTGTTGTCTCATGTTGGGCTCCTTCTGGTCGAAGATGCGTTGAAGGCTTTTATGGTCGGTGAACACGACACGCTTCATCCCGTATAGGTTGTGCCTCTAAATCGTTAAGGTGAATGCTACAGCTCTAACCTCTAAGTCATTGGTAATGTAGTTGGTCTTGTTTGGATTAAGTTTTCTTGATATTTATGTCATGACTTTGTTCTTTTTCATCAGCACGCATCCCAACCCTTGGTGAGAGGCGTGGTAGATACTACAAAGTCTTTTGTTCCCTCTGGAAGAGACAAAATTAGTGCACTCCACAAAAAATTTATCAATTTCTAGACGGCAGACTCTTGTCTGTCTCCCCAATCGAATTTTTTTTCTTTATGGTTTAGGATGGTGAGAGGTTTGGCTATCTTGGATAAATTCTCGACGAATCTCGGATAATAGTCTGTAAGCCCTAGAAATTGGTGTACTTCGGTTGGCGTCGTTGGTCAGTCCGAATGGCATAACCAAAAAATAGTAGTGACTGTACCGAGTCCTGAATACCTTCTTTGGAATGTATGTTTCTTGGACTCTGAGTTGATGATAGTCGGATCTTAGATCGATCTTTCATTTGTAGAAGGATCCTTATAGTTGATCGAACAAGTCTTCGATCCTCAGGAGTAGATATCGGTTCTTGATGGTGAGTTTGATCAACTCTCGATACTCGATGCACATCCTGAATGATCCATCCTTCTATTCGACAATAATATCGGACCTCCCCATGGAGAGAAGCTTGGATGGATAAAGCCTTTGTCAAGAAGTTCTTGAAATTGACTGGATAGTTCTTGCATTTCCGATGGAGCCAGACAATAAGGAGATCTTGCCAATAGTGTTGCACAAGGGTTTAGGTAAATTCAGAATTCGACCTGTCTGGCTAGAGGTATTCTAGGCAGATCCTATGGAAATACTTCTGGGTAACCGTACACTTGTGGAATGTCTTTGATTTCCTTACCCTTGTCTTGCATGTCAACCACGTGTGCCAAGAAAGTGAAACATCTCTTCTGCAAACACCTTCTTACCTTCATGCAATAGATGATTCTTAGATTCTTTCATGATTTATCTCCGTAAATCATGAGAGTTTCATTGTTGGGTAAAGGTAGTCGGACAGCTTTTTCGTAACATAAGATCTCTGCTCGATGTAGTGATAACCAATCCATTCCGATGATTACATTGAAACTTCTGATGCTCATAGGTATTAGGTTGACATGAAAGACGTGGTTATTCAGGGTGAGAAGGTAGAGTATTTTTAAGGTGTTTTCTAACTGGCCATTTTCTATTTCTACCGTTTAAGCTTCGTTAAGTTTGCATGATTTATGGTTAATCATGCTTCTAAAATTATGGGAAATAAAGCTTATATTGGCACTAGTATAAAGTCATATGAAAGCATAAATATTGTTGATAGGAAATGTACCAGTAACCCTAGCTGGTTCCTAGCAAACATCTCTAGCACCTATCACAAATGTTCTTCGTTGGCCACCCTGATTCTTCAGTTTCGGGCAGTCCTTCTTGAAATGTCATGGTTGATTTCATTCAAAGCAATTTGGCTTCCTCCTGTAGCAGGGGTTGAGGTTGTATTGTTTGGGCCCTTTCTGAAGTACTTAGAGGTGTGACCTCTTAAGTTACAGATGTTGCAGACCATACAATTTATGACATGGTGGAAATTACACTTGGTATAGTGGGGTAAAATTCCCAGAGTAAGGCTTTGATGGAGGGGGGGTGTTTGTGATTGTAGTGTACACAGCCACAACATCTGGACTGAGTTTGCGTTCTTGAAGATCCCTTTTGACTTTCCATGGAACTTCCTTTTTGTACTCCCAGTCTGGTTCTTTTCAGTTTGTGGGGTCATGGTATCCTGACGGATACATGGCTTAGTCAATTGATAGGCTAATTCCTTGGAACTATCAAAGGTAGTGGGTTTGGATGCAGAAACTAGACCTTAGAACTGGTGAAGCTAATCCCTAGATGTACCTTTCGGTATTTTTGTATTTCGGGTTCACCATTCCTGGGTAAAGTTTTGTGAGGTTGTTAAATCGGGAGGTGTAAGCAATCACCTCCAATCCTTTCATGGTAAGGTTCCAAATTATAACGAGTGATCAATTCTAGAAATCCTATAGATTTCGAAATTATAGAGAGAAAATTGAAATCTTACCGATTTCAAATGATAGAGAGAGAAGTTCGAAGACTACTGAATTATCTATTAGCAACTATGGGTTTCTCTGCTACGATGGTAGCGGAGCTATTAATTCTTTGTTCTTCTAGGGGTTTAACTGAACTAGGAAAATCTGAACGTTATCACAAATTTTTAAGTATTTAAAATGTACGTGTTGTTTTTGAGTTGATATAAGGTTTCTAAGGTACTAGGTTTCAGCAGCAAATCTTGAGAACATCCTTCAATCTCTAAAACTTTCAACCTTTATAGTCTGTCAAACTCCTTGCTCAAGGTTGGTTGTGCACCAGCCCGACCATAAATAACATAGGCGTACGTTCCAGGTTTATTTATGGTATGGATTATGTACGACACTAACCTTAGTTGAGGCGTTTGACCTAAAGGGTTGAGTTGGTAGTTTTAGTTGGAGGTATGTTAGAATTTTTGTAAGTGTTCTCATCGCGGGTCAGAGTATATATATAACTCTTATATATTAGTGTTGGTGAGGTTTGCAGTATTATTAAATTTCGTTTTCTACTCCAAGACTACCAAGTACACACGAGGGCAAGAAAGGAAACACCAGAGGCCAGGACCATTTTAGCAATTAAGACGTTTTGAAATCCAACAACCTTATGCAGCCCTTCAAACCAGATTCCCCATACCGTAAGTAGCCAAGAAGTAGTGTAATTAATAATAATAATACTTTAATTAAAATCTAGTTGTTATAGTTGTATTCCTCTTTCGAGGATACGAGTTCTCTATAGCCAATTTAGCTTTGATACCAATCTGTCACACCCCCGACCGAGGCGGCGGAACACGCTGGGTTGTGCGACTATGTTCATGGATCATAGGTAAACCGAATATATAGCACAAGTACATCAACAAACAAAATAGAATTTGTATTCCATCTTGATGTTTGAATACAAGGTTCTTACAATTAATAATAGTACATGAATTGCCTTAACAGATAGGCAGATAATACAACAGCTAGTAACTATGTCACCTATAATCCAATCCGTTTTGAATGTATGTTTAGTGATTTCTTGAGAATACATGTAGTTTTGAGGGTCCACACAAGGTTGGTGAGAGTTACATGTTTTCTGCAAACAGTAGTAATACTTTTAAAAAGTCTAAAAAGTATTATCTTTGTATGTATAACCATAGTTAAAATTGTGTTTGCAAAGAGTCTTTGAAAGCCAAAATGTATCTTTGTATAAATAAATCCATACTTAAAGCCGTGTTTGTAAAAAATCTTTGAAAGCCAAAATGTATCTTTGTAAAAGTAAATCCATACTTAAAACTGTGTTTATAAGAATCCTTGACTATACTTGAAAACCAAACTGTACTTTTACATAAGTAATACCATACTTAAAATAGTTTTGAAAGCAACCAATCCCATGGTTTGTAGTGAGAGAGAGAGAGATTACAGTTAATGATTATAGTGAGTCTTCTAACCGAGCTATGTGACTGAATGTACCCCCTACAATGCTTTATTGGACGTTGTAGTAACAATTGTATAAACTTATCACCTCCTTGGATTGATCAGTCAAGGTTGTAGCTAGCAACCATAGGTGGGGATGTCAACCCCATATAGATCTATACATATTTATCTTTCTCCGAAGATTAACGATCACAGTAGAGTGGGTATGTGTTGATACAAAAAAGTGACCCTCTTAAACTTAACGATCCGCAGTCTTGTTTGTCTACCGTAATTAGAGTTTTGCTACTGCAACTGATGTTTGTCAACCGAAGTTGAAGAAGTTGTTTTGTGAACTGTAGTGAACCGCAACCACTACCGCAGTGATGTATGATGAAGACCTTTTTGTTATGTTAACTGACTTAGCATGTTAGCATAGCTTTATCCAGTGAACCTTGCATGGTCACGTAATTCAATAGAATATTAATTGTTTATTTCAGATGTAACTTTATGGGACTCTATAAATAGAGACACCCTTCTTCATGTAATCGTACCTCCTTCACGATCTTTTGAACTTTTCACTGAAATACAACGATCATTCTCTCATATCTCTATCTTATCAAATATCCGTTATTCTCTTCATCTTAAGCTGATCATATATACTAACTCGTGTTTGAATGCAAACCTTGTTATGAATCAGCTTGGTGTTTACTTGATATAACTTGTTGTCATTTATATTTCCTTTACATTTCTGCAACTAACTATCTAACATTTCTAACATATTATTGTTGAGCTAACTTGATCCTTTGAGATTAACTTATTCCGAAACTATTATCTTGTACTAACGTTTGTTCAAGTGTTTCTCAAAAGTTTTTCTCTCAACAATTGGTATCAGAGCCGAAGTGGTTGCTTTTTAAACAAAACTCTGATTTTGAAAAGCCTTCTATACCATTAAAGCTCATCCTTATAAACAAAAAAAAAACAAAACAAAACAAAGGAAATATGTCACAAGCGTTATCATTGAATGTTTCCAACAGTGTTGGAGGCTTCAACAGAGCACTAATACTTGTTGCAAATGAATACCACCATTGGTCTCAAAGAATGGAGAGGTATCTTAAGAGGCTCGGTAGAGACGTGTGGAGATCTGTGGAAGGACACCATGTCCTTTTTCTTACTCCTGTTCAAGAAGATGGTACTCAAGCACAACTAGGTGGAGGTCAGGCCACAATGAACCGACCAACCAAAGACGATCTTCCCAAAATGGAAAATGATGCCATAGCCTTCTATGAAATCTCTTGCGGAGTTGCTCCAGATAACTTTGACATCGTCATCAACTACAAATCTGCTAAGGAGATATGGTATGTGCTCAATAATCTCTATCAAGGGTCAGAACAAGCCCAGGATAAGAAAATCACCACATCTCTCAATGAGTTCAACAACTTTAAAGCTCTTCGCGGTGAAAGTCTTAACTAATCGTTCAAACAATTCAATCTCATCATCACGAAGTTATCAAATGCGGGTACAGTTCAAAGCAATCATGAAACAAACCTACAGTTTCTAAACGGTTTGGGAAGACATTGGTCTAAAGAAAAGATGATTGTGCAAGGAGATAGAAAGATTCATACGTTGTCCTTGTTCAAGTTATACGGAGAACTTCAAGCACAAGAATCAACTGTGCTGAAAGATTGTGTTGCACTCGGTGGACCACTTGCTCTGATAGACCAAACCCTACAAGTCAAAACTCCACAATACTCATATCCCACAGAATTATCCTACCCACTAGCATATGACAACCCACCGCAGTCATATGAGGTTGATGTTGAAATTGATGACGAAGAAGAATTCCAGAATGCCATCGCATTGGTTAGCCAACAATTCAATAGGCTACCACCACCATCATTTCATAAAAATCAGCAGCTTACAAAACTACCTTTTAACCGCAACTTTAATCTGCAGAATAACCACTCACGTTATCCCTGAAACCCACACCATCCACTGCAACCACAGAATGAACATCATTCCAAAGAGGCACCGCAATCCAGCAAACCATCTGACTCCGGTACCTCAACTGAAGAGAAAAATGAAGTCATTATTTGTCACAAGTGCCATAAAAAACCACTTTGCCAAAGACTGTAAAGAAAATGTGGTTAAGGACATGTCATTCTACCTTAGAATGGTCGAAGAGATGGAGGAAAAGGAAAAGGCAAGAGCGTATGTTGCTCAAGTAAAAAGGGATCATCAAGTGTGGTCATTCGGAGATGAGGACGAAGACTTTAACCACAACAAGAGGAAAGGGAAGAAATGCATGGTTGCAGCTGCTGAAGAGGACGGATCGACGAATTTGGAGAGGAATTACTGCTACTTGGCCAAAGACGGCACTCTCAGTATCGTCGAACGGGTAAAAATCATGATCCATTCTAATAATTTCAGCATGCATGATTATGAACCATACTTAGAAAGACTTAATGACACATGTGTTGTCGTCCTTTCGGACTGCAACAAAGCACTAGATGAAAAGAATATAGCATCCCAAGAGCTATATCATGTGAGAGGAAGACTTGAGGATAAGAGACTTAAGGTTGCTATGCTAGAAAAGGATTTGTTGTTAGAAAAGGATGCTAGGATGTTGAATGAAACTCAGTTAGATTTTGCTTTAAATCAAAGGGATCTAGCCCAGAAAGAAATTGTACGTTTGAATCAATTAATATAAAAGATTTTTAATGAATCTGAAACAATTGAAAACTTAGTTAACAATGGGACCGTAGACAACACCTATAACTGGGGATGGTCCAATGGGTACTCAATCGATGAGACTGTAAGTTTCATTACCAAGTCAATGGTAAAATGTTCCCGGAAGACATAAGATGCCACTTCGGTACACTTCATGAACTGAGCAACAATTGTATCATCTAGGAAATTATTCCTAAATCCTCGGGTAATCCAAGTGATCAAGTACCCATCATTGGCACAATTTGTCCCGATTCTCAATCCTCTTCACATGTAGATGAAAAAAATCATTGTGAAAGGACCATAATTAGTTGTAAATTGTCCATCTTTGCCTTCCGTAAAGTGTCCCAACAATAAACCATCATTGACATACTCTGCGGTAGTCTAGTCAGCCACACTGCAGACCGCAGTCAAAAGCACAGTGACCATTCAGCCCATCATTCATAAATTACCAATTGAAAATTTTGAATTTGGCCAATGTTCACAAAGTCCTGAACTTTCTAGTTCGGATGACTCAAGTCCTCGTTTTTCAACTCATTCAAAGGTTTTCAAGAAACCGCAGTTAAATATTTTTTATTTTAGGTTCTCCAAAGTCTCAAGTAAAATTGGCTTTCAAAGAGGAACTCAGGTCCCGAGGTAAAAAGCGGGATCCTGATCTCAAAAACAAAACTTTCAAACAAGTCAAGTTTTCAAATCGAAAGAACTTCGAAAAACCCACTGCTGCCAAAAATCTTTCAAAAAATATGGCAGACAAAGGATAAAAAAAAGGAATGTACAGTGACTAAAACCTTTTCAAACACTCCTGCAAAATTCCAAAAGAAAGTCACATATTTTAAAAAATATTCCTTAAACGATCCAAAGTGGAAAGGTATTTTACCAACTCCCGAACCTTCAAAATCACATCAATCCGTCATCAGGTCAAAACCTAGGAGTAATTTATGTGCCAAAACTTTTTCAAATCCCAAGGGCACTGCAGTCAAATCCCACCCACGGACCAGTCACAAGTCTCCAACTACACACTCCGGACTATTGACCAAGTACGGTGTCTGGATAAACAAGAAAAATTCTCTCTTTTGGATTTTATATGCTAAAAACGTCTCGTTCCATCCAACCTCGTAACATTTCAAAAGTCGTGAAACACCCAGTACCAGGTTTAAAAACTGACATCCAACTTGTTCCTACAACCCACGTGCATGCATCTAGTAAGAAAGTTTCACATGTGTCCCCGGGCTCCAAACATGTTTGGGTGCCCAAACTAACCCATTAATTTTCATGCAATGTGCAAGGAAGAACAAGAAGAGGAGTGGTTAATTGATAGTGTCGGCTCCTTGCACATGACCGGAAGGTTAGAATACCTTCGCGAATTCAGGCCAATCTGTAACGATGGACATGTCACGTTCGAGAATAATGCAAATGGAATTATCAGGGGTTACGGTGTATTGACCACGGGAAGTTTCTCAATCCAAAAAGTTGCTTAGGTAGAAGGCCTCAAGCATAACTTAATTAGCGTGGGCCAACTATGCAAATTTGGTCATCGGGTTGAATTTGATAGTAAATATTGCTACATAATGACGAATGATAGAAACACCTGCTTGATCAAATCCAAATCCGAAGGGAAAATGTACACTTTGGATGTCTCATTGATCATTGACAAACCGCATTTGTGTTTTCTGTCAAAAGCAGTATCCAAAGTCAGTTGGTTGTGGCACCTCAAGCTAGCTCATCACAACATCAGATACATCAACAACCTGGTCACCGAAGAACTAGTTTGCGGTCTCCGAATCATAAAGTACAATAACGATACGTTGTGCCCAGATTGTGAGTGTGGAAAACAAACCAAGGGAAGCCATCCTCTAATTATCGATTCTTCAATCGTTGAACCTTTAGAGCTACTAAATATTGATCTCTGCGGTCCATCTACCGTAGCCAGTCTTCATAACAAAAAGTGGATTCTGGTTATAGTTGACAACTTTACTCGTTTCACTTGGGACTTCTTCTTGAGACTCAAATCCGACACACCGCAGATCATGATCAACTTCATAAAAGAAATAGAGCTCCAAATCAAGCTACCAGTCAGAAGGATAAGAAGTGAAAATGGAACCGAATTTAGTAATCAACTCTTGAATAGTTTCTTGGTTTCCAAGGGCATCATTCATAACTTTTCAGCTCCCCACACACCGCAGAAAATGGAGTAGTAGAGCGAACAAATCGCACATTGATTGAAGCAGCTAGATCGATGTTAAACTTTGCTAACCTTCCTCTCTACTTCTGGGCCGAAGCAGTGGCAACTACATGCTTTGTTCAAAACCGAAGCATCATTAGCAAACGTCTTAACAAGACTCCATATAAGGGTCTCAACAATGGCAAACCCAATGTCCAATTCTTCCATATTTTTGGATGCGGATGTTTTGTGATCAACAAGGATCATCTTAACAAGTTTTCACTGAAATCAGATGAAGGAATTTTTCTTGGCTACTCAACTAATAAGGTGGCCTACAGGGTTCTCATTAGATGTACAAGACTGATAGTCGAAAGCTTTGATGTCAAATTTGATGACTATTATGTCCGCAACACTGCTCCGTTAACTGAAACAAAAGCTATCCTGTAAAGTGATATCCCAATCTCTTTGGGTCCATTGAACATAGTTGAAATCAACTATAATGATCTTTTTGATCCCGCGGAGACAGCTCATCTCTCCGAAATTCTGGTGTCTCCGGTAGCACAACAACAACATGTTGAAGTATCTGGTCCAACCTTATCTGAAGAGTTTTCACTCAATACTTCCACCTCGCCGGTTGAGGGGGAAAGTTCAACTCCCGATCAAGTGACAACCATCGAGGTTCCAGTACTAGAAGATGCAGCTCTGGTTTTTACCCACAGAGTCACTATCCAATCAAATGTTTCTTCAGACTCTGAGGATGAAGAGGTGGAGAACATAGAAACAATATCAGATCCAAGGGTAATCACTCATTCATCAGTCCAGGGGGAACCATCTTCGGTTCAGGGGGAACTCCCATCCTCAATTCTGGGGGAACTCCCATCCTCAATTCAGGGAAACCTCCTTCAACAGCTGCTGTTCAAATTCCTACAGTCCAAGACACTTCTACGGGCTGCTCCCAAGTCGAGAGGGAACTACCTTCTACAATCGTATATTCCTCTGATGTTGAAGATATTCCTTCTACCGCAACCGTTGATCACCAACAAACTCGTCTTTACATTTGGACGAAGGATCACCCACCGGGTCAAATCATCAGAAACCCATCCGCAGGTATACAAACTCGATCCTCTAGTGACCTAACTGACCACTGTCACTATGCAGCTTTCATGTCCTCATTCGAGCCTCGAACCATAAAATAAGAACTCATGGAGGCCGACTGGATCACCGCAATGCAAGAAGAGTTCGCTGAGTTTGAGAAGAATAAAGTGTGGAAACTGGTACCAAAGCCAAAAGGCCACACAATCGTCGGTACTAGATGGGTATATAAAAACAAACTTGATGAGTCTAGTGTGGTGGTGAGAAACAAAGCATGACTAGTTGCTAAGGGGTACAGTCAACTTGAAGGCGTTGACTACGATGAGACATATGCCCTCGTAGCCAGAATGGAAGCAATACGCATTTTCTTAGCGTATGTGGCACACAAGAACATCAAAGTACATCAAATGGATGAAAAAAGTGACTTTTTGAATGGAGAACTGAAGGAAGAAGTTTACCTGCAACAACCTCCAGGCTATGAAAGTCTAGAATTTCCAAACCATTGCTACAAGCTGGAGAAAGCAGTATATGGTCTTAAACGAGCACCAAGGGCATGGTATGAGACTTTTTCTGAGTTTCTTGTCACGTCTGGATACAAAATAGGTGTAATTGATCGCACGTTATTTAGAAGGGAAAATGGTAATCACTTAATGATGATCGTCCAAATATATGTGGATGATATCATTTTTGGATCAACAGATCAGGGTATGGTGAATGATTTTGCAAAGCTCATGACAAGTAAATTTCAAATGAGCATGAATAGAGAGATCAACTTCTTTCTAGGACTTCAAGTGAAACAAGTCCCTCAATGGATATTCATTCATCAATAAAAATACACCACTGAGCTGCTGAAGAAATTCTCAATGGACAATTGCTCCTTAACCAAGGTCCCGATGGCCTTCGAATATAAGATTTCATCTGACCCTACCAGAGAGTCAGTTGACCACAAAACTTACCGAGGATGATTGGGTCGTTGATGTACCTCACCGCAAGTCGACCGGATATTGTCTCTGCAACAGAATTATGTGTTCGGTACCAAGCTGACCCTAAAGTATCTCACTTAACCGAAGTCAAGCAAATTCTCATATATCTAAAGGGAAGTAAAGCATTAGGCCTCTGGTAACCTACGGGAAATCGCTTTAGCCTTCAAGCGTTCACAGATGCGGATCATGCAGGATGCATATTAGATCGTAAAAGTACTTCAGGTGGATGCCAATTCTTAGGAGGAAGACTAGTCAGCTGGTCTTCAAGGAAGAAGAATTGTGTCTTGTTGTCTACCGCAGAGACAAAATATGTCGATGCAGCCAGCTGCTGTTCCCAAGTTCTTTGGATGAAGATTCAACTCATATACTACGGCTATAGAATGCTGCAGGTAACAATCTATTGTGATTCATAGAGTGCTATAGTGATTTTCTCGTAATCCTATTCACCACTCTAAGACGAAGCATATTGAACTACGGTACCACTTCATCAAGGATCACATCCTCAAAGGTAACATCGAACTCATTTTTGTTCCCACTCACGAAGAAATAGCTGAAGTTTTTACTAAGGCACTTGATGCTACAAAATTAAATAGCTTTCTGGAAATGCTAGGAATGGTGACCCCTGACCCGTAATTCTTCTGGAATTGATAGCTACCGCAGACCACACCTGGTCTCCTAGTGTGAAGGAATTGCTTCTTTTATTTTCAAATTAAAACTCTTGAAGCACTCTCTTCACTACGGTTCTAGAATAATATATTCCTCATATTTATTTTCAGTATACCTAGTATATCGCAATCACATATGATCAATATATTCTTTGGCCTTTATTTCCTTTATTCCTAACCTTCATGATCAAGTGTTCTTTCATCTAATGCTACCGCACTCATACTATCTACTACCGCAGTCATATGAATCCAACCGCAGTTGCAATAAATGATTCTGTAGTCAAACATTCATTTTGTCGCACATGACAGTTTCAGTCCTCTTTCAAACAACTTTCATTCGACAGGTTTCGTTTTCAGATAAAAACAAATGAACCGTTTTTCACATAAACGAAATATTGTAATAAATCGTTTCCTTAACCAGTCGTATCACCCGACCGTTGGTTGTCAAATCCATTTCCACTTCCCCATTTTTCACAACGGATAAAACGATTATCAACCCTACGTTCAGGCGGCGTGTGATAATGGTACTGTTATGCAATAAATGCTCCTTTTTTCCCGGAAACATTTTATTTTTGATTTATTTTAATTGTGGCTGATAATGGTAAAAACCCAAGGGTTTTTAACTTTAACATCTGTAGTTAAATTAATTACAATGATTTTTGAAATCCGGAGGAATAAAAACCACCAATTCCCCCCAAGATAACTTTTACGCTATCTGAATCATTAAGACGATCTTCTTCTTTTCCACCTTCTTGCTAAAACCCTTTTTTGCAAGTTCTTAAAAACTTTTAACAACAATGGTGAAGTCTGGTGTTTCAAGAAAGCAATCAAAAGCTTCAGGGTCTACTCGCCCAACTGGTTCTGAATCCACCATCAAGGATCAAACTCCATCTATCGCATCAAGCAACTTCAGGGCCATCTTCGAAGATCATCCTTTATACAACAAAGTAATAAGATTGATGATCTAATTTCTCCCAAAACACCCACTGTATGGCGCGTTTAATTCTTTCACAGAAGCAGTTTTAATGGTGGTTCTATGCAAATATGCGTTCTCTGCATTTCGTCCAAGCCAGAACTTACAAGAAGTCCATCTCAATCTGGTGGATGACTCACTGGTGGTTCTCACAAAAGATAAGTTTCTGGATGCAATCAATCTTAGGGTTCTTCTTTCGACGAAATTTTACTCCCCAAGCCCTAATGACGTGGTATCAACTTTGTACCAAATGGGTTACCAGAAGAGACTCAAAGGAATTGGCGAGTTCAAGAAGAACCAACTTCCGACAGCTTGGTAGTTTGTGTGCCACTTCATCATCAGAATTCTTTTAGGAAGAGCAGGTGGAACTGATAACATGGGGATCATGTAACACCCAGTTTTGAAAGTTCTCGGCTGTGGTCTCGGAGGCCAAAGGGTAGGGGCGATTCGGTATTTTATGGGTCTCGTGTTTATTCGTAAGGTTTTAGGCTTGGGGGCGTGACAAAGAGCGTAGGGTTTCCCTCCACCTTTTTGTTGATATAAAGTTCGTCGGAAACGGACTTAGAACGAAGAAGTTATAGCACATTGAAGTTATTGTCAATTTTAGTCCCTAATGGAGTTTTGTGACAAGGCAGCCCCATGCATGCATGGAATGCATGCGTGTGTTTAGTTGGGTACGCCGAGCGTAAGCTGGGTTACGCCCAGTGTATAAGGTCATATGGACGCGGGTGCGGAGAGGCGTACGCCTAGCGTACAAGAAGTACGCCCAGCGTACGATAAGAGTTCCCAAACCCTAATTTTAGGGTTAAGCCCTATACAAAGAACCTTATGTCTCGAAGGCCACCATCCATTTCCACCCTAAAAGAGCTACTACGAAACCCTAATCCATATTTGAGTGTTCTTGGAGCTTAGAAGGCCACTAGAGAGCATTTTGGTGTTGTGGATCCATTTTCCATGCAAGAAAGGAGCAAAGCAATGTGGTGGTTCAAAGGAGAGGTTGTAGATCTGGGATTATTGCTTCATTTCTGATCATTTCAAGGTATAAAGATCTGAACTTGGTGATTACTTCCTTAGATCTCATAGGTTGAGTTTTTGGACCATTTTGGTCCAAAAGGTTGAAGCTTTGTGGTTCAATCAAATTTCTAGGACTTGTGGTTGCTACTCTCAGTTCTAAATGAGCCCCTAAGACAGAAAGTTGCCATCTTGGATGTCCTAATGGGTACATTCATGAGATCTAGTCATTCCAATGGAATTTTGTTGTCACATTTCAAGCTTGGGCTCATTTGGTGGGTTGCAAGCCACCAAGTAATAAACTTTATGGATTAAAACGTTGAAGAGGACTTGGATCTGTAAATGTAGCTTCTGGAGTAGAGTATGAAGCACTTAATGGAAAAGTTGCTTAACAGAGGAGTACGTTGGGCGTACATGCAGGTACGCGCATCGTACACTCCATTCATCCACTACGCGCTACGTACATTTGAGTACGCCCCGCGTACTTATCAGTTATGGGCTTGGTGTGTTTTGGGCCTCGGGTTGGACCAAGCCATGGACTTTAAGTCTTTGGGCCTTAGTGGGCCATCAGAAGTCAGATGTTTTAGGCCAAGAATATGTTTGGGCTTAGGGTAAGGCCCATTAGAGGGATTGGGCCCAATTTAGCAAATTGGGCCATTAGTGGGCCACTAGTGGGCTTAGGAAGCCTACTTAGGGTTGGGCCTTTTATATTATGGTTTTGGGCCTTAGATATGGACCAAGTTGGACTTGGGGTAAAAAATGGTCATTTTACCCTAATGAGAATTATTAGTTTTGGGCTAAGTGTTATTTTGGTACTGATAGCTCGAGGAGCCGAAGGAGCAGCAGTTCGGCGAATTGCCAGTTAGCAGCCAGTGGTTTATCTGCGGGCTTTCAGCGGTGCGAGCTGAGTCTCCTCACTGTGTACATGGGTCTACGACCACAATGCTGGCCCATTATGTTTGTGTATAGTAGGAAGACCCGGGGGTTAGCCCTAGGCATTTTTATGGTATATGTTCTGGATTACGATCTGATGTCGGGCGAGGCCCGAGGTATGTTAGTATGCTAGAGGTCTTTGTGATTCTTGCATGTGTCGGTAGTATGTTTCCAGACTAGGGTCCGATGTCGGGGTAAGCCCGAGGAATGTTATATGTTGCATAGTAGATTATACTTGTTGTTTTTGTGATACATGCATTTGCCTGGTAGGGAGGTAAGTGTGGACGAGGTCCCGTATCTCACCACTAGTTGAGTACGGACGGGGTTCTGTATCTCATTATTAGCATAGTAGGGGCGGGGCCCGGGATAGGAGAGAGGAGAGTGTGGGTGGGGTCGGGGGCCCGTAGCTCACCATTAGCAGGAGCGTGGACGGGGTTCCTTGGCTCTTCAATAGCAAGATAGGGGCGGGGCCCAAGATAGGCGAGGCCTTAGAACAGGAATT
The DNA here is from genome assembly GCF_052849685.1 of Lactuca virosa. Classification (NCBI taxonomy): domain Eukaryota; kingdom Viridiplantae; phylum Streptophyta; class Magnoliopsida; order Asterales; family Asteraceae; genus Lactuca; species Lactuca virosa. The sequence continues at coordinate 187,857,446 of NC_136428.1, read as the reverse complement.
CAGTAGTGTATGTTTGCTTTATGTGCTAGTATGTTTATGTGATTGTATATGTATAGCGGGCGGGGCCCGGAGACAGGCGAGGCCTAAGAGAAACAGATTTGTATACCGGGCGAGACTCGATCCCAGGCGGGGCCTGATGTCGGGCGGGGCCCGATGCCGGAGCGAGTCCGATGTCGGGCAAGTCCCGATGCAGCGGGCGGGGACCCAGTATGTGGTTATGTGTATGGTATGTGGAAGTTTGGGGAACTCACTAAGCTTCGTGCTTACGGTTTTCAGTTTTGGTTACAGGTACTTCCGGTAGCGGAGGGGAGAGCTCGGGATGACTTCATCGCACACACCATGATGTTTAGCCTGGGATGTTTTACTCTGATTTTTGATATGGAACTCTGATGACAATGTTTTGATGAAATGTTTTGATAACCTATGGTTTTATTAATGAATTAAAATGAAAATTTTGGTCTTGATTTTTGCGATGTTACAGATCAAGCTCCTGGAACTCGTCTGGTGTATCTACACCGAGAATGTCGTGAACTATGGTCAAATCTTGTGGGACGACTTCTTGCAGTACATTCCCAAGGAAGCTCCAAGAGAAGATGCAACCGAGCTTACTTTTTCTCATTTCTGGTCGCTTTGCATCTTTGATTTGCACAAGGATGCCAAGCTGGATATGGGCAATGACACGAACTTGTTTTCCACTCGCGATCTGAAAATGTACACAACCTCTAAAGATCAAACTATTTTCGGACCCCTTAGACGGTTGTCAATGTATATTTTGGAGTCCATTGGACTCACAAAACTTGAGGTAGCTAACCATATTGTGGCTACGAGTGGTCTTGCCCCATAGCACTCTTCCCCACCCAGACCAAGTCAGCCTACTGCAGCTCCTACCGCAACACAGGTTCCTCCCAATACCGCAACTCTTACCGCAATATAGGTCACCTCTACCGCAGACCCATCTGCTCAGCCCAAAACCAAAAGAGTTAAGCCTCTTGTCATTACCAGGAAGACCCCAGTGAACATAGTGAAAAAGGGAGTTAGTCCCTCCAAGAAACGCAAGTCCAAAACCGTAGAATCCTCTACTACGGTTCATCACTCTCCTTCTAAGACTCAAGATCCCCCAGTTAAGGTTACAGGTGATTTTCATCATGAGTCCTTAAATTCAGGAGATGTTTTTAGAAGGAATAAACTCAAACTTACCCCCAGTCAAGGCCAAATGTGTACCACGACTCATACCGCAGTCTCTCAAAAGATTTCGGTAGCCATTGGAGCCGCCGCAGGCTCACCTGTTCACACCCTATCTCTCCAATCATATACTTTATATGTATTTGTTTCATCCCATCATGGAGACGCACCCTAGTCGGATCTTAAGTGGATCCTATTGGTTCGATTCGCCCTAAGGTCTCCAGGGCATCACACTTGCACTTTTTTGATCCTAAGGAGTTAAACTCCATTCTTATTCACGTCACACAAACACTGCAAACACCTGTTGCACCGCAGGGCGCTTCTTCAGCCCATGCCAGAACTGAGCCGAGGCCAGACTTGACTTCAGGTCAAGGAGACCGAGGAAGCTCAGGAAATCCTATTCTGCCACCATTACTTACAAGTGGTCTAGGCGTGGAGAGCACAACTATGTAAGGAACCATGAACCCGAGGGATACCTCGGCGAGACAAGGATTTGACGGATACAATACTGATGATTCTTGGACTCGATACTGACCAAGTACTGAGTCCGGAATCAGGAAATTCGAAGCGTTCAAAGGGGCAGTGCAAGCCAGGAAAGCTCAACAAGTCCAATAATAGCAACAAAAAGAGAAGGATCTCGAAACTGTAGCAAAATATTGGGCAGACTCATTCAGCAACGCCAAAACAGTCTATGACATTTTAAAGATTCAGCAATGGATGTCCTAGATGGAAGCAGTTGTTCATCAAGCCCAAGTCCTGGAAGGTGGTGCCGGTCCATCAAAGCCTCCTCAAAATGAAGAAAAACACGATTCAAACGATGATGGAACCGCAATCGAGATAAGCTCGGGTCCCATGTTCGGATTTGAGGATATTGATTTGGAAGATGTTGAACAGCCTCCCCACTCAGAAGAATTTATGATGGTGTTTGAAGATGAAGAGTCGAGTGGATCCCAACACTCCACCTCGAAATCAAAAGCGAAAAAAAAGAAGAAGATTGCAGTCTCAATAAAGGAATTTCTAAGTCTACAATCCAAAGTCGACCAAATCTTGGCCGCGGTCACAACCAATCAACCACAGAACGCCGATCTTGCAACACCGTAGTCACTCGTTGAACGAGTGGAACGACTGGAAACAAGGGAGCGCCTGGCCGTAGAGCGTATGATCACAAGGGTTGAAATGGGCATTCGAGCACTGGATAATAGTCGAACCGTTGACCACAAGGAGTTCCTGGCAACAGCTGAAAACCTCGTCAAAGAGGTAACTTCACTGAAAGATGAGATCAAGATGACTCTTAAAAAAGAAGCAGCTCATTCCAAACAGATTTTTGAAGAAACTCACAACGCCTACGAATACAGTCTTCCGGTCCTCCAATCTACCATCAACGGCTTACGGAGATCCTTAACTGCCAACTCAAGTGTTGATGAGATCCTGCGACTTACCAAGGAGATCTATCAATTACTTTTCAACAAAGACATTCCCAACAACCAATAGCTATGTGAAGAAATAAAGTCCCAATTTAATGAAACCCTTTCTAAAATCGAAGGACTTAAGCAGTGGTTTGAGGAGCAATAGGTGGTTGCTTCCTCAAAAGGGGGTGAAGTGAAAGTGCTCCTTTAATTCATCAACATCAAGATCCATCACGGTCTAAGTCTCTTTCGGTTCATTAGCAACATACTCCTCCAATTCAACCTCCTCCTACCGCAGAACACAACAAACCTCCAACTCCGCAACCATCTCTAAAACAAACTCCACCACAACAAGATCCTCATCAATCTCCACATCAGACTCCTCCGCAATTCAGAAATTTGGAGCCCATAGTGTCCTCAGATCATTCAAATGACTCACCGGTCACTCTTCAAAGAAAATGCGACTGGAGGGCCGAGAAGTTTGCTGAAGAAATATGGAGAGAACATGGATTTGATACAACCATGGATGAATCTTTAATCAATTATTGGGTAAACCCTACCCGCAGGCTTCTAGATGACGATTATAGACCAATCCTAACTGATGTTGAACCTCCATCCGATGGATATTGGGACATTCCAATCTCTCCCAACTCCAAGTTCTTCCCTGTTTTTGAGCCTTTTGATATCAGCCTTCCGGATGATCAAAGACTCCCCCCTTGAATTCGAACGCTTAAATCAGTTTCATGCCAAGCATGGTACTAACTTTGAAAAGATCTGGTCCAACAACAGACCAGAAGTGGTTAAAAACTATAAGGTGAGGAAGTTAATGAAGATGGATTTTGTTCAGTATACCCTCACCACGAGAGGAGATGATTATATTAGAACGCAGACTGATTTCCCCTGCATGAACCCCGAAGAGGTTTTTCTGATTGCAAGAGTTTTTAAGTCGAAGCCGAAAAACATCCAAATATGAAGATTACGTGTGAAAAAGCTAGTGAATTTCTCAAGGCATTAGTATGCGATTTCGGGAAAATTGATGCCGAAATTCACTCGGTCCTGGCCAAAAAGTTCAACTTTCCGGACTTTGAGCCTGCACCAAGCTTTATTAAAGGTTATCAAGATATGTCACTCGAAGTAAAAAAATTTCCGGAGTTAGGAGTTGTATACAAGAAAACCAACAATGATCTCAAGTACTTCATCCCCGTAACCGCAATGCATAGGTTGACCAAGAAGCAACTGGATACCACCTTGGCTTCGGTTCAAAGATCCAAGAATACAACTAAAGAGGTGAAGTTTGAAATCACCCGAAGAATCCAGTGGCTATGTGAAGTAAGGAAGTTCTGGTGGATCATTATCATATTCCTAAAACTCAACAAGTGAAGAACAAAGTTGAAGACGTCACTTTGGGGGAAATTGTTGATACAAAAAGTGACCCTCTTAAACTTAACGATCCGCAGTCCTGTTTGTCTACCACAATTTATTCTGCTACCGCAGCTGATGTTTGTCTACCGAAGTTGAAGAAGTTTTTTGTGAACCGTAGTGAACCGCAACCACTACCGCAGTGACGTATGATGAAGACCTTTTTGTTACGTTAACTGACTTAGCGTCTTAGCATAGCTTTATCCAGTGAACCTTGCATGGTCACTTAAGTCAGTAGAATATTAATTCTTTATTTCAGATGTAACTTTATGGGACTCTATAAATAGAGACTCCCTTCTTCATGTAACCGTACCTCCTTCACGATCTTTTGAACTTTTCACTGAAATACAAAGATCATTCTCTCATATCTCCATCTTATCTAATATCCGAGATTCTCTTCATCTTAAGTTGATCACATATACTAACTCGTGTTCAAATGCAAACCTTGTAATGAATCAGCTTGGTGTTTACTTGATATAACTTATTATCATTTATATTTCATTTACATTTCCGCAAGTAACTATCTAACATTTCTAACTTATTATTGTTGAGCTAACTTGATCCTTTGAGATTAACTAATTCCGCAACTATTATCTTGTACTAACGTTTGTTTAAGTGTTTCTCAAAAGTTTTTCTCTAAATAGTATGTTAAGTGTTTAGACTCAGTTATTGAATATAGTGTTACTAAAAATTGCTTAACTATAATATGTGAATAATTCTCAGCCCTAACAATTATGGTTAAGTCACTAGGCATAATTAATTTTTTTGTATAAAGTTTATAAAATCCGAGTATGCTTGGTAAATATATAAAAGTGTAATGTACTTACTTTTATAAAGAAGTGCGTTCCAAAGTAATGAACATATGTACATGCATAAACGTTATGTATTTAAACATATATATATATATATATATATATATATATATATATATATATATATTGTCACAACTAGGAATTTTGATGCTTGTAACTACAACAATTATATCAATTATGAACCAACAATGTGAAAACATGTATGATGCTTATTCAATAACAACAAAACTTCAATCCAACACTGTATTCAAGCACTGCAAATAGTTAACCAAGAATTGGAAACCCTAGAGATCCCGGTTTAAGTCCATTTTGGACTAGGATTTCCTTATTGGGCCTAATGGACCAATAAGCTTCCAATTTAACTATCATGAACATAAAACCCTCAAATGGACCCTAATTGGGCCCATATACATGAAACATAATATTTTGGGCCTTATAAGCCTAAAATGAACTAGGTTGTCTTTAATGGGCCTTATTGGATCACAACAAATTTATGTAGCCCTAATAGATCATAAAAATCATTCCTTGATTTATTTTGGGTCGAAAATCACCTAATGGAATTATGATATGGGCTTAAGCGTTAAAGGGCCCAAATCTTCTTTTTCCTTCTCCTCTTCTCGGCCCAACAACACAAAAGAGGAAGAGTTGACTTTAGGATTGCCACCTCCCTATTACATCTTGGTTCTCCATGCAAATTCCCATGTTTCCATGCATGTCAACTCACAAGTCTCTCTCTTCCCCTCTCTCTTTTCTACCCTCGGCCGAGAACCGCAAAGAAACACACACACCTCACCAAAAATTCTCTCTAAACCACTCTCAAGATCATCCTCTTCTCCTTTGAAGATCTCGAAACTTTGGCTAGAAATCTAAGGATTTTCATCAAGTAGTTCACATCCTTGGTAAGTTATTGCTTTGATTCATAACATATCTTCTTCATTTCATCAACAATCTCCCTTATCTCATACAAAATTCGTGATCTTGTCTCTTAGAACACATCTAAGTCAAAAATCTTCCAAGAAGACTTGCTAAGATCGAAACTTTCCTCATTTCTTCCTTTAAAACCAAAACCACAACTCAAGGTGAGCTTCATACTCCTCTCTTTTCGGTTTTTATATGTTTTATGGGGGAGAATACAAGAAAAATGTGTAGATCTATGTGTATGTGTATGCTATGTATGATTTTATGCATGTATGTGTGATTTTATGTGTTTTTGTGATAAACATGTAGCCAAAAAGGAGTGATATCTCGAGATCTATGACATGAGAAAGAAAACAAACATGATCTAAGTTATGTTACACTAAACAAGTCAAGAATGATAGCTTATAAGATTGTGATGAACATATTCCAACATAAAAATCCATTTTTGGGCTTAAATTGTCAAATATACAAAAATTGGGTTAAAGGTTGCCAAATCACGGTTTCTTAAGGGTTAAAAGAGCCAAAACAGTTACAATAATTGTTTTTATGAATATTATGATTTTTTAAAGGACTTAAAATGGAATTTCAAGCTTAATGGGCTAATTTTGGGCTTTTCGGCCCAACAAGCCCAAAATTGCGAAAAAATGGCATTTAAAGGGGATGAATTGGTAAACTTTTCAAAACAGGGGATAAAAAGTGTAATAAAACTATTTCAAGGGTTAAAATTGCTTTTCATTTCCAAAAAGGATAAAAAATGTAAAGTTTTTAGATTTTGGGCTAAAAGTGTAAAAATTGCAAAAAGTTGGGCTCTAACCGGAAAATACTATTCTGGAAGGGCTGAAACTGTCAAAAAAATAAGTTTTGAGTTAGAAATATCATTTCAACAAATCTATGATGCAAAAGTGTCAAGAAAATGTTTTAAGGGCCTAAAATGACTTTTCTTTTATATAAAGGACTAAAATTGTTATTTTATAAAAAGAAAGGGGCTGAAAAGGTTAAACTACTGTTTTTAAACCAATTATTTTATTTATTTATAGAATATTGAGTCAAAAATACTAATATACTGCTTACAAAAATCGAAAGACAAATACACGTATAACTCCAAATATCGTTATAAACGAATCGCTCGGTCTCGAGTCGATACAAAAACAACGAACGTTCAACCAAACCCTCCACTAGAGATGCGTTACCTAAGACGAGTAAACATTCAAACTTTGGGCTTGAAAATTTCAAATCATGCTTGTTGGACCTTGCAAGTCCATTTACATGATCTTTGGGCCCAAAGGGGATAACGCTTATGTGTCATTAGGCCTCCTATGGCCCAATTCCATATAAAAGGACTTTCAATAGCTTTTATGTTCTATTGTGCCCTAGTGGTCCATTAGTATTGCTAGTAAGGTCAAAGTAATCAAATGCGAGATGAGCCAACGTGTCTTCGCATCCTCGACAGCCTAAAAGTACTTACGATGGTAGCAGGACTTCGTACTCCTCTTATCTTCGTTTGCTAAGGCTTATGAGTAATCAAGGTAGACGAACTTAGGACGTTATTCAACAGTAATCAAGGTGGTTTGGATTACGTGAGTAATCACGGACGGTACCTCTATGGGTCGTTCGTAGTTGACAGTTATAACCAGCCTTTACCGGACCTCGTTATAACGACTCACTAGTAATGATACTATCCGACACCACCCAAGAAATCAAGGAAGAGTAATCAATATTCATTCGACGTGACGGTATAACAATTAGTAATCAAGTATATCTTTCGACATCGGAAAACATCGGGTTTTCCGGGGAAATCAACACCACTCGCTCGTAAACTCTATAACTATAACACAAAACACCCTTTTTAGATATATGCCTTGAAATCATTCATGCATCAACTAATGGATCTTCACACTTTGATAAACTATTGTCTTTTCAGAAAATATCGGATTTTCTGGGTTTTACAAACTATACAAATCATTTTTATCACAACTTTGCTTATGAACTCACCAACATTTCATATGTTGACGTTTTCCAAAATAACTTGTATTCTCAGGTAACAGGTAAGCGGAAGGGTAATACCAAGTATGTTAGAATGTTTTGTTTTGAAAACTCTGAAACATTTTGTGTTATGAATGTGTAATATTTAAAATAATGTACTGGATGTAAACAATATCAGTTGTAATGTATTGATGCATCGTGATGTTTATATTATGATTCATGTATATTCATTGTGATGGTATTCAATTTAAGTCACGCAAGCCCCCGGATGTTTCCGCCGTCTGGTTTCGGGGGTATGACAGGTTGGTATCAGAGCTCTGTTTATAGTGAACTCGCATATCTAACCAAACATTGATATGCAACTATAAACCAAAGAGGGACTAACACAACTCTGAACAAAACAAATAAAACACAACGATAAAACATCTTTACTTGTGTGATATAGGAGAAAGAATATGATACCAAATCAAATAAGATAACATCGACATATCGGTTAAGTCGGGACTGTTCATGGTTGTAGTAAGGGGTGAGTGTAGCCTGATCAACTACATTTCCTCCGAAGTGCAACTATCACATGCTCCGGGAAAACCTCGATGATCAGTAAACCTAAAAACATACCCCTTGATACCAAGAAAAGAACACCAAATTGCATAATAACTAAAACATATAAGTAGCAATAATAGTTTACTCGTTCACCTCCTCTCAACCACCATGGAAGGAGAACACCAGGGCATTCAGTTTCATCAAGTCCTAGTGGCTCACGGGATGATCGAGGCTGAGCCTGAGGGAGATCAGGGAGGAGCACACGGCGTGGGTCGCGACGAGTACACGGACACAGACTACTAGTTTGATGGTACCGACGATGACATGGATGAAGAACAAGACTCATGCAAGGATTCTACCACATCGCCTACCAGCGAGATGCAGCAGGACCACCCCGCACCACCAGGGAATCCCGTAAGGGAGAATCGCTCTCCGGAAGCTGAGATTGCTGCTCTGCGGCAACAACTATTCGCCATGGAAGCACGAGCGGTGCAAGCTGGACAGGAAAAAGATGAAGTCATTGGAGAAATGACTGAGATGGCCCAGTTGTTAGCACAACACTTCGGCATATGACCTCACTACCGCCGTCAAGCGTACCTTAGAGTGTTAGGACTAGTCATATCAATCTTTAGTATTATGCTTAGGTGATCTATGCTATGTACCATCGACTCTATGTTTAAGTGATTACACTACTCATAGAGCCGTTACGCTACCGAACTTGCACCACTTATGTATGCTCTTCTGAGCAAAATTTTCATGTATCAAAAATTCGGATAATATTAATGAAAAGTTTTATGTGTTCTATTGCGATGTCGCGATCTGCTATGTGCTATATATACATGATTGTATGCTAATTTGTGAAATCACTTAAGTTCATGCAAAACACTTAGTTGTAGGGCCACAATCTCACAAAAATCATAGGCACTCAAAATCTTTCCGTTCCATGACAGAAAGATGCCCCAACGACCAACCCGTGGAAACCCTGGACCAACCCCACCCGAAGTCAACTCAGCTGCATTCCAAGCAGCTGTATCTGCTGCAGTTACTGCAGACATGGCACAAATCCAACAAGGGAACAATGGTGGAGTCAATGGACAAGGGGCTGGGAGTTCGAACAATGGAACAAATCACAGACCTACCAGAACATGTTCCTACAAGGACTTCACCAACGCCAAGCCACGGAACTTTAATGGCACGGGCGGAATGATAACCCTAAAGAGATGGGTGGAAAAGGTGGAATCAATATTTGAAATATGTGAATGCCCCGAGAAGGTGAAAGTGAAGTTTGTCGCATGCACATTTGTTGACCAGGCTCTCACCTGGTGGAATGGACATATAGAGGCCATGACTCTCCCCATAGCCAACGTTATGCCATGGACGGAGCTGAAAGAAATGTTGATGGCTGAGTACTGCCCTCGTGGCGAAATTCAGAAAATGGAGCAAGAGCTGTGGGATCTCACCGTCCGAAACTCTGATATTGATGCATACATATCAAGATTTAGTGAGCTGTCATTGTTGTGCCCTGGCATGATTACGTCAGAAGGAAAGAAAATCGAACGATTCATCTGGGGATTGACCTCCCCAATTCAAGGAAATGTAATCGCTGCAAATCCTGAAACCTTCGACAATGCCAAGAGGTTGGCCAAGAAACTGTAGGACCACAACAACAAAAAGGGCGAGAAGCCAGCAGAAATTGAAGGCAAGAAGGAGAGTGACAACAAGAAGGGAAAGAACAACAAGAGAAAAGGGCGACAAGGCTCGGAGTCGACAAAGAAGCAACAAACAGTGATAGTCAACGCTGCAACCACCCAAGTACCCTCCACACCATATGCTCCAGCCTCAGCTAATCCAAGCGCTCCTAGGCAGTATTCTGGGAATCTCCCAAAGTGCAACAAGTGCAGTCTCCATCATAATGGCGAATGCAAGGAAATGCAATGCACCAGTTGCAATCGAAAGGGTCACACTGCAAGGTATTGCAGGACCTATCCTCCCCAGAACCAACAACAAGGGAACAACAATAACCGCAACAACAACAACAACAACACCAACAATAGCGGCAATAACACAGGATCACGCCCTACCTGCTACGGATGTGGAAAGACTGGACATATCCGTCGAAACTGCCCCAACACCAACAACCCTGGGAACGGAGGTACAGGAAGGGTGCTAGCTATGGGTCAGGGAGAAGCGGTTCAGGATCCCGCTGTGGTTACCGGTACGTTTCTCCTAAACCACACTTATGCATGCATCCTATTTGATACCGGGGCAGCACGAAGTTTTATGAGCAATAAATTCAAACACTTATTAAAACAACAACCCCAGAAGCTTAATGAAACCTTCACGGTGGAAATGGCTAATGGGAAAAAAGAATCCACTAGGGAAATCTACATCGGATGTACCCTGACCTTAAATCATCACGTCTTTCCAATAAACTTAATGCCTGTTTCCATTAGGAGTTTTGATGTGATTATCGGCATGGATTGGTTAAGCCCCCACCATGCTGAAATTATGTGTCACGAGAAGGCCGTTTGCCTTCATCTCCCAAATCACGAAACCCTAGTTATTTACGAAGACAAACCCAACATGAACCTTCGTCTCGTCTCGTGCATTAAGGCACAAAAGTACCTACGAAAGAAGGACTTGACGTTTCTAGCTCATATAGTGGATAAGTCCAAAGAAGAGATCAATATTTGAAACATCCCTGTGGCTTGTGATTTCCCGGATGTCTTTCCAGAGGACCTTCCGGGGATACCCCCAGAAAGACAAGTCGAGTTCCGAATTGATCTAGTGCCAGGAGCTACTCCCATCGCCAAATCACCCTACAGATTGGCTCCTGCGGAGATGCAAGAGTTGTCCAGTCAACTCAGCGAGCTTTTGGACAAAGGATTCATCCGACCCAGTTTCTCACCTTGGGGAGCTCCGGTTCTCTTTGTCAAAAAGAAAGACGGTACCTTCAGGATGTGTATCAACTACAGAGAACTTAATAAGCTTACCATCAAAAACCGCTATCCACTTCCGCGAATCGACGATCTATTTGACCAGCTCCAAGGAGCTAGTTACTTTTCAAAGATAGATCTGCGATCTGGATACCACCAACTCAAGGTCCGGGAGGAGGATATTCCTAAAACCGCCTTCCGAACTCGTTACGGACATTATGAATTTGTCGTAATGCCCTTCGGTCTAACGAATGCTCCTGCCGCATTCATGGACTTAATGAATCGAATCTGCCGACCATTCCTCGATAACTTTGTCATCATTTTCATCGATGACATCCTCATCTATTCTCAAAGCGAGGAAGAACACGGACGACATCTCCAACAAATCCTGGAAACCCTGCGAACCGAAAAGTTATACGCAAAACTCTCTAAGTGCGAGTTTTGGCTCCGTAGTGTGAACTTTGTGGGACATGTTGTTAGTCAGGAAGGAATTCATGTGGATCCTTCTAAAATCCAAGCCATCGAAGGATGGGCGATCCCAACAACACCTACCGAAATTCGTCAATTTTTAGGCCTCGCAGGCTACTACAGGAGATTCATTCAAAACTTCTCCAAAATAGCAAAGCCACTTACCTCTACACAAAAGGGTGTACCCTTCGAATGGACGGACAAGCAAGAAGCTGCATTCCGGACGCTAAAGCAAGCACTCTGCAGTGCGCCGGTGCTATCACTACCAGAAGGAACAGAAGACTTTATAGTTTACTGTGATGCGTCAAATCAGGGTTTAGGCTGTGTACTCATGCAGCGTGGAAAGGTGATAGCCTACGCGTCCCGACAACTAAAGACGCATGAGGTAAATTACACCACTCATGATCTGGAACTGGGAGCAGTGGTCTTCGCCCTGAAGATTTGGAGGCACTACCTTTATGGTACTAAGTGCACCATCTTCCCCAACTACAAGAGTCTCCAGTACATCTTGAATCAAAAAGAGCTGAACATGAGGCAACGAAGATGGGTTGAACTGCTGAACGACTATGAGTGCGAAATCAAGTACCACCCAGGCAAGGCTAACGTGGTAGCTGATGCCTTGAGTCGGAAAGAATACTCGAATCGTCGTTTGAAGACCCTCTCCATAACCATTCGATCTCACCTAACCTCTCAAATCAGGGCAGCCCAGTTCGATGCAATGAAGGCAGAAAACAAAATAAGCGAAGCGTTGCGTGGAATGGAGAAGAACTTCGAAGTGAAGGAGGACGGGACATGTTACTTCATGAACCGCATTTGGGTCCCTAAACTTGGGGGATTCAGAGAAGTAGTCATGAACGAATCCCACAAGACGCGATACTCCATCCATCCGGGTTCAGATAAAATGTACTTGGATGTTAAGCAACATTATTGGTGGCCTAACATGAAGGCAGAGATTGCCACTTATGTTAGCAAGTGCCTCACATGTGCTAAAGTAAAGGTGGAATATCAGAAGCCCTCCGGATTACTACACCAACCAGTAATTCCCGAGTGGAAGTGGGAAAGGATTACCATGGATTTTGTGACCAAACTACCCAAGTCGACGGATGGTTTGGATACCATATGGGTAATAGTTGATAGATTAACAAAATCCGCTCATTTCCTACCAATAAAAGAATCATACAAGATGGAGCGCCTGACAAGAATCTACATCAAAGAAATCGTGAGACTCCACGGAGTGCCCATATCTATAATCTCAGATAGAGACAGTAGGTTTACTTCACGCTTTTGGCAATCGCTTCAGAAAGCTATGGGAACGCAACTTGACATGAGCACTGCCTACCACCCACAAACGGATGGTCAAAGCGAGCGAACCATTCAAACGCTAGAAGATATGTTTCGCGCGTGTGTGATAGACTTTGGAAAATCGTGGGATACCCAGTTGCCTTTGATCGAGTTCTCATACAACAACAGTTATCACTCGAGCATTAAAATCGCTCCTTTCGAAGCATTGTACGGGCGTAAGTATAGATCACCGTTGTGTTGGGCTGAGGTAGGGGACACCCAACTAGCAAGAGGGCAAACGCCAAACAATGCCTTAACGAGACCGAAAATCATACGTGAGACGACCGAAAAGATAGTTCAGATCAGGGCCCGACTGCAATCATCACGAGACAGACAAAAGAGCTACGCCGACAAGCGGCGGAAGCCCTTGGAATTCAGAGTCGGAGATAGGGTGTTACTAAAAGTCTCTCCTTGGAAAGGAGTGATTCGTTTTGGAAAGCGAGGAAAACTAAACCCTCGATACAATGGACCCTTCGAGATTCTTGCACGAATCGGTCCAGTAGCTTATAGACTGCAGCTACCCGCTGAGCTCAGTAGTGTACACCCTGTGTTCCACGTTTCCAATTTGAAAAAGTGCTTATCCGACGAGACTCTCGTCATTCCATTAGAAGAAATCGAAATCAACGAGAATCTTATGTTCATCGAGGAACCAGTCGAAATCATGGACAGAGAGGTGAAGCGTACTAAGCAGAGCCGCATTCCGATTGTGAAGGTTCGATGGAACGCGAGACGCGGACCAGAATTCACATGGGAACGCGAGGATCAAATGAAGCAGAAGTACCCTCACCTATTCTCGCATTCTCAAATCTAGCTTTCAAAAGAATTTCGGGACGAAATTCCCTCTAACGGGGGGATGATGTCACAACTAGGAATTTTGATGCTTGTAACTACAACAATTATATCAATTATGAACCAACAATGTGAAAACATGTATGATGCTTATTCAATAACAACAAAACTTCAATCCAACACTGTATTCAAGCACTGCAAATAGTTAACCAAGAATTGGAAACCCTAGAGATCCCGGTTTAAGTCCATTTTGGACTAGGATTTCCTTATTGGGCCTAATGGACCAATAAGCTTCCAATTTAACTATCATGAACATAGAACCCTCAAATGGACCCTAATTGGGCCTATATACATGAAACATAATATATTGGGCCTTATAAGCCTAAAATGAACTAGGTTGTCTTTAATGGGCCTTATTGGACCACAACAAATTTATGTAGCCCTAATAGATCATAAAAATCATTCCTTGATTTATTTTGGGTCGAAAATCACCTAATGGAATTATGATATGGGCTTAAGCATTAAAGGGCCCAAATCTTCTTTTTCCTTCTCCTCTTCTCGGCCCAACAACACAAAAGAGGAAGAGTTGACTTTAGGATTGCCACCTCCCTATTACATCTTGGTTCTCCATGCAAATTCCCATGTTTCCATGCATGTCAACTCACAAGTCTCTCTCTTCCCCTCTCTCTTTTCTACCCTCGGCCGAGAACCATAAAGAAACACACACACCTCACAAAAAATTCTCTCTAAACCACTCTCAAGATCATCCTCTTCTCCTTTGAAGATCTCGAAACTTTAGCTAGAAATCTAAGGATTTTCATCAAGTAGTTCACATCCTTGGTAAGTTATTGCTTTGATTCATAACATATCTTCTTCATTTCATCAACAATCTCCCTTATCTTATACAAAATTCGTGATCTTGTCTCTTAGAACACATCTAAGTCAAAAATCTTCCAAGAAGACTTGCTAAGATCGAAACTTTCCTCATTTCTTCCTTCAAAACCGAAACCACAACTCAAGGTGAGCTTCATACCCCTCTCTTTTCGGTTTTTATATGTTTTATGGGGGAGAATACAAGAAAAATGTGTAGATCTATGTGTATGTGTATGCTATGTGTGATTTTATGCATGTATGTGTGATTTTATGTGTTTTTGTGATAAACATGTAGCCAAAAAGGAGTGATATCTCGAGATCTATGACATGAGAAAGAAAACAAACATGATCTAAGTTATGTTACACTAAACAAGTCAAAAATGATAGCTTATAAGATTGTGATGAACATATTCCAACATAAAAATCCATTTTTGGGCTTAGATTGTCAAATATACAAAAATTGGGTTAAAGGTTGCCAAATCACGGTTTCTTAAGGGTTAAAAGAGCCAAAACAGTTACAATAATTGTTTTTATGAATATTATTATTTTTAAAGGACTTAAAATGGAATTTCTAGCTTAATGGGCTAATTTTGGGCTTTTCAGCCCAACAAGCCCAAAATTGCAAAAAAAATGGCATTTAAAGGGGCTGAATTGGTAAACTTTTCAAAACAGGGGATAAAAAGTGTAATAAAACTATTTCAAGGGTTAAAAATGCTTTTCATTTCCAAAAAGGATAAAAAATGAAAAGTTTTTAGATTTTGGGCTAAAAGTGTAAAAATTGCAAAAAGTTGGGCTCTAACCGGAAAATACTATTCTGGAAGGGCTGAAACTGTCAACAAAATACGTTTTGAGTTAGAAATATCATTTCAACAAATCTATGATGCAAAAGTGTCAAGAAAATGTTTTAAGGGCCTAAAATGACTTTTCTTTTATATAAAGGACTAAAATTGTTATTTTATAAAAAGAAAGGGGCTGAAAAGGTTAAACTACTGTTTTTAAACCAATTACTTTATTTATTTATAGAATATTGAGTCAAAAATACTAATATACGGCTTACAAAAATCGAAAGGCAAATACACGTATAACTCCAAATATCGTTATAAACGAATCGCTCGGTCTCGAGTCGATACAAAAACAACGAACGTTCAACCAAACCCTCCACTAGAGATGCGTTACCTAAGACGAGTAAACATTCAAACTTTGGGCTTGAAAATTTCAAATCATGCTTGTTGGACCTTGCAAGTCCATTTACATGATCTTTGGGCCCAAAAGGGATAACGCTTATGTGTCATTAGGCCTCCTATGGCCCAATTCCATATAAAAGGACTTTCAATAGCTTTTATGTTCTATTGGGCCCTAGTGGTCCATTAGTATTGCTAGTAAGGTCAAAGTAATCAAATGCGAGATGGGCCAACGTGTCCTTCGCATCCTCGACAGCCTAAAAGTACTTACGATGGTAGCAGGACTTCGTACTCCTCTTCTCTTCGTTTGCTAAGGCTTATGAGTAATAAAGGTAGACAGTAATCAAGGTGGTTTGGATTACGTGAGTAATCACGGACGGTACCTCTATGGGTCGTTCGTAGTTGACAGTTATAACCAGCCTTTACCGGACCTCGTTATAATGACTCACTAGTAATGATACTATCCGACACCACCCGAGAAATCAAGGAAGAGTAATCAATATTCATTCGACGTGACGGTATAACAATTAGTAATCAAGTATATCTTTCGACATCGGAAAACATCGGGTTTTCCGGGGAAATCAACACCACTCGCTCGTAAACTCTATAACTATAATACAAAACACCCTTTTTAGATATATGCCTTGAAATCATTCATGCATCAACTTATGGATCTTCACACTTTGATAAACTATTGTCTTTTCAGAAAATATCGGATTTTCTGGGTTTTACAAACTATACAAATCATTTTTATCACAAATTTGCTTATGAACTCACCAACATTCCATATGTTGACGTTTTCCAAAATAACTTGTATTCTCAGGTAACAGGTAAGCGGAAGGGTAATACCAAGTATGTTAGAATGTTTTGTTTTGAAAACTCTGAAACATTTTGTGTTATGAATGTGTAATATTTAAAACAATGTACTGGATGTAAACAATATCAGTTGTAATGTATTGATGCATGGTGATGTTTATGTTATGATTCATGTATATTCATTGTGATGGTATTCAATTTAAGTCACGCAAGCCCCCGGACGTTTCCGCCGTCTGGTTTGGGGGGTGTGACATATATATATATATATATATATATATATATATATATATATATATATATATATATATATATATTTATATATATATATATATATATATATATATATATATATATATATATATGTATGCATAGTAACAACTTGAATCCTTGAAATACTACAAAGTTTTATGACGTGCTTTTTATGATATATAATGTCATTTTCACGATAAAATAACCATAATACGTATACGAAAAGTTTATACTAGTTTATTTGTAACAATATGTTAAATTGTTAAATAACATTTTTATAAACTAGATTTATTGTATTTTCACATAAAGGATAATATGTTTGTATAAACAAAGTATATATAGTCAAATGGTTCAAATGGAATTAATGTTTTAAAATTGGATTGATTTTGTTAAGAAATCTCCATGGGAGGGACTGAAATGCTTAATTTAAATCAAAGTTTGAATATTGGGATTTGGTTTGCTAAGAATAACCAAAAGAGGGGTTATTTTGATTAATTGAGTTCAATGTTTGGGGGCTGGGACTGATTTCATAAAGTTTTGTCAAATGAGGGTAAATTTTGTCCGTTTTATAAATACAAAATGATTTTAGATCTTTTATAAAAAGAAATCTCATGGAGGGACTGTTTTTGTTTAATGTCCCAAACTTAAATGAAATTAGGGCTTTTGTGCCCGTTGCCATTCGTTGATCGGGTAAAGGAAAAGAGAGATCGTCTCTGGGGTTCGACGACGCCGAAGGGAAAAGAAGGGAGAAGCAGCCAGGCTGCTTTCATCCTCGTTTGGCTTTGAGGTCCGAAGGGAAAAAAAGGAGTAACAGCGTGTAGGGGAAGCTGCCCTCCGGCGAGCCTTCAGCTTCGATTGGTCATCGTCTTTGTCTACTCACGAAGGAAAACGAACGGAAGCGGTCAAAAGACCGGTCACCGATTGGTGGTAACAGTCGCTGATCGAGCGGTGTTTGGGGGTTGTGCTCGACGGGAACAATATAGAAGATGGGGGGTGTTTGGTTTTTGTGGCTTCCAAAAAAAAGGATGAAGAAGTTGTTGCTTATTTTTTTGTGATTTATTATCCGATTTTGGAAAACCTTAGGAGTCTTGGCAGTACTTTAAAAATCTTGGAATGATTTTTAGTTAACTTGTATAAATCATTTTGGTTAAACATGTAGAGATCATTTTGGCCAAGTATAAACTCCTTGAATTGTACTAGTGATACACATGTATAAGTATTTGGATAATAAGGTGCATATTATACATGTATTTGTGTATGTATTAGTGTATTGTTTTAAATAATTTATCATGTATTTTAAACAAAAATAAATGGTTGAACATTTGAGTCAAAATGTATAAATTATGATACCGAAATCTGTAATGTCACGCTTCTTATTATATATATATATATATATATATATATATATATATATATATATATATATATATATATATATATATATATATATATATATATAGGGTGAGGTTCAATAGAGAACCATAATTAACCAAATAACCAATGACCAATCTTTTTTTCAACTTTTAGAACTTAATTTTTTATCAAAAAAAAAAAAACTAAAATACAGAAATTCATAATTTTTATCATTTTTCCAATGATATCAAATTCGAAAGGAAAAAAAAATCGTCAAATTCACAATGTGAATATTTGAAAATTCACAATGTAAATCTAAATTCACACGGTGAATCCGAAAAATATGTTTAACATTCACAATGTTATGTTATGAATTTAGATATTTTTAGTTTTTTTTTTCGATAAAAAATAAGCTCTAAAACTTAAAAAAAAAAATTAGTTCTTTGGAGAACCAATAATTATGATTCTTTATTGAACTTTTCTATATATATATATATATATATATATATATATATATATATATATATATATATATATATATATATATATATTGGAAACAAGAAAACATGTACTATGAGACTAGAATGCTTGCTTTTCTTACAACTGTTTAATACGAAATTTTAGTTTTTCAGACGTATTCTTAGGGTTGCAGTTTGAGTTGTTTCATTTGTTTGTCAGATTACATATTTGGAAGTAAGCTACCATTCGATATTTTATAATAGTTGAAATGAACTCATTTATTTTACAAAAGATGCTCTAAAACTCAATAAGTCATGTTAGAAAGAGATTTACTGTGAATTGACTGTCCATGGTCTTTGACCTAAATTTCAGGATGTCACAAAATGTGACAACCCGATACTTTCTAGTCAATAAAAGACAATTCCGTTAAATAAAATTTTGAATTTTGTTTATTCCGTTAAGCTCGTGAGGGTTAGGAAATAATCTAAAATATATAAATAAAGTTTATATAAGTTTCGAAACCAAAAACACTCGAAAAATCAAGTTTTTCCCTCGAAAATCAGCAAACTTGTCCAGCCATGCGTTTTCGGCCGAAAACCCTCGGGCCGAAAACCTGTTTTCGGCCGAAAACCCTCGGGCCGAAAACCTGTTTTCGGCTGTGAACCCATCTCCGGCTGAAAACCCAACCGATATAAACGTTTTTCCCAGGAAACTTGATCATTTCTCACTCATTTCACCCGAAAACTCTCTCAAATCGCTCCCAAGAACACTCATACATTCACGTGGGAATCATCAAATCTTCATACTCTTCCTCAAGAACACCAAGAACAACCTTCATATCTTCAAGGACCGAAAACACCAGCAGAACTGGGAACCGTTTTCGGCCGCAAACCCGTGTTCGGCCGAAAACCCATTTTCGGCCGAGAACACCTTGGAACCGAAAACCCTCATTTCATTTCCAACACCCTTGGTAACTATGTTTTATAACACTTTAAATTAATGGTATCGCTAATTTTAAATACAATTATGTGTTTAATTATCATTTAAGATTCCGTTAATTTCGTGTACAACAACTCGAGGGTCATCTTTCCAGTCTCGCGGTCCAACACGTGCACAAAGAAATGTGAGTTCATACCCCAACATTTTTAACGCTTTTAGTGTTTTCAGGGGAGGGGGGGATACAAGTAAAACACAAGGATTTTTGTGTTTTTATACAAACGCTTTCAAACAAATTTAAAACTTTTGCAATTGATACAAACCGAGAAATTACTACATTTTATAAAAATATTCAGATATTTTTATCCCTTTTGTAACATGCTGAGCATAAGGGCAGTTTCCAACATACAACCAAAATTTAAAAGTTTTTCGTACAATACTTTACATACAAATCAAACTATGGTCGATTTAGTTTGGGAACATTCCAGAATTTTTTACAGAATTCAATACATGCAACAAGAACATACATACAAAACTATAATAGGTATAGTTTGGCATTAAATACATAGTTTTACTAACTCAAGAGCCTTATACATTAACGAACATATAAACTATGGTAGATATAGTGTATGGTATACTATACTATTATCTGAATTCAAGAGTACGATACTAAATGATTATTTAAGTATAATTATTTTTACTCTACAAGTCATACATACGGTTTCAAGTAGAAGAGAACACTACAACACTACACGTAAACTAGTTAATACAGGGTTGTGAGGCACTACTTCAATTGTACCCTACGGGGGTACGTAACTAAATCCTATTACAGTATAACCAGAGTCTCCTTGAGGGAGAGCGTGAGATTTGTGTATAGATCTATACGAGACTGACAATCTCACACCTGAACTGCTAGCTACAGTTAGGCAGGCATGCCTGGGGTGACAAATGTCATAACATTTGACGCCTGAAGAACGTCGTAGAGGTCACTAGGTCACATCAAGCATGGTTGTACCAAACTCACAACAATATAAACTAACCATTTGTTTACGGGATTTCCATTCTTCAAATAGTTTTTTTAATTAATAGAACTACTATACATACTGGTGCAACCAGGGTTTTCATACAAGAACATACTATACATACTGGTGTTAGCCAGGATTTTCATACAATACAATACTTTACATTACTGGTGGTATCTAGGGATTTCATACAAGAGTTTTCATACAAAACAATACAATACAATATAGCTGGCGGTAACCAGGCATACAAACTAACACTTTAGTATACAACTACAGAACACAGTAACGAACATACACTTTGGTCTTAGGTTTTAAGACTACTTTACATCACTAAAGAAAATATTGGATTTTCTTGAGAAACATACAAACGTTTTCACAGATTCAAAGACAGGTTTTCATTACAAAAACACACTTTTGAACTCACCAACTTAAATGTCAATACACTTTCAATACCCCTTGTATTCTCACGGAACCGGTAGATAGGTACACCCGCAGGTTTTTAAGAAGACGGTGCTTTTAGAGTCGCATCTTTTATACTTTTGTTATACATTTTTGATGTGATACAAACTATGTATTGAACATATGTAAATACTATATTTAATCAATGTAATGGTCGTGTTTGCTTTGATTACTATTATACAATTGTTGTGATACTGAATATGACGTCCTCCGCCCCCGAACGTTTTAGTCGTTCCGGTTTGGGGGTGTGACACAAAATAAGACCCAACTGGTCATCATGCACACACTATGGCATAAGTAACACAGTGAGAAGACTCGCCTGAACGAAGAGCTGAAATCCACTACTTAAAGTCCCATAGAATTAGCTACACGAACATCCTAAACTACATATAAGCTATACCTTAGACTATACCTTAACACCGCTCAAAGTTCAACCAAAAGCCAAACTGGTCAAAAGTCAACGGTCAAACCTCTGCTGACCTATGCTTAGCATAGCATACTACTCTACCATAGCGTAGAGGACTCTTCTACGCTTAACATATAGGTAGCTATGCTCAACGTAGCCCTATAAATCCAATAACTTTATTAAGCTCTTAATACAAAAAGCCAATCCCTTAAAATTTCAGATATAGACCATTAGAATGTCTTAATGGACAAGGTTCCAACATTACCTATTAAGGCACTCCCATCAAGCAAGATCTATACTTTATACATTAAAATGGCCAAAAATGCTAACCTAACTTGCATGTTTTAATGAACAAGCACCAAAACACCACTTTCCAAGTCCAACAAGTCCTAACAGTGTTCCCTGTAGCTTAAAAGGTGCTAAAGTTCTCTCAACTCCCAAAACACAAGATTAAGGGACCAAAAGGCGACAAAAATGCCCAATAACAAGATCTAAGAAACCAATGAGAAAGTTAGAAGCTTTTTACTTACAATGGTCTAGAAATGTGACAAATTTGTTGAATCTTTACTTGAACCTTTCTTCCATGCACTTTAAAAACATCTTGTTCTTCAAGATTTACCCACCAAATGAAGAAGATAAGCTCACAAAAAACACTAAGGCTCTAAAACAAGAAAGATGAGGCTAGGGTTTCTCAAGGAATGATATGACGTGATGGAGGCTGGTTATGGGAAGGATCCCAAGAAGTTAGAGCCTTTAAATATGGCTTAAAACCTTAGGTTTATGGTTTTGGTCTACATCGGCTACGCTCAACATAGAATAACCTACGCTCAAAGTAGGTTATTAGGTGCACGATTATTATTCTTTAGCTACACTCAATGTAGGGGGCTTTCCTACTCTCAGCGTATGGTAAAATTCACAAATTCCATTTCAACTTCAAACAATCATAAATTCTTCTTTTCAATGCCATTTTCGGTGATCATTATATCCACACGAAGGTATTGACAAGCCCCGCAATTCTATCTAATTATTTTTTAATTAAAACATAGCTAATGAAATTCATTAATTCAAGAAAAGAAGTCTAAAATATCACTGTTCCCATTTTACCCTTTGGCTCCAAAGCACAATTCAATGCTTAAATCATTTAACCAACATCATCAAAATTCAATAGGGTCTAAACTCTATTACTTTGAGGCCCCAACACATCTGAGTTATCAAATTGCAGTCCAAAATCTGTAAATAATAAACATCCTGAAACTGGGTGTTACATGCAAGTAGGGGAGATCTAAAAAAAATCCATAAGGGGGTTGGAGGGTGTTTAAAGAATGATTTTTTAGGATAGATAATGTAGAACAAATCTAATTTAAGTGGGGGAGATTTGTAACGCCCGTTTTCCAAAATAGATTAGTTGGTGACCTGAAGGAGTCAAAAGTATGATTTTTAGGAAAATCATTAGCCAGGACATGTCATGGCGTGTTTTGTGTGTGTATCCTGATTGTCACCACGACATGGCATGAAGGGTACCACAATGAGGTGGTTGTAGCAACCCAAGCCAATGGTTTTTAGGATTTATCCCATATTTAAGCATCTTAATTCATGGATTAGGTCTTCTCCATCAGCCTCCATTTCCTTATTTCGATAATCTAGCCTCCACGCATGATTGAGAGCTTGTTTGCTTGATTGAAGAGCTTGTTATTCGATTTTGGTGAAGCTTGAGGAAGGAGGAAGTTCATATTGGCACAAGGAAGAAACGAACTAGCTTGGATCCATCACTCACTTATGATGTTTGAGTTATTGATGGTATAAAGTTCATACTTTGAGCTTTGATCTCCTTGTTTCTAGTTTGAGTTCATTTTGGATGATTTTGGTCCCTTCCATGGATGCTATTGGAGTTTGAGGATCTCTAGAGCTTGTTGAGGATCCAAATGGTCATTAGGTTTCAGAAAATGAGAAAAGAGTCATGTTTGGGACTATCTTTTGTTCTTGAGAAAGTTTTGGACATATTAAGGACTTAATGGACTTATGGTTGTAGATCTTTCTTTAAAGTAAGGTCCTAATGGATAAAATTTGAAACTTTATCTAGTATGTCAATGAGAAGGATTACACCTTAAGTTTTGACCCTTAATATGTAAGGATTAAGCTCTTAATGAAGAATTGTAGAATCTACCGGTGACCACGAATTGAATTTGTTGAACGTTGGCCGTGGACTATTGACCAGTTTGACCTTGGTTCAAACTTGGAGAATTTGGATTGTTCTTTAAGGATTTTTTCTGTGTTTGGTGATAGTCGGTTTGAAGTTTTGATCAATACAAGGGGCGGGAGTGTTGCGGTGCTTCTCCGATTCTTTGGTTCAGGTGAGTTTCTCACTATGCCACGTATTCCATTATATATCCTTTCCATGGTAGGATAGAGGTACTGTTAGAGTACAAGTATGCTAGTTGGCTAGGATAACTTCTTGTTATGCGTGTGTAATTGAGGACCCCTTGGTGTCTTGGTATGTTAGACCGGTATGGTCTTGCATGTTGATCGTATGATACTGTTCGAAGTTATGTTTGGTTAGGGTAAATAGGGAATGCCAGTTATCAGGATTGGTTATGATTGAACAAAGAATCACTTAATTGAGAAGTGATCAATAAAAGGGTTACTCGGGAAGGCCAGTTGTCGAGATTATGTGTGACTGGCTAGCGAATGACTTAATTGAGAAGTGGTCAGTGGCAGGGTAACTAT
The DNA here is from genome assembly GCF_052849685.1 of Lactuca virosa. NCBI lineage: Eukaryota > Viridiplantae > Streptophyta > Magnoliopsida > Asterales > Asteraceae > Lactuca > Lactuca virosa. The sequence continues at coordinate 187,833,171 of NC_136428.1, read as the reverse complement.
GGAAGACTAGTTACCAAGGATATGTAATATGATAGTATATTCTATGTGTTTACGTTACATGATTATGTGGTAATGATAGTATTGGTTCGATGTAGTTTAAATTGGATAGCCTGAGAATTCTTGGTCTAATGCCTTATTGTTATGTTCTTGTCTGATTCTACGCTTTTAGGTGAATCATATTTTCGACTTTCTATCTGATCTATGATTCCATATGACTTTATGTAATGTATGAAAGACCAGGATTTCTCCCTTAGGAATTATATTAAAGATCATGGGAGGACCATGTCATTAAGATCATAGGAGGACCATGGCAATCGTACGTAAGACTGTGGGAGGATCACAACATTCACACAATCTGTACCGATATGTATGTTGTTTGTATGTTGATAAGTCGGCGTTAGAGTCGAGGACATTATGTAGATGCATTATATGTATGGTGGAATATGTGGTATACTGGGGAACTCACTAAGCTTTATTCTTACAGTTATGATTTAAACATTTTGAGGGTTGTTCGTGAAAGAGTCCGACGCGACTGTACAGACACATCAAAGATATTCGTGAAACATCCCAAAAACACAGTGTGAAATTTTCGTTTTAAATCAGTAATAAAACCATATTCATCAAACGTCATATAAGAATCATAAACGATATATCTCAAAATATCATAACAACTGTCAAATATATCAGAGTATAAACATCCCAGACTGAACAAATGGTGTGTGCACTGCAATCTTTCTGAGCTCCTCTTTTGAAAACTGAGTACCTGAAACTAAAACTGAAAACTGTAAGCACGAAGCTTAGTGAGTCTCCCAAATCCACCACATACCATCTACACATAGCATGCAAATACTGGCCCCCGCCCACTGCATCGGGCCCCGCCCGGCATCGGACCGAAGTCCGGAACTAGCTTGGGCCCCGCCCGGCATCGGACCGTAATCCGGAACTAGCTTGGGCCCCGCCCACTACATCGGGCCCCGCCCGGCATCGGACCGAGGTCCGGAACTAGCTTGGGCCCTGCCCGGCATCGGACAGAAGTCTGGAACTGACTGAACATAGCATAGCATAATCATAACTACTAACATAAACACATATACTGCATACTGCATCGGACCGAAGTCCGGAACACATAACACAAAGACATGCTTGAATCACAAAGACCTCAAGCACACTGAACTACTGCATCGGACCGAAGTCCAGAACTACTGCTAACTAAACGGGCCGGTATTGTGGCCGTAGACCCGTTCCTACTGGAAGGAAACTCACTTCACACTGCTGAAGTCCCGTAGACACAACCCCACACTGCTGAAGTCCCGCAGACTCAACCCCAGCTGCAAGATGACAGATTCCCGAACTGTCAACACCAAAATAACACCCAATTAATAATTGGGTTCTAACACATACTATAAATACATACTTTTGATAATTACTACATTACCCCTAGCTTGGCTTACCCAAGCCCAAGGCCCAATCCATAGGCCCAAAGTCAACTAGGGATCAAAGCCCAACATATGGCCCAATTTTCCAAATTGGGCCCAAACCTCTACATGGACTTCCCTTAAGGCCCAATTGTTCAATCCAGTCCAACATGTCTCATTCTAGGGGCCCAATATCATACAACCATCTAGGCCCCAACTATGGCCCAATTTTCCAAATTGGGCCCAATCCTTCATATGGGCCTTACCCTAAAGCCCAACTAATTACTCTAGTCCATTTAATTATTCTTGGATGGCCAAACACAAAGCCCAAGTGAAATTAGGGTTTCACATAAAATGACGATTAGGGTTAAGTGTTTCTCACTTAACCCATTAAGGACCTAATCCATTAAGTCCTTTACTCTACTAGATAAATGATATGGTAGAATTGGGCTTAATACACAATCCAATCTCAATGGCCCAAAAGTGGGTCCAAATAAGTCTAAGGCCCAATTACTCACAATTAGGGTTTTCTATACCCTAATTAGGGTTTTTCACTCAAACATGGCCCAATAGGCCCAAAACTAATCCTTAAGTCCATTAGGGTTTTGCTTGCGGGGCACCACCCACTACCACCTCGGGTAGTGGTGGTCAATGGCGGCTTGCGGCGGCGGCCACCACCTTACGGTGGTGGTTTTAATTCTTTTCATTAATCTTTTCGCTAATTACAATTACAAGGCTTTTAACCCACAAATAAACACACCCACTAACTACTCTATCACACACACACAGCTACCCTAGTGGTGGCCGGTGGTGGCTTGTGGCGGCAGCCACCACCTCACGGTGGTGGTAGTGACCTTTCTTCGATTTTTCCGGCCAAGCCAAACCACACACAACACACACTAATAACATAAAACACACCCACACACATGCTTCTACTATGAACGGATCCAGCCACCCTCCGGTGGCGGTTGGCGGTGACGATTGCATGAAATGGCGGGCAGCGGCGACACTAGCGGCAACCACAATGTCATCGGGACTCCGCCGCTGAGGTAGTAGGGGCGACACAACAACGAAAGATGGTGGAGAAGGTGGATGGATCGGAAAGCAACCCTAGCAGTTGCGACAATGGGCAACAGTTTCGTCTTCCATGGCTCGACAACAACATTTATCGATGGTGTTGACGGACACGGCGGAAGAAGAAGAAGAAACCCGGAGAGGTGGCCCAACAGCGGCATGGTGGCGACAACAACTCTATCAGCCGGAGATGGCGGCGCGAGTCATAGCAGTGGGCAGCGGATGAATCCGCCGGCGGTCCTTGTCTTCATTATAAAAGAAATAGCAGCAACGCACGGTCTCGCCGGTCATCAACGGATTGCGGTGGTCGGAGGAACAACGGTGAATGGGTGGTGGCCGGCGGTTGGGAGGCATAAGGAGGGGGGGTGTGAGTGACGGCTGCTAAGGGCTCCTAGGGTTAGGGTTCCTGAAGAGTGACGGGTTTATATACCCGGTTACTTCAAAACTTCCCATAATATGCAATTCCAGCCCCTCCTTCTTTTATTCCTTTCAATCTAAGTCCCTATTTTACCCTTTTAACCCCATCCTCTGAAATTCTTTACAAATCAACTCCAGAATTTACCAATTAGCCCCTTGACCAATAAAATCTTCTCAAAAGAAGTCCCATAAAGTACCATTTAGTCCCTGGTTTCATAAATACTTACAAAACTAACCTGGAACTCACACTTTTATCCCCCAACTTCTAATATTGTAACAATTAACTCCTCGAGACCAACTCTTATTATCAAATTATTGATTTTAGGGCTACTATCCATTCATCAACTTTATCTATTTATTCATTTAATAAACGGGGTGTTACAACTCTCCCCCACTTAAATTAGATTTCGTCCTCGAAATCACTCCTTATCATACCTTACACGCTAACCACTCAAGTAACATGGTCACCATCCTGGGCGCACCTTAATCTTCTCAGGGTAACTGTGACCAATCGCAACAAAGCCCTAACATCTGCAGGTGAACTAATCCCCCGCAACAAGTTCACATCTACTTCCTTTGGATTCTGATGTCCCGAGATGCTCTGAATCCCTGACAGACCACTCATACTAGGTCATTATTGCCGAATCTGGTCCTCTTGTCTCTCAGCTGCCTACCCATCTCCTGATAACTCAAGGCTCCCATTAGAAAAACAGAATCACAACTCCATTATCCCTGTGATTCACTTATACTTGGCCAATGCTCAACTATTTCCACTGTGAGTGACTTGTCACTATCCATTTCAACCAGCTATTCTGGCCGCACTTGCAACCTAAACACAATTACTAACACTGCCCAAACACTGAAACTGCACGAACACTGAACTTCCTGAAGGAGTATGTTGCCACATGGCTGCTTCCGGAAATCTATCTAGGACTTCCTGGTCTCAACTGATTCGCCAATCATCTGAAGTACCGGGTTCCGGCCTGGTTGCAGAGCCAAAGGACTCCCACTTAGTCGCCTCACACGACTTCTGAACAAATTCCTTCTCTAGAACTAGTTGCCACTAGTTACCATGCCACTGAGGCTCTAATAACTTTCTGATCTAACTGATCGACTCCATACGTCGAATCCTGACGTCACCAAACCCAAGGCTCAAAGTGATTGCTACATGACCATTGGTAGCCTCATGTCATAAATGACCTTAATCAGTCCACTGCTTCCTTGCTCTCATCTCTGTAGTGGCGCTTCTACAATCTTATCACTGGCTTAACCAGGTCTAATCCGTCTGGGAAATTCCGAAATCCAATCTGTGGATTTCCATTTCCTCACTGCTACACCCGAACTGGTGGGTACTACTGTTCTTTCCGCATCCTAACAATGCACTCACGTTAACTACCAACCTAGTGAATGCTACGGTTACACCCACAGACTTACAACACTCTATCACTGTCTGGCTGCTAGTGAATGCTACGGCTACCCCGCAGACTTACAACACTCTAACACAATCTAACTACTAGTGAATGCTACGGCTACACCCGCAGACTTACAACACTCTATCACTATCTGGCTGCTAGTGAACGCTACGGCTACACCCGCAGACTTACAACACTCTAACACTATCTGGCTGCTAGTGAATGCTACAGCTACACCCGTAGACTTACAACACTCTGACACTATCTCATTCGCTGGTTACTGATCCGAACACATCCAGCGTCGAGCATACACATGACCTAGCATCCAAAACTAAACCCATGTCCTGACTGGAATCCCCCACGTGATTCCCTAAGGCTTGCTAGCAAACATTACGGGAACGTGATCTCCTTATTGGCAAGTTTTTACGAACTTCCATCTCACATTATCATCAAACCATACAACCGCTTAAGCTGTCTTCCTTCCTAACAAAGATGCGAAACTTATCCTAGTCTCAAAACTGCTCCCGCTTTCTGAATCCTTGGGCGATTCTCCCCCACTTTGATTCAGCTAATGCCTTACAGCACACAAAACTGGAAGAATTCCCAATCCTTCTCACCACCCATGACCAATCTGCTAGAATCCACGCTTACCATTCCTAGTGTTTCAATGCTAGCTAGTCCAAAAGATCACACAACTTCTAAAAAATCCGAATAAATCTCCGGTAATAACCCGCTAGACCCAGGAAGCTCTGAATCTCAATTGGAGACCTCGGAATCTCCCACTGCATCACGGCCTCTAACTTGGCCGGATCGACTAAAATACCCTTCTAATTGACAAGGTGCCTAAGAAATTGCACCCCGCACAACCAGAATTCACAATTGGAGAAGCTTGCGAAAATTCTCTCCCTTCTCAAAGTCTCTAGCACCTCCCTCAGGTGCTTCTCGTACTGCTCCTCAGTCTTGGAATAAACCAAGATGACGCTGTACTTTCCCAAATCCCGCAATTTGAGAAATGATCTTTCACTATCCGCTAATAATTCTCAGCATGCAATTGGCATATGACATCTCTTGAAAATATAATTCAGACACAAACCAAGGCTAACTCAGGGTTGCACTTACTCCACCCTTGGAAAAAAGGCTCCCTTGTGCAGTTTCCCGCAAGTGCTGTACTGAATCTAACCCTGCTAGTCTCTCAAAAGCTGATCCGAAATCTAGGGTCTCCTCCCGAGACCCTTCAATATAAGCAACTGATGTGGTTCCCTCTTACCAATGTGCTCCAAGTCCATACCCCGTTCTCAAGCTCCAGAAGTCATATCATTCAGGGTCTTGCACCCCGAGATACTCACAATCTCCCTACTATCATTCTACAGTATGTTCTGATAACTTACCTTCTTCATTTCCTCATCTGCTGCATACTGTGGTACCATATAAACTCTTTCCCGTGACTTGGCAGTGATCTCTGCCACAGTCTCAGTTGCCTGGTGGAGATCTAACAACTCTTGCGCCAACTGTTGCGCCTCAATCGCCTGGGCACACTCTGCCCATAATCTGGTCTAAGTGTCATCCCATGACATAGCATTAACCGCATCATCACTCAACTCCCTACCAACTTCTTCCTATCAATCTCGTGCTCTATCCCTCGAGGGACAGGAAGTAAGTCAGATCTTGTCTCCTTTCGAGACAATGTTTGGTACGAAAAGTGTTGGCAACATCTGCCAACCATCTGCTGCTAACCATAGGGTCCCTAACCCCCATGACAATCTGAAGCCTCACAAACTCTGAATTCCTGAAACGTCAACGTACGGGTCTCTATCATGACTGCTATCTCAGTGAGGAAAGCACTCGACCTCTCATCACAAATCTCTATACTTCCCTCCTTGATCACACGGAGGATCACAGGAGTCTGGTCGATGATACTGCGCATCATTCTCGGATGGAATGAACTCCCTCATCTATTCATCAATCTGCCCAGCTACAGAGTCCGAGCCTGATCCCTTGTCGACACCAGAACTACCATCTGGTCTACCACGTAGCGCCATTATACTCGGCAACACACGATCACTAACATCACAATACTCATCCAAACTCGAGGGATCTCACACACTACAAGTTCCCTGGTCTTATCTCAGCCTTCCTTGATTCGAGTACAGATCCTCTGCTTTCAGTAGTACGGGCCCATACTACCTTCCACATCTATCTGTACTTTCCTCAAGAACTGCCTTGACTCCACCAAGTCCCTTTTACTGTTACTGCTCTCTGCTACTCTCATCCTAGGCTTACCCCAGGGAAATCTCCAACCCAAACCAGTCCTCAGCTGCTGAAGGCCCCCTTGTAATGCCAATTAGCCATCACCTGAATACCATCACATGTGACGAGGCTCAGATAATCCTTCGAGTAAAAGACTCGTCCCCACAACGGTTAGACTCAGACAAGAGCTGCGCAATAGGGCCAAATCCAGCACTCTGAGATTATTCAACCCTGATCACATGTGACGTGACGTATTCACCTAATGGCTAACTCCCATCACTCAGAGTCCTACAAAGCACAAAGCAAGCAACATTCGGACACAGGAAACTTCTCAAGCAAATCTATTCTCATAACGAGAAACTGTACTAGCATACAATGCTAAGCTCATACTATCAGGCATAACCTAAACAGGCTATCCTACTACTGTTTACTTAATACTAGCATACAATTCTCATAAAGCTGAAACACATATAGCAGACACATAAGGCATCCTCCTAGATCCTTAGTCCTATTCTAGCATGCTGTTCTACTGAAACTGAAACTGATAATCATAACATAAACTTGTATGGGTAATTTGGGAGTACTTACTTGAGCTCGGCTGATTGCATGCACCACACCCTTTTTCTCTTTTCAAAGTTCTTTTCTTTCTAAAAATTCTTTTTGCTTTTCTAAAACACTTCTCTTTTTAAGTTTCTTTTTGCTTTTCTAAAGCTGTTTTCTTTTGACAACTTTATACCACTTCCTTAGTTTGAGTTCAGACACACTCGGGAGTGCGCCCGAATCCCTCAAACCAAGGCTCTGATACCAACTTGAAACATCCCAAAAACACAGTCTGAAAATTTCGTTTTAAATCAGTAATAAAACCATATTCATCAAACGTCATATAAGAATCATAAACGATATATCTCAAAATATCATAACAACTGTCAAATATATCAGAGTATAAACATCGCAGGCTGAACAAATGGTGTGTGCACTGCAATCTTTCCGAGCTCCTCTTTTGAAAACTGAGTACCCGAAACCAAAACTGAAAACTGTAAGCATGAAGCTTAGTGAGTCTCCCCAATCCACTACATACCATCTACACATAGCATGCAAATACTGGGCCCCGCCCACTGCATCGGGCCCCGCCCTGCATCGGACCGAAGTCCGGAACTAGCTTGGGCCCCGCCCACTACATCGGGCCCCGCCCGACATCGGACCGAAAGTCCGGAACTAGCTTGGGCCCCGCCCGGCAATGGACCGAGGTCCGAAACTAGCTTGGGCCCCGCCCACTACATCGGGCCCCGCCCGGCATCGGACAGAAGTCCGGAACTGACTGAACATAGCATAGCATAATCATAACTACTAGCATAAACACATATACTGCATACTGTATCGGGCCGAAGTCCGGAACACATAACACAAAGACATGCTTGAATCACAAAGACCTCAAGCACACTGAACTACTGCATCGGACCGAAGTCCGGAACTACTGCTAACTAAACAGGACGGCATTGTGGCCGTAGACCCGTTCCTACTGGAAGGAAACTCACCTCACACTGCTGAATTCCCGTAGACACAACCCCACACTGCTGAAGTCCCACAGACTCAACCCCAGCTGCTAGATGACAGATTCCCGAACTGTCAACACCAAAATAACATCCAATTAATAATTGGGTTCTAACACATACTATAAATACATACTTTGGATAATTACTACATTACCCCTAGCTTGGCTTACCCAAGCCGAAGGCCCAATCCATAGGCCCAAAGTCAACTAGGGATCAAAGCCCAACATATGGCCCAATTTTCCAAATTGGGCCCAAACCTCTACATGGACTTCCCTTAAGGCCCAATTGTTCAATCAAGTCCAACATGTCTCATTCTAGGGGCCCAATATCATACAACCATCTAGGCCCCAACTATGGCCCAATTTTCCAAATTGGGCCCAATCCTTCATATGGGCCTTACCCTAAAGCCCAACTAATTACTCTAGTCCATTTAATTATTCTTGGATGGCCCAACACAAAGCCCAAGTGAAATTAGGGTTTCACATAAAATGACGATTAGGGTTAAGTGTTTCTTACTTAACCCATTAAGGACCTAATCCATTAAGTCCTTTACTCTACTAGATAAATGATATGGTAGAATTGGGCTTAATACACAATCCAATCTCAATGGCCCAAAAGTGGGTCCAAATAAGTCTAAGGCCCAATTACTCACAATTAGGGTTTTCTATACCCTAATTAGGGTTTTTCACTCAAACATGGCCCAATAGGCCCAAAACTAATCCTTAAGTCCATTAGGGTTTTGCTTGCGGGGCACCACCCACTACCACCTCGGGTAGTGGTGGTCAATGGCGGCTTGCGGCGGCGGCCACCACCTTACGGTGGTGGTTTTGATTCTTTTCATTAATCTTTTCGCTAATTACAATTACAAGGCTTTTAATCCACAAATAAACACACCCACTAACTACTCTATCACACACACACAGCCACCCTAGTGGTGGCCGGCGGTGGCTTGTGGCGGCAGCCACCACCTCACGGTGGTGGTAGTGACCTTTCTTCGATTTTTCCGGCCAAGCCAAACCACACACAACACATACTAATAACATAAAACACACCCACGCACATGCTTCTGCTACGAACGGATCCAGCCACCCTCCGGTGGCGGTTGGCGGCGACGATTGCATGAAATGGCGGGCAGCGGCGGCACTATCGGCAACCACAATGTCATCGAGACTCCGCCGCTGAGGCAGCAGGGGCGACGCAACAACGAAAGATGGTGGAGAAGGCGGATGGATCGGAAAGCAACCCTAGCAGTCGTGACAAAGGGCGACAGTTTCGTCTTCCATGGCTCGACAATAGCGTTTATCGATGGTATTGATGGGACACGGCGGAAGAAGTAGAAGAAACACGGAGGGATGGCCCAACAGCGGCACGGTGGCGACAACAACTCTATCAGACGGAGATGGCGGCGCGAGTCACAGTAGTGGGCAGCGGATGAATCCGCCGGCGGTCCTTGTCTTCATTATAAAAGAAATAGCAGCAACGCACGGTCTCGCCAGTCATCAACGGATTGCGGTGGTCGGAGGAACAATGGTGAATGGGTGGTGGCCGGCGGTTGGGAGGCATAAGGGGGGGTGTGAGTGACGGCTGCTAAGGGCTCCTAGGGTTAGGGTTCCCGAAGAGTGACGGGTTTATATACCCGGTTACTTCAAAACTTCCCATAATATGCAATTCCAGCCCCTCCTTCTCTTATTCCTTTCAATCTAAGTCCCTATTTTACCCTTTTAACCCCATCCTCTGAAATTCTTTACAAATCAACTCCAGAATTTACCAATTAGCCCCTTGACCACTAAAATCTTCTCAAAAGAAGTCCCATAAAGTACCATTTAGTCCCTGCTTTCATAAATACTTACAAAACTAACCTGGAACTCACACTTTTATCCCCCAACTTCTAATATTGTAACAAGTAACTCCTTGAGACCAACTCTTATTATCAAATTATTGATTTTAGGGCTACTATCCATTCATCAACTTTATCTATTTATTCATTTAATAAACGGGGTGTTACAATTCGCTTCCGCGATTTGTGAATTTAACTGTGATAATGTATGGTTTTGCAATCAATCAAATGTTATTTAATGGTTTTTGAAACAAATGTTTAATTGGTTAATCTATTTTAAAAATGAAAAAATCTCTCTATAATTTTTGGGACATTATAATGTTAGAGTTATTGTCTTAAAAGCCCTCATATTCACATGAAATGTGTGGTTATGTCCTAAGTAAAAATAATGTTCATTCATTCCTCACATTTAAGTAAGTTTTGTCATTTTGAGCTTTTTATCAGGTTGTGAAGAGCACGAACAGTAGGTGAATGATCGTGATGATGGTGGGTTGGAGATGAAGAATGTAGAAGGTGGTCAGAGATGTTGTTGATGGGGGTGACTAGTGTTTTGTGGTGAAGATGGTGTTGTTGGTGGTAAAGGGTGATGGTGGTGATGTGTAAATATGATGCGTTTTATGGAAATGGTGACCGACTAAGAAGGTGCAAAACCTAATAAAAGGTTAAAATGAAAAAAATGACAAATCTGAAGCATTAATGAACATAAAAATGGACTTTAGTTGATTTGTCGTAAGAAGTGCATTTATTGGCCACATAGTGTGTATAATGGAGCTCTATTTACGATAACAACCTCTGATAAAGCTTTATTTTTTGAGGTATCGTTCGATTGTGAACAAAGTCATCTAAGTTACATAGGATATAGATGATATTTTTTTAATTACTGTAATGATATTTACTAAAGAGAATCACAACAAATTTCCAAAAATGATGTATAAATTATCATCGTTGTGTTTTTTAATAAAAAATATCTTTATTTGAGTTTTTTAATAAATAAATAAAAGTTTTTTTTGAATAAATTTAATATATATATATATATATATATATATATATATATATATATATATATATATATATATATAAACTTAGAGAAGTCATTAAACTTTAACCTTATTAACGACAAAGTTGTCCATGTTATTTATTTATTTATTTATTTTTGCAGTTTATCGTTAAAAACATGACTAACCAGTGGTTGTTTTACAGGTGTTACCAGATTAAATAGTTAAATAGAAAAAAAAAAAATTAGAGATAACTTTTTTATAAATAGATGCAAATTCTCCAAAATAGAAAATGAAAACTATCTCTATATTCAAAAAAAAAAAAAAAAAAAAAAGAAAAAAAAAAAAAAAAAAAACCATAAGATATGGATGATTCAAATTAAAAAAAAAAAAAAGTTAAGACCACACACAAATTACACTAAACCTCATGAACCATTCGTGTAATTTACTCTAAATTTAAAGTGCTTTTATTTGTTTCGGTATTACTTGATGTTATATCAAAAATTTATATTTCTAACAAACGTTTCGAGTATATATTTCGATGTAGATATTTCAAAGAAAATCAGATATTTCGGATAAAAATTACATCTCAAAGCTATTTTTAAAGTTTTTAAAATTTATTTACGTTTAATCCATTGCTCAAATGCGCATATGTTCGCTCCCTTTCTCAAAACCTTAAATAATGTTGATAAATAGAAAAACGCTTGTGTATTGATTATTATGTACTTAAAAATCATGTTGCTTTTGTGAATGTCGTTAGAAAAAGGACTTTTGTATCTTAAATAAACTTTGGACATGATGCAAATTAGTGATGGTCCATCACGAGATGTGGACCGAAGTGTTGTACCACTTTCCTTATAATTCCAAAATAAAAACTGCTAACCATAGACGAATTCCCAGAGTAGGGGCAACAAATTTTGCTTTGTTACGCATATGTATATGGCACACAAACTTACTTCGTGTAAGCTTCACAAACACATGCGTACCTAAAGAGCTAAGTTATTGTTCCTACTAGATCGCTTTGATATATGATCTAAAAAAATCGACATTAATCTAATTGAAAATTTTGGAATTTTGTTAGCTAAGAAGAATCTATATATGAGTTCGGTATTTTATAGAATTCATCGTACTAAGTTTTGGTATGATGTGTATATACAAAACATTGTTCATGATTTAGTGTTATCAACATATTTTAGTGTAATTATAATTATTATTAAGACTGACTAACATATTTTAGTTTAATTATGATTATTATCGAGACAAAATGAGTTCAATTTACTATCCGTAACTGAAGATGTGAGATTCGCACTCGGAATGTTAAATATGGAGTAGAGTATACGAGGGTCTGGGGCAGAGCCCCTAGGTACAGGGTTCCAAAGGGCAACACGCTAGCAGGGTCTAGGGGTAATGCCCCTTGAGGGGTCCATGGGGCAGAGCCCGAATATATATTCCGCCAAAATATCGGTTATGACATTATGATGATGTAAGTGTCGGTTTTGTTATATAACCACTATTTTATCGCCAATATGGAAGAAAACTACCTTCTAAGCAAGGTTTTGAAAACCGAACCAGAGACTGAACTAACCGTTTTACTGGTTCGATGGGTTCAACTGATCGGTATAAAAAACCAGAAAAACCGGATGATGTCATAATTATATTATTATTAATTTTAATTATATAAAAATACAAAAATGGAAAAAAAAATTAATTTTTAAAATTCCCAATTTTGTCTGGTTTACCGGTTTAACCGGACCGTTTTTTACAGGTTCTACTGGTTTTTGCCGCTTCACATGAATACCGATTTTTTGGTTTTTAAGAGTCGGATTCAGGACCAGTTCCCGTTTGAACCGGTCGAACCGGCTGGTATGGTCCAGTTTTTAAAACATGGCTTTTAACCGCCATCTTCCTTATATAAAAGGAAGATAGATGTTCCAAGCAAAAGTTACAAACTTTCATACTTGAAAATCGATTATCTTGCATTTCATGACTCTCATTATTATATTATATTATCATGCTATACTATAAAAAGAAACATTTTTTCTATCACCATATGTATTAGAAATCTCAATGACCTTTCAATTTTCAACATAATATAATTAATCTATTAATTTTAAATATGTTATTAAATGTAAAATATTATCTTAATATTGATAGACTTTTACATTGATTATTATAATAGACTGATTTATTAATTTAAATATTATATTAAATCCAAAACATAAATCTAAATATAAAATAAAATTTAAAAGGATCATATTATAGTATTTTTCAAAATAGTTACAAAATTCAAATATTGAAAATATAGTATTTTTCAAAATAGTTAAAAAGATTCAAATATTGAAAATATAGAAGGGGAAGTCAATTTAAACAAAAATAAAACCCATATTTATTATATTTCATTTTTTTCGGATTAAATGGTTTTTAATTAACTAAAAGATACAATATATTGTGTTAACCTACAAACAATGGTTCATATATCAATTAACCATAATGATCAAAATTAAAAAATTAAATAGATAAATCATTTCTTAATTATTCAATCATAACGTTAAATCGTAATACTAAAGTGAAAACAATGTATAGTTTTATTTAAACACAAACTATTGGTATATGCTATTTAATGATATGATATCGATAGAAGTATATTTTATATTATAATTCAAATAATAATAAATTTATATATCAACTTAATGTAAAAGTATTATTTTATAGTTAATGTCTTTTTATTTTTAACATGTATATGTAAAAAAATTAACTATATAGCTTTATTCTGTGCAACGTACGCATATTCACGCTAGTAATTGTAATATATGGATGGTTGTCGATTTCAATTGAGCTCCAATTAACCAGAAGCTTAAGTTTATGTCGTATGAAAAGAGTAAAAAAAGGTTGATAAACACAAAATAAATGAAGGGAAATCTAATATGTCTTACAAATAGGGTTTTATAATAACAATCAACACTTTGATAATTTCTAGGATATATTTTGTATCTACCCCTAAATATTCCAATCAACATGAATAACTATCAACATTTAAAAAAAAGGGTAAATGAGAGAAAGTGCTCATAAACCGTAGCATTCTATTCTTGAAAATGTCACCATCTTCATTTTTGTAATTATGTACATCAATTACAAGGTTAGAGTCATCATTTTTAATGCATATTCCTAATCAACGGCTGTTGATTTACTTCGTAATTGCATATGAAACCACTCTGGTTGAAGTCCTTACATGCTGAAGCTACTCCAAATTGCTGAAAAGTTATAAAGATCCTGCAAAAACAATTAACGAAGTGTAACCAGAAATAAGTTACTATTTGATTTAGACATTACATAGGAATATCACTAAATTTACAGGTATAGATGCAATACCTTGACAAATGTGGTGCTGAAAACCTAATGCTAATAGTTAACAAAAGCTTACTATTTCATCAAGCTAATAGTTAACAAATGTGGTACTGAAAACCTAATGCTAATAGTTAACAAAAGCTTACAAATGTGGTGCTGAAAACCTAATGCTAATAGTTAACAAAATTTACAGGTATAGACATTACATATTACTATTTTATTTGAATGAAAAATAAACACAATGCTAATAGTTAACAAAAGCTTAAGAATTTCATCAAGCTTATGAACAAAAATTAAAACTTTTATAGAAGAAACACCTTAAGTGGTGACTGTATGGATGGACAAAGAGACAACATCTTATGTACATCATGGGAAACAAAGGATGCTTGTAAAACTAAAAGGGAATCAATCCTACAGTCAATAGCAAAGAAACGTGGTCAAAAAATCAGTCAACTAAAACTTTTTTTTGCCTAGACATAGAAGAAAAAGAGAAAAAAATCCATAGCAGAGCCTTTACCAGCTGCCACGTTCAATGGCATCCTCCACAGCAGCATCCAACATCTCAAAAGTTGATGGGAGAACAAATAAAGTTACCAAGGTGTAAGGTCACAACTTATGATCTGATGAGTCAAACACTTTACACAATATTTTTCAGCGTCAGCGTATACATCACCATCAGGACTAGTGTATAAAGTCTAGCAGTGTCAACGTGAAGATAGTTTATTCTGTGTAATCTTTTCTATATAGGTAATGATACAGATAAGTTTAGAATAGATAGAAAATCTGATATCTTTGTTATGAAGATCGGTTCTTAGTTATGATAAGATGCAATCCCTTCAATCAAGGGATATAGTTGTATAGACTAGTATATTTTCAAAATTAAGGTGAAACCCTAATGTATCTCTACGGCTTGGTGTCGTTGATTGTCTTTGTGACCTTCCTTGTGACAAACCCGTTTTCTTGGTGAAAACAAACTCTTTCTTAGTGAAAGACAATTTGGATAATATCTTGTGTTCTTTACTTTCTGTTCTTTATTTGTTTAGATTAGTTTGCTTTTGTACTTTATACTTGAAGTGTATCTGATCGATACAAACCTTCAATTGGTATCAGAGCAGGTTTTTGATACACACAAGTAACATGTCGACTTCCAACAATCTCAAATCCTTTGGTCTCAACAAGATTCCTCCATTTGATGAGCACAACATTGCCATGTGGAAAACTAAGACCATGGTCGTTCTTGAAACCATGGACTATGAGATTCGTAACATTTTTGAAAAAGTACCTCATGTTCTAATGTATCAACCTACGGTCAATAATGCTCCCGTTGGTCCCTTGAAGCAAAATTCAGAGACGAGTTATGACGAGGATGACAAGAAGTCGCATAGTCTTGATGTGAAATCCAGGGATGCGATAGGAAAATCTCTTCCTTATCACGTGTATCATCTTGTACAAAATTGTGATTCAGCTCAAGCGATGATGGATATGCTGACAGTGGCTTATGAAGACACCGTGGAAGTACAAGCAACAACCATTAACCACCTCAATCGAAGATATGAGCAATTCTTTGCTCAACAAGCTGAGTCACTTACCCAAACCTTCAATAGGTTTAACTACTTGGTTAATGATACGTTCAGTCTAGGAACTATCAAGCCTTCATCTCAGTCGCATCTGAAGTTTCTCGACTCTTTTGGGAAAATTTGGGAACATCACGTTGATGTTCTTAAGAATAGTGAAAAGATCAATGCTATGGATCTAAACTCCTTGTTTGGAAATTTGCAAGGACTCGAGTCCAAAGCGCTTCGTAAAGACATCATGAAGGACTCGAGCAAGGAAAAGTTTGTAGCCTTGGTTTCTTGAAAGGATGCAATGAAGCATGTCAGTGACTCAGATATCTCAGATCAGGGTGAGGAGAGTGACGAAGATCTCACTAATGAACTTGTTGCCAACATTGCACTGATTTCAAACGTTATGAAGAAAGCAGGTCAAATGGGAGTCGAAGAGCTCATTTTAAGGGAGGCAATTATGCGAGAAGGTCCACTTTAGAAAAGAAAAACTGAGGTAACTTTTTTAATTTTGGAAGCCCTGAACATTTTATCGGGGATTGCAAAGAGAAGAAAGAAGCTCAAAGTCCTGAGAATTATGAAGTGATGTACAAGAAGTTGTTGGCTCATATGAAGAAAGAAAACATCTCTATACCAAAATCCTTCATTGCAAAACAAGATGATCATGAAGAATGGGTAGAAAAAGAGGAGACATATGAAGAAGAGGGGTTAAATGTTAAGGGTCTAATGGCTCTTTTCAATGATTCCCCTTATGGTAATTTTAACATGTGTGACGTTGATGATTCTCACGCTGTCCAAGGATCAAGTCTAAATCTAGGACAAACTTGATACCTAGACGGTGGAAGCTCTAGACATATGAATGGTTATAAGTCCCTCTTAACAGACTATGAAGAGAAGGATGGTCTAATGATGGTCTTTGGTGACAATAATGGAAGAGCTGTTATAGGTGTTGGAACTTTTGAATGCAGGACAATCAAGCTGAAGGATGTGTTTTATGTCGAGGGTCTAAAAGGAAATTTTATCTCCATCAGTCAACTTTGTGACGCTGGTTATAAAGTTCTTTTCAATTTCCATGAGGGAAAGGTGTTTGATTCTGAGAATAAAATTGTGCTTGCTGCACTCAAGGACAACATCATTTATATGGTTTGATTTTGTTTGTTTAGACATTGCTACTTTATTTGTTGCTTGGCCATTCTTACTTTTCTGTACATAAGCTGCTATTTTTTTTATCTATTATAACTTTTTCCTTCAAAATTTCTTTTAGCTTTGATTTTACCAAAGAAGTATACATTTTACATTATTCTATTAGCTCTTGTCTATATATGTTCTTCTCTATCTATAGTAACCTTATTTGATTTGTTCCTTTTGAAAGGATCAACGTGACATTCCTTGAATTCATCACCTTCCTTGTAGATCTAGTTGACGCTGACTCCGCATCTTTTCTCCAGTGCCAACCACTCTCTCCCTGATGCTGATGCTCATGTTGATTGAGTAGTTGCATCCTGTTGATGAGACCAGATAGGGGATAAATGTGCCACTAAGTGTTCTTCTAGGCATATCTCTTCTCTGTCTTGAATAACCTATTTACAGCAACACCAACTCTCCTGTGAAATCCAGAGGCATCTTCAACAAGACAGTGGTCCCACCTTCTCTTCCTTCAAGGATCACAATAAGCAGAACCTTCGAGTATTGTCTTGGCGACTCTCATAACTCGAAGGTTACAAATATTGGATTCGCTTAAATCATTGGTTCACAGTCCTCTCTTGTTCTTGGTTAACATGTAGCTTGGAATCAATCTTCAAAAATCTCAACGATTAAAGGCATTCTCTCTCTTTGTTTACTATGAATTGCGTTTCTTGTTTGATATAATTTATCTTTGCTTGTCTTCTTTTATAGCCAGACTTGAAGGGCAGATATCTTCGAAAATGGAAGTGAATTGATGGCCATTTAATTCAAAAGATTTGATGGATCAAGTGTTTATCATGCTTTTTGAAGAAGCTACAAAAATATCACTTTTTGAATATTTCCTTGTTTGACTAACTCTTTTGTTTGTATATTATTATTTTGTTCCAATTTTTAAAGGATGTGACGGTGGCAATTCTAAGCCAAGTATGTAAATTTTGATAAATCATCGTCCCTAGAAGCATGCTGTTATATGTGACTAAATCTCTCTAAGTCTCTCATCAGCGAGACCATCTGCTGAGAACATTGAGTCACCCCCTCACGCCGATTGTTTAGCATCGTCTAAACTTTCTAAGTGAGATTTCGTGTTCCAAATACAAAAATTTATAGGAAGGGTGGGGTGTTTATTATTAGTTAACTATTCCACCTGACTCTGTCCCTGGAAGCATGCTTGTCGTATCCATCAGGTCTCATGATTTGCTGAAACATTGAGCATAACCCAATGGTTTACCCTGACTGCAAAGTCATCAGCGTAAGAGATACTTGTCTGGTCCTTAAATGACAAAGGATTGTACATGTTCCTGACCTCCTAGAATGAGGTATGATATGGTACCATTATGAATTGACCGTGAATCTTTTATTCTAGACGAAAACTAAACTTTGTGAATCAAAGATCAAAAAAATTTCTTGCTGATGAGTTATATTTGTTAATGATTCACACTGATTCCACCTCAGTGTGGCTGAAACAATCCGTTCTTGCCCTTACATTATTCTTTAAAGCTTTATGATTTAGTGTAATGTACCATATGCTAGTGAAAATTTGAAACATCTATGTCGATGGTTAAGCTAAAACACAACAGCTTATCACAGGCATCAATCCAGTCTCTCCATATAATCTTCTTTAAAGTTTCATGATTCAACGTATGATACCAGATGCTGATGAGAATTCGAAAAATCTATGCCAATGGATATATCATTGTCCGTGATATATTACACGCACCTACCCACTCTTTCCGTTTCCTTCTAATAAAAGTGATTAGTGAGTCAGCATATGAAACCACACGCTGATGAGATATCGCAATACTATGTCAATTAATGATAGTTTAAGCCCACACTATCAGGAGAGATCACAAACTTACTAAATTTCAAGCTGCAATTCTTTTACACTGGTTGCTACCGTTGATGCCACAACCAACTGATGTCAGAAGCAGCTTTGGAAAAAAAGACAGATATATGGGGCTCCCTCAATTAGTTCAATATCAAGACGATACATGTTCTCATTTCATGGGGAATCAACAAGGATATGCTTATTGGTATCCATAATCAAACTCTTGGTTTTAGTGAACAACACCTCATGATCATTGTCACACAGTTAAGCTTAAGACCATCTACATATGCTACACGTTTAACGGTGAAGTTCCTGTTCGATATGTTTCCATGTTCTATAACTTCTCCCTTCATGTTGTTTCCAAAAGTAACATACTGACCTGGCATTGTGATCTTGAAATCTCTGAGATAACCATTGTGCCCGATCATGTGCCTAGAGCATCCACTGTCAATGTACCATGTATCGTCGTGTGGTACTCCGGCACAAAAAGCCTGCATTTAGAGAGAAGGTTTAGGTACCCAATTTTGATTGGGTCCTTGGGTGTTAGCTTTCTTTAGACTTGTTAGAGTTGGGATAGTATTTTCTTGTTTTTCATCAACCTCTTTGGGTTTTGCTTGGTTTTTAGAGACCTTGGTTTCGGCTTTCTTAGTGGTCTTCTTTTGAGGTTTGATCTGTGGGAAAGATGGAGAGTTGATGAACTGAGTAGGAATTCCTAGAGAAGGAAATCCAAAGTTCACGGGCATTCCAAATTGATCAAACATGGGAAACTAGGCATTTCCCCCAAACTAATTGATCATTGGAAACCTAAAGTTTCCCCCAAACATTATGTTCCCTCCCATGGATGGATTAAAACCACAATATGGACAAGGAATAGACTTCTTAGGGTAATTATTATTCTGATACATGAATGGGTAGGTTGGAACGGGTCTTGGTCTCATCATTTCTGACAAATCTGGAAAATTGTTAGGTCTGAAACTATTCTGATAGTGGATTCCAGTTTGGTTTGGAAATCCAGAATTTAAGAAACCATGATTTGAAGGATAAGTTATTTGAGTCTTTGAATATTTGGGAGGACAGGTGTGTATGGTCTTCCATTGGCTTGGATTAGTGTTTGGTACTATATTGGTCTTTCTTTCCTTGCCATTATTTATAGTCTTAATCACTTTGGGACCTTGTTCTTTAGAGACATCAATTTTCTCTTTTTCCTTATCCTTAGAGACATTAGTTGGCTTTACAGTTGTCTCTAGTTATTTGGGACTCGGTGAAGTGATTTTCATTGGAACGAAAGATCTCTTGAGTATTTGAATAACATTTATCTCATCACTCATAATCTTCAAGGTTTCACCCTTGTTGACTTGAATTGGAGATTTCCCAGTCTGTTGTTTCTTAGAATATTTACATCCTAAGTCCTTTGTTCCAGAGACTGAAGTATTAAGAGATGGAAATGTTTCTTGACTGAGGAATTCAATGAGTTAATTGTTGGAATATCCTACCGGTTCATATGATTTGGGCTGTTTACCATTAGATTTTGAACCAAAGATATTTGATTTTTTAGAAGTGGCATCTTCTGAATTGAAACTTTCCATTGTGGAACATTCAAGAGAATATTCAACTGGAGGCTTAGACTTAGTGTTTGGTTCTGGAAGATCATGGGATGATGTGACTTCCAATGGGATGCTTGACAATGAAGTGGTAATAACATCAGGACTGCAAGTTACCACCTCTTCTTGATCCTCATTGTCTCCGGTGAAGAGACTTGGATCACATGGCAACAAATTTGGTTTAGTATTGGGACCCATGATTTTCTTGTTCATTTCATCATAACTAAGACCATATTTGATCCATGATGGTTTTGGTACATTGAGAATGGCATGTGAGTTCTCTTCAAGAAGGGTTTTGGATGCCTTATAACTATTGTTTTTTGTGTTGATTTGGGCGTACATATCACTATTGTATTTTGCAATAATGTCACGTTGATTCAATACAATTTCATATTTTTCAACTGACGTAAGATGTGCCTCATTTTTTATTGCAAGGTCATTCTCTAACTTAGCCATATTACATCTCAATTCTTAAATCTGAACTGAGTGGCGATCTGTTTGTCTTTGTAGTAACTAACACAATATTCAAAATTAATGACATATGCTTTGATTATTTCATAAATATGGTCAATGTTATCAAGAAAAGGATCAATAGTTAAATGATTATCACGAATCATGAAGTGTACCTTCTCAACAACTTGTTGATGAAGAGGAGAAGGATCTTGTTCATCATCAGCCATGAAGCAGAAGAAGTTCTTGTAAGCTTCTGTTTCTTCTGCTTGATCCACTTCATCATCTGTTTCCTAGAATTCCATATTTGGAGTCTCCATGACCATGAAGGCTTTGTCCTTTTATTTCTTCTTGAGTTCTTCAAGTTTCTGAAGGTAGTATGCTTCATCTTTGACCTTCTTGTTCTTCATTTTGTAATCCTTGGCAAAATGATTTTCACCTTGATAGTTGTGGCATCTGATTACTTCATTATCATCATAGGACTTCGACTTGTTATCATCAACCCTTGTGTTCATCCTCTGAGAGTTGTAACTTTCCGAAATTGAATTATGAGAGTTGAAGCTTTGTTGATTGTTGTTTCCTCCTTGGATGTTTCTAGAGTTTTGATGATAGTGTTGGGGTTGCTAATAACTTTGTGCTCTGAAGTTCCCAGTTTGCTTGTTCACAAACTCCTTGAAGTTTAGATTGAACTTGGTTAGGAGTGTCAAGCATTCTTCATACTATTTTTCCTCATTGATTTGAGGTGATTCCATTGTGGTTCCAATGAAAGCATGATGATTTTCCATGTACCCATTTTCTATTTGAAGAGGTTGTTGAATTGGCATGTAAGGATTCTGGTTGTACTATTCAGCCATACTCGAACTTTGATAAGGATACACTCCATATCCTTGGTTGGTAAAATGATCAACAAAGTGGTTTGAGATTGGATTATGATGTGCAATCAAGTTTTGAGAATGATTTCCCGTAGGTGCTGAATTTCCCAAGGTAAGTCCTTGATTATCAAAGGGAGTTACTTGAGCTAGCTTGTTGACTTTTGGCTCATGTTGTTACAGTTAAACGTACAAATCAAACAAAGAAACGGTGTCTAAATTGTTGTATTTTGGAGTATGATCATGTGCACTGTATCCCATTTAGAAGATAGACAATTCAAGAATTTCAGATTGAAATCCTCTTACGATCTTTCACCTTTGAGCTTATTCACCCTGTTGACAACAATGTTGTACCTGGACTATGCATCAAAGAGAGTTTCATGAGGTAACATTTGAAGTTGTCCATATCTATCAATGCGACTTTCTTCCTATTTGCAAGAATCTTGCCAGTTCCCTCGAATTGTTTCTTGAGTGCATTCTGGACGTTGAAGGGCGAACTCTTATCTTCATTAGGAAGTTGCTCATAGATGTCATGAGGAATTCGAAATAAGAGCTCTTGCATTGAATTAGCCTCAAACTTCTTGATTTTCCTCTCATGAAGTTGAGCTGCAGTAGAAACAGATCCAGAAATAAGTTTGGAGGTTTCAGGAGAGACATCGGCTTCAGGAACTCTGATATCCTCCAGAAATTATGCAGTATGTTTCCCAGTGGAAATGAAGGTCTGGATGTCTGAGTCATGAACTTCCAGGTAGTACTTGATGTGATCTACCCATGAAGTGTGTTCACTTGGTACAAGGATAAGTTCACGATTTCCTGCTCCAAGACTGTTTGCAACTGAAATTAAATAGAGAAAATTTTGGTTTTGGTTCACACTTTCCATTGAGAACAAGTGATACTAGTTTGAAACTTGAAAATTTTTATTTTTGTGAAAAATTTTCTAAGTCTCAAAGTCGATCACACGATATCTGATACCAAACGAAGAAATGATAAAAATTCAGCGAACCTTAGACTTGAAGAGTCCAAGTGTTGAAAATACTGAAATAGAGTTTCAGAATCGTCATATGGCAACTAATGCGGAAAGTAAAGAGTTGTGAATCAGCCAAGTTAATGATAAAAACGTTTATTAATGCTTAAGATCAATGATTCCAATGTGTCTCATATTCATCAGAATTAAGTTGCAAGTGTTTGAATGTAAGACACACTAAAACACTCAAATGGTTCTGTGAAAACTAGTCTAAACAACAACTGAGCAGAATGAGCTGGAAGGGCAGTGAATGAGAAACTTTATAATGGATCCCAAGGGGCCTATTTATAGGCTGTAGAAAAGCCCAT
Source organism: Lactuca virosa (assembly GCF_052849685.1). NCBI lineage: Eukaryota > Viridiplantae > Streptophyta > Magnoliopsida > Asterales > Asteraceae > Lactuca > Lactuca virosa. The sequence goes on along the minus strand of NC_136428.1, from coordinate 187,810,052 downwards.
GACATGGCTTGACCAATCAGGTGTTGACACGTCATCATGACTTAGTCATCAGTTGATATTGTTCCCTACTTAACAGAGAATGGATGCAATATTCCAATTCCGTTAGTATTTCGTTAGGGTTCCATCCAAGTTTTGAATCTTCATATTTATTGAACCTTCTTGATTAACCTTGAAAGTGTGATGAGCAACATGAGCATCATGTTGCTCCATGGTCTTCCAGGATGTCATCAACTTCGAGAAGTTTCATTGATCAAGTTGAGTTGTTTCTTGTATGTTGGAATGTGTCTTGAAATTAGAGATGTACAACCACGTGTTCATTATGGACCATGGACGAACTTCATGTGCCATTGAGTATTTGGACGTGCCATTATTGTACATGATGTGCCATGTGCAATCTTGTTGAGCTATCAATGTGATCATGTTGATCCATTGACTTGAGATGAGCCACCAAGTATTCATGTTGATCCATCAACGTCTTGTTGAGCCATAGAGTTGTGGATGAGCCAACAATGTTTCTGATAAGCCATCAATATTCCAGATGATCCACTAATATCTTGATGCTCCACATATGATCTAGATGTACCATCTGAGATCATGATAGTCCAGATTTCTTTCAGCAAGTGCTCCATGTTAACTTCAAGTGCTCCATGTCAAATGCAAGTGCTCCATGTTAACTTCAAGTGTTCCGTGTTCAGCAAGTGCTCCATGTTAATTTCAAGTGCTCCATGTTCATCAACTGCTCCATGTCAACTTCAAGTGCTCCAACATCTGATTCTTAAAACACTTGTTGAAACTTCAGGATCTTTCCAACCTGAAACATTCTGATAATGTTTGTTAGAAAATGTAAATAAATACTCAACTTATTTCAAGTGACAATCACATAAAAATATTTCCAACAACCATTATTTCACCACTTCTAGATACAATCATAGAGGCTCATGCAGAGGGATCCAAGATGGAGAACTGGAAGAAGTAGAATATTAGAGGTCGGATTGATAGATTCATTACTAATAATCAGGGTTTATTGACCCAATGCAGGTGAGTTTGGATTCTAATTTCCATGGGAGTCCGTCAAAAAGTATTAGAGGAGGCACATAAGTCTAGGTTCTCGATTTATCCTAGAGCCACCAAGATGTATTGAGACTTTAGACTCAATTATTGGTAGCCTTGCATGAAGAAGTAGATGGCATGGTTTGTCGAGATATGTCTGACCTGTAGGAAGGTCAAGGCTAAGCATCAGATACCGCACGACAAGTTGTAGCCTTTATAGGTCCCCATGTGGAAATAGGAGCAGGTTACCATGTACTTTATTACCAAGTTACCAAGGATTGCCAAGGGACTCGATGCTATTTGGGTTATTGTGGATAGTTTGACCAAGAGTGTCCATTTCGTTGGTATTCAGGAGAGCTCATCGGTCAAAAAATTGGCTGACATTTATGTTCGGGAGGTAGTTGCTGGTCACAGGGTTCGTATTTCTATAGTCTCAGATCAGGATGTTTGGTTTACTTCAAGGTTTTGGAAGAGTTTCCATGAGGAGTTGGGTATGAGACTACATTTCATTACCAGTTATCATCCGTAGACAGATGGCCAGATCAAGAGGATGTTTCAGACTCTCGAGTATATATTTAGGGTCTGCATCATTGATTTTTGTGGGATCTGCGAGCCCTACCTTCCATTGGATGCGTTTTTGAATAACAATAGCTATTATGTCAGCATTTTCATGCCTCCCTACGAGCTTCTTTACCAGAGGAAGTGTCGGACCCTGGTTTGCTGGGGAGAGGTTGGGAAGAGAGTCATGTGGAGTACAAAGATTGCTAATGGCTCAAAGCCGACAAAAGAGTTATATGTAAAACGCCGTTCAAAGTTAGAGTTTCAGGTTGGGGATATGGCACTTCTGAAAATATCCCCTTGGAAGGGTATTATTCGCTTCAGGAAGCGGGGAAAGCGAGGCCCTAGATTTGTCACTCTATTCTGATTTATGGCTAGAATGGGCAAGGTACCCTACCGATTGGATCTATCAGAGGAGTTCAGTTAGATTCACAACACTTTTCACGTTTCCCAGTTAACGAAATATGTGACCGATGAGTCTGTTGTTGTTCCATTATATGATATTCAGGTAAATGATCGCCTAAGTTATATTAAGTAACCGAAGGTGATTCTTGATAGCAAGACGGATGCCTTGTGTAACAAGGTGGTAACCTTGGTCAAGGTGTAGTGGTAGCATTGTAAGGGCTCAAAGTAGACTTGGGAGCCCAAGGCGAAGATGCGCAATCACTACCTGGACCTGTTTTCAGTTGAGGATTTTGAGGGTGAAATCTAAATCAAGTGGGGGAGAATTGTAACATCTATTTCACGTAAATGATTCATTATGTTTTGGGCAATTTAAAGAATTAAAGTATGGATTTTATGATGGCCACTACGTGGTGGAGGATATGCCACGATGTGAAAAATGCAATAGAAACGTGTATCATTCATCGTGCACCACGACAAGATGAGCTTGTGGTCACGACCTGGCGGCCGCCGAGTGCTTAACCCTAATTTTTGGGGTTTATGCCCTATTTAAGGCAAGTGAAATATAGGGTTTGCACACCCTCAGCCTCCATCACCTCCCTTTACCCACAAGAAAACCTTAATCCTCCATTGTTGATTTGTAAAGCTCTTGGTGGTGTTTTAGTGCTTTAAAGAAGAAGAAGGTGTCTTTTGTGCTTTTTCCAAGAAAGGAAACCTCCCCTCATCATCTTGTGTCCTTTTTGGACTGTTGTAACTCCTCAAGATCTTATCTTTTTCATTATATCATGTTAGATCTAGGTTTCTACCCACTTTTCTCCATGTTTGGGTTGAGAAAATGCATGGACTCCATAAAGTTAGCAACTTTATGCATTATTGAGGTCCCTTGGTGGACATATGTTCCAGATCTGAAGTTTGTTGGTGTATTGAGTTCCATGCATGAGATCTTAGTATTATTTCTCCATTCTTTTGACCTAGTTTGAGTGTTAGACTTGCATTGGACATGAATGATTAAAAAGCGTCGATTTTTATGTTGTAGTTTATTCTAAGAGGCTTGCTAGAAAGTTTGAAAGGATCGATTAATAGATTTAGAGCTTAATTCATTAGGTTGTGAAAACCCAGTTTCCACAACGTGATAGTCTGCTTGTCACGACGCGGTGACTAGGGGGTTTCCTGACTGTTTTGTCGAGAAGCTACCACAATGCGGCCTATGGGTGGCCAAGATGTAGAAACTTGCTGAGGTTTACTTTAACCGTTGAATTTTGACCATGGTTGACTTTTCGTCAATTTAAGGATTTTAGGGTGTAGACTGAGAGGGTACTTTGTTATTGTTATTAGGTGTCTCGGTGTACATGTTTTCTCTATGTGAGAGCTGTTATGTTTAGCTACTATCTGTGAGGTGAGTCTTCTCATTGTATTACTTATGCCATATTGTATGCATGCTAACCAGATGGGTCTTATTTTTTGTTTGCCATTATATGTTATTGAGTTGGTGATAGATCCATGGCATGTTGTTTGCGCATTGGAATTGCCGATAGTCCCCAGGGTTATAGATAACCCACATGGTGTGATGTTAGCCCATAGTATATGCTGTTAGCCCATTAGGACTGTTGATAGTCACTAGGGTTGCTAACGACCCATATATGTTTGTTTATGATGTGTTGTATGTGATATTTTGGGGAACTCACTAACCTTGGTGCTTACACTTCTGGACTTAATTTTGTTTCAGGTACTTCAGATGATTGCGGGAAGGCGAAGGCTTGGCTGTACACTCTCCTCGGCAAATTGCATGATTTTAAATTTTCTGATACTCTGATTTTTTGATGATTGTATTTCGATACATATGATTTTCTTGACTTGGATCTCCTAGAAACTATGTTTATATATTATTGATAAATGAAAATTTTGGTTTTGATTTTTAGGATGTTACAGTAATTCTAAGATGTTAACAACGTTTATTCTTCAAACCGAGACGCGTGTGGGGTTTTTCTTTACAAATATGTCGTGTATTGGTCTTCTCCAACATTATTCCTAAGTAGTATTAATAAAGGGTATGTCAATGTATGATATTGTGAGTAGACAGAAAACATGTAGTAAGATTTTATTTGTTCCTTCTGCCTTAATATGAGAAGCAATATGTATAGGTCCCACGACGATTTTGTGTTGACATCTAATGTGACATGTCGAGTCCTAACTGAAACTGATGTGTTTAATTTAGTAGCCTAATGAAGTTGTCACATATATTTATCAAGAAACATAAACTTGAACACTGGAATTGACCTTATCCATGTCTCAGGTTCATATGGATATCTAGAACAAAGCAATAACTGATCACTTATCTAAGGACTAAATCTTCATTAGATTAGAGATTGGTAGTTGCATTAGATAGCACCCTCTTTGATGATTATTAGGGAAATATTTGATGACATATAGTTGATGACTTGTTCAAGTGGTAGACTATTTGATTGAGTGTCCATGGTCATTAACTATACTGTAATATTTCTAATAATAGTAGGGTCCTTTTGGGTTACCCTCATAACCCAATTAAGAAATAAGGAATTAGGATTAAAAAGTTTTGAATTTATTATGAATTAATAAATTAATTGGAAATTATTTTCCAATTAATTAAATAGTTTTAATTAATTAAATGGGTTGAATATTGATGAACTCACTACTAATTAATCGGAATATTCTAAAACCTTCTAAAATATGGTGGAGATCGATTTTATTTATAGATAAAAGGATATGGAATAATTCAAATAAGGATAAAGATTATCCTTGGAAATATGAATTACACTGGACACTATAAATAGACCGCTAGTAGCCAAATCCCGGGGATTCCTTTTGCTATCTAAAAATGTCCACACATGAATTACACTAACTGGGTTATCCTTGGAAATATGAATTACACTGGAGATCGATTTTAACCCCTGTCTCTTAAAGATCTGTGTGCCTGTTGGAGTTTTAGGAGTGATTCCACTAACTGGGTTTTTTGTTTGGGTCATTTTCGTCTTTTGAAATTGTGGATGTCACAAGATATCAATCGAGAAATCAAGAAGAACCAAAGGTTGGTAATAACTTATTTTTTAAATTAGATTGTTATTATAGTAAAAACCTAGATCCTTAGGATGCATGTACACGTAAGGTTAGTTGTTTGAATCCTTTGTGTAATACTAGTGTGTAGAGATTATACCAAAAACCAACACCAACCACTTTCTACGTACTAGTTGGTAACTAGAAATGAACCCACCAATTAGATATGAGCCTCATGTCCCATATTCTCGTGTTTTTAGGTGCTTATCCTGTAACGCCCGTGTTTCCGGGCAAGGAATTAATGATGATGTGATAGTCTAGGTTAACCTTTGTAACCCATTTTGAAATAATAGAAGTGTATTATTTGAGTATTGTGTGTTTTGTGCTAAATTGTGTGTCTTAATTTAATTAAGGTTAAGAATAAGCGTCAAAATGAAATGTTACAAAAACCCAATATTGATACATGAAGACGTAGTGGTCGTGACGAAGTTTCCGAATATATAAAGAATGCCGAAATCCGAGTTATAACGAAGAAGTTATGACCTGTCGAAGTTTCGCGACAGAACCGGCACGACACTGTATGACCTAAAATACGAATTTAAGATAGAGAGATATCTAGCCTAAGAAATCTAAACGAAATTCGTAGAATACGTTAAACCGAGAGCGTGCATAAAAAGAATGCCCAAATCTGACTTCGTATGAGGAAGTTATGATTTTTCTAAGTTTCAGCTTAGCAGTATGCAGCCCGAATACTCGAATTTGAGATCGAGTGGTTTCTAGCCGAAACTTTCCAAATGAGAATTGAAGATATCATCGATAGTAGTCCAACGGTAAAAAGACAGACGAAAACGGACGTCAGACGAAGAAGTTATGAATTTCTAACGGAGTTTTCCTATCCCGACCAACTAAAAATAATATATAAAAAATATAATAAAAATAAATTCAAAACTAGCCAACGGAGTCTAAACGAGAGTTGTAGAGCATAATCTCACCTACGCGTGCATATAAATAACGTCAAAAACGGAGCTCGTATGCGAAAGATATGAATTTATGAAGTTCGGGGCAGGAAATCCGATCCTGTGTCAGAACTCACGACGCGAACACTGTGTTCACGAAGTGAACTCAGAAAAACATCACCTGGACTCTGTCATACCCCACTTGTGATGACGCATGTAGTGACGATCAAGCCCCACGGCGTGAGTACTTGAAACTCACGACGTGAACCCGGAAAATTCACCCTATAAATAGAAATCAAGGGTCAGCCGATTTTGGTTGCTCCTCCCTTACTCTCTCACTCCTGATACCCTCTCTAAGCCCTCTTTTAACCCACCGAAGCCCCGGTATCATCCCGAGACCCGAAGCGAGTCCCGAAGCCCGAAGATCCCGAGAAGAAAAAGAGTTTCCGAGCAGAAGCTCTGCCCGCGAGAAGCCCGGTGTTTGAAGATATTCTAGTTTCACCGAAGAAGTACTACTCTTAGAGCCGTAGTGCTGTCCGATCATCTTCTGATCAAGTTAGTGCATAGTCTCTTTCATAAACACGATTTAATACAAGTATTGTTGAATGTATTAAGTATACGTTCTATGTGAGTGTATATTCCCTTTCTTCTAACACATAGATATGAAGTATCTACTTTAGAATACGTGTTACGTGTGTATAAATATACGTGTATATATATGTTATCTGTTTATTTGGGATGAGTATTGAATGAGTATCTTATCAGTTTGTAAGTTGCATATGAATGCATATGTATGTTGTTATCTACAAAAATGTTGGGTAGAATGTAGCACCCGCTTCCTGGTATATATTTTATTTTAGTAATTTTGCATTTTTGGCCTGGGACTCGGCGAGTTGAAGGCCCAACTCGCCGAGTAGAAGCGGGATGAGACGCGGGATTTAAGTGATGGACTCGACGAGTCGAGTCCCGAAATCGACGAGTAGACTCTGTCTGGACAAAACCCTAAACTGAGGGTTTGCACCCTATTTAAACAACCTTATACAGCCTCCATCGTCCCTTATGCTCCCAGAAACCCTCTATAGAAAACCCTAGCCGTTGTTGAAGCAATCTAAGTCATTTTGGTAGATCTTTGTGTTGGTGGTCTTAAGAAGGAAGGAGAAGAGCTTGAGGAAACAAGAGGAGACCAGAGGGGTTCGAGTTTGTGCTTCATTTTCAGTCCTCAGAAAGTATAAAGTTGCTAACTTGCTTGTTCATTTGCTAGATCCCATTTTGTGGAGATTTAGGGCTTTTATAAGCCATTTTAGGTAGCCAACCATGAATGCAAGCATGGTTGGGGACAAGGCTTCGGATCTAGGTCCTTTGAGGGGTCACAAGGCAGAAAGTGGGTGCTTTTCCACCCAAGGAAGACTCCATGCAACCCAAGAGCTTGTTTTAGGACCTTTTGGACTCAAAGTCCCATGCATGCACGTAAAGTTTGTAACTTTACGTGCTAGGATGATTGTAGGAGCCTAGATCTATCTTTTGGTCATGAGTTGTACATCAGTAATCGAGGATTTAGGGTGCGGACTGACCAACTCGGGAGTCCATTCTTGGGACTCGACGAGTCCAAGGCTTTGAGTCCCATATCTGTTGAGGGTCAAAAGAACCCAGTTGGGTGTTAGTAGGGTTGTAGCAGGACGGAAAGAGTAACGTAACGCATTGGACTTCATTTTTGACTTGGAGTTCATGGGACTCGACGAGTGCTAGAACAGACTCGGCGAGTCCAAGGCAATCTCCCAACCCTTGAAGATGAACTCGACGAGTTGTTCATACAACTCGACGAGTTGAGGACAGGATGAGTTCTTAGGATGAAGACGGGCTCGACGAGTGTTCATACCGCTCGGCGAGTCGGATGAAGGTTCATCTGAGGTTGTGTTAGAAGGAGAACTCGTCGAGTCATCGCTAAACTCGACGAGTAGGGACGTGGAAGAGGACAGTTGAAGGGGTAGGGACTCGACGAGTTGACGACCCAACTCGGCGAGTCGGGTCAATTGGAAGTTGACTTTGACGTTGACTTTGACTTTGACTTTGACTTTGACTTGGACTTGGTCTGGGGTAAAATGGTCATTTTACCCTAAAGGGTAGATACCAGATTCTGATTAAGTGTTTGGTGGGGAATATAGCCGGAGGATTTCCGGAGCAGTAACAGTCAGAGATTCCCCCGCACAGATTATCAGCAGCTACTCGTTTGAGGTGAGTTTCCTTCCAGTAAGAACGGGTCTAAGGCACCAAGACCGGCCCGTATAGACGATATGTTACTATCGGAGTATGGGCAGAGCCCGTATCTCATAGTTGAGTTTGATTATGATATATGCTTGTATGATAGATTTAGTTATACTTGTTGTCTGTGTGATACTTGTATGTTTGATTAGGTAGCTGAGCATGGGCGGGGCCCGTACCTCAGTGATAGCGGAGTGTGGGTGGGGCCCGTATCTCCTGACCAGCGGAGTGTGGGCGGGGCCCGTATCTCCCAGATAGTGGAGTGTGGGCGGGGACCGTATCTCCCAGCTAGCAGCGTGTGGGTGGGGCCCGTATCGCCATGAGTGTGGGCGGGGCCCGTATCTCCTAGCTGTTCCTTATTTGTGTATGGTATGTGGTATTATGGGGGAACTCACTAAGCTTCGTGCTTACAGTTTTTAGTTTTGTTTCAGGTACCTCTTCAGCGAAGGGGAAGGAGCCGGCGCGGTAGCTGCACATTACACACACACACCTCAGATTCTGCACTATGAGATTTCTTGGGATTGTACTCTGACATTATCACTACTTTATGATTTGGGTTTTCAGACATGATACATTGTTTTATGAGATGTTAGGATTCGACAGTATTTTCCTACGAATGTTTTAATTAAAGTAATTTATAAAAATGAAATTTTTGGGTGTGAAAATTGGGCTGTTACAAGTTGGTATCAGAGCCCTGGTTTGAGGGATTCGGACGCACCTTCAGGAGTGTCAGGACTCAAATCGATGGACTAAAAGATTTTTTTTACAAAAGAAAATGTTCTTTTTCTAAAAGTTAATATAAAGAGTTTTGAAAAAGAACAAAGTGTGTGATGTGCGCGACCGGCCGAGCTCAAGTAAGTATTCCCCAAAGTACCCATACAAGTTTATGTTATGATTATCAGTTTCAGTTTCAGTAGAACAGCATGCTAGTTTAAGGCTAAGGATCTAGGAAGGATGCTTTATGTGCCTGTTATATGCGTACCAGCTTATTGAGAACTGCATGCTAGTACATATTAGTCAGAATGATAGCCAGAGTAGTATATACTTGAATATGTGTACTCAATGCCCGAATGCTGCTTGCTTTGTGCTTTTAGGAGTTCTAGTTGTCTTTCTCTAACTAGTAAACGAATATGTTAAGTTACATATTGCAAGGACTAAATAATTCCAGAAGGTTGGGTCTAGCTCTGTTTCGCAGCTCTTGTTTGAGTCCAACCGTTGTAGGGTAGGATCTCTCATTCGAAGAATTATCTAGTCTGAGTAATATGTAATAGTATTTGTGAGCTAGTTAGGGGAAGAAAGCAGGGGCTTCTTATGCAGCTGATGGCGGAGAGTGGGTTGGCGATTACCTAGGGCAAGCCTAGGACAAGATTAGCATGAGATCAGCAGTAGTAGTAGAAGGGACTTGGTGGAGTCGAGGCGGTTCTTGAGGAAAGTACGGATAGATGTGGAAGGTAGTATGGGCCCGTACTACTGAAAGCAGAGGATCCGTACTTGAATCGAGGAAGGATCAGGCAAGACCAGGGAACTTGTGACGGGTGAGATCCCTCTAGATGTATCAGTATTACTGACGGTTGTCGTTATGTGTTGCAGAATGGTGGTACAACGTTCGAGGCCAGCAGTTGGCAGTTCAGGAGAGGGATCGGGTTCGGGCTCAGGTTCCAAACCAGTGGATGAGAGGCTACACGAGTTTATCGCGTCCGAGATCACTAGAGGCATCCTTGATGCGACCCCGGTCATCTTTGGGTTGATCAAGGAAGGGATAGTCGAGCTGATGGAGGATCGCCTCCGGGCATTCAGGAGCGACATGGCGACCAGCCAGTCGGGATCATGCACACTGTCCTTTAAGGACTTCAGGGGCAGTGGTGCGTCGGATTTCCATGGGGCGAAGGACCCCATTGTGGCCAGACGGTGGATTGCAGACATTGAGTCTGCACAGCTGACCAGCTTCTGCCCTGAGGGGTCGAAGGTGAGATATGTAGCAGGATGTTTGAGAGACAGAGCCAGAGATTAGTGGGAGTCGGTCGGTGACTCCCTGGGACCCTCAGCTATTGAGGCTATGACATGGCCGGACTTCGTGACCAGATTCCGGGCTGAGTTTGCACCCGCTGTGGAGCTCCAACGACTAGCCTGGGAGTTTCTCGATATGAGGCAGACGACTGAGTCCGTGGCGGAGATCACCGCCAAGTTTCGAGAGAGGGGTTTATTGGTGCCTCAGTATGCGGGAGATGAGGATATGAGGAGGACCCGCTACCACGACATGCTGCGGGCCGACATTCATGAGCATGTCAGCTTCTCCGCTTGTCCCACCCTGGATTCTATGATTGCCAGGGCGAGGGAGAGAGAGATTGACCTAGAGCACATTGTTAAGAGGAAAGCTGAGGAGGGATTGGTGACTGGGGATTCGGGGAAGAAGCCCAAGGGGCTAGATGGGAGGCCAAAAGGCCAGCCGGGACAGGGCCGCTGCAAGAAATGCGGCAGGTCTCATGAGGGAGCGTGCAGGATGGGATCGTTGGGCTGCTACAAGTACGGCAAGACGGGGCATATCAGCAGGGATTGTACCGCCCCTGCACCCACTATTCAGACATCTGAGTTGTTGTGTTTCCACTGCAACCAGAAGGGCCACAAGAAGGCCAGTTGCCCCCAGCTGACAGCAGCAGCAGTGCCAGTGAAGGCGCCAGCTCCAGCGACCCTTCGGATTACGGATGGCCGGCAGGGCAAGGCAGAGGCTCCAGGGTGAGGAGCCAGGCTTTCCAGTTGACGACAGAGGAGGCATGCGCTGCACCCGACGTGGTGACGGGTATAATTCTTTCCCCTCTGATTTATTTATATGATGTATATGATATTGATATGTGCTCTGTTTAGGATCGTTCCATGTGAACGGTATCCCAGTTCAGGTATTGTTTGATTCGGGTGCTACCCGATTGTTTATTTCTCTTGCGCTCAGCAAGAGGTTTCTCGAGTCTTCAGGCATGTTGGATTGCCCTCTAGAGGTAGAGATTGCCGATGATCGATCGGTGCGAGCATCAGCGATATTCCGAGATTGTGTGCTGAGATTATTCGAGGAGCGCTACCTGGTAGACCTGGTTCCCATACCTTTACGGGGGAACAAGATTATTATCCGCATGGATTGGCTAAGCCCCAATGGGGCAGTGATCGACTACGCGCAGCAGTTGGTGCGGATCAGGACCCCAAGTGGGGGAGAACTGGTGATTCCGGGCGAGAGGCCACAGCGCGGACCAGCTTTGTGTTCGGCAACAAGGGTTAGGCGTTACCTTCAGCAGGGTTGCGCAGGATATGTCGCCTATGTCATGGATACCCGGGAGGAGGGTAGGGCGACGACGAATGACGTCCCAATGGTGCGAGACTTCACATATGTGTTCCCGGAGGAGCTTCCTAGGATTTCCCCGGAGCGTCAGGTGGAGTTCAGGATCGATTTGGTTCCTAGTGCGGCCCCGATTGCCAAGGCGCCGTACCGGTCGGCTCCTCCCGAGATGCAGGAGTTGTCTACGCAGCTGCAGGAGCTGCTAGACAAGGGATTTATCAGGCCGAGTAGTTCGCCTTGGGGAGCCCCGATCCTGTTTGTCAAGAAGAAGGATGGGTCGCACCGTATGTGCATAGACTACCGGGAGCTGAATAAGGTAACGGTGAAGAACCGTTACCCACTCCCGAGGATTGACGACCTCTTTGACCAGCTGCAGGGAGCATCTTGGTTTTCCAAGATTGATTTGTGCTCAGGATACCATCAGATGAGGGCCAGAGAGGAGGATGTGCAGAAGACAGCGTTTCGAACTCGCTATGGTCATTACGAGTTCGTGGTTATGCCCTTCGGGCTCACCAATGCTCCTGCCGCGTTCATGGATCTCATGAACCGCGTATGTAGACCGATGTTGGATCGGTCAGTGATAGTATTTATCGACGACATCTAGGTCTATTCCAAGACGCAGGAGCAGCATGAGGAGCATCTGCGAAAGGTTTTGGATACTTTGAGGAGGGAGAGCTTGTACGCCAAGTTCTCCAAGTGTGAGTTCTGGTTGCGCGAGGTGCAGTTTCTTGGGCACCTTGTCAATCAGAACGGGATTCTGGTCGACCCGGCCAAGGTAGAGGCCGTAATGAGATGGGAGGTTCCGAAATCTCCATCTGAGATTCGGAGTTTCCTGGGATTAGCCGGCTACTATCGGTGATTCATCCAGGATTTCTCCAAGATAGTCGTGCCCTTGACTCGGCTTACGAAGAAGGCCGTAGTCTTCCGTTGGGGGCCTGAGCAGCAGGCCGCATTCAAGACCCTGAGGCAGAGATTGTGTGAGGCGCCGATCTTGGCGTTGCAAGAGGGCGTAGAGGATTTTGTGGTATACTGCGACGCGTCTATTTCGGGTTTAGGTGCGGTTTTGATGCAGAGAGGGCACGCTATTGCCTACGCTTCGAGGCAGCTGAAGCCTCACGAGGCGAATTACCCGACACATGATTTGGAGCTGGGGGCTGTTGTATTCGCCCTCAAGATTTGGCGTCATTACCTCTATGGGGTTCGTTGTACCATTTACACGGACCACAAGAGCCTGAGGTATCTCATGGATCAGCCAAATCTGAACATGAGGCAACGTCGGTGGTTGGACGTGGTGAAGGATTATGATTGCGAAATCCTCTACCACCCGGGGAAGGCCAACGTGGTGGCTGATGCGCTTAGCCGCAAGGCGACACCGATCAGAGATATCTGCATGCGGATGACAGTAGTGACCCCGTTATTGGAGCAGATCCGAGAGGCCCAGCAGGAGGCTATGAAGGAGGAACATCGGAAGAGTGAGCGTATAGTGGGTCAGGTTTCCTCCTTCCACTATGACAGCAGGGGATTATTGACATTACACCGCAGGGTGTGGGTTCCATACCTCGGAGGTATGCGCCAGGTTTTGATGGAGGAGGCGCACAAATCCCGATTCTCCATTCATCCCGGGGCGACAAAGATGTATAGGGATCTTCGTCTTGATTATTGGTGGCCCTGCATGAAGCGGGATGTAGCATGGTATGTGGAGCGGTGCTCGACCTGCAGGAAGGTCAAGGCCGAGCACCAGAGGCCACACGGCAAGATGCAGCCGTTGGATATTCCCCTGTGGAAGTGGGAAGATATTACTATGGATTTCATCACCAAGCTTCCCAGGACCGCGCGGGGAGTGGATTCCATATGGGTCATCGTGGATCGGTTGACCAAGAATGCCCATTTTATACCGATCCAGGAGAGCATATTGGCCGAGAAGCTGGCCGGTATTTATATTCGAGAGGTGGTGGCTCGTCACGGGGTGCCGGTCTCCGTGATTTCTGACAGGGATGTTCGGTTCACTTCCAGGTTTTGGAAGAAATTCAACGACGAGTTGGGTACTCGTCTGCATTTCAGCACCGCCTTTCACCCGCAGACGGATGGCTAGAGCGAGCGGACCATCCAGACTCTAGAAGATATGCTGTGGGCGTGTGTGTTAGATTTTGGTGGTAGTTGGGATAATTACCTTCCGTTGGCTGAGTTCTCCTACAACAACAGCTACCAGGCGAGTATTGACCGTCCTCCCTTTGAGATGTTATATAGGAGGAAGTGCAGGACCCCGATATGCTGGGGCGAGGTTGGCCAGAGGGTCATGGGGAGCACCGAGGTGGTGCTCAAGACGACAGAAAGAATTCAGCAGGTCAGGAGCAGACTTCAGACTGCACATAGTCGGCAGAAAAGTTATGCCGATAAACGTCGTTCAGACCTGGAGTTCCAGGTCGGGGATATGGTTCTCCTGAAGGTGTCGCCATGGAAGGGCGTCATCCGATTCAGGAAACGGGGCAAGTTGGGTCCCAGGTATATTGGACCCTTCAGGGTTATAGCCCGGGTAGGCAAGGTGACATATAGGTTGGATCTGCCAGCCGAACTCAGTCAGATTCATAACACTTTTCACGTCTCCCAGTTACGAAAATGTTTGGTGGATGACTCGGCAGTGGTACCATTAGAGGATATTCAGGTCGATGACAGTCTGAATTACATTGAGCGGCCTGTAGCGATTCTCGACCGGAAGTCGAAGGATCTGAGGAACAAGAGGGTGGAGCTCGTGAAGGTGCAATGGCAGCACCGGAAGGGCTCGAAATGGACCTGGGAGCTAGTGGATGAGATGATGGAGCATTACCCGGAGCTATTCCAGGATCGAGCAGTAGACTTCGAGGACGAAGTCTAAAATAAGTGGGGGAGATTTGTAGCACCCGCTTCCTGGTATGTATTTTATTTTAGTAATTTTGCATTTTTGGCCTGGGACTCGGCGAGTTGAAGGCCCAACTCGCCGAGTAGAAGCGGGATGAGACGCGGGATTTAAGTGATGGACTCGACGAGTCGAGTCCCGGACTCGACGAGTAGACTCTGTCTGGACAAAACCCTAAACTGAGGGTTTGCACCCTATTTAAACAACCTTATACAGCCTCCATCGTCCCTTATGCTCCCAGAAACCCTCTATAGAAAACCCTAGCCGTTGTTGAAGCAATCTAAGTCATTTTGGTAGATCTTGGTGTTGGTGGTCTTAAGAAGGAAGGAGAAGAGCTTGAGGAAACAAGAGGAGACCAGAGGGTTTCGAGTTTGTGCTTCATTTTCAGTCCTCAGAAAGTATAAAGTTGCTAACTTGCTTGTTCATTTGCTAGATCCCATTTTGTGGAGATTTAGGGCTTTTATAAGCCATTTCAGGTAGCCAACCATGAATGCAAGCATGGTTGGGGACAAGGCTTCGGATCTAGGTCCTTTGAGGGGTCACAAGGCAGAAAGTGGGTGCTTTTCCACCCAAGGAAGACTCCATGCAACCCAAGAGCTTGTTTTAGGACCTTTTGGACTCAAAGTCCCATGCATGCATGTAAAGTTTGTAACTTTACGTGCTAGGACGATTGTAGGAGCCTAGATCTATCTTTTGGTCATGAGTTATACATCAGTAATTGAGGATTTAGGGTGCGGACTGACCAACTCGGCGAGTCCATTCTTCGGACTCGACGAGTCCAAGGCTTTGAGTCCCATATCTATTGAGGGTCAAAAGAACCCAGTTGGGTGTTAGTAGGGTTGTAGCAGGACGGAAAGAGTAACATAACGCATTGGACTTCATTTTTGACCTGGAGTTCATGGGACTCGACGAGTGCTAGAACAGACTCGGCGAGTCCAAGGCAATCTCCCAACCGTTGAAGATGAACTCGACGAGTTGTTCATACAACTCGGCGAGTTGAGGACAGGACGAGTTCTTAGGATGAAGACGGGCTCGACGAGTGTTCATACCGCTCGGCGAGTCGGATGAAGGTTCATCTGAGGTTGTGTTAGAAGGAGAACTCGTCGAGTCATCGCTAAACTCGACGAGTAGGGACGTGGAAGAGGACAGTTGAAGGGGTAGGGACTTGACGAGTTGACGACCCAACTCGGCGAGTCGGGTCAATTGGAAGTTGACTTTGACGTTGACTTTGACTTTGACTTTGACTTTGACTTGGACTTGGTCTGGGGTAAAATGGTCATTTTACCCTAAAGGGTAGATACCAGATTCTGATTAAGTGTTTGGTGGGGAATATAGCCGGAGGATTTTCGGAGCAGCAGCAGTCAGAGATTCCCCCGCACAGATTATCAGCAGCTACTCGTTTGAGGTGAGTTTCCTTCTAGTAGGAACGGGTCTAAGGCACCAAGGCCGGCCCGTATAGACGATATGTTAGTATCGGAGTGTGGGCAGAGCCCGTATCTCATAGTTGAGTTTGATTATGATATATGCTTGTATGATAGATTTAGTTATACTTGTTGTCTGTGTGATACTTGTATGTTTGATTAGGTAGCTGAGCGTGGGCGGGGCCCGTACCTCAGTGATAGCGGAGTGTGGGCGGGGCCCGTATCTCCTGACCAGCGGAGTGTGGGTGGGGCCCGTATCTCGCAGATAGTGGAGTGTGGGCGGGGACCCTATCTCCCAGCTAGCGGCGTGTGGGCGGGGCCCGTATCGCCATGAGTGTGGGCGGGGCCCGTATCTCCTAGCTGTTCCTTATATGTGTATGGTATGTGGTATTATGGGGGAACTCACTAAGCTTCGTGCTTACAGTTTTCAGTTTTGTTTCAGGTTCCTCTTTAGCGAAAGGGAAGGAGTTGGCGCGGTAGCTGCACATTACACACACACCTCAGATTCCGCACTATGAAATTTCTTGGGATTGTACTCTGACATTATCACTACTTTATGATTTGGGTTTTCAGACATGATACATTGTTTTATGAGATGTTAGGATTCGACAGTATTTTCCTACGAATGTTTTAATTAAAGTAATGTATAAAAATGAAATTTTTGGGCGTGAAAATTGGGCTGTTACATAGAACTTGGGTAGATAGTTGATGTGTGAAAAAAACTGATGAGAGGCCTCGATGTGATTATGATCCAGTCATTCAGCAGAATATGGATGACGACCACAGACTCTTTCTAGACTGTCCTGTGGAATGCTGGCAGGCTCATAACCTGTAGGTGTTGGTGAACTTGGGTGTTCATTTGCTGTATTCTATCCCCCTCATGGTTGCCTTAGGACATTCATTGCTGAGGAAACCCCTTCGCAGTGTTGTCCGTCCCGATGAAAATCCTAGATTAGGTCCCTTGTGATAGTTGTTGTTTTAGGGACGTAAAGTGAGGATAACGGGAATGGGTAATCGGGTTATTGTTGGTTGGTGAAATTAAATATAATTATTTATTGTGGGTTGAAAACCCTATATGCTCACCAGGATCCCAAGCCTGACCCACTCAGTTTATTTGTATTACAGGTAGTGGCGCGAGAGCATAAGTTGGGGAACTTGTGAAGATATTTTGTTTATAGACCTGTTGTTATATATAACTTTATAAGGTCTATGTTTTATTGTTTATGCTTTTATGTCTGTATCGGAACATGACATCCCGAGTTTTGATATATAATGAAAATACATTTCTTTAAGAAATGCTTTGATAAACCTTATTTTATCATGTATTGTTTTGGGGACAAATTCCACAACTCTTTTAAATCAATGGATTTACTCTGAAATTATTTTAAAAGCATAAATGCAACCGGTCTTTTCTGGCCGTGATTTTGGGGATGTCACAGTTGGTATCAGAGCATTAGTTTAAGCGAACTAGGAATTTGTAGGATTTCTAGACTTAAACTTAGAATGCTAAGTGAAGAGTTTGATATAGTGTCTGTTATATTTTAGACACGAGCACTAGTTTATTTTAGGAAAGTTGCCTAAAATGCTTTTATGTGCTAAATGTTATATGTTTTCCATATATGATATTATTTGTTCGGATCTATGGTTTGTTGCCAACCGGATCTGGAAACCTTATGTCTTTTGGGTTCTAAGTGTAGGACTACAGTATTAGAACTAACATGTAAACGTTTCGGAGTGATAAGGAGATTTATACGTCTATCGTAAATAAAGCTTTCTTATCTTAAATTCTCGCCCGGTACACCGAACGTCTGCTTGGATGTACAAAATGTCATGGTGAAGACGCGTAGATAATTGAGTAAATGGAGGGCATTCGGAGGGAGGAATTGATGGACTTGGATGCAAGTACAAGGACTTTTTGACTTGAAAACCATCGACCTTCAGTGGAAAGGAGGACCCGATCAGAGTGATGGATTGTATCTCTGAAATGGAGTTAGCCTTCATGACTTGTGGCTGCAGAGGCAAGTTGCTGACCACGTTCGCAGTGCATCAGTTCAGGGGTGGAGCCGTTCGCTGGTGGAACACTCTGGGGAAGACCCTAAGCCCTAATGAACCACTACAATTGACATGGGCAGAGTTCTTGGTGCAGTTCAGGCACAAGTTCTGCTCGGCCCAAAATCTATTAGAATTGGAGAACAAGTTTATGACATTGACAAAGGGCAGCATGTCAGTTGATGAATACACAAACGCCTTCACCAACAAAATGGAGTTTGCTTTGCGCATCGTCCCAGATGAGTTGACAAGAGTGGACCGGTACGCAAAGAGACTCCCATGGGAGTACGTGGTGCCAGTACGTCAGGCACATACTCTAGAGGCAGCTATCTGGGCTGTCAAGTGTGTTGAGAACATGATCAAGGGGACAACCGCCAACAAAGTTGATGTTGGTGATAAGAGAAAGTTTGAGGGAACTTCAGGTTCCAGCAAGAAAAACAAATCTTCGAAGTCTAATTCGAAGAAGTTTGGAGGCGAATCGAAATGGTGTGAAAAGTGAAAGAAAAAGCACTCTGGGAAATGTAGCGAGGATGTGACCTGCTACAAGTGTGGAAAGACGGGGCATTATACCAATGAGTGTCCGTCCAACAAAAGAGTGTGCTTTGGGTGTAATGAAGAGGGGCACATTTTGAAAGACTGTCCGAAGAAGAAGAAGGCAGCTAGACCCAATATTCCCCCAAAGCCGAAGGCGAGAGCATTCCAGATGACACTGGAAGCTGCGAAAGATGAAGCTGATGTCGCTTCAGGTACCTTTCTCATATAAAATTTGCCTGCCCAGATTTTGTTTGATTCTGGAGCAAACTACTCCTTTATTTCGCATGAATTTGGCAGAAAACTAGTTTTGCCTGTCGATAGACTAGATAATGCTTTATTAGTCGAAGTTGCTAGTGGCAAGTTAGTACCTGTTAGCCATCGTATGAAAAACATCTTAATTGACTTGAATGGGAATAAGTTTCACGAGGAATTATTGCCTATCGAACTTAACGGTTTCGACATCGTGTTGGGGATGGATTGGCTTAGCGCCAACGATGCTGAGATTTTATGCAAGAAGAAGATAGTAAAAGTAAACCCACCAGGGAAAGAGTCATTTATGGTGTATGGGGACAAACGCAGAGTAAATTTTGGAATCATTTCGCTAATGAAAGCCAGAAAGTGTTTGGCCAAAGGATGTACATCATATTTGGCATTCGTGATCGATGCTAAGAAGGAGAAAAAAGAGATGCAGAGCATTCCTGTCGTGTGTAATTATCCGAAAGTATTTCCCGAAGATCTTCTCGGATTACCGCCTGATAGACAAGTGGAGTTTAGAATAGACTTGTTACCAGGGACGAAACCAATAGCAAAGGCACCTTACCGATTAGCACTGACGGAGATGAAGGAGCTGATGATGCAACTTCAGGAGTTATTGGGCAAAGGTTTTATTAGACCTAGTTCATCACCCTGGGGAGCTCCAGTGTTATTCGTGAAGAAGAAAGATGGAAGTATGAGAATGTGCATCGATTACAGAGAGCTGAACAAGGCAACAATAAAGAATATATATCCGTTGCCGAGGATTGATGACCTGTTCGATCAACTACAAGGTTCAAGTTATTTTTCAAAGATCGACCTAAGGTCAGGATATCATCAGCTGAAGGTGAAAGAGCACGATATAGAGAAGACTGCATTCAGAACACGATATGGACACTACGAGTTTTTGGTTATGTCGTTTGGACTAACCAATGCTCTAGCAACATTCATGGATTTAATGAACAGGGTTTGTAATCCGTTCCTTGATAAATATGTGATAGTTTTCATAGATGACATTCTGATTTACTAGAAAAGCCAAGAGGAGCATGGCAGATACTTGCGAGAAGTGTTAGAAGTCTTGAAGAAGGAGAAGCTGTATGCCAAGTTCTCCAAATGTTATTTTTGGATTCGAGAAGTCCAATTCTTGGGTCACGTGGTCAACCAAGAAGGAATAATGGTTGATCCATCAAAGATTGAAGCTGTGACGAAGTGGGAACAACCAAAAAGTCCCACGGAGATCCAAAGCTTTTTAGGATTAGCCGGATACTACCGAAGGTTTATCCAAGGCTTTTCTTCGATCGCTACTCCACTAACAGCTTTGACCCACAAAGGAGCTACTTATGCTTGGCGTGATAAGCACAAAGAAGCATTCGAGTTGCTAAAGAAGAAGCTATGTGAGGCACCGATTTTATCTCTACCCGATGGAGTTGAAGACTTTGCTGTTTATAGCGATGCATCTGGGGTTGGATTGGGTTGTGTTTTGACCCAAAGAGATAAGGTGATCGCGTATGCATCTCGACAGCTGAAAGAGCATGAAAGGAACTACCCCACTCATGATTTGGAGTTGGCAGCAGTAGTTTTCGCTCTAAAGATGTGGAGGCATTACCTCTATGGCACGAAGTGCAAACTTTTCACTGATCATAAGAGTCTCCAATATCTCTTTAATCAGAAAGAATTGAATATGAGGCAGCGACGCTGGCTGGAGTTACTCAAGGACTACGACTGTTAGATACTTTACCACCCCGGTAAAGCAAATGTTGTTGCTGATGCTCTCAGTCGGAAAGTCAATCTTGAAAGAAAAAGGCCAAGAGCGTTGAGAATAGAAGTTGTCTCGACAATTGTGGAAAGTATAAAGAAAGCTCAAGAAGAAGCTTTAGAGAAGAATGACCGAAAGGAGGAACGTTTGGGCAAAACATTGGTGTTTGGTACAAACGGTCAAGGACTGAAGGTGTTCCAAGATCGTATGTGGGTACCTAAGTCAGGAGGAATAAGAGATCTTCTGATGGAAGAAGCTCACAAAACCATGTACTCAATTCATCCCGGTAGCACAAAAATGAATAGGGACTTAAAACCCTACTACTGGTGGCCGACGATGAAGCTTGATGTAGCAAAGTATGTGGCCAAGTGTGTGACATGTGCGAGAGTTAAGGCACAACATCAGAAACCATATGGGAGTTTAGAACCTTTACCTGTATCGATGGGTAAGTGGGAAGACATTGCCATGGATTTTGTTACTAAACTGCCCAGAACAAAGAATGGTCACGACATGATTTGGGTGGTCGTTGATCGCTTCACTAAGAGTGCGCATTTCATAGCAGCCAATGAGAAATGGTCTATGGATAAACTTGCGAATTCTTACGTGAAGGAAATTGTGAGGCTTCACAGTGTTCCGTTAACGATTGTGTCAAATCGTGACAGCCGTTTCACCTCGCGATTTTGGAGAAGTCTACAAGAGGAATTGGGTACCAAGTTGTGTTTGAGTACAACTTACCATCCACAGACTGATGGTCAGAGCGAAAGAACGATTCAAACACTTGAAGATATACTGAGAGCATGTACCCTGGAATTCCAAGGCAACTGGGATGAACATTTGCCTTTGGTAGAATTTTCCTACAATAATAGTTTCCACTCGAGCATTAAGATGGCACCTTATTAAGCTATGTGCGGACAAAAATGTCGTACGCCGTCTTGTTGGCTTGAGGCTGGGGAAAAGCGGTTTATGGGGCCGGAGATAGTCCATCAAACTGCTGAAAAGTTGAATATAATTAGGGAGAGAATGTTAGCAGCTCAGGATCGTCAAAAGAGCTATGCTGACAACAAGCGAAGACCGATGACTTTTGAAGTTGGAGATTCGGTTTTGCTTAAAGTCTCACCGTGGAAGGGACTTATACGATTTGGTAAAAGGGGAAAGTTAAGTCCAAGGTTTATTGGACCGTTTAAAGTTCTTCAGAGGGTTGGGAACCAAGCTTACAAGCTCGAATTACCCGAAGAACTGAATGGAATTCATAACACTTTCCATGTGTGTTATTTGAGGAAGTTCACGGGAGAAGTTCCCGACATGACTCCACTTTTGGAGTTGAGAATTGATGAGAACAAGAGGTTAATTGAAGAACTAGAGGCAATCGTTGACCGAAAGACTAAGAAGTTACGACGCGAGATGATCGAGTTAGTGCTTGTCCGTTGGAAACATACGAATGGGACAAATCTCACCTGGGAGACGGAGAGTGAAATGATGAGTCGCTATCAACATTTGTTTGTGGATGTGTGATTCCGGGCACGAAATCATTCTAAGGAGGAGAGAATTGTAACGCCCGTGTTTCTGGGCAAGGCATTAATGATGATGTGATACTCTAGGTTAACCTTTGTAACCCATTTTGAAATAATAGAAGTGTATTATTTGAGTATTGTGTGTTTTGTGCTTAATTGTGTGTCTTAATTTAATTAAGGATAAGAATAAGCGTCAAAATGAAATGTGAGAAAAACCCAATATTGATACATGAAGACGTAGTGGTCGACGAGGTTTCCGAATATATAAAGAATGCCGACATCCGAGTTATAACGAAGAAGTTATAACCTGTCGAAGTTTCGCGACAGAACCGGCACGACACTGTATGACGTAAAATACGAATTTAAGATAGAGCGATATCTATCCTTAGTAATCTAAACGAAAGTCGTAGAATACATTCAACCGAGAGCGTGCATAAAAAAAATGCCCAAATCTGACTCCGTATGAGGAAGTTATGATTTTTCTAAGTTTCAGCTTAGTAGTATGCAGCCCGAATACTCGAATTTGAGATCGAGTGGTTTCTAGCCGAAACTTTCTAAATGAGAATTGAAGATCTCATCGATAGTAGTCCAACGGTAAAAAGACAGACGAAAACGGACGTTAGACGAAGAAGTTATGGATTTTTAACGGAGTTTTCCTGTCCCGGCCTACTAAAAATATAATAAAAATAAATTCAAAATTAGCCAACGGAGTCTAAACGAGAGTTGTAGAGCATAATCTCACCTACACGTGCAGAGAAAGAACGTCGAAAACGGAGCTCGTATGCGAAAGATATGAATTTATGAAGTTCGGGGTACGAAATCCGATCCTGTGTCAGAACTCACGACGTGAACACTGTGTTCACGAAGTGAACTCAGAAAAACGTCACCTGGACTATGTCAGACCCCACTTGTGATGACGCATGCAGTGATGATCAAGCCCCACGACGTGAGTACTTGAAACTCATGACCTGAACCCAGAAAATTCATCCTATAAATAGAAATCAAGGGTCAGCCGATTTTGGTTGCTCCTCCCTTACTCTCTCACTCCCGATACCCTCTCTAAGCCCTATTTTAACCCCCTGAAGCCCCGGTATCATCCCGAGACCCGAAGCGAGTCCTGAAGCCCGAAGATCCCGAGAAGAAAAAGAGTTTCCGAGCCGAAGCTCTGCCCGCGAGAAGCCCGGTGTTTGAAGATATTCTAGTTTCACCGAAGAAGTACTACTCTTAGAGCCGTAGTGCTGTCCGATCATCTTCTTATCAAGTGAGTGCATAGTCTCTTTCATAAACACGATTTAAGACAAGTATTGTTGAATGTATTAAGTATACGTTCTATGTGAGTGTATATTCCCTTTCTTCTAACACATAGATATGAAGTATCTACTTTAGAATACGTGTTACGTGTGTATAAATATACGTGTATATATATGTTATATGTTTATTTGGGATGAGTATTGAATGAGTATCTTATCAGTTTTTAAGTTGCATATGAATGCATATGGATGTTGTTATCTACAAAAATGTTGGGTAGAACTTGGGTAGATAGTTGATGTGTGAAAAAAACTGATGAGAGGCCTCGATGTGATTGTGATCTAGTCATTCAGCAGAATATGGATGACGACCACAGACTCTTTCTAGACTGTCCTGTGGAATGCTGGCAGGCTCATAACCTGTAGGTGTTGGTGAACTTGGGTGTTCATTTGCTGTATTCTACCCCCCTCATGGTTGCCTTAGGACATTTATTGCTGAGGAAACCCCTTCGCAGTATTGTCCGTCCCGATGAAAATCCTAGATTAGGTCCCTTGTGATAGTTGTTGTTTTAGGGACGTAAAGTGAGGATAACGGGGATGGGTAATCGGGTTATTGTTGGTCGGTGAAATTAAATATAATTATTTATTGTGGGTTGAAAACCCTATATGCTCACCAGGCTCCCAAGCCTGACCCACTCAGTTTATTTGTATTACAGGTGGTGGCGCGAGAGCATAAGTTGGGGAACTTGTGAAGATATTTTGTTTATAGACCTGTTGTTATATATAACTGTGTAAGGTCTATGTTTTATTGTTTATGCTTTTGTGTCTGTATCGGAACATGACATCCCGAGTTTTGATATATAATGAAAATACATTTCTTTAAGAAATGCTTTGATAAACTTTATTTTATCATTTATTGTTTTGGGGACAAATTCCGCAACTCTTTTAAATAAATGGATTTACTCTGAAATTATTTTAAAAGCATAAATGAAACCGATCTTTTCTGGCCGTGATTTTGGGGATGTCATATTAGCCAATGTGCCAATTAAACCTCTAAAGCATTTGATATTTGGAGCTTATAAACACCATGGAATATATGTCAGTTATGAATCCTATTCCATCATATGCTATTTAGAGCCCTTGACAGGCGATCTCTTTAACGCTAGAAATATGAATTGTGACTTTGATGAGACAATATTCTTGTCGTTAAGGCAAATTAATTTAGATAAGGAACGGCGTGGAATAACACGAAATGCACCCAATTATTCTCATATGGATCCCCTACTTCACATACTGATAAGGAAGTGCAACAAATTCTAAGTCTACAAATATTCTAATCAGCTACGAGACACTTTAATTGACTAAGAAAATGTTATAATATCAATTTTAACTACTCTAAATGTTCCATTAAGGATAGACGTTCATGTGCGACACCATGTTCTCATTTAACATGTTTCATCAGTCATACACACTATGGAAAGAGTGTTGTTATCAGTTGTCTAGTTTTTCGCTCTTCACAAGAAAAGAAGAAGATCGTTCATTTTTAGGGTGTTCTACCTAGGAAGAGGAGAAATTGTATCACACCCGCGTTGCAACATATTAACCCTTTGTAGCGCACAATTTAAGCATATAACATTTCACTACTCGTATGCATTAAAGGATAACACATGGAAGCATGGTTGAATCCATAGGGACATAACCTAACAGTCAATGCCTTTTTGCGTAAGGCACATACTAGTCATTAAAACAGAAAATATGAAAAGGTTGTTTTGTTTATTAACTAAAACTAAAATAGCAGTGAATATAACTAAAAAAAGCTCAATAATAAAAACGAACTCAGTTCTGCTGTGACATTCCTAATCATGCAATCAATCTAGACTTGTTTATTTAGAATGTATTATATTTAAGCTAGTACTGAGAATAACAACTAACAGGCTTTAGTAAATTGTCTTTTAGCTAAATAGTTAACCAAAAGCTCTTTAATTAACCCTAACTTTTTACAGGTCTAATCGACATCCTTCAGATCTTCAGAAAGTGATGAAAAAGTGTAGAAAATCGCCTTTGAAAAATTGTTTTCGTCCTCTGGGAACATCTGAGGTCTAAACTGATCACAAAGGGAGCCTTTAACAACTTCTAGAGCAAGAAAGAAAAAATGTGATCACATTTTTTTGGAAAATATGACGACATTTATGATCACATTTTTGGAAAAAGAATTCCCAGAAACTCCGTTTAATGAAGTACGTTGTAATATTCAGACTTTTTAAGACATCGTGAGAGAAATGCGATCGCATTTTTTGGATTCCACAATCGTATTCTTTCCAAAAAGACTTCAAATGAATTTTTGGTCCAACAAATCCTCGATACAGAAACGCGATCACATTTTATGAATTTTACAATCACATTTTTCATAAAACGCATGTTTCGAACGCGAACTCTTCAGTTTCAGCATATCCAACCCAACTTCCAGTTTCCTCATTTTTTTAGCTCCACTAAGCTCCAAATATGTATCCAAAGACGCTCCCAATGTACCGCTCCACTCGAATTATCTGAAAACGACATAAGGACATGAGCAGTACGAGAATTCTAGCGATAAACTTGAGTTGAACTTTATTTAAACTAATGCACAAGAAATAACAAAATATGTAATGCGAAGTGCTAATAAAAACCATCCTAAAAGATGCATAAAATGGCATCTATCGAATCTACCCAAGCTTGAACCTTACTTGCCGTCAAGTAATAAAAAAAATTAAACATTATAACTGAAATGGAAAGATGTAGATGAGCTAAAAGAACTTACAATAAAAACTGAATAAAATAAAATAAAATTAAGGAAACTAAAAACTTCACTCTTTTTTTGACATGATTAGACCTTACACCGAGAAAGCTTCAATGAAATCATGAACTTAGACAATAGTCTCAATACCTTTATTATAGTTTAAGATCATATTTAGGCTAATGTATGAGATTAGTAAGTCAAACCAACCTTGAGTAAATAAATTTTTCATTGAATTAAATTTGTGAAAACAATGTATTTTTAAAAATAATTTCACGAAAGTTCATTTATAAAAACTTAACATGACCGACCCCTCCTTTTTCTCGAACTCGTCTAGTAAACACGATAAGCTCCATTATGGACAGAAAATCCAAGCTTAGCCCTATGATTCAACTATCGAGGGATCTAAATCATTATACCCCACATTTTCTTTGTCTTGATCAGCTCTTTAGATATAACTTTGCTTGCTTGTTGATTTCAAATTGAACATGACTTGGATGTGACTTTGATTTTCAAATTTCAAGTTGCTTGATATACCATTTCTCACAAGTACATTGATTGGACGCGGATTTCACTTTGTGGCCAACCATATCTTTAATACCTCAAAAATGATAATAATTGTATGGGTATAACAAGAGCCCCCTCCTAAGCTGAAAAGGCGCAAATACTATAGAGTTAAGTACTTCCAGGAAAGGAAAAGGTTATTCAAACTAGTTTCTTTTTGAGGAATTTAAGGAAATCATTTTTAAAACACTGTTTGGTTTTCCATTCCACACTTCCATTGTAAAAACTATTCGACTCTTATGTTGGTTCGTATCGCTTAAACATGTAAAGTACTTTCTGATTTTGAAAAGATAGTTCTTATATTTCATTGTAACGAGACTGCTGTTTTTGGTTCCTATCACATTTCATCTTTAAAGAGCTATCGAATATAAAAAAATTTTCTCATCTCAACTAACTTTTTCAAATATCTTTCTCTTTTTTTTTTCAGAATGTTTTGATATTTTTATGTACAAAATAAACACTAATATAATTCGAAATAAAATATTTTTGGATTTTTTTATAAATGCGGAAAAATAAAAACATAAACAGAAAATATTTTTGGACTTTTCTCAAATTTTTATATGTAAATGCAATGCAGAAAATAAAATGCAAAAAACAAAACTGAAACTTTTAATTTAAAAACTGAAAATTTTAAAATTTATAAAGAATGCAAATTTTTACTAACCCCCTCACGAAGCTTAAAATGATGCATTGTCCTTAATGCTTAGAGAGGAATGAACAGATCAATAAAACTTGTATAAACAAAAGATTGCAGCTAGGAAAGAATGTACTTGATAAGTTTCCAGAAATTACTGATTTTGACGAACATGTTGGTGAAAAATCTGAATTTCAGCAACTTTGAAGATCCTCTGATTTCCCCAAGTTTACTTGGAACCGCGACCATCTCTTTATTAAATGTAGAAAAATAAACAACTCATCGGGTTGCCTCCCAGAAAGCCACCAATTTTTAAAGTCATTGGATCGACTTTGTCCAACTAGATTGTCAACTAGTGTGGTTGGGACTTCAATGTAGCTCAATTCTTTTCTTTCTTACTCCAGATCCCTTCAAATGTGGCATAATTGGTGGATCTGGTACTTGCTCGACAACCTTGAAAACTTCATATTTTTATCAGTAAACTTTTTTTTCAGATTTTTGAGACTTTTTCTTTTTTTGATTTTATGTTTCGAAATCTTCTCCTTTTCCTCAGTTTTTTCCTTTTCAACTTTTTTTGATAGTTCACCTTCTCCTCCTTTTCCCCAAGCTTATCTTTTTCTCTTATCTTCGTATCAGCACCTTCATCAGAAATTATATCTTCCTTCACCTCCCCAAGCTTACTTCTTTTTAGATCCTTTGAAGCATCATCAGATAATTTTTTGTCTAAAAGTATTTCTTGCACAAAATCATTAATAAGCTCACAACTTTCCTCAGACAAATGACTACTGGTACCTAGAAAATTAACAGAATCATTATTAGATATATCAACATCATTAATATTAAAGTTAACCACATCCCCATCAAATTCCATTGAAAGTGTCCCAACAAAATCATCAATTTTTGTTTTAGTTGTTTTTAGAAAATGTCCTCCTAGTAAAAATCAGCAGGAAAAATTAATTCATTCACTTGGACTAGAACATCCTCCAATACACCTTTTGGGTATTATGTTGAGTGATCAACCAACTGAATGATGGTCCCGGTCTTTTGTAAAGATCCCAATTTTAATTTTTCAAAAACAGAAAGTGGGAGGACAATGACTGAATCACTTATGTCTAACAGAGATTTTGGAAAAGTAAGGCTTCCCAAATTATAAGGAATCGAGAAAATTCCTGGATCTTTACACTTTGGGGGCAAACGTTTTTGCAAAATCTCATAAATGTTTTCGCCAACTTTTATGGTTTCGTTTATTTGCGTCTTTTTCTTAGATACACATAAGTCTTTTAAAAATTCAGCATAACGAGGAACTTGTTTAAAAACATCTAAGAGTGGGATATTTACCTCCACCTTATGAAGGGTGTCTGTGATCTCCTTGTCCTTTCGCTCGAGTTTTGTGCTCCTCAGTAGCGATGCGAATGGCGGTAATAGCTTGTACTCTTTCAGATTTGGATTGGCTGGTCTTGGAGTCTTTTTTCTTCCATCTTTTCAGCTCCTTTTTCACCCAAAACTTCTTCAGACTCTTTCTCAGCATCCTCTTCTGGTTCAGATCTACTTATATCTTCATAACTCATGCCACTTCTCAAGGAAATTGCACTCACATTGTGATTTGGATTGTTTTCAGTTTGCCCCGGTAACTTTCCTTGATATTCCAGCCGACCCACAGAAGTGGCATGTTGAGACACCTGTTGTTACATATTTTTGATGCTCGCTCTGGTTTCATTCTAGAATGCGTGAGTCTTTGTGGCAATTCTTTTAACAATATCTTCTAAAGCCACGCTGGAGCTACCATATTGCTTATTTGAAGGTTGCTAAATATTCTAATTTAGATAATTTTGCTGTAGCTGATTATGAAAATTTTGATGTTGATTTTGCAAATAGGTTTGTTGCTGGAAACTAGGAGGATGCAGAAATTGTTGTTTTTGCTGATAATTATTTTTCTGATAATAATTTGGAGGCTGATTAATTTGTTTTACGGGTATCCTTCGGCAGCTTTTACTGGAACAACATCCTCTTTGTATTAGTGGACAAATATCAATTAGATGTTTGGTCTTCAAGAAAATTCCATATTGTTTCTTCGCAGCTGCTTTTTCTTTTGTCAGTAACAACACCGTTTTGGTCAATTCTGAAATCTGAGATTCGAAGTGGGCATTGTTAATCTATTTTACTCCTCTTGGATGATCTGAGTACCACTCTTCATCATTTATAGAATGTTTTGATTTGATCGCCAACTTTTCTATTAACGCCCAGATTTCAGTTGGCGTTATATCTGAAAGTGAACCTCCCTTCGAAGCATTGATCAGTCGCCTCACCATAGGTGTTAACCCTTCACAAAAGCAATGGTAAAGCTAGTAATCACTTATCCCGTGTTGTGGGCATCGAACCAATAACTTCTTGGAGCGCTCCAAATAGTTGTGGGGAGCTTCTATTTTTTCCTGTTTTATTCAGAGTATTTCCATGTGAAGATTAGAGGCCTTTGCTTGTGGAAATTAATTTTTGAGAAAAAGTTTTCCTAGCTAGTTCTATGTGGTGATAGATCTAGAAGGAAGATCATATAGCCACTCTTTTGTTGCATCCTGGATTGAAAAGGTGAATGCCCTTAACTTGATCTGGTATTTTGTAATAACATGTGGATTCATTCAACAACAGACAATATGGAACTCCTTGAGAAATTTGTGCGGGTCTTCATTCGCAAGGCCTCGGAAAGTAGGGAGCAGATGGATTAAACCGGAATTCAATTCAAAGTTTTGAGCTTTTGGATAAGTGATACACATAGTCTACTGTGTAACCTCATATGTTTTCCATTCTCTGAGAGTCTACTCCTGATCATCTCCTGCCTCACTCATGACTGATTTTTCAGAATCTAAATGAGATGATTTAGTGTTCTCTGATTTAATTAAGGGTGTTTGTGAGTACTTTTTGTATGGGTTGTGAGAAGGTGAGGATGGAGGTGCTTTTGGAAATAGTGAAAAACAGGTTTCAGGTTTGTTCCACATGGGACTGCCTTGTTGTGTGGTGATTTCTAGTGATAGAGAAGATGATGTACCAAAGAAATCAGCTGGTTGTTTTTGTTTTGCTG
This sequence comes from Lactuca virosa, assembly GCF_052849685.1. Taxonomy (NCBI): domain Eukaryota; kingdom Viridiplantae; phylum Streptophyta; class Magnoliopsida; order Asterales; family Asteraceae; genus Lactuca; species Lactuca virosa. The sequence goes on along the minus strand of NC_136428.1, from coordinate 187,779,768 downwards.
CTTCTTTCTTTAGTTTTCTTGAAGTTTTCTCAATTTATGGACCAAACTCTATTGGTGTACCTGCACGTGAAGATCTTAGCATACAAACTATTAGCAATATCGTGTCCCTGGCAACGACACCAAGTTATTAAACCGTTGGCGTGTACGATATAAGAAAATAATATTTCATTGCTTGAATGCACTAAATGATAGCACAAGGAAGAATGGTCAAATCAATAGGGACACATCCTAACAATGAATGCCTTATTACGTAAGGCACATACTAGTCATAAAACAGAAAATATGAAAAGGGGGTTTTGTTTATTAACTAAAACTAAATTAGCAGTGAATGTAACTACATAAAATTCAATAATTAAAATGAATTCAGTTTTGCAGCAACTTTCCTAATTATGCAATCGATCCAGACGGTTATTCAGAATGTGATGTATTTAAGTTGGTACTGAGAATAACTAACAGGCTCTAGTAAATTCTCTTTTACCTAAATATTTAAGCAAAACAAGCTCTTCAGTTAACCTTAACTTTTTACTGATCTAATTAAACAAGCACTTAATTAAATTCAGAAAACTTGCGTTAAGATATGTGTAAAATTCCCACCAATATCCAATACTTCATTGTAAGCTCGGTATCATAAAGATATGAAATGTCAGTTTATAATAAATTCAAATCCAAACATATAACCCATTTATTACTTGTTACTTATGACCAGACTGTCAAAACAATTACGAGTTTCTACAACAGAATAATTGGAATGATTAAACCCTAGCTTGTTGATGAGACTAACAAGAATCAAAATCAAACATTCACTAAGAACAAAACTAAAAATACTAAACAGAATCATGCACTAAAAACCAAATATGATGTTTGATTACATGAAAAGTACCAGTCTATGCAGAACTAAAAATTAGGGTTTAGTCAGATATGGCTAAAATCTGATCAAAACTAATGAAAAGAAAGATTAAACAAATATTTTTTACTAATCTAACTGATTAAGATGATCTACAGCCTTCAGATCTTCAGAAAGTGATGAAAAATTGTAGAAAATTGCCTTCGAAAATTGTTTTTGTTGGCTAGGAACGTCTAAGGTCTAAATTTATCATAGAGAGAGCCTTTATATATCAACCAGTAACTTCCGGAACAAGAAAGAAAAAAATTTGATTTCATTTTTTGGAAAATTTGATTGCATTTATGATCGCATTTTTGGAAAAAAAATGCCTTGAAACTCCGTTGAATGAAGTACTTTACTATTTTCAAACTTTTAAGACATCGTGAGAGTAATGCAATCGCATTTGTTGGATTCCACGATCTCATTTTTGCCAAAAAAAGTCTCCAGATGAATTTTTGATCCAACAAATCCTTGATACATAAATGTGATCACATTTTATGAAAAGCACGATCGTATTTTTCATAAAACGCGCGCTTCGAACGCGAACTCTTCAGTTTCGGCAAATCCAACCTAGCTTCCACCTTCCTTAGGTGTTTTAGCTCCACTAAGCTCCAAATTTGCATCCAAAGCTGCTCCCAAAGTACCACTCCACTCGAATTATCTGATAACGACATAAAAACATGATGATGACGGGAATTCTAGCGATAAACTTGAGTTGAACATTATTTAAACTAATGGACAATAAATAACATAAAATATGATGCAGAATACTAATAAAAACTAACATAGAAGATGCAAAGAGTGGCATCTATCACAACACTAAATCATTAAGGATCACATTTTATATTAGAGGGGAGTGTTTCCGAAGAAACACCAATTTCTCAACATATCGATAATGTTTATATATATATATATATATATATATATATATATATATATATATATATATATATATCAAGTAGGATTGCTTAAATGATATTTTGAAGCGAAACAAGACTATCCTCTATGATTCGTTTATATACGTAGTAGCCACTGATATAATGAGAAATGATGATATGGAACCATGTAATAGTTGAGAGCCAACATAAAAGCGATTGGTCTTAATGGAAACAAGCAATCCAAGATGAATTAGATTCCTTAGCAAAAAGAAAGGTGTTTGGACGAATTGCTCCTACACCACCTAATGTTAAACCAATTGGTCATATATGGGTTTTCGTAATGAAGATTAATAAGAATAATGAGATTGTATGATACAAAGCTCACATCATGGGAAAGGATTTTTTAAACGTCGTGGAATTGATTGCGAGGTGATGCATTCTCCCATAATGGACGTTATAACATTTTACTGCATAATTATTTTAGTAGTTAATGAAAAAATTGAATATGTAGCTGAACATGGACCTTGACATGGAGATATACATGATATTCCTATATGGACTAAAATTGCCTACATCAAGTAGTTCTAGACCATGGAACATGCTCTTGATAAGACTGAGATGAACACTTTATGGATTGAAACAATTCATATGGATATGGTATAACCGTCTCCGTGAGTACTTTTATTTGAACAATGAGATTTTACTATGCGTGTTCTTAAAGTAATCCAATTTAGGATACGTGATCATCACAATTTATGTAGATAATATGAACCTCATAGGAACCTCAAAATAATTATTAGAAACTACTAAATCCTAAAAAAGGAATTCGAGATGAACGACCTTCGAAACCGACAATATTGCATCGGATTGCAGATCAAGCAACGTAAAGATGAGATTTTACATCATCAAGAAAATGACACCTAGAAGGTGTTAAGATGTTTTAGTCACCATGAAATAAAATCGTCATCTAGTCATATCATCATTCATTCTTTAGAAATTAAAAAGGGCCCATTCCATACAAAGGAGGATGATGAAAAGATATTAAGCCCATAGTGTTCATATCTTGGTGCAATATATGCATTATTGTACTTGGCCCTATGTACTACATTATACGTCTTGTTTGTTGTGAACTGTCTTGCTCCTTAAACACTAGGCTAACATATCGCCACTAGAATGGTATTATTGACATCTTCTATTACCTTACAGTTACTATATATATATATATATATATATATATATATATATATATATATATATATGTGTGTGTGTGTGTGTGTGTATGTGTTTATTATATCCCTACGTGTGATTAATGGATCTACAAAGAATGACACTTGACGGCTATGCCGATGTAGGTTACTTATTCGAACCACATAATGGACATTCCCAATCTAGTTATGTGTTTATCATTGGTAATACGATGATATCCTTGAGGTCTTGTAACCAAGCTTTAGTTGCAACTTTGACCCATCACTTCGAATGACTCGCCCTTTATAACGCGAATATAGAGTGTGTATGGCTTCAAGCTATAATTGGCCATATTCGAAGTACATGTGATTTAGCTTATGATCCTACAGAACCAATTGTCATATATGTAGATAACAAGTACGTTATTGATCAATTTAAACATGGTTATTGTGACATCCCCAATTTCATGGCCAGAAAAGACCGATTTGTTTATGCTTTATTTAAAAGCAGAGTATCCTTTTCAAGAACAATATTGTGAAATTTGTTCCCAAAATATGATAAATATATTATCAAAGCATTTCTGAAGAAATTTATTTTAATTATATTGAAAACCTTGGGATGTCATCGTCAATACAATACATAAGCAAAAACGGAAATAGTACAGGCCTTACAAACATCTATTATTCTACTAGCCTATAATCTATAAATCTTTCATCTGTTCATCACGCATGTGCTCTTATGCCACTGCCTACAATACAAGAAACTTAGTGGTTCAGGCTTCGAAGCCTGGTGAGCACATAGGGTTTTCAACCCATAATAATTAAATTCTTTATTTTCATCAAATCATTCAACCCGATTACCCATTCTCGTTATCCTCACTTTTTGTCCCTAAAGCATTTAATTCAAGGTACCTATCCTAAGGATTATCTTCGGGATAGACAATAATGCTTAGTGGATTCCTTAGAAATATATGTCAGTAAGGCAACCATAGGGGGGAGGGATGGAGTACACCTGGTGAACACTTGGTTCAAAAACACCTACAGGTTGCGAGCCTGCCAACGTTCCACTGGATTGTCTAGAATAGTTTGTTGTCGTCATCTATACTCCGCTAGACGACTGATTCATCTTTAAAGTTAAGGCCTCTCATCATCTATTTCATCCTTCATCTCTCGTCATATATATCATCTTTCATCTACCCATCTGTGTGTGCATGTTCTGAAAATGAAATCGCACATTGACAGATTGGGAATGTTGGGTGTCGTTTTCCCAAGGGAGATGGCCCTTAATTTGGTTCTTCTTTCGCTTCCTGACTCATATAGTCATTTCATTAAAGACTTCTATGAGAGGGACCACGATGTGACCCTAATCGATCTAACATACATGTTGATTGTTGATGAAGCACAAATGCTTAAGATCACAAGTCAAGCAAATATGTTTGAAGGATCTGTCTTCCAAATTTCCATGGACATTGAAAATGGCAACATAGGTAGTCCAGAAAAGGTTTCTCTTCCCAATGGAAAGGGATCGGCCGAGGTCAAACCATTTGACCTTTTGGTGAAGAGAAAGGTTAATTCTGAGATAGTTCCATGTGCTAATCCCAAAAGGTCAATGTGTTTCTATTGCTAATTGAAGGGGCATTGGATGCGAAGCTGCCCAGACTGTTACAACCCAAAAATTAGGACATAAAAATTTTTGTTTTTAGATTAATAAAACGTTAGTACATATTTGTCCCAAAAACCAAAGTAACAAAACTTTATCATGACATCATCAAATCAGATAATTCGCAGATTTCGAAAACATGCGGTGTGGGCGCTACAATCATCCAGAGCTCCTCCAATTGAAAACCAGAGTACCTGAAACAAATCTGAAAACCATAAACACAAAGCTTAGTGAGTTCCCCAAAACATACCACACATGAAACTGTTGGGTTGTAGTATACTACAACATCCTATGGTGCACATACAACCCTAAATACCTTGGATCTATGTTTTCTCTATTATACATGCAAATATGAAGTTTCCAAGATATTACCCTATACTAGCATATAAATATCATATACTTGGGTAATAAAATAGATAGAATACATACCTTTTTTTTATGTAACTTGTCTTCATGAAGCCTGAGTGCCTAGTGCCCCAAGTGTGACACCTTAAATGGTTCACACAACACCATGAACACTTGGAATAACCTTGAGAATAAGGATACTTTGGTTCTCTCTAGTGAAATCGGCCTTGCCCTTTTGTGTACACACACTAGTGCCCATTTCACCAACCAATGACATCTTTATATAGTGTGGAGATTAGGGTTAAACCCTAATACCCATGACCTTTCATTTCATATGATCCATGGGTTAAACACTCCATGGACTATCCATGAAAGCTTAGCCCAACCTAAATGAACTTGGCCCATCACACACATATATCTTAGAGTCCATATTTAATTAGTTCCTTTTGATCACTTAATTAATTATAAATTAATTCATGATCAATACTAATTAAATAATATGATTATATATTAATATATTAGAACTTATAATATATTAATATAAATCACTTGTATCCTTTTTCCTCATCTTGTCTATCCAATTGTTCCGATGCCATGCAACCCAAATGGACCATGCCGGGTCGGGTCAAGTACATACCAAATATAGTTATGGACTTAGACATTAATCCAACAGTCTCCCACTTGGATAAGTTTAAAACTATTATTGCGTATGACTTCGAAACCCGACTAGCAATCGTAGCTCTTGAAAGCTGTTGTCGAACTCTGAACAAATCAATGACGCGTCCATTAGATAAGGGATCATATATTCCTCCATTCTAGATATCATATGGACTGGGACATGGATTATAATCATTCTCTCTATCCATTTGTTGTTTCCCGATTTCCGATTTATGACGACCGACTAATTGAACAAATCACATTAGTCTTGGCTTGGCCAAGCACTTCGGGGTGTCATCACTAAATCATCGAGGGGCCCACAGATATTGCTTTTATCCCTTCAAGGGTAAAAGGAATGGATAAACTTCAACTCATATGCTTGTTCTACTACTTATTGAATCATACACAAAGGCACGTTTTATAACATCGAGTTACCAATGCGTTTTCGTACAATCAATGCATAACCAACTCATAGGTAACAAGTCATATCTCTAGGTTTGAAGAATATAAGATATTATCGTCTCATGATCACTTGTGATAAAATCCATGAAGTGATTCAAATGAGCGTGGGTTTAATCCAATACTCAGAACTTATGAGCACTCATGAATGTTGCAGCAACTCTTGCTATGTCCACTACCTTGGACATCTACAAACCAACTTCATGACAGTCTTGATTCATATCTACTTCCAACATATGACAAACTGTGGATGGTTTGAATAACTTAGTCATTCAGGAAGAACGACCTAGTTATTCTGGAAGTCAAAACATGCAAAGTGAAACACAAGAATAATCGAATCCAATATGGTCTCAGAACATATGAATATAAATAAAACACCTTTTATTTATCACCATTTAGATTACCCATCATTCATTGCATACTGTTTATAACTATCAACTTTATACTTGAATTAAAACAATAGTTGTCCCATGCTCCGAGCATGTACACTATGTTTTCTAAACACTAGTCATGCCATACACCAAGTATGCACACTATGTTTTTCCAAACATTAGTTATGCCATACACCAAGTATGCACACTAAGTTTGTCTATGATCTTTACTTTGTGAAATAGATCGATTGAACATAATTCCAATGATTCTCATTTCACAATCCCAAATCCTTACCGCAAATGCAAGAATTCCAAATTCCTGTCATTTACCTAAATCTGTTAGACTCTAACCTTATATGCATTGATCCTCTTGTAACGATTATGCACAGAGTCACCAAGACTGGTCAGCAGACATTACAGAGTATTCCAATGGAGATCAACTCCATGGAAAAGAAGTCTCATATTTAAAGTACATTGCTTTGAACGTCCTTCTTGCATTAAGTTTCCTAATCTTACACAGATTTAATGAATAACTTCCACCTATGGGAACATTTCCATATTCCCATTTTGACTATCACTCCTGAACAAAAGTTGCCTTTTTTTCAGAATATGTCAATATGGTCCTTCCAAAATTTAACACTATACTTCCATTTGTCCCTGGGCAACCAATCTTTGGTAAACCTTAGATTGTCCTCGACAATTGCTTAATCAAATTAGTCATATCCAGTTCTAGTACTTTTTCCTTTTTAATGCTCTAGGCATTTGGAAAAATTTAGAACAAATGAATATTATAGCACATGCAATCGATCCTATATCCGAAGCATATGGGACACGATTCATGATGTCTCACATAAAGACATGATACTAGACCAGTCTTTTTGCTATAATATTTATATTTCTATTTGACAAGTTCTCATAATTCAGATTATGAAAAGGGATGCCGTAATCATAATCGAATTTTAGAACGCAAATAATGGACTCATATATAGAATTTCCTTATGTTGAGCCATTCCAACATAAAATTCATATATATATCCTTGACTAAAGATGATTAAAACCTCAATCTAAGATTTTAGAATTGAAATGAAGTATTATTTCCTCTCCCTTAATTATAGCAAAAACAACTTTTCCAACCCCTGCAACTTCAAGAATTGAAACTTTGTTTTGTATAATTAACATTGCTAACTTGCAATACTTATCATAATTATCATGCTCCCACTAACATGATGATTATTAGCATAACACTTATGCTCCCACTAGCTTTGACATGTATCAGAAAACAGCTGGACTTCTAGAAGTCAATACTTTATTGACTTTCTTACTAAAGTTCAGATTTCTGATACGAGATTGCTTTGACAAGACTTTATCAAAATCATACACCTTTTCTTAGATAGCTCACATGTGTGTCTAAACAATTTCAGAACTATGAAAAAGGATGCCGTAATCATAGTCTCAATTGTTTAGGCCTTTTCCATTTCTCATAAGTCCATGTTAGTGTGCCGGTTAACCACAAACGCTCCACTAACGACTTTGAGAATGCAAAGATCACAATTTCTATCTACTTACAATCTACTTAGTGAAAGCGTTTCCTCACCATCATTTTCATGAATCAGAGAGAAACCTTATGACACTTAGATTTTTTATGGTGTAAGTGTTCCTATCCATGTGAATTTGTTATAACCTTAATCACAAGAATATGTCAACACAATAGGTTACAAACCTCAAGTTGTGTGCTAGTGATTAACAATAGGTTCACTCTTGATTAGTTCTTGAAACTATTCAAGATCTTTAAGACTCCCACTGTCATCTTGACATATAAGATTCTCTTGCCAAATATTCAAGAGATAGTGCGGATTCTTTATCAAGACAAATACTTCACACAATTGGCCTTAGTTGGTCTTTGTTTTATCCAAAACATCACAACTTACCAATTTCAAATGTACAAGAGTAGGACACTTTTACTCTTACATTTGACAAGTGTTATAAACCTTTCTTTAAGATATGTCACTCAACTTATAGTCTTGGAGTATGACTCTAAGACTTGTTTTGAAACGAAGTATGACTCATCTTCTTGATTTAACCATTTCAACAATTCATGACTCCTCTTCTTAGTCTTAAGAATGCACTAAGATGTCCTTAGAAGACCAATTGTGATGTGGTTCTTAAATCATTAAGATGATCACAAAACATGATACTAAAGTACTCTCCCATCTTTTCAGATTTGAGAAACTTTTATCTTTCTGCCTAATTTGATTCTTCTCATTCGTTCTGCCATACATCGAGACTTTTCCAATGCTTTAGAATTACACTTAAGCCTGTAAGTATAACCATATTTACTAAACTTTAGTAAATCATGACGAATAGTCTTATCGATCTTTGTGGTGGACTTGACCAGTGCACAAGAATGTGTACTCGATCCCTTTAGTCATTTACTTGACTCACATATACATGTGAACAAGGAATTAGTCTTAATTTTCGAAAGCTGAAAGTTCTCATTCATCATACTATACAACTTGCATGATTCCAAGTTTCGGTCCAATTGAAACTTGGGTGATGAGAAACTTTCCTTATTTGGTAAATTTAGACACTACCACAAATGAAAGAATCAAATCCATTTTCCAATATTGCTATCAATGGAAACATGTAAACAACAATTTTTCACAAATGCCATTGTAAGGATAGTTAAAATAAATAAATCAAAACTGTTTTTTTATTTTATTTTAAAACTTCCGGAAAAACTTATCCTTACAATGCAAATGCATATGAAAAACTTGTTATCTATTCCTAAGCAATATATCATAACTCCTAAGCAACAACTCAAAATTCTGATCACCGAACCATGCGATCGAAAACCATATTCGCGATCAGAATCAGCATATACTTCCTTTAAGTTTCTTCACTTTTTCTTTGATTCTTAAAACATCAACATGTGACCAAGTCACATCATGTAATAAGAATCTCAGAATATAAACTTAACAGAGTTAGATAGTGAACTTTACCTGAAGCAAAGTCAAACTTCTTGACTTGACTTTCTCTCAGATCTTTCGGGTAGTTAAGGTAGCTTCGCAACCAATGCCCCTTCCTTTGGCAATAGACACATATGGACCCTTTGGGAATGGTACATGGGACTATCTCAGACTTAGCCATTCTCTTTACCATTTAGTCAACCAAGTTGACTATGGTCAAACCCTTTCTTTGGGATGAGAAGGCTTTTCTAGATATCCAATGTTACCATTGTCAATGTCCATTGGGAAGTTGATCTCCTAATCAATTTGCTTTACTAGTCCTCAAATCATTGCTGACCAAGCAAATAGATAAGATCATTAAGGGTCATGTCATGATCTGTTTCATAGTAGTCCCAAAGGAACTCACTAAGTGACTTAGAAAGTGATTGAACATCCAACCTTCTTAAGACTTTGACACCCAACTCTCCCGACTTGTCAATATGTGACTTCATCTCCAAGATGCGATCACACATAGACCTTGCTTGCCAATATGGATTGAGTGACCTTTGAACTTGTGGGTTAGGGAGAATAATTGGAGGAGGTGGAGGAAGTAAAGTTCCAAGAGATTTGGGAAGATCATAGATGTCTGAGCTAGACATCTTTTGGGAGATATTCAAGATAGTTGATTTAAAGTCCTTAATATAACACCCAACATTAAATATTAAGGCTAGGATCCAACAACCTATTTATAACTGGAAGAGGGATGCCGTAATCCGAGTTATAAAATAGTTGAAGGTAGGTAAATGATGATTTACCAATTTCCACCATGAAAAACAAAATATAATTAAGTTTTAATTGGATTTGAAACTCCTAGATCTTTTGAGATTCATTGAACTTTTCAATGGCATGTTTCAATCTCGAGTGTGCCCTTCAGGTTTTGTGACTGGGATGCCGAGGATCACAAAACAAGGTGTGAAGTAACCATGCAAATATACTTGGTACCCTTAATATTTACCCTCAATCGATGTGCCGGTTAACCACACGAGCTCCACCGATACTATGATAAATATTAAGTTACCCTTTGCCTACTTTGTTAAATCCAGGTTAGTGTGCCGGTTAACCACACACGCTCCACTAACGGTTTAAACAAAGTGCAAAGTGTAATTTCATGGATTAACACCTTATTCACATTTTCCTAAGTAACTAAAATTGGGAATTAATAAAAGGTTTAGTTACTTAGTATTTATCATTAATACTTTTAATGAAGGGAGAATTATAGTCCCTGTCCTACCTGTTCGGCTAACGACCCTCCACCAGTCAAGGAAGCGGTGGGTGAGAGTGGACACCCATTAAGCTGCCATTTTATAGGCAACAACCTTATACCCCCCTTATAGACCGGCTTCGTGAATGAGGCCTACTAATGGTAAGACTGACTTGCTCTTATACACACATATATATATATATATATATATATATATATATATATATATATATATATATATATTATTAACTTATAATATTATAAAGTATAAGGGTTGAATTTTAACTTTTAAAATTCTAAGGGCTTAACTTGGAATTAAAGTATTCATTAGAGAAAACTTTTCAAATTCCAAAACTTGAGGGCAAGTTTTGAAACTATTCAAAACTCTTGGATTTTCATAACTTATGAGTTTTAAGTAAAGCTTTAAAACTTTTAATGAAGAGACTCTTGGACATCCATAACTTGAGGACAAGTTATAGAGCCATAAAAACTATTTATAAGAAAAGACTCTTCATTTTTTTTGTAACCTAAGGCATATTTATGAGTTTTTAAGATTCATAAATGTGACTTTTCATATAACTTGAGGACAAGTTACAAAAAAAAACACATTTTATGAACAACTTTTAGATTAATTAGGATTGAAAACAACTAAAACACAAATTTTTTTTCCATTAATCTAAACTAACTCATAAATCAAGGAAACATAGAACTTTTGGTAATCCATAACTTATGGAGTTAAATGCTTGTTTTATGATGAAACATTTCATGTTCCATAACTTAAGAATAAGTTATGGAATTCTTTAAAACATTAACACCAAATTTTGTAACTCCATAAAAACTTTGAATCAATTTTTTTTAAAACTTTTTCATATCCATAACTTATGGAGGTTTCAAAACACATAAGATCACAACTTTAAAAAAAACTTTTTGAGCTCCAAAATTTTATGACAAAATTTGTAACTCCTTAAAACATTTAGATCAAACTTTTAAAACTAATAAAATAATTATATCATTTTATCTTTTACTAAATTTGACCTAATCCAACTCATATAGCAAATGATTCAAATTTTACAAATAATTAGTTTTTTACAAAACAAGTAATTATCTTAAAATTTGACAAACTTCATGTTTTTTTTTTCTTTTTTTTTCAACTTTGAAAATCAAACATTTGCATGAATATAACAGAAAACAACCCATGTCTCTGATACCACTGTTGGGTTTTAGTATACTACAACATCCTATGGTGCACATACAACCCTAAATACCTTGGATCTATGTTTTCTCTATTATACATGCAAATATGAAGTTTCTAAGATATTACCCTATACTAGCATATAAATATCATATACTTGGGTAATAAAATAGATAGAATACATACCTTTTTTTTTATGTAACTTGTCTTCATGAAGCCTGAGTGCCTAGTGCCCCAAGTGTGACACCTCAAATGGTTCACACAACACCATGAACACTTGGAATAACCTTGAGTATAAGGATACTTTGGTTCTCTCTAGTGAAATCGGCCTTGCCCTTTTGTGTACACACACTAGTGGCCATTTCACCAACCAAGGACATCTTTATATAGTGTGGAGATTAGGGTTAAACCCTAATACCCATGACCTTTCATTTCATATGATCCATGGGTTAAACACTTCATGGACTATCCATGAAAGCTTAGCCCAACCTAAATGAACTTGGCCCATCACACACATATATCTTAGAGTCCATATTTAATTAGTTCCTTTTGATCACTTAATTAATTATAAATTAATTCATGATCAATACTAATTAAATAATATGATTATATATTAATATAAATCACTTGTATCCTTTTTCCTCATCTTGTCTATCCAATTGTCCCGATGCCATGCAACCCAAATGGACCATGACGGGTCGGGTCAAGTACATACCAAATATAGTTATGGACTTAGACATTAATCCAACAGAAACCTCATAATCCCACATAAGTCATGCATACAAACATATAAGGATGCCATGTAAACCCTCCATGGTCTTACTCCGGTGCCATGGGAACCCCCATATGGTCTTAACGAACTGCCATGGGAACCCCCGCATGGTCTTAACCTGGAATGCCATGGGCTCCCCCATGTTATGACATCCAATTGCCTTGGGCACCCCCCGGGGTCTTCCATGCAAGTATCAAAAAGACAACTAGAATATCACATATCACAAAGACAACTAGCATACAATATAACACATAATGGGTCGGTATTGGTGCCTTTGACCCATGGATGTGGTGAGGAGACTCACCTCAATATGTAGAAGCTCACTGAAAGAATCCCTTGCTGATGCCCTGACGGCTTCCCGAACTAACAGATCAACATACACCCGATTAGCAATTGGGTTCCATCTAAGGCCTACCATCCATACGTGGGGTAAAATGACCATTTTACCCTTGACCCAACATGAACCAAAACTGAGGCACAATTCCGTTAACCAAAAGGACCAAAACCAAAAGATCCACAAAGGCCCACTAATGGCCCAATTTTCCAAATTGGGCCCACTCCCATATGGACCTTATCCTAAGCCCATATTTTCCTTGTATACAATTTAGATTACCCCAAACATCCTTTAGGACAAACTTGGTCAAAGACATAAGTCAAAGGAAAGTCAACGGTCCATGTTGACCCACCTCGTCGAGTTGTCCTTCAACTCGTCGAGTTTCTCCTTTCACTGTACAGATCGGGAAAACTCCCATCAACTCGTCGAGTTCACCCATGAACCCGCCTAGTTGACCAGAAATTCAACCTCTTAATGCATTAAGTTGTTCCAATCGAAACCAAGGACTCCCAATCTCAGATCTATTTGAAAATGATGTCTAGAAGGGTGAAGTTTCCAACTTTACCCTTAAGAACCATCCATAAAGAGCCAAACTCAAACCCTAGGCTTATTAGGGTAAGTCTTAACCCATTAACCTCTTAAACTCTCACAACATAGTTCCAAAACACAGATCTGAAGTCTAAAGGTTAGAAACTCACATAAAGTTTCCAACTTTGTGTCCATGCAAGCTAGAAATGCTCTTTAGAGCTTAATAAAGACTTAGTGAGGGACTTATTGCATGAATGGGACATATAAATTAATAAAGTTTGCAACTTTATGTCAAGAGGACTCATGAAGGGGTCAGATCTAACTTATTAACCCCTGGAAACCTCAACATCTTGGACAACCCCACAAAAATCCCAAAATCATGCTAAAACTTCAAATAAAGAGATCTAGATGAATACAAGGCAAGGTGTCGACTTTATATCTCAAAAGAAATGCAACAAATGGGGCGTTTATGGATCCAAAGCCTTCCTTCCAAACCAAGCACCTTCAATCTTCAAGCCCCTTCCAAAGAACACCAAAAACCCACTCTCCAAGCTCACTACTAGCTCACACACTCAACCTTGAAGGATAACACACAAAATTAGGGTTTTCTGGACAAGGAGACTAACCAAGAGAGTTAAGGTCTTTAAATAGGGTGCCAAACCCTAAAATTAGGGTTTCCTTCACAGCCGCCAACTTGTCGAGTTGGGACTCCCCGACTCGTCGAGTTGAATCATTAAAACATGCAGACACAAAATTCTCGACACGACCGAGTTCCCACAAAAATCCAATATTTTAAGAAATGAATAATACCAGGACCAAGCGTTACAAATCTCCCCCACATGAGTCATACTTCGTCCTCGAAGTCTCTACTTACATAACTCGTCTCAAGAAAAACAACCTGAGGAGCACAAACGAAAATTTTGCGCATAGAACAACTTTCTCAAAACAACCGAAACCTAAACGAAACTTCCATCCCTAAGGCACTAATCAAACCTTCAGCCCTTGCAAACCACCTCTATCTTTCTGAGACACGCAATCTACATTGACCTAAATACCCAACATACCGTCCATGCTGAAACAACCCATGCCAACTCTTCAACGAATAACAAATCAATCCTAATACTTTTGTCACACCCCAAAACCGGAACGACGGACACGTTCTGGGGTGGAGGACGTCATGTTTAGTATCACAAGACATGCATCATAGTAAGCAAGTAATAAACAACCATTTCATTTGAAAGAAAGTGTTTACAAAGTATGTGATTCACATAATATAGAATACATAGCAAATAACAAAAAGACATGAAGCTATACTGCTCCATCTTCTGAATTCCCAGAGCGCGTACCTGTCTACTGGTCTCCTGAGAATACAAGTTATTTTGAAAGCGTAGATAAGCATTTAAGCTGGTGAGTTCATAAGATTTAAGTGATGTAGTAAGTAGTAAGAAAGTTGTAGAAATTTATAGTAAGTTGTAGTAAGTTCTGTTTAGAAAAGTTTGCCTGTTCCTCCAGAAAATCCTATATTTCCTGCTTTGATGAAAGATAAGTAAAAATGACTAAACAGTCCTTTCTATGAGTATTAAATGGATACAAGTTATATAAAACTCAGAGTAAACAAACAATCAGTTGTGTGTATCTTCCCTAAGCCCACAACCAAACAATCGGTTGTGTGTATCTTCACCTGGTACTCACGGAGTTAACTGTAATAGTTCCTTTATATTTGATGAAAGATCCGTTAAGAAAACCCTTATTTCTTATAGTAAAAATGGTAACCACAGTAGTTTCTTTTATAATCACTTAGTTTGTACTAGCTATATATAATCTAATATCGAACAGATAGTTAATTGTGTGAATCTGCCTTATGCCCACAACCAAACAAGGAACAGGGAATGAGGCGGAAAACACACATCCAACTATCTATCGGATATTAATTATATATAACTCTGGTGTATAAACTAAGGTATTATAGAATTAACCACCTAAGGGCCTCTAAGTTATACTGGTTTAATAAAATGGATTAAACCCTTTACTGGTAGTTTCTAGTTTCGTATACCAAAAGTTCTTATTTTGAAAAGTATGTTTGTGTACTAGAAAACGGTGCATTAAATTAGTGTCCTATGACCTGGCCCATACCTGGTACCCCTTATGATTACCTAGTGTATACAGAAACATATATATATATATCTAAGATCGGATAGATAGTAGGTTGGGTGAATCTACTCTAAGCCCACAACCAAACAAGGAACAGGAAATGAAGCGGAAAGCATACATCCTTCTACCTTTCAGAACCGATTAATATATATCCCTGAATGCATACACTAAGGAATCATAAAGTTAGCATTATAGGCCCCCTTCTACTGAATGTACGAGACTCGACTGTTATGTGTGTCAGTTATAAAATGTAAGTTTTCCCTAGTTATAACTATGTTGACTCGAAAATAGTTTGTATTAACTTTCAAGTGGAACTGTCACAATATGAAAGTAATAGGAAAATATAAGTACTCAGTTGTCTTATGAACTGACATCCTGCAATACTGTTTACCTTTAACTTATTAGTTTAATTAAGGTAAAATGTGATATTATTGTATCCAAGCTTGATTTGACTTAGTATAACACGACGTTCGAGACGTCGAAATGATATGACATTCGTCACCTGTAGACGTGCAGGTCCTACTGTAGCTAGCAGGAAGGTGTGGGATGGTCAATCCCGTATAGATCTATACACAAATTCACGCTCTCCCTCCAGGAGACTCTGGTACAAAACATGTACCAACAATGTATGCCACGAAATGAAGTAGTATCTCACATTATACTTATAGTATCTTAGTAAGTTCGTTCTGTTATAGTATCTTAGTATGTTCTCGTTATAGCATCTTAGTATGTTCTCGTTATAGTATCTTAGTATTCTCTAGTATCTAGCATCTTAGTATCTTCTAGTTATAGTATGAACTGAACCCCTAAACTATACCCCTTATAGTTTACTAGTAATTTAGTTGAACTGTTGTTGAAAAGACTCATTTTTCTACTAAGTTATGCTTTTACTTTAAAAATGGAGTTTTGTTAAACTATAACGTAACATAACTTTAAAAGAGTTTTTGAAACGTTTTGACTACTTATAAATGACATAAGCAATCCTTTAAAAATGTTTATAACAATCAATTACACAATTTTCATTGTGTTCAACTTGTATTCCACCCCTTAAAAGCATTTAAAACAGTTTAAAAGATTGACTACAAGGGTATGAACTCACCTTATGTGGGTGATTCAAACGAATATGCGTGTAAGGATGAGAAGTTCCACGAATGAAGTCCCGAGACTTAACAAATCCTAAATGACATATAATGGTATATATTGATATAAATATAGTGTTTAGAGGCAACAAAATGCAAGGAAACACCTTACGGGACTAGGAAACACTTTGACCAAGTGTTGGAATCACATGTGATTCACTTGAAGGGAGTGTACGGAAAATTGAGTGAGTGTACGGCCATGGGTGTGCGGCCAGGGAGTGTGCGGCCGCACACTCATGGTAATGAGTGCACAAAAGTCTATTCTAATGGTAGGGAGGCTTGTAGGACTAATGCTCATCAAGTGTTGTAGCTACAAAGGCACTTTGGAGGCCCTTAAGCACTAAACAAAGGGGTGTACCGCCACTTGGAGTGTGTGCGGCCGCACACTCCTTGATGAACATGGTTTGGACTTCTTAGGGGATGGTAGTTACAATATGGAAGCCTTTAGGGGTGTTTTGAGGGTGTTATGATCGTTTTGAGGGGTGTACGGCCACACACACCATATGTTCTTGAGTTCCAGGCATTTTCAAGGACTTAAATTAGTGTTCTAAACAAGATTCAAGCATAGGGGAAGAGTACTTACGATCCGGAGGGTCGAGAAGGCTCAAAATCACCAAGAACAAGTGTGTGTTCTTGGTGAAATGGTTGAAGATTTGAAGATCTAGTCAAAACATGACTTCCAATGGACGAAATCAAAGGTTGTTACTAGATTAAGGAGATTAACAACAAACCAAAGGAAGAACACTTACATTCTTGAAGATCTAGGCTGAAAATCGGATGATAGTTGAGAGAGAAATCGAGTTCTAGGCTTAGGAGGGTGAAAAGGGGTTAATGAAGGCTAAGTCCCTCCTATATACACATGAGTGTGCTGCCAGGAGAGGGGTGTGCGGCCGCACACCCAGTGTGCGGCCATACACTCCTGATGTTGGAGTGTAAGGCTCGATTTTGGTGCTAGAACTTTACGCGATCCATTCCTATGCTCAATGCTTGAATGTACTGAGCTTTGAACCTCTAAACGGACTCTAAACGAGGCTAAATGATAGCAGAAATGAGTCTGACACTCAACGGAGTTGACTGGCTGAGCTTTACAAGGCAAAATTTAAAAAAATTTCGGGTTGTCACATCATCCCCCCCGTTAGATGGAATTTCGTCCCGAAATTAGCTTTCTTAGCCGTACTACCGGGGTTGCGCTCCTCTGATTGGCAGAATACCCACTCGTAGACTTGGAAAATTTTCCCTACTGTTCATGATAGGATTTATACTCGGTCCATCAATCATTACCTCATGTATACAAGTCGTATATAATTAGGATTAGTTAGACGGTCGGATGTGCGACTCTGCCCCAGGTCCACAACCAAACAAGGAACAGGAGATAGGCGGAAACACACATACTAGATATGCGTAATCATAATCATATACCACCCTCGCGTATACACTAAATAGTGATAGGTGGGCTGTATTCGTCCTTAGCCTCTGTGCTCGAACTTGGTCTGCTGGACGAGTGGTATTTCGGAAAGTTTTGTGGAACATACGACGGCAAGGTTTCGGAAGACAAAGTGCCCTTCGCATGAGTACCTCGGGGTTTAGAATATGAAAGACAAAACTGAGGTTTAGGTCGGACTGTCGTTAAGAATGACGAAGGTTTCGTGAGCTTGACGGTCAATGTGATAGAAACATATGAACTTAGTATGGTGAGGACCACGCTAACTCACGAGGAATGATAGTAATGAACTCTTTACTGAACAAAGTTTTGGCCGATTTGAAAGAAACGTTTGCTATACGACGATGTACTTCCCTAGTCTGTTCGAAAATGTACTCTTTGTAAATGTTCTAGTGCTTTCTGTTTTCCTCTTGTTGCTAACACTTCTACGTATCGTACCGCGATATGCGCGTACATACTGCGAAAGTGCTTTGGTAACTAGTGTTGATACTTTAAACTACGATCCTCCTTGGTACCACTATGATCGCCTGGAATATACAAGTTATGAATAATTAAGATGAATTGGACAGTCGACTGAGTAACTCTGCCTGAAATCCATAACCAAACAAGGAACAGGAATTAAGGCGGAATCACTCACTCTAAGTCTGCAAAATCTTAGCTATGCACAACCCTAACGTACATACTAAGCCATCATAGCTTCTCAGCACGAATCCCTTAGTTCTCTTGAATACTGTGACTTATTTCAATAAGTGAGTTATTATAATTACTTTTAAGTGTTATCCCCAAGTTTTAATCTTATATAAATATAAATTAATTTTTCAAAGTAATTACTATTTCGAAAACGTACCGCTGCTTGATGGCGACTCCGAGGTCGATTCTCCTGCGGTGATCATCAGAATTCGTCCATCCGCTCCTAAGTTTTTTGTTATCGGGCAGTCCTCCTGGTAGTGTCCAGTCTCACCACAGCCATAACATGCTTGCTTTTCTTCAACTCCGGGGACTTGAGAGATCGGTTGAGTCGGTGCCCTACAAACGGACAGTGTGTCCATTTCTATTGCAGTTAAGGCACTGCATTTCCCGACATACGCCAGTGTGGTGATAGTTGCACTTTCCACACTTCGGGAGGGTTCCAGCATATCGACTGGCAGGTGCTGGAGTAGCAGGTGTTGTGGCAGCGTACATGGTACTCGTTTCTTCCTCCTGCGGGGGTTCCTGTGTTGTTCGCTTCTTCTTCCTCTTGTTCCCCGACTTCTTTCCATAGTCCTCTTCCCTCGATGACTCGGGAACGGGGACTTCCACACCATGGCGGACTCCGTGGTCGATGAGTCTCTGGGCCAAGTGTTTAGCACTATCGAATGTGGCTGGGTTAGCAGACAGCACATCCCCTTGGATCGGGGCAGATAGACCCCAGATGTATCTTTCTATCTTCTTGCTCTCCGGGGTAACCATCCCGGGGCATAGTGCTGCTAGATCGCTGAACCAATCAGTGTAAGCCACTATGTCTGAGCCGACCATCGTGAGCTCCCATAGTTCTTGTTCCAGCTTTTGAACTTCGCCCAAGGGGAAGTATTCTTCTCACATTAACTCTTTTAGGTTCTCCCAACCTATTGAGTTAGCCACTTTGCTCCCTTCTGGGCACGGACAGATTTTGAAGACCGAATCTGTTTTCTCGAACCATCGCATCAGAGCAATGACTCCACCATTTCCATCGAAGGAATTGGGTTTGCAGTTCATGAAGTCTTTATACGAACACTCCCTTGGGTGTCCGTGAGTAGCTCCGGGGTTGGTTAAGTGGGTACCACTACCAGATCCGAGGGTAACACCTTCACCGAAGTGAGCTAGAGCAGTTGCCACTGCGGAGGATATCACTGCTTTAAGAGCAGCAGGATCAAATTGTGGCGGTGGAGTTGGAGTTATCGGAGTAGTGCGTCTGTTTGATTTGCGAGGAGGCATCTTTGCTAAAAGAATGCAAAGATGAGATGGAATAAGTTTAAAGCAGTGGACATAAGCCGAAAGCTGAAAAGACAAGGTTATCCTAGTTCTGAGTGTATCGGGTCCTGACTTCCACAGGGTTCTAGAAATAATTCATAAAAGCGTTTATACGAAATAAACTTTATGAATTTTGGAATGGCTATCCTCAAATGAATATCTGTTACCTGAATAACTGTTACCAGTTGCATGTAAGAAAATAATCCTAACACATAATGTGAGCAGTGTTTCCACTAACTCATTAAGTTAACAAGATTATTATTTATTAGTGTGACGCATAAGACGTTCTGGTTACTTCGGTTGATCCTTCCTTGAAAGCTTCTCATGAACTTGCTCTTGTTCCTCCTTGACTCTTATGTTGCCTACTATGAGGAAATGGTTACATCTATCTGGGTTTGTCGTGCGAGAATGGAAGTGTCTAGAGAATCTATGAGATTAAGTGAAACCTTATGGGGTGATCCTTACAGAATCCTTCTATAATTGCACAATGTATACAAGTTATATATAATTTAAGATCAAATAGACCTTCGAATAAGTGATCCTACTCCAAAACCACAACCAAACAAGGAACAGGTAGTGAAGCGTAGATCACAAATTCTAAGTCTATAAACTCTCAATTATATATAACCTTGGGAGTATACATTGCAAGATTATAGACCTATCCGTAAGAATCTTTTAAGTTATCACATAAGTTTCTTATATAGTGTCTAAAATACTCCTATAGTATTTTATCGTAATGTACTTGGTATGTTTTAAACTTGTTATCGTGTTATAGTATCATAGAATACTCCTATAGTATTCTAACTCTTTATACTTGATATAGTATTCTCTTGACTAGTATTAGGTAAGTTTTAAGACCGTTGCAACACCACATCACTCCCAAACACATGTCGGTCACATCTCGAATGAATATAGTTGATCAGACTATATTGATCCTAGCTATGATTACATAACTGTCCAGGTTTGACCATAGTGTTCAACCTTTAACTTCTTTTGTTCTGTTCTTCTCGTGATACTTGTTCTAGTATGTATATATGTATAAGCAAGTATGTATACTTTTATAAGGTATACTTATATATTTAAAATATTCTCTTATCCAGAGCACTTCGTCCCCATTGTATTTATAGTTGTATATCTTTTATCGGTTGATATACTTAGTTCACTATAAATAATGCTCTGATACCAATCTGTCACACCCCAAAACCGGAACGGCGGAAAAGTTCTGGGGTGGAGGACGTCATGTTTAGTATCACAAGACATGCATCATAGTAAGCAAGTAATAAAGAACCATTTCATTTGAAAGAAAGTGTTTACAAAGTATGTGATTCACATAATATAGAATACATAGCAAATAACAAAAAGACATGAAGCTATACTGCTCCATCTTCTGAATTCGCAGAGCGCGTACCTGTCTACTGGTCTCCAAAGAATACAAGTTATTTTGAAAGTGTAGATCAGCGTTTAAGCTGGTGAGTTCATAAGATTTAAGTGATGTAGTAAGTATTAAGAAAATTGTAGAAAGTTATAGTAAGCTGTAGTAAGTTCCGTTTAGAAAAGCTTGCCTGTTCCTCCATAAAATCCTATATTTCCTGCTTTGATGAAAAATAAGTAAAAATGACTCAACAGTCCTTTCTATGAGTATTAAATGGATACAAGTTATATAAAACTCAGAGTAAACAAACAATCGGTTGTGTGTATTTGCCCTAAGCCCACAACCAAACAAGGAACAGGAAATGAGGCGGAAGACACACATCCCATTGTTTGTTAGATCGTCATTGTATATAACCCTGGCGTATTCACCTGGTACTGATGGAGTAAACTGTAATAGTTCCTTTATATTTGATGAAAGATCCTTTAAGAAAACCCTTATTTCTTATAGTAAAAATGGTAACCACAGTAGTTTCTTTTATAATCACTTAGTTTATACTAGCTATATATAATCTAATATCGAACAGATAGTTAATTGTGTGAATCTGCCATAAGCCCACAACCAAACAAGGAACAAGTAATGAGGCGGACAACACACATCCAACTACCCATCGAATATTAATTATATATAACTCTAGTGTATAAACTAAGGTATTATAGAATTAACCACCTAAGGTCCTCTAAGTTATACTGGTTTAATAAAATGGATTAAACCCTTTACTGGTAGTTTCTAGTTTCGTATACCAAAAGTACTTGTTTTGAAAAGTATGTTTGTGTACTAGAAAACGGTGCATTGAATTAGTGTCCTATGACCTGGCCCATACCTGGTACCTCTTATGATTACCTAGTGTATACAGAAACATATATATATCTAAGATCGGATAGATAGTAGGTTGGGTGAATCTGCTCTAAGCCCACACCCAAACAAGGAACAGGAAATGAAGCGGAAAGCACACATCCTACTACCTGTCAGATCCGATTAATATATATCCCTGAATGCGTACACTAAGGAATCATAAAGTTAGCATTATAGGCCCCCTTCTACTGAATGTACTAGACTCGACTGTTCTGTGCGTCGGTTGTAAAATGTAAGTTTTCCCTAGTTATAACTATCTTGACTCGAAAATAGTTTGTATTAACTTTCAAGTGGAACTGTCACAATATGAAAGTAATAGGAAAATATAAGTACTCAATTGTCTTATGAACTGACATCCTGCAGTACTGTTTACCTTTAACTTATTAGTTTAATTAAGGTAAAATGTAATATTATTGTATCCATGCTTGATTTGACTTAGTATAACACGACGTTCGAGACGTCGAAATGATATGACATTTGTCACCCGTAGACGTGCAGGGCCTACTGTAGCTAGCAGGAAGGTGTGGGATGGTCAATCCCGTATAGATCTATACACAAATTCATGCTCTCCCTCCAGGAGACTCTGGTACAAAACATGCACCAACAATGTATGTCACGCCATGAAGTAGTATCTCACATTATAGTTATAGTATCTTAGTAAGTTCGTTCTGTTATAGTATCTTAGTATGTTCTCGTTATAGCATCTTAGTATGTTCTCGTTATAGTATCTTAGTATTCTCTAGTATCTAGCATCTTAGTATCTTCTAGTTATAGTATGAACTGAACCCCGAAACTATACCCCTTATAGTTTATTAGTAATTTACTTGAACTGTTGTTGAAAAGACTCATTTTTCTACTAAGTTATGCTTGTACTTTAAAAATGGACTTTTGTTAAACTATAAAGTAACATAACTTTAAAAGAGTTTTTGAAACGTTTTGACTACTTATAAATGACATAAGCAATCCTTTAAAAATGTTTATAATAAACAATTTCACAATTTTCATTGTGTTCAACTTGTATTCCACCCCTTAAAAGCATTTAAAACTGTTTAAAAGATTGATTACAGGGGTATGAACTCACCTTATGTGGGTGATTCAAACGAATATGCGTGTAAGGATGAGAAGTTCCACGAATGAAGTCCTGAGACTTAACGAGTCCTAAATGACATATAATGACATATAATGACATATATTGACATAAATATAGTGTTTAGTAGCAACCAAATGCAGGGAAACACCTTACGGGACTAGGAAACACTTTGACCAAGTGTTGGAATCACATGTGATTCACTTGAAGGGAGTGTATGGCCACTTGAGTGAGTGTGCGGCCATGGGTGTGCGGCAAGGGAGTTTGCGGCCGCACACTCATGGTAATGATTGCACAAAAGTCTATTCTAATGGTAGGGAGGCTTGTAGGACTAATGCTCATCAAGTGTTGAAGCAAGAAAGGCACTTTGGAGGCCCTTAAGCACTAAACAAAGGGGTGTACGGCCACATGGAGTGTGTGCGGCCGCACACTCCTTGATGAACATGGTTTGGACGTTTTCTAAGGCTCATATCTAGTATGTAACAAGCTTAAGGGATGGTACTTACAATATGGAAGCCTTTAGGGGTGTTTTGAGGGTGTTATGAGGGTGTTTTGAGGGGTGTACGGCCACACCTGTGTGTGCGGCCGCACACACCATATGTTCTTGAGTTCTGGGCATTTTTAAGGACTTAAACTAGTGTTCTAAACAAGATTCAAGCATAAGGGAAGAGTACTTACGATCCGGAGGCTCGAGAAGGCTCAAAATCACCAAGAACAGGTGTGTGTTCTTGGTGAAATGGTTGAAGATTTGAAGATCTAGTCAAAACATGATTTCCAATGGATGAAATCAAAGGATGTTACTAGATTAAGGAGATTAACAACAAACCAAAGGAAGAACACTTACATTCTTGAAGATCTAGGCTGAAAATCGGATGATAGTTGAGAGAGAAATCGAGTTCTAGGCTTAGGAGGATGAAAAGGGGTGAATGAAGGCTAAGTCCCTCCTATATACACATGAGTGTGCTGCCAGGAGAGGGGTGTGCGGCCGCGCACCCAGTGTGCGGCCGTACACTCCTGATGTTGGAGTGTAAGGCTTGATTTTGGTGCTAGGAGTTTACGCGATCCATTCCTATGCTCAATGCTTGAATGTACTGAGCTCTAAACCTCTAAACGGACTCTAAACGAGGCTAAATGATAGCAGAAATGAGTCTGACACTCAGCGGAGTTGACTGACTGAGCTTTATAAGGCAAAATTTAAAAAACATTTGGGTTGTCATAACTTCCAATTCTGATCATACAACGGCCTATCCAGATCTACTGTAACCATTCTCAAATTGTTCTTCAAGCCCGGAGAAGAACGAATTCTCAGACTTTTGAATAAAAACCCAATCCTGTCTCGCCTAAATTTCGAAACCTACATGCTCAATGTTCTGACTCCTTTCAGATCTCTCACACCGAACTGATACCATGCCAACCTCATAGAGAGTCGAACCAACAAACGCTTCAAAGGGAATAAGGACATTGACCATATACAGCTACATAACACATTGTTGGGTTTTAGTATACTACAACATCCTATGGTGCACATACAACTGTAAAAGCTTTGGATCTATGTTTTCTCTAATTATACATGCACTAAATATCTAAAAGCATAAGTCTACAACTAGCATATGATTTGATGCTTGAATCATAAAATATAGTAAGAATAATTACCTATTTGTTCTAGCTTGATGTATTTGGCCTTTAAGAACTTAGCAAATGTGATGCCTCAAACAGTTCACAACACACCCTTTCATAATTGGATGACTTGAGAGAGATTACTAGGCACACAAATCGGTTGTGAACTCCAAGAACACTTGTTGTCACCAAATTTAGCCATGGGGTTATGTATATATATGTAGGAATCCAAAATCCATGGGTAAACCCTAATCCATACACTTTGGGTTATGATCCATATTTCATGTGGGATAACTCTTCATGGAAACTTACATAAAATTAGCCCATCATGGATCAATAGCCCAAACCATATATATATCATTGATTTACATAATCAGTCCCCGTTAATTTAATTAGTCTCTTTTGATCACTAAATTAATTCCAAATTAATTCTTGATCAATACTAATTAAATAATATGATTTCATATTAATGTATTAGAACTTATAATATATTAATAAATCATAAATAACCTCTTACTCGAATATCCATCCACAAATTGTCCTGGTGATATGAAACCCGAATGGACAATGCTACTCTCAGTTCAAGTACATACCAATTATATTTATGGGCTTAGACACCTAATCCAACACACATATACTCGGCAGAAGGCTCAGATAATCCTTTGAGTAGAGGATTCTTCCCTGCAACGGTTAGACTCAGACGAGAGCTGTGGAACAGGGTTGAATCAATTACTCGGGGATTATTTAATCCCACTGTAAGTGACTTACACTCCCCAATCAACCAGATACTTCACACACACACATGAAAACCCAAATCACTAATATTTCTTGAAGCACTGATACTGCCCGAAACACTGATACCGCTTTCCAAATCCACCGAGACCTCCTTGGTCCCAACTTGTCTGACAAATTTTTGAAATACCGGTTTCCTACCCGGTTTCTGAGGCAGATACTCCCACACAGTCGCCCCTCGCGACTTCCGAAAGAAAATCCCGACTCGAGGTCTTAACCAAATCCAATCCGGTACTTCGCTTATAACCCGAGATTCACGAAACTGCACTTGCACTACACTCAAAACCTTCTGATTCTTGACGTCCCATCACTAAACTGAGATATAAATAATATTCCCAAACCATCCCTAAGACTACCAGTCTCACACCTAATCTATCTGCCAGGTTCCCAAGAAACCAAATAACTAGGCTACCCAGCCTAAACCCTACTGCGTCACATACTGATCATCCACAAGATCCTACAACTCAAGATCCAAACCCCTGACCCAACAGTCTCTACTAGTTCTATCCTGAATTCCCATAATCATCTGGGCTCGCCAAAGGACTCCGAAGATCCTCAATCCTAAAACAAAGAATAGTTTCCCGACAACCTTGGCCGGCGTGCCCGAGGCACAAACTGATTCCTATTTTCATGCTCGTGACCATCACATAAATAGTCTACTTCGAACTAATGAATGCTACGATCCCATTGCAGCCTTACAATACTTCCATCCAACCATGCTTCCACCTCTTAAACCTTATAAATCTAAGATCGATTTCCCTCAAAAGCGTGAACAGCCCATACCCTAACTGAACAATACTAGCGCTCTATTGCTAGCCAAACACAATGATTACCCAGCTTAGGAAATCCTGAAGAGTACTCTATGAAATCTTAATCGATTGGATAATCCAAATCACCTCCCATGATACCCTTTTTCTGAAGAAATCCGAGAGCAATGCCACCATCTTACCACTGCCTTGGAACCGACGAATGCTACGGGATACCCAACAGTCCTACAATACTCTCGTCCCAACTAATCACTAGTGAATGCTATGGCTCCCCCTTAGTCTTACAACACTCTCTCCCCAACTGATCACTAGTGAATGCTACGGCTCCCCCGTAGTCTTACAACACTTTCACCACACCATGACTGCCTAAAACCTTACCGCCGATCTATCAGACCAGACCTCCCAAAGTCGATGTAATGCCCGTGTTTCTAGGCTAGGCATTAATATTGACTTGATAGTCTAGGTTAACCTTTGTGACTCATTTTGGAGAAATGAAAAGGAATTATGTGAAAATTATGTGTTTTACGCTTAATTATTAGGATTTAATTAATTAAGATTAAAAATGAGCGACGAAAATAAATATTAGATAAAGTCGATATTTATTAAGAAAGTTGTAGTGGTCGTGACAAGGATTACAAATATATAAAGAATGCCGAAATCCGAGTTATAACAAAGAAGTTATGACCTGTCGAAGTTTCGCGACAAACCGCCACGGTGCCGAATGTCGTAAAAAGTGAGTTTTTGATAAACTACTTTTTGGCCTTAGTGATCTAAACGAAACTCGTAGTATTTGTTAAACCGAGAAGTTCGATAAAAAGAACGCCCAAATCTGACTTCGTATGAGGAAGTTATGATTTTTCGAAGTTTCAGCTTAACAGTAGACATCTAAAAACTTGAATTTTAGATCGAGTGATTTTTAGCCGACACGACCTAAACGAGAATCGAAGGTCTCGTAAATAGTAGCACAACGGTAAAAAGTCTGACGAAAACGGACGTGGGATGAAGAAGTTATGAATTTTTAACGGATTTCCTGTCCCGGTCCGTTAAAAATAATAATATAAAAATTAAATTCAAAATTAGCCGACGAAGTCTAAACGGAAGTTGTAGAACGTAATTTTACCTACGCGTGCATATATAGAACGTTAAAAACAGAGCTCGTATGCGAAAGTTATGGATTTTAGAAGTTTTGGCGCGAAAAACAAGAAAAATCCCCAAAACCGGGAAATTTCGCTGAGTCACTTCGGACACGTCATCCCTCGCATGCGAGGCCTCCACGTGGCACCTCCGGATAGGACCGAGCTTCGCGTGTCGTCTTCTGATTGGACCAAGTCCGCGGTCCACTTGCATTCGGACAGCCTCGCAGGAGACACCCTGCGGAGGCTCCTCGGACACCCCTTCGCATACGTGGACTCTTCTTATTGGACCGAGGCTGCTGACCAATCCGAAGCTCGCAGCTGACCAGTCCGAGCCTCGCCCTGCTGCCACCTGGTCCGAGCATCGCAGACGCGTGCCCTTCCCTCCTCGGTTCGGATCCAAGCCTCGCTACTATATATAGTAGTGGCTGCGAGACTTCCCGGGTAGAATCCGAAATTTGCCACTTTTCACCCATTTTTCATCCTTTTTATCATTTTGACTTCCCCCGAAGCCCCGATATCATTTCTAAAGCCCGAAATACGTTCTGAAGTTCCCGAAGAGCCGGAAAATTTATCTTTTCGGTTTCGAAGCCCGACCTTTGTAGAGCCCGGTTTCTCAATAAAACTCCCGGTTTTATTAGAAACGATCGTTTTAGGAAACGAATTGCTGCCCGATTTTCATTAAATCAGGTGAGTGTGTAGTCACTTTCATCTTACACATAGATATGAAGTATTTTATATAAAATATGTGCTATGTGTATATATGTTGTTTGTTTATTCGAGATGGGTGTTAAATGAATGTTTTATACATGTTTAAAATGATTTAAAATGTATATATATTTTATCTTCAAATATGTTGGGTAAAACATGGGTAGATAAAGTATGAGGGATAGAAGTACAGTATAGATGCACGTTGGTAGCTATGAATTTAGTACAGTATAGATGTACGTTGGTAGCTACGGATTTAGTATGTTGGCAGCTATGGACTTAGTGCCTGTTGTATAAACCTTGGCGACGATGTGACTTCGTGCCTATTTGACATAAATTGTTGAAGGAAAACAATGTTGTCACCCCGGTGTTTGTTTTATTTGACATAAATTGTTGAGGGAAAACAATGTTGTCATCCAGGTGTTTGTTTTATTTGACATAAATTGCTGAGGGAAAGCAATGTTGTCACCATACTGATTGTTTTATGTCAGGTGGTATTATTTGATATAAATTGCTGACGAAAGCAATGTTGTCACCTATTATTGGTTGTTTTATTTGACATAAATTGCTGAGGGAAAAGCAATGTTGTCACCCCGGTGTTTGCCTTATTTGACATAAATTGCTGAAGAAAGCAATGTTGTCACCTTATTGGTCGTTTTGTGTTAGGTTGTCTTGTTTGACATAAATTGCTGAGGAAAGCAATGTTGTCACCACATTGGTTGCCTTATTTGACATAATTGCTGAGGAAGCCCCGAAGCAAAGTTGTCACCCCTAATGAAAATCCTTAGGCTAGGTCCCTTGTGATAGTTGTTCTAGGGACGTAAGGTGAGGATAACAAGAATGGGTACTTTGGGTTAATTTGGTTGATTGATTGATGTTTAAGCATAATAAATTATGTATTGTGGGTTGAAAACCCTATATGCTCACCAGGCTTCCAAGGCTGACCCACTCAGCTTTTTATATTACAGGTAGTGGACCCGGAGCATAGTCGGATGATGATGATGAGTGATTTTTGGATTATAGGCCAGTAGTTATAAATGACTGTTGTAAGGCTTATAATGTCTTGTTTATGCTTTTGATCTGTATCGGAACATGACATCCCGAGATTTTGATATAAAAAAGGAGATTCTATATTTCTTAAAGAAAGGTTTTGACAAACTTTTATCATGTTTTGTTTTGGGGACCAATTCCGCAACATCTTTTAAAAAGATTTCTCTGATTTTATTTCAAAAAGCATAAATTAAATCGGTCTTTTCTGGCCGAGAAATTAGGTGATGTCACAGTTGGTATCAGAGCATTAGTTTAAGCGAATTAGGAATTTGTAGGATTTCTAGGCTTAAACTTAGAATGCTAAGTGATGATTGTGAGATGAGTGTCTACCATATTTTAGACACGAGCACTAGTTTATTTTAGGAAAGATGCCTAAAATGCCCTTATGTGCTAAATGTTATATGTTTGCCATATATGCCATTATTTGTTCGGATCTATGGTCTATTGCCGACCGGATCTGGAAACCTTATGTGTGTAGGATTCTAAACGTATGATTACCAGATTAGAACTAACATGTAAACGTTTCGGAGTGATAAGGGAATTGACATGTCTAACAAGGATAAAGACCTAAATTCGCCTTATTCGGTATATAGATTATAATGGCAAGAACCCGAAGTGGAGCTGGAAACGTAAATAGAAATCAGCAACCTCAACCCCAAGTGGTGGAACAGGTGCCTATAGTAGGAGCTGCACCAGAACCCATCACCATGGCTGGAGTACGAACTATGATTCAGACCATGTTGGCTGAACAAAGGGAGGAATTGAGGCAAATGTTGCTGAACAACAGGGATGAACCTTCAGTTCCTATAGAACAACGTGAATTAAATGGCGATCGATCTGAAAAAGGGAACAACAGCAGATCGGTTGGTTATAGTGAACCGCTTGTGGTTGGGAGAAATAACCACGAGGGTAGAGTGGAGAGAAATGGGTGCAAGTATAAGGACTTTATGACTTGCAAGCCATCGAACTTCACTGGAAAAGAAGATCCTGTCGGAGTAATGGACTGGATCTCGGAAATGGAGTTGGCTTTCATGACTTGTGATTGCCAAGGCAAGTTACAAACTACCTTTGCAGTACGTCAGTTCAGGGGTAGTGCTGCTCGTTGGTGGAATACATTGGGGAAAACCCTAAGCCCTAATGAGCCACTGCAAATGACTTGGGCAGAGTTCTTGGTGCATTTTAAACGCAAGTACTGATCGGCCCAAAACGTGCTTGAGTTAGAAAACCAATTTCTAACGTTGAAGAAGGGGAGTATGACCGTTGATGAATATACGAATAACTTCACAGACAAAATGGAGTTTGCTTTGCGTATTGTCCCAGATGAGCTGGCGAAAATTGACAGGTACACAAAGGGACTTCCATGGGAGTATGCGGTGCCAGTACGTCAGGCACTTACTTTGGAGGCAGCTATCTGGGCTGCCAAGTCTGTAGAAGATATGATTAAGGGAAGAGCCGCCAACAAGATTGAAGTTGGCGAGAAAAGAAAGTTTGAAAGGACTTCAGGGTCCAACGAGAAAAGAAAATTCTCGAAGTTTCGAGGAGGAGAAGGCGGAGCAAAATGGTGCGAGAAGTGCAAAAAGAAGCACTTCGGGAAATGTAGAGAAGAGGTGACATGTTACAAGTATGGAAAGACTGGGCATTATGCCAACGAGTGTCCGTCCAACAAGAGGATGTGCTATCGATGCAACGAGGAAGGGCACATTTCGAAAGACTGCCCAAAGAAGAAAGAGGTAGCAATGCCCAATGTTCCACCAAAACCAAAACCAAAGGCATTCCAAATGATCCTTAATGAAGCAGACGGAAATACAAGGGATCAGGAGTAAGGACTTTATATTCCCAAAGCCCAAATATAAAGTAGCAATGCAGTTAGTAACTTATGGTGTAGCCTATTAGAGGCGTAGTATAGGGTAAACTCAAACCTCTGTGTAATTATTTTAAGAAATAATATAAACCCTGGTTTTGTCATCTGATGAATTGAATGACTATGTGAAATTCTTGTATGGTGACTTGGAGAACTGCGAGACAATACTTGGGAAGAGTAGGAGTAGGTGTAAATGGTAGTAGAGGCCTATACTACCGAAAGCACAGGACTCGTACTTGGATCAAGGAAAGTCACAAGAATTACCAAGAAGCCAAAAAAAATTGATTCCGTTATTGTTCGAGTACTTCATTACCTTCATTTCGGTAATGACTAAGAAGATGATTGTTATTCCGACCCTAAAGGTCATATCAAATTGAGTCCGACTACGATGAGTTTGTTACGTGGTTCAGAGAAACAAGTTCGATGTAGTAGTTGACTTAAGCCGAATTGAAGTAAAGGATGTTAGCAGCTCAAGATCGTCAAAAGAGCTATGCTGACAAGAAAAGACAACCTATATCATTCGAAGTTGGAGATTCGGTTGTACTTAAAGTATCGCCATGGAAGGGACTTATAAGATTTGGTAGAAGAGGAAAGTTGAGTCCATGATTTATTGGACCATTTAAAGTTCCTCAGAGGATCGGGAATCAAGCTTACAAGCTAGAATTATCGGAAGAACTGGAGGGTATTCATAACACCTTTTATGTGTGTTATTTGAGGAAGTTCGCGGGAGATATGCCCGACATAATTCCCATTTCTGAATTAAGGTTGGATGAAAACAAGAGGTTAATTGAAGAACCTGAGGCAATCGTTGACCGTAAGACTAAGAAGTTGTGACGCCAGATGGTCGATTTAGTGCTTGTGCGTTGGAAACATACGAATGGGCCAAATCTCACCTCGGGAAAAACGGAGAGTGACATGATGAGTCGCTACCCGTATTTGTTTGCTGATGTGTGATTCCGGGGACATAATCATTCTAAGGAGGAGAGAATTGTAATGCCCGTGTTTCTAGGCTAGGCATTAATATTGAGATGATAGTGTAGGTTAACCTTTGTGACTCATTTTGGAGAAATGAAAAGGAATTATGTGAAAATTATGTGTTTTATGCTTAATTATTAGGATTTAATTAATTAAAATTAAAAATGAGTGTCGAAAATAAATATTAGATAAAGCCGATATTTATTAAGAAAGTTGTAGCGGTCGTGCCAAGGATTACGAATATATAAAGAATGCCGAAATCCGAGTTATAACAAAGAAGTTATGACCTGTCGAAGTTTCGCGACAAACCGGCACGGTGCCGAATGTCGTAAAAAGTGAGTTTTTGATAAACTACTTTTTGGCCTTGGTGATCTAAACGAAACTCCTAGTATTCGTTAAACCGAGAAGTTCGATAAAAAGAACGCCCAAATCTGACTTCGTATGAGGAAGTTATGATTTTTCGAAGTTTCAGCTTAGCAGTAGATAGCTAAAAACTTGAATTTTAGATCGAGTGATTTTTAGCCGACACGACCAAAACGAGAATCGAAGGTCTCGTAAATAGTAGCACAACGGTAGAAAGTCTGACGAAAACGGACGTCGGATGAAGAAGTTATGAATTTTTAACGGATTTCCTGTCCCGATCTGTTAAAAATAATAATATAAAAATTAAAGTCAAAATTAGCTGACGAAGTCTAAACGGCAGTTGTAGATCGTAGATTTTCCTACGCATGCATATAAAGAACGTCAAAAATGGAGCTCGTATACGAAAGTTATGGATTTTAGAAGTTTTGGCGCGAAAAACGAGAAAAATCCCCAAAACCGGGAAATTTCGTTGAGTCACTTCGGACACGTCATCCCTCGCATGCGAGGCCTCCACGTGGCACCTCCGGATAGGACCGAGCTTCGCGTGTCGTCTTCTGATTGGACCAAGTCCGCGGTCCACTCGCATTCAGACAGCCTCGCAGGAGATACCCCGCGGAGGCTCCTCGAACACCCCTTCGCATACATGGACTCTTCTTATTGGACCGAGGCTGCTGACCAATCCGAAGCTCGCAGCTGACCAGTCCGAGCCTCGCCCTGCTGTCACCTGGTCTGATCCTCGCAGACGCGTGCCCTTCCCTCCTCGGTTCGGATCCAAGCCTCGCTACTATATATAGTAGTGGCTGCGAGACTTCCCGGGTAGAATCCGAAATTTGCCACTTTTCACCCATTTTTCATCCTTTTAATCATTTTGACTTCCCCCGAACCCCCGGTATCATTTCTAAAGCCCGAAATACGTTCCGAAGTTCCCGAAGACCCGGAAAATTTATCTTTTCAGTTTCGAAGCCCGACCTTTGCAGAGCCCGGTTTCTCAATAAAACTCACGGTTTTATTAGAAACGATCGTTTTAGGAAACGAATTGCTGCCCGATTTTCATTAAATCAGGTGAGTGTGTAGTCACTTTCATCTTACACATAGATATGAAGTATTTTATATAAAATACGTGCTATGTGTATATATGTTGCTTGTTTATTCGAGATGGGTGTTAAATGAATGTTTTATACATGTTTAAAATGATTTAAAATGTATATATATTTTATCTTCAAATATGTTGGGTAAAACATGGGTAGATAAAGTATGAGGGATAGAAGTATAGTATAGATGCACGTTGGTAGCTATGAATTTAGTACAATATATATGTATGTTGGTAGCTACAGATTTAGTATGTTGGCAGCTATGGACTTAGTGTCTGTTGTATAAACCTTGGCGACGATGTGACTTCGTGCCTATTTGACATAAATTGTTGAAGGAAAACAATGTTGTCACCCCGGTGTTTGTTTTATTTGACATAAATTGTTGAGGGAAAACAATGTTGTCATCCAAGTGTTTGTTTTATTTGACATAAATTGCTGAGGGAAAGCAATGTTGTCACCATACTAATTGTTTTATGTCCGGTGGTCTTATTTGACATAAATTGCTGAAGAAAGCAATGTTGTCACCTATTATTGGTTGTTTTATTTGACATAAATTGTTGAGGGAAAAGCAATGTTGTCACCCCGGTGTTTGCCTTATTTGACATAAATTGCTGAAGAAAGCAATGTTGTCACCTTATTGGTCGTTTTGTGTTAGGTTGTCTTGTTTGACATAACTTGCTGAGGAAAGCAATGTTGTCACCACATTGGTTGCCTTATTTGACATAATTGCTGAGGAAACCCCGAAACAAAGTTGTCACCCCTAATGAAAATCCTTAGGCTAGGTCCCTTGTGATAGTTGTTCTAGGGACGTAAGGTGAGGATAACGGGAATGGGTAATTAGGGTTAATTTGGTTGATTGATTGATGTTTAAGCATAATAAATTATGTATTGTGGGTTGAAAACCCTATATGCTCACTAGGCTTCGAAGCCTGACCCACTCAGCTTTTTATATTACAGGTAGTGGACCCCGAGCATAGTCGGATGATGATGATGAGTGATTTTTGGATTATAGGCCAGTAGTTATAAATGACTGTTGTAAGGCTTATAATGTCTTGTTTATGCTTTTGATCTGTATCGGAACATGACATCCCGAGGTTTTGATATAAACAAGGAGATTATATATTTCTTAAGGAAAGGTTTTGACAAACTTTTATCATGTTTTGTTTTGGGGACCAATTCCACAACATCTTTTAAAAAGATTTCTCTGATTTTATTTCAAAAAGCATAAATTAAATCGGTCTTTTCTGGCCGAGAAATTAGGGGATGTCACAGTCCAGCATGCACTCGACCGGATACCCAAACTGAACTTAAATCATGATTGGAACCACAACCTAGTTACCCAAAGCCTGATATCAAGCACCAATCGGATGCGATTCAAATGTTGGGAAGTCTCCCAAACTCCCAACTCCCACAACCCTCAAACCAAACAGTCACTTGGGCCGCCTTCCTCCTCGACAGCGATGTGAAACTCATCCTAGTTTCATAACCGCTCCTTCTCGTGAATACCCAAACGATTCTCCCCCACTTTGATTCGATTAAGTTATCACGGCACATGAGAATTGAAGGGTTCCTAATCCTTCCTACCCTCTAACGACCTGCTGACAACCGTGCTTACCAATGTTATTGTTCCATCACTAACCATCCCAACAGACTGCACAATCCCCAAAGATCCGATGAACTCTTCCCGAAGCCCAACAACACTAATGATCCCAAATACTTTAAATGATACAATACCCAACACTCGCAACCCTCAGAGCTGATGCCCAAACTAAAAGCTTAGCAATGGGACACTTCCCTAGGTGCCCCCCATAAGTCAATCAACACGACTGGAGAAACCACTGAATCCTGGCGATATTTGAGAATTAACCCGCTGAACCCTGACCATAAAATCTCCACAATCCTGGCGATATTTGAGAATTAACCCGCTGAACCCTGACCATAAAATATCCACACAATGCCCCTGAACCGATCCGAATACTACCCAAAATACAACCGAACACTTGGATCCTACTATACGAGAGATGACCCTTCAATAACCCGCTAATGGTTCTCGGCATGCAAAAGGCATACGACAATTCTTGAAGATATAACCCAACAATATCATGGAATTAAATCAAATATATCGCTTACCCATACGAACAAATCATTCCAAGCAACATAATTACTAATAACAATCGAAGGGAAAGCACAAGATAACATACCCGCAAAAT
Organism: Lactuca virosa; assembly: GCF_052849685.1. Lineage (NCBI taxonomy): Eukaryota > Viridiplantae > Streptophyta > Magnoliopsida > Asterales > Asteraceae > Lactuca > Lactuca virosa. The sequence goes on along the minus strand of NC_136428.1, from coordinate 187,743,641 downwards.
CACATGTTGGAGCACGAGCCTCCCCCGCCTGACATTGAAATGACCGGCTCCTCTCTGTTGGGGCTCCTACCCTACCTTCACGACGATCAGAGATCCAAAAAAATGGTCAGAGCAGGTGCACTCACTCCTCCTCCCCTCCTCGTCGGACAGACGGCTATCTTGTGGCCCACTTGGTCACGGAGAAAGCATAACGGGCTTGCTCCCTGAGGACAATCCCTGCTGCCTTGATTAATCCTGCCACACTTTTAGCAACTCATACCCCTGGAACGACAAACTCTATTGTGTAGTTTCCCGCATGTGCTGAACTGAACTCGGCCCTGCAGGCCCCTCCTTCGCTGATCCGAAGTCTTGGGTCTCTTCCCGGGACCCTCACCTGCCTGCACCTGGTCTAGCCCTCTTTTCCCCAGGTTCTCCAAATTGATATCCCGCTCAAAAAAAGATAGAGTCCGAGCTCCAATGATAGCCATGACCTCGGCGCGGATCACGCCCAAGCGCTCATCCAAGATCTCCGAAATACTGCAAGAAATATCTGATGAGATGAACTATCGCAACTTCTGGCTAATCAGCTCAGTACCTGCTCCCGAGCCGGGAACATAACCAGAACCAGAACCAACTCCCTGAATGCTCATCACCAAATTGAAATACAACATACCAATGATCATAATACACCCAAGGATACTACTCCCATAACTTCTTAGATTCTCTAAGACTCTCTTGATTCGAGTATGGATCCTGTGCTTTCAGTAGTACGGGCCCAATACTACCTTCCACACCTATCCATACTTTCCTCAAGGGTCATCCCGAATCCTTTAAGTCACATTCTCATACCGATGCATCCAAAGTTCACTAAACAACGCAATAAAACTTGCTGAAGCACTTCCTAGGCTCTCCTAGGTCCCCGTCCTCACCCTGCCATCAGCCGCTGAGGAACTCCCATAATGCCAGTCACCCACCTCATGAATACATTCATATTCACTTAGTGGCTAACTCCTATTACCCAAGAGTTCCACAAAGCACAAAGCAAGCAGCATTCGTGCAGTGACACTCCAATCCATAAACGATCATAGGACATTCAACCCACATACCACAACTCATACTATTATTTTCCACCCTCACTGCTGGCTGCCTTATGCATGCAAATTATACACAGAACATGATCTAATAGACTGTCAAATAATAGACTCTACCCTAGGACCACAACCACACAAGGAACAGGAAATAAGGCAAAATCAGTTATTCTAAGGCTATAAGATCCTAACCGTATACAATTTTTAAAGCGTACACTTAGCAGTTACTAATACCAATAGATATTCCCATTACATCATAGCATTCAGTACTCCCAAGACAACAAGCGTCACATATATTAAGCTAATCTATCGCTAACTAATAAGCTCTAGCATGCAAGTATACCAGCTCATACAATAAACATACAAAGGCAACTCTTCTAGCATTCTATCATGCGAAACTGAGCAAATCCTTAGCATGGGTATTTTGGGAAAACTTATTTGAGCTCGGCCGATTGCATGCACCACACCCTTTTCTTATCTTAGAAATTTGCTTTTCTTAAAAATATTTTTCTTTTAAAAACTCTGCCAAATCCTCAGTTTGAATTCAGACACACCCGAGAGTATGTCCGAATCCCTCAAACCAGGGCTCTGATACCAACTTGTAACAACCCAAAAATCATGACATAATTTTATTTTAGATTAATAAAACGTTAGTACATATTTTTCCTAAAAACCAAAGTAACTGTAAGTCCCCAAAACTGCTTGTGTAGCAATCAGATCCGTTTGATGGTGCAGAATCCCAATCAAACGGATGATTTCAGATCAAAATAGAAGAGAATGAGAAGAAGAAGAAGATGAATCTATGATGTATTAATGAAATGATTGATGCTTCATACACATAGTTCACACACACTCTTCTCTCTTATTTCTCTCACACCTTGGAATACACACACTTAAGCTTCTTGGTTCTTACCTTCACATGCACTCCTCACCCTATATATATGGACCTAAGGCCAAGCCCAAAATACAAATAATCCAATGCTAGACCGAAAACACATGGGTTTTCGGTCCAAGCTACAATTAATCCTATACTATTTTCGGCCCAAATAACAAAAACAATAAATGCTTAGAAAAGCAAAGTATAAACCATATTTTTGACCCAACAATCTCCCCCTTGGTTTATAGCTTTCTTTTCTAAATGACCCAACAAGCTCCCCTAAAAAGGTAGCTGGATTTTCTTGTTAATCTTCATTGTGAGCTTGGCTTCAACATTTATCTTCAAATTCTTCATAACTTCAAGATGAACTTGATGAATCTTTAATGAATGACTTCATCTGGAGCAGTTGGGCTTATCTTCAAAATTTGACATTGAACGCGCATTGGGTGAGGAGGCTTCATGTACTGATTCTTGAAAGATAGCGCTTTCAGCTTGAGAATCTTCAAAGAGAACTAACAGAGAGAAATAATCTTCTGGATCACTTTAGCAGGTACAAAGATAGCAGCAGACTGATTGAGCAGGTTTCAATGCAATCCGTCACATAATCTTCAATTATAGCTTCACCATGCTTCTAGGGTTGAAAGATTGAATGTCGAAAGAATAATCTTCATTTCTTGCTCCTTCGAATGAGAATTCTTCGATGCTCACGGATGAAGCCTCGGCTCAGAAATTTTCAATACAGTCTCCACGAGTCTCATCTACACCTGGATTCACTTTTCAAGACAAACAAAACAAAAAGATAAAAACAAAACTAAAACAAGGTTAGCACACAATATTTTTGAAATTTTTTTTGAACAAGAAATAAAATAGAGGTAACACTAATTTTTTTTTTTTTATTAATTTTCTGATTTTTTTTGTTTGATTTTTTTTAAATTTTCTGAATTTTGTTTGATTTTTGAATTTTTTGAATTTTGTTTGATTTTTGAATTTTCTGAATTTTGTTTGATTTTTGAATTTTTTTTTAATTCTCCCCCTAAATTTGTGCATAGAGGAAAACTATGAACAAATTTAACAAAAAAAATATATTTGGGATCAAAGTTGTCAAGCAATCCAATATCGTTTATCAGCACACGCCTGTATGTCTAGATCTGGTCAATCACCGGTATTGTGGTCCACTTAAACACAAAGGGTGTTGACAATTTGGACAGATTATAAGTGACAAGTCATTGTGATATAAATTCCTAAATGGACATTTAGCTGACGACGACCAAGGATATTGTTGTCCACTTAAATTAAGCAACAAGATCTACATACAACCTACTAAATGGTTCAATTTTAGTTGCACTAGAACGTGTTCCCCACTTCCTGATATACCCCGGTAATCAAGAACTTCCAAAGAACTCCTTACTTTAGGTGAGTATTCAATCATTAAGAAAGAAGTCAGATATAGAAGTGCATTTGTTGTATCCCAGGTCGGATGTCTTCCAATCACACAAAGGGAACAACATATGACTAACAGAGATAGATGGATTGAGAGGTAGAATGTTGCATATGTTGTGTCCTAGGTCGGATCTTCCGATCACGCAGAGGAGACAGCATATGTTGGAATCCAGGTCGGATATGTTCCAATCACGCAAAGGAAGCAACATATGACTAACAGATAGAAAGCAAGAAAATAATTTTTTACAGACCTACTTTATCAGAACCCCCCAGTTGCCCTATCAATACCGGAATTAAGGACATGAGTCCATACATCAAGGAAATGTTCAGCCACAGTTCTAGATAATTAACTTTTAGTGTATCTCGCAGGTTCCCATGTTTATCTCACTGCTCAATCTACCCGAGCGTGGTATGGTCAGTCCAAATGAAACAATCTAAGTCTATATTGTCTAGTCCTTTCATGGTCAATCAATGTCTAGTCCATTTGAATCCTTTGTGCCTACCAGCACATTGAATACAGAATCCAGACAATTCGACTTTAGTGCATTACACGAATCATAAATTGCCTTTTAGCACTATGCTTCATATCACTTCCCAAACAATGCCTACTAAAGAAAAACTATAAAAGATTGTCTTTAAAACGAATCAGATTAAGATAAACTCAGGAGCATAGAGAAGAAAACGCAAACCGTAATTCACCAATTGAATTTGCATCCAGAAGGTCTGAGAACAACACACATAATCTCAGAGCAGATCCGAAAATTCTTCACGTCGTTAAGCACAAACCCCATGTGTGATCCCTTCCTTTCTTCCTTTCCCACAAAGGACACATACTCTCAAACAAAGTTCTGAATGTTGTACAGTTGAGAGATGCCTCCTATCAAGTGCTTGGAACAACCACTATCAACAAACCGAAGTCTGATGATATGCCTCCATAGCTGTTCCGACACCGAGCGGGATCAGTTGGTCTTTGGAACCCAGTCCATTTTGAAACTGGGTCGACCTTTGTCATCAACGCAAGATACATTCTCCCACGACATGTCCTGTTTATCACAAACAGAAGATGTAGAAATATTAGAGTCATTAGTTGATTTGGGAGATTAAGCTTTCGGAACCCATTTGTAGTTGGGTTTAACCCATTTCTTTTTCGATCTGATGGGTGGCTTAGTACTTGCTTTTGATCTTGATGTCGGTCGTTGAGATGACTTTGATTTTAGCTTCACGGGAGCATCTTTTAGATTTGGCTTCTTGGCCAACATTCCCTTCTTGTTCTTGGGATTTGGATTCTTGGTCTTGTGGGATTGATTTTTGGCCTTCGTGGCATTCCAGTCGCCATTTTCTGAACGTGGCCTCGAAGGGTTTCCATTGTAGAATCTCCCTCTTGGCGCATTCTGCCAGCCTTGTGCGTAGTAGGGAACGTATGCGCGATTTGGACAGTTTCGGGCAATGTGATCAGGTGTTCCACAGTGAAAACATGTCTTTTTCTTCACTATGAAGTTGTTTCTTCCTTCCCCTGGTGGCGTATCTTTGCCTTGACTCTTATTTTTCCCACAAGCATAATTACAACAGGCACTCTGTTTCACTGGAATTGGTGGCCTGTATTTGTCAACAGCAGGTTGATCAGAAGCAGCTGAGTTCGAAGCAACAAATTCAGAGCTCAAGGAGATGTTGGTTTGTTCAATGGTTTTCTCCTTGTTCTCATCCTCTACTGCTTTACCTGCACAGGAAGTAGAATCATTAGTATCTTTCATCTCAAGACCCTCAGTTGCCTGTTCAGCAGCTGGTTTACCATATACCATATATGGTTCTCTATCAATCTCTTCCTGAGTCAAGGGATTAACATAATATGAATGGTTAAATGGAGGAGGGACACTATCATACCCTAGACCCTTGTTTTGATTATCTTTGAATTTTAATTGGTTTTCAAATAAGGACTCGACTGTCTTACTTGACGCAGTATAATTTTTGAAACTAACATCTGTTTTTCCACACTTAATTTTCAAAGCGTCAAGTTCTTCAGTTACAGCAACAAGTTTTTTTTCTTAATGTGATCGTAATTTTCACACTTGTTGCTGTAATCTTCTTGTAATTTCCTAAAGTCCTTAGTCTTGGCCTCTAATTGAGCTTTTCAGAGGTTTCTGACCTTTCCTAAGAGTATAGCCTTCATATTTGAGGTCCTCATTTTCTCTTTTTAATAAATCGATTTGATCTCGGAGAAATTTAATAGTAGTTTCACAAGATGGAGTACATGAAACTTCATTTACCGGAATTAATGAGGAACTCATTTTAAAAAAAAATATGCCCTTTGACTAAAAACTTAAAAGTCAACCTTAAAAGTCGAATTTAAAAAATCAAACTCAAAAGTTAAACATAAAAGTCAAACTTAAAAGTCAAACCGAAAAGCTAAATTTGAAAATTTGAAAATTAAACGAAAAAGTCAAAGTTTAAAGTCAAAGGTCAAACTTGAAAGTCAAAGTCAAATTTTAAGGTCAAAAGTTAAAAATAAAGTCAAAAATTAAAAACTAAAATTTTTTGGGTTGAAAAAGGAATTTTAAAATAAAAGAAATTGATTTTTGGGGTTAAAAGTGCCAATTTTCGAAAGTTGAAACCGAGAAGGACAGCTTATGTTTTAAATTTCGAAGGGATGACATAAAGGATCTGCTAGTCGAGTTGGTAAGGCGCAGACTTGATCAACTAGAGGTCCCGCGTTCGATCCCCGACATCCCCAAATCCGTTTCCCCCTTTTTAATATGCGAATGAAGATGTGCGATGCGAGGACTTCTACTGCTGCTGACCGAGACCGAAGCGAAGACGCTGGACCGAACACGTGCACCGCAAACCTCGGACCGAAAGCTCGGACCGAAAACGTGACTTTGGACCGAAAACTCCGGCCGAGAACTCCGACCGAAAACGTGACCGAGAACCTCGGAAATCGCTGGTTACGACGAATAACAGCGTTTTTTGCTTCTTTTTGCTCCAAAACTCGATCAAAAACTCCTTTTTATGAAAAACGCGAAGAACAAACCCCCCTTATTTTGCCAAGATCTATCCAAAAACGCAAAAATCTCTTCAAAATAAGATCAAATAAGCTCCAGATCTGAAAAAATTGATTGATACAACCAAGCTCTGATACCACTTGTAAGTGCCCAAATCTGCTTGTGTATCAATCAGATCCGTTTGATGGTGCGGAATCCCAATCAAACGGATGATTTCAGATCAAAATAGAAGAGAAGGAGAAGAAGAAGAAGAAGATGAATCTATGATGTATTAATGAAATGATTGATGCTCCATACACATAGTTCACACACACTCTTCTTTCTTGTTTCTCTCATACCTTGGAATACACACACTTAAGCTTCTTGGTTCTTACCCTCACATGCACTCCTCAACCTATATATATATATGGACCTAAGGCCAAGCCCAAAATACAAATAACCCAATGCTAGACCGAAAACACATGGGTTTTCGGTCCAAGCTACAATTAATCCTATACTATTTTCGGCCCAAATAATAAAAACCTTATCATGACGTCATTAAATCAGAGTAATTCGCAGATTTCGAAAACATGCGGTGTAGGCCCTGCAATCATCGAGAGCTCTTCCAATTGAAAACCAGAGTACCTGAAACAAAACTGAAAACTGTAAGCACAAAGCTTAGTGAGTTCCCTAAAACATACCACACATGAAACCTCATAAGCCCACATAAGGTATGCATACACTAAGTCTAAACGAACATTCATTTCCAATCGATCTAATGTCGATCACTATAAAGAGCTTTGATGTCATCATCGGTATGGATTGGTTAAGCCTACACCATGCCGATATACTTTGTCACGAAAGGGCTGTTCGCCTAAATCTGCCAAACGACGAAACTCTTGTCATCTATGGTGACAAACCCGGTACCAATTTACAAATCATCTCTTGCGTCAAAGCCCAAAAATACCTACGTAAGGAGTACCATGCCTTCTTAGCCCACGTAGTAGATAAGGAAAAAGAAGCGAAAGACCTCAAGGATATTCCAGAAGTCTGCGATTTTCCCGATATCTTCCCTGAAGATCTTCCAAGAGTCCCACCAGAACGACAAGTCGAGTTCAGAATCGATTTAATCCTCGGAGCTACCCCAGTAGCTAAGTCGCCGTATCGTCTAGCGTCAACTGAGATGCAAGAATTATCCAGCCAATTAAACGAACTACTCAACAAAGGATTCATCAGACCGAGCTTATCAGCTTGGGGAGCACCAGTCCTGTTCGTAAAGAAGAAGGATGGATATTTCCGCATGTGCATCGATTACCGGGAACTCAAAAAGCTCACTATCAAGAACAGATACCCCCTACCACGCATTGACGACTTGTTCGCCCAACTCCAAGGAGCGAGTTATTTCTCGAAAATCGATTTGAGATCCGGGTATCATCAGCTACGAGTCTTGGAAGGAGATGTTCCCACAACAGCCTTTCGAACTCGTTATGGTCACTACGAGTTTGTAGTGATGCCCTTTGGATTAACAAATGCACCGGCAGTGTTCATGGACTTAATGAACCGAGTGTGTCGTTCATTCCTGGACAAATTTGTGATCGTGTTCATAGACGATATACTCATTTATTCAAAGAGTAAAGAGGAACATGGTCAACACCTCCGACAAATCTTGGAAACTCTAAGAAAAGAGAAACTATATGCAAAATTCTCAAAGTGCGAATTGTGGATTCGGAAAGTAGATGTCCTAGGTCACGTGGTTAGCAAAGACGGGATACACGTGGACCCTTCCAAAATCAAGGCAATAGAGAACTGGTCAGCACCAAGAACCCCAATGGAAATCCGACAATTCTTGGGCCTTGCTAGCTATTACCGAAGATTTATTCAAAACTTCTCGAAGATTGCTAAACCACTTACCACCTTGACCCAGAAGGGGGTAACTTTCAATTGGGAAGAAAGACAAGACGCTGCATTCCAAACACTGAAGCAAGCACTATGCAGCGCACCTATATTGTCCTTGCCAGAAGGAACAGAAGACTTCGTGGTCTACTGTGATGCATCTAATCAAGGTCTTGGATGTGTTCTAATGCAACGAGGAAAGGTCATCGCCTACGCCTCGAGACAACTCAAGACGCACGAGGTCAACTACACTGCACACGACCTCGAACTGGGAGCAGTTGTTTTCGCCTTAAAGATTTGGAGACACTATCTCTACGGCACGAAATGCACAATCTTTACCGATCACAAGAGCCTTCAACACATCCTCAATAAAAAGGAACTCAACATGAGGCAAAGACGATGGGTTGAACTGTTGAATGACTACGAATGTGAAATTCGTTATCATCCAGGAAAAGCGAATGTGGTAGCTGATGCTCTTAGTCGAAAGGAATACTCTGGCCGCCGAGTGAAATCCTTAACCATGACAGTCCATTCACGCCTGTCCACACAAATCAAGGAAGCTTAGAGGGAAGCCTTGAAAACAGAGAACGTGACGAGTGAAGCCTTAAGGGGAATATATAAGAACTTTGAACTCAAGGGCGACGAAGTTTGCTACTTCATGGATCGGATCTGGACACCGAGGTTTGGTGGATTCAGAGACATGGTCATGAATGAGGCTCATAAGACTCGATACTCCGTACATCCAGGTTCGGAGAAGATGTATTAGGACCTCAAGAAACTGTATTGGTGGCCGAACATGAAAGCAGAGATCGCTACCTATGTGGGCAAGTGTCTGACTTGCTCCAAAGTCAAGGTAGAGTACCAAAAGCCATTAGGATTACTACAACAACCCGAAATACCCGAGTGCAAGTGGGAACGGATAACCATGGATTTCATAACCAAATTACCCAAGACAGCAGGTGGGCTAGACACCATCTGGGTAATCGTCGATAGATTAACAAAATCCGCACACTTCCTACCCATAAAGGAAACCGACAAGATGGAGAAGCTAGCTCCAACATACATCCGAGAGTTATACGACTGCATGGTGTACCAATATCCATTATCTCTGACAGAGATAGTAGGTTCACCTCGCGATTCTGGCAGTCGCTGCAAAAGTCTCTGGGAACTAGGCTAGACATGAGTACCGCTTACCATCCACAAACCGACGGTCAAAGTGAGAGGACCATACACACCTTGGAAGATATGCTAAGAGCTTGTGTAATCGATTTTGGTAAAGCATGGGATACCCATTTACCACTAGTCGAATTCTCATACAACAATAGCTATCACTCTAGCATTAAAGTTGCTCCATTCGAAGCCCTCTATGGCCGGAAGTACAGATCACCACTGTGCTGGGCTGAAGTGGGTGACACGTAACTAGCCAAGGGACAAGTACCCGACAGCGCTCTCACAGGCCCGGAAATCATAAGAGAAACAACTGAGAAGAATGTTCAGATTTGGGAACGACTAAAGGCTTCAAGAGACAGACAAAAGAGTTATGCGGATAAAAGACGAAAGCCCTTGGAATTTCAGGTCGGGGACCGAGTGCTATTAAAGGTCTCGCCCTGGAAAGGGTTAATACGTTTCGGAAAATGTGGGAAACTAAACCCAAGGTATATCGGACCATTCGAGATCCTTGCAAGGATTGGTCCGGTAGCATACAAACTTCGACTACCGCAGGAACTCAATAACGTACATCCTACCTGTCAAACTTGAAGAAATGTTTGTCCGATGAGACCCTCGTCGTCCCTCTAGACGAAATCGAAATCAACGAGAGTCTCCACTTTATAGAGGAACCAATTGAGGTCATGGATAGGGAAATTAAACGAACAAAACAAAGTCGCATACCCATTGTGAAGGTTCGCTGGAATGCAAAACGGGGACCTGAATACACTTGGGTGCGCGAAGATGAAATGAAACAAAAGTATCCGCATCTCTTTCCCTAATCCACAAATATTTATCTTACATTAAATTTCGGGACGAAATTCCCTCTAACGGGGGGATGATGTGACAACCCGATATTTCGAATAAATGTAATGACCTGAAAGGTCAATAATTGTAATCTCTTTTGATATAATGAAATTAGCATCAAAAATAAAATGTTCAAAAGTCTCTATTGGGTTGCCTAAAATGATAGTTATCATGTCAAGGTTTTCAGAAATATAAAGAACACTAGAATCCGAGTTATAACGAAGAAGTTATGACCAACCTAAGATTCACAACAAAACCGTCAATACGATTAAACGTTAAACGCGAAGTTTTAATAAAATACTTTTTAACCTTAAGTATCTAAACTAAAGTCGTAGATATCGTTAAACCGTGAACATACATAAAAAGAACGCCCAAATCTGACTTCATATGAGGAAGTTATGATTTTTCGAAGTTTCGGATATAGCAGTAGACAACTAAAAACTCGAAATAGAGATCGAGGGATTTTTGGCCGAAACAATCTAAATGAGAATCGAAGATCTCAACAATAGTACCGCAACGGTAAAAAGTCTGACGAAAACGGGCATCAGATGAAGGAGTTATGGATTTATGACGGAGTTTTCGTGTGCCGGCCTGTTAAAAATTAATTAATTAAAAATAAAATCAAAATTAGCCGACGAAATCTAAAAGAGAGTTGTAGAGCATGTTCTCACCTACGCGTGCATATATAGAACGTCAAAAACGGAGCTCGTACGCAGAAGTTACAGATTTTACAAGTTCGAGACACAAAATCCGAGGCTGTCAGGCTGGCCACGACGTGGCACAGATGGCCACGACGTGGGGGCCCTGATTGATGGGTTTTCAGGTTTGGCAGCAGACGTCTCGTCTATGGAATAGGATAGGATCGACGCCACGACGTGGCAACCTTATGGCCACGACGTGGGACCCAAAAATTGAGCTATAAATAGAGCTCAAGGGGTTCCGGGTTTCATTGCTCAATTCCTTTCTTTCTCGTGCCGAAGCAATGCGTTTTAACCCCCGAAGCCATCCCAAAGCCCTGGTCTTCGCATCTAAGTTCCGAAGGAAGGTCTTACACTCTCGAGAATTCCCGAGAATCCCGAGAAAACCCGCTTTCTCCTGTCGAAGTTCTGCTCGGTTTTCATCTCACCATCTTCACTCTATCAAGTGAGTTCATACCCTTATAACTACGTTTTCAAATGCTTTATAAATGCTTTTATACACTTTTAAGGGGGGGAATACAAGTAAACACACGATTATCCTCGTGTGAATAACATAAATCTTTTGTTATACTTTTTGTTATAATCAATCAATTGTGATTTATAACTATCATACGAAAATGTTCTCATACAACATATCACGAGAACACTTTGTCCTTTTTGGAATGAAACATGTTGTTAAGTAAATATGAAACACTTTATTTATATTTTGAGTATAAATGTTCAATAATGTTATTACAAATGTTATACTTTACATACAAAGTCGACACTACACTAGGGTTTATCATACAAACGAATCACACTTTTGGAAAAACTATAATAGGTATAGTTTACTAGATATTCATGAGATTTCACATACTATAAATACTATATCAAGGGAATACTTTCATATACAAGAACAAATGGACTTTTCATACGTAAATCTATTTGATACTAAGTTTTGTGAGACATTCAACTTCATGTACTTTCAAGTATGCAGTTAAAGTCCTGTATTATACACCATAATCTCTTGTAGGGAGAGCGTGATTCTTGTGTATAGATCTATATGGGATTGACAATCCCGCACCTAAACTGTTAGCTACAGTTAGACAGCCAAGTCTGGGGTGACAATCGTCATAACATTCCTACGCCTGAAGAACGTTGTTACGGGCAGTCTGGGTCAATAGCATGGTTATAAAACTCACATGGAGTATTAAAAACACGTTGATTTACGGGGTTATCAAACGCCTTAGTGATTTTATACATACATAAATCTACTATTCTAGGCATGAAAAACACTTTTGCATTTCAGTTTTGGGACTTTTAAACGACCACACATTTATGGAAAAACATTGGATTTCTAAAAGCAAACATTCAAATCAGTCGGGTCTTAGTAGAAGACTACTTTTATACTAGTAGGAAATATGGGATTTTCTAGGAGTTTTCAAACATCTGCAAACAATTTCATTTATATTTATACAAACATTAACATTAAATACTTATGAACTCACCAGCTTAAATGCTGATCTACTCTTTCAAATCTACTTGTATTTCTCAGGGATTCAGTAATACAGGTAAACTTCAGCTTTTGGAGAAGTGATGCTAAGGCGTCAGTTTAAAACTCATTTTGACATCATATTGTAATTTGTTTTGAAACAAGTATCATTCAACAATGTAACTTTTAAATTATATATATGATGGTTGGTTTACTTTCTTTACTATGAATTCAACTGTTACGATACTACATGAAGTCATCCGCCCTCGAACGATTCCGCCGTTCTGGTTTGGGGGTGTGACAAACCCCCACATGGTCTTAACCTGGAATACCATGGGCTCCACCCATGGTCTGACATCCAATTTCCTCGGGCACCCCTCGTGGTGTTCCATGCAAGTATCACAAAGACAACTAACATACCACATAACACATAATGGGCCGACATTGGTGTCTTCGACCCATGGATATGGTGAGGAGACTCACCTCGATCAGCAGAAGCTCACTGAAAGAATCCTTTGCTGCTGCCCTGATGGCTTCCCGAACTAACAGATCAACATACACCCGATTAGCAATTGGGTTCCATATAAGGGGTACCATCCATACTTGGGGTAAAATGACCATTTTACCCCTAACCCAACATCAACCAAATTGAGCCCCAATTCTATTAACCAAAAGGCCCAAAACCAAAAGATCCATAAAGGCTCACTAATGGAAAATTGGGCCCAATCCCATATAGACCTTATCCTAAGCCTATATTTTCCTTAAATACAATTTAGATTACCCAAAACATCCTTTGGGACAAACTTGGTCAAAGACATAAGTTAAAGTAAAATTCAACGGTCGAAGTTGTCCCAACTCGCCGATTTGTCCTTCAACTTGCCGAGTTTCTCCTCTCACTGTACAGATCGGGAAAACTCCCATCAACTTGTCGAGTTCACCCATGAACTCACCGAGTTGACAAGAAATTCAACCTCTTAATGCATTAAGCTATTCCCATCGAAACCAAGGACTCCCAATCTCAGATCTCTTCTAAAATGATGTCTAAAAGGGTGAAGTTTCCAACTTTACCCTTAAGAACCATCCATAAAGAGCCAAACTCAAACGCTAGGCTCATTAGAGTGAGTCTTAACCCATTAAGCTCTTAAACTCTCACAACATAGTCCCAAAACACATATATGAAGTCTAAAGGTTAGAAACTCACGTAAATTTTCCAACTTTACGTCCATGCAAGCTAGAAATGCTCTCTAGAGCTTAATAGAGACTTAGTAAGGGACTTATTGCATGAATGGGACATAGAAACTAATAAAGTTTGCAACTTTAAGTCAAGAGGAGTCATGAAGGGGTCATATCTAACTTATTAACTCCTGGAAACCTCAACATCTTGGACAACCTAACCACCCCAAATCATGCTAAAACTTCAAACGAAGAGATTTAGATGAATACAAGGCAAGGTGTCGACTTTATACCTCAAAATAACCGCAACAAATGGAGAGTTTCTGGATCCAAGTCGTTCCTTCCAAACCAAGCACCTTCAATCTTCAAGCCACTTCCAAAGAACACCAAAAACCCACTCTCCAAGCTCACTACGAGCTCACACACTCACCCTTGAAGGATAACACGCGAAATTAGGGTTTTCTGGATAAAGAGGCTGGTAAGGAGGCAAGCCAAGAGAGTTAAGGTCTTTAAATAGGGTGCCAAACCCTAAAATTAGGGTTTCCTTCATAGCCGCCAACTCGTCGAGTTGGGACTCCCCGACTCGTCGAGTTGAATCATTAAAACCCACGGACACAAAATTCTTGACACGACGAATTGGAGCTCCCCAACTCGTCGAGTTCCCACAAAAACACCAATATTTTGAGAAATGAATAATACATGGACCAAGCGTTACACAGACTACATGAAAGATCTTAGAGATAGTAAAGTCAAGTTGTGTGACTCTACTTCAGGTACATCCACTATATAACTCCACTATTTATTAAGTTCCTATTCATAGATTCTTAATACATGATGTGATAGTCACATTTTGATGTTTTGCAGAATTTAAGAGAAAGAAGGAAGCTGAAGAAGAGTAAGCTGAATATGATCGTGAGAGATGGATTTCGATCGCATAGTTCGATGATCAGATTTTTTGAGCTGCTTCTTAGGAGTTATCATAGATTTCTTAGGAAATATCTAGAAACATAGTTTTCATATATTTGCATTGTAAGGACAAATTATTTCCGCATATTATTAATAAAGTGAATTTTTATTTATTTACTTTGTATTTCCTTGCAATGACATTTATGAGAATTGGTGGTGATATTTCTATTATTAGCAATGTTAAATATGAAATTGATTCTTAATTATGTCGTTTGTGGAAATGTCATAATCAACCAAGTGAAAATGAATACTCATCACCCAATTTTCAATTGGACAGAAACTTGGAGTCATACAATTCGAATGGTGTGATGTATGAGAATCCTGATCATTGGAAGTTCATGACTAATTAGTTGATCACATGTTTATGTTAGTCAAGTGAAGGACTAAAGGATCTAGTACACATTGATGTGGACTTTTCAGATCCACCACAAAGGACGATAAGTATATTTGTCATGATTTACTGATAGTCAGTAAACATGGTTGTGTTTATAAGATTAAGCATAATTCTAACATCTTTGAAGAGTTTCAAAGAGTAATAGAACGAATATGAAGAATCTATTATGCAGAAAGATAAAAGTTTCTCCAATCTAAAAGGAAAGGAGAGTACTTTAGTATCATGTTTTATGATCATCGTAATGATTATGGAACTATGTCAAAATTGATCCTCGAAGAACATCTTAGTGCATTTGTAAGACTAAGAAGAGGAATCAGATATTGGTGAAATGGTTTAATCAAGAGATGAGTCATACTTTGTTTTCCAATCAAGTTTTAGACTTATACTCTAGTAACTACAAATCGTATATTGAAGCTTATTTCAAACTAAGTAGGTTTATAACACCTCATGAAATGTGGAGTAGAAATGTTTTCTTACTCTAGGACATTTGAAATTGGTAGTTGTGATATTTTGGTTGAAACAAATGATAAACTAAGACCAATTATATGAAGTGTTCTCTTATCAAGAATCCTTACTAACTGTTGAATATTTTTTTTTGCTCGTCAGGGAATGCTCCTTGAAAGAGAAACTTATACGTCAAGAAGTCAGTGGGAATGTTATTGATCTTGAAGATTTCAGGAGTCAATCAAGAATAAACCTTTTAGTTATCACTAGCACACGACTTAAGGTTGATAACCTATCGTGTTAAGTTGACACATTCTTGTTTCTCTGCATCTTCCAGTTGAGTTGGAAATGCTTATGAGTTCTATGGTCCTCATTTGACTGCAAAAGGCGGAGCACATTGGTCAGTTATGGTTTCACTCTAATTCATGAAAATGATTATGAGGAAACACTTTCGCTAGTAGATTTTAAATCTGATTAATATCATTAAGGTTAGCGGTTGTGATATATGCGTTCTCAAATTCGCAATATGATTACGACATCCCTTTTTATATTTCAAATTGTGAGAAATGGCAAGAAATAGTTTGAAAGTTCAGGACTTATAACTATAAGTTCTGAAAGGGTTTAAACACACATATGCTATCTAATGAAGGTGTATGAGCTTGAGAAGTCTAGTTGAAGACTTATCGAAGCATTACGTATCAGAAAGCTACAATTTAGTAAGAAAGTCAAAAAGTATTGATTTCTGGAGGTCTAGTTGATTTCCGGGTACATGTCAAAGCTATTGGGAGCATAATTGTTATGCAGATATAAGCATAATTGTTATACTAGTAGAAGCGTAATTGTTATGCTAAGTGTTGCAAGTTAGCAAAACTATTCTTAGGAATCAAAGTTTTCAAATTTATAAAATTGCAAAGTTTGGGAATTGTTTCGCCACAAAAGGATTTAGGGGAGAGGACACTTATACTTCATTTACAATCTAAAATTTTGGATTGAAAGATTTTATAAAACTTAGTCATGGACATATATGAATATCGTGTTGAAATGTTTCAACATAGGAAATTCGATATATGGAAATATTATAGCAAGAGACTGAACAGATATCAAGTCTTTGTATAAGACATTATGAATCAAATCCCATGCTTCAGATATAGGATTGATTACATATGCTATAATATTCCCTTGTTCTGATTTTTTCAATTGTCTAGGGCATTGAGAGGGAAAAAGGACTAGAACAAGATGTGACTAAAGTTGTTAAACAACTGTCAAGAACATTCTGAGGTTTACCAAAAGATTGGTTACTTTTGGACAGTTGGAAGTATAGTATTAATTTGGACGGACCATATTGACATGTTTTGGATTAAGGTGACTCTGGTCAGAACTGACGGTCACATGAGAATATGGAAAGGTTTCCATAATGGGAGTTGTTGAAATCTACACATGACTTAGAAACCTTAATGCAAAGAAGGTGTTCAAGGAGTGTATCTTGAATTTTATACTTCATCGACATGAAATTGTTTTAGTAACTAAGTTTCAATGGAGAATTTTGTGAGATCGTTGGCTAAGTCTTGGTGACTTTGACGCCACGTCATCACAAAAAGGATATTGTATGCAAGGTCAGACTCTAACACATTTAGTGGTGACAAGAATTTGGAATTTTTACACATGTAATAAGGATTTGGAATTGTGATATGAGCATCATTAGAATTATGTCCAATTGATCTTTACACAAATGAAGGACCATAGAGAGACATAGTATGCATGTTTATAACATGGCATAACTGATGTTTAATTCAAGTGTTTAGTTGATCGAAACATTATACAATTAATAAAGTCTAATTAATATGGTGATTAAATAATAAGTGTTTTATTTATATTCAATGGTTTTGAGACCATAGTTAATTAGGTTATTATTGTGTTTCACTTCGCATGTTTTACTTCCCGAATAATTGGATTATTCAAACATCCACATTCGCTCGTACTTTTGGAAGTAAGTAGCAAATTAAGACTGTCATGAATTGTATTATAGATTTGTATGGAGATTAGACATAACAATTGTTTGCCGTAATGTTCATGAGTACTTGGAAATGGGGATTTTGAGTATTGGATAAACCCTCGCTCAGAGAATTACTTCATGGATTTTATCACGAGTAATTTTGAGACGATAATATCTTATATTCTTGAAACCAAGATATATGAGTTGTTATTTACGAGTCAGTTGTGCAATGATAATACGTAAACGCATCACTAACTTGATGCTATAAAACATATTGTTATGTGTGATTTGATGAGTAAATAGTGCAACCATATGAGTCAAAGTTTATCCATTCCTTTTTCCCTAAACGGGAAAAAGCGATATATGTGGGCCCCTCGATGATTTGATCATGACATCTTAAGCGCTTGGCCAAGCCTGGACTGAAATTGATGTGTTCAATTGGTAGTCTGATTTCAGTCGTCATAAATCATAAATCGGGAAACAAATCTTGGACAGAGAGAATGATTATAATTCATGTATCATGTCTATACAATATCTTTTGGAACGGAGGAATATTCGATCACTTATCTAAGGACACGTTGCTGACTAGGTCAGAGTTCGACAGTGGTTTTTGGTAGCTACAATTTGCTGATCAATTTGGTAGTTACACTGGCAATTATAGTTATTAGACTTATCCAAGTGGGAGACTGTTGGATTAGGTGTCTAATCTCATAACTATAATTGGTATATACTTGAATTGATACTAGCACAGTCCTTTTGGGTTTCCTTCAAACCTTGCAATTGAATAGGATAACTTGTCAGAGAGAGAAGAATGATTTATTAATGTATTACTTGGTTAATAAATTAATTAGAAATCAAAATAAATGATTTATTATTATATTATGGATATAATATATTAATTAGAAATCATATTGTCTGATTAATATTTAATCAGAATTAATTTGGAATTAATTTTGGGATTAAAGGAAGTAATTGAAACTGCAGGGACTAAAGGTGACAATGTTCAACAGTTGAACATTGGGCAATTCTAGAACCTCCCTATAGTAGGGGGAACGAAATCTAGATGCTCCTAGCGTTTCCTTAGGCTCTAAGGGTGCCTTGGATGCCTTAAGGAGGAAGTTAAGGGATTAGGGTTATCTTGGATTCACCTGCCTTATTCAATACCTTCCTAACACCTACATAAATCCTCCTTAGGGTTAAATTTTGGTTATGACTCCTATAAGAGCCGATGGGCCGAAATTTCTCTTCCATTACTATATATATATATATATATATATATATATATATATATATATATATATATATATATATATATATATATATATATATATATAGTATTCCTTGGTTGCTTGAGTTTGTTTGTGAACCATTAGAGGCGCGACACTTGTGGCGCTTGCTACCAAAGGTCTTTCAAGCAAGGATTCAAGATTGTTTACAATAACAATCTTAAATGTATATATTATAACCCTAATATTTGATTATTATCCATAGATCTAGGGTTCGTACTTTGTTGTTCATTATTGTATGTTCAATTAGAGAGAACATAGATCTTCAATTAGGGTTACATGCACAGATATGATTGTATGTTATGCTCAAAACCCATCAAATACTTCATATCTATGTGTAAGATGAAATTAACTATGCACTCACTTGTTAAAGTGATGACTCGAAATTTGGATAGTGGTTCGCTTCTAGCAACTGCCTTTTCCTTTGATGTAACCTATTATCATTGTCACTAAGTCTTAGTCTAATACTTATTGCGACTAATTATTAGTCTAGATTCATCACTGATTCAAAGTCTATTGATTTGTAGACGATAAGGAACAACCAGATAATATCATATTGGAGGTAGGGTCCGTTTGGTACAGAGTATACTATTTGGAAATCCCACTTTAAATGCCTCACTAAATCTAACATTGTCATCATCCCCGTAAGTAGATCAATTAGTTTAACGACTTGGAATCACTGATAAATCTTGTTTATAAGTTCATAATAACGATAATGAATTTAAACATAAGTTACACTTAAAGCGTAATAGGTGTAACTCCACTTACATGGTTTTTAGCAAAAATTTAGAACTCCATGGTCAGAACTTCGTCGTTGTGTCTTTTTTCTAAAAAGATTCTTGTAGCGCTTTAGCGCTCACCTTACTATACTAAAACTATAGAAAGAGAAGTCGAATCATGAGGGACCGAAATGCTCGGGCATAAGAAGAGAAAGACTCTTGAATCAAGATAACGGTGCAAGAAATATGAGAGTCTAGAGCCTCATATTTATACTAATTGAATTTTCAAAAACTACCATTTATAGTTACTTAAACGACCTTATAGTTATTTAAACGACCAAACGTCCCTTTATAATACTATTTTAAATTAACGATATTTTTAGTAAACTAATGTCTAAAGTATCCAATATTAGTCTTATAATGACCGCTTCGTCGATACCTTTCTAATGATATATAAATATGTATATATATATATATATATATATATATATATATATATATATATATATATATATATATATACATATATATATGATTTATGCTTTATTTTAATATGTAAATATGCTATTATAAATTATAACTTTTTTCATACGAACTCCGTTTTTGACGTTCTTTATATCCACGCGTAGCTATCAACGAGATCTACAACTTTCTTTTAGACTATGTCGGCTAGTTTTGATTTTATTTTTCTTCCATATTTTTATAAATTAAACGATTTTGCTAAAATCATAACTCTCTTGTATACACTCCATTTTTAGCATTCTTGTTCTCAAAATTTCTATTTTAAAGAGTACTATGATTTTCTTTTTGGTGGCTTTAGCTATAAGTCATTCATTCTCTTCGTAGCTTTAAATATCACACATTCCTTGTACGCGACTGACTTTTATATCTTATAAAAATCATATCTAATTCAGGATCGGGACGTCGTGTACTTTCTAAATATATTATAATATATATGTTTTGCCACACTTATTTTTACGATTTACCGATGATTCAACTGATTTTTCCTATTTTATTATATTATAATAATCATTAAACACATAATATTCACATAATTCTTCTTTATTACATCAAATAGGTTACAATTTTTTACCCTAAATGTTATATCATTTTATTAATGCTTAGCGAGAAACGCGGTCGTTACAATTCTCTCCCCCTTTGGATGATTCAGTCCCGGAATCATGCATCAGTAAACAGAACTAGCACTAATTCGACCATCCTGCGATCCAGCCTCTTTGTCTTACGGTCAATAATTGCTTCGGGCTCTTTGATTAAACTCTTATCTTCATCAATCCTTAACTTTGAAAGTGGAATTATATCGGGAACTTCTCCCGTTAACTTTTATCAATAGCACACATGGAAGGTGTTATGAATATCGTCCAGTTCTTTTGGTAATTCCAGCTATAAGCTTGGTTCCCAATCCTTTGAAGAACGTTGAATGGTCCAATGAATCTTGGACTCAGCTTTCCTCTATTTCCAAATCTTATAAGTCCTTTCCATGGTGAGACTTTGAGCAACACCGAATCTCCAACTTCGAATGTCATTGGTCGTCGCTTCTTGTTAGCATAACTCTTTTGGCGATCTGGAGCTGCTAACATCCTTTCTCTAATCACCTTTAGCTTTTCAGTAGTTTGATGGACTAGTTGGGACCCATAAACTTCTTTTCTCCGGCCTCAAGCCAACAAGATGGTGTACGACACTTATGTCCGTACAAGGCTTTATAAAGTGTCATCTTGTGACAACCCGAAAATCCTTGTCTTGTAAAGTTCAGCTATTCAACTCAGCCGAGTGTCAGCCTTCTTTTTGCTATCTTTTAACGAAATTGTGGGTCTATATGAGTGTTCTAGGCTTAGGATAACATAGATATGAGTCTTAGGAAGGGTTAGAAAGTGTGTAGCATCACAAAATCGGGTCAAACACACCAAAGAAGGCGTGTGCGGCCGCACACCCGCGTGTGCGGCCGCACACCCGCGTGTGCGGCCGCACACCCGCACACACCCTCCAGCCTCACACTCGACCCTATATATTGAACACTTAGCCAACCTTACACCTCTCTTTCCACTCCTTCAAAGCTGGAACATTCTCTCTCAAGAATCCTTTGTGTTTTCATCTCCAATCAGCAAAACAAGTGAGTATTCATCCTTATATCATTGATACAACACATTAGAAGGCCTTTTCCTCGAGTTTGATCCATGAAATCATCATTCTAGATGATCTTCATGTGTGTACGGCCGCATACACATCATGTGTGACCGCACACACACCTTTTGGTCCTAAAATGGACTTAAACACTCATCTAAACATAGCATCGGCCAAAATACCTTCTTAGGATCATCACAAAGCCTTGGAAAATCGATTTGGACACATTTCTATGGGAGTGTACGGCCGCACACAGGTCTGGACGCACACCCTGGCCGTACACCTGGCCGCACACACATAAAAGTCGAGTTTGGTGGCCTTACACTCAAATCTAAGGCCCTACACTCATTTAGGGACCTCAATAGGTGTTTGTAACACTTAATTCTAAGTGTTTCCATGTCCCTAAGGTGTTTCCATGTGTCTATTAGTGGTTATATACCCTAAGTGTATTCATATATGTGTTATTACATGTTAAACTAGGATCCGTTTGTGCTCACGACTTCATTCGACACCCGGTGATCCTATATCAATCTTTCTTTCGAGTTACTCACTTCAGGTGAGTTCATATCCCTTAATCAACCTTTGAAATGATTTTAAATGCTTTTATGGGGGGAATACAAGTTGAACTATTAAGTTATTATATCAATCGCATGTGATTAATAACTGTCAATCAAATAGGTTTTTACATGTTAAACTGTTTTATCAAGCTAAAGATTTTCAAATCTTGTTTTCAAATCTATTTTTAAATTACTAAACTTTTATCAAAGTCTTTTAAATTTATATTCTTGTTAGATTCATGTCTATATAGATATAGTTATATAAGTAGGGTTTGAAGGACTTAGGACTGATAGCCCGCTTTATTTCCTGTTCCTTGTTTGGTTGTGGACTTAGAGTATCCGGTTATTTGTCCGAGTGTCGTTGAAGTCCTAGTTATATATTATGTATATCTGTTTAAATATTAAAACTCTTACTCCAGTTCACCGCCTTTGGGTAGCAAAGGTACCTAGATAACCTCTCAAGTAAACTATAGTAGGTATAGTTTAGAAACCAACAATAACTTTTTTGAATAGAAACTAGCTATATCAATATTCTAAAACATGTACTTTTAGTAAAAAGAAACGTATATAGCAAATCGAGCATGAGATACATCCTCATGACGCGGATTTCACCATTGTCGAGTTGGTAACCAAAGTCTCCTGGAGGGAGAGCGGGCATTGTGTGTATAGATCTATACGGGACAGACCATCCCACATCCTGATTGCTAGCTACAGTCCCGGCCGACCAAGCCAAGGGGTGACAAATGTCACACTTATTTCGACGTCAGCAGATCGTCGTGTTTACATCCGTCAATCAGTATGGTTACGAGTATCTTCACATTTACCTTATAATTTATGGCCTTAAGGTAATTAGTACCACGGTAGTTTCTACATAGAAAACTACAGTACTATAATATTTTCCTTAATACATTAAACTTGGAACGTTTTGACATAAAACGGTAATGTAAAACTATATTTTGATAATGATAGTAACATTTGGGAAAAATGCTCTTTAAGCACAAAACAGTCGACTCTTAGTAGAATGCTGCTTTTAGTAGAGAAACTCATCCTTTTAAAAACAAAACAGTTGGGTCTTGGTAGAAGACTGCTTTTAGTAGAGAACTTCATCCTTTTAAACATGAAACAGTCGAGTCTTGGTAGAAGACTGCTTTTAGTAGAAAACTCATCCTTTTAAACACAAAACAGTCGGGTCTTGATAGAAGACTGCTTTTAGTAGAGAAATTCATCCTTTTAGACATGAAACAATCGAGTCTTGGTAGAAGACTGCTTTTAGTAGAGAAACTCATCCTTTTAAACATTAAACAGTCGATTCTTGGTAGAAGACTGCTTTTAGTAGAGAAACTCATCCTGTTAAAACATGAGTCAGTCGAGTCTTGGTAGAAGACTACTTTTATTAGAAAATATAGGATTTTCTGGAAGGAACTCAAATACTCTATAAGCTTTTATGAGATTATTTTGAGGAAAAACATGTATCTATATCAATGTCATTAAAATACTTATGAACTCACCAGCATTAAAATGATGATCCTCTCTTTCAATATAACTTGTATTCTCAGGTCGTCAGTAGACATGTACACTCCGGGAGCTTTTGCGGAGACAGCCTAGTACCGAGCTGCATCCTATGTTATTCTCTATATCTACTTTTGATGTTGTTGCTAAATGTAACTTATGTAAAAACTTATACTATTAATGCAATGGTTGTTGTACTTTGATTACTATACTGCATGTGTTGTGATACTTGACATGACGTCCAATGCCCCCAAATGTTTCCGCCATTTGTGTTTGGGGGTGTGACACATCTTAATGCTCGAATGGTAACTATTGTTGTAGGAGAACTCCGCCAAGTGTATTCTTTAGACATTCCCATTCTCGCATAAACCCTTTTAGAAAACCTTATCCACTTCAGTAATCGGCAGAGGAGTCGATAAAGACCTAGAAGAGGTTCATTGAGAAGATTTCCAAGTAGGAAATAAATGAACAGTGATGAGACTATTGAAATCACCATGTGCCTATACCTTTCAGGGACATCAGTGGGAAATTCGCCTGAACTTCTGAGATTCCAGTCATCCATTATGAAGTGATGACGATCAGAGTCGGAATCAGAAGTAAGACGGAGCAGAAATTCAGTATGTCTACAGAAGAAGAGAACCCCATAAAAATACCCGGAGAAAACCAAGGTTCATTTCAGCCAAGAATAAGCGGTGAACAGAGGGAGCCAATGCATGAAACCCGAGAAGTGTTTCTACCTCTTTAACGTCATACTAATAACCCATAAAATAACACAACTTAGTGAGCTAGTGATTACACTACTCACACTATGTGTTAGGCAAATCGTCTTTCCTGTCGTGATTAAGATAAATAGATCGGATCACAAAATCTCAATTGAGAGTGATTAGCCCTTAGGATTCATGAATCTTTTCTTGTGTAATCTTCATCCCGAAGTTCTTTCAAATCTTTTCAAAGCTGGAGAGTGAACCTCTTCAATATAAAGATAACTTAGTTGGAACGACACCCATCTTACGGCTTTCCGATACATTTACTTCTACCCTGTTACCAGGACTGCATCATAGGGATGTAGGTCGACACTTAGAGAACCATAACTCAAAGCGCGGGAAAAATTTATGCCTATTATAATAAAGAAAGATATGTCTAGGGGTAACCATCGTCTCTCATCAGTTTGTGTTCCTCATCGTGTAGGAAAAACCATGCCTCCGAAGAAACGTAACCAACCCGCTAGCAAGACACCGACTCTTCAGATCGATGAAGCTACGTTCCAAGCTGCAGTTTCAGCAGCCGTAGCAGCTGTCGTGGCTCACCTGAATGCTAACAACGCAAATGTTAGCAGGAGCATTATCGGGAATCCCGATCATAGCAATGGACAGCAGCAACCAGCAACGGTGTCTAAAGCCACCCAAGAACTCCAACCTAATCCCCTAAAAAGAAAGTTTGAGAACGAGAAGGGGAGTACCTCGATTAAAGGACCTTCCGAAGGGCAACAAGCTGAGGTAGTCAATACCCCTGTCAACCCGCCTGTCTCGACACCAAGAAGACCATACATAGGAAACTTCCCCCACTGCAGCAAGTGTAACTACCATCGTTATGGAGTCTATCGAGAACCCTTTTGTGTTAGGTGCAACATGAAGGGGCATACAGCTCGCAACTACAGAATCCCGGTTGAGTTCATTACATCAACCACCAATGTTGGGACCAGTCCAATATGCCACCTATGTGGTGAAATTGGGCATCTCAAGAGGGACTGCCCAACTGAAAGAAATGACAAAGACGCAGGAGGAGTTTAACCCTAATACCTAGAGGAACATCAAGGAACCCGGTAGAATTTTGGTACACTTCTCAACCTTAAGTGGCTAATCAAAAACTTTAAATAATCAGTTCTAATTGTAATTACTCCCTCGTTAAGGCAAAAGTCGCAGCACTGTTGTAAAACTTAAAAACCCATCAAGTAAAGCTATGATGGCTTAGTATATACGTTAAGGCCATTTATAATTAGGATTGATGGACCTCAAGTGAGTGATGCGGCCTTATCTCACGTTCCTTGTTTGGTTGTGGATTTAGGGTGGAGTTGCTTAGTCAACAGTCCTTTTAATCTTAATTATACATGACTAGTGCATACTAGGCGATTAAAGAGAGGCGTTGTGAGAAATCTATTCATGAAACGTACATCTTTCCAAAGTATCAGGACCCCTAGCGTTCAACGTCAATCATGTCAGTCCAAGTATTCGCTGTAGTAATACCATGGACGAACCCGAAACGCTAAGAACTTGTGTGCTCTGTTCAGCACATGGTCCTATCAATCTTCATTCTATATCGTGTCGATGTTCGTTAATTTTGACACTACCGTCAGCCATGGTTCGACTTGGTTCGACCATGCGGGAATTCCTAGTGCTGTGTAAAAAGAACTTTCACCTTATCCTAAGCGTCAAATAAAATCATTTCGAACCTAATAGAAAACCTCATGCGAACAATCTGTCGTCTCTCTCATCCAACCTTCAGAAGTACCCAGGTGAGGGGTACCGCGCGTTGTTAACCAACCCCATTAGTCATTAAAACTAGAAGCGAAAGGCACTGCAGATATTCAGGAAGACAATAACCGCCCGAGGCCTACTCAATAGATCCCCCAGAAAGACCACTTGCACCGCACGATCTAGTTCATGAATCAAGAGAAAGAACTCATGGGATTAACTTACTGCTACTGAGTATATGCATTAGAGTGGTATATAATTTAGGTCGATAAGATTTAAGATGTGTGCTTCCGCCCTACTCCCTGTTCCTTGTTTGGTTGTGGGTTTGGGGTGGGGCCACACATCTGAACATCCTGTCAATCTCAATTATATACGACCTATATACACTGAGTAATAGTGATTAAGCCGAGTATGAGGTCTACCACGAACCTTAAAATAAAACCCTTCATCATATACCCATAGGAAAGGAGCTGAAGTCAAGAGAACAATTGTGGGTTGAACTACTAAAATGACTACAAATTCGAAATTTGTTGTCATCCCAGGTTAAGCCAACATAGTAGCTGACACCCTCAGTTAGGAAATGTAACTCAAGTCGTAAGAGTCAAAAACATTGACTACGACCATCCATTCACGCCTGATCCCACAAATTAAGCATCTCAGTAGTGAGCCAAAAAAACTGGAAAGCTGTGACAGGTTAAACTCTGAGAAGAATAGATGGGGATATTAGAGGTTCTGAGTGGCAGAGTCTTATGCCATCTAGATTTAATCTAGATAGAGAAACTCGGTAACATCGGAAGAGTAGTTGCAAGGGATGCTCGCACTACTCAAGCACTTCGTTCATCCAGATATAGACAAGAAGTGCCTAGGTCGGAAAGAGTTGTGATAGTGCCTCGTCATGCGAGAAAGTTACCGTCGCCCTATAGATAATAGTCTGCATTCACCAAAGTTAATACTAGGATGCTAAGAACCATATGATTACCTCCGCGACCAGGAATACTTGAGTAAAGTAGACAACAAGTTGCGTTAATATTTATAACCCAGGCCATAAAGATATTGTGGAATCGACACCAGCCTCGGTGTTAGTCGACGGGTTATACAAGATCACGCGCTCCCTACAAACTGGAAGAAGCTGACACAATGGGAAAAACTAATGGAGCATGTCATAGAGATTGTTAGACTACTAGGTGTTCCAAGGAATATTATCTCTAAAGAGATAGTAGAACCGCCTCCCGAAATAGTCAATCACTTCAGAAAATCTCTAACGGCGAAACTAGCCCTGATCAGAGACTGTTATCCATGAAACAACAAACCGAATGAGAGAACGATTCCTTTCGATTAGGGATCATGCTGTGAAATCATCTATTAGACGATGATGAAAATTGGAGTTATCTAAGCATCATCTGGTAAAACCCTCTATCATCTTGACGCTGAGATATTCAGTTAGAAACACCTCATGAGTCGAAAGTGCAAGTCCTTTCTGCACTGGATTTTCTACTTTGGTGAAAGATACGTAAAAATGATTCTACAATCCTTTCTATGAGTACTAAATGGATGCAAGTGATATAAAAACTCAGAGTCTAAAGGCTACTTTAGACTCCCCGAGGTGTATCGCCCATTTAATACTACCTGGAGTCTGTATTTTATTATTTTATAACCAGCAGTGTCATTGCTGAGGTAGATGCCACACAATCAATAGATGCCAGCATATAGTTAGCACCTTCAATGATCCAGAAAACCTCCGAAAGCCAACCAGTAAGAAATACGAATCCGAATACGACCTGAGACTCTTAGGAACCAATCATAAGGACTACACCTCCAATAAGAGAAAACTTTTGGAACTTCAGAATGGTGATCACGCCAAGTGATGATCTGACCATGGAAGTACATTATGTTTTGGGTACGGAACGTTCTATTTTCTCAAGAGCTTAGGACCATCAGAGATTCTTGATAAGAATTGGTCCAGCACCGTCAGACCTCAACTACTTTAGGGATTCCATAAATTCCACCCTAACCTGTCCGCGTCTCAGCAAATGAACCGGTAGTGCCCGACAAAACTCTCACCATTTTCTCGATTTGATCCATGGAAACCAGAGCCACGTTTGTTAAAGGAAACGGGATAAATCTAGCTCAGTAAAAGGGAACCGATGAAACCTTATCCCGTGTGGCCCAGAGATCGAAGAAGAAACTATACCTCGTAAAAAAAATTCGCTAAAACTCAGTATGGACCTGATTCCCCTAAGGAACGGGCGGATCAGCTAGAGCATGAAGTGTCCACATCGTTCGTACACATCCTTGAGTGTTCGTTAAGATTCTAATTTCGGGACGAAATTCCCTCTAACGGGGGGATGATGTGACAACCCGAAAATCCTTGTCTTGTAAAGTTCAGCTACTCAACCCAACCGAGTGTCAGCCTTCGTTTTGCTATCTTTTTGCGAAATTGTGGGTCTATATGAGTGTTCTAGGCTTAGTATAATCTAGATATGAGTCTTAGGAAGAGTTAGAAAGTGTGTAGCATCACAAAATCGGGCCAAACACACCAAAGAAGGTGTGTGCGGCCGCACACCCGCGTGTGCGGCCAGCCAGCCGCATATACCCTCCAGCCTCACACTCGACCCTATATATTGAACAATTAGCTAACCTTACACCTCTCTTTCCACTCCTTCAAAGCTGGAACATTCTCTCTCAAGAATCCTTCGTGTTTTCATCTCCAATCAGCAAAACAAGTGAGTATTCATCCTTAGATCATTGATACAACACATTAGAAGGCCTTTTCCTCGAGTTTGATCCATGAAATCATCATTCTAGATGATCTTCATGTGTGTACGGCCGCACACACATCATGTGTGACCGCACACACACCTTTTGGTCCTAAAATGGACTTAAACACTCATCTAAACATAGCATCGGCCAAAATACCTTCTTAGGATCATCACAAAGCCTTGGAAAATCGATTTGGACACATTTCTATGGGAGTGTACAGCCGCACACAGGCCTGGCCGCACACCCTGGCCGTACACCTGGCCGTACACACATAAACGTCGAGTTTGGTGGCCTTACACTCAAATCTAAGGCCCTACACTCATTTAGGGACCTCAATAGGTGTTTGTAAGAACTTAATTCTAAGTTTTTCCATGTCCCTAAGTTGTGTCCATGTGTCTATTAGTGGTTATATACCCTAAGTGTATTCATATATGTGTTATTACATGTTAAACTAGGATCCGTTTGTGCTCACGACTTCATTCGACACCCGACGATCCTATATCAATCTTTCTTTCGAGTTACTCACTTCAGGTGAGTTCATACCCCTTAATCAACCTTTGAAATGTTTTTAAATGCTTTTATGGGGGGGGGGGAATACAAGTTGAACTATTAAGTTATTATATCAATCGCATGTGATTAATAACTGTCAATCAAATAGATTTTTACATGTTAAACTGTTTTATCAAGCTAAAGATTTTCAAATATTGTTTTCAAATCTCTTTTTAAATTACTAAACTTTTATCAAAGTCTTTTAAATTTATATTCTTGTTAGATTCATGTCTATATAGATATAGTTATATAAGTAGGGTTTGAAGGACTTAGGACTGATAGCCCGCTTTATTTCCTGTTCCTTGTTTGGTTGTGGACTTAGAGTATCCGGTTATTTGTCCGAGTGTCGTTGAAGTCCTAGTTATATATTATGTATATATGTTTAGATATTAAAACTCTTACTCCAGTGCAGCGCCTTTGGGTAGCAAAGGTACCTAGATAACCTCTCAAGTAAACTATAGTAGGTATAGTTTAGAAACCAACAATAACTTTTATGAAGAGAAACTAGCTATATCAATATTCTAAAACATGTACTTTTAGTAAAAAGAAACGTATATAGCAAATCGAGCATGAGATACATCCTCATGATGCGGATTTCACCGTTGTCGAGTTGGTAACCAGAGTCTCCTGGAGGGAGAGCGGGCATTGTGTGTATAGATCTATACGGGACAGACCATCCCACATCCTGACTGCTAGCTACAGTCTCGGCCAACCAAGCCAAGGGGTGACAAATGTCACATTTATTTCGACATCAGCAGATCGTCGTGTTTACATCCGTCAATCAGTATGGTTACGAGTATCTTCACATTTACCTTATAATTCATGGCCTTAAGGTAATTAGTACCACGGTAGTTTCTACATAGAAAACTACGGTACTATAATATTTTCCTTAATACATTAAACTTGGAACGTTTTGACATAAAACGATAATCTAAAACTATATTTTGATAATGATAGTAACCTTTGGGAAAAATGCTCTTTAAACACAAAATAGTCGAGTCTTAGTAGAAGGCTGCTTTTAGTAGAGAAACTCATCCTTTTAAACACAAAACAGTCGGGTCTTGGTAGAAGACTGCTTTTAGTAGAGAAATTCATCCTTTTAAACATGAAACAGTCGAGTCTTGGTAGAAGACTGCTTTTAGTAGAGAAACTCATCCTTTTAAACACAAAACAGTCGGGTCTTGGTAGAAGACTACTTTTAGTAGAGATATTCATCATTTTAAATATGAAACAGTCGAGTCTTGGTAGAAGACTGCTTTTAGTAGAGATACTCATCCTTTTAAACATGAAACAGTCGAGTCTTGGTAGAAGACTGCTTTTAGTAGAGAAACTCGTCCTGTTAAAATTTGAGTCAGTCGAGTTTTGGTAGAAGACTACTTTTATTAGGAAATATAGGATTTTCTAGAAGGAACTCAAATACTCTATAAACTTTTATGAGATTATTTTGAGGAAAAACATGTATTTATATCAATGTCATTAAAATACTTATGAACTCACCAGCATTAAAATGTTGATCGTCTCTTTCAATATAACTTGTATTCTCAGGTCGTCAGTAGACAGGTACACTCCGGGAGCTTTTGCGGAGACAGCCTAGTACCGAGCTGCATCCTAAGTTATTCTCTATATCTACTTTTGATGTTGTTGCTAAATGTAACTTATGTAAAAACTTATATTATTATTGCAATGGTTGTTGTACTTTGATTACTATACTGCATGTGTTGTAATACTTGACATGACGTCCAACTCCCCCCAAATGTTTCCGCCATTTGTGTTTGGGGGTGTGACACATCTTAATGCTCAAATGGTAACTATTGTTGTAGGAGAACTCTGCCAAGGGTAAATTCACATCCCAGTTACCTTGAAATTCTAGGGTACATGATCTTAACATATCTTCTAGTGTTTGAATTATCCCTTCACTCCGACCATCAGTCTGCAAATGGTAGGTTGTATTTAAATACAAGTTCGTACCCATTTCCTCTTGTATATTCTTCCAAAATCTTGATGTGAAATGACTGTCAAGATCCGATACAACTGTTAAGGGAACACTGTAAAGTCTTACTATTTCTTTCACGTAGGCATTTGCAAGCTTATCCATAGACCATCTCTCATTGGCTGCTATGAAGTGTGCACTCTTTGTGAATCGATCTATGATTGCCCAAATCATGTCGTGACCGTTCTGCGTTCTGGGTAGTTTAGTCACAAAATCCATGCTGATGTCTTTCGACTTACCCATGGGTATAGGAAAAGGTTCTAAAGTCCCATATGATTTCTGATGTCGTGATTTAACTCTTACATATGTTACACACTTCGCCACATACTTTGCAACATCGAGCTTCATCGTCGGCCACCAGTAGTAAGGTTTCAGATCCCTATACATCTTAGTGATGTCGGGATGAATCGAGTACATGGTCTTGAGAGCTTCTTCCATGAGAAGATCTCTTATTCCTCCCATCTTAGGCACCCAAATCCTATTTTGGAATACCTTCAATCCTTGACTATTTGTACCAAATACCAACGTTTTGCCTAAACATTCTTCCTTTCGGTCATTTTTCTCCAAAGCTTCTTCCTAAGTTTTCTTAATGCTTTCCACAATTTTTGAGGCAACTTCTTTTCTTAAAGCTCTTGGAATTTTTCTTTCCAGGTTTACTTTTCAACTCAAAGCATCAACTACGAAATTTTCTTTACCAGGGTGGTAAAGTATCTCACATTCGTAATCTTTGAGTAATTCTAGCCATATTCATTGTCTCATATTCAATTCCTTTTATTCAAAGAGATATTGGAGACTCTTATAATCAGTGAAGAGTTTGCACTTTTTGCCATAGAGATAATCCCACCAAATCTTTAATGCAAATACTACTGCTACCAACACCAGATCATGAGTAAGGTAGTTCTTTTCGTGCTCTCTCAGTTGTCGAGATGCATATGCGATAACCTTATCTCTGTGGGTCAGAACACAACCTAATCTAACTCCAGATTCATCGCTATAGACTGCGAAGTCTTCAACTCCACCAGGTAATGAAAGAATTGGTGATTCACATAACTTCTTCTTTAATTTCTCGAATGCTTCTTCATGTTTCTCACTCCATGTATATGTAACTCCTTTATGGATCAAAGTTGTCAATGGGTCAACTATTAAAGAAAAGTCTTGGATAAACTTTCAGTAATATCCAGCTAATCCAAGAAAGCTTCGAATCTCAGTGGGACTTTTTGATCGTTCCCATTTTATCAATGCTTCAATCTTAGTTGGGTCAACGATTATTCCTTCCTGGTTAGCCACATGACCCAAGAATTGGACTTCTCGAATCCAAAAATCACATTTGGAGAACTTTACGTATAACTTCTCCTTCTTTAGAACTTCCAATACTTCTCGCAAGTGCTTGCCATGCTCCTGCTGGCTCTTTGAGTAGATCAGAATGTC
Organism: Lactuca virosa; assembly: GCF_052849685.1. Classification (NCBI taxonomy): domain Eukaryota; kingdom Viridiplantae; phylum Streptophyta; class Magnoliopsida; order Asterales; family Asteraceae; genus Lactuca; species Lactuca virosa. Next base: position 187,710,829 of record NC_136428.1, on the reverse strand, counting down.
AAAAGTTATGAACACTATTACAGATTTATCGAGGAATGGTTTACAAAACCCGTTCATCAAATCCATATGTTGCTGGAGCATTGGTTAGTCCATAACAATTGTTTGCCGCAATGTTCATGAGTACTTGGAAATGGGGATTTTGAGTATTGGATAAACCCTCGCTCAGAGAATTACTTCATGGATTTTATCACGAGTAATTTTGAGACGATAATATCTTATATTCTTGAAACCAAGATATATGAGTTGTTGTTTACGAGTCAGTTGTGCATTGATAATACGTAAACACATCACTAACTTGATGCTATAAAACATATTGTTGTGTGTGATTTGATGAGTAAATAGTGCAAGCATATGAGTCAAAGTTTATCCATTCCTTTTTCCCTAAACGGGAAAAAGCGATATTTGTGGGCCCCTCGATGATTTGATGATGACATCTAAAGAGCTTGGCCAAGCCTGGACTGAAATTGATGTGTTCAATTGGTAGTCTGATTTCAGTCGTCATAAATCATAAATCGGGAAACAAATCTTGGACAGAGAGAATGATTATAATTCATGTATCATGTCTATACAATATCTTTTGCAACGGAGGAATATTCGATTACTTATCTGGCAGTTATAGTTATTAGACTTATCCAAGTGGGAGACTGTTGGATTAGGTGTCTAATCTCATAACTATAATTGGTATATACTTGAATTGATACTAGGACAGTCCTTTTGGGTTTCCTTCAAACCTTGCATGTAACAACGTAAATTTTCAAGACAATTTTTCATTTTTAAATCACATTTTCAATCATCAAAAACAATATCAAACAAACTGTATCCAATGTCATAATAACAAACAAATCCCAGAATCTCAAAACATAATCTCTATGAGTGTGTACGGATCATGCTGGCGCCTTCCCGCGATCTTGGCTAGTACCTGAAACACATAACACAACAACTGTAAGCATAAATGCTTAGTGAGTTCCCCAAAATACCACATACAACACATACGTCTTTCCAGGCCATATCTCTGTGGGATCTTCCGATCCAAATGTCTCAGGGGACTTCCGTCCTTAATCCCGGTAGACCTTCCGGTCCTACCCGTATCGACCTTCCGGTTCGTAACCTCTTGACCTTCCGGTCCATATCATCTTGACCTTCCGGTCCTTATCATACATAACATACATAACACATACATATCACATAACAACACACAGCTCATACATCTCATAGCATATAAGACCTTCCGGTCACACATAGGTACCCTTCCAGGTACAGTATAGTGAGAAGACTCACCTCAATGAAGTCGGATAAACTCTCGTGCTCAACGTCCCGACCTAGCCTCCTCCTATTATTCAAATAACATCCCCAATCAATATTCTCTCATAGTCTCATCTCTAAAGACTGGGTAGAAGGCCATTCTACCCCTCTCTGAACTCTCTTGAATCAGTCTTGACCAGAACCCTAAGGTCAACGAAAGTCAACGGTCAAACTTTGACCCGACTCGTCGAGTGCACATGGGTGACTCGGCGAGTCCATGCGGGTCCTCTGAATCCTTCTAGCCTCTCTTGGCTCGTCGAGTCATCCTTCCACTCGATGGGTTCCTCCTGTCACGAATCGCGGGGCAACCCCGACTCGACTCGTCAAGTCCACTTATGGACTCGGCGATTTGCTTCCATGTTCATACTCAAATGACCTTCTAAGGTCAGATCTGCTTCTCTAATCTATAGATCAGACCTTCCCAAGCATGACAATCACGTAAAGGTCGAATCTTGGTACACATGCAACACACCCAAAGCTTCTTTTGGTGAAATAACCTCTAAAATGGCCTCCTAGGCTCATAACTCAAAAGGTATGGCATAAAGCAGAGTGGTAAGGACCCTCTGGACCTCTTAAGGTCCAGATCTATGAACCAAATCGCCTTAGGACCTCACATACTCAAGATTCAACTAAAAGAGGCATAAAGAAAACCCTAGATTTCACTAGAATCATAATAAACATGAGAATAGCACAGATTGTTACCTCCAACAGCTTCCTCTGATCAAATAGAAGTGGATCCAAGCTCCTCAACCCGCCTAGCTTGTTCTACCTCCTTCCTTCTTGCTAAAACACACAAGAAATGGTAAATTAGCCTTCCTCTTGCACCACAAACGATCTCTCTGCTCTCTAGGGTTTCTCAGGGGTGAAGTGTCCGCAAATGGAGGCCATAAAGGCCTTTAAATAGGGCACAGACCCCGAGAATTAGGGTTTCAATTTGCAGCGCGGACTCGTCGAGTCCACCCTTTCCGACTCGTCGAGTCCGTTCATTAATCCAGTCAGCAATCGCGGTCCTACTCGACGAGTCTACGCCTCAACTCGTCGAGTCCCTCTCTTTTACTCATAAATAAATGATCAAACATAATACCTGAAAATCTGGATGTTACAATTCTCCTCCACTAGAATCAGACTACGCCCTCGAAGTCTTGCTCCGCAAACAACTCTGGATGCTGCTCCCGCATCTCCAACTCCGGCTCCCAAGTCAGCTTGGACCCTCTCCGATGTTGCCACTTGACCTGCACCAGGGACACCTCCTTGTTCCTCAGAACCTTGATCTTCCGATTCCGGATCGCGATTGGCCTCTCAGCATAATTTAGGCTCGCATCCACCTGAATATCCTCCAGCGGCACCACCGCCGACTCGTCGGCTATACACTTCCTCAACTGAGACACGTGGAAGGTATCATGAATTTGGCTCAACTCCGTAGGTAGCTCCAACCGATATGCTACCCTGCCCACCCTCACGGTCACCCTGAACGGCCCGATATACCGGGGCCCCAGCTTGCCCCTCTTCCTGAATCGAATCACTCCTTTCCAAGGAGACACTTTCAGGAGTACAAAGTCTCCCACCTGTAACTCAAGCTCGGATCGTCGCCTATCCGCATAACTCTTCTGGCGACTCTGAGTCGTCGACAACCTCTGTCTAACCTGCTGTATCTGCTCGGTCGTCTGAAGCACTATCTCAGTGCTGCCCATCACACGCTGCCCTACCTCTCCCTAGCAAATGGGAGTCCTACATCTCCTCCCGTACAACAACTCGAAGGGAGGCATACCAATACTCGAATGGTGGTTGTTGTTATAAGAAAACTCAGCCAACGGCAGATACGTGTCCCAACTTCCCCTGAAGTCCAACACACATGCTCGGAGCATGTCCTCGAGCGTCTGAATCGTCCGCTCACTCTGTCCATCCGTCTATGGGTGGTAAGCGGTACTGAAATGCAGCCTCGTACCCAACTCCTCATGGAACTTCTTCCAGAACCTGGAAGTGAAACGTACATCTCGGTCTGACACAATCGAGATCGGTACCCCATGCCGCGATACCACCTCCCTCACATACAACTCTGCCAATCTCTCTGCAGAAGAGATCTCACTGATAGCAAGGAAGTGAGCGCTCTTCGTCAGTCGGTCGACAATCACCTAAATCGCATCGACACCCTTCGCGGTCCTTGGCAATTTGGTGATAAAATCCATGGAAATATGTTCCCACTTCCACTGGGGAACCTCAAGTGGCTGCAACTTGCCATGCGGACGCTGATGCTCAGCCTTAACCCTGCGACAGGTCAAGCACCTCTCAACAAACCATGCTACATCCCTCTTCATACAGGGCCACCAATAATCTTTCTTCAGATCCAAATACATCTTAGTGGCCCCGGGATGGATCGAGAACCTCGATCGGTGCGCCTCCTCCATCAAAGTGGTGCGCGCCCCGCCTGCATACGACACCCAAATCCGACCCTGAAAGGTCATAAGCCCACGGCTATCGGTAACGAACTCAGGTACCTGTCCAATCACCCGCTCTCTCTTGCGGTTCTCCGGTCTCACGGCCTCTTCCTGGGCCTCCCGAATGGTGTCCAACACCGGAGTCATCACTGTCAGCCGCATACATACGTCTCGAATCGGGGAATTCTCCGCCCTACGGCTCAAGGCATCAGCTAAAGCATTAGCTTTGCCCGGGTGGTACAGGATCTCACAATCGTAATCCTTTACCACGTCCAACCATCTCCTCTGGCGCATATTCAGGTTGGGCTGATCCATCAAATACTTCAAGCTCTTGTGGTCCGTGTATATGGTACACCGAACCCCATACAAATAGTGACGCCAGATCTTGAGGGCGAACACCATTGCCCCCAATTCCAGATCGTGGGTGGGATACCTCGTCTCATGAGGCTTCAGCTGCCTCGATGCATATGCTATCACATGCCCCCTATGCATAAGTCTTGCGCCCAACCCCGATATCGATGCGTCACAATACACCACAAAATCCTCCATCCCTTCCGGGAGGGCTAACACCGGGGCTTCGCATAATCTCCAGCGAAGTGTCTCAAACGAGGTCTGCTGCTCCGGACCCCATGAAAAAGCAACACCCTTCCGGGTCAACCTGGTGAGAGGCACGACAATCTTGGAGAAATCCCTGATAAATCTCCGATAATAGCCGGCCAATCCTAGAAAACTCCTGATCTCGGTGGGTGATCTTGGCACCTCCCACCTCATAACCGCCTCAATCTTGGCCGGATCGACCAAAATTCCATTCTGGTTGACCAGATGCCCCAAGAACTGGACATCCCGTAACCAGAACTCGCACTTGGAGAATTTGGCATAAAGCCTCTCCGACCTCAATACCCCGCGAATCTCTCTTAGATGCTCCTCGTGCTGCTCTCTAGATCTTGAATACACCAAAATATCATCAATGAACACGATCACCGAACGATCCAACATCGGCCTACACACCCTGTTCTTGAGATCCATGAACGCTCCCGGTGCATTGGTGAGCCCGAAAGGCATCACCACGAACTCGTAATGCCCATAACGAGTCCTGAATGCCGTCTTCTGGATATCCTCATCACACACTCTCATCTGATGATATCCAGACCTCAGATCAATCTTGGAGAACCAAGACGCTCCCTGTAACTGATCGAACAAATCGTCGATCCTCGGTAATGGGTAACGGTTCTTGACCGTCAACTTGTTCAACTCTCGGTAATCAATGCACATCCGGTGTGAACCATCCTTTTTCTTGACAAAAATGATCGGCGCTCCCCAAGGGGAACTACTTGGTCTAATAAACCCCTTCCCCAGCAGCTCCTGAAGCTGCGAGGATAACTCCTACATCTCTGGCGGCGCAAGGCGATAAGGCTCCTTGGCGATAGGCACTGCCCCCGGAACAAAATCGATGTGGAACTCTACCTGCCTCTCGGGAGGCACACCCGGCAACTCCTCGGGAAAAATATTCGGGAACTCGCGCACTATCGGAACATCATCAATCGAACTTGGCCTCCCATCGGCCACTCGTGTGTCCATCACATAGGCTACAAACCCGCTGCAGCACTACTGTAAACTCTGCCTCGCTCTGGCAGCTGAAAAAAACGCTGACCCACATCGGGTACCCTCGCCGTACACCGTAAGTACTCCCTCACTAGGGTCTCGTATCGTCACCAACTGTCGCTCGCAGTCTATAACAACCCCAAATCGGCTCAACCAATCCATGCCCACTATGACACATACGTCCCCCATTGCAATCGGGACTAGATCTATCGGGAACTCAACACCGAAGATCTCGAGTACACATCCTCGAATCACATCCGTAGCATACACTGCTCGCTCGTCAGCTATAGAAACTCGCAGAGGTCGACTCAACGCCTCTCGTCGGATACTGATGTGCTGACTAAACGCTAAGGAAACAAATGACCGACTCGCACCCGAGTCAAATAACACCAAAGCAGGTACAGAATTCACAAGAAATGTACCTACGCATATCATAATATAAGCATAACACCTCAGACTTAGCATAAATAAATGAAAGAATACATACCAGTCACGACATCGGGCGCTGCGCGGACCTCCTCCGCTGTCAACTGGAAGGCTCTCCCGCGAGCCTTCGGTGCGTCGGCTTTTACCGGCCGAACCTCAGTAGCTCGCACGGCGGCAGGGGCAGATCCCTGCTGTGCTTCATGTGCTGTCCCCCGCAGCTGCGGACACTCGGCCTTCCGACGGCCCGTCTGGTTGCAATGAAAACAAACCATGAACCCCTTAGGGCAATCCTTGGCTATATGCCCCTACTTGCCACATTTGTAGCAAGCACCCGATCGACAAACCCTGTCATGTCCCTTGCCACACTTTCCGCAAGTGCGGCCCTTCTGGCCTCCAAATCTCGATTCGGCCGGCTTTGCCCGCTTGGCTGCCGGCTGAGACTGTGTCGACCGCCGATTCATCCCCTGAGACTCGGCCTCCTCCCTGGCCTGAGTCTCCAACTCAATCTTCCTCTTCCGGGCATTTTCCTGAAGCTCAGCAAATGTCCGGTAAGTCGACTTCGACACGAACTCCTGAATATCCCTCCTCAAAATGCCAAAATACCGGCTCATGCGTGCCTGCTCAGTAGACACATGTTCAAGGCAGAACATCGCCCTCTCATGAAACTTCCTGGTAACCACAGTAACAGAATCAGCACCCTACTTAAGGGTCAAGAACTCCTGGGCCAGCCGTTCCCTTTCCACCGGGGGAACATACTCGTCTCTGAACATGGTGCTGAACCTCTCCCAGGTCACCTCTGAAATCTCTGCAAGAGTGAAGCTCGCCGTCACGAACTTCCACCAATCCTTCGCTTCCAAGCGAAGCTGGTTCAGCGCGAACCGTACCCTCAGATGCTCCGGACATGAACACGTGTAGAAGCATCCCTCAATATCAGAAATCCATCTCATCGCAGCGATCGGATCCTGCGTCCCGTCAAACTCTGGTGGCTTCGTGTTGCTGAACTCTCGAAACAACAACGAGTCACCTCCCTGAGGCCTGGCAGTAGCCACAACTGCAGTAGTTGCAGCAGCCGCAACCTCAGTAACCGCTGCGTACCGCTCATCAAAAGTCTCAATCAATGTGGTCTTGATAGACCCAAACATCTCCGGAATCTCGGCTCGAATCGCCGCTGCCACCTCATCGTCGATCATCTGACGAAGCTCCTCGTCACTCACGCCGCTCGTCTCAGATCTGTGGCGTGTCCCAACCATGATGTCTCTGAAATACAACATAAATATATCAGAGACTTGCTCGAACATACTCGCACTCGATAACTCAACCCTACTTGTTCCCTAGTACCCTAAGGATTCTTACTTGGACTGCGCACTGATCCGGTGTCTTCAGTAGTACGGGCCCTATACTACCGTCCACTCCGCATCAGTATTCACCCCAAGTCCTCCTCCTAGGATCCCAGATCACAAGTACTCTACATCTCGCTGGCATAGGCTACCCTTCGGTAGACCTCTCAAAGCTCCTCACTGCTACCTACTCACTCTCAAGCATCACATAGCAGCATAAATCTTCCTAGGCTAAGGCATCATAAATCAGGCCACTCTAGTCCTAATACGAATACCTAGCCTACTCTAACATGCATATCATAACATATCTCATAATACATAATGTAAGGGTATTTTGGGAAATCACCGTTCGGGTGCTGGCTGATCGTACACACTGCTCTATTCTGCCTTTCTCAAAATCTTTTACTCTCTTAGAAAAATTGTTTATTTTATTAAAAACTTTCTCAAATCCTCAGTTTGAGTTCAGATTCATCCGAAGATGCACCTGAATCCCTCAAACCAAGGCCCTGATACCAGCTTGTAACAACGTCAATTTTCAAAACAATTTTTCATTTTTAAATCACATTTTCAATCATCAAAAACAATATCAAACAAACTGTATCCAATGTCATAATAACAAACAAATCCCAGAATCTCAAAACATAATCTCTATGAGTGTGTACGGATCATGTCGGCGCCTTCCCGCGATCCTCGCCAGTACCTGAAACACATAACACAACAACTGTAAGCATAAATGCTTAGTGAGTTCTCCAAAATACCACATATAACACATACGTCTTTCCAGACCATATCTCTGTGGGATCTTCCGATCCAAATGTCTCAGGGGACTTCCGTCCCGAATCCCGGTAGACCTTCCGGTCCTACCCGTATCGACCTTCCGGTCCGTAACCTCTTGACCTTCCGGTAGATATCATCTTGACCTTCCGGTCCTTATCATACATAACATACATAACACATATATATCACATAACAACGTACAACTCATACATCTCATAGCATATAAGACCTTCCGGTCACACATAGGTACCCTTCCAGGTACAGTATAGTGAGAAGACTCACCTCAATGAAGTCGGATAAACTCTCTTGCTCAACGTCCCGACCTAGCCTCCTCCTATTATTCAAATAACATCCCCGATCAATATTCTCTCATAGTCTCATTTCTAAAGATTGGGTAGAAGGCCATTCTACCCCTCTCTGAACTCTCTTGAATCAGTCTTGACCAGAACCCTAAGGTCAACGAAAGTCAACGATCAAACTTTGACCCGACTCGTCGAGTGCACATGGGCGACTCGGAGAGTCTATGTGGGTCCTCTGAATCCTTCTAGCCTCTCTTGGCTCGTCGAGTCATCCTTCCACTCGACAGGTTCCTCCTGTCACGAATCGCGGGGCAACCCCGACTCGACTCGTCGAGTCTACTTATGGACTCGGCGAGTTGCTTCCATGTTCATACTCAAATGACCTTCTAAGGTCAGATCTGCTTCTCTAATCTATAGATCTGACCTTCCCAAGCATGACAATCACGTAAAGGTCGAATCTTGGTACACATGTAACACACCCAAAGCTTCTTTTGGTGAAATAACCTCTAAAATGGCCTCCTAGGCTCATAACTCAAACGGTATGGCATAAAGCAGAGTGGTAAGGACTCTTTGGACCTCTTAAGGTCCACATCTATGAACCAACTCGCCTTGGGACCTCACATACTCAAGATTCAACTAAAAGAGGCATAAAGAAAACCCTAGATTTCACTAGAATCATAATAAACACGAGAATGGCACAGATTGTTACCTCCAACAGCTTCCTCTGATCAAATAGAAGTGGATCCAAGGTCCTGAACCCGCCTAGCTTGTTCTACCTCCTTCCTTCTTGCTAAAACACACAAGAAATGGTGAATTAGCCTTCCTCTTGCACCACAAACGATCTCTCTGCTCTCTAGGGTTTCTCAGGCGTGAAGTGGCCGCAAATGGAGGCCATAAAGGCCTTTAAATAGGGCACAGACCCCGAGAATTAGGGTTTCAATTTACAGTGCGGACTCGTCGAGTCCACCCTTTCCGACTCGTCGAGTCCCTTCATTAATCCAGTCAGCAATCGCGGTCCTACTCGACGAGTCTACGCCTCAACTCGTCGAGTCCATCTCTTTTACTCATAAATAAATGATCAAACATAATACCTGGAAATCCGGATGTTACATTCCAATTGAATAGGATAACTTGTTAGAGAGAGAAGAATGATTTATTAATGTATTACTTGGTTAATAAATTAATTAGAAATCAAAATAAATGATTTATTATTGTATTATGGATATAATATATTAATTAGAAATCATATTGTTTGATTAATATTTAATCATAATTAATTTGGAATTAATTTTGGGATTAAAGAAATTAATTGAAACTGTAGGGACTAAAGGTGACAATGTTCAAGAAGTTAAACATTGGGCAATTCTAAAACCTCCCTATAGTAGGGGGAACGAAATCTAGATGCTCCTAGGGTTTCCTTGGGCTCTAAGGGTGCCTTGGATGCCTTAGGGAGGAAGTTAAGGGATTAGGGTTATCTTGGATTCACCTGCCTTATCCAATACCTTCCTAACACCTATATAAACCCTCCTTAGGGTTAAATTTTGGTTATGACTCCTATAAGAGCCTATGGGCCGAAATATCTCTTCCATTACTCTCTCTCTATATATAGTATTCCTTGGTTGCTTGAGTTTGTTTGTGAACCATTAGAGGCGCGACACTTGTGGCGCTTGCTACCAAAGGTCTTTCAAGCAAGGATTCAAGATTGTTTACAATAACAATCTTAAATGTATGTATTATAACCCTATTATTTGATTATTATCCATAGATCTAGGGTTCGTACTTTGTTGTTCATTATTGTATGTTCAATTAGAGAAAACATAGATCTTCAATTAGGGTTACATGCACACATATGATTGTATGTTATGCTCAAAACCCATCAAATACTTCATATTTATGTGTAAGATGAAAGTAACTATGCACTCACTTGTTCAAGTGATGACTCGAAATTTGGATAGTAGTTCGCTTCTAGCAACTGCCTTTTCCTTTGACGTAACCTATTATCATTGTCACTAAGTCTTAGTCTAATACTTATTGCGACTAATTATTAGTCTAGATTCATCACTAATTCAAAGTCTATTGATTTGTAGACGATAAGGAACAACCAGGTAAGATCATATTGGAGGTAGGGTCCGTTTGGTATACATAGTATACTATTTGGAAATCCCACTTTAAATGCCTCACTAAATCTAACATTGTCATCATCCCTGTAAGTAGATCAATTAGTTTAACGACTTGGAATCACTGATAAATCTTGTTTATAAGTTCATAATAACGATAATGAATTTAAACATAAGTTACACTTAAAGCGTAATAGGTATAACTCCACTTACATGGTTTTTAGCAAAAATTTAGAACTCCATGGTCAGAACTTCGTCGTTGTGTCTTTTTTCTAAAAAGATTATTGTAGCGCTTTAGCGCTCACCTTACTATACTAAAACTATAGAAAGAGAAGTCGAATCATGAGGGACCAAAATGCTCGGGGATAAGAAGAGAAAGACTCTTGAATCAAGAGAACGGTGCAAGAAATATGAGAGTCTAGAGCCTCATATTTATACTAATTGAATTTTCAAAAACTACCATTTATAGTTACTTAAACGACCTTATAGTTATTTAAACGACCAAACGTCCCTTTATAATACTATTTTAAATAGATTTAACGATATTTTTACTAAACTAATGTCTAAAGTATCCAATACTAGTCTTATAATGACCGCTTCGTCGATACCTTTCTAATGATGTATAAATATGTATATATATGTATACATATATATATGATTTATGCTTTATTTTAATATGTAAATATGCTATTATTAATTATAACTTTTTTATACGAACTCCGTTTTTGACGTTCTTTATATCCACGCGTAGCTATCAACGAGATCTACAACTTTCTTTTAGACTATGTCGGCTAGTTTTGATTTTATTTTTCGTCCATATTTTTATAAATTAAACGATTTTGCTAAAATCATAACTCTCTCGTATACACTCCATTTTTAGCATTCTTGTTCTCAAAATTTCTATTTTAAAGAGTACTATGATTTACTTTTTGGTGGCTTTAGCTATAAGTCATCCATTCTCTTCTTTGCTTTAAATGTCACACATTCCTTATACGCGACTGACTTTTATATCTTATAAAAATCATATCTAATTCAGGATCGGGACGTCCTGTACTTTCTAAATATATTATAATATATATTGTCACACCCCAAAACCGGAACGGCGAAATCGTTCGGGGGTGGAGGACGTCATGTTCAGTATCACAACAATGAATAGTAGTAAACAAGCAACAACATCATCCATTGCATTAATAATATAATTTAATACAAGTGTGTTCTGTCAAGTTTAATAGACACCAAAAATATAAATCAAAATGAAAGATGAGTCTTGAACGAGCTCCATCTTCCCTAAACTTGGCATCGGTACCTTTCTACTGCTGACCTGAGAATACAAGTTATTTTGAAAGAGTTTATCAGCTTTAAAGCTGGTGAGATCATAAGTATTTTAGTGTATGTATTTGTATGAAAGTGTTTGTATGTATGTGATGTGTAAGTTTGTAAAAGTTTGTGAATGTTTGTAAAATGTTTGAATCTCCTAGAAAACCCTATGTTTTTCTACTAAAAGTAGCCTTCTACCAAGGCATCAAGTATCTGTGTGTGTGTCTCTTGTAAGAGTATGTATTTTCCCAAATCTGACTATCATTAACCCAAAAATATAGTTCTTGCATTACAGTTCATTGTGTGAAGATCACAAAGTGAATGCAATGGGGAAATAAAATAGTACCGTAGTATTGTATTAAGTAACCACTGATGTACTAGCTACCTTAAACCAAGTGATATTTAAAGTATCATGTGATTGGCATGTACCATACTACCGACTAGTAACACGACGATGTAAGACGTCGGAAGGAATGACGTTTGGCACCCGTAGACTTGCAAGTCCCACTGTAGCTAGCAGCAAGGTGTAGGATAGTCAATCCAGTATAGATCTATACACAAACTCAACGCTCTCCATTTAAGGAGATTCTGGATGCAAAACGAGCCATGACAGGTGATGTCATGCCCCGTTACGTGGCTCACATAACTGTAATAGTATTCTTGTATATGTATTGTATGTACTAGCTGTATTGTGTATTCTCTCTCTGTCTAGTATGTATGTATGTTCTCTCTGTCTTCCATAATAGTATGTTCCCTAGTATAATGTATAGTATGTACTAGCTGTATCGTAATGTATAGTATGTACTAGCTGTATTGTATGTTCTTTCTCTATCTAGTATGTATGTATGAACTGACTCCTTGTATGTTTCATTGTTCTAGTAATAGTATTAGTAACTTCCTAAACTATGCCTATTATAGTTTACTAGTAATGTTGTTTCCATGTATGAACATGTTTGTATACCTTTGCTACCCAAAGGTATTGAATAGAAAGAAGGGACTTTTATATTTATATACATATACATAATATATAACTAGGGTTCAAACGACCTTCGGACAAAGAACCGATACCCTTAGTCCACAACCAAACGAGGAACGGGAGGTAGGGTGAGCTATCAGTCCTAAGTCCTTTCAATCCTACTTATATAACTATATCTATATATATACACAATTAACAGAATATAAGTTCAAAAGAGTTTAATGAAAGTATTTGACATGTAAAAGAGTTTAGTAAAAGCAGTTTGAAATGTAACAGAGTTTAGTAAAAGCAGTTTGAAATGTAACAGAGTTTGTAAAACAGTTTGAAGTAGTTTGTTTGATAACACAGTTTGAAAAGTAAGAAATCCACTAGTTTGGTAGTTATTAATCACATGCGATTGATATAATAACTATAATAGTTCAACTTGTATCCCCCCATAAAAGCATTTAAAATCATTTAAAATATTGATTAAGGGGTATGAACTCACCTGTAGTGAGTGGTTTGGATGAACGGATGTTATAGGATGCTAAGTGTCAAGTGAAGACTTGAGCACACACAAGGATCCTAGTTAACATATAATAACACATATATGTATCCAATTAGTCATTAAACAACTAATTAACCAAGTTAAGACATCCTAGGACATGTAAAACACTTGATTCAAGTGCTATAAGTATCAAGGATTGCATCAAAGGGTTGTAGCGCTTGGCTTTTGAGTTTAGGGTCCAAGGGTAAACTCTTTATGAGTTTATGGTTTTGGGACCAACTCCCTTGGAGTTTACGGTCGTAAACCCATGAGTTTACGGCCGTAAACTCATGGTAACTCTACCATTTCGTGTTTTGAGGTCTTATAGGTCATAAAGTAGCATCCTATCTTCAAGTCTAAGCCTTAGGAAGTGATTGGGGCACCATTGCACCAACTTATAGAGTTTACAGCCCATAGACCATTTCTCTATGAGTTTACGGCCATAAACTCTAATGGATCTTGATCTTTTTGATGTTTAAGGTACTAAACACTTCAAGGATGTGATCCAGACTAGTATCAAAGGCTTGGTAAGGGACTAGGGCACACAATGGCCCTTTCATTAGGGTTTACGGTTCAAGGACATGCCTTGACCGTTAACATCTTTGATCTTGAGTTTCTTTGTGTTTTCTAGTTGAATAAGAAGTGTAACAAGCCTTATAACACACTAGGGTAAGAGTACTTACAATATATAAGCTTGTATGGATGTTTAAAGTCCAAGAACACTAGTGTGTGTTCTTGGTGTTCTTGGTGGAATGAAGAACACTTGAAGATCTACACAAATGGAATGATTTCATGGATGAAATCATGTAAGATCACTAGATTAAGGAAGATATCAACTAATTAAGGCAAGAAACACTTACAAAGTTGAAGATCAAGAAAAAAAAATCGGATGATACTTGAGAGGATTTCGAGTTCTAGTTCTTGAAAGTGTGAAAAAGTGATAAATATGACTAAGTGTCATATTTATACCCCTTGGGGTTTACAGCCGTAAACACCATGTTTGGGCCGTAAACTCCAAACTCTTGGAGTTTTGCGACTTTATTGAATCATAATAAACCCTAGGGTATCCTCTCTCTAGTTATCTCCTGAAGTACTACGCTTTAAACACTTAAACTGACTCTAGAAAGCTTAACAGTTAGCAGAAACAGTTCTGACTTGTATTGAAGTGAATGGTTGTACAAAATAGAAATTTCGGGTTGTCACATCATCCCCCCGTTAAAAGGAATTTCGTCCCGAAATTAGAGTTTAACCAAATAAGTAGTTACAATTAACTAAGTAAAAAGACGAGGATATTTCAGTTTCATCTTATCCTCTCGCTCCCAAGTGAATTCAGGTCCTCGCTTGGTGTTCCAGCGAACCTTCACTATCGGGATACGGCTTTGTTTCGTTTGCTTGACCTCCCGGTCCATGATCTCTACAGGTTCTTTCAGGAAGTTGAGGCTCTCGTTGATCTCGATCTCGTCGAGTGGGATTACATGAGTCTCGTCGGACAGACACTTTTTCAAGTTCGAGACGTGGAAAGTAGAATGTATGTTACTGAGTACACGAGGTAAGTTAAGTTTGTAAGCTACAGGGCCAATTCTTGCGAGAATCTTGAAAGGCCCTATGTATCTTGGATTTAGCTTTCCACGCTTTCCGAAGCGTATCAAGCCTTTCCAGGGTGAGACCTTCAATAGAACACGGTCGCCCACTTGGAATTCCAACGGTTTCCTTCGTTTATCTGCGTAGCTTTTCTGTCGGTCTCTAGAGGATTTCAATCGTTCACGAATCTGAACGATCTTTTCTGTCGTTTCCCGAATGATTTTTCGGACCCGTGAGAGTGCTGTCAGGAACTCGTTCTTTAGCTTACTGGGTATCACCCACCTCAGCCCAGCACAGAGGGGATCTGCACTTTCGGCCATAGAGGGCCTCGAATGGAGCATCCTTTAAGCTTGTGTGATAACTGTTGTTGTAGGAAAATTTGACAATGGGTAATTGAGTATCCCATGCTTTCCCAAAGTCGATCACACAGGCTCGTAACATATCTTCCAAGGTTTGGATAGTCCTCTCACTTTGTCCGTCGGTCTGTGGATGGTAGGTTGTACTCATGTCCAGCCTAGTTCCTAGGGAACTTTGTAGCGACTGCCAGAACCTCGAAGTGAATCTATTATCTCTGTCCGAGATAATGGATATGGGAAAACCGTGCAGTCGTACAATCTCCCGTATGTAGGTTCTTGTAAGCTTCTCCATCTTGTCTGTTTCTTTGATAGGAAGGAAGTGTTCATAAGAATTCCCTCTTCCCCAACAACGTGACCCAAAAATTTGGCTCTTCGAATCCAAAACTCGCATTAAGAGAGCTTTGTGTAGAGCTTCTCTGATCTTAATCTTTCCTAGACCTGATGTAGATGCTTACTATGCTTTTCCTTACTACGAGAGTAGATAAGTATGTCATCTATGAAGACGATGACGAACTGATCCTAGTAAGGACGGCATACCCTATTCATTAACTCCATGAATACTGCGGGCGCATTAGACAATCTGAATGGTACCACTACAAACTCGTAGTGTCTGTAACGAGTTCGGAAGGCTGTCTTCGGAACATCCTCCCTTGGGCTCGCAACTGGCGATACCCGGATCGCAGATCTATCTTCGAAAAGTAATTTGCCCCTAGCAGTTGGTCGAACAAATCGTCTATACGAGGCAGAGGATAACGATTTTGACGGTCAGTTTGTTGAGCTCCCTGTCGTCGATGCACATACGAAACGATCCGTCTTTCTTCTTGACGAACAAGACTGGAACTCCCCAGGGTGAGAAGCTTGGTCTTATAAAGCCCTTGCTGAGCAGTTCGTTAAGTTGACAGGACAGTCCTTGCATCTCCGTAGGTGCTAGATGATAGGGCGATTTGGCTACTGGGGTAGCCCCTGGAACTAAGTCGATCCTAAATTCGACTTGACGTTGCGGAGATAATCCTGGGAGTTTTCTGTTCTATCTGAATCTATTGTTTCGATCGGTGAGAAGACATTTGATTTGGATTGTAAGTTTATCCGCATGGCAGTACGATCACTCGTAGTCTTGGGCAGTCTCCGTCTTAAGGTTCATATCAGAAGTCATATTTGGTTAATCAATCACAGCTTCGTGTATACGAGTCGTATATAATTAAGACTGAAAAGGCAGTCGAACAAATGATTATTCTTTAAGCTCACATCCAAACAAGGAAAAGAAGTTAAAGCGGAATCATCAATTCTAAGCCTGTAGAACCTTGATTATATACCACCCTTGCGTATACCTTCCCCAGCGATAGATCAACTGTATGGGTCTTCGGGTTGAACTTGACGTACTGTACGAGTGGTACTCCGGGGAGGTTTGCTGAGGTGTCTTCGGGAAGGATACGAAACATAAGGTACTCTCTGCATGAGTACCTCGGAGTTCTGGAATGGCGGTTTCGCTAGAAAGGAGACTATGGGGAAAAGTATTTTCGCAAGAGACTGGCATTGTGAGAATCGAATTGACTCTTGTTACATGCTACTGTCGGACTACTCGGAATAAAAGGCGTTAGACTAGATCATAAAGGTGTTACAAAAACATAAAGGTGCAACTTTTACAGAGTTTCGGTACTTTAGTTTTACCTATAAGACTACTGCTGCGAACAAGGTATACTACAAAAAGCAAGTACACGCAGCACGAGAGTCCCTTGTCTGACAGGGTCTCGCAAAAAGATAAGACTCGAGTTACACTAGTTTTTAACAGTTTATAAGTCTACTAAAACGAAACACCCTAATATTTCAACGTGAGTCCGGGGTAGTCTCTCCTGCAGCAGTGATCCTTAGTATCTTCCCGTTTGCGCCCTTGTTCTCTATTATTGGACAATCCTTCTGGAGATGCCCAATCTCACCACATAAATGACATATCTGGCTTGTACCAGCATCAGTGGTGGAAGTGAAGTGTCGGGTCGGAGTCATGGGGACACGGTTGTTTTCGTTGATCTTCCTTTTTGGACAATTCCTATAATAGTGTCCTGCCTCACCGCAACTATAGCAAACTTGGCTGGCTCCGGTGGTAGAGGTGGTTCTACAGAAACGAGCAATGTGCCCCGTTTTGTTGCAAGTGATGCATTGCATTACCCCGCAAGCTCCATTATGATGATAGTTACACTTGTTACACTTCGGGAGTGTTCCCTCATATCGCTTGACCGGTGTTGAGGTGGCAGGGGTCGCCAATGGTTGTTGTTGCATGGAAAACCTTTGAAATCGCTTGCGTTCCTTTTGGGCTTGACGCTTTCGTTTCTTAAACTCTGAGTTGTGGTTCTGGGTGTTCGCAACAGTTATCATTTGCTGACTTCCCGGGTGGTTACAACAATTTGAACTGTCAACACCTTTTACAGCCTTGCTTTCGTTACTAGCGTTAAGGTGTGCAAGGACAGCTGTCACGGCAGCTGATACCGCTGCTTGGAAGGTGGCAACGTCTATATGAAGGATTGGGGTTGTGTTGTTCGGCGGATTACCTCTTGGTGACGACATGATTCTGTTATTTGACAAGAAAAGGAGTTTGTGAGTGATTATGGTCGGCCCTAGATGTATTCTACTCAATCATGTAATTGTAAAGTTTTTGTTTTGCTAACTGTTCTCGATGGTTTGACCTACATCCCTATGATGCAGTACATGAAGAAAGTTGAAGTAAGTTCGTAGAATGTTTACTAGACATTTGCTATTTTGAACTAGACTATCATTGGTTGGTGGATAACCGGATCCAACCTTTGACAAGAATTGGAAGTAATCCTAGAGCTAATTCACCATAGCCCAAAAATTTGACGAAGTGGGTGTTTAGGTAGGATTCTAACGATAGCAAAATGAAAGTATTTGAACAAGGATTGGCACAGAAATTAGCCGACAGTCAATATCATTGATATTTAAGATGTAATACGTTTGGGAAAAATGACCTTGGAGTAGGTCTTACATCATATCCGAAGTAGAAAAGTCTTGACGACATACTGGCCTAACTAGAAAGTACTTACAGTACAGAGTTAGTTACTTAGAAAAGTGGTACTTAGGGCATAGATAAGAAGACTATTCTTTCAACCAAGGAAAGAAAGGTAGAATATCTCCTACTGGTGACGGTTATCCCTTGGTTGAACCCTCAGTTTAGCCAGCTGACGCTCCATACCAAGTAGGTACCTTTCGTACACCCTTTGGCGTACTCGGAGCTCTATGACTTCAGCTCGAGTTTTAGATAGCTCTTGCTGCAGGGTCTCATGGTCTCCCCTAGATCTCTCATGAGCATCTTCCAGACGAATGGTGCGGATGGTATGCATTCTCGCATTGGCGTCAACTTCCGTGATTCGATGGAGAGCTGTCCTGCCCTGAATCTCGTTTCGGGCCACTCTGCGGACCAGAATTGGCAAGACTCTGTTTGCTGAGCCTCCTTCGCTCAGGTCATAAAAGCTTTGGTCTCCGTTGAATGGTATGGGCTGATTCTGTTCTTGGCTCCATGTTTCCAAGCTTTCCACCCACGGAGGCGTCGGGCCTTCAAAAGCCGGAGGAGGGTTAGGATTTGGGACAGGAGCCATCGGGGGTAGGTTCTCAACTTCAGGTTTGGAGTTAGAAACATCTACAAAGCCTTCAGCCTGGTAATCATCCACAGGGATTGGGTGATCATTTTCTAGCTCTGCTTCAAACCCTCCTCCATTACCTTGGCTAGGGAAGTACAAGTCGCCTTGGGGATGGAATCCAGCCATGTTTTTTACGCGAGAAAAGGGAGATAAGAATCTAGCACATAAGTAGTTTATAGTAACACAAAATACCCCTATAGTATTTTAAGTTTATGTTATGTTCTAAGGTTTTCGTTGTGGTATTGTTGGTAAGTTTTTAGACTTGTTGCAACCTCACAACCACACTTAGGCACATGCTAGTCACTCCTCGGATAATATAGTTGATCAGGCTATATCTTCCCAGATTTGACTATATGTCTCTAAGTCTACTTGTGCTGCCCAACAATCGTGATACTTTTGTTCTGTCCTAGTGACATTGATTTTTAGTATGAATGCAGGTATGTATACTTGGTTAAATATTTTATTTTTTAAAAGTACAAACTCTTTATCAGAGTATTTTTAAATCCTGCTGTGTTTATAGTTCGTATATCTTTTATGGGTTGATACACTCGATTCACTATAAACAATGCTCTGATACCAATCTGTCACACCCCAAAACCGGAACGGCGGAATCGTTCGGGGGTGGAGGACGTCATGTTCAGTATCACAACAATGAATAGTAGTAAACAAGCAACAACATCATCCATTGCATTAATAATATAATTTAATACAAGTGTGTTCTGTCGAGTTTAATAGACACCAAAAACATAAATCAAAATGAAAGATGAGTCTTGAACGAGCTCCATCTTCCCTAAACTTGGCATCGGTACCTGTCTACTGGTGACCTGAGAATACAAGTTATTTTGAAAGAGTTTATCAGCTTTAAAGCTGGTGAGATCATAAGTATTTTAGTGTCTGTTTTTGTATGAAAGTGTTTGTAAGTATGTGATGTGTAAGTTTGTAAAAGTTTGTGAATGTTTGTAAAATGTTTGAATCTCCTAGAAAACCCTATGTTTTTCTACTAAAAGTAGCCTTCTACCAAGGCATCAAGTATCTGTGTGTGTGTCTCTTGTAAGAGTATGTATTTTCCCAAATCTGACTATCATTAACCCAAAAATATAGTTCTTGCATTACAGTTCATTGTGTGAAGATCACAAAGTGAATGCAATGGGAAAATAAAACAGTACTGTAGTATTGTATTAAGTAACTACTGTTGTACTAACTACCTTAAACCAAGTGATATTTAAAGTATCATGTGATCGGCCTGTACCATACTACCGACTAGTAACACGACGATGTAAGACGTCGGAAGGAATGACGTTTGGCACCCGTAGACTTGCAAGTCCCACTGTAGCTAGCAGCAAGGTGTAGGATAGTCAATCCAGTATAGATCTATACACAAACTCAACGCTCTCCATTTAAGGAGATTCTGGATACAAAACGAGCCATGACAGGTGATGCCATGCCCCGTTACGTGGCTCACATAACTGTAATAGTATTCTTGTATATGTATTGTATGTACTAGCTGTATTGTGTGTTCTCTCTCTGTCTAGTATGTATGTATGTTCTCTCTGTCTTCCATAATAGTATGTTCCCTAGTATAATGTATAGTATGTACTAGCTGTATCGTAATGTATAGTATGTACTAGCTGTATTGTATGTTCTTTCTCTGTCTAGTATGTATGTATGAACTGACTCCTTGTATGTTTCATTGTTCTAGTAATAGTATTAGTAACTTCCTAAACTATGCCTATTATAGTTTACTAGTAATGTTGTTTGCATGTATGAACATGTTTGTATACCTTTGCTACATAAAGGTAATGAATAGAAAGAAGGGACTTTTATATCTATATACATATACATAATATATAACTAGGGTTCAAACGACCTTCGGACAAACAACCGATACCCTAAGTCCACAACCAAACGAGGAACAGGAGGTAGGGTGAGCTATCAGTCCAAAGTCCTTTCAATCCTACTTATATAACTATATCTATATAGATACACAATTAACAGAATATAAGTTCAAAAGAGCTTAATGAAAGTATTTGACATGTAAAAGAGTTTAGTAAAAGTAGTTGAAATGTAACAGAGTTTAGTAAAAGCAGTTTGAAATGTAACAAAGTTTGTAAAACAGTTTGAAGTAGTTTGTTTGATAACATAGTTTGAAAAGTAAGAAATCCACTAGTTTGGTACTTATTAATCACATGTGATTGATATAATAACTATAATAGTTCAACTTGTATCCCCCCATAAAAGCATTTAAAATCATTTAAAAGATTGATTAAGGGGTATGAACTCACCTGTAGTGAGTGGTTTGGATGAACGGATGTTATAGGATGCTAAGTGTCAAGTGAAGACTTGAGCACTAAAGGATCCTAGTTAACATATAATAACACATATATGTATCCAATTAGTCATTAAACAACTAACTAACCAAGTTAAGACATCCTAGGACCTGTAAAACACTTGATTCAAGTGCTATAAGTATCAAGGATTGCATCTAAGGGTTGTAAGCTTGGCTTTTGAGTTTAGGGTCCAAGGGTAAACTCTTTATGAGTTTACGGTTTTGGGACCAACTCCCTTGGAGTTTACGGTCGTAAAACCATGAGTTTACGGCCGTAAACTCATGGTAACTCTACCCTTTCGTGTTTTGAGGTCTTATAGGTCATAAAGTAGCATCCTATCTTCAAGTCTAAGCCTTAGGAAGTGATTGGGGCACCATTGCACCAACTTATAGAGTTTACGGCCCATGGACCATTTCTCTATGAGTTTACGGCCGTAAAATCTAATGGATCTTGATCTTTTTGATGTTTAAGGTACTAAACACTTCAAGGATGTGATCCAGACTAGTATCCAAGGCTTGGTAAGGGACTAGGGCACACAATGGCCCTTTCATTAGGGTTTACGGTTCAAGGACATGCCTTGACCGTAAACACCTTTGATCTTGAGTTTCTTTGTGTTTTCTAGTTGAATAAGAAGTGTAACAAGCCTTATAACACACTAGGGTAAGAGTACTTACAATAGATAAACTTGTAAGGGTGTTTAAAGTCCAAGAACACTAGTGTGTGTTCTTGGTGTTCTTGGTGGAATGAAGAACACTTGATGATCTACACAAATGGAATGATTTCATGGATGAAATCATGTAAGATCACTAGATTAAGGAAGATATCAACTAATTAAGGCAAGAAACACTTACAAAGTTGAAGATCAAGAAAAAAATCGGATGATACTTGAGAGGATTTCGAGTTCTAGTTCTTGAAAGTGTTAAAAAGAGATAAATATGACTAAGTGTCATATTTATACCCCTTGGGGTTTACAGCCGTAAACACCATGTTTGGGCCGTAAACTCCAAACTCTTGGAGTTTTGAGACTTTATTGAAGCACAATAAACCCTAGGGTATCCTCTCTCCAGTTATCTCCAGAAATACTACGCTTTAAACACTTAAACTGACTCCAGAAAGCTTAGCAATTAGCAGAAACAGTTCTGACTTCTATTGAAGTGAATGGTTGTACAAAATAGAAATTTTGGGTTGTCACATATATGTTTTGGCACACTTATTTTGACGATTTACCGACGATTCAACTGATTTTTCCTATTTTATTATATTATAATAATCATTAAACACATAATATTCACATAATTCTTCTTTATTACATCAAATAGGTTACAATTTTTTACCCTAAATATTACATCATTTTATTAATGCTTAGCAAGAAACGCGGTCGTTACAATTCTCTCCCCCTTTGGATGATTCCGTCCCGGAATCATGCATCAGCAATCAAAACTAGCACTAATTCGACCATTCTGCGATGCAGCCTCTTTGTCTTACGGTCAATAATTGCTTCGGGCTCTTTGATTAAACTCTTATCTTCATCAATCCTTAACTTTGAAAGTGGAATTATATCGGGAACTTGTCCCGTTAACTTTTGTCAATAGCACACATGGAAGGTGTTATGAATACCGTCCAGTTCTTTTGGTAATTCCAGCTATAAGCTTGGTTCCCAATCCTTTGAAGAACGTTGAATGATCCAATAAATCTTGGACTCAGCTTTCCTCTATTTCCAAATCTTATAAGTCCTTTCCATGGTGAGACTTTGAGCAACACTGAATCTCCAACTTCGAATGTCAGTGGTCGTCGCTTCTTGTTAGCATAACTCTTTTGGCGATCTGGATCTGCTAACATCCTTTCTCTAATCACCTTTAGCTTTTCAGTAGTTTGATGGACTAGTTGGGACCCATAAACTGCTTTTCTCTGGCCTCAAGCCAACAAGATGGTGTACGACACTTATGTCCGTACAAGGCTTTATAAAGTGTCATCTTAATGCTCGAATGGAAACTATTGTTGTAGGAGAACTCTGCCAAGGGTAAATTCACATCCCAGTTACCTTGAAATTCTAGGGTACATGATCTTAACATATCTTCCAGTGTTTGAATTATCCTTTCACTCTGACCATCAGTCTGCGAATGGTAGGTTGTATTTAAATACAAGTTCGTACCCATTTCCTCTTGTATATTCTTCCAAAATCTTGATGTGAAATGACTGTCAAGATCCGATACAATTGATAAGGGAACACTGTAAATTCTTACTATTTCTTTCACGTAGGCATTTGCAAGCTTATCCATAGACCATCTCTCATTGACTGCTATGAAGTGTTCACTCTTTGTGAATCGATCTATGATTGCCCAAATCATGTCGTGACCGTTCTGCGTTTTGGGTAGTTTAGTCACAAAATCTATGGTGATGTCTTTCGACTTACCCATGGGTATATGAAAAGGTTCTAAAGTCCCATATGATTTCTGATGCCGTGCTTTAACTCTTACATATGTTACACACTTCGCCACATACTTTGCAACATCGAGCTTCATCGTCGGCCGCCAATAGTAAGGTTTCTGATCCCTATACATCTTAGTGATGTCGGGATGAATCGAGTACATGGTCTTGAGAGCTTCTTCCATGAGAAGATCTCTTATTCCTCCCATCTTAGGCGCCCAAATCCTATTTTGGAATACCTTCAATCCTTGACTATTTGTACCAAATACCAACGTTTTGCCTAAACATTCTTCCTTTCGGACATTTTTCTCCAAAGCTTCTTCCTGAGCTTTCTTAATGCTTTCCACAATTTTTGAGGCAACTTATTTTCTTAAAGCTCTTGGAATTTTTCTTTCCAGGTTTACTTTTCAACTCAAAGCATCAACTACGAAATTTTCTTTACCAGGGTGGTAAAGTATCTCACATTCGTAATCTTTGAGTAATTCTAGCCAGATTCATTGTCTCATATTCAATTCCTTTTATTCAAAGAGATATTGGAGACTCTTATAATCAGTGAAGAGTTTGCACTTTTTGCCATAGAGATAATCCCACCAAATCTTTAATGCAAATACTACTGCTACCAACACTAGATCATGAGTAAGGTAGTTCTTTTCGTGCTCTCTCAGTTGTCGAGATGCATATGCGATAACCTTATCTCTGTGGGTCAGAACACAACCTAATCTAACTCCAGATTCATCGCTATAGACTGCGAAGTCTTCAACTCCACCAGGTAATGAAAGAATTGGTGATTCACATAACTTCTTCTTTAATTTCTCGAATGCTTCTTCATGTTTCTCACTCCATGTATATGTAACTCCTTTATGGATCAAAGTTGTCAATGGGTCAACTATTAAAGAAAAGTCTTGGATAAACTTTCAGTAATATCCAGCTAATCCAAGAAAGCTTCGAATCTCAGTGGGACTTTTTGATCGTTCCCTTTTTATCAATGCTTCAATCTTAGTTGGGTCAACGATTATTCCTTCCTGGTTAGCCACATGACCCAAGAATTGGACTTCTCGAATCCAAAAATCACATTTGGAGAACTTTACGTATAACTTCTCCTTCTTTAGAACTTCCAATACTTCTCGCAAGTGCTTGCCATGCTCCTGCTGGCTCTGTGAGTAGATCAGAATGTCAAAAGTTATGAACACTATTACAGATTTATCGAGGAATGGTTTACAAAACCCGTTCATCAAATCCATATGTTGCTGGAGCATTGGTTAGTCCAAATGACATAACCAAAAATCATAGTGTCCATATCTCATTTTGTATGCGGTCTACTAGATATCTTTCTCCATCACCTTCAGCTGATGATATCCTGATCTAAGATCGATCTTTGAGAAATAGCTCGAACCTTGCAGCTGATCGAACAGGTCGTCAATCCTTGGCAATGAATACTTGTTTTTCACCTTTGCCTTATTCAGCTCTCTATAGTCTATGTAAATCTTCATGCTCCCATCCTTCTTCTTCACAAATAACACTGGAGCTCCCCAGGGTGAAGAACTAGGTCTAATGAAACCGATGTCCAACAACTCCTGAAGTTGCATCATAAGCTCTTTCATCTTTATCGGTGTTAATCGGTATGGTGCTTTCGCTATTGGTGTTGATCCTGGCAACAAGTATATTTGAAACTCTGTTTGTCTATTAGGGGGAAATCTAATAAGATCTTCAGGAAAAACTTTCGGATAGTCACACACCATGGGTATCCTTTACATCTCTTTCTTCTCATTCTTTGCATCGATCATAAACGCCAAGTATAATCTATATCCTCTTGACAAACACTTTCTGGCTTTCATCAGGGAGATGATTCCATAATTCACTCTTCGTTTGTCCCCGTACACCATAAATGACTCTTTTCTAGGTGGGTTTACTCTCACCATCTTCTTTCTACATAGTATGTCGGCATCGTTCGCACTAATCCAATCCAATTCTAGTACTATGTCGAAACTGTTCAACTCAATGGGTAACAATTCCTCATAGAATTTATTCCTGTTCATGTCGATAACGATGTTTTTAATGCGATCTCTAACAGGTAGGAATTTTCCACTAGCAACTTCTAAAACTAGAGCACTATCTAGTTTATCTACCGATAATGCTAGTCTTCTACCAAATTTGTGCGGTATAAAGGAATAATTAGCTCCAGAATAAAACAATATATTGACAGGAAATCCATTTACAAGACAGGTACATGAAGTGACATCTGCTTCATCCCTTGCTAGTTCCAGTGTCATCTGGAATGCTCTTGCCTTTGGCCTTGGCGGCACATTGGGTTTTGCTGCCTCTTTGTTCTTCGGGAAGTCCCTAGAAATATGCATTTTTTCATTACATTCGTAACACACCCTCTTGTTGGATGTACACTCATAGGCGTAATGACCAGTTTTCCCGCACTTGAAACAAGTCAACTTCTCGCCACATTTCCCAGAGTGGTTCTTTTTTCACTTCTCAGACCATTTTGCACCTCCTCCTCTAAAATTCTTGAAACCAGACTTCAAGAATCTGCTTTTCTTTTTGGACCTTGATGATCCATTAAACTTCCTCTTCTCTCCTACATCATGTCTCTCCAGACACTTTTCCCTTGACTATGTCTCAACATTCTTAGTTGCCCAGATGGCGACTTTCTAGGTGGTTTCTTGTTTGACCGTTGGACAAAGTCTGTTGGCTATCCATTAGCAAACTTATTGACATTGGAGAGTTTAGTTGGAGCTAAGTAAGGAACAAGCTTCAATTTCTACGTAAAACTTGCAGCGTACTCGTTGACGCTCATCCTTCCATTCTTAAGATTCTGCAACTCGTTATTGATCTCTAGTAGATCCTGCTCAGAGTAGTACTGCATGTTCTGTTGTACCAAAACGACTTCCCGAAACATCTTACTAGCTTCTCCTTTGGGCATGGTATCAGCCAGTAACTTGCACCAGCTTAATACCCCAGTCTTCAACTGCCTAACCCCGAGAATGGTCTTCTGCTTGTTGCTGCAGACGGAACTTTCAAACATCATATCCATCTCGGAGATCCAATCCATGACTTCCACCGGTGTTCGACTTCCAGAAAGACTTTTTGGCTTGGATGCCATGAAATCCTTCTATTTTCATCCACGTCCATCATCTCCTTCATTTGGTTGGTTCCTTCTAACCACATAATGCTCAGCTTGACTGACAGCTCGACTATAGTTTCCTTATTCTGACTATTTCAATGTCCAAATTAGGTTGTACAACGGGTATAGTAGGTTCATCCTTATTATTACGCAACATTTGTCTCATATCCTCCCTTTGTTCGGCCATCATATCTCGAATCATTGCTTGGACTCCTGCCATCGTGATTAGCTCGGGTGCAGCTGCTACCTCTGTTGTACGCTCAATCAATCGTGGCTCAGGCTGCTACGATAGACGTACAAATCTCCTTATCATTCTGAAAACTTCCATGCCATTTCTAATATCGTAGTGAAACGTTTAGAAATCTAAACACATAAAATTTCTAGATTCGGTCGGCAATAGACCATATATCCGATCAAAAAATAGCATCATAACGCATATAAGGCCTTTTATAGCTATACATATAGCACATAAAATCAATTTAGGCATCTTCCCTAAATAAGCTAGTGCTCGCGTATATTTAGGCATCTTCTTAAATATAGCAGACACTCATCTCACAATCATCGCTTAGCATTCTAATTTTAAGTCTAGAAATCCTACAAATTCTTAGTTCGCTTAAACTAATGCTCTGATATAAACTGTGACATTCTCAATTTCATGGCCAGAACAGACCGATTTCTTTATGCTTTATTTAAAATCAGAGAATCCTTTTGAAGAAAAATATTACGGAAATTGTTCCCACAATATGATATAGATATTATCAAAGATTTTTCCGAAGAAATGTATTTTAATTATATTAAAATGTTTGGATGGCATCGTCAATACAGTACATAAGCATAAACGCAAAATAGTACCGGCCTTACAAACATCTATTATTCTACTGGCCAATAGTCCATAAATCTCTCATCTGTTCATCAAAACTGTGCTCTTATGCCACTACCTGTAATACAAGAAACTGAGTGTGCCAGGCTTGGGAACCTGGTGAGCACATAGGGTTTTCAACATACAATAATTAAATTCTTTATTTTCATCAAATCATTCAACCCGATTACTTATTCTTGTTATCCTTACTTTCTGTCCCTAAAGCATTCAATTCAAGGGACTTATCCTAAGGATTATCTTCGGGATAGACAATAATGAATAGGGGATTCCTTAGCAATATATGTCAGTAAGGCAACCATGGAGGGATGGAGTACACCTGGTGAACACTAAGTTCAAAAACACTTATAGTTTGCGAGTCTGCCTGCGTTCCACTGGACTGTCTGGAATAGTTTGTGGTCGTCATCTATACTCCGCTAGACGATTGGATCATCTTTAAAGTTAAGGCCTCTCACCATCTATTTCACCTCTCATCTCTCGTCATCTATATCATCTTTCATCTACTCATCTATACCCAACATATTTATAGGCAAAAAAATACATATACAGTTTAAATAGAGTAAAACATGAATAAATCATTCATCTAGCATATATATCAAGAACACGGATAAAATGCACATATCGCTTGTAATTTATCTTAAATAATTCATATCTATGTGTAAGATGAAAGTAACTACGCACTCACTTGTGAAACTGAAGAATCGAAATTTGGACAGCGCATTGCTTCTAGCAACTGTCTTTTCCTTTGACGTAACCTAGTATCATTATCACTATGTCTTAGTCTAATATTTATTGCGACTAATTATTAGTCTAGATTCATCATTGATTCAAAGTCTATTGATTTATAGATGATAATGGACAACTAGGTAAGATCATATCGGAGGTAGGGTCCGTTTGGTATACAGAGTATACTATTTAGAAATCTCACTTTAAACACCTCACTAAATCTAGCCTTGTCATCATCCCCATAACCAGATCAATCTGTATAACAACTTGGAATCACTGATAAATCTTGTTTATAGGTTCATAATAATGATAATGAATTTAAACATAAGTTCGTGGTCAGAACTTCGTCGCTGAATTTGAATGTTTGATTCAAATTTTATTTCCACAACCGCGATAGAAGACAAGGCAATATTTGAATGTGAGATGTCGATTTCTAGAGTGTATGTGTGTGTCGATTTATCAAGACCATGTTAAATCTAGGTTTTTTTTTGTTAGCTTTGAACTTCTTCTTTTTAAGAAAATTAAGATGGACATAATGTTAATTCTAGAATACGTGGCTTTTATGGGTTTTTATGTTAGCTCTGATCTTCAGCCATTGTGTAATTATGTGATTTTTTCCCTTGATTTCTAGCTTTTGTGTGTTAGCTCCGAGATGACATAAGATTAATTGTGGAAAATTTGGAGTTTATGTGGTATCTGATATTTCATTTACTCGATCTATAGGTTTTGTGTTAAATCTTTCATGAAAAAGAATAACTGTGAAACATAATTTGATGCTTGTATGTGTATTTGTGTTGAATCTAGTTCAAATATTGATTTGGTTCGTCGTATCTTCATCTTCTTTATCCTATTATATATAGTTGTATGAATCAGGAAGAGAAAGGGTGTGTATTTGTTTTGAATTTGGTTCGAATCTTCATCAGTTGTTGGTGGTAGCAGTGTTAACTAGTGGTAATTGCATTTTCCTTTTCTGAAAATAAGAACAAAGGAGACAAGTTTTGTAGAGAGAGAGAGGGAGAGAGAGAGAGAGAGAGAGAGAGAGAGAGAGAAAGAAAGGGAAAGAGAGAGAGAGAGAGAGAGAGAGAGAGAGAGAGAGAGTGAGAAGTGGTGGTGGTATTTTCTTTTTCCTGAAATTAAGAACGGGGCATATGAGTTTTGAAATTTTTGTTTGATCCGAGCCGGTGGTGGTGGTGGTGTGCAGCGAAAGTGATTGTAATCGGTGACAGTGGTGGTTTTTGGTAGAGAGGGAGAGAGATGGATTGAGAAGTGGTGGGTGGGTTAGTAATAGGTAGGGAGTGGGTGATTATTTTATATTTTAATTTAGAAAATATTTAAATTAAATAAAAGAAATAGAAAATGAAATACAAAGGGTAAACTCGTCATTTTAAAAAGTTCAGAACAAATTAGACCAAAGTTATAACAAATGAAACCATTTGAATCAGTGGTACAACTCCAAAACATTTTGGACCAAAGTCTGAATTTTTGACAAACCACCTGGACAAAATTTGCAATTTTGACGATTATCATCTAAAGATACAAGATGAAGAAGTTCAATTTTGTATAAATCTAAGCACCCAAAGAGGAATGTTGTAACTCATTGTCTACTAATGTTTGCCTACATTTAAGTCTTTCATAAATAGACGTTATGTACATAGATCCTAAAACCTTTAGTTTACCCAACATTTTTCAAATATATATATATATATATATATATATATATATATATATATATATATAGATATATATATATATTATGTACTTGTAAACATTTAAAACAAATATATATGATCATCCAGAATGTTACAATAAATTATTGAATTGAGCTAACTTGCCATACAATAATTAACATTCTCTATATTTTATTTAGGGTTAATAATATAAAAGACATTACATGTTGCATTTTTTCACGGATTAAACGTATATTTTATTTTAGTTTTTACAAAAGAAAATACATTTATTTTTCTTTTTCTGAAAAAACCTTCAACCCTTAGATCTTTTCCGAAAAAATCTTCAACATTTTTTTTTTGAAATAATCAATCATATTTGACAATTGTTATAGTAAAAAATGCAAAAAAAATAAATAAATAAACATTGATAAAATAGAAAAAATAGAAAAGGCAAGGTCTTTTTTAAAAAAATTGTATCTAAAAAAATGTAAATTAAAGTTTAATAAGAAAAAACAATATATATATATATATATATATATATATATATATATATATATATATATATATATATATATATATATATATCATATTTTTTGATATTAACCTTTTTTCTTTAATTTTCTAATTTGGTGTTTAAATTGTACTTTGTTTTTTTATTTTTAACTTCAATATTTAATACATATAACCATATTATTAAAAATAAAAATATATTCTGATTAATTATATACATTAGTTGTAAGACATATGTATTATATAGGTTCATTTTAAAAAAATATAAGAAATTTTAAAGGTCTACGAAGATTTAACTTATTAGAAAAATAAGAAAAGTATTAAATTGTTAAGATTAAAGAATTTTTTTTGTCTTTTTTTTAAACTAACAATTTATATAAATAAACAAAGAAACTAATGAAGCTTTAATTTAGAAAATTTGAAATTAAAAAGAAAGTCAATTAATGAAAGTGATGTGCAGTTATTATTATATTTATTGTAATTATTATATTTAAATATTATGTGAAATTTAATGAATGGAGAAAACCATAAAATGACATATGGAAAAAAAAACTAATTTAAAATAATCAACAAAATGACATGTAACAAAATAAATGAAAATGTGATATGTGGAAAAAAAAGATATTTATTTATTAGAATAAATTATTGTTACTATTATTAAATTCGTGACACATAAAAGATAAATCTGTCGTATCTTTCACAATGATTAAAATATGGTTTTGATACGTGTTTCAACACATTTCACAAGTTAGCGTGTAATATATATGAAAATTATCAGAAAAAACTCAATATTTTTGAAAAAGTTACACTTTAGTCCCAAGATTTTTATTATTTTATTTTGGCTCAAATTTACAAAAAAGTCATTTTTTTCTTTTAATAGGAAATTACATATTATCGTGTTTGTACAAATAATCGGGAATTTTATATTCAAAAAAAAATCTTGAGACTAAAATGTAATTTTTCTGAAAACATTAGGACTTTTCTGACAATTTTTCTATTGTATATTGAAACATTTAATTTAATGTGGATAATCAAACAATTCAAAAGGTAACCGTATTTTATACATATTTGGTGAATTATACGAAATGGTCCATAAGTCACTAAAAAGGACCCTCCCTATTCTAAATTTGAATAAGTTATAATGTTTTTCTTTTATGATCACACATTTTTATTGGACCTTTTCTAAGGGTAGTCACTAATTTGATGCTAACATGGTTGAAATGTCGTATGTTGAGTTTCGTCGATTTTGGGATATCAAAGTGGCTTTTTTTCTTTCGAAACAGTGGAAATTTACTATATACTAACAAGATTCTAGAAAAGTAACATATTATAGAGAACAAACATTAAAATTACGGTTGTTCAATTGGTTCCTATTTTCTGTCTTTCTTTGTGGTTAATATTAGTAGTCGCTAGTTGCCCAAGGTTCTAGATTTGATTGATGTACTTGGTTGTGGGATTCCTACATGTACCATCCGTTTTCGTTTGTAAAAGTTATTTAATATAAACCTTTGTTTACAAAATAAAAGTAAAAATATGTTGTTTTTAGCTAAAATGATCAACGTGAAAATCGTAGTAGTCGTCAAAATGAACATAGAAATATAAAGAACGCTGAAAATGAAGTCCATGTGAAGAAGTTATGATTTTTATAAGTTTTGTCAAAATTATACAAATAACTACAGCACAAATCTCTATGTGTCGTGGTGTGGTGCATTAAATGCAATTGACTCCACCCATCGAACATTGCGTGCACGAAAGACTAATATGACCGGGCAACATGACGCCCTAATGGTCGCGGTGCGGTCACAGTTTTCCAACACTATAAAAGGAGGGTAAACCCTCCTAATTTCTTTGCACCATTTCTACAAAGTCTCTCTCCCTCTCATGAGGGACGAAAATCTCGAGAGGGAGAGAGACTTTGTAGAAATGGTGCAAAGAAATGAGGAGGGTTCCGTCCCTCATGATTCGACTTCTCGTTTTTTAATCTAGTTAACAAAGCATTGGATGTTTCAGAAAGATAACTAAGGAAAGAAAGTAAGCGTCGAAGTTCTACTCACGGCTATTCGGATTTCATTGAATCGAGTAAGTTATACTTACTCATATCTGTTGATATTCTTATTCATTGTTTTGAGCCCTATAAGTATTAAATCAATCATTAACCCCAGCATAGACATGTTAGTCTGGTTGTTGGATTTCAGAAAAGATATATGTTGAAATGGTCATGTCTCTCGACTGTTTTGACTGGCTATTCCTTACTTGGTAGCGATGATAAAATGTATATGGGACTAGTGAAGCATCTAGATACTAATTATTATGCTCACATAATCAGTAATCAGTGTGGTGTTATAGGTTGTTACACGTTGGTTGAGTTGTCTGTAAACTAACCTAGTTAGTTGTTTCAAAACTATTCAAGTGATTTATCTCACTATTCTATAGGACACTGGGTGTCATGTATGATTTTTGTATTTGTGACTCTTGCTTTGATGTTTATATGCGTATTGGGTTAGCCCCGTTGGGATAGCGCACATGACTGAAACATAACTGTTGGGCAAACTAGTTATTATACGGTATGTGGTATTTTGAGAAACTCACTAAGCTTTGACACCCCAATTCAAAAGTTAAACATTTTTTAACAATGAAATATGTGAACTGTACAATTTTAATAGCTTTTAACATAGTAGGGACTATGCTTCATAATATCAACATATCGGTGACTATGTTATGATAATATCCACAACATTGGAAATAATGTTTTTATCAAATCTGAAAATTAGTTAATTACATTGAAACTACAACCAGTAATCACCTTGATTTGATCTTCTTAATCCATGTTAATAAAACCACTAATCAACATGATTTATGTTGGATTAGGTGTCTAAGCTCATAACTATAATTGGTATGTACTTGACCCGAGAGTAGCATTGTCCATTTGGGTTGCATATCACCAGGACAATTTGATAGGATGGACTTTAAAGAAAAGTTATTTATGATTTGTTAATATATTATAAGTTCTAATATATTAATATGAAATCATATTATTTAATTAGTATTGATCAAAAATTAATTTGGAATTAATTTTCTGATCAAAAGAAACTAATTAAATATATGGGGATTGATTTGGTAAATCATTCATTCTTATGGTGTGGGCCAATGATCCATGATTCTTTAGGTTGGGCTAAACAAATGTTACAACCCATGGATGATTCATGGGGGTTTAAACCAATGGAGCCTAAGGAATATGGAAGGTCATGCACATTAGGGTTTACATGGTGTAACCCTAATCTTGCCACACTATATAAGAAGCCCCTTATCATCCAAAACGACACACTAGTAATCCTTGGAGTTCCATGAGCCGACTTTGGTGCAAGAAATACTCTCTCAAAAGTCTCTTTTGTTCTAGGTGTGTTGTGATTCCATTTGAGGTGCAACACTTGGAGCACTAAGTTCTTAAAGGCCAAACTGAAGAAGTTCTACAAGCTACAACAAAGAGGTAACTCTACAACTCCCTTTTATGTTGATTATATCATTTTGTATGCTAGTTGTAGGCTTAAAGCTGTGGAAACAATATTGCATGTATAATTAGAGAAAACATAGATCCAAAGCTTTTAGGGTTGTATGTGCACCATAAGATGTTGTAGTATACCAAAACCCAACAGTGGTATCAGAGCCTAGGATTGTTTTCCACTATACTTGATGTTTTATTGGTTTTCAAAGCAAAAAAATCGAATTTTCTGCATTTTGGACAGTGAAATCGCCGAGTCCACTGGGGGACTCGCGAAGTCCACTCAGAAAAGGTCCAACTCGATGAGTACAGTTCATGTACTCGCCGAGTTGGTGCTCCAGTGGGCAGTTTTTCGAGTTTTTTTGGCCTGTTTTGGATTAGAAACATTACCACAAAATGTTTTAGTTCATAAAATCTGATTTTGTTGATATGGTAATGATTATTCTCATCCAAATAAAAGATAATTGTCAAAGTTTCATGATTTGTATTAGTTTATATGTTTAGGCTAATTTCTTGAAACTTGTTTGATATGAATTATCTTATCTTATGAGTTTAATTAGATCATAGGCAAATTGTTTGATTTTGTTGGTTAAAATTTTTTATCTAATTGTTTTTTATGAAATCCATAACTTGTCCTCAAGTTATGAAAAGTGAAAAGTCTCATTTTTAAATGTCATCATAAAATGGTTTTAAGTCTTCCATAAACGTTTTTATGAACTCCGTAACTTGTTCTCAAGTTATGGAATGTCAAGAGTCTTTTCATAAAACCTATATTAAACTCATAAGTTATGGATACCAAAAGTTTTTGAATAGTTCAAAACTTGCCGTCAAGCATTGGAATTTGTAAATGCAAAGTCTCACTTTGAAACATTTAGTTCCAAACCCTAGAATTTTAAAAGGTTAAAATTCAACCCTTATACTATTATAATATTATAGGTTTAATATTTATATATACGTATAAGACTAAAGTTAGTATTACCGTTAGTAGGCCTCATTCACGAAGCCGGTCTATAAGGGGGTATAAGGTTACTGCCTATAAAATGGCAGTTTAATGAGTGTCCACTCCCACCCACCGCTTCCTTGACTGGTGTAGGGTCGTTAGCCGAACGGGTTTGACAGGACATTTAAATTCTCATTAAAAGTATAGTGAAATACTAAGTAACTAGACACTTATAAATTCTCAATCTTAGTTACTTAGGAAAATGTGAATTTGTTGCTAACCCATGATATTGCACTTTTCACCTTGTTAAGTCGTTAGTGGAGCGTGTGTGGTTAACCAGCACACTAATCTAGGACTGACAGTGCGTGGCAAAGGGTAGTTTGATGTTGATCATAGATCAATGCAGCGTGTGTGGTTAACCAGCACATTGATTAAGTGGTTGTAACATTGGGTGTACCAAGCTAATTTTCATGGTTATTCACACCTTGTTTGTGATCCTCGGCATCCCAGTCACAAACTTGAAGGGCACAATCGAGATTTAAACATGCCATTGAAAAGTTCAATGAATCTCAAAGGATCTAGGAACTTCAATACATTTAAAACTTAATTATCAATTTCGTTTTTCATGGTGGAAATTGGTAAATCATCATTTACCTACCTTCAAATATTTTGCAATTTGGATTACGGCATCCCTCTTCCAAATTTGTAAAATATTGTGTTGGGTTCTAGCCTTAATATTCCATTTGGGTGTTATATTAAAGACTTAAATCAACTAACTTGAATTTCTCCCTTGTAGATGTCTAGTTTAAACAACTATGGTCTTCCCAAATCTTTTGGAATAAGCTTTCCTCTTGAAGATTATGTTCCACGTGGAAGTGGAAATCATACTTCATTTCCTCCACCTCCTCCAATTATTCTCCCTGAGCCACAAGTTCAAAGACTTGAAAAGTTCAAGGTCACTCAAGCCCTATTGGATAGCAAACACAAGGATGGAAGGTCTGTGTGTGCACATGTCTTGGATATGAAGTCACACATTGACAGGATGGGAATATTGGGTGTCGTTTTTCCGAGGAAGTTGGATATTGATTGGGTTCTTCAGTCACTTCCTGAGTCATATAGTGAGTTCGTTAAAGACTACTATACGGCTGATCACGACATGACCATTATTGATCTTACATATTTGTTTATAGCTACTGAATCAGCAATGATTTAGCGCAATGGTCAAGCAAATTTGACTGGAAGATCTACCTCTCAAAGCTGACATGGATATCCCAGAAATGATTCCTTCTCCTAAAGGAAAGGAACTGGCCATGGTCAAAAATTTTGATCATAAGGGAAAGGCCAAATCTGAGATTGTTCCATATGTCATTCCCAATGAGCCTGTATGTTTCTATTGACAAGGAAAGGGACATTGGAATCGAAGCTGCCCTGACTACCTAAGAACTTTAGTCAGATTGTATGGTTCTGCTTCAGGTAAGTCCACTATCTAACTCTGTTAAGTTCCTAATTGTTGATTCTTAATACATGATGTGACAAGGTTGAATTTTGATGTTTTGAAGGGTCATGCAAAGGTAAGGAAGCTTAAAGGAAGAGTATGTTGAATCTGGTCGCGAAGATGGATTTTAATCGAATGGTTCGATGATTGGATTTTTGAGCTGCTGCTTAAAGAGTTATGATAGATCGCTTAGAAATTTGTAATAACATAGTTTTCACTTGTATTTGCATTGTAAGGAAAAGTTTTCCACAATTTTATAAATAAAGAAAATTTTTTAAATTTATTTTATTTTAAGTTTCCTTACAATGACATTTGTGAAAATTAATGTTTATGTATGTTTCTAGCAATATTAGGAAAATGGATTTGATTCTTTCGTTTGTGGTAGTGTCGAGAATTTGCCAAATAAGGAAAGATTCTCATCACCCAAGTTTCAGTTGGATAGAAACTTGGAATCATGCAACTGGTATTGTATGATGAATGAGAATTTTCATATTTGGTAAATTAAGGCTAATTCCTTGTTCACATGAATATGTGAGTCAAGTAAAGGACTAGGGGATCGGGTACACTGGGTGTGTGTTGGTCAAGTCCACCACAAAGAACGATAAGACTATTCGTCATAATTTACTAAGGTTTAGTAAATATGGTTATACTTACAAGATTAAGTATAATTGTGAATCAATGGAAAAGTTTAAATGTATGGCAGGACGAATGAGAAGAGTCAAATTAGGCAGAAAGATAAAAGTTTCTCCAATCTGAAAAGATGGGAGAGTACTTTAGTATCGTGTTTTATGATCATCTTAATGATTATGGAAAACCATATCACAATTGATCCTCTAAGGATATCTTAGTGCATTTGTATGGCTAAGAAGAGGAATCGTGAATTGTTGAAATGGTTAAGTCAAGAAGATGAGTCATACTTCGTTCCAAAAATCAAGTCTTAAAGTCATGGTCCAAGATTGTTCCTTGAGTGACATAATCTTAAGAAGGTTTATAACACTTGTCAAATGTAGTGTAAAAAGTTTTTTACTCTTGTACATTTGAAATTGGTAAGTTATGATGTTTTGGATAAAACAAAGACCAACTAAGGCCAATTGTGTGAAGTGTTAGTCTTGATTAGAATCCGCACTAACTCTTGAATATTTGTTTATCAAGGAATGGTTCTTGACGAGAGAGTCTTATATGTCAAGAGGTCAGTGGGAGTCTTAAAGATCTTGAATCTTTCAAGAACTAATCAAGAGTAAACCTATTGTAAACACTAGCACACGACTTGAGGTTTGTAACCTATCGTGTTAAAATATTCTTGTTTCTGTGCCCATTCCAGTTAAGTTGACTATGCATGTGAGTTCTATGAGTTCTTAGTTGTTTGCATAACAACCTAGGAAGCAATGGTAGGCCTTTGTGCTGCCAGGTGGCAAGAAATTAAGATTGAACAAGTTCAGTCCATATGAGTTTGGATTTGTCACTAATCTTATCTTGTGATGATGGTTGTGAAAAATTCACATGGATAGGAACATATATACCATAAAATCTAAGTGTCATAAGGTTTCTCTCCAATTCATGAAAATGATTGTGAGGAAACGCTTTCACTAAGTAGATTTTAAGAAGATAGCAATTGTGCTATTTGCATTCTCAAATTCGATTATGATTACGACATCCCTCTTCATAGTTCGAATTGTGAGAAATGGAAAAGGTGTAAACATTTGAGACTTATTGCTGTAAGTTCTAAAATTGTTTAGACACACTTGTGAGTTATCTAAGGAAAGGTGTATGATTTTGAGAAGCCTAGATAAAGTCTTATCGAAGCATCTCGTATCATAAATCTGAACTTTGGTAATGAAAGTCAATAAGTATTGATTTCTAGAAGTCCAACTGATTTCTGAATACATGTCAAAGCTAGTGGGAGAATAAGTGTTATCCTAGTAAGATAATAATAATTATTATGCTAGTGGGAGCACAATAATTATAAGTGTTGCGAGTTACCAATGTTAATTATAGAAAACAAAAGGTTTCAATTCGCAAAGTTGTGAGTTTGAAAAGTTGTTTTGCTATAATTAAGGGAGAGGATATTATACTTCATTTGAAAATCTAAAATCTTAGATTGAGTTTTGAATCAAATTTAGTCAAATATATATGAATGTTATGTTGGAATGGTTCGACATAAGGAAATTATATATATGGAAATGTTAATTGCGTTCTCAAAATTCATTTATGATTACGGCATCCCTCTTCATAATTCGTATTATGAGAACATGGCAAATAGAAATATTATAGCAAAAGACTGATCAAGTATCGTGTCTTTATGTTAGACATTATGAATCGCATCTCATATGCTTCGGATATAGGATCGATTGCATATGCTATAATATTCACATGTTCTAATTTTCCAAATGCCTAGGGCATTAAAGAGGGAAAAATAACTAGAACCGGATATGACTAAAGTGGTTAAACACTGTTAAGGACAATCTAAGGTTCGCCAAGGATTGGTCACTTAAGGACAGTTGGAAGTATAGTAATTGACAGACCATATTGACATTATTATGAATAGACAGTAGTCTATTAATAATGAGTTGTCGTATGGCAAATATGGAATGTTTCCATATTGGGAGTTGAAGAATAGAAGAGGAAGTTAGAAACTTTTATGCAAGAAGAATGTTCAAAGGAATGTACTTTGAATTTGAGACTTCATTTCCATGGAATTGTCTTGTAACAATCTCCAAAGGAATATTTTGTAATATCGTTGGTCAAGTCTCTATGACTTTTGGTACCTAGACATTACAGAAGAATCATTGCATGATAGTTTAGAATCTAACACTTCCTAGCAGTGACAAGAATTTGAAATTCTTACACTTTCAATAAAGATTTGGAATTGTGAAATGAGCATCATTGAAATGTTTTCAATTGATCTATTTCACAAAGTCAGGACCATAGACAAACATAGTGTGCATGCTTGGAGCATGGCATAGCTATTGTTTTAATTCAAGTATTAAGTTGATTATTCGAAACATTATACAATGAATAATGAGTAATCAATATGGCACTCAAAAGTTTTGGGGCTATATAGGATTAGTATTATTCTTGTGTTTCACTTTGTATGTTTTGACTTCCCGAATAACTAGGTTATTCAAACCATCCACAGTCGATCATACTTTGGAAGTAGGTATTGAGGCAAGACTGTCATGAATGGGCCTGTAGAGGTGTTTTAGTCATAGCACAAGTTTGCTACAGTATTCATGAGTACCACTGGAATAAGATTCGAGTATTAGATTCAACCCACGCTCATCTGAATCACTTCATGGATTTTATCACAAGTGATTGTGAGACGATAATATCTTATATTCTTGAAGCCAAGACGTGTGAGTTGTAGTTGCGAGTCGGTTGCACATTGACGTATGTAAACGCACCAGTAACTTGGTGTTATAAAACATATTTTTGTGTGTAATTTGATAAGTAAGTACAAGCAATCATTTGGGTCGAAGATTATCCGTTCCTTTTACCCCATGTGGATAAAAGCAATATTTGTGGGCCCCTCGATGATTTAGTGATGACACCCCGAAGTGCTTGGCCAAGCATGGACTGATTTGATTTGTTCAATTAGTCGGTCGTCATAAATCGGAAATCAGGAAACAACAGATGGACAGAGAGAATGATTATAATCCATGTCTCAGTCCATATGATATCTAGAATGGAGGAATATATGATCTCTTATCCAAAGGACGCGTCATTGACTAGGTCATAGTTCGATAACGGCTTTTAAGAGCTACGATTGCTAGTCGGGTTGTGGAGTCGTAGTTGCAATAATAGTTATTAGACTTATCCAAGTGGGAGACTGTTGGATTAGGTGTCTAAGCCCATAACTATAATTGGTATGTACTTGACCCGAGAGTAGCATGGTCCATGTGGGTTGCATATCACCAGGACAATTTGATAGGATGGACTTTTGAGAATAAGTTATTTATGATTTGTTAATATATTATAAGTTCTAATATACTAATATGAAATCATATTATTTAATTAGTATTGATCAAGAATTAATTTGGAATTAATTTTGTGATCAAAAAAGACTAATTAAATATATGGGGATTGATTTGGTAAATCATTCATTCTTATGGTGTTGCCAATGATCCATGATTCTTTAGGTTGGGCTAAACCAATGTTACAACCCATGGATGATCCATGGGGGTTTAAACCCATGGAGCCTAAGGAATATGGAAGGTCGTGCACATTAGGGTTTACATGGTGTAACCCTAATCTTGCCACACTATATAAGAAGCCCCTTAGCATCCAAAATAACACACTAGTGATCCTTGGAGTTCCATGAGCCGATTTTGGTGCAAGAAATACTCTCTCAAAAGTCTCATTTGTTCTAGGTGTTTTGTGATTCCATTTGAGGTCCAAAACTTGGGGCACTAAGTTCTTAAAGGCCAAACTGAAGAAGTTCTACAAGCTACAACAAAGAGGTAACTCTACAACTCCCTTTTATGTTGATTATATCATTTTGTAAGCTAGTTGTAGGCTTAAAGCTTTGGAAACAATATTGCATGTATAAGTAAAGAAAACATAGATCCAAAGCTTATAGAGTTGTATGTGCACCATAGGATGTTGTAGTATACCAAAACCCAAAAACTTAGACCTAACTTCTTTTATATAAGTTACTAATTGTTATTACATTTATCAAGCCAAACAATTAGGTAAAAAGATTAATCTAAATCTTATATCAACACTTTACAATAAACATGATTTAGACCTATTATCATCTTTGCCAGCAACCAACCATCGACAACTAACCACCACTCTACTAGTACCTCTTCCAGCAACTACCAGTGACCTACCTCGCCTCCACCGTTATCTCCAATGATGACAAGTCAAGAGATAGATAGAGGGAGAGAGAGAGATAGAGAGAGAGAGAGAGATAGAGAGAGAGATAGTGATAAAGAGATATATTCCTACTTGTAATGACCTGAATTTTCTAATATCCAATCTAAGGAAATTATCTGAGTTTATCTACAACTTGTCGGATTCTTCTAAAATTAAAACACTTTAAATCCCTGGTTAAATCACAGGTTTAAAATAAAATATATTACAAAAATACAGCAACAAGGAGAAATACGTAAATAAATAAACTTATTTCTTCTATTTTAACTCCTTATGCTCCTATCTTCTCTCATACCACGGCCGCTACGAGAACCTACAATACATGAAAAATCTACTACACGATACCATAGGTTTGGTGAGTTATATTTTATTATGTTTTCATGTTCATCTGCTCTTTCTTTCGTATCTTTTCTTTCTCTTACTCTATAATCTATCTCTCTCTCTCTCTCTCTCTCTCTCTCTCTTTCTCTCTTTCTCTCTCTCTCTCTCTAATATCATACATTGTTATTCTTTCTTCTTTCATCTATCTCCTCTACTCATCTATAATCTTTACTTTTTCTCTTCCTCATCTCATCTATCTCTTTAATTCTCTGTCATTTACTTTGATGATTTTTTATACAAAATATAAGAGAGTTTTTCATAAAAACCCCAACGGAAGTTTTGAAAATAACAACATTATATTTGACATATTTCAAAAACAAAACCACCAAGGATCATTTTAAAGATGTTAGAGTTATATTAAAACCAACCATAGGTTGTTTTAGAACGACAACCTTAGGAGCCTTTGAACGCACTTGGTTTTAGGGTGTTGAAGATAGAAAGATCAAAGATGATGTTGTTCTCTACAAGTATCCACCATTAAAATTAAGGCATTTAGAATGCTAGTTCCCATATTGTATAAAGTACTTATTAATCCTTTAAGTGCTTATATCAAATAAGCACTAAAGGAGATGCACTTTTAAGCATCATTACTTCACTAGAATTCAAAAGACAAGAATAAGATAGGGAAATAAATAACTTTTTTCCATGAAGAATTTCTA
The DNA here is from genome assembly GCF_052849685.1 of Lactuca virosa. Classification (NCBI taxonomy): domain Eukaryota; kingdom Viridiplantae; phylum Streptophyta; class Magnoliopsida; order Asterales; family Asteraceae; genus Lactuca; species Lactuca virosa. The sequence continues at coordinate 187,668,621 of NC_136428.1, read as the reverse complement.
AGGGAAAGAGTAGAAAAAACTAGACAAAAACAAGCTCCATCCATTCTCTTATATAGTCCATGAAAAGCAAAAGCAACCCCATATAATAATGTAATGTATTCACCTTGCTTTAAGGGCGTGGGGAACAAAGGAGGGAGATTGAAAACCAACCTCACATTCTTGTTTAATTTTCGGTATTTTTGTATATAAGAAGACAAAATTATTTGTGTAGCTTCTTTGACCATAAAGGAAACCAACTAGTTAATGTAAGGTTAGCCAAAATGTCCAAAACTTTGTACATGACTTATTAAATCATACCTTATGATATAATAACTAGTTTTATTCTCTTTAATTATTATTTTCACAAAAACAATAATTATTACCTAATTAAATACAAGAGTTGATTTTATTTATTAATAATTATACTAATAACAAACTTCCAAAATTCTCCAATTTGACAAAGGTGTGAACCTATGAGATCATATGTTATTAGCAATATCATTCAATAATGATTATTGAGAATATAGATCCAACAATCTTCGACTTGTACAAGATTCATTATAGATTGACATAGACAGTAGTTGGTGTCTAGGAACGAGAAACTTCCCTAAAAACATACGAAGGGTGCCATCTCATCAACAACCAATTCAATTAGATTAAAGCTATAATTGTTACTAAAGGTGTGTTATCAGTTATTCCTTAGTTTCAGACATCATGTTGAAACATGAGATATGGATCGCAATCAATCTCATATGGTGTTCAACTTTTAGTAAGGCCTTAAATGTCTACCTCTCAACGAATAAGAGGAACAAATCTCATCTTGACTACATACACTTATCATGTATTTCATGTTATACCCAACGATGGCCCTTATAACTGCTTTTTACGGAACATAGTTAAACCATGTCAAAGTAAAACAATTACCACAATCATGTCCCAAATATGTATCTTAGGTTGAATAATTCAAAGATACTTCCTTTAATCAAACATCACTCATAACTATGATGCACAAAGTAATTTTTGATGCGGGTCAAGTGCAATACTTGTTCTATAATCAAGTACCTATGAAGTTGGTAGCAGTTCTTGCTATTTCCATCTACATAAAAATCAATTAATCCATTCATATTAGTCGTACCTCATAAATGCTCCCCCAACTATGAAAGACTATGGACATTTTGAATAACCAAAGTTTTTCAAGGATTATACATGCTAGTATAGAACACAACAATTTTTAATGAAAGATTTTATCCAATATATCAATTCATTACAATATATGTTGCTTGTATTGTCCCAATATCCAAATAATAAATTTCAATGAAATACAACCACTTAGGTCAACAAGATCCTATAGCACCAGCGTGACTTTCATGCTTTAGCTAATTAAGGAACTTTATTAAGTAGATTCGACAAACACGATTTCTATAAAATTTGTGAATACAAACATTTACAGTTTTATATATATAACTCATATATAGAGAAAACTATTGAGAATGTACTAGATGCTTAAATATGACTTAGATACCAATATGTGACAACCGTTAAATTCAAGTCAAAGTCAACAAGTCAAGCCGATCAAACTTAATTAGTACTTGTATGCTAAAAGTTATTCTATGTATAAAAATGTGCATTTGTATGTCAAGAATTCAAGTGTCTCGAAGAATCTATGTGTTTAGTCATGTAAAAACCCTAAAAAAGGAGTTAAACGCATCAAAACACGACTAAGGACCCTTTCGGGGACTTAAAACAATCATAAACGGAGCATAACGGGGTTCACGAACCTTGCATTACGAGATTATACGATAATAATGGCTAAGGTTAAATCTCTCCCAAATCTCTCCAAGTATGTGAAATCTCTCCCAAATCTCTCCAAGTATGTGAAATCTCTCCCAAATCTCTCTAAAAATCTCTCTCAACATTTTTAGTCATCCCGACCCTTAACTTGGCCAAAAACCACTTGAAACAGAGAGTTATATCGAAAAACGGCTAATTAGGGCCGAAACCCTTCTTAGGAACCGAAACCCCTCTTAGGAGCCGAACCCTCCTATTAGAGCTGAAGATGTCAGAACTGAAGTTGTCAGAAGCGAAACAACCTCCTCGGACCGAACCTTAGTGGACCGAACCTCAGCAGGACCGAACCTCAATGTAACCGAAATAGGCCGAGGGCTCGGTCCATTTCGCTTCCCTCACCATTTCGGACCGAGACCCCCACCTTCTGTCCTCCCCTCGCACCTTCGGTCCCTTCTCCCTTCTCTCGGTTCCTCCTCCCCTTCTCTCGGTTCTCACACTCCTAAGAGCCGAACCTCGCAGGTTCGGTCTCTAATGCCGGTTTTCGACTACTTTCGCCTCCTAAGCCCGTGTTTGACGTTTTTGACGGGATTTTTTCACCAAATTCATATTTTTACCATTTTAACCCCCAAAACTCATATTTTATTTATTTTTCAAGGATTATTAATTAAAAATCATTATTTTATATTAAGAGGAGTATTCTACCCCACAAGTGGGTCAAGTGTGCCCACTTGCCTCCATGTGTCATCCTCTCATTAGTCAACCTTATCCACATCACACAAACCAAGGTAAACGTCACTTCAAACTTACAAGTTGCTCCAGCAACCTTCAATATATATAGAAATCCCTAGAGGATTTCTTGGCTTACTTGATCATTTCAAACACTTACACTTCTCAAACCACCTCAAGAAAGCTTCTTTTCTCTCTACTTCCCACCACTTTGTGCTAGTGTTCTTGAGCTACTACTTCACTTTTTGGTAATTATTTCATCTAAACTCAGGTGTCATTCCATGTTTTCCTAACATCCTTGAATCATCTACACACATTTAACACCAAAAGTCGTTCTTAGGATCATCCAAGCTTTCACGTGTTCGTCAAGTGTTCTTGACTTGATACTCTTCGTCTTCGACCTTCCATTTTTCAAAAATCACTCAAGGTGAGTTCATACCCCTACATTTTCCCATTTTCTTTAGTTTTCAGCGGGGGGGGGGGGGGGGAATACAAGTTAAAACACCAAAACATATTTGAAACTTAACTTGACAGCTTACAACAGAAAAGTTATGACCTGTTCACGAACTGTTTTACCCAAATTAAACTTAAGATTTTTCAAAACTGTTTAATATGCATGTAACTCAGGTTTATACCTTTAAAATGAATACTTCCACATCTCCATACGGTTTTTCTACAATTTATGGTGATTTTTACAAAACTGCCTATCACTGCAGCATCAAAGTCGGACCAGGTTGTAAAGATGAACATTTTCACCCTGGGTTGAGACCACCAAAACCTATAAGAAAATTTATGGATATAGTAGACTCTTTTTCCAAATACTCAGAGTTTAAGGATTCAATGTTCGAGTTACGTTGATTTTTCTATAAATATTCTAAAACAGTGACAGTTAAGGGTAAAACTGTCAAATACATGTTTAAGAGTTATTCACACCTTGTAACATGCTGAGCAAGGTGTGTACGATTTACACTTAGTATTTTAAATGTCATTTTATGGAAATAAAAAGACATGCATAACAAGGTTTCATTCAAACACACAACACTTTTGATGAACTATAATAGGTATAGTTTGATCACTTCGTTTAATAAAGCAAACAATAACTCAATCGACTTACAAAACAAGTATTTCATTACACACTACGTGAACTTGTTAATAAATAAATTTGTGAGACATTCTCCTTCGGGGTACTCTTAAGTCCACAGTAAAGTCAGGTAGTTATAATCAGAATCTCCTGGAGGGAGAGCGTGATAGTTGTGTATAGATCTATATTGGGTCTGACAAACCCGCACCTAAGTTGCTTGCAACAGCTAGACCGCTAGGTCTGGGGTGACAAGTGTCATAACATTCTGACGCCTGAAGAACGTCGAGTACGAGGTCTTCGAGTTTAGTACGGTTATAACATCTCACATGAGAAATTAGCAAAATACACAGTTCACGGGAATTTAAGGAGTTTTATTTAAATATAAAACCAGACACACATACATAAGTATGACGATTTACTTACATATACTAACTTTTGGTTCAGTTAAGACTATAACAACCCTTTAGAAAATATTGGATTTTCTGGACATAAACTTGTAACAAACAAAAAGGAACATCATTCATTTTTCATTTCATAAATTGCTTATGAACTCACCAGCTTTATGCTGATACCCTTTCAAAACAACTTGTATTCTCAGGTAATCAGTAAAACAGGTAACCACAAGATTTCTAAAGTCAAGACGCTAAGGCGTAGATTCTTTTGCTATATTTTGACATCATATGTAATTTATTTGGAAACGTATACGTTTGAAACGATGTAACCTTTTAAATTATATTTATGATGGTTGTGTTTACTTTCTTCACTATGGTTATGATACTGAGCATGACGTCCTCCGCCCCCGAACGTTTCCGCCGTTATGGTTTGGGGGTGTGACAGATTGGTATCAGAGCTTTGTTTATAGTGAACTAAGTATATCGAACCACGTAAGATATACAAACTATAAATACAACGGGACAAAATTCTCTGACGTAGCTTTTCAAAAATACTTTAAAATAAAAATTAATATTTTTATAAAAGTATTTGCACAATCGCACATACTAATTCAGTATCATAATGGCAATAACATAAAAGTATCAAGACAAGTTGAACACCATGATTCAGCTTCGGGGTATGTAGTCAGATCTTGGATGAATATAGCCTAATCAACTATATTTAGCCAATGTAGGACCAATGTATGCCGAAGAAGGATCATGATGAGCAACAAGTCTTCAACTTACCAAAAAAAAAAACTTCGAGAATCAAACATAAAAATACTATAGGAGTATTTTAACTCAAAAACCGTAATAAGCACATTATAAATTGCGATAACTAACTTCTTATTCCCAAAAGTTCTCGCGGTATACTTCTTATCCCTATTCTCGTACAGGCGCAATGGCAGGATTGCACTTACCAGGTGATCCCTACTTTCCCAACCAAGAGAATGTCGGTTGGATCGTGGAAGACCCAGAGGAAGAACCCGAAGAAGAGCCCATGGAGGATGAGGAACCCATGGAAGAGGAAGAATCCGTAGACGGTGAAGAGGAAGAAGATTCAGATGGAACCGACTCCGAACCCGAAGTTTACAATCCACACCCTGCCCCTATTCCTCCACAACACTTCCAAGGCCCGACACCCCAATGGGCCGAAACTATACATCGATGGAGCCGAGAGCAAGGTCAACGACCTCCCTATGGCATGCAACAAGTTTCTACGATCTCAGCAGAGGAGGGTCAGCCAATCGAGCCCTCCCTGTCATAGTTCACCGTGTCACATGGCACGAAGAGCAAACAAGAGTTAACACCCGATATCTCATGGAAGTTGGTGCCACCAGCCAAGTCAACTCCGTTCGCATTCGTCGGTTGGACGACGACCACGATCGGACTCGAGACCGCACCGAGCTTCTTCGACGGGAAATGGCTATAACCCGAGCTGAAGTGCAAGAACTCCGAGAACACCGAGCCACTTTAGAAGGACGTCTGGCAGAAGCAGAACGCCAAGCGGCGGAATCCAGAACTGAAATGAGGAACTTCGTGTCTACACTTCGTGATCCTCAAAGCTTCAACCGCCGCAAGTAGTGTTGCACTACTCGCTCCAGTTTAATCTACTTTTGCGGATAAATATTATTATTATTTTCTAGTATTTTATGTCCGATCTCGCGATTTCAGTGTTTATGTCACAACTAGCAAATTTGGGTAGGAAGTTCTATCCTTATGTAAGCATTATCAATAATTGTAACCATGACTTGAAAACATGATGTTTATTCAATAACAAAAAAATTCCATCAAACACTCTATACAACACTTCAAATGGTCAAAAAAAGATTAGAAACCCTAACAATCCCGGTTTAAGTCCATTATGGACCATGATTTCCTTATTGGGCCTGATGGACCAATAAGCTTCCAATTTGACTATTTTAGGCTTAGGACCCTTAAATGGGCCCTAATTGGACCCACTCTCATGAAACTTAACATTTTGGGCCATAATGGATCCAAAATGAATTGGTTTACCTTAATGGGCCTTATTATGCCATAACAAACCTAATAAACTTCAATGGGCCGTGAAACCCATTCTATCCTTTTAATTGGGTCGTGAACTATTTAATGAGCCCAATGGGCCGAATAATAATATTGGGCTTATCAAAATTAAATCAAATCAAAAGTTGAGCCCAACATCACTCTCTTCATGTCTCTAGGCCCATTCTCGGCCATATAGATAAAAAAAAAAAAAGAGAAAGATATGAATTAAGGAAAATTAGACACCTAATTATTACATCTTGGATATCCATGCAAGTTCTCATGTCTCCAAGAAGCTATCACTTCAAGCTTTCTCTCCTCTCTCTTCTTCTTCTTCTAGGCCGAAGATCACAAACACACACACTTCACTTGAAAATTCTCTCAATCACTCTCAAGCACTTTTCTCCTCTTTTCCTCCAAGATCTCGAAAATTTGGCTAGAATTCTAAGGATCTTCATCAAATCATTCCAATTATTGGTAAGTTCTTGTCAAACATAAGTATCTTCATCCACCTTAGCATGAAAAATTCTTTCTTACATAGTTTTATTCCATGATCACACCATAGAAGCTTCATAAACTCGAGATCTACAACAAAGGTGTGCTAAGACCCAAAAATCTCTTCCAATTCTTCTTCAAACCGAGAACAACTAAGCAAGGTGAGTTCATACCCCTTGTTTTTGGTTTTTACATGATTTATGGGGGAGAATACAAGTAAAATGTGTAGATCCATGTGTTTTTGTATGATATGTATGATTTCTTGAATTTATTTGATGAATATGTGTTAGAAACTTGATCTATTCGAGATTCTTAACCTTGTTAAGGAAATATGTGACCTAAGATATCTTATACATATTATTGTCAAGGAAAAAGTATTATACAAGTTCAAACTAAGTAAAACAAAACACAAATTCTATTTATGAACCATTTTTGACAAATAAGCAAAAGATGGAGGAAATGATATCATTTACGGTTTTTATAAGGGTCAAAAGGGTCAAATCACTTAAAATATGAGTTATTATGAAAATCACGGTTTTTAAAGGATTAAAAGTGTAAATTTTAGACTAATGGGTTAAACTTTGGGCTTTTCGGCTTTTAGGCCCAATTTGCGAAAAATATGAAACTTAAGGGACTGAAATTGCAAGTTTATCAAAATATGAGTTAAAAACACAAATAAACAAATTTTAGGGGCTGAAAATGTCTTTCTTACTAAATAGGACTAAAAATGCAAAGTTTTTGGAATTTGGGCTAAAATTGTAAAAATTGCGAAAATTTGGACTACAAGTGTAAATCTTTTTAACTAAAGGGCTGAAACTGTCCAAAACTTTATTTTGGGCTGAAATCATGATTTAAATGAGTGTTTTGGCCGAAAATGTCAAGAAACATAATCTAAGGACCTAAAATGTCATTTTTCATAAAAGGGGTAAAAATTTGTCATTTTTACTAGAAAAGGGGCTGAATTGGTCAAACAATTATTTCTGGGTCAATTATGTCAATATTAAAATAATTGGGTCAAAAATACATAATTTTAATAACTTATGGATTTAAATAGAAAAAAATATATTTTTTTTATAAATGTAAATATCATTATAAAAAATTCGGCGAATGTGGTGACTTTTCGATTAAACAATTCTTGTGAAACAAACCTTACGACATTAATACTATACAAAACAAGTAAACATTATATCGGCTGGGCTTTAATACTTCTAATCATGCTTATTGGGCCTTCGTGACTCATTAACATGACTATTGGGCCCAACATAAATAATACATGTTTATTGGGCTTCCGGTGGCCCAATTACATGCCTAATGGACCCTCAATGGCTTTAGATGGTATTGGGTCTTAGTGGCCCATTGACATTGCTAGTATGGTCCAAATCAATTATATGCTTAACGGGCTAACGTGTCCGTCGCATACTCGACAGTCTGTAATAGCATACATAATTAGTGGGCCATAGTTGTCCTTTTTTCGTGTTTGTTAGGTTTTATTCATATTCATGTAAACATCAGACGAGTTGTAATCAATGTTATTCAAATTCATGGGGTAATAATAGGGATTTAGTGAGAATTATCGGTTGGCACCAATAAGTGTCAGTTGTAGCCTGTAGTTATAACCAGAGTCTCCTGGAGGGAGGGCGAGAGTTTGTGTATAGATCTATATGGGGGTGACTCCCTACACCTGAGCTGTTCGCTACAGTTAGACTCAGCCAGTCTAGGGTGACAAATCTTAATTCAATATCGGTATTCGCAAGAATGCGAAGGCAGGCGAAATAGTCATTATTATGCATGGTTATAACGACTCACATAGAGATCAATTACCATATCATCATTCATGGGAAATCATATTCATACACTGTGACGATGCAAAGTGATTTATACAATAATACAGAACTGCTAAACTATTTAAATTGGAAAACATCGGGTTTTCCGGGGAACGACATTATTCACTTCTACATACAACAACTACAATACAATGAACAATTATGAAAGTCATTCACTCTTACATGTTTTGAAATCACATACATATATACTTATGGGATCATCACATCTATTTCGTAAATAGCTTTTGTTACAGAAAATATCGGATTTTCTGGGTTTTACAAACAATACAAACCATTTTATGTCAAACATGCTTATGAACTCACCAACATTATATATGTTGACCGTTTTCAAAATAACTTGTATTCTCAGGTAACAGATAAGCTGAAGAAAATTTCCAAGTGTGTTAGGATGTTATGTTTTGTGACTCTCAAACAATTTATGCTATGGATATGTAATATTTAAACAATGTACTTGATGTAAACAATGCTGGTTGTCACATGTAACGCATGGGGATGTTTATGTTGTGATTCATTTATATTCATTGTGATGATATTTCAATTGATAGTCACATTAGCCCTCGGACGTTTCCGCCGTCCGGTTCGAGGGTGTGACAGGTTGGTATCAGAACTCTGTTTATAGTGAACTGGCATATCTAACCACACATTGATATGCAACTATAAACCCAATGAGGGACTAAACAACTCTGAACAAAACAAATAAAATATACTAATAAACACTCTTACTTGTGCGACTTAGAAAAGTGAACATAATAACAAATCAAAGAAGATGATTGGGTAAAACCTGACGTCCTGGTTAAGCCAAGACTGTTTACGGTTGTATTAGGGATAAATGTAGCCTGATCAACTACATTTCTTCAGAATACAACTATCACATGCCCTGGGGCGATCGCGATGGTCAGTAAACCTAAGGCATACCCTCTTGTGAAACAGGAGGAGAACATCAATCCAATTTTATAACAACTAAAAATATCTTAGGATTAATAATGGTTAAATTATATACCCTCCTTACGTGTTCATCATCACAGTCACCATGGAAGAGGAGCATCAAGGCATTCAGTTTCACCAGGTCTTGGTGGACCACAGAATGATTGAAGACGACCCCGAGGAAGGACAAGGGGCAGCACACGGCATTGGGCCCGACGAGTACACAGACACGGACTACGAGTTTGATGGGACCGATGATGACATCGAGGAGGAAAGAGACACAGACGAAGCCTCCGTCACACCACCTACCGACGAGACACATCAGGACCACCCTGCCCCACCAGGGAATCCCATGGGAGAGGATCCCTCTCCGGAGGCTGAGGCTGCCGCACTAAGGCAACATCTATTTGCCATGGAAGCACGAGCGGTGCAGGCTGAACTGGAAAGGGATGAAGTCATTGGAGAGATGACTGAGATGGCCCAGTTGTTGGCGCAACATTTCAGAATATAATTTCGCTACCACCGTTGGGCGCCTCCTAGTGTGTTTAGGACCAGCTTTACCCTACTAGTTCTATGTTCTCTTATGCTTACCATGTAATGTACTACCGACTCCATGTTTAAGTGATTACACTACTCATAGAGTCGTTATGCTGCCGAACTTTGTACCTTTATGTATGCTCCTAAGAGCAAAATTTTCATGTATCAAAGTACGGATATTATTAGTGGAAAATATTATGTGTTTATTTGTGATGTTGTGATCTACTATGTGTTTTATATTCTTATTGCTTAGTGTAAATATATGGAAACACTTAGATGCGCAATCAATTCACGAAATTCCCAACTTAATTCAATACGTACTCAACATCTTTCTGTTCCATAACAGCAAGATGCCGCAAAGACCAAACCGCGGAAACAATCAACCACCGACACCACCGGAAATCAACTCAACTGCGTTTCAAGCAGCTGTATCTGCTGCAGTCACAGCTGCAATGGCGCAAATCCACAATGGGAACAATGGTGGAGGAAACGGGCAGGGGGCTGGAAGTTCAAACAACGGGATGAACCAAGGACCTATCAAGGCATGCTCTTACAAAGATTTCACCAACGCCAAGCCACGAACCTTTAATGGCACAGGGGGAATGATAACCCTGAAGAGCTGGATTGAAAAGTTGGAATCGGTGTTCGAGATATGCGGATGCCCTGAAGAAGTCAAGGTGAAGTTTGCAGCATGTACATTTGCTGATCAAGCTCTCACCTGGTGGAATGGACATGTGGAGGCAATGACTCTTCCGGTGGCTAATGCCATGCCTTGGACGAAATTGAAGGAAATGCTAATGGCTGAGTACTGCCCGCGTGGCGAAGTTCAGAAAATGGAGCAAGATTTATGGGAACTCACAGTCCGAAACTCCGACATCGATGACTACATATCGAGGATTAGCGAACTGTCCTTATTGTGCCCTGGCATGATTACTTCCGAAGGGAAGAAAATCGAACGATTCATCTGGGGATTAACTCCCCCAATTCAAGGAAACGTGATTTCTGCGAATCCAGAAACCTTTGACAGTGCCAAGAGGTTGGCCAAGAAACTGTACGACCACAACAACAAGAAAGGCGAGAAGGTAGGGGAAACTAAAAACAAGAAGGAGAGTGACAACAAGAAAGGAAAGAACAACAAGAGAAAGGGGGGACAAGGCTCAGAGTCGTCAAAGAAACAACAAACAGTGACAGTTCATGCTGCAACCACCCAAGTTGCCTCCACACCACATGATCCAGCCTCATCCACTCCAAGTGCCCCTAAGCAGTATTCTGGGAATCTCCCAAAGTGCAACAAGTGCAATCTCCATCACAATGGTGAATGCAGGGAGATGCATTGTACTAGTTGCAACCGAAAGGGTCACACGACAAAATACTGTAGGACCTATCCTCCCCAGAACCAGCAACAAGGAAACAACAACAACCGCAACAACAACAACAACACCAACAACAACAACGGCAACAACGCTGGGGCTAGCCACACCTGTTATGGATGTGGAAGGACTGGGCATTTCTGTCGAAACTGCCCCAATATCAACAACCAATGGAATGGAGGAGCAGGGAGAGTGCTGACCATGGGTCAAGGAGAAGCGGTTCAGGATCCCGCTATTGTCACTGGTACGTTTCTCCTTAACCACACATATGCATGCATTCTGTTTGATACCGGAGCAGAGCGAAGTTTTGTGAGTAATAAATTCAAACATATGCTAAAACAACAACCCCAGAAGCTTAATGAAACCTTTACGGTGGAAATGGCTAACGGGAAAACAGAATCAACCGGGGAAATCTACGTAGGATGTACCCTAACCTTAAATCACCATGCCTTTCAAATAAACTTGATGCTGTAACTATTAGGAGTTTCGATGTGATTATCGGCATGGATTGGTTGACCCCCATCATGCCGAAATTATGTGTCGCGAGAAGGCCGTTCGCCTTCACCTCCCTAACCACGAAACCCTAGTTATATATGGAAGAAAACCCAGTACGAACCTTCGTCTCATCTCGTGCATTAAGGCACAGAAGTGTCTACAAAAGAAGGACTTGGCGTTTCTGGCTCACATGGTGGATAAGTCCAAGGAAGAGGTCAATATTCGAGACATCCCAGTGGCTTGCGATTTCCCGGATGTCTTTCCTGAAGATATTTCGGGGATACCCCCAGAAAGATAAGTCGAGTTCCGAATTGACCTTGTGCCGGGAGCTACACCCATTGCCAAATCGCCCTATAGGTTGGCTCCTGCGGAGATGCAAGAACTGTCAAGCCAACTCAGCGAACTCTTGAGCAAAGGATTCATCTGACCTAGCTTCTCACCCTGGGGAGCCCCTGTCCTTTTTGTTAAGAAAAAGGAGGGATCCTTTAGGATGTGTATCGATTATAGAGAACTGAATAAGCTCACTATCAAAAATCCCTACCCACTTCCACGAATCGACGATCTATTCGACCAGCTCCAAGGAGGAAATTACTTCTCTAAGATAGATATGTGATCCGGCTACCACCAACTCAAGGTCCAGGAAGAGGATATCCCCAAGACCGCTTTCCGAACCCGCTATGGACATTATGAATTCGTCGTAATGCCCTTCGGTCTAACGAATTCCCCTGCCGCATTCATGGACCTGATGAATCGAGTCTGCCGACCATTCCTCGACAACTTTGTCATCGTCTTCATCGACGATATCCTGTTCTATTCACGAAGCGAAGAAGAGCATAGCCGACATCTCCGGCAAATCTTGGAAACCCTACAGACCGAAAAGTTATACGCAAAACTCTCTAAGTGTGAGTTTTGGCTCCGTAGCGTAAACTTTTTGGGTCATGTTGTCAGTCAAAAAGGGATACATGTGGACCCCTCTAAGATCAAAGCCATTGAAGGTTGGGCAGTCCCAACGACACCCATAGAAATTCGTCAATTTCTGGGTCTCACACGCTATTACAGAAGATTCATTCAGAACTTCTCCAGAACAGCCAAGCCACTTACCCTGCTTACACATAAGGGCGTACCATTTGAATGGACGGAAAAGCAGGAGGTTGCCTTCCGAACTCTGAAACGAGCTCTATGTAGTGCACGAGTACTATCCTTACCAGAGGGAACTGAGGACTTCGTAGTTTACTGCGATGCTTCGAATCAGGGTTTAGTCTGTATACTCATGCAGCGTGGGAAGGTGATAGCTTATGCATACCGACAACTAAAGACACATGAGGTGAATTATACCACCCATGATCTCAAATTAGGAGTCGTGGTCTTTGCTTTGAAGATTTGGAGGCACTACCTTTATGGTACGAAGTGCACTATTTTCACTGACCACAAGAGTCTCCAACACATTTTAAATCAAAAGGAGTTAAACATGAGGCAGCGAAGATGGGTTAAGCTGCTAAACGATTATGAGTGCGAAATCAAGTACCACCCAGGCAAGGCTAACGTGGTAGCTGATGCCTTGAGTCGGAAAGAATAGTCAAATCGTCGTGTGAAAACTCTTTCAATAACCATTCAATCACATCTGTCCTCGCAAATTAAAGCAGCCCAGTTCGATGCCATGAAGACCGAAAACAGAACAAGCGAGGCGTTACTTGGAATGGAAAAGAACTTCGAAGTCAAAGAGGACGGAACATATTATTTCATGAACTCAAAATTTGGGTCCCTAAACTTGGGGGATTGAGAGAGGTAGTCATGAATGAGGCTCATAAGACACGATACTCCATCCATCCAGGATCAGATAAGATGTACCTGGATATTAAGCAATGTTATTGGTGGCCTAACATGAAGGCAGAGATTGCCACTTACGTTAGTAAGTGCCTCACTTGTGCTAAAGTGAAGGTAGAGTACCAAAAGCCCTCGAGACTATTACAACAGCCGGTAATACCCGAATGGAAATGGGAAAGGATTACCATGGACTTTGTGACCAAATTACCCAAGACAACTGATGGAATGGATGCCATATGGGTAATAGTTGATAGGTTGACAAAATCCGCCCATTTCCTGCCAATAAAGGAGACATACAAGATGGACCGGCTGACAAGAATCTACATCAAGGAAATTGTGAGACTCGATGGAGTGCCAATATCTATCATCTCAGATCGGGATAGTAGGTTCACTTCACGCTTTTGGCAATCGCTTCAAAAGGCTATGGGAACACAACTCGACATGAGCACTGCTTACCACCCACAGACGGATGGTCAAAGTGAGCGAACCATTCAAACGCTTGAGGATACGCTTCGAGCATGTGTGATAGACTTTGGAAGGTCTTGGGATACCCACTTACCTTTAATTGAGTTTTCGTACAACAACAGTTATCACAAAAGCATCAAAGTTGCTCCTTTCAAAGCATTATATGGTCGTAAATGTAGATCACCGTTGTGTTGGGCTGAGGTAGGCGACACTCAGCTAGCAAGAGGACAGACACCAAACAATGCATTAACAGGACCAGAAATCATACGCGAAACGACAGAGAAGATAGTTCAAATCAGAGCTTGACTTCAAGCATCACGAGACCGACAGAAGAGCTACGCTGATAAACGGCGAAAGCCATTGGAGTTTCAAGTCGGGGATCGGGTGTTGCTAAAGGTCTGTCCCTGGAAAGGGCTGATCCGTTTTGGGAAACGGGGAAAACTAAACCCGCGGTACATTGGACCATTCGAGATTCTTGCCCAAATTGGTCCAGTCGCTTATAGACTGCAGCTACCTACCGAGCTCAGCAGTGTACACCCCGTGTTCCATGTTTCCAATTTGAAGAAGTGCTTATCCGACGAAACTCTCATCATCCCATTGGGAGAAATCGAAATCAACGAGAATCTCCTGTTCATCGAGGAACCAGTTGAAATCATGGACAGGGAAATGAAGCGTACTAAGCAAAGTCGCATTCCGATTGTGAAAGTTTGGAGGAACGCCAAACGTGGACCGGAATTCACATGGGAACGCGAAGACCAGATGAAGCAAAAGTACCCTCACCTATTCTCGCATTCTCAAATTTAGCTCCAAAAAGAATTTCGGGACGAAATACCCTCTAACGGGGGGATGATGTCACAACTAGCAAATTTGGCTAGGAAGTTCTATCCTTATGTAAGCATTATCAATAATTGTAACCATGACTTGAAAACATGATGTTTATTCAATAACAACAAAATTCCATCAAACACTCTATACAACACTTCAAATGGTCAACAAAAGATTGGAAACCCTAACAATCTCGATTTAAGTCCATTATGGACCAGGATTTCCTTATTGGGCCTAATGGACCAATATGCTTCCAATTTGACTATTTTGGGCTTACGACCCTTAAATGGGCCCTAATTGGTCCCACTCTCATGAAACTTAACATTTTGGGCCATAATGGATCCAAAATGAATTGGTTTACCTTAATGGGCCTTATTGGGCCATAACAAACCTAATAAACTTCAATGGGCTGTGAAACCCATTATATCCTTTTAATTGGGCCGTGAACTATTTAATGAGCCCAATGGGCCGAATAATAATATTGGGCTTATCAAAATTAAATCAAATCAAAAGTTGAGCCCAACATCACTCTCTTCATGTCTCTAGGCCCATTCTCGGCCATATAGATAAAAAAAAGAAGAAAAGAGAAAGATATGAATTAAGGAGAATTAGAGACCTAATTATTACATCTTGGATATCCATGCAAGTTCTCATGTCTCCAAGAAGCTATCACTTCAAGCTTTCTCTCCTCTCTCTTCTTCTTCTTCTAGGCCGAAGATCACAAACACACACACTTCACTTGAAAATTCTCTCAATCACTCTCAAGCACTTTTCTCCTCTTTTCCTCCAAGATCTCGAAAATTTGGCTAGAATTCTAAGGATCTTCATCAAATCATTCCAATTATTGGTAAGTTCTTGTCAAACATAAGTATCTTCATCCACCTTAGCATGAAAAATTCTTTCTTACATAGTTTTATTCCATGATCACACCATAGAAGCTTCATAAACTCGAGATCTACAACAAAGGTGTGCTAAGACCCAAAAATCTCTTCCAATTCTTCTTCAAACCGAGAACAACTAAGCAAGGTGAGTTCATACCCCTTGTTTTTGGTTTTTACATGATTTATGGGGGAGAATACAAGTAAAATGTGTAGATCCATGTGTTTTTGTATGATATGTATGATTTCTTGAATTTATTTGATGAATATGTGTTAGAAACTTGATATATTCGAGATTCTTAACCTTGTTAAGGAAATATGTGACCTAAGATATCGTATACATATTATTATCAAGGCCAAAGTATTATACAAGTTCAAACTAAGTAAAACAAAACACAAATTCTATTTATGAACCATTTTTGACAAATAAGCAAAAGATGGAGGAAATGATGTCATTTACGGTTTTTATAAGGGTCAAAAGGGTCAAATCACTTAAAATATGAGTTATTATGAAAATTACGGTTCTTAAAGGACTAAAAGTGTAAATTTTAGCCTAATGGGCTAAAGTTTGGGCTTTTCGGCTTTTAGGCCCAATTTGCTAAAAATATGAAACTTAAGGGACTGAAATTGCAAGTTTATCAAAGTATGTGTTAAAAACACAAATAAACAAATTTCAGGGGCTGAAAATGTCTTTCTTACCAAATAGGACTAAAAATGCAAAGTTTTTGGAATTTGGGCTAAAATTGTAAAAATTGCGAAAATTTGGACTACAGATGTAAATCTTTTTAATTAAAGGGCTGAAACTGTCCAAAACTTTATTTTGGGCTGAAATCATGATTTAAATGAGCGTTTGAGCCGAAAATGTCAAGAAACATAATCTAAGGACCTAAAATGTCATTTTTCATAAAAGGGGTAAAAATTTGTCATTTTTACAAGAAAAGGGGCTGAATTGGTCAAACAATTATTTCTGGGTCAATTATGTCAATATTAAAATAATTGGGTCAAAAATACATAATTTTAATAACTTATGGATTTAAATAGAAATATATATATATATATATATATTTTTATAAATCTAAATGTCATTATAAAACAATTCGGCGAATGTGGTGACTTTTCGATTAAACAATTCGTGTGAAACAAACCTTACGACATTAATACTATACAAAACAAGTAAACATTATATCGGTTGGGCTTTAATACTTCTAATCATGTTTATCGGGCCTTCGTGACTCATTAACATGACTATTGGGCCCAACATAAATAATACATGTTTATTGGGATTCCGGTGGCCCAATTACATGCCTAATGGACCCTCAATGGCTTTAGATGGTATTGGGCCTTAGTGGCCCATTGACATTGCTAGTATGGTCCAAATCAATTATATGCTTAACGGGCTAACGTGTCCGTCGCATACTCGACAGTCTGTAATAACATACATGATTAGTGGGCCATAGTTGTCCTTTTTTCGTGTTTGTTAGGTTTTATTCATATTCATGTAAACATCAAACGGGTTGTAATCAATGTTATTCAAATTCATGGGGTAATAATAGGGATTTAGTGAGAATTATCGGTTGGCACCAATAAGTGTCGGTCATAGCCTATAGTTATAACCAGAGTCTCCTGGAGGGAGGGCGAGAGTTTGTGTATAGATCTATATGGGGGTGACTCCCCCACACCTGAGTTGTTCGCTACAGTTAGACTCAGCCAGTCTAGGGTGACAAAATCTTAATTCAATACCGGTATTCGCAAGAATGCCAAGGCATGCGAAATAGTCATTATTATGCATGGTTATAATGACTCACATAGAGATCCATTACCATATCATCATTCATGGGAAATCATATTCATACACTGTGACGATGCAAAGTGATTTATACAATAATACAGAACTGCTAAACTATTTAAATTGGAAAACATCGGGTTTTCCGGGGAACGACATTATTCACTTATACATACAACAACTACAATACAATGAACAATTATGAAAGTCATTCACTCTTACATGTTTTGAAATCACATACATATATACTTATGGGATCATCACATCTATTTCGTAAATAGCTTTTGTTACAGAAAATATCGGATTTTCTTGGTTTTACAAACAATACAAACCATTTTATGTCAAACATGCTTATGAACTCACCAACATTATATATGTTGACAGTTTTCAAAATAACTTGTATTCTTAGGTAACAGATAAGCTGAAGAAAATTTCCAAGTGTGTTAGGATGTTATGTTTTGTGACTCTCAAACAATTTATGCTATGGATATGTAATATTTAAACAATGTACTTGATGTAAACAATGTTGGTTGTCACATGTAATGCATGGGGATGTTTATGTTGTGATTCATTTATATTCATTGTGATGATATTTCAATTGATAGTCACACTAGCCCTCGGACGTTTCCGCCGTCCGGTTCGAGGGTGTGACAGTTTACACTTCCGGGATCTGTTAGGCGGTCAAAATTTTCCCATGCATTGATGTAGCATAGACCCCTAGTCGGGTCAAATTTTCCCCAATATTGTATACTAAGTTATATCAATGAAATTGACACGCTATTTGCTTTACTACATCAGATTCATAACATGAACTACTTCCAGATTAAATTTACTGGTGTCTGATTTATGATAGTTTGGTGTATAAATCAAAGTTATATATATGATTAAGACCATGTCGACCTAGAAATGGTGGTTCCGCCTTGGATCCTGTTCCTTGTTTGGTTGTGGGCCCAGGGCAGACCCATTTGATTCGAAAGTTTATTTAATCTTAATTATATATAAATATTATACCTCAAACGATCGTTGGATGGACCCGGTGTGGATTCCATTATAGACATTTCATGTGGATCAAAATCTTTATAAGTCAGAATCATGATGCATATTAAGAACTAATAAATGTTTAGTTTTAACTCTCGACTTGCGAGTATTATCAAAGACTTATTGTCTTTTCATTCTTGATATGGCAGAAAATGCCACCTCGTAGAAATCCTAGACGCGGCGGCGCCGCAGGAGCTGCAGGGCCACCACCACCTCCACCGCCCCCTCAGTTCGACCCAACAATGTTCCAGGCTGTCGTGACGGCCACAATGGCAGCCACGATAGCCCAAATCAACCCGAGTAATTCAGGAGGTGCGGGTAGTGGTGCCTCAAATTCTAATAACGGGGACGGCCAGGGACGCTCGAGAGAGTGTACCTACAAAGACTTTACTAACGGCAAGCCCAAAACCTTCAACGGAAGCGGAGGTGTCATAGCGTTGCTACAATGGTTCGAGAAAACCGAGACCATTTTCGAAATATGTGCATGCCCTGAAGCCAGCAAGGTCAAATTTGCTGCATGCACATTGTTAACACGCTGTCGCGCACGTATTAAACAAATAAATTTGTCACTGTTGGTTGCACTAAAAATATAGCACAGGGAAGCAAGGTCGAATCCACAGGGACACAGCCTAAAAGTCAATGCCTTTTTGCATCAGACACATCTAGTCAAGAAACAGAATATAAAAGGGGGGTTTTTTGATTAAAACTAATAACTAGAAATGCAGTGATAAAAAAGTAAACGAAAATCAATAATAAAAATGGTTTCAGCTCTGCTGTGACTTTCCTAATCATGCAACTGATCCAGATCTGATTATTTGAGATGCGTTCGATCTAAGTTGGTACTGAGAAAAACTAACAAGCTCTAGTAATTTCTCTTTTACCTTATTTAGTTAACCAAAACAAGCTCTTCAATTAACCCTAACTTTTTACTGTCTAATCAAACAAGCTCTTAATTAAGATCAGAAAAGTTGCATTAAGTTCTTTGTAAAATTCCCAGCAATACCCAATACTTCTCATAAGCTCGGAAGCGTAAAGGTATGATTTTTACAGTTTATAATAAAGTCAAATCCCAAACACGGAACCGATTTATTACTTGTTACTTATTACTAATTAATTAGAACAATTACGGATTCTATTAACTGATTAACTGGAATGATAAAACCCTAGCTAGGTGATCAGACTAACAAGAATTCAAATCAAACATTCATTAAGCTCAAAACTGAAGAATCTAGATAGAAACACAAATCAAAAACCAGATCTAATTATCAATCACATGAAAAGTAATTGTCTTTGCAGAACTAAAAACTAGGGTTTAGCCAGACATGGCTAAAATCTGATCTAAAACAATAAAAAGAAACATTAAACTACTAAATCTTACTAAACTAAATGTAGGAGATGATCCACAGTCTTCAGATCTTCAGAAATCGTTCAAATCGGAGAAGAAACGCCTCCAAAATTGTATTTTCGTCGTCTGGTACCTCTGGAATCGCCAACTTAGGTTACTGGAAGGTTATCAGGGTCTATTTATACGTCCAGCAGCAAAAACGGCGCAGCTGCGATCGCATGTACACAACCTGCGATCGCAGGTTTTGAAATAAACGCGTATGATGCCTTTTTAATGAAGTAGGATGTTATTTTGACACTTTTTGACCAACCTGCGATCGCATGTACACAACCTGCGATCGCAGGTATTGAGTTTTCACTCCCGGATGAATTTTGGGCACAAAAGAACCTCGAAGGCAACCTGCGACCAAACCTGCGATCGCAAAAAGGGTCACCTGCGATCGCAAGGAGACAACCTGCAATCGTAAGTTATGCCTATAACGTCCGAAATTTCGTTTACTTTTCAGATCATTTTGAATCGCGTCAATCGGAGTTACGGGTCTCGAGATATGGTAAAAATACTGACAGGGGGTCAAAGCTGCCAGTAACATCCTTTATCTTTAGATTGTAGATTCTTTCTTCGTGTGATCAATTCGATCGAATGTTTCTTGACCAAAGCATCGTCCAAACATTCCTCAACATACTCCATAAGTCCCAAGCTCCATTTTAAGCTCCAAACACGCATCCAACTGCTCCCAAAGCACTGCTCCACTCGAACTATCTAAAATTGACATAAAAACATGAGCAGTACGAGAATTCTAACGAAAGACATGAGCTGAACATTATTTATCTAAATGACATGCAAATGTACAAAATATGATGCTAAAATGATGATAAAAACTACCCTATAAGATGCATAAAATGACATCTAACACACATTCTCTGAAAGGGCCCTCACCTGGTGGAAGGGCCACGTCAAGGCACTAACGCTCCCGGTGGCTAATTCGATAACATGGGAAGATCTGAAAACCATGTTAATGAAGGAGTACTACCCCAGGGGCGAGATACAGAAGCTGGAAGAAGAATTTTGGGGTCTCAAAATGACAGGCTCTAACATCCTGTCGTAAACCTCAAGGTTCAGCGATCTAGCCATGCTGTGTCCCGGGATGGTTCCTACTGAAAGCAAGAAGGTGGAAAGGTACATACGGGGATTATCTTCCCAACTTCAAGGAAACGTATTGGCCTCAAAGCCAATTACCTTTGACAGTGCCAAGGAACTGGAACAGCAACTCATCGATCATAAAGCCAGCCATGGCACTGTGACGACCACCTCCGAGCAAGCAAAAGGGGGAAACAACAAAAGGAAGTTTTGGGAAAAGAAGAAGGGCCAACCTGCTCAAGACCCTGCCAAGAAACAACAAGTGGTTGCTGTGCACGCTGCCACAACCACTACCAATCCAACTCCGATAAGGCAATACGTCGGGAACCTACCCAAGTGCAACAAGTGCAGCTATCATCACAACGGTGCATGTCGTGAAATGCATTGCACCAACTGTAACAAAAAGGGGCACACCGCCCGGTTTTTTAGAACTCCGGCCCAACCGAACGCACAAGCTACCAACGTCGGAGCCACCCGAACCTGCTATGGATGTGGAGAAGCAGGACACTTCAAGCGTAACTGCCCAAAGGCAAGAAACCCCAACCCCGGCGAAGTGGGAAGAGTTCTGGCGATAGGTCATGAGGAAGTCGTCGCAGATCCAACTGTGGTTACCGGTACGTTCCTCCTCAACAATACATACGCATGCATTCTTTTCGATAGTGGCGCGGAGAAAAGCTTCGTGAGCCACCAATTTAAACGCTTGCTTAATCAAACACCACAAACACTAAAAGACACATTCACCGTAGAAATGGCTAACAGAAAAACAGAGAACACTAACGACATTTTCATCGGGTGTACCCTCACCTTAGACAATCACTCTTTCCAAATCGACCTTATGTCGGTCACCATAAAAAGTTTTGATGTTATCATTGGCATGGATTGGTTATGCCCTCACCATGCTGAAATCTTATGTCACGAAAAGGTCGTTCGCCTTAATCTGCCAAGTGGCGAAACTCTCATTGTCTATGGCGACAAACCTAGTTCAAACTTTCAGATCATCTCTTGTGTCAAGGCTCAAAAGTATCTCCCCAAGGAGTACCACGCCTTCCTTGCCCACGTCGTAGACAAGGAACAAGGAGTGAAAGACATTAAGGACATTCCGGAGGTCTGTAATTTCCCCGATGTATTCCCGGAAGACCTTCCAGGAGAGCCCCCTCCTCGACAAGTCGAATTCCGAATCGACTTAATTCCTGGATCTACCCCCGTAGCCAAGTCGCCATATCGTCTAGACCCGGATGAAATGCAGGAACTGTCCAGTCAACTGAACGAACTGCTGAGCAAAGGTTTCATTAGACCAAGCTTCCCGCCTTGAGGAGCACCAGTTTTGCTCGTCAAGAAGAAGGACGGATCGTTCCGCATGTGCATTGACTACCGGGAATTATACAAACTCACCATTAAAAACCGATATCCTTTGCCTCGAATTGATGACCTCTTTGACCAGCTACAAGGAGCAAGTTTCTTCTCGAAGATTGACCTTAGGTCTGGGTACCATCAACTACGAGTTCAAGAGGAGGATATTCCCAAGACAGCTTTCAGAACGCGCTATGGTCACTACGAGTTTGTAGTGATGCCTTTCGGCTTAACTAATGCACCCGCATCGTTTATGGACCGGATGAATCGGGTGTGTCGACCTTACTTAGACAAGTTTGTGATTGTTTTCATCGATGATATACTAGTCTACTCCCGAAGTAAAGAAGAACACAGCCAGCATTTACGTCGAGTCCTGGAGACACTGAGGGCGGAGAAATTGTACGCAAAGTTCTCAAAGTGTGAGTTCTGGATTCGAGAGGTGAATTTCCTCGGACATGTAGTCAGCAAGGAAGGAATTCATGTGGACCCTTCAAAGATCAGGGCGATTGAAAGCTGGGCAGCACCAAGGACACCCACGGAGATCCGATAATTTTTAGGACTCGCAGGTTACTATCGAAGATTCATTTAGAACTTCTCCAAAATCGCAAAACCACTCACCACCTTGACTCAAAAAGGAGTGACTTTCGTCTGGGGGATAAGCAAGAGGCTGCGTTCCAAACACTGAAACGAAATATGTGCAGTGCTCCGATCTTGTCCTTACCAGATGGAACTGAAGACTTTGTGGTTTATTGTGATGCGTCAAACCAAGGTCTAGGATGTGTGTTAATGCAACGAGGTAAGGTCATTGCCTACGCCTCAAGACAACTGAAGACGCACGAGGTAAACTACATGACGCACGATCTCGAATTAGGAGCAGTAGTTTTCGCCCTAAAAATCTGGAGACATTACCTTTACGGCACCAAGTGCACCATCTTCACCGACCACAAAAGCCTTCAGCATATCCTCAATCAAAAAGAACTCAACATGAGACAAAGACGATGCGTGGAATTACTAAACGATTACGAATGTGAGATTCGTTATCACCCAGGAAAAGCCAACGTGGTTGCAGACGCCTTGAGCAGAAAAAAATACTTGGGCCGCCGAGTAAAGGCGTTAACCATGACCATCCATTCCCACCTATCCGAACAAATCAATAGGGCTCAGGAAGAAGCCTTGAAGCCAGAAAACGTGACAGGTGAAGCGTTGAGAGGCATGGACAAAAATCTTGAAGTCAGGGATGACGACGTTCGTTGTTTCATGAACTGGATCTGGACACCAAAATTTGGTGGATTCAGGGACGTTGTCATGAACGAAGCTCATAAAACTCGCTACTCCGTGCATCCCGGCTCAGACAAGATGTACTTAGACCTCAAGAAGTTGTATTGGTGGCCAAACATGAAAGCCGAAATAGCTATCTTTGTGGGCAAGTGCCTGACTTGCGCCAAGGTTAAGGTAGAGTATCAAAAGCCCTCGGGGCTACTTCAAAAACCAGAGATACCCGAGTGGAAGTGGGAGCAGATTACGATGGATTTCATTACCAAGTTACCCAAGACATCGGGTGGACTTGACACCATTTGGGTAATCGTCGACAGATTAACCAAATCCGCACACTTCCTACCAATAAAAGAGACAGACAAAATGGAGAAACTGATAAGGATCTACATTAAAGAAATAACACGCCTTCACGGAGTACCAATATCCATTATCTCTGATAGAGATAGTCGGTTCACGTCACGATTCTGGAAGTCACTGCAAAAGTCTATGGGAACTAGGCTGGACACGAGTACAGCCTACCACCCACAGACTGACGGACAGAGTGAAATAACCATTCAGACGTTAGAGGACATGCTAAGAGCTTGTTTGATAGACTTTGGTAAGGCATGGGACGTCCATTTACCTCTTATCGAATTCTCATACAATAATAGTTATCACACTAGCATCAAAGTAGCTCCGTTCGAAGCCCTCTATGGCTGTAAGTGCAGATCACTCATGTGCTGGGCTGAAGTGGGCGATACACAACTAGCAAGAGGGCAAGTCCCTAACAGCGCACTCACTGGCCCAGAGATCATAAGGGAAACAATCGAAAAGATTGTCCAAATTCGAGAACGAATGAAGGCTTCGCAAGACCTGTTGGATAAGGTGTCTAAGTCCATAACTTATTTGGTATATACTTGACCCGACCCGGCATGGTCCATTTGGGTTGCACTTCACCCGAACTAGTTATGGATAATTTTATGAGAGTTGTATACTTACGATTTATTAATATATTATAAGTTATAGTATATTAATATAAAGTCATGTTACTTAATTAGTTTTAATCTTGAATTAATTATGAATTAATTTAGTGATTAAAAGGAAGACTAATTAAATCATGGGCTATTATATTTATATGGTGTGGGCTAACACTCATTTGGAATGGGCTAAGCTTATATGGAAGTCCATGGATGATCCATGGAGCTTTAACCCATGGATCCTTGGAAGAGGAAAAGACATGGGTTATTAGGGTTTCACCCTAACCATCTACACTATATAAACAAGCTTATGTTGCATGAAAAAGACACTAAGTGTGTGTGTAAGTGTGGTGGCCAAAACCAAGAGTTAGAATACTCTCTCATATATTTTCCAAGTTTGGGTGATTTGTGATTTCCATTTGAGGCATTCACATTATTGGTGCTTGGCTCTCAAACTCCAAGGAATCAACAATCAACAAAAGGTATGTAATTCATCTAGTTCCTTTATGGTTAAAAGTACCCCATGCCATGCTAGATAGGTTATAAACCTTGGAAAATAATATTTTGCATGTATCTTAGACAAACATAGATCCAAGGTTTAATAGGGTTGCATGTACACTTAGGAAGTGTTAGAATGCTCAAAACCCTACAGTGGTATCAGAGCTTAGGCTTGTTTGTTTGATACTTGATGCAAAATAGTGAAAAAAGTCAAATTTTTTGCTGTCTGCCTGATGAACTCGCCGAGTCCATGGGGGGACTCGCCGAGTTCATGTGTAAACTTATCCTACTCGGCGAGTAGGTTCGTGCACTCGGCGAGTAGGAGCCTCAAAATGCAGATTTTCGACTTTTGCTGCTGGAAATGGACTAGAAACATTACCCTAAACTGTTTTGGTGTTTTAAAACTTGTTTTAGTTGGTGTAATGGTTGTTCTAATCCATTTACAATAGCTTATATCAAAATTTCATGCTTTGTATGTGTTCATATAATTCTTGAAACTTTGATGATCATGTTCATGTTCTTATGAATTTAAAAGATGATAGGAATTATTTGCTGAATTGTTTAGGATTAATTCTTGATCATTTATGTGTTTTAATGGAGTCCATAATTTGTCCTCAAGTTATGGATATCCAAAGGTCACTTCTTTTAAACACACACTTAAAACACATAAGTTACATGGAAATGAAGAGTCTTCATTTTTATGAACCTTTAATTCATAAGTTATGAAATGAAAAGTTTTGAATAGTTTCAAAACTTGTCCTCAAGTTTTGGAATTTGTAAAGTTACACACACTTTAAATATACTTTAATTCCAAACCCTTAGAGTTTTAAAAGTTAAAATTCAACCCTTATACTATTTATAACATTAATGGTTAATTATTATATATATATAAGATCAAAGTCGTCTTACCGCTTGTACGCCTCATTCACGAAGCCAGTCTATAAGGTGGGTATAAGGTTGTTGCCTATAAAATGGCAACTTAATGGGTGTCCACTCTCACCCACCGCTTGCTTGACTGGTGGAGGGTCGTTAGCCGAACGGGTAGGACAAGGACTTATAAATTCTCATTAAAAGTATGATGAATATTATAAAGTAACTAAACCTTATATAAATTCCCAATCTTAGTTACTTTAGGAAAATGTGAATATGGTGCTAACCCATGAAATTCACACTTTATACCTTACCAAGTCGTTGGTGGAGCGTGTGTGGTTAACCGGCACACTAACTTGGACTAGTAAGGATCACGAAGGGTGACTTAATGTTTATCATAGATCGGTGGAGCGTGTGTGGTTAACCGGCACATTGATTAGGTGATAATATTAAGGGTACCAAGTGAATTTGCATGGTTATTCACACCTTGTTTTGTGATCCTCGGCATCCCACTCACAAGACTTGAAGGGCACAATCGAGATTGAAACATGCCATTGAAAAGTTCAATGAATCTCAAAGGAATCTAGGAATTTCAAAACCAATTAAACCTAATAATTCATTTCGTTTTCATGGTGGAAATTGGTGAATCGTCATTCACCTACCTTCAAATATATTATAGCTTAGATTATGGCATCCCTCTTCTAAGTTATAATATATTGTGTTGGATCCTAGCCTTAATATTACATTTGGGTGTATTATTAAGGATTCGATATATCTAATCTAAACCTGTTTTTTCTTCTTTTCAGATGTCTTCCGACAACAAAGCTTCGGGCTCTAACCCTACTGGCTCTTTTTCCCTCATGAACCTTTGTGGGAGGGTCATCTTTGATGGTTCCAACTTTATGGATTGGATCCGGAACATCAGGATGGTTACTCGTTACGAGGACAAGGAATATGTCATCGATAAGGAGCTAAAGGAGCTTGATGAGTCCACTGCTACTCCTGAGGAGGTCGCTGAGTATCAGGCACATGAAAGAGATGCCACCAAGGTGGCATGCATCATGATGGCCACTATGACAGCTGAACTCCAAAAGTCCTATGAGGACTATTACCCTTTTGAGATGCATCAGGATCTGATGGAAAGGTACCATCAGAGTGCTCGTCAAGAGCGGTATGAAATAATCTCCTCCATGATCACTACCCGTATGAAGGATAGCGAACCAATCACGAGCCACATGCAGAAAATGCAAAGGTATGTGGACCGTCTAATGAAACTGAATGTGAACTTCCCTGAGGAGTTGGCAATTGATATCATTTTGCACTCCTTGCCATCGTGTTATGATCAATTTCGTATGACATACCACATGAACAAGGAGGAAGTCACACTCAGTAAGCTTCAAGGACTTCTGAAGACTGCCGAAAGTGGTCTTAAGAGTAAGTCGGTTGCTACTCCTACTCCTACTACTACCCCTGTTTTGGCTATCGGGCAAGGCAAAGGGAAAAAGAGGAAGCACCCTTCGAAGGGTACCAAGGGAAAGTCCCTTGAAGGCTCCTCATCTGGAACCAAAGGTGGTTCTATCACTCCTTCTGCCATCCCTAAGGATGCTGAATGCTTCTACTGTCAAAATAAGGGGCACTGGAAGCGAAACTGCCCAAAGTACTTGCAAGATGTCAAGGATGGGAAAGTGAAACCATCCCATGCAGGTATTTACACTATATTGTCTAATAACTCACCATATTCTAATTCTTGGGTTCTTGATACAGGTTGTGGTATTCACATCTGTTGTGACTTGCAGGGCCTAAGAAGAAGTGAGGATGTGGAGCACGGAAAGATAAACTTAATCATGGGGAACAAGAAGGTTGCACCTGTTACCAAGATTGGAGTTTATACTTTGTTGCTAGATAGTGGGTTAAAGTTAGATTTGAATAAATGTGTGTACTCGTCTGAAATAGCGAGGAATATTATTTCCTTTCATGCTTTGTACAAACAAGGTTTTACCTTTTCTTTTGATTATGAAGTTGGTAGTATTAATGCTTTCTTAAATAATATTCTTTATTTTAAAGCATTACCTTGTAATGGTGTGTATGAAGCTGTATCGGTTGTAGATAATTTAGGGAATAATGTATTGTGTATTGATTCTTCTACTAGCTTGGATAAAGCATCTTTGTGGCATTGTCGTCTTGGACATGTAAGCAAGAAACGCATAGGCCAGCTCCAAAAGGATGGAGTCTTGGAGTCGTTCGACCTCAAGTCGGATGATAGTTGTGAGTCTTGTCTACTTGGAAAAATGACAAAATCACCATTCACTGGTACTTGTGCAAGGGGTGAGGGTTTGTTGGACCTTATACATACTGATGTATGTGGACCATTCAAAACCGCCACAAGGGACGCTAATCGCTATTATGTGACTTTTATTGATGATTTTAGTAGATATGGTTATGTCTACTTAATCAAACATAAGTCAGAAACTTTTGAAAGGTTTAAAGAGTTTAAACAGGAAGTAGAAAATCAATTGGGCAGGAACATTAAGATGCTTCGATCCGATCGAGGTGGTGAGTATCTTAGTACTGAGTTCCTCGACTATCTTAAGGAGTGTGGGATTGTCTCACAATTGACACCTCCCAGGACACCACAGCTGAATGGTGTGGCTGAGAGGCGTAATCGAACTTTGTTGGACATGGTTCGCCCTATGATGAGTCGAGCTTCGCTACCAATCTCTTTTTGGGGGTATGCCTTAGAGACTGCCGCCCACATCCTTAATCTAGTCCCTACAAAGAAGGTTGCCAAAACACCTCATGAAATGTGGACTGGGAAAGTTCCCAATCTAGACCATATCAGGATTTGGGGTTGCGAGGCTTTCGTGAGGCGCGAAACTCATGACAAGCTCGAACCTCGAAGTGAAAGGTGTATTTTCATCGGCTACCCACAAAAATCCTTTGGTTACCTCTTCTACAGACCCAGTGAGAATGTGGTCTTTGTGGCTAGGAGAGGGGTCTTTCGAGAGAGAGAATTTATAAGCCAAGGAGACAGTGGGAGGCAAATTGACCTTGAAGAAATTCAAGACTCAATTGGTGAAGGAACCTCAGACACTAGCAATCAACTTGAGGAGGAAATTCCTGTTGATCCAGCTGACGAGTCTGTACTTCCGAGGCGTTCCACAAGGGTTAGGAACACACCTGAGTTTTATTATGGATTTCATATTACTACGGAAGGTGATACATTTATCAGTGACAGTACACTGGTAAATCTGGATGAACCTAACAGTGTTAAGGAAGCCATGGCAGGCCCAGAGTCTGCTAAATGGAAGGAGGCTATGGATAGCGAGATACAGTCCATGTATGACAATCAAGTTTGGAACTTGGTTGACAATGTACCAGGCCGTAAGACAGTCGGGTGCAAATGGATCTTCAAGAAGAAGACCGACATGGATGGGAAGGTGCACACTTATAAGGCTCGACTGGTTGCGAAGGGGTTTACTCAGACTCAGGGTATTGATTATGATGAAACCTTTTCACCAGTAGCAAAGATTAAGTCTATTAGGGTTATGCTAGCCATTGCTGCATTTCATGATTATGAAATATGGCAAATGGATGTCAAAACCGCTTTCCTTAACGGAAAGTTGGCTGAGGATGTTTACATGAATCAGCCAGAAGGTTTTGTCAGTGCAGAGTACCCCAATAGAGTGTGCAAGCTTGAGAAATCCATTTATGGATTGAAACAAGCATCTCGAAGTTGGAATCTTTGTTTCGATGAGAAGGTCAAAGAGTTTGGTTTCTCAAGAAGTGAAGATGAGTCCTGTGTGTATGTCAGAGCTAGTGGGAGTATAGTTAGTTTTTTGGTACTGTATGTGGATGACATACTACTCATAGGAAATGACATCCCAACCTTGCAGGAGGTTAAGTCCTGGCTTGGGAAGTGCTTTGCTATGAAGGACCTTGGAGAAGCTACCTATATCCTAGGGATAAGGATATTAAGAGAAAGGAGTAAAAGAATAATTGGACTTAGTCAGAGTATCTACTTGGATAAGGTGTTGAAAAGGTTCAACATGCAGAATTCCAAGAAAGGAGAATTACCGATCCAAAGCAATGCCAAACTGAGCAAGGCTCAGAGCCCGAGTACAGAAGATGAGATAGCTGAGATGAGTCGATTACCTTATGCTTCCGCTGTTGGTTCGATCATGTATGCTATGACTTGTACCCGTCCTGATGTGGCCTTCGCTTTGAGCATGGTCAGCAGATATCAGGGGAACCCTGGCAGGGCTCATTGGACTGCGGTAAAGAATATTCTCAAGTACCTGCGGAGGACTAAGGATTGGATCCTTAACCTTGGTGGGAGTGATGACTTGAGAGTAGTAGGGTATAGTGATGCTAGCTTTCAGACTGATAGGGATAACTTCCGCTCTCAGTCCGGCTGGGTCTTTACCTTAAATGGAGGGGCAATCACTTGGAAGAGTTCCAAACAGGAGACTGTAGCTGATTCGACTTGTGAATCAGAGTACATAGCAGCGAGTGAAGCGGCAAAGGAGGCGATATGGCTGAGGAACTTCATCGGAGACCTTGGAGTTGTACCAGCTATTAAGGAGCCTATGGAGATTTTCTGTGACAGCAATAGTGCGGTTGCCTTAGCCAAGGAACCAAGAGATCATGGCAGATCCCGACACATTGACAGAAAATATCACTTCATAAGACACAAGATAGAAGAGGGACTCCTCGTGGCAAAGAGGGTATCGTCAGATGAGAACCCTGCGGATCCCCTTACGAAGGGACTGACGAGGGTTAAGCATTTGCAGCATGCGAGGCGTATCGGGCTGAGGGACGATATTAGTTTTACAGATTAGATAGCCTTTTCTGAAACTTGTAAAATGTAATCGACGTTTGATGATGAATAAAATGTGTGATTTATTTATGAGTAAAGTGTTACTATCATTGTCAATTGTTTACTATTGTTTCAGTTTTGCATGTTTTGACTTCCAGAATAATCAATTTATTCAAACCTCCACAATCGGTCATACGTCGGAAGTAGGTATGAATCAAGATTGTCATAAATTGGGTTTGTAAATGGCTAAAGGTGTTTAGACATAGCAATGGTTGCTACAACGTTCATGAGTGCTCATAAGTTATGAGTATTGGAATAAACCCACGCTCACTTGTATCACTTCATGGAATTTATCTCGAGTGATCGTGAGACGGTAATATCATATAAGTCTTCAAACCTAGAGATATGAGTTGTTACCTATGAGTTGGTTGTGCATTGATTGCACGTAAACGCATCAGTAACTTGATGTTATAAAACGTGCCTTTGTGTGCAATTCAATAAGTAGTAGAACAAGCATATGAGTCGAAGTTTATCTGTTCCTTCTAGAAATAGAAGCGATATCTGGGCCCCTCGATGATTTTGTGTTGACCCATGTACCGGGCCCGGTTAGAACTAAATTGATGTGTTCAGTTAAGTTCTTTGTCAAACAAATCGGAAATCGAGAAACAACTGCTAGACAATAAGTAAGACATTGTTCCATGTATTTGTCCGGCTGATATCATGAGAGCAGAGGATTATATGATCACTTATCTAAAATGGCGCTTCATAGTTCACAAGAGTTTTCGAGAGCTACGATTGCCGGTTGGTTCCTGAAGTAATATAGGCAAATACAGTTATTAGACTTATCCAAGTGGGAGTCTGTTGGATAAGGTGTCTAAGTCCATAACTTATTTGGTATATACTTGACCCGACCCGGCATGGTCCATTTGGGTTGCACTTCACCCGAACTAGTTATGGATAATTTTATGAGAGTTGTATACTTACGATTTATTAATATATTATAAGTTATAGTATATTAATATAAAGTCATGTTACTTAATTAGTTTTAATCTTGAATTAATTATGAATTAATTTAGTGATTAAAAGGAAGACTAATTAAATCATGGGCTATTATATTTATATGGTGTGGGCTAACACTCATTTGGAATGGGCTAAGCTTATATGGAAGTCCATGGATGATCAATGGAGCTTTTACCCATGGATCCTTGGAAGAGGAAAAGACATGGGTTATTAGGGTTTCACCCTAACCATCTACACTATATAAACAAGCTTATGTTGCATGAAAAAGACACTAAGTGTGTGTGTAAGTGTGGTGGCCAAAACCAAGAGTTAGAATACTCTCTCATATATTTTCCAAGTTTGGGTGATTTGTGATTTCCATTTGAGGCATTCACATTATTGGTGCTTGGCTCTCAAACTCCAAGGAATCAACAATCAACAAAAGGTATGTAATTCATCTAGTTCCTTTATGGTTAAAAGTACCCCATGCCATGCTAGATAGGTTATAAACCTTGGAAAATAATATTTTGCATGTATCTTAGACAAACATAGATCCAAGGTTTAATAGGGTTGCATGTACACTTAGGAAGTGTTAGAATGCTCAAAACCCTACAAGACCGACAAAAGAGCTACGCGGATAAGAGACGAAAACCTTTGGAGTTCCAAGTTGGGGATCGAGTACTTCTAAAAGTATCACCTTGGAAAGGATTAATACGTTTCGGAAAACGTGGGAAACTAAATCCAAGGTATATCGGGCCATTTGAAATCCTCGCCAGGATTGGCCCGGTGGCATACAAGCTACGATTACCACAGGAACTCAATCACGTTCATCCTACCTTTCATGTGTCAAACCTAAAGAAATGTTTTTCTGATGAGACCCTTGCCATTCCTTTGGAATAAATTGAGATCAATGAGAACCTCCACTTCGTAGAGGAACCTGTTGAAATCATGGACCGGGAGATCAAATTGACGAAACAAAGCTGCATTCCCATCGTAAAGGTCCGGTGGAACGCCAACCGAGGACCCGAATTTACTTGGGAACGTGAGGACCAAATGAAACAAAAGTACCCACATCTATTCCCCAACCCTTGATGTCCCACTCAAAATGCAAATTTCGGGACAAAATTCCTTCTAACGGGGGGATAATGTGCCAACCGTCAAATTCAAGTCAAAGTCAACAAGTCAAACCGGTCAAACTTAATTAGTACTTGTATGCTAAAATTTATTCTATGTATAAAAATGTGCATTTGTATGTCAAGAATTCAAGTGTCTCGAAGAATCTATGTGTTTAGTCATGTAAAAACCCTAAAAAGGGAGTTAAACGCATCAAAACACGACTAAGGACCCTTTCGGGGACTTAAAACAATCATAAACGGAGCATAACTGTCACACCCCCGAACCAGACGGCGGAAACGTCTGAGGGCTCGCGTGACTTAAATTGAAATATCATCACAATGAATATATATGAAACATAACACATGCATCACCAACCATTACATAGTACAACTGGCATTGTTTACATCAAGTACAGGGTTTACATTACATGATTCCAAAATATAAAGAGTTCGGTGATTAGCAACTACGAAAGAACTTTCAACACACTGGATGCTTCCTTATCTAACGATTACCTGAGAATACAAGTTATTTTGAAAACGATCAACATATATAATGTTGGTGAGTTCATAAGTGTGTTTGATGTAAAGCAGTTTATGTCATTTGTAAAAGCCAGAAAATCTGATATTTTCTGTATTAAAACTTTTCTTGAAAATGTGGTGATGATCCTGTAAGTATATGCGTGAATGATTTCAAAACGTGAATAAATAAGAAGTTTTGCATTATAGTTTTTTGAAAGTACAAATGAGTAAGATTGGTTTCCCCGGAAAACCCGATGTATTCCGATAAAAAGTTATGATTGTTTTTGCTTTATTGAATCGTTACATCGAATGAATATGATTTCCCTTGATTAATGATGTCGGATTTCTACGTGAGTCGTTATAACCATGCATGATAATGACTAGTTCTTCTGTCTTGGTATTCTAATGAATACCGAAATTTGATCTTAAGACTTTGTCACCCTAGATTGGCCGAGTCTAACTATAGCGAACAGCTTAGGTGTGGGGGAGTCACCCCCGTATAGATCTATACACAAACTCTCGCTCTCCCTCCAGGAGACTTTGATTACAACTACAGACTACGACCGACACTTATTGGTGTCACCCGTTATTACTCACTCAATCCACATGAATTTGATTAACCTTGATTAATGATCTAATTTTATTTTACTTGAAGAGAAGGTAAGCCTAACAGACGAGAAGAAGAGGACTACTAGACCCTACTAATTTCGTATGTTATTTAAGGCTGTCGAGTATACGAAAAGCGCGTTGGCCCATTTCGCATATGATTTATTTGGACCTTACTAGTAATGCTAATGGGCCACTGAGGCCCAATAGCATGTAAAAACCATTGAGGGTCCCTTAAGCATGTAATTGGGTCACAAGAGGCCCAATAACATGTATTATTTATGTTGGGCCCAAAACCATGTTAATGAGTCACGAAGGCCCATTAAGTATGATTAGAATCTCTCAAGCCCAACCATTTGAACGTTTACTTGTTTTGTAT
This sequence comes from Lactuca virosa, assembly GCF_052849685.1. NCBI lineage: Eukaryota > Viridiplantae > Streptophyta > Magnoliopsida > Asterales > Asteraceae > Lactuca > Lactuca virosa. Next base: position 187,634,251 of record NC_136428.1, on the reverse strand, counting down.
AAAACTAATGTTGCGTGTTGTTTAATCGATGTGTCGTATAAATCACGAATATGTTTTATAACGATTTATAGATTTATAAAAATAGTTATTTTTCGATTTACAACCCATAAGTTATAAAGTTTTGTATATTTTGACCCAATTATTATTATTATCAACATAATTGACCAAAAACATTATTTTGACCTATTCAGCCCCTTATTTTGTAAAGTTGGCAATTTTTGCCCTTTTTTATAAAAAAAATGAAATTTTAGGTCCTTGAACCATTTTTCTTGACATCTTTGACCCAAACACTTATTTAAATAATGTTTTAAGCCCAAAAGTACATTTTAGAAAGTTTCAACCCTTTAGTTAAAGATTTGCATTTTAGTCCACTTTTTTCGCAATTTCTACACTTTTTACCCAAAGTCCAAAATCTTTGCATTTTCAATCCTTTTTAACAAATATGATCATTTTAAACCCCAGAAATAGATTTATTTACCTTTCTACCCACTGTTTTGAGAAATTTACCATTTCAGCCCCTTAAATCCATATTTTTCGCAACTTTGGGCCTATGGGCCGAAAAGCCCAAAATTTAGCCCAATAAGCCACAAATTTCATTTTTAGTCCTTTGAAATAAATAGTGTTCATAGAAATTTCCATTTTAACTGTTTTGGCATTTTGAACCTTGTAAAAACCATAAATGACAACTTTTTCCCAAACTTTTGTTTATTTGACAAAAATAGTCCAATAATGAGTTTTATGTTGTAGTGTGTTATTTTAAAACTTGTATATTAGTTTATCTTGACATGTTAAGTGAAATATGAACTAAGTCACATATTTTTCCTTCTTGAACTATAGATCTCGAAATATCCTTCATTTTTAGCACATATATATATCACAAAAACACAAGAAATCACACATATCATACAAATACACATAGATCTTCACATTTTACTTGCATTCTCCCCCATAAAACAGATGAAAAACCGAAAATAGAGGGGTAAGAACTCACCTTAGGTTTGTTGCTTCGGTTTTGAAGAAAGAAAATGGAAGAGTTTGGTCCTAGCAACTTCCTTGAGTAGATCTCGAACTCAAGAAGATTTCTAAGAGTATACACACCAAAAACTTTGTGTAAAGGAATGATCTAACAAGAGAGTGAAGTTATGAAGCTTGGATGTGTAAAGACTTACCAAAGATAATGATTTCTTATGGAAGAACCTCCTTGAAATGCCCTAGATCTCGAATTTTTGATGGAGGAATGAAAGGTGTTCTTGAGAGAATAGTGAGTGTTTGAAAAATGAATTTGGTGTGGGTATTGGGTGCTCTCGGCCGAAACAAGAAGAGAAGAGAAGGAGAAGAGAGAGATAGATGAAAGGATGGTTGCATGGAGACATGTGAACTTGCATGGAAGTCCAACATGTAATAAGGAGGTGGCTAACCCTCTTTAATCCCCTTAATTCCCTTTTTTTTGTTTTCTACTTGGGCCGAGAGAGAGAAGGGAAGGAAAGGCTTGGGCCTTTTGTGCTAGAGCCCATAATATGGAGCCCAAATTAATGGTTTTTCGGCCCATTGGACCCATTGGGTAGTTTACGGCCCAAATTGCATAAAAGAATGAGTCTTACGGCCCATTAGGGCTTATTGGATTTGTTATGGCCCAAGAAGGCCCATTAAGGTAAACCAATCCATTTTAGGCCCATTATGGCCCAAAAGTTAAGTTTCATGAAAGTGGGTTGAATTTCAAGCATAACATGGATTAGGGTTTACGAGTTTACAGTAGATAATGTTTACAAGAGTACATAATTTCCTAGCTAGAATGCTAGTTGTGACAATAACGGGGTTCACGAACGTTGCATTACGAGATTATACGATAATAATGGCTAAGGTTAAATCTCTCCCAAATCTCTCCAAGTATGTGAAATCTCTCCCAAATCTATCCAAGTATGTGAAATCTCTCCCAAATCTCTCCAAGTCTGTGAAATCTCTCCAAGTATGTGAAATCTCTCCCAAATCTCTCCAAGTATGTGAAATCTCTCCAAGTATATGAAATCTCTCCCAAATCTCTCCAAGTATGTGAAATCTCTCCCAAATCTCTCCAAGTATGTGAAATCTCTCCTAAATCTCTCTCAACATTTTTAGTCATCCCGACCCTTAACTTGGCCAAAAACCGCTTGAAACGGAGATTTATATCGAAAAACGGCTAATTAGGGCCGAAACCCTTCTTAGGAACTGAAACCCTTCTTAGGAACCGAAACCCCTCTTAGGATCTGAACCCTCCTATTAGAGCCGAAGATGTCAGAACCGAAGTTGTCAGAAGCGAAACAGCCTCCTCAGACCGAACCTCAGTGGACCGAACCTCAGCAGGACCGAACCTCCATGCAACCGAAATAGGCCGAGGGCTCGGTCTATTTCTCTTCCCTCACCATTTCGGACCGAGACCCCCACCTTTGGTCCTCCCCTCGCACCTTTGGTCCCTTCTCCCTTCTCTCGGTTCCTCCTCCCCTTCTCTCGGTTCTCACACTCCTAAGAGCCTTAACTTGGCCAAATCTCTCCAAGTATATGAAATCTCTCCCAAATCTCTCCAAGTATGTGAAATCTCTCCCAAATCTCTCCAAGTATGTGAAATCTCTCCCAAATCTCTCTCAAAATCTCTCTCAACATTTTTAGTCATCCCGACCCTTAACTTGGCCAAAAACCGCTTGAAACGGAGATTTATATCGAAAAACGGCTAATTAGGGCCAAAACCCTTCTTAGGAACCGAAACCCTTCTTAGGAACCGAAACCCCTCTTAGGATCCAAACCCTCCTATTAGAGCCGAAGATGTCAGAACCGAAGTTGTCAGAAGCGAAACAGCCACCTCGGACCGAACCTCAGCAGGACCGAACCTCCATGCAACCGAAATAGGCCGAGGGCTCGGTCTATTTCGCTTCCCTCACCATTTCAGACCGAGACCCCCACCTTCGGTCCTCCCCTCGCACCTTCTGTCCCTTCTCCCTTCTCTCGGTTCCTCCTCCCCTTCTCTCGGTTCTCACACTCCTAAGAGCCGAACCTCGCAGGTTCGGTCGCTAATGCCGGTTTTCGACTACTTTCGCCTCCTAAGCCCGTGTTTGACGTTTTTGACGGGATTTTTTCACCAAATTCATATTTTTACCATTTTAGCCCCCAAAACTCATATTTTATTTATTTTTCAAGGATGATTAATTAAAAATTATTATTTTATATTAAGAGGAGTATTCTACCCCACAAGTGGGTCAAGTGTGCCCACTTGCCTCCATGTGTCATCCTCTCATTAGTCAACCTTATCCACATCACACAAACCAAGGCAAACATCACTTCAAACTTACAAGTTGCTCCAGCAACCTTCAATATATATAGAAATCCCTAGAGGATTTCTTGGCTTACTTGATCATTTCAAACACTTACACTTCTCAAACCACCTCAAGAAAGCTTCTTTTCTCTCTACTTCCCACCACTTTGTGCTAGTGTTCTTGAGCTACTACTTCACTTTTTGGTAATTATTTCATCTAAACTCAGGTGTCATTCCATGTTTTCCTAACATCCTTGAATCATCTACACACATTTAACACCAAAAGTCGTTCTTAGGATCATCCAAGCTTTCACGTGTTCATCAAGTGTTCTTGACTTGATACTCTTCTTCTTCGACCTTCCATTCTTCAAGAAATCACTCAAGATGAGTTCATACCCCTACATTTTCCCATTTTCTTTAGTTTTCAGGGGGGAATACAAGTTAAAACACCAAAACATATTTGAAACTTAACTTGACAGCTTACAACAGAAAAGTTATGACCTATTCACGAACAGTTTTACCCAACTTAAACTTAATATTTTTCAAAACTGTTTAATATGCATGTAGTTCAGGTTTATACCCTTAAAATGAATACTTTCACATCTCCATACGATTTTTCTACAATTTATGGTGATTTTTACAAAACTGTCTATCACTGCAGCATCAAAGTCGGACCAAGTTGTAAAGATGAACATTTTCACCCTGGTTTGAGACCACCAAAAACGATAAGGAAATTTATGGATACAGTAGACTCTTTTTCCAAATACTCAGACTTTACGGATTCGGTTTTCGACTTACGTTGATTTTTCTATAAATATTCTAAAACAGTGACAGTTAAGGGTAAAAGTGTCAAATACATGTTTAAGAGTTATTCACACCTTGTAACATGCTGAGCAAGGTGTGTACGATTTACACTTAGTATTTTAAATGTCATTTTATGGAAATACAAAGACATGCATAACAAGGTTTCATTCAAACACACAACACTTTTGATGAACTATAATAGGCATAGTTTGAGCACTTCGTTTGACAAAGAAAACAATAACTCAATCGACTTACAAAACAAGTATTTCATTACACACTACGTAAACTCGTTAATAAATAAATTTGTGAGACATTCTCCTTCGGGGTACTCTTAAGTACCATAGTAAAGTCCTGTAGTTATAATCAGAATCTCTTGGAGGGAGAGCATGATAGTTGTGTATAGATCTATATTGGGTCTGACAAACCCGCACGTAAGCTGCTTGCAACAGCTAGACCGTCAGGTCTGGGGTGACAAGTGTCATAACATTCCGACGCCTGAAGAATGTCGAGTACGAGGTCTTCGAGTTTAGTACGGTTATAACATCTCACATGAGAAATTATCAAAACACACAGTTCAAGGGAATTTAAGGAGTTTTATTTAAATATAAAACCACACACACATACATAAGTATGACGATTTACTTACATATACTAACTTTTGGTTCAGTTAAGACTATAACAACCCTTTAGAAAATATTGGATTTTCTGGACATAAACTTGTAACAAACAAAAAGGAACATCATTCATTTTTCATTTCATAAATTGCTTATGAACTCACCAGCTTTATATTGATACCCTTTCAAAACAACTTGTATTCTCAGGTAATCAGTAAAACAGGTAACCACAACATTTCTGAAGTCAAGACGCTAAGGCGTAGATTCTTTTGCTATATTTTGACATCATATGTAATTTATTTGGAAACATATACGTTTGAAACGATGTAACCTTTTAAATTATATTTATGATGGTTGTGTTTACTTTCTTCACTATTGTTATGAAACTGAGCATGACGTCCTCTGCCCCCGAACGTTTCCGACGTTCTGGTTCGGGGGTGTGACACAATACTTGTGTAATGGGATTACTGAAAGTCATAATGAACTAAATATTTAAGTATCTTCATATGTGGTTCCCCGAACAATAATGTACTTTAACTCTGATGTGTAACTATAATTAAAATCCACATGGAAACACTATCCATGTAAATTTCTCTTCACTTATAATGAGAACACGCCCGAGTGTGATTGGGAATCATCTCAATCTACTGGTATAAATAGGATTCACATATATCAAATGAATCAAGCTCATTTGCCTTCAAAATTTTCTTCATTTTGAAGTTGGTTTATGTTTTTCATATTTACATAGTCATGATGATAATGACATAGATAAAACCGAATCAAATATCATTTGATATTATAGGTGTTGTCTCTAGAACTATTAATTTAATGAAAACTTATAGATTTACTTCATAAATGAAAATATGAGAGAATATTGTGGACATAGAATACATCGTTTCAGAACATGAATGTGAACATCCATTAAATTATAAGTAAATCTAAATTTATTCATAAATTTCAACTGTTACATGTTCCTATAAAATAGAGAAGCAAGTCAGAGTTTCTCACTTGATGAGATTAGAGAAGCAATTCCTATTTTAGTGTCTAGTTTCACACAAGAAACAACACTAATCATTTTGGTCATTTCTAGATTTGTAGGTTTACGTTGTATTTCACTTAACCGAACTATATGTCTATTAGAGTACACAATCTATTAGACTTCCTCTATTCAATGGTTGAACAAGTTTGAAGCACGTTCTACTGTTCAGATTGAATATCTGCTTTAGTTGATGAGACATCTGATATGTTTCATAAATGTCCAAGACTTTTTTCAAGTCAAGGTTAATTGTTCCAGTACGATGTGAGCACATCAACACCATCACAATAATGCTCTCATAAAAGAATCATGATCATACTGACTGGTTGGCAAAGGTTGTTCAAGAATGAGATCTATTAGTATATATAATTTCTATTTATCATTAAGGAAGAACCTCAAGGTATTATATGAGTTTTAGAAATTATAACCATCCAATGTTACTATCTCTTGAAACTCAACAAGAGAAAGGTTTTACATGGTGTAAAATTTTAATAGTTATTTATAGAATTTCACAAAAATTCATTTAGTATTTTAAATACTAAGTCTTTAAAAAATTAATACCCTTTTATTGTTTCTAAAACATTAATTTATTAAAGTCTAGGATCCAAGTAATGATACAAGTAAATGATTAGGTGACATTTATCCCATCCACTTAATCAAACTTGGTAGATAGCGATTACCAATTCGATAAAATATTTAATTCCTTGATAATAGGATACCGAACAACTTTTTTTTAACTTGGTATGTTAGATCCCATCTATGCCTCGGACCTCTCATGCTTAGGTGACCTTTATCACACAAGATTTTGATCAAGTCTTCCTACTTGATACAACTTGTAGCATTGCAACCAACTAGTGACTAGATGACCCTTATGTCACTAGAAAATACAAACCGCCCTGAAGATCATAAGACAATCCTGGTGGTTAGGTGATCCATCGCCCACTAAGATTATACAAACAATGTCCGAGTGTTCTTCAAAAGGACGACAATGACTTGCATTATTAAGATAAGGTTATATATAAATATATATATATATATATATATATATATATATATATATATATATATATATATATATATATATATCTTGCATGCATCCAACAATTCATGTACCATTTGGTAAAAATCATATCACTTGCTATAATTTTCTTTAAGTAGCAAATAAAACTTCATTTTATTTACCATTAGTCGCGATCAATTATAAACTAAAATCCGATATTTAAAGTTTAATCGTAGAACGCTTGAAGAACCGGTTATACTCTTTTAATAACATTTTCATATATTTTAAATCTCATTTTAATAATCAAAATCTTATGACTTTATGAATTTTTAGAATAAACTCATTTTATTTTATAAACTCAATTTTATACATCTTATGATAAAAGTCATATTTTGATAAACCAAAAATTTAGGTGATGATACTTACGTTTTAAATCTCATTTGTCATGCATAAACCATAATATGAACATGTTGCATTAAGTTTAAAAACTAATATAATATCTTTAGTTTCAATAATCTCTAGTATTATTATTTGTCGTTATAACACCATAAGCCAATTTTAGCCTTTTTAATAAAAATTGTTATTTATTATAAATACATGGAGTTTAGATAATGTTTAAACACTTTTTTAAACCATTTCAAATATTTTAAAGTTTGGATATTTAAAATTTTTACTATTAAACTATTTTTAACAAAAAACTTGATTTTACCAATCAAAATGTTTTTAGTCATTTGTTAACATCATATGTTACCTTTTAAATATTTATTTTTCAAACTCCAAGTGATAGTATTTTATGATAAAATGTTATCTAACATGTAAAAACTTTTTTTATATATCAACATAACATGCAAGAACATAAAATAAATATCACAAACATGCACGAAAAATATATGTGCATAAACCAACCAAATCTAGTAACATTTTGTGTGCCAACACAAAATGCCAAGTTCATTCCTAAAGGGACAATTAAAGTGACCAAAAATCTTCTAGTAATGTTGTTGTTGAAGTTCCCACTTGAGAAGTCATTCATTGCTTGCAAAAGTTGAAAAAGCTTCTTTTTTTACGTAAATAATTCAGGAACATGCAACACTTTCAGAAAGTGTTACAAAAATTGTCGCAAGAGCTCTGGCAACCCTTATGGAACAACCATCAGTGACAGTTTTAGCGACAATTTACAGAAATTGTCACTATTTTCACTTACACTTATTTATTGCGAAAATTACCCTTTTGTCTTCAAAAAATGCTTACATCTTCATTTCTTGTTACATTTTTGTACAAATAAATTATTTCTACAAACTAATCTATTACTTACAAAAATAAACCAAGAAAACTAATTTACTTAATTTATTACATACCATATACGAAAAATTGCAAAAAAAAGTCACTATATTACCATAAAATTTTGAATTTGACACCGAGTTATTTTTTTTGCAATTATAGCGCTATATTTACAATTTTGTTGCAATATCAACCAAACGACCGGTTCTACCTGTTGTCCCAGTAACCACTTTTTTAAAATTGCAATAAAGTCACTGTTTTTACTAAAATTGCAATTTTGACATTGTGTTTTTTTCTCAATTATGTCACTGTATTTATAGTTTTGTTGCAATATCAACCAAATGACCGGTTACCATTAATCTAGCACGTTACAAAATAGATGACATGATTATATTGTGACGTGGAAGCCATACACACCTTTATGTGTCACAAGGCATTTTATAAAATGCACCTGACTCCACACGTCTAGCATTGTGTGCACGAATGAAAAGCCAGTCTGACCCATCGTTACGGTGCAACCCTCCCTAGGGCATGACACAGCGAGGGAATAACATCCCTATAAAATGACGGTCACCCTTCCCCATTCCTTTCCACCAATTCTTCCAACTCTCTCTCTCTCCCTCTCGAGAATTTGTCCATCGTGATTCAACTTCTCGTTCTGTAATCTAGTTACAGAATGGACTAATTCATCTGAATATTTTTGTTTCTACTCACGACTATTTGGACCTCATCTAATCGAGTAAGTTACACTTACTCTTATCTAACCTACTTACTTATTTCAAGAATATTTAGGTGAATTAGTCTATTCATTTAACTCTATTCCAACAGTCCTGACATTCTAACATACAAAGAACATATATCGCCATACATAGTATAGTGAGATAACTCACCTGCATATTCTTGAAACAACTAAGTAGTTAGATAAGAGTAAGTGTAACTTAAATTTGACGAGGTGCGAATAGTCGCGAGCAGAACTTCGACGTTTACTTCCTTTCGTTAGTTATCCTTCTGAAACCTCCAGAGCTTCACTAACTAGATTGCAGAATGAGAAGTCGAATAACCAGGGACCGAAATTTTGATAAGGAGAGGGAAAGAGAAAGAGAGAGAGAGAGTTGAAAGAATGTGTGGAAATAAATTAGGAGGGGTGACCCTCCTTTTGTAGGGACGTTTTTCCCTCGTCATGTTGCGCCCTAAAGAGGGTCGCGTCGCGGCCATGGGTCAGACTGACTTTTCTTTCGTGCAGACAATGTTGGACATGTGGAGTCAAGTGCATTTAATAAAACGCATTGCGAAACATAGAGGTTTTATATGGCTTCCATACACAATATTATCATGTCATTTATTTTGTAACGTGCTAGATTGATGGTAACTGGTCATTTGGATGATATAGCAACAAAACTATAAATATAGTGACATAGTTGAGAAAAAAAACACAGTGATAAAATCACAATTTTGGCAAACATAGTGACTTTATTGCAATTCAAAAAAGTGGTTACCGAGACAATAGGTAGAACCAGTAATTTTGTTGATATTGCAATAAAATTGTAAATATAGTCACATAATTGTGGAAAAAATAACTCACTGTCAAATTCGAAATTTTGTGGTAATATAGTAACTTTTTTTGTAATTTTCCCTTCCATATAAATAAAAAAAATTTCAACCATTTTTAACAAAATAAAATACACAACAAACACAATGGTACATGGCTAGTTTATGCAAATAATACACATATCAAATATAATAACAAACAACTCTTTGTTTTTTCTAAGGCAACTTTTATATAACGAAAATATATGAAAAATGATTATCTAACAAATTAAACAATTTTAAACTACAAGTTGCCAAAGAAGACAAAAATAGACATTTCTTAACCAAACAAAATCCATGCTTGTTTTCCAAAAACCAAAGATTATCAAACATGAAAAACCATTCTAACGTATAAAAGATGGCTCTGATACCACTGATGGGGTTTGATGCAAAATATAAGAGAGTTTTTCATAAAAACCCCAACGGAAGCTTTAAAAATAACAACATTATTTTCAAGATATTTAAAAAACAAAACCACCAAGGATCCTTTTAAAGAGGTTAGAATGATATTAAAACCAACCATAGGGTGTTTTAGAATGACAACCTTTGGAGCCTTTGAACCCACTTAGTTTTGGGGTGTTGAAGATACAAATATCAAAGAAGATAATCTTCTCTACAAGAATCCACCATCAAGATTAAGGCACTTGGAATGCTAGTTCCTATCTTTTATGAAGTACTTCTTAAGCCTTTAAGTGCTTATCTCAAATAAGAACTAAAGGAAACGGACTAGTAAGCATCATTACTTCACTACACTTCAAAAGACAAGAAGAAGAGAGGGAAAGAAAGAATGTTCGGCCATGAAACATTTCTAAGGGAAAGAGTGGAAAAACAAGCTAAAAACAAGCACCATAAATTCTATTATATAGTCCATGAAATGAAAAAGCAACCCCATATAATAATGTAAAGTATTCACCTTACTTTAAGGGCATGTGGAATAAAGGAGGGAGGTTGACAAGCAACGTCCCATGCTTGTTTAATTTTTGGAATTTGTGTATATAAGAAGACAAAATCATTTGTCTAGCTTCTTTAACCAGTAAGGTAACCAACTAGTTAATGTAAGGTATACCAAAGTGTCCAAAACTTTGTACATTACTTATTAAATCATACATTATGATATAATAACTAGTTTTACTCTCTTTAATAATTATTTTGATAGAAATAATAATTATTCCCTAGTTAATTACAAGAGTTGATTTTATTTATTAATAATCATATTAATAAGAATTATTTAAAATGTACCAACTTGATAAATGTGTGACTCTATAGGGTCATCTGTTATTAGAAATATCATTCAGTAATGATTCTTGAGCATACAGATCCAACATACTTTGTTTCTCATACTCTGCTCTTTTTATCTTATACTCATTCTTAGCCTCTTTTCAGGTTCTTTTCACGCTCTACACATACTCTGTCTGTGTCACAATCTCTATCTCTTCTCTACTTTGTCTCATCTTTACTCTTTATACTCTAAGCATGATTTTTTCAATCTCTTACTCTGTCTTCTCCATACCTCTTACTCTTGCCATTCCTTAGTTTTAAATCCTCCTGGATTAAATCTAAGTTCGTAAAAGAACTCGCTTACCTTGTTCCACTTATGGAACCTTTCTTTACCTCTTCTCCAACCTGACACATTTTAATTCCTAGAAGAATCACCTACATATATCCTTAAAGGGGTAATCATCTCTTTTCCCTGCAGGGACATAATCTCATTCCAGAAGGAATCATACTCTTATTCTTGAAGGAACTATAATCTCTCCCCGAAGGAACCTTTACCTCATTCCTGATGGAATCATACGCTTGTCCCCGAAGGAACTTCTACTTCATTCCCGAAGGAATCATCTATCTGACATCTATATCTCTATTACGTAACTCATCACATAATATTTGTCTCGTGGCCAATCTATCTCTTTGTCTTATTAAGAGATCTTCTACTACACATCTAGTACTTAACTTGTTAAGTACTTAATCTTTATCTATGTCTATTAACATATAAGTATTCTATAAAATACCATTGATGTCTAGACATATATACATACATACATACTCTTAAGAATTATATTACTTATAATCATACTCTATCTCTATCTATCAACTCTTAGGTATCAACAGATAACATTATCATATTCTACTCATACATACTTTAGGTATACTTACATACTCTGCTATATGTTTCTAACATATACCTCACACATACTATAATTATACATACATGTTCTAATACATGTTCTTACACATATAACCACCATCTATCTTCATCTCATTACTTGGGGATATTCATTTAGTGCCCCAAGATTCAACAAACATGCCTATATATATATATATATATATATATATATATATATATATATATAACGTACGTAATCTAAAGAGAGAATGAGAAATATAACTCTACTTGGCTCCATTCTTCAATGGATGCATCTTTATCCGTCTTCTATCCTATTATACCTCAAGAGTATAAGGATGTTAATCCTTATCATGCTCCTTCTCTAGCTTGTCCAACCCCTTATTAGCCTCAAAATCTCCTCCTTGCAGCTCTCCCCCGATTTGTGGTGTTTTTGGGTCGAAAGGTGGCTCTAACAGGTTTAAAACATGTGTTCTGGTAGCATAATCGTGCCATCATGAGATTCATATCGCGTCGTGGTGACCATTTGACCTCGGTCAATAGAAGCGAAGTTACGCAACCACATCGTGGAGAACTACATACGACACCACGGTACCTGGAGATCAGCATAGTGCATTGTTGATTACGTTCTAGCTTTAGGGATATTTTTCTTCAATATTCTAACCTTTGTAACTTCTTTGTCTCTAACCCGTTTTATATGTTCTTTATGTCCACGCGAAGGTAGCAATATACTCTACAAATCTGTTAAGTCTTTTATCATTAACTTAATACAGATCATAATCTATTAAGTCACCAACATAGCCACAAAATAGTATAAAACACCAATTTTACACTTTTGACCAAAATGTTTCCCATGTATTTCTTCTCTTGAACTTACTTATCTTACCTCGTCCAAGTCACTAAAACTTATCTTGGCCATTTGAATGTAGTCACAAATTCATATTCTCATTAATTTCTCATTAACGACCGTTTTTCTCTTTTGGTCAATAGTTGACTAAAAGTCAACTCTCTATACATTTTGGGTTCTTGCTACTGCCTAGTAACCCCCATTCCTTCGCCTCTATAGTTACTACCGATGATATATATATATATATATATATATATATATATATATATATATATATATATATATATATATATATATATATATCGAGTAAAGTTCAAATGAGAACTTAACTAATGCTAAGAACCGTCTTAAAATGAGATCTTTCTTTCTACACAATATTTTTCAAATTAAAAATACCAAAAATAGTTATTTGGTTCGTAAAAAATATTCCAAAAAATTGAAAAAAAAATAAATAAATGGTTTATATTCATACTCTTTCGAAGAATGTGCATTTTCACACAAAAAATAATAATAATAATAATAATGAATATGCATCAAAAATGCATTTTTTTTTCAAAAATCCTTTATTTAAATATTAATTTCAAAATATATACAAATTTTTCCCTAATTAAAAAAAAAATCTTTAGTTTTTTATTAAATTAATGTTTTTTTTAATTCAACACAATTTTGTATATATTTCAAAATTCTTATTTAAAAAAAACATAAATTTAAAAAAAATACACTTTGGTACATATGCGTATCTTTTATGCATATACACATTTAAAAAAAATATGCATACACAAATACAAAAAAAAATACTCAAATTTTTTTGTGCATAAGCATATGTGTCTGTGCATACGTACATACACTATACACATATACATATGAATTTTTTTTTTCATATTCATATAGCATATAACTATATGCATATCCACATACGCTATATGCATATTCAGATATCATATAGTTGTATGTATATCCACTACTTCATATTCTCACTAATTTCTTATTCATGATTATTTTTATCTTTTGGTCGATAGTTGATTAAAAGTCAACTCTCTATACATTTTGGGTTCTTACTACTGTCGAGTAACCTCCATTCCTCTGTCTCTATGGTTACCTCCGATGATCACACACATACACACACACACACACACACACACATATATATATATATATATATATATATATATATATATATATATATATATATATATATATATATATATATATATATATTTACTATTATATAAAGCATATTGTACATTTTTGAATTTTAAGAGGTACAAAATCTAATACATCATATACAATCATATTATGCTTATTGTTTGCTAGACATATATGTGTATCTTTTTAATTAACAAAAAAAATGTATATCCATTTAATTAACCCAAAAAAACGTTTGTATACGTTTCATTAATTCAAAAATATATACAATTCTTAGAATTTCTCCCGTATACTCTCATTTTCTCTCATTGAATACCCTTAAACCTTAAAATGATTGATAATAGCGCTCACTTTCCTCATCCTCTCTCTCCCACAACAGAATCGCATCGTACCGCCATCTCCACCATGTCTCTTCCTTCGCACCACTTTTCCGGCAAAGAACCCCTACCAGAAACCATATATGAATGTATGTCTAACCTAAATCCGCTACCTCTCCACCACTCATCCTCACAGATGCCGCAATCGGCGCTGCTCCTACATCCATCGACTATCTCTCCACCCTCTTCTCTTCAGACCGTAAGGTAGAAGTATCATTCCTTCTTCAAACTCAACACTTTACCAAGGTATGCGAACAGATCAATACAAGAAAATCAATGCGGGAAATTGGGTTATGAAGACTCATATTCACACATCTCTATTTAGGTAACAATACTAATAAGCTTTTTTTAGTTTATAGTGTAATTTTAGTCAATAATCATTAATTTTAATTATTCCAACTGTCTATTTTTGGACGCCGGAGGAGGTGCAAAAGAATTTGGTATACCTGTTCAATGGCAACAGTTTTGGGTATGACCATAGAGGCAAAATCATACATATCATCCTAGTCGCCCTTTGACACCACAAGAGGAATCACAATCTGTATACTGCCATTTCTTTAATGTCTTTAATTTTAGTTAATATTTTTTATGGAATTGTAACATTTTGGGTGTGCAGGTTGGCTAATTAAAGGAGGCTTCTAATAAAAACAACAATGCTGAACTGAATTTGCTCTTGGAGATAAAGATTGGACAAGTAGTATTATCTTTACAACATCATAAATATCCTTTCCAGTTTCTATTAGATTTTTCTGAACATGTATTTTGTTTCAGGATTTGAAACCTCTCCTAACACCTGATAAAACAAAAGATGATATACTTCTTTTCTTCAAGCTTTACGACCATAAGAAGGAAGAGCTTCATTATTTATTTTCTCTTTATTTTTGTGAAAATATGTATATGATATTCATTATTCACTGTTAAGTTAGATAATGATACATTTTCTTGTTTTCCAGTTTTGTTGGTAGGTCTTTTGTGACGAATGTTGGCAAGCCAATTGAAATTATACCAAAGTTAAAAAATTAGTTGGATTTAGCCCTGATGAATAAATTCAACTTTATGAGGTTTGTTTTCTCATATTGTTGTCAAGAATCGTTATGGTATCATATATACTTGTATAAATGATTTTTAATTTATATGTCATTCGTCAGGAAATAAAATTTGACCCATGTGTCATGTGTGAGCTTCTCGACAAGAGTGCTTCATTTAAATCTAGCCAGGTATGTATGATTTGATTCCCAACATATTTTAAAGCTTACAAAATTGTAATTTTTAAGCAATAACTGTCAATTTGAAGCTTACAACGATGTCATTCTAAAAGGTTAAAAAATGTCATTTTAAAGTTTAAATACTATCGTTTTGACCATTTTACCCATGTTGGTTATTATTGCTTGGTTGATGCCTATATATTTTTTAATTTTTCCCCTGGTTATTTTTTCGACTTCTTATTGAATATGGTGGACATAGTAGAGCTCATTGTTCTCAAAATTTGGGGGTATGTTCTAAGTTGGACCATTTCTCCCATTGGTTTTGTTTTGGTTGTGTGTTGGTGCATTTACGAAGTACCATACTGCTTGATACTACACTGCCCTTTATGTGCATTTGAAGTACATTGCCTCTATGGTTTCATGCTCGATAGTATATTGTTGTTGTTGGATTAACATATGGTTTACTTATGCGTACTTTTTATCCAAGGATTTGGTTTATCAAGAATCAGTTGTAACTTGTAACACATATTGTTATCTGTTATTGTAGCATGCTTATTGAAGACTTTGTTTCAAATTAATGATTTTGTCTTGCATCTGTATTCAACATTCAAATCAAAAAATGTAATTATCAAAGAAACATAGGTATAATTTGTTTTGTTATTGTTACCATACATTTTTTAAAATTTTGTTTGTTATATGTTATTAATTTTTTTTAATACTTAACCTACCAAATGATATATTTGAACGCTAATATAGAGGTGTTCAGAGTTGTTGGTATGATCTGGTCCTATTCAGTTTAATAGTTCTTTTATATATTTCAAATATTTAAATACCTCTTAAAGCTTTTCCAGCTTTTAAATAAAGATTGATGATTGAAGATGGACACATGTTTTTTGAGTAATGTAATGACATATTAGAGTTTAGCTTAATCCAACTCAATTTAACGCAGAGTGAATAAAACACTGGTATCATATTAAACGTTTTTTTTGTTGGAATAACATGATTAAACGAGGATCAAATATATTAATAGACTTCAATTGGTTTGTGGTGAGAATAACCTTTTGAATGTACATTAAGTGTGAAATCCAAATTTCGTTTATTATTATTATACTAGAGAAAAAATTCTTAAAAAATTCATTATAAAACAAGTATTCACTCAAATATCACACTAAGTGTAATTTCTTTTTATTTTCTATTTTGTTAAAAAATAGATTGTAGTTATGTTTCGTAGGAAACAATTGCCTTAATTTTCTATTCTTCATTTGTTTTTAGTAATTTTTTTATCCCAAACTAATCTTATGATTTTATAAAGTTAAATTAACAAAGTTCATACTTATATTACAACTGATATGCATATGGCATTCAATATCTATTTTTTTTTCTTTCAAGTATAATGTTAACTTTTTGTAGACTCAAGATTGTCATTAATAAAAATAAATACTATGTAAATTTTTAAAAATATTAACATAATCTATTATTACATATCATAAACGTGGTTATTTTATAAATGACTTGATATGAGTCACACTTAATGATAACATGTTAAATGACTAATATAAATATATTATTTAAAAACCGTATCATCCAACCTTAAACAAGTGAATTAATCTTTTATGATGAACATCTACCTTATCCTGTTTTTTTTTTTTTGGAAAGAAGTTTCTTTTCTAACGAAGGTGTCGAGGTCAGCTTATACTCACCACGATTGTACTATTCGTTGTCGCAACATCGACCATTAACAGTATGAGTGTTCCTTGAGATCTTACATGTTTCTAAATGAAATTAATTGTCGAATATAACTATTTGGCGCCGCGGCTTTGCGCGGGCACACAACTAGTATATATATATATATATATATATATATATATATATATATATATATATATATATATATATATATATATATATATATATATATAAGTTGACATTATATTTAAATTAACAATTTAAGTATTTTTTTCCAAACTGTTCAAAAGTTGTAGCTTTAAATTGATAATGGTTTACATACAACAACATATTAACTCTAATACATTAAGTATAATATGTTAAAAGTTAAAGACATAACTTTATAAGTAGAAGTAATATATTATTTTAATATTGAAATTTAGTTTATTTATGATTACACTTTAGGTTTGATATTTATTTAACCTTATTAATAAAATTATAATCATTATTAGAAAGACACTACAATTTATCACTTTTAACTATTTACCAAATATTATTTGGGTTGTTTAAGTTAAACTAAAATTTATATTTAAGTTGGTCATGTAATGTTATATTTAAGTTTATAATTTAAATATTTTATACAAATTGTTCAAAAGTTGTAGATTTAAAATGATAATGGTTTACATCCAACAATATATTAAAACTAATAAATTAAGTATAATATGTAAAAAGTTTAAAAAACATAACTTTATACGGAGAAGTAAAGATATTCTTTTTATATTGAAATTTAGTTTATATATAATTATACTTTAGGTTTGATATTTATTTAATTTTATTAATCAACTTATAATCATTATTAGAAAGAAATTGAAAAGTCATGGGAGTTTCAAATGAATGTGGTGAAATGAAAAATGCATGAGAGTTTCAAATGAATGTGGTGAAAGAAAAAATGTTTCCTTTATAATATAGCGCGTTGCGCAGAAACACCTATATAGTTGAAATCCTTACAAACATATGTTTTTTTTAAATATAAAAATAACGTTGTTGTTAAATTTGATATAATAATTCGTATACTAAATTGATATAATATATTGATTATTTTGAATTATATGATAATATATACATCTATTATAACTGCATAATCTCAACCGTTTGAATAACTTCTAACCGCAAGTTACTCATGGAAAAAGTTAAATATAATATATGGTTTAATGTTATTTATAGTTGTTGTTATTGTTAATTAATTTTTTAAAATTTATTTGCTTAACGTTTTAATTTCTATCATTATAAGTATTTAAAACATCAAACATTGTTTTTTGATTTTAAAGGTAAAAATATAATCATTTATGTAGAGTTATTTTTGAATATTGTTAATGTAAGTTATTTTAAGCTAGTTATTTGAAAACTTTTAACGATTATACAAATATCGTTAGGAAATATTTTAGTTAATTTGAGATTATAATTTGGTTTTTGCATTTAACACTACAATTTATCACTTTTAACTATTTACAAAATATTCTTTGGGATGTTTAAGTTAAACC
The DNA here is from genome assembly GCF_052849685.1 of Lactuca virosa. Classification (NCBI taxonomy): domain Eukaryota; kingdom Viridiplantae; phylum Streptophyta; class Magnoliopsida; order Asterales; family Asteraceae; genus Lactuca; species Lactuca virosa. The sequence goes on along the minus strand of NC_136428.1, from coordinate 187,615,746 downwards.
AAAAATTAGCTTAAGTTGATCCAATAATGTTCTATTTAAATTTATAATTTAAGTATTTTATACAAATTGTTCAAAAGTTGTAGCTTTAAAATGATAATGGTTTATATCTAATAATATATTAAAACTAATAAACTAAGTATAATATGTTAAAAGTTAAAAAACATAACTTTTATGCTAGCTTTGCGCGGGCACACAACTAGTATATATATATATATATATATATATATATATATATATATATATATATATATATATATATATATATAAGTTGACACTGTAATGTTATATTTAAATTTACAATTTAAGTATTTTTTCCAAACTGTTCAAAAGTTGTAGTTTTAAATTGATAATGGTTTACATACAACAACATATTAAATCTAATAAATTAAGTATAATATGTTAAAAGTTAAAGACATAACTTTATAAGTAGAAGTAAATATATTATTTTAATATTGAAATTTAGTTTATTTATGATTACACTTTAGGTTTGATATTTATTTAACCTTATTAACAAAATTATAATCATTATTAGAAAGACACTAGAATTTATCACTTTTAACTATTTACAAAATATTATTTGGGTTGTTTAAGTTAAACTAAAATTTATATTTAAGTTGGTCATGTAATGTTATATTTAACTTTATAATTTAAATATTTTATATAAATTGTTCAAAAGTTGTAGCTTTAAAATGATAATGGTTTACATCTAATAATATATTAAAACTAATAAACTAAGTATAATATGTTAAAAGTTAAAAAAACATAACTTTATATGTAGAAGTAAAGATATTCTTTTAATATTGAAATTTAGTTTATATATGATTATACTTTAGGTTTGATATTTATTTAATCTTATTAATCAACTTATAATCATTCTTAGAAAGAAATTGAAAAGTCATGGGAGTTTCAAATTAATATGGTGAAAGGAAAAATACATGGGAGTTTCAAATAAATGTGGTGAAAGGAAAAATGTTTCATTTATAAGTATACTAGACGAATATCCGCGCGTTGCGCAGAAGCATCTATATAACTGAAATCTTTATAAATATATGTTTTTTTAAATATGACAATTATGTTGTTAAATTTGATATAATAATTTGTATACTAAGTTGATATAATATATTGATTATTTTGAATTATATGATAATATATAAATCTATTAAAATTGCATAATCTCAATCTTTTGAATGACCTCTACCCGCGGGTTGTTCATGAATAAAATTAAATATAATATATGGTTTAATGTTATTTATAGTTGTTGTTATTGTTAATTAATTTTTTAAAATTTATTTGCTTAACGTTTTAATTTCCATCATTGTAATTATTTAAAACATCTAATAATTTTTTTTTTTGATTTTAAAGGTAACAATATAATCATTTATATAGATTATTTTTAACTATTGTTATTGTAAGTTATTTTAAGCTACTTATTTTAAATCTTTTAACGATTGAAAAATATATTTAGGAAATATTTTAGTTAAATTGATATTACAATTTAGTTTTTGTATTTAGCACTACAATTTATCACTTTTAACTATTCACAAAATATTCTTTGGGTTTTTTAAGTTGAACTGAAATTTATATTGAAGTTGACCCTATAATGTTATATTTAAATTAACAATTTAAGTATTTTGTCAAAACTGTTCAAAAGTTATAGCTTTAAACTGATAATGGTTTACATACAACAACATATTAAATTTAATAAATTAAGTATAATATGTTAAAAGTTAAAGACATAGCTTTATAAGTAGAAGTAAAAATATTATTTTAATATTGAAATTTAGTTTATTTATGATTACACTTTAGGTTTGATATTTATTTAACCTTATTAAACAACTTATAATCATTATTAGAAAGACACTACAATTTATCACTTTTAACTATTTACAAAATATTCTTTGGGTTGTTTAAGTTAAACTAAAATTTATATTTAAGTTGATCTTGTAAGGTTGTATTTAAATTAACAATTTAAGTATTTTATGCAAATTTTTTCAAAAGTTGTAGCTTTAAAATGATAATGGTTTACATAAAACAACATGTTAAACCTAATAAATTAAATATAATATATTAAAAGTTAAAAACATAACTTTATAAGTATAAGAAACTATATTCTTTTAATATTGAAATTTAGTTTATATATGATTACACTTTAGGTTTGATATTTATTTAACCTTATTAACCAACTTATAATCATTATTAGAAAGAAATTGAAAAGTCATGGGAGTTTCAAATGAATGTGGTGAAAGGAAAAAGGAATGACAGTTTCAAATGAATGTGGTGAAAGGAAAAATGCTTCCTTTATAAGTATATAATGACTAGCGAATGCCCGCGCGTTGCGCAGGATATGAAAAAAATATTTTATATTAAAAATAAGTAAATCATTGTTATTAACAATTAAATAATAATTTTATAAAAAATATAAAAGAATGATTTTAATATTATCATTATGTTGAACAATATCATAAGATATAAGGTGCGAACTTGAAGTTTTTGTGCATATTCAAAGTTATATGGGTAAATTAGAAAAAAAAATTAAAAATTTTAAAAATAATTAAATCATTATTTTTTATCTGTTAAATAATAATTTCATATTAAATTGAAACTTTTATATTAAATATTATCATTATGTTAGAACATACAATAATAGATACATCTTTTTATCTATCTTAAATATTATCATTATATACAACATATGATAATAGAGACATCTTTTTATCTTAAATAGTAAATTATTTTTTTTTTGTATCATAAATATTACTATATTATGTAGAACGTATGATAATAGCGACGCTTTTTATAAGGTTAGAACTTAAAAATGTATTAGATATAGTGTTGTAAAATTTGGCTAACACAACCAAATAATTGACACGTTACTTAAAATCGGCCTCCAATGGAACCGAGTTTACCTAACTCAGCCAAAAGACACTCGAATATTAATCAAACTCGATCCAAATCTAAAACATTCAATCCAAAATCATTTTCAAAATGCTGAAACTTAATTGGTCACTTGTCAACAAAGACAATCTCACCAAAGAAAACCCTCAATGTCCTACAAAGGTATATGCAATGAAGATCTCATGGCTTAGTCCCTTTGAAATATTTCACAACCTTTCCTATTTATAGAGGAGAATACATTCTCTTATTTACTCTCACCATCGATGTGGGATAAAGACATTTTAATTAAACTACTTTATTTATTTTCCTATAATTTCATTTTGATAAATAAATAATTAAATAATAAAGATAAAACATTATCCAAGAAATTTATTGTTAAATAGTTCCATTTTTCAATAATATCATAAGTTGATATCTAAAAAAGTAAGTTTTTATTGAATAACTTTTTGTTAAATCTTAAAATCATAAATTCAGTTAGGTACTTAATATAGAAAGTTTGTTTATATGTATTTTCATGATTCAAAAGGTCATTATAAAATGAATTCATTTATAAAACATAATCGAGTATATATTTCGTGCTTTTGAATCAAAGTGATTTTTCAAAAATTGTATTTTTATGATTAGGTAGATTATTTTTAGTATTTATATAACATTATGTAACTTATTTAATCATAATATTATTAGAAATAATTTGAATAATTATGGGAGTTTCAAATATATGTGGTGAAAAGAAAATGTTTCCTTTATCATTCCAAATTGATCAAACTCGGACCGATTCAGCTCAATATACCAAACTACATAACATTTTTTCTACTGAAACCCGATTTATATATATTTCGTGTTTTTGAATCAAATTCATTTTTCAAACAATTATAATTTCATGTTTAGGTAACTTATTTATAATATTATTAGAAACAATTTGAAAAACCATGGGAGTTTCAAATATATTTGCTGAAAGGAAAACGCTTCCTTTATTGGTCAAAATTGATCAAATTTGGACTGATTCCGCTCAATATACCCAACTACATAACGGTTTTTCAACTGAATCTCGATTTGAACCTGAAAAAATCTTTTTCAAAACCATTTTCAGAATTCTAAAACTTAACTGGACAGTTGCCAATAAAGACAATCTCACCAAAGAATACCCTCAACATCCTAAAAAGGTAGGCAAAAGGAAGTTCTAATGGTTTGGTCCATTTGAAACATTTCACAACCTTTACTATTTATAGAAGAGGAAACGTTCACTTCTTTACTCTCACCATCGATGTGGGATGAAGACATCGTAATAAAACACGCTTTCTTGTTTATAAAACATTATTTAACTTATTTAGTAAAACACCATTTCTCTTGTTTACCCTTTCTTTATTGTTCAATAGTTCTATTTTTCTATAATCCAAAAAAGTAAGTTTTTATTGAATAACATTTTGCTAAATTCTAAAATCATAAATTCAGTTAGGTACTTAATATAGAGAGTTTGTTTATATGTATTTTCATGATTCAAAAGTTCATTATAAAAAGAATCCATTTATAAAATATAATCTGAGTATATATTTCGTGCTTTTGATCAAATCGATTTTTCAAACAATTATAATTCTATGTTTAGGTAGATATTTTTTTTATATTTATATAACATTATGTAACTTATTTATAATATCATTGGAAATAATTTGAAAAATTATGAGAGTTTCAAATGTATGTGGTGAAAGTAAAATGCTTCATTTATCGGTCCAAATTGATCAAACTCAGACCGATTCAAATCAATATACCAAACTACAAAAAAAACTTCTAGTGAAACCTGGTTTGTATATATTTCGTGCTTTTGAATCAAAGTGATTTTTCAATCAATTATAATTTTAGGTTTAGGTAGATGTTTTTTTTATATTTATATAACATTATGTAACATATTTATAATATTATTTGAAATAATTTGAAAAATCATGGGAGTTTCAAATGTATGTGGTGAAAGGAAAAAGATTCCTTTATCGGTCCAAATGGATCCAACTGCGATTCAACTCAATATACCCAACTATATAACTTTTTTTTTCTACTGAAATACAGTTTGAACCTGAAAAAATCCGGTTCAAGACCATTTTTGGAATTCTAAAACTTAACTGGACACTTGCCAATATAGACAATCTCACCAAATAATACTCTTAAAATCCTACAAAGGTAGGCATGAAGAAGTTCTCATGGTTTGGTCCCTTTGAAACATTTCACAACCTTTCCTATTTATAGAAGAGGAAACATATTATTGTCTACTCTCACCATCAATATGGGATGAAGACATTGTAATAAAACACTATTTCTTGTTTATAAAACATTATTTAACTTATTTATAATATTATTGTAAAGAAATTGAAAAAGTCATGGGAGCTTCAAATGAATGTGCTGAAAGATAAAAATGCTTTTTTTATAGAAAGATGAAGGACTTGGATTGGTTTCATAAAGTTAAAAAAAAACATAACTTTATAAGTAGAAGTAAAGACATTCTTTTAATATTGAAATTTAGTTTACATATGATTACACTTTATGTTTGATATTTAATTTACATTATTACTCAACTTATAATCATTATTACAAAGAAATTGAAAAGTCATAGGAGTTTCAAATGAATGTGGTGAAAGGAAAAATGCATGAGAGTTTCAAATGAATGTGGTGAAAGGAAAAATGTTTCCTTTATAAGTATATAAAGATAATTATAATTATTTAAAACATCAAACATTGTTTTTTGATTTTAAAGGTAACAATATAATCATTTATATAAAGTTATTTTTAAATATTGTTGTTATAAGTTATTTTAAGCTACTTATTTTAAAACTTTTAACGATTATACAAATATCTTTAGGAAATATTTTAGTTAATTTGAGATTATAATTTAATTTTTGCATTTAGCACTACAATTTATTACTTTTAACTATTCACAAAATATTCATTGGGTTTTTTAAGTGGAACTGAAATTTATATTTAATATAACACTGTAATGTTATATTTAAATTAACAATTTAAGTATCTTTTCCAAACTGTTCAAAAGTTGTAGCTTTAAAGTGATAATGGTTTGCATATAACAACATATTAAATCTAATAAATTATGTATAATATGTTAAAAGTTAAAGACATAACTTTATAAGTAGTAAATATATTATTTTAATATTGAAATTTAGTTTATTTATGATTACACTTTAGGTTTGATATTTATTTAACCTTATTAACCAACTTATAATCATTATTAGAAAGACACTACAATTTATCACTTATAACTATTTACAAAATATTCTTTGGGTTGTTTAAGTTAGACCAAAATTTAGTTTAAGTTGATCCTATAATGTTATATTTAAATTTATAATTTAAGTATTTTATACAAATTTTTCAAAAGTTGTAGCTTTAAAATGATAATGGTTTACATCTACTAATATATTAAAACTAATAAACTAAGTATAATATGTTAAAAGTTAAAAACATAACTTTATATGTAGAAGTAAATATATTCTTTTAGTATTAAAATTTAGTTTATATATGGTTATACTTTAGGTTTGATATTTATTTAATCTTATTAACCAACTTATAATCTTTATTAGAATGAAATTGAAAAGTCATGGGAGTTTCAAATGAATGTGGTGAAAGGAAAAATACATGAGAGTTTCAAATGAATGCGGTGAAAAGAAAAATACTTCCTTTAAATTTGATATAATAATTTGTATACTAAATTGATATAATATATTGATTATTTTGAATTATATTATAATATATACATCTATTATAACTGCATAATCTCAATCGTTTGAATAAAATTATATATAATCTATGGTTTAATGTTATTTATAGTTGTTGTTAATTTTAATTATTTTTTTAAAATTATTTGCTTAATGCTTTAATTTATATCATTATAATTATTTAAAACGTCAAACATTCTTTTTTGATTTTAAAGGTAACAATATAATCATTTATATAGAGTTATTTTTAACTATTTTTATTGTAAATTATTTTAAACTACTTATTTGAAAACTTTTAACGATTATAAAAATATTTTCAGAAAATATTTTAGTTAAATTGCGATTATAATTTAGATTTTGAATTTATCACTACAATTTATCACTTTTAACTATTTATAAAATATTATTTGGTTTTTTAAGTGGAACTGAAATTTATATTTAAGTTGACATTTTAATATTATATTTAAATTAACAATTTAAGTATTTTATACAAATTGTTCAAAAGTTGTAGCTTTAAATTGATAATCGTTTACATTCAAAAATTTATTAAATTTAATAACTTAAGTATAATATGTTAAAAGTTAAAGACATAAATTTATAATTAGAAGTAAATATATTATTTTAAAATTGAAATTTAGTTTATTTATGATTACACTTTAGGTTTGATATTTATTTAACCCTATTATCCAACTTATAATCATTATTAGAAAGACACTACAATTTATCACTTTTAACTATTTACAAAATATTATTTGGGTTGTTTAAGTTAAACTAAAAATTTTATTTAAGTTGACCTTGTAATGTTATATTTAAATTAATAATTTAAGTATTTTATACAAATTCTTCCGAAATTATATCTTTAAAATGATAACGGTTTACATCCAACAATATATTAAAACTAATAAATTTAGTATAATATGTTAAAAGTTAAAAAACATAACTTTATAAGTAGAAGTAAATATATTATTTTAATATTGAAATTTAGTTTATATATGATTACACTTTAGTTTTGATATTTATTTAACCTAAACCAAATTATAATTATTATTAGAAATAAATTGAAAAGTCATGGGAGTTTCAAATGAATGTGGTGAAAGGAAAAATGCATGGGAGTTTCAAATGAATGTGGTGAACCTCGCGCGTTGCGGAAGAATGCATTTAAGTGGTTAAAATAATTATGAGAAAAAATAAAAATATGTTGAAATTTATGTTTTTAATCATGTTTTGGGCATTAACCGAATTACCAAATAACATAAAAATTCATCAACTTATATTTTGATACTATCTTATATAGTCCATACCGTATACACTTTACTTTTACTTTTATAATATCCAATATATATTATAAGTTTTTGTATAACATTAATATAATCTACTTTCTTATGTTCGATAATATCTTTTGGATAAAATAAGAAATAAATTGTTTTGAATGAGCTATTAATAAACAATATTGAACTAATAAACTTTGTATTACACTATTTATATTACACTAAAACATCCAAGGTTTCATATATGAACTTTCAAATATTAAACATTGAAATTAAGAATAAAGTCATACAAAATATATCATTATATACATAAATGTCATCAAGAGTTTTAAAATAAGTCGATAAGTAAATATGATATTTAATTTTAATTACATATTTTGCAAGGCGTACGTTTGACTTTATGTTGGTGCGCCGAGAATCATCTTCCTTAATTTGTACCTAAAAAATTAAGGTGAATAGGAATATAAAATAGATATTACTAAGCATTAATATAAATAATTAAAAAGGGTATGTGGATCTCTTACCACCGGTTAAAGACAACATACATTTCTAGTGGTATCGATTCCTATGTGAAATTGAAGTAGTCATTCTATGTACACCTTGTTTTCTAATTACATAAACAAATATGAGTAACCAAACATAAAAATGTTATCTATATGTAGGAAAAATATTTTAGTTAACTAACAAATTAAATAATATAAGTTTAAGAGTTAGGAGTTTCAAAATATTAATATTTTTATTAATCAATCAATTAAGTAACACATGTTGAAATTTTTACAATCATTATTAAAAAGCATTGAAATATTAGATTTTAAATGAATTTTGGTTGAAGTGTTTTGACCTCTATTATAATATATATATATATATATATATATATATATATATATATATATATATATAGAGAGAGAGAGAGAGAGATGGAAACTATAACATATGTATGAGTTTTAATTAATTATCTTTTTGAAACGGTACAATTACAAAACAAAAAAAACATATTTAAAATATTTAATTAAATATTTTCGACATCACCCTATATAACATATGATCAATATATTAACGATTAAACCACAATATACAACGACTGTATTACAATAATCCAAAAACGAAGAAAATCTAAAAACGAATTAGTATAACAAACTTACAAATTAAAAGCTCTAATATTATACCATATCTCCAAAAGTGGTCATAAGACCTCAACCCAACACAAAAACCTTTAAGTTTGTTTTCTTTCTGAAATTTGTATATGATTTGTATGCATGTCTTCCCAAAAAAGTGGTCTTTTTATAGTAAACTTTTCACTAAATGCTAATTAAACATAATATAAGTTATAAAACTTTTGAGTGTTAAATCATAATTAAGAAAACTTTTGAGTTGCATTAGTTAAAAAAGGGGGTTTCAAATGAATGTGGTTTGAGGAAGTTAAAAAATGGGGTTTCAAATGCATGAGATTCAAGAAAAAATGCTACCTTTATAAGTATGTATGATGATATAGATATTGATGATAATGACAATGATATATATATATATATATATATATATATATATATATATATATATATATATATATATATATATATATATATATATATATACGGCTAGGTTATTTTGTTTCTTACATTTATTGTATGCTAGAATGCACCAATAGTAATTTAGTAAATTAAATAATTATTTAATTAAATAAATATACATATTAAATGATTTCCATAATTATATGTATATTAAATGATATCCATAATTATAATTCTCTTTTTATGGAAACTAATTAAATTCGTCATTAATGTCAGCAATAACATTCTTTCGGAATAAATTCGCATTTAGGTTTTTATATATGAGCTCGTATTTTGTTTCAGGACTCACTCACTTAAAATACAATAAAGTTGCATGGAATATGAAGAACGAGAGTGTGTTCTACTAGAATACACTCTCATTTTGCTGGAATACACTCTCATTCTTCTAGATATGAATTCATTCTGAAAGAATATTATTGTTGACATTAATGACGAATTTAATTAGTTTCCATAAAAATGAATTATAAGTATGAATAGCATTTAATATACATATAATTAATACTAAATTCTTATTGGTGCATTCTAGCACACAATAAATATGAGAAACGTTTGAACCTACCTCTCTTTCTCTCTCTCTCTCTCTCTCTCTCTCTCTATATATATATATATATATATATATATATATATATATATATATATATATATTTGAAAGCCAAATGAATAGTAAAGTTTTTTCCCCTTCTAACTTTGGCCACAATAGTTTGTGATATTGGCAGTTTTGGTCCCTATTATGAAACTGCATGATGGATGGGTGTGTGTCTTGGACACGTGTCATTTTCATGTGCATGTTCCTTCCACTCACCACTTTTTATGCTCTAATAAAATACAAGATGAGAATTATTTCGTGCTTCTCCCTTCTTTATTCGATTAGGGTTCCACCAAGTTCATTCAAGCATCAATTTCCAACTGACCACCATCCTAAAGCCAAAAGATCCATCTGATTCTTCGCCACCGCAGTATTTATGTCTTCGATATGAAAGTCGCCGGCCTAAATAAAAGTCCCTTTGGATTTTTTTTCGCATCAGATCTACAAATTACAAACCCTTGCATCTCATCATGTTTTAAGAATCAAGACTTATAAAGAGTAAATTTTTGGGGTTTTCCATTCCCTTGTTTTTCTTATAGACAATAGACATGATATAACGAAGGCAGGACCTCCTCCACCACATCCCACTTACCTCCTCACCAGTGCTTGCCTCCATCGAAGTTGCTACTGTCACTTTCTTAATTTTGAAACTGATATTCATACTCGATTTGTAACCCTAAACCCTTATGGATATGTAAAAGCCTGCGAGATGACCACCACTGCCTCCTTTTTATGATCTACGGCTACCCAAGTATCATCGATAGTCTACAAGAGGAAACCAGATAGACTTACCTTTGTAGCGAAACAAGAGGAAACCATTGGTATTTTCCATGAATCAGTTTTGCTTAAACAGGTATAACCCTTTGTTCTTCACTTTTATTAAATTTTAGTTTTTTCGGTGTTATTTGTGTGTCTAGATGTTACTTTTTCTTCAATTGCTAAAGTTTTCATACCCATGACTCCATTGGCGGGCCTACTTTCGGACCTGTTGAATGTTCCATGTACATCATACCCAAGAAGACGAATGAGGTGGACAACTGCCATTATTTGTGATTTTTGATTTTCCTCTTATGGATCCTGTTTTCAAACCTACATTTGACCAATTTTTAAGCTATATGTACGTTTTGTTGTAGGTATTCTCAACTTTTGTGGTTGTCGGCTTTCAGATTATTGTGCTATGAAGAGAAAGTACAAAACATAGTCTAAATGAGATGCTAAACTCGAAACAAGGTAAACAGTATGCAAGGTTCTATGCACATGAAAATTTCTATACCAATGTTAACATGCTTAATCTTGACGGCTTAATTTGGAATACAGTTTTCTTAGAGAGAGATGAACGTGCTAAGTAGAAGCGTAGACTCAATTCAGCTGGCTCTCAACAACCAAAAACATTCAATTGGTATGCCCTTTACCTCCGACGCTAAGATCTTTTCATCATAATGACATTTTTTGATTCAACAACTGACATAATAAGATTATTTTTAAAAGGATCGAATGTTGTAAATAGCGATGTACTTAAATTTTTTGCTTATCATAACACCCTTTTTTTCGGTCCTTCTTATTATTGCATTTTGCTTTGAAAAAGCTATCCAATTGTCACATATTTTTCCCAATACAATACAGTGCATTCTGATGCTATAATTGGATTGAAACTGTGAAAACAACCCTAAAAACTTATCTTTGTTTCCTTCATATCTCCACCTTACCATTGTTGACTGCTATTTTTATTAAAATACTTTAATCAATATTTTTTTTATTACAGACATGCAAGAGCTACTCAAGGTCACCGGTTCGATCACACTTGTCTCGCCGGCACCAGAACCACGACCAAAGTTACGACCAAAACCCCCCATTACACGTAACATAGGTTGATTCAAGTATATTATGATTTAAATATATAACAATTTAGAGTAAATGCATTTTTTAATATTTTGAAAATCTACTAAATTTTAACATTGTCACCCAAATATGAAGCAATCTTTATAAATGGAACATTTTTCAATGTGATGTTCTAATAAGAAAAAAAAAACTAAAGTGCAATGACATGATTGGGTATATTCTTTAAAGTATAATTCCTTTTTTGTGTAACTTGTGATTAATATTTTGGTAATTATTTTGTTTTAGATAAAATCTCAAGTTGGAACAATGTTGTGGTAGAAACTGGACACGGTAAGTGTTAATTCCATGGGATCAGGTTTCTTGTAGTGGAGGATTGGAAAGTGATCGAAGTCGTTGTCTCAATCAAAAACAAAAAAACTAACCTATGTAGATAGGTTAAGTCGGGTCGAATCCACGTGGAGTTCGTGGTCAAAGTTTGAGTTATAGTAATCAATGAAAAAGAGCTAACACTTACAATTATCACGAGAAAGATTTAAACAAAGAGTAAACTTACAAGCTTGGAAAATGATTAATTAAAATGAAACTCTCAATGAGAAAAGTGAGATACTCATGGTTCAGTTGTCGGGCAGTTCAAATTCACAGACTTTCTTCCCTAGAATCCTAATTCAATTACCAAAATGCAATTGGGGTACATTATCTTGTAAAACATAGTTTTTGGTACATCATATGTTCATTCAACTAGTTGTCTTACTCCCTAGGTCTAACTGGATTAGGAACAATTAGTGAATTGGAAATAGAATTTCTTGCAACTTCATATTACATTATTAAGCATTCAATGTCACAAGTTGGAATAATACATGTGGACTGAACCAACTGTCTTTGTTCCTAAACTACTTGAACTTCGAACAATCGGTGAATTGACATTGCACTATTTTAGTTATGAAATCAAACAAATTCATATAACCAAATTTCAATCATTTTTCACCAAAAGATCATCATATGAACATAAAATAATAATTAAAATTAACTAGAACCAAGTAATAATAAGTGTATTCATCCAAAAGTCCTAAATATCCCCAGAAGTAACCTAATGGTTTAGCCTTCCATTGAATTCATAAAAACAATAATTTGGATGAAATGAATAAAATGCATAGTAGAATTCATAAACAAACATGAAATCATCAAACAACTGTAACCTAATGATTATCAAAATATGAAACAAATAAAGCTTAGGGAGTAAGTAATCGTTTATGGAAATTAGATGAATTGATGATGATTCACTGGTTAAATGATCTCCGAACGTTGCTTGATGATGAATTGAATAAGATCTCTCCTTTAATTCGGATTGAAATGGAATGGAATTGTGTCTTTGAAATGATTCTAAGGGTTTAGAAGCCAAAAAACATAGGTAAGAACTCTGATTTTCGGAAGTGGGAACCCTAAAAACGAATGCAAAGGTTCCTATTTATATAGTGTGGTCGAAAATAGTGAAATCGGGCGATGTGGGTCGTTAGACGTCCTAGGAGACGTCTTAGACAACATGTATAACGTCTAAGCATTCTTTGCACATCTTTGCATGCTCTCTTTCATCCTTGAAATACACTAGAAAATGGCCTAAAACGGTAGGCGTCCTAGGGGACGTCTTAAACGTTGTGTAGGACATCCTTCACAAATATGAAAACTTTACATAACACGTCGTTCCAACACGATACACCCCAAAAATTCCCTGACGCCCTAGAGGACGTCTAAGACGCCTTCTAGTATGTCGATGGGGCCTTACTCGTTTCCCTGCCCCGGAATCCACTTAGATGTTGACTTTTGACCTTGGTGTCCTTCAGGGCGTCATAGACGCCTGATCCCTGTCATTCGTCTTCCGGACACATTTCCGTGCTGAAAACAGTAGGATCAACAAAAGCACAAAATATGAAAGTTGTAGGAAATTGTCTTTAGCTTCCTAAAATTCTTGAATGAGGTCAATAGGATCTCCAGAGCTTGAGATATGACCAAAATATTGATGAGTGGTCAATTTTCCCAGCAACATTTTTCTTCATAACTTTGCACTAATCTCCTCATGCTTATTAGCTTCATTTTGCTTGTTTTCCTTGCAGGTTCCACCCACTTTTATATTATATGATTATCTGCACATAATGTTCAACATCTCATAAAAGTGGTGTCATTCTTGGGCAATCACACATCAGTTCAATAGATTTAGTATAATTTATTATGTTATAAATATAGACCGACCAGAAAGATAGTTGATTGTTTTAACCTTTTGTGAAGTGATATTAATTTGTGGTTTTTTGATGTGTTAGTTACATAATGGAGGGAAAAGAACTTGACTTCTACACGAAGAAGCTTCAAAAAAAAGGCAGAAAGGACTAGTGCCACTTTTTAAAAAAATGTATATTTTTTAAAGCATGATGCTTGGAAAATTTGACCAACAATAGTAGATGCAATCTAATTATATGAATTTTTTTATATGACAAAAATGAATAGGTGTATCAAAGGTTCTTGAGGCACTTACTTAAGTGATCTACCAAAGAGATCACCAAGGAAGAAACAAGAGTAAGTTTTAAGCTTATCATGTGTATTTTGATATTATATCCGGTCTTTGTGTTAGAATGGAATTCTTACATGAGGTTGATGGCTTTAACCTATTCAAATCAATTCAGAGTTTGTCAAACTACTAGCATTTAGGTATACACAATCAACTTTATTTTATCGATATATTTTGATTTGGAGGCTATTATTGCCAAAGAAAAAGCAAAAGATTAAAAACTATCAAGTTGCAAACATATTCTAAAAATGGCATTATTTATAAGTTTGGTAGCAAAACTTGATTTACCCTAATTACATTGTGTATTCTAACAATTATTATACAAATTCTTGATAGTCATTTGGGAAAAATGGAAGCTTCAATCCACAAATGGAGGTGACGAAGCCTTTAAATTCAAATGGGGAATTGAAGATATACTCCAAATTAGATCTTATTGGCGTGAGCAAGTATATCGGTTATATTAACTGTTATATTTAATTGTTTTCATGTCTTGTCTATGTCAATGTCAGGCTTGGCTTTGAACTGCTGCAACTTTTTCTGAATTGTGTATAGGTTGAAATGGCCATGGTAGTGATTTATGTACGTTCAAAGGATAATATATATATATATATATATATATATATATATATATATATATATATATATATATATATATATATATATATATTTCAAAAATAAAGTAGTTGTAATGATATCTAATTAATAAATTGGTGTCTTTTCTAGACAGGGAGGAGCGAGCCAACAAGAAACTCGGAACTTCCGACGGGGATCTGGGCTATAAAGTGCCTTTCTCTCCACAAACTCACAAATTCACTATATTTTTGCAAATGTTTGGCTGATGTGCCGACACTTAGTGCATCTAGAATGCATTAATTCTATAAAGTTCAATGGATTGTCACATCATATTTCTACAATCCATACAACTCTATCATTTTTTTTCTACAATGGATTGAACTTCACAAAGTTCAATAGGATGTTACAAAATGTACTTTATAGTAAATATTTAAGAATTAAAAATTTTCCTTTTCCCATTGAAGAGTTCAATGGCCATTGAACTCCAAATCCATTGAATGTCAATGTGACATCTCACAATAGTAGAGTTTTATCCATTGAATGACACATAGATTTGCCACATCATTCAACTATTTCATTAAACTTACCATTATGGATGCTCTTAGCAATGTCGACACCACTCTTCGTAGCCTTAGCCAACCTCTTTACTAAAATCATGTCATAATCCGTTACTTTTTATGGGATTGGATAAATCGATTTACTTACTCAAAACTTGGTTTCAGTTAATCCACATTCGGATCCAAATCATTTAACCGGTTTGCATGTGAGCCTTTAGATAGAATACTATTAATATATAATATTATTTGTTTTCTTTAATTTCTGACTTCGGTAACCTTTTTATCTATTAAAGCTCCGAATGTGTGGATTTGTTTTTGTGGAAATATGATTGTGCACGTAAGTATATATATTTATGTGGACGGGGTGATTGTTAATAACATGCATGTACTTCTATTTGTGTCTATAAAGGCGCATCGGTTCAGTGTAATTAATTCTATGCAAAGATTAATTATTAAACGAGCAAGTTCTGTTACTACAGAAAAAGAACTAGAATCTCAACTTCAACCTTGTATATATGTACAACAACACTTGCATAAACTACAAATAAAATGAGTCCAGGTAATAATACGGGTACAGGGTTGAGGAAAGGTGCATGGACTGCTGATGAAGATTTGCTTCTCAAGAAATGCATCGAGAAATACGGAGAGGGGAAATGGCATCTCGTTCCTTTCAGAACAGGTGGCATATATTTACCTTGTAATTATTTCATGTTCTTTTTATCATTTTCTGGAGAAAAAAAGAAGTTCATATGTGTTTTCTTGTGTAGTTTTTTTAAATATTTTTCATGTGATCTTTTCAGGTTTAAACAGATGTAGAAAGAGTTGTAGGCTACGATGGTTAAATTATCTAAGACCAAATATAAAAAGAGGTGATTTTGGTGAAGATGAAGTTGATCTCATGCTTAGGCTTCACAAGCTATTAGGGAACAGGCAAGGACGAATTTAAATATAATTCAACATAAATTATGAAGTGATGAATATAAGTGTTTCGTTTTTTTTCTTTTTTTTTTCTTTTATTAATATTTGTGGTTTTAATTTATTAAAGAGAAAAAACTAGAGTTGTGGAAATTATATAGGCTTGTGTTTTGAACATCATAGCTAGTTTTTTTTTTTTTTTTTTTTTTTTTTTTTTTTTTTTTTTTTTTTTTGCCTTTAGTTTTCATGTTTCTTAAAACAAAAAAGTTAGTTTATAAACTAACTTGCTAAAAAGTTATTTAGAGTAGCTTTTTTTATTAGGTTTTTTTTTTTCAAAATATAATCTTAATTAATTAAAAAAACATTGTTTTAAATTCCATTTTATATTATTTTATATATTTTAGTTAACTTATCAAGTGGTTTTAGAATACTTTATTTTTATGTGCTAGCTTAAAAGCTAACGACTAGTTTTTTCAGCTAATACGTCAAACAAAACATTAATATGGATGTTAATTTTAGGTGGTCATTGATTGCGGGGAGAATACCTGGAAGAACTGCTAATGATGTGAAAAACTACTGGAATACTCATCTTCCCTCTAATTCGAAACAGAAGAAAGAATCAAAAGACAATGAATCAATGCAAGACACCATGGTCACTACTATTAAGCCTCAACCACATACCTTCTCTAAAACGCTAAAGCAGTACATGGCCGACAACCCACAGATTGTGGCTCATAATGGAAGTAACATATTAAGATCGTCAAATGATGGTGTTAACAATAACTTGAATATGACATTAGGGTCAATCTTGTCACCAAATGTACTAGATGACAAGATTAATGAGTATCTAAACGATTTAATATTTGATGATCGTGAAAACGAAATGAACAATCAAATTGGGTGGTCATTTGGTGGTTCTATGAACGGAGAGGCCTCACATGTTGTTGAGCAAGAAGATGACTACAATGGTCTATTTGATTTCCCCGTAGATGAGGCAATGTGGGACCTCACAGATTAAGATTAACTATGACTTTTAAATTAAGGTACTTTTCACCTGCATGTTCATGTATTAACTCGCATGAATAAAGGTGGTATCGATCTATCAATTGTTACAAGATGTTTTGTTGTAGGCTTGCAATTCTAAAGTTGTGATAACGACATTAATGGTATCTCTGAATATTTTAGTTGAGTTTGTCCCTACATGTATGATAGAAAACAACGACTTGCTAAAGTCCGGAATAATGGCTACGTAGAAGTCTGAATTTTGTTTATCAACCAATCATTTGAGTGGTACCATTGGTTTGGGGGGATTTGGCATAACACATATATTACAGAATACATATATTGCACAATACGTATAAATAAAAAGAACATATATTACAGAGCACATATAACACTGATCACTTACCCCTGCTATTACTTTCATATTTATTTATTATAAGTTAAGTTTTCAATTAAAACGAAAAATTTATGTCATAAATAAGATCACGTAGTTGAATTCAGTCCATCAACTTATAAATGGGCAGTGAAACAAATTTTCTTTTGGAACGGTTGAATATATAATGTAAGATATACATATAAGACAAGATTGTTTCTTGAGAAGATTTTTATGGAAAGAGGAGAGAGTCAAACATATATAACAATTTATTGGAGTGCGTCGTACCGATATGTGCTATACTAATATTCCCTCTTTAGACACAGAGGCTCCATAATTATAACGATAGACATGATGTGTTGAGCTACGGAGATACGGGACGCTGACTCTGATACTATGTTAGTATAACTGACATTAATATGATACAGTCCAATAAGTGGGTATATGCGTTCGAGTCTCTCCTCCCTCCATAAGAGATTTTCTAGAGAGATAATTTTGGACACCACATATATCTTATATGGTATCAAAGTAAACATAATCGGCCGTTTCTCCTATCATATATGTCGACCTCACCTCCTGTCGATCTCCTCTCTTCTTTATATTCATTCCTTTTTTCTCCATGGGTACTAACACCAACATTGAAAAAGTCTATGAGATTACCAACATAAATTTGTACATATTGCTCACTTTGGATCTTGATCGTTTGAATACTACTACAAAATGAGTCTAATGCGACATTTTAGATGCAACCTTTTCATAACAGTTTCATCTGATTATAAAGAAGGTATCGCCGAATATAAAGGTTGCATCGGAAGATTTGACGCAACTATCTTTAAAAAATATTGCCAATTTTATTGCAACTTTTGTTTAATAAGTTGCAAATTTTATTGAAAATTGCAACTTTTTTTAAAATGCTACATATTTTATTGAAAATTGCAACTTTTTAAAAAACTTGCAAATTTTACTAAAGGAATAATGGATTAGGGTGGAATGTGAACAATGCTTTAAGCACCAGGGACCAAAAGTAAATATCAAACCCTAATCACACCTTAGCCAAAGGGACTAACGAGAGGCTCTTCCTTTTTATGTTTCGTTACCATCCCAACTACTCCACCCCTCCTTGTCATCCACTCGATCGATTGTGAAGTTGCTACATAAGAGGGATAGAGATAGTTATCAAGAGAGAAACGAGGGAGAAGAGAAAAAAAGATATATATATATATATATATATATATATATATATATATATATATATATATATAGAGAGAGAGAGAGAGAGAGAGAGAGAGAGAGAGAAGAGAGAGAGAGAGAGAGAGAGAGAGAGTATGTGTGTATGTACGTGTGTGTCGAAATGAAGAAGGAAGCGGGAAGGAAGAGACTTATAATCTCGTTCCTTCGGTTTTTCCATCTCATGGCAAGGTATGTACAAGCTCTCTTGATTCTAGCTTGAGTCTCGACCCATCACAGAGCTTGGAGGCCAGAACCGCCTCCAACAACCCTTAAACCGCTGAAAGTTGTGGTTGTGTCAGATTTCTATTTTTGGGGTTATTTCCAACTCATTTACTGAGTCCTAATCCTTCATACTTTTGTTTTAAACTTGTACTAAACACTCTTGGTACTTGTGGAGTCAAGTAGAGGCTTTGAATAAAGGAAAACATCATGTTTTGACTTGTTTTGGCCCCGAGAATCTTAAATCGAAGGTTTCCTTTCGTAAATGATTTTCTCTAACCTTGAATTTGGTCTTGGTATCGTTATTCGTAACTTAATGTGTTATAACTCTAGTTTTGTAACTACACAAGCTTGAAAGACTCATGAATCATATTATTTTTGCTAGGAATAACCGGAAACACGAATTGGGGTTAAATGTTTGTCCCGTTGTATATTATTTGTGTGTTTGAATCTAAAAGAAGTTGCTAAAATACAACCACGGATGAAAAGATATAAAATACATTTTTAAGACCCATTCAACCAATTATGTTAAGGGCTTGATGGGTTAAGCCAAAACCTAAAGCCTCGGATGACTTCTTGATTCAAAGTTACATATGGATAGATTCATTGACCTGTCTTGCAAGGGTTGTAGAGGCCATTATGCTATGAATTAGACAAAATCACTTTAGAAACAAATTTGTGGAAAATCGAATCTAGTTTCCAAAAACTCCGATTTTAGACCATTTGGAGTAGTAGATTTTGTTTTATGCGCAAGACGGTAGACATGGGTCAAGCTTTCTAAAACTCTAATAAAATGAGCGTAAACCTAATCGTAATATTAACTCTATATGCGTGAAAGTAGTAAACTTGAAAACATATAGTAATAAGATTGTTTGTGTTGTATTATGGGAGGTTTTGATAATGTCAAATGTTCACGAGATTTGACGTGTGAATGAGCGTTTCCGTGAAAAAGGTGAGCCAATCCTTGTTGCAATTCTAGTACATTGTTTCCAAAAAGAAATTACTTGTAAGGCTGTTAATAGTGTTAAGGATGGTGAAAATTATGGTTATGTAGCCCGTGTATGTGGGAAAACACATAAGAGGTTGTAAGGGAAAATATGTCCAACATAATTTTTAAGGGAAAAACCATCAAAGGTTGGGATTTAAATGCTTCTCTTGTCACTATTGTATCTGAAATTTAAGATGAATAATTTCTTGATTTTTATCTTCAAAGCAATGAAAAAATAATTATGTTTGGTCAATATGATCTTTAACTACTACAAGTAACAAAAAGATTTAAGATGTATGGATTATATGAGTCATCCATAGATATCCATGAAGTATAAATTAATGTTATAATCAACTTTATTGTAATTATGTTATTTCTAAGATGAACTTAAATGGAATGGGTCTTGAAAGTTTGTCTTGCAGCTGTTGTTACAATGTTAGTGGTTTTATTATATACTCATACACACTAAAGTTAAATGGAATGGATTGAATTCTAATTCCTTAGAGCAAGAGATTGTTTCTCTAATGTTCTTATGCGTATTTAATTTATTTTTGTTATCCAAATGAGGGTTATAAGGTAACTTGTTAGTTTATCTTTAACCCCCATTTATATTATTTGAAACTTATAATACCTTTTTCTTTTAGTTACCTTGCGGAGACTCTTGGTGTATGCAATGGAAAAGTGGAGGAGCTTCTAGGGTATATAGTTTATGTTCAAGGTGAAGATGAAAACAAATTTTAGAGTCCTTTGTTAGGTTGCTTCCAAAAATGGTTTTAAGTTTGAGGAGAATGGTCCCATTTTCTTGGTAATATTCATTGTATTGTTAGTGATATTAAATGTAAACCAAGTTGAAAGAAACAAGCTGATTGAAATTTTAAAAGAGATTAAAGAGGACAATGAAAAAAAACATGTTGAACTAGAAGCTATGTGAATAGAAATTAACAACTAACGAGAAAACTTTGAAGCCATGATGCGGAAGTTTACAAAACAACAACATTCAGAAGGTTGATAGTTTCTAATATTATTTATCATCTATTTTCATTACACGTCTATGACATTTTTAATACGTTTTTGTGATTATAGCTGACAACATTGTGTTGATTTAGATTTATGGTTGTTATTTTGAATGTAGACATATGAAAGGAGACCATAAAATTACATAACATAATGATGTTATTATTGTTATGGTGTAATTTTAGTAGTAATTAACATTTGTAGTAATGTAGTAACACATATGTAGCGTCTGCATGACTAGAAAAAAGATGTTGCATTACCATTAGAAAAGTCACAAAACTAAAGTTGTATTTGATTGTAACAAGGTTGCATTTTTTGCAACTAAAGACGTAACAAAAGTTTCATATATAATAGAGAAAGGTTGTAACTCTTTACTAGAAACATAATAAAGGTTGCAATTGAATATAAAATAAGTTGCATTTTCGTAACTAAACTAGTTAAAAAGTTGCCTCTAAGTGTAAAAAAAGTTGAATATGAGCATAAAAAAAGTTGTTTTTGCATAATAAAGGTTGCATTAAAAAATATTGCATCCACAAAAGATTTGCAACTATTTTCGAAAGGGTTTCATTTTCCAAGAAAAATGATGTGTTAGGTCTAATGCAACCTTTGATAAAAGGTTTCTTTAGGCATTATTTAACTATTTAAGGCCTAATGTAACCTTTTAGTGGTGTTGCATAAGCTTCATTTTGTTGTAGTGGAACACGATGATTGGCGCAAATTATTTCAAACCCATTGTGTTTGTTACAGACAGTTCTACAAACAAAATCAGTGACTTGGAATGGAGAAAAAATTATGGCATAGTCAAGATATGTATTTATGGCACATTAACACAATGTCTTCTTTAAATGATTTTGAAGAACAAAACTCGCAAGTCAAGTGTAGAAGAGCCTTGAAGATCTTATTGTTTAAATAAATATGTGAAAGCGATGACAACTACACAATGAACGTTGTAACATTGTTATTAATGACTCGTCCATCGTGAAGTATTGCACCCCAATAAAAACCAAATTTGAACTTCTCAACAATATCAACACCCATCGTTCTAGAAAACACTTGGTGATGTACATGTATGGTCACATAAAGAGTTTGATTCGATACCGATATCTTCTTCCCACTTTTTTAGAGACAAGATCAATGTTGCTTTATGAAGAGCAACAATTGGAGTAAACGCACAATCAATCCGTTCAAGCATCTCATGACGATAATTTATCTCCTACAGTTCTTAATGCAAACCACTCAATCTGGGGCTCGAATTCCAAATAAGGAGGCACAAAATAGGATATGGGTAATAGCCGGAACTAGCACAACGATATACATGGCGGCAGAACTGGCAGCGGTCCAGGCATTGGTGTTAACAACAACAACAAGTAAGATGTTTAGTACATATGGTTGTCTACCTTTCTGTATGTAATGCCCTAACAACATTGTTGGGCTTCTTCCAGTTGTAGTGCAATATCAGTCCATAAAGTAGGCCCAACAACAACAACCACAGCAATGGACTACTGTCCTATCTTATGTGTTTGGCTTGGCCCACTAATAGTCTCCATAAGCCTTATATATTGTACTGTCGACTCCATCTCCATGGAAATGGTTTCAATACTCTTTTAATAATGATCAAAACACTACACTCCTTCAATATTTTAGTACAAATGAACCTTCATGACCTCGCGAATGCACACTGGTACATAGACTTGGAGGCAACATCCCATCTCCATGAAAACTCAAGTATACTCTAGTAATTTCATGCAATTAAAAAAATTCTACTTTGTTATGTAATACTTATGAACTAGTAAACATGTTAGTTTGTCTTTTGATTTATCTTAAACTACTACGTTGTTTCCTTTTCAAGTTATTCATTTTGATGTTGGACATTTACTTCACAAAATCATAGTGGTATTAAATATTATGTCATATTTATTGATCAATTCTCTTATTTTCTATAGGTTTATCCTCTTCAAGAAAAATCAAAAGTGTTTTCCAAAGTTTTACACTTTTGTGCTAATATAAAAAACCAATTTCAAATCACTATTTAAACCTTTCTATGTGACAATGGAAGGGAATTTGACAACACCGAGTTCCATCAAATATGTGACAATAATGGCATTCACATGGATTTATCGTGTCCTTAGACTTCCTAACACAACAAAAAAAATATGAACAATGTTATGAAGAATTATCAATATTGTTTTAACTCTTCTTTTTCAAGCACATCTTCCACCTACATATTGAGTGGAAACTAAACATGAAATACCCTTCATATGAGTTAATTGTTTTATCCAATTTAAAAATTGTCTTTAAAAACCAAAACCATCATTCGCAAATATATATATATATATATATATATATATATATATATATATATATATATATATATATATATATATATATATATATATATATAAAGGTCATAACACCATGAAATGAAAGTTTAAAGTATACCTTTTTAAAAAGTATGAGGTTGTAGTAATCTCAACATCAAAACATAAACTTAAAAGAAAAAGTTTATATCATATGTGGCCTTCTAAATGTCAAATATCATCTTTTTTTCCTCATACTGAAGTCATCATAAGTACAACTCAAAATACGTATTTAAGGCTTAGGAAGCCTAGTAAGAACTATAAGGGTTTAACATATTTAAAGTTCAAAGGATTTTCATTTCCGTGAATAGGTAAGCACCCTAAAATATATTTTAGAAGTGTAATAAAACTTTTATAAATAGTAATTAATAGGGTATAGGAAAACATTTGTAAATAGTCTTTAATATTGGAACAAGGACAAAGTTAATGTTAAGAGTAGAAGTTAGCTGACTTAACCTTCAAGGTATGTATATATGGAACTTTTAACTTGGTAATATTTCACAAATATTATGATTTAGAACAAATGTTATTTTATTATGAATTGGTTTATGTTTTGATGAAATTATTATGAATTGCTATGTTGTATTACAAATGCTTTTAACATTTATTGGTATACGTATGACTAATAGTAGCCCTTGGAATTATATGTTAACAATTTGATTTCACATGATTGAATTGACATGAATACTTGCATAGCATATTATAATTATGATTTGCTTGTATTTTGAAAAAGCATTCATAATATGAGCATCCATACATATGAATGATATTGTATTAATTAGTATGTATAGATCCTAGTCCCAATGAGACGATGGTGGTTTTGTGATGCCGATTAAACTTTAATGCTATTTATTTTGGAAACATAAGTCCATTATGATTGACAAGATCATCATAAGTGGTAAATGAGTCATCGTTTCCAAAAAGTTGGAAATGCATTCTCAAAAATAATGTGTTATTAAACTCACACATTGCATTTAATTGCATAACATGATGACATGAAATGATTGTAAACTTTCGATTTTAAGAAATGGACTTATAGTTTGAAAATAAAGTATGTTTCCATATGAAAAAAGTGTGTACGACCAAGTTTTTTCAAATTAAAAAGAAAGTTAACCCAATCGTTACTCTTTCATGTTTTCCAAACATTATTCAAAGTTAATAAGACAATAATCTAAAGATTTAACAGAAGTAATAGATATATTAGGTTTAACAGAACATCATAATAATAACTTAAAATTCTTTAAGATAATGTCGCATGCAGTCATGCCGGTCTCGTTCCAATATCTGTACCTGAAGATCCTAAAAAAAATCTTAAATAACAACTGGTAAGTGAAATGCTTAGTGAGCATGCATATCACTCTACCATTATATAGATCACTTACACATACACATAACAAATTTAACATAAGACATAATACAGAAACATTCATAACACATATTGTTGGTACCAACCATAACCTTGTCCCCCCTTTCGGGTACTTCCCTCCTTACTCCGTAATAGGGAAATAAGAGATAAGAGTGTAGATTTTCGTCTTTAACAGCCTTTTCTCTCTTGTTCCTGGCTCAAAAATTAAAATTCTTTTCTGGAAGGACGTGTGGTGTGGAAACACTCCCTTAGAACTTCGATTCCCTAACCTTTACCAGTTAGAATTGATTAAGAAGTGCTCTCTCATGGATCGGTTAAATTGCAATGGATTTTCTTGGAGGTGGAAAAACAACTCTTTTTTCGTGAGATTTTATCTTGAACTCCATGAATTCTAATCTCTACTTGGCTCTCAAAACTTCGATCTTGATTCAAGACTTGGTTTTTGTTTCAATTTTCACTCGGATGGAACATACCGGTTAGCATCATGAGAAGGTTGATTGACTACAAACAATTCCCGCTTCAATCGAACGGTCCTTTAATCTATTGAACAAAACTAATCCCTCTTAAAGTTAAATGTTTTATTTGGAGGGCAGCTCTAGACAGAATCCCTGTGGCTACATCTCTTTCCCAAAGGGGCATTATTGTCCAACACCCTAACTGTCAACTTTGTGACTCTAATGTTGAGACTTCTGATCATCTTCTGGTAGAGTGTACCTTCTCTAAATCAATTTGGAGTTGGATCCTTAGATGGTGTGGGATATAATATATTTTGTGTGCAAACGTGAAAGACTTGGTGAATTTCGCTGCAATCTGGGTTATTGTCCAAAACAAGGCAGGTCTTATGTGTGATCTTATTCTCTATGATTTGGAATATTTGGATAGCCCGAAACAATAAATTCTTCAAAATGATTTCTATCTCTCCAACAAAAATAGCGGACCTCATAATCACTCAATCGTTTGAATGGTGCAAATACAGGGGTAATTTTGGCAAAAGTTGGATGGATTGGAGTTGTTCTCCGTTTTAATTTAAATTTTGTTGTTTTTCTAATTCTATTTCGGCACTATAGTGGTTTTTGATTTCTCTTGTCTACTTTTGTATTCCTCTCTCCTTAGTCCCTTTCTAATGGCTGGTTGGTCTTTTTTTATATTTATTCATATTTGTAGTTTCCAAAAAAAGAATAAACAAGTAATGCCTACATAAACAGGAGAGTTAGTATAACTCACCTCATTTGAACTTGAAAACATAGCTAACTATATCTAGACATATCATTTCCTTTCCAAGAACCTACAGGAGAATTATAACATTAATTAGCATGTACTTTATTACATTACTCTTAAAAATTATGTTTATATTCCTTTATGTTATCTTTAATTATAATGTTCTATTCGGGATCTAATTTCTTACTCTTTAACCCATTCCTAAATTCTTATAAAATTATACAAATATGTTTCCCTCGCTTACCTTCCCAAATATATAAAGATCTTACTCTAATAATTTTTAGTTGATTTTATATCGATTTTACAAGTTAACATCTTGGAGTTGTCGGTTTTTGGTCCTACTCATAAAAGTTATAATATTTACTTTAGGAAAATTAAAATTAAGGTCTTGGGAAAAATTCATTGTAAACTATAAGTTGGGGTTTCATAAAATTAATTTTGCATGTTACAAGTTGACATACGATTTCAGTAACAATCAGTACCAATAAAATTAATTTTGCATGTTACAAGTTGACAAGTTGACATACAATTTCAGTAACATTTGTGACAACCGTCAATTTTTGGCCAAGTCAAAGTCAACTAAAGTCAAAAGGTCAAACCAGTCAACTCATCTAACCCTTGTACATTAGGGTTTCCATTATGTTTCTTATTGTACAACTCGCAATCTTAATACAAAGTATCACTTAGAGTTTTCACGTGTTCGGAAATTCTAAACCCTATTCAGGGCAAGAGACGAAACTACTCGATAAAACATTATTCGTTAACCCTCGGGGGCATATAACAATCATAACGAGACTTAACGAGATGTACAAACCTTGCGTTACAAAGCCAAACACTTAAAAAGGTCGCAAACGAGATCTCTCTCAAATCTCTCCCAAATCTCTCCAAGAATGTGAAATCTCTCCCAAATCTCTCTCTGTATGAGAAATCTCTCCAAGTGTGTGTAATCTCTCCCAAATCTCCCTCAAAAGTTCCTTTAACTTTTTATAATCATTTCGGGCATCCCGACACTTAACTTGGTGAAAAACGGCGCAAAACGGGAAGAATTCTTGAAAAATAGCCTTAACTAACCGAAACCTTCCTTTAAGGGCCGAAGCCTCTCGGACCGAAACTAGGAAGAACTGAAGCTTGCTATAGGGACCGAACCTTCCGAACCGAAACCCTTAGGACCGAACCGAAGCCTGATGATCCGAACCCGAAGTTCGCTTTCGCTCCTGACCTTCGCCTTCGGCTCATTTCGTCCATTTCGCCTTCGGGCCCAGCAACAGTAGGGACCGAACCTCCGGCCCAATCCGAGAAGCCTCGCTGTAATGCACTTTTCACTCGGTTTTCGACTACGACTTCATTTTAGGCCCGTTTCACATAATTTTAACACAGGATTTTCACCCAAAATCATACTTTAACATATAGAACCCCATACTTCATAATTAATCACGTTTTTGGGGTATAATCCTTATCCAAGAAGAGTGGGTGGGATATTATTGGTGGAGTGTTGACTTTACTTTAGTGTATGACACAAGCAACCACCCATGCCCACTCAATGACCAACCCTTGTCCTTCCACCATACCTGGTCATTTCATTGTCCTTTTCCCCCTCTTTCCAGCCAAGTACTTTGACTCAAGGGTAGAAAAACCCTTATCTCTCCTCCCATTCACTCACACTTCACCAAGAAGCAAAAACTCATTCTCTCTCACTTCTCTCTCTAAATTTCGAGATTTCAAGGCTGATTTTCAAGTTCTTCATCTACCTTGGTAAGTAAATCTCTTCCCACACTTGATTTCCTTACACTTCTTCACTCAAATCATGAGTTCCTTACACAAATATCGTCATATTTGTTGTTAGATCTTCGAATCTTCAAGCATCATCTAAGTGTTCTTGAGTTGAACACTTCTTTTCTTCATCATCCATCTACTGAAATCACTCAAGGTGAGTTCATACCCCTACATTTTAACGTTTTCTTCAAGTTTTAGGGGGGGGGGGGAATACAAGTTAAAACACCAAAAACTCAACTAAACTCAAACAACAGCTTTCATCAGAAAAGTTGAGTCATATTCACAGACTGTTTTGACTATCTTAAACTTAATATCTTTCAAAACTATGTAATATGCAAATAGTTCAGGTTCATACCTTTAAAATGACTACTTGCACATCTCCATACGATGTTTCTACAATTTATGGTGATTTTTACAAAACTGCCTACCATTTCAGAAACGAATTCGGACCAGTCTGTGAATATGAACATTTTAATACAAGTTAAAGACTTCTAAAAATCATAATAAAAATTATGAATAAACTAGACACGTTTTATGAACTCTCAGAATTTACGGATTTAGTTTTCAACTTCGTATGATTTTTCTATGATTTTTCTAAAACAGTGCAGAAAGGTTAAAAACTAGTTAACAACTTATAACTTTCATAACACTTTGTATTATGTTGAGCAAAGTGTATAACAATAAGTTCTAAATATTGAATGTATTTTCTTGTTAGTTTATCATCATAAACTGAAATTTAGTCATTCATGAAAAGGATTCTTCATTCATTTCGAACACATATAATAAGCTATAATAAGCATAGTTTATGGATTTTTACCTACATGAGAAAGGTTTTACTCTCAAAACAAATGGGTTTTTCATATACTACATAATAGTAATAGTTTATGGACTCATAGCACTAATGTATTTTCATAAAAGGGGTTCTTTTACATTACAAACGTTTTGGATAAACTATAATAGGTATAGTTTACGTATCATTTACATTTCAAACTCATTTACCAAAGGTTTTCAGTTCAGTTCACGTAAATCTGTTAATGAATAAATTTATGAGACATTCGCTTCGTGTTACCTTCATAGTAACAAAGTCAAAAGTCCTATAAATTGTAACCAGAGTCTCTTGTAGGGAGAGCGTGATAGTTGTGTATAGATCTATATTGGGTCTGACAAGCCCGCACCTGAGCTGCATGCAACAGCTAGACCGACATGTCTGAGGTGACAAGTGTCATTTAACTTGCGACGCCTGAAGAATGTCGTATTACGAGGCCGTCTGAGTCTTAGCATGGTTATAATAGCTCACATGTGGTATTAACAAATCATAAGATTTACGGGTTTTACTTTTAAATTAGCGAGTTATGTCAATTTAACTCACATGAATTACTTTAAGTATGGAAAAATACTTGTACACTTTCGGTCTTAGGATTAAAGACAACTCATAACACATAAAGTTTACGGGATTTTTCTCAAATCAAAAAGGGTTTTATGCCGATTTAAAATCACTTTTATATCTTTAAGTATGGAAAAATACTTGTTTATTTTCCGTCCTGGGATTTAGGACCACATAACTTTTATAAGGAAAATATTGGATTTTCTTTGGAACATATTTCTATTAAAACTACATAAAGCTAGAATTGTTAGACTTCAGCTATAATTGCTGAGTGTATATGATAGAGTTATATAAGAATCTAGTCACAATCGACTTAGAATTGGTGGGTCCGCCTCATCTCCTGTTCCTTGTTTGGTTGTGGACCTAGGGCAGACCCATTATATTCAACGGTTTATTTAACTTAAATTTTATATAACTTATATACGCTGGGTGATTATAGAAGGAATCTATGGGTCCTTCTAGGGTTCATTATCGCATAACATAGAAGCATTCATTCCACACTTAATAAAGAAAACATTGGGTTTTCTGGAAACATACTTTGTCGCTTTTACAAGGAAAACAGTTTCTTTCTCAAACAAAACTCTTATGAACTCACCAACTTAATTGTTGACACTTTTTCAAAACTACTTGTATTCTCAGAAAATCAGTGAAACAGGAAAACCAACAACATTTTGAGGATGGGACGATAAATCGTCAAACAGTTCATTTTGTCATCATAATATAATTGATTTTGAAACATGTAAACTTATTCTATGGTGTAACCTTTTCAATTATATTTATGATGGTTGTATTTACTTTGAGCACTATTATACTCGTTGTTGTGATACTATACATGAAGTCCTCCACCCCCGGACGTTTCCGCCATCCTTGGTTTGGGGGTGTGACAGATTGGTATCGGAGCATTGTTTATAGTGAACTAAGTATATCGAACCACATAAGATATACAAACTATAAATGCATTGGGACTAAGGTCTCTGATTTAACATTTTCAAATAACTATACTTTTAGAAATAAATAGTTTCTTGTTAAAAGTACATACATGCATACCGGTTTAGTGTCATGTCTAAGGAAAACGCAAAAGTTAAAAATAGAGGAGTTGTGCAATGTGAATATGCCCTGGGATATGCAATCAAGTGTGGGAGGGATATAGCCTGATCAACTATATTCGTCCGAGAAATGACTAGCATGTGCCGGGGGATAGTCATGGTGGACAACAAGTCTATCAACTTACCAACGCCCATACAAGAAAATCGTTAAGAACCAAACATAATATTAAAATACTATAGGAGTATTTGGTGATACTATAACCAACTTATGTGAAAACTAAAGACCCCTATTTGTAGGTCTATAATGACTAAGTGCATTCGCTAAGGTTATATATAATTAAAGATATTATAGACTTAGAATCTATGACTATTGCTCTACTTCCTGTTCCTTGTTTGGTTGTGGACTTAGAGTAGAGTCATTTATTCGAAGGTCTATTCTATCTCAGATTATGTATAACTGGTATGCACTATGTGATTATAGACATGACTGATAAGGATCACCTCCCTATAAGTAATTATAGGATTAGACGTCTATTAATTATCTCTTCCACCCCTATTCTCGCACGGACATTACGACAAGATCTTACATATCAGGAGACCCCTACTTTCCGAACCCGGAGAGTTAGTGAGTGATGAGGAAAAGAGTCGGAGGTGGAGTCAGAGGTCGACAACTCTCCTCACATAGCATGGGCTCTCGCGAACCGTCTCGACTCCATCAAACTTGTGCCCCGTTGGGCAGCATTGATCGAGGGATGGAGTCGCCATCAACAACAACAATTCGCCATTTGGGGACGTATTCTTGTAAGCAAAGTTCATTTTACTCACAAGACCTTGTAGATTAGGTCTATGAGTATGCGTTGGTGTTACTCCCCTCCATGTGTAGTGTTGACCCCACGAGTTAGTGATTACACTAGTCGAGAGATTTATTTGCGGTCCAAACTTTCCTCGCAATGATGTGGTGTGGACCTGCATCAGGCTTAAAACCTTCCCCTAAAAACTAAATATGCTAAAATCATACAAATAAAAGGGACATGCATATTATTTCTTTGGGAGCAATACTACTAAAATTCATAAGTTTATCATATATAGACTCTCGTTATGAACCGTTTTCAGAACACCATAAACAACCAGAACACGATACACTCACAACTAAGATAAATAACTCCCGACGTATAAACCCTTATTCAAGACTCACTATCATCTCATCTTTTTAAGCCTCATAGTTAAAAGGTGCCTTTTTCGTAGACCTATGAGGGTGCGATCATACCAACACTAATGCATCGGGTCCCATCAAAACTCCTCAGCAAGGTGTGTTTGGACAAACATGATCCCAAGATGAGTAAAGCTTAACGCCCGTATGAAACCTACTTCTACCCACTACCATAACTCCGTCTTAGGGACGTTAGCAGAAACACCGAGAATAGTTCAGTAAAGTGAGAAAGTTATATATGTGTATATAAATGGTAAGGATATAACTAGATATAATCATCCCTACTCACGACATCGTTTCTCCTCATGTAATAGGATTATGTCTTCACAAGAAGGTAACCAGCCGACAAGCAAGGCAGCAATCCTACAGATAGATCATGTTACCAAGCTGCAGTCACGGCAGCCGTGACAGCCGTCATGGCGCAACTCAATGCTAACAACGCCAACAGAGATGGAAGCGGTACCGACAATACAAATTGTTGTAACAATCAGGAACACCGACGGGTGTATGCCCATGAAGGCGCCTCAGGCCACAAACCTACGAACAAGAAGCGAAAGTTTTGGAACAAAAAGGAGCGCAACCAATCTCAAATATTCGCTAAAAGACAACAACCCATGGCCACCCCCTTCCATTACAACAGCAGTCACGACACATGCCTCGGCACTAGCCACAAGGTCTGTCACCCAAGCACCGGCCAAACCATATAAGGGATCACTCCCAAAGTGTAACAAGTGTGGCTTCCATCACTATGGGGTTTGCCGGGTGATGCACTGTAAAAACTACAACAAGAACGTACATACTTCCCGCTTCTGTAGGACCCAACACCTCCCTTCATTCACCAACACCAGGGTAAGCCCAGTATGCTACCTATGCGGTGAAACGGGACACTTCAAGAGAGAATGTCCAACTGAGAAGAATGACAGGGGAGCAAGAGGAGTGTGATGAACAAACCAGCAGGAGCAACAAGGGAACCCTATTAGGACTTTTGTAATGTTTCCAACGACAAAAACGTTTAAGTACCATATGTTTGTAATGAATTTGGTATGCTTACAAAATTACCGTCTTTCAAAAAGTAGTTAAAATACTCTCTCGTACAAATCAAATCAGAGACACTCATATATGACCTCAGAATCATTACCTGTAAGCTGTGATGACTTTGTGCATACATCGGGGTTAATTATAATCAAAATACTAAAGACTTAAAGCAAATAATTCCATCCTGACTCCTGTTCCATGTCTAGTAGTGGGATTAGGGTGGAGCCACCCACTCGACGATTTCACCAATACCAAATTTCAAGCGACTTGCATATACCACTCGATCATAGAGTGACCGGTCGGAAATCATGATATAAAGTATCATTACTAGCTATCAGAACACAGTCACCATCAGTACTAGTAACATTAATACGAAGCAGTTGCAGTAAAAATAACATCGATCAAAACGGAACACACTGAAAAGAAACACACGATACTCTATCACTCCAACGAACATTTCGTGCGAATACAACTTAACACATGTTTTACATAAAAAGATATTGTTGTCGTCATTCGATTTCGATTGGTATAGTTCTCATCTTCCCGATTTAACGGCTATGAAAGGACCCTTCACCTAACACACCGAATATCGAAACCTTCGTCTCCGATAAACACATCCAGCACGGACCTCCGGGTCATCTCTCGCTGTGAAACCCCAAAACACTCACCAGAGGAGTATTATACCTTCCAAAACCTTACCACAAGTATTTCCAGGAGACCCTTCACGCAGCAGACAAAGTTCAAGCACAGAAGCGTGGGACGAATACGGTTAGTCTATCACTACTAAGTGTATATGCGAGGATAATATATAATTAAGATTCTACGGACATTCGATGTGTGTTTCCGCCCTATTTCCTGTTCCTTGTCTGGTCGTGGACTTGGGGCGGAGTCACCCATCCAACTGTCTTACCAACCTTAATTACATACGACCTATATGCGCAAATTAATGATAGATAGACCAGGTACGGGTCCTACCATGAACTTCGGGACAAGGCTACCCAGGAGAGCGAGTGAACATCCTATCATCCGAATAAGTCTAGTCGTGTAAACCAAACCCATATGTTCCCTACCGATCTAATCAAACGAGAAACACTAAAGCAGACCCTATGCAGCGCTCCGAGGAGAAGTTATCACTTATGGCTTAGTACAAGTTCGAGAAAGGCTGAAAGCATCTCGAGAACACGGCAAAACCCGAATAAGTCTTATCTTCTATATAAAAACACAGGGTTTTTATTAGTAAATCTATGATAGCTAGTGTAAACATTATGGTCATATATCATTAAGATTCTATGGACTTAGAATGTACGATTCCGCCTCATTTCCTGTTCCTTGTTTGGTTGTGGGCTTAAGGCGGGGTCACTCATCCGAATGCCCTTGCAATCTTAATGATATACGACTAGTTTACACCAAGCGATTATAAAAGATCTGGTAGGACTTATAATGTAAATTTCATCACAAATTGTTGAAGTATTCGCAATGATAATAACAAGGGATGAAGCAGGGAGCATAAAGGCACACATAGAATACTCTATCATTCCAAAACAATAAACTCCTTTTAAATCAACTCATCTCATGTTACAATAAGAAATTCCAAGGTCGTCAATTAACATCAGGCGGATTGGTCCCCGCCATATCAATTTCTTGTACTACGAAAAGTTTCCCCCATCTTTCCTCCAAATTCTTGAAGTCCCAGTCGAAACGCTAATTTCGGGACGAAATTCTTTCTAACGGGGGGATGATGTGACAACCATCAATTTTTGGCCAAGTCAAAGTCAACTAAAGTCAACCAGTCAAACCGGTCAACTCATCTAACCCTTGTACATTAGGGTTTCCATTATGTTTCTTATTGTACAACTCGCAATCTTAATACAAAGTATCACTTAGAGTTTTCACGTGTTCGGAAATTCTAAACCCTAATCAGGGCAAGAGACGAAACTACTCGATAACACATTATTCCTTAACCCTCGGGGGCATATAACAATCATAACGAGACTTAACGAGATGTACAAACCTTGCGTTACAAAGCCAAACACTTAAAAAGGTCGCAAACGAGATCTCTCTCAAATCTCTCCCAAATCTCTCCAAGAATGTGAAATCTCTCCCAAATCTCTCTCTGTATGAGAAATCTCTCCAAGTGTGTGTAATCTCTCCCAAATCTCTCTCAAAAGTTCCTTTAACTTTTTATAATCATTTCGGGCATCCCGACACTTAACTTGGTGAAAAACGGCGCAAAACGGGAAGAATTCTTGAAAAATAGCCTTAACGAACCGAAACCTTCCTTTAAGGGCCGAAGCCTCTCGGACCGAAACTAGGAAGAACCGAAGCTTGCTATAGGGACCGAACCTTCCGAACCGAAACCCTTAGGACCGAACCGAAGCCTGATGATCCGAACCCGAAGTTCGCTTTCGCTCCTGACCTTCGCCTTCGGCTGATTTCGTCCATTTCGCCTTCGGGCCCAGCAACTGTAGGGACCGAACCTCCGGCCCAAGCCGAGAAGCCTCGCTGAAATGCACTTTTCACCCGGTTTTCGACTACGACTTCATTTTAGGCCCGTTTCACATAATTTTAACACAGGATTTTCACCCAAAATCATATTTTAACATATAGAACCCATACTTCATAATTAATCACGTTTTTGGGGTATAATCCTTATCCAAGAAGAGTGGGTGGGATATTATTGGTGGAGTGTTGACTTTACTTTAGTGTATGACACAAGCAACCACCCATGCCCACTCAATGACCAACCCTTGTCCTTCCACCATACCTGGTCATTTCATTGTCCTTTTCCCCCTCTTTCCAGCCAAGTACTTTGACTCAAGGGTAGAAAAACCCTTATCTCTCCTCCCATTCACTCACACTTCACCAAGAAGCAAAAACTCATTCTCTCTCACTTCTCTCTCTAAATTTCGAGATTTCAAGGCTGATTTTCAAGTTCTTCATCTACCTTGGTAAGTAAATCTCTTCCCACACTTGATTTCCTTACACTTCTTCACTCAAATCATGAGTTCCTTACACAAATATCGTCATATTTGTTGTTAGATCTTCGAATCTTCAAGCATCATCTAAGTGTTCTTGAGTTGAACACTTCTTTTCTACATCATCCATCTACTGAAATCACTCAAGGTGAGTTCATACCCCTACATTTTAATGTTTTCTTCAAGTTTTAGGGGGGAATACAAGTTAAAACATCAAAAACTCAACTAAACTCAAACAACAGCTTTCATCAGAAACGTTGAGTCTTATTCACGGACTGTTTTGACCATCTTAAACTTAATATCTTTCAAAACTGTGTAATATGAAAATAGTTCAGGTTCATACCTTTAACATGACTACTTGCACATCTCCATACAATTTTTCTACGATTTATGGTGATTTTTACAAAACTGCCTACCATTTCAGAAACGAATACGGACCAATCTGTGAATATGAACATTTTAATACAAGTTAAAGACTTCTAAAAATCATAATAAAAATTATGAATAAACTAGACACGTTTTATGAACTCTCAGAATTTACGGATTTAGTTTTCACCTTTGTATGATATTTCTATGATTTTTCTAAAACGGTGCAGAAAGGTTAAAAACTAGTTAACAACTTATAACTTTCATAACACTTTGTATTATGTTGAGCAAAGTGTATAACAATAAGTTCTAAATATTGAATGTATTTTCTTGTTAGTTTATCATCATAAACTAAAATTTAGTCATTCATGATAAGGATTCTTCATTCATTTCGAACACATATAATAAGCTATAATAAGCATAGTTTATGGATTTTTACCTACATGAGAAAGGTTTTACTCTCAAAATAAATGGGTTTTTCATATACTACATAATAGTAATAGTTTATGGACTCATAGCACTAATGTATTTTCATAAAAGGGGTTCTTTTACATTACAAACGTTTTGGATAAACTATAATAGGTATAAATTACGTATCATTTACATTTCAAACTCATTTACCAAAGGTTTTCAGTTCAGTTCACGTAAATCTGTTAATGAATAAATTTATGAGACATTCGCTTCGTGTTACCTTCATAGTAACAAAGTCAAAAGTCCTGTAAATTGTAACCAGAGTCTCTTGTAGGGAGAGCGTGATAGTTGTGTATAGATCTATATTGGGTCTGACAAGCCCGCACCTGAGCTGCATGCAACAGCTAGACCGGCAGGTCTGAGGTGACAAGTGTCATTTAACTTGCGACGCCTGAAGAATGTCGTATTACGAGGCCGTCTGAGTCTTAGCATGGTTATAATAGCTCACATGTGGTATTAACAAATCATAAGATTTACGGGTTTTACTTTTAAATTAGCGAGTTATGTCAATTTAACTCACATGAATTACTTTAAGTATGGAAAAATACTTGTACACTTTCGGTCTTAGGATTAAAGACAACACATAACACATAAAGTTTACGGGATTTTTCTCAAATCAAAAAGGGTTTTATGCCGATTTAAAATCACTTTTATATCTTTAAGTATGGAAAAATACTTGTTTATTTTCCGTCCTGGGATTTAGGACCACATAACTTTTATAAGGAAAATATTGGATTTTCTTTGGAACATATTTCTATTAAAACTACATAAAGCTAGAATTTTTAGACTTCAGCTATAATTGCTGAGTGTATATGATAGAGTTATATAAGAATCTAGTCACAATCGACTTAGAATTGGTGGGCCCGCCTCATCTCCTGTTCCTTGTTTGGTTGTGGACCTAGGGCAGACCCATTATATTCAACAGTTTATTTAACTTAAATTTTATATAACTTATATACGCTGGGCGATTATAGAAGGAATCTATGGGTCCTTCTAGGGTTCATTATCGCATAACATAGAAGCATTCATTCCACACTTAATAAAGAAAATATTGGGTTTTCTAGAAACATACTTTGTCGCTTTTACAAGGAAAACGGTTTCTTTCTCAAACAAAACTCTTATGAACTCACCAACTTAATTGTTGACACTTTTTCAAAACTACTTGTATTCTCAGGAAATCAGTAAAACAGGAAAACCAACAGCATTTTGAGGATGGGACGATAAATCGTCAAACAGTTCATTTTGTCATCATAATGTAATTGATTTTGAAACATGTAAACTTATTCTATGGTGTAACCTTTTCAATTATATTTATGATGGTTGTATTTACTTTGAGCACTATTATACTCGTTGTGATACTATACATGAAGTCCTCCACCCCCGGACGTTTCCGCCATCCTTGGTTTGGGGGTGTGACAACAATCAACACCAATAAAATTGGAATTATATCAAACCCTTGATATGCAATAAACTAGACATCCATATATAACTACAGAGCTTGACTTATCGACATTTGGAGTCTTAATGAATTTATTATGATTTTTAGAAAACAATGTATGATATTTGTGATAACACAGAACAGTCTGATAAGATTGACAATTATGTACTTAAAGGAGTTGGATTATGTAAAGTGATTAAAAATTTGGAGGAACTAGACATACTAGCCTTTCAATAAAAGTAAGTGTCATGATTTTTGGGTATTCTGATATCCTTGCACGATTTTTAGAAGTTGGAGGACAGATTCTGGGAAATTAGTCATGACAGCTTTTATGCAATTTTTGATGTCCGATTAAAGACATGATGATTAAGCTCTCACTTTAAAAATTTTATCATAATTTGTGGTTACTTAATAGACCATTATGTTGTATTAGATAACTTCACTCAAAGGTGTTAATACATGTCTTAATGAAGACTTAAAACTAGGGCTTTACATGAAGTGTCAAGTCTCACACCTATTAGTTTTAAGTTACCAACTTAACCCATTAAGCACCTTATAACACCCAAAATCTGAAAAAATAGGTTCCCCACAGCATCACCACCTGCCGCATCACCACCTGTCGGTTCTCCGGTTGTGGTGTTGTGGTGGTCAATGACGGTAAAAACACCAATAACACAAAGACAGTACCATGAGGCACCACCCACTGACATCCTAGCACGGTGGCCAGTGGTGCCCATCGATGGTGGCCATGGTGGTTTATGGCAGTGATGATGAAAATCAGTTCCAGAAAGAAAAAAAATGAATAACTGATTTGATTAAAGGAGCTTACTTGAATACAATTGACACCACCACATACTATACTCTCTCCCTCACCTACGATGCCCCACGATAACCATTCTTCTCAATCTCAGCCTTCCTCTCGTAGCTTTTAGACTCCAAATATGTATCATACATCTAAAGCATCATAGGGTTAGGTTTAAATGGCCTATATACTTGTGCTTGGATGGAGTCATCCCTAAGGAAAGAGTCCAAACCCTCTCCCATCGATCCCGCATGAAGAAACACAAATTTCCCATATCCAACCCCTAGTTTTCCCATAATGTCACTTTCTACCCCAAAAACAATTTTCTTAACAAATGTAAGTTTTAAACTTTGACACTTTCTTCCCAAAAATTAAAAAATGTCTATTACTATTCTTTTTTGGAGTTATTTTGATTTGATATTTTGATTTTTTATATTTATTATTTTAATAACTTAAAATTTATCGAATGTCTTTTATTCGTTCTATTCACCTATATAATTCTTTAGAATTTTTCTCCCTAATTATATAATCATTCATACTAATTAATAAACTCATTTCTTAAATTTATAATGAGAAACCAGGTGATAAAAAGTTTGTTTCAAGTATGTAGAATGCCTATTAAAGTTTTAGATAATGTTTCTACATGTTTTCAAACAAAGAGTTTATTATATCTATTGTTTAGAAAATAAAATGTTTTGAAAAGTAAGATGATTGAGGAATAAAATAGGTTTGAAATACGAATGCTTTGTATTAAAACCTATGTGTCCCAAAAGACCTTATGTCTTACATATTTTTCTATTTAATGACATGTACTTAAAGTATCGAGCATATGTAGTACTGACTTAGCTTCACTAGCATGGATCTTGGATACTGGAAGGTTATATATATATATATATATATAT
Source organism: Lactuca virosa (assembly GCF_052849685.1). Classification (NCBI taxonomy): domain Eukaryota; kingdom Viridiplantae; phylum Streptophyta; class Magnoliopsida; order Asterales; family Asteraceae; genus Lactuca; species Lactuca virosa. Next base: position 187,576,109 of record NC_136428.1, on the reverse strand, counting down.
ATATATATATATATATATATATATATATATATATATATATATATATATATATATATATATATCATTGTGGAGAGCATATACTTAATTTCTTTTACTTTCATTTCTTTTATCATGTAAACTGTAGTCCTAAAATTGATAAATGCTTTCCTATGGTTGATGTTTAGTGATTTCTATGACCCATAATGGACAATAATCAAAACGCTTCAGAAATGGGACTAAAGATCTATAATATGGAAAGATATAATTAAAAATGATGTCTCTTTTTCATGTAATCAAAATGATATAGATGATGGGTGTTGCAATGAGTATGATTGGTGGATTTAGAAATCGAAGGATTCGTGTAAATTTTAGTATCTTTTGCAAAAGACTTTATTGAGTTATTTCTCGATACGTGAGACGATTGTAATCATAGAATAATCTTTTGTCTATTAAAGTTAAATTGTTGTCTTAGACACTATGTTCTTCATGAAATTTGGAAAATTCTCTTCGACACTATGTTCAATATTGTTGTGACGTACTAAACACTAAATTTTAGAGATTGGGCTCTTCGAGTGCAATCAACCTAAATTGAATAAAGGTTATTAAAAATAATATGACGCAACGAACCTTACAATTTTCTAGGTATGTGGATTTTCAGTAAGCTTTGATTTATTTCATCCATAAATCCTAGAACATATGTCTGGATCTTATAGAATGGTGTTTCATTCATTTTATTGGGTGTGTATGTAGGTCTCTAGGTAAAAAGATAACTAGAATTATTGGCTAAAAACAGAATATATGCACCTTCTATCTTGTAATTTTGTCTAACTTCTTGCTACCTTTGAATAAAATCAACCCTTTAAAAAATATGGATGCAAACTAGAATCAACAAAATAACATGATTGTATTACACATAATGTAACGACCTGAATTATTCCACTTTGCCATTGAAGTTAGTTATGTTATATTTTCATGTTAAGTTACCTTTTTAGTTGTCAAAGTTAACTGCGAGGGGACCAAAGTGCAAGAAAATGTTACTTGATCATGTATATGGGTCATATAGCCATTTTCACATACTTTAAGGGCCTAACATGAAAATTACCAAGTATTTATAATTCACTTAACTCTAACTCTAGGAGTTAGCATCCATTTGCAGCCAACAAATCCTAATCTAAGCCTCCACCTTGTTGAGAGAGTGTCCTAGGGTCTTCTCATTGGTGGTGAGTTGAAGTGAAGAAGAAAAGTGAGGTTGTTGGTGTTTTGGGAGGACTATTTGGTGGCATTCTTTATGCTTCCTTCCAAGCTATCATCTTGGTGACTCAATCCTGGATTTCCAGAAGCTAAGAATATCTTCTTTTGATTCATCTTGATGTTCTACAAACCGCACACAAGAATAAACCTTGGATGATGCAAAATCTTAGGTTTTGGTGTGTTGGTTTGTCCCATGCTTGTCCCAATCGTTCTAGTTAATTGGAAATGGTCTTGAGGGGTTAAGATCATCTCAGTTGAGGTTTTGATCAGACTCAAATTGAGCAGAAGAAGAGATCAATCGATTTCTTGAATTGTGTAACTGCAGTTCTCACGACGTGAGCACTCGTATGTCCCGTCGTGGCAACGCGACATTGTTCGGTTGCGATTGTTATGAATGTTTAGCTCACGATGTGACACCCACTTGGTCATGATGTGAAGCTTGTTTGGACATAATCACTTTCATTTTATGATCTCATTTTTATCAGTTCTTTCGGTATTCATTTAGGGGTGTTAGAGTACATGTGTGAAGGTAATTTTCCTCTGTTCATAACACCACATACTTTTAGGGGTGTTAGACTACCTGTGTGAAGGTGATTTTTCTCTGTTCATAACACCACATAACTTGGACTAGAGGTGAGTCATTTCTTGTTTATTTAAACACTAATTTGGAAAGATATCATGACCTATACTTTTGTTCTTGTCTATTTGATGTATTTGATGTTATAAAGAGAAAGTCAAGGATTAAATATATCATCGACATGTATAGTTTTTTTTAAAAGAGAGTGTATAACTATACACGAACATGTATAGTTATTGAAGTTACAAATGAATTTAGGAATATTTTGTATGTTAGAGTTCTTAAATAAATCATTTGGTACAAATTGAGAGAGTTAAGTCCATGCTACAAGTAAGGACTTGTTGTGTGGTTGAATTGTGATGATATGCATGTTATATTGTTGTTTTGTCACTTTTGAATGAAACTAGAATATGCATGCTAGAATTTTTTTTATTGAAAGATTTATCTCTTTACAAACTACTAATTGATGTTATGTATATTTAAGTGGATATACCTTGAAGTGTGATTGAAAGATGTAGAATGCCACGAATTAACTATAATAACAATTCACTAGCATGATTACACAATGTTATTGGTGAGGTGTGTGTTTTGCCCATGTGAGAGGATTAATTAATTATTTAATTAATTAAACCAAAAGGGGAATATACATAGTGGGGTTAAAAGGGTAGAAAACTAACCTAGGTATGTGCCCTTATGGGCTATCGCGGTGGAGGAATATCGTTGGAGGAAAAGACCTTAAGCTAATGTCGACTTCGAGTGGTTTTCTAGTTGACCATTTCGAGACATGGTCCTGGTGTATGTAGGTATACTGGGACTCGAGTGATGTCGGTGATCTTGGATACCATGTAGAAACATCATGTTTGGTTGTAGGTATGCTCATGGAGGTACCTAATACCACCCTCGAATGACAACGCATCATGCTCGTACATGTAAAGTCAGAGTAGCGAAGGCGGAGAACCATGGACATAGTTACAGGTGGGAGTCGTGCCCCATTTGGTGCACTGGGTTGCCAGGTCACGTTAGTAGTGAACTGGGTCCTTATTTGGGGTTTGTTAGCGATGCAATAGACCTTGGTTAGCGACAAACGTTAATAGTAATTAAAGCGAATGTAATATATTAATAATTATTGTGATGAAAGAATGTCTGGATTAATGTATACACAAATATATCAATAATTATCGATGTATGTTGCATGTAGGGATGAGCATTTGGACCTGGAAACCGGTCGGAACCGGTACCAGAACTGGAACCGGCCGGGTCAGAACCGGGACAATATTCTTGTGGATTTTTGGAATCGGGAACCGGTAGAACCGACAAAAAATAGGTACAACCGGCAAAAACCGGAACCATATGTTGCTATTTCCTGATGACCGGTTCCAATACTGAAAGAGTGTATGGCCCGAAATGCTACTTTACGACTTTGTTAACTCATCCCTAATCTCAAACTTGATTGTACTTAAGCTTAGAACACTCAAACAGACCTTAAAAAGTGCTAAAAGGTAGCAGAAACGGGTCTAGCATTGATTGAATTGAATAGTTGTACAAGAGAGGAGTTTCGGGTTGTCACATCATCCCCTCGTTAGAGGGAATTTCGTCCCGAAATTCAAGAATAGAAATACAAATTATGGACTTGGAAAAAGATGAGGGTACTTCTGTTTCATTGAATCTTCACGCTCCCAAGTGAATTCAGGTCCCCTCTTGGCATTCCAGCGAACCTTCACTATCGGGATACGGCTTTGTTTCGTTCGTTTAATTTCTCGATCCATGATTTCTACAGGTTCTTCCACGAAGTTGAAGCTCTTGTCTAATTCGATTTCATCGAGAGGTATCACAAGTGTCTCATCGGACAGACACTTCTTTAAATTTGACACGTGGAAGACAGGATGTACGTTGCTAAGTTCTCGGGGTAAACAGAGTTTGTATGCTACGGGACCGATCCGAGCGAGAATCTCGAATGGTCCAATGTATCTTGGATTTAGCTTTCCACGATTTTTGAAGCGTATCATACCCTTCCAGGGTAAGACCTTCAAAAGAACACGGTCACCAACCTGGAACTCCAAGGGTTTTCGTCTCTTATCGGCGTAGCTATTTTTATTATCCATTGACGCTTTTAGTCGTTCTCGGATTTGTACAATCTTTTCAGTCGTCTCTCGGATGATTTCAGGACCCGTGAGAGTGCTGTCGGGGACTTGACCCTTGACTAACTACGTGTCGCCCACCTCGACCCAGCATAGAGGGGATCTGCAGTTACGACCATAGAGGGCTTCAAACGGTGCAGCCTTGTTGCTGGTATGGTAGCTGTTTTTGTAGGAAAAATCGACCAAAGGCAAATGAGTGTCCCACGACATGCCAAAGTCGATGACGCAGGCTCTCAACATGTCTTCCAATGTTTGAATGGGTCTCTCACTCTGCCCATCTGTCTGGGGATGGTAAGTTATGCTCATATCCAGCTTATTTCCAAGAGCCTTCTGTAGTGATTGCCAAAATCTTGAGGTAAACCTGCTATCTCGATCAGAGATAATGGATACAGGCACCCCATGAAGACGGACTATCTCTCGAATGTAGATTCGCGTCAGTCTTTCCATCTTGAAATTTTCTTTGGTTGGCAGGAAGTGGGCAGATTTAGTCAGTCGATCAACAATTACCCAGATGGCGTCATGCCCACTCGGAGACTTGGGCAAATTAGTAATGAAATCCATAGTGATCCTTTCCCACTTACACTCAGGTATTTCTGGCAGCTGAAGCATACCTAAGGGCTTTTGGTATTCTACCTTCACCTTGGCGCAAGTCAAGCACTTGCCCACGAAGGTAGCGATTTCTGCTTTCATGTTCGGTCACCAATAGAGTCGCTTGAGGTCCAGATACATCTTATCTGAACCCGGGTGAACGGAGTTTCTATTGTTGTGAGCTTCGTTCATGACAACCTTGTTGTACCCGTCGTACTTTGGGGTCCAGATCCGGTTCATGAAATAGTAAACTCCGTCTCCCCTGACCTCTAAGTTCTTTTCCATTCCTCTTAGGGCTTCATCCGACATGTTTTCTGGTTTTAGGGCTTCCAGCTGATCCTCTCTGATTTGTGCGGATAATTGGGAATGGATGGTCATGGTCAATGCCTTCACTCTACGACCGGAATACTCCTTTCGGCTGAGGGCATCCGCTACCACATTGGCTTTGCCGGGATGGTAACGTATTTCGCACTCGTAATCACTGAGTAGCTCTACCCGTCGCCGCTGTCTCATGTTTAACTCTTTCTGATCAAAGATATGTTGTAGGCTCTTATGGTCGGTGAAGACAGTGCACTTGGTTCCGTAGAGATAATGTCTCCAGATCTTTAACGCGAAGACCACTGCTCCCAACTCTAGATTGTGAGTTGTGTAATTGACTTCGTGTGTTTTCAGCTATCTAGAGGCATAGGCAATAACCTTTCCTCGTTACATGTGCACACAGCCTAGGCCCTGATTGGATGCATCACAGTAGACAACAAAGTCTTATATCCCTTCGGGCAAGGGCAAGATAGGTGCGCTGCATAGGGCCTGCTTTAATGTTTGAAATGCAGTGTCTTGTTTTTCTCCCCAACTAAAGGTTACACCTTTCTGTGTCAGGGTGGTCAAAGGCTTAGCGATTTTGGAGAAGTTTTGGATAAACCTGCGATAATAGCTAGCGAGACCCAAGAATTGACGGATTTCTGTGGGCGTCTTCAGTGCTGACCAATTCTCAATTGCTTTGATCTTGGAAGGGTCCACATGTATGCCCTCCTCGCTGACCACGTGACCAAGGAATGTTACTTTCCTGATCCAGAATTCACACTTAGAGAATTTTGCATAGAGCTTTTCCGCCCTTAGCATTTCAAGCACTAGCCTCAAGTGTTGTCTATGATCATTCTCACTCCGAGAATAGACAAGTATATCGTTAATGAACACGATCACGACCTTGTCTAGGAAAGGGCGGCACACCCGATTCATTAGATCCATGAATACCGCCGGTGTGTTGGTTAGACCGAAGGGCATTACTACAAACTCATAATGTCCATAGCGAGTTCGGAATGCTATCTTGGGAACATCATTCTCATGAACTCGCAGCTGGTGGTACCCTGATCTAAGGTCTATCTTCGAGAAATAACTGGCTCCCTAAAGTTGGTCGAAGATGTCGTCGATTCTTGGTAAGGGATAACGGTTCTTCATGGTAAGCTTGTTCAGTTCTCGGTAATCAATGCACATCCGAAAGGATCCATCTTTCTTTTTCACGAATAAGATCGAGGCTCCCTAGGGTGAGGAACTCGGTCTTATAAATCCCTTGCTGATCAGCTCATTGAGCTAGCTGGATAACTCTTGCATTTCTGCCGGCGCTAGACGATATGGAGATTTAGCTACATGAGTAGCTCCGGGGATTAAGTCTGTTGGATTAATGTCTAAGTCCATAACTATATTTGGTATGTACTTGACCCGACCCGACATGGTCCATTTGGGTTGCACTTCACCGGCACAATTTATATGGATAGTCTTTTGAGAATAGTATATTTATGATTTATATTAATATATTATAAGTTCTAATATATTAATATGGAATCATATTATTTAATTAGTATTGATCAAGAATTAATTTAGAATTAATTAAGTGATCAAAAAGAACTAATTAAATATGGACTCTTATATATATGGACTGGGCCAAGTTCATTTAGGTTGGGCTAAGCTTTCATGGATGGTCCATGGAGCTTTTAACCCATGGATCCTATGTAAATGAAAGGTCATGGGTATTAGGGTTTACATGGATGTAACCCTAATCCTCCATAATATATAAAGGGGTCCTTGGCTCACAAAATTGGCACAAGTGTGTGAAAATAAGAGTGGGCCGATTTTAGTGTGCATACATATTCTCTCAAGTTCTTCCAAGGTGTTTTGGTGATTTGTGATTCCGTTTGAGGCTTCCACACTATTGGGGCTAAGCTCTTAAAGCTTGAAGACATCAAGCTACATCAAAAGGTATGTCATCTAACTAGAACTTTGTAGTATAGGTGCTTCATAATATGCTAGTTAGGATGAAACCTTGGAATAGTTAATATTTGCATGTATAATAGAGAAAACATAGATCCAAGGTTTATAGGGTTGCATGTACACCATAGGAGTGTTAGAATGCTCAAAACCCAACAAAGTCGATACGAAACTCGGCTTGGAGATCGGGAGGAATTCCTGGAAGATCTTCGGGGAAGACATCAGGAAACTTATAGACTTCGGGAATGTTCTCGAGGTCTTTGACTTTTTGCATTTCGTCCACAACATGATCTAGGAATGCATGGCACTCCTTCCGCAAATACTTCTGGGCTTTGATGCATGAAATGATATGAAGGTTCGAACTGAGTTTATCACCGTAAATGGTGAGGGCTTCGCCAGAGGGAAGATTGAGACGGATAGCTTTCTCAAAGCAAAGGATATCAGCACGATTGGGGCTCAACCAATCCATGTCGATTATGACATCGAAGCTCTTTATGGATACTGACATAAGATCGATGGGAAAGGAATGATCGTTCAGGGTAATAGTACAACCTATGAATATGTCGTTAGTGCTCTCTTTCTTTCCGTTAGCCATCTCGACGGTAAATGTTTCAGTTAAAGGTTGAGATTTACATTTGAGTAGATGTTTGAATGCATGACTAACAAAACTCCTCTCCGCACCAGAATCTAAAAGAATGCATGCATAAGAGTTTTCAAGGAGAAACGTACCTGTAACAACAGTAGGATCAACAACTGCTTCCTCCTGACACATCGCCAATACTCTCCCTATATTGCCAACTATTGTTGCCTTGGGGCAATTTCTTTTGAAGTGCCCAACCTCTCCACAGCCATAACAGGCTTGACCAGCGCCCGCTCCAGGAGCCTGATTGGTAGGTTGGACTGGTGCCTTGCAGAATCGAGTTGTGTGTCCCTTCTTACCACATCTGTTGCACAACATCTCCCGGCACTGCCCATGATGATGGTAGTTGCACTTATTGCATAGGGGTAGGTTTCCAGTATAGCGGCTGGGGGTTGTTGGAGTAGTGGGAACCGCAGCAGGAGTAGTAGCAGCGTGGACTGCCACTGTATGTTGTTTCTTGGAGGGCTCCCGCGAAGACTTCCCCTTTCGTTTGTTCCAGAACTTTTTCTTCCCACCACTAACCTTTGGTGGTTCAGAATCGACTGTTAGCTCATCAAGATCGACCCCGTGATCTATAAGAGTCTGCGCCAGACAGTTGGCGCTATCAAATGTAGAAGGCTTAGAAGCCAAGACATTCCCTTGAGTTGGGGGCGTCAATCCCCAAATGTGTCTTTCTATTTTCTTGCTTTCCGGGGTGACCATTCCTGGACAAAGAAGAGCCAGATCGTAGAGTCTAGCTGTTTAGGCAGCAATGTCGGAACCCTTCATCTTCAGGTTCCAGAGCTCATGCTCCAACTTCTGCATCTCGCCCCTTGGGCAGTATTCAGCAAGCATGAGTTCCTTTAGGTTATCCCAACCCATGGAATTTCCTACCGGCAGGGTTAGGGATTTGACACGGCCATTCCACCAGGTCAGTGCCCTGTCGGTGAAGGTGCAGGTGGAAAATTTCACCTTGTTTGAGAATCGGGTCCACCTCCAGATCCACCAGAGCTGCCCTGATTTATCTGTGACATCGCAGCAGCCACGACAGCCGTAACTGCTGCCTCGAACATAGTTGGGTCGAGCTGAGGAGGTGGTGGCAGCGGAGGATCGTTGTTCCTTCTGTTGGGTCTCCTTCGGGGATGCATATTGTTCTAGAAGCAATCAGGAAGAAGAGGATGGTAAGTCCCCTAAATTTTTAAATCAAGATATATGTATATCTCATCCTAATAATTAAGGTGTTCTTCTAAGCGATAAGAAGGGAAGGATTACTAATACAAGTAAACTATCGCTAGAAGAAATATGTACCAATACTTGGAATGAATCTCTATACTGTATTCGGCTCTAGCTAAAATACTCCTATAGTATTTTAAGTTGTATGTTTTGTTCTATCGATATCTGATGTATATATACTTGGTAAGTTTTAGGCTTGCTGCAACACCACAGTCACTCCCGAGCACATGTTGGTCATGTCTCGAATAAATATAGTTGATTAGACTATATTGACCCTAGACATGATTACATACCTACCCAGGTTTAACCGCAGTGTCCAACATCCAAATACTTTTGTTTTTCTCTACTTATGTTACTCTTTCTGGTAAGTATGTATACTTGTATACTTCTTATAAAATACATATATTTTAAAAGTATACTTTTAGTTCAAAGCACTTCATCCCCTTAGTGTTTATAGTTGTATACCATGTAAGGTTCGGTATACTTAGTTCACTATAAACAAGAGCTCTGATACCAATCTGTCACACCCCCAAACCGGAACGGCGGAAACGTTCGGGGGTGGATGACGTCATGTGTAGTATCATAACAATTGTATCATAGCAATCATAGTAAACACAACCATTACATTGAATACATATATGAAAAAGGTTTACATCTGTTTAAGTCTTGTTTGTATACATCAAAAGTGTAAGCAAAATATAAAGGCATGACTTTAATTGCTCCGTCTTCTCAAAACTCCATGAGGTACCTGTCTACTGATTTCCTGAGAATACAAGCAGTTTTGAAAGAGTATCAGCATAAAGCTGGTGAGTTCATAAGCGATATTTTCTAGTGAAAACTTGTTGATGAATCTGTAGAAATGTTTGTATGTTTCCAAGAAAATCCAATATTTTCTTTAAATAAAGCATGAACTTGTCAGTTCCTTCTATGAATGTTTGTTATGGTATCTTTTGTAGTATAAAACATATTAGTCTATATGCTTGATTACTACTACAGTGTATAGTATGATGAATTCTGTATGAAAAACCACTGTATATCATGTTCCCTTTTGAAAACCCTGGCTACCACCAGTATGTGTAGTACGTTCTGTTTGAAAACCCTAGCTATCACCAGTATGTATAGTATGTTTTATTACTTAAAGTAAAACTAATGAAGAGTGAAATATCGTAAACAAATGATTAGTTTATACTTATTGTGAGTCGTATAACCATGCTTGATATGACTGATGACTTCAGCGACGTTCTTCTAGCGTCGTACGATATGATATTTGTCACCGCAGGCATGCCTGCCTAACTGTAGCTAGCAGTTTAGGTGTGGGATTGTCAGTCCCGGATAGATCTATTCACAAATCTCACGTTCTCCCTCTAGGAGACTCTGGTTATACTATGATAGGATTTGGTTCAGTATACCAAAGGGTACAGTTTTGAAGTAGAGTCTCACAATTCTGTATTAACGAGTTTACGTGTAGTTCTCGTAGTGATATATTGTTTTGAAATCCGTGTGTATACTGTATGAGGTAATAATTATAATTAAATAATTATTAAATGTTGTACTCTTGTGGTAGTGTATATCATAAACTAAATCGGTCATAGTTTATATGTTTACCCATGAATGAAATCTGAATCGGTAAAAGCTATTTATTGAAATCCCCAAACTATACCTATTATAGTTTGCATGTAAATAGTGTAATTGATGTGAATATTGAATCTGAAAAACTATGCAATTATGGTTGTAAGTTGAAAACGTCCCTTATGCTTAACATGGTACAAAAGGGATAAAATATCTAAATATTTTATACAAATACAGAAATCGTTTGTCCGCATCAATTGCATAAGTTTTATACTTGTTAAAAGTCTTTTTGTATTAGTTCACAAAAAAAATCATTTGTGTTTGGCTTGTATTCCCCCTGTGAAAACGTTTTAAAAAAAATCGTAAAAGTATAGGGGTATGAACTCACCTCGAGTGAGTGGTTTGTATGAAAAATCGATATGAGATGCCGAGTGTCAAGTGAAGCCTCAAACACAATTGGATCCTATTTAGCATGTAATAACACATATATGAATCAAATTAGGGTATTTCACTACTAGACATGATAGGAAACCACTCTAAGGACTTGGAAACACTTGAACTAAGTGTTAAAATCATATGTGATTGAATGAGGGAGGTGTGCGGCCACACCAAGGGTGTGTATGGCCATGGGTGTACGGCCCATGAGTGTACGGCCGTACACTCATGAAGAAGTGTGCCTTTGAGGTGTTTTCAAGATCCTAAGAAGCATCAAGGAAGTGTTCTTGGTCCCATGCTTAGTTTTATTGGAAGTTTAAGGCCAATAATGATCATCAAAGTGGGTTTACGGCCCTATGGGTGTGTACGGCCATACAAGGGGTGTGCAACCGTACACCCTTCATGTTTATTCTAAGTTGGTTGATTTTATGGTGAATCAAGGTTAGGATCAAAGGTTTAGCATGTCCAACCTTATGAAGGTGTACGGCCGTACTCCTTCAAAGGATGAAGGACATGTTGAAACTTGAAGAATCAAAGCTTAAATCAAGAGGTCTTTCAAGTATAACAAGCTAAAGGATGGAATACTTACGTTTTTGAAGCCTTGGAGGGTTCACGGTTGAAGAAGCTTGAGAGAAAATGGAGTGGTGTGCAGCCAAGGGAAGAAAGAAATGAAGTAAGTGAGGTCTACCCATATATATGGGGGTGGGTGACCCACCACCTTGAGTGTGTGGCCATGAGGGGGTGTACGTCCGTACACCCATGTGTACGGCCGTACACTCCTCCTGAAGGAGTGTATGGCCCGAAATGCTACTTTACGACTTTGTTAAATCATCCCTAATCTCAAACTTGATTGTACTTAAGCTTAGAACACTCAAACAGACCTTAAACAGTGCTAAAAGGTAGAAGAAACGGGTCTAGCATTGATTGAACTGAATAGTTGTACAAGATAGGAGTTTCGGGTTGTCAGAGTAGTTATAGTTCTTTTATTAGTAGTGATGGTACTATTTTTGAGACTTCATGTGATGTTTCATTTACACTTTTTTTTATGTTTGTTTTGGTTGGGTTTCTTCAAATTTTGATTGTGATGGGTTGTTTTTGAAAGATTTTCTAATAAACCATTAATGATGTTTTAATAAGACTTCCGCTAACGTTTACTGAAAATTAATTGATTAAAATAAAAGAAAATTTTTAGGTGAAAAATCATTGTGTTACAAGTTGGTATGAGAGCCATGTTGTGAGTGAACTAAATACATAGGTCGGTGTTCAGACTCACAATGTAGATTAGCTCAATTAGGTGCTTTAGGATCTTAAGGGGGGAGGGTATGTGCTGATATTTATATGTTGTTTCTTATATACATGTAGGCCACTTATTCGTTTCAATATTAGCATATCCTCTCCCCTTTTTGGTGGATCCTGTAAATGTTAGTAGCTCTCAATATTTAAGAAAATGGTTCCATCCTTAAGTAACAACAATCGAGGGGAGGCAAGAGGTTGTCTTGATTAACAAAAAGGATTAATATGGGTTGCATTCCTAATGTCTCAAGTTGCTCGTGACCCACAAGCTCATTTATCCCACAATATACGTAGTTCGACTGGTGTTGCGCATATCAGGGAAATAAATGATCATCTCATAGGGATGCTTGGGATGCACAAATTCAATAAACGTTGCAAGATGTTAGGTTATCATTGGTCGACGTCGTAGTAGAAAGAGAACCTTTATATAGTCTAAGAGTTCTAGCATGGTATGGAAGTTGGAAAATCAAAATAGATATGGAAGCCTCTAACCTAACCGGGGAGAAAAGAGATTTTGTGGTAATGCTAGAAGCAAGCATATATAGGTGTGAAAGTTAGTATTGGGCCCATACTATCATAAGCACAATATATATGTTTGGGACTAGAGGGACTACAAGGAAACCCGTGGTTTGAGAGGACATGTTACGAGCTTGTGTTATTAAGTATGGAGGGAGTTGGAATACTCATTTTCCATTGGCGCAACTTGCCTACAACAACACTTACCATTCCAGTATCGATATGGTATAACTTTTTTGGTGTTATCGTATTTTTTGCTCGGTTTGTAATACCTAGTAGTTCTTTAAGTCTGCATTAGGAACTAAAGTGCGGTAGGAAATCCGTTCTGGTCGATCAAAATCTTTTATCACACTTTTTCTCTTACTTTGATTCCAATAGGAATCAAATATTTTGATGTTATAGTAGGTAAGGATTTGTTATCTGCCAATGAAGCTAAGATCCTTTGTTTTGAGAAGTGTGTTCATCTCAAGCTTGCCGAGGGAAGGATATTATGGCTCGGGGGAAAAAGTCTATGGGGTCTATACCGACTATTTTTGTAATGAAGGCATGCAAGTGCCTGGCGAGAGGATATGAGGTCTTCTTGGCTCATGCAATCGATAGCCCAATGAAGGAAGTGGATCTTACCGATGTGGAGGTGGTCAGGGAGTTTAGCGTTGTTTTCCTTAAGGAGTGCTTGTCTAACCACCACCACGAGATGTAGAGTTCTAGATTTATCTTGTTCCTGGTACGGCCCCAATAGCCAAGTCATCATATCGGTTAGCTCCATCGGAGATGAAGGAGATGTGGACTCAGCTTCAGAAAATATTACAGCGGGGGTTTATTAGACCGGGTTCCTCGCCTCTGGGGGCGTCCGTTCTCTTTGTGAAGAAGAAGGATGGTACTATGCGGATGTGTATTGATTAACAGGAATTGAATAATGTGATTGTTAAGAATAAGTACCAACTCCCGAGGATTGATGATCGTTTTTATCAATTTCAAGGAGCTAGTCACTTTTTGAAGATAAATATGCGATCGGGTATCATCAGGTGCAGGTCTGTGAGAGGGATGTTTCCAAGACCGCTTTCAGAATCCGATATGGGCATTATGAGTTCCTAGTAACGCCTTTTAATTTGACGAATGTACCTGCGGTTTTTATGGACATGATGAATTGGGTATGTCGACCATATTTGGATAGGTCGGTTATAGTACTTATCGACGAAATTTTGGTATACTCTCGGAATGCCTAGGGTCATCAGAGGCATGCACGAGAAGTTTTAAAGACTCTACATAGGGAGAAACCTTCATCAAAGTTTTCCAAATATGAATTTTGGTTTAAGGATGTCCAATTTCATGGACATATTGTCGGTGCAGATGGTAACAAGGTAGCCCCAACCAAGATAGTAGCAGTCAGGGAGTGGCCAAGGCTGAAAACTCCTTCTAACATTCGTAGTTTCTTGGGTTTGGTGGGTTATTATCAGAGATTTATAAAATATTTCTCCAAAATAATGGGTTCTCTGACCAAGCTGACAAAAAAAAGTGGAGCCATTTGTTTGGACTGGTAAGCAGGAGGACATATTTCAGACATTGAAGAAGCTCTTATGTAAGGCTCATGTCCTATCTCTTCCCCATGGGAGTGAGGATTTTGTGGTTTTTACTGATGTGTCAAATTCTGGACTGAGTTTTGTACTCATGAAGCATGGAAAAATGATCGTGTATGCTTTTCGATAGCTGAAGAGTGCCAAGCGAAATTACCTGGTGCATGATTTGGATTTGGCAGTCATGGTCTTTGCACTTAAGTTATGGAGAAATTACTTGTGTGGAACGAAGTGCACACTATATATTGATCATAAGATCTTGCAACATATTCAAAACCAAAAAGAGTTGAATATAAGACAGTGACGGTGGGTGGAGGTGTTAGCAGATTACGATTGTGAGATCAGTTACCACCTTGGGAAGCAAATGTGGTAACTAATGCACTAAGCCGTAAGGAGCTGAGGGTGCCATACCACTGGAAGTCTGTGTTTGACACCTTGTATATTTAAGCAGTTATGGTCTACTCAGTCTACGGGTTTGAAAGAAAAACATGTGAAAGAAGAAGTAATGGTTAAGCAGCAGGTACGCTTTAGCGGTTGAGGATGAGTGGGGACTTATGATCTTTTAGGCCCGATTATGGGTCCCAAAAGTAGGTGGTGTTCGTGATACACTGTTACGAGACATATATAGATCGAACTATTCGATTCACCCAGGTACAAAGAAGATGTATCGAGACCTGAAAACTAATTACTGATGGTCGGATATTAAGCGAGAGATAGCGAAGTATGTGGAAGAATGTATGACTTGTGAGCAATTTAAACCTGATCACCAACAACCCTATGGTGAATTGCAACAACTAGAGATTCCCAAGTGAACAATGGATATGCTTATAATGGATATTTTAAGGTTTTGTATCGATCGGATACACTTCAAGTATAAATAACAAAATTAAACTAATATACGAAAACAAAGAACAAAAAGTAAATAACACAAGAAGTTCTCCAAATTGTTCTTTTACCGAGAAGGGGTTTTTTCTTCACCAAGAAGAAGGTTGTTACAAAGAAGATTACGACACTAAGCCGTGTTAACATTAGGTTTTCACCCTAATGTTCAGTATATACTAATATATACAATTATATCCCTTAATTGAAGGGATTGTATCTTATATATACTAATAACCGATCCTTATCACAAGGATATCGGATTTGCTATCTATTATATATATATATATATATATATATATATATATATATATATATATATATATCATTACCTAATATACAAAAGATTACATAGAATAACTATACTAGTGCTGACGTTGATAGGGTTGATACGCTGACGCTGAAGATATAGACGATGATGCTGATAAACATCATGTAGAGAGTTTGACTCATCTAATCATAAGGTGTGACCTTACCATCTCCCCCTATTTGATGATGACAAAACTAATCTTCTTCTTCAGATTCATTAGAAGAACCATTGCAAAACTTTTCATCTCCTTTCAAGATCTCAGTCTTGACCCTTCTGAATTGATTGATTTTAAGTTCATCCAGTATACTACTAAGCTCCAGAGATATCAGCATGCGATATCCACTTTCATTTTAAAGTGACTAAGTCCTTCCAAATGAAGATGAAACAAATGTGCAGTGGGAGTAGAAGGAAGATCATTAGTGTGTTGAAAGCACCTCTGATTTTCACTATCAAGATAAAATATCCCATGCTCCGGTTCTGGAATGAACATGTATTGGACTGGTTCAACACCCGTTGGCAATTCATTGTTGATTTATCGAGTTCCATAAGGAAGAAGAAACTTGGTATTCCTGGTCTGTCTGGCTGCACCTGTTCTTCCTAAAGAGGAGGGTCTAGATGGACCTGCTGATGGCACAACGTTCAACTTCTTGACTTTGTCGAGCAGCTGTTGAATTGCCAACATCACTTCCTAAGCATGAATACCCTTGTGTTTGGCAATGATTTCTTGAATCTGCATCCAGTCACTATAGCCAAATTTGACTAGCTCTTGATCAAATACAACTTCAGTGTATTCATATTCATTTTTGTTCCTGACCAGATGAAGCTTTAGTGACTCGTTCCTTGGTTTGGTGCATCTTACTTTGATAATAGGATCAGCCTTTCTTCTGCGAGTAAGAACGTCTCCAAACTTCTTCCTGTCTATCCGGTCATTTAGGTCAGAAACTCTATGTTGCTTCTCCACATTATTATTGAAGAGATTAATTTTCTTGACTTGATCATCAACATTTTTATTAGCGGAAGCAAGAGCTTGAACGAGTTTGGCAGACATATTGTAACATCCCAAAAATCATGACCAAATATTTCATTTTTATTTATAAAGTAGCCATAGTTATCAAAAACATTCCATCCAAAAACATAAGTCATAGTATCAAATCAGAGTATCACATCAAAACTCATATCCAAATATCAGAGTAAAAACATCCCAGGCTAAACAGATGGTGTGTGTACTGCAGTCATCCCGAGCTCTTCCCTAGCTACCGGAAGTACCTGAAAACAAAACTGAAAATGGTAAGCACGAAGCTTAGTGAGTCTCCCCAAACTACCACATACCAAACACAATATCATACTACTAAGAGATACGGGCCCCGCCCACACTCTGCTGACTACGAGATACGGGCCCCGCCCACACTCGGCTAACTACGAGCTACGAGCCCCGCCCACACTCGGCTAACTATGAGATACGGGCCCCGCCCACACTCGGCTAACTATGAGATACGAGACCCGCCCACACTCAACTACTAAACATGCATACAAGTATCACACAGACAACAAGTATAGCTAAATCTATCAATCAGTCCTATATACATGCTCAAATAATGCTATGAGATACGGGCCTCACCCACACTCATCTACTAATCAATACAAATAACATACACGAGCCAGCCTTGGTGCCGTAGACCCGTTTCTACTAGAGGAAAACTCACCTCAATGTCGTGTGAATAGCTGAAGTGTCCCTGCTCTGCAGCCGGCTCTACTTACACCCTATATAGACCATCCTCTTAGATAACATCCCATACTCAAAACCCCTTCACGGTCATCTGTGGTCAAAGTCAAAGTCAAGGTCTAGGGAAAGTCAACCCTGAGTTGACTCAACTCGTCGAGTCCTCCCCCTGACTCGCCGAGTTTTCATGCTACCCTTAGTCATGATAAAACGAGTCAACTCGTCGAGTCCTCCCTCGGACTCGCCGAGTTCTGTCCTTTACAGAATTGGAACAAATCGAACCAAATCGTCGAGTTATTATATGAACTCACCGAGTCTTCAGTCTGTTGCTTCATCTTAATCGATTAAGCCCCTATTCTTCAGATTTAAGCTCCATACTCCACATATACACTGAAATTGTCCATTTAAGGGTATAGTTTCCAACTTTACCCATTAATACCCTTACTTAATGGCTTTAGCTCAAACCTTAATTCTTTAGAACATAGCTCTTGGTCCACAAGCCATCAATACTCCAAACTAAGGCACATACACTGAGATCTGGACCCTAAATACTTCAGAAATACGTAAAGCTCCTAACTTTCCTTCCATGCATGGCCTTTTGGAGCTTAAAAGGCCAAAATGATATCCTAAAGCGTGCATGGGCTTCAATGGGAATAAAGTTTGCACCTTCATGTCATGAAAGTCCTCCATGATTGTAGATCTGAAGGTATACTCACTTGGGACGTTCATGTCACACCCTCGGACCAGAACGGCGGAAACGTCCGGAGACGGGTGACGTCATTGTGCGGTATCATAACAATTGAATATAAATGAGACATAACAAATCCAAACATCATACATTAAGATAACAAACTTACATTGTTTTTACATCATGTATTTGCTCTCAAATTCCGCAAAAGAGACAATAGTAAGTAAATTCCAAACTACATCAAAATAATCCAGAATCCGCGATCCATAAAACTTGCTTACTGATTTCCTGAGAATACAAGTCGTTTGAAAAGCATCAACATAAAATATGTTGGTGAGTTCATAAGCATTTTTGTATAAACGTTTGTGATAGTTTAGAAACCCAGAAAATCCAATATTTTCTTGTCAAAATAGTTATAAGTCTTGTTTCCAATCAAGTATAGTTGCATGTTTATTTTAGTTTATCATCTTTTGAAAATTGTATAAAAATTGTTTTTCCCCAGAAAATCCTATATTTTCTGATATACATAAATAGCTGTCTTAAAACCCTAAGACTTGTGTGATAAAGTTTCATTCAAGATATTCGAAAACATAATTGATTATGGGCAAAAGATGGGATCCGCGTAAATTGTGTAATCGTTTGTGGTCTTAAAACACTAAGACTCGTGTGGTAAAATTTCATTTTAGGTAACCAAAACATAGTTCATTATAAACAAAAGGTGTAATCCGCGTAAATATATTTTGTTATATTCTAAGTAAGTTGTTATAACCATACTAATATGATGGAGTGGTTGTCTAGACGTTCTTCAGGCATCGGGTTTGTTTAAGACATTTGTCACCCTAGACTTGTCTGTCTAGCTGTAGCGAACAACGAAGGTGCGGGGTGTCAACCCCGTATAGATCTATTCACAAATTCCTGCTCTCCCTCCAGGAGACTCTGGTTATAACTCTTACAGGCCTTTAAACGTACACTATTATATAGGTACGGTGAAGATGCGTCTGACTTGAATACTAACAGATATTTACGCAAATAGTTGAAATCCGTTATTTAATTAATAAATAACAATAGTTGCACTCGTTGACTAGATATTTCGTTTTTGTTTCGTAAAATTAGTTGTACTCGTTGACTACGTGTCTCGTTTCGTTTACTTAAATTAATCCACTTTGAATCATATTTATCAAAAATGACCCAATATTGTCGATGTTAGCAAAAATGAACCTTCTTTTTATAAATTATCAAATACGACCCATATTTGTCAAAAAGTGTCATTAGTGATCCAAAAATACGAGAATTGTTGAAAATGACCCATTTATTCTAAAATGCTCATTTTAGACTCATAATTAAGGAAAAACGTCCAAAATGACCCTTAGTCATTAGATATTTCCATTTTTGGTCCATTCTAAATCAAAGTGTGCAATAATTACTCGATTTTATCCCATGTTCCAAAAATGATCCTTATATATATATATATATATATATATATATATATATATATATATATATATATATATATATATATATATATATATATATATATATATAGAGGAAAATGGTCCAAGATATTATTATTTCCATAATTTAATATCTTCCAAAATATTATGTCCAACAATTTGTTTAAGCAAATTTTGAATCAAATCCTTATGGTTTTTGTCATAACAATTTATGACTTATTTTCCATAACATACTAGTTTTTGTTTCTACACATAAATTTGTGAACTATGGTTCAAACTCTTGAGACTTGTTCAAAATCTCGAGTTTTTGAACTATTTCATGCAAAGTTTTATACTCTTAAACACATATAACATAGCATACATGCATAACAAGCAATTATATCAAGATTTGAACAAGGCTTTGACTTGTATCCTCCCCCAAAAACAATGAAAACTCAAAAGAGGGGTATGAAGCTTACCTTGGGTAGAAGAAGGTGTGTTTGAAGAAGTGATGTGAATATTTAGAGCCTAGAACACTTGGAGTGTTAGATGAACTTCTTGAGGACTTTTGCTAGCCTAAGGTTATTAACACATAAATTTATGTATGAGTAGAAAATTTTCAATAACTAAATGTATGAAACAATTACTAGACATGAATTAACTTACAGATACTTAGAAGAGATTGTGAATAAATGGCTTCTGGAACTTGGTTGAATGCTTGAGAGAGTTTACGGAGGTTTACAATGAATGAGAATAAGTTTGTGAAATGAAAAATGGGGTTTACGCCCCTTTCATATGGAATAGGGAAATTGATGGGATGTTTACTTGGAGTACTGCTGGGTAATATCTATTTCTAGAGGTTAATTCATAAGTTACTGGGATTTGCATTGAGAATTAGCGAATTACAGCTAACAATCACCGAAACACATTTGAATTGGAAGGGGTTTATGGTATAAATGGACCTTAAACTAAGCTTTACGGCCAAGATTCCTTCCTAGGATGATGTTCACGGTCATACATCACATCCCTAAGGTGTTTACGCCCTTAAAGAGCTTTCCTTTAGAGTTCACGGCCAAATGGAGGTCCACCAAAGGTGGTTCACAGCCAAGCTTTAGTTCCTAGAGTAGTTCACGGCCTAGCTTTGGTTGTTAGGGTAGTTCACGGCCTAACTTTCCATTCTAGTGTGGTGTTCATGGCCAAACATGGCCCCATGAAACGGTTTATGGTCTTAGATGCTTCCTATGGAAGTGTTCATGGTCAAGAATGCATATGAACTTTAATGTATTGGTTTTATGTTGATATGATCAATATCTTGACGCAACTTAAATTTCTTATTTGTTTTCATTGATCATTAGATCTTAGGGCAATATAATTCCCAAAATTCACATTACACACACATATCATAATAGTAATATAGTTATAACCTTAACATATACAAGATCCCCTTTTGACTTGGTTTTTAGATCAGAAAATTTCTAGTTGTGACATCATCCCCCCGTTAGAGGGAATTTTGTCCCGAAATTCTTTAGGAGCTATTTTAACGAAAAGGTGATGGTATTCTTGCATCATCTGATCCTCGCGTTCCCATGTGAATTCAGGTCCGCGCTTGGCATTCCATCGGACCTTCACAATGGGGATGCGACTTTGTTTTGTGCGCTTAACTTCTCCATCCATAATCTCGATAGGTTGTTCAACGAATAGAAGGTTCTCGTTCCCTTTAATCTCATCTAGTAGAACTATGAGAGTTTCGTTTGATAGACACTTCTTTAGGTGTGACACGTGGAATACAGGGTGTACATTACTAAGTCCTGAGGGTAGTTGTAGTTTGTAGGCTACCAGACCGACCCTGGCAAGGATCTCGAATGGTTTTATGAAGTTTGTGCTCATGGTATCCTAGATATAGTGTTCATGGGCCTTAAGGATCGGCACCATTATTACCAAGTTTGAGGTTGTGTGAGGTGCCACTGGCCTTATAAATCCTAGACTGCCTTAGGGGTTCTCCTCTACAAAATTTCTGAACTAAAGGAATGTCGATCATTGTTTGATTATTAGAGTTGGTTGAGCGGGTCGTTGATTCAGAATAGGGGTGTCAATCTTTGACGATGGGTTCGCTTGACTCTTAGTAGTTAGCGACCTTATGCGCAATCCGATTTCCAATCTCTTAAGTTAGACGGGTGTCCACTAAGGTTAGGGGCTTGCTCTGATAATTTCCTTTCTTATCAGATCGTTCTATTGAATCTAAAATATTTGTTCTTGTGTCGGTGTTAAGTAGTGTCAGGGATTTGGTTACTGGAGTGGTTCAAAGAGTCGAATTGATTCCAATCTCAACTCAGCGCATGGGTGATGTTTCCGAAAGTCTTCGGGAATATCTGGGGGAGGTCATAAACCTCTAGGATTCCCTTGACGTCTTCTTTTTCTTGTTTCCATCTTTATTGCGGGCTAGGAAGGAGCGTAATGTCTCTTACATAAGTACTCACGTGCCTAAATGTTGGGGATTTGTCGTTATAGATTGAAAGAGTTTTGTAAATCGATTGGGTAAGGCGGAAGTCTCTTTGCAGTGCTCGAAGTTTGTAAGGTGATTTCTGCCCAGTGCTCTGAATGTCATGGTGAAGAATCAAGCCAGTTCGTGCCAACTGACGACGTTGAGCTTCTTAATATAACAAATGTTAAGCTGATTTGGAAGGGATGGTGGTTAAGAATGATTGGGTGTTCTACGTTCATGTTCTTATCACTACCAGTTTCGTTTTTGTTATTATTATTGCGTCTATTTTGTTCCTGCTTTTTAGGTGTTCTAGTAATACGAAAGCTCTGATATAAAACGATGGAATTCGTAATCTGAATTCTACTAGGTTTTTCTATTAGAGATGGGTGTGACCTAACCGTACATAATTAGGATTTAAAAGATAGTCGACTGCGTGGTTCTGCCCTAATCCAAAATCAGACCAGGGATAGAAAAAAATAAGGCAGAATCACACACTCTTAGTTCGTAGAATCTTAATTATATATGACCCCAACTTTTACACGGAACCATCCTGGTTCACCTATAAGGATTACTAGTTTCTCTGTGATTGTCATGATTTGTTCTGATAAGGAAATAATTTTTGATTTTTTTTAATTGACAATACCTTCTGTGAAAATTTGATGCATAAATTTTTGTTGTTTGAAACGTACCAAAATTTCTCGGTAGGGATTCTTGTTGCTTCATCATAATTAATTGTCAAATTTTTCCAATTCTCCTTCATACTTCTCTCTTGGACAATCCCTCTTGAATTGTCCTACTACACTGCATTTGTGGCATTCTGGAGTTATTCCAGCCTCGGGAGTTAGAGTGATGCATTGGACCATGGTCCTACAGAAACGGGTGATGTGTCCCTTCTTGTTGCACCTATTGCAATATAATTCTTTGCAGACTCCGAGATGATGGTATTTTTACTTGTTGCAGTGTGGAAAGTTTCCAAGATAAGATTTTCTCGGTGTGGAAGGAGTAGGGTTAGTAGGGGTAGGGACTGCTCCCGCTTGTTGCCTTTTGGTAAGTCTCTAAGTCGATCTGCCTCCTTCTTCGTTCCCGAACTTTCATGTCTTGTTCTTAGGTTTAGGTTTTAGAATGCCTTGGTGAGTTATCCTTCGTTGGTTTCCTTGGTTGCTATTATGGTTGAAATTATCGACACCGCTTCTATTTTCGTTTGTGTTGTTGGCATTGAGGTGTGCCATGACAGCTGCCACGACAGCTGTTATAGTGGCTTCGAAAGTGTCGGAATCTATTCGTAGAACCGATATATCGCCGGGGTGCTGGTTATCTCCATGAGAAGACATGATTCTGTTGCACGCGAGAAGTGAGCTTGTAAGTAACTGTGGTTAATTCTAGTTGAGTTTACACATATAATCTTAACGTGTTGGTGTATGGTGCTCAATGTGTCGACCTACATCCCTATGATGTAGTTATGGTAGAGAGTAGAAATATATATTGTACGACGTTAAGTCTATTAAAATAGAACATAGTTAGCAGTACAGTTAGTGGATTTGATTATGTGGGTTCTTGGAGGGCGTACTCCTCTTGGTTAACTACTACTGGTTGCGATTAAAGACATTATAAGCCTAAGGCAAGTAGTGTAATGATTCTCCTATGCCGAAATGGCTCACAAATTGTTTGGACAATTCACTTATGTTATGAGTGGCCTTTTCCGTTCTCTGCTCTGCTAAGGCTGCCCTAGCCTCGGTTACAATGAGGTGTTGTCTCCGGATGACCACTTCTTCCTTTAAGGAGTGTATATGGTCCGCATAGTTTTCCGGTTTTACTTGTTGGTTTCATAAGGCTCCGGAATAGTGTTCCCGTTATCTGTGAGGGCGTCGGATTTGCATTGTCGTATATCGGACCTCGCCTTCGGCCCCCATTACTTTATGATGGAGAGTCGGAGACTGGGAGTCTAAATGATTCACTTGTGGCCCAAATGGAGGTAATGCCTGATTTGTGAGGGTGTTGGGGATCGGATCACGGTGCATGTCAATTGTGGATTGTTGGCTATCAGGCGTGCAGTTGGGTTGCCCCCTGATGGTAAAGCATTCTAAATCTGGTAGGTATTGGTTAGGAAACTTGTACTTGCATGGGCAATATTTTATTACTAGGTATGTCTACTCCAAGAGTATTTACATTGGGTACTTACGTATCTTGGGAGGAAGAGGTGAAGGGTTTCTTGCCCACTCTTGATAGGGTAAGACTCGCTAAGAGTTTATCCAGCGTCTTCATCCTTGTCCGATTCTTCATTCGCATCCTCCCTATTCTTAATCCATTTCTTTGTATTCTTCAAGATCCACTTCTAGGTTCTCCTCAATCCATTCATTGGTTATCGTGGTAGGGTAGTAGAGGTCGTGGTGTGGAAATTTCAGCTATGTTGTTTGTGTGATCATTGAGGTATGAGAATTTACTAGAGGATTTAAGTGTGGGAGGTTCTACGGGGTCCTAAAATACTCCTATAGTATTTTAATTATTTATGTTTGATTTCTGGAGTTCCTTTGGTATGTACTAGACTTACCGTTCACCACGACTATTTCCCAACGTATGCTAGTTATATCCTAGATAAATGTAGTTGATCTGGCTACATTGATCCAAAGTTTAATTACATATCTCGGGGCCTATCCGTAGTGTTCAACTCATCACTACTTTTATAATATAATTATTATGACACGACTCCTAGCACGTATGCATGTAGGTATACTTTCATACTTATTGTTAGAGAAGTATATTTTTAGTCAGAGTGTTTTAGTCCCATTGTATTTATAATTGTATATCTTGTATGGCTAGATATACTAGTTCACTATAAACAATGCTCTGATACCAATCTGTCACACCCCCGGACCAGAACGGAGGAAACGTCCGGAGGCGGGTGACGTCATTGTGCAGTATCATAGCATTTGAATATAAATGAGACATAGCAAATCCAAACATCATACATTAAGATAACAAACTTACATTGTTTTTACATCGTGTATTTGTTCTCAAATTACACAAAAGAGACAATAGTAAGTAAATTCCAAACTACATCAAAATAATCCAGAATCCGCGATCCATAAAACGTGCTTACTGATTTCTTGAGAATAAAAGTCCTTTGAAAAGCGTCAACATAAAATATGTTGGTGAGTTCATAAGCATTTTTGTATAAACGTTTGTGATCGTTTAGAAACCCATAAAATCCAATATTTTCTTGTCAAAATAGTTATAAATCTTGTTTCCAATCAGGTATAGTTGCATGTGTATTTTAGTTTATCATCTTTCGAATATTGTATAAAAATCATTTTTCCCCGGAAAATACTATATTTTCTGATATACATAAATAGCATTCTTAAAACCCTAAGACTTGTGTGATAAAATTTCATTCAAGATATTCGAAAACATAATTGATTATGGGCAAAAGATGGGATCCGCGTAAATCCAGGAGACTCTGGTTATAACTCTTACAGGACTTTAAATGTACAGTATTATATAGGTACGGTGAATATGCGTCTGACTAGAATACTAATCAATATTTACGAAAATAGTTGAAATCCGTTATTATTTAATAAATAACAATAGTTGCACTCGTTGACTAAATATTTCGTTTTTGTTTCGTAACATTAGTTGTACTCGTTGACTAGGTGTCTCATTTCATTTACTGAAATTAATCCACTTTGAATAATATTTATCAAAATTGACTCAATATTGTCGATGTTAGCAAAAGTGGCCCTTCTTTTTATAAATTATCAAATAAGACCCACATTTGTCAAAAAGTGTCATGAGTGATCCAAAAATACGAGAATTGTTGAAAATGACCCATTTCTTCTAAAATGCTCATTTTAGACTCATAATTCAGGAAAAACGTCCAAAATGACCCTTATTCAGTAGATATTTCCATTTTTGGTCCATTCTAAATCAAATTGTGCAATAATTACTCAATTTTATCCCATGTTCCAAAAATGATCCTTATATATATATATATATATATATATATATATATATATATATATATATATATATATATATATATATATATATATATATATATATATATATATATATAGCCGAAAATGGTCCAAGATATTATTATTTCCATAATTTAATATCTTCCAAAATATTATGTCCAACAACTTGTTTAAGCAAATTTTGAAGCAAATCCTTATGGTTTTTGTCATAACAATTTGTGACTTATTTTCCATAACATACTAGTTTTTGTTTCTACACATAAATTTGTGAACTATGGTTCAAACTCTTGAGACTTGTTCAAAATCTAGAGTTTTTGAACTACTTCATGCAAAGTTTTATACTCTTAAACACATATAACATAGCATACATGCATAACAAGCAATTATATCAAGATTTGAACAAGGCTTTGACTTGTATCCTCCCCCAAAAACAATGAAAACTCAAAAGAGGGGTATGAAGCTCACCTTGGGTAGAAGAAGGTGTGGTTGAAGAGGTGATGTGAATATTTGGAGCCTAGAACACTTGGAGTGTTGGATGAACTTCTTGAGGAATTTTGCATGCCTAAGGTTATTAACACATAAATTTATGTGTGAGTAGAAAATTTTCAATAACTAAATGTATGAAACATTTACTAGACATGAATTAACTTACAGAAACTTAGAAGAGATTGTGAAGAAATGGGTTCTGGAACTTGGTTGAATGATTGAGAGAGTTTACGGAGGTTACAGTGAATGAGAATGAGTTTGTGAAATGAAAAATGGGGTTTACGCCCCTTTCATATGTAATATGGAAATTGATGGGATGTTTACTTGGAGTACTGTTGGGTAATATCTATTTCTAGAGGTTAATTCATAAATTATTGGGATTTTCATTGGGAATTAGCCAATTACAGCTAACAATCACCGTAAACACATTTGAATTGGAAGGGATTTATGGTCTAAATGGACCTTAAACTAAGGTTTACGGCCAAGATTCCTTCCTAGGATGATGTTCACATTCATATATCACATCCCTAAGGTGTTTACGCCCTTAAAGTGCTTTCCGTTAGAGTTCACAACCAAATGGAGGTCCACCAAAGGTGGTTCACGGCCAAGCTTTGGTTCCTAGAGTAGTTCACGGCCTAGATTTGGTTCTTAGGGTAGTTCACGGCCTAGCTTTCCATTCTAGTGTGGTGTTCACGGGCAAACATGGCCCCATGAAAGGGTTTATGGTTTTAGATGCTTCCTAGGGAAGTGTTCATGGTCAAGAATGCATATGAACTTTAATGTATTGGTTTTATGTTGATATGATCAATATCTTGACGCAACTTAAATTTCTTATTTGTTTGTATTTATCATTAGATCTTAGGGCAATATAATTCCCAAAATTCACATTGCACATTTCATAATAGTAATATAGTTATAACCTTAACATATACAAGATCCCCTTTTAACTTGGTTTTTAGATCATAAAATTTCTAGTTGTGACAGTTTATTTCCCAAGGATCATGCTTCTTGGACCAAAAACTCAATAAAGTGATAATAAGGAGATCTAAGAGTTCACTAAGCATGTTTGAGACTTTCTTAGCAGAAAATGATGAGGATGAAGTGGTGGCTCTGGATCTACTAGCTTCCTCTTGAATCCTCAAGCTTCTACAAGCTTCAAACACACAAAACTCTCTCAAGAATGGCTCGTAATGTCACACAAGGCATTAGGGTTTCGAGATTTAGGGTTTGGGACTTAAAGGCTGTAAATGAGGCTGGCATGAGGGGATTAAGTTGCTTAAATAGGGTGTAATACCTGAAATTAGGGTTTCATTCTGGCAGTCCTACTCGTCGAGTTGAGGCTTCCAACTCGTCGAGCAGACTTCAACACCACGTCCAAATCCATTCCCTACTCGACGAGTTTGGGGCCTCCAACTCGTCATGTTTTTACATAAAGTTGAATAAATTTATAATTTAAATACGTACCAGAAACCTGGAGTTACAATTCTCCCCCACTTGTCTTAGACTTCGTCCTTGATGTTTGCGGCCTCAAATAACCCTGGGTAATGCTCTCTCATCTCCTCCTCTGGTTCCCAAGTCCACTCTGACCCCTTTTGGTCATCCACTGCACCTCCAGTAACTGCACAACCTTTTTCCTCAAGGTTTTCGTCTTGCAATCCAGAATCGCCACTTGCCTCTCAATGTAGTTCAGGCTATCATTCACTTGGATATCCTCTAACAGCACAACTGCGGAGTCATCCACCAAGCACTTCTGTAGCTGGGAGACATGAAAAGTATTGTGGATATGGCTGAGCTATGCTGGAAGATCTAAACGATAAGTTGTTGGATTAGTGTCTAAGTCCATAACTTTAATTAGTATATACTTGACCCGATCCGTCATGGTCCATTTGGGTTGCATGGCATCAAAACATTTGGATAGACCTTTTAATGAGAAGAAGATATTTGTGAAATATTAATATGTTATAAGTTCTAATATATTAATATGAAATCATATTATTTAATTAGTATTGATCTAGAATTATTTTGGAATTAATTTAGTGATCAAAAGAGACTAATTAAATATATGGGGATTGATTGTGTAAATCATAGATTCTTATATATGTGGGCTCATGATCCATGATTCCTTATGTTGAGTTTAACCCATGTGGTGGCCCATGGATACTCCATGGAGGTTAAAACCCATGGAGCATAAGGAATGGGTTAAGTCATGGGTTACATGGTGTAACCCTAATGTGCACACTATATAAAGAACCCATTGTTGGTGAAATCGGCACTAGTGTATTACATAGAGGGCAAGCCGATTTCATAGAGATATAAGACTAATATCTTCTCTCATGGTTATTCCAAATGTTCATGGTGTTGTGTGAACCATTTGAGGTGTGACACTTGGGGCACTAGGCTCTTGAGCTACATGGAATCAAGCACCTAACAAGAGGTATGTAATTCTACTAGATTTTATATTATATGTACTTTATATTATGCTAGTTAGAACAATACCTTGGAAATTGATATTTGCATGTATAATACAGAAAACATAGATCCAAGGTATTTAGGGTTGCATGTACACCATAGGAGTGTTAGAATGCTCAAAACCCAACAGTGGTATCAGAGCCTAGGCTTGTTTTCACTTATACTTGATGCAAACTGCTTAAAAATCGAAGTTTTGTGCTATCTGAACAGGGGACTCGACGAGTCCAAGACGAAATGCATCCAACTCGCCGAGTTGGTTCGTGCACTCGACGAGTTGGACCCCCAAACAACATACCTTCGAGTTTTGGTGCTGGAATTGGTCTAGAATCATTACCTTTGATTGTTTTGGTATTATAAAACTTGTTTTTTAAGTGGTAATGATTATGCTAAACCAATTTCAATGTTATGATCAAAGTTTCAAGTTTTATATGTGTTTATGTAATTCTTGAAAAATGTTGATTATGAATGTACATGCTTATGAGTTTTGGTAGATCATAGGAATTATGTGTAAATTGTTTGTTAGTATAATTCTTGATCTCAATGAAATTGTATGGAGTCCATAACTTATCCTCAAATTATGGATTACCAAGAGTTTTATGTTTCCTTGATTTATGAGTTAGTTTAGATTAATGAAAAAAAATTGTGTTTTAGTTGTTTTTAATCCAAATTAATCTAGAGTTAGTTCATAAAATATGTTTTTGTAACTTGTCTTCAAGTTATATGAAAAGTCATATTTATGAATCTTAAAACTCATAAAAGTGTCATAGGTTACATAAAAGTGAAGAGTCTTTTTCATTAAATAGTATTATGACTCCATAACTTGTCCTCAAGTTATGGATGTTTAAGAGTCACTTCTTTAAAAGTGTTATTAAAGAATAAGAGGTTACATAAAAATGAAGAGTCTTCATTTTAATGAGCCGTTAAACTCATAAGTTATGAAATGAAAAGTCTTGAATAGTTTCAAAACTTGCCCTCAAGTTTTGGAATTTGTAAAGTTACTCTTCATGTATACTTTAATTCCAAATTGAACCCTTAGAATTTTAAAAGCTAAAATTCAAACTTTATGGACTTCATTAAATTAATTAAAGTGTTTAATTAAAAGAGTTAATAATTCCATAAAGACATGGTTTAAGTTTAATTAAATTAAGAGTATAGTTTAATTAATAGATTAAACCACCAAGTATTTTAAATGTTTAAAATACACCCTTATACTATTATTATAATTTTAATTATATAGATATGTATAAGATAAAGTCAATCTTACCATGAGTAGGCCTTATTCACGAAGCCGGTCTATAAGGGGGGTATAAGGTTACTGCCTATAAAATGGCAGTTTAATGGGTGTCCACTCTCACCCACCGCTTCCTTGACTGGTGGAGGGTCGTTAGCCAAACGGGTAGGAAAGGACTATAATTCTCCCTTCATTAAAAGTATAATGAAAAATACTAAGTAACTAAACACTTATAAATTCCCAATCTTAGTTACTTAGGAAAATGTGAAATAGGTGCTAACCCATGAAATTACACTTTGTACCTTACCAAGTCGTTAGTGGAGCATGTGTGGTTAACCGGCACACTAATAAGGACTAGTAAGAGTGGCAAAGGGTAACTTGACTTTATTATAGATCGGTGGAGCGTGTGTGGTTAACCGGCACATCGATTAGGTGATAAAATTAAGGGTACCAAGTCAATTTGCATGGTTATTCACACCTTGTTTGTGATCCTCGGCATCCCAGTCACAAACTTGAGAGGGCACAATCGAGATTCAAACATGCCATTGAAAATTCAATGTATCTCAAAAGATCTAGGAGTTTCAAATCCAATTAAAACTTAATTATATTTCGTTTTTTATGGTGGAAATTGGTAAATCGTCATTTACCTACCTTCAACTATTTTATAATTTGGATTACGGCATCCCTCTTCCAATTATAAATAGGTTGTTGGATCCTAGCCTTAATATTTCATATTGGGTGTTATATTAAGGACTTTAAATCAACTAACTTGAATTTCTCCCTTATAGATGTCTCCTTCAGACAACTATGGTCTTCCCAAATCTTTAGGAACAAGCTATCCTAATGAAGATGATATCCCAAATGGCAATCAAGGTGAAAGATCAATCCCTTTATTGAGCATTAGTGGGACTGAAAATCATACTTCATTTTCTCCACCTCCTTCAATAATTCTCCCTATCCCACAAGTTTCAAGACTTGATAAGTTCTAAGTCACTCAATCTCTGTTGGCAAACAAAGTCTATATGTGCTTAGGTCTTGGAGATTAAGTCACATATTGACAAGCCGGGAGAGTCGGGTGTCGAAGTCTCGAGGTAGTTGGCTGTTGACTTGGTTCTTCAGTCACTCCCTGATGACAGATCGCGACATGACCCTTTAATGATCTTATCTATTTGCTTGGTGCTGCTAAATCAGCAATGATTTGGAACACTGGTAAAGCAAATTTGATTAGAAGATCGACTTCCCAAAACTTCATGGACATTGACAATGGTAACACTGGAAATCCATAAAAACTTTCTCTTCCCAATGGAAAGGGATCGGCCATAGTCAACTCGGTTGACCAAATGGTAAAGAGAAAGGCTAAGTCTGAGATAGTCCCATGTACCATTCCCAAAGAGTCCATATGTGCCTATTGCCAAAGGAAAGGGGCATTGGTTGCGAAGCTGCCGAATTTACCTGAAACCTCTTAAGGATGGTAAAGTCAAAAGTTTGACTCTAATTCAGGTAAAGTCCTTTATCTAACTCTATTAAGTCTCTTTTGGAGATTCTTAATACATGATGTAATGTAATTACATTTTGATGTTTTTGAAGAATCAAAGGAAGCTTAAAGAAAAGGTGTGCTGATTCTGATCGCATGGTTCGATGACCAGAATTTTGAGCCACTTCATAAGAGTTATGAGATATTGTTTAGGAATAGATAACAACAAAGTTTTCATATGAATTTGCATTGTAAGGATAAGTTTTTCCGCAAGTTTTTAAAATAAAAGAAAATTTTTGATTTTATTTATTTTAAGTATCCTTACAAAGGCATTTGTGAAAAATTGTTGTTTATATGTTTCCATTGATAAGCAATATTGGAAAATGAATTTGATTCTTTCGTTTGTGGTAGTGTCATAATTTATCAAATAAGGAAAGATTCTCATCACCCAAGTTTCAGTTGGATAGAAACTTGGAATCATGCAAGTTGTATTGTGTGATGAATGAGATTTTTCATCTTTGGTAAATTAAGACTAATTCCTTGTTCACATTCGCATGTGAGTCAAGCGAAGGACTAAAGGATCGGGTACATTAGGTTGTGTACTAGTCAGGTCCACCACAAAGGTTGAATAAGAAGAATCAAATAAGGCAGAAAGATAAAAGTTTCTCCAATCTGAAGAGATGGGAGAGTACTTGTGTATCTTGTTTTATGATTATCTTAGTGATTATGGAACCATATCACAATTGATCCTCTAAGGACACCTTAGTGCATTTGGTGGCTAAGGAGAGGAATCGTGAATTGTGGAAATGGTTAAATCAAAGGATAAATCATACTTCGTTCCAAAATAAAATCTTAGAGTCATACTCCAAGATTGAGCCTTGAGTGACATAATATTAAGAAAGGTTTAAAACACTTGTCAAATGTAGAGTATAATGTTTTCTTACTCTTGTACATTTGAAATTGGTAAGTTGTGATGTTTTGGATAAAACAAAGACCAACTAAGGCCAATTATGTGAAGTGTTTGTAAAAGAATCTGTACTATCTCTTGAATATTGTACAAGAGAGTCTTATATGTCAAGAGGACAGTGGGAGTTTAAAAGATCCTGAAATAGTTTCAAGAACTAATCAAGAGTTTTGTTAATCACTAGCCCACGACTTGAGGTTTGTAACCTATCGTGTTGACATATTCTTATTTCAGTGTCTATTCCAGTTAAAAGTTGACTATGCTTGTGAGTTCTATGAGTTCTCAATTGTTTGCATAACAACCTGGAAGCAATGGTAGGCCATTGTGCTGCCGGGTGGCAAGAAATTAAGATTGAACAAGTTCAGTCCATATGTGTTTGGATTTGCCACTAACCTTGTCTTGTGATTATGGTTATGACAAATTCACATGGATAGGAACACTTACACCATAAAATCTAAGTGTCATAAGGTTTCTCTCCGATTCATGAAAATGATGGTGAGGAAACTCTTTCACTAAGTAGATTTTAAGTAGATAGCAATTGTGAGAATGACATAAGGTCTAAACATTATGATTACGGCATACCTCTTCATAATTGTTTAGACACACAAGTGAGCTATCTAAGGAAAGGTGTATGATTTTGATAAAGTCTTATCAAAGCATCTCGTATCAGAAATCTGAACTTTGGTAAGAAAGTCAATAAAGTATTGTTTTTCTAGAAGTCCAGCTGATTTCTGAGTACATGTCAAAGCTAGTGGGAGCATAAGTGTTATGCTAGTAAGATAATAATCATTATGCTAGTGGGAGCATGATGATTATGTTGCAAGTTAGCAATGTTAATTATAGAAAACAAAAGTTTCAATTCGCTTTGAAAAGTTGTTTCCCTATAATTAAGGGAGAGGATTTTATACTTCATTCCAATTCTACCAACTTAGATTGAGATTTTAATCAACTTTAGTCAAGGATATATATATGAATGTTATGTTGGAATGGTTCAACATAAGGAAATTTTGTATATGTTGCATTCTCAAAATTTTGATTATGATTACGGCATACCTCTTCATAGTTCGAATTGTGAGAATATGGCAAATAAAAAAAATTATAGCATGAATCATGTCCAATATGCTTCGGGTATAGGATCGATTGCATGAGCTATAATAGTTATCCTTTCTAAATTTTCCTAATGCTTAGGGCATTAAGAAGGGAAAAGGGATTAGAACTGGATATGACTAAAATGATTAAGCAATTGTCGAGAACAATTTGAGGTTTGCCAAAGATTGGCTACTCATGGACAATTGGAAGTATAGAGTAAGGACCATATTGACATATTTTGAAAAGAGGCAACTCTTGTTCAGAAGTGATGGTCAAAATGGTAATATGGAATTGTTTCCATATGTGGAAGTTATTCTTTGAATCTGTGTAAGATTAGAGAACTTAATGCAAGAAGGATGTTCAAAGGAATGTACTTTGAATTTGAGACTTCGTTTCCATGGAATTGATCTCCATTGGAATTCTTTGTAATGTTTGTTGCCAAGTCTATGTGACTTTTGGGTATAGTCATTACAAGAGGATCATTGCATATAAGTTTAGAATCTAACATATTACAGTAAATGACAAGAGGATTGGGATTGTGAAATGAGCATCATTGAAATGCTGTCAATCGATCTGTTTCACAAAGAGAGGACCACATGTAACATAGTGTGTATACTTGGAGTATGGCATAGCTATTGTTTGGACGAACATAGTGTGCATGCTTGGAGCATGGCATGACTATTGTTTCAATTCAAGTATTGAGTTGATTAATCGAAACATGAATAATGAGTAATCAATATGGTGCTTAGATAAAAGGTGTTTTTATTTACACTCAAAGTGTTGGGGCCATATAGGATTAGTATTATTCTTGTGTTTCACTTTGCATGTTTTGACTTCCAGAATAACTAGGTCATTCTTCCCGAATGACTAAGTTATTCAAACCATCCACAGTCGGTCATATGTTGGAAGTAGATATGAAATAAGACTGTCATAAATTTGGCTTGTATGATCTGTCTAATGTGCATTAGACATAGCAGTGGTTGCTACAACATTCATGAGTGCTCATAAGTTCTGAGTATTGGATTCAACCCACGCTCATTTGAATCACTTCATGGATTTTATCACGAGTGAATCATGAGACGATAATATCTTATATTCTTCAAACCTAGAGATATGTGTTGTTGACTATGAGTTGGTTATACATTGATTGCACGAAAACGCATTGGTAACTCGATGTTATAAAACGTGCCTTTGTGTATGATTCAACAAGTAGTCAATACAAGCATATGAGTCGAAGTTTATCCATTCCTTTTACCCTCAAAGGGATAAAAGCGATATCTGTGGGCCCCTCGATGATTTAGTGATGACAAAACGTAAGTGCTCGGCCGGGCCTGGACTGATTTGATTTGTTCAATTAGTTAGTCGTCATAAATCAGAAATCGGGAAACAACAAATGGACAGAGAGAAGGATTATAATCCATGTCTCAGTCCATATGATATCTAGAATGGAGGAATATATGATCACTTATCTAATGGACGTGTCATTGATTTGTTCAGAGTTCAGCAACAGCTTTTAAGAGCTACGATTGCTGGTCAGGTTGTGAAGTTGTACTTGCAATAATAGTTATTAGACTTATCCAAGTGGGAGACTGTTGGATTAGTGTCTAAGTCCATAACTTTAATTGGTATATACTTGACCCGATCCGTCATGGTCCATTTGGGTTGCATGGCATCAAAACATTTGGATAGACCTTTTAATGAGAAGAAGATATTTGTGAAATATTAATATGTTATAAGTTCTAATATATTAATATGAAATCATATTATTTAATTAGTATTGATCTAGAATTAATTTGGAATTAATTTAGTGATCAAAAGAGACTAATTAAATATATGGGGATTGATTGTGTAAATCATAGATTCTTATATATGTGGGCTCATGATCCATGATTCCTTATGTTGAGTTTAACCCATGTGGTGGCCCATGGATACTCCATGGAGGTTAAAACCCATGGAGCATAAGGAATGGGTTAAGTCATGGGTTACATGGTGTAACCCTAATGTGCACACTATATAAAGACCTCATTGTTGGTGAAATCGGCACTAGTGTATTACATAGAGGGCAAGCCGATTTCATAGAGATATAAGACTAATATCTTCTCTCATGGTTATTCCAAATGTTCATGGTGTTGTGTGAACCATTTGAGGTGTCACACTTGGGGCACTAGGCTCTTGAGCTACATGGAATCAAGCACCTAACAAGAGGTATGTAATTCTACTAGATTTTATATTATATGTACTTTATATTATGCTAGTTAGAACAATACCTCTTAAATTGATATTTGCATGTATAATAGAGAAAACATAGATCCAAGGTATTTAGGGTTGCATGTACACCATAGGAGTGTTAGAATGCTCAAAACCCAACATAAGCAACCCGACCCACCCGAGCCAAAACCCTGAACGGACCGATGTACCTGGGGCCCAGCTTTCCCCGCTTCCTGGACCGGATGACACATTTCCAAGGTGACACCTTCAAGAGGACCATGTCGCCCTCCTGAAACTCCAAGTCTGAACGACGCTTGTCGGCATTACTTATCTGCCGACTCTGAGCAGTCTGAAGCCTGGTCTAGGCCTGTTGGATCCTCTCAGTAGTCTTGAGTACCACCTCAGTACTCTCCATGACTCTCTCTCACCGACCTCGCCCCAACAGATTGGGGTTCTACACTTTCTCCCATAAAGCATCTCGAAGGGATGTCGATTTATACTAGCGTGGTAGCTATTGTTATACAAAACTTCCACTAACGGAAGATACGTATCCTAACTGCCTCTAAAACCCAATACGCACGCACGCAACATGTCCTCAAGAGTCTGAATCGTACACTCACTCTGCCCTTCAGTCTGAGGGTGGAAAGCGGTGCTGAAGTGAAGACGAGTACCCATCTTGTCATGAAACCGGTTCCAAAATCTGGAAGTGAAAAGAACATTTTGGTGTGACACAACTGAAACCGACACTCCATGTCGTGGCACTACCTCACGTACGTATATCTCAGTTAGATTCTCAGCTGATATACTCTCCTAGATCAGGATAAAATGAGCACTCTTGGTCAACCGATCCACGATGACCGAAATCGAATCCACTCCACATGCACTCCTGGGGATCTCCAACGACTGCATCTTGCCATGAGGCCGCTAATGTTCGGCCTTGACTTTCCTGCAAGTCAAGCACCGCTCTACATACCATGTGATGTCCCGCTTCATGCAGGTCCACCAATAATCAGGGTGAAGTTCTCGATACATCTTCGTCACCCCGTGATGGATGGAAAACCTCGACTTGTGAGCCTCATCCATCAGAACCTGGCATCCATCAGAGCCTCATCCAATAATCAGGGTGAAGTTCTCGATAAAAAGTTGTGATCTTGACCTTCCATTTCAGAGATCCTCTTTTGGGTTGGTTTTTGGCCATTTTAGCCTTTTGTTTGGTCTTGGTAAGCTAGGGTCGTTTTGGGGACTCAAACTTGTAGATCAGGACATTCTAAGGTCCCCTCTCTCATAAAGGTGCAAGCTTTGTGAACTGTTTGAGTCCAAGCATGAGTTAAGACCATCCATTAAGCTCTTTTGAGCTCTAGAGTCCCATTAAGCCATGCATATTAGTAACGTTGCCAACTTTACTTGAAAAGTCACCTATAGGAGTCAGACTGGAGAGTTAGAGCAAGGGCTGAAGCGATTAAGTGCTTATTTAGAGAGGGTTGGACTTCAGAGGAGTACGTTGGGCATACGTCTAGTACGATGCGTGTACTAGCCCAAAGCGGTGTACGCTGGGCGTACCATCTGAGTACGCAGGGCGTACTCGGCCTGGTTGACTTACTTTGTTTTGTTGACCTTTTGGGCCTTGGACCATGGACCAGGAGTTGGTTAGGGAAGTCCATATAGTATTTGAGGCCTTTTGGAGATTGGGCCTTCTTGGGTTGGGTCCAAGATGGATTTGGGCCTTATTGGGTCTTGTGGGCCTTTTCGGATTCGGGCTTTCTTATGGGCTTGTAAGTACATGGATTTAGTTGGGCTAGCCATGGACATGTATAATGATTCAGATGAAGTAAATCGGCTTTAATGAAAGGTCCATGTAAGGGTTTGGGCCCAATTTGGAAAATTGGGCCATTAGTGGGCCATTTAGGTGCCTTTATGGATTTTGGAGTTTTGGACTTGATTGGTTTTGGACATGGTCCTTAGTTAAGTATCTTTTGTGCCAGGGGTAAAATGATCATTTTTACCCTGAGTATGGAATTATGGACCATGGTATAGAACCCAATTGTTAATTGGGTGTTATTTTGATATTGACAGTTCGGGATCTATCATCCAGCAACTAGAGTTTTGTCCGTAAGACTAGAACAGTGCGAGGTGAGTTACCTTCCAGTAGAAGTGGGTCTACGGCCATAATGCCGACCCACTAGTAGGATTTGGTTGATCGATGATTGTCTTTGTGATAATTATCTAGGTTTGCTACTACCTGATATGTTTTATGTGTTAGCATTATATGATGTTATGTGATAGTGGTAGTAGGGGGAATAGTCCCCGGTTACCGGTTGAAAGATACCGAAGGGGTCGTCAGAACCCATGCATGCTAGCAGTATCATTATGATATGTATTTATGTGGTAGTGGTAGGGGTGAAATACTCCCCAGTTACAGGTTGAAAGATACCGAAGGGGAGGTTAGCTCCCGGTTACCGGTTGAAAGATACTGAAGGGGAGGTTAGCTCCCGGTTACCGGTTGAAAGATACCGAAGGGGAGGTTAGTTCCAGGTTACCAGTTGAAAGATACCGAAGGGGAGCCCAGCTCCCAGTTATGCCAGACAGAAACCGGTTGGAAGATACCGAGGGACAGACATTATGTGGTATGTGGTATGATGGGGGGGGACTTACTAAGCTTCATGCTTAGGGTTTACAGTTTTGGTTTCAGGTACTCGTTTTCAAAGGAAAGGAGTCGGCTTGATCACAACGCATCACACTATGTTTTTCCGCACATGAGATCTTCGGGATTACACTCTGATATGGTTTTATGATAATATGATCTGATTATTGACACTTTGGTTTTAACATGAGATATTATTATGAATGTTTTTATATTGTTGGTTTTATATAATAACTTAATTAAGAAGAAATTTTAGTCTTGAATTTTGGGATGTTACAAAATGGTACAACGAACCCTATAGAGGTAGTGTCGTCAAATCTTAAGGGTTTAAAACTACAAACCCCCAGCTCCAAATCATGCGTCGGGTAATTCACCTCATGAGGCTTCAGCTGCCTCGAAGCGTAAGTTATCACATGACCACGCTGCATCAGTACCGCACCCATACCCATGATCGAAGCGTCACAGTAAATCACGAAATCATTGACGCCCTACGGCAACGTCAGAATCTGTGCCTCGCATAACTGCTGTCTGAGAGTCTCGAAGGTTGCCTGCTACACAGGCCCCCAACGGAATTAATCTTGGAGAAATCCTGGATGAATCTCCGATAATAACTCGTTAGACTAAGAAAACTATTAATCTCGGATGGAGACCCCGGAACCTCCCACTGCATCACAGCGTCTATCTTGGCCGTATCGACCAGAATACCCTTCTGGTTGACAATGTGCCCTAGAAACTGCACCTTGTGCAACCAGAACTCACACTTGGAGAATTTTGCGAAAAATTTTTCCCTCCTCAGTGTCTCCAGCACCTCCCTCAGGTGCTCCTCATGCTGCTCCTGAGTCTTGGAATAAACCAATATATCTGTGACAACCCGAAATATTAGGGTCAAGCAGGGTCTAAATTGTAACCCTATTACAATGAGAACCTTGAAAACCATGAGAGCGTAAGTGCATGTATAAGGAAGTATACACTTTGAAAGTCGCATATAAGGTAACCTCTTGGAAAAATAGACAA
Source organism: Lactuca virosa (assembly GCF_052849685.1). Taxonomy (NCBI): domain Eukaryota; kingdom Viridiplantae; phylum Streptophyta; class Magnoliopsida; order Asterales; family Asteraceae; genus Lactuca; species Lactuca virosa. The sequence goes on along the minus strand of NC_136428.1, from coordinate 187,537,019 downwards.
GTAAGCAAGACAAAGTGGGACAAATAAATTGGGATTCAATTTACAATGCAATCAAACAAGGATCACATGGTGTAGACACAAGAACTTGTAATGGTGTCACAATCTTGAGCACTTGAATTATAACGACAACATATTTGAGTTTACTATTAACTAAGACCATAAACACTTCCCTAGGACCCATCTAAGACCGTGAACACCTTAAGAAGCCATGTTTGGTTGTGAACAACCCTAGAGCCTAAGAAATGGTCATGAACAGCATCCTAGGGAGCTTTTGGCCGTGAACCACCTTGGTGGACCTTCATTTGGCCGTAAACACTAAAGGAAAACATACTTGGGGCGTAAGCACCACCCTAGGAAGTATCTTGAGAGTGAACACTTCCCTAGGAAGCATCTTAGGCGTAAAAACACTTCTAGAAAGCATCTTGGGCGTGAACTCAATCGTAAAAGGATTCTAGGCCGTAAACAACTTCATTTCCATGGGGTTTACGGTCAAATGTCATGTATAAGACAAAAGAAGTTGACTCTAGGATTTGATTATTCACCTATTTCCCATAAAATCTCAGTAAACCACAAAGTATCCACCATATACCAATACAATACCCACCAGACCACCAAGCACACCTTATTTATCAGTCCTATTCTTCCTTATGACCGAGAACTACTTCTCATTTATCATATTCACTTTCTGTAAACTTCTAAAGCTGCTCCCAAAAGAATTCAAGCTTCAAGTCTTATTTCTTCAAAACATCCACTAGATTCTTGTAAGTAACTCATATTTGGCTAGTGATTCTTCATATTATTTTATTTATTTCATTATGGTTACACAAGATATTATGTGATGATATCCCTAGGAAAGATTAAGATTCAAAGGGTTGTCAAACTCTCCAAGTGGTAGGATTTCAACTCCTCATCATCTCTCCAAATCATCTACCAAATTAAACCAAGGTGAGCTTCATACCCCTATTTTTGAGTTTTCACTATTTTGGGGGAGTATACAAGTCAAAGGTCTTGTGAAATCTTGGTATAATTGCTTGTCTATACATGTATGTTATGTGTGTGTGTTTAAGGTTATGAAACTCCATATGAATAGTCCAAAAACTCGAGATTTTAGTTAAGTCTCAATAGTTTGGACTATATTCCACATCTTATTTGTTGATTTGAAACAAAAACTAGTGTTTACTTGAACTATGAACTAATCCTTAAAACCTTATGCAAAGAACTACAAGGAATTGTTTCAAAATTTGCTTAAACAAAGTTGTTGGCATAAAAATTTTGGAAGATGTAAAATTATGAAAATTTGTATTATTTTGCACCATTTTCGGCCATAAATATATATATATATATATATATATATATATATATATATATATATATATATATATATATATATATATATATATAAGGTCATTTTTGAAATGTTGGCTAAATTTGAGATTTCGAGTTTAAATTGGGCCAAAAATGCAAATATCCAATAAATAAGGGTCATTTTGGACATTTTTCTTAAATATGAGTCCAAAATGAGTATTTTAGAAGAAATGGGCTATTTTCAACAACCCTCGTATTTTTGGATCACTCATGACACTTTTGACAATTGTGGGTCTTATTTGGTAAATTATAAAAAGGAAGGGCCACCTTTGACACATTGACAATATTGAGTCAGTTTTGACAAATATGATTCAAAGTGAATTATTTCAATAAACAAAACGAAACGAAACACCTAGTTAACAAGCACAACTAAGGTTATGAAACGAAACGAATGACCTAGTCAACGAGCACAACTAAGGTTATGAAATGAAACGAAACACGTAGTCAACGAGCACAACTAAGGTTATGAAACGAAACGAAACATCTAGTCAATGAGTACAACTATTGTTATTTATTAAATAAATAACGGATTTCAACTATTTGCGTAAATATCTGTTAGTATTCTAGTCAGACGCATCTTCACCGTACCTATATAATAGCGTACGTTTAACGTCCTGTAAGAGTTATAACCAGAGTCTCCTAGAGGGAGAGTGGGAATTTGTGTATAGATCTATACAGGGTTGACACCCCACACCTTCGATGTTCGCTACAGCTAGACATGCCAGTCTAGGGTGAAAATGTCTTCAACAAAACCGACGCCTGAAGAACGTTTAGACAGGCAATCCGTCATATTAGTATGGTTATAACGACTCACTTAGAATATAACAGTATTATTTTGAGATTTATGTGGGAACACCTTACAAACAGTAGCACATTGTGTTGATCGTCCCCATGCATGGTATTGATTGTCCACATTCGTTGTGTTGATTGTCCACATGCACTGTGCGGATTGTCCACAAACACTCGTTGATTTCTCACACTACTCTGGTCTTAGGGTTTTAAGCTCACAAACAATTACACAATTTATACTGATCACATTTTTTTTATATAATCAATCATGATTTTAAAAATCTTGAATGAATCTCTATCACACAAGTCTTGGGGTTTTAAGACTGCTATTTTTTTTGTATATCAGAAAATATAGGATTTTCTGGGAAAAAACGAATTTTATACAAATTTTCGAAAAGTTATAACTAAAACAAACACGTAATTATACTTGATTGGAAACAAGACTTGCAACTATTTCGACAAGAAAATATTGGATTTTCTGGGTTTCTAAACCATCACAAATTTTTATACAAAAGTGCTTATGAACTCACCAACATATTATATGTTGACGGTTTTCAAACGACTTGTATTCTCAGGAATTCAGTTAGTAGGTTATGGATCGTGGATTCTGGATTATTTTGCTGAAATTTGAAAGTTACTTATAAATGTCTTTTTGTGTAATTTGAAAACAAATACATGATGTAAAAACAATGTAAGTTTGTTATCTCAATGTATGATGTTTGGATTTGCTATGATTCATTTATATTCAATTGTTATCATACTGCACAATGACATCATCCGCCCCCGGACGTTTCCGTCGTTCCGGTTTGGGGGTGTGACAATATCATCTGTGAAGACTATCACAGACCGGTCCAACATCGGTCTGCACACACGGTTCATGAGATCCATGAACGCGGCAGGAGCATTGGTGAGCCCAAACGGCATCACCACAAACTCATAGTGACCATAGCGAGTCCGAAAGGATATCTTCGGCACGTCGACGTCCCTGACTCGGATTTGGTGATAACCCCATCGCAGATCAATCTTGGAGAACCAAGATGCACCCTGAAGCTGACCAACTAAGTCATCAATCCTCGGGAGGGGATAACGGTTCTTCACCTTTACCTTATTCAGCTGCCAGTAATATATACACAACCGATATTGTGCCTTGGCTATCAGAGCCGCACCAGGAACTAGGTCAATCCTGAACTCTACCAGCCTCTCCGGAGGCACCCCAGGAAAATTCTCTGGAAACACATCCGGGTAATGCCGTACGATCGATACATCATGCACTGTCGCCTCACCCTTTATCTCGGGTATCCATAACATAGGTGACATAACCTGCGCAACCGTGCTGAAGGTAGCGCCTAGCCCTCGCTGCTGAACACATAGTCGGTCCACACTTGGGCCTCTCACCATGAATCACTAACCCTCCCCCACTAGGATTCTAAACTCTTACTAGCTGCTGCTCACAGTCGATCACTTCTCCATTAGGAATCAACCAGTCCATACCCACAATAACCTTATTCCCTCTCAGGGGAATGGGGACCAAATCTACTGAAAACTGGTCGTCGAACAACTGCAGTGTACACCCCCGATGAACCCTGGACGCTCCTATCATCTGCTATCTCTACATCCAGCGGATAGTCTAGCTCCCCCGGAGCTCCAACAAATCACTTGCTAAGTGCGAGCGATACAAAAGATCGGGTAGCCCCCAAATCGAACAATACCAGAGCAGATATGTCGTTCACTAAGAACGATCCTATAATGAAACACATAAAAATGAGTGATAATAAATATAAATAAAGAGATAAGGAGAAGATACATACCCGTAACGACATCAGGAGTTGCACGTTCCTCCTCTGATGTCAACTGGAAAGCTCTGCTCTTCGCCACTGGCGCCTCTGTCTGGCCCTCTCGGCTCTCCGTAATCCTCAACATAGTAGGAGTGGGTGCCGCCACCTTCCATTTTGCTGCTAAAATCGGACACTGGGACCTCTTGTGGCCCTTCTGATTGCACTGAAAGCAAATCAGGTCAGATATTATGGTGGTGGTGGTGGTAGCAGTGCAATCCCTGCTGACATGTCCAGTTCGACCGCACTTGAAGCAGCCCGAACTACCTTCCATGCACGTGCCCTCGTGCATCCTACCATACTTGTCGCAGCGGCCTCGGCCCTGCTGGTCCTTCCCTCAGGAATCTACCTTGGGCTTTTTGCCCGAGCCCTCCACGCCAGAAACCGTCTTTGGCTTCCTCTTCCTCTCCATCTCCAAATCGATCTCTCTCACGAGGATTGGCTATCATATCCTCCAACGTCTTGCAGTCGGATCGGCTCACAAAATGTCTGATGTCGCTCCTCAGCATCTCATGATACCGGGCCTTTTTCATCTCCTCGTCTGCCACATACTGTGGAACGAGAAGATCCCTCTCTCCGAACCTGGCGGTGATCTCCGTCACCGTTTCAGTCGTTTGTTGAAGATCCTGGAACTCCCTAGCAAGTTGTTTCACCTCGGTCACAGGTGCAAAATCGGCCCTGAACCTGGACGAAAAGTCACTCCAAGTCATAGCATCAAGAGCTGCATCATCACCAATGGCATTTCCGACCTCCTCCCACCAGTCACGTGCTCTGTCCTTTAGAAGACAGAAAGCAAGTCGGACCTTGTCCCCCTCAGGACATCGGCTCGTACTGAAGGCATTGGCAACATGAGCCAACCACCTGCTGCTAGCAATGGGGTCTCGATCCCCATGGTAGTTTGGAGCTCTGCAAGCTTGGAACTCCCTGAAAGTCATCGTGCGCACCCCTAGCATGGCCGCCATCTCGGTGTGAAATGCACCCAACCTCTCATCAAGTATCTCCAAGATGCCCTCCTTGACCGTACCGAAGATCACATGAGTCTGGTCTAAAATACTACGCGTGACCTCAGATGAAATGAACTCTCTCATCTGATCATCAAGCTTCCCGGATTCAGAGCCCGAGCATGATCCCTCACCGGCTCCCGAAGTGTCAACTGGTCTAGTGTGTAGTGTCACCATTCTGAAAATACACCATAACAAACATCAGAATACCCATCATAACTCAAGGGATCATACACACTACAAGTTCCCTGGATTCATCTCAGCCTTCCTTGATTTGAGTACGGATCCTCTGCTATCAGTAGTACGGGCGCATTCTACCTTCCACATCTATCCGTACTTTCCTCAAGAATTTCCTTGACTCCACCAAGTCCCTTCTAATACTACTGTTGTTCTCGTGCTAATCTCATCCTAGGATTGCCCTAGGGTAATCACCAACCCACTCTCTGCCATCAGCTGTATAATAAGTCCCTACTATCTCCCACTAACTAGCTCACGAATACCATTACATATCACTAAGACTAGATAATTCTTCTAATGAGTGGTCCTACACTACAACGGTTGGACTCAAACATGAGCTGTGAAATAGAGCTAAACCTAACCTTCTGAAATTATTTATTCCTCGCAATATGTAACTTAACTTATTCGTTTACTAGTTAGTTAAAGATAACTAGAACTCCTAAAAGCACAAAGAAAGTAGCATTCGAGCATTGGGTAAACATAATCAAGCATATCCTAATCAGACCATCATATCGCTGACTAATCAGTATTAGCATGCAGTTCATAAAGCTCATACACATATAACAAGCACATAAGGCATCCTTCCTAGATCCTTAGCCCTAATCTAGCATGCAGTTCTCATAAGCATATCATAACATAAACTTGTATGGGTAATTTGGGAGTACTTACTTGAGCTCGGTTGATTGTATGCACCACACCCTTTTTCTTTTTTCAAAATCCCTTTGGTTAAAATGGTTTTTGTTTAAATTTTTTTATACCAAGTCCTTAGTTTGAGTTCAAACACACCCGAGAGTGTGCCCGAATCCCTCAAACCAAGGCTCTGATACCAACTTGTAACATCCCAAAAACCATGACCAAAAATTTCATTTTTATTTATTAAGTAACCATAGTTATCAAAAATGTTCCATCCAAAAACATAAGTCATAGTATCAAATCAGAGTATCACATCAAAACTCATATCCAAATATTAGAGTAAAAACATTCCAGGCTAAACAAATCGTGTGTGCACTGCAGTCATCCCGAACTCTTCCCCTTGCTACTGGAAGTACCTGAGAACAAAACTAAAAATTGTAAGAACGAAGCTTAGTGAGTATCCCCAAACTACCACATATCATACACAATATCATACTACTAAGAGATACAGGCCCCACCCACACTCAAGGAGACACGGGCCCCACCCACACTCTGCTTACTAGGAGATACGTGCCCCGTCCATACTCCATTGACTACGAGATACGGGCCCCGCCCACACTTGGCTAACTACAAGATACAGGTCCCGCCCACAATCGGATAACTATGAGATACGGACCTCGCCCACACTCTTCTAACTATGAGATACGGGCCCCGCCCACACTCAGCTATTAAAAATACATACAAGTATCACACAGACAACAAGTATAGCCAAATCTATCAATCAGTCCTATATAAATGCTCAAATAAAGCTATGAGATACGGGCCTCGCCCACACTCATATACTAATCAATACAAATAACATACACAAGCCGGCCTTGGTGTCGTAGACCTGTTCCTACTAGTAGAAAACTCACCTCAATTTCGTGTGAATAGCTTAAGTGTCCCTGCTCCGCAACTGACTCTACTGACACCATATACAGAACAACCTCTTAAATAACATCCCATACTCAAAACCCCTTCACGGTCAACCTTGGTCAAAGTCAAAGTCAAGGTCAAGGCAAAGTCAACCCTGAGTTGACTCAACTTTTCAAGTCTTTCCCCTGACTCGCCGACTTTCCATGTTACCCTTAGTCGTGATAAAACGAGTCAACTCGTCGAGTCCTCCCTCAGACTCGTCGAGTTCTGTCCTTTACAGAATTGGGACAAATCGAACCAACTCATCGAGTTCTTATATAAACTCGCCGAGTCTTCAATTTGTGCATCATCTTAATGGATTAAGCCCCTATTCTTTAGATCTAAGCTCCATACTCCACATATACAATGAAATTGTCCTTTTAAGGGTAAAGTTTCCAACTTTACCCATTAATACCCTTACTTAATGGATTTAGCTCAAACCCTAATTCTTTAGAACTTAGATCTTGGTCCACAAGCAATCAATACTCCAAACTAAGGCACATACACTGAGATCTGGACCCTAGATACTTCAGAAATATGTAAAGCTCCTAACTTTCCTTCCATGCATGGCCTTTTGGAGCTTAAAAGGCCAAAATGACATCCTAAAGATTGCATGGGCTTCAATGGCCATAAAGTTTACAGCTTTATGCCATGAAAGCCCTCCATGATTCTAGATCTGAAGGTATACTTACTTGGGACATTCATTTCCCAAGGATCATACTTCTTGGACCAAAAACTCAATAAAGTGATAATAAGAAGATCTGGATCTACTAGCTTCCTCTAGAATCCTCAAGCTTCTACAAGCTTCAAACACACAAAACTCTCTCAAGAATGGCTCATAAACTCACACAAGGCATTAGGTTTCATTTTGCCAATCCTACTCGTCGAGTTTAGGCTTTCAACTTTTCGAGTAGACTTCAAAACTGCGTCCAAATCCATTCCCTACTCGATGAGTTTGGGGCCTCCAACTCGTAGAATTTCTACATAAAGATGAATAAATTTATAATTTAAATATGTACCAGAAACCTGGTGTTACACATATGTTCTTCTTTTCTAGCTTCTTTCTTTTGTCGAATAGCGGCATTATACTCTAACATGATTTCTCTAACTTCCTCAATAGGTAATATCCATGTTGTAGCTAACTCATTCAAATCAAAAATGAGTTTTCTTTTCTTTCTTTTTGTTGGGTACAAAGTTATCCATGTACGACTTTGTAAATGGTTTGACTTTTGTAGACCCACTTGCATGTGGTAAAGTAGCCTTATGACATGATATATATATATATATATATACTCTAACATGATTTCTCTAACTTCCTCAATAGGTAATATCCATGTTGTAGCTAACTCATTCAAATCAAAAATGAGTTTTCTTTTCTTTCTTTTTGTTGGGTACAAAGTTATCCATGTATGACTTTGTAAATGGTTTGAGTTTTGTAGACCCACTTGCATGTGGTAAAGTAGCCTTATGACATGATATATATATATATATATATATATATATATATATATATATATATATATATATATATATAGAGAGAGAGAGAGAGAGAGATTCATGTAAACACCTCTATATAAGGTGGGTTCATACCACTTATAGAGGTGTGCTTCCGAGATGTAACATTGAGAGTGTTAGTGTGTGTTAATTATGTAGATTTAGATCTAGATCCTTTTTGTAAACACCTTTCATAATCGAATGCATCTCTTAAACACCCAAATCACCATGTTCTTTGTGTGTTCTTTAATTCTGCACTCCAAATCAACGCCCATAATTCACATCAATTGGTATCAAAGCGGGTCTTCGAAGATTGAAGTAATTTTTGAAGAAACGGTTCTACATTTTGACAACAATCATCACAATTGGAACGTTTATGATTGGAGTCAATGGACGAACAAATGGTGATTTTGGTCAGATAGGTGTATCACCGATGACGAAGGTTGGAGTTAATTGTGAAGATTGGGAAGTTTGAACATATTTCGAAGGTTTGGGTTTCATTTGATAATCCACTGCATTTGGAATGTGTTTTGTAAGTCGACTGGGATATTTTGGGGCTAAAGAACCAAGGTTTGGATTTTGGTATCTTAATTTAGAAGGTTTTGATGAATTGGGTTAATAAGTTTCTAAAGTTTGGTAGTGAGATTCAATTATCGATTGTCGAAGATTTTGGGTTGTTGTCGAAGATTTGGATTTACTGTCGAAGGTTTTGGGTTGCCCATTCGACACTCGACATCACTCAATGAGATTTGTTGGATCGGAATCGTGAATTGGATGATTAATTATGTCTATGGTTTGATGAAGGTTGTGATATTGAAGGTTTTGATAATGAACGACGAATATTTAGAGATTGAAGTTTCGAAGATCGCTATTTGGCAACAACATAATGTTCGCAACTAAAACAAGCAAATTGGAGAAGAAAACAAATGTTTCGAAATTGGTCCTTAAAGTTTCAATGGTTTGACAGTTTGTAACCATCTTCGAAATGAGGATTAATTTTCGACATTTTGGGAGAAAAGGAATAAAATTTTCGAAATATGTTCCTGCACTCGAGTATTTGAATTTTATGAAATGATTCGATTGGAGATTCAGAAGTGATTTCGGTTCATCATGGGTTTGGACTTATTGAAGATTTTTGGAGTATGCATTTATGCTCAAATTTTGAGTAATTTTTTTTAGATATTGAGAAACTCCTAATTACCTTTTGATGCTCGGTTTGTATGGTCTCACATTCTAGAACCCAGATTGAAAAGTCATGGAAGAATTGAAGATTCGATGTTCATCTCAACATGTGTCACATTTGAGGATCGGTTCGTGAAGTTGCTCGAGTTTGGAAGATTTAAAGCGGGTCATCCATTCATAACTTTGAGGGGGAGAATGTTGGATATAAATTTATCCATGTATGACTTTGTAATGGTTTGACTTTTGTAGACCCACTTGCATGTGGTAAAGTATCCTTGTGACATGAGAGATAGAGAGAGAGAGAGAGAGAGAGAGAGAGTCATGTAAACACCTCTATATAAGGTGGGTTCATACCACTTATAGAGGTGTGCTTGAAAGATGTAACATTGAGAGTGCTAGTGTGTGCTAATTATGTAGATTTAGATCTAGATCGTTTTTTTAAACACCTTTCATAATTAAATGCATCTCTTAAACACCCTAATCACCATGTTCTTTCTGTGTTCTTTAATCCGCATGCCAAATCAATGCTCATAATTCACATCACTTTTCTTGGAAGGAGGGGGTGCTAAAGGATCACTTTTCTTGGAAGGAGGGGGTGCTGAAGGAGGGGGTGCTGAAGGAGCTTTCCCCCTGATAAGGAAGCCTTCCTCTTTCGAGGATTGAGCTGATCTTTGTCAGAATCAATGTCACTTTTAGGTCCTTGAGTAACCTCCCCCTCAAAGTGAGAATCGGGATAAAAACATCCAGTGGAATAGCAGGCATATCATCTTGTGGCCTGAAACCAAGATCATTAAAACATTCATAGTCGTTGGTCTCTGATTGATCACTAGTGTCTGGATTTGGCTGATCATCATTTGTCACATCAGCATCTAGAATATCAACATCAACAACAATTTCCTTTTGAAGGTTAGTTTCAACCCTTCCAATTTCAGACGTCTAAGGATGATATGGAGTTGGTGCAATTACTACCATTTGCATTTGCTGATTAGGAAACCCTTGATTATTCTCCCCCTTTTTGGCATCATCAGATTGGAGATGAGATTTAGGAGGTGGTGAAGGAGTGCGAGGAGTAGGATGAGATGGTGGAGGAGGTGGTGGAGGAATTTGTTGATGGAGGTGGACGTGAAGGAGGGTTATAACCAGAAGAGTTTGGTGGAGCGTTATCGACAACCATATCATCATCATCATCATCACCCAGGGCCACAATTCGCTTCATCACAGCCACATCCCTTTCAACTTTATTCAACCTTTTATTCATTGATTAAGTTAACTACACAATTAGAGAGAGTTGAGAAAGCACAACAGTTTGAAAGTTCGAGTTGGATTTTTCCTGATTATCCTAATGAAAAGCAACCGTCTTGATAGGAGTTGGCATAGTAGGAACATTCTCAGCTTGATGAGAAGAAGACTCTAACTCATCTTGGATCATTGGTTCAGTAGTTTCGATAAAAGGAGGGGTTGATCAATGTTGTACAACAACATCTATAGAGGGAGTGGATGAAGAAGTTGTAACAACGTAAATTTCCAAAACAATTTTTCATTTTTAAAACATACTTTTATTCATAAGGTGATATCAAAACATAATGTATTCAACGTCATCATAACAAAACATATCCCAGAATCTCAAGACATAAACTCCATGAGTGTGTACGGATCATGCCGGCGCCTTCCCGCGATCCTCGCTATTACCTGAAACACATAAGACAACAACTGTAAGCATAAATGCTTAGTGAGTTCCCCAAAATACCACATACGCACATACGCCACTCAAGGCTATAAGACCTTCCGGTTACTATGTCTCAGAAGACTTCCGTCCCACAACCCTGGTAGACCTTTCGGTCCTACCCGTAATGACCTTCCGGTCCATATCATCATGACCTTCCGGTCCACATCATAATGACCTTCCGGTCCTTCTCATTCATAACATACATAACACATACATATCACATAACAGCATACAACACATACATCTCATAGCATATAAGACCTTCTGGTCACACATAGGTACCATCCCAGGTACAGTATAGTGAGAAGACTCACCTCGTATGAAGTCGGATAAACTCCCGTGCTTGACGTCCCGACCTAGCCTCCTCCTATCATCCGAATAACAATCCTGATCAATACCCTCTCATAGTCTCATCTCTAAAGATTGGGTAGAAGGCCATTCTACCCCTCCCTGAACTCTCCTGAATCAGCTTGACCAAAACCCTAAGGTCAACTGAAGTCAACGGTCAAACTTTGACCCGACTCGTCGAGTGCATATGGGCGACTCGACGAGTCCATGCGGATCCTCTGAATCCTTCTAGCCTCACTTGGCTCGTCGAGTCATCCCTTCGCTCTACGGGTTACTCCTGTCATGAATCACGGGGCAACCCCGACTCGAATCGTCGAGTCCACTTATAAACTCGGCGAGTAGCATCCATGCCAACACTCAAATGACCTTCTGAGGTCAGATCCGCTTCTCTAACCTATAGATCTGACCTTTCCATACCCACTAATCACGTAAAGGTGAAACCTTTACACTCATGCAACACATATATGGTTCCTTTTGAAGAAATAGCCTCAAAAATGGCAACCTAAGTTCACTCCTTCCATAATACTTCATAAAGCAAGATGGATAATGCTCTCTGGACCTCTATGGGTCCAGATCTGAAGTCTAACACATAAAGGGACCATAAACTCATCAATTCAAGCCATAAAAAGGGTATAGAAAACCCTAGATTCATAGGTCTTAACCAAAACAGAAGGAGAGTTCAATTTGCTACCTCAATACTGCAGATCCAAGCTTGAAAACCACGGATTAGCAATCCTCTTGACCTTCTCTAGCTGGAAACACCTTCTCCTTTGCAAAACAACACCAAAAAGGATTAAAATGGCTTGCTCTCACACACAACTCGCCCAAGCTCTCTAGGGTTTCTCTCTCTGGACTGGTAGCCGCAAATGAGGGCTATAAGGACCCTTAAATAGGGCACAGGCCCAAAGATTTAGGGTTTCTGCCGTCAACACGGACTCGTCGAGTCACCCTGCCGACTCGTCGAGTCCATTCATTAATCCAGTCAGCAAATCGCGATCCTACTCGACGAGTCTATGCGTCGACTCGTCGAGTCCTTCTCTCAAACTCAAAATAAATGAAACTCATAGAATACCTAGGAATCCGGATGGTACAGAAGTAGATAAAAATAGAATGTGCTTGTTCATCCTTGGAGGAGAGTTCATTACCTAAGCAGAGTCTTCTCCCTTATCAATGGTTGATTCTTATTCTATTTTATCAGTGTCTCCTTCTACATCATCCCATTCTTTATTACGGGTTCCTTCTTCATAATCATCCCCGCTATTCTCTTTATCAACGTCTTCATCAGTGTCTTCTTTACCATCATCCTCATCATCCTCGTCGGAATCTGAGGATTCAACCAAATAAGGTTTTTCAATCCATTTTGCATCCTCATACTAATAGGCAACTCACATTAAGATAGAGCGGCATTAATAATCTTTGAAGAAAGAGCATGAATTGGAATGATAACCCATTGACTTTCAACATATCCTTCTTTACGCGATAGAATCAGTCCAAGCCAGCGTAGATAAGGAAAATAAGTTGGCTTCTTGTTCCCAGTGATGCAGTCAATCACTTGATCCAGAAACAGTTTAGCAAATCCAGTCTTTTGTTGTACACAATAGAAAATAATATCCTTTGCTCAAAAAGATTCACCTGATCCAAATTCCCAATCTTGTGTCCAAGACATTTTCCAATTACGTCTGTTAAAAACTTCCATCCTGCATTAAAACTTTGAGGAAGAGTGTTCTTGTATGGATCACGAGTGAGGACCTTATGTTTGAAATTATACCCTAATTTTTCACGAACAGATTTGCAACATTCTTCATAGGGATTTTCAGAGTAATCTTCAAAATGAGGAAGACGAAGAGCTGTTCAAAAGGATTTCACATCAATAGTAACCTATATTGACAATATCCAATGGTTCCGGTAATAGTTCAATCATTAGAATCAACAGATCATGAGTAGTAGAACTCACATACTTGTTTAGGGAAGAATGGGTTTGGGAAATCACAGAAGCCATATCGAAGAGGACCGCTCTTAACATAGTTGACGAAGTCTTCGATTCCTAAGTTTGCAAACTGCTTTGGGATTTCATCAGAGAATGCCACATTGTTCGCTTGAATGATGGGAGAGATAGGGGCATGAGGACCTTTGATGATATTAGCGTCGGGGGCAAACTCGTACACAAACTTTGGCATGGTGAAATCTTTGAGAGAGATGATGTTTGAGTCTTTTTAATATATATATATATATATATATATATATATATATATATATATATATATATATATATATAATATATATATATATAATATATATATATATATATATATATATATATATATATATATATAGAGAGAGAGAGAGAGAGAAAGAGAGCCAATTGCTTAAATATCTTGTAAAAGTGACCTAGGAAGGAGAATTTCAATTTATACCCAAAAAGTTTCTTCCTTTTTACGTAATCATGAATGAAGATATATGCATCATAAAAATCTCGTATCCTAAGATAATGATGGATCTTTCAGTCATCATCTAAAAAGTTACCATTGAAATAAAGAAGTTACATCAGTGAGACATGTCATCAGCGATAATGAACATCATCGTAATCGATCAGCGAGTGAATTAATGATGGTTATCTAGTAAGTTTGTGAAACCTCCTAATAGAGTGGGCTTAAACTACCATTCATTGACACAGTATTGCGAGATATCATCAGCATGTGGTTTCATACGCTGACTTATTAATCACTTTTATTAGAAGAAAAGGGCAAGAGTGGTATGTTACATGTAATACATTCCATTAAGAAATGTACCCATCGACAAATAATGTCGAAGTTTTATCAGTGTGTGGATAATGCAATGAATCATTAACTTCTTAAATAGAAGAATTATTGAGAAAGAGTGGGTAGGTGCGTGTAATACATCATGGACAATGATATACCCATCGACACATATTTTTCGAATCCTCATCAACGTCTGGTATCATACGCCGAATCATGAAATTCTAAAGAAGAAAATATGGAGAGAATGGATTTTTTCAGTTACATTGAGGTGAAATCAATGTAAATCATTAACATAATCCATTAGTAAGAAATGGTTTAATTCTTGCATCATAGAGTTTTAGTTTCAGACTAGAATCAAGGATTCTCCGTTAATTCATAATGGTACCATGTCATACCTCAGACTATGATGTGAGGGACATGAATAACCCTTTGTTATTTAAGGGCCATACAAGTATATCTTACCCTGATGACTGCGCAATCAGTGTAAGCAATTGGATTATGCTTAATGTTTCAGCAGAACATGATACTTGATGCATACGGCAAGCATGCTTCCAGGGACAGGGTTAGGTAATATAGTTAACTAAGAATAAACACACAAGCCTTTCTATCAATTTTTTATTTGGACCAGGCAATCTCACTTAGAAAGTTTAGACAATGCCAGACAATTTGCGTGAGGGGGTGACTCAATGTTCTCATCAGATGGTCTTGTTGATGAGAAACTTAGAGAGATTTAGGCATATACAACAGCATGCTTCTAGGGACGATGATTTCTCAAAATTTGCATACTAGGCTTAGAATTGCCACTGTCAGATCCCTTTAAAAAATGGTACAAAGTAATAAGCATAAAACAAAAACAGTTAGTCAAACAAGAAAATATTCTAAACAGCGAAATATGTGCAACTTTTTCAGAAAAGTGATAAAGACCTATTCCATCAAATCTTTTGAATCTAATGGTCATAAATGTACTTCCATTTTCTGAGATATGTACCCCTTGAATTATGGCTATAAAGTAGAGGAAACAAGATCAACCATATCACACAAAAACACAATTCATGTTAATCATTCAGATATTACAGATTGATTCCAAGCTTCATGTCCACTAAGAACAACAGAAGAGCATGAACCAGTCTTTGTAACCAACGAGTTAAAGGGATCCAATATTTATAACCTTCAAGTTATGAGGGTCACCATGACAATACTTAAAGGTTCCAATCATTGTGATCCATGAAGGAAGAGAAGGTGGGACCGTTGTCTTGTTGAAGAAGCCTTTGGATCTTTGAGGTGATGGAGAGGTAGTTACAGCGTCAATGGAATTTAGACGTGCTATGTTACGTAACTCTACTTCATCTCACTCCAACTAAAATAGGTTGTTCAAAACAGAAGAGATATGTGTCTAGGAGAACACTTAGTGGCACAGTTATCCCCCATCCGGTCTTATCGGCGTGAGCATCAGCATCAGTGAGAGGGCAATTGGTGCTGAAGAAAAGATGCAAAGTCAGCGTCAACTAGCTCTTAAAAGGAAGGTGATGCATTTAAGAAGTGACACGCTGATCTAAACATTTAAGATCAATGTCGAGATGGATGCGGAAGGTCCTGACACATACAGAGGAAAAAGAAGAACGAACATTGGCAATGTTAGTAGCAAAATGTGTATGTACATTGTATAGTCCTTTGGTTAAGTAATAATTAAAAAGAGTTTTAAAGCAAACGTTATAGTAAATAAAGTAAAAATCTAGCATCTTATGTTTAGAATTTTAAAGTAGTGAAACATGAAACAAAAACAAAATAAAGTATCAATGTCTAAACTAACAAAATCAACCCATACAAATATCATTGTCCCTGAGTGCAGAAAGCACAACTTTGTTCTCAAAATCAAACACCTTTCCCTCATGATGATTGAAAATAACTTTATAACCAGCATCACATAGTTGACTGATGGAAATAAAATTACCTTTTAGACGCTCGACATAGAACATATCCTCCAACTTAATCCTCCTGCATTCAAAAGTTCCAACACCTGTAACAACTCTTCCACTATTGTCACCAAAGACCACCATTGGAGCATCATTTTCTGCAAAGTTTGTTAAGAGGGACTTGTAACCAATCATGTGTCTACAGATTCCACTGTCTAGGTACCAAGTTTGTCCTATATTTAGACATGATCCTTTAACGGCGTGAGAATCATCAGCGTCACACATGTCATCAGAGGAATCATTTTTAAGAGCCATTAGACCCTTAACATTTAGACCCTCATCTTCAGATGTATCCTCTTCTTCTGCCCATTCTTCATGATCCTATTGTTTGGAATGAAAACTTTTGGTAGAGAGATGTTTTCCTTTTTCATATGGGCCACCATCTTCTTGTACAAGACTTCATAATTCTCCGGACTTTGAGATTCTTCATCCTCCTTGCAGTCCCTCGAAAAATGATCAGGGCTTACACAATTAAAGCAATTACCTGAGTCTCCCTTCTCTGAAGTGAATCTCCTTGTTGAACTGCTTCCTCTAAACTGAGTTCTTCAAGCCCCATTTGATCTGCTTTCTTTATAATGTTTGACAATAAGAGAAGCGTTGGCAACAAGTTCATCAGTGAGGTCTTCATCACTCTCTTCACCCTGATCTAAGTTATCCGAGTCGCTGATGTGATTCATTGCTTCATTTCGAGGCACCAGAGCAACATAATTTTCCTTTCTTGAGTCCTTCAAAATTTCTTTACGAAGAGATTTCTTCTCTTCATAATTTCGCAGAGTACCGAAAAAGGAGCTCAGATCCATGGCATCGATCTTTTCCCCATTTTTAAGAAAATCAACGTGATGTTCCTAGCTTTTCCCAAGAGAGTCGAGAAACTTCAGAACCCACTGAGATGAGAGCTTGACGATTCCCAGCCTACGCATATCATTAACCAAGTAGTTAAACCTATTGAAGGTTTGGGTAAGCGACTCACCTTCTTGAGCAAAGAAATGCTCATATCTCCAATTGAGGTTGTTGATAGTTGTAGCCTGGACTTCTACGGTGCCTTCATAAGCCACTTTTCACGTCTCCATAATCTCTTGAGCTAACTCACAATTCTGTACGAGATGATACATGTGGTAGGGAAGAAATTTTCCAATAGCAGCACCAGCTTTCACATCAAGACTAAGCAGTCCCGTGTCATCATTATCATAACTCGTCTATGATTTTTGCTTCAAGGAGCCAATTGGAACATTATTACCATGGGTTGACACATAGGAACATGAAGGCATTTTTCAACAATCTTGCGCATCTCACAGTCCATGGTTTCAAGAACAACCATGACCTTTGTTTTCAACATAGCGAAATTGTGTTCATCGAAGGGAGGAATTTTGTTGAGACCAAAGGATTTGGGATTATTGGAAACCGACATGATTACTTGAGTGTATCAAAAACCCGCTCTGATACCAATTGAAGGTTTTGTATCGATCAGATACAATTCAAGTATAAATAACAAAAGTAAACTAATCTACGAAAACAAAGAACAAAAAGTAAATAACACAAGAAGTTCTCCAAAATGTTCTTTCACCAAGAAAGGGTTTTGTCTTCACCAAGAAGACGGTTTGTCACAAAGACGATTACAACACCAAGCTGTGTTAACATTAGCGTTTCACCCTACTGTTCAGTATATACTAATCTATACAAGTATATCCCATAATTAAAGGGATTGTATCTTATCTATACTAAGAATCGATCCTTATAACAAGGATATCGGATCTACTATCTTATATATATATATATATATATATATATATATATATATATATATCATTATCAAATATACAAAAGATTACATAAAATAAGTATACTAAGCGTTGGCGGTGATACACTTGATACGATGACGTTGATAGATAACATGTACAGAGTTTGACTCATCAGATCATAAGGTGTGACCTTACAATATTGTTTAAGGTTACCGAAGACTTCGCAAGGTAACAACATGATTTGAGGTGATAATGGATCGGTTGACGCAAAGCTCCCACTTTTTGGAAACAAACAACAATGATAACTTAGAAAAGTTGGCAATATGTACGTGGAGGAGATAGTTACACAACATAGGATACCATTATCTATAATTTTAGATTCTGACAATAGGTTGGCATCGAGATTATGGCAGAAACTTCAGGGGGAATTGGGTATGAGAGTGCAGAGCGAAAGAACCATTCATGGCCTCGTATGATATGCTTTACAAGAGGAAATGGCATACTCCTACATGTTGGTTAGAACTAGGAGAGAAATAGTTCATGATGTTTGGGGATCTTAAAAATTATTGAAGATGAAGATAGCTCGTGAAAATTGCGGGTGGCACGTGAAAAGAAAAAGAGGTATTTAGACCAGAATCATAGACTAAAGACCTTTGAGGTGGGCGAGAAAGTGATGTTGAACATACATTTATCTAGAATTTGGATCCCTCTCAAAGCATCACTTTATAATATAATTAGTTGAGTGATAAGATACTTTTCATGAGTAGGATGTTATGATTTCTCCCCAAACAAGTATTATTTTTTGAGTTTCCCACCATATGTTTTAGTTCTTTGTCACTTCGCTATACATACAGATACTCTAATAATCCCCTCTCAGTGATAACATAACATTATCTCATATTGGAGAGTTGTCCCTTATTTTCATCATTTTTAAGAGAATTGGAGGACCTTGAAGAGAATCCTTGAAAAGAAGAATGGATTGATGAACAATTTCGAGATAATGATTGAGGCTTGTCATATTCGTATGAAAGACTTCAAATCGCATCTACTGAAGCATCTAATTCCATAAAGTATGTATGGTTTTATTACTGTTTACCATTTTAGACACATGAGCTGATTATTTGTTTTTTTAAAATATCATTTCAATGATATTTGATAAAGAGATGAAATAGTGAGTGTTTTAATCAATGTTATGTGAATAAGCATCAATGTGTTATTGCTTATTAATTCTAATGACAACAAACAAAAAAAATGAGAAATAGATAATTGTGAGGATATGCATGATCAAATAAATCCACTTATGAAATTTTCCTTTCAAATAATGTGAAACAAGAATACTAAATAATTTTATTTTACATAAATGATCCTTGTAGTTGGCAAGAATACCATTGCAGGTCCTTATAAATAACTTTGAGCACGGTTGGTCCTTAAAAGTTATAAAAGTTACACTGGAGGCCCTTATCACTAACTCCAAGAGAAAATTGGTGTTATGTATGTGAGAAAGCAATGGGAACATCAGTTTCTTCAACATGATGGTTCATATCTATTAAAACATCTACCACCGAAAATGAAGGTTACCAAATTCCAAATTTTTTAATTATGTAGAAAAATGAAGAAGATGATGTAACACCTACATCTTTCAACCTAATTTTAGCTTATATATTCTTTCACGGATGCATCTTTTATTTTTAAATGATTGTGTGAACACAAAGACTATGGAAACAATCTTGTCAAAATACAATTAGGAGACATAACACTCATCGGTGTAGATAACAATAATACAATACTTGGTATAGTCTGCATTCCTACTTTGGATGTACTATGTAACCAAATAAATATATGACAATATACTAGTCCCGAAGATACTCCAAACCCATCCATCGAAGGGTCTTCTAGTATATTAACGATATCTAGATACACCTCTCTTAGTGATACTTTGGTGTAACCTAGAAATCAACACCGAAAAATGGTTATACACAATGTCTAACGAGCTATATTTTAAACCCAAACAAACTGAAATGACTCGATGTATAAAACTCATATTTCATATAAATGATATTACTTAAAGGATCCATACAACCGAATCAACATAAAAATATATTATTAAAATGAGACAACAAAAGATTAGATCCAGTTTGCATAATAAATAACCGGAAATTTGTAGATCATATATGAAACTATTTTATGTAGGTCCATAAAACAAATCTTAAAAGTGCAATTGTAATAAAAATTGTTAATTTTCAACCTACTCCCATCGAATGAAAAGCATATATAACCATCTACCATATGTAATCAATTGATTAAATCCATCTATTAAAAATGATTAACTAATAAACCATAATTTATATTTAGAATTGTTGATGTGATTTGATCGAAATCCAAACATCCTCATAGTATTACAACCAAATATTTTCAATAGGTTGCTCAATTAATGATTCATGCACTATAGTTTTTCTCCATACAAAACAATTTATGCTTTATAGATTTGTACAATACAATATTTTAAAGCACAAATTATTATGTATGAAAAATTTTTGTTGTGTATGAATCAGCTTCTATATATTATATATTACATTAACTGCATTGGTAGCCAATATTTTTCACATGGAGTTTGTATACATATTATCTCGCAACATTTTGGAGGTCCAATGAAATTTATTAAATTTAATAAATTCATATTTTTCAATTTGTCAATTTACAAATCCAAAATATAAAATTTACAAATTCTAGAAAAGAAAATCTAAATTTTCTAATTTCCTAATTCAAAAATCTTATTAAAATTTGATAGATTTCTAAAACAGTACAAAGTATTACTTGAAAAAAAAATCATCAAATAAAAGAGAAAATCATCAAATTAGGACACATATAGTTTAGCAAATAACTGTCAAAGTAATAAAACAAACAGATAGAAGTGCAAATTAGGGGCACATCCATATTTCAATAACACATCAATTACAAAACTTCAAATTTCATTAATCAAATTCTTAAGGTAATTAGACTGTATGAAAATAAATAAATAAATAAAAATAAAAAAATTAATATAGGGAATCAAAAACTCTTTAGAGAAAATCAGAAAAAAAAATCTAAAAATAATTCAAACAATGAATCTCTTGGTAATTCAATAATGAAAATCAAGGAAAAAAACTACCTATCTCTAATATATATATATATATATATATATATATATATATATATATATATGTATATATATATATATATATATATATATTGTTGTAAATAATTGGTGGTGTTGTAAATAATTGGTGGACGGCATAATAATTGGTGCATGGTACATTTGTCAACATTTCTAACTAGTTACAATTATATGTTAGTAAAATTTGTAGTATAAATACCCCTCCATTGTAAAGAATGTGATACACCAAAAGTTATAAGAGATATAACTTTCATATTCTCTCTAAATATTCTTTCTTCTCAATTAAAGTTTTTATCAAAGTTTACTAGTTTGGTTTGATTTATAGTTACATTAATTACGCTTAATTCATAATACGTTATCAGCACGAAAGCTCTAATCAAGGTTATTAAACAAGTGGAAAATCACATCTATCTTAATCAAGGTATGTATTACTTATTAAAAACACTATTAATTATAAAAACCTCAATCATATTAAAATAATAATAATACTAATGAATTAATGAAACTTATACATTATGGACATTATGGACTACTAACAATTTTAATTTCTTATACTAACATTTCTTTATGTATTCTAATTTTTATACTAACATTACATTATGCAACTAATTTTTATTTATGCAAACTAACATTTACATTATGCAACTAACTTTTATTTATGCATACTAACATTTATATTATGCTACTAACTTTTATTTGTGCATACTAACATTTAAATTATATTTATTTATACATGTCAATGTTTATTTATATTTTAGATACTCTTCATAATTTTATTTATACGTTTACTAATATTTATTTATATTTCTAATTAGTAAAGTTATGTATTAGTTATAAGTCTTATTATATGATTTATAAAATACATATACATATATACACAACGGGAATATATATGCAACGGTTATAAACAGCAAAAACAACGGCTATATTTTTTTTACCATAAATAAACATCTTTACCCTGCTTATTTTACCCACAACAAATTTTTCTCTCTTGTATCAAATAAATCAATTTCAAGAAATCAAGCTTCAAGATGATTCATCCTTTTGTGATAATCATGACTATAATAGTCATGTTACTTTTCATCCCAATCCTTAACATCGAAGATAATATGGAATTTCATCTACTTTTAGGCTTGTATGCAATGTTAGCTTTACCGCTTCTTTTTTGTGTAATATTTATTGAAATAAATAGATTTTAATTTTATTTTTTATTTTGTTTAAAATTTATAGTTACATTATGTTCAACATTGCAAAGCTCGAGTTTGCAGCACTTGAAGTTAGTGGGAAAAACTATGTGCCATGGATGATAGATGTAAAAATGCATCTTGAATCCATCGGTATCTCAAATACTATATATGAATTTAATAATTGCTTGGCACAAGACAAAGCAAAAGCACAAGTTTTCCTTCGTAAGCATATTGATGAAATGTTGAGATTTGAATATCTTGATGTTACTGATCCAAGTATTCTCTGGAATCTTTTGAAAGAAAGATTTGATCATCAAAAGGAAGTTATACTTCCAAATGCTAGAGATGAATGGAGAACACTAAGGTTTCAAGACTTCAAGAAAGTAAATGAATACAACTCAGCTTTGTTCAGAATATGTTCACAACTTAAGTATTGTGGACAAGAGGTTACTGATGAAGATATGTTGGAGAAAACTTACTCAACATTTCATGCAACAAACATTACTTTGATGCAACAATATCGGATGCAAAAGTTCACAAGATATTCTGAATTGAATGCATGTCTGCTCGTTGCAGAGCAAAACAATGAACTCTTGATGAAAAACCATGAATCTCGTCCAACGGGATCAGTAGCACTTCCTGAAGCAAATGCTACAAATATTGATGGTCATCGAAACAATACACGTGGACGAGGGCGAGGTCGTGGTCAAGGACAAGGCCGTGGCTATTTTAATCGAAACCAAAGCCATAATCAGAACCATAATTATGGTCGTGGACAAGGTAATAATCGTGGTCGTGGCCAGAAAAGAAATAATTACCAATATTCACAAAGAAACAATGTCCACACACAAGATAAGGCCAAAGTGGCAAGGCATGACACTGGGACATCATAAAAATCTGATGGTTCATGTTATAGATGTGGTAGCACAGGCCATTGGTCAAGGACCTGTCGCACACCTGCACATCTTTGTCAACTTTATCAAGAGTCCATTAAAGGAAAAGGAAAAGAAGCAAACCTCATTGATAATGTTGAATTCACTCCGCTAAATGTTGCTGATTTCTGCAATGACATGGAAGATATAAACTAAAAAAAATCTATTATTGTTCTAGTAAAACTGTTTTTCCTTCGTTTGTTTTTCATGTAATGCCTTTCCTACAATAAATGAACTTTATTTTTAATAATAATTGTGATTATGTTTATTCACTTATTATTCCTTTTATATGTGAAGTTTAATATGAGTCCAACTGGAGCACAACACCAAGAAAAGATTGGAGATCTTTGTATAGCAGATAGTGGTAGTACACATACTATTCTGAAATCAAAGAAATATTTTTCAGAATTAGTACCAACAAAACCAGCCATACATACAATATCAGGTCCTGCAGACTTGATAGAGGGAACCAGGAAAGCCCATTTTATATTACCAAATGGTACAAGCTTTTGTATAGAAAATGCCTTATTTTCTCCAAAGTCTAATAGAAACTTATTAAGTTTCAATGACATATATTTCAAAGGATATGACACAAAAACTGTGACCATTGAAAATAAGAAATATATGTATATTATAGACACAAAGCATGTGCTTGAAAAACTACCAACACTTGATTCTGGTATGCATTATACATATATACATATGATTGAATCAAATATGGTAGTCAAAGGAAAACATTGTGATCCTGGGACATTCAGTTTATGGCATGATAGGTTGGGCCACCCAGGATTAACAATGATGCGAAGGATAATTGAGAATACACATGGGCATCCATTGAAGGAAGGACCAAAAGTTCCCTCAATCCAATAGCATAAAACAATGTACATCTTGTTCCCTTGGAAAGTTAATTATAAAACACTCTCCAATGAAAGTTGAAAGGGAGTCACCTAGATTTCTAGAAAGAATTCAAGGTGATATATGTGGACCGATTCACCCACCATCTGGACCATTTAGATACTTTATGGTCTTAATAGATGCATCCAGCAAATGGTCTCAGGTTTGCCTATTATCAACTCGTAATATGGCATTTGCAAAGTTTCTTGCCCAAATTATTAAATTAAGGGCACATTTCCCTGATTATACTATCAAAAGAGTGAGCCTTGATAATGCTGGTGAATTTACTTCACAAGCATTTAATGACTATTGTATGTCTGTAGGAATTATTGTTGAGCATCCAGTTGCTCATGTACACACACAAAATGGTTTAGCTGAATCACTAATTAAACGTCTCCAGCTAATAGCTAGACCATTGATAATGAGGACCAAACTTCCTGTTTCTGTTTGGGGCCATGCAATCTTACATGCTGGATCATTGATACGCATGAGACCAAGTTCATATCATGTATATTCTCCACTACAACTTGCTTTCGGTCAAGAGCCAAATATATCCCATTTGAGAATTTTTGGGTGTGTAGTATATGTCCCTATTGCATCACCTCAACGGACGAAAATGGGTCCTCAAAGAAGGTTGGGAATATATGTTGGTTATGAGTCAGTCTCTATTATAAGATATCTTGAACCATTAACATGTGATGTTTTCACAGCACGCCTAGCAGATTTTCAATTTGATGAGGCAAATTTCCCATCATTAGGTGGAGAAAAGAAGATTCTGGAAAAGGATGTGTCATGGCATGAGCCTACTTTATCATATCTTGACCCTCGCACAAAGCAATGTGACATGGAAGTTCAAAAGATAATGCATTTCCAAGAAATGACAAATCAATTATCTGATGCATTTACTGACACAAAAAGGGTGACTAAATCATATATACCAGCTGTCAATGTTCCAGCTCGAATTGACATTCTACATGGATAATCTGATGATAAAGTCACTCAAGAGTCTAAAACACGCCTGAAGCGTGGAAGGCCATTTGGTTCTAAGGATAAGAACCCACGAAAAAGAAGAGGAGCAGAAAATGCACTAGATCACGATGAATGTGTTCCTGGAGAAACACGAATTATTCAAATTTCCCCAGGAAAGGAGGATGATGCATTAAATTATGGTCAGACAAATAGAATATGTGACCAAAATGAAACTGACAATATAGGTGCAATATTTTCTTATTCAGTTGCATGTGATATTATGACTGATGATCCCGAACCACAATCTGTCATTGAATGTCAAAGAAGAAATGATTGGGCTAAATGGAAGGAAGCTATGCAAGTTGAATTAAATTCTCTTAACAAGAGAAAGGTTTTTGGGAACATTATCCTCACACCTGAAGTTGTGAAACCATTAGGATATAGATGGATCTTCGTACGAAAAAGAAATGAGAAAGACGAAATTGTAAGATACAAGGCCAGGCTTGTTGCTCAAGGTTTCTCTCAAAGACCTGGAATTGATTATGAAGAAACTTATTCACCGGTAATGGATGCAACTACTTTCAGATATTTAATCAGCTTGACAGTATCTAAAAATTTAAAGATGCGTCTTATGGATGTTGTTACAGCTTACTTGTATGGATCACTTGATAGTGATATCTATATGAAAATCCCTGAAGGATTTAAAATGCCTGAAGCGTTAAGTGAAAAACCCAAAGAAATGTATTCTATAAAATTACAAAGATCTTTGTATGGTTTAAAGCAATCTGGGCGAATGTGGTACAATCATTTAAGCGATTATTTGACAAGTAAATGTTATAAAAATAACACTATTTGTCCATGTGTATTTATTAAGAAAACAACATCTGGATATGTGATCATAGCAGTCTATGTTGATGATCTGAACATCATTGGAACGAATAAAGAAATCCTTGAAGTGATTGAACTTTTAAAGAAAGAATTTGAAATGAAAGATCTTGGAAAAACCAAATATTGTCTTGGTTTACAGATTGAGCATATGCCTAACGGAATACTTGTGCATCAATCAAATTACACAGAAAGAGTCTTGAAACGTTTCAATATGGAAAATGCAAATCCTTTAAGCACTCCAATGGTTGTTAGATCATTAAATATTGACAAAGATCCATTCCGTCCATGCGAAGAAAATGAAGAAGTCCTTGGTTCAGAAGTACCATATCTAAATGAAATTGGAGCTCTTATGTATCTTACCAATTGTACTAGACCTGACATTTCTTTCGCCGTAAACTTGGTAGCAAGATTTAGTTCAGCCCCAACAAAAAGACATTGGAATGGAATCAAACATATTTTTCGATACCTTCGAGGAACTAGTGATTTAGGGTTATTTTACCCTAACAATTCAAAACAAGGCTTGATTGGTTATGCAGATGCAGGTTATTTGTCTGATCCTCATAAAGCTAGATCTCAAACTGGATATGTATTCATGAATGGAGGTACTGCAATTTCATGGTGTTCTCAAAAGCAAACACTTGTTGCCACATCCTCAAATCATGCTGAAGTAATTGCACTAAATGAAGCTAGTAGAGAATGTACATGGTTAAGATCGATGACACAACTAGTTTTAACTTCTTGTGGACTTGAAAAGGATATATGTCCAACTTTAATTTATGAAGATAACTCAGCATGTGTCACTCAAATGAAAGAGGGATATATCAAGAGCGACAAGACAAAACATATACGTCCAAAGTTTTTTGAGTACACTCAAGAGCTTATAAAGAACCATCAAGTTGAAATCAAATATGTTCAATCCAGTACCAATGCAGCAGACCTTTTTACGAAGGCACTTCCTACTGCAATCTTTAGGAAACATGTCCATGGCATCGGAATGCGACATGTGCATAGAATATAATGTGACGGGTGTCTAAATAAGGGGGAATCAACTATACACTGCACTCTTTTTCCCTTCGCTAAAGTTTTTTTCCCACTGGGTTTTCTTTAGCAAGGTTTTTAATGAGGCAGTACGTCAAAGTTGAACGCTAAAATGATGTCATCCAAGGGGGAGTGTTGTAAATAATTGGTGGTGTTGTAAATAATTAGTGGATGACATAATAATTGGTGCATGGTACATTTGTCAACATTTCTAACTAGTTACAATTATATGTTAGTATTGTAGTATAAATACCCCTCCATTGTAAAGAATGTGATACACCAAAAGTTATAAAAGATATAACTTTCATATTCTCTCTAAATATTCTTTTTTCTCAATTAAATTTCTTATCAAAGTTTACTAGTTTGGATTGATTTATAGTTACATTAATTACGCTTAATTCATAACATATATATATATATATATATATATATATATATATATATATATATATATATAAACAGAAACCTTATGACATCATCTTAAACAATCTGGGTCCTTGATTGTTTTAATCCTATGTTTTCCACCCTTAAATCAAATTGCTGACATCATGTTCCCCAAATGAAATGTATTTAATTCCAATAAAAGTTTTCCAATTGTCAAACAAAATGAACTTACATCCGTTAAGATGGAATGTATTTAATTATAATAAAAGCTTCCCATAATTTAAATCTTGAATTTTCGGTTATAAAAGTTTTTATATGGTCAACTTTAAAAACATATTACTAAAACCATTTCAATTAAGGCATTAAATATCAACCATTGATATAAATCCGTTTATATTAGTAAACCATTAATATAAAATCAACTTTTATTAGGAAACCATTAATACCAAAAAATCAGATTCAAATTATCACATATATATATGATTCATCTGTAAATCTACGACTCACACTTATTTTCAATCGTTGCTTTTCTTCAAACTTTCTCTTACAACATCATTCTGATTGCTTATAACTTTCATCATCATTCTCTGCTTCAAACATTCGCTGTTATGCACTAGAAGGTCAGTT
The DNA here is from genome assembly GCF_052849685.1 of Lactuca virosa. Lineage (NCBI taxonomy): Eukaryota > Viridiplantae > Streptophyta > Magnoliopsida > Asterales > Asteraceae > Lactuca > Lactuca virosa. Next base: position 187,508,914 of record NC_136428.1, on the reverse strand, counting down.
AAAACACATTATAACAAAATACTTTGTTAATTAGAACAAGTACCTTAGATGTTTGACGAAATGTCTTAATGAATCTAACACAAGTTCTATACGCTCACCTCACAACCAGGTATAAATTTTGGTTTTATTTTTTTTTTCTAGATTTTTAGCATCATGTGTTTTTGTTGCAACTTTTTAGTGTTACATGCTTTGTTTTCTCTCGTACTCGGGTTTTTCTATCTCTGATAGGTCTTTATTTTTTTATACTTATTGTAAACTATCGATTCAATCTATTGCACTTTGTTATGACTTCTATCAACGTGATACGATTCTAATAAATTGTCCATTTCTCGGTCTTTTAGAAAAAGTTGTTCTAACTGGATTACCATCTACGACTGTGGTATTCTATTTTGTTGATTAAGCGATCTATGATTTGGCTAGGATGGTTTTTAAGGATTATACTTGGCATGATAATTGTTCCTACCATCAGAAAATACATCCAACAAAAAGTGAAAGATGGTTTTTTAAATTAATACCCTCGTCTAACTTTAAAGAATCTTTTTTCAACTTTGATGACATGTAATAGAGTTTTGGCAAAAAAATTCAATTTTGTCGGCATGTAACAAGTTATGACTTAAATAATGATATTAGATATTTGGGCAATAAGGCTTTCTTCGGTTCTTAAATTATTTTGCAGAAAGTGGTCCACTTTGGTACTATTGATCTCATAAAAGGCAAGTCTCATGTCTCTTTTAACATATCCATTGAGCTTAATAGTTTATTGTCTATATTTGTTTTTAAAAAATGTTAAATCTTGATTTAATGAATAAATGTCAGCATGTAGTAAAGGTGCAACAAGCGCAAAGTGTTAAATGCGAGATGGTCATGGCTATGTCAAGCCAAAACAAAATTCTAAAGTAACAAATGCTAAATTCAAAAGGTAAGCACTTGTAATACATAATACATATTATACTTCCCAAATAAATAACAAAAACTAACATCATCCCCAATTAAATTACATTTTAACTAACATCAATAAATTATGATTACACTGTCTTGATTTTTAATTATACATTATAGAGAGTCGGTTAATATACAGTCAGTATTTTTATATTCATATCGGTTTTGAACTAAAAAAATAAACTATATATTCAAATAATAAAAATGAAATGGAACATATACAATGGTAATCATGTGAAAATAACCTTTAAATTTGGTCTGATACAAAAAATTAGTCTAAAACTTATTTCTAAAAGCAAAAAGAAATAACAACGAACTTTCAACAAGAAATGAAAATTTCCAACGAACTTTTCAAAACTATCAAGAATGTATAATATAGGATGATAATAATGCTAAAAAACACCGAGTTTGGTCTGATGCGAAAAAGAATAATTTTATATGAAAGTAGGATTGCAGTAATACTAAAAGAACCTATATGTTTTTTATCTGATGCAAAAATGGTCGAAACATATTTCTAAACCGACAAGAAATAGCAATAAACTTTAAAAAACAACCGATATATAGCAATGTACTTTCAAAACTCTCAAGAATGTAAATTACAGAATGGTAATAATGATAAAAAAGTTAGTTTGGTCAGATGCAAAAAAGAAATTGTTTATATGAAAGTTAGGATGCTAATAATGCTAAAATTGGTCGAGTAATGCAAAATTTGCTACAATCGGTCTATGTCTAATAGTGAAAGGTACATGCTATACTCAATTGACAAATTTGATTCCTTCCAAAAACATTGAATTTCATTCCTTATAATTGATACTTCTTTCCATCAACCTTTTATGATCGTTCGGTGTTGTATTCAAGTATCTTCTCAGTAGTTGATTTCCATCTTAAATCGTTTAATAGATCCTCTATTCATCCAATTGTAGTTTATCGACACCTCTATCTTTTTAACATTCTCATCAATTCGGCCTCATTTTATTAATCTCTATTTGAAAGTTTTAACTGTTTTGATCAGTTTAGGGTTGTCCATAGAACCAATTGAGGCGTTGATGAAAAAATTTGATCTTTTAACTGCATGTCCTGGTATGTCTCTATCTTATCACGTGTTTAAGAAATAGAACCTCAATTTACCAATTTCGTTAATGGTTTTGTCCTTGCTTTAATTACGGTTGACTACTTTTGTACTAAATGAGTATATAATGAAAATCAAGTTTTTTTTGTTCTTTTATCTGTTTAGCATCGAATCAACAATAAAACATTGTTTTTTTTAATTCATCTTGAATAACCATTTAATAGCTATATGTAAAAGATACGAATACTCAGCAGTTAAGACCACAGACCTTGCTCAAACGTTTACAAATGCCTTGACGTAAGCATTTCTTTTTCCATTATTTTATCATTATCATAAAATAAAAAAAGGTATCCTCATGTGTTTAAATTGTTTAATCCATCTCATAATAACAAGTAAGTTGTGTGTCAATTCTGTCTTTTGACATTTTCAATGAGTCACGAACAATATCTAAATCGAGCAAACATAACTGTTTTTATATTTATTCGTAAGAGTTTCTTTATATTTAATATTGTGGGGGGTTTATGTGGTTCATTTTGAAGGAACATAAATAAGTTGCTATTTTTTGAAATAAACAGATCTATTTCGCAATATAACCATAAAATAACAATGTATTTTGAAAGTACATTGTCAAATGTTCGATTATACTTGCATAAACTCGTTTTCACGCATGGTCAGCTATATGTAGTTGTTTTCCGTGTCACAGGTAAAAAATGTTTGAATGTACTAATATGTGACGAGTAGTGTCATTCAACTAATAAAACAAAAAATATAATCTACAAAGATATCCTTCAACGACAATATATATTACCGATTTCAATGTATTTTCTACACATTTCAATAATATCAATAACTCTGATTTTTTTATAATTATTCTGCAATATCTATATACATCTGTATTTTATTTATGGTTTTCGCCACATTTAACGTGGGTCATAATCTAGAATGAATATTAATCGATCAAAAGTTTCTTAAGACATGATAGTGAAGTGTTGGTTAAATAACGAATCAAGAGCTGAGAGCAAGGCATGGAATCCGGATCAACTTCACTTTCACTTTACCACTCTTGGGTATCGAAACGACAATGGCTTATTATCCTAAATCCGATAGGCCCTCTAAGGCTCTAACCCTACCATAAAATTTTAAAAAGATTGGGTCCTATAATTTTTTGGCCATGTTCAACTGCGCCATGTGAACTCCCCCATGGTAGGACCCTAGGACGTGTGTGATTGATAAATAATAAATCTGATATATGTTACTAGTGATGATTTGAATGGAAATATAAAATTGAAATTATAGTTTCATAAAAACTCAAGTCAACGTCACCATAACAAAAAGGAATACAGACAAGCATAACAACAAAGAATAAATACGAAAAATCAAACAAACCAATTGTCAATCAAAGGAACTTTTTCAAATATTATTATTTACAAATTTAATTAGAAGTCAATGAGAATGTGAAGTCAATGAGAATGTGTTTATATTAGCACAAGAAGTCAATGAAAAATGATAATGCGGATTGAAAATAACAAAAAAAAAAAAAAATACAATTCAACTCGGAGAACGAATAGCACCTCAAGTGTAAAGATGATTACACGAACTTGTAAAAATTTAATTATATTCTCTATCTACCACTATATTTACCAACACATAAAATATGTCGGTGGAAATACAACCATTTGCATAATCATACATAAGAGAGCATGCATGATTATGTTATAACAAACTACCCCACACTAACATAAGCTATGTCATGACAACTCATCATGTGTCATATACCAAAGGAGCAATGCAAATACATACAAAGCTTTTCATACTTCGGTATTATAGAAACAAAACATTCACAAAATGTCGACGCAATCCTTCGGAAGATATGATAGCCACAATATATTAGAACTTTAACACTTTGAAGTCAAGTAAATAAAACATTTTGAAAATTTTGTGAAAACCAATTGTTCAAAACATGTTCAAATTCAAGCAAGACTACAACTACACCTTTGAAATTAATTTCAGAATTTGTGAATATTGAATTTTCTAAACTGGATGTTGAAATTCCTGAAGTTAATTCAAATGAATAATTAAAAAACTTGACCTTAAAGTTTCTAAAAATTAAGTCTTTGATATAACTGAAAAATGGGTTTCATCTTCAAATGAGAAAGAAGAATGTGAAACTATATATGAGGAAAAATCATATTTTTCAAATGAGGGTGTGTTTGTGATGATGATAACACCATTTCATTTATATTAATGCCTAAATATGTATTTTATTTCAACGTAACAAATTTTTAGTTCAAAATTTTGAATAACCCATGTCAATATTAACTTTGACTAAAAAACATAATTATCCTTTCTTTGTTATGAATCTATAATAGCCCAAAATCATATTTTTCAATTTCTTAGTACATAACCTTTTTCGGTTTTAAGCAGTCCTCCTGAGGTTCTTTGTTATGAGAAGGACTCAGATCCGGCCCAATTAGCCCAAAAAGAGAACCATTCATTTTTGCTTGCAGGCCAGCATCTCAAAACAAGTATCCATTTACAAGCCCACTTAATGAGCTAGCTAGCTCTTGTATATTTACAAGGCAGCCACTCCACCCATGTCATCATTCATTATTATATGTTCATAATTTTATTTTATTTTGTAATTAGGTGTAAAACATCAATAGTATTTATATGGATTGATTTAAAATATATATATATATATATATTAAAGTGTAAACAATAAGTATTTTTTAAAATAAAATTTCGAAATAAAGAATGAAAAAACATATTAATTGGAATTTATCAATCACATTTATTACATTTAATATTATAAGTATAAGTATTAGGTGGTTTTTTAATTTAAAAACTGAAAAAAAATCAACATGTGGATATTATTTCAAATTTATCACAAAAATGGTAAGTGTCAAAACTTATAAAACGTAGCAAAAATGAATCTTCTTTTATTATAATCGTAATCATATATAAGTATAGCTGGTGACTATCTTCTCTTCTAATAAGCCACGTGGCTTTCCCTCGTGCGCCCCCAAGCTTTTCTTCCCGCCCATTCTCTCAAAGTGGATTTCCCTAAAACGCCCTTTCTATGATTTTTACCCATTGCCATTCAATATGTTTTATATTTGCTTAAAACTCAATTCATGAAATCCGGAATTTTCTTAAATCTTTATATTGATTTTGTTCCTGATTTCCTATAATTGAAATTTCAAATTTCAAACACTGAATAAAACTCCGATTCCTTTCTTTTTGTTACACAAATCCATAAAATCAGCAATCATCAATAAATCAGCACGCTAATAGCAAAAAATCAGGATTCAATATCCAAATTTGAATCGAATTCACTATGCCTTCTGTCGACTTCGTATATACCTCGAATGCGCATTCATCTCCAACAAAGCTAGTCATCTCCTGCACATTCGTCTCTCTCATTTCAGGTAAGATTCACTCGCGGGTCTCTCATCTTAGTATGCGTCCAATCCCCTTTTCGGTCTTTTTATACTTTAAATAATTTCACTCTTATTGCTTCCTGTAGGCATGATTAACTTCTTCTAGATTAAGATAAGAACTAAATATTGTTTATTGTTGTCTATATGTCTTCAATTTTGTATTCTGATGTGCAGGATCTAAGCCGTATGAAATATGGAATATGTGGGCTTCAACATGAAATTGTGCAAAAATCATGTTCATGGAAATCTAGATTAACCACGATAATAATATATCTCCACCCGGGCTGTGTAGAATTAGGTTATTTAACATAAATTTTGGAATTTTTTTTTTGGGTTTTTTTAGTTTTCATGAACACCAACTGTTCGACAAAATGCCTCAATGACTAACATCTTTTCCATTTATTTTGTTGTTGATGGTCTATCTTTCAACGATTTTGTTGCTGGTATTCTTTTTTCTAATAGTGCATGTTCGTGTTTTCTAAAAAAGTTTGATTTATTTTACTCTGTTGCAGGGACTTAGCTGTTATCTCTTAAGCATATGCCATTATTCAATTGGCTTGGATAGCAGGTAAAAAGCCAATCGTGAAAAAAATTAATAAACAACTATTTCTTTTGTACTTCGTCTTGTGGTCCGTTGGGAGGATTCAGTGCCTTCTTGTAGTTCTTATGTGATGAGGATTTCTAATTTCAATTACGGTGTTATTGTTGAATATAATTAAATAGTTGATAAAATTTAATCTATTTGACCAACTGTTTAGAGTATATAATTAACTAATGAAACCAAACATGTTTTCAATTTCTATCTTTGTTTAGTAAAGTTGTGTGAACTTCACCAATATTTGTTTTGTTTAGATCTAGAAAGTGGTTATTGTTTTCTGTCATTTGTTTTACTCGAGTTTTATAGCAAATTTCAATATTTTGATCTGTGTTTTGGTTGAAACAGGTAAAGATCAGAAACATCTTCCAAGATTAAAGGATGGAGTCCTCATTTATGCTCCATGTTATATTACAGTTATGTCCATGATCAACTGCAGATTACACCTCCTTAGTTTCAGTTTCATGTAGTTAGTTCGGATGGTGTTGTCATTAAAGCAGCAATAAGATCCATTGACAAAACTATCATTCATTTAATCCATAAGATAAAGGTTTGTATATATCTTAGTGAATGTTAATGATGTAAATATTTCCAAATGTAGGATAATCATTTGTGTATCAATTTTGTGTGGGTCAGAACTTGCAAGGAGATTAGAACCAGTGGAATTGGAAAGAAACAGAATGCAAGAATGTTCCAAGACAGCCAAATACAAGTTAGAAGAACATCAAATTTACGGTTTTACCCTTTTTAAAAATTGATAACTAATACCATTTTTCCCTCACATGTCTTTGCAACTTCATATTTTTTGGATCGGGTTTGAAAATGTCATATCATTTCATCGATCTAAAGCCACTTTTATCGGTCTTTTGGGAGCCAATCAAGTCAAATAATTTTGAGATTTAATAATGATTTTGGACATTTCCAAGTGCTTTCATCCAGTTATAGCATTGTACTTTTAAAGCACATTGCTATTTAGGTGTTGAAATGAGCTTATGTCAAAGTATAAATAATTAAAAATCTTATATTTATATCACAAATGACTTTTTAGTTAAAATATTTAAACAAGAATATTATAATAAAAAATATCATAAAGGGTAATCAATTTTTAATTTAATTTCTATTTTTTTATTTTCATTTTTTTCCTTATTCAAATTTTGAAGCAATGATGGGAAAAGGGACAGTATGGAGCATCGATGGGAAGACAAGGAGAACATGATACATGCGATTAAAACATTAACTATAATGATGGTATATTTCTTTTTCCTTTAAAATCATTTATTTTTGTTTCTTTTATCTTTATATTGACGTGTTTCTTTTACAATGCTTTTATAATGATGGTATATTTCTTTTTTCCTTTAATGATGGTATATTTCTTTTTCCTTTAAAATCATTTATATGGATTCTAAAAAGAGATTGTAAACATTTTATAAAATGGTGCTAAATCCTTTTCCCCCACGTTCTTATTTTCCTTTGGTATATATTTGCTATGTTTATAAGAACTTTGATTCATTCACAATTTATGGTCTTCTTTTGTTGACTCGTGCCGAGATGCTCTTGATGCTTTGGTACTTTTACGTTATACATGGTTTTTTTTAGAATGGTTGTTCTGATTATTCATTATGTCAAAATTGTATACAGGGTTTTTTTTGACAGATTTTTCCACGTTAGGGGCTGTTTTGGTACTTTTCAGGAAATTGAAACAAGGGGCTGTTTTTGTCGAATTCTGTAACTTAGTGGCCTATTTATTACATTTATTTTATAAGTTAGAATGGTTGTTCTGACAATTCTTATGCATTTCAAACAGATGCTATTTTTGGCTTTTTTTACTAAGTTATGGGGCTGTTTTGACATTTTTTCTAACTTATGGGGCTGTTGTCAATCGGAAAAATAACTACAGTAATAGAACACATTTTTTAGAGCATGTTTTATTTATTTATTTATTTTTATTTTGGTTCTCGGTTATTATAAGCTACCATTATATTGGTTATCAATAGAAATGTCTTGGTCATGGTTTTGAACACCGTGTTTCAAGTGAGGAAAATGTCATTGTTTTTTCTTTTATCCGTCCAAACAAAAAAACATATTGTAATTCCAATTTTACCCTTCTTCCTTAGAAAACTGTATAAAATTAGCGTTCCTATAATTGATATTTTACAAATGACCATTTTGTCCTTGGACTAAAATTGTAAAAAGAAAAATACTATACGTATCAAATTTCTAAATTTTTCATATTTTTTGTTTTAAAACATATTATATGATATCATTATTGATCCTCAAGTTATCTTGCTATTTCATACATATCTTTTTGATCATATGTGAGTTGAAGTCTTCTGATACTGCTTATTTTCATTGAACATTTATATATTTTAACTAACAAATTTTACTTATTACAAGCTTACATTGGGTCGACAACATGCAGGGTTGGAGCTATAGATGCAAAAAAAGTGTTGCAATGATGGAATTATGTATGAAAGAAAAGGGTACTTTTCTCCTCCAATTCGTTATTTTATAAGGGTTAAACCAAAAAATAGCAACATACTTTAATCTGTTTGATTTTTGTAACATCTGAGTTTGTTTGTTCGATCTTCCTTAAGAACTATTGCTTACCTAAAGCTTTCCAAATAATTAAATAGGTTTGGACCGAATGTTACTTTTATGTTTTACTCGTGTCATAGATAATTTAAAATAGCAACTTACTTTCAATGATTTATTACATTTAAATTAACACTCGTGGGTTCTACGGGTTTTAACCTAGTTATTATATATAACTAAATTTTTTTTATTTTGTTATCTAATGACCTTACATGTTTATGTGAGGACTTTAGGTGGATTCAAAAACAAAGAGTACTTCATGGCCATTATTTTTGGTCATTAAGTGTCCATGCATGACTATTATTTTTGGTTATTAAGTCTCCATTGTCGTGACAATTATTTTTAGTCACTTATACTTACTAGGTTATTAGAAAAAGGAACTTTAATTTTTTATTATATGTTTTAGTAACGAGTAAATGACAACCAAATAGCATTCGTTATTAAATTTGTAGCATTTCAAAATTCAATGACGACTTAATATACAGGGACTAAATGACGTTATTAGTAGATTTTGGGTCTTCACGAAAAAACTAGTCACTAACAATGTTTTTTCTTGTAGTGATTCTTTCTCAATGTAAAGCATCATCACTGTTATAAATTAGTTCTGATCTGTAGTGGCCAGTTTCATGGGCAAAAAGTATGTGCTGGATCTTTTAACAAGAAATCAAAATAGTACTACTTTGAGAGTTGCAGCCAAATCTTTTAATGTATACACTTGTATGTAATTAATGTTTTCTGTTAATTCAGTTGATCATATCTATCAAGATAGTTCCTTTCATTTTCATTTGATTATGAGTAGGTGTCTAACACGTTGTCTATTATGCTTAATGGCTCATAATCGTCTAAATTATTTGAATACTTTGTAGAAAAAAGTGCAAGCCAAGTGAGTGATAGAAGCGTTGTGTTTAGCATTAATTCTTCTTGGTCCAACAGTTAAGATGATGAAATGCAAGTGAATGTCTTTAAATAAATTTTGCATTAGCTGACACACGTATTTGTTTCATTGTTTTATGAACTAAATATGTTCACAACAAATAAATGTTACCTTTAGCAAGGACAACAGTTGATGCCTCATATCGTTGCTAATACCTTTTGCGACGACAAGTCGTCGCAAAAGGGTCGCCGCTATTAACTCGTAGCTAATACTCAATAATCGTCGCAATTAGTGTCGTCTCTAATAATCGGCGTCGCTAAAAGCCTTATTCGTCACTATTAGTGCCGTCTCTATTAATGTTCCAGCCACCGATCAGAGTTTTTTCGGCCAAAGTTTTCGGAGGCACCTGTCGTCGCAATTGGTATGTTTCGTCGCAAAGTTGTCGCCGCTAATTTTTTTTTTAATACAATTTATATATGATATTAGTTTATATATTATAAAATGCATAATGTACAATAAATCATAATCTACAACTCTGCATCACATAAAACAAAATATACCACATTACATAAAACATCAAATATACCACATTACAAAAACGATTTGATAAACAAGAAATTCTAGTCGATCTAGTCCATAAATTATCTAATAAATCCATAATAATATCATCTATAACATAAAAAAAGAAATACTAGTCATCTTTCCCATCGTTGTTGTCCACATTGTTGACTTGGTTCTTAAACCAGCATATAATATCTCCAATTGTCGTCACAAACGCGGGGTTTTGGATAAAAGCGTTGACATTCACATCCTACAAAGTAAGTATATAAGTTAAAATATCAAACTAAAAAAATTTATTATTACTTAACAATTAAGTCACAAAAACATTAAATCATTAACAATTTAACAAACTATTAAACCACCAAATCAATTAAGTCCTTAACAATTTAACAAACTATCAAACTACCAAATCAATTAAGTCTTTAACAATTTAACAAAGTACCAAACTACCAAATTCATAACAAATGAATTAACAACTAAACAAATAAACAAAATATCAAACTACCAAAATTTAATATAAATGCATCAAGTTTATAACAATATAGTAAAGTACCAAGCTACCAATTTTTTTAAGAGTTGAATAAGTACTTGAGTTGGTTGTGGTGCTTGTGACTGTGACTACCACTGAGAGGGAGCACTTGAACCCGTTGTAGAAGGAATTTTAGGGATGATGCCTTTCGCATGTCCCTTTCGAGCACCTAACACCTCCTCAAATATTCTTACCCCATCAATAGAGTTCGGATCACCACTAGAGTCGGTTATGTGTTGAGTTTGTAAAGCAATCTCACTAACTAAAGCATTATCTATTTCATGAAGATTGTCAATATACTTCAAAACTAAAAAAAGCAACAATCTACTTCATTTTTAAGTAATAATAACTTACAAACTGATCTTCGACTAACGAGTCAACGAACTCCCATTGTTTATTCACATGCCCACGGTGAAATGTTTCAAGTCTATTCATTTTTTTTATATGTTATACTTGAATAAACATTAAAAAAAAATGTTATAACTGATTAAACATTATGTAACTTACTTTCTTGAAACAAGCAATACCGTAATTGCACGTCCCTCCATGATTCTTAACCACTTGCTTCTTCCGACATTATGTGTTTTCACTGGATCATTTTTTATGCTTATCCGTTAAGAAGTGGTCAACAATAATGCTCCAATGCTGCAGATTCGTACCTATGGGGGGTCGAGCCCTTGTTTCCTTCACATCCCCTTGCAAATCAAAAAAACGAGTTTTTGCATTATATTTGCAGCTTGTATACCACGCACATATCCGACTGTTCAGTGATGCCCAAAAAATTGAAGCCATGGGATCATTTGAAATCTATTGAAAAGCAAACCATGTCTAAAAAAAATAGAGAAGTTAAAAATAAATCAAAATTAAACATATTAAATATAACTTTATAATTAATTTACCGAAAGATACTGGAACATATCATTCCTTTCGGCCTCAGAAACTTCTTTCTAAGCGTTCAAATCCAATGCGATGTCACGCCACATATAATTCCCCACCTCCCGAATGAAGCATTCATATACTTCCTAAATCGGCGTGTAAGTATTGATGTCAAATACTATCTTTAGAAGCCACCTTCCATTTGCTTCAAATAACTTATATATCTTTTTGTTTACTGACATGCCTCTTCGTTTTGGAGGTATAGCGGTATAAAAAATATTAGCCACGATACTTATATATATATATATATATATATATATATATATATATATATATATATATATATATATATATATATATATATGAAATACAATGAATCAGAATAATTGTCAATATACCATAAGTGTGGTGATCACTAAAACCTCCACCGAATGGATGTGGTGGCTCGTCAACACCATCACCTCATTGGCCCATCACAACAGCCATAAGATAGAGCAATGCAATTCAAAAAAATGACAACCTGAAAAATTATAACACAATATGAATATATATATATATATATATATATATATATATATATATATATACACACACACACACAATATAATATGATTACAACAAATACAAATCTTATTTTACAAGTCAAATGTAAAGATTTTTTTTATCATTCTCGTCCTTAGACAATTCACTGTCTGATGATACATCACTATCATAATCGGGATCCTCCTTATCATAATCGGTCTCACACTCAGACATATTATTGATAATACCCGTTAGCGCACCAACTTCAATATCATCTTCAACCGATTGGGAATTATGAAATTACTGGCCAAAGTCGACTGAAAGAGTGAAATTAGAAGAAGCATTACTAAGAACGACATTGATTGAATCGTTGTCGATATTTCCAATGGGATCATGGTCGAAATCGTTCATCAGTAGATCCCAAATTCTTCTATGATTAACATTTTCAACAACCCACCGCTGGTTGTTATTTTCATCACTTCGAGAAGGTTATCGGATGTAAAACCCTTGTTTGGATTGCGTAGCAAATATGAGTTCATCTTCACTGTTCAATTCGCATTGTGGATCAATACTTGTAAAACCCTTATTTGGTCGGCATAGCAAATATGAGTTGATCATCACTGCTCAATTCGCGTTGTGGGTCGATACTTGTAAAATTATTATCAGATTTAACTCATGCAGTATCAAACCACTTGTAACGAAAAAGTATAATGGAATAATTATGAGGATAATACATCTTGATAATCATTTTTAGTTGACTATAATATTCCTGCTTATTCTCTCCCTCAGTTAGAACCGCCAAGTTTTGTGTTGATTGTTGGGCGTCACACATAAGTTTCATAAACCTAACACCATTCACTATGCAAGCGTAGTAAGTAAAGACATTTACATGCGCACCAATTGAAAGAGCTGATAACTCCTTTTCAAATTTTGGAGATTTTTGTTTTTCCATATCATAGACCTTGTGAAGGAGCCATTTAGGGAATTCGATTTTTTAATCGCTTTCAAGATGTAATGATTTAAGTTCACTACATTGATGAAAAAAAGATAAATTTAGTAAAAAAGGAGAAACTAAAAACAGAAAATGATTTAAAAGATAAGAACACTTACACAATATATTGTTTGACTTCGTCACAACTATCAAGCACAAACCATTCTAAATGTTTTTTCTCTTTTAGATTGAGATTTTTCGTTTTCATTGCGCTAGCCAGTTGACATTTAGACATAAACACCCATAACGTTGTTTATTCTATGACAGCATCGTTGTTTCTTTCGGGTCGATTGAATAGAGTCTCGAAATCTTCAAGGTACATCAAAAAAATATAATGCTTCTTCAGCGACATAACCCTCATCTATAGAACCTTCCGGCCTCGCCTTGTTTCTAAAATAATTTTTTAGTTTTTTCATATACCTTTCGAAGGGATACATCCATCTCATACATACCGGGCCTCCGCAAATAGCTTCATTAGGTAAATGTAAAACGAAATGAAGCATAATGTCAAAAAAGAAACGCAGGAGGATAGATCACTTCTAATTTGCACAATATTTTAATAATGGTTGCCTTCACTTATTTCATATCCTTCATTAATAGTGTTGTCGAGAAAGTTGCTTCAAAAACATACAAAGCTCTACTATTGGAGTATAAGTGTAACATCGTGTTTCGGATCGTCTGTGATTAGGGTTCGTAGGCTGCAACCTGTGCTTGAGGAAGCCTCGGGGCTGCGACGAGTTGCTAGAAGCGTAGGGCTTCTCGCCACCTTTCCAGGGATATAAGGTTCGTTGGAAACGGACTTGTAACGAAGAAGCTATGATAGTTTAAAGTTTTGGCAAGTTTAGTCCTCATGGTGAAATGTGTGGCAATTGAGTACGTGGGGCGTAATTATGTGTACGCTCGGCATACTCATGTGCGTGGAAGGAACGCGAAGGCCACCTAGTATGCTGGGCGTACTAGAGGGTACGTTGGACGTACTAGGTCTAGGAAGAAACCCTAATATTTTGGAGTGTCCCTATTTAAGGAACATTATGTCTTCATATCCAACCACCATTTCCAAACCTCAACCGTCTCAAAACCCTAATTTCCTTCCCTTGAGCTTAAGTAACCATTTGTGAGCTTCTATGTGTTCTTGTGGGATTCTTTGAATGAAGAAGGAGTATTGAAGAGAATGGAGTTGGAGTCCAGGCTTTGGATCTGAGCTTTTCTGTGGTTGGTGCATCATTTGAAGGTATAAAGCTCATAACTTTCTCATCCTTTTTGATTCGTGCATAATATGGACCATTTTAGGGTTTTTGGTCCCAAAGCTTGAAGCTTTATGAGTTGTTGAACTCCAGAGCCTAATATATGTCCCTTTGAGTGTTTTTAATGGAGTGGATTCATAAAAATGGAGTCTTGGACGTCAAAACCACCCCATGCATGAGATATCAGCATTTTTAGGAATAAAGAGTGAGAGTTTTTGTGTTTGGGATTTCCTCAGCCATGCAAAGGCTTAAAGTCATGAACTTTATGGAGTATGATCCTTTAGGGAGTCCAGATCTGAGAGTATAGCTATGGTCTTAACGACTTAAGATCAAGAGAGTGGATTAAGAAAAACTGGGCATACGCCCAGCGTAATTCCAGTACGCCCCGCGTACTGATCTAGTGTCCCCGATCAGGATTCGCGTGTACGCTTGTGTACGCTGAGCGTACCAAGGAAGGTACGCCCCGCGTAACCTTGATGTGGGCTTTTTGGGCTAAATCTCTTATTGGGCCTTAAGTGTTGGGCCTGGATTTTGGGCTTGCTGTATTAGAGATTTTGGATCAGAGGAATATGTATATGTCTTGGGCCTTTGTGTTGGACTTGTCACTTGGACTTAAGTTTTAGAGTTGGGCCTTGGGAGAGCCCATTTAGTATTGGGCCTTGGTGGACCCAATGAGCTTGAGTTAATTGTGGGCCGGGTAGTGAACTATCTTTAGACCTAATGAGTGAGGTTTGGTCTTAGATCTTAATTGGGTAATTGTGGGTTTTGGTTCAGTGATTAGAGGCCGGCGTGCAGCAGCAGCATCTTTAGGAGCTGGTCATCATCCGAGGTGAGTTTTCTCACTATACTTACCTAGAGTGGTAACCTTTGTGTTACCGGAGGGTCTTATGCGCTTATATTGATTATTGTGATATCCTGCATTATTTCTTTGTGATTTATGTTGTGTATTATTTCGGTGCCTTATTGAGTTAGGACCGTAGGGTCCAAACCGAGTTGTGAGACCGGAGGCTCTTCATTGAGATACCGGACTGGAGGGTCCACCCGAGTTGTGGGACTGGAGGGTCCCACTGAGACACATTGACTGGAGGGTCTTAATTGAGATTGTATCCATGAGAGGCTAATGAGAAATGTGTGGTATTTTGGGGAACTCACTAAGCTTCGTGCTTACCGTGTTATGTGATATGTGTTTCAGGTACTTCTCAGGATCACGGGAAGGCGCCGGCTTGATTGTACACACACACACGAGATGGAGTTATGTTTTTGAGGATCCTGGATTTTATTTAACAATTTGATCATGTATTTTGGATAATTTGACAATTGGGGATTTTTGTTAAATGTGTTGATGAGATTTATGTGAATTTAAAATGAATTTTTTTTTTGAAAATTGACGGTGTTACAAGTTAGTATCATAGCCTTGGTTTGAGGGATTCGGATGTACCTTCGGGTATGTCTGGACTCAAACTGAGGATTTGAGAAATAATTTTCAAAAGAAATAATTTTTCTAAAATGAGAAAGAGTTTTAAGAGAAAACGAGTTGGAGCAGTGTGTACAATCAGCCAGAGCCCGAACGGCAATTTCCCAAAATACCGTTACTTATTTGTATTATGAGATATTAGTGATGCATGCTAGAGGATAGGCTAGGTATTTCATATTTTAGGGCTAAAGTTGCCTTATTTGTGATGCCTTAGCCTAGGAGTTGTTGCTATCTGTTATGTGCCTTGAGTATGTGCTGAGTAAGAGTATCTAGCAGGAATCTTTAGAGAGAGAGCTTCGAGTAGTGGAGTAATCTAGGAGAGATACCTAGATGTGCTTTTATGGAATCTACTAAAAGGGTAGTTAGATACCACGAGGGGTAGGGTTGCCTGAGTCGGCGATGCCTTTTGAGTTGTAGATAAAGCGAGAGGAGTTATATGCCAAAGTGGTTCTATGTGCTGGTGGAGGTTATTTGATGCCCGAATGTTGCTTGCTTCATGATTTGTGGAACTCTTGATGATGGGAGTCGGCTACTAAGTGAATATGACGATATTCAGGAGGTAGATGGTTGGCATCATAAGGAGTTCTTCAACAGCTGATAGCAGAGAAGTGTAAGGACCTAGGAAGAGCCTAGGGAGATACCTTAGTCAGGTGAGTACGCTGATAGAGGAGAGTATTCACTGGAGAGCAACCATGTGTAACGAGATTGGTGATCGAGAAGGTTGAGCAGCTACTTAGGAAATTTGGGACGACCGTGTGGAAAGTATGGGTAGATGTGGCAGGTAGTATGGGCACGTACTACTGAAAGAATAGGACCCATACTCGAAGCAGGGAGAATCCCAGAGGTTCTAAATAACAGGTTAATGGGGGGAGCTAACATGGTTCGAGTACCATGATTCGTAGCAGAGTGTATTTTCATCTTTACCACTTATTCGACGATGGGTGTTCTGATTGAGAAAGGATATGGTAAACTGTGGGGCCAAAGGGCCATGTCGATTGAGCTCCGATAAAGTGTACCTTGTGAGGGAATTGAGTTTAGATCCCGAGGAGTTGACTGGTGGGCTGCCAGTTGGAGTCGCGGGACTGGAGGAAAAGTGGAGGTGATACGCGGAGGAGGATTGCGGTCTGGGTTGAGTGATCGACCGAAGGTTGAAGATGTCACATCCTATGACGAATTACGCTATTTCTTCTTCTCGGGTGGAGCGAATGAGGTAACGAGCTTCCAGTTCCAGAGTTTGGAGGTAACCCCGAGGGGTAGCACATATAGTTGCGATATTTTCACCAGAGTAATTGTGGTATGTTTGCTGCGAGGTATTTCTTATACCGTGAAAGAGTTATTAGTGGGGACTGAGATAGATGAGGACAAGGAGATGCCTTAGTCGAGTCAGGCATACTTTTAGCAGTAGTTTCAGGTGATCAAGAGGGGTATACTGGGGCGGCGGCCCTCGTTGTCCACAATGTGTATCGACTGTGAGAGTGAGGTCTTTGTTTTTATGATGATCCACGCGATGGAGTGTTGATCGAGGGGTCGGAGACGCGGCGTGTGACTAGTTAAGTACAGTTGTGGTATCCAGCGGTGTGTCGGTATGAGATTTCGGGATGACTAGAGGCAATCACGTTGGCACGGTTCCGAGGATTTCATTTGAGATTCGGGACATTTGGAGTTGCTTGGTCTCTATCGGGAAGATCATCGAGTGTTACGTTGTAGGATCCCAAGAGTCAAGTGTGATGTACCTGGTGAAACAGTCTATGGAGTAGACTATTGGTATGCCAATTGGTGATGGTTCGAACCCTGAGTGGGGGAGAACTGGGTATTCTACTGAGAGGATCAGCGATCTGTTCAAGGGCGGTTAGAGAACTGGTTATTGAGATTTGCGGTGCGGACACATGAAGACTTGGGTTATTGGTGGATGAGGCAAGGTGCAGAGTGGGATGATGCTTTTTATACGTGTTCAGGAAAGGATGAGTGTATCCACAGCGAGTAGCCATTGGTCAGAGATCTTATTGTGGTTAGGAACCCTTCGAGTTCGTAGTGGATGAGTTCGAGGCGGTTGGCTCGTTGAGGACCAGTTTCGACTATTGAGAATTTCTAGTTCGATGTAGGGGTTGTTATATGCATTCCAGGAAGGGCAGCAATTGTTTGGCAACAACTACAGAGTCATTGTGAGTATTCTCGCATGGGTTTTGAGCAGAAGGGGATGGGGTTTCGGATTGTCATCAACGTGTTCTTGTACATTGACGATTCCTCCGTGTTTCAAGTTGTGAGTTGTAGTGTTTCGAGGTTGCGAGTGGAAGATCAGCGGTCGAGGTACGACATTGTGAGATTCTAAGAGGGTGCATTGCAGTATCCGAGTATGATGACGTGAGTGGAAGATCAGTGTATGAGACAAGACATCGTGAGATTTTGTGATGGTGTACCGGGGTATCTGGGTATGACACCCTAAATTTTTGGATTATTTTGAGATTTGAGGTTATGAGATGGCAAGTGGAGTATCGAGTGGCTATTATTCCAGTGGGAACCGTTCAGCTAATTGTCATCGGACGGGACTATCCAAATGTGAATTGTAGCAGGAGAGAGTGTCTTGTTGCGGAAATTGTCGTTAGGAGTACAGATGCTTAATCTGGGTGGGTGTGTGTACCTATCTATGGTTAGACCACGGAGCATGAGCTAGTGGACTCAGTATGGTGATGACTTGAGGATGAGGATGTGGGGTGATAAGAGAGTGAACAGATCCGAGTGGGAGTAATCACTTAGGACTGTCAGGGGAGACCGTGGAGAGAGCCCATGGAGAGTAAGAGAGAGTATCGTATGATTACGGGGAGCCGTAACATACATGAGTCAGAGAGAGAGTATCGTATGATTACGGGAAGCCGTAACATACATGAGTTAGAGAGAGAGTATTGTATGGTTACGGGGAGCCGTAACATACATGAGTCAGAGAGATAGTATCGTATGATTACGGGGAGCCGTAACATTCATGAGTCAGAGAGAGAGTATCGTATGATTACGGGAAGCCGTAACATACGTGAGTCAGAGAGAGAGAGAGAGAGAGAGTATTGTAAGACTGCGGGAAGCCGTAGCATTCGCGAGGCAATGAAAGAGTGTCATAGGACTACGGGGAGCCGTAGCACTTGTTAGTCAGTGGGAGAGTGTTGTATAACTGCGGGGAGACGCAGCCTTACTAATCAGGGTATGACGCAGAGGGGCGCTTAGGCCTGGGTAGCCTTGCCAAATGAATCTGTGGGAACCTGGTGGCTGAACCAGGGGCGAGAATGGGGTCTCAGCAATGGTCGAAACCTGTTGTGTTTTGAGTTAGAGAGAGATTGTCGCCAGTTGGAAGGATCGAGGTGTAATGCATGCGTATATGCGTGGAACATGGGGCATGAGTTGAGTACTGGGTTGGGACGAGTGGTTCCAAATCTGTGTCGGACCAGATTCTGTTGGGTGAGTTTGGCTCTATCTGTGAGGAGAACGAGCAGGTGGGGATTTCGGGTGGATTACATTATGAGAGGGGTGTGTTTCCCATTTGATGTTTTAGACTTGGGTGGACCTGCTCATTGGCTTGGGAAGAACCACGACACACACGAGGTAACATGTGGTAAACGACCGAGGTCGTGTGTGGGGGTGCGATTTCAAATCGGGTGTAGAAATCGCTTAGGGTAAGGCGAGCTTCGTGATTGTGGAGTTCAATGTGATTGGATGAGTGAGCTCGGTTGAATAGGACTCCTGTGAAGTCCTATTTCTGAATGGGCTAGGGTAGCCTCGAAGATTCAACTGTTGGGTCGGGAGTCGATCTTGTAATCGGATTTGGTGTCTAGCATTGAGAGGCAGCTGGAGTTATGTTTCCGGCTATCAGTGGATAGTTCGGTCAGGCATGGACGTTGATTTTGGGGTCGGAGCTGAATTATCCTGGGGTCGGCAGTGAAATGGTTCTGTCTGACGAGAGGTCGGACCTAGAGTAGAGTTTCGATTCCCATGTGGGTTGGCAGGTCTTCATTTAGTGTTGATGACCGAGTATTGAGGTTCACTTTTCAGATGGGTTCTGATAGCATTATCGGAGGTTGGTCATTGGTGTGAGATGACACCGTTCTTTGGGCTTCAATCGGAGTCGACTGGTGTGTCGGGCAGGAGTGTTCAGCAGCTAATTATGGTTAACGACTTGTTCCATCAGTCGCGACGACTAATCAGAGTTGGAGATGTTTTATCGAGTCTGTTATTCGATGAGCGAATGACATGGGAATATACCGAATGGGCGGTCAGTCGGGGAGACATACCACTACAGATTCCAAGTGTTGGAGAGGCAGAGTGGGCTCTGCAACAGTGAAGGGTTCGTTCTTCTTCGAGTTGGAGGGTTCAGTTGATTTCGGTTGTCTTGGGGAGATCGGTTATGTTCTGAATAATCCGTTGCGCTTCTTGGGCTAATTGTTGGGATCTGGGTAATGATAAGGAGCGATTTCGAGGGCGAAATCTAATTCAAGTGGGGGAGAATTGTAACATCCTGTTTCGGATCCGTGATTTAGGATTCATGGGCTGCAACCCGGGCTTAAGGAAGCTCGGGGCTGCGACGAGTTGCTAGAAGCGTAGGGCTTCTCGCCACTTTTCCAGGGATATAAGGTTCGTTGGAAACGGACTTGTAACGAAGAAGCTACGATAGTTTGAAGTTTTGGCAAGTTTAGTCCTCATGGTGAAATGTTTGGCAATTGAGTACGCGGGACGTAATTATGTGTACGCTCGGCGTACTCATGTGTGTGGAAAGAACACGAAGGCCACCTAGTACGTTGGGTGTACCAGAGGGTACGCTGGGCGTACTAGGTCCAGGAAGAAACCCTAATATTTTGGAGTGTCCCTATTTAAGGAACATTATGTCTTCATATCCAACCACCATTTCCAGACCTCAACCCTCTCAAAACCCTAATTTCCTTCCCTTGAGCTTGAGTAACCATTTGTGAGCTTCTATGTGTTCTTGTGGGATTCTTTGAATGAAGAAGGAGTATTGAAGAGAATGGAGTTGGAGTTCAGGCTTTGGATCTGAGCTTTTCTATGGTTGGAGCATCATTTGAAGGTATAAAGCTCAGAGCTTTCTCATCCTTTTTGATTCGTGCATAATATGGACCATTTTAGGGTTTTTGGTCCCAAAGCTTGAAGCTTTATGAGTTGTTAAACTCCAGAGCGTAATATCTGTCCCTTTGAGTGTTTTTAATGGAGTGGATTCATAAAAATGGAGTCTTGGACGTCAAAACCACCCCATGCATGAGATATGAGCATTTTTGGGAATAAAGAGTGAGATTTTTTGTGTTTGGGACTTCCTCAGACATGCAAAGGCTTAAAGTCATGAACTTTATGGAGTATTAGCCTTTAGAGAGTCCAGATCTGAGAGTATAACTATGGTCTTAACGGGTTAAGACCAAGAGAGTGGATTAAGCAAAATTGGGCGTACACCCAGCGTAATTCCAGTACGCCCCGCGTACCGATCTAGTGTCCCCGATCAGGATTCGCATGTACGATTGTGTACGCTGAGCGTACCAAGGGAGGTACGCCCCGCGTAACCTTGCTGTGGGCTTTTTGGGCTAAATCTCTTATTGGGCCTTAAGTGTTGGGCCTGGATTTTGGGCTTGCTGTATTAGAGATTTTGGATCAGAGGAATATGTATATGTCTTGGGCCTTTGTGTTGGACTTGTCACTTGGACTTAAGTTTTAGAGTTGGGCCTTGGGATAGCCCATTTAGTATTGGGCCTTGGTGGACCCAATGAGCTTGAGTTAATTGTGGGTCGGGTAGTGAACTATCTTTAGACCTAATGAGTGAGGTTTGGTCTTAGATCTTAATTGGGTGATTGTGGGTTTTGGTTCAATGATTAGAGGCCGGTGTGCAGCAGCAGCATCTTTAGAAGCTGGTCATCATCCGAGGTGAGTCTTCTCACTATACTTACCTAGAGTGGTAACCTTTGTGTGACTGGAGGGTCTTATGTGCTTATATTGAGTATTGTGATATCCTGCATTATTTCTTTGTGATTTATGTTGTGTGACCGGAGGGTCTTCACTGAGATACCGGACTGGAGGGTCCACCCGAGTTGTGGGACTGGAGGGTCCCACTGAGACACATTGACCGGAGGGTCTTAAGTGAGATTGTAGCCATGAGAGGCTAATGAGAAATGTGAGGTATTTTGGGGAACTCACTAAGGTTCGTGCTTACCGTGTTATGTGATATGTGTTTCAGGTACTTCTCAGGATCGCGGGAAGGCGCCGGCTTAATTGTACACACACATGGGATGGAGCTATGTTTTTGAGGATCTTGGATTTTATTAACAATTTGATCGTGTGTTTTGGATAATTTGACAATTGGGGATTTTTGTTAAATGTGTTGATGAGATTTATGTGAATTTAAAATGAAAAAAACTTATTTGAAAATTTACGGTGTTATAATAAGTATCTTTAGCCAAAAGCCCTTTAACTCCAATGGGTATCAAACGTTGCATAAGAATGTTATAATCATGAGATTTTAGCACAATAATGTTAGTATTGTTTTCATTCACTTTTTTACATATGTTAGAACCAAACCCATCTGACAGTTTAACATCTCTTATAAATTAACAAAAATGAATGCAATCAGTTTTCGTGAACGAGTAAGATGGATGGGGTTTAAGGAACTTGTTTCCACTCTTTTTCAACCATTAAGTTTTCGGAATGTTGGGCTTTATCAAGTCCGCCCGAGCATTTGATGTGTCTTTAGACTTATCATTCATCAAAGAAGTACCCAAAAGACTCACCCATATTTTTTCAATATGCATAATATCGAAGTTATGCTTCAGCTCCAGAGAAGACCAATACTCAAGATCAAAGAATATGCTCTTTTTAGACCATTTCAAATTGAAATCCTCACGACCTCTCTTAATACCAGCTCGTTGAGCATCTACTTTACCCGGAGGACGAGACAAAAGACGATCGTGTTGCGCTTGTATTTCTTCCTCACTAAAGTGTCTTAGAGGGGCTCTTGTCTCGAGTTGGCCTTTATAGTGCAAAAGTTTTTCTCCGTGGATGGTAAGAATCTAAGAATCGGCGATGACCAACATATACGACTTTATTTAATACTCGGTATGAAGGAGTATCTTCATTGCAAGTCGGACAAGCTTTGTACCCTTGTTCTCTACAACCTGATAAACTATTACGAGCTGGAAAATCGTTTATTGTCCATAACAACACCGCTTTCATATTGAAAAATGTACATGTCGTTGTGTCTTTAGTATGTACGCCACAACTCCACAAATGCTTCAGCACATCCACCAACGGCCTATGAAACACATCAAAGTCCTTCCCGGGTGCCTTGGGGCCGAGAATTAACAAGGTCAACATGAAGGAGGACTCTTTCATGCATACCCATGGTGGAAGATTGTAAGTACTGAGTATGACGGGCCACATGCTATAAGGATTACACATGTTACCAAATGGATTAAAACCATCAACAACAAGCCCTAAGTGTACGTTTTGGGGTTCCCTCGAGAAATTAGGATACTTCATATAAAATTTTTGCCATGAAGTACCGTTAACGAGATGAAGCATCGTACCATCTTCTGATCGTCCGGTACTGTGTCAAATCATATCTTCAGTTGTGTGTTTGGAACAATACAAATTTTGTAGTCTGGGGGTCACGGGAAAGTATCGTAACACCTTGTGAGCCACCTTTTTACCATTTGCATTTTCCTCAACCCGCCGAATCTCATTACGAATTGGACACTTTTGCAACAATTTGTGTTCTTTCCAAAAAAGAAAGCAATCGTTTTTACATACGTGTATCGACTCATAACCCAAGCCAATCCTTTTAAGTCTATTTGTTGATCACTTTGATATGCATCAGCTTTGCTAAAAAGTCAAGGGACGAAACGAAGTACATCCATGATATAATTTTAATTGGACTTCCTCTAACAACTTTTGAAATCCATTATCGACACTGCTACCTTCTATATCCGGGTTCCCTTTTTCGCGTTTGGTATCGTTGTCAATCAAACCACCCATAACATTAGCAATAACATTAGCCATCTTGTTATTGCGCGTTATGTCTTCTACAACCGGATGAACGGTATTTTCACCATTATACTTCCATATAATATAATGTGGACTAAAAACATGTTGAAGTATATGAAATTTCATTATGGCTAGTAGAATAAATTTATTGATATTATATTTCTTACACGGGCATCTGATTTGACCAGTGTTATCAACGTGTGGTTTGGACCTCTAGATAAAAGATTCGAGTCCTTGTTGGAACACGGTAGAGTTACGATTTTCAATAGTAGTCCAGGTTTTATCAGTAGACATGTTGCAACTGAAACATAAGTTAGGTTTTAGTGTTTACTCTAAAAGAACTAAAACTTGTATTGAATATTTATAAGGATAGAATAACCGCTCAACCAAATAGAGTATTCAAAAGGTTAGGATTCTAAACTCACTTTTTGAATATCTTACCTCATATGTGAATTTGTATTACATGATTAACATTTGAAGAAAAATTCGGCAGCATTTCCCCTTAGCTCCCAAGTATATATATAAATATATACCCGATGAGAAAAGAGAAAATAACAACCAAAAATTTCTTAAACAATCAATCATATAATACGCATTCACATCCTAAATGAGATAAAATATTTAAAAATCAGTCCCAAAACGGGGACAACCTGAAATTAATTTCTAAATCAATATGGGCGGTTATTTGTAGGATTTCGATGATTTAAAAGGAAGAGACTTAAACTAAAACATCATTTTTTTATTATAACGACACACTTTAATTAATTAAGTTATTAAATTACAATTTAATAAATTTACGTCTTATATTTTTTGTTTTTTTTCCGAGTATATTATAGCATTTTATTTTAAACAACTTTTTAGGATTGTAGTATATTTTTGTTATTTAAAACATCTTATTTTTTCATATTTTTATCATTTATAGCATCTTATGATAGATACTAGAAATTGAGCAGTCAAAAGTAACTATTAGATATTAAACAAGGCCAAATTCGAGAAGGCTAATCTCCATTACAACACTAGTAAATTCTAGAACGTTTCAAAGATAAAAACTACCGATAAAACAGAGACTGCTTCATTATTACAAAATGGGAAATAACTGTTCCTAAAACTTAGGATCTTTAAACTGCTCCTGTCCGTATTGACCTAGTGGGTCCACCCATAAACCGAACATAGCATTAAATTGCTCATGATCATTTGACTTGGTCAACTTCTTTCTCCTTGTGTAGACTTTGAGGTTCGTATCATTACTTCCCCCTCGGTAAAACAGCTTGTCCTCAAGACGAAAATGAGGAAATTGTTCTGCGAGTAGATCATAAGATTCCCAAGTAGCTTCTTCTAACGGGCGTTGGTCCCAAGAAACCAGTAATTCCAACACCTGTTGACCAGCTTCCTGAATCCAACGATGGTCGACAATGGCAGCTGGTTGAACATCGATTTCCCAATCTTTCGTTATCGGTAAAGGAGCGATTTCATCTGGAGAAAAAGAACCATGTGCGGGCTTAAGCATAGAAACATGGAAGACGGGCTGAATTTTTGCATCAGCGGGTAACTCTAATTCGTAGGCCACTGGACCAATAGCACGCTGAACCCGATAAGGACCAAAGAATCGAGGTGATAACTTCTTGGAATGACGTTTAGCCAAACGTTTCTGCCGATATGGTTGTAATTTCAAAAAGACATAATCCCCAGCGTGAAACATAAGTTCCCGTCGCTTGGAATTGGCTTGATTTCGCATGCGGTCCTGAGCTTTGGTAAGATTAAGACGAAGAATCTTCAGCATTTCATCACGGTCAATCAGTTGTTGCTCCAGATCAGCATTTTTGGTTTCTCCCGTTACATATGGTAAAAGAGGGGGAGGGTCACGACCATAAACGACAACAAAAGGTGTAGTACCTGGTGACGAGTGGTACCCAGTATTGTAGGAATATTCTGCCCACGCCAAATAGGAGCTCCATTTCGTCGGTTTTTCCTGAGCAAAACAGCGTAAATAGGCTTCTAAACAGCGATTAAGGACTTCGGTTTGGCCATCTGTTTGTGGGTGATAACTGGTACTCAACTGCAGTGTCGTTTGGCTTAACCGAAAAAGTTCCTGCCAAAAATTACTTAAGAAAACGACATCCCGATCGGAAACGATTGAACGAGGAAAACCATGTAAACGAATTATCTCCTTACAGAAGAGGGCAGCCACACTCTTAGCTGTGAAAGGGTGAGATAAACACATAAAATGAGCATATTTGCTTAAACGATCTACCACAACCAAAATCGTATCAAACCTGTTGGATGGTGGTAAACCCACAATAAAATCCATGTACTCGAATCTGATGGTAACCGGATCGTAAATCCAATTTTGAAAATACCATTGCTCCATATAACTCATCCAACAATTCGTCAATATTAGGAATTGGGTATTTGTCGGAAATCGTTATTTTGTTGAGGGCTCGGTAATCTACACACATTCTCCATGTGTTATCTTTTTTCTTGACCAACAAAATCGGGCTTGAAAAAGGGCTATTACTAGGCCGGATAAATCCCGCTACTAACAATTCTTCCACTTGTTTTTCAATTTCTGCCTTTTGGGAATGTGGGTAGCGGTATGGACGGATGTTAGGTGGTGTGGAATTAGGAAGTAAGGATATATAGTGGTTTTGTGAACGATTTGGGGGTAGCGATTTGGAATCTTCAAAAACCCGATTGTATTGTTGAATAACAGGTTGTAAAACATCGGGAATTTCTAAGGTGGCATTCGTTTCCATAGCCAAATACTGAAAACAAGAAGACCTTTGCGATCCCGTTGTAATACCTTGCCATTTGTAACGTTTACCATCTATATTAAAAATCATAAACATCTCCTTCCAATTCGCTTGTACTGTGTTGAGAGTCTCCAACCATTGTATACCCAAAACCAAATCCGATCCACCTAGCGAAAATGGGTAAAAATCTTGAACAATTTCCAAATCATCGAGGTGCACTTTTAGGTCCTTACAAACTTGTCCACACATGATAAAGTCTCCATTCCCAATTTGTACACCGAAAGGTGTAACGGTACGGGTATTGAGTTTCAAATCCCTTACTAACACATCTGATATGAAATTATGTGTAGAGCCCCCATCAACCAGATTAATAATCTCAGCAGAATTAAGCATACTTTGAATCTTCATGGCTCTAGGATGAGGTTTTCTAAGGATTGCGTGTAGACTAATCTCAGCCATTTCGTTAGTGTCTCCTGTCACATACTCGCCTTCTTCAATTGGTTGTTCTTCCGATTCCTCTTCTACTTCCAACAATTTGAGAGTACCAGTTGATGGTGTTACCAGCTGATGGTGTTACTGTGGAATTACTCTTGGATTCAGGCTGGACTGTTTTAGAAGGAGCCGTCCACGTTGAACCTCTCCCAAACCGGGTATGGCTAATCTTAGATTCGAATTCTAAAGCAATACTCACAGCTTTGTATACAGTTCTCGGCTTTTGAATTCGCACATCCGCCTTTAATTCTTCTTTGAGGCCATTAAGGAACACACCTATAAGACAATGTTCGGGCCAATTAGACACTCGTGAAGTTCGTTTAGCAAATTCTTGTCGGTATGCTTGTACTGTTCCTGTTTGTTTAACACTGCACAAATATTCATCCGGATTCTGGAATTCGTTAGGTCCAAAATTTCTTTGCAAAGCACGCACTAAATCTTCCCAATATTCCATCATTTGATCATTTGACAACCATGAATATAGATCGAGGGCATCTCCCTCCAAATACATCGATGCCACATCAACCCTTTCATCTTTCGGTATATCATAATAACAGAAATATTTCTCAGCTTTTAAGATCCAACCTCGAGGATCTCCATCACTAAAGGTGGGAAAAGCGATTTTGTTATGAGGACGATACCTGTGATTTCGATTAAACCCAGACGATTCCCCATCCTCATGTATGCCAGCACCGCTTCCCGACCTATCTCTGTGGTTCGATTGAGACTTAAGAGCGGCAACGTCTCGCTGTAACGCATCAATGGAATCCAACTTCTTCGCAATGGTTGCTAACTGTGTCGCCACCGGATCTGGTGGTCCATTGTTGTCGTCTGTGTTACTCCGGGTTTGCACCATTCTTTCGAATTTCCCAGCAATGGAACCAATGATAGATACTAGAAATTGAGCAGTCAAAAGTAACTATTAGATATTAAACAAGGCCAAATTCGAGAAGGCTAATCTCCATTACAACACTAGTAAATTCTAGAACGTTTCAAAGATAAAAACTATCGATAAAACAGAGACTGCTTCATTATTACAAAATGGGAAATAACTGTTCCTAAAACTTAGGATCTTTAAACTTCTCCTGTCCGTGTTGACCCAGTGGGTCCACCCATAAACCGAACATAATATTAAATTGCTCCTGATCATTTGACTTGGTCAACTTCTTTCTCCTTGTGTAGACTTTGAGGTTCGTATCATCTTACTTATATAGTTTTTCTATTATAGTATTGTACTTTAAATGATAATGTAAAATATAGCATCCTACTTTTTTTTAAATATAGTATTGTACTTTTGGTGATTTAGAAAGAAGAGATTTAATCTAAAAAAACTATTATTTTATTATAACATTGTACTTTAAATAATTAAGTTATTAAATTACAATTTAATAGATTTGTGTCTTATATTTTATGTTTTTTTTCCGATTATATTATAACATTTTATTTTAAATAACTTATGATAAATTGTCGTATATTTTTGTTATTTAAAGCATCTTATTTTTCCATATTTTTATTATTTATAACATCTTACTTATGTAGTTTTTCTATTATAGTATTGTACTTCAAATGATAATGTGAATTATAGCATCCTACTTTTTTTTTTGAATTATAGTATTGTACTTTAAATAATATTGTGAATCATAACATTTTACATACAAATACACATATACATAAATACCAAATACATATATACACAACCTAATACACACACACACACACACATATATATATATATATATATATATATATATATATATAATTTCTATTTTCATGCATACTAATATACATATATACACATATACACGTACCAAATACATATTTTACATACATATACACATACCAAATACCAAATACACATATACATATACCAAATACCAAATACATATATACACATACCAATTACACATTTTACATACTACTAATTCATACTTAACAATAAAAACCTTAAGAAAAGAAAAAGCATATACAAAAAAACATATGAACAAATTTTGATCCATTCACTACCAAATACAGATATATACTTTGACCAAAAACGTAAATCAAAGAAAAATCATATACAAAGAACTGCAAAATCACGATATATTCACATTCACTAGATATACATACTTATGTATTCAATATACATATATTCATTCACTACCAAAAACATACACATGCATATACAGTACACTTTTAACATTAAAATGGTGGCTGGAAAAGTGCACCTATGGTCGGAAAAATGTAAAAACCGCCGGTGGTGCTGTGGTGGTGGTGGTCGCCGGAAATAGTCTTGTTGTGGTGGTGGTGGTATGGTTTAATGGTCCTTATAACATCAAAACTCATGAAATCAGGGTCATAAGAGAAACAGAAAGAGAAAGGAGGGATGTCAAGGACGTTATCGCCGCCGGAGATGGCCGGAGAAGCTGATTTTTTGCCGTCCGATGCGCTGAGTGATGACAATATAGCGAGCTGAGTGGGAGTGGAGGAAAGTAGCGCCTCCGGTGAAGTGAGTGGTAGATGAAATGGTGACAATCGTCACACATTGCAGGTGGATTCGTCTAGTCGGCGGAGAAAAATATAGTGAATAAAGCAGTAGTAGTGGGTACGACGGACGAATGATGGAACAAAAGGTGTTACCCTTTTGCGACGACACCTTTTGCGGCTCAAGTAGGGCAATAGCGGCGATGCCTTAGCGGGAAATAGATGCGCCATTTCTACGTGAGTGTAAGCCGTCAAATCAGAGAAAAAACGTAGGGCAATATCTCTTCTGTCATAGGTCACACGGATCGATAGCATTAGCGGCAACAAAGTGCGCAATTGCCGTCGTCCCTATTGCTTCATCCGAGATTAAACCCTAACCAATGGAACACTTTAAAAACGTACGGTTACGATCCAATTTCGTGTAGAACAGTCGGATCGCCGGTGGGAGGCCATTAGTGACTCCATTTTTAGCGACGACAAAAGGCGTGTTTGTCTGATGTCATCGCCAAAAGTGTATGTCGTCGCTAATGGCTTTATTTGTTGTTGTGGTTTAATAACTTTTAAAACAATAATGAAATTATTACTTTGTAACGTTATTGATAAATGAGTAATTAGATTAGACATATTAATAAATTGAAGGTGAGCAAATTTCGAATATGTTTTTTTGTTATAAATAACCAACATATTTTTGTTAAAGTTGATGGCAAATACTATATTTTTTTCATGGAAATCCGGCTCTCTCATCGATCATTAATATATCCGAAATATAAAAATTGGTGCCTAGACAGATACAAAGGGCCGAGATATGAGAATGGGCCAATATAAATGTACAACACTTAATATACCTTTAGAGTTTAGACAATACCCGACCCTCATAGTCTGAACTTTGATTCCAGCCGTTCAAATTGGACCTTAAATCAAGACATAATGTCGAGGGTATTTGTGACAATGTTGGTATATTGATATGACCAAGGAACACGCAACACCAAGATATATAGGGCGTGTTCGACAAAACTAGCTGGTAGCGGGTAACGGGTAGCTTTTGATTTTGGAGCTTTTTGTTGAAAGCTACTCTATGTAGCTTTTGATTTTGAAGCTTTTTGTTTAGACTAAAAGCTAAACGCTCCTGTCGCTGAACGAGGTTTTTTCTTTTTAACTAGCGTTTTCTTAAAAGCTAGAAGCTAGAAGCTCCTAAAAGCTGCGTGCCGAACACGCCCATAGTAGTGTGGCAGTAAACATGTACTAGTAAAAAAAACTGATTAAAATATAATATCACTTTTCTAGTGAAAACCTAACAAAAAGTTAGCCCAATATAAGATGTCAAGTAATATAAAGTTTTTTAAAATGGTTTCGATTAAGAAAATAAAATTTCTAAAAGTATTTTATGGAGTTAACTTTGGTTTTTTACATGTGCAATAATCCTAAGTTCTACTATAAATATTGGCGACATAACATATGAACATTAATCATAAAGGTTGCTACAAATATAAATACAACTCAACTCAAACTACACGTTGTTGAAAGGTCGACTTTTACACTCAATGACACTTTTCAAAAGCTATTTCACCTTATGCTACCAACTATGGTCAACCTAGACATATGGTAGTTGATCATATGTTGAGGGATGGCGGAATCAGCTAGAAGTGTCGGTCATATGTGGAGGGATGGCAAAATCAGCTTGAAGTGCGGTTGCAAATTACCAACTTTATAACAGTATAACACTATAATGGAGGACACTAGTAAAACTAAAGAACTTCGGCTCCGAATCTCGAATTGGGAAATTTATTTGGCATGAAACATTTTAGCTCGCTTTACTGTCGAGAAAGTTAACAACCTTTATATTCTGGCTTAGTGGAGAGAAAAGAACCACAGTTGTTTATTCTAACCGCCACGACCTATGATTGACTAACCATTCAAATTTCTATGGTACCTTCAGAATGCTCTTTTTCTTTCTTAATGGAAGGGTAATATTAGAATAGAGGTCTCGACTCACATTCAAATCAATGGAAATTTGTGTTTGTTTGAATGATTACTTATGAAGTTGAAATGATACAAAACTTTGCTTCGTTCGAACGACCAATTTACTACCCTATTAGATTAATATTTTCATATTAAATGTAAATTGTAAATGTCTTGATAGTATAGGGGTAGTTTATGTTATTTTGGTAGTTTTATTTTGAATTCGGGTTATATCCCCTTTGTATGTTTTTCTGATCGATCGATCAGTTTTTTGAATGAGAATAGCTTTCTCTCAAGTTCTTCTTTCTTCTTTCATTCAAATCTAACATGGTATCAGAGCGGGTTTGTTGATCCAAACCTTGTTATTATTCATCAATCGTTGTTGATTGATTTCTCAATCATCGGTAATCATGCCTCGTACAACCCTAGAGACCGAAGCTTCATCATCCTATGAAACTTCTCCAAATCCTTCAAGTCCATATTTTATTTCTTCATCTGACAACCCGAATTCCTTTCTCGTTTCATCTGTTTTTAATGGAGTGAGTTTCAATTCATGGAAACGGTCCATGACAATTTCTCTCACCGCCAAAAACAAAACTGGCTTTGTTGATGGAACCATTGTAGCACCTTCTGAAATCGATCCAGAATACACTTTTTGGTTTCGAGCAAATTCAATGGTTATCGGTTGGTTGCTGAATTCCCTTCACAAAAACATCGCAGACAGTGTTCTTTTCCTACAAACCGCAAAAGAAATTTGGACAGAGTTGAAAAGCCGTTATGAACAATCAGATGGAGCTTTACTCTACCAGATTCAACAACAACTCTATTCGTTGTCTCAAGGTACAGAGGATTTCTCATCTTATTACACTAAATTAAGTAAGATATGGGATGAGTTAAGAATCGTTCAAGGTGTGCCCGCATGTTCTTGTGCCTCTGCCACTGCAATCAACAAATTCCTCGAAGAACAACGTTTAATTCAGTTGTTAATGGGTCTCAATGATTCATATAAAGTCATTCGTGGTCAGATATTGATGATGAAACCGCTACCTTCAATATCCACTACTTATTCCATGATCATTCAAGAAGAACGTCAAAGAGGCATAACTGCTTCTTCTCCCTTACAATCCGATGCCATTGCAATGCTTGCTTCTGGTGACTCATCAAAGAAGCTATTGACCTGCACACACTGCAAAAAGACGGGACATACAAAATCTCAGTGCTATCGGTTGAACGGTTTTCCCCCAAATTTCAAATTCACCAAAAATAATCGCAATGACACTAAACCTTCTGCTCAACATGTTGAAACCGTCTCTGCACCTACCATCACCACTGATCAATATGATCATCTTCTCCAGGTTCTCAATGCAAATAACATAAGTCCATCAACTATGCCAAATCAAGTCAATGTTTCAATCACTGATGGTGCAATGGCACATGAAGGTAAACCTTTTTCTTTCGCCAAGTTTGCTTCAAATGTCTATAAATCCAAAGAGTTTTTAGAACTTCACTACTCTTGGATCATAGACAGTGGAGCAACAGATCACATGTGTTCCAACAGTTCCTTATTTCTTTTCATGAATAAACTTTCTCAGCCTATTTCAATTGGTCTTCCTGATGGTCATACCGCTTCTGTTACTTATATTGGTGACATTCAAATCCACAGTAATCTCATTCTTCATAGAGTCTTTTATTTGCCCTCCTTCAAATACAATTTAATGTCAATTACCAAGTTCACTTCACAGCTTCAAACTTTTGTTATCTTTACTGATACAAAATGTTTTGTGCAGGACCCTTCTTCTAAGGGTAGCATATCTCTTGGCTTTTTGGGAGATAGAGTCAATGATCTTTATGTGTTTGACCACAGAAGACTTCAGAAGACTTTTTCTTTTTGTAATTCTGTTTCCAAGTTGTTTCCTGTTTTCAATAATGTTGTCAAACAATCTTGTTTCAATTCTATACTTTGGCACAAACATTTTGGCCATATTCCAATCAAGAAGTTACATTCCCTTTCATTAATTCCTTCTTCTACTTCTGTTGATTCAATTGATATGTGTGATATTTGTTCCAAGGCCAAACAACATAAGTTACCTTTTCCTAAAAGTATCTCTGTCACTTCTAATCCATTTGATCTAATTCACATAGATATTTGGGGTCCCTACAAACATTCTACATGTGATGGCCACAAATATTTCTTAACCATTGTGGATGATCACACCAGATACACATGGGTTCATTTGTTAAAACACAAAAGCTATGCTTTTGTTCTGATTAAGGCTTTTATTGCTCTCATCCAAACTCAATTCTCCAAAACTGTCAAATGCATTAGAAGTGATAATGCCTATGAACTGGGATCAAGTAATGAGGGTCAGGAGTTTTTTAAAAATCAAGGCATCATACATCAAACTTTTATTGCTCATTTACCTCAACAAAATGGATTAGTAGAGAGGAAACACAGACAAATTCTGGAGATATCTCGTGCACTTTTCTTTCAATCTGGGTTGGGTATTGCATACTGGGGTGAGTGTATCATGACATCCATTCATCTTATGAATAGAATGCCATCAAAAATCATCAATCAAAAAACACCATTTGAAATTCTGTTCAATCATAAACCACATCTTGAATATCTCATAAATTTTGGGTGCCTATGTCATGTCTCTACCTCTTCTGTAGGCAGAGATAAATTTATGCCAAGATCAACTTCTTGTGTTTTCATAGGATATCCAATAGGCAAAAAGGGATATAAGTGCCTAGATATTCAGACCAAAGAAATTCTTATATCAAGGGATGTTAAGTTCTTTGAGAACATTTACCCTTTGAAGTCCTTTAGCCAGCAGGATTCCTCCAATTCACCATCATTTCTTCCTATCAATTCCACCGAATATGAGCCTGTCACCTCTCCTTCATCCAATAATCAATCTGATCCTCCTCTCAGGAGAACCACTAGACCCTCACATCCTCCAACATACTTAAATGATTTTGTATGTAATCATGTAAATTCCAACCTATGTCCTCATACTGTAACCAATTTCAGTTTTGATGAGTCATCACATCTATCCTCCATTTATCCTCCTACCAGTCATGTTTTTCACACTATCACCCATCCTGTCGAGCTTGCATTTTATAATCAGGCTCAAGGTCAACCAGAATGGGAGGCTGCAATGAAAACTGAACTCCAAGCTCTTGATCTCAATCATACATGGGATATTGTCAAATTACCAAAAGGGAAGAAGCCTATCTCTTGTAAATGGGTCTACAAAATTAAACAGAAAGCTGATGGCAGTATTGAAAGGTACAAAGCCCGTTTAGTTGCAAAAGGGATTCACACAAAAACATGGGATTGACTTCCATGAAACATTCTCTCCAGTTGTCAAGTTCACTACTATCAGATCCATCGTTGCTTTGGCACTCAAAAAGGGCTGGAATATATATCAATTTGATGTAAACAATGCTTTTCTACATGGAGAGCTACATGAAGATGTTTATATGAAGGTCCCACCTGGATTGACAGTTTCTTGGCCTTCTCTTGTTTGCAAACTCAAAAACTCCTTATATGGACTTAAACAAGCAAGTCGCCAATGGTATGCTAGGTTATCAGTTGCTTTAAGAACCAAAGGCTTCATTCCATCCAAAAATGACTACTCATTATTTCTCAGAAAAAATGGGGACAAAACTGTAATTGTGGCCGTGTATGTGGATGATATTCTTGTCATAGGAGATGATGTGTCTCAAATTCTTTCTCTCAAAACATTTTTAGATGAAGAATTCAAGATAAAAGACCTTGGCCAACTCAGTTTCTTCTTAGGTCTAGAGTTTCAAAAGACTGACAAAGGTATGATTATTCATCAACACAAATACATCAAAGAGTTACTGGATCTGTATTCAATTAACAGTTCAAAAACAGTCTCCATGCCACTACCACAGAAACCACAACTCCTATCTAACATGCCTGATCCTCTACCGGATGCTTCCATTTATAGACAACTCATTGGTAAACAAAATTTTCTTTTACACACAAGACCTGATTTGTCTTTTTCAGTTCAACACTTGAGCCAATTCAACCAAAATCCTTGTCAATCTCACTATGATGCTGCTATTCATGTTTTACAATACCTGCATGACACTTCAACTCAAGGATTATTTTTTAACTCAAATTCATCTTTCAAAGTAGAGGCCTACTGTGACTCTGATTGGGCTGCTTGCCCAATCACAAGAAAATCTGCCAGTGGTTTTTTTTATCATGTTTGGTGATTGTCCAATCTCTTGGAAGTCCAAAAAGCAAAACACTGTTTCATTGTCTTCATCGGAAGCAGAGTATCGATCTATGCGAAGGGTATGTTCAGAATTGGCATGGATAAGCCGTCTTCTCACTGAGATTGGTGTGCCTGACATCACTCCCGTTCCCTTAAAATGCGACAACTTGGCAGCAATTTACATTGCCAAAAACCCTGTTTTCCACGAGAGAACAAAACACATCGAATTGGACTGTCATTTTGTGCGAGAAAAACTACAAGCAGACTTAATCTCTTTAACTCATGTCTCCACTACTAATCAACACGCAGATGTGTTCACGAAAGCTTTATCCGGAACAAATCACAAGAATGCTATCAACAATCTGGGGCTACTTTCCTACCCTCCAGCTTGAGGGGGGGGGGGTGTTAGATTAATATTTTCATATTAAATGTAAATTGTAAATGTCTTGATAGTATAGGGGTAGTTTATGTTATTTTGGTAGTTTTATTTTGAATTCGGGTTATATCCCATTTGTATGTTTTTCTGATCGATTGATCAGTTTTTTGAATGAGAATAACTTTCTCTCAAGTTCTTCTTTCTTCTTTCATTCAAATCTAACATACCCATCAAAGAGTACATCTATGTAGAAGAAGTTACATAAGGGTTAACACCTCCAATGACCGAAGTAGATGATGGTGACTTTGAAGAGTTGTTGAATTCAAATTAGAAAAACTTCGATTTCATTAAACGGCTAATTTCGAGAATATAATTACTATCGCAACTATATTTATTTGTATTTTCAATTTCTAGACTTATGATCATGTATTTCTAAGCTTGTTGTTTTTATTTTATATCTTAAAACTAAATATAATAAAAATATTTATTTGGTTGGAATTAATTTTAACAAAAAATCGAGATTTTAGAGGAGTAAATGAAACCGGTTTAAAAAAAAAAAAGTTATCCTTAATCCAAGCCGTTTTTATTGGGTATCCGTTTTTACACACAAAAATCCGGTCAAAATCGGTTCGGATATAACAAAATCCGATTGCTCAAAAAACTGATGAAAACCCAAACAGATACTATTAGATTTTTGTTTTATGCGACTCCACTTAACTCGCATGCGGAAGTATTGGGCTTGGTGTGGTCTATTTCTTTTTCATGGCTTATTATATCAATTTTCTCCTTTTGTCGCAACTTCCGGCTGTGTCCCTCTCTTCGTTTTAATATATGAGCTGATCAAAAAATTAAAATTCAGAATTTCTAACTCTGGAACGAATTTACTTCGAGAAATATTCCATATAAGCAATAAATCTATTTGGAATTATTAATGGTATCCCACAGTCAAGTACAATTATTAATAAAATTGTTTGTCCTTTGTCGATAGCTTAAATGGAGTATATTTCTTGGATCTTCTCCACGGGGAAGTCATCTTTTTTTGTGGAGACCTGAGTGTGCACGTATGTGATATATTTAAGTGGAGATGTTGATTAATAAATATTTACTGCTCGATTTGCTATAAAAGAGTCATCGATTAGATGTATGCAAATAGGAAATTAGAACGTGCTTTAAAATTCGAACTTCAACTTAGTGTATATGTGTGTATGTCCAGCAACAAAATGAAACCTGGTAGTAACTCGGGTTTAGGGTTAAGGAAAGGTGCATGGACTGCCGACGAAGATATTCTTCTGAAGAACTATATTGAGAAATACGGCGAAGGGAAATGGCATATCGTTCCTCTGAAAGCAGGTAGCAAATAGATAATACGAGCTTCTTCTTCTTCCTTTTTTTTGTTATTTTTTTGTTCCTATTGTTGATACTTTCCTTGTGATGTTTGTAGGGTTAAACAGGTGCAGGAAGAGTTGTAGGCTTCGGTGGTTAAACTATTTGAGGCCAAACATAAAAAGAGGAAACTTTGGTGAAGATGAAGTTGATCTCATACTCAGACTTCATAAGCTATTAGGAAACAGGCAAGCATAATTAAAATATCAAGTGAAGTAATACTATATTTTCTTCATTAGTTCTTTTTCATTCATATTTATGATAGAGAAAAAAGTTAGACATGTTGAGATTATTTGGATTATATTAGGTGGTCATTAATTGCGAGAAGAATACCAGGGAGAACTGCTAATGATGTGAAGAATTACTGGAACACTCGTACTCGCCTTCGTTCCAAACCACAAAAGAAGGAAGTAGGTCACGATGAATCATTACAAGACAACAGGATCAAAATTATTAAGCCTCAACCACGAAGTTTCTCCAAAACCCTAAACCAAAACAAGTTAAATATGTGCCCCGGGTTAATCTCACCATCGAATGTACTTGATCATGAAACCATTAATGAGTGTTTAGTCGGTTTATTCGATGACCATGAAAAGGAAATTGATGGAAAATTTGGTTGGTATTCATTTGATAGTTCTTCGGCAGACAAAAAGGCTTTAAATGGTGTCGAACATGAAGTTGATAACAATAGTTTATTCGATTTCCCGTTGGATGAGCTTACCTGGGACTTTACAAATTCGGATAAATTATGATTTTGAAGCATCTTTTTGCTCATATCTATGTAATAAACGGAATAAATAAAGTAAGGATGGTTGCTAGCTAGCAAATGTAACATTGAATAATCTTCTTTATAGCATAGGCTTAGACTATATTTAACTGAGTAGCTGTAAAAACGAACTATTAGACTATAAATTAGCCGATAAAAATGAAATTTGTTAAAATCTATCTGATAAATAACTGAAACATAAGAAATGAAATAAAAAGACATGTTGATTGAGTTTTCTATAGTTAATAAATTGTATTTTGGAGAATTTTAGAAAAGGTCACTAACATCTTGATACGTTACTCTGTATAATTTTTTTTTAAACAGTTATCTTATTAGAAATTTTATTGTTTTGTCAACCGTTAAAACTTAAAAAAATCGAAAAATATGTTAGTTGTGATGTGATAAATATAACCTTATGCAACAACACTTTTAAATCTTCGTATCAGAATCTTTTCAAATCGTGTCAATTGTGAGACATATTGGTAAAGTTTAAAACAAACAAAACATATGCAAAAAACTAAACTTTTGGTTTTAGGTCATTTAAGTGAGATATTATCTTGCTAGTCTTTCAAGTTTCAAATCTGTAACATAAGCTTTTACAATTAATTTACATCAATGTAATATCAATATTTTTTACAAAGTGGGGCCGAAGTAAATCAACTACTTATATTTTCTAACAATTTCATTATTATTTATAACTAATATTTATAATATAATATATACTATAATATTACACGTAAAACTCATGTTAAAATATTTCATGTATAAATATACAAAATACAGTAAAAAATTTATTTTATTTATTTATTTTTTGAAACAGTTAATATAATTTACTCCTAACCTAAAACATAAATCCACATGCCCACGACCGGACTTGAACCATCGACTCTAAAGAGAGAAGGTAACACATGATACCGTTGGGTCGAAATCCTTTGGTATTATTTATTTATTTATTTAGATAAACCAAAAGGACGAAAATAATAGTTAATTTTTATCT
Organism: Lactuca virosa; assembly: GCF_052849685.1. Lineage (NCBI taxonomy): Eukaryota > Viridiplantae > Streptophyta > Magnoliopsida > Asterales > Asteraceae > Lactuca > Lactuca virosa. The sequence continues at coordinate 187,469,756 of NC_136428.1, read as the reverse complement.
TTTGAGATTTTCTATTTATTTTGCATTATATAATTTTTTATATCTCTAAAATAAGTAGGTAAGATTTAGTCTCCATGCCTTAGAAAAAACTCATGGTCTCAAATTAGCATATATATATATATATATATATATATATATATATATATATATATATATATATATATATATATATATATATATAACGATCGAGTTTCAGGTACTCTTCAATATCTGAATTTAGTCTTCAAAAGTTGCATTTTTGGTCCCTATTACGCTGGGCGTAACATGGAGTATGGTGGGCGTACTCCCTTAAGTTGGACACGGAGGTTGGTGGTGTACGGTGGGCGTACCCATATGTATGTCGAGCATACGTAAGCAGACCACAAACCCTAATTTTTAGGGTTTGACCCCTATTTAAGTGTTATTATGAACCTTATGCTTCCCCCTCATCACCCTCCTTCCCTCTAAAGACTCCCCACAAAACCCTAGCCTTTCCTTGTGTGTTTTTGAGCCTTGGTAGTAAACTTTTCGTGTTTTGTGCATTATGAAGAAGTAGAAGCTTGGTGAACAAGCATTGGTTGGAGTGGAGCCTGAAGATCCAGAATCTTCATCATCTTGGCAAATCTCAGAAGGTATAAAGTTTCAACCTTGTTGATTCATCTCTTAGACCTAGCTAGTTTAGAGTTCTTGGTATATTTTGGTCCCTTGAGTTGTTTCTTGTGAGTATGAGCTACTCCAAAAGCTTAGAATGGTAGATCTTAGTGTTTCTGAGGTCCCTTGTGCATAAAAATGGTAGCTTTATGGGTTTAACTCAACCATGTAAGGGTTGATGTTCATTTCATGAGGTTAGGGTGTTAAAATTTAGGTTTTGGGGTTTATTAAGTCATGCATAAACTTAAAGTTTCCGACTTTATGGATTAAGACATTGTTTTGGAGTAGATCTTAAGTTTGGACGAAAGAGTCTTAAGGGATTAAGTCATCCATATGAGGATTGGTTCACAGACTAGTACGTCGGGCATACTTCTATGTACGTTACACGTACTGGGTTCGAACCCCGTATTCTTGTCGGTGTGAGTATGCAAGGCATACGATTTGGGTACGCTCAGCGTACTCCCAACTGTGGATTTAGAGGGTTTTTGGCCATTTTAGGTTTCGGGTGCTTTTAGGTTTGGGTCACAGTTATTTGGGCCGATTAAGGGGAAGGGGTAAAATGACCTTTTACCCTAGGAGTCGGGTTTAATGACTTATATTCCTAGTTATACCTTATGTCCTAATTATTAATTAGGGTATTATTTGATTGCTTAGTGCGGGGATTCTCCGGTTCAGCAGCCCGGGCATCTATTTGTTTATCAGCGGATCGAGGTGAGTTTGCTTACTATACTGTAGGATACTAGGGTTGTATGTGCTTGTTGTCTTTGTGACTCTTGTTGTATGCTTGTATGCTTGTTTGCTATATGTATGTGGGGTGAAATAGACTCGGGGGTGAAATAGACCCGTACTATTGAAAAATACCGATTGAGTTAAAATAGACTCAGGGGTGAAATAGACTCGGGGAGTGAAATAGATTTGGTACAGTCTTGCGCTGACATGTGAGTTAAAATAGACTCGTTGGAGAAATAGACTCGGGGGTGAAATAGACCCGGTACAGCCTTGAGCTGACGTATATGTATGGTATGCGGTATAATTAGGGACTCATTAAGCTTTGTGCTTACGGTTTTCAGTTTATGTTTAAGGTACTTCCGGTCCGAAGGGAAAGAGCTTGGGATGATCGCATCGTACACACCATGACTTTCCGCCTTATTTGATCCTGATGTATTTTTGGATGATTGTTGACATACTCTGATTTCCCTTATGACTTTTATAAACATGTTTGGTTAATGGTGTTATTAACCCACAAAAAAATTGTCATAAATTTTTGCTACGTTACAAGTTGGTATCAGAGCCTTGGTTTGAGGGATTCGGGCATACTCTCGAGCATGTTTGAACTCAAACTGAGGGTTTGGTAGATCTTTTTATAAAAAAAAAATTTATTAAATGATTTTCTAATAAAAGAAAGGGGTGTGGTGCATGCAATCGACCGAGATCAAGTAAGTTTTTCCAAAATACCCATACATGTTCTATGTGATATGTTGTGAATTGAGAATTTATGAATCACATGCTAGATTAGGACTAAGGATCTGCTCATGATTGCATGATATAATGCTAGGAAAGATGCCTTTATATGCCTACTGTATGAACTTGTAGACTTTCGTGCTAGTATTGGATTAGTTATTTGATAGGATGACCTAGTTAGGTTATGCTTTGATTTGGATTAATCAATGCTCGAATGCTGCTTGCTTTGTGATTTTAAGAGTTCTGACTAATATCAGCTAACTGGTAAGCGAATGCGTTAAGTTACATATTACTAGGATTAGATAATTTTAGAAGGTTAGGTTTAAACCTATTGCGCAGCTCTCGTTTGAGTCCAACCATTGTAGTGTGATACCTTTCAGTCAAAGAATTATCTGGTGTCAGTGATATGTATTTGTGTTCGTAAGGTAGTTATATGGTGTTGGAGGGAGTTCCTTCTGCAGCTGATGGCGGAGAGTGGTGTGATGGTAGTCCTAGCAGAACCTAGGAGGTGTTTTGGTATAGTGACCCTTGCTTTGCTAGAGATCGTCTAGATTGATAGGGAAGTAACTTGGAGGATTCGGGGAGATCTTTAAGGAAAGTACAAATAAATATGGAAGGTCGTATTGGGCTCGTACTATTGGAAGCAGAGGATTCATAATCGAGTCAAGGAAACTCATGATGATACTAGGGAGCTTGTAGAATGTGGGATTCTTTGAGTGTGTTCAGATGATTTGTATGATTTATTTTCAGCATGGTGATCACTCGAGGAGGTTCTGGTGGTGGTATGGGTGCCAGTGATGCTTCTGGTGCCAAAACTAGTTTGGGTTCTGGCTCTAGGGCCAGACACATGGATGATCAGATGCGAGAGTTTATTTCGTCATACATTACCTACACTATTCTTGAGCAGACTACTGTGATCTTCGGTACGATCAAGGAGGGTATCATGGAGGTTCTGGATGAGCGCTTGAGCACTTTTCGTTATGAGATTATGGTGATAGTGGGAGCTCTCTCTTTGACTTTTATAGAGTTTCGGGCATGTGGGGCCCCAGAGTTCTTCGGGAAGAAGTACCCCATAGCGAGAAGGTGTTGGTTAGAAGATATCACGAACACCTTCCATACTAGCTTCTGCCCAGAGGGGTCGAATGTCAAATTTGCATCCTGTCTTCTGAAAAGCAGAGCTCATGACTCGTGGGAGGAGGTTGACCATGCCCTGGGAGGCAAGGTTTTTGATTCGATGACATATGAGGATTTTGTGACGAGGTTTCGAGCTGGGTTCGAACATGTAATTGAGGTCGAGCAGCTGGCGAGGGAGTTTCAGGACCTTCGTCGGACTACTGAGACGGTGGCGGAGATCACCGCCATGTTTCACAAGAGGGCTTTGTTGGCACTGCAATATGTGGCGGATGAGGATATAAGAAAGTGAGATATCATGACATGTTGAGGAGCGATATCGGACAGTTAGTGAGCATATCCAGTTGCAGGAGACTAGATGACATGGTGGCGAGAGCCAGAGAGAGGGAGATTGATCTGGAGATGGAGAAGAAGAGGAATTCGGATCAAGTTCATGGTTCAGAGAGTTCAGGCAAGTGGCCCAAGGTTTTTGATTTGAGATCGAAGGGCCAAGAGGGTCGGGGCCGCTGTGACAAGTACAACAAGACGCACGATGGAGCTTGCATGGTGGGTGGTTCGGGCTGCTATAAGTGCGACATGACTGGGCTCTTTAGCAGGTATTTCACTGCCACCACCCATGGATCAAGTCTGATTTTCTTTCATTACAATCAGAGGGGCCCTAAAAAGACCGATTGCCCTAGTCTAGCAGCGACGGGACCAGTTGCAGCACCCGCTCCGACGACTTTAAGGATTACAAATGGCCGCCAGGGCAAGGCGGAGGCGTCTATTGTGAGGAGCAGGGCCTTTCAGCTGAAAGCCAAGGAGGCTCGTGCAGCACTAGATGTGTTGATGGGGTCTTTCCTTGTGAACAGTATCTCCGCTCTGGTTTTGTTTGATTCGGGGCTACCCGATCCTTTGTGTAACACCTGTGTTTCTAGTCTAATCATTATTATGATGATGTAATAGTTAGGGTCAACAATTGTAACCTATTTTGAAGTAATAAAGAGGAATTACTTGAGTATTATGTGATTTATGTGATTTTGTTGTGCATTATACTTATATATAACGACTTAATAAAATAATAATAAAAATAAGCGTCAAAAATAAAATAATAGATAGACCCAATATCTATGAATAATGTTTAAGTAGCCGTAACAAGGATTTCGGGGATATAAGTAATGCAGAAATCCGACTTATAACGAAGAAGTTATGACCTGTTGAAGTTTTGCGGCAAAACCGGCACGACATCGGGACTCGTAAAAAGTGAGTTTGTGCTAAAATACTTTTTAGCCTTAGCGATCTAAACGAAAGTCGTAGTATAAGTTAAACCGCGAGCGTGCATAAAAAGAATGTTCAAATCTGACTTTGTATGAGGAAGTTATGATTTTTATAAGATTTAGCATAACATTGCACAACCCGAAATTCGAATTTTAGATCGACCGATTTTTAGCCGACACACCCTAAACAAGAATCGAAGATCTCGTTAATAGGAACTCAACGATATAAAGACAAACGAAAACGGACGTCGGATGACAAAGTTATGAATTTTTAACGGACATTGCCTGTCTAAGCCTGTTAAAATATAACTTTAAAAATAAATTCAAAATTAGCCAACGGAGTCTAAATGAATGTTGTAGATCCCTTCGATACCTACGCGTGGATATAAAGAATTTAAAAAACGGAGCTCAAATGCGAAAGTTACGAAATTTAGAAGTCGGGAATAGGCTGATGCGAAGAGGGTGACGTGGCAAAATCCTGGCCCTTGCTTGTTCTCCACGGTCTCGCATGCGAAGCCGACAGCTGCCCCCTCGTACGCACAACGTACTCCGAATGGTACGCCCAGCGTAACCGAGGATCTCATCATGTAAATAGGATGCGAGGTTCCTCATTTTTCTTCACACCTTCACCCTTCTTTCTCTCTCAAACATCTGTCTAAACCCCTCCCAATCCCTAGTAACTCCTAAGTGCTAGAAGAATGTCCCAGAGCGCCAGAAGGGTCTGTGAAGAAGAGCTTTCGGCTTGGAAGTTCTGCCCCCGCGGAGCTCGGTTCCTAGCCAAACCTCCTACTAAGTGAGTTATGTTTACCCTACTTTAAGTATAGCTTATGTTTAAGTTCAATATCGTTATTATGAACCTATAAAAATATATGTATTATAAAATATAATATACAAAGTTTTACTATAATATCTTTTAACTACTCACGGTACGGGAAATCTGGTTTGAAGGGCTGCATAGGGTTGTTGGATTTCAGAAGTGCTTAAATGCCAAAATGGTCCTGCCCTCCGGTGTTTCATGTCTGGCCCCTATCTGTACATAGTGGTTGAAAAGTATTGTTTAACACTTATAAAACAATATCGCTCGTAAATAGTCACAATAAATATTAGACTAAAATCTAGCGGTAATGATACTAGGTTTCGTCGAAGGAAAATAGGATTGTTAGAAGTGAAGCGCTGCCCGAGTTTAGAATCATCACTTTAACAAGTGAGTGCATAGTTACTTTCATCTTACAAATAGATATGAAGTATTTAATATAAATTACGTGCTATGTGTGCGTATTATCTGTGTTCTTGATATCTATGTTGGATTAACAAAATATACATGTTTTATTTGATTTAAACTGTATAAGTATTTTGTACCTATAATTATGATGGGTAAAGATGTGTAGATGATATAGATGATGAAATTAAATGATGAGAGACCTCAATGTTTAAGCTAATTTAGTCATCTAGTGGAGTATAGATGACGACCACAGACTATTCTAGATAGTCTAGTGGAACACTAGCAGGCTCGCAACCTGTAGGTGTTTTTGAACTACGTGTTCACCAGGTGTACTCCTTCCCCCTCATGGTTGCGTTATTTGACAGATATTGTTGAGGAATCCCCTAAGCAGTGTTTTCATCCCGATGAAAATCCTTTGGCTAGGTCCCATGAATTAGATGCTTTAGGGACAGAAAGTGAGGATAACGGGAATAGGTAATCGGGTTGATTGATTGATGAACATTAATAAACTTAATTATTGTGGGTTGAAAACCCTATATTCTCACCAGGCTCCCAAGCATGACCCACTCAGTTTCTTGTATAAAGGTAGTGGCAAGAGAGCACAGGAGTGATGATCTGATGAAAGATAAATGGATTATAGGCCACTAGAATAAATAGATGTTGTAAGGCCTATGTTGTTTCTGTTTATGCTTTTGATTTGTATTGACAATGACATCCCGAGGTTTTTAATATAACGAAATACATTTTTTCGGAATTGCTTTGATAAATTCTTTATCATATTTTTGGGAACAAACTCCGCAACATATTTCTTCAAAAGTATACTCTGATTTTCAAATAAAGCATAAACAAATCGGTCTTTTCTGACCGTGAAAATGGGGATTTCACAATTGGTATCAGAGCATTAGTTTAAGCGAATTAGGAATTTGTAGGATTTCTAGAGTTAAACTTAGAATGTTAAGCGATGATTGTGAGATGAGTGGCTGCTATATTTTAGACACGAGCACTAGCTTATTTTAGGAAAGATGCCTAAAATGCTTATATTTGCTAAATGATTTATGTTATAGCTATAAATATGCCTTATATGCTATTATTTGATCGGATTTATGGTCTGCTTCCGACCGGATATGGAAACTTTATGTGTTCAGAATTCTAAACGTATAAATTACGGGATTAGAACTAGCATGTAACTTTTCGGAGTGACATGGAGAAGTAAACGTCTATCGTAAAGAAATATCAAAAATTAACCTACTTTGGTGTATAGATCAACATGGCAAGAACCCGAAGCGGATTCGGAAATGCTAATGGAAATGCTAATAAGTAGCCTGTGATTGAGCGTGCACCAGAGGAAGTGGCTGCACCCGAACATATCATAATGGCAGGAGTCCAAGCAATGATTAGGGCTATGATGGCCGAACAAAGAGAGGATATGAGATAGATGTTGCATGATAGGGATGAACCTACTATACCCATTGTAACCCCTGAACTATCAGATGAAGGAACTATAGTCAAAATGTCAGTCAAGCTGAGCCACGAGTGAGTAGAAGAAACCACCCCAATGGAGGAAATGATGGACGTGGGTGAAAGTACAAGGATTTCATGGCATCCAAACAACCGAGTCTTTCTAGAAGCCTAACGCGAGTGGAAGTCATGGATTGGATCTCCTAGATAGAGATGATGTTTGAAATTTGTGACTGTAGCAACAAACGGAAGACCTCCCTCGTGGTTACACTGTTAAAGTCAGGAGTACTGAGCTGGTGGAAGCTACTAGCTGATACCATGCCCAAGGGAGAAGCTCGCAAGATGTCTTGGGAAGACTTTTTGGTGCAACTGAAAATACAGTACTGCTCTGAACAAGATCTGTTGGAGATCAACAACGAATTTCAGAACCTAAAGAAAGGAAGAATGAGCGTTACCGAGTATGCTGCAGGTTTTACGGAGAAGATGAAGCTTGTTCCTTACCATGTTCCGACTAAACTCTCCAAGGTCAACAAGTTTTCTAATGGATTGCCAGCGGACTTTGGTCTGATGGTCAAGCAAGCAACCACTTTGAAAGACGCCATCTGGGCAGCTAAGAATGTTGAGACCCAGATAAGAGAAAAGGGTATAGAGAGAGCGAAGGTAGGAGAGAAAATGAAGTTTGATGGATCTTCAAGGTCCAACAAGAAAAGCAAATTCTCAAAGTCTGGTTCTAAGAAGTTCGGAGGAGGATGAGGAGGTGAAGCAAGATGGTGCGAGAAGCGCAAAAAGAAGAACTTTGGGAAATGTGACGGGGAAGTTGTTAGATTAGGTGTCTAAGTCCATAACTATAATTAGTATGTACTTGATTTGATATTAGCATGGTCCTTTTGGGTTGCCTTCACACTGCAACTAGACAGGATGACTATTGGAGAGAGAGGCTGGATTTATTATTTAGAATAATAAATTGGGGGTATAAATATGATTTATTAATATATTATAAGAATAATATATTAATTAGAAATCATATTATTAATTAGTATTTAATCAGAAATTAATTTGAAATTAATTTTGGGATTAAAGGAACTCATTAAAAGTGCAGGGGCTGTTTTCTAATTATTTGATAGTTAAGGCTTTGGGCCATTGGATCACCCTTATTAGGGAGGGCCGAAAATCCCTAGAAGTTTCTAGGTATTTTCATCCAAGCCCAAAGGTAAGGGAGTCCATGGACTTGCTTAGGCCCTAAGCTAAGGAATTAGGGTTTCCACCTTAAAACCCTAGCTAGCCTCAAGTATAAATAGAGCCTCTTAGCCCTTGATTTCATGTACACCTTGTGAAACCCTAGAAGAGCCGATTTTTGGAGCAAATCACTCTCTTTCCTCTCTCTCATATTCATCATCTTGCCCTAGTGTCTTTGTGAGCCATTAGAGGTACTACAATTGTGGTACTTGTTCTCAAAAGCAAGGATCTTCAAGTTTAAGTTTTTATTACTATATAGCACCAAAGGTATGTGATCTAATCTTTCATATGTGATTTTCGAAAATATTAGATGCATATTAGGGTTTTCTATTTGTGTTCATTTTTTGTATGTCTAATAGAGAAAACATAGATCCAAACCAGGGTTGCATGCATACATAGGATTGTTTGTATAAAACCCATCAGTGGTATCAGAGACTTTGGTTGGTGTTTTCATTTAGAGTTGATACAATAGTGTGAACTTGACAACTTAGGGTTTATGGCAACTAAACCCTAGGGCTTGGATTTTTCGAAATTAGGGTTTCAAAACCCTAGGTTCGAAAATTGATTAGGGTTTTTTGAACCCGTTCCTTTGGCCTCCATACTTTTGAATTTTAGGGTTTCCTAACCCTATATTTTCCAAATATGCCTTCCCCAAGATTAGATTTCGAAAATCTAGGGTTTTTGGTAAGTATTATCTTTTAATTGTTTAAATGGATAATTGACATCCCTTCCCAAATTTTGAAATCTAGGGGATAAAGGGATTAGTTAAATTATTTATTTAATTTAATGGATAATCTTATGAGATTTAATAATTTAAATTAATTTTTTAATTTTGGATAATTATTAAATCAAGGTTTTTAATATTTAAGATTTTAAATTAAAATGTATTAGTTTCGAAAATTTTAAATTAGATTAAAAACCCTAGTATTTTGAAATGTTTAAAATACACCCTTATACTATATAAAATTAAAAGTGTAATATATTATATATGTATAAGATAAAAGTTAGTCTTACCGTTAGTAGGCCTCATTCACGAAGCTGGTCTATAAGGGGTATTTAAGGAAGCGGCTTTTAAAATGACCGCCATTGGGTATCCACTCTTACCCACCACACTCTTGACTAGTGGGGGGTTGTTAGCCGAACGGGTAGGACAAGACACTAAACTCTTATTAAAAGTATAATGAATAATAAAGTAACTAAACGATTTTATAAATTCCCAATCTTAGTTATTTTCGGAAAAATGTGAATTTGATGCTAACCCATGAAATTGCACATTGCACCTTATTGGTCAGTTAGTGGAGCGTGTGTGGTTAACCGGCACACTTATATGGACTAATGAAGGATGGAAATCGGTAGCTCGCAAATTTATTAGGTGATAAATGACATCGAGAGTACCAAGCTAATTTGCATGGTTATTCACACCTTGTTGTAAGGGTCAAAATGTTGTAATTAGTCGAAGTGTATTTTGTACTCTTCGAATATTTTGTAATCTATTTTACTAAGGCACTTTTATTCGAAGCTTAAGTGTCTATGCCTTAGTATATTTTTTGTATGCTTTCTGTTCCCTTTAAATATGGATATTTACTAGAGTAGATAAGAGTTTTTACAGACCTGTCTTTGTACTCTGTAAACATTCGAAAGCGTAATAGAGCTGATACAAGATCATATTTACATCTGTTGTTCAATCTCGCATTCTTACTTGATTTTATACTCTGATTCATTTTATACTTGATTCATTGATTCATCAATTGGTATCAGAGCAGGAATCACATCTGTGATATGATTTTCACCTATTCAAAAAGTTTTTGAATCAACTTTTTGGTTCAAAAGTTTCCGCACTTTTTGATAGTGAAAAATTTGTCTAGATTTTAGTTTGTGATTCGATTCTGCATTTGAATTGTTGAATCGAGTGTTCTTCTTAAAATTCCGATTTGATTCAACTAGTTTGTTTTCAAATTTCCAAATTTTCTTCAAAATTTTCAAAATCATCTTCCGTACAACAATGGCGAGCTTCAATCTCAATTCAATGACCTCGTTTTCTCATCTGTTAGGATCATCGACCAAAATTCCAATGCTAATCCCTGAATATTATGATCACTGGGCTGATCGTATGCAGGATTATCTGAATGGTCTTAATGAAGAATTATGGTCATATATCACTGGAAATGTCAATGTTCCAGTGAATGTTCAAGCAATTGGTTCATCTTCTGCAAGTTCTGGTGTTGAAAATCAAACTGATCGTCTGAAGAAACTGGAGAAGAGATGTATGAGGGAATTGCGAGGAGCTTTACCTCCAGTTGTGTACAATTACGTAAGGAGTTGTACAACTACTAAGGAGATCTGGAACAATCTGAAAGATAAGTTTCAAGGAAGTGAAAAGACGAAAATCAATTCAGTCAAACAGTGTTTGGTCGAGCTGAAAGATTTCAGACAAAAAGAAGGTGAAACAATTGAAGTTTACTATGATCGTCTGAACAAGTTAATCTATCGATGCAACCGCTATGGAATTACCAGGACTTCAATGGAATTCAATCTCATCTTTGTGATGGGTCTTCAAAAAGAATGGAGAAGCGTGAGTATGATGGTGAAGAATCAGCAAAGTTTTGATACATCAACTCTCAATGATTTGTACAATCAGTTGAAGACACACGAAATTGAGGTTAATGAAATAGCTGAGGAATCGAAGCTAAATTTGGGAGGTCCATTGGCACTTGTGTCCAAGATACATGAGAAAGAACCTAAAAATGGTGATTCAGAGGAAGAAGTGGGATTCATCATGAATTCGGATGATGAGGCAATAGCATTTTACTCGAATAATCGTGTTAAGAAGTTTTTCAAAAAGTCGTTCAATCCGAAGGCTAAGCTTGTTGAGGTAAAAGGAAGTGCTGTGAGTAAAACTGTTGTTGAGGAGAAAAATAAGGTTGAGAAGAAAGATTCGAAGGTGTCTGAAGGAAAGAGTGAGAAGAAACTGAAAGGTGATGCTGGAATAGATTGTCATTATTGCAATGGAGCCAATCATCTTGTGAATGATTGTATGCTTCGGAAGAAGGATGAGAGGAAGAATAAAGTAAAAGATGAGGCTTATTATGCAGAGAGGCTTGAGGAGGTTCGTGCGAAAGCTAAGAATTTGTCACTGGTCGCAAAGGGTGAACAGGAGGAGGATGGAACTTATCAAATCTGGTCATCCGGATCAGACGATGAAGAAATGAGGAATCCAGCACATGGAGCAATGTATGCGAAGATGGTGGAGGACTAAGATGAAGAGGAATTCGAAGTGAAAGGAAGATGCTTCGTATCCAAGGCAGCAGACAAATCTCCTATGACAACAAAGGTACGTAATATTCTTGAATCTTTTAATATTCCTACACATGCTTATGATTCTGAACTAATATCTTTTGATGAGACTGTTACTTATTTTGATTCAATTGTTGTGTCTGCTAGCAACGAGGCCAACAAGTTGTCCATGGAGTTATTAGAGACCAAAAAGAGATTAGACATGAAAATAAGTAAAGTTGATTGTTTGGAATTACAGATAACGAATATTATGTGTGATAGGGATACTTTATCAAATGAAGTCAAACTTTTACTAGCATAAAGAAACATATACTGTAACTCTGCTAAGAGACTTTATGGCAAATTAAGTGATTTACATCATTCATGTGAAATAAGTAAAGAGCAACATAGAAAATTACTACCTTTTCTAGCATACGAAAGAGCTAAGGTAGATAATATTTCGTATGATTGTGAGAAGATAATAGCTGAATTTGATAAAGTTCCTGATGACAGATATAAATATGGAATTGTCAAAATTGATGAATGTCTTGATACAAATGAATTAGTTAACATAGTGAATGATACTTTGACTAAATCCGAACAAATTCAAATTTTGAAAAAGACTGAGAATTCAACATCTGATTCTCAATCTAATTTTGCCGATATTGAAGATAATTCTGAAAATATTAGTGAAATTAGTGATCTTGAGGATGTTGATTGTTCCCAGTTGTCTATTGTTAATGTTGCATCAACATTTAAAGGGAAAGAAAAAGTTAAGGACTTGATGGTTACGAAAGAAACTGATATACCCTCAACTTCGAAAGTTTGTGATTTGGACTTCGTGGATATCAGAGATAGTCAAACTGATGATAGCGATGATGAAAATGAAGAGAAAATTTAGAAGAAAAAGAAATCTTCAAAGGAAGAAGAAATTCCTCGAATTGTGGTTGATCAAGTGTATGGTGATACACAGAAGTTCGAAAAAGTAATGAATGAACAAGGTGTTCATTATCTTGAAACGAATACTGTGGTTTATCCAAATTTCAAGTGTACAGATGACGTCATTTTTCCAAATCAAGTATTCGTAAGTACTGGAAATATGGAGAATATCAAACCAGAATTAAAGAAGTTAGTTGAAGAAGATAATTTGAAAACAACTGATGAAGGTTTCTTTGCAAATAAAAGCACAGTTGAAAACAATCTAACAAAGAATTCGTATGTTTTTCAACGTCAAAAACCACAAAGAAAATTGGTGGAAAAATCAAAAATTGAAAAAGAGATTTCAAAACAAGTTGTAATGGAAAATGAAATTGTTGTCAAATTAAACTCCAAGGAATTCAAAGATCAAATTGACAAATTTTCGAAGGAAAATAACATTTCAAAAAGACAAGCTAGGAAGAAAATATTTTGGCAGATTATTGAGTCTCAAAAGATGTCAGATGAAATGACAAAAACAGATTCAACAACTTTTTCAAACAAAAAGAAAAATCCCGCTCAAACAAATAAATACTTGTCTAAATCACAATCACCCAAAAATGTTTTCAAAGCTAAAAATTCCTCTTTTTCAACAAATAATCAACCTTCATCACAATCAAATCATTCAAGGTCTGAAGTGAATAAACAACCAAAGTTTTCGAAAGTTTCAGAAACTAATCTTCCAAGAAAAGTTTCAAATAAATCAAAGACAACTCAAAAATTCTCTCAACGTCAACATTTTAAATCAACTGTTGATACATCTTATGCACAATCTTTTCTAAACAACCCAAAAGTTGATTTTGTTCCTCAAAAGCCAAATTTTCCTAATCATACGAAGAAATAAACTTTGAAAATTTCACATGAAAAAGGGATAACTTCAAGGAAGAACATTGATCATTGGCTTGAAGGGAAAGGAAAAATGTATCAGTCGAGTACATTTTCAAAGGAGAAAATTCACGAAGCCTATGAGAAGTATGTGAATACTTCATCAAACGGCAGTTCATCTTCTAAGGATTCGAACATATCAGTCAAAGCATGGAAACCAGTAATGAAAGCAAAGAATGTACAATCACAAACTCAGAATACGAAGGGTAATGTCAGTGAACATCCGAAACCATCAAAATCTTATGTTTCGGTTCCTATAAATGATGATGAGAACTTAATTGATAGTCTCAAAACCAAAGTTTGTGATTGGGTTAAAAGTTCTTCATTACATTCGAAATTGAAATCTAATTTCCAAGGACCCAAAAAGCCTTGGGTACCTAAATTTTTCCACTGATTGTAGGTACTATGTGACGAGCAATATGATAATAAATGGTACATTGATAGTGGTTGCTCTCGTCACATGACTGGGAAGAAGGAGAATTTACGTGATTTTCGAAGCCTAAAGAATGCTGGAGTAGTGAAGTTTGGTAACAATAAAAAATGTCAAGTCAAAGGATATGAGAAGATCACGAACGGACAATTCACATTGAATCGTGTTGCTTATGTTGAAGGTCTTCAACATAACTTGATAAGTGTTTCACAACTTGTTGTGGGCACTGGCAATCAAGTTCTTTTTAATGAAGAAGGAAGCATTATTTCGAATGTCAACACTAAAGAAGTTTTGCTTAAATCAAAAAGGAAAGGTGACATGTTCACTTTGGACATCAATCCGATAGTAGGCAAGCCTGCTATATGTCTTCTTTCGAAAGCTGCATCAGACTTAAGTTGGCTTTGGCATCGATGACTTTCTCATCTCAACTTTCGAAACATTAACAAACTTGTTGTACAAGATCTGGTAAGAGGTTTACCTATACTTAAATTTGATAATGATTCTTTATGTGCAGCTTGTGAAGTTGGCAAGCAACATAAACAAGGTCATCCGATTATGATAGATTCGAAAATTGTCGCACCTCTGGAGCTCTTACATATTGATTTGTGTGGTCCATCAACAGTTTCAACACTCAACAAGAAAACTGTACATTTTAGTAATTGTTGATGACTTTTCAAGATTTACATGGGTTTATTTTCTCAGGCTTAAATCCGAAGTTGCACAAATCATGATTGACTTTATCAAAAAGATGGAAACAACATTGAAGAGGATTGTTCGAAAAATTAAGAGTGATCATGGAACTGAATTTAAGAACAATGTTCTTGATTCATTTTTGGTGGACAAAGGGATTTCGCCTAATTTTTCTTCTCCATACACACCACAACAAAATGGTGTCGTTGAATGAAGAAATAGATCTCTATGCGAAGCAGCAAGGACTATGTTGGCATATGCGAATCTTCCACAATACCTTTGGGCTGAAGTAATATCCACCGCATGTTTTACTCAAAACAGATCTTTCATCCATCGTCGTTTTAACATCACTCCATATGAAATTCTCAACAATCGAAAACCTAACGTCAAATTTTTCCATGTTTTCGGATGCAGGTGCTTCATTATGAATCTCAAGGATAATCTTACAAAATTTCAAGCTAAAGCAGATGAAGGGTTTTTCTTGGGATATTCACATAATTCAGTTGCATATCGTTTGTTGAACAAAAGAACACGAAAAGTTGAAGAAACTTTTAATCTTACATTCGATGATTACTATATTAAACAAACTGAAACGCATTTTGAAAATCATCCTATTCTAAAAGAAATAAAAGATGAATCTGAACCTTCACAAACATTGGATATTGATTATGATTTAATTTTTGGTATTTCAGATCATGCTGTTGATGCTGAAATTAATGCAAAAGATAATCATCTCTTTGAATTAACGAAGTTTACTGATGATTCAACATCCACTTCTCAAGAAATAGGCGAAAGTATGCAAAATAATCCAGTGGAGGGGGAGCACTTGGATTCGAACACTCTAGTTGAGGGGGAGCATTCTTTCGAGGGGGAGAATGAGAGATTGTATGCTGATGTTGAGGGGGAGCATAATGTTGAGGGGGAGCATAATGTTGAAGGGGAGCATTTAGAAAACATTGAGAATAGTAATGATTTTGATGATGTTTGTTCGATTGCAGGTTCAGAGAATGATGATTTATACGAAGATGCACCTTTGGAATTTGATCCAACTTATCCGCCAATGGAAAAGTGCACAAGAGATCATCCGAAGGATCAAGTAATTGGGAATCCACAAGAGGGTGTTTTAACAAGAGCTCAAATTCGTGCAAAGAATGAGGTATTGAATACTCATCAAGAAATTTTGCATGTTTAATGTTTTCATCTCTAAAATTGAACCAAAAACAGTTAAGGTTGCAATGGAACACTCAGATTGGGTTGTTGCGATGCAATCTGAATTGTCTGAATTTGAAAGAAACAAGGTTTGGAGATTAATTCCTAAACCTGAAAATTTTTCGATTGTCGGGTTAAAATGGATTTTCAAAAACAAAACCGACAAAGATGGAAATATCGTTCGAAACAAAGCTAGACTTGTTGTTAAAGGATATTCACAACAAGAAGGAATTGACTATGAAGAAACTTTTGCTCCTGTCGCAAGACTCGAGGCTGTTCGTATATTTCTGGCTTATGCAGCTCACAAAGACTTTGATGTTTATCAAATGGACGTGAAGTGTGCATTTTTAAATGGAGAGCTTGAATAAACAGTTTACGTGGAACAACCCCCAGGTTTTATTAACGAAGAACATCCTGATCATGTTTATATTTTAGTTAAGGCAGTTTATGGTTTAAAACAAGCACCACAAGCATGGTATGCAACTCTTACTTCATTTTTGAAGCAATCTAAATTTAAACAAGGATCTGTTGACCCCACATTATTTCGAAAGAAAGTTGGGAATCATCTCATGCTTGTTTAAATTTATGTTAATGATATTATTTTTGGCTCAACTGACCCTACTTTGTCTAGAGAATTCGAAGATCTGATGAAAAGTAAGTTCGAAATGAGCATGATGGGAAAAATCAATAATTTTCTTGGACTGAATATTCGTCAAAGCAGAGAAGGAATTTTTATTAATCAAGAAAAATATACGAAGAATCTGCTAGAGAAGTTTGGATTTACGAATAGCACAAAGTTACGAGTTCCTATGGCAAATGGCATAAAGTTGACACCTTCGTTAGTTAAACCTGCAGTTGACCTAACTCTTTACAGGAGCATGATTGGTTCATTACTTTATCTAACAGCAAGTAGACCTGATATCATGTTCTCTGTGTGTAATTGTGCTAGGTATCAATCAAATCCACGAGAACCACATCTCACTGCTGTGAAGAATATCTTTCGTTATCTTAAAGGAACAATTTCGTTAGAATTGTGGTATCCTTCGAAAACTGGGTTCTTTGTACAAGCGTATTCGGATGCAGACTTGGGTGGTTGTAATCTTGATAGAAAAAGCACAAGTGGCGGATGTCAATTTCTCGATGGCAAATTGGTGAGCTGGCAGTCGAAAAAGCAAAAATGTGTATCAATTTCAACAGCTGAAGCAGAATATGTGGCTGCTGCTGCTTGCACATCACAAATTATATGGATTCAAAGTCAATTGTGTGATTATGCAATTAATATGAAAAAGATTCCATTATATTGTGATTCTCAAAGTGCAATAAGAATTTGTCATAATCCTGTGCAGCATTCGAAGACTAAACATATAACTCTTCGTTATCATTTCATCAAGGATCACGTGGAGGATGGAAATATTGAAGTGCATTTCGTGAAAACAAGTGATCAGTTAGCTGATATTTTCACGAAACCTTTAGATGAAAAATCCTTTGTAAAAATTTTAGAAGGACTTGGAATGATCGATGGAAATTCTGTTCCATGCGAAAAAGGAGATTGATGGTTGACCAGGAATGATTTAGAGGCGCTGAATAAAAGACAATGCAAGGTCATTCAGCGTTCAGAGGTTACTGTTCATAGTCAACGCTTCGACCCCTTCGAATTCGTAGATTTATCATTTTTCAAGGGTTGATAAAATTTCGTCTATTTGCAACAAGTACATTTCGTTTGTCATTTTATTTTCGAAAAAAAAAATTAAAAATCCAAAAAGATTTTCATTTATTTTGTCTTAATTTTCGAAAAATCAAAAACATCAAAAAGATTTTCTCTTTATTTCATTCTTTATTTTCGAAAAATCAAAACAACAAAAATATATTGTTTCTTATTTCTTTTTAGTACTTTGTTGCAGATATTCATGATGATAAACAGTGGATAATGCCTGCTGTACTAGGGTCAGGTAAATTTATCTTACGAATCTTTAAATTTTTGAACTAGTTAAGTTGTCCCTAGAAGCATGCTGCTGCATGTTGTCCAAAGCCTCCAATGACTCAATGTGTGTGTACGAAAGCCTTAATGAAATATTTCATACGAAAATTTCTTCCAAATCAGGCTTGTATTCACATTAGTCTCCTGAGCTACCTGACTCTTCTCACAATGAGTTAAGAGTTTACTGTCTTGTCCAAATATAACAGAGGTACATTCCGTGTCTTTTATCCATCTTTTTCATCCAAAACGTTCTTACACGATCACACACGAAGACATATATCCGAGAGGTCTCTGAACACACCAATCGAGACTTAGACATATCAAAAATCTGTGTTCATGATCTGACATCATGAGACCGTGATGAAGGTGAAACCCAATAATCTAAACTTTTAAGGAATTGACGGGGAACTATGTTCCAGATTTTCACGAAACCTTTGTTTCAGTACCCACATTCGAAACTCAAAATCATATTCTGTTCATATGAGTGGTCTTGATCAAACATTCGAAACCCATGATGTTTGTTACCCAACAAGTCCAGCACAATTTTTTTTTTCTAGTGAATATGCTTTCCGTGTGAGTTTCATTCGAAATCCAAAGTCACTTAAAATTTTTCAAAGCAAACTTGTCACTGATTACAATGGTCAAACAAGTAATTTCTGTTACAATTTATGACCTTATGTTTAGGATGATATGTAACGAAATTTTTATAGCTACCCATGAACCCTTATAAAAGAAGCCCTTCAGCTTCTCTTCAAGTATTCGATTGTATTTCACGGGAACACACACAAGTTGTTGATCATCTCTCTTGGTGATTAATAAAGAAATCTTTGCCTGGGGTTATATCAGGTTTCGTGTCAAATTGATATTTTGACATCACAGTATCCCAAAATTTTCTTTTTATTGCTTCTCGTCTAATTTTTTTTTTGGAACACTGCACTCACGGAATCCTTGAGGTTCTGAGTAATACCAACTCAGGCTAATGATTTCAAACATCTGGCATATGACTTCGCTTTTCATCCCAAAAGTGAAAGAGCCTTTCCTCCATCCGAAGGATGCTGACAGTTACTATTCCTTGACGATACACAGACAGACTGTGGGAGGAGACGCTTACTTGTTTCAAGGCGATGTGACAATTACTTTTTGACGCCTGGACATTTTTTGGCAGACTGATGCGACTTTTAAGGTGCCACGCCGGATATCATTAATTGCACATCTCGCTTCAAATTCAAATTCTAGGGTTACATATAAAAGGGGATTCCAAGGTCTCTTATCAGTTTACGCGTTCAAAGTAACAAATTCCCAATTTTCTCTGATCATCAAAGCTTTCAAACTCTAACAATGGCGAATTCTGTTCATGTCGATGTTGATCCTTCTCACACCACTGAAGATTTGACTTCATTACCGGTTATGAAGATTCAAGGGACTAATTATCAATTGGATGCTGATGTTTCTCAATACCCTGAAGAATTGAAGATGTTAATTGTTGCTTTAAAGAGTTCTGTTCTGTCAAAGGCTATGTTCAGTTTGTTTTCAGTTCCGATGTCATGGCTTTCTCAAGCAGGATCAACGGCTACATACAACAAAGCTTTTGATGCTATTACTTTTAATCTAGTTAATGAAAAAAAGGTTAGATTGTCAAAGAAACTCTTTTGCCAAATTCTTGAAATTCCAAATTCACCACCATATGTTGATTTCACTCTCCCTCAAATTGTTCATATGTTCAATGAGATGGGTTATCAACCACAACTAACTAAGATCAGTGATTTTAAGAAATCTGGTCTTCCTAGTATCTGGAATTTTCTATTTGGTATTTTTCTGAGGTGTTTAACTGGTAGAACTGTGGGTCTCGATAAAGGACGAATGGAGGTATATGCCATGGTTGCTGGGCTATATTATGATCTTCAAGTGGACTATTCTACACAGTTATGGAAGTAATTTCAAAAGAGTGTAGAACACACGGATGCTCTTCATGGAATTTCATGTGCGAGGTACTGGAGCTTGATTCTCCAATATTTTTACAACAAGGAGGGGATTTTGGTACCCAATGATGAAGAAAAAGCTGTTTTCCAGACATTTCACAGTCCGAAGGATGTCACAGATAATGTAGAAGATTTTGCATTTGTGGCTCGTATTCCTGATGCTATGCTAAAACGAGTTGATCCTTCGAATTCCGTCTTGGTGGCTTATTTGAAAACTATTGATTCTACTGTAGAAACTGGGATATTGTTGGAGCGGGAAGATAAGAAATCCAAGAGGTCAAAGAAGAATGAAACTAGTTCTTCTGAAAGCAAAGTCATAGAATTGAAATCTATGAAATCTCCAAATAAGAAGCCTATTACAGTTGAAGTGTCTGTTGCTGAGACAAAATTGATTGAGCTTGTTGTTGAAGATACTCAAGAGCAAGTGGTGATTCCTTCGAAGACCGGTATGTTTCGAAGAATCAAAATGAAATCTACACATAAAAGCAAGTCTCCAACACATAAAGTGGTCCGAAAGCCTCAAGTTACTCATCAAGGTGTTTTAATTCGTGAAGTGCCAGCACCTGTTTCTCCATTGTCAAAGAAACGAAGGGCTGAGGATATGGCCAAACATCTGTCAAAGAAGAAGAAGAAGAAGACACGAAAGCTTATGCTTTCCACTGAGTCTACAGAAGATGACGATGAACGAATTCCTGAAACACCAGAAGTAACTCTTCACGAAGAAAGTTCAACTCCTAAGCAGACAATAGTCATACCACCCGAAGATTCGGTTGCCAAATCAGTTTCTGAGGAGGTACAAACTTCAGGCATCCCTACAAACGTATCTGATACGGATGCAAATGTCAATATGGGTGAAGGAGATTCGAAGAAAGTAGATCAAGGTCATTCTACTTCTATATCCTTCGAAAATATTGTTTCTTTACCTCCACCAATCACTCCAATTACTTCAACTACTGATTCCCCTACATTCGAAAATATCATCAATCAAACCTTTACTTCCATTTTTTCTTCTCAATCCACTGATACACCCAAACTTAATTCGCCTGTTCAAGAAACTATTCTTATGGAAACCAACACTGATAATGAAGGTTTTGGAGGCACGTTTGATGAATTAAAGTTTGATGACGAAGAAGAAGATTTTCCAGATCATATGTTGATGACGATGAAACAGTTTAAAATTTTGAATATGAAGTTGAATTCCATAATTCAATCTCAAGCTGATTTGGGGGGTGGTTCGTCAGTCTCAAGTTTGGAAGTTGATACTATGTTACAAATGTTTGAAGCCAAGATGGTGGGTAAAGTCTCTGGGATGGTTAGAGACTATGAGTCAAGAATTTTGGAGAAGGTTGATCATATTGATCAAAACAATGAGCTAAGGATAAATTCTCAAAATTCAACGTTTGCTAGAGATTTAAAAGACTTGAAGACAGTTGCAAAGGAACGACATGTTCTCTTTGTTCAAGATGTTAAGAAGGTCAGGGAGGATGTTAACTTGCAGATTCGTGAACTTCGCGAAGATATGCAAAAGGAGGTTGCTAGTGTCAAACAGGATTTTGCTTCTCTGAGTCAGAAGATTGACATTATTTGTGATGCTGTCACGAAATTTGTCAACTTATACGAAAGTATGAGTCCTCAACTTACTCAACTTTCTACCATGGAAAGTAACAACTTTGTGGAAGTGCTTACATTGCTGAAGGAGTTAAGAGATCTATCTGTCAAGCCAGTTTCGTCTTCTTTGATTACTCCAGAATTCTTATCCCAGAAGTTCACCCAATTCGAAGCTATTTTACACAAGCAACTGGCCCCTCTTTCTCGTATATCAAGCCTTCTACCAACAACAGATGCCCCACCTGTTTTTACAGGGGTGCAAGGGGGAGAAAGAAAAGTTGAAGATACAAAGGCTGGTGGTGAAGATGCGGAGGTTGTGGGAAAGGTGTTTTCTTCGAAGATCCCATCAACGAAGCCAATTGTTGCATCTGCTGGGCCGGTTACTTCAACAGTTGTAACAACTATGCCAATTACAAGACCAATTTCGAAAGGAATTGTGATTGGTAAATCTACTGATACTGGTGGGAGTGGTTCGAAATCAAAAGAGGTAATAGATAATTCAGCTTTGAAAGATAAAGGGAAAACGATAGTTGTGGAAAAGTCGAAAGAAGAAAAGAAAGCTGAAGCAGAAGCTGAAATTTAAAAGCTAAGGTTGATTCAAAGCATAATGACTCAACGTGCAAGTGATCCTAAGGGTATGGACAAAGGTGATCCGTCCAAACACTACAATTATGAAACAATCGAAGCCAAGGTTGCATATAATCATATGTATTCATTCGAGAATAAACCAAAGCAGAGTTATATGGTTACGAATACTGATACAAGTCAGCTTGACTTTCCAATGAATGAAATGATGTTCATCATGCCACAATTTAAAGTAGAAGGAAATTTCAAAGAAAAGGATGATGGTACTCACATGAAAATTAGATTTCATGCTGTTCTTGAAAAATCCCCTGAGGAAGTTTGGTCTTTGGTGAAGATCAAGAAAGTCATCAGTATAAAAAAGGATGTGGTGTTCGAAAACACAGTCCAAAATATCAAGTATGTGGTTGCCAGGGCAAATGGAAATATTTGCGAATTTACAATTGCAGATTTTCCATTAATGAACTTGTATGATCTTATACAAGTTGCATTGATTCTGAAAGACAAATCGTTTTCATATCTTCAAACACTGAACCTGATGAATTTAAGCTTGGGGTTGCTCACATCAAGATTTTCATCGAAAATTATTATGAGTGCTTGGCTCTAACTGATGTGGAGTTAGCTACAACTAAAGGTATGGAAATAAAAGCTCCAATGGCACCTACGAAGACTCAAGCAGAATTGAAAAAGTATACTGATGGTGAAATCTGCTTGAAGCCTTTTGGGATGGTCTTCGCAGGAAAAGACAAGGCTGGAAAAGCAAAACGTTTCTTGTTCCAGGCATGCGAAGTGGAAAGATATTCAACATCTCAATATACGAACTTAATTGTTCGTATGAATCATTGTAAGAAAAACAATGAAGGAGATAAGAAAGAACTAAAGAAGATAATTTCCTGGTACACAGAATTTCGAAGAGTGATGTTGTATTCCATCCAACTTCTTACAAATTAAGAAGGTCGACTATGATTACAAAGGGGGAGATTGTAAGGGTCAAAATGTTGTAATTAGTCGAAGTGTATTTTGCACTCTTCGAATATTTTGTAATCTATTTTACTAAGGCACTTTTATTCGAAGCTTAAGTGTCTATGCCTTAGTATATTTTTTGTACGCTTTCTGTTCCCTTTAAATAGGGATATTTACTAGAGTTAGATAAGAGTTTTTACAGACCTGTCTTTGTACTCTGTAAACATTCGAAAGCGTAATAGAGCTAATACAAGGTCATATTTACATCTGTTGTTCAATCTCGCATTCTTACTTGATTTTATACTCTGATTCATTTTATACTTGATTCATTGATTCATCACTTGTTTGTGATCCTCGGTATCCCAGTCACAAACTTGAAGGGCATAATCGAGATTAAACATGTCATTGAAAAAGTTCAATGAATCTCAAAAGATCTAGGAATTTCATCTAAAACCTAATTCGTTAAAATTTTGTTTACATGGTGGAATTGGTAAATCTTCATTTACCTACCTTCAAATAATTTTCAATTGGATTAGGACATCCCTCTTCTAAATTATAAATTATTGTGTTGGGTCATAGCCTTAATATTTCATTTGGGTGTTATATTAAGGATTAAATCAACTAATTTGAATTTCTCCCTTTGTAGATGTCTAGTTCTGACAACTATGGTCTTCCTCAATCATTTGGAAAAAGTTTCCTCTTTGAAGATGATCTTCCACATGTCGATCAAGGTGAAAGGTCATTCCCTTCTTAGTGCAATGGTGGAATTGGAAATCATACTTTTCTTTCTCCACCCCCTCCAATAATTCTCCCTGACCAACATTTTTTTCGACTTGAAAAGTTCAAGGTCACTTAAGCGCTATTGGCATGCAAGCATCAAGATGGAAGTTCTGTGTGTGCACATGTTCTGAAGATGAAGTTGCACATTGACCGACTGGGAATGTTAGGTGTCGTTTTCCCAAGGAAACTGGCTGTTGACTTGGTTCTTCAATCACTTCCTTAGTCATATAGTCAGTTCGTTAAGGACTACTATATGACAGACCACGACGTGGCCCTTATCGATCTGACATATTTGTTAATTACTGCTGAAGCAGCAATGCTATGGCACATTGGTCAAGCAAATTTGTTTGGAAGATCTACCTCCCAAACCTCTATGGACATAGGCAATGACAACGATGATAGTCCATAAATGATTTCTTCTCCTAAGGGAGAGAAATTGGCCAATATCAAAAAGTTTGACCGTAAGAGAAAGGAAATTCTGAGATAGTTCAACGTGTCAATCCTAAAGAATCCATCTGTTTTTATTCCAAAATGAAGGAGCAATGGAAGCGAAGCTGCCCTGACTACCTGAGAGATCTAAGAGATGGTAAAGTCAAATTGACTCTACTTCAGGTACATCCACTATCAAATTTATTAAGTTCCTATTTATAGATTCTTAATACATGATGTAAAGTTGCATTTTGATGTTTTATAGAATATAAGAGAAAGAAGGAAGCTTAAGGAAAGTAAAGGCTAATTTTGATCTAAGAGAGGGATTTCGGTCACATGGTTCGATGATCAGGATTTGGAGCTGCTACTTAGAAGTTATGATACATTGGTTAGGAATATCTAGAAACATAGTTTTCATATGTATTTGCGTTGTAAGGACAAGTTTTTCCACACATTATCAATAAAGTGAATTGTTTGCTTTATCTTGTTTACTTTATGATTCCTTGCAATGGCATTTGTGAAAATTAGTGTTTATATATTCAGCAATGTTGAAAATGGATTTGATTCTTAGTTATATCGCTTGTGGTAGTGTAATAATTTACCAAGTGAGGAAGGATTCTCATCACCCAAGTTTCAATTGGACAGAAACTTGGAGTCATGTGATTTGAATTGTGTGATGTATGAGAATCTTGATCCTTGGGAAATTAGGACTAATTCCTTGTTTACATATGTATGTGAGTCAAGTGAAGGACTGAAGGATCTAGTACACATTGATATGGACTGGTCAGATCCACCACAAAGAACAATAAGTCTATTCGTCATGATTTAATGATAGTTCAATATATATGGTTATACTTATAAGATTTAGCAAAATTCTGATACATTGAAAAGTTTCAATGTATAGCAGAACGAATAAGAAGAATCAAATTTGGCAGAAAGATAAAAGTTTCTCCAATATGAAAGGAAAGGAGAGTACTTTTGTATCGTGTTTTATGATCATCATAATGATTATGGAACCATGTCACAATTGATCCTTTAAAGACACCTTAGTACAATTGTATGACTAAGAAGAGGAATTAAGTATTGTTGAAATGGTTAAATCAAGAAAATGAGTCATACTTCGTTCCAAAATCGAGTCTTAGAGTCATAATCTAGTTACTCCAAGTTGTACCTTGAGTAACATGTTCTAAGTAGGTTTATAACGCCTCATGAAATGTGGAGTATAAATGTTTTCTTACTCTTGCTCATTTGAAATTGGTAGTTGTGATGTTTTGGCTAAAACAAAGAATAAATAAGACCAATTATATGAAGTGTTATCTTGATAAGAACCCACACTAACTCTTGAACATTTGTTTGTCAAGGAATGTTCCTTGAAAGAGAATCTTATATGTGAAGAGGTTAGTAGGAGTCTTAATTGTCTTGAATAGTTTTAAGAACTAATCAAGAATAAACCTTTTAGTAATCAATAGCACACGAACTGAGGTTGATAACCTTTCGTGATGAAATATTCTTGTTTATGTGCCCATTCCAGTTAAGTTGACTATGCATGTGAGTTCTATGAGTTCTTATTTGATTGCATAAGGAAAAGCACCTTGATTAGTGAAAGTACATTGATCTGTATGGGTGAGCTGCGCAATAACTTGGAAGCATTAGCAGGCCCTTGTCTTGCTAGATAGCAAGAAATTAAGATTAAGCAAGTTCAGTCCATATGAGTTTGAATTTGTCATAAACCTTGTCTTATGATAGTGGTTGGAAATGATAAATTCACATGTATAGGAACACATACATCATAAAATTTAAGTGGCGTGAGGTTTCTATCTACTTCATGAAAATGATTGTGAGGAAATGCTCTCACTAGTAGATTTTAAAGGATTAGAGTTAACAGTTGTGACAATTGCGTTCTCACATTTGAGTATGATTACGACATCCCTTTTCATAGTTCGAATTGTGAGAAATGGAAAATAGTTTGAACATTCGGTACTTATTGCTATAAGTTCTGAAAAGGTTAAGACACACACATGGGATATCTAATGAATGGTGTATGAGCTTCAGAAGTCTAGATAAAGACTTATCAAAGCACCACATATAAGAAATCTGAACTTTAGGAAGGAAGTCAATAAGGATTGATTTGTAGAAGCCCAACTGATTTCTGGGTACATATCAAAGCTAGTAGGAGAATAATTGTTATGCTGGCAAGAGTATAATTGTTATGCTAGTGGGAGCATAATTATTGTACTGAGTGTTGCAAGTAGGCAATACTATTTATAAGAAACAAGAGTTACAAATTTGCAAAGTGCAGGATTTGGAAGTTGTTTCGCTATAGAAAGATTTAAGGGAGAAGATACTAATACTTCATTTCAGATCTAAAAGTCTAGATAGAAGTTTTTATAGAACTTAGTCATGAACGTACATGAATGTCATGGTTCAACATAGGAAATTCTATATGTGGAAATATTATAGCTGATATTGCCAAATTTATACATAGTTTTAGGCAATATTGATCTACATTTTATTTAATATTTTGGTTATTTGCATAGAATTATGGTACTTATGAGGATAAAATGTTATTTGCAGCCAAAATAAAGCATTTTAGAAGAAAGGGACCAGAAGTGACAATGCTTGGAACTTTGGGGGACTTGAAGAAAAGAACAACGAAAAAACACCCAAAAGACGTGCTCACGACGTGAACAGTTGATGGTTCACGACGTGAGTAGAAAGAGTTAGAAGATAAGCATCCGGGTGAAGGAATCCTTGCCGAATACGATTATCTCGAGTTCACGACGTGAGACTTAAAATTCTCACGATGTGAACGGTAAATTTAAAGATATTATAAATACCTTTGCCCATTACGATTTA
Organism: Lactuca virosa; assembly: GCF_052849685.1. Classification (NCBI taxonomy): domain Eukaryota; kingdom Viridiplantae; phylum Streptophyta; class Magnoliopsida; order Asterales; family Asteraceae; genus Lactuca; species Lactuca virosa. Next base: position 187,442,725 of record NC_136428.1, on the reverse strand, counting down.
GGAGACTTTTGGCTGAAGGAAGAGGTTCCAGGAGGCGATTTATAGCAGAAGAAAGGTCCTGGAAAAGGGTTTTCAACACCAAAAGAGTAAAAGTTCATAATTTGTTTACTTGTTTGATACTTATAGACATGTTTTCTTATTTGAGTTGTGTTTATATGTTAGTTGCTACTATGAGCAGCTGAATCTAGCTACTCTTATCTAGCTAGATGAAGCTTCAAACTTATGAATAGCATAATTTTATATGGATTTATTTAGTTGGTGAATTGCTTGTGTTTGATTTATTGTTACCTAGAATGCTTATGTTGTTGGTTTAGTTGCTTAAATTCATGTTATGTGTAGCTTAGTGACCATTAACTGCATGAACTTGATAACCTAGTAATTTAGTGAACATTGAATTGCTAGAGCTAGGATCGACCAAAATCTTAGTTAGTAATTGAAGTAATTAACTTTGCTGTGCTAGAGAACATAGATTATGATCATAATTGTGTTTGCATGATAAATCTTACATAGCATATTCATAACATAATTGATTATGTGTTTAATTGTGTGTGACCATACATAGCTTTACATGAATTAATTAACTATTGGTAAATTTAGACCTAAATTACTAATATAATAACAACCAACTTAATAATCCATAATTATTAGCTAGCCATAAGGACGAAGTGGATTCGAACTAGATAAGAGTGTGTTTTAATTATTGATTGAATTTGAGTTAAGTTAGTCTGATCTTGCAAAATCAGATAAAAACCCTTTTTAGCTTGTTAATAATTAGATTAATTTAGTAGTAAATAGATTAATTAATAACACCGTTCCCTGTGATCGACACCCGACTTACCTAAGCTATACTGTAATCTGACTAGGTACACTACCTACAAGTGCATAGTTAGTCTAAGTTTGTTAGGTTATAAATACTAAAATTAGTGGGTACTTCTGTGCACATCATGTTTTTGGCGCCGTTGCCGGGGAACGGCTTAGTTTACTATTTATTTATTTGCTTGAAGTTAACCGATCCTTTTTGTGGGATAAAACCCGCAAAAAGTTAATTTTCCAGCAAGGTTTGATTTTTTCCTCTATCACAGGACTCACGACGTGAGAACTGTGATTTTTAGTTTTCTTTAGTTTTTAGTTTATTTTTCTATTTTAGCTCAGTTTTACGTTTTTATTTTGTTTAGTTTGCATGGGTTCATGACCAGAGGCTCTAACGCACCTTTGGTGCCACCACTTGAAGATCCGAAGTCAGCCCTTCATAAAAATAAGAACAAGAACGTGAAGGAAGATCAAACGCCAAAGAAGACACCCTTGCAAGAACTAAAATCAGCCTTTTCAAGGAAGTCGGGGAAGAAGACTAAGACAGTGGAATCGAGTTCAGCCTCAAAGGATAAGGGCAAAGTTGAAGAACTTGGTCCAATTCCTATTCCACACGAATCAGAATACGAATCCGGCACAGAATTTAGACTTTATACGAGTGAACCCGAGGACGAGCCGGAGAACGAGATGGCAAATATAGATGAGATGGCCATGGGGGACTACAAGAAGCGCATTCGAGATGATGTGGGGCCGGGTTTAGTACATCCTACGATTCCTACCAATGCCACATTCGAGTTGAAGGGACATATCCTTACTGCACTTAAGGATATCCCATTTTACGGGAAGGATCACGAGGATGCTTTCAAACACTTAGACGAGGTGAAATTATATTGCAGATTATTTTAATACTCCCAATATCCCAAGGGAGACAGCTTTGCTAAGGATGCTACCGGTCACTTTCAAGGGAGCAGCAAAAGACTGGTTAAAGGCACTCCCACCTGGTACAATCACCACATGGGCCCAATTGCGTGAGAGATTTCTAGATCAGTTTTGCCCACCCTCCAAAATCTCTAAACTCAAGAAGGCGATTGCCAACTTTGAGCAAAATCCGATGGAGTCATTATACGAGGCATGGGAGCGCTACAAGGGGTTGTTAAGGAATTGTCCTCAACATGACCTAAATCTTCAGCAAGAAATGTCGATATTTTATGATGGGGTGAATGTCATGACTAGACAACTCCTTGATTCACAAGGACCACTAACAAAGAAGAACCCAATTCAGGCCAAGGAGCTGGTTGAAGAATTTTCAAAGCACTCTCGTGAGTATCACAACCCAGGACGCGATGGAATGAAAGGCAGTGGAGGTACACAAACTGAAGAGATGGCTGTTGTGATGGCAATGCTTAGCACTATGGATAGGAGATTGACTCAAATGGACCAATCAATTCATTCAATTCGAGTTGGTTGCGAGAGATGTAGTGGCCCACACTTGACAAAGGATTGCAATATGGATGAATATGGAAACAAGAAAGCTCAAGTATGTTACTCGAGTGGGGACAAGTATGAAGAAGATTAGAGAAAACCAAAGAAGGAGTGGCTGCCTTACGAAGAATACAAGAAGCAAAAAGAAGAGAAATTTAAGCAAACTGGCCGGGGCTTATACCAAAGAGAGCAACCACTAGCTGAGAAGAAATCAGAATTAGAGACCATGTTGATGAAATTCATGGGAGCTTCAGAAAAAAGACATGATGCTACTGATGCTGCAATGGAAGAACAAAGAAAGATAATGAAGAATCATCATGCCATGATGATAGATCAGCAAGCATTGATAAAGAATCAGCGAGCCTCCATCAGTAACCTTAAAGTAGAACTTGGTCAACTTACCGCTTTGGTTAATGAGAAGATGTTCCCGAAAAATCCTGAAAACAACACCCAATCTCACGTAATGGCCATAAATATTGAAGAAGAGGAGATTTCTAAGTTCCTAGAAGCCTTAGAAGTGGAGCCACAATAGCCCGATCCAAAGCCAAAGAAGCCAAAGCTCGAAATTGAAGAATCTGCTGGAACACCGAGTTCACGTCGTGAGCCCGCTATGCTCACGTCGTGGGCTCAGTCTGAACAGAAGAAATCCGTATCTGTTGCAGCTTATAAACCACCTTTTCCATTCCCGTCTAGAGCTAATCTCAGTCCAATAGAAAGAGAACATCTGGAGTTTATCAAGCAATTAAAGGGTATTCCTATCAATACTCCTTTTATTAGTTCACTTGCAAAAGTTCCGGAATATGCTAAGTTCATACAAGACTTGTTAGACACTCGTCAGCAATTAAAGGAGAATTCTAAGGTGATTCTAAGTGAGCAAAGAAAAGTTGTGTTGGGAGAAGTACCTAAGAAGATGGGGGATCCTGGACGACTCACTCTCCCATGTGAGTTTGGGAATAATATGAAGATTTATGCTTTAGCCGATTCTGGGGCTAGCATAAATATGATGCCTTATTCGTTTTATCAAAAATTAAATATTCAGAAGTTGAAGGCTACAAAGATGACTATTCACATGGCGAACCGTTCAGTGACGCAACCCCGGGGCATTGTGGAAGATATTTTAGTAAAAATTGGGAAATTCGTTTTTCCAATAGACTTTGTGGTATTGGATATGAAAGAAGATCCAAATGTACCGATTATTCTTGGTCGGCCGCTACTAAACACTGCTGGAGCTCTTGTTGATATTCGGGAGTCTAAGCTCACATTGAGGGTTGGTGATGAAAAGGAAATTTTTGGGATAGAAGATGGCTTTCAAGGGAATCATGCTCAAGAAGAGGTTTTCAACATTGATGAAGAAAATGAACTTGAAGAATTAGAGAAGCTCATGGAAGAAGAAATTAAAACAATTCAACAAGTTAAAAGAACAAAACCGAGAGCATCTGTTCCATTTTTAGTTGAAGTCATTGCCTACACGAATCCAACTTCTTGGGTGAGCAAGGAAGATGATGAGATGACGAGTGATGAAGAGGGGGTTACATCAAAAATAACAAGTCCAGTGGTAAAGGAAGAAAAGGATACTATGGAGTGTAAGTATGAAGACAAGATAGATACTAAAGGGACCAAACGCAAGCTCGATGGAGACGAGGTCAAAGCTAAAAAGGAAAATTCGAAAAAGGCGTACAAAAGACGTGTTCAAGCTTACAAGAGGCGTTTCAAGGAACAAAAGATCCTAGTGGTGGACTCTTCAGATGACTCAACGTAGGAGGCAAGGAGTCCAGCTCAAGACTCCTCAAAAAGAAGCGCTTCTCGGGAGGCAACCCGAGTTTGGTTTGCATTTTCTTTCTTTTTCTTTTTAGTTTTTAGCGTATTTTTAGTTCTTAGGAAGTCGATCATGTCATCCGAATTATTATCTGCATAAGGAGACATTAAAATCAAGTAGTAACACTTAATGAATATCTTACAAAAATTAAAATTGGAGAAATTAATAAATTTCATGATCAGACAGGATTCACGACGTGAACCATTTCGGGTTCACGACGTGAATTCAGATGAGATACGGGCATGGTTATTCTATATGATAACTATATTTTTTTTAAGCCTGCCCACTTTTAGTAATGACCCAATATATGCCTTAGCCCACTTCCTATTTAATTGGCCCAATTTTAGAGTCCAGACAGAACTCACGACGTGAACCATTATGGATTCACAACGTGAGTGGTAAACCACTCGGGACCACAAATTAAAAGATAAAGAATCAGTTTGACCAAACCACTTTCCCAACCTCACGAAGTGAAGATCGTTCTCTGGTCCCCCACCCGATTTTGGCATAGTTTTACTTAATTTAATCTTTTTGCTTACGCAATCTTCATCACAAAGGTAAATATCTCTTATTTCTTTTGTTAATTTTCACTAATTTGTTGATTTAGGGGCTAGGGTTTTTCATATGTGTCAATGTCGAAATTTGGCCCGAATTGTGTTATTCATCCATCATATTTTACTTGATTATGCTTAGAAATGGTTTATGAGTAAACCCTATCAACAAGATTTAGTCCCGACCTTTGATTTTTGAGAACCATTTCTCGCTGTGTATAGCGACCTCACGACGCGAGTTTCATATGACTCACGACGTGAGTCCTGTGCATTAACAAAACTGTTCTGTGGTTATCTAAATTATTGGATATTTGGTTTTGTGTTTGTTGCTTGTTTTTGCAGAAATGGGTCCTAGAAGGGAGGCACCTCTTGGAGTTGCGGGTTTACACCCGTTTTACAATTTTCCCACAACGATGTCCCGCAACATCTTAACCCGATGGAACAACAAATTAGGGTGACTCTACAACCGAGAGATTGCAGTTGCTCCTACAACTAATTGGACGCGGTTGAGGGAAATCGGGCTCGTGGAAAGGCTGTCCCCGTTTTTAACAAAAATATTTATTGGAGATGGGTATTCCTTCACTTGCTCGGGTTGGCTCAACCTATTTCGCATCCAAGAGCGGGTCTATAAGGAATTATGTGTTGAGTTTTTCTCAACAGTGACATTCCAGGAGACTGTCCAAGACCGACATTGGCCGCAAGCTTTAGTATTCCGGTTAGGGGGTGAGTATCGGGAGTGCAGCCTCGTTGAATTCACTTGGAGGGTTGGTCTATATGATCGACGAGAGGCAATGACTCCCGAATTTGGTATGTTCTTGAGCAAGGCAGCTAGAGGATACGCGGAGGGTGTCACTGGATATGCTTTCTGGCATAATATTGCATCCGGGATTTTTAATTCTGGAGTGTCTCCCGAGAGTAGTAATCGGTCCCCTATCCACCGCCTACTCCACCGTTTCATCACATTCTCCATCAATCATAGGAGGCATGGATACAAAGTAACAAAGCAAAATCTATTCTTCTTATGGTGTATCTTGCAACCCGGAGTGTGTTGCAACATTCCTTATTTTCTGGCACGTTTTCTGGCTGGGTCTGCAGCCAGTTCTCGCCCGGGGAGCCCCATTTTTGGAGGGCAATTTATTACGCGTTTGGCCCGCTTGTATCATTTGGTTGTCCCTGATATTATTCGTTCCATGACTTGTGTGGATGAGCATGAGTTTGGCATGGGATATTTGGAGACCATGCGGGTTGTCAGAAACTTTGGGTCGCATTGGGGAATAGTACCTTCAGATGATGAGGGTAATGAGGGTGATGAGAAGCCTGATACACAACCAGAACAACAACCACAGCCACGACCGAGGAGAAGGAACGTGAGAGGAAGAGGAGAGAGAGGACAGCCAATGCATCCACCCGCATCCATGGCAGGAGCACCTTTTGGGCATGATATGGCTGGGTATTTTGACCAGTTATCATTGAGTGTCAACTGGATTTGGGGTACCATGGAGAACGTGGTTCAACACCTTGGGGTGGAGCAGCCGCCTCATTTGGGGTATCATTACCTAATTTGCCCGAGGTGGACGGAGTATCGAGGACATGGAGGCGACGGGGCGGGCACTAGTAGAGCAAACGAGGAGGATGAAGATGATTGATCAATTAGTTTTATTTTGTTTATTTTAGACTTGTTTGGTTTGTTTTTATTTTGTTTTTACATTTGTTTGGATTGTAAGACTTTAAGATATTATGTTACTTTGCTCTTCTTTGGTTGTTAACTTTCAGTTTGCTAAGGAGTCTTGGGGAAGGAGTAAGGTCAAGTCAAAAGTTGTGTTCGTTTAAGCGAGTGTCGTTCAAGTTTGGAAGTTGAAAGTCGAAACCCACAATTGGAAATAAGTGTTGGGTGAGTCGAGAGAGAGGTTATAGTTAGAAGAGTCGTCAAAATACACTAAATTTAGAAGGATCTTAATTCGTTAAGATGTTGAGGGGAGCATATATATTTACAAGGAAGAAGGCAGTTTTAATTCTGGCTTACCCAGGATTCACGTCGTGACCCCATATTTCTCACGTCGTGAGTACGGTTTCAAGGAAAATCCGAATGCGCACTTCAACGATTTCACGTCGTGAGCCTGTACTCATTCACGTCGTGAGTTGTGAATTTCCACCATTCCTTATGACACTTTTGTGACGATTCGATGGGCTGTTTTCTCTAATATACAATGTGGCGTGTGCTTTCCCACATTGTCTACATGATTTGGAGGCTTGCACCATTCTTTTTGAAGATTGAAGTTTTGATTGATGGCCGGTTTCGCAAGTTCAAGTCCAAGTTCTTATTTTGAAAAGAGGTCCATATTCGAGATGCACGTTTTTCCACACTTTTGGAGTTTTGATTACACCACTATCCCAGGGGAGTCTGTTCCTTTTTTCTCCCTTCTCTTAATTTTTATATTATTTTAAGCATACAATGAGGGCATTGTATGAAATAAGTGTGGGGTAGGGGGTAGAAAAAGTAAATTGCTAGATAATTTGGTAAATAAATTTTTAAAATTTTTATTGGATCTAGTAGTAATAATTTGAACTGTACTTGCTAGTGGAATGATCCGATAAGAGCTCAAATGTTTAGTTGAGCCGATATACGTTGTAATGCATTTGTGGCCTCCCTTATTTTAGTGAAATCATGGAACAAAAACATAACCCTGCTTAGTTTGAGTAATGCAACATGTTTAGCAGCCTAAACCTGAAATGTATCCAGGAAAGATATGGCTTAACCAATAAAGGTTGAAGTTAAGCGCCCTTGCTTAAGCATGTAGGTTTTTGAGTGATATAAAAAAAGTGAGTTATACATGTAAAAAAGAAAAAAAGAGAGAGAAATTACCAAAAAGTAAAAATTCTTGAAGAATTTTGGAGCTATCAAAGTATGAAGATCAAAGATCAAAGTTCTAAAGATTCAAAAGTCAAAGATGCCAAAAATCATGAAAGAAGTGAATTCAATGAAGTGAAAGATCAAACATTAAAGAAAAGAAGAATTCAAGAGCTCCAAGTTGTGGTATCTTCTAAAAAGTTGTAATTCTCTAGTTTATGTATGCGTGGGTAGCTTTACAAAAATACTTTGAGGTTAAGTAGGATTTCTGGGGATGGATTCGGAGGGTTGCATAAAATGAGCATTGTTCGAAAGAAGTGGGCGAGTGTTTATGAAGATTGTGAGTATTTAAAGTATGGGGGGTCATTTAGGAAAAATTTAGACACAAATGCATGCGTTTAGGTCTTGGCATAATGGCTGAGCTGGAATTGGATTGTTCTATGTAATGCTAGTGATGAAGGTTTAGGTTCAAATAAGTAGATTTGCTTGAGGGCAAACAAAGCCTAGGTGTGGGGTATTTTGATATTGCCAAATTTATACATAGTTTTAGGCAATATTGATCTACATTTTATTTAATATTTTGGTTATTTGCATAGAATTATGGTACTTATGAGGATAAAATGTTATTTGCAGCCAAAATAAAGCATTTTAGAAGAAAGGGACCAGAAGTGACAATGCTTGGAACTTTGGGGGACTTGAAGAAAAGAACAACGAAAAAACACCCAAAAGACGTGCTCACGACGTGAACAGTTGATGGTTCACGACGTGAGTAGAAAGAGTTAGAAGATAAGCATCCGGGTGAAGGAATCCTTGCCGAATACGATTATCTCGAGTTCACGACGTGAGACTTAAAATTCTCACGACGTGAACGGTAAATTTAAAGATATTATAAATACCTTTGCCCATTACGATTTGGGAGAATTTTGGCTGAAGGAAGAGGTTCCATGAGGCGATTTACAGCAGAAGAAAGGTCTTGGAAAAGGGTTTTCAACACCAAAAGAGTAAAAGTTCATAATTTGTTTACTTGTTTGATACTTATAGACATGTTTTCTTATTTGAGTTGTGTTTATATGTTAGTTGCTACTATGAGCAGCTGAATCTAGCTACTCTTATCTAGCTAGATGAAGCTTCAAACTTATGAATATCATAATTTTATATGGATTTATTTAGTTGGTGAATTGCTTGTGTTTGATTTATTGTTACCTAGAATGCTTATGTTGTTGGTTTAGTTGCTTAAATTCATGTTATGTGTAGCTTAGTGACCATTAACTGCATGAACTTGATAACCTAGTAATTTAGTGAACATTGAATTGCTAGAGCTAGGATCGACCAAAATCTTAGTTAGTAATTGAAGTAATTAACTTTGCTGTGCTAGAGAACATAGATTATGATCATAATTGTGTTTGCATGATAAATCTTACATAGCATATTCATAAAATAATTGATTATGTGTTTAGTTGTGTTTGACCATACATAGCTTTACCTTAATTAATTAACTATTGGTAAATTTAGACCTAAATTACTAATATAATAACAACCAACTTAATAATCCATAATTATTAGCTAGCCATAAGGACGAAGTGGATTCGAACTAGATAAGAGTGTCTTTTAATTATTGATTGAATTTGAGTTAAGTTAGTCTGATCTTGCAAAATCAGATAAAAACCCTTTTTAGCTTGTTAATAATTAGATTAATTTAGTAGTAAATAGATTAATTAATAACACCGTTCCCTGTGATCGACACCCGACTTACCTAAGCTATACTGTAATCTGACTAGGTACACTGCCTACAAGTGCATAGTTAGTCTAAGTTTGTTAGGTTATAAATATTAAAATTAGTGGGTACTTCCGTACACATCAATAACATGAGACTGGTCAAGAATCATGTCTTTATGTAAGACATTATGTATCGTATCCCATATGTTTTGGGTGTAGGATCGATTGCATATGCTATAATATTCACTCGTTCTGTTTTTCATAATGTCTATGGCATTAAGAGGGAAAAAGAGACCAGAACTGGATATGACTAAAGTTGTTAAACTACTGTCAAGGACAATCTGAGGTTTACCAAAGATTGGTTGCTTGTGGACAATTGGAAGTATGGTATAATTTTGGAAGAACCATATTAACATGTTCTGAAAAGAGTTAACTCTTGTTTAAAATTGATAGCCATATGGGAATATGGAAATTTTTCCATAGTGGGGGTTGGTCATAAAGATTTGTGTGTAACTTTAATGCAAGAAGGATGTTCAATGAATGCTCTTTGAATGTGAGACTTCATTTCCATGGAATTGTTTTGTAATCAATCTCTAGTGGAATGCTTTGTAATATCATTGGCAAAGTCTGTGTGACTTTGGTTCCTTGACATTACAAAAAGGATCATTGCATGTGAGTTTAGATCTAACAGATCCTAGTAGTGGCAAGAATTTTAGTATTCTTACACTTGTAATAAGGATTTCGAATTGTGAGATGAGCATCACTGGAAATGTGTCCAATTGATCTATTTCACAAAGAAAGGACCATAGATAAACATAGTGTGCATGCTTGGAGCATGGGATAACTATTATTCTAATTCAAGTATTAAGTTGATTAGTCGAAACATTATACAATGAATAAGGTCTAATTAAAACATCCACCGTCGATCATACTTTGGAAGTAAGTAGTGAATTAAGACTGTCATGAATCCAACTGTAGATTGTCTAAGTGCTTAGACATAACAAATGTTTGTTGCAGTGTTGATGAGTACTCCTGAAATAAGAATTTGAGTATTGGATTAAACCCACGCTCATTTGAATCATTTCATGGAATTTATCACGAGCGAATGTGAGACGATAATATCTTATATTCTAGAAACGGAGACATATGAGTTGTAGTTTACGAGTAGGTTATGCATTGATAATACTTAAACACATTAGTAGCTTGATGTTATAAAACGTATTGTTGTGTGTGATTGGATGAGTAAATAGTGCAAGCATATGAGTCAAAGTTTATCCGTTCCTTTTACCCAAAATGGGATAAGAACGATATTTGTGGGCCCCTCGATGATTTAGTGATGACAACTAAAGCGCTTGGCCAAGCCTGGACTAAGTTGATGTGTTCAACTGTAGTCTGTGTCAGTCGTGATAAATCGAAAATCGGGAAACACCTCTTGGACATATATTGATTATGATCCATGTCTCATGTCCATACGATATCTTGTAGAACGGTGGGATATTTGATCACTTATCTAAAGGACGCAATGCTGATAAGATCGGAGTTCGTCAACGGCTTTTGAGAGCTACGATTGCTAGTCAAATTTTGAAGTCATACTTGCAATTAAAGTTATTAGACTTATCCAAGTGGGAGACTGTTGGATTAGGTGTCTAATCCCATAACTATAATTGGTATGTACTTTATTTGATATTAGCATGGTCCTTTTGGGTTGCCTTCACACTGGGAACTAGATAGGATGACTATTGGAGAGAGAGGCTGAATTTATTATTTAGAATACTAAATTGGGGGCATAAATATGATTTATTAATATATTATAAGAATAATGTATTAATTAGAAATCATATTATTAATTAGTATTTAATCAGAAGTTAATTTTGGGTCTTCTTTCAAAAAAAGAAATTAATTTTGGGATTAAAGGAACTCATTAAAAGTGCAGGGGCTGTTTTGTAATTATTTGAAAGTTGAGGCTTTGGGCCATTGGATCACCCTTATTAGGGAGGGCCGAAAATCCCTAGAAGGTTCTAGGTATTTTTGTCCAAGCCCAAAGGTAAGGGAGTCAATGGGTTTCCACCTTAAAACCCTAGCTAGCCTCAAGTATAAATAGAGCCACTTAGCCCTTGATTTCGTGTACACCTTGTAAAACCATAGAAGAGCCGATTTTTGGAGCAAATCACCCTCTCTCTTCTCTCTCATATTCATCCTCTTGCCCTAGTGTGTTTGTGAGCCATTAGAGGTACTACAATTGTGGTACTTGTTCTCAAAAGCAAGGATCTTAAAGTTTGAGTTGTTATTACTATATTGCAACAAAGGTATGTGATCTAATATTTCATATGTGATTTTTGAAAATATTAGATGCATATTAGGGTTTTCTATTTTTGTTAATTTGTTGTATGTCTAATAGAGAAAACATAGATCCAAACCAGGGTTGCATGCACACATAGGATTGTTTGTATAAAACCCATCAGAAGTGACTTGTTACAAGTGTGGGAAGACTGGGCATTATGCCAATGAGTGCAAATGCAACAAGAGGGTGTGTTATAGATGCAATGAAGAAAGGAATATCGCTAAGGATTGCCCGAAGAAGAAAGAGGCAACAAGGTCTAATGTTCCCCCAAGGCCAAAGGCAAGAGCATTCCAGATGACCCTGGAAGCAGCAAAGGATGCATCAGATGTCGCTTCAGGTACCTTTCTTGTAAAAGGATTGCCCGCCAATATATTTCTTGATTCGGGAGCGAACTACTCCTTTACATCGCAAAAATTTGGTGTTAGAATAGCATCGCCTGTAGATAAACTTGATAATGATCTAGTTGTAGAAGTTTCCAGTGGCAAATTCATAACTGTTAGCGATTGCATTAAAAACATCGTCATCGACTTGAATGGGAATAAATTTCACGAGGAGTTGTTGCCCATTGAGCTAAACAGTTTCGACATCGTGCTGGGAATGGATTGGCTTAGTACAAACGATGTCGAGATACTATGCAGGAAGAACATGGTGAGGGTAAACCCACCTGGAAAAGAGTCATTTGTGGTGTACGGGGATAAACGCAGAGTAAATTCTGGAATCATTTCCCTGATGAAAGCCAGAAAATGTTTGTCCAAATGATGCACATCATACTTGGCATTTGTGATTGATGCAAAGAAGGAGAAGAAAGAGATACAAAGAATACCAATGGTGTGTGACTATCCGGAAGTCTTTCCCGAAAGATCTTCCTGGATTGCCCCCTGATAGACAAGTGGAGTTTTGAATAGACTTGTTACCAGGATCGACACCAATAGTGAAAGCACCATACCGGTTAGCACCAACATGGATAAAGGAGCTTATGATGTAACTTCAGAAGTTGTTGAACAACAGTTTCATTAGACCTAGTTTATCACCCTGGGGAGCTCCGATGTTATTCGTGAAGAAGAAGGATGGAAGCATGAGGATGTGCATAGACTATGGAGAGCTGAACCAAGCAACGATGAAAAACAAATACCCATTGCCGAGGATTTATGACTTGTTCGATCAGCTGCAAGGTTCAAGCTATTTCTCAAAGATCGATCTCAGGTTAGGATATCATCAGCTGAAGGTGAGAGAACAAGATATTGAGAAGACCACATTCAGAACGAGATACATACACTATGAGTTCTTGGTTATGTCATTTGGACTAACCAATGCTCCAGCAGCATTTATGGATTTGATGAACAGGGTTTGTAAACCATTCCCCGATAAATACGTGATAGTGTTTATAGATGACATTCTGATTTACTCAAAGAGCAAGCATGAGCATGGCAAGCACCTACAAGAAGTATTAGAAGTTCTGAAGAAGGAGAAGTTGTATGTAAAGTTCTCCAAATGTGATTTATGGATTCGAGAAGTCCAATTCTTGGGTCATGTGCTTAACCAAGAGGGAATAATGGTTGATCCAGCAAAGATTGAAGCGGTGATGAAATGGGAACGACCAAAGAGTCCCATCGAGATTCGAAGCTTTCTAGGATTAGCCAGATATTACTGAAAGTTTATCCAAGGCTTTTCTTCGATAGCTTCTCCATTGACAACTTTGATCCATAAAGGATCTACATATACACGAAGTGAGAAACATGAAGAACCACATGAGAAATTAAAGAAGAAGTTGTGTGAAGCACCAATTATTTCTTTACATAATGGAGTTGAAGACTTCGCAGTCTATAGCGATGCATCTGGAGTTGGGATAGGTTGTATTCTGACCTAGAGAGACAAGGTGATAGCATATGCATCTCGACAATTGAAAGAGCACGATAAGAACTAACCCACTCATGATGTGGAGTTGGCAGCGGTAGTATTTGCATTAAAGATATGGAGGCATTATCTTTATGGCACAAAATGCAAGCTCTTCACTGACCATAAAAGTCTCCAGTATCTCTTTGATAAAAAGGAATTGAATATGAGATAACGACGTTGGCTAGAGTTGTAACTCCCAAGTGCTAGAAGAAAGTCCCGGAGTGCCAGAAGGCTCCGAGAAGAAGAGCTTTCAGCTCAGAAGTTCTGCCCCCACAGAGCCCGGTTCCTAGCAAAACCTCCTCGTGAGTTATGCTTACCTTACTTTAAGTATTGCTTATGTTTAAGTTCAATATCGTTATTATGAAACTATAAAAAATATATGTATTCTAAAATATAATATACAAAGTGTTATTATAATATCTTTTAACTACTCGCGGAACGGGGAATTTGGTTTGAAGGGCCGCATAGGATTGTTGGATTTCAGAAGGGCTTAAATGCCTAAATGGTCTTGCCCTCCGGTGTTTCATGTCAGGCCCCTGTCTCTACATAGTGGTTGAAAAGTATTGTCTAACACTTATAAAACAATATCGCTCGTAAATAGTCGCAATAAATATTAGACTAAAATCTAGCGGTAATGATACTAGGTTTCGTCGAAGGAAAATAGAATTGTTAGAAGCGAAGCACTACCCGAGTTTGGAATCATCACTTTAACATGTGAGTGCATCGTTACTTTCATCTTACACATAGATATGAAGTATTTAATATAAATTACGTGCTATGTGTACATATTATCTGCGTTCTTGATATCTATGTTGGATGAACAAAATATACATGTTTTCTTTGATTTAAACTGTATAAGTATTTTGTACCTATAATTATGATGGGTAAAGATGTGTAGATGATATAGATGATGAAATTAAATGATGAGAGGCCTCAATGTTTAAGCTGATTCAGTCATCTAGTGGAGTATAGATGACGACTACGGACTATTCTAGACAGTCTAGTGGAACGCTAGCAGGCTCGCAATACGTGTTCACCAGGTGTACTCCATACCCATCATGGTTGCCGTATTTGACATATATTGCTGAGGAATCCCCTAAGCAGTGTTGTCATCCCGATGAAAATCCTTAGGCTAGGTCCCTTGAATTAGATGCTTTAGGGACAGAAAGTGAGGATAACGGGAATGGGTAATTGGGTTGATTGATTGATGAAAATTAATAAACTTAATTATTTTTGGTTCAAAACCCTATGTGCTCACCAGGCTCCCAAGCATGACCCACTCAGTTTCTTGTATACAGATAGTGGAAAGAGAGCACATGAGTGATGATCTGATGAGAGATCAATGGATTATAAGCCACTAGAATAAATAGATGTTGTAAGGCCTATGTTGTTTCTATTTATGCTTTTGATCTGTATTGACAATGACATCCCGAGGTTTTTAGTATTGTGAAATACATTTCTTTGGAAACGCTTTGATACATTCTTTATCATATTTTTTGGAACAAATTCCGCAACATATTTCTTAAAAAGTATACTCTGATTTTCAAATAAAGCATAAACAAATATGTCTTTTTTGGCCGTGAAAATGGGGATGTCACACTTTGTATCTCTTGCACTTAGCAAGAGGTTTTTCGATGCTCCGGGGGAGTTGGATTATCCATTAGAGGTTGAGATTGCCGATGATCGTTCCTTGCAAGTATCGAGGGTTAATTGTGGATTCACTTTAGAGTTGTTCAGCGAGTATTACCTAATAAATTTGGTTCCCATTCCCCTATGCGTGAGCAAGGTTATTATGGGGATGGATTGGTTGATCCCCAATGGGAAATGACTGATTGCGATCATCATTTGGTACGTATCCGGACCCTAAGAGGGGGAGAGTTGGTGATTCATGGAGAGGGTTCTTAGTGTGGCCTGGCTCTCTGCTCGGTGGCAAGTCCCAAACGTTATCTTCAGCAGGGTTGTTCCGGATTTGTGGCTTATGTGATGGATACTCGGGAGGAGGGTAAGGTGACTGTGGGCGATGTACCGATTGTTCAGGAATACCCGAATGTTTTCCCGGAGGATTTGCTTGGAGTGCCTCCAGAGAGGCAGGTGGAGTTTCGTATTGACTAGGTTCCAGGTGCGGCTCCGATAGCCAAAGCACCTTATCGTTTAGCGCCTCCAGAGATACAAGAGTTGTCTACACAGTTGGAGGAGCTATTATACAAGGGATCTATTTGGCCGAGTAGTTCACTATAGGGAGCATCAATCTTGTTTGTGAAGAAAAAGGATGACTCGCATTGGATGTGTATCGATTACCGGGAGCTGAATAAGCTAATGGCGAAGAACCGTTATCCACTCCCGAGGATCGATGATTTATTTGACCAGCTTCAGGGCGCATCTTGGTTTTCCAAGATTGATCTGCGTTCAGGTTATCATCATATGAGGGTCAGGTAGGAGGATACACAGAATACGGCCTTCCGAACTCGTTACAGTCATTACGAGTTCATGGTGATGCCCTTCGGGCTCACCAATGCTCTAGCAACATTCATAGATCTTATGAACCGTGTATGCATGTCTATGTTGGGTCGGTCTGTGATTGTGTTTATTGATGACATCTTGATCTATTCCAAGACTCAGGAATAGCTTGAGGAGCATCTGAGAGAGGTGTTGGAGACTTTGAGGAGGGAGAATTTGTATGTGAAGTTCTCCAAGTGTGATTTTTGGTTGCACGAGGTGCAGTTTCTGGGGCACCTTGTCGACCAGAACGGTATCGTGGTTGATCCGGCAAAGGTTAAGGCAGTGATGAGGTGAAAAAGACCGTCACATTTCAGTAGGGGTCTGAGCAGCAGGCAGCTTTTGAGACTCTAAGACAGAGGTTGTGTGAGGCACCGGTCCTGACCCTGACAGAGGGTGTTGAGGACTTTATGGTATACTGTGATGCATCGATCATGAGTTTAGGTGCAGTCTTGATGCAGTGAGGTCATGTGATTTCATATGCTTCTAGACAGCTGAAGCCTCATGAGGTAAACTACCCTATGCGTGATTTGGAATTGGGGGCTAAAGTTTTAACCCTCATGATTTGGCGACATTACCTCTATGGGGTCCAATGTGCCATTTACACGTATCACAAGAGTTTGAGGTGATGGGTTTTGAGCATAACAGATCCTATGTGTGCATGCAACCCTAATTTCTTGGATCTATGTTTTCTCTAATTGAACATACAACTTTTAAACATCAAATGGAAAAACCTAATTGCACAAGTATATTTTCGAAATCTATAAAATAAGGTTAAGAAAATATACCTCAATTGTTATTGATGAATAACAATTAAATCCTAGTCTTCTTCAAACTTTCAGAGCAAGCGTCATAAATGTCACGCCTATAGTATATCACACCCAAACTAAGCAAGAGGATGAGAGAGGAGAAGGAAGAGAAGTGCTAGGAATTTCGGCAATTCCTTTAGGGTTTCAGATGGCCGATAATATGAGAGGTCAATGTGTATTTCTTTTTATAATAATAAAGAGAAATTTAGCATAATGTGCATATTTACATAATTGACCCTCAAAAATAAATTATTTAGCAATCTCGATTGGGATGAACCAAGTGATAGAGATTGTAACAAGGTTTCCAAAAACATAAAGAACACTAAAATCCGAGTTATAACGAAGAAGTTATGACCAATCGAAAATCCGCGACAAAACCGGCAAAACACTGTTCAGTGTAAAAATTGAATTTTCGATAAAAGGCTTTTTAGCCTTAACAATCTAAATGAAAGTTGTAGTTTATGTTAAACCGAGAACTTTCACAAAAACAAAAGGGAAAAATCTGACTTCGTATGAGGAAGATATGATTTTTCTAAGTTCCAGTATAGCAGTGTACAGCTAAAAACTCGAAATTAAGATCGAACGATTTTTAGCCGACACAACCTAAACGAGAATTGAAGGTCTCGTCGGTAGTAGATGAAAACGGACGTCGGATGAACAGTTATGAATTTTTAACGGATTCCCGTCCCGGTCTGTTTAAAATAATAATATTAAAAATAAAGTCAAAACTAGCCAACGAAGTCAAAACGAAAATCGTAGAGTATGATTTTACCTACGCGTGCATATGAAGAACACCAAAAACAGAGCTCGTATGCGAAAGTTATGATTTTCGCAAGTTTTGGCACAAAAATAAAGAAAAATAAGAAAACCGGGCAATTTCGCGTGTCACAAGTCACCTCACACGTGGCAGCTGCTGAGTGGACCGAAGCCATGCGTGGCACCTCCTGATTCGACCAGCTTCACGGTCCAATCCTACTCGGACAGCCTCGCATGAGACACCCCGGAGACACACCTCGGATGCTCCTTCGCACGTGGCTTCATTCTACTGGACCGAAGTGAGGTCCAATCCGAGCCTCCCATCTGCGAGCCTGCGGTACGAAGTAAGCCAGAAACCTCGCCACCTGTCCGACGCGTGTCAGCTTCACATAGCCTCGGATCCGAGGCTTAGGCCTATATAAGGCATGCGAGGCTTCCGAATAAATTTACACTTTTCACCCCAATTTTCATTCTCTTTCACATTTTCCACTTCCACAAACTCATATACAACCCCTAAAGCCCCGGTATCAAGTCTCGAACCCTAAGCAAGCCTCGAAGCCCCGAGATTCCCAAGAAGTAACCTCTCTCCTGTCGAAACTTTGCCCAGTTTGAGCCGGTTTCTCGACAAATAAACTACTTTTCGTGAAACGAAACTCTGTCCAATTCACCACCTATCAAGTGAGTACATACCCCCGTATTTTCATAATTTCTACTGTTTTAAGGGGGGAATACAAGCATAACACAAGAACTTTATGTTATAAAATCATGATTTCAAATCATGATAAAACAACATTAAATCATTAAAAATACTCAAAACATTAAACTCTTTTATAAACTTATATTTTCCCCAAAATTCATATTTGTACATATATATATATATATATATATATATATATATATATATATATATATATATATATATATATATATATATATAAATGAGATTTAAAAGAATTAGGACTGATAACTCATTTTGGGTCCTTTTCCTTGTTTGGATGTGGGCTTAAAGTGCCGGTTATTTGTCCGAGTATCGTTTAAATTTTACTTATATATAAAATTGTATATGTATATAAATATAATACTTATTTCATCAGTTTAACTACCTTTGTAACATGCTGAGCAAGGGATTACATGCAAACATGGTTAAATACACGTTCAGAAAGTACATATAAATTATAATAGGTATAATTTATACATAGAACAATAATTCATGATACAAATATACTAGAATACACAGTCTTATAAGAAACTAGGGTTTTGATACAGAACAAATCAAGGTTTTCACTTATCAAATACATGTTTGGAATACTAATTCAAGAACATACTGTCAATCATTATTTCAGAATAATTGGGTTTTGATTCAAGAACATACTGTCAATCATTATTTCAGAATGATTGGGTTTTCAAAACTAATATACATGTAACGTTTATATGCTTTTTATGAGTCACTCTATTCAGGTTTTTTAATTCATTTTAGACAACATAGGAAAAGTCCTGACATTATAACCAGAATCTCCAGCCGGGGATCGAAACAAGTGTGTGTAGATTTATATCGGGATTGATAACCCCGCACTCAGGGTGCTAGCTACAGTTAGATGAGTGGCAATTGCTATCACCAGTTTAAACGCCCACAAAGCGTTTGTTTCAGGCCATCAATCATAGTATGGTTATAATAACTCATTAAAAAGATATTAACAATACGTTAGTATATAAATAACTAAACGAAAGTACACCTTCAAAGTACCAGTTTACAGAATACAAAATACAAAGATTCAATACAGTTTTTAACAACAGCTGGTGGAGCCAGGCACACTCTCAGTTACAAGTTTTCATAAGTAATACAAATACAAAACATTAATACACAGAGAACGGTTTTATGGGAATAAAACTACTTTTCATATACAACAGAAAATATAGGATTTTCTGGAACAAGTTACATATACAAGATACAGAGACATCCTTTAAACATAAACACTTATGCACTCACTCAACTTTATGTTGATACTCTCTTTTCAAATTACTTGTATTCTCAGGGAAATAATACACAGGTACTCCCCGAGCTTTTTGAGAATATGGAGCTATGTTGAGTCATATCTTCTTTTGTATAACTATATTTTGGTTCAATATACAATGATTGAGCACATGTAAATACTTATACCTTTTAAATACAATCGTTGTTTGTACTTTGATTACTATGATGTATGTGTTGTGATACTACAATTGAAGTCCTCCACCCCCGGACGTTTCCGCCGTCTGGTTTGGGGGTGTGACAGATTGGATTGTTTATAGTGAACTCAGTATATCAATCCATAAAAGATATACAAACTATAAATACATCGGGGAAAGGAGCTCTAACTACATGTATACTTTTTAAAGATTTAGGTATTTTTATAAGTATACTAACACTCATACCTACAAGTACAGTATCACATTCATAAGAACACACTCATACTTACAAGTAGAATATCACAATCATAAAAACTTAAAAGTATTTAGATGTTGAACACTATAGTCAAACCTGGGCAGTTATGTAATCATATCAGGAATTAATATAGCCTGATCAACTATATTGATTTGAGATATGACCAACATGTGTTTGGGAGTGATAGTGGTGTTGCGACATGTCTAAAACTTACCATACACCTACAGAAGAACTATAGAACAGAAAACACAGACTAAAATACTACAGAGAGTATTTTACTAACCTTACTTCTAATACAGAACCTAAGGCTGAACCCAATTTACCAGGAGACCCCTACAATCCACAAAATGCAGGCTGGATCACAGACTCAGACGAAGAACCCTTTGAGGACAGCGAGTCGAGTGGTACGGATATAGAGCCACAAGTCTGCAACCCTGGGGAGCGTCCCTTGTGGCAAGAGGAAGCAGAACCTATACCCGAGTGGGGCCAATACATAAACCATTGGAGTCGACAAGACGGCCAACGCCCTCCGTATGGAACGACATGAGGTTTCTATAACGTTTCTAGAGGAGGAACTGCTGACAGAGCTCTTCCAGTTATAGTAAACCGAATAGCCCGACAGTTCGATCAATTAAGGATGTCGATCAATCGAATCCTAGAGGTGAATGCGGATGCGCAGGCTAACACTGCAGATATCCTTCGTCTTGACGAGATGCAAGATGATACCCAGCACCATACTGAAGCCCTTCAAAGGCAACTTAATGCTGCTGAATCAGAGATCAGAGAACTGAGGGAGCATCAAGCTGCCCAAGAAAGGCGCTGGAAAGCGCAAGACGAAGCGGAACCTAGCAATCGTTGTAGAAACCGTCGCAAGTAGTGTTCACACTACTTCTACTTTCTACCTTCTATATCGAATGTATATACTACTTTGCACGATATGTACAAAACCGAGTATCAATAAAACAATAAGCATTTTATTTCAACAAGAGTTAGTACAATTCTCATAAACATCTTATTCCAAAGTTTTTGATCACAGAAATGTTCCAGTGTTATTTTTCATACTTTCACTACGACCGCGGAAATGTTATTTTCGGTAGGTCGGTTTGATGTCGACACTTTCTCAGTGTTGGGGTATATTATAATCCTGCTTAAAGGTCAAGTTTTCTGGACCTTATACACTTAATATACCAATACAGTCGACATGTACATTCATACTCTTCGAAAAATAACCATTCAATTTCATATTATCCTGTTGCAAGTTGTACTTGCAGTGGATTTCTATTTCCAATTCTTTGTGAAATTCAGGTTGAATTAAGTGTTTAGTTCAGAGATATCAAATTCATATTCATTCTTGATATCTCACTATGTTTTTATCTACTGACTTTTATAGCAAGAGATGCCTCCTCATAGAAATCCAAGATGTATCAACACCAATGAAGCACCGACGCCACCCCCACCACCACCTCCTCAATTCGACCCCGCTATGTTTCAAGCGGCGGTCACGGCGGCTGTAGCAGCTGCCATGTCTCACGTTCTTACTCCCGGTGTTAGTGGGTCGGGAGTCGGTGCACATCCTTCTAACCATGGCGAAAGTCATGGGCATTCGCGAGAATGCACTTATAAGGATTTCTCTAATGCCAAACCCAGGACCTTTAATGGGACTGGGGGAGTTATGGCACTAAGGCAGTGGATAGAAAAGACGGAAGCAATCTTTGAAATTTGCTCCTGTCCTGAGGGTAGCAAAGTTAAATTTGCTGCCTGTACTTTTTCTGATAGGGCTCTAACGTGGTGGAATGGCCACATTAAGTCACTTACTCTAGTTGTGGCTAACTCCATCAGCTGGGAAAGCCTAAAAACCATGTTAATGCAAGAATACTGCCCGCGAGGGGAGATACAAAAACTGGAGCAAGAACTATGGGCTCTTACAATGGTTGGTTCTGACATATCAACCTACACCAGTAGGTTCTGTGATCTGGAAATTCTTTGTCCGGATATGGTTCCTATAGAGAGCAAGAAGATTGAGAGATATATTTGGGTTATGTCGCCCCAAATTCAGTCAAGTGTTTTAGCTTCAAAGCCTATTACTTTTGACAGTGCCAAAGAGCTGGCACAATCTCTTATCGACCACGGAGCCCGTCAAAACTCTGTGGTTTCTGCTCCAGAACAACCCAAGGAGAACAACAACAACAGCAAGAAGAGGGTTTGGAACAAGAGGAAGGGCAAATCTCCTCTGGAACCTTGAAAGAAGCAACAAGTAGTGGCAGTCCATGCTACTACTGTACCTGCTACCATACCCGCTGCTATACCTGCTGCTGTCCCTAATAACCTTGCACCAGCTAAGCCCTATGCTGGTATCCTCCCTAAATGCAACAAGTGTAATTTTCATCACAACGGAAATTGCCGAGACATATAGTGCCGTAACTGCAACAGGAAAGGGAATACTGCCCGATTCTGTAGAATGCCACCCCAACCACTTAACCAAGCACCTGCCGCTGGAGTAAGCCGAGCATGCTACCAATGCGGTGATGTGGGGCACTTCGCGAAAGATTGCCCAAAAGCTGGTAATGCCAGTGGAGTTGGGAGAATTTTATCACTGGGCCATGAAGAAGCGGTGGCAGACCCTGCTGTGGTCACGGGTACCTTCCTTCTCAACAATACTTATGCATGCATTCTATTTGATTGTGGTGCTGAGAGGAGCTTCGTGAGCCATAATTTTAAACATCTACTAAATCAAAACTCCCAACCACTACATGAAACGTTTATAGTAGAAATGGCTAACGGGAAATCTGAATCCACCAACGATATATACATAGGATGTATCCTTACTTTGAATGCCTTGTCTTTCCTAATAGACCTTATGCCGGTCTCTATCAAAAGTTTTGACATCATAATAGGTATGGATTGGTTGTACCCCAACCTTGCCGCCATCCTATGTTATGAAAGAGCTGTTCGTTTGAACTTGCCAACTAACGAAACTCTTATTATGTATGGCGACAAACCCGAAACGAACCTTCAGATCATTTCTTGCATCAAGGCACAGAAGTACCTTCGCAAGGAGTACTGTGCTTTCTTAGCTCACTTCGTAGACAAAAAGCAAGAAGTAAAATATATCGCGAGCATTCCAGAGGTTTGCAACTTTCCCGATATCTTTCCCGATGATCTTTCAGGAGTACCTCCCGAACAACAAGTCGAATTCCGAATCGACTTAATCCCTGGAGCTATCCCTGTAGCCAAATCCCCCTATCGTCTTGCACCTTCTGAAATGCAAGAATTATCCAGCCAACTTAACGAACTCCTTAGTAAAGGTTTCATAAGACCAAGCTTCTCACCATGGGAAGCACCGGTTTTGTTCGTAAAGAAGAAGGATGGATCATTCCGCATGTGCATAGACTACCGCGAGCTAAATAAACTTACCATCAAGAACCGATACCCTCTACCTCGCATTGACGATCTATTCGACCAACTTCAAGGTGCGAGCTACTTCTCGAAGATAGAATTAAGATCCGGGTATCACCAATTATGGATTTTGGAGGAAGACGTTCCCAAGACCGCATTTAGAACTCGTTATGGTCATTACGATTTTATAGTGATGCCATTCGGATTGACGAATGCACCTGCTGTGTTCATGGATCTAATGAACAGAGTGTGTCGTCCATTCCTGGACAAATTCGTCATAGTCTTCATCGACGACATCTTTGTCTATTTAAGAAGCAAAGAAGAACATGGCCAACATCTTCGTCAAAATATTACAAACCCTTAGGACCGAAAAACTTTATGCGAAGTTTTCAAAGTGCGAGTTTTGGATTAGGAAGGTTGAATTCCTAGGTCACATGGTCAGTTCAGAAGGAATACACGTGGACCCTTCCAAAATAAAAGCAATTGAAAACTGGCCAGCACCCACAACTCCTACAGAAATGCGACAATTCTTAGGTCTTGCTGGCTACTATCGCAGGTTCATCCAAAATTTCTCCCGAATCGCTAAACCACTTACCACCTTGACGCAAAAAGGTGTAACTTTCAGTTGGGAGGAGAAGCAAGAAATAGCATTTCAAACGCTCAAACTAGCCTTATGCAGTGCACCGATCTTGTCCTTACCCGAAGGGACAGAAGACTTTGTAGTGTACTGTGATGCTTCAAATCAAGGGCTTGGGTGTGTACTTATGCAAAGAGGAAAGGTTATCTCCTACGCCTCCAGACAACTTAAGGCGCATGAAGTCAACTACACAACATACGACCTTGAGCTAGGAGCGGTGGTGTTTGCTCTGAAGATCTGGAGACATTACCTATATGGCACGAAATGCACAATATTCACGGACCATAAAAGTCTCCAGCACATCTTCAACCAGAAAGAGCTGAACATGAGACAACGACGATGGGTGGAGCTACTGAATGACTACGAATGTGAAATTCTTTATCACCCTGGTAAAGCAAACGTAGTAGCTGACGCCCTTAGCAGAGAAGAATACTTGGGACGCCGAGTAAAGTCGTTGACCATGACAATCCATTCACATCTGTCCACACAAATCAAGGAAGCTCAACTAGAAGCCTTGAAACCCAAAAACGTGGCAGGTGAAACCCTGAGAGGAATGGATAAAAACTTCGAAGTCAGGGATAATGGAGTTTATTATTTCATGAACCGGATCTGGACACCAAAGTTCGGTGGTTACAGAGACGTGGTTATGAATGAAGCACACAAAACCCGATACTCCATTCATCCAGGTTCAGACAAGATGTATCTGGACCTTAAGAAACTATACTGGTGGCCTAACATGAAGGCCGAAATCGCTACCTTTGTGGGCAAGTGCCTTACTTGTGCCAAAGTCAAGGTAGAGTACCAGAAACCTTCAGGTTTATTACAACAACCTGAAATCCCTGAATGGAAGTGGGAGCGGATTACAATGGATTTCATAACCAAATTACCCAAGACTTCGGGTGGTTATGATACTATTTGGGTAATCGTCGACAGATTAACCAAATCCGCACACTTCTTGCCAATAAATGAAACCGACAAGATGGAGAAACTAACTCGAACTTACCTCAAGGATATTGTTAGACTGCATGGTGTACCAATATCTATTATTTCGGACCGAGATAGTAGATTCACCTCTCATTTCTGGCAGTCTTTACAAAACTCTTTGGGAACTAGGCTGGACATGAGTACAGCCTACCATCCACAAACCGACGGACAAAGTAAGAGGACGATTCAAACACTAGAAGACATGTTGCGAGCTTGCGTGATAGACTTTGGAAAAGCATGGGATATTCATTTACCCCTTGTTGAATTCTCTTATAACAATAGTCATCACACTAGCATTAAGGCTGCTCCATTCGAAGCCCTCTATGGCCGCAAGTGCAAATCCCCTTTGTGTTGGGTTGAAGTGGGTGACACGCAGCTAGCTAGAGGTCAAACTCCTGACAGTGCTCTCACTGGTCCGGAAATCATTCGAGAAACCACCGAGAAAATCATACAAATTCGGGAGCGACTTAAAGCTTCCAGAGATAGACAGAAAAGCTATGCTGACAAACAGAGAAAACCCTTGGAATTCCAGGTTGGTGACCGCGTCTTGTTAAAGGTCTCACCCAGGAAGGGCATGATACGCTTTGGAAAGCGTGACAAATTGAGTCCGAGGTACATAGGACCCTTCGAAATTCTTGCTAGAATTGGTCCTGTAGCTTACAAACTTCGATTACCCCAAGAACTAAATAACATTCATCCTACCTTCCACGTTTCAAACTTGAAAAAGTGTTTATCCGACGAGACTCTTGTGATCCCACTCGAGGAAATCGAGTTTAACGAGAGCCTCAACTTTGTGGAAGAACCCGTAGAGATTCTAGACAGGGAAGTTAAGAAAACCAATCAAAGCCGTATTCCGATAGTGAAGGTTCGCTGGAATGCAAAACGGGGACCTGAATTCACTTGGGAGCGGGAGGATCAAATGAAACAGAAGTATCCACATCTTTTTCCCTAGTCTACCTGAAATACTAATTTCGGGACGAAATTCTCTCTAACAAGGGGATAATGTAACAAATCATTATTTCAAACCTATGTAATAGTATAGGTCAATGTGTATTTCTTTTTATAATAATAAAGAGAAATTTTAGCATAATGTGCATATTTACATAATTGACCCTCAAAAATAAATTATTTAGCAATCTCGATTGGGATGAACCAAGTGATAGAGATTGTAACAAGGTTTCCAAAAACATAAAGAACACTAAAATCCGAGTTATAACGAAGAAGTTCTGACCAATCGAAAATTCGCGACAAAACTGGCAAAACATTGTTCAGTGTAAAAACTGAATTTTCGATAAAAGGCTTTTTAGCCTTAACAATCTAAATGAAAGTTGTAGTTTATGTTAAACCGAGAACTTTCATAAAAAGAACGGAAAAATCTGACTTCGTATGAGGAAGATATGATTTTTCTAAGTTCCAGTATAGCAGTGTACAGCTAAAAACTCGAAATTAAGATCGAGCGATTTTTAGCCGACCCAACCTAAACAAGAATTGAAGGTCTCGTCGGTAGTAGTACAACGGTAAAAAGACAAACGAAAACGGATGTCAGATGAAGAAGTTATGAATTTTTAACGGATTCCCGTCCCGGTCTGTTTAAAATAATAATATTAAAAATAAATTCAAAACTAGCTGACGAAATCTAAACAAAAGTCGTAGAGTATGATTTTACCTACGCGTGCATATAAAGAACGCAAAAAATGGAGCTCGTATGCGAAAGTTATGATTTTCGCAAGTTTTGGCACAAAATAAAAGAAAAATAAGAAAACCGGGCAATTTCGCATGTGACACGTCACCTCACACGTGGCAGCTGCTGAGTGGACCGAAGCCATGCGTGGCACCTCCTGATTCGACCAGCTCCGCGGTCCAATCCTACTCGGACAGCCTCGCATGAGACACCCCGGAGACACACCTCGGATGCTCCTTCGCACGTGGCTTCATTCTACTGGACCGAAGTGAGGTCCAATCCGGGCCTCCCATCTGCGAGCCTGCGGTCTGAAGTAAGCCAGAAACCTCGCCACCTGTCCGACGCGTGTCAGCTTCACATAGCCTCGGATCCGAGGCTTAGGCCTATATAAGGCATGCGAGGCTTCCGAATAAATTTACACTTTTCACCCCAATTTTCATTCTCTTTCACATTTTCCACTTCCACAAACTCATATACAACCCCTAAAGCCCCGATATCAAGTCTCGAACCTTAAGCAAGCCTCGAAGCCCCGAGATTCCCGAGAAGTAACCTCTCTCCTGTCGAAACTCTGCCCAATTTGAGCCGGTTTCTCGACAAATAAACTCATTTTCGTGAAACGAAACTCCGTCCAATTCACCACCTATCAAGTGAGTACATACCCCCGTATTTTCATAATTTCTACTGTTTTAAGGGGGGAATACAAGCATAACACAAGAACTTTGTGTTATAAAATCATGATTTCAAATCATGATAAAACAACATTAAATCATTAAAAATACTCAAAACATTAAACTCTTTTATAAACTTATATTTTTCCCCAAAATTCATATTTGTATATATATATATATATATATATATATATATATATATATATATATATATATATATATATATATATATATATATATATATATATATGAGATTTAAAAGAATTAGGACTGATAACTCATTCTAGGTCCTTTTCCTTGTTTGGATGTGGGCTTAAACTACCGGTTATTTGTCCGAGTATCGTTTAAATTTTACTTATATATAAAATTGTATATGTATATAAATATAATACTTATTTCATCAGTTTAACTACCTTTGTAACATGCTGAGTAAGGGATTACATGCAAACATGGTTAAATACACATTCAGAAAGTACATATAAGTTATAATAGGTATAATTTATACATAGAACAATAATTCATGATACAAATATACTAGAATACACAGTCTTATAAGAAACTAGGGTTTTGATACAGAACAAATCAAGGTTTACACTTATCAAATACATGTTTGGAATACTAATTCAAGAACATACTGTCAATCATTATTTCAGAATGATTGGATTTTGATTCAAGAACATACTATCAATCATTATTTCAGAATGATTGGGTTTTCAAAACTAATATACATGTAACGTTTATATGCTTTTTATGAGTCACTCTATTCAGGTTGTTTAATTCATTTTAGACAACATAGGAAAAGTACTGACATTATAACCAGAATCTCCAGCCGGGGATCGAAACAAGTGTGTATAGATCTATATCGGGATTGACAACCCCGCACTCAGGCTGCTAGCTACAGTTAGATGAGTGGCAATTGCTATCACCAGTTTAAACGCCCACAAAGTGTTTGTTTCAGGCCATCAGTCATAGTATGGTTATAATAACTCATTAAAAAGATATTAACAATACGTTAGTATATAAATGACTAAACGAAAGTACATCTTCAAAGTACCAGTTTACAGAATACAAAATACAAAGATTCAATACAGTTTTCAACAACACCTGGTGGAGCCAGGCACACTCTCAGTTACAAGTTTTCATAAGTAATACAAATACAAAACATTAATACACAGAGAACGGTTTTATGGGAATAAAACTACTTTTCATATACAGCAGAAAATATAGGATTTTCTGGAACAAGTTACATATACAAGATACAGAGACATCCTTTAAACATAAACACTTATGCACTCACTCAACTTTATGTTGATACTCTCTTTTCAAATTACTTGTATTCTCAGGGAAATAATACACAGGTACTCCCCGAGCTTTTTGAGAAGATGGAGCTATGTTGAGTCATATCTTCTTTTGTATAACTATATTTTGGTTCAATATACAATGATTGAGCACATGTAAATACTTATACCTTTTAAATACAATGGTTGTTTGTACTTTGATTATAATGATGTATGTGTTGTGATACTACAATTGAAGTCCTCCACCCCCGGACGTTTCCGCCGTCTGGTTTGGGGGTGTGACAGATTGGATTGTTTATGGTGAACTCAGTATATCAATCCATAAAAGATATACAAACTATAAATACATCGGGGCAAGGAGCTCTGACTACAAGTATACTTTTTAAAGATTTAGGTATTTTTATAAGAAGTATACTAACACTCATACCTACAAGTACAGTATCACAGTCATAAGAGCACACTCATACTTACAAGTACAATATCACAATCATAAGAACTTAAAAGTATTTGGATGTTGAACACTCTAGTCAAACCTGGGCAGTTATGTAATCATATCTGGAATTAATATAGCCTGATCAACTATATTGATTTGAGATATGACCAACATATGTTTGGGAGTGATAGTGGTGTTGCGACATGTCTAAAACTTACCATACACCTACAGAAGAACTATAGAACAGAAAACACAGACTAAAATACTATGGAGAGTATTTTACTAACCTTACTTCTAATACAGAACCTACAGCTGAACCCTATTTACCATGAGACCCCTACAATCCACAAAATGCAGGCTGGATCACAGACTCAGACAAAGAACCCTTTGAGGACAACGAGTCGAGTGGTACGGATACAGAGCCACAAGTCTGCAACCCTGGGGAGCATCCCTTGAGGCAAGAGGAAGCAGAACCCATACCCGAGTGGGGCCAATACATAAACCATTGGAGTCGACAAGACGGCCAACGCCCTCCGTACGGAATGGCACGAGGTTTCTATAACGTTTCTAGAGGAGGAACTGCTGACAGAGCTCTTCCAATTATAGTAAACCGAATAGCCCGATAGTTCGATCAATCAAGGATGTCGATCAATCGAATCCTAGAGGTGAATGCGGTTGCGCAGGCTAACACTGCAGATATCCTTCGTCTTGACGAGATGCAAGATGATACCTAGCACCATACTGAAGCCCTTCAAAGGCAACTTAATGCTGCTGAATCAGAGATCAGAGAACTAAGGGAGCATCAAGCTGCCCAAGAAAGGCGCTGGAAAGCGCAAGACGAAACGGAACCTAGCAATCGTCGTAGAAACCGTCGCAAGTAGTGTTCACACTACTTCTACTTTCTACCTTCTATATCGAATGTATATACTACTTTGCACGATATGTACAAAACCGAGTATCAATAAAACAATAAGCATTTTATTTCAACAAGAGTTAGTACAATTCTCATAAACATCTTATTCCAAAGTTTTTGATCATAGAAATGTTCCAGTGTTATTTTTCATACTTTCACTACGACCGCATAAATGTTATTTTCGGTAGGTCGGTTTGATGTCGACACTTTCTCAGTGTTGGGGTATATTATAATCCTACTTAAAGGTCAAGTTTTCTGGACCTTATACACTTAATATACCAATACAGTCGACATGTACATTCATACTCTTCGAAACATAACCATTCAATTTCATATTACAATTAATTTATGATAAATTACTAATTAAATAATATGATTTCTAATTAATATATTATTTCAGAATATATTAATAAATCATTTATTTCAATTGATTAATCAAATAATAAATTCAACCTCTCTCCAAAAGTCATCCTGTCTAGTTGTTAGTTATGAGGGCAACCCAAAAGGACTGTGCTACTATCAATTCAAGTATACAACCATTATAGTGATGGGCTTAGACACCTAATGCAACAATCTCCCAATTAGATAAGTCTAATAACTATAGTTGCTAGTATAACTTAAAAAATTATTAGTAAATTATAGCTCTCAAAGTCACTGTCGAACTCTGACCCTGTAAGGGTCGAATTGTTGTAATTAGTCAAAATGTATTTTGAACTCTTCGAATATTTTGTAATCTATTTTACTGAGGCACTTTTATTCGAAGCTTAAGTGTCTATGCCTTAGTATACTTTTTGTACGCTTTCAGTTCCCTATAAATAGGGATATTTACTAGAGTTAGATAAGAGTTTTTACAGACCTGTCTTTGTACTCTGTAACATTCGAAAGCTTAATAGAGCTGAAACAAGATCATATTTACATCTGGTGTTCAATCTCGCATTCTTAATCGATTTCATACTCTGATTCGTTTTATACTTGATTCTATAATTCACCAATTGGTATCAGAGCAGGAATCACTTCTGTGATCTGATTTTCATCCATTCAAAAAGTTTTTGAATCAAATTTTTGGTTCAAAAGTTTCCGCACTTTTTGATCATGAAAAATTTGTCTAGATTTTAGTTTGTGATTTGATTCTGCATTTGAATTGTTGAATCGAGTGTTCTTCTTGCAATTCCGATTTGATTGAACTAGTTTGTTTTCAAATTTCCAAATCTTCTTCAAAATTTTCAAAATCAGCTTCCGTACAACAATGGCGAGTTTCAATCTCAATTCGATGACCTCGTTTTCTCATCTGTTAGGATCAATAACCAAAATTCCAATGCTAATCCCAGAATATTATGATCAGTGGGCTGATCGTATGCAGGATTATCTGAATGGTCTTGATGACGAATTATGGTCATGTATCACTGGAAATGTCAATGTTCCAGTGAATGTTCAAGCAATTTGATCATCTTCTACAAGTTCTGGTGTTGATAATCAAACTGATCGTCTTAAGAAACTGGAGAAGAGGTGTATGAGACAATTGCGAGGAGATTTACCTCCAGTTGTGTACAATTATGTAAGGAGTTGTACAACTGCAAAGGAGATCTGGAACAATCTGAAAGATAAGTTTCAAGGAAGTGAGAAGACGAAAATCAATTCAGTCAAACAGTGTTTGGTTGAGCTGAAAGATTTCAGACAAAAAGAAGGTGAAACAATTGAAGTCTACTATGATCGACTGAACGAGTTAATCTATCGTTGTAATCGCTATGGAATTACCAGGACTTCAATGGAATTCAATCTCATCTTTGTGATGGGTCTTCAAAAAGACTGGAGAAGCGTGAGTATGATGGTGAAGAATCAGCAAAGTTTTGATACGTCAACTCTCAATGATTTGTACAATCAGTTGAAGACACACGAAATTGAGGTTAATGAAATAGCTGAGGAATCGAAGCTAAATTTGGGAGGTCCATTGGCACTTGTGTCAAAGATATCTGAGAAAGAAGCTGAAAATGGTGATTCTGAGGAAGAAGAAGGATTCATCATGAATTCGGATGATGAGGCAATAGCTTTTTACTCGAATAATCGTGTTAAGAAGTTTTTCCAAAAGCCGTTCAATCCGAAGTCTAAGCTTGCTGAGGTAAAAGGAAGTGCTGTGAGTAAAACTGTTGTTGAGGAGAAAAAGAAAATTGAGAAGAAAGATTCGAAAATGTCTGAAGGAAAGATCGAGAAAAAGCTGAAAGGTGATGCTGGTATAGATTGTCATTATTGCAACGGAGCTAATCATCTTGCGAATGTTTGTATCTTTCGGAAGAAGGATGAGAGGAAGAATAAAGTTAAAGATGAGGCGTATTATGCAGAGAGGCTTGAGGAGGTTCGTGCGAAAGACAAAAACTTGTCATTGGTTGCAAAAGGTGAACATGAGGATGAAGATGGAACGTATCAAATCTGGTCATCTGGATCAGACGACGACGAAAAGAGGAATCCAACACATGGAGCAATGTATGCGAAAATGGAGGAGGACTCAAATGATGAGGAATTCAAAGTGAAAGGACGATGCTTTGTATCCAAGACAACAGACAAATCTCCAATGACAACAAAGGTACGTAAAATTCTCGAATCTTTTAATATTCCTACACATGCTTATGATTCTGAACTAATATCTTTTGATGAGACGGTTACTTATTTTGATTCAATTGTTGTGTCTGCTAGCAATGAGGCCAACAAGTTGTCAATGGAGTTGTTAGAGACCAAAAAGCAATTAGACATGAAAATAAGTAAAATTGATTGTTTGGAATTACAAATAACAAATATTATGTGTGATAGGGATACTTTATCAAGTGAAGTCAAACTTTTGCTAGCACAAAGAAACATTTATTGTAATTCTGCTAAAAGACTTTATGGAAAATTAACTGATTTACATCATTCATGTGAAATAAGTAAAGAGCAACATAGAAAATTATTAACTTTTCTAGCATACGAAAGAGCTAAGGTAGATAATATTTCGTATGATTGTGAGCAAATAATAGCTGATTTTGACAAAGTTCCTGATGATAGATATAATAATGGAATTGTCAAAATTGATGAATGTCTTGATGCGAATGATACTTTGACTAAATCTGAACAAATTCAAATTTTGAAAAAGACTGAGAATTCAACATCTGATTCTCAATCTAATTTTGCTGATATTGAAGATAATTCTGACAATATTAGTGAAATTAGTGAACTTGAGGATGTTGATTGTTCCGAGTTGTCTGTTGTTAATGTTGCATCAACATTTAAAGGGAAAGAAAAAGTTAAGGATTTGATGGTTGAGAAAGAAACTTATATACCTTCAACTTCGAAAGTTT
This sequence comes from Lactuca virosa, assembly GCF_052849685.1. Lineage (NCBI taxonomy): Eukaryota > Viridiplantae > Streptophyta > Magnoliopsida > Asterales > Asteraceae > Lactuca > Lactuca virosa. The sequence continues at coordinate 187,409,446 of NC_136428.1, read as the reverse complement.
GTGATATGAACTTTGTGGATCTCAAAGACAGTCAAACTGATGATAGCGATGATGAAGATGAAGAGAAAATTTCGAAGGGAAAGAAATCTTCAAAGGAAGAAGAAACTCCACGAATAGTGGTTGATCAAGTGTATTGTCACACCCCCAAACCAAGGATGGCGGAAACGTCCGGGGGTGGAGGACTTCATGTATAGTATCATAACAACAATTGTAATAGTAATTCAAACAAACCCAACCAACATATATATAATTGAAAAAGTTACATCATTGTATGAATTACATGTTTATGAATCAATTACAATATGTTGATAAAATATGAAATGTTTGACGCCTTAGCGTCCCATCCTCAAAAGCACTTGTTTACCTGTTTAGTGATTTCCTGAGAATACAAGTAGTTTGAAAGAGTGTCAACAATTAAGTTGGTGAGTGCATAAGCTTTTGTATGTAGTTATGAAACCTTTTCTTGTAAAAGTAGTGTTCGTTCCAGAAAATCCAATATTTTTCCTTAATGTGTAAATGTAGTCTTAAAACCTAAAGACCGAAATGTACAAGTAGTGTTCGTTCCTTATAGTAAAACAATGCAAGTTTAAATCGACATAAACTCGTTTGATTTTAGTGAAATCCCCGTAAATTCTATGTTTGTTTATATTTAATGTGAGTTTATGAAAGCCTTTTCTTGTAAAAGTAGTGTTCGTTCCAGAAAATCCAATATTTTCCTTAATGTGTAAATGTAGTCTTAAAACCCAAAGACCGAAATGTACAAGTAGTGTTCGTTCCTTATAGTAAAACAATGCAAGTTTAAATCGACATAAACTCGTTTGATTTTAGTGAAATCCCCGTAAATTCTATGTTTGTTAATACCACATGTCAGTTATTATAACCATGCTATGACCTAGTTGGCCTGAAACGACGTTCTTCAGGCGTCGGAAATGTTATGACATTTGTCACCCCAGACCTGTCGGTCTAGCTGTTGCATGCAGCTAAGGTGTGGGTTTGTCAGACCCAATATAGATCTATACACAAGTATCACGCTCTCCCTCGAGGAGACTCTGGTTATAATACATGACTTATTTGTAAATTGAATCGAATGTCTCACAGAAGTCATTAACGAATTTACGTGTAGTGTAATGACAACTTGGTACCGTATGGCCGTACCTTGCTTAATGAAAATATCCTTTGTATAAATGTACCCTTTTTAAATGTATGTGTTATGTAATGTTTCATAAAGTCATTAACGGAATTACGTGTTATGAAAACTTGGTACCGTATGGCCGTACCTTGCTTAATGAAAATATCCTTTGTATAAATGTACCCTTTTTAAATATATGTATTATGTAATGGATCATAAACTATACCTATTATAGTTTATCAACCAAGGGTAGTACGTAGTAATGTATGCAAACTATATTCAAAATAGTTTATTAAATGTTTGAATGTATCGGTTGTACTTTGATTATAATCACTTGTTATTCTTTATATTTTATATGTCCAAATCCATTTGTAAACTGATGTGTGTCTAAATATTAAGATAAAATGTCATATATTGCAATAACATATAATCACATAAAGATATACACCTTGCTCAACATATTACAAGGTGAAATGAAATTGACAGCAACTTTTTGTTGTATACAGTTTCTGTTACTGTTCTTAGAAAATTTATAGAAAAATCATCAAAGCTCTAAATCCAAATACGAAAATTGTGAGAGTTTGGAATACGAGTCTAGTTTGTTCGTAAATTTTATCATGATTTTTAGTGATTTCTAACAGAGGTGAAAATGTTCATAATCACAGACTGGTCCGGGTTTGCCTCTGAAATGATAGGCAGTTTTGTAAAAATCACCATAAATTGTAGAAAAATCATATGGAGATGTGCAAGTAGCCATTTTAAAGATAAGAGTTTGAACTACTTGCACCTGGAACAGTTTTGAAAACTAAAATATTTAAGTTGACCAAAACAGTCCGTGATTAAAGTCCATCTTTTCTGATGTAATCTGTTAGAAAATGTTTAATTGTGTTCTTGATGATTTTACTTGTATTCCCCCCTTAAAACTTAAGAAAACATGTAAATGTAGGGGTATGAACTCACCCTATGTGGTTTCAGTAGATGAAAGTGAGAGAGAGGAAGTGTTCAACCCAAGAACACTAAGAAGATGTCTTGATGATTCGAGAATCTAACATCGAATAAGATGGAATTTGTGTAAGATATCAATGATTTGAGTAGAATGGAGTGTAATAATTATATGAATGATGAAGATACTTACTAATTGAAGAAAGAAATCCCTGAAGAAAGCCTTGAAGTTCTTGAAGTTGAGAGAAAAAATGAGAGAATTTTGGAGAGTGTCCTTTGGTTGCTAAGTGTAGAATGAAAGAACTTTATGGAGAATGAGGAGAGAGGATCAATCCTCCAGCTCTTAGAACGTGGGAAGAGCTGGAGATTGGGTGTAAAGGTCCACTAAGGTGACAAGGAGTAGTGGGAAAGAGTGGCTGATCATAGAGTGAGGTGGTGGTGGTTTGCTTTTGCCATAAATTAAGGAAAAGCAAATATTCCCTCAATAATTAGTTCAACCACTAATTCTTTTAATATATTTTTATAAAAACCCTGGAGATTTATATATTTTGGGGCCTTAGTTTATAAAATAAAGTTTTGGGTAAAAATCCCACGTTAAAATAATGAAAAACGGAGTTAAAACGAAATCGTAGTCGAAAAACCGGTAAAAATAGGCTGTCTGCGAGACCTCTCGGATGGGGGCCGAGACTTCGGATTCGGACAAGGACTTCGGTCCTGGGGCTTCGGCCTGAGAGCTTCGGATCCTGCGAGCTTTGGATCCTGATCCCTTCGGATGAGAGGCTTCGGTCATGAAGTTTCCGTTTTGGGTCCTTAAGGCTATTTTACCCGTTTTTACCCCGTTTCAAGTGGTTTTTGACCCGGTTAAGGGTCGGGATGACCCGAATGATTCCAAAAAGTTATGGGAACTTTTAAGAGAGATTTGGGAGAGATTTGGGAGAGATTTCAAATAGAAAGAGATAGAGTGAAAACGATTTAGAGAGGTTTCGTTTGTGATTAATTTGAGTGTCCGGCTTCACAACGCAAGGTTCGTAAACCCCGTTAAACCGTGTTTTAGTGTCGTACACACTCCCGATGAGTGTGCAATAATGTTTTATCGTTTTGTTTCAGTGTTTACTGCATTTGAGACTTAGGAAATTCAACACACGAACTTTCCAAATGATGATTTCTCATTAAAATAGCGAATTGTGTAGTGATTACATAACGTAAACCCTAACATACAAGGGTTATTGGAGTTGACCGGTTTGACTTGTTGACTTTGTTTGACTTTGACTTGACCGAAATTTGACGGTTGTCACATCATCCCCCCGTTAGAAGGAATTTCGTCCCGAAATTTTCATTTTGACTGGGATTTCAAGAGTTTGGGAAGAGATGTGGATACTTTTGTTTCATCTGATCATCGCGTTCCCAGGTGAATTCGGGTCCTCGTTTAGCGTTCCAGCGGACCTTCACAATAGGAATACGACTTTGCTTTGTTCTTTTGATCTCTCGATCCATGATTTCTACCGGTTCTTCTACGAAGTGGAGACTCTCGTTGATTTCAATTTCGTCAAGAGGTATCACGAGGGTCTCGTCGGATAGATTTTGTCAATCATATTCTCGGGGTAAAAAAAAATAAATGAAGTTTTATTAGTTACCTATAGCGACGACTTGTCGTCACCACAGGTTTAATCTATTACGATGACTTGTTGTCGCTATAGGTTTTTAACAAGAGCCAACGACATACCTATAGCGACACACAAGTCATAATTTGCATGTGTGAAGACTTGGAGTACTTTCTAACTGGTTCATGTGTGAAGACTTGGAGTACTTTCTAACTGGTTCATGTGTGAAGACTTGGAGTACTTTCTAATGAAAACTGTGCTACTGGGGAAATTGGAAACTGGTACGTAGCTTCAAAGTCAAGAATATGCAGTAGGCATGTGATGCATTAAATGCATGAGGCACACAAGTCATAATTTGCAGCAACATATACGTATATGTGTGTGAATTGAAGAAGAAGGTTACGGCTCAAAGAATATATATATATATATATATATATATATATATATATATATATATATATATATATATATATATATATATATTCATTTTCTCTTCATTTGTTAGATACACAATAACCATAACATCATAGACTATATATATTCAATTTCATTTGTAATTTTCACTAGTTTATATTCCGCGAGTGTTACCGAAATCATTTATCAATTTTTCAGAAGTGCTTAACTTGTTTTGTTGCATTCCCAACAATTTGCTATTAATTACTTCTCCCACTTTACTTATATAAATCATCACATTCTTACCGCGACTTTTAACTTCTCCCTCACAAATGGATCCACCTGCAGATCATCAAAACCCCATAGATGACCTCGATTGGTTTCAGTACTTTGATCATCAAGATCTTTTCAGGTATATATAAACGTCACTCATTACACCATATTACGCACAGAAAAGTGATTTTGTCGACATTGATCAAAACATGGTTTGGATTTGTAGTGATCAAAAAGAGTCTTTCATCGTGTTGGATTTGATTATCTTGAGTTTTTTTTTTTTTGGGTTTTTGCAGTGGTGACATGCTCAACCATCATGATTACGATTTGTCGGAAAAATTGCATGAAGTGCTCGATCAGAACGTTTCCACAGTACTTAACAAAGATCAAAACATCATTTCTAGAAATGAGTTTCACGATTTTGATCCCCTTGAAGATATAAGCTTATGGGATTGTTGGGAGGATGGTTATTTACCATTGGTTAGTTTCAGTGAAGACTGTAAATCCGGTGGTGAGGCTACATGTAGTTCTAGTGCTGCCACCACTAATCACGGTGGCCGGAAGGTGGCAAAGAGATTGAGACCATTGGAGTTTGAAGAGATAGAGAAGTACTTTGAGATGCCGATAATCATGGCAACAAAGGAACTAGGGATAAGTTTAACAGTGTTGAAGAAAAGATGCAGAGAGCTAAACATAAACAGATGGCCTCATAGAAAACTTAAGAGCCTTCAATCCCTCATTGAAAATGCCAAGGTAAATTATGATAATAACCTTCTATACATTACTCATGCACTTGGTAACCAAAGTAGTTCTGGTATTTTCTAAAATTTTAATTGTTAGTTTCTTTATAACTAAACATAGGTCCTAGGCATATGCCACATCAAATCAATTGATTTACTACGATTTCCTGATTTATATTTATATAAACTTAACTCATTGTAAATTTTGTGAACTCACATGAAAAATATATTGCATCTACCTTTTAAAAAAAATTAGGAGTTGGGATTAAAGGAGGAGATAGAGACGTTAGAAGGGCACAAGAAGATGATGGAGAAATTGCCAGGTATGGAATTGACAGAAAGAACAAAGAAGCTTAGGCAAGCTTGCTTCAAAGCTATTTATAAGAAGAGAGGACTTAACAATCCTTAGCCATTTTGTTATATTTAGTGGATTTTAATCTACATTGTATGTGTTTTTCTCTTGATAGTTTGATACCCTTTTTAGTTTCATTTTATGTATTTGTCTATTGATTTTTAATGCACAAAATTTTGTATAATTTGGGTATTATAGTTTGTATTATGTATTTAGCCATATTCTAGATTGCCGACACGACTACGCCGACGACTCTATACCAGAGGTCTATATAAATAGAATTATGAATTTAGTAGGAATAACTTGATTATAATCTTGTGATTTGTTCCATGTCTGATCCACCCCTAAGATTCACTTGACATGCCCCCAATTATGTGTAATTAAAATTTTATTAGACTGTTGATCCTAATGAGTCTACCCTAAGTCCACAACCAAACAAGGAACAGGTCCTAAGGCGGACTCACCATTTCTAGGTCAATCATTTCTTAATTACACATAACTTCGAGGTACACCTAAAGAATCTTAGAGTTACCAGTTGTAAATTGTTTGTAATACCAAGTAGTGAGATTCAATGAAATAAAATGCATGCCTATTTCATTGATAAACCTTTTAGTAAATATCCTTACCATTTATATACACATGTATAATTTCGCACTTTAGTGAACTATTCTTGGTGTTTCTGTTAACGTCTTGGAGACGGAGTTATGGTAGTGGGTAGAAGTAGGTTTTGTACGGGCGTTAAAATTTACACATCATGTTGCTCGTGCGAGAATAGGGGTAGAAGAGATAATTAATAGACGCCTAATCCTATAATTACTTATAGGGGTGATCCTTATTAATTACGTCTATAATCACGTAGTGCATATCAGTTATACATAATTTGAGATAGAATAGACTTTCGAATAAATGACTCTACTCTAAGTCCACAACCAAACAAGGAACAGGAAGTAGAGCAATAGTCATAGATTCTGAGTCTATAATATCTTTAATTATGTATAACCTGGGCGTATGCACTCAGTTATCATAGGCCTACTAATAGAGGTCTTTAGTTTTCACATAAGTTGGTTATAGTATCACCAAATACTCCTATAGTATTTTTAGGTGTTTAGATTCGATTCTTAAAGTATTCCCTGTAGGGTGTAGTTAGGTTGTTAGATTTGTTGCCAATTATGACTATCCCCCAGTATATGCATGTCACTCCTCGGACAGATATAGTTGATCAGGCTATATCCTTCCCAGACTTGATTTACATATACCAAGGCATACCCATAATGTACAACTCCTATTCTTTTACTTTATGTTCTTCTAGTTATGACACTATGTGAGCATGTATGCATGTATTTATACTTTTAATAAGAAACCATTCATTTTCTAAAAGTATATTTATTTGAAAAATGCACAAATCAGAGACTATTAGTCCCAATTGTGTTTATAGTTTGTATATATTATGTGGTTTGATATACTTAATTCACTATAAACTGTGCTCTGATACCAATCTGTCACACCCCCAAACCAAGGATGGCGGAAACGTCCGGGGGTGGAGGACTTCATGTATAGTATCATAACAACAATTGTAATAGTAATTCAAGCAAACCCAACCAACATATATATAATTGAAAAAGTTACATCATTGTATGAATTACATGTTTATGAATCAATTACAATATGTTGATAAAATATGAAATGTTTGACGCCTTAGCGTCCCATCCTCAAAAGCACTTGTTTACCTGTTTAGTGATTTCCTGAGAATACAAGTAGTTTGAAAGAGTGTCAACAATTAAGTTGGTGAGTGCATAAGCTTTTGTATGTAGTTATGAAACCTTTTCTTGTAAAAGTAGTGTTCGTTCCAGAAAATCCAATATTTTTCCTTAATGTGTAAATGTAGTCTTAAAACCCAAAGACCGAAATGTACAAGTAGTGTTCGTTCCTTATAGTAAAACAATGCAAGTTTAAATCGACATAAACTCATTTGATTTTAGTGAAATCCCCGTAAATTCTATGTTTGTTTATATTTAATGTGAGTTTATGAAAGCCTTTTCTTGTAAAAGTAGTGTTCGTTCCAGAAAATCCAATATTTTCCTTAATGTGTAAATGTAGTCTTAAAACCCAAAGACCGAAATGTACAAGTAGTGTTCGTTCCTTATAGTAAAACAATACAAGTTTAAATCGACATAAACTCGTTTGATTTTAGTGAAATCCCCTTAAATTCTATGTTTGTTAATACCACATGTGAGTTATTATAACCATGCTATGACCTAGTTGGCCTGAAACGACGTTCTTCAGGCGTCGGAAATGTTATGACATTTGTCACCCCAGACCTGTCGGTCTAGCTGTTGCATGCAGCTCAGGTGTGGGTTTGTCAGACCCAATATAGATCTATACACAAGTATCACGCTCTCCCTCGAGGAGACTCTGGTTATAATACAGGACTTATTTGTAAATTGAATCGAAAGTCTCACAGAAGTCATTAACGAATATACGTGTAGTGTAATGAAAACTTGGTACCGTATGGCCGTACCTTGCTTAATGAAAATATCCTTTGTATAAATGTACCATTTTTAAATGTATGTGTTATGTAATGTTTTATAAAGTCATTAACGGAATTACGTGTTATGAAAACTTGGTACCGTATGGCCGTACCTTGCTTAATGAAAATATCCTTTGTATAAATGTACCCTTTTTAAATGTATGTATTATGTAATGTATCATAAACTATACCTATTATAGTTTAATAACCAAGGGTAGTACGTAGTAATGTATGCAAACTATATTCAAAATAGTTTATTAAATGTTTGAATGTATCGGTTGTACTTTGATTATAATCACTTGTTATTCTTTATATTTTATATGTCCAAATCCATTTGTAAACTGATGTATGTCTAAATATTAAGATAAAATGTCATATATTGCAATAACATATAATCACATAAAGATATACACCTTGCTCAACATGTTACAAGGTGAAATGAAATTGACAGCAACTTTTTGTTATATACAGTTTTTGTTACTGTTCTTAGAAAATTTATAGAAAAATCATCAAAGCTCTAAATCCAAATCCGCAAATTGTGAGAGTTTGGAATATGAGTCTAGTTTGTTGGTAAATTTTATCATGATTTTTAGTGATTTCTAACAGAGGTGAAAATGTTCATAATCACAGACTGGTCCGGGTTTGCCTCTGAAATGATAGGCAGTTTTGTAAAAATGACCATAAATTGTAGACAAATCATATGGAGATGTGCAAGTAGCCATTTTAAAGCTAAGAGTTTGAAATACTTGCACCTGGAATAGTTTTGAAAACTAAAATATTTATGTTGACGAAAACACTCCGTGATTAAAGTCCATCTTTTCTGATGTAATCTGTTAGAAAAAGTTTAATTGTGTTCTTGATGATTTTGCTTGTATTCCACCCTTAAAACTTAAGAAAACATGTAAATGTAGGGGTATGAACTCACCCTATGTAGTTTCAGTAGATGAAAGTGAGAGAGAGGAAGTGTTCAACCCAAGAACACTAAGAAGATGTCTTGATGATTCGAGAATCTAACATCGAATAAGATGGAATTTGTGTAAGATAACAATGATTTGAGTAGAATGGAGTGTAATAATTATATGAATGATGAAGATACTTACTAATTGAAGAAAGAAATCCCTGAAGAAAGCCTTGAAGTTCTTGAAGTTGAGAGAAAAGATGAGAGAATTTTGGAGAGTGTCCTTTGGTTGCTAAGTGTAGAATGAAAGAACTTTATGGAGAATGAGGAGAGAGGATCAATCCTCCAGCTCTTAGAACGTGGGAAGAGCTGGAGATTGGGTGTAAAGGTCCACTAAGGTGACAAGGAGTAGTGGGAAAGAGTGGCTGATCATAGAGTGAGGTGGTGGTGGTTTGTTTTTGCCATAAATTAAGGAAAAGCAAATATTCCCTCAATAATTAGTTCAACCACTAATTCTTTTAATATATTTTTATAAAAACCCTGGAGATTTATATATTTTGGGGCCTTAGTTTATAAAATAAAGTTTTGGGTGAAAATCCCACGTTAAAATAATGAAAAACGGAGTTAAAACGAAACCGTAGTCGAAAAATCGGTAAAAATAAGCTGTCTGCGAGACCTCTCGGATGGGGGCCGAGACTTCGGATTCGGACAAGGACTTCGGTCCTGGGGCTTCGGCCTGAGAGCTTCGGATCCTGCGAGCTTTGGATCCTGATCCCTTCGGATGAGAGGCTTTGGTCATGAAGTTTCCGTTTTGGGTCCTTAAGGCTATTTTACCCGTTTTTACCCCGTTTCAAGTGGTTTTTGACCCGGTTAAGGGTCGGGATGACCCGAATGATTCCAAAAAGTTATGGGAACTTTTAAGAGAGATTTGGGAGAGATTTCAAATAGAAAGAGATAGAGTGAAAACGATTTAGAGAGGTTTCGTTTGTGATTAATTTGAGTGTCCGGCTTCACAACGCAAGGTTCGTAAACCCCGTTAAACCGTGTTTTAGTGTCGTACACACTCCCGATGAGTGTGCAATAATGTTTTATCGTTTTGGTTCAGTGTTTACTGCATTTGAGACTTAGGAAATTCAACACACGAACTTTCCAAATGATGATTTCTCATTAAAATAGCGAATTGTATAGTGATTACATAACGTAAACCCTAACATACAAGGGTTATTGGAGTTGACCGGTTTGACTTGTTGACTTTGTTTGACTTTGACTTGACCGAAATTTGACGGTTGTCACATATATGGTGATACACAAAAGTTCGAAAAACTAATGACTGAAAAAGGTGAACATTACCTTGAAACGAATACTGTGGTTTATCCAAATTTCAAGTGTACAGATGATCTCATTTTTCCAAATCAAGTTTTCGTAACTACTGGAAATGTTGAGAATATCAAACCAGAATTAAAGAAGTTAGTTGAGGAGGATAATTTAAAAATAACTGATGAAGGTTTTTTCGCAAATCAAAGCACAGTTGAAAACAACTTAACAAAGAATTCATACGTGTTTCAACGTCAAAAACCACAAAGAAAATGGGTTGAAAAATCAAAAACTGCAAAAGAGAATTCAAAACAAGTTGTAAAGGAAAATGAAAAAGTTGTCAAACTAAACTCCAAGGAATTCAAAGATCAAATTGACAATTTTTCAAAGGAAAACAAGATTTCAAAATGACAAGCTAGGAAGAAAATATTTTGGCAGAATATTGAGTCTCAAAAGATGTCTGAATCACAATCACCCAAAAATGTTTTCAAAGCTACAAATTCCTCTTTTTCAACAAAAACTCAACATTCATCACAATCAAATCATTCAAGGTCTGAAGTGAATAAACAACCAAGGTTTTCGAAAGTTTCAGAAACTAATATTCCAAGAAAATTTTCAAATAAATCAAATCCAAATCAAAAATTCTTTCAACGTCAACATTTTAGATCAACAGTTGATACATCATATGCTCAATCTTTTCTAACAAATCCAAAAGTTGATTTTGTTCCTCAAAAGCCAAATTTTCCTAATCATACGAAGAAACAAACTATGAAAATTTCACGTGAAAAAGGAATGACTTCAAGGAAGAACATTGATCATTGGCTTGAGGGCAAAGGAAAGATGTATCAGTCGAATACATTTTCAAAGGAGCAAATTCACGAAGCATATGAGAAGTATGTGAATATTTCATCAAACGACAGTTCATCTTCTAAGGATTCGAACATATCAGTCAAAGCTTGGAAACCAGTACTAAAAGCAAAGAATGTCCATTCACAAACTCAGAATTCGAAGGGTAATGTCAGTGAACATTCGAAACCATCAAAATCTTATGTTTCAGTTTCTTTAAATGAAGATGTGAACTTAATTGATAGTCTCAAAACCAAAGTTTGTGATTGGGTTAAAAGTTCTTCATTACATTCAAAATAGAAATCTGATTTCCAAGGACCCAAAAAGCCTTGGGTACCTAAATTTTTCCACTGATTGTAGGTAGTATGTGACGAGCAATATGATAATAAATGGTACATTGATAGTGGTTTCTCTCATCACATGACTGGGAAGAAGGAGAATTTACGTGATTTTTGAAGCCTAAAAAATGCTAGAGTTGTGAAGTTTGGGAACAATCAAAAATGTCAAGTCAAAGGATATGGGAAGATCAAGAACAGACAATTCACAATGAATCGTGTTGCGTATGTTGAAGGTCTTCAACATAACTTGATAAGTGTTTCCCAACTTGTTGTGGGCACTGGCAATCAAGTTCCTTTTAATGAAGAAGGAAGTGTTATTTCGAATGTCAACACTAAAGAAGTGTTACTGAAATCCAAAAGGAAAGGTGACATGTTCACTTTGGACATCAATCCGATAGTAGGGAAACCTACTATATGTCTTCTTTCAAAAGCAACATCAGACTTAAGTTGGTTTTGGCATAGAAGACTTTCTCATCTCAATTTTCGAAACATCAATAAACTTGTGGTACAAGATCTGGTAAGAGGTTTACCTGTACTTAAATTTGACAATGATTCTTTATGTGCAGCTTGTGAAGTTGGAAAGCAACATAAACAAGGTCATCCATTTACGATAGATTCGAAAATTGTCGCACCTTTGGAGCTCTTACATATTGATTTGTGTGGTCCTTCGACAGTTTCAACTCTCAACAAGAAAATGTACATTTTAGTTATTGTTGATGACTTTTCCAGATTTACGCGGGTTTATTTTCTCAGGCTTAAATCCGAACTTGCACAAATCATGATTGAGTTTATCAAAAGGATGGAAATAACATTGAAGAAGATTGTTCGAAGAATTAAGAGTGATCATGGAACTGAATTTAAGAACAATGTCCTTGATTCATTTTTGGTGGACAAAGGGATTTCACATAACTTTTCATCTCCATACAAACCACAACAAAATGGTGTTGTTGAACGAAGAAATAGGTCTCTATGCGAAACAGCAAGCACTATGATGGCATATGCGAATCTTCCACAATACCTTTGGGCTGAAGCCGTATCCACCGCATGTTTTACTCAAAACAGATCTTTCATTCATCGTCGTTTTAACATTACTCCATATGAAATTCTCAACAATCGAAAACCTAACGTCAAATTTTTCCATGTTTTCGGATGCATGTGCTTCATTATGAATCTCAAGGATAATCTTACGAAATTTCAAGCTAAAGCAAATGAAGGGATTTTCTTGGGATATTCGCATAATTCAGTCGCATATCGTGTGTTGAACAAAAGAACACGAAAAGTTGAAGAAACTTTTAATCTTACATTTGATGATTACTACATTAAACAAACTAAATCGCAGTTTGAAAATCATCCTATTCTGAAAAACATACAAGATGAATCTGAATCCTCACAAACCTTAGATATTGATTATGATTTAATTTTTGGAATTTCAGATCATGCTGTTGATGCTGAAATAAATGCAAATGATAATCATCTCTCTGAACTAACGAAGCTTACTGATGATTCAACATCAACTTCTCCAGAGAAAGGCGAAAGTATGCAAAACAATCCAGTGGAGGGGGAGCACTAGGATTCGAATACTCTACTTGAGGGAGAGCATTCTTTCGAGGGGGAGAATGAAAGATTGAATGCTGGTGTTGAGGGGGAGCATGATGTTGAGAGGGAGCATTTAGAAAACATTGAGAATAATAATGATTTTGATGATGTTTGTTCGATTGCAGGTTCAGAGAATGATGATATATATGAAGATGCACCTTTGGAATTTGATCCAGCATATCCGCCAATGGAAAAGTGGACAAGAGATCATCCGAAGGATCAAGTAATTGGGAATCCACAAGAGGGTGTTTTAACAATAGCTCAAATTCATGCAAAGAATGAGGTATTGAATACTCATCAAGAATTTTGCATGTTCAATGTTTTCATCTCTAAAATTGAACCAAAAACAGTTAAGGTTGCAATGGAACACTCAGATTGGGTTGTTGCGATGCAATCTGAATTGTCTGAATTTGAACGAAACAAGGTTTGGAGATTAATTCCTAAACCTGAAAATGTTTCGATTGTCGGATTAAAATGGATTTTTAAAAACAAAACCGACAAAGATGGAAATATTGTTCGAAACAAAGCCAGACTTGTTGTTAAAGGATATTCACAACAAGAAGGAATCGACTATGAAGAAACTTTTGCCCCTGTCGCAAGACTCGAGGTGGTTCGTATATTTCTGGCTTATGCAGCTCACAAAGACTTTGATGTTTATCAAATGGACGTGAAGTGTGCATTTTTAAATGAAGAGCTTGAAGAAACAGTTTATGTGGAACAACCCCCAGGTTTTATTAGCGAGGAATATCCAGATCATGTTTATATTTTAGATAAGGCAGTTTATGGTTTAAAACAAGCACCACGAGCATGGTATGCAACTCTTACTTCATTTTTGAAACAATCTAAATTTAAACAAGGATCTGTTGACCCCACATTATTTCGAAAGAAAGTTGGGAATCATCTAATGCTTGTTCAAATTTAGGTTGATGATATTATTTTTGGCTCAACTGACCCTGCTTTATCTAGAGAATTCGAAGATTTGATGAAAAGTAAGTTCGAAATGAGCATGATGGGAAAAATCAATAATTTTATTGGACTGGATATTTGTCAAAGCAGAGAAGGAATTTTTATTAATCAAGAAAAATATACGAAGAATCTGCTAGAAAAGTTTGGATTGACGAATAGCACAAAGTTACGAGTTCCAATGGCAATTGGCATAAAGTTGACACCTTCGTTAGATAAACCTGCAGTTGACATAACTCTTTATAGGAGCATGATTGGTTCATTACTTTATCTTACAGCAAATAGACCTGATATCATGTTTTCTGTGTGTAATTGTGCAAGGTATCAGTCAAATTCACGAGAACCAAATCTCACTGCTGTGAAGAATATATTTCGTTATCTTAAAGGAACAATTTCGTTAGGATTGTGGTATCCTTCGAAAACTGGGTTCTTTGTACAAGCATATTCGGATGCAGACTTGGGTGGGTGTAATCTTGATAGAAAAAGCACAAGTGGTGGATGTCAATTTCTCGATGGCAAATTGGTGAGCTGGCAGTCGAAAAAGCAAACATGTGTATCAATTTCAACAGCTGAAGCAGAATATGTGGTTGCTGCTGCTTGCACTTCACAAATTTTATGGATTCAAAGTCAATTGCGTGATTATGCAATCAATACGAAAAAGATTCCATTATATTGTGATTTTCAAAGTGCAATAAGAATTTGTCATAATCCTGTGCAGCATTCGAAGACTAAACATACAGCACTTCGTTATCATTTCATCAAGGATCACGTGGAGGATGGAAATATTGAAGTACATTTCGTGAAAACAACTGATCAGTTAGCTGATATTTTCACGAAACCTTTAGATGAAAAATCCCTTGTGAAAATTATAGAAGGACTTGGAATGATCGATGGAAATTCTGTTCCATGTGAAAAAGGCGAATGATGAATGAACAGGAATGATTCAGAGGCGCTGAATGAAAGACAAAGCAATAACAGTCAACATTCAGAGGTTACTGTTCATAGTCAACGCTTCGACCCCTTCGAATTCGTAAATTTGTCACTTATTTTAAGGGTTGATTCAGAGGTTACTGTTCATAGTCAACGCTTCGACCCCTTCGAATTCGTACATTTGTCACTTATAAGGGGATGATAAAATTTTGTATTTTTGCAACAAGTACAGTTTATTTTCATTTTCGAAAAATTAAAAATCCAAAAAGATTTTCTTTAGTTTTGTCATTCAATTTTCGAAAAAAAATCAAAAATCCAAAAAGATTTTCTTTTGTTTTGTCATTCAATTTTCGAAAAATCAAAAATCCAAAAAGATTTTCTTTTGTTTTGTCATTTAATTTTCGAAAACTTAAAAATCCAAAAAGATTTTTGTTTGTTCTGTCTCTACTTTCGAAAAATCAAAACAACAAAAATATTTTGATTCTTATTTCTTTTTAGTATTTTGTTGTAGATAATCATGAAGATATACAGTGGATTATGCTTGCAGTTCTAGGGTCAGGTACATTTTTGGTATGAATCAATACATTTTTCATCACTTGAACTAGCTAAGTTGTCCCTAGAAGCATGCTGCTGCATGTTGTCCAAAGCCTCCAATGACTCAATGTGTGTGTACGAAAGCCTTAATGAAATTATTCATATGAAAATTTCTTCCCAATCAGGCTTATATTCACATTAGTCTCTGAGCTACCTGACTCTTCTCAAAATGAGTTAAGAGTTTACTGTTTTGTCCAAATATAACAGAGGTACTTTTCGTATCTTACATCCGTCTTTTTCACTTATAAAGTTCTTACACGATCACACACGAAGACATATGTCTGAGAGGTCTCTAATCAAACCCATCGAGACTTAGACATATCAAAAATCTGTGTTTATGATCTGACATCTTGAGACCGTGATCAAAGTGAAACCTAATTTTCACTACACCTTTAAGGAATTGACAGGGAACAATGTTCCAGATTTTCACGAAACATTTGTTTCAGTACCAAAATTCGAAACTCCAAATCATATTCATTTCGAATGAGTGGTCTTGATCAAACATTCGAAACCCATGATGTTTGTTACCCAACAAGATCCAGCACAAATTTTTTCTTGAATATGATTTTCGTGTGAGTTTCATTCGAAATTCAATGTCACTTAAAATTTTTCAAAGAAAACTTGTCACTGACTACACTGGTTAAACAAGTAATTTCTGTTACAATTTCTCACCTTATGTTTAGGATGATATGTAACGAAATTTTTTTTTAACTACCCACGAAGCATTATAAAAGAAGCCCTTCGATACTTATCAACAAGTACTCGATTGTAATTCACGGGAACCTACACAAGTTGTTGATCATTTTTCTTAATGATTAATGAAGCAATCTTTGCCCGGGATTTCATCTGTTTTTGTGTCAAATTGATATTTTGACATCACAATATCCCAAAATTTTCTTATCTATATTTCTCGTCTACATTCTTTGGAACACTGCATTCACGAAATCCTTGAGGCTCTGAGTAATACCAACTCAGGCTGATGATTTCAAACTTCTGGAATATGACTTCGCTTTTCATCCCAAAAGTGAAAGAGCCTTGCTTCCATACGAAGGGTTCTGACGGTTACAATCTTCTTGGGGATAACAATACAGGCTGTTTATAAATGACGTATGGTATTTTGTCCAGTTTTCAAGGAGATGTGACAGCTACTTTTTGACGCATGGCTACTTTTACGCAGTAATGGCCCGATTTTCAAGGTGCCACGTCGGATATCATTAAATACATATCCCGCTTCAAATTCAAACTTCAGGGTTACATATAAAAGGGGATTCAAGGGTTCATTATCAGTTTACGCGATCAACAAGAAAAATTCCCAAATTCTCTGATCATCAAAGTCTTCAAACCCTAACAGTGGCGAATTCTGTTCATGTTGATGCTAATCCTTCTCAAACCATTGAAGATGTCTCGTCATTACCAATAATGAAGATTCAAGCAACAAACTATTACTTGGAGGGTGATGTTTCTCAATACCCGGAAGAATTGAAGATGTTATTCGTTGCCTTGAAGAACTCTGTTTTGTCTAAGGCAATGTTCAGTTCGTTCTTTGTTCCACTGTCATGGCTTTCTCAAGCAGGATCAACTGCTACTTACAACAAAGCTTCTGATACAATTACTTTCCATCTGGTAAATGACAAAAAGGTCAGGCTATCCAAGAAACTCTTTTGCCAAATTCTTGAAATTCCGAATTCACCTCCATATGTTGCTTTCACATTCCCTCAAATCGTTAATATGTTTAATGAGATGGGATAACAGCCTCCACTGTCAAAGATCAGCGATTTTAAGAAATCTGGTCTTCCACGACTATGGAATTTCTTATTTGGTATTTTTTAAGATGTTTAACTGGGAGAACAGTTGGTCTTGATAAAGGAAGAATGGAGGTTTATGCAATGGTTGCTGGTATATATTATGATCTTCAAGTGGACTATTCTACACAATTGTGGAAGGAATTCCAAAAGAGTGTAGAACACACGAATGCTATTCATGGTATGTCGTGTGCAAGATACTGGAGCTTGATTTTGCAATACTTTTACAACAAGGAAGGGATTTTGGTTCCCAATGATGAGGAAAAAGTCGTTTTTCAATCGTACCACTGTCCGAAGGAAGTCACAGATAGTGCTGAGGATTTTCCATCTGTTGCTCATATTCCTGATGCTATGCTCAAAAGAGTTGATCCTTCGAATTCAGTCTTACTGGCATATTTGCAAACTATTGATTCTACTGTTCCAACTGGGAAATTGTTGCCAAGGGAAGAAAAGAAATCTAAACGATCGAAGAAGCCTGAACCGGATTCTTCTGAAAAGCACACCAAGGATTCGCAATCTTTGAAATCTCCAAAGAAGAAGCCAGTTACAGTTGAAGAGTCTGTGGTTCAAGAAGTGTCAATTGCAGAGACTCAAATAATTAAACCTGTTGTTCCTAAGTCTCAAGAGAAAGTGGTTATTCCTTCGAAGACTGGTATGTTTCGAAGAATCAAAAAGATGTCTTCGCATCTACGTAAGTCTCCTACATCTCATGTAGTACGATAGCCTCAGGTTACTCATCAGGGTGTTTTGATTCGTGAAATGCCAGCGCCTGTTTCTCCCTCATCAAAGAAGCGAAGGGCTACAGATATGGCTAAACACATATCTAAGAAGAAGAAGAAGACACGAAAGCTTATGCTTTCTACTGAGTCTACAAAAGATGATGATGAAAGAATTCCTGAAACACCAGACGTCACTCTTCATGTACAAAGTTCAACTCCTGAGCAGACAATCGTCATACCACCCGAAGATTCGGTTGCCAAATCAGTTTCTGAGGAGGTATGAACTTCAGGCATCCCTGCAAACGTATCTTATACGAATGGAAATGTCAATATGGGTGACGGAGATGCGAAGAATGAAGCTCAAGGTCAATCTACTTCTGCTCCCTTCAAAAGTATTGTTTCTTTACCACCATCCATTATTCCCATTACATCAACCACTGATTCTCCTACATTCGAAAATATTATCAATCAACCATTTACTTCTATTTTTTCTTCTCAATCCACTGACACACCCAAACCTAATTCGACTATTCAAGAAACCATTCTTATGGAGACAGAAACTGATACTGAGGGGTTTGGAGGCATGTTTGAGGAATTGGAGTTTCATGAAGACGAAGAGGCGTTTCCAGATCATATGCTGATGACCATGAAGCAATTTAAAATTCTGAATCAGAAGTTGAATTCTATAATTCAATCTCAAGATGATCTGGGGGGTGGTTCGTCTGTTTCAAGTTTGGAGGTTGAGTCTATGTTGAAATTGTTCGAAGCCAGAGTTATGAGTAAAGTATCTGGGATGCTTACCGACTCTGAATCACGAATTTTGGAGAAGGTTGATCATAGTGATCAAAATAATGAACTACGGATCAATTCTCAAAATTCGAAATTTGCCAGAGATGTGAAAGAATTGCAGAATGTAACAAAGGAAAGGCATGTTCTCTTTGTTCAAGAAGTGAAGAAAGTCAGGGAGGATGTCAATTTGCAAATTCGTGAACTCCTCGAAGATATGCAAAAAGAGATTGCAAGTGTTCAACAAGATTATGCTTCTCTGCATCAGAAGGTTGATATTATTTGTGATGTTGTCACCAAGTTTGTCAAATTATATGAAAGTTTGAGTCCTCAAATTACTCAACTTTCAACAAACGAAAATGCCAACTTTTTTGAAGTGATTACTTTGTTAAAGGAGTTAAAAGATCTATCAGTCCAGCTGGGTTCTTCTTCCCTGATTACTCCTGAATTTTTATCTCAAAAATTCTTACAATTCGAAGCAGTTCTCAACAAGCAACTTGCTCCTATATTTCGCATTACAAGCCTTCTTCAAACAACATATGCCCCACCTGTTTTCACAAGGGTGCAAGGGGGAGAAAGAAAAACTGGTGAGTCGAAGGTGAGTGATGAAGATGCGAAAGTTGTAGGAAAGGTATTTTCTTCAAAGATCCCAACAACAAAGCCAGTCATAGTTTCTGTTGGGCTGGTTACTTCAACAGTCGTTACAACGATACCTATTACAAGACCTATTTCGAAAGGAATTGTGATTGGTAAAACTACGGAGACTGGTGAGAGTGGTTCGAAACCAAAAGAGTTAATTGATAATTCAGCCTTGAAAGATAAAGGGAAATCGATTGTTGTGGAAAAGTCGAAAGAAGAAAAGAAGGCTGAAGCAGAAGCTGAAATTGAAAAACTAAGGTTGATTCAAAGCATTATGACTCAGCGACCTAGTGATCCGAAGGGAATGGACAAAGGTGATCCATCCAAACACTACAATTACGAAACAATTGAGGCCAAGGTAGCGTTTAATCACATGTTTTCATTTGAGAAGAAACCAAAACAAAGTTATTTGGTCACGAATACTGATACAAGCCAACTGCATTTTCCAATAAACGAAATGATGTTCATCATGCCCAGTTCAAAGCAGAAGGAAATTTTAAAGAAAAGTATGAAGGTACACACATGAAAATTCGATTTCATGTTGTTCTTGCAAAAGCCCCTGAGGAAGTTTGGTCTTTGATAAAGATCAATAAAGTTATAAGTATCAAAAAGGATGTGGTGTTCGAAAACACAGTCCAGAACATCAAGTATGTGGTTGCCAGAGCAAATGGAAATATTTGCGAATTTATAATTGCAGATTTTCCATTAATGGACTTGTATGATCTTATACAAGTTGCATTGATTTTGAAAGATAATTCATTTCGTATCTTCAAAACACTGAACCGGATGAATTCAAGCTTGGGGTTGCTCACATCAAGATTTTCATCAAAAATTATTATGAGTGCTTGGCACTAACAGATGTGGAGTTAGCTACAGCTAAAGGAATGGAAATAAAAGCACCAATGGCTCCTACGAAGACTCAAGCAGAATTGAAAAAGTATGATGATGGTGAAATCCATTTGAAGCCTTTTGGAATGGTCTTCGCAGGAAAAGACAAAGCTGGAAAAGCTAAACGTTTCTTATTCCAAGCATGCGAAGTGGAGAGATATTCAACGTCTCAATATACGAACTTAATTGTTCGTATGAATCATTGTAGGAAGAATAATGAAGGAGATAAGAAAGAGCTGAAGAAGATAATCTCCTGGTACACAGAGATTCGAAGAGTGATGCTGTATTCCATCCATCTTCTTACAAATTAAGAAGTTCGACTATGATTACAAAGAGGGAGATTGTAAGGGTCGTATTGTTGTAATTAGTCGAAATGTATTTTGAACTCTTCGAATGTTTTGTAATCTATTTTACTGAGGCGCTTTTATTCGAAGCTTAAGTGTCTATGCCTTAGTATATTTTTTGTACGCTTTCAGTTCCCTATAAATAGGGATATTTACTAGAGTTAGATAAGAGTTTTTACAGACCTGTCTTTGTACTCTGTAAACATTCGAAAGCGTAATAGAGCTGAAACAAGATCATATTTACATCTGGTGTTCAATCTCGCATTTTTAATCGATTTCATACTCTGATTCGTTTTATACTTGATTCTATAATTCATCAGACCCAGTTAGTTACGTTTCCTAAGATAAGTGATCAAATATTCCTCCGTTATACAAGATATCGTGTGGTCATGAGACATGGATTATAATCAATCTCTATGTCCAAGTTTTTGTTTCCCGATTTCTGATTTATGACGATCGATTTAGACTACCAATTGAACACATCAATTCAGTCAAAGCTTGGCCAAGCGCTTTAGATGTCTACATCAAATCATCGAGGGGCCCGCAAATATCGCTTTTCCCGTTAGGGAAAAAGGAACGGATAAACTTCGACTTATATGCTTGTACTATTCACTCATCAAATCACGCAAAACAATACGTTTTATAACATCAAGTTACTGATGCGTTTATGTATTATCAATGCACAACTGACTTGCAAACAACAATTCATATATCTCCGTTTCAAGAATATAAGATATTATCGTCTCAAAATTACTCGTGATAAAATCCATGAAGTAATTTTCTGAGCGTGGGTTTATCCAATACTCAAAATCCCCATTTTCCAAGTACTCATGAACATTGTAGCAAAGCCATTGCTAAGTCTAATCTCTATAAACAATCTACAATTCAATTCATGACAGTATTAATTCGCTACTTACTTCCAAAAGTACGAATGACTATGGATGTTTGAATAATCCAATTATCCGGGAAGTAAAACATGCGAAGTGAAACACAATAATAACCTATCTAACTATGGTCTCAAAACTATTGAATATAAATAAAACTCTTATTATTTAATCACCATATTAATTAGAGTTTATTTATTGTATAATGTTTTGAGTAATCAACTAAACACTTGAATTAAACATCAGTCATTCCATGTTATAAACACTCATACTATGTCTCTCTGTGGTCCATCCTTTATAAACAGATCAATTGGACACTATTCCAATGATGTTTATTTCACGATTTCAAATTCATGTTACTACTAAATGTGTTAGAGTTGAACTTTACATGCAATATCCTTTTGTGATGTCGAGGCTTCAAAGTCACGGAGACTTCGCCAACGATATTACAAAATGTTCCATTGGAACTTTGTTAATAAAAAGAATTCCAAAATAATGAAGTTCCAAATTCAAGGTATATTCCTTGTACACCTTCCCTGCATTAAGGTTTCTAACTCACGTGTAGATTTTAACATCAAATTTCATTATGGAACCATTTCCATATTCCCATATGACTATAAATTCCGAACAAAAGTCATCTCCATTCAGAATTATGTCAATATGGTCCGTCCAAATTAATACTATACTTCCAACTGTCCACAAGCAACCAATCTTTAGTAAACCTCAGAGTATTCTTGAAAGTTTTTTAACAACATTAGTCACACCAAGTTCTATCCGTTTTTCCCTCTCAATACCCAAGACATTTGGAAAAATCAGAACAAGTGAATATTATAGCATATGTAAACTATCCAATATCCGACGCACATTGGACTCGATACATAGTGTCTTACATAAAGTCCGGATCTGATCAGTCTCTTGCTATAATATTTCCATATATTAAAATTTCCTATGTTGAACCATTTCAACATGATATTCATATATGTCCAAGACTAAGTTTTATTAAACTTTCAATCTAAACTTTTAGATTTGAAATGAAGTATGAGTGCCCTCTCCCCTAAATCTTTCTGTAGCGAAACAATACCCAAACTTTGCAATTTGCAAATTTTAAATCTTTATTTCCTACAATTAGTATTGCCAACTTGCAACACTTAGCATAACAATTATGCTCCCACTGGCATAACAATTATGCCTCTATATGTATAACAATTATGCTCCTACTAGCTTTGACATGTACCCAGAAATCAACTGAACTTCTAGAAATCAATACTCTTTGACTTTCTTACTAAAGTGTAGATTTCTGATACGTAATACTTCGATAAGTCTTCAGTCAGACTTCTCAAGCTTATACACCTTTCATTAGATATCATATGTGCGTGCTTAAACCCTTTCAGAACTTACAGCTATAAGTCCTGAATGTTCAAATTGTTCCTTGCCATTTCTCACAATTCGAACTATAAAAAGGGATGTCATAATCATATTGCGAATTTGAGAATGCAATTATCATAATTACTAACCACAATGATACTTATGAAATCTTTTAAAATATACTAGCTAAAGTATTTACTTATAATCATTTTCATGAATTAGATCGAAACCTTTTGCCACCTAAATTTTATGGTGTATGTGTTCCCATCCATGTGAATCTATCACTTTCAACCTACATGCATAAGACATGGTTTATGACAAATTCAAATTTATCTTTCACCGACTGAACTTTACTTGTTCTTAATTTCTTTCCTTCTGGTAGCACAAGGGCCTACCAGCGCTTCCATGTTGTTTAATCAGCTCACCTCCATTGACCAATGTACTATCACTGACCAAGGTTCTCTGCCTTTTGTAGTCAAATAAGAACCATAGAACTCATAAGCATTGCCAACTCAACTGGAAGATGCACAGAAACAAGAATTTGTCAGCTCAACACGATAGGTTATCAACCTCAGGTCGTGTGCTAGTGATAACTAAGTGGTTTATTCTTGATTGACTCCTGAAACTCTTCAAGATCAATAAGACTCCCACTTACTTCTTGACATATAAGTTTCTCTTTCAAGGAACAATCTTTGATGAGTAGGAATCATATATTCAAAAGTTAGTATGAATTTTCGACAATAAAACACTTTATGGAATTGATTTTAGTTCATCCTTTGATTTTAACCAAAACATCACAACTTCCAATTCCAATGTGCTAGAGTAAGAAAACATTATTACTCTACATTTCATGAGGTGTTATAAACCTACTTAGTATGAAACAAGCTTCAAGATATGATTTGTAGTTACTAGAGTATGACTCTAAAATTTTTAATTGGATACGAAGTATGACTCATCTCTTGATTTAACCATCTTAACAATATTTGAATCCTCTTCTTAGTCAAACAATTGTACTAGGATGTTTTCCTAGGATCAATTGTAACATGGTTCCACAATCATTAAGACGATCACAAAACACGATACTAAAGTATTCTCCTTTCCTTTCAGATTGGAGAAACTTTTATCTTTTTGCCTAACAGATTCTTATTATTCGTTCTGCCACTCTTTGAAAATTTTCAATGTATCAAAATTATTCTTAATCTTATAAACAAAAACACATTTACTAAAAGCATCAGTAAATCATGACGAATAAAGTTATCATCCTTTGTGGCGGATCTAAATAGTCCACATCAATGTGTACTAGATCCTTTAGTCCTTCACTTGACTCACATAAACATGTGATCAACGCATTAGTCATAATCTTCCAACGATCAAGATTCTCATACATCACACGATTCAAATTGCATGACTCTAAGTTTCTATCTAATTGGAACTTGGGTGATGAGAATTCTTTATGACTTGGTTAATTATGGAAATATCACAAGTGATATAGCAAGAATCAAAACCACAATTAATATTGCCAATAATAGAAATGTAACCAACACTTTTATAAATGCCATTGCAAGAAAATGTAAAGTAAACTAGATAAAAAAAATTTACTTTTATTGATAATAAGCAGAAAAATTTTGTCCTTACAATGAAAAAAATATGAAAACTATGTTACTAAACATCTCCTAATCAATCTATTAAGTTATCGTAACTCCTACGAGTAGCTTCGAAAATCTGATCATCGAACCATGCGACCGAAATCCATCTCTCACGATTAGATTCAACACACACTTCCTAAGCTTCCTTCTTTCTCTTAGATCCTGAAAAAACATCAAAATGTGATCATCACATAATGTATTAAGAATCTACGAATATGAACTTATTAAAATAATAGAGTTAGATAATGAATGTACCTGAAGTGGAGTCATACGACTTGACTTTACCATCTCTAAGATCTTTCAGGTAGTCAGGGCAGCTTCGCAACCAATGACCCTCTAATTTGCACTAGAAACAAGTGGACATTTTATGATTAGCACATGGTACTATCTCAGAACTAGCCTTTCTCTTTACCATATGGTCAAACGGTTTGACCTTGGCCGATCCCTTTCCATTGGGAAGAGAAACCTTTTCTAGACTACCATTGTTGTCGTCAATGTCCATAGAAATTTAGGAGACAGATCATTCAAACACTTTTGCTTCACTTGTGCTCTTAAGCATTTCTGCTTCAGCAACAATAAACATATGTGTCAGATCAATTAGGGTCATGTCATCGTCAGTCATGTAGTAGTTTTAATGAACCGACTATATGACTCAGGAAACTAAAGTAGAACCAAGTCAATGGCTAGCTCCCTTAGGAAAATGACACTCAACATTCCCAATCTGTCAATGTATGATTTCATATTCAGAACATGCGCACACATAGACTTTCCATCTTGATGTTTGCATGCCAACAGGGCTTAAGTGACCTCGTATTTTTCAGCTTGAAGGAAACATCACTTGGGGAGAGTCACTGGAGGAGGAAGAGGAAGACCATTGTTGTTTTAACTCGACATCTATAATAGGAGAAAAGAGAATTCAAGTTAGTTGAATTTAACCCTTAATTGTTAACCCATAAATTTAAATTAAGGATAGGATCCATATTTTCGATTCGAATTTTAAAGAGGGATGCCGTAATCAATTTCAAATATATTATAGGTAGGTAAAGCATTTACCAATTTCAATCTCATGAAACTCCTAGATCATTTGAGATTCATTGAACAATTCATAGGCATGTTTAATCTCTATTATGCTCTCACTTTTTTAACTGGGATGTCGAGGATCACAAACGAGATGTGAATAACCATGCAAATCAGCTTGGTACTCTCGATGTCATTTATCATCTCATTTTAATGTTCCGGTTAGCCACACGCGCTCCATTAATCAATGATAATTTACGAGACACCCATTACGACCCTTTATTAGTCCATATTAGTGTGTCAATTAGCCACACGCGCTCCACTAACGACTTTTAAAGTTTAATGTGCAATTTCATGGATTTTAGAAAATAGTTTAGTTACTTTTTATCATTATACTTTTAATGAGGTTATGTCCTATCAAACCCGTTCGGCTAACGAACCTCCACCAATCAAGGGAGCATTGGGTAAGATTGGATATCCAATGACAGTCATTTTATAGGCCACTTCCTTAAACTCCCCTTGTAGATCGGTTTCGTGAATGAGGCGTACTAGCAGTTTGACTAACTTACTCTTATACATATAATAAATATTAAACATTTAATTTTACATATAGTATAAGGTGTATTTTAAAACATTTTAAAATTCTAAGGGTTTATTCTTTTAACAAATTAAACTTTTAATATAATTAAATTTAAATAATCTTATGGATTTATTGATTATCTTTTAATTAATTATTTAATTAAATTAGTAATAAGATCCATAGGGATGCATTTTAAACTTTTCAAAATACTAGGTTTAATTTTTAAATTTTGAAAATTAAAAACATTTACTTTAAATTTAAAATTAAACATTTAACTAATTTACTAAATCAATTTGAGGATTATCCAATTAAACTAATCAATATAATTTAACCTAATCCTCTCCCCTAATTTTTGAGGATTACCAAAAATAAGAAGATCCCTATCAAAACCCTAATTTTCGAAAATGCTTAACTTGGGGAGGAAGGAAAGTATTTCAATCCTTTCCATTTTCGAAATCATGAGGGTTAAGGAAACCCTAAATTCGAAACTTGTAGGGCACAGGAAAGGGTTAAAACCCTTTCCTAATTTTCGAAACATAGTTCCTAAGAAACCCTAATTTCTAAAATCCCTTAGTCCAAAGGGGTTTAATTGACATAAACCCTAAGTGATCAAATTCAAACAATTGCAATCAATTCAATAGAAAACAAACCAAGGCTCTGATACCACTAATAGGTTTTGAGCATAACAAACAAGATCCTATATGTGCATGCAACCCTAATTTCTTGGATTTATGTTTTCTCTAATTGAACATACATCTTTTAAACATTAAATGGAAAACCATAATTGCACTAGTATATTTTCGAAATCGATAATATAAGGTTAAGAAAACATACCTCAATTATTACTGATAAATACTAATGAAATCCTAGTCTTCTTCAAACTTTGAGAGCAAGCGTCACAAATGTCACGCCTCTAGTAGATCACACCCAAACTAAGCAAGAGGATGAGTGAGGAGAGAGGAGGAGAAGTACTAGGAATTTTAGCTATTCCTTTAGGGTTTCAGATGGCCAATAATATGAGAGGTCAAGGCCCATTTTATAGGTGAGGTAGCTTAGTGCCAAAGCTAGGGTTTTAAAGAGGAAACCCTAACTCCTTAACTTAAGGACCAAGCAACCCATAAGCCTTCATCCAAGGAGCCCTTGGACGAAAATACTAGGGCCTTCCTAGAAGTCTTCGTCCAACCTATTCTAGGGAGGTTCTAGAGCTTCTTTCCTTAACTATCAATAAATTTCCAAACAGCCCCTGCACTTTTAATTAATTCAATTAATCCCAAAATTAATTCCAGTTAATTTTTGATTAATTATTAATTAAATAATATGATTTTTAATTAATATATTATTTCCATAATACATTAATAAATCATTTATTTCAATTTATTAATCAAATAATAAATTCAACCTCTCTCCAAAAGTCATCATGTCTAGTTGCTAGTTATGAGGGCAAACCAAAAGGACTGTACTACTATCAATTCAAGTATATACCAATTATAGTTATGGGTTTAGACACCTAATCCAGCATGAGGTACCTGATGGATCAGCCAAATCTGAACAAGAGGCAGTATAGGTGGTTAAATGTGGTGAAGGATTATGATTGTGAGATCCTTTACCACCCGGGGAAGGCCAATGTGGTGGCTGATGCTCTCAGCCGCAAGGCGGCTACCGCCTCGATCAAGGATGTGTGTCTGCGGATTACCGTGATTACTCTGCTTCTAGAGAAGATACGGGAAGCGCATGTTGATGCTATAAAAGAGGAGCACCGGAAGAGCGAGTCTATAGTGGGTTAGGTGTTTTCATTCGATTATATTAGTCGGGGTTTATTGACTCTTCATCGGAGGGTGTGGGTTCCATAATGGGATGGTGAACGTCAGGTATTGATGGAGTAGGCACACAAGTCGAGGTTCTCTATTCATCTCGGAGTCACGAAATGTATAGAAATCTCCGACTTGATTATTGGTGGCCCTGCATGAAGCGGGATGTAACCTGGTACATGGAGAGGTGCTTGAATTTTAGTAAAGTCAAGGCTGAGCACCAACGACCTCACGGAAAAATGGATTTGTTAGGTATTCATGTTTGGAAATGGGAAGATATCATGATTGACGTCGTTACAAAGTTACCTCGGACCACGCGTGGAGTGGATTCGATATGGGTTATCTGTTGGATTAGGTGTCTAAGCCCATAACTATTATTGGTATGTATTCGACCCGAGAGTAGCATGGTCCATTTGGGTTGCATATCATCAGGACAATTTGTTAGGATGAATTTTTGAGAGAAGGTTATTTATGGTTTATTAATATATTATAAGTTATAATATATTAATATGAAATCATATGTTTTAATTAGTATTGATCAAGAATTAATTTAGTGATCAAAAGAGACTAATTAAATCTATGGGGACTAATCATGATAATTAGTTATATTTATATGTGTTGGGCTTATGATCCATGTTGGACCAAGTTTATGTATGGATACATAAAGAGTTGGGCCACATGAACCATGGATCATAAAACCCATGGGTATGGATTTGGGTTATATCCATGACCCTAAAAATCCCACATATAAATAGATACTTCATTGCCTAAAATCGGAACTTGTATCTTCTTGGAGTTCATGGTGGTTTTTGTGTGCATGGAATTCTCTCTCAAGTTCATCCTTTGTCCATGATGTGTTGTGATTCCACTTGAGGCTTCCACACTATTGGGGCTAAGCTCTTTGAGGCCAAATAGACCAAGACTTCAAGTTCCATCAAAAGGTATGTTATGCTAACTAGTATCTTATATGGTTTATGTTAAATGCATGCTAGTTGTAAGATTAATACCTTGGAAACCATTTGCATGCATAATTAGTGAAAACATAGATCCAAGGTATTTAGGGTTGTATGTACACCATAGGACGTTGTAGTATACTAAAACCCAACAGTGGTATCCGAGCCTAGGCTTGTTTTCTTGTTATACTTGCAAAAATGGCTGAAAAATCGAATTTTGTTGCTGTCTGAACAGCAGACTCGCCGAGTCCATGAAGGGACTCGACGAGTCCAAGGCTAAATGCATCCAACTCGCCGAGTTGGTTCATGCACTCGACGAGTTGGACCCCCAGACAGCATATATTCGACTGTTTTGGCTGGAATTGGACTAGGAACATTACCCTAAGTTGTTTTTGACCTTATAAACTTGTTTTTGATGTGGTAATGTTCATGCTAATCCAATTTCAAAGATAATTGTCAATAGATTCATGTTTTGTGTTAGTTTAAAAGTTATGCTAGTTACATGAAAAAGTTTGATGTGAATTATCTTTGTTCATATGAGTTGCTTAGATTAATAGAAAAAAATTAATTGATTATGTGTCTTTAATCCATTTTAATCTAAGAGTTGATTCTAAAATGTGTTTGTGTAACTTGTCCTCAAGTTACATGAAAGGTCACATTTAAGTTTCTTAAAACTCATAAAGTTGGCAAAGGTTACAAAATTAAGAGTTTTGTCCTCATTAAATGGTTTTATGACTCCATAACTTGTCCTCAAGTTATGGAGGTTCAAGAGTCACTTCATTAAATAATAAAAATGTGTAACCTTAATTAGTTCCATAAGTTACAAAAGAAGAAGAGTTACATTCTTTAATAGTTTAAAGTCTTCCATAACTTGTCCTCAAGTTATGGAACTTGAAGAGTTTTAATTAAAACTACTTTAAACACATAAGTTATGGAATTAAATGGTTTTGAATATTTTCAAAACTTGCCCTCAAGTTTTGGAATTTGTAAAGTTACCCCCCATGTAAACTTTAATTCCAAACTGACCCTTAGAATTTTAAAAGTTAAAATTCAACCCTTATACTATTATAATATTAATAGTTAATAGTCATATATATGTATAAGAATAAAGTCAGTGATACCGTTAGTAGGCCTCATTCACGAAGCCGGTCTATAAGGGGGGTATAAGGTTACTGCCTATAAAATGGCAGTTTAATGGGTGTCCACTCTCACCCACCGCTTCCTTGACTGGTGGAGGGTCGTTAGCCGAACGGGTAGGACAAGGACTATAATTCTCCCTTCATTAAAAGTATTAATGATAAATACTAAGTAACTAAACACTTATAAATTCTCAATCTTAGTTACTTAGGAAAATGTGAATTTGGTGCTAACCCATGAAATTCACACTTTGTACCTTACCAAGTCGTTGGTGGAGCGTGTGTGGTTAACCAGCACACTAACTTGGACTAGTAAGGATGACAAAGGGTGACTTAATGTTGATCATAGATCGGTGGAGCGTGGGTGGTTAACCGCCACATTGATTAGGTGATAATATTAAGGGTACCAAGTGAATTTGCATGGTTATTCACACCTTGTTTTGTGATCCTCGGCATCCCAGTCATAAAATTTGAGAGGGCACAATCGAGATTGAAACATGCCATTGAAAAGTTCAATGAATATCAAAAGATCTAGGAGTTTCAAATCCAATTAAAACCTAATAAATTATTTCGTTTTTCATGGTGGAAATTGGTGAATCGTCATTTGCCTACCTTCAAATATCTTATAGCTTGGATTACGGCATCCCTCTTCCAAGTTATAAAATATTGTGTTGGGTCCTAACCTTAATATTTCATATTGGGTGTTATATTAAGGACTTAAATCAACTAACTTGAATATCTCCCATTGTAGATGTCTGGTTCAGACAACTATGATCTTCCCAAATCATCCTTCACCCCCTCCAATTATTCTCCCTAACCCACAAGTTCAAGGTCACTCAAGCCCTATTGGCAAGCAAGGTCTATGTGTGATCACATCTTGGAGATGAAGTCACGTATTAACAAGCCGGGAGAGTTGGGTGTCAAAGTCTTGAGAAAGTTGGATGTTCAATCACTTTCTAAGTCACATAGTGAGTTCCTTTGGGAGTACTATGTGACAGACCATGACTTGACCCTTAATGATCTTACCTCTTTGCTTGGTGCTGCTGAGTCAGCAATGATTTTGAGCACTGGTAAAAGCAAATTCGATTAGAAGATCGACTTCCCAAACCTTCTATTGCCAAAGGAAGGGGCATTGGTTGTGAAGCTGCCAAATTTACCTGAAAGGTCATTAGGATGGTAAAGTCAATAAGTTTGACTTTACTTCAGGAAAAGTCCATTGTCTAACTCTATTAAGTTCCTATTTGGAGATTCTTATTACATGATGTGACTGGGTCACATGTTGATGTTGAAAAGAATCAAAGAAAAGAGAGGAAGCTTAAAGGAAGTATATGCTGATTCTGATCGCGAAGATGGATTTCGATCGCATGGTTCGGTGATCAAAATTTTGAGCTGTTACTTAAGAGTTATGATAGATTGCTTAGGAATAGATAACAACATAGTTTTCACTTGTATTTGCATTGTAAGGATAAGTTTTTCCGCAAGTTTTTTAAAATAAAAGAAAAGTTTTATTTTATTTATTTTAAATATCCTTACAATGGCATCTGTGAAAAATTATTGTTTATATGGTTCCATTGATAGCAATATTGGAAAAATGTATTTGATTCTTTCGTTTGTGGAAGTGTCATAATTTACCAAATAAGGAAAGATTCTCATCACCCAAGTTTCAGTTGGATAGAAACTTGGAATCATGCGACTTGTATTGTATGATGGATGAGAATTTTCTTCTTTGGGAAATTAAGACTAATTCATTGTTCACATGTATATGTGAGTCAAGTGAAAGGATCAGGGGATCGGGTACACTTGAGTGTGCACTGGTCAGGTCCACCACAAAGAATGATGAGACTATTCGTCATGATTTACTAAAGCTTACTAAATATGGTTATACTTACAAGTTTAAGTATAATTCTGAAACATTGGAAAAGTATCAATGTTAGGAAGAAAGAATAAGAAGAATCAAATAAGGCAGGAAGATAAAAGTTTCTCCAATCTGAAAAGATGGGAGAGTACTTGAGTATCTTGTTTTATGATTATCTTAGTGATTATGAAACCATATCACAATTGATTCTCTAAGGACATCTTAGTGCATTTTTTTGGCTAAGAAGAGAAATCGTGGATTGTTGAAATGGTTAAAATCAAAAAGATGAATCATACTTCGTTCCATAACAAGTCTTAGAGTCATACTCCAAGATTGTAACTCGAGTGACATATCTTAAGGAAGGTTTGTAACACTTGTCAAGTGTAAGAGTAAAATGTGTCTCTAATCTTGTACATTTGAAATTGGTAAGTTGTGATGTTTTGGGTTAAACAGAGACCAACTAAGGCCAATTATGTGAAGTGTTAGTCTTGATAAGAATCCGCACTGACCCTTGATAAGAAATGGTTCTTGACAAGAGAGTCTTATATGTCAAGAGGACAGTGGGAGTCTTAAAGCTCTTGAAAGTTCCAAGAACTAATCAAAAATAAAAACCTGAAGTTCGTCACTAGCACACGACTTGAGGTTTATAACCTATCGTGTTGACATTTCTGTACCTATTCCAGTTAAAGTTGGCTTTGCATAGGCGTTCTGAGAGTTCTCAATTGGTTGCATAACAACTTGGAAGCAATGGCAGGCCCTTGTGCTGCCAGTTGGCAAGAAGTTAAGATTGCACAAGTTCAATCCATATGAGTTTGGATTTGCCACTAACCTTGTCTTGTGATCATGGTTTTGACAAATTCATATGGATAGGAACTCATTCACCATAAAGTCTAAGTGTCATAAGGTTTCTCTCCGATTCATGAAAATGATGGTGAGGAAACGCTTTCACTAAGTAGATTTTAAGTAGATAGCAATTGTGTTATTTGCATTCTCAAAGTCGTTAGTGGAGCGTGTGTGGTTAACCAGCACACTAACATGGGCTTGTGAGAAGTGGCAAAGGTCTAAACAATTGAGACTATGATTACGGCATCCCTTTTCATAGTTCTAAAATTGTTTAGACACACATATGAGCTATCTAAGGAAAGGTGTATGAATTTGATAAATTCTTATCAAAGCATCTCATATCAGAAAACTGAACTTTGTTAAGAAAGTCAATAAAGTATTGATTTCTAGAAGTCCAGCTGATTTCTGAGTACATGTCAAAGCTAGTGGTAGCATAAGTGTTGTGCTGATAATTATCATGTTAGTGGGAGCATGATTATTATGTTCAGTATCGCAAGTTAGCAATGTTAATTATAGAAAACAAAAGTTTCAATTCGTGAAGTTGCAGGGGTTGAAAAGTTGTTTTGCTATAATTAAGGGAGAGGAAATTATACTTCATTTCAATTCTAAAAGCTTAAATTGAGATTTTAATCATCTTTAGTCAAATATATATATGAATTTTATGTTGGAATGGTTCGACTTAATGAAATTCTATATATATTGCGTTTTCAAAATTCGATTATGATTACGGCATCCCTCTTCATAGTCAAATTTTGAAAACATGACAAATAAAAAAATATTGTAGCAAAAGACTGGTCTAGTATCATGTCTTTATGTGAGACATCATGAATCGTGTCCCATATGCTTCGGATATAGGATCGATTACATGTGTTATAATATTCATCCGTTCTAAATTTTCTAAATGCTCAGGGCATTAAGAGGGGAAAAGTCTAAAATTGGATATGACTAAAATGATTAAGCAATTATCGAAGACAATCTGAGGTTTACCAAAGATTTGTTGCTCAGGGACAGTTGGAAGTATAGTGTTAATTTTTGGAGAGGACCATATTGACATTTTTGAAAAGAGGCAACTCTTGTTTAGAAGTGATAGTCAAAATGAGAATATGAAAATATTCCCAAAGGTAGAAGTTGTTCATTAAATCTGTGTAAGATTAGGAAACTTAATGCAAGAAGGTTGTTCAAAGAAATGTACTTTGAATTTGAGACTTCGTTTCCATGGAATGCTCTCCATTGGAATACTCTGTAATGACTATTGGCAAGTCTTTGTGACTTTGTGCATAATCATTACAAGAAGATCGATGCATGTAAGTTTAGAATCTAATAGATTTCAGTAAATGGCAGGAATTTAGAGTTCTTACATTTACGATAAGAATTTGGGATTGTGAAATGAGCATCATTGGAATCAGGTTCAATTGGTCTGTTTCACAAAGTAAGGACCACAGACAAATATAGTGTGCATGCTTGGAGCATGGCATGACTATTGTTTTGATTCAAGTATAAAGTTGATTATTTGAAACATTATACAATGAATAATGAGTAATCAATATGGTGTTTAAATAAAAGGTGTTTTATTTACTCTCAAAGGTGCTTGGGACCATAGAGGATTAGTATTATTCTTGTGTTTCACTTTGCATGTTTTGACTTCCAGAATAACTAGGTTATTCTTTCCGAATGATTAAGTTATTCAAACCATCCACAGTCGATAATACGTTGGAAGTAGGTATTAAGGCAAGACTGTCATGAATCGGGTTTGTAGATGTCCAAGGTAGTGGACATAGTAAGAGTTACTGCAACATTCACGAGTACTCCTGGAATAGGAATTCGAGTATTGGATTCAACCCATGCTCATTTGAATCACTTCATGGATTTTATCACGAGTGATCATGAGACGATAATATCTTATATTCTTCAAACCTAGAGATATGACTTGTTGCCTATGAGTTGGTTATACATTGATTGCACATAAATGCATTTGGTAACTCGATGTTATAAAATGTGCCTTTGTGTATGATTCAAAAAGTAGTAGAACAAGCATATGAGTTGAAGTTTATCTATTCCTTTTACCCTTGGAGGGATAAAAGCGATATCTGTGGGCCCCTCGATGATTTGGTGATGACAAACGTAAGTGCTCGGCCGGGCCTGGACTGATTTGATTTGTTCAATTAGTCAGTCGTCATAAATTGGAAATCGGGAAACAACAAATGGACAGAGAGAATGATTATAATCCATGTCTCAGTCCACATGATATCTAGAATGGAGGAATATATGATCCCTTATCTAATGGACATGTCATTGATTTGTTCAGAGTTCGACAGCGGCTTTTAAGAGCTACGATTGCTAGTCGGGATCTTGGAATCATACTTGAATAATAGTTTTAGACTTATCCAAGTGGGAGACTGTTGGATTAGGTGTCTAAGCCCATAACTATTATTGGTATGTATTCGACCCGAGAGTAGCATGGTCCATTTGGGTTGCATATCATCAGGACAATTTGTTAGGATGAATTTTTGAGAGAAGGTTATTTATGGTTTATTAATATATTATAAGTTATAATATATTAATATGAAATCATATGTTTTAATTAGTATTGATCAAGAATTAATTTGGAATTAATTTAGTGATCAAAGAGACTAATTAAATCTATGGGGACTAATTATGATAATTAGTTATATTTATATGTGTTGGGCTTATGATCCATGTTGGACCAAGTTTATGTATGGATACATAAAGAGTTGGGCCACATGAACCATGGATCATAAAACCCATGGGTATGGATTTGGGTTATATCCATGACCCTAAAAATCCCACATATAAATAGATACTTCATTGCCTAAAATCGGAACTTGTATCTTCTTGGAGTTCATGGTGGTTTTTGTGTGCATGGAATTCTCTCTCAAGTTCATCCTTTGTCCATGATGTGTTGTGATTCCACTTGAGGCTTCCACACTATTGGGGCTAAGCTCTTTGAGGCCAAATACACCAAGACTTCATGTTCCATCAAAAGGTATGTTATGCTAACTAGTATCTTATATGGTTTATGTTAAATGCATGCTAGTTGTAAGATTAATACCTTGGAAACCATTTGCATGCATAATTAGTGAAAACATAGATCCAAGGTATTTAGGGTTGTATGTACACCATAGGATGTTGTAGTATACTAAAACCCAACATTATCGTGGATCGATTAACCTAAAGCGCACACTTTATTCCGATCCAGGAGCGTATCTCGGCTGAGAAGATGGCCGACATCTAAATTCGGTTGGTTGTGGCACGACATGGGATACTGGTTTTGGTGGTTTTTTATAGGGATGTTCGTTTACTTGTAGGTTTTGGTAGAGAATTCATGAGGAGTTGGGTACTCATCTACATTTCAGCACAGATTTCCACCCACAGAATGATGGTTAAATTGAGCGGACTATCCAGACTTTGGAGGACATGCTTCGTACATGTGTACTGGATTTCGGAAGGAGTTGTGACACATATCTTCCCTTGGTAGAGTTTTCATATAACAACAGTGATGACACCATCATTGATCGACCTCCTTTTGAGATGCTCTATAGGAGGAACTGTAGGACCCCGATATGTTGGGGTGAGGTCGGTCAGCAAGTTATGGGCAGTACGGAGGTGGTGCTTTGGAAGACTGAGTTGATTCACCAGGTTTGTTGCAGACTTCAGACAACACAGAGTCGAAAGAAGAGCTACACAGATAGACTTCGATCAGACTTAGTATTCTAGGTTAGTGAGATGGTACTCCTGAAGGTGTCACCTTGGAAATGTGTCATCCAATTCAGGAAGTGGGGTAAGGTAGGCCCCATATATATTGGACCTTTCAGGGTATTAGCCCAAGTGGGCACGGTTGCGTATCGTTTGGATCTACCATATCAGCTCAGTCAGATCCATAACACTTTCCACGTCTCTCAACTACAGAAATGTCCGGTCGATGATTCCGCCATGGTTCCATTGGAGGACATTCAGGTGGATGATCACCTGAAATATATAGAGGACCAGTGGAAATCCTCGAAAGAAAGACGAAGACTCTGCGAAACAAGGTGGTGGAATTGGTAAAGGTGCAGTGGTAACACCGAAAGGGTTCAGAGTGGACGTGGGAGCCTGAGGATGAGATGAGGAAGCATTATCCGTAGTTATTTATAGCATCGGACTTCGAGGACGAAGTCTGATTCAAGTGGGGGATATTTGTAACAATCGAGTTTTAGGTACTCTTCAATATCTGGATTTAGTCTTAAAATGTTGCATTGTGGGTCCATGTTACGATGGGCATAACATAAAGTACGTTGGTCATACTCATTTAGTTTGGATGCGGAGGTTGGTGGTGTATGTTGGGCGTACCCATACGTATATTCTGATTTCCCTTTTGATTTGTATAAACATGTTTAGTTAATGGTGTTATTAACAAATAATAATAATAACAATAAATGTTCATAAATTTTAGGGACGTCACAATATATATATATATATATATATATATATATATATATATATATATATATATATGTTCATTTGAGACAATTTTTAATTTTTTGAGACATGCAGACGCGATCCTAGCTACTCATCTTAATTTTTTAAGGAACCTAGGATTTGGTTTCTAAAATGAGTGGCTAGGATTTTGTCCTTATGTCTCAACATAATAAAGTGGTGTGTGTGTATATATATATATATATATATATATATATATATATATATATATATATATATATATATATATATATATATATCATATCATATCATATCATCATACTATATTATAAAGGAAGCATTTTTCCTTTCACCACATTCATTTGAAACACCCATGCATTTTTCCTTTCACCATATTCATTTGAAACTCCCATGACTTTTCAATTTCTTTCTAATAATAATTATAAGTTGGTTAATAAGGTTAAATAAATATCAATCATAAAGTGTAATCATATATAAACTAAATTTCAATATTAAAATAATATATTTACTTTTACTTATAAAGTTATGTTTTTTAACTTTTAACATATTATACTTAATT
This sequence comes from Lactuca virosa, assembly GCF_052849685.1. Classification (NCBI taxonomy): domain Eukaryota; kingdom Viridiplantae; phylum Streptophyta; class Magnoliopsida; order Asterales; family Asteraceae; genus Lactuca; species Lactuca virosa. The sequence goes on along the minus strand of NC_136428.1, from coordinate 187,371,731 downwards.
TATTAGTTTTAATATATTGTTGGATGTAAACCATTATCATTTTAAAGATACTATTTTGGATCAATTTGTATAAAATACTTAAATTTTTTGTCATGAATTTTGGGATGTTACAAGTTGGTATCAGGGCCTAGGTTTGAGGGATTCGGACACACTTTTGGAGGTGTCTAGACTCAAATTGAGGGTTTGAAAGGTTTTTACAAGAACAATATTTTTATAAAATTTAAAATTAAGGGTTTTTGGGAAAGAACAAGGAGTGTGAAGCGTGCAATCGGCCGAGCTCAAGTAAGTTTCCCCAAGATACCGTACATGTTTGCTATGATATATGATATGATTGTGAGAATTGCATGCTAGATTAGGGCTCAGGATGTAGGAAGGATGCCTTGTATGCCTACTATATGATTATGAGAATTGCATGCTAAATTAGGGCTAAGGATCTAGGAAGGATGCCTTGTATGCCTACTGTATGTGCCTATTGAACTACATGCTAGTACTGATTAGTCAGTGATATGATGGCCTGATTAGGATATGCTTGGCTTTGGTTACTCAATGCTCGAATGTTGCTTGCTTTGTGTGAAACAGCCCAAAAATACGGTCTAAAATTTCGTTTTTTAATCATTAAATAAAACCATAAGTATCAAACCATTCCATTAAAATATAAATCAAGGTATTTCAAAACATTATTATCAGAGTATCAGAATATCAGAGTAACACATCCCAAGCTAAAACATTATGGTGTGTGCGATGCAGTCTTCCCGAGCTCTTCCCTCCGCTACCGGAAGTACCAGAAACCAAAACTGAACACCATAAGCATAAAGCTTAGTGAGTTCCCCATACTACCACATACCATACACATAGACACACATACTGGGCCCCCGCCCCAACATCGGGACTTGCCCAACATCAGACTCGCTTCGGCATCGGGCCCCGCCTGTCATCGAGCCCCCCTCGGTATACAGATCTGTTTCTCTTAGGCCTCGCCTGTCTTTGGGCCTCGCCCGCTATACACATACAATCGCATAAACATCCTAGCACATAAAGAAAGCATACTAAATGTATTTCCTGTTCTAAGGCCTCGACTAACTAGGGCCCGACCCCTGGTCTGCTACTGATGAGTCGTGGAACCCCGTCCACACTCCTGCTGGTAGTGAGATATGGGCCCCCGCCCAGATTCACTTCTCTCCTATCACGGGCCCCGCCCCTGCTCTGCTAATAATGAGATATGAAACCTCGTCCATACTTAGGTAGTGATGAGATACGGGACCTCGCCCACACTCACCTCCCTACCAGGCACATACAAGTATCACCAAGACAACAAGTATAATCTAACATGCAAACATTCCTCGGGCTTGCCACAACATCAGACCATAGTTCGGAAATCCTACACATAATCATTCCTCAAGCCCCGCCCGGCATCGGACCTTGTTCCGGAAACATACTATCATACAATGCCTAGGGCTAACCCTCGGGTCTTCCTACCATACATAAACTAAATGGGTCGGCATTGTGGCCGTAGACCCATGCACACAGTGAGGAGACTCACCTCACAAGTTGACTGCCGAATCCCGGGAATAAACCTTTCGTTGTTGACCGGCAGATCCCCGAACTGCTGATCCTTCACCTCCCCGAGCTATCAACACCCAAAACAACACTTAGCCAAAATACCTTCAAAAGTGAAACTAGGTCAACGTTTGTCAAAGTCAAAGTCAACGGTCCGAGTTGACTCAAATCGTCGAGTCACCCGCTGACTCGCCGAGTTCCCTTGCTACTCATGGTCGCGAAAATACAAACCAACTCATCGAGTCCCTTCACAGACTCGTCGAGTTTTTACTGTACGAAATCGGGACAATATCAACTCAACTCGTCGAGTCCCTCCAAGGACTCGCCGAGTTCCTAGTCTGTTTGGGCCTTCTTAATGAATTAAGCCCCTATTCTTCAGATCAAGACTTCATACTTCTTCTACATATATAAAATGCCTTCTCAAGGGTAAAGTTTCCAACTTTACCCGCTACTAGTCCCTCTTAATGGGTTTAGCTAAAACCCTTGTTCTTTCGGTCATAGATCTAGATCCACACATGACCAATACTCTAAACCAAGGCATACAAACTGAGATCTGGACTTTAAGCAATGTATCATTCATAAATCTTTCACCTTTTTCCTCCATGCATGGCCTTTTGGGCTTAAAAGGCCAAGATGACATCTTAGAGCTTACATGGGGGCTCCCATGGCATAAAGTTTGCACCTTTAACTAGTAAACAAATACATATTATGAGGACTAAATAACTTCAGGAGGTTAGGTTTAGCCCTATTTCGCAGCTCTCGTCTGAGTCTAACCGTTGTAGGGAGAGACCTCTCATTCGAAGAATTATCTGGTCTTAGTAATATGTAATGGTATTCACAAGCTAGTTAGGGGGAGATAGCAGGGACTTCTTATTCAGCTGATGGCAGAGAGTAGGTCGAAGATTACCTTAGGGTAAGCCTAGGATGAGATCAGTGTTGGGAGTGGTATTAGTGAAGGGGACTTGGTGGATTCAAGGCAGTTCTTGAGGAAAGTACGGATAGATGTGGAAGGTAGTATGGGCCCATACTACTAAAAGCAGAGGATCCATACTCGATTCAAGGATGGCTGCGATGAGACCAAGAAACTTATAGTGCGTATGCGATCCCTTGATATTGGACGAGTATTCGGATGGTTGTTATGGTATGTTTCCAGCATGTTAAAGCTACATGGTAGACCAGATGGCAGTTCTGGTGCCGGCAAGGGATCAGGCTCGGACTCTGGAGCTGGGCAGCTCGATGATCAGATGAAGGAGTTTATTCCACCTAAGATTGCGCGCAGTATCATTGACAAGACACTTGTGATCTTCGGTACGGTTAATGGGGGCATTTTAGAGGTCCTTGATGAGAGGATGAGCACATTTCGCTCTGAGGTGATGACTATGATAGGGAAGTGTGCGATGATGTTTCGGGAGTTCAGAGCTTGTGGAGCTCCAGACTATCATGGGTTTGGGGACCCCATTCTCAGTAGGAGGTGGTTAGCGGGTATGGCTAACGCGTTCAGGATGATTTTCTGCCGCGAGGAGGCGAAGGTCAGATATGCTTCCTGTCTGTTGAGGGATCGGGCACGTGATTGGTGGGAACAGATTGGTAGTGAGTTGGGTGATGATTTGGTTGATGTTGTGTCATGGGATGATTTCTCGACTGGGTTTCTAGCGGATTTGCTCCGACGATTGAGGTGCAGAAGTTGGCGCGAGAGTTTATGGGTCTCCGCCAGACTACTGAGACTGTGGCAGAGGTCACTGCTAAGTCTCGGGAGAGGGCTTTGTTGGTACTACAATATGCAGTAGATGTGTATATGAAGAAAGTGAGGAATCATGATATGTTGTGGGATGATGTAAGGGAGTTCGTGAGTATTTCGGGGTGCGATACCCTGTATGATATGATTTCTAGAGCCCGTAGGTGGGAGATAGGTTCGGAGCACATTGGTAAGAGGGGTCAGATCAGGTGCAGACATTGGAGGGTTCCGGGAAGAGACCCAAGATTTCTGACCATCGCATGAAAGGCCAGCAGGGCCGGAATCTGTGCATCACGTGAGGGAAACTGCACAAGGGGACTGGTCATTCCAGAGGTTTGGGCTGCTACAAGTGTGGCAGGTTTGGTCATGTTAGCAAGCATTATCCTCAGGGGCAAGCCTGTTATGTTCCTTTGCGATCGGTTGGGCCACAAGAAGGTCGACCGTTCGATGTTGAAGGGGGGGGGGGGGAGCAGTGAGTGCGCCTGCTCCGGCTACTTTGAGGATCACCGATGGAGGAGGGGGTAGGGAAGCAGCCCCAATAGAGAGGAGTCAGGTTTTGCAGTGTCAGACAGAGGAGGTTAGGACTCCAGCAGGCAACATTGCGGGGACGTTATCTGTTGCTCTCTTTAGAGTTTTATCAGTATGAAGTGTTATATGTCATTTGCATACCATGAATCATTGGTGGGTTAGTAAGTGGTCGTATCTTGTATAAGAGGGTTCCAAGTGTCCGGTTGACATTTTGGGTTGCAGTCGGGATCGGCTCAGGGGTATTGTGGGGAAGGTATGTGATTAGCTTTATCGGGCTAGTTTTCCTGTAACGCTGGGGTATAGTGGTTTCACCATTTGTTATGGTAAAATCGGCGGTGGCCTATGGGAGAACTTCTGGGTTCTAGCATTACCGTTGCTAGGAGAGGGGTTATAGCAGAAAGATACTAGTGTTAGTCGCATGGGTTGTTTGGCCACTGGATGTTTCAAGGGGATTATATTCTCGCAATGGGTCGTGTTCGGTTAGAGTTCAGCAGTTCCACGAGAATGGAAGTTGGAGCGAGGATTCGTCAGCCAGGGTAAAGGATTCGTCAGCCAGAGTTAGTATAGTATCATTGGAGGAGGAATGAGGTATCGGACTGGACCAAATTTCAAGAGTACTCTTAACGATTTCAGAGGATGGGTGATCTTAGGGTTTGACTGGTAATTGAATGCTAGCATTGGTAAGTGCAGGTTGTCAACAGTTGGATTTTAGAGGGTAAGAAATATTGGGAATCCTTCAATTTTCACGTGCCATGAAGACTTAGTCAAACCTAAGTGGGGGAGAATCGCACAGGTATTCAGGATCAGAAACAGTTTTGAATCTTGAGTAAGTTTCACATCCTGTTCAGGAAGAGACGACCCAGGTGGCCGTTAGGGTTATGGTTGTGTAAGTGGGAGTTCAGGAAACTTCCAACAGCTGATTGACGCATTCGTGGTAGGACTATGGTTGGTAGATAGTGATAGAGTGTTGTAGGACTGCGGGGGTAGTCGTAGCATTCACTAGGTTGGTAGATAGAATGGGAATGTTGTTAGATCGCGTGAAGAATAGTAGCATCCACCAGTTCTGGTGCACAGCGATGGCGTGGAAAATCCACGGATTGGGTTACGGATTTCCCCAAATTGATGAGACCTGTTTGAGCCAGTGATAAGACCGTAGGGACACCACTGCAGTCAGGGGATCAAGGAAGCGACGGGACGTATAAGGTCATTGTAATATAAGGCCTCTTGTGGTCATGTATCATTCACTTTTAACCTTGGATTTGGTGATGTCAGGATTCGACGTATGGACATGATCGGTTGGTCAAAAGGTCATTATAGCCACAGTGGGCAATATGGCTGATGGCAACTATTGACAGATAAGGATTTCATTTGAAAGTCGTGTGGGGCGACTGTGTGGGAGTCTTTTGGCTCAACAACTGGGCTGGAACCGGGTATTTTAGATGACTGGGAGACGAATTGAGACCAGGGAAGTCTCGATGGATTTTGGAAAGCAGCCAGGAGGCAACATGCTATTTCAGACAAGTTCAAGTGTTTCGGGTAATATCCGATCGGGTTAGACCGAAAGGGTAGGTCGAGCACCCAGATCTGCTCGGCAGTATCCGGTTGAAATAGACCGAAGGGGTAGGTCAAGCACCCAGATATGCTCGGCAGTATCCGGTTGAAATAGACCAAAGGGGAGGCCAGCACCCAGATATGCTTGGAAGTATTAGTGTTTAAGGATTTCATGTATGCATGGGTAATTGATTGCTTGGGTAATGCTAAGTCACTCACAGCGGGATTGAATAATCTCATAGTAAATGATTTGACCCTATTGCGCAGCTCTCATCTGAGTCTAACCATTGCAGGGGTGAATCTGTTACTCGAAGGATTATCTGAGCCATTTGTCGAGTATAATTGTTCTGTAACGGTATATGGTCGGTGATTTTGCTCCGTTCGAGATAGCAGGGTGAGCAGGAATTGGAAGCAATTTGTGTGGTGCGAGACTCTATGAGGATGGTTTGGTTGCAAATCTGACAGGGAATCAGACCGTTGAGACTTCGGCTTCAAATTTTAGGTGAAGTAGGGTTGGTTTTATTTTAGAGATTGAGGATTCGTTCTTCACTGGGTTTGAAGAATTATTCTAATGATTCGTTGTATGATCAGAGTTGGAAGGGTTATGGCTGGTTGCCACTGGTTGGGAGAATGGTTGGGTTCTTTCAGCACGGGTGAGCTTTCGGGAAGTCAGACTATTATAGATGTCAGGTCCCAAAAGGTAGAAGTGGCTTGCAAGGGTTGAAGGTTCGGGTGTTATTTTCGGGATAGAAGTTTCAATTTTGGTTACAGTTACCTTGGGGGAGGCTATTATATGCGCAAAATTTTCAATCATGATGATCAGGTTGATTGCCTTGATATGAGTGTGAAGGGCCAATATATATGGTTTGGGCTAGGCATTACATGTATAGATGAGTTAGGGCGTTTGACAATGTATTTTGGAGTCTATTGTGTGTGTTTGACGTTTTCGGTCTAGGCAAGCTTTCGGTTCGAAAGTGACCGAAAACAGATTTTCGGTCTGCCTGATCGAAACCTGTTTTCGGTCCAGTTGGGTATATATAGTCTTGTCAGGTTGTCAGTAGTTGTTGTTGATCCGTAGTGGTTCATTTGGTGTTTTCGGTCCATTGAGTTGTATCCGACATTTCCAAGTGTGAATTGTATGCAAGCTCAGTTTTATTCCACTTCTACTCCATTTCTTCTTTGTTTTCTTATGCTTGATTGATCATTGGTATAGATCCTTCCATCAAGGACCTTACAATTGGTATCAGAGCCTCACCGGTGTCAATTGGCTTACAATTGAAGGGCCAATATATATGGTTTGGGCTAGGCAACAATGTATAGATGAGTTAGGGCATTTGACAATGTATTTTGGAGTCTATTGTGTGTGTTTGACGTTTTCGGTCTAGGAAGGTTTTCGGTCTAGGTGTGACCGAAAACCTGTTTTCGGTCAATGTCTATTGGTATAAATAGTCTTGTCAGGTTGTCAGTAGAAGGTTGTTGATCTACAGTTGTTCATTGTTGTTTTCGGTCTCCTAAGTTGTATCCGACATTTCCAAGTGTGAATTGTATGCAAGCTCAATTTTATTCCACTTCTACTCCATTTCTTCTTTGTTTTCTTATGCTTGATTGATCATTGGTATAGATCCTACAATTCAAGGAACTTACAATTGGTATCAGAGCCTCACCGGTGTCAATCAAGCTTGTTATTCAGTTCTCGGTTTTCACAGCTTTGTTCTTCACGTTCTTGGTGTCTAGGAGCTTACTATTTACTCGAGTTTTGAAGATCAGATCAGAATTTGCATCGTGTGGAATTGAAATCTGCTTGGAATTTAGCTTTTCGGTTGAATTCTCATTGTTTTCGGTTGGATCTTCATAAACCGAAAACTTATCTTCAACCGTTTTTCTGTCCGATCTAGTTTGTTTGGAAGCTATGTTTGGAGGTTTCAGTGTGTGGAAATGAGAATCAGATCAGAAAACTAAGTTTCTCATTGAAAACTGTTAGTTTTCGGTTTGAGCTTCAGAAACCGAAAATTGTTCTTCATCCGGAAAACTTCAAGTTCTTCAACCGAAAATCCAAAATTCCTTGAATCTTCAGAAACCGAAAACCCTTGATCCTTTTTAAACTGAAAATCCTTGAACATTCATAAACCAAAAACCCTTGATCCTTCATAAACCGAAAACCACTTATCATTCAGAAACCGAAATCTCCTTAGTCTTCAGAAACCGAAAACCTCCCTTAACATTCAAAAACCAAAATATCTCAAACATCATCATACCGAAAACATTGTTTTCGGTCAAGACCATTCGGCCATAAATCCTATTTTCTTGATCCTTTTGTTTGTTTTTCAAGTTAATTTTTATTAAAAATTTAAAAAAATAAAAAAAAACAACAAAAATCAAAAACAAAAATGGAATCTCAAAGCATGTCAGCTCATCACGAATTAGATGTCATTATGGGAACCACTTCTCGAATTCCACGACTTTTATATGTAGAAGGATTTCCAGAATGGAAATATCGGATCGAGAAGTACATCAAAATGAAGAATTTCAAGATATGGCGAAGCATTCTTAGAGGTCCAATCCGCATCACAATCACATTGGAAGATGGAACCTTAACTGACAAGCATGTTGAAAATTACACGGACGATGATTTTGAGAGAGTCGAGGAGCAGGAAAAGGCTCTTGCTACACTTACCATGGCATTATCTCCGGAAATCGCTCAAGGTTTCCGTGACTATACATCAGCAAAGGCCTTATGGGAAGCACTGATAGAAGTCTATGAAGGCAACGAATACATGAAACAGAGTCACCAAGACATGCTGCGACAGAAATTCAATATTTTTAATCATGTCTTGGGAAAAACACTTGAAAATCAGTTGCAGAGGTTTATCACACTTACCACAGAAATGAGCTCTGCCGGTGTTATGGTGACAAGATCAGAGATAAACAAGAAGTCGCTGAACTCTCTACCAAAATCCTGGGACATGAATGTCTCAGTGATCAAAAAGACCAAAGATTTGAACAGGTTGAGTTTAGATGAAACAATGGCGATCATCAAGGCTTGCGATCTTGATGATAAGCAAAGGGAGATTAATCAAGTTAATTCATACTCCACAGCAAATCTTGGGATCCAAACCACCAACAACACGGCTTTCTCAAGCTTTTCTACCCCTCAAGCTCCTCCAGTTTCTCATGTTCCACAAGTTCAACCCTATGTGACTCATTAGCCTACCTCATACGTGATCCCTCAAATGCAACACATTCAAGTTCCTCAACCTCAAACTTTAGCTCAACAAGTTGGTTCTAGTGTTGGTTCATCCACAGCTGCACCCATTCAATCTCATGGAATCAGTTCTCAAGCTTCATCTTTAAAAGAGAAGGAAGAAAATCTGGCCCTCGCCACTGGTCTAGTGAACTGCTACAATGCTTTTGTGGCCGGAGAACTTTCCCCACAATTATCATTTGCTGACCTAGATTAGATCCATCCAGAGGATGTGGAGGAGATGGACATCACATGGCAAATGGCTATGGCTGTTTTTAGGGCAAAACAATTCTCCAAGAAAACTGGGAAAAATAACTGGAGCGTGAACTCTGACAAAAATGTGGGATTCAACAAAGGGAAGCTGCGATGTTACAACTGCCATGAGCCTGGTTATTTTTCCCGGGAGTGTCCAAAGCCAGACCGAAGAGAGAATTCTGAGTGAACCATGGTGCTGGTGAATAATGTCAACAGAGGATCATCTTCAAGCAATCAGACTGCTAACTTGGCGATGGTGGCCCAATCCTTTGATTGAAAAGATCAAATTCAGGCTCTGAATATTTCAGGACCTGAAAATGCACATCTGGCCCAAATCAAGGATTGTGTGGAGGAAGAAGCTGAGAGAGACCTAGAAGAAGAGATGATGAATCTTCAGTTTGCGTTCATGGTGCAAACTACTCCTGAGCCTATCATTGAAAAACCGATTGCAAGAGGATTACAGCAACAAATCCGAGAACTATGAAATTGCAAGAGGATTACAGCAACAAATGCGAGAACTATGATCATCTCAAACGAAAATTTGCTGCTGTAAGCGCCGAACTTGACACATTGAAAAACCGATTTGAAAATGCTGAATTTAATTTTAAAAAATTCGATGGGTCAAGTGAAGTAGTTGTAAAAATGATCGCGGAACAAATGCAGTGGAAGGACATTACTTGTGGTAACCAGATAAAAGTAGGATTAGGATTTGAGAGTGTCCCTCCTCCCTTCAATCATAATTACACTGTTATTCCTCTATCTCAAGAAGAAATTGACAGAGAACCTTTCATGGTTTATGTGAAATCAGCTTCTGAACAAGCGACACGGTCTAATGATAAAATTTTGGATACTAACATTTATACCTCAAGTGCAGATATGTCAGTAGTTCAGGGGGGGGGGCAAGAAGCTGAAAAGTCTGAGTCGAATAATTATGTGTCTAAATTTGGTGTTGAATTTTGTGATGAGTCTGTGTTAAACTCAAACACTAATGTCTTTGTTTCTGGTGGTGTGTTGTTTCAGACTGATAATTTTGAAAATAATGATGTTGTTTCTGATAAAGTTGCCAAATCTGACTCAAATGCTTCTACATCTTCTACGTTTGCTTCACAATCTTGTGCTTGTTCTTACAAATGTGAAAATGCTAGAAATGTTAATAAACGCAAGAAATCTGACAAGAGCAGTACCATTTCCAATGATAATAAACAAATTTGTTTCACCTGTGGTACTGCTGGTCATATTGCCAGAAATTGTCTAAACCGGATGTTTGTGCATCACATGTCAAAAAGGGTAGAGAATGAGTCTAGAGGACGATCTTTAATTAGAAAATCCTCTAGAACTCGCTCTCGAGATGATGACTGGAAAACGAATCAAAACAAGAAAATGGCAGGTTTTCAAAAGAACAAACAGGTTTTCAATAAATTCACAAACAGTTTGCCAAAATCGACCCAAGCTAAGCAAAAGTCGATTTCGTCAAAGAGTAGGTCTGGATCTTCAAACTCTTCGAGTAGAAAATCCACCGGCTCGAAGCAAAATCAAACGAAAAATGTTTCAAAACCTAATTTTCAATGGGTGCCAAATTAAAATTTGATCAGTCATCATCATCCTCTGTACCTATTGAAAAAGAGAAATCAAAAGATAAATCTGTAAACGTTAAGGGTCAACCCAAGAATGTAATGACCTGGGTCCCCAAATCTAAATGATTCTGCTCATTGTGTAGGGACAGTTGCGGAGGAGTGTCGTCAGACCCTGGTATGTCGACATCGGCTGCTCCCGGCACATGACAGGAGATATCTCCCAACTGCACGACATTCAAACATTTAATGGGGGATATGTCTCCTTTGCGGGCGGAGAAGGCGGAAAGATAACATAGAAAGGAACGGTGACGAACGGAGTGCTCAGTTTTGAGAATGTCAACTATGCTCCTGAGCTGAAGCACAGTCTGCTGAGCGTTTCTCAAATCTGTGACAAGGGTTACTCGACACACTTCACCGATAAAGAATCTCTAATCTTAAAGCCAGGCATTGTCATCCCGGAGGAGTGGATTCTCGTAAAATCAAAGCGGGATGGGAATGCCTATATTATCTACATGAACAGCAATGTATCCGATGAACTCACTTGTCTCTTTTCCAAAGTCTTAGAACAAAACACAATGTTGTGGCATCGTCGATTCGGCCACGCAAATGCAAAGAACCTGAACCGGCTTGCTAAGAACGAAATGGTCTGCGGTCTGCCTGTCAGAGATTTTATTACCTTTGAAAAATGTGTTTCCTGTGCTCAAGGAAAACATCATCGGAAACCACATCTGCCAAAGCAGGTCAACTCCATCAGTCAGGTGCTCCAATTGTTGCATATAGATTTATTTGGTCCGGTCAACGTCCTCAGCATCAACCGAAATTCGTATTGTCTCGTTGTGATAGACGATTTCTCTCGTTTCACATGGGTCTTCTTTCTGTCCAACAAAGTTGGGATCGCTGACCTCATCAAGAAGTTCATTGTAATGATCGAGAACCAAACCAACAACCGAGTGAAAGCGCTTCGTACAGACAATGGAACAGAATTTAAGAATGATGTTCTTGATCATTTCTGCGCTGAGAAGGGTATTGTGCGTCAATTCAGTTCTGTTCGGACACCACAACAAAATGGTGTTGCTGAGCGGAGGAATCGGACATTACAAGATGCTGCAAGCACGATGCTGTGTGATTCTAAACTTCCAGTTTTCTTTTGGGCGGAGGCGATCAACACAACTTGTTACGTTCAAAATCGTGTCCTGATCAACAAAGCCCAGATGAAAACACCGTACGAGATTCTATATGGACACAAGCCATCTGTCAGCCATTTCCGAGTATTTGGTTTCCCTTGCACCCTTCTCCACTTGGAATCCAACCCAAAGTTCAATGCAAAAGCTGATGATTGCTACTTTGTCGGATACGCTGCTCGTACTGCTTACCAGGTATACAACAAGAAGACGAAACAAATCGTGGAGTCTTTCGATGTTCTATGGCTTGAAGAGAATGAGACGGACGCTAGGGTGGGTCCTGATTGGCTATTTGACTACACATCGCTATTCAAATCCTTTAGTGTGTCGTCTGATAACCAAGCTGGGTCTACCTCTGGCTCGAAGACTATCATTGAAGACGAAGATGAAGAGGTTGTCTACAGACCACCATTGGTTTCTACTGATCCTCCGGTGGTGTCTACTGTTCCAATCGCTTCTCCTGAATCCTCAACACAACAACATGCTCTAGATGTTGATACTACTCCTCTAACTCCGGTCGAAAGAGAGTTCATGAACCAAGATGCTTCCGTTGTCACTCAGAATCTGATGGAACTTCTCTTTCCCGAACGAATCGCAGATGAGTTTGTAGCAAATCCAACAAACGAAATTGGTACATCTACCATGGATCATTCAGCAAATGACGGAGTTATTAATATCCATAATCTTCCTGTTTCAGTCAATGACATCAGTCACGAAATCCCCTCTCGCATACAGCGCGATCATCCGATAGAAAACATCATTGGCCAGCTGGGCGACGGAGTTCGAACGAGAAGCCAGAGTGGAGACGTCAACACATGTCTCTATTCTTGCTTCATTTCTCAAATAGAGCCCAAGAACGTCGAAATGGCTTTGAATGAGCCCAGCTGGGTGGATGCCATGCATGACGAGCTCAATCAATTCGAAAAGCTCGGGGTTTGGAAGTTGGTGGAGCTGCCTAAAGGCAAGAAATCTCTCAACACCAGATGGGTGTTTCGGAACAAACAAGACGATTCGAGTGTCATTGTCCGTAATAAGGCGAGATTGGTGGTTCGTGGGTTCAGGCAAATTGAGGGTCTTGATTATACAAAAGTCTATGCTCCGATGGCGCGCTTGGAGGCAATTCGTATCTTCCTCGCCTATGCTTCCTACATGAAATTCACCGTTTACCAAATGGACGTCAAGACGACTTTCTTGTACGACAAGGTGAAGGAGGAGATTTATGTTGACCAACCTCCTGGGTTTGTTAACTCAAAACTTCCCAACCATGTCTACAAGTTAGACAAGGCTTTGTATGGGCTGCATCAAGCTTCTAGAGCCTGGTATGCTACCCTAACACAACACTTGCTCGATCATGGCTATTCTCGCGGCACTATCGATCAGACCCTATTCATCAAGCATGTCGGTGCAGACCAGATTCTTGTCCAAATATACGTGGACGATATCATTTTCGGGTCGACGTGTCCACAACTATGCAAGGAATTCGAGGACGTTATGAAAAAGCGGTTCGAGATGAGTTCTTTGGGGGAAATGACCATGTTTTTGGGGCTTCAGGTCAAACAATGTTCAGCCGGAATCCTGATTCATCAAGCCAAATATGTGGACGATATGCTCGAGAAGTTCGGGTTCAGAGATGCCAAACCTGCCTTGACGCCCATGGCGGAGAGACCACTGCTGACTCCAGATCTTGAAGGCGAATCCGTAGATCAAACGTACTACAGATCGATGATCGGATCGCTGATGTATCTGACTGCAAGTCGCCCAGACATTATGTTTGCGGTCTGTCAATGCGCGCGCTACCAGGCTAATCCTAAACTGTCTCATCTTATTGTTGTTAAAAGGATTTTTCGGTACCTCATAGGCAGCCCAAAATTGGGTCTTTGGTATCCGAAAAATTCCGAATTTGATCTTTATGCTTTTGCAGACAACAATTACGGAGGCTGCAAGCTTGACAGGAAATCAACTTCAGGCGGATGTCAATTTCTAGGAGATAGGCTGGTGTCCTAGCAGTGCAAGAAGCAGAATACTGTCTCGACCTCAACAGCAGAAGCGGAGTAGGTGGCTGCGTCTACCTGTTGCTCTCAAGTCATATGGATCCAACATCAGCTGTTGGATGACGGTTTGAACTTTCAAGAAACCCCTATATTCTGTGATAATGAGGCTGCGATCCAAATTGCTAAAAATCCGGTCCAGCACTCAAAAACCAAGCACATCGACATCAAAGTTCATTTTATCCGAGATTGTTATGAGCGCTCGCTCATTCGGCTAGAATAGGTTCCCACTGTTAATAATGTGGCGGACATGTTCACCAATCCGTTTAACAAAGCTCGATTCGATGTGCTGGTTAACTTTTTGAAAATGATTCGCTTTGAGGATTAATTTTTGTTTAGGTTAGTTTAAATTTGCGCATTTCTCACCCATGCACAAATTTAGGGGGAGAAATAAACAAAAACCAAACAAAAATTAGAAAATTAAAAATCCAAAAACAATAGAAAATCAAAAAAACTTTAGAAAAACAGAAAAATCAAAAATATTACTGAGAAGTGATATTATGGGAAGTGATATCAGCTTGTGATAACAGACAATCTGAGTCTGTGTAAAGTACCAAAGTTGAATTGTCTAGGCTCTGTGTTCGATGCGCTGGTAGGCACGAAAAATTTAATGGTCTTGACTAGGTGCAGATGAACTTAAGGAATCTAGAGATTTGATAATTTCTGATCTAGATAGTTCTATTTAGCCTGACAATATGACGCTTGGATAGGTTGAGCAGGGAGATATACATGAGAATCCACCAGTTACATTAAAGAACCTGTATCTAGAACTGTGGTTTAACTTTTCCTCGATGTATGGATTCTGTCCTTAATTCCGGTATTGACGGAGCGACTGGGGAATTCCGATAAATTAGGTCTGTAGAAAGTTATTTTCTTTCTCTCCTACTGTTAGTCATATGTTGCCTCCTTTGTGTGATCGAAAGATCCGACCTGGACTGCAACATATGCAAATCTGTCTCTCTGCATCTTCTATCTATGCTATTCTTCCTGTCAGTTAGCCATATACTGTCTCCTTTGCGTGATTAATAATCCGACCTGGTACACAGCATATGCAACCTTCTACTTCTCAATCCCTCTGAAATTCTAGTCAGTCATATGTTTCACTCTCTGCGTGATTGAAAGATCCGACCTGAGTATACAGCATATGCAATCTAAATCTATCCTTTCTATGAATAATCGTCTGCTCACCTAAAGTAAGGAGTATCTCGGAAGTTCTTGATTATTGGGGTATATCAGGAAGCGGGAAACATGTTCTAGTACACTTAAAATTGAACAATTCTAGATTGTCTGTAGATCTCGCTGCTCAATTTAGGTGGACAACAATATCCTTGGTCGTCGTCAGATAATGGTCCTTAGGTATTTTTATCTAGTAACTTAGGATCAATCTGTCCTGTCTCTGATAGGATTTCTAAAAATTGTCACAATTTTTCGTGCTTAAGTGGACCACAATATCGGACGATCGACCAGATCTATTCATGAAAGGAGAGGTACTGATAAATGGAAAATGATTGTCTAACAACTTTGATCCCATATCACAAAAAGTTAATCAATTTCAAGATAGAGGATTAAAAATTAGTTTGAATTAAAAATTTTTGGTATTTTTATTTTATTTTATTTATTTTATTTAAAATTAATCCTCCAAGAGTTTTATTTTCAAAATAGCTTTGGGTATTGGGCCTCATCATTTTCGGGTGCAGCCCACTAGGTTTGAACCGGGTTCTGAACCGAGTATATAAAGAAATGGGGACACCGATTTCGGTTCTTCCCTCATTTTTCTTCAACTGACCGAATACCCTCTCAATCCTCTCTAAGTCTCGAAATTTTTTTGTGTGTGATTTTGTTTGAGTTGACCCTCCATCTGGAACTGAGCACCCGTTGTCCAACGAAGACCTCGATGACTTCTTCAAAGATATCGATGATGGTGCCAATCAAACACCGGAGATAAGGGAGAAAGCTGATGCTCAAGAGACTGTGCCTCCGTCTACCGTTCAGATGGCTGATTCATCAATTCCTATGGACACATCATCAGGGATTCCTCCCCTTGACAATGTTGTTCCGACAACCGAGCCCATTGCAAGTGATTCCCTGACAACTCTGACCTCCCAGCCTCCTTTGAAGAGACGCAAAATTGATCCAAGGGTGGGAGTAATTTTTCCTGACCCAACTCAAACCACAGAGACTCCTCCATCTACAACATCTGCTCATTATTGATAAAGACTGATTCATGCTAGCCGCAAACCAAGGGAGAGATTGAAAGGCCAATATATATGGTTTGGGCTAGGCATTACATGTATAGATGAGTTAGGGCATTTGACAATGTATTTTGGAGTCTATTGTGTGTGTTTGACGTTTTCGGTCTAGGCAAGCTTTCGGTTGGGAAGTGACCGAAAACAGGTTTTCGGTCTGCCTGACCGAAACCTGTTTTCGGTCCAGTTGGGTATATATAGTCTTGTCAGGTTGTCAGTAGTTGTTGTTGATCCGTAGTGGTTCATTTGGTGTTTCAGTCCATTGAGTTGTATCCGACATTTCCAAGTGTGAATTGTATGCAAGCTCAGTTTTATTCCACTTCTACTCCATTTCTTCTTTATTTTCTTATGCTTGATTGATCATTGGTATAGATCCTTCCATCAAGGACCTTACAGAGTGTTAGTAAGGGGTGATTTCGAGGATGAAATCTAATTTAAGTTGGGGAGAGTTGTAACACTCGGTTTTAGATTTGCTTTGCTGCTTTGGGCTGCGGCCCAATCATCAGTTGTCACGGAGTTTAGGGCTTCGGGAAAGGAAGGATTTAGCCTATTTCAGATCTAGTTGCCATGGTTTAAGTGATCCATGTATTCGATTGTGTCTTCAGAAGTCAAGGGTATGACTGTAAATTGATATCTCGGTCTTTTATGAATTTTGTATTTTATTTCGGTTGATTTTCAGGCAATATAAAGTTAATAGAAGTGTAGGGCTTCTCGTTACCTTTCCGTGGATATAAAGAACGCCGAAAACGGATAAAGGACGCAAAAGGTATGACCATTTGAAGTTAGAGGGGTTTTAGGCCAACCGGGTATGCATGGCATACCAAGTGAGAACACATGGCGTTCAAAAGGAAAATGGACGCGGGACAGATTGGGAACGCAGGTCGTTCCCCAAGGGAATGCAGTGCGTTCGCTGGGCAGATTTAAAATCTCATTTTTGGGGTTTAACCCCTTTATATGAAGGTTTTTGAGCACTATAACAATCTTATGGTGCCCATACAACCCTAAATGCTTTGGATCTAAGTTTTCTCAAGTTATACATGCAATTTAATTTTATCCAAAGCATGTACCCTAGCTAGCATGCAACTGGAGATATACAACATAAAACTAGTTAGATGAATACCTCTTGTTGTAGCTTGTAGTTCTTGGCCTTTCAAGAGCTTTGTACCTCAAGTGTGATACCTCTAATAAGTCACAAACACAAAATGCAAAAGGAGGCTTATGAGAGAGCGGTTAGGAAGCACAAAATCCGCTAGGGTTTCACCTTGGAATGATTGGCCAATTTTAGGGTGCTTAGGGGTTACTTTTATAGTGTGGAATTCCTAGGGTTTCTTACATGTAAACCCTAATTCATCATGACTCTTCACATTTGATAGGCCCTTTGGACTAAACCTTCATGGACACTCATATAGATTTAGTCCATGCCTAATCAACATGGATCATTAGCCTAAACTATAAGTATTATTGATTTACCTAATCTGCCCCCGTAAATTTAATCAGTCTCTTTTGATCACTAAATTAATTCCAAATTAACTCTTGATCAATACCAATTACGTAATATGATTTCTCAATTAATACATTATTCCTATAATATATTAATAAGTTACAAATAACCTCTTTCTCAAATATCCATCCAATCAAATTGCTCCGGTGAAGGAAACCCAAAAGGACCATGCTATAATCGGATCAAGTGCATACCAATTATAGTTATGGGCTTAGACACCTAATCCAACAGTCTCCCACCTGGATAAGCCTAATAATTATAACTGCCTATGCAAATTCAAAATCCGATTAGCAATCATAGCTCTCAAAAGCCGCTTTCTAACTCTGATCAGGTCAATGACTCGTCCTTTAGATAAGGGATCATATAATCCTCTGTTCTTCAAGATATCGTGTGGACAAGGACATGGAATAAAGTCATACACAATGTCCAACAATTTGTTTCCCGATTTCCGATTCGTTTGACATAGAACTTAATTGAACACATCAATTAAGTCCTGCCCGAGCCCGACATATAATTCAAAACAAAATCATCGAGGGGCCTAAGATATCGCGTTTAATCCTCTTAGGATAAAAGGCTCAGATAAACTTCGACTTATATGATTGTACCAATTACTTGTTAAATTATACACAACAATACGTTTTCTAACATCATGTTACTGATGCGTTTTCATACTATCAATGCACAACCAAGTCGTAATCAACAACTCATATATCTTAGTTTGAAGACTATACGATATTATCGTCTCACAATCACTCGTGATGAATTCCATGAAGTGATTCATGTGATCCTGGGTTTAATCCAATACTCAAATCTTATTTCAGAAGCACTCATGATCATTGTAGCAAACGTTTGCTATGTATAAACACCTTATACAATCTACAAGCCAATTCATGACAGTCTAATTTCATAACCTACTTCCAAAGAATGATCGACTGTGGATAGTTCGAATAATCATATTATTTTGGAAGTCAAAACATGCAAAAAGTGAAACACAAAATAAACAATTGACAAAAGACAGTAGAATTTACTTATAAATAAAACTCTTATTACTTAATCATCAAATGTCAATTACATTTATTTATTACAAGTTTCTAACTGTCTATCTAATCACTAAAACTAATATCGTCTCTTAGGCCAATGCTCTTAGCATGCTGCAAATGCTTAACCCTACTCAGTCCCTTCGTAAGGGGATCTGCTGGGTTATCCTCTAAAGATACCCTCTTCACTACGAGGAGTCCCTCTTCTACTCGATGTCTAATGAAGTTATATTTTCTATCGATGTACCTGGATCTGCCATGATCCCTTGGTTCCTTGGTTAAGGAGACCGCACTCTCGTTGTCATAGAAAATCTCCATAGGCTCCTTTACAGCTGGTACAACTCCAAGGTCTCCGATGATGTTCTTTATCCATATTGCCTCCTTTGATGCTTCGCTTGCTTCTATGTACTCCGATTCGAACATTGAATCAGCTACACTCTCCTGTTTGGAACTTTTCCATGTTACTGCTCCTCTATTTAGGGTAAATACTCAGCCCGACTGAGAGCGGAAATTACCTCTGTCGGTCTGAAAGCTGGCGTCACTATACCCTGTCACTCTCAAGTCATCACTCCCACCTAGGGTAAGGACCCAGTCTTCTACCAGGATTCCCTTAAGAATGTTATTTACTGCTATCCAGTGAGTTCTACCAGGATTCCCTTGATATCGACTAACCATGCTCAAAGCAAAAGCCACATCAGGGCGAGTACATGTCATAGAATACATGATCGATCCAACTGCGGAAGCATATGATACTCGACTCATTTCTGCTATTTCGGCATCGATACTCGGACTCTGAGTCTTACTCAGTTTGGTATTGCTCTGGATAGGCAATTCTCCTTTCTTGGAATTCTCCATGTTGAAACGTTTCAACACCTTGTCCAAGTAGGTACTTTAACTAAGTCCTATTAGTCTTTTACTCCTATTTCTCAATATCCTTATCCCTAGAATGTAAGCAGCTTCCCCGAGGTCCTTCATAGTGAAACACTTCCCAAGCCATGACATAACTTCCTGCAAGGTTGGAACGTCGTTTCCTCTGAGTAGTATGTCATCCACATACAATACTAGAAAACTAACTATACTCCTACTAGCCTTGACATATACGCAGGACTCATCCTCGCTTCTCGAAAAACCAAACTCTTTGACTTTCTCATCGAAACAAAGATTCCATCTGCGAGACGCTTACATTAATCCATAAATGGATTTCTCAAGCTTACACACTATATTAGGTTACTTCGCATCTATAAAACCCTCTGGCTGACTCATGTAAACATCCTCAACCAACTTCCCTTTAAGAAAAGCGGTTTTGACATCCATCTGCCATATTTCATAATCATGAAACGCAGCTATGGCTAGCATAATCCTTATAGATTTGATCTTCTCTACTGGTGAGAAGGTCTCGTCATAGTCAACTCCAGGAGTTTGAGTAAATCCCTTTGCAACCAATCGCGCCTTATATGTGTGTACTTTCCCATCCATGTCGGTCTTCTTCTTGAAGATCCACTTGTACACAACCGTGTTACGACTTGGTACATTGTCAACCAAGTTCCAAAACTTGATTGACATACATAGACTGAATCTCGCTGTCCATCGCCTCTTTCCACTTCGCAGACTCTTAGCCCGCCATGGCTTCCTTGAAGTTGTTGGGTTCATCCAAATTTATCAGTGTGCTATCACTGATAAACGTATCACCTTCACTTGTTATATGAAAACCATATAACACAGGTGGAACACTAACTCTACTAGAACGTCTCAGAGGTAAGGACTCGTTAACTGGTTCAACAGGAGTCTCATCCTCAGGTTGAGCGCTAGTGTTAGAGTTTCCTTCATCGCTTAACTCTTAAAGCTCTTCAAGGTCGATTTGCCTCCCACTATCCTCTTGGAATATGAGTTCTCTTTCACGAAAGACACCCCTTCGTGCTACGAAGACAACGTTCTCACTAGGTCTATAGAACAAATATCCAAAGGATTTTTGTGGGTTGCCGATGAAAATACAACGCTCACTACAAGGTTCGAGCTTGTCGTGAGTCTCTCGTGTTACGAAAGCCTCGCAACCCCAAACCTTGATATGTGCTAACGAGGGAACCTTCTATGTCCACATTTCGTGAGGTGTTTTGGCAACCTTCTTAGTTGGGATTAGATTAAGCATATGGGCGGTAGTCTCTAAGGCATACCCCCAGAATGAGATAGGTAATGAAGCTCGACTCATCATGGAATGAACCATGTCCAACAAGGTTCGATTGCGCCTCTCAACCACACCATTTAGTTGCGGTGTCCAAGGTGGCGTCAATTGTGAAACTATTCCACATTCCTTAAGATAGTCGTGGAACTCAATACTAAGATACTCACCACCTTGATCGGATCGGAGCATCTTTATCTTCCGGCCCAATTAATTCTCCACCTCTTGCTTAAACTCTTGGAAGTTTTCAAAGGTTTCCGACTTGTTCTTGATTAAGTAGATATATCCATATCTGCTATAATCGTCGGTAAAAGTTACATAGAAGCGGTTAGCATCCCTTGTGGTGGTTCTGAATGGTCCACACACATCCGTGTGTATGAGATCCAACAAACTCTCACCTCTTTCACAAATACCAGCGAAAGGTGACTTGTTCATTTTCCAAGTAAACAAGATTCGCACGTGTCATCCGACTTTAAGTCAAATGACTTCAACACTCCATCCTTTTGGAGTTGGGCTATGCGCTTCTTGTTGACATGTCCAAGACGACAATTCCACAAGCATGCTTTGTCCAAACCTTTGGACGAATCAATATGCAATACATTATTTCCTAAGTTGTCTACAACCATCATAGTTTCATATACACCATTACAAGGCAATGCTTCAAAATCAAATTTATCATTATAAAAAGCATTAATAGAACCAATTTCTTTGTTAAATGAAAATCTAAAACCTTGTTTATACAAACCATGAAAAGAAATAATGTTTCTCGCCATATCTGACGAGTAGCAACAATTGTTCAAATCTAGCCCTAACCCATTACTAAGAAATAAAGAATAAACTCCATATTGGTGACAGACAACACTTTCCTATTCCGCATGATCAAGTTCATCTTCCCGTGCTCCACATCCTTACTTATTTTTAGACCTTGCAAATCAGAAAAAATATGAAAACCATATCATGTATCAAGGACCCAAGAACTAGCATGTGATGAGTTGTTTGATTGAATAGTATAAATACCTGTGAAGGTGGGCTTTATCTTCGCATCCTTGATGTCCTGCAAGTATTTAGGGAAGCTTCGTTTCCAATGCCCTTTTTCATGACAATGGAACCACTCTGCTTCCTTTGGGTTGGATGAGGGAGTAGCAGAACCACCTTTGGACCCACTAGAAGAGGATCCATCTCGAGACTTTCCTTTGTGATTCTTTGTAGGAGCTTTCCTTTTCTTCCATTTACCATGTCCAATTGCCAGGACTGGGGCAGCAGCAGTAGGAGTGGGTACAACAGACTTGCCTTTCAAACTACTTCCAGCAGTTCTCAGAAGGCCTTGAAGCTTGCTTAGAGTGACTTCCTCCTTGTTCGTATGATAAGTCATTCGGAACTGATCATAACAAGAAGGTAAAGAGTGTAGGATAATGTCGATAGCCAACTCTTCGTCAAAATTGACATTCAACTTCAGCAAGCGGTCCACTTATCTTTGCATCTTTTGCTAGTGGGCCGTGATGGACTCTCCATCCTTCATTTTTGTTGTTATTATGGAACAATGATTTCATACCTTTCTTGTCGAGCACTCTAATGGTACCTTTCTATCAAGTCTTGGTGCATCTCGAAAGGCCAGAAGTCCTCAAAGGACTTCTGAAGCTCAAAAGTCATAGTGGCTAGCATGATGCACAACACCTTTTTCGCGTCCTTCTCATGAGCCCTATACTCAGCCAGTTGCTTAGGAGTAGCAGTTTCTTCATCAATATCCTTTAGCTCTTTGTCGAGGACATATTCCTTTTCCTCGTATCGAATGGCCATGCGAATGTTTCGAATCCAGTCATTGAAATTTAACCCATCGAAAATGACCCTCCCACATAAGTTCATGAGGGAGAGAGAGCCGGAAGAGTTGGAGTTTGAAGCGTTGTTTGAGGTAGACATCTGAAAAAGAAAGACAAGTTTCATTAGATAGAAATTCCTTAATATAACACCCAGATGAAATATTAAGGCTAGGACCCAACACAATATTTCACAATTCGGAAGAGGGATGTCGTAATTCAATTGCAAAATATTTAAAAGTAGGTAAATGACGATTTACCAATTTCACCACCCAAGACTAAAATTTTAAAGAATTAAGTTTTATGAAATTCCTAGTTCTTTGAGATTCATTGAACCTTTCAATGGCATGTTTAATCTCGATTATGCCCTTCAAGTTTGTAATTGGGATACCGAGGATCACAAACAAGGTGTGAATAACCATGCAAATGTGCTTGGTACTCTCAATGTCATTTATCACCTAATCAGTGTGCCAGTTAACCACACACGCTCCATTGATCTATGACAAACATCGAGCTACCCTTTTCCACCCTTGTTAGTCCAAATTAGTGTGTCGGTAAACCACACATGCTCCACTAACGACTTGGCAAGGTGCAAAGTGCAATTTCATGGAATATCACCATTTTCACATTTTTCCTAAAGTAACTAAGATTGGGAATTTAAGAAAAACATTTAGTTACTTTTATAATTATCATTATACTTTTTAATGAGAATTAACGTCCTATCCTACCCATTCGGCTAACGACCCTCCACCAGTCGAGGGAGCGGTGGGTGAGAGTGGACACTCATTCAATCGCCATTTTATAGGCAATTTCCTTATACTCCCTTGTAGACCAGCTTCGTGAATGAGGCCTACTAATGGTAAGACTGACTGCCTTATACATATATATATATATATATATATATATATATATATAAGTATTAAGCTTTTAATATTATAATAGTATAAGGGTTGAATTTTACACTTTTAATACTCTAGGGTTTAGAATTTAAACATTTCAAAATTAAAACCTTTTAATCAAGTTTTTTTTTTAATTCCAAAACTTGAGGGCATGTTTTGAAACTTTTCAAAACCTCTTAGATCACTTTGAAAACAATTAAATTAATAATATAATTAACTATATCACAAAATTGACCTAATCTAATTTCGTATAGCAAGATGATTCAAATCAAATTCTACAAATAATTAATTTTTCAAAAAATCAAGTAATTTTCTTAAAATTTGACAATCATCATTCAATTGGATGAGGATAATCATTACCTTATCAGAAAAATCGAATTTTATCAGTCAAAACAGTTTGTGGTAATGATCCTAATGCAAATCTGGCCAAAAAACTCGAAAATCTGCAAACAGGTGATCCAACTCGTCGAGTTCATGGCATGGACTCGTCGAGTTGGACCAACTTGTCGAGTTCCCTCATGGGACTCGTCGAGTCCAGCTGTCAGAGGCAAAAAAATGAAATTTTTTCAGCTTTGAAAACAACACAATTGCATCAATATTGCAGAAAACACCATAGTCTCTGATACCACTGAAGGGTTTTGAGCACTCTAACAATCCTATGGTGCACATACAACCCTAAATGCTTTGGATCTAAGTTTTCTCAATTTATACATGCAATTTCATTTTATCCAAAGCATGTACCCTAGCTAGCATGCAATTGGAGATATACAACATAAAACTAGTTAGATGAATACCTCTTGTTGTAGCTTGTAGTTATTGGCCTTTCAAGAGCTTAGTACCTCAAGTATGATACCTCTAATAAGTCACAAACACCAAATGCAAAAGGAGGCTTATGAGAGAGCAGTTAGGAAGCACAAAATCGGCTAGGGTTTCACCGTGGAATGATTGGCCAATTTTAGGGTGCTTAGGGGTTACTTTTATAGTGTGGAATTCCTAGGGTTTCTTACATGTAAACCCTAATTCATCATGACTCTTCACATTTGATAGGCCTTTTGGACTAAACCTTCATGGACTCTTATATAGATTTAGTCCATGCCTAATCAACATGGATCATTAGCCCAAAGTATAAGTATTACTGATTTACCTAATCAGTCCCCGTAAATTTAATCAGTCTATTTTGATCACTAAATTAATTCCAAATTAATTTTTGGTCAATATCAATTAAATAATATGATTTCTCAATTAATATATTATTCATATAATATATTAATAAATCACAAATAACCTCTTTCTCAAATATCCATCCTATCAAATTGCTCTGGTGAAGGCAACCCAAAAGGACCACGCTACAATCGGGTAAAGTACATAACAATTACACTCATGGGCTTAGACACCTAATCCAACATTATAAGCCTCATTATCGACCCAAACCTCTTCCATTCTTCAACCTCCATCCTCCTTAACCCTAAGAACGAAACCTAGCCTCCATTTGAGTGATTCTTGAGCTTCAAAGGGATTTATGTGTGTTTTGGTGCTTGAAGAAGAAGAAGGAACTTCTTGAAGAGTCATTGCTTGACTTGGAGCTTTTGGATCCAACCTTTGTGCACCTAGATCTATCTTCTGGAGGTATAAAGTTTCCACGTTGACAACTCTTTCATGTAGATCTAGTAGTTGGTTTTTGGTTATGGTTTTGGTCCATTTGTGGTGGTTCTTGTGAGTAGAAGTTACTCCAGAACCTTTATGCTTCATATTTGGTCCTTGTTGAGGTTATGGAACCATAAAGTTTGGATCTTGATAGGTAATAACCTTCCATGCATGATTTGGTAGTCATTTGATGAAGTTTGGGACTTAGGGTTTTGATTTGGATCCCATTGAGTTATGCTAAGTCATAAAGTTTGAAACTTTATGCCTTAAGAAGTCCCTTTGAATCAGATCTGGAAGTTTGGACTAAGATCTTAAGGTGAATGCTTTCATCTTGGCCTCTTTATGGAGTTAGAAGCCCTGAAATCATGATTGGGTCCTTTTGGACCATTCAAAGGTGCCAAGTTGACGACTTTATGGCTTAAGTCACTGATAGGAAGCTATTTTGAGGATTTGAACTTTGGACATAAGGTATTAAGACATTAGTGTTATTTTTGGTCCATGGTCGGGGATGGCGTGCGTTCATCTTGGGAACACAGCGCGTTCCGGCATCGAGTCCCGGTCGGCGGTCTGGCTACGAACGCCCAGTGTTCCACAAGGGAAGGCCCAACGGTCGATCTATCAGTGGGCCTTTTAGGGCTTGTTCATGTTTGGGCTTCGGACTTGGGTTTGAGTTTTGTGTGTTGGGCTTTTTGGTCAGAGGGTCCTTAGAATCTTGGACTCTTGTTTGGACATGTCTAGTTGGTCCTAGGTTTTGTAATGGGCCTTTGTGGGCCCAATGGGTTTGGACCTTTGGGCCATCAGAGAATTTTTATTGGACTAGGAATTCTTGGGCTTTAGGGTAAGGCCCATATGGGGTTGGGCCCAATTTGGAAAATTGGGCCATTAATGGGCTTTTATGGATTTTAGAGTTTTGGGCTTGTTTGGTTTTGGGCTTGGGCCTTAGTTATGTATCTTGTTGGATTAGGGGTAAAATGGTCATTTTACCACAAGTATGGATTATAGACCTTGGTTTGGGACCCAATTGCTAATTGGGTGATATTTTGGTATTGATAGCTCGAGGAGTTGCCAGGACAGCAGCTAAGGATTTCTTGCAATGGACTTCAGCAATGTGAGGTGAGTTACCTTCCCGGTAGTAGTGGGTCTAAGACACCAAGGCCGGCTCACTAGTAGGAGTTTGTAGTTAGATGATTGTCTTTATGATAATTATTTGGTATGCCACTATTTGTTATAATTTATGTGCTAGTATGATATGATATTATATGGTAGGGGTAGGGGTGAAATAGACCCCGTATCCGGTTTGATAAGACCGAAGGGGTAGGTCGGGCACACATATATGCATGACAGTATGTTTATATATGATTATGCATCTTGCTATGTGGTAGTGGTAGGGGCGAAATAGACCCTGTAACCGGTTGAAAGAGACCGAAGTGGTAGGCCAGCACCCAGATATGCTAGGTAGTTACCGGTTGAAAGAGACCAAAGGGGTAGGCCAGCACCCTAATATGCTAGGCGATTATCGGTTGAAAGAGACTGCAGGGGTAGGCCAACACCCGGATATGCTAGGCAGTATGTTTTTTTTGTATGGTATGTGGTATGATGGGGGAACTCACTAAGCTTCGTGCTTACGGTTTTCAGTTTTGGTTTCAGGTACTTCTTCTTTGAAAGGAAAGGGGTCGTCATGATCGCAACGCATCACACTATGATTTTCCGCACATGAGATCTTTGGGAGTTGTACTCTGATGATGTTTTCTTATGACATGTTTTGGTTATTGAGATATTGGTTTTGATTATGATATGAGATGAGACTACTGATGTTTTCAGACTATTTGTTTTTAATGATATTTTTGGTCATGAATTTTGGGATGTTACAAGTTGGTATCAGGGCCTAGGTTTGAGGGATTCGGACACACTTTTGGGGGTGTTTGGACTCAAATTGAGGGTTTGAAAGGTTTTTACAAGAACAATAATTTTTCTAAAATTTAAAATTAAGGGTTTTGGGAAAGAACAAGGAGTGTGATGTTTTCAAACTATTGGTTTTTATAATTACTTATTTAAAAATGAAATTTTTGGTCATGAATTTTGGGATGTTACACTTAAGACTTAGTTATTGGTCGTCATACATGAAGTGGGAAATAGCATGGTATGTGGAGAGATGCTTGACTGACATGATGGTCATGGCAGAGCACTAGAGGCGGTAAGGCAAGCTTCAACCTTTAGAGGTTCCCATATGGAAATAGGAACAGATCACTATGGATTTCGTCACCAAGTTGTTGAGGACAACCAAGGGATTAAATGCTATTTGGGTCATTGTCGATCGTCTAACCAAGAGTGACCATTTTCTCTCCATCCGGGAGGGTTCTTCGACCGAGAAATTGGCCGATGTATATGTACGCGAGATTGTAGATAGCCATGGGGTACCAGTTTCTATCATATGTGATTGTGATGTATGGTTTACTAATCAGTTTTGGCAGAGATTTCATGAGGAGTTGGGTACAAGACTGCATTTCAGTACGGATCATCACCCTCAGACTGATGCTCATAGTGACTGGACCATTCATATGCTTGAGGATATGATGAGGGCTTGTGTCATCGATTTTGGTGGGAGTTGGGATTCCTACTTTCCCCTAACTGAGTTTTCTTACAACAACAACTATCACTCTAGTATTGGTGCACCGATGTACGAGATTCTCTATGGGAGGAAGTATCGTACACCAGTTATTTAGGGAGAGGTTGGCCACAAGTTCATGAGGATAAATGAGGTGGTCCCCCAGACAACAGAGCTTATCCACCAGATCAGGTAGAGGTTGCAGACAACTCATAGCCGATAGAAGAGTTATACTGATAAATGGCGTTCCGAGTTGGAGTTTTAGGTCAGGGATATGGTTTTACTGAAGGTATCACCCTAGAAGGGTCTTATACGCTTCAGGAAGAGGGGCAAGTTGGGTCCCCAATTTATTAGACCATTTCGAGTGGTACATAGGGCAAGTGGCCTACCGATTGGATCTGCCTATGGAGCTTAGTCAGATTCACAACACCTTCCATGTTTTTAAGCTCCGGAAGTGTGTGGTTGATGATTCAGTGGTGTTTCCTTTGGATGACATTCAGGTTGATGAACGCTTGAATTATGTGCAGATACCAGTGGCTATTATAGATAGGAAGACGAAGGCCTTGGGCAACAAGGTGGTACCATTGTTCAAGGTTCAATGGTAGCATAGGAAGGGTTCCGAGTGGACATGAGAGCCCGAGGCAGAGATGTGTGAGTATTTTCCAGATCAATTTGCAGCCGAGAATTTCAAGGACAAAATCTATTTTAAGTGGAGGAGAATTGTAACACTCGGTTATATCAGGTAAATTTCCTTATCCATTCAAAACCTTGATTTGCAAACTTTGCTCCTACGGAACGTGTAAGAGGGAATATATCATTAGGGACTTAATGATCTGTTGGATAAGGTGTCTAAGTCCATAACTATTTCTGGTATGTACTTGACCCGACCCGGCATGGTCCATTTGGGTTGCATGGCATCATGCATTTGGATAGACTAAATGAGAGAAATAACACTTGTGGTTTATTAATATATTATAAGTTCTAATATATTAATAATATTATTTAATTAGTTTGATCAAGAATTAATTAAGTGATCAAAAGATAACTAATTAAATATATGGGTAGATTATGTAAATCTTCCATATCTTATATAGTGGGCTAAGAGGCTCCATGGATTATCAAGTTGGGTTCCACCCATAGGATGCTCCATGGAGTTAACCCATGGATCATGAAATGAAGAGTCATGTTACATTAGGGTTTACCTAATGCAACACACTATATAAACAAAGGTGTTCACCCCAAAATCGGTGACACTAAGAAACAAGAGGGCTAGAGCCGATTTTGCAAGTGTAAGATTCTCTCAAAGATTACTCCTTTGCATTTGGTGTTGTGTGAAGCATTTGAGGCATCACACTTGGGGTGCTAGGCTCACAAGGTTTCAAGGATCATAATCAACAACAAGGTAAGTTATTCTATCTTTCATTCAAGTTAAAAATGTTCCCCATGTATGCTAGATAGGAATATAACCTTGGAATTCAACTTTGCATGATAATTAGACAAACATAGATCCAAGGTTATTAGGGTTGCATGTACACTTAGGAAGTGTTAGAATGCTCAAAACCCATCAGTGGTATCAGAGCCAAGGTTTGTTTGTTGTTTTTTTTTGTGCAAACTGCTTGAAAAAAATCGTTTTTCTGTTTTCTGCTCGTATGAAAGTTTGCACATTTGTTGCTGGAAATGGACTAGAAACATTACCCTAAATTGTTTTGATGTTTTAAAACTTGTTTTAGATGGTGTAATTTTTATGCTAATCCATTTACAATGGCAATTATCAAAATTACAAGTTTTTTTTAAGTGTAATTTTTGATTCTTGAAAGTGTTCATATTCATGTTCTTGAACTTATGAAGGTTAGATGATCATAGGAATTGTTTGTAACCTTCATGGTAGTTTAATTCATGATCATAATGTGTTTTAATGGAGTCCATAACTTGTTCTCAAGTTATGGAAAACCAAAAGTCTCACTTTTATTAAAGCCATTAAAAGAACACAAGAGTTATAAAGATGAAGAGTCTTCATTTTTATTACTCAGTTAATTCATAAGTTATAAGAAATGAAAAGTTTTTGAAGTTTACAAAACTTGCCCTCAAGTTTTGGAACAAGTAAAGTCTTGATTAAAACTTTAGTTCCAACCCTTAGAATTTTAAAAGCTAAAATTCAACCCTTATACTTTATAATATTATAAGTTACTAATATATATATGTATAAGATCAAGTCGTCTTACCGCTAGTACGCCTCATTCACGAAGCCGGTCTATAAGGGGGATATAAGGTTGTTGCCTATAAAATGACAACTTAATGGGTTTCCACTCTCACCCACCGCTTCCTTGATCGGTGGAGGGTCGTTAGCCGAACGGGTAGGACAAGGACTTATAAATTCTCATTAAAAGTATGATGAATATTATAAAGTAACTAAATGCTTTTATTAAATTCCCAATTTTAGTTACTTTAGGAAAAATGTGAATAAGGTGCTAATCCATGAAATTACACTTTACACTTTGTTTAAGTCATTGGTGGAGCGTGTGTGGTTAACCGGCACACTAACTTGGACTTAACAAGGTAGGTAAAGGGTGACTTAAGGTTTATCATAGTATCGGTGGAGCGTGTGTGGTTTACCGGCACATCGATTGAGTGATAAACTTTAAGGGTACCAAGTGATTTGCATGGTTACTTCACACCTCGTTTTGTGATCCTCGGTATCCCAGTCACAAAACTTGGAGGGCACACTCGAGATTGAAACATGCCTTTGAAAAAAAAAATTCATTGAATCGTCATTCACCTACCTTTCAAATATGTTATAGGTTGGATTACGGCATACCTCTTCTAAGTTATAATATATTATGATTGGATCCTAGCCTTAATATTACATTTGGGTGTTTTATTAAGGACTCTCTTAATATCTAAACTCATCTTGTTCTCTTCTTTCAGATGTCTTCAAACAATGTTGCTTCTGGCTCTAATCCTAATGGCTCCTTTACCCTTATCAACTTGTGTGGGAAAGTCATTTTTGATGGATCCAACTTCAATGAATGGATCAGAAACATCAGGATGATTACCCGCTACGAGGACAAAGAATATGTCCTTGACAAGGAGCTTAAGGAGATTGATGAGACCACTGCAACTCCCCAGGAGATCGCTGACTTCCGGGCACATGAAAGGGATGCTACAAAAGTGGCACGCATCATGTTGGCCACCATGACAGCGGAACTCCAAAAGTCCTATGAGGACTTCTACCCTTTTGAAATGCACCAAGATCTGATGGAAAGATACCATCAAAGTGCACGAAAAGAGAGGTATGAAATCATATGCTCTATCATAACAACCATGATGAAGGACGGGGAATCCGTCACGAGCCACATGCAGAAAATGCAAAGGTATGTGGATCGGTTGCTGAAGCTTAATGTGAACTTCCCTAAGGAGCTTGCAATAGATATCATTTTGCACTCCTTACCATCGTGCTATGATCAATTCCTCATGACATATCACATGAATAAGGAAGAGGTCACACTCAGCAAACTTCAGGGACTCCTCAAGACCGCAGAAACAGGTCTTAAGGGTAAGTCGGTTGTTAACACTCCTACTCCAAACTCCGCCCCGGTTTTGGCAATCGGGAAAGGTCGAGGGAAGAAGAGGAAGAGCACTTCGAAGGGTACCAAGGCTAGGACCCTTGATGGCTCTTCTTCAAGTGGAACCAAGAAAGGTTTCGTCACTCCTTCTTCTGACCCTAAAGAGGCTGAATGCTTCTATTGCCATGAAAAGTCACATTGGAAACGGAACTGCCCAAAGTACCAGCAAGATGTGAAGGATAGGAAAGTTAAACCCAACCATGCAGGTATTTACACTATCTTATCTAATAACTCACCCCATTCTAACTCTTGGGTCCTTGATACCGGTTGTGGTATTCATATATGTTCTGATTTGCAGGGACTAAGAAGAAGTGAGAATGTGGAGCATGGAAGAATAAACTTAATCATGGGGAATAGGAAAGCTTTACCTGTCACCAAGATTGGAGTTTATACTTTATCGCTAAGTAGTGGGTTTAGTTTAGATTTGAATAAATGTTGTTATTCGCCAGAAATGGCAAGAAATATTATTTCCTTTCATGCATTGTATAAACAAGGTTTCACCTTTTCATTTGATAATGAAGTTGGTTCGATAAATGCTTTCTTTAATAATGTTCTTTATTTTAAAGCATTACCTTGTGATGGTGTGTATGAAACTGTATCCGTGGTTGATAACTTAGGAAATAATGTATTGTGTATTGATTTTGTTAATGATAATAACTTGGATAAAGCATCATTATGGCATTGTCGTCTTGGACATATAAGCAAGAAACGCATAGGCCAACTCCAAAAGGATGGAGTATTGGAGTCATTTGACCTAAAGTCAGATGATAGTTGTGAATCATGCTTACTTGGAAAAATGACAAAGTCACCCTTCACAGGTTCTTGTGAGAGGGGTGAAGGTTTGTTGGATCTTATACACACGGATGTGTGTGGGCCCTTCAAACATGCCACAAGGGATGCTAATCGTTATTATTTGACTTTTACTGATGATTACAGTAGATATGGATATGTCTACTTAATCAAGCATAAGTCAGAGACTTTTGAGAGGTTTAAAGAGTTTAAACAGGAAGTCGAGAATCAATTGGGCAGGAACATTAAGATGCTTCGATCCGATCGAGGTGGTGAGTATCTTAGTTCAGAGTTCCTCGACTATCTTAGGGAATGTGGGATTGTCTCACAATTGACACCCCCCTGGACACCGCAGTTGAATGGTGTAGCTGAGAGGCGTAATCGAACCTTGTTGGATATGGTTCGTTCCATGATGAGTCGAGCTTCGCTGCCAATCTCATTTTGGGGGTATGCCGTAGAGACTGCCGCCCATATCCTTAATCTAGTTCCCACAAAGAAAGTTGCCAAAACTCCTCATGAGATGTGGACTGGTAAAGTACCCAAACTAGACCACATTAAGATTTGGGGTTGCGAGGCT
Organism: Lactuca virosa; assembly: GCF_052849685.1. Classification (NCBI taxonomy): domain Eukaryota; kingdom Viridiplantae; phylum Streptophyta; class Magnoliopsida; order Asterales; family Asteraceae; genus Lactuca; species Lactuca virosa. The sequence goes on along the minus strand of NC_136428.1, from coordinate 187,339,150 downwards.
TTCGTGAGACGCGAGACTCATGATAAGCTCGAACCTCGAAGTGAGAGGTGTATTTTCATCGGCTACCCACAGAAATCCTTTGGTTACCTCTTCTAAAAACCTAGTGAGAATGTGGTCTTTGTAGCTAGGAGGGCTGTCTTTCGAGAGAGAGAGAGTTCATAAGCCAAGGAGACAGTGGGAGGCAAGTTGACCTTGAAGAAATTCAAGAGTCAAGTGGTGAAGGAACTTCAAACCCTAGCACTCAACTTGAGGAGGAAACTCCTGTTGAGCCGATTGACAAGTCTGTACCTCTGAGGCGTTCCACAAGGGTTAGGAATGCACCTGAGCATTACTATGGATTCCATATTACTGCGGAAGGTGATACACTTATCAGTGATGAGACACTGATAGGTCTGGATGAACCTAACAGTTACGCGAAAGCCATGGCAGGCCCTGAGTCAGCCAAGTGGAAAGAGGCAATGGACAGCGAGATACAGTCCATGTATGACAATCAAGTTTGGAACTTGGTTGAGAATGTACCAGTTCGTAAGACTGTAGGGTGCAAATGGATCTTCAAGAAGAAGACCGACATGGATGGTAATGTACACACTTATAAGGCACGACTGGTTGCAAAGGGTTTCTCACAAACTCCGGGAGTTGATTATGATGAGACCTTTTCTCCAGTGGCCAAGATTAAGTCTATTAGGGTTCTGTTAGCCATAGCTGCATTTCATGACTATGAAATATGGCAAATGGATGTCAAAACCGCTTTCCTTAATGGAAAGTTGGCTGAGGATGTTTACATGAGTCAGCCAGAGGGTTTTGTCAATACAGAGTACCCTAATAGAGTGTGTAAGCTTGAGAAATCCATTTATGGGTTAAAGCAAGCACCTCGCAGATGGAATCTTTGCTTTGATGAGAAAGTCAAAGAATTTGGCTTTTCTAGGAGTGAAGATGAATCTTGTGTATATGTCAAGGCTAGTGGGAGTATAGTTAGTTTTTTGGTATTGTATGTGGATGACATACTACTCATAGGAAATGACATCCCAACTCTGAAGGAAGTTAAGTCCTGGCTTGGGAAGTGTTTCTCTATGAAGGACCTAGGAGAAGCTGCCTATATTCTAGGGATAAGGATCTTGAGAGACCGGAGTAAAAGACTAATTGGACTTAGTCAGAGTACCTACTTGGATAAGGTGCTGAAGAGATTCGGCATGCAGGACTCCAAGAAAGGAGAGTTACCCATCCAGAGTAACGCCAGATTGAGTAAGACACAAAGCCCTAGTACTGAGGCTGAGATAGCAGAAATGAGTCGAATACCTTATGCTTCGGCTGTAGGATCGATCATGTATGCTATGACGTGTACTCGACCTGATGTAGCCTTTGCTTTGAGCATGGTTAGCAGGTATCAGGGGAACCCTGGCAAGGCACACTGGACTGCGGTAAAGAATATCCTCAAGTACCTACGGAGGACTAAGGACTGGGTCCTTACCCTCGGTGGGAGTGAAGACTTGAGAGTTGTAGGGTATAGTGATGCTAGCTTTCAGACTGATAGGGATAATTTCCGCTCTCAGTCAGGCTGGGTCTTTACCTTAAACGGAGGAGCAATTTCTTGGAAGAGTTCCAAGCAAGAGACAGTGGCTGATTCAACTTGCGAATCAGAGTATATAGCAGCTAGCGAGGCAGCAAAGGAGGCGATATGGCTGAAGAACTTCATTGGAGACCTTGGAGTTGTACCAGCTATTAAAGAGCCAATGGAAATTTTCTGTGATAGTGAAAGTGCAGTTGCCTTAGCCAAGGAACCAAGGGATCACGGGAGATCCAGACACATCGACAGAAAATACCATTTCATCAGACATCGAATAGAAGAAGGACTCCTCGTGGCAAAGAGGGTATCATCGGATGAGAATCCAGCAGATCCCCTCACGAAGGGACTGACTTGGGTTAAGCATCTCCAGCATGCTCGGAGCATAGGGCTGAAGGATGATATTAGATTTAGTAGTTAGATAACCTTGAAATTTGTAAAGTGTAATTGACATTAGATGATGAATAAAAGGTGTTTTATTTATGAGTAAAGTGTTGCTATCTCTTGTCGATCGTTTACTATATTTCTTTTGCATGTTTTGACTTCCAGAATAATTATGTTTTGTATATCATATCATTCGAACCTCCACCGTCGGTCATATGTCGGAAGTAGGTATGAATCAAGACTGTCATGATTGGTTGCAGAGGTCTAAGTTGTTGGACATGGCTACAACACTCATGAGTGCTCATAAGTTCTGAGCATTGGACTCAACCCACGCTCACTGGAATCACTTCATGGAATTTATCTCGAGTGATCGTGAGACGGTAATATCATATAAGTCTTCAAACCTAGATATATGATTTGTTACTTATGAGTTGGTTATGCATTGATTGTACGAAAACGCATTGGTAACTCGATATTATAAAACGTGCTCTTGTGTATAATTCAATGAGTAGTAGAACAAACATATGAGTCGAAGTTTATCTGCTCCTTCTTGGATTAGAAGCTGATATCTGGGCCCCTCGATGATTTTGTTTTGACCTATGTACCGGGCCCGGTCAGAACTAAGTTGATGTGTTCAATTAAGTTCTATGTCAAACAAATCGGAAATCGGGAAACAAACTGTTGGACACAAAGTAAGACACTGTTCCATGTATTTGTCTGGCTGATATCTAGAACAGAGGATTATATGATCACTTATCTGAAATGGCGTATCATCATCTTCTCAGTTCCGAGAAACCTTGAAAAGAGCTACGATTGCTGATCGGTTCCTGAAGTCATACTTGCAGTTATAGTTATTAGACTTATCCAAGTGGGAGACTGTTGGATAAGGTGTCTAAGTCCATAACTATTTCTGGTATGTACTTGACCCGACCCGGCATGGTCCATTTGGGTTGCATGGCATCATGCATTTGGATAGACTAAATGAGAGAAATAACACTTGTGGTTTATTAATATATTATAAGTTCTAATATATTAATAATATTATTTAATTAGTTTGATCAAGAATTAATTAAGTGATCAAAAGATAACTAATTAAATATATGGGTAGATTATGTAAATCTTCCATATCTTATATAGTGGGCTAAGAGGCTCCATGGATTATCAAGTTGGGTTCCACCCATAGGATGCTCCATGGAGTTAACCCATGGATCATGAAATGAAGAGTCATGTTACATTAGGGTTTACCTAATGCAACACACTATATAAACAAAGGTGTTCTCCCCAAAATCGGTGACACTAAGAAACAAGAGGGCTAGAGCCGATTTTGCAAGTGTAAGATTCTCTCAACGTTTACTCCTTTGCATTTGGTGTTGTGTGAAGCATTTGAGGCATCACACTTGGGGTGCTAGGCTCACAAGGTTTCAAGGATCATAATCAACAACAAGGTAAGTTATTCTATCTTTCATTCAAGTTAAAAATGTTCCCCATGTATGCTAGATAGGAATATAACCTTGGAATTCAACTTTGCATGATAATTAGACAAACATAGATCCAAGGTTATTAGGGTTGCATGTACACTTAGGAAGTGTTAGAATGCTCAAAACTCATCATGATCTACGCCCTGCATAGATCAGGCTACACAGCGCGTAGCAGCCCAGAACCAAAACCCCAATTTCGGGGTTTTGAGCCCTATTAAATACTTTAATACCCTTGAGGCTTTTCCATCATCAACCTCCATCTTCCCAAACGTTCCCTTTGAAATCCTAATTCCCTTTTTGGTGTATTTTTTTTAGCTTGAGAGCGTTTTGTCTACATTTTGAAGAAAGAAGAAGGCGGTGGAGTTGCTTGGGAGCTTAAATCAACATTAGACCCAAAAGTTCCTTTCCCTCATCCATCTCCAGGAGGTATAAAGTCTCCACCTTGATGAGTTTTTATGATAGATCTAGATTTGCTTTAGTTTTTCATGCTTTTGTCCCCATAACCATAGTGCATATGAGTAAGAGCTACATTACACCATTGAAGTGTCATTTCTAGTCGTTTTTAGGGTTGTTAAGCCATTAAATTGAGAGCTTGATCATTCTCATCCATCCATGCATGAGTTTTTGAGATTTGAGTGTCATATTGGACTTGGGTTATGAGTTTGTGCCCTTGGTATGCATGCAAATGGATAAAGTAAGAGACTTTATCCATTAAGATGTTCATCTAGTGTAGATCTAGAAGTTTTGTGGTTGAACCTTTTGTATTAAGAGTTCAATGATTAAGTTGGGACTCAGCTTATTACGCGGGGTGTAATTCTGGCTACGCAACATGTTGCCTTATTTTTTAGTGAGTTGGGTTGTTTTTTTTTATCATGTGTTGTTTGTTTTTGGTATTGGACGAATGTTCAATTTTGAGTTTGGATCAATCAGTTTTGTATTAAAACCCATCCATTTCAATAATTATGCATCTTTTTTTTATTATTAACAAAATCGAACATAGTTGATGCTGTTTTTCTACTTTAAGGGATTTACCAATTTATTTTTCCTTCAACCCGTTGATGTTGGATTTCTCGTATTTTTGAACATTACTTACTAGAGAAAATGTTTTATGTCCATGATAATAATACAATAACGAATGAAACCATTTATCATGGCAAGAAAAAGTTTTAAAAATTAACAAGAAGGGCATTACTTGGAAAAGTGACACCAAGGTCAAATCAGGGTCAAATGTCTATCCTAAAAAAATTCAGATTGGTGGTGGAAAGCTCAACCAAAGCATACCAGTAAGTTTAATTTTCTTAATTTTGATTTTTTTTAAAAGCATCGTTGAAGTTATTTGGTCCACAGCTTAGATTTTGTTTTGTTTGGTGTGATGGAATGGAATTACTAAGAAATCGGATGAACAACAGATTATAATGATCAAAGTAATGGAATGGAAAATGTAATAGATTGAACCATTCCATTCCTTCTCCTTTTCCATCATACCAAACACTTAATGTGTATCATCCTTAAGTTCTTCAAGAACCTGAGACTTTAGGCACACCAGTTCTACCCTTCGCCAATTTGACTCTCGATGTTAAATATATGTGAAAGTAATGTTTTCGTATGTAGTGAATGGAGTTCTTCCAGATTCGGTTACCAGAAACAAATAGAAGCAGGGGGTTTAAGGGTGCGACGATTTAGTCTGCCATCCTCTCTGAAGCCACCTCTACCCTAGTCGACGTCATATGTACAATTCTTTCTCTCTTTCTTCTTCTATGTTGTTAAAACCCCCTTTAAATAATGGAGGTGATAGTGGGAGTAAAAACCATTTACACAAATGGCATGTTATTACATTAACAAACAAAAATCAGAGATTTTTAAACTAGAGTTCAGAAATGCACTTTTTGTTACTATTCACTGATGATAAAAACCATTTACTCTAAAGTTCTTCGGGACCTTTTGTAAACAAATTTGTCAATCTTGATTTTAGAATGTATTTAAGATTCTTAAATAGGGTGCATGTATGATGTTATTTTTTGTATTTTGCCATTTTTCAATGGCTTATAAAAACCTTTTGCTTTAATATCCTAACCATTCAAAACCATGTCAATGGCGCGGGTGGTCTTCATCTAGTTATAATTAGGGTACTATTGTTTCCTGCCTTTTTTCAACAATCATACCCCTTCAATCATTACTAGTTTGGTAGATGACGTTGTTTCCATAAAAAAAATATTTCTCTTTTTTAAATAAGTTGGCATAACACGACACGATAATTAAATGGGTAGGGTTAGAGTCAAGACTTTCAACTCGAAGATTGACTCGGATATGACCCGTTTAATTATATATCATTTTTATAAATTTCATATTTTTATAAATATATTATATATTATAGACTTGTAGTGGGCCAAAATCATTAATTAAAAGTAAAATTCAAACTATCAAAGTGACTTAATTTTACTTATCATCACCATCTATCCCATTTGCTCCCAAATTCTAACTCTTTTTATTTTTGTTTTCTAAACTTACTATCAATTTTGTCATTCCACCTCCCAACTCCAGTGTTTCACTTTTTCCTTTTCGTCTCACTGTCTCCTACTTTCCAACCTTTTAAAACGTTTCAACCCGACCTGAAACAACATATTTACAAGGTCTAAACATTAACCCGAAACCCGACACAACATCGACACGAAAATAAATGGGTTGCAAAATACAACATGATAATTAAATGGGTCGGGTCAGGGTCAAACACTCTCATCCCGTTTAATGTCTTGACACGACACGAACCCGACACAACACAACACGTTTGTCAGGTCTAATCCTATCCATCCATTTTCATATTCTTGTTATTTTGAAAATTATATATTAAAATTTTGTATTGATTAATAATATATATTACATCAATTCTATTGGTTTGTATAAAAAATTTATATATTGCTATAACCCAATTAAATATTTAAATTTAATATCTTTTACATTGATTTTTTCTATAAATAAATTTTGTGAAAAAAGAAAAGAAAACAAATGTTTTTTTTATGTGGGTAGTCCATGTCTCTCATTGTGGATGGTTATAAATAAAAAAAAAAATAATAAAAAACAAATGATCTCTTTCTCATTAAAGTAAACAAAAAAGTATTTTTGTTTTTTTAATTTGTAACTTTTTTAATGCAAGTAACAAAAAAAGTATTTTTATATTCTGGAGCTTATATTGTTAACACAAAAAATTTGATGATTACGTTAATTTTCATTTACTATTTAAACACATTAAATAGAGGTTAACAGCTATATTTCATCATTATTTTGTCATTAATTATTTAATTATAAATAAAAAAATTAAATTATTATATAATCATGGGTTAATTATATGTAAAAAAATATGAAATTATTATGTAATAATTGGTTACAAAGTGAAATACAATCATTAGGAGTTTGGATAAGCGGAAAACGTCATGGGAAATTCTATATGTATCCCTTAATTATTTTATGTACCTCTTATATGAGTATAATAATGCATGTGTACCCTTCAATTCAATGATACGACGATTTATGTGAGTGAAAAATATATATATATTAACACTCAAGAAGTATAGATAAAGGAAACCTATCAGTATAGTTTAGATAAACTTTTATTATATTATTATAATTGTCAAATCCAGTTTAAGATATAGTTGAGATAAAGTAAAAACTTGAGTAAGACTATAGTATAGAGTCCATAGTTTACGGTATAGTCATAGCAAAAGTTTAAATGTGTTTATTTTGCTAACGGTGGAATTAATTAAAACTATTTATTATGTTATTTTTTTCTAGATTGTCATAAATGTGAAGATTGTTATAAAACACAGTACTGTCAAACTCCATTTTTATAAACATAGTGCCGTAAACGCTATTTATTTTTATTGAAATAGAAATTAATATTTAAACTCCGTATTTTTTTAGTATTCATCTAGATAGTATAAACTTTGTTTGGTTATTTAGTATTTGAATAAAATTTGTAGACAACCAAATTTTTTCATACACAACAATTTGTGTTTTAAAATGTTGTATTGTACAAGTATATTAAACATAAATTGTTATGCATGGATAAAAATTATTGTGTACGAATCACTTCCCAAATAAGAATAAAATGGTCAAACTCCATTTATTATTTTTATATTAATTTACGATGATATAAAATTTTGGTTTGTTATTTAGTATTTAGGATATACAACCATATCATCGACATTAAATATTAGACGAATATCTGCGCGTGCACATAATACAACTATACAATTTTAAATATATGTTGTTTAAATATAAAAATAGTGTTGTTCACTTTGATATAATAATTCGATATAATAATTCTTATACTAATTTAGTATATAAAATATTAATTATCTTGAATTGTATTTATACATCTATTAAAACTACATAATTTCAATTGTTGCAATGGTCTCTAGCATATTACTCATAAATAAAGTTAGGGTTTAATGTTATTTATACTTATTGTTATGATTAATTAGCTTTTAAAAAATTTATTTGATCATTGTAGTTATTTAAAATATAAAAAATTATTTTTGCTTTTAAAGCTAGCAATATAATTTTTTATATAATGTTATTTTTAACTATTATTGTTGTAAGTTATTTGTAAGCGGCTTATTTAGAAATTATTAATGTTTATAAAAATAGTTTTAAGAAGTATTTTAGTTAATTTGTGATTATAATTTAGGTTTTACATTTAACACCGTAACTTATAACTTATAACATTTTTACAAAATAGTCATTGGATTTTCTTTAAGTTTAATTGAAATCTATTTAAGGTAACACTTTAACGCTATGTTTAAATTAATAATTTAAGTATTGTATACAAATTATTCTAAAGTTATGACTGTAAACTGGCAATTCTTTACATACGACAACATACCAAAACTAATAATGTAACGTCCCAAAAATACTAATTAAAATTTTAATTTTCAAACCATTAAAACCATACAATCATTGTTCAAAACCAATCATAGTAAATTGTATCTCTGAAACATCAGAGTAAAATGATAACAATCAATGCGGAAAAAGCCTCAGGGGGTGTTGTGTAGTCATGTCGGTTCTTTCCCTTTGGAAGTAGGAGTACCTAAAATATTTAAACCATACACCGTAAGCACAAAGTCAAGTGAGTTCTCCAAAATACCACATACCATACATAACATTGGGCCCCGCCCACATGTCGGGCCCCAGCGATCATAACGTGTCGCGCTTACTTAACGAGCCCCACCTAGCATACAAACGGGCCCAGCCAAGCATACAAACGGGCCCAACCCAACATACAATGCAAGAGTTACAAAGACATCTAGCATCCTACACAATATAGTGAGAAGACTCACCTTTCTCACGAAGTTAGACAAACCACAACTCAATGCCATGAAACATGTGCTACAACTCACCTATTGAATGAAACAAGGTCCCACCTTAGTTTATACTCTATAACTAGCAATTTGACAAAAAGTCAACCCAAGTCAACAAGTTAACGGTTAAGGTCAAAGCCAACAATCGACTTCACCATAAGCTGACCCTTATGTCATGACCAACTCATGGTCACGTCGTGGGAAAACGAACTCGACCCGATCACAAACTGGGTCACGATCCAACGCAGTCTCGTTCAAATCTATTGTCACGCCGTGATGGCCTTGCTACCATGTTGTGATGGCCTTGCTACCATGTCGTGACAGTGTCCGTCCAAAACAGTCGATGAACCCTCATCGTCACGTCGTGACACCCATATGGTTATGTTGTGAGAGCTGCACTGGGAAAAATTAATGCATCAAGCCCTTTATCCATTATGGCAGTCATCCTAACTTCTTAGAGGGATTTGTTACCCCAAAAACCTTCTAAAGATCGGTGCTTTATAGACATGCATGTTGAATGCATGTCTTGAACTCAAGATAGGTCAAAATGGAGAAAACGGAACCAAAATCCCACGCATGAATTCAAAACCACACCAAATTCCAGATCCAAAACATATAAACTTCAAAGGACCTCAAGAATCAATAAAGTTTCCAACTTTATAGAATCCTTCCACCCAAACATTCTAAAAAGTAGCTAAAAAGGGACAAAAACCATAAATCTAGAAATCTAAAGCATAAAGATTAAGATTTGGTTACTCAAAATGGTCTAGAAGATGCTTAAATAAAGCCTCAAAGCTTGCCAAGGTGCTCTGTTCACAACAAAGGTCCTTTTCCTCCTTCAAAAGCTACCAAGAACGCCAAAATTAGCTAAAAAAATAGAAGATATGAATTTGGGTTTCTTTAAGGGGGGTTTAGGAGGTGATGTAGGCTAAAGGTGGAGAAAATTCTAGCCCTCACTTCCTTTAAATAAGGTCCAAGTCCGAAAATTAGAGTTTGCTCTTGATCAGTTGTCATGTGGTGACCAACATAGTGTCACGTCGTGACACTTAAATTACACTCACGTCTCTTATGGTCATGTCACGTTGTGACGAGGCTTCCCTCACGGCGTGACCCACTCAAAACTCATAATCTACTTAAAATTTCATATCTCGAGGCTCCAAATGTTACAAATAAGTTATATATAATATGTTAAATGTTAAAGAAATAACTTTAAAAGTAGAAGTAAAACATGTTAATTTAATATTGAAGTTTAGTTAATTTTCAGATTACAATTTACGTCTGTACTTATTTAACATTATTAACCAATTTATAATCATTATTATAAAGAAATTGAAAAATAATGAAAGTTTCAAATACATTTGGTGAAAAAAAAATTATCTCTTTCATACTTACATGGAAAATATAAAATATTCATGATTTTTAATTAATTATTTTTTTGAAGCCATACAAAATAGACAATCATATTTTACATATATCTAATTAAATATTATACACATCAAAGTATATAACATATGACCGATAATATATATATGATCTAATATATACTAATGATTAAACCACATCATACAAAGATTGTATTAAAAGAATCCAAAAACCAAGAAAAATATATAAAATAATTAGTATATATAACAAACTTATAAATTAAAAGTTATAACATGATAACATATCTTGAAAAATAGTCATAAGACCTCAAACCAACACAAAAACCTTTAATTTTGTTTTTTTTTTTTTGTGAAGTTTGTATGTGATCTGCATGCACGTCTATCCAAAAGATTGACATTTTTATACTAAACTTTTCATTAAATGCTTATTATATATAATATAAGTTATAAAAGCTTTGAGTGCTAAATCATTATTAAGAAAACATTTGAGTTGTATTAGTTAAAAGATAGGATTTCAAATGAACCAAAATGATTCTATATATAGATATAAAATGGGTTACATGGGTCCAAATGTTAAATTAGATTCTTTTGATCGAAATGTCGATAAAAATTATGCTATTTAAGAAAACATATATAAAAAATTATATGCATATAATACTACAAAATTATGCTATTTAAGAAAACATATATAAAATATTATATGCATATGATATCATACTAGGTAAATATTTATATTGAATTATAAATTAAATATCATTCTATTTTTTTCTTACAAATCATTCTATCCAATTAAATGGCGACATATACTAAAATATACTAAAATATCATTAAATTTCATTAAATATTACACATGTCACAATTTAATTTGATAGAAGAATTTATAGGAAAAAAAGGTAAAAAGATAGTATTTAATTTCTCTTTGAAAAATAGTCATCGTACTTTTTGATTTATTCTTTAAATAATTGTCCAAAAAAATCTTTTGCTGGAAATTTTTTTTTTTTTTTTTTTTTATTTTTAAATCTCGGTTGTACTTACAGTATTACTTCCTTCCGTCGACCATGAGATTTACGAATAAAAATCATGATTTTTTACTTTACTTACAACTATCCTTGTCCTTTAATAACTTTTTAAAGAAATATATATTTTGAACTAAAATTAAAATGCAATGTTTTATATATATGAACTGAATTTTATAAAATTGCTTCACCTTAACTAATTTAGATACGGTCATAACTAATTTTAGATACCAATTTTAGATACGGTCGCAGATTTTGTAACTTATTAACATAATTGTATCTTAATCCCCAAATTGTTCATACCTAATATTAAAATAAAACAATCAATAACCATTCAAAAGAATCGTCATACTTAAGACATTGAGAATACTTAAAAATTCATATTCTAATAAATAAATAGTTTTAATCTCATTTTGCCAAGTGTTATTAGAATACAACTCCTCATTAATATTTATTAATGACATGTGTCATTTAGATATATTAGGCAACTCATTTCAAAATTTAAATTTATATTTTTTAATTATATGTTAAATTTGAAGTTATAATAACTTTAAAATTTTGATATATCTCTTAATTAATAATTTCTTTAAAATGATTTATTTAAAATAATTGATTAATAATTTTAAATTTTTATTATGAAAGTTTGATTAATTTTATAGTTCGTGGTTCCCACGGGTTATAAACTAGTATATTATACATTTATCAAACATCAAATTTTTTTTTTGTTTTTTTTTGTAGCGACATTTTTTGTCTATATTTATATCGTTAAAAATGTGGACATATATTATTAATATTCTAAATGTGAACTATATCATAACACAAAAACAACTTTAAAAGAATATTTGAATGATAAAAATACTAAGGTGTTATTTGTTTTTTCAAAGATAAAATGTCTTTAGTCTGCGGATCACATCTGCAAATTTCTGCTGAAGAAGAGATGGACCAAACGACTGCAGTTTGCAAGAAGACTAATTGTTTTTTAACGTCTGTAGACTGATAAAATTGATTGAAATTTAAGTAAATTGATTTGAAAAATATTAATATACAATATATTATGATGTTTTTTTTGGCAATTATATACATAAATAACATCAAATTGCCAATTGTAATCTAATCCAATTATCATTTAACTAGTAAAAACACTTTACATCAAATTGGCATTGTGATCTAATCAAAATTCCATATATATATATATATATATATATATATATATATATATATATATATATATATATATATATATATATATATATATATATAAATCTCCATAAATATAATCAACATCAGAAAACACATCTTTCACCCATCCAAATTTGTGTCAATGAGAAGACTGCCACCAACTCCTGTGAGAGCATACATACTGCCTTGTTAGTGTGTTATAAAAAATAAGTCAACCAAAGTAGGATGTTATAAAAATAAATCCAAGAAAGTAGAATGTTATAAAGAAAATATGTAAATGAGAGGCACCAAATTGTCAATTTCTCTATGTAGAACACGTTTTCTTGTTGGTGAATACTATCCCCTTCGTCCCAAAGCCATATAAAAATCTTGTGCCACGAACTGAATCAGTTGAGAGCATAATGTTTTGACTTTTTGTAAATAATCCCCATAAAAATGTAAATATAGACTATAAGATAGAAGCCTACAAATGATGTAAAAAAGCAGAATATACTTAATTAATCACATTGCCTATTGACCATCTACATATTTTGAACCCCAAAAGAACCCAAACCATGAAATATGAAGAATCTCCAGTTCTATGCACACACAAGGATTGGTCAATTATTCAAACATTTGGAGATGATGGTAACATCTTTTCTGTTTGAGAATTTTATACTCTATTCATCATGACAAATTGATAACATCTCTAACAACCTAGACATTAGTCAATTTTAAGCAGTTCATACCATTATAACACCTAGTTAAGATGACAAAGTTCATCTTTTCGTAGTTGAAGAATGCAATCGAACTTGACCAAAAACAAAAAAACCATATTTGAAGGAATCGAACAATACAAGAGCAATATTTGCAATTTGTGGTTGTCGATCTCATCCCATTTGAACGAATCGAGCATACCTGACAGGGGAAGTGGCTGAAAAGAAGAATGCATAAGAGGAAAGAGGGTGGCAGCCTTGCGATTGACTCCGATGTTAGAATTGGATAGGAGGAAGTCGACGACAGTTCTGTTCAGGCGGTTTGTTCAGACGGTGTATCTGCACTAGTCGACGGCGACACGAGGAGGAGACGAGAGGTTGAAGAAGACTGGTGGAGCGAGGCGTCGATGGTGAATGGTGATGTTGAAGGCACTGATTGTGAAAGAAGCGTACTGTTTTGGGTTTGGAAGACCTATGAAGACAATGGTCCATGTCTTTACCAAGAGGACCTCGCGAGACGTTTTTAGGTTTGCGCACTTCTGAAAAACAAACAGTCCGCGGGGGTATATTGATAGGATTTAGGTAAAACAAATAAACTTAAAATCCTTAAGTTCACATGCAACCTAAGGATCTATGTTTTCACTATTGAACCTATAACTAAGAACATCAAATAAGAAACCCTAGAAACCCTAAGCATATTTAAAAAATCAGAAAAGGGTTTAGGTTTACATACCTTGTTGCTATTATAGTAAATAACAATAATACTTCACTTGTAGATCTCTTGGAAGCAAGCACCACGATTGTCGTGCCTCTAATGATTCACACCCAAGATAACAAGAAGGAGGCTCAAGAGAGAGGAGAGGGGGAAGTAAGAATTCAGGCTATCCGTTGAGGAGATAGAGTAGCCGAAATTAGGAGGCCTTAAGGTTTTTATATAGTGGTACAAGGAAACCCTAGATAACCCTGATTTGAATACTAAATTAATATTTAAAATCTTGTATTTATCTCATTCCTTATTTATCCACATGGAATATTCTAGAAACCCTAGAATATCCTCCTTGAAACCGTCCACCCCTAGGGTTGGAAGGTTTTGGAGCCTTTTTTTTTCAAATACTGAACACTTGCACTTTAAACCTTGCAGTTTTAATTAATTCTATTAACCCCAAAGTTAATTCTAACCAATTTCTGATCAATTATTAATTAAATAATAGATTTTCTAATTAATATATTATTTTCATAATACATTAATAAACTTTTTATTTTAATTTTATTAATCATATAATGAATTAATCTCTCTTTCTAAAAGTGATCATATCCAATTGCTAGGTTTGAGGGCAACCCAAAAGGACTGTGCTACTTTGAATTCAATTATATATCAATTATAGTTATGAGCATAAACACCTAATCCAACATATATGTATGTGTGTGGTCTGCGCGACATAAATAGAAGTGGTCATGTAGATCTGTAGACAAAAAACAAACAACACCTAAGTCATTCATATTATTAAAGATTAATCCATTTAACTAACATAAAATTATTTCCAATAAGATTTTTAAATGAACACATTCCAAATATACATATTCACTACACAACCATATTTACAGATTATAAATCTCTATATCTATTCTCCATACTCGAAAAAAAAAATACAAATATCTTATCTTAAAATTGAAATACAACATATGAAAAAAAAATATAATTGTAAATATGCAAACGGGAAAACTTCAAACCCTGTGCTTCTAAAATCCAAAGTTTCATCGTGTCACCAAAACATACAAATAACAGTCAACATAAGAATAATCGAACAACAAAACATTAAATCTAACATCTCAAATACAAATTTAAACCAAAATAAAGCAGAACGCTAGATTGAGGATTTCAGATATATCAGATCTAGGATTTTTAGAATCTTTTAGAGAGAGTAGTAAAGGTTTTAAAGAGAGATAACGGGACGGTCTATTCATTTGTTATTGAGACTACGAAGGGCGGTGGTCGCAATGATAAACGGTGGTGGTGAAGGAGGTGATGGTAGCATAGAGTCTGATCTATGGTTTTCACACACACACACACACACACACACACACACATATATATATATATATATATATATATATATATATATATATATCGATGAATCGTAGAATCAAGTATTAATCAATTCAGAGTTAAACGAACACAATTTGAACACAAGATGTAAATAAGATCTGGTTTCTGCTTATTTACGCTTTCAGATTTTACAGAGAAAAATAGACAAGTTCTGTAAAGACTCTTATCTAACTCTAGTAAAGTTCCATATTTATAGGAATAGTGAAAGCATACAAAAAATACTAAGGCATTAACAATTAGGCTTGGTACGAAATACACCTTAGTAAATAAACATTACAAAACATACGAAAGGTAAAACAGACTTTGACTTATTACAATATAATTCGACCCTAACAATCTCTCCCTTTGTAATAATGTCGACCTTCGTCAGTTCAAGAGTATCTGTATAGCATACAGCATAAATCTTCGAATCTCAGTGTACCAAGAGATTATCTTCTTTAGCTCCTTCTTGTCTCCTTCATTATTCTTCTTGCAGCTATTCATACGAACAATGAAATTCGTATATTGGGATGTTGTATATCTTTCCACTTCGGAAGCTTGAAACAAAAATCTTTTCGCCTTCCCATTTTTATCTTTCCCAACAAATACCATACCAAATGGTTTCAAACATATTTCTCCGTCAGCATACTTCTTCAACTCAGGTTGAGTTAAAGGAAGTTCCATTGGCACTTTTACAGTTAATCCCTTTGCTGTAGCTAACTCAACATCAGTAAGTGCTAAACACTAATAATAGTTGTCAATGAAAATTTTGATGTGAGCCAACCCAAGTCAAAAAACTTCAGGATCAGTTTCTCGAAGATACGAAGCGTCTTTATCCTTTAGTAACAATGCAACTTGTATCAGATCATACAAGTTCATTAAGGGAAAATCAGCTACCAAAAAATCACACACTTGTCCATTCGCCCTTGAAACAATAAAGCGAAGATTCTGCATCATATTTTCAAAAAATACATCTCGCTTTATGCTTATTACCTTCTTTATCTTCACAAGAGACCAAATCTCCTCTCGAAGTTTTCCAAGTACAGCATGAAATCTGATCTTCATGTATGTGTACTCATCATCATTGTCAAATTTCTCAGCAATTTTGTACTGAGCCATGATGAACATCATTTCATTGATGGGAAAATCTAATTGACTCATATCAGTGTTGAGAACAACATAGCTTCTCTTTGGCTTCTTTTCGAAAGCATACATATGATTATATGCAACTTTCGACTTTATTGTCTCATAATTGTAATGCTTTGACGGATCACCCTTGTTCATCCCAGGTGGATCATTTGCACGGAGTCGCATAATACTTTGTACAATTCGGAGCTTTTCAACCTTAGCCTCCGCTTTAGCTTTCTTTTCTTCCTTTGACTTTTCGACCATAACAGTTTTGCCTTTGTCTTTTACAGAAGAAATATCAACACTTTCCTTAGGCTTTGAACTGCTGACTCCTTCTCCAATCACAATTCCTTTGGAAATTGATTTTGAAATTAGCTTCGTTTTCACTGGCATTGTTGTTACAACAGTCGAAATAACTGGCTCAACAGTAGACATAAAAGGTTTTGTTATTGGAATCTTCGTGGAAAACACCTTTCCAACAACCTTTGCATCTACATGCAAATCTTCACCCCTAGCCTTCGTACTACCATCCTCCTTTTCTCCCCCTTGCACCCCTGTGAAAACAGGTGGGGCATTCTTCGGAAGAAGGCTAGAAATATGAGAAAGTGGAGCAAGTTGTTTTTTCAAGATAGCTTCAAAATGAACGAACTTTTGAGACAAAAAGTCCGGAGTGATTAATGGAGATGAAACTGATTTAACAGTTAACTCTTTAAGCTCCTTCAGTGAATGAAGCACTTCCAAAAAGCTTTGATTTTTCATGGTCGACAATTGAGTAAGTTGAGGACGCAAATATTCGTACAGTTTGACATATTTGGTAACAGCATCACAAATAATGTCAACTTTCTGATTAATCGAAGCATAATCATGTTGTACGATTGAGATTTCTTTTTGCATATCCTGTCGAAGTTCTTGGATTTGCAAATTTACATCTTCCCTCACCTTCTTGATATCTTGAACGAATAGTACATGTCGTTCTTTCACCAAATGCTTGAATTCTTTCACTTCCCCTCTGAACATCGAATTGAGAGAATTGACCCGTAATTCATCATTTTGATCATTGTGATCAATCTTTTCCAACAGACGAATCTCTGAATCTCGGACCATTCCAGAGATTTTACTTACCACTTTTCCTTCGAATGTTTTCAGCATAGTATCAACATCCAGATGAGATACAGATGAATTACTCCCCAAATCTGCTTGAGATTGAAGAATAGAATTCGATTTCTTGTTGAGAATCTTGAATTGTTTCATTGTCATCAACATATGATCAGGAAAGTGATCTTCTTCATCCTCAAACTGTAAATCTTCAAATGTGCCTCCAAAACCTTCATTATCAATATCCTTTTCAACAACATGTGAAGTTTTAACAGGCGAATCAATCTTGGGTGAATCAGTAGATTGAGATGGAAAAAGAGTGGTAAAGGGTTGATGAAGAATGGTTTCAAAAGTTGGGGAATTTGTAGTATTCGGAAGAATAAAAGGTGGTAGAGATACGAAAGTATCTGCCTTTGAAGATATAGGAATACCTTGAGTAGTAGCTTCAGCTTCTTTGTTCGACTCTCCCTCACCCATGTTGACATTTACATCCGTATCAGATATGTGTGTAGAAATGCCTGAAGTTCGAACCTCCTCAGTATTTGATTCAGTTAACGAGACTTCGGGTGGTATGACTATTATTGTCTTCTCAGGAGTAGATACAGATTGTGAAACAACTGGTTCTGGTGTTTCATGAACAATTTCTTCTTCAGAAGATGCCTCTTGAATAACCAACTTTCTTTGTATTTTCTTCTTCTTCGAAATATGTTTGGCCACATCTTCAGCTCTTCGTTTCTTGGATAGAGGCGAGACTGGAGCTGGAACCTCTCGAAAAATAACTCCTTGATGAGAGAGTTGTGGTTTACGAAGATTAGAATGAGAAAATTTTGATCCACCATCAGAAGATTTTCTTGAACCCCTAGACCTTTGCTTCAAACGACGAAAACACCAGTTTTCGAAGGAATTTTCTCAGCTACTACAGTATCATCAACAAGTTCCATTGGTTTGATGACAACAGTCGAGACATTCACTTCAGCCATCTCAGGCTTCTTTGGAGACTTCGTATATTCATGCACAATCTTCTCAAGAGACTTCTTTGATTCGTACACTGGCTTCTCTAGTGTAGCTTTTGCATCCTTTTTAGAACGTTTAGACTTCTTGGAAGGACCAGCTTCTTCTTTCGACAATAATTTTCCAATCTCAACATCTGGATTAATGGTTTTCAAGTACTCAACCAACATTGAATTTGTTGGCTCAACCCTCTTCAACATTGCATCAAGAATCCGAGCAATGTGTGTGAATACCTCCATATCATTCGAAACTTCCTTTGGGAAGTGATACTTCAGAAACTCAACCTTTTCTTCATCAGCAGGGACATCAATTCCTTCTTTATCATAGAAATAAGCAAGGATTAAGCTCCAATACCTAGCACACGAAATGCCTTGAACCACATTCGTGTTTTCAACACTCTTTTGGAATTCCTTCCACAGTTGAGTAGAGTAATCGACAGAGATATCATAGTATAATCCAGCCACCATCGCATAAACTTCCATGCGACCTTTGTCTAAGCCAACACTTCGACCTGTCAAGCATCGAAGAAAGATTCCAAACAAGAAATTCCAGACCGTTGGCAAAACTGACTTCTTGAAATCACTAATCTTCGTGAGTGGAGGTTGATGACCCATCTCATTGAACATATGAATGACTTGAGCATACGTGAGATCAGTAACAATTGGAGAATTAGGAATATCCAGTATCTAACGAAAGATTTTCCTGGACAGTCTGATCTTCTTGTCATTCACTAGTTGAAATGTGATTATATCCATTGCCTTGCTATAAGTAGCAGTGGATCCTGCCTGAGAAAGCCATGAGAGAGGAACTGAGAAAGAATTGAACATCGCCTTTGAAAGAATAGAACTCTTCAATGCGACAATTAGAATCTTCAATTGTTCTGGATACAAAGACACATCTGCTTCCACTTGATAATTGGTGCTTTGAATCTTCATGATCGGTTGAGAAGTGATGTCTTCAGTTGTTCGAGAAGTAGAATCAACGCCAGCCATGATTAGGGTTTATAAGCTTTGAAGAACAGAGAGAATTTGGGTATCTGAGTTCTTTTGTGTGCGTAAAAAGATAAAGAACCCGTAAATGCCCTTTTTATATGTAACCATTAATTTGAATTGAACGCAGGATAGGCATTGATTGAGATCTGACGTGGCACCTTAAAAGTCGCACCAGTCTGCCAATAAAGTTGTCATGCGTCAAAAAGTAACTGTCACATCGCCTTGAAACCAGGAAACGTCTCCTCACACAGTCTGTTCGTGTCTTGTTAAGGAATAGTAACCGTCAGCAACCTTCGGATGGAGGTTAAGCTCTTTCGTCTTTGGGTTTAGAGACGAAGTCATTTGCTAGACTGTCGAAATTATCAGCCTGAGTTGGTATTACTCAGAACCTCAAGGATTTCGTGTGTGCTGTGTGCCAAAGAAAAGATAAGAAACAAATTAACAAAAATTTGGATTTGTGATGTCAAACATTTCGACACAAAAGCAGAGAAACCCCGGGCAAAGGTTACTTCATTAATTATCAAGAGAGATAATCAACTGCTTGTATATTGTCCCGTGAATTACAATCGAATACTTGTAGAGAAGTATCGAAGATCTTCTTTTGTTAGGCTTATTGGGTGGTTTAAAATTTCGTTACATATCAGCCTAAACATAAGGTGAGTAATTGTAACAGAAATTACTTGTTTGACCAGTGTAGTCAGTGACAAGTATGCTTTGAAATATGTTGATAGTAACTTTGAAAGCAAATGAAACTCATACAAAAATCATATTCATAAAAAAATATTTGTTCTGGATCCTGTTGGGTAACAAACATCGTGGGTTTCGATAGTTTGATCAAGATCACGCATAAGAATAGAATATGATTTTGAGTTTCGAAAAATGGTACTGAAACAAATGTTTCGTCAAATCTGGAACATAGTTCCCCGTCAATTCCTTATTAAGATATGAAGTTGGGTTTCACTTTCATCACGGTCTCATGATGTCAGATCACTAACACAGAATTTTGATATATCTAAATCTTGATGGGTTGAATCAAAGACCTCTTGGATATATGTCTTCGTGTGTGCAAGTGTAAGAAATTTTGTGATGAAAAAGAGTGGTTATGAAGAATGAATTGTACCTCTGTTATTTTCGGACAAAACATATAACTCTTAACTAATGTGAGAAGAGTAAGGTAGCTCAATCGACTAATGTGAATATAAGCCTGACTTGGGAAGAAATTTTCGTATGAAAAATTTCATTAAGGCTTTCGTAAACACACATAAAGTCTACAGAGGCTTGGGTCAACATGCTGCAACATGCTTCTAGGGACAACCTAACTAGTACATAGTTATCGAAAGTTTACCTTCCCATAGAAACATAAGCATGACCCTTGAAAAAATGTTCTTGTTATCTGCACAATGAAAAAGAAACAAAGAGAATAACAAAAATCTTTTTGAGATTTTTGATTTTGCAAAAAAAATATTTTTGAGTTTTTGTGAATGTTTTCGAAAAATGAAACAATTAACAAAAGAAAATCTTTTTGGAGTTTTGATTTTTCGAAAAGATAATAACAAAACGAAAAGAAAATCTTTTTGTAGTTTTTGATTTTTCGAAAAGATAACAACAAAACAAAAACAAAAAAAAAATCTTTTTGTATTTTTTGATTTTTCGAAAAGATAACAACAAAAAAAAATCTTTTTGTAGTTTTTGATTTTTCGAAAAGAAAACTAAGATACAAACGTACGAAAAAACATTTTTACAAACAAACGAAAATTTGTAAACAAACTACAATTTGCCATTCTTACAAAATTTTGACAAACTAACGAAAATTTGTACCACACAACCATCATGCAAATTGTCGAATTCGAAGCGTGTCGAAGCGTTGACTATGAACAGTAACTGCTGAATGGCGTCTTATTGCCTCTGAATCGACACATTTATATAACACGCCTTTGCTATACATTCGAAATCCGTCCTGGAACTGAACACGCTTCAATCATTCCCAAACCTGTCAAAATTCGAACAAACGATTTTTCATCCCAAGCTTTTGTAAAAATATCAGCAAGCTGATCAGTTGTTTTTACAAATGAACTTCAATGTTTCCATCTTCCACATGATCTTTGATAAAGTGATAACGAAGAGCTATATGTTTAGTTTTCGAATGTTGTACTGGATTATGACAAATGCGTATAGCACTTTGAGAATCAAAGTACAATGGAATCTTTTTCATATTCACTGCATAATCCCTCAACTGACTTTGAATCCAAATAATTTGTGATGTACAAGCAGCAGCTGCTACATATTCGGCTTCAGCAGTAGAAATCGAAACACACGTTTGCTTCTTCGACTGCCAACTAACCAACTTTCCATCCAAAAATTGACAACCACCACTTGTACTTTTTCGATCCAATGTACACCCTCCTAGATCTGCATCTGAAAATGCCTGAATGAAAAATCTTGTTTTCGAAGGATACCACAATCCTAACGAAATTGTTCCCTTGAGATAACGAAAGATATTCTTCACAAATGTTAAATGTGGTTCTCGAGGATTTGCTTGATACCTAGCACAATTACATACAGAAAACATGATATCAGGTCTACGTGCAGTAAGATAAAGTAATGAACCTATCATGCTTCTGTATAAAGTAAGTTCAACCGCAGGCAATTCTAACGAAGGTGTTAGCCTTGCGCCAACAGCCATTGGTACTCTTAACTTCATGCTATTTGTCATTCCAAACTTTTCGAGCAAATTCCTTGTATATTTCTCTTGATTGATGAATATGCCTTCTCTGTTTTGACATATGTTTAAGCCAAGAAAATTATTGATTTTACCCATCATGCTCATTTCGAATTGACTTTTCATCAAGTTTTCGAATTCTCTAGACAAAGCAGGGTCAGTAGAGCCAAAAACAATATCGTCAACATAAATTTGAACAAGCATCAGATGACATCCAACTTTCTTTCGAAATAATGTGGGGTCAACTGATCCTTTCTTAAATTTCGACTGTTTTAAGAAACTGGTTAGAGTTGCATACCATGCTCTTGGTGCTTGTTTTAACCCATATACAGCTTTATCTAAAATATATACATGATCAGGATGCATTTCATTTACGAAACCTGGAGGTTGTTCTACGTAAATAGTTTCTTCGAGTTCTCCATTGAGAAAGGCACATTTCACATCCATTTGATAGACATCAAAATCCTTATGAGCTGCATATGCTAAGAATATTCGAACAGCCTCGAGTCTCGCAACAGGGGCAAAAGTTTCTTCATAATCAATTCCTTCTTGTTATGAATATCCTTTTACAACTAAACGTGCTTTATTTCGTACAATATTTCCATCTTTGTCGGTTTTGTTTTTGAAAATCCATTTTAACCCGACAATCGAAACATTTTCAGGTTTAGGAATTAATCTCCAAACCTTGTTTCTTTCAAATTCAGCCAGTTCTGATTGCATTGCAACAACCCAATCTGAGTGTTCCATTGCCATCTTAACTGTCTTTGGTACAATTTTAGATATGAAAACATTGAACATGCAAAATTCTTGATGAGTATTTAATACCTCATTCTTCGCACGAATTTGAGCTCTTGTTAATACTCCATCTTGAGGATTTCCAATGACTTGATCTATTGGATGAGTCTTTGTCCATTTCTCTAACGGTGGATAAGCCGGATCATATTCCAAAGGTGCATCTTCGTACATCTCTTCATTTTCAGATCCTATAACAGAAACATTGTCATTTAGATCATGAAAATCATCATTTGGATTAAAATTTATTGTATCATTTTCCTCCTCAACACTATTATCATTTTGATGCTCCCCCTTAACAACATCATCCATTCTCCCATTCTCCCCCTCGAAAGAATGCTCCCCCTCAACCAGAGTATTCGAATCCAAGTGCTCCCCTTTGACTAGATTATCAAGCATACTTTCGCCAAGTCCAAGAGAATTCGTTGTTGAATTAACATCTACGATGCTTTGAGGAATTTCCAAGTCATCATATTGTTTCGAAGATTCAGAGTGATGATTATCATTCGCATGAACTTCAGCATCCACAACCCTGTTAGGAACACCAAAAATTAAATCATAATCAAAATCAGATGAATTTGATTCTTCAGTTTCTTCAGATGATTCATTAATAATTGGTTTTTGTTCAAATTGATTTTCAACTTGTTTGACATAATAATCAGCGAAAGTAAGATTGAAAGTTTCTTCGACTTTTCGTGTTCGCTTATTTAACACTCTGTATGCAACCGAATTGTGCGAATATCCCAAAAATATGCCTTCGTCAGCTTTAGCTTGAAATTTTGAAAGGTTATCTTTGAGATTCATGATAAAACACCTGCAACCAAAAACATGAAGGAATTTGACATTAGGTTTTCGATTATTGATAATTTCATACGGAGTGATATTGAATCGACGATGAATGAAAGATCGATTTTGAGTGAAACAAGCTGTCGAAACTGCTTCAGCCCATAGATATTGAGGAAGATTCGCATATGTCAACATTGTTCTTGCTGCTTCACAAAGTGTCCTATTTCATCTTTCAACTACACCATTTTGCTGCGGTGTATAAGGCGAAGAGAAATTATGCGAAATTCCTTTTTCTGTTAAGTATGATTCCAGCACATTGTTCTTAAACGCAGATGCATTATCACTTTTGATCTTTCGAACATTTTTCTTCAGACTCATCTCAATCTTCTTAATAAACTCGATCATTGTTTGAGCAACTTCAGATTTTAACCTGAGAAAGTATACCCAAGTGAATCGTGAAAAATCATCAACAATAACCAAAATGTACCATTTCTTGTTTAGAGTTTCAACAGTCGATGGTCCACAAAGGTCAATGTGTAGAAGTTCCAATGGTTCGACAATTTTTGAATCTATCACAATTGGATGGCCTTTCCTGTGTTGTTTCCCTTGTTCCCAAGCTGCACATAATGTATCATTGTCAAATTTTAGTACAGGTAAACCACGAACAAGATCATCAACAACCAATTTATTTAAGTTTCGAAAGTTTAAATGCGATAAACGTCGATGCCATAACCAGCTGATGTCAGAAGAAGCTTTCGAAAGTAAGCACACAGAGGGTTTTCCGATGATTAGTTTGATATCAAGAGTAAACATATCACCATGTCGTTTGGATTTGAGCAAGACTTCGTTAGTTTCAACATTTGAAATGATGCTACCTTCTTCATTAAACACCACTTGATTGCCAGTGCCCACAACAAGTTGGGAAACACTTATCAAGTTATGTTGAAGACCTTCGACATAAGCAACACGATTAACAGTGAATTTTCCATTCGTGACTTTACCATAGCCTTTCACTTGACATTTGTGATTATTGCCAAACTTCACAACTCCTGCATTCTCCAAGCTTCGAAAATCTCTTAGGTTTTCCTTTCGTCCAGTCATGTGACGTGAGCAACCACTATCAATATACCATTTTTCATCATATTGCTCGTCACACAATACCTGCGATCAATGAAAGAATTTAGGTACCCAAGGCTGTTTGGGTCCTTGGAAATTAGTTGTAAACACATAATGAAATGAAGAACTTTTAACCCAATAACAAACTTTAGTTTTGAGACTATCAATTAAGTCCACATCATTATTTAAAGAAACAGAAACATAAGTTTTAGTTAGTTTGGGATTGTCACTGACACATGCCTTCGTCTTTTTAGATTGAGGATGATCAAGCTTGTCTTTCAAAACCGGTTGCCAAGTTTTAACCGAAACATTCGAATCTTTTGATGACGAGCTTTCAGTTGACAAAGAATTCACATAATTCTCATAAGATTCGTGAATTTGTTGTTGAGAATATTTCCTCGATTGATATTTTCGACCTTTTCCTTCAAGCCAATGATCGATGTTTTTGTCACGAGACAACCATTTTGTGTACGAAACTTTTAAATTTTGTTTTCCTGTAGGATTTGGAAAATTCGGTTTTTGTGGAAAGAAATCAACATTTGATTTAGGTCGAAATGCCATAGCGTATCGACTTCCATCATTGTTGCCAACACTTCGATTTTGAGAAAATCGATTTGGAGATTTTTGTTTTTGAGAAAACCTTGTCTGTTGATTAGAAGAAAATCGTTGATGTGATGATTGATTTTGAACATTCTTTGATGTATTTTTGTTATCTCTTGAAAATGATGAGTTTGAAACTTTCGAAAAATTTGTTTTTGGTTGAAATTCAGATTTTGATTTATTTGTTTGAGCGGGATTTTGCTTAAGATCTGAATAAATTTCTGAATGAGAAGACTTGTTTTCAACAGATTTAGTCTTTTTGTTTTCAGTTGTTTTCAAATATAATCCATTTTGTTGTTTTCGAAGTTCCATTGTTTGCCAAAAAATCGTTTTTCGAGCTTGTCTTTTTGAAATTGCATTTTCTTTTGACAACTTGTCAATTTGTTCTTTAAATTCTTTGGAATTTAATTTGACAATAATATCTTTTTCCACAACAACTTCTGTTGGAACTTCTTTCACAATTTTTGATTTTTCGACCCATTTGCGTTGTGGTTTTTGTCTTTGAAAAACATATGAATTCTTTGTTAAGGTATTTTCGACTATGCTCTGATTCGAAAAGAATCCTTCATTCGTTGTCTTCTTGTTGTCATCTTCGACCATTTTGGTGAATTCTAGTTTAATGTTTTCAACATTTCCAGTTGTAACAAACACTTGATTTGGAAAGACAACATCATCAGTACACTTGAAATTAGGATACACCACTTGATTTGTTTCCAAATAATGGGCTCCTTTTTCAGACAACACTTTTTCGAAATTTTCAGTGTCTCCAAACACTTGATTAACAACAACACGAGGAATTTCTTTTTCTATCGAATCTTTGTTTGAAGAGACCTTTTTGTCCGATTCGTCATCATCATTTTCATCATCACTGCTATCCGTTTGACTATCTCGGATATCCACAAACTCAGAATCACAATCTTTTGAAGTTGAAGGTTTGTCAGTGTCAATCTTAACTTCCAAATCCTTAAGTTTTTCTTTTCCTTTAGATTTTGATGCAACATTAATGACAGACAACTGAGAACAATCAACATCCTCAATATCACTAATTTCGCTAAAATTGTCGGAGTAATCTTCAATATCGGCAAAATTAGATTGAGAATCAGATGTCGAATTCTCAGTCTTTTTCAAAATTTTGATTTGTTTTGATTTTGTCAAAGTATGATTCACAATGTTAACCAATTCATTTGTATCAAGACATTCATCAATTTTGACAATTCCATAAGCATATCTATCATCAGGAATTTTGTCAAACTCAGCAATGTTTTTCTCACAATCATACGAAATATTATCTACCTTTGCTCTTTCGTATGCTAGAAAAGGTAATAACTTCCTATGTTATTCCTTGCTAATATCACGCGAATGATGTAGTGCAATTAATTTTGCATATAGACGTTTAGCAGAATTGCAATAGATATTTCGTTGAGCAAGCAAAAGTTTTACATCACTAGATAACGAATCACGATCACACATTATGTTTGTTATTTGCAATTCTAAACATTCTACCTTGACTACTTTCGAATCTAACTTCTTCTATGTCTCTAACAACTTATTGCATAATTTCTTAGCTTCATTGCTAGCAGAAAAAACCAAATTATCGAAATAAGCAACAGTATCATCAAAAGCAATCATTTCAGAATCATATGAACTTAAAGGAATATTGAAAGATTGAAGAATGTTTCATACCTTGGTTGTCATTGGAGACTTATCAGCAAATTTTGACACAAAGCATCGGCCCTTGACTTCTTCGTCTGAATCTTCCTCCAGCTTCGCATACATTGCCCATGCGTAGGATTACGCATTTCCTCATCATCGGAGCCCGAAGACCAGATTTGATATGTGCCATCATTCTCCTGTTCACCTTGAGCCACCAAAGACAAATTTTTCGCCTTCGTACGTACTTCTTCCAACCTCTCCACATAATATGCCTCATCCTTCACTCTATTCTTCTTCTCATCTTTCTTTCGAAGCATACAATCATTTGCTAAATGATTGGCTCCATTGCAGTAGTGACAATCCATACCAGAATCTCCTTTCAATTTCTTCTCTTTCTTTTCCTCAGCACCCTTCACATCATTCTTCTCATACTTATTCTTCTCTTCCCCTGCAACTTTGTTCACGAAACTTCCTTTTCCTTCACTTTGCTTCACCTTCGAATTAAACGGTTTCTTGAAAAACTATTTGACTCGATTGTTAGAGTAAAAAGCAATTGCCTCATCATCCGAATTCATTATAAACCCCTCTTCATCATCAGAATCATCTTTTTCGACAGTTTCCTTTTCAGTCACTTTTGAGACAAGTGCTAATGGACCTCCCAGACTGAGCTTCGACTCTTCTTCCATTTCATTTACTTCACTTTCGTGAGTTTTCAGTTGATTATACAAATCATTCAAAGAAGATGTGTCGAAACTTTGTTGATTTTTCACCATCATGCTAACGCTTCTCTATTCTTTACGAAGTCCCATAACAAAGGTGAGATTGAATTCCATGGCAGACCTTGTGATTCCATAACGATTGCATTTGTATATCATTTCATTCAGCTTATCATAGTAACTTTCAATCGTTTCATCATCTTTTTGCTTGAAATCCTTCAATTCAATCAAACATTGCTTAACTGAATTGATTTTCGTCTTCTCGCTGCCTTGAAACTTTTCTTTGAGATTATTCCAGATTTCCTTTGCTATTGTACAACTTCTGACATAGTTATACACCACTGGAGGCAATGCACCACACAACTCCCTTATGCATCGTTTTTCATGTTTCTTCATACGATCATTTTGATTTTCCACACTCGTAGTACTGGATGAAGATCCAATTGGTTGAAGGTTCGTTGGAAGAGTAACATTCCCTGAGATGCAAGTCCAGAGCTCTTCATCGATTCCATTTAAGTAATCCTGCATACGATCAGACCACTGATCATAATATTCAGGAATGAGCATAGGTATCTTAGTTGAAGATCCTAGCAGATGAGAGTATGAAGTCATCGAGTTGAGATTGAAGTTCCCCATTGATGTACGGAAGAAATTTTTTGAGAATTTATGAGAAATCAAAGAGAACTTGAAAGCAAATAGCTGAATTGAACAGAAAAACAAAGTAGAATACTCGATTCAACAAATCTGTTGCAGAATCGAATCACAACTCAAGATCTAGAAAACTTTTTCACGTCAAAAGATGCGGAACTTTTTCAACCAAAATTTTGATTCAAAAACCTTTTGAAACAGAATGAAAATTAGATCTCAGATCATGATTCCTGCTCTGATACCAATTGATGAATCATAGAATCAAGTATTAATCAATTCAGAGTTAAACGAACACAATTTGAACACAAGATGTAGATAAGATCTAGTTTCTGCTCATTTACGCTTTCAGCTTTTATAGAGAAAAATAGACAAGTTCTGTAAAGACTCTTATCTAACTCTAGTAAAGTTCCATATTTATATGAACAGTGAAAACATACAAAAAATACTAAGGCATTAACAATTAGGCTTCGTACGAAATACACCTTAGTAAATAAACATTACAAAACATACGAAGGGTAAAACAGACTTCAACTTATTACAATATAATTCGACCCTAACATATATATATATATATATATATATATATATATATATATATATATATATATATATATATATAGAGAGAGAGAGAGAGAGAGAGAGATGGAGAGAGAGAGAAACGATGGTGGACATTGTTCCTTGTGGCATTGGGGGAAGGAAATAATGGTTATAAATATTGAAGATGAAGGTGACGACGGAGGTGGTAGTGACATTTAGAGAGCAAAATATAGAGATATAGGATTTTAAAGATAAAAAGGAAGAGCAAAATGAATGTGATTAAATAAAGTGGCATTTGTATGTGAGGTTAATATCTTGCTACTTAAGATGTGTTTCTTTATGCTTAATCTTTTGTACATTGAGCATCAAAATCTATATATTTTTTCCTTTGATTTTGATTGGTTGATTTTGGATCAATTTTGATCCTCCTTGTTTTTAAGACAAAGTCTTAAAATCTTAGGGGCGACAATATCACTTTCCACTGCCATTAATCAATAAGATGTTGGAAAGATTTTATGGGGATCACATTACTACTGTCTAGACGGATTCTCATGCTTCTGTCAGATTGCGATCGCTCCAGAAGATCAGGAGAAAACAACACTCACCTGCCCGTTGGGAACATTTGCATATAGATGCATGACTTTCGGACTCTGCAACGCACCCACCAACTTCTAAAGGTGTATGGTACGTATTTTTTCAGAGTATGTAGAAAATATCATAGAAGTCTTTATGGACTCCGGTGATATCTATCTTAAAAACCTCATAAAAATTATTAAAAAGATGTATTAAAATTGACCTGGTCTTAAACTTTGAATAGTTTCATTTTATGGTCGACCAAGGTCTGATTTTGGGTCATGTAGTTTCAAAAAGAGGTTTAGAAGTAGACAATGCTAAAATAGATATTATCAAAACCTTACCCTACCCGAGGAGAGTTCGAGAAGTGCGTTCTTTTCTTGGTCATGCAGGATTTTACAGGAGGTTTATTAAAGACTTTTCAAAGATTACAGTCCCTATGTGCAAGCTACTGCGAAAAAATGCAAAGTTTGACTTTACTGAAGACTGCAAGAAAGCTTTTGATTTGCTGAAAAATTTTCTCACTTCAGCTCTGATTATTCGACCACTAGATTGGAGCCTGCCTTCGAGATTATGTGTAACGCGAGCAATACTGCTATTGGAGTTGTCTTGGGATAAAGGAAAGATCAGGTGCCCCATGTTATTTACTATGCCACAAAGACCTTGTACATAGCACAAGAAAATTATTCTACAAAAAAAGAGTTGTTGTCCATTGTTTTCACATTGGAAAGTTCATACAATACTTGTTGGGCACAAAAGTTATCATTTTTTTTACCACACAACCATCCCTTACATCCTCACGAAGAAATATTCAAAGCCAAGGTTGATCAGATTGATTCTTTTGCTGCAAGAATTTGACATAGAGATTAGAGACAAGAATTGCAAAGAAAATCAGATAGCTGATCACCTGAGCTGACTCATACCTCCAAAAGATCCAACACCGATCCGCGAAACTTTTCTTGATGAACATCTGTTCATTGTTCAGATTCCATCATGGTTTGCTGATATAGTGAATTATCTGGTTTCCAAAGAACTCTGTTCAGATCTTACTTGAGCTCAGAAAGACAAAATAAAGGAGGCAAAAAGACACGTTTGGGATGGGCCCTATTTATGGAAATACTGTGCAAATTAGTTCATTAGAACATGTGTGCCACACGACGAAGTGAAATCAATTCTAAATTTATGTCACACTGAAGCTTGTGGAGGGCATTATGGTCCACAACGAACCACACACAAGGTTATGGACAACAACCTTTATTTGGCCTCATATTTTTTCGCGATGGATTTTGTTCTACAAAACCTGCAACAAATGACAAATGACCGGATCTTTGACTTCTCGCAATCGGATGCCAGTCACTCTGATTTTAGTATGTGAAATCTTTGATGTATGGGGTATAGATTTCACGGGTCCGTTTCCACCATCCTTGGAGTATATTTATATTTTACTTGCTATTGACTACATGTCAAAATTGGTAGAGGCGATAGCTATACAAATAGATGATGAAAAAGTGGTGGTTGATTTTGTCAAGACTAATATATTTGCTAGGTTTGAAACACCGAAGGCCATCATCAGTGACCGGGGCACACATTTTTTCAACCGCACCCTCGAGGCAGTTCGCAAGAAGTATGGTGTTACACATCGGGTGTCAACTTCATATCACCGACAAACCAACAGGAAAGCTGAAGCTTCTACCCGACAAATCAAGGGCATTTTCGAAAAAACCATCAATCAAATAAACAATGACTGGAGTATTTGATTGGATGATGTGTTATGGGCTCACCGAACAATATAAAACACAAATCAAAATGTCACCTTATTGAATAGATTTTGGAAAACCGTGTCGACTTCCGGTGGAATTAGAGCATCAAGCATATTGGTTTGTTAAGAAGTTGAATATGAGCATGGATGAGGCTAGGAAGAAAAGTATATTGGACATCCAAGAGATAAACGAAATACATAACGATGCTTACGAGAACGAATCAATTTATAAGGAGAAGACGAAAGCTTTTCATGACAAGATGATCTTGCGAAAGGTATTTACGGCCGGTCAAAAGGTATTCTTGTATCACTCTCTCTATAAATTTATTTCCGATAAATTATGGTCTCGCCGGGTGGGACCTTTCGTTGTTACTAATGTGTTTGATCATGGTGCCATAGAAATTAAAATTGAGCAGTACAAGCAGTCTATGAAAATAATGAGAAATACACAACTCATAGTAAAACAAGGGAGATAACTAGCATTTTATAAGAAAACACCGACAAAAAAACAGGCTAATAGATGTATATAAAATGCATCTAACAAACGCCCCAAGCTTAAACCTTACTAGTCCTCGAGTAATGAAATGATAGGCATCGAAAGCGAATGTGAGGCAAAAGGGTAATGAGAAGATAAAGTAAATGAAACTAACAACCTTAACAGAAACCTAACTAACATTAATAATAAATAAACAAGGAATAAAACATGCATGCGAAAACATAACAAAATAAAAAGGAACATAATATAAGAAAAATAAACAAAACACTCTATTTTCTCTCTCTCTCTCTCTCTCTCTATATATATATATATATATATATATATATATATATATATATATATATATATATATATATATATTATTTTTTTACAATCAGGCTCTACACCGAAAAAGTTCCAATTAAATCACTAACTAGACGACCATTTCAACACCTTCCATGTTTGACAGACTCCCAAAGTCAGGAAGAGTCGCGACGGTGTAACCCGATAAACCGACCATAGCTTTTGTTTAAATTTTATACCTTAATTAGCATTGCGAGTGAAAATAACCTATTTCAAAATTTATGTCCTCAAGACTAGACAGTTAAAAATTAGGTTCGACGCATCCTTAAGAACCCGGAGCGGCCAAATCAACTTTCACTGAAGTAGTCAAACCTCCCGTAGGGGTCTGAGCTCTATGTTTCTAGTTTTTTCTGAGAACGACAAATATCTTATCACACAGGTCTTCACTTGCCAGATTTGTCTTTGAGATGACTTCTGATTTGATTGAACTTGAGTTTTTGTATCTTTGTCTTTAGCTTTGAGTTCTTCAATCAACTTTTGCACACATAATTTTTTTTTGTTTTCTTTTTGTGCTAGAAAATTACTCGGGTACTGTATTTGACAGTTTGTACCTGTGACAAACTCAAATATGACGGTTTTGCTCGCTTCTTCATTTTTTGTTGACTGTGTGGATCTGATATAAAGTTCTCTGTTACCGCGAGGGTAACACGTGTCAATCAAATATGACATGTTCTGTGCGTTCAGACTTGTCGATCAAGGTTCTTTTTAAAAATGCAAAAGCAAATAATTTTGAAACTGTTATTACCGCCCAAGCAGTGTTTCGGTACACCCTTTTTTATTTTCTACAACCGATGTCTCAGATCACGGTGTTTTGTGTTACCTAGTCATAAAAGTCGCTTCTACACTTCTATTATCGATCCTGTCATTTTATACTTTCATTTTCCATCTTCGTAGAGCTATCGAATGTAAAAAAGTATCATCATCTAACATTTTTTTATAAATAAAGAATGAAAGCATGCAAAAAACAAGACAATATTTTTTTGTCTTTTTTTTGTATATTTTTTATGAAAAGAACTAAAGAAAAACAAATTAAAAATATTTTTGGGTTTTTTGATATTTATTTTCGATTTTATCGTTTTTTATAAAAACTTAGATAAAAATTAAAAATCTTTTTGGAATTTTTTAAACTTATTGATTTTTTTTATAAAAACTAATGCAGAAAAATAAATATTTATACAAGAATTTTATAAATCCCATCTCCAAGCTTAATTTAAAGCATTGTCCTCAATGCTTAGAATGTAAAGCGTCCCCTACCACCTCACAATTGCTTATGATGCCTATCATTTCCTTACTCGAAGACTAGTAAAGTTTAAGCTTGATGAAGTTTGTTAGATGCATTTTATTTGAATCTATTAGCACGTTTTTGTCAGTGTTTTTTTATAAAATGCTAGCCATCTCCCTTATTTTACTATGAATTGTGTATTTTTTATTAATTTCATAGAATGCCCATACTGCTCATTTTTGTTATGATTTTGAGGGAAAATTAGCATGAATTGAGAATACAACGCCTGGAGGATGCCTTCGTTGGAACATTGGAGCCAAATGGGAGCTTGGAAGTTATGAAGGATGATGAGGAATGCTTTGAACCTGCTTTATCCAAGGAAAAATGAATGTTTTGCACGAAGTACATGGAATTCGATCATTCTTCCTCCATAAACACGATCGTGTGAAGGGTTCGAATATTGGTTGCCTCA
The DNA here is from genome assembly GCF_052849685.1 of Lactuca virosa. NCBI lineage: Eukaryota > Viridiplantae > Streptophyta > Magnoliopsida > Asterales > Asteraceae > Lactuca > Lactuca virosa. Next base: position 187,305,358 of record NC_136428.1, on the reverse strand, counting down.
TTTTGAAGTCTAAAGAAAGAAAAGCAAAAAAATTGATCATGTTATGTACTTAAACGCGGTCGTGTTAATGTATCAGAGTTCAGAAATCTTCAAAATATACATGGTTCCCTAACACGAGTATAACACGATCGAAATCCATAAAAATTCGATCGTGTTTTTCCCATTTATTCGATAGTATTTTTCTAACAATTGTCATGAATGGAAATGTACTTCATTAAACGGGTTCTGGACGTGTTTTCGAGAAAAAAAGATCATGCCCCATGAAAACACGATCCTGTAATATGCCGACTATTATCTGGACGTATAAATAGCACCTTATAATATTCTCGTCGCCCTAATTTTCGACTAGAGATGATTCCTGACTGTAGAGAGGCAATTTTCAGAAGATTCCAAGTGCAAATGAAGATATAAAAAACACGATTCGATCTTTACCATCAGTTTAGTAAGATTAGACATTTAGAACATTATTTTATATTATGTAATTCGTTTTTATCCATGTCGGGCTAAAAACCCTAGATTTCGGTTTCACAAAAAACTCGACTTTTCTTGCAAGTAATCATTAGGCACGATTTTTGGTTGTGCTTACTATTTAGTTTGATATGTTTTATGCTTAATTGAACGTCTGATTTGATTCAATTTATGTTGGCCACATTAAATTCTATTGAATCATTCCAGTTATCTGGTTGTTTAGATCCGTAATTTTCTTTATTAATCAGCAAAAGTAACAAATATTAGATTGGTTCTGTGTTTAGGATTAAATCTAATATAAATTGATCAAACAAGCTCTTACGCTTTCGAGCTTGTGAGAAGTGTCGGAATTTAATAGGAATTTTACATTGTGTCTAATGCTACTTTTCTTAATTAATTATGAGCTTGTTTAGTCAATTTAGTAAAAAGTAAGGTTTAATTCAAATAGCTTATTTTGGTTAAACATTTTAGTAAAAGAAAATTGTTTGAGCTTATTAATGATTTACAGTACCAGTTTAAATAGTACACAATTCAAACAATTGTGTTGAAGGTTATTTGTATGATTAGGACCGTCAGCGTGAAATAGAAACTGCTTTTACTTTCTGAATTCTACTAAAGTATCTAAGTTGCGTTTTCTTTTATAAATTTCCATTTAAATTAGTTTTAATAGTTATCACCCCCCTCCCACACACACTTTTAATTTCTGTCAGACTAGTGCATGCCTTACACAAGAGAGGCGTAGACACTAGGATGTGTCACTATGGATTCGATCATGCTTTGCTGTACTACCCCTTAGTGCATTTGAGCAGTATATTTATTCATATTATTTACTTGTTTAGGTGTTGCGACACACTTCTAATAGAGGTGTTTCCAAAAGTCTGTTATATGATTGAAAAATGTTATAATCCAAATTATTATGATACAAAAAAATATGATATAAAATCACATTTCAATCCAACTTAGTATCGATAACTGGAACTGCCCTTGTGTCGATTAATATTACAATTAGATTTTGTCCATAATATTATTGTAGAAAACTACTTGGAAAAGTACGAAATTGAAAATAAAAAGTAATAAAAAATAAAATAAAAATAGATAAACATCACAAAACTAGCAATATTGCAGAATATCACTAGCTAGACATGTAAAGCTCAACAACAGCTTGACCAAGGTGAAGCATATTTGAGAATAATTTAAGAAACAAAAGAGATGTGAAGTCAACAAACAAGATTAATAAAAAATGAAGTTGTAGAAAAAATACATTTAAAAGGAATCCCTTATAAGAAAACATAGTTGATTTGTATTTTTGTCTTGAATTTTATGTGAAGGAAATCCTGAAGTTGCATCTACATATCCCATTAAGAATCAATGCAACTGCAACACCCGTTTTTAAGAAAGATCCATCAACACCAATACTCGAAAATCTAACCTGATAAATTACCAAAAGCTTGAGGGGTTGGTAAAGGCCTCCACACAAGTTGAGTTGATAAAACAATTAAACAAAGTAAACATCATCTATAACATATGTCTTTCTTCTGCCAATCTAAAAGAAAGCAAGCAAAACAATGTTTCTTTAGATTTAACTCAATTTCACCACCAGTGGTTGAGAAATATATAAAATCCAGATGATTTCTAATATAAAATTTGAAAATTTAACAAGGAGATTGATACACGATATAAATATTAGGAATATCTGTAGTAGTCAAAGGGGGTGAAAAGAAAATGAGTGTAGAGGGACGATTGATCAATCCTCTTGAAAATGAGTGTCTTCACCTTTGATATGACTTCCTTTCAAAATTTATGCTTTTGTATTCACATTTTTTAGCCCTAAATTAATTCAAATATTTTTAAATTGTTGTGGATATGTTTGGTTTCAGAATAATTTTGTTGTGTCAAGATTTGTATGCGAACTCGTTTTCGCATGTTTGGTCTATTTATGTAATAAAGTCTTCATTTCGTTAGTGAGTCTGTTTAGGTCTCGTTATTTAGCCCGAGTTTGCAATCCTGGATTATTGGTTTAGGTATTCATTTCATACTTCCTTTACGCATATATAAAGGAATTTATGTTAGTAGAGAGAGTATCGTTTTGAGAGAATAGTTCCATATGTCTGTACCGAGTTGTTCTCAGAGCTCTCTAATGAAACATTGATCTTATTTACCTCTTTCGTTCATAATCTTTCAATTGGTTTTGAATCATGCTTTCATTATTAAACTAGAATCATTATCATTCCTAAAATTCTTACAAATGGTATCAGAGTGGGTGATTTGTGAGTTGTTTTTAAAATCAATTTTTTTTTCAAAAGTTCTTCGAGTTTTTCAGATTTCTACATTAAATTTTATATCATTTCTATATTTTGCAAATGTTTTTTTTTGTAAAATTGTGCTTAGATTCTTAGTTCAAATCTTCTTTGTGACTTGAAATCCATTTTAATCTCACAAATCTGATTCTATTTTTGTTCTTGTTCGAACTTTTTATGAAAACAAATGGCAAAAGATGATTCTCACTCTATTTCTTTAAATCTTCATGGAAGCATTGGTTCTATAAACCGGATTCCAATCCTTTTTCAAGAAGATTATGAAATTTGGGCACTTCATTTGGAATATTATGTTCTTGGCATCGAAACTCAAGGTTCGAGTATTTGGCATGTTATCACAGAAGGATCATACAACTCATCAAAGACTAAAGATATTGTGTACACTCAAAGAGATCTAGATATTTATCATTGCTGATGGTGTTGAATCTGATGAAAAGGAATTTTTGATGAACAATTTAAAAGCGTTAATCGTTATGAGGTTTACTCTTCCTCCTGACACATTTCGTTTGGTAAGTCCTCTTCATACAACTAAGGAAATTTGGGATAGGTTGAAAGATTTATACTTTGGTGATGATGACTTAACTCATTCAAAGATAGAAAAGATTCACAAGTCCATGTCTATTGGAAATGCATTGATAGTTGTTGAGAATGACAGTGATGACGGTCAAGTTGAAGAGTGGTTGACCGATTCAAAAGACGAAGAAGTAAGGAGACCTACTCATGGTGAGTTCAATGTTGTGAGAGAAGGGAAATGCTTGATGGTAGGTAGCGTGGATTCGGAAAGTCAAGGGTACTTAACTTATGAAAGAGCGAAATCTGAAACCTAATTTTTGGCAAAAAGTATCCGGGAGTGTGTAGGGGAAAGCAAGAAAGTAATCAACAAGGTACATTCCATTCTTAAATCTCCTAATATTCCTATTTCTCATTTTGATTCCTAACTAAATAAGATATGTGATATAGTTTCTGATTTTAGTGAATGTATAAAACGATCTCGTATTAAAAATTCTGATCTTAGTGATAGTCTTAGCAGGTGCTGATTTATAAGTGAGGAAAAAAGAATGAAAACTGAAGCTCGTAAAATTGAAATTGCTAGACTTCAGAATGATGTACTCATTTTAAAAAGAGACAATAGAATGATGATAAAACAAAGAAATATATTTTTTCTAACCGTTGGATATTTGTATAACAACATTTCAAAGCTTTATCTTAATTGTGAGATTGGTGAAAATTTGCATAAACTAATTTTACCTTTTCTTGAGTTTAACAAGGATGAAATTAATGTTGATTGTTATAAATGTGAATCTGTGATTTCGTCAGATAAACCTTTGCATGATTCATACAGAGCTGGTCTTGAAAAGATTGAGGAATTGATTAAATCCAAAGAAAAGAAATTAATGATGAACAGTATTTTAACCGAAGAGGACAAACAACAAATCACAATAAATTCAATAGAGAAGTATAACTTTTTATGCCAGAAATTGAATTCGGAAGAAAATAAATAATGTGTGAATGATTCTGATTTTGATGAAAGCGAAATGAGTGAAATCTCTTTTGAAGATGAAGTTGATTGTTCTTCTTTTGTGAAAGATATTGTTGAACCAAAAAGGAATTTAATCTGTGATGACTCAACTGAATTTGAAACGATTATCAAGAATCAAGGATTGAACACCTTAAAAGAACAAGTTGTTGTTTTCCGAAAGTGAAATCAACTCCGAATCAAGTTTTTGTTCAAGAAGGATTGGATAAAAGTGACACCTCCAAATTGACATCAATTGTTATGACTGATAATATTAATTCTTATGAGGATTAATTTTGGTCTAAACCAACTGATAATTACGAAGAAACAAAAGGTCTTTCAGAAAGTACTTCTTGGAAAACTAAAGGAAGGTACGTTTCGGAACCAATGAATGTTCTGAATAGTTCACAATTAGCTGACAATTTAGATGGAACTGAAACTGAGAAAAGCAGTTTAGAAGAAATCATTTCCGATAAACATGAAACTGTGAAAAATAGTTCTAAAAAGGTTGTTGGGAAAAACAACAAAGGAAAATCAAAGACAGAAAATAATCGCTTTCAAAAGGAAAAAATTAAAGAAATAAAGGAGAAAAGCAATGAATGCGAGATACAAAAAGAGTTTCAAAGAAAGAAAAAGCTTTTGGAAACAAAAAGAAAATTCTGCATGTGTTGTTAATAATCAAAAGAATGTTGCATCTAGTTCTTCTTTTCACAATAATGATCGAAAGTTTGTCAATTCTTCAAGATCTGATAGTCAAAAACAAAATTCATCACAAGTGAAAAATGTTAAATCTCAGTTTTGTCCCAATTTGTTTTATTCAAAAGTTTTAAAAACTAACAAATTAGTTTCAAAATAAAAGCAAGTTTTTTTTTTTCAAATGAAGTCATTTCTGGATCAAGATGATGTTATCCTTTGTGAATCTTCATTTAAACTTCTAGGTTGAAGCAATTGGAGCTACATTTTTAAACAAAATTGTTCATTTATCAATAAAAGATTTTCTATCACTCCTTACGAAATTTTAAAAAATCGCAAGTCTAACGTTAAATTCTTTCATGTTTTTGGTTCTAGATGCTTTATCTTCAATTCCAAGGAAGAACGCAACAAGTTTAACGTTAAAGTTGATGAAGGAAATTTCTTGGGATATTCTTTAACGTCTAACGCTTTCAAAGTTCTCAACAAGAAATCCAAGAAAACTGAAGAAAGCTATTATGTTACTTTTGATGAAAATTTTGTTAAAAATTCTCAACAAAAGCCTGTTGTTCAAAGTGAAGAAATCTTTCCATCATCTTGTTTGCAATCGAGTCCTCTCGTGACTATTTATGAGGACTTCCTAGATCTTTTTGATGAACCAGAATAAGCAATCACTTCTGAAGCAAAAGCAAAAGCTAACAAAGAAGAAGTATTATTAAAGCTTGTTGATGAGGTAATTGAGAATGTTGAAACTCATGAAGATACATCCAATTCCTCATCGTTTAATTCACCCACTGTTTATGTTGAGGAGGAAAATCTGGAAAATTCTAATTCGCATTCTAATGAAGATATTTTAAATTCAATTCCGAATTCATCTGATATCTCAAATTCTCAAGAAACTAATAATGCTAATAATGATCATTTGCAAAGGGAGAAAAAATAATAATGATCATTTCCAGGGGGAGAATTATTCTGATGATCCTAATGTACACGGGGAGTATTATTAAAACAACGAAACAGTTCCTCAATCGGAATTTGAAGAATTCAATGTTGAAATTGATCCTGAATATGATTTGAATTATCCACCATTGATGAAATGGACAAGAGACAATCCACGAACTCAAGTCCTAGAGTTCTAACTCAAGCTCAACTTCAAGAGAAACAAGTTCTTTGATAAAAAAATTTGTAATTTTGCATGTTCAACTCTTTTATCTCTAAAATTGAACCTAAAAATGTTAAAATTGCTCTTGATCATGCATATTGGGTTAAAGAAATGCAAGATGAACTGAATGAATTTGAGGGAAACAAAGTAGGAGATTGATCATGCAGATTGGGTTAAAGAAATGGCAGATGAACTGAGTGAATTTAAGCGAAACAAAGATGAACTTGGATTGAATATTAAACAGAGCAAAGAAGGGATTTTCATAAACCAAGAGGCTTTTATGAAGTCCGTGCTTAAGAAATTTGGAATGACTGGTGATTCTAAGGTGAAAGTTCCAATGACGTTCAGAACAAAGTTGACTCATTCTCTTGATAAACCTACTGTAGATCTAACTTTGTATAGACAAATGATCAGGTCGTTACTCTATCTTACATCAAGCAGACCATATATCATGTTCACAGTTTCTTATTGTGCTCGTTTTTAAGAAATTCCACAAGAGCCTCACATGATCGCATTGAAAAACATTTGTCGATATCATAAACGAACCGCATCTCTTGGTTTGTGGTGTCCAACTCATTCGAGATTCTTTGTCCATTCGTACTCTGATTAAAATCTAAGTGGATGTGGACTTCATCACAAACACACTATAGGTGGATGTCAATTATTGGACAGGAAACTCATAAGTTGGCAATCAAAGAAGCAGACTTGTGTCTCTTTATCAACTACATAAGCTGAATATATTGAAATAGCTTCATGCACTTCACAAATCATTTAGATTCAAAGTCAACTAAAAGACTATGGAATAAACATGAAGAAGATATCCTTGTATTGTGATTCAAAAAGTGCAATAATCCTATGTCACAATCCATTACAACATTCTAAAACGAAACATAATTTGCGATATCATTTTATCAAAGATCATGTTGAAGATGGAAACGTTGAAGTCCATTTTGTTCATTTAACAGATCACTTGGCAGGTATATTTACTAAAGCCTTACCTAAAACAACATTCAATCACATATTGTACGAGCTTGGTATGATTGAAGTTGAATCAGTTCCGAAATCCTCTTGAAAAATGATGAATTGCGACATGGTACTATTCATCGGAAAACGGTTCTATGCCTCAGAGGTCATCGCAAGTCACAAATAGGCATGAGACATTTACTATTTACATGCGAACCATTCCGAGATTCACATGCAATCGGAAGATAGAAAATTTTTCCGGATGGTTACTATTTATTTGTGATCTGTTACGAGCCTCGTAATTGTTCGTAGTCTATTCTTGAGGCTACTCCTTGTTTGTAAGAGGGTGTGAGAAATCGCGGGCCAGTGTACAACGTATTTGTTTGTTTTATTTCTATTTTACTGTTATTTGCGATGTGTTACGATATTTGGAGCTCATCGTAGTTTCTCTTTTATAAAAATTTTCAAAAATCCAAGAAGTTTTTCTATTTTATAAAAATTTTCAAAAATCCAAAAATATTTTCTCTTTTATAAAATTTTAAAAAATCCAAAAAGATTTTCTCTTTTAAAAAAATATTCAAAAATCAAAAAATATTTTCTTTTATAAAAATTTTAAAAATTAAAAAGTATTTTGTAATTTTAGATAATTTTTTAACATGTGATGTCATTGCATGTCACATCAGAATTCTATGGGATCAGGTATTTTATTTTATGAACTTTGACTAGTTAAGCATGCTGCAAGATGTTATCTGAACGCCTCATTGATTCTTTGGTTATGAAGTCTTAATGAAACTCTTATACTAAGATTTCTTCCCGATAGGCTATATTACCAAAAATCACCAAGCTACTTTTCTTTATTCATTTTGGAGTTTAGAGATGTCTGCTTAGTCATTCATTTCACAGAGGTACTATGTTTCTCTTAGCCAATCTTGGAAACCGGCGACGTATTGGGTATATACAAACTCAAACATAGGGTTCAATAAACCGGAAGGAATTGATTGATTTCTTAACAATAATTTTTTATTAACCCTTAACGTTCTGAGACAGTACCAGCTTGGAGTTATGGTTTCTCAAAAATTGTTTTAATGATCATTCTCATTATCACCATGAGAGTGAAAAACCCAATTCCATCTTCTTATCCCACATTTCTTACACTTTGCACACACAATGACACATATCACAAGAAATTTACAGTTAAAGACAACTAGAATGTAGGTGTGAAATAACTCTATTTCTATGATCTAATCATCATTGTTACCATGATGCAAGTGAGGCCCACAAAACAACACATTCCAAGGATTTAACGATGAAATTGTTTAAGAATTCTAGATTATGTTTCAATGTACCATCAAAACTCCATCCAAATCTTTCATCCATATATATCTATTTCACATTTCGCATAGCACCTCTAGGTTTCGGATAAAAATAATTCGGAACATATGGTGTTATAAAATTTTGTGCGATGATAGCCTACTATCACCGTAGGATAACATGATGCACCAGCAACCATTCCAATTTTCAAAATCTATTTTCTCTCAAACTTTCACACACTTCACATGGAATCCTTGAGGTCTCAGGTCAAACCAACCTGAACCAAGATTTCAAAAAGTCTAGTTAGTGATTCTAGTCATTTTTCCCATGAGTGGATGAAACTCTTTTTAACTTTAGTTACTGTTCTGAAAGTTCTTTAATGGGCACAACCCTAGTCGTAATTCCAATGGATACTATTTCAATGCTTGTGAAATTGAAGGGTGGATCAGTGATTGCGAAACGGTTACAAAACAAAATGACACGTTTCCTTATGTGAAAGTTTATTCAAAATTCAAAAGTGGCATGACTTTTAAAAAGTAGTTATGTTACAATTATGGTGAGCTATCAAGCGGTTATTGGACATATTTTTCCAGGATGATTGGCGTAGGAAATTTTGATGACGTCTAAAGTGACATTCCTTAATTACGACGTTGTTATCACTCACCAATTATGATTAATGTTTCAAATTCAAAAATGAAACAGTTTGATAATCTAAAGCCTTATTTAACCTTACGGTGATCTACAATTAAACCTTTACGTTTCCAGAATTTTCAATGCTTTTGAGGAATTTCTCTGATATTCGAATATTTTCCGTGGTGATTCTTCTCTATTCCTTCAAATAGATTCTTCTGAGCATGTCTCAATTATAAATTATAGAAGGCTTTCACGTTGTATGAAGATGTCCCGATTTCTTCTCTATGCATGGATTATTCGACAACCATTTATAACAAATCACTTGAGGTGATGAACTTTGAAGTTCCAGGGCACAAAACTTGAATTTCTAAAGTGAATTTCTGCAAGCTTCTAGGGCTTACTCCAGTTGAAGGCGCAACGAATCTAGATTTTATGGCTTCTACAATTATCATTAGGCCATACTTATAGATGGGGTATAGTTATGATATTTCTGTTCTTTCGAAATTTAGGAAGTCTGCTTTTTGGATGTAATGCTCTTTTCACTATCTTATTCAAATGCTTTTTGGAGAGGGTAACTGGTTCTGACAGTGCCCATAAGATGTTTCATACTCTTCTATATAGCTTGTTCACTGGTAATAATGTTGATTTGGGTCAAGTATTATAGGCCCAGTTTGTTCAAAGTCCTAACTCTTTATAGAAGGATTATGAAATTTATTGTACTCGCTATTGGTCTATAGTGGTTATGTACGGCTAAATCACTACAAAGTGCCTGTAATGACTGATGCAATCATTACAGATATTCCCAAAATGCAGACCTCTACCTTTGTTACTATAGATCCTAAGAATTTTCCATTTATTGGATCTGTCACACCCCCAAACCGGAACGGCGGAAACGTTCGGGGGTGGAGGACGTCCTGTACAGTATCACAACAATTGTATAATAGTAATCAAAGAAACAACAACCATTGTATTAATAACATAGTATTTACATTGTGTTCAAAACATTACTTCTTTAACATTTAAAACTATAGAAATAGATAAGACGTAATGCTACTATGCTCCGTCTTCGTAACGCCTGAGAGGGTACCTGTCAACTAACTGATGGGTTTTGAGCACTACATCAATCATATGGTGTACATGTAAACCCTAAAGCTTTTGGATCTAGTTTGTCTAATGAACATGCAATAACCATCCACAGCTTATAAACCCTAGATCTAGCTTACATATTTCGAAATTATCATATAAGATCAGATCTAGATGATTACCTTTACAAGAATGGCTTGAATCTTCTTGTCTTGGAGCTTAGAGTCACAAATGTCACTCCTTTAATGGCTTACAAACACCACAAGCAATAGAATGACTTATGAGAGGGAGGAGGAGAAACAAAAACGACTAAGATCCCTTAGGGATTACTTCCACACGTTTTTGGGACCTTAGGGGTTCCTTATATAGTTAGGCTATTAGGGGTTTGAACTAGGAAACCCTAATTTGACTGCTTAGGCCCTAAGCAGCCCATGAACTCCCTCCTTCGAAGCATTGGACAAATTCTAATGCGTTTTCCCATAGATTTCGTCCACTCCAATTTCTATGGAGTCCATTAGCCCAATATTCAACTATCGCACAATTGACAGTTCTAGTCCCCTTTATTTAATTAATGTCTTTTTGCCACAAAATTAATTCTTATTAATTCTTGACTAATATTAATTAAACAATATGATTTCTCCTTTAATATATTATTCATATAATATATTAATAAATCATAATAACCTCTCTCTCTCTTTCTCTCCCTCCATAAATCATCCTATCAAGTTGCTTTGGTGAAGGCAACTCAAAAGGACCATGCACAACCGAGTCAAGTACATACCAAATATAGTTACGGGCTTAGACACTAATCCAACAGTCTGTCACTTGGATAAGTCTAGTAACTATAATGCAAGTACAATCCGATTTGAAATCGTAGCTCTTAAAGACGCTGTCGAACTCTGATCTTATCAGCAACCTGTCCTTTAGATAAGGGATCATATATTCCTCCATTCTAGATATCATATGAACTGAGACATGGATTTTAATCATACTCTCTGTTCATGTGTTGTTTCCCGATTTCCGATTTATGACGACTGACAACAGACTCCAATTGAACACATCAATTTAGTTCCGGCTTGGCCAAGCGCTTAGGGTGTCATCACTAGATCATCGAAGGGCCCACATATATCGCTTTTATCCTACTTTGGGTAAAAGGAATGGATAAACTTTGACTCAATTATCGCTTGTACCTACTCATCAAATCACACACAACAATATGTTTTATAACACCAAGTTACTGGTGCGTTTACATATTATCAATGTACAACCGACTTGTAAATTACAACTCACACGTCTCGGTTTCAAGAATATAAGATATTATCGTCTCACCAATCACTCGTGATAAAATCCATGAAGCGATCCAAGTGAGCATGGGTTTAATCCAATGCTCAAATCTTATTCATATGCACTCATGAACATTGCAGCAAACTTTTGCTATGTCTAATACACTTTAGACAATCTACAAACCAATTCATGACAATCTTCTTTCATACCTACTCCCAAAGTATGAGCGACTGTGGAACGTTCGAATAATCTTATTATTAGGGAAGACAAAACATTCAAAGTGAAACACAAGAGTAATCGAATCCAATATGGCCCCAAACTTTTGAGTATAAATAAAACTCCTTTTATCTAGTGACCATATTGATTACACATTATTCATTGTTTCGGGTAATTAACTTATTACTTGAATTATAACAACAGTTGTCCCATGCTCCAAGCATGCACACTATGTTTACCTATGGTCCATACTTTGCGAAATAGATCAATTGAAAACATTTCCAATGATGCTCATTTCACAACTCCTAATCCTTATCGTTAGTGTAAGAACACAAAATTCTCACCGCTACTAGAAATGTTAGATTCTAACATTCTATGCAATGATCCTTTTTGTAATCTTATTGCACAAAAGTCACCAAGACTTTGCCAACGAAATTACAAAGTGTTCTATTGGAGATTGTTACAAGACAATTCAATAGATATGAAGTCTCACATTCAAAGTACATTCCTTTGAACATCATTCTTGCATAAAAGTTTCTAATCTAGATATAAATTCTTAATGTCCAACTCCCAATATGGAAACATTTCCATATTTTCCATATGACAACTCATTATTAATAGAATCATATCTAATCATAATAATGTCATTATGGTCCATTCATTACTATACTTCCAACGGCTCACAAACGACCAATCCTTAGTGAACCTTAGATTGTCCTTGACAGTTGTTTAAATATTTTAGTCAAATCCGGTTCTAGTCCCTTTTCCCTCTTGATGCCCTAGGAATTTGGAAAATTTTAGAACAGTCAAATATTACATGATATGCAATCGAACCTATACCCGAAGCGTATGAGACACGATTCATAATGAAAAATGTGATACTTTACCAGTTTCTCTCTATAATATTGCCATATATAGGATTCCCATATGTTGAATTTTTTCAACATAACATCCATATATGTCCTTTGACTAATTTTAATTAAAATTTCTCGATCCAAGCCTTTAGATTTTGAAACGAAGTATAATATTCTCTCCTTTAATTATAGCAAAACAACTTTTCAACCCCTGCAACTTTGCAAAGTGCAACTGTTGTTTTCTATAATTAATATTGCTAACTTACAATACTTAAGATAATAATCATGCTCCCAGTAATATGATGATTATATCCTTATCAGCATAACACTTATGCTCCCACTAGCTTTGACATGTATTCAGAAATCTTCTAAACTTCTAGAAAACAATACTTATTGATTTCCAAAGATCATATTTCTAATACGATACGCTTCGACAATCTTTTATCTAATCTTCTAGAAACCAATTCATACACCTTTCCTTAGATAGCTCACATGTGTGTCTAAACAATTCTAGAACTTATAGCAACAAGTCTCGAATGTTCAAACTAATTGCCAAATCTCACAATTCGAATTATGAAGAGGGATGCCGTAGTCATAATCGAATTTGAGAATGCAACTTACATAATCGATATCTCATCAAAATCTTCCTAGTGAAAGCGTTTCCTCACAATCGTTTTCATGAAGGAGAGAAACCTTATGACACTTAGATTTTATGGTATATGTGTTCCTATCCATGTGAAATTGTCATAACCATAATCATAAGATAATGTTTGTGACAAATCCAAACTCTTATGGACAGAACTTGTTCATTCTTAATTTCTTGCCATCAAGAGTCTCACCATTGCTTCCAAGATATTTAGCAGCTCACCCCTACCTATCAATGTACTTTCCATTGATCAGGGTGCTTAACTTTATGCAGTCAATTGAGAACTCGTAGAACTCATATGCATAAGTAACTTTACTGGAATGGCACAGAAACAAGAATATGTCAACACGATAGGTTACAGACCTCAACTCGTGTGCTAGTGTTTAATAAGTTTATTCTCGATTAGTTCTTGAACCTTTTCAAGATCATTTAGACTCCCACTGACCTCTTGACATATAAGATTCTCTTGTCAAGAAACATTTCTTGACAAAACAAATATTCAAGAGTTAATGTAGGTCCTTATCAAGGCAAATACTACACACAATTGGTCTTAGTTGCTCTTTGTCTTATCTAAGACATCACAACTTACCAATTTCAAACGTGTAAGAGCAGGAAAATATTTTCCTACTTCACATTTTATGAGTGTGTTAAAATTTCTTAAGATGATGTCACTCAAATCAAAAATTTGGAGTACGACTCTAAGACTTGATTTTGGAATGAAGTATGATTCACCTATTGATTTAAACATTTCAACAATTTCCGATTCCTCTTCTTAGCCATACTATTGTACTAAGGTTTCCTTAGAGGATCAATTGTGATACGATTTCAAAATCACTAAGTTAATCATAAAATAGATACTTAAGTACTCTCCCATCTTTTCATATTGGAGAAACTTTTATCTTTCTGCCTAATTGATTCTTCTTATTCGTTCTGCTATTTATTGAAACCTTTTCAACAATTCAGAGTCATACTTAATCTTTTAAGTCTAAACATATTTACTAATCTTTTAGCAAATCATGACGAACATTTTATCGTTCTTTGTGGTGGACTTAACCAGTGCACAACATTGTGTACCATATCTCCTAGTCCTTCACTTGACTCACATACTTATGTGAACAAGGAATTAGTCTTAATTTCCCAAATACGAAGTTTCTCATTCATCATACAATACCACTTGCATGATTCCAAGTTTCTGTCCAATTGAAACTTGGGCGATGAGAATCTTTCCTTATTTGGTAAATTTATGACATTACCACAAATAACATAACTAAGAATTAAATCCATTCACAATATTGCTAACAATAGAAATATTCAAACACCAATTTTCATAAAATCCATCGCAAGGAAACATAAGATAAAATCAAAAATTATTTTATTGCGGAAAAAATCTTGTCCTTACAATGCGATTACAAATGAAAACTATGTAAATATTATTTAGCAATCTATCCTAACTCTAAAGTAGCAGCCCAAAAATCCGATCTTTGAATCATGCGATCGAAATCCATTTCTTCATGACCAGATTCAACTCACTTCTTTCTTTTTAAGCTTCTTTTTTTCTTTGATCCTGCAAAACACCAAATGTAATCTTATCACATTATGTATTAAGAATCCAAAAAAGAACTTAATAGAGTTAGATAGTGGATTTTGCCTGAAGTAGAGTCATACATCTTGACTCTCCCATCTCTTAGATCTCTCAGGTATTCAGGGTAGCTTCGCAACCAATGCCCCTTCTCTTGGCAGTAGAAACACACAGATTCTTTGGGAATGGCAGAAGGGACTATCTGAGACTTATCCTTTCTCTTGCGTAGAGAAAACATTTTTTCGGACTTCCAATGTTACCAATGTCCATAGAAGGTTGAGACATTGATTTACAAGACAAATTTTCTTGACCATTCTGCCAGATCATTTCTGATTCAGCAGCAACAAGCAAATAAGTTAAATCAATGAGGTCCACGTCTCGGTCCATCATATAGTACTCTCTAATGAACTCACTATATGATTCGGGAAGTGACTGACGAACCAAGTCAACAGCCAGCTTCCTAGAGACATCGACACCCAATTCCCAATCTACCAATATGTAACTTCATATCAATGACATGAGAGCATACCGACTTTCCATCTTCGTGTCTTTTTGCCAATAGGGCTTGAGTGACCTTGAACTTTTCAAGTCTTCAAACACGTGGGTCGGGGAGAATTATAGGAGGTGGTGGAGGAAGTGAAGCATGATTTCCATTTCCACAATCCAATCGTGGAACATCATCTTCATGTGGAAAACTTTTTCCAACGGAATTTATGGAAGACCATAGTTGTCAGACTTTGACATCTACAAAACGGGAGAAATTCAAGTTAGTTGATTGAGTCCTTAATAAAACACCCAAATGAGATATTAAGGCTAGGACCCAACACAATATTCTACAACTTGGAAGAGGGATGCCGTAATCCAAATTGCATAACATTTGAAGGTAGGTAAATGACGATTTACCAATTTCCACCATGAAAAACGAAAATTGAAATTTTAAGTTTTAAATGAATTGAAACTCCTAGATATTTTGAGATTCATTGAACTTTTCAATGGCATGTTTAATCTCGATTATGTCGTTCATTTGTGACTGGGACGCTAAGGATCACAAATAAGGTGTGAATAACCATGCGAATGTACGAGGTGCCCTCAATGTTACAGTCACCTAATCGACGTGTCGGTTAACCACACACGCTCCATCGATCTATGACAAACATCGAGTCACCCTTTGCCACCAATGCCAATCCCAACTTAGTGTGCCGGTTAACCACACATGCTCCACTAATTGTCTTGGCATGGGTATAAAGTGTAATTCCGTGGAATTGCATCAAATTCACTTTTTCCTAAAGTAACTAAGATTTGGGAATTTATAAAAGCGTTTAGTTACTTCGTACTTCATTATACTTATAATGGAAGGTTGTGTCATATGCTACCCGTTCGACTAACGACTCTCCACTAGTCAAGAGTGTGGTAGGTAAGAGTGGATACCCATTCAATCACCATTTTATAGGCAATTTCCTTAAACACCCCTTAGAGACCAGCTTCGTGATTGAGGCCTACTAACGGTAAGACTGACTCTTTACTCATACATATATAATATGTTAAACCTTTTAAATATTAAATGATATAAGGTGTATTTTACACTTTTAAAATACTATGTGGTCTAATTTAATAAATTATACTTTTAACTTAATTAAATGTAAACCAAATTATTATGGATTTATTAACTCTCTTTTAATTATACGCTTAGTTAACTTAATAAAACCATAAGGGTGTAATTTGAACTTTTCAAAAACTAGGGTTTAGAATTTAATATTTCAAAATTAAACTTTTAATCAAAATTTTAAATTCCAAAACTTGAGGGCAAGTTTTGAACTTTTCAAAACATTAGGGTTTAGAATTTAAATATTTCGAAATTAAACTTTTTAATAAAAAATTTAAATTCCAAAACTTGAGGGCAAGTTTTGAAACTTTTCAAAACATTATCAAGAACATTCTAGATCAAATTACAAATAATAACAATTAAACAGTTAATTGGTGATTATCTAAATTTGACATAATTCAATTTCTTACAAGATAATTCAAAACAAAATTACAAATAATTATTATTTATCTTATAAAACAAGTAATTATCTTAATTCTGACAATTATCTTCTTTTTTGGTAAGGATAATGACCAAATATTGATAAAATTCAGATTTTATTAATGAAAAACATTTTTGGTAATTATCTCATAGCAAAATAGGTCAAAATCCCCCAAAATCAGCCATCTGCGACTCTGACTCGTCGACTCAGCACTGGACTCGTCGAGTTCCCAGTGGACTCGGCGAGTCCAGCCCCCAGAAAGCAGAATTTTGCGATTTTAAGCTTGAATGATTATGAAATACATCAAATACATTATACAAACAGCCTAGGCTCTGATACCACTGATGGGTTTTGAGCACTACATCAATCCTATGGTGTACATGCAAACCCTAAAGCTTTTGGATCTAGTTTGTCTAATGAACATGCAATAACCATCCAAAGCTTATAAACCCTAGATCTAGCATACATATTTCGAAATTATCATATAAGATCAGATCTAGATGATTACCTTTACAAGAATGGCTTGAATCTTCTTGTCTTGGAGCTTAGAGTCACAAATGTCACTCCTCTAATGGCTTACAAACACCACAAGCAAGAGAATGACTTATGAGAGGGAGGAGGAGCACCAAAAACGACGAATATCCCTTAGGGATTACTTCCACACGTTTTTGGGGCCTTAGGGGTTCCTTATATAGTTAGACTATTAGGGTTTTGAACTAGGAAACCCTAATCTAACTGCTTAGGCCCTAAGCAGCCCATTGACTCCCTCCTTAGAAGCCTTGGACGAATTCTAATGGGTTTCCCCATAGATTTCGTCCACTCTAATTTCTATGGAGTCCATTAGCCCAATATTCAACTATCGCACAATTGACAGTTCTAGTCCCCTTTATTTAATTTATGTCTTTTAGCCACAAAATTAATTCTTATTAATTCTTGACTAATATTAATTAAACAATATGATTTCTCCTTTAATATATTATTCATATGATATATTAATAAATCATAATAACCTCTCTCTCTCTCCATAAATCATCCTATCAAGTTGCTTTGGTGAAGGCAACCCAAAAGGACCATGCACAACCGGGTCAAGTACATACCAAATATTGTTACGGGCTTAGACACTAATCCAACACTAACTTTCCTAAGAATACAAGTGGTTTGAAAAAGTGTCAACATTAAATTTGGTGAGTTCATAAGTATTTTTGTTGGAAAAGATATGTTCTTTGTTAATAAAAACGTTAATGTGTTCCTCCAGAAAACCCATTATTTTCTTAGTAATTAAGTCATAGTCTTAATACTTTAAGACTAAAAAGTATAAGTTCTTTATGTTTATAATCTTTGATTCGAGGTTCTGATTCATGTAATTGGTATGACTCGTACTGTTACCTCCTATGATTACTTAGTGTATACAACTTATATATAATTAAAATCGAACGAACAGTCGATTGGGTGATTCTGCCCTAAGCCCACAACAAAACAAGGAACAGGAAGTAAGGCGGAAATCACACATTCCACTGCCTATCGGATATTATTTATATATAACTCTGATGTATACCCTAAAGAATCGTAGAATTAACAATTAAGGGTCCTTTATGTTAAACTAGTTTGTAAATAAGTATTGAATCTTTTGTAAAAATGTTCTTAGTTCCAACCACTTTATTGTAAAGCATTGTTTTCGGTAAGTAATCGTATTTGTTATCAGAAAGTTGAATTATAAACTATTTGTTTGTAAAATAATGATGTTTATTCTAGAAAATCCTGTATTTCCCATAAAACAGATATGTAGTCTTAAACGTTCCAAGACCGAAAAGTATAAGTATAATTTCCCTACTTAATTTAATGATACCTAGTTTTATTCATAAGTAAAACTAGCCGAAGTTGTGTTTGCTATGAAATCCGAATGTAAAGTTAATATTCAAATAAAATTAATTGAAAATATATTATTCGTAAATATGTCGTTGTTTCTCTTTGTGAGTTCTTATAACCATACTAACCCAGTCGGCCTGATCGCGACGTTCTTCAGGCGTCGGAATGTTAACGACATTTGTCACCCCAGGCCTGGCAGCCTGACTGTAACTAATAATCGGGATGTGGGATTGTCAGTCCCAAATAGATCTATATACAAATATCTCACTCTCCCTACAAGAGACTCTGTTTATAAGTCAAGACTTTTACCAGTACTTAGATAAATACACGAAGACTTCTCACAAATTGCTTCAACGTATTCACGAGTAATAACTGAAAACCCTTTTTGTTTATATGTTAACATGTACTTTGTAAAATAATATCTTTTTTCCATAAACTATACCTATTATAGTTTATAATTTTGTTTCCGTGTTGTATTAAAACCGTTGCGTCTTAATATGTTTTGTAAATCATTTGTAAATTCAATAGTAATGATATTTTACGTATTTAGTAAATTTCACATTTAACTGTGTATTACGGTTAGAAAATACAATAAGCAATTTATATTTTTAAACACAAGATTTCTTGTGTTTTACTTGTATTCGCCCGTGAAACAATTTAAAAATTGTGAAAACGTAGGGGTATGAACTCACCTTGTGTGCTGTGCTTGTTCGGATACGAAGTGGTTGCGAATGATTCCCGGGATTGAATACGCGATTATAGCTGTATCCTAATAATATTTATACACATAATATCATCTATAAATTAGATAAGCTAATGAATTAAAGTGTTAAATCACACTAGATTGGGTTTAATACTTACAAAGAATGAAAAGGTTCCTGAAAAATTAAGGATGAAGATGTGAAGTGTTCTTGGAATACTTTGAAGATATGAAGATATCCTGGGTAACTGCTTTGAAGGTTTGAAGATTCAAAGGATTTCCTTATGAGTTTTGAGAGAAATTATACATAACTTAAGAGTGAAGAATTGGAAAACGGTGAGGGTGTTTTCGGTTGATATATATATATATATATATATATATATATATATATATATATATATATATATATATATATATATATATATATATATATATATATATATATATATTTGGGATTGTGATGTTTACGTTGGGATATGTGACTTATCTTCTTGGAAAGAGTATCACCGCCTAAATGACTTAATATCTAGATGTTTTAAGGGGGTTTGCGGTCAAAACTAAATTAATTCCATGGGGGGTTTTTGGTCTTAGAGTCAAGGAGAAAAGGGTTTACGGTCAAAGAGCCAAATGGACTTAGCTATTGACATTTCAATCATGGTTACCGAAAACTCCATTTGATCTTTAAATCAAACCGTGAACTACTTTTGGATCACTTTCTTGGTCCGCAAACTACTTAACATTAAATCCCTAGGCCGTAAACTCATTTATAGATGTATATTTCATGGTTTTCAGTTTTTACTTTTGACTTATATTGATTTATACTAATATAAATTAACATAGATTTCAATTCATGCATAGTTACTAGTTTAAAAACAAGTCCTTAAGGCTATAGAGGATACGATGCAACAAGGATTGAAATGTGATTTTACTTGTACTAGGTTAGGGTTTAGACTTTGCTAGGTCTAAATTTCTAAGTTGTGATAGAATCCATTCCAGATTTGATGCTTTCTACGGTTCCTTCAGACAATGTCATTATTCAGAAGTATAGAAAGATTCATGCGTTTGGTGAAAGGCCAATTCCTGATGACCAAAAAGCTATTTTGGATGTTATGGGATATTCCAAAGCGCACCATAGTTAAAGAAAAAGGCAAAACAACTATTGTTGAAGCGTCTTCCAAGAAAGCCAAGAGACAAAAAAAAAAAGAAATCAAAGAAATCCATGTCAGCTGTGGTGGATAAAGATTTGGGGGAACGGACTATAAGTATTCAAGGAAATAGTATTCACAATGAAGAAGACACAACTGACAATTCACAAGTTTAGAAGGTCATTTCAGAGACGATTTCTACTTCTGTACCGGCTCAAGTATCCACTCCACCTTCTTCTTAAGTTGTTCCACCAACTCAACATCCTACTCCGAATAAAACATGAAAATTTTAGAATGTAATGAATCATCCAATTATGAATCTTTCACAAACTCCTCCAACCATAACGATTCCAATTTCTACTACCATTCATGCTCCATCTACTTTGTTTCCAATTTAATCTCATTAATTCCTATTTCCACAACTACTTCAGAACCACCATTCCCAAACTGAACCTAAAATTACTCCACCTATTGCAACTCCAATTTTTACTGATTCTACCTTTTCCTGTTCAGAACCTATTTCTTCTTTTACTCCACCAGAAACTGTTGTTCAAGATCCATCATCTTCCGAACCCATTCCAAATACTTTTTACCAATTCATGAAAATCCTCCATTACCATCTGGGCATACAACTTCTTTTTCCATTTCGGAACCTGAATTCATGGATTTCAATGATCCGAATATGGATGTTGTTGGCTCATTTGTAGATTTTATGTCACTACATTTTGATTTATTTGAAGAAAAGAGTAATGATGATGTTGATTCCTCTGTTCCGACTACTCGAAAGGAGTATTGTGTTCTTAATAAGAAGCTTTGTTGGGTTAAATAGTGTTGCGTCATGGGCTCGGTCCTTAGCCCAGTTTTGCTATCCAGTTTGGGCCTGTCCAACTATGATTATTTTGTTTAGGGTTTAGTATTTAAGGTGCATGCATGCAGCCTTAGTATTCAGCGCTTTGATAATTATTATTCCAATTTGTACTACAAAACCCTAGCTCGCCTCTACAGTGGAAGTTCTTGGTCGAGCTCTGCTGAGGCATGACTACGTTTGAATCATTAAGCATTATTTGATTCTATATTGTGTTTTCTGTGTTCGTTGGATTTTATTGTTTAATCTGTTGAAGACCTAATCGATCTAAGAGTTTTTCAACTCAACAATTGGTATCAGAGCAGGAGACTGTGTAATTCATACACATCTCTTCTGTTGAAGAAGATCTTAGGGTTTTCCGCTTAGATTGATATTTATAGAGCCGTCATCTGCTACTGACGTGGTTCTTTGAATATTTGATCTTACCCTAACGTTATTTACAAGTCTGATCTTAAGCAGGTTTAAACAAGCATCAACACATCCATGGACGATTCTCAGTCAAACCCAATCAACATCTCAAACAGCATAGGATCGACGACAAGGATTCCTATTTTATACACTCAAGATTATGAGGTCTGGGCGAATCACTTTGAAGACTACGTTATTGGCGCAGAAGATAATGGATACTTAATCTGGGAGGCGATCACTGTTGGTCCGTTCGTTCATGCAAGTACCTCAAGAGTTGTTAAAACTCAAAAGGAATATAATCAACTCATCGGTGACGTGAAAGATATACCTCAGTACGAGAAGGAAAAGTTTCAGTGCAATATCAAAGCTTTAAGGATGATAAGGTTTGCATTACAGTCGGACATGTTTCGGCTGGTAAGCTCATGCACGACAGCAAAGGAAATATGGGTCAGATTGAAGGAATTGTACTCTACAGATGAAGATCTTGAGCACTCAATCCAAACACTGTTGCTCTCAGAATTTGGTGATTTTAAGCAGAAGCCTGAAGAGAAGCTCGTTCAATCCTTCGATCGCTTCAATTATCTCTTAAGCAAGATGATTAAGCATGGGATCGAAAGGAATGTCATTGAACAAAAGGTAACATTCATGAATGGCCTTAGATCCGAATGGATGGCTTTGGTGTCAACTGTGAAGGCACATGAACAGTTCAAAAGTTACTCTCTTGCTAAATTGGTGGGGATACTAAAATCGCATGAGAGCGCCTTGACTAAAGAATCAAATGTAGTTTCTAGCATGAGATCGTTGGCTCTAATCTCCAAAGGTAAGAATGCTGCTGAGGAAGAGGAAGACTTACATCTCTCTGAATATGATCTAACAAGCGAAGAGTATTCTCTGATGGTGTCAAATCCCAAGAAGTTCATCAAGAGAAGATTTCCAACAAACAAAAACCGTAACTGGCAAGGTAGTTACAGCGCCGAGAAAGCTAAGGAGGAACCGAAAAGTGTTTCTCAGACGGAAGAACCAAAGAAGGAAACGAGACTTGGAGGTGACTCATGCTTTACCTGTCACTACTGTGGAGGTAAAAATCACTTCGCCAAAGACTGCATGCTCAGAAAGATGTTTGAGAAGAATGAAGATGAGGACGAGGAAGCGAACCTCACAAGGCGTTTGGAGGAAATCAGGAAGAAGAAAGCAGGATCTAACAACACCATGAATGCTCTTATTGTGCAGGGAAATGTAGTCGATGATGAATTTGGAGGCGTTGAAATTTGGTCGACTGATTCAGAGGACGAAGAGGTGAGGAAGCCGACTCATGGCAAGGATCTGTTGGTGAAGGAAGAGGACAATACAGGAAGGTGTTTGATGGTGTCTGGAGTGCCACACATGCGAGGCTATACCACTGACGGAGGAAATGATGGAGAGAATGAGAGAGAAGACCGTTGTTTCGCAGCAAAGCCTGTCAGTCAGCAGATCAACGATTGCGACAAGTTGATCCAGAAGGTACAATCTATTCTTATCTCTCTGAAAATTCCAATCACTGACTACGAAAATGAACTCAATGGATTAAAATCTAAATTTTCTAGTTTAAGTGGAAGTTGAACTCAAACTCGCGTCACAAACTCTAACCTAACTGATCAAATCAGCAGGGTGTCATCGAAGTGTGAGGAAAATACCTCTGAATTCGATGAGGATGATGATATGAGTGTCATTTCTATGGATGATGTGGTTGATTGTTCTGAATTTGTCAAAAGCGAACCCGAAACTAACAAAAATCTTATTTCTGAAAATTCGGTTGAGTTTGCCCGTTTGTCCAAAGACAAGACCAAAGTCCTTAAAGAAAAGGCTGTTGTGTATCAAAAGGTCCAAACTACTCCAAATCAGGTGTACAAAGTCAATGGAGTCTCTTTGAAACAAACAGCCGAACTGACAGCAATTGTTGCAAAAGATAATGCTGAGGGCTATGATGAATATTTCTGGTCAGCACCCATTGACAATGCAGATGAAACTATAGGTTTGTCACTGATAATTTCATGGAGAGTGAAAGGAAGATATGTAGCCGAACCTCTTAATAATCCTACTCGTTTTGATGAGCCTAGCACAAGTGGTACCAAAAGGCCTTCAGCCGAACAAGTCATAGTCTCAAGCGAAATCTCTTCACTTAAGAACGAAGCTTGTGCTCAAAAATCTGAGAAAAAGGCTAACATTCACAGAAATCCAAAACAGGTGAAAGATCGAAAGCATCAAAGGAATGTGAGGTACAAGAAAAACCTTACTGAAAGGAAGAAGTTCTGGCGTTCTCAAAATCCCAACTATGTTCGCTATGAAAAACCTTCTAAGCAAAAGTAGGTAGGAAAAGAAAATTCAAGCACTTGCACTCATGGCGAAAACAACCGAAAACAGAGTTTCGGTCCTCAATATCAAACCAACCGAAAGAAGAGTGTCGGTCCTCAGAACAATCTCAACCGAAAGAAGTATAACGATTCTTATCATCAGTCCAACCGAAAACAGAGTTTCTGTCCACCAAAGAATCTCAACCGAACACAAGGCTTCGGTTCTCGAGATGAGAAAAACCAAACGGATGGTTTCGGTTCTAAACAAATCAGTGAGCAGACACGAAGGGAAAGTAAAGTTCACTCTCAATCACAAAAGAGCCATATCCGAAGAACTAACTCTGTTTCTAAATCTCATCTCTCTAGTTCTAATCTTCAGTCACAGAATGATCAAAAGGGAAAAGAAAAACTATGTCCATAGAATGCAAAGGATTTGTCAATCAAGCATAATGTTAATCGAAAGTATGCTAACGTAAAATACACATATTCAGCAACTCCACCTAAAGATAAAATCAAAGTTTTCACCTTAAAAAGAAAAGATGAAACAACGTTAATAAAAAGAACCTTTTTAGTTGATATTTCACTTACAAATCCCTGTTCTGTAAAAGGCTCACGAGGACCCAAGACTCTTTGGGTTCCTAAATCTGCTTAATTTTTGCAGGTTATACGTGACGAGCAGTTTGATGATGAATGGTACATAGATAGTGGCTGCTCGCGTCACATGACAGGCAGAAGAGAAGAACTGAGGGAGTTTCGGTCCCTTACAAATGGTGGCAGTGTCAAGTATGGTAACAACTCGTATGGCACGATCAAAGACTATGGTACGATTACCAATGGAGAATTCTCAATAAGAAAAGTGGCGTATGTTGAAGGTCTGCAACACAACCTTATCAGTGTTTCTCAACTAGTGGTTGGCACTGGGCTAAAGGTGTCTTTCGATGACGAGGGATCTGAGATTACTGAAAAGAAATCAAACAATGTTCTATTGAAATCAAAGCGAAAAGGAGAAATGTGCCCCTTGAATCTCAATCCCATACAGGGAAAACCAGCTATCTGCTTGCTATCAAAGGCTCAATCAAACGAAAGCTGGCTTTGGCACCGAAGACTCTCCCATCTGAATTTTAAAGACATCAACAAATTGGTGCTTGGGGATCATGTTCGGGGTCTTCCTGTTCTGAAATTCGATAAAGAACACCTGTGCGCTACATGTGAAATGGGAAAGCAAAGTCGACAGAGTCATCCTTCTCGCGTCAACACAAAAATAATTGAACCACTTGAATTAATTCATATTGATTTATGTGGTCCATCTTCAATGGAAAGTGTTGGTGGCAACAAGTATATACTTGTTATAGTAGATGACTTCTCTCGATTTACCTGGGTATTCTTCTTAAAACAAAAATCAGTGGCCACTCCTAAACTAAAGCTCTTCATCAAGCAGGTCGAAGTCCAGCTGAGAAAGATTGTTCGTAATATAAGAAGTGACAACGGGTTGGAGTTTAAGAACAAAGTCTTTGAAGAGTTTCTTGCAGAAAAAGGAACAACTCACAATTTCTCGGCTCCATACACTCCACAACAGAACGACATTATCGAAAGGCGAAACCGATCTCTGAGTGAAGCAGCCCGAACCATGCTAAGCTTCGCTTCACTACCTCTGTATTTCTGGGCTGATGCCATTGCTGCTGCATGCTTTACACAGAACAGATCTTATCTCAACAAACGCTTTTCGATCACTCCATATGAGATCTTAAACAACGGAAAGCCAAATGTCAAGTTTTTCCATGTGTTCGGCTCAAGGTGCTTCATCTTTAATTCAAAGGAGCACCGAAATAAGTTTGATGTGAAAGCAGACGAAGGAATCTTTCTGGGCTATTCCTTAACCTCCAAAGCATATAGGGTTCTCAACAAACGTTCAAAGAAAATCGAAGAGACCTATTATGTTACCTTCGACGATAACTACGTCAAAAGGCTCAAAACCCCCGAAGGTTCTGCGAGGGACATTTTTCCAAACTCTGGTCAGGTTACCATACCTATTTCAAACCTATTTGAACAATACATGATGCTGTTTGATGAGCCCGAAAAGGCTATTCTCTCTGAATCCAAAGCTGTAGACAACAAGGTAGATCACTTGAAGAAGATAATCGATGACGCTGCAACAAATATGGATGAAAACCAACCTGTTGACACCAACAAGACAGACGCGAGAGAACCTCAAAAGGACTTCTCACATGCTCAGGGGGAGGGTTCGTCTGATCTTCCCAACCCAGATTCAACATTCCAAAAGGAGAGCTCTGCAACCGAAAGTCAAGTCCAAATGGAAAACTCTGAGCCCGGATTTGAGGAGTTATCATCTTTTGAAAGAAGACATTCTAATCCTAAAACTGAGGAAGTCTCATCTTTTGAAGGGAAGGATTCTAATCCTTCAATAGAAGACGTATCATTGCTCGAGGGGGAGAATGTGAACAATATCGATGATGACACTCAGTCGGAGTTTGAAGTGGAAGTGAACGCTGAACTGGATCCTTCATTTGATCCTATTTATCCTCCTCTCGTCAAATGGACCAAAGATCATCCCCAATCACAAGTCATTGGTGATTCCACAGAAAGAGTTCTTACTCGATCTCAATTAAAAGAGAAACGAACAACACTCTTTTCAAGAGTAGAATTTTGTATGTTCAATTCTTTTGTCTCAAAAGTCGAACCGAAGACAGTCAAGACTGCACTTGATCATTCTGATTGGGTACAAGCAATGCAGGACGAACTTCATGAATTTGAACGAAATAAAGTGTGGAGACTTATTCCAACACCAAAGGATGCTTCTGTGGTTGGATTAAAATGGGTGTTCAGAAATAAGATGGATAAAGAAGGGAACGTAATACGCAACAAGGCGAGGCTGGTGGGGAAAGGTTACTGTCAAGAAGAAGGAATAGACTATGAAGAAACCTTCGCTCCAGTAGCAAGGCTAGAATTGGTTCGTATATTTCTCGCCTATGCTGCACACAAAAACTTTGAAGTCTTTCAAATGGACGTAAAGTGTGCTTTCTTAAATGATGAACTGGAAGAAACTATGTATGTAGAACAACCCCCGGGCTTTGTGAATGAAAAATATCCAGATCACTGTTACATCCTAGATAAGGCGGTCTATGGTCTTAAACAAGCTCCACGTGCCTGGTATGAAACTCTAACTAGATTTTTGAAAATGTCTAAATTTAAACAAGGTTCGGTTGACCCAACCTTCTTTCGCAAGAAAGAGGGTAACCACCTTATGACCGTTCAAATTTTCGTTGATGACATCATCTTCGGCTCCACAAATCCCAGCTTAACTGCTGAGTTCAGGAAGCTGATGGAAACTAAATTTGAAATGAGCTCAATGGGTCCTATTAACTTTTTCCTTGGTCTAAATATAAGACAGGGACCCGAAGGCATTTTCATTAATAAAGAGGCCTATACGAAGACATTGCTTGCCAAGTTTGGAATGTTGGGAGATTCAAAGGTGAAGGTTCCTATGGCATTTGGCACAAAGCTAACACCTTCTCTGGACAAACCGGTTGTTGACGTGACTCTTTACCGTCAAATGATAGGGTATCTAATGTATCTCACTGCTAGTCGGCCAGATATAATGTTCTCTGTTTGTTATTGTGCCAGGTTTCAAGCAAATCCACGCGAACCACATCTGTTGGCAGTAAAGAACATCTTTCGATATCTAAAACGAACTACTTCTCTCGGGTTGTGGTACCCGGCCAACTCAGGATTCTTTGTCCAAGCATTCTCAGATGCTGATCTTGGGGGATGTGGTCTAGATCGGAAGAGTACCACTGGAGGATGTCAATTTTTGGATAGCAAACTCGTAAGCTGGCAATCTAAGAAACAAACATGTGTTTCTCTCTCCACTGCCGAAGCAGAATACATTGCTGCAACATCTTGCACATCTCAGGTCATCTGGATACAAAGTCAACTTCGTGACTTCGGCCTGAATATGAAGAAAATCCCACTATATTGCGATTCCAAAAGTGCAATTAGGATTTGTCACAACCCAGTGCAACACTCAAAGACGAAACACATAGCACTGAGGTATCATTTTATCAAAGATCATGTGGAAGATGGTAATGTTGAAATTCATTTTGTAAGAACCACTGATCAACTAGCTGACATCTTCACTAAGGCCTTGCCTGAAGCAAGTTTTAATAAAATATTGCATGTCCTAGGAATTATGGAAGCTGACTCCGTACCGAAATCTCCCGTGTTTCAATAAAAGTTAGAAGCGAAATAGAGCGAACGCTCGGTCCATTTCGGGTTCGGTTCTTCTGGGAACCGAAATGAACCGAACGCTCGGTCCATTTCGGGTTCGGTTTCACCGGTCTCGCTTCGCCTCTAATTTCTGTCGTATGGTTTCGGCTGTATAATTTGTTTACTATTTTCTTAGAACTTTCTTTACATTTTTCTTTACGTATTTCTTTTCTATTTTTCTAAAAGCCAAAAATATTTTTATTTCTGTTTTTACTTCTTTTTCAGAAAATTTCATAAAATCCAAAAATATTTTTATTTATGTTTTTAATTCTTTTTCAGAAAATTTCCAAAAATACAAAAAAAAAAAATTATCACTTCCAACATTTGCTCTGTTTTCTTTCTGTACACTACTTTCTCTCCCTGATGGAGCTGGGGCAGGTATCAATCTTAATCTATGTACTAGCTAAGTGTCCCTAGAAGCATGCTGTTGTATGTTGACCAAAACCTCGATCGATTTTAAGTAAAGCCTTAATGACTTGATATATACAAATCTTGTCTCCCCAATCAGGCTGTCAAATTTACTCTAATCATGAGCTGCCTTACTCTTCTCACATTGAGTTAAGAGTTTTTTCTGCTTTGTCAATCCTTTATGGCAGAGGCACATTCGGTTCTCTTAACCACCTTATTTTTCTCCATCACGGTTCGTTTCCTATCTGGTAACCCTTGAGACTCTCAGCAATAAACACTGAGGTTTATGGTTACAAAATCTCTGTGTTGATGATCTTACTTTCGTCCACTTCGAATTATGTGAAACCCAAAATCCAACTCCCATAATGAATTGACGATGAACACTTCAACGTTCTACCTATTATTTGTCACCTTATGAAATCTCCATTTCCTTTTTGTGCGATCTTTATGAAATTGTTTTCCTGTTATCTTTTTCAACAAGTCACTGAATATGTTTCCTACCTACTTGTTTAACCGGCCACATTGGCCTCACAAGTACTTCATTCTGTTTCGGTCTTATATCAAGTATCGAAATCATGAATTGAAGTGAAAGCCAACCTTTATAGCCTTAATTAAAAAGATGCCTTTCAATGCTTCTTAACAAGTACTTGATCGTTATTCAACGGGAAGCCACACAAGCACTTTGAAGTCTCTCTTGACTTTGAAGGAAGAGATTCATGCCCGGGATCAATCGCTTTATTTCTTAATAGACATCACAACTTCCCACAAAGACTTTGCTTTATTTCTTTCTCATTTACACCCTTATGCACACACATTCTATATTCTCAAAGAGGTCTTGTTCAGTTCTTAACAAGTTAATGCAGACGGTTTCGAAATTAAAAGC
The DNA here is from genome assembly GCF_052849685.1 of Lactuca virosa. Classification (NCBI taxonomy): domain Eukaryota; kingdom Viridiplantae; phylum Streptophyta; class Magnoliopsida; order Asterales; family Asteraceae; genus Lactuca; species Lactuca virosa. The sequence continues at coordinate 187,275,725 of NC_136428.1, read as the reverse complement.
GATGATTTGGTGTAACGTCTTTGAATTATTATGGTAATTGCATTTTATTGAAGACTCATCCGATGACTCAGCAGGAAGTCTAAACGCTTGACAATTTGAATTATGGATAAGTTTCGAAGGCGCCAGAATTTGAATTGGTCAGCATGCGTCATCTCTACTTTATCGGGGTTGCAAGCTGTCAAAATCACGCCTTTTCAGCAGTTGTTTCCAAGATTTCAGCAATCATCACTTCCGATTTTTCTCTCTCCAAGATCGTATATAAGGGCTACTTTCAGTGCGACTGTTCCTTATCACACTTCTATTCACTAGAGAAAAAGCAGGCGATCAATTTCTCACTGTTCATCTTCTTCCTCAACAAGCTTCATCAATGGCAGAGTCATCCTCAGTTCAAGAAACAACTGCACGCTCCACTCTTCTTGCCATCAAGCCCAATCAGAATTTACTGATTGATCTCTCCCCTTTTCTTTACGATACCTACATGTATCAAGTGGTGGAATGCCTAAAATATTCCCCACTCGTTAAAGCCCTAACCACAGTCGAAGTCGTGCCGATGTCTTGTCTCTCTCAAATCTACTCCTCTGCAACGTATGACAAGGGAGCGGACAAAATCTTCTTCGATATTCTTAATCAGAAGGCCTCAATCTCCAGGAATCGTTTCTGTTCTCTTTTAGGGCTTGCATATGAAGACTCCATGGTTAATCCCGATTCCATTACCAGAGGTCAGCTCTTCTCAATGTTCTACAACATGGGGTATACTGAAATCCTAACCACTGTGACAAAGTTCAAAAAATCCTGCCTTCCTCCTCAATGGAATGGCCTCTTTACTCTACTCTTCAAAGGGCTTTCTGAACGAAGTGCTGGATCTGACGCTGCGAGCAAGTCTTTCATGACTCTGCTTTATGGTGTTTATCACGGTCTCAATTTGGATTATGGAATGGTTTTATGGCTTCAACTTATTCAGAGTTTATCATCTTCCTCTCGACACACCGAGATTTCTTGTGCTCGCTTCTAGACTATTATCACTCAGTGGGCAATGGATCGTTTCCATGTTCCTATCATGGCAGACTCAATGCTTTCTTCCATTGCTACGTTTCATACAACAAACATTATTATTACTCATCCCTCAAAGTTTCTTTTTGTTGGCTCCATTCCTGAGTCGATGTCTACTTTCGTGCCTCTTTCCAGCAAGCTTATTCAGGAATACAAGAAGCTTCCCTCCTCTGGTCCAAGGGAACTCATTGCAGACATAGTGAAATCAATCGAGGACGCAGACAAACCTGCCAAACGAGGCAAAAAGCCAGAAGTCAAAAAGGGAGATAAGGGGGGCCAAGTCTCAAAAGTTCAAACCCCTAGGAAGCGAAAGTCAGAAAAGGCAGCACCGGCTCAACCTAAGCCGAAGAAAGGAAAGAAACCTGCTCGCCGGCTAATTCTTCAATCCTCAAGTGATTCTGATTCTGAGTATGTGCCTCCTAATCAACCAACAAATCCTCCTAGTGAATCTGACAACGAAAGCTCAGAGGATGAAGGTTCGGTTCGTGGTGACACACCGCCTCGCTCGCCTACACCAGAGGTACCTGTTCGGTCCCAAGCACCTTCTCCTCCACCACTCTCTGTTCCTGTCTCTATCCCTCCTATTTTTCCTATCATTACATCTCAACCATCCTCTACCATTCCTATTTCTGCACCCATCTTCACTGAGGCTACTACTACCACCACTTCTGGAGTTCGAACCAACGTATCTGATACGGGGGCTCGTTCTTCAGCACCCGAACCCCCAGTCACTACCGAACCTCCAGTTACCACCACACCACCATCTCCTACCCACTCCACTGAAACCAACACTGTTCTTGGAGGTGAGGACTTGGAGTTTGATTCCACTTACTTTAGTCCCTACCGTGTTCAAAGTGATGATGATGACGATGCTCCAGTTACCAAGCGCCATCTCAAGGTTGTTACTGATAAGCTTGATCAGCTACTTTCTTCCTCCTCCACTGGTGCTTACTCCGAAGCTGCTCTCAAGGCATTACTTTCTTCTGTTGTCAAAGAGCATGATGCATCTCTCTCCACCGCAGCTAAGGCCATTGATGCCTCCACTTCCCAATGTCAGAAGGCCTCGCTTGCTGTTGATGCCTCAATGAAAGAATGCAAAGATGCGACCGAAAAAGTCGATAAACTAATTTCTGAGGCTCAGTTATTCCTCGATTCATTGCAAGCTGCTGCTCAAAAGAACTCTCAGACAGTGACTGCTTTGGTTGAAAATCTCCAGCGTTCTCTTGAAACCGAAAGGACTAATCTTGAAGTCGCTCGACAGGCCATTGAAGCTGCCAATGAAAATCTTCATGATAATGTCAAGGAGCGTCTGACTCAGCTGGAAGCCGAACTGGCTGTTGAAAATCGCATTATGGATGAGCTTGACAAACATACTTCTCAGCTCAAAGTTCAAAATCTTAAGCTTCGTTCTGCCACAACTGAGCTTAATGATTTAAAGTGTGAAAGAGAAGTAATTAGAAGCTACGTGGGTGACGTTCATTCCATTTTGTTACATCTTCTTGACGCCCATGACTCTATTCTGACTATATCCATCGGACGCCATTTAGCTGAAAAACTCAGACCTGCGTTGGATACCTTAGTCGGATAGAGGGTGTTTTGGTGACTTCTGTCCAGCCGAAACAAGGGGGAGATAAAGCAAAGGAAAAGGTTACTCAAACTGGCAGTGATAATACTCAGCCTCCTCCCGAACCCAAATCAACAGCTGCACCGAAGGTTAATGTAGCTTCGGTCAGCAAAAGCGATAAAAAGAAGAAGAAGATTGGAGAAGATGATGAAGATGATGATGATGATTTCGAAGACATCTTGGTGAAAATCCCTCTAAGCCCTTTCAAAAAGCCAAGCCTACTGATAAGGAGCTTGAGAAAAAGATTGAGAGGGAATCAGTTGAGCTCGAGAAGAAGCTAAAAGAAAGGAGCTCTTGGAGAAAAAGAAGCCCATTTTTTCAGAATGGACTATTGAATCGCTCCAGAGAGAAGCTATAGATGAACCGAGTACTCTTTGGCTCGAACCTGTTATGTCGTTCGGCCTTGAAAACTCGAAGGATGCTCAATTTGATATGCCAATCACTCGAAAGGCATTTATCTTTCATTGCTTCAACTCCACTGCTCTTATTCCCTCTCCGGACCCGAAGGTAGATCGGGATCTGTTGGAGTTTTATCTGGAATTCGCTCAACCTCAGTACTTGACCTGGAGCTCACAGAAAATTACTACGGTCAAGGTACTGAAGCCTTATTCAGCCGGAAAATTTTTCAACGTCAAATTTAAAGTGACTCGAGGCTCAGAAGGCTCGGTTCATAATTTTTACCTGGCTGATCTACCGAACCTTAACCATCACGACTGGATACTCCTCAACAACATTCTGCTATCCAATCCTCAGGAGTATCAGCCGATTATAGACCATATCAAGCGAATGCTTGTTTTCTACATTCATGAAGTAGCGAAGATGGATTAAGAAATCGCATCTGCCATTCACAAGCGACCAACGATCAAACCATCTGGCAGGACTGGCAATGTGAACGTAATGGTCAAGGGTAAAATCGACCCCAAATTTCATACAGTGATGTTTGTTAGGGGTGAAAATCACAAATGTCTTTTTGCTCTTTGTGATAAGCACCTTTTCTCAACTGCTTGCTTGGAGCATATTTTGGAGATCATTCACAGGTGCAATCAGAACTCTGCAGCTGACAAGAAGTTGTTTACTCACATGCTACGATGGTATATTCAGTTTTGGCAGACACTTCTTGCTATTATTCCTCGGCTGTTCAAAGTTGTGAAGACAGTGAAGGCTACTCTACAAAAATAATCTCTCGCCTCATTTGACGCAAAGGGGGAGATTGTTGGGTTAAATAGTGTTGCATCATGGGCTCGGTCCTTAGCCCAATTTTGCTATCCAGTTTGGGCCTGTCCAACTGTGATTATTTTGTTTAGGGTTTAGTATTTAAGGTGCATGCATGCAGCCTTAGTATTCAGCGCTTTGATAATTATTATTCCGATTTGTACTACAAAACCCTAGCTCGCCTCTACAGTGGAAGTTCTTGGTCGAGCTCTGCTGAGGCGTGACTACGTTTGAATCATTAAGCATTATTTGATTCTATATTGTGTTTTCTGTGTTCGTTTGATTTTATTGTTTAATCTGTTGAAGACCTAATCGATCTAAGTGTTTTTCAATTCAACAAGCTTGATAGTTTGCTTGCTCACACTAAGGCTTTTTCAACCACTAATTTTGAGAGTGTGGAATACCCATAAAGGTCTCGTGCAAACTCTTAGTTTAGAGAATTTAAAAACCTTCGCAACTTAGAAAGAATTAGTTGAAGCAGCGAATTCTAAAGTTGATTCTGTTTTAGTTGTAGGGAGGGAGCTTTTGGAAAAAGTTAACACTATTCTTAATGATTTTCAAGAAAAGTCAAGGGCTAGGTTCATTTCTTTAGAGAATGAACTCAATGGATTTCATGATTTTCTTTCCGTAAAAAAGAATCTATTTCTAGTCTTCGTTTTTTTACTTCAAAAGTATAATTTAGATCATCATACGTTTGTATCCAATTCCGTTCTCCAGTTAAACAATCTCTTGCAAGGTGGAAACAAAGTAATGGATGCTATTACTGAAGTGATACAGAAGAAGAAAGTTCATAAAGAAAAACTTGATGCTGCTACGAGTATGAATCCTCAGATGAATGAGAAACTTTTGCTTGTAAAGAGTCAAAAATTTGAAATTCATCAACGACAAATGAAGATTGTTGAACAAAAGGATGCACTCTATCTTGATTATATTTCGCAAGTTATGGATGTGAAACTCAATGCTGCAATACCAAAAATCAACATCATTATGGATGGGAAGCTTAATCCAATTCTTGCTAAAATCACTCAACTTGCTAATGTTATGAGTAGAGGAGCTACTTTGCAACAAGGGGGAGAAGGATCTGAGAAGAGAAATGTTATTGAAAATATAGAAGAGGGAGCTAGAAAAAGATTGTCGCATAACAAGTTAACACCAAAATTTTAATTCTAAAAGTCATCATCAGAAGTCCTTATCAGACCAGGAACATGGAAAGCTCTAATATTGCAAAAGTTGTTCTTGAAAAACAATCTTTGGTTGAAAAATTGAAGAATTTTAAAGAAAAGGAAAGGGATGATCAGAAGGTTAATGCAAATTTTAGATCGGGGAAAGGAAAAATAATTGTTGTTTCTGAAAAAGATGTGAATCCAAATCTGACAGAAGAAGATAAGAAAGCACAAGCTACAAGAGATAAATAGCTACATGAACTGAAGGAGATAAAGGAAGATATTGATCGGAAAGATGCAAAATTGAAAAATGTTGCCGAATATGATGCAACAAAGAAAGCTTTATTTCCAAAATAGACTGTTACTCGTATGGAGAAAGAAGTTGTCAAGAAAGTTGAACCTTTTTGGTTGGAGCCTATGACTTCCTTTTCGGTAAAAAATGATAAAGATTGTCAGATGGACTTCTCAATTACTCGTAAAGCTATATTCTAAGTCTTGATAAAGTGGTAGATGTACAATTGGGAAATCAGGCTACGAATAAGAAACTTTTCAATATCTATGCGAAGCAATCAAAACCTTAATATGAGACTTGGAGTTTGAAGATGGCTTTTGGTCTTAAAGTCGGAAAGCCTTTTGATACAGAGGGTTTCACAAATGTGAAATTCAAAGGATACAGAGGTGTGAAGCATAATCCATTTGATTTTACTCTTGCTGATTTACGTATGATGAATCCATATGATTGGATTATTCTTCTTGGTATTGTGTCTTAAGATCCGGTGAAGTATAAGCCTATATTTTAGATCCCGAGTCAAATGATTAGGGCTATATACAGGAAGTTTCCAAGATGGATGTTAAATTTGGAAAAGTGTTGAACATGAAACCTATTGACCAACCTCAATATCTTAAAAATCTTAAATTTGGGTTCATTCCAAAGAAACATTGGGGTGTCGTGTATAAAACCTCAAAGAATGGAGAAATGCAAAACTGCATGATGTTCTTGAGAGATAAACATTTGTACCCAACTACGTCACTTTCAGATGTGCTTTCATGAGTCGAAGCTAGCAAGTCAAACAATGTAAATGATGTGAAATGTGTCTCTAATATGTTGCGTTCGTGGATCATGGTTCATATGATTTTGTTTAGGACAATCTCGAAGGTGTTCGGTGAAAAGAAATGAAGAAAACTTGACATCTTGACACAAAGGGGGAGATTGTTAGGTTTCAAAATAATTTTATTGTGTCAAGATTTGTATGCGAACTCATTTTCATAGGTTTGGTCTGTTTATGTAATAAAGTCTTCATAGGTTTGAGAGAATAGTTCCCCACATCTGTACCAAATTGTTCATAGAGCTCTCTAATGAAATAGTCATCTTAGTTACCTCTTGCATTCATAAGCTTTTAATTGGTTTTGAATCATGCTTTTGTAATGAAAATAGAATCATTATCATTCCTAAAGTTCTTACAACATAACTACTTTAATTTTCTCATAGATAATCCCCAACTTACATTTGTATACATAAGATGATGAACTCTCATAGGTATTTCATCGAGCACCTGTTAGGCATTAATAAACATATGTTAACAACCAAATTTTTAGTTTAATTCTTTCCCACTTAATCTTCTTACAAAAACATACGACTTTAAATATTACAAACCTAATTTTAAATCATCGTTTTTAACAAAAACATTAAGATAAATATTAAATTTCATAAATGAATTCATTATGACTAAAGTTGATTTTGTGTGATTGGAAATAGAAGATGATGATTCTTTGTAAAATGTATTTTTAGTGTTCAAATCTAACCTAATTTTTCATTATTTGAATCGAATATTGATGATTCCAATAAAAATGATAACAATTCAATGTCTTTAAGGTTTTCTTTGTGTTTGCTTGATGAACGAAGAAGAAAACAATGTATCGTTAGGTTCTCCTTCTTAGCTAAGTATGTAACCAGTTTTAGCAAATCCAAACATAACTCATTTATTATTTTGAGCCTAATATATTTTTTGTTTGACGAAATTTCCCTTAATGAAGACGATTAGACGAGAGTTGTCCTTGCGGTCCACACTGGATTCAGACCTCTCTCTCTATATGTGTGTGTGTGTATATATATATGAATATATATATATATATATATATATATATATATATATATATATATATATATATAATATGAACATTCATGTGTTTAATAAAACATTGTCAGTCTTTACACGACTAAGCTCACCCACTCCAAATTCTATAACATGGGTTTAAAGAGGCTTCTTTGATTCATAATGAGGTCAGTTTTTAAAAGCTCATTTCTAATCAATCTCACCGCCTTGTTGTATTTCATAAGTTGAGTTACCAAAAGCGTTTGATAGAACAATATCGAAGTTAAAAGTAGCAACTTAAAATATTAAAAAAAATCATGTTTTATATAAGTAAAAACGTAATTCATATGCTACCCATGTAAAACGAACATTTTCTTTATATCATGTTGATGGAGCCTCTGCGGTTTTCCAACACAACAATGTGAGAGTACAGTTGGAAAGGATATGAGGCTTGTAATGATGGGTTTTATAGGTTAGAAAACTATGTGTATACATAATTTCACTTAAAAGTTAAGGCCAAATACAAACTAAAGGATCTATGTAGTAACACTTCGAATGTAACATACTATGAACAACAAAACTATCATGAACCATAATGAAACCCTAGTATAATCTAAATACAAGAATTAGGGTTACATACCTTTGATTTGTGGTAGCTAAAAAATCACTTCAATCCCTTGTGTTTGTTGGTCTTGGAAAACTAGTACCAAAAGGATGATGCCTCTAATGGCTCATATCCAAAACCAGAAACCCTAGAATGATGAGAGAGGAGATATGAATGAATTTTTTTTCATATACTTATAGGTAATGTCATGAATGAAATTTAAAAGCCAAGGGGTCCTATTTATAGTTTAGGGGCGTGTTTAGAAAAAATAGCTGGTAGCAGGTAGGTTATAGTGGGTAGCGGGTAGCTTCTAGTTGGTAGCATTTTCTTAAATGCTACGTGAAGTAGCATTTGAATTTGTAGTATTTTGTTTAAACTAAATGCTAGAAGCTTTTAATGCCAAACGAGGCTTTCTATTCAAAATAGAGCGTTTTGGCAAACGCTAGAAGCTAGAAGCTCTAAAACGCTCCCAAACGCTCCTTGGCGAACACACCCTAGGTAACTTGCAGGCAAAACAAGATTTGAATTTATTAAATAATAGATTAAATCCTAATTTAAATCCTTTCCTTTTATGCAACCCAGGAGGCTTCCAGAAACCCTGGTAAACCCTCCAAAACCGTCCATGATTAAATGGTTCTAGAATTGCCTATTTTGTTCAACTATTGAACAATTACAATTCACATCTTGCACCTTTAATTAATTCCAATTAATCCCGAATTAATTCTAGATTAATCGGATTAATAATTAATCAATTCTAATTGATTTCACATTAATTTATTAATCATATAAATTAACAAATCCATTTTTTAGCAATTGATCTCATAATAATTTATTAATCACATTATAAATCAATAAATCAACTATTTATTTCCAATTAATATATTAATCTTGTAATATATTAACATAGTATTTTCCTATAATTTCCAATTAGTTTATTAGTTATATAAAATTCTAATAAATTATATTTCTGTCTTCTAATATCATTTCTAACTATTTCTGGTTATGAGGGCAACCTAAAAAGGATTTTTCTTTAAACTACAATTATATACCAACTTAGTTATGACCATAGACACCTTAATCTATCTTCTGAATATAGGTTAATTGAATCGCCCGCTCCAGGGATTATTTCTCGACGTTCTGTATATGAGCCTCTTCAAACAGGGCTTATTGCTATTGATTCAATGATTCCGATAGGACGTGGTCAGCGAGAATTAATTATTGGGGACAGGCAGACCGGTAAAACAGCAGTAGCAACAGATACAATTCTAAATCAACAAGCCAAAAATGTAATATGCAGTTTATAACTATAAATGCAAGTATAACCTTGAACTAAAAAAGACTGTTTTGCAAAGCCGTTGCTGAAGTCTGAATCAAATAAAACGTTTTCCCTGAGATAAGTGATCAGTTATTACATGATCTACCTCATGTTCATTTGTTTGTTTCCCAATTTCCCGATTTGTGATCAAATTTCAGACTACAAAATCAAACACATCATTCAGTCCGGACCAGGCCTGGTTCTTTTAGATCAACTCAAATCACCGAGGGGCCCAAAGATATCGTTTTTCCTATTAGGGTAAAAGGAACAAATTAGTTTGACTATATAGTCATACAATTTACATATCAAATCAGACATGGATGAACCCTTTATAACATCCCGTTATGAGATGCCTTTCATAAAACCAATGCACAACTGATCTGTAAACTATGAAATATATATCTCTGCTTTAAGAATAGTTGATATTATCGTCTTAAAATTACTTATGATTTAATCCATGAAGTAATCTCTAAGTCTGGGTTTACCCTATACTTAAAAACCTTATATTCAAGTATTCATGAATATTGTAACAATCTATATACAATGTCCAATCCCTATGGACAATCTACAATCGATTAATGACAATCTTAATTCACTAATTGCTTCTAAGCGTATGAGCGACTGTGGAATTTTGAATAATATTTAAATTAATTAGGAAGTAAAACATGCAAAGTGAAAAACAATAATAAATTAATTAACAATGGTATCTGTTAACGTATCCCTCCAAGAATATCAAAGATAACAGAGCAGTTATCAAAAGGATGACCTAACTAACGGTGGCTACCTAGCATAAGTGCTAGGTCCGAACCCCCGCCCTCGCGACCTTGCAATTAGACCCCAATGCTCGAACGCCAAGGTCCAATCCAAAACGAGAGGCTCCGGCTCACAACAAGCCAAAACAGTACCAACCACTAATCAAAGCGACAAGTGTAGCGCTCATAGCGTTGCTCTTCGGTGGTTCTGCACCAATAGCAGATAACTGCTAGTGGTGCACGATCCGCCAATGGAACGCCTCTACGTCTTGGCGGTCTAGACAAGACAAAAAGTACTATCAGGGACATGCTCCTGTTATGACACGTATAAAGGAAGTCCTTCTTCTCTAGAGGAAGGGATCGCCTAATCCTCTCCCTCAAGCTAAACCCCAATTCTCTCATCCAATTACTAAATACACCGTCGGAGCCTCGTTCCGGGATCCCCTCGCGGATGACGACCGACGTCGGTTCTTTCGTTGCTGTGATCCTAAGGCTTAACCAGATGAAACCACAACACACAACCTTAAGCGCGAAGCAGATATCACAACATTTGGCGCCATCCGCACGTGTACTTAGAGTTACACAACCTCAAAACGACCCTAGATGGTGGAAATGACGGAAAGGAACATGCGATGTCCGGCGGAGGAGAAACGAGTCTGCTCATACCATTGCTGTTGCTCGAAGGCATACAACCATCAACTTCAGACGGACAAGCCTCCACACCCACGCCAACAACACATACATCAGGTACCCATCACAATAGAGAAGCTAGTTACAATTCGACCACAACACCTCGTTCGACAACGATACAATAGTCGCAACCACCAACCAAGCAGTCACAACTTTCGACTCAAAATTCATGACTGACGGTTTCTCAACCGCAATTGCTACCGCAGCAGGTGGGGACAAATACTTTGTCGCCAGGGACCATACTGTCCTCCACACAATGCCCAATGTGATGCTATAAGTTCTCCCTAGTAGCAGGAATGTCACACATCCCACTCTCCGCTCAAAAACCTCTGATGTTCATCCCCTATTTCCAACAGTCGCATAGATCCAACCCCCAAACACCGCCTCCACAAGAATCCAACCCTCACTTGTCATCGGCGTAGTAGCTTAACCCTTACACTCAACAGCCTCAGGGGTCAATCCCGAACATGATCCAACAGTCAGAATCAAGTTCACACCTACAACAAAGAGCACAATCGAGCTCCATAACTGCATGCAAGAAGAAAGAAGGAGAGTCAATACGAGCATATTATGATAGATTCACCGTGGGGACGCTCAATGTCCCGGGCCATGAGGAGTTCCTTGTAACTGGTTTCTTCGCCCAAGGACTACTCCCCAACCCTCTGTCAAAGAAGATGCAAGGGACGGTACCCCAATCGAGAGACGAGCTTAAATACTTAAATATAGGGTCGAGAAATACCTCAAACAGATCAAGGGCATGGAGAGGAAAGATGCTAACCTAAAGGTCGTTGCAAATGCGTACATCAGGAAAGAAGAAGAAAACTCTCGTCCTGTGTAGAGCCCAAACCACCAAGATCACCATGATAGAAGCCATGATAAACACAACCAACACTCAAGACACCCATCTCGTAGATTTCTCCCATTTGGTAAAGATGAACCTGGAGCCACCGAGTTGAGGTGCATGTCGTTGAAAAAATACCTCCAAAGGTGGACAAAGAGAAAGGGAGATACTGTGAGTATCACAATAGCAAAACCCACGATATCGGCGAGTGGACAGTTCTGAGGAAGGAAATGGATGAAAAACATCTAAAGGGTGACCTCACGACAATCGCAAAAGATTTAAGGTGTAAGTTTGACGTTAAGTAAAGAAATGCCTGAGATTGAAGATTCCAGCAAGCACCAAATTAAGGAGGAAATCCTTACCATCAAAAGGTCCCGTAAGAGGAGCGAGTGTTGCGAAACGGATGACAGCATCGAGATACTCCCTAAAAACATCCTCAATATTAGTTTTCATCATAGGATCCGAGGATGCCAGATTAGAACCCCATGGACCCGCTCTTGATAACCGCCCACATATGTCAGATACAAATTAACCGTGTCTACATAGACAACAAAAACGTTACCAAAATCCTTTATGAGCACTGTTTCCGAAAATTATCGGCCTCTTGGAAGGAAAGCTTAACGCCTCCGACCACCGTTCCTCTCATAGGGTTTACAGGGAACAACTTATGGCTTCTAGGAATGATACATCTCCCTCTTACTATTACTAGTCACGATGGGAGAGACAGTGTCACATGTGCGATAAGGTTTTTAGTAGTACGCTCCCCGACAGAGCACGACATCCTGCTCGGGCATCCAATGCTTTTCCAACTACGACCCATACCATCGACGATCCATGACACCATAAAGTTTAGCACAATCATTGGATCGGCCACTATCGTTGCCTCTAGCCTATGTGAATAAAAAGGGGGGCAAGTAGGCGAGAAGAGCATGACAATAAAACCTAAAGTCGTAAGGCCAATAGGTGAAAGCACCCCCAGGAACCGATCTCCCGTAGATGGGTCTCAAATCAAAGGGCGAGAAGAAAAGATGGGAAGACACAACAAAAACGCAATGATTACCTTGACCTGAGCGAGTCAGTTCTACCCCGCGATACCTCAAAGAAGCAGATGCGAGTTCATTCTGAAGGATGGGAAGGGCCGATCTTTGGATGGCCAAGTAGAAATCACCTCGAATCAGAGCAAGATTCAAAAGCCCCTCATAGAAAATGAAATAATAGACAAAGAAGGACTTGGAACATACCTTTGCCGGGCACGGGAAGCTGGAGTAGAACTCTCTCCAACTCTCGGTGAGTCTCTACCTACCATCGAAAAGGCTGATGCCACCCACAAGGGTAGAGATAAGAAGAGCCAAAGATACCAAACACGAGCGAAGAATTGACACGATCCAGCTGGGATCCCAAGGACGAGCAGACCCCCCGAGGGAAGGTCACAGACATCGACACAGAACAGGTCATCAATTTCACGACTGTCTCCAATCGACTATAATATTTCCTAGATCACTCCTCGTGCGGGTTCTTTCCTAGTGACTCCCCAAATGACAAGAGGGCCAACGCCAAAGTTGCTTGACTCCTGATAGAGAAAGCGCAACCAGGAAAAGAAAGATACTTGCCTTTATGAAAAAATTGAGCAAGTGGGACCAGAGCACGAGGAGGTATGACAGCCGTTGTTGGAATGATGTGTCACCCGGGAGCAAGCCAGCCCCTCGCACGCAAAGACGAGATTAGACACCTAGAAATCGCTACTAAGGAATACCCATAATACCAAGTGGAACTAAGTCACCCCCCGTCATCCCAGGAGGAGCCAGTTCCCTCTGCTCACCCCAACCGTTTCATTAGGCGGGCAAGAGGTAAGCACCCATCAAGATCGAGAAAATATTGGGTCAGAGAACCACCAATAATGTATCAGCTCCATCGCCAGGCCCTAAGGCCCGACGTCGAAGGAATACCCTTCAATCCGACATAAGGTACAAAAGAAATATCATCACTTGGGATTACAAACAGGCCGTTGCGAGTGCCAAACTTTGGTGAAACCACCAAGAAAGCGAAGCAACGCCCAAACATGAACATACTCGAAGAGAAACATGATATCGTCAGACTCAGGTAGGCCGTCCACAAGGGAAACCCCAAAAATCACCACACTTGGTGCATGCGAGTGGAATGCTCCAAAGCAGAATACTGGCCATCAGAAAAGAATGGATCTAGCCACGCACGACCCCAGGGCAAGCTGAACGCCGCCAGGGAACATGCAAGCAGGACCACGAGAGAACACCAAGCTAGAATTTTCGTCCCAAGAGTTCTGCGCGGAGGAGTCATATCCTGGACCTGGAGCTTGAGCAGCTCACACCACCGCCCCTAGAGCAAGGAGGAAAGACCAGATAAGGCACATGTAAGGTTCTTCCATTTGGTGGCAAAATTCATGTTTCTTTTACTTTCAACTCTAATGATTTCTTGTGATTTCATGAGTTTAATTTTCTTCTTAAAAATCATGTATCGAAACATTCATAAGGTTCTTAAAACCATCCCAAACTGTATTTATATGTGGCTTAATGGTGGAGGAAACTCAAACCGCAAATTGTCTTTTCTCTTTTAGCAATATACTTCGTTTTTGCCCTAATAACATTGTACTTTGAGTCATGGTCTGAATTTGAAATTGTCCTGTTAACTCCATGACATGTTATTACTGCTAAAAACGCAAATTTGGGCTTGATAGTCATTTTTGGTTATGACCTAATGGGTTAAGATGTCAACTAAGCCTTAAAACTCAAAGGTGGGAGTTGTTGGAAAATACCTATTTTGCCCCTGTTTTGTAAAAAATCTAGAACAATCATTGGTAGTCGGATTTAGGATCCACTAACTCTCAAAGTTTACATTTTTAGTCTAGTTTGTCCCAGATTGTTCCCAGGACCTGATGCTATCTCTAACCAAGATGAAAATCATCATTTTCACTTACTAGTCTGAAATTAGCTACACAGATATGCAATTGTATAAAACTCATAGAAAGTTATAGAAAAATCGTATGTACTTACGCAAGAACTTTCTGAAAATATAAGAGTCTAAACTACAGGAATACGAAACAAAATTGTAATTTCTACAAGTTTTGGTAGTGCTCAAGTAGCCTTGAACATGTTGTTTGTAACACCGGGTTCATGGTATGATTTTATTTAAGTTTCTATCTTAATTTTGCCACGAACTCGGCGAGTCTACGTCCCGACTCGCCGAGTAGCAGCAGGGTGGACACGGGATTTGAGCGGTGAACTCGGCGAGTCGATGCATGGACTCGGCGAGTCCACCTGTCTGGATGAAACTCTATTTTCAGACATTGCACCCTATTTTACCCATTCTAAAACACCCATTTCGTCCCATTCTCTTCCAGAAGAACTGTAGAGCGAAACCCTAGCCCATTTTGATCCTTGTGAGTGATTCTGGCTTGGTGAAGGAAGTTTGAAGCTTAGAAGAAGAAGGAGGAAGTTGGAGGGTGCAAGGAAGTGTGGTAGATCCGAAATCTACCCTGGGAGAAGCTCCTAACCAGGTAAGAAAGCTCCTTCTTGATCCTTAGTAAAATAGATTCCCTTTTTGTCCCTTATATGTGGATTGCAAGCCCTTAAACCTCCCAAACTCCGTATGTTTATGCCCTAGGAGCTTAGATTTATGGTTTGGAACCATTGCATGTCTCAGTTTTGGCCAGAATGGGTGAAGAGTCGAAGGGTACTCGGCGAGTGCCTAAGTGCACTCGGCGAGTTCCATGAAGATGGCCTTAGACTCGGCGAGTTGGATAAACAACTCGGCGAGTCTTATGAAGATTGCCTGGTACTCGGCGAGTCGTTCTTCAAACTCGGCGAGTCACTTGAATATAGCCTTGAACTCGACGAGTTGTTCTTCCAACTCGGCGAGTCATATGATCAGTCACTAGGATAAGAAGGGTTTAAGTGTAGGAGGTCCAACCCTCCGTAGTCGCATGTGGAATTAGCAATTTAACGTGTAGCTATAGTCCCAGAATCTCCAAACCTCCAAGGTTGATGTTCGGATGGAAGATTGGAGCGATTTGTGAGATCTGTTCGTCGGACTCGGCGAGCTCCCCCCTTGGACTCGGCGAGTCCAGTCGCGGGTTTGTTAGTTGTCCCCGTCTAGCGAGTCAGGCTGACTCAGTGAGTGGGAACAGGGACCCGATGAGTCAGAGTCGGGCTAGACACAGAAGGACTCGACGAGTCGCCATATGGACTCGGCGAGTCCAGTCAATCAGAAGGTTGACTTTGACCAAGGAGTTGACTTTGACCAGTCATTTGACCTTAGGGGTATTTATGAGTTCCTAATCCATGTTTACAGATTTATAGCCGGAGGGGGGGGGGGATTACCGGTGCGGCAGCCAGGTGTAGTCTGAGCAGGTCTTCGGCAGCTACTCTCGAGGTGAGTTTCTTTCCAGTAGGGACGGGTCTAAGGCACCAAGGCCGGCCCGTATAGACGATATGTTAGTATCGGAGTGTGGGCGGAGCCCGTATCTCATAGCTGAGTTTGATTGTGTTATATGCCAGTATGATAGAATTGTTTATACTTGTTGTCTGTGTGATACTTGTATGTTATGGTTTACTAGCGGAGTGTGGGCGAGGCCCGTATCTCCATGGATAGCGGAGTGTGGGCGAGGCCCGTATCTCCATGGATAGTAGAGCGTGGGCGAGGCCCGTATCTCTCAGAAAGTAGAGTGTAGGCGAGGCCTGTATCTCCTAGCAAGTAGAGTGTGGGCGAGGCCCGTATCTCCTAGCTAGTAGAGTGTGGGCGAGGCCCGTATCTCTATGGGTGTGGGCGAGGCCCGTATCCCTTAGCTGTTCATTATATGATTGCATGGTATGTGGCATTATGGGGGGGAACTCACTAAGCTTCGTGCTTACGTTTTATAGTTTTGTTTTCAGGTACCTCTTCAGCTAGGGGAAAGGAGCCGGCGCGGTAGCGGCATATCACACACTCTCATGTTTTCCGCACTATGGATTTTCTGGGATGTACTCTGAATATTTTACTATGATGTTACCGGTTCTCAGACATAAATTAATATTATGAATGTTTTGTAACGATGTTTTTATGAATTAACCTAATTTAAAAATGAAATTTTTAGCTGGTATTTTGGGATGTTACAAGTTGGTATCAGAGCCCTGGTTTGAGGGATTCGGACACACCTTCGGAGGTGTCTGGACTCAAATCGAGGGATTAAAGGATTTTTATAAAGAAATGATTTTCTAAAGACTAAGTAAAAGGGGTTTCTAAAAAGAAAAAGGTGTGTGATGTGCGCAATCGGCCGAGCTCAAGTAAGTTTTCCCCAAAGTACCCATACAAGTTTACGTTATGATTATCAGTTTCAGTTTCAGTAGAACAGCATGCTAGAATAGGACTAAGGATCTAGGAATGATGCCTTATGTGCCTGCTTTATGTGTTTCGGCTTTTTGAGAATTGCATGCTAGTACAGATCAGTCAGTATGATAGCCAGAGTAGTATATACTTGATTATGTGTACTCAATGCCCGAATGCTGCTTGCTTTGTGCTATTAGGAGTTCTAGTCGTCTTTCACTAACTAGTGAACGAATATGCTAAGTTACATATTACAAGGATTAAATAATTTCAGAAGGTTGGGTCTAGCCCTATTTCGCAGATCTTGTTTGAGTCCAACCGTTGTAGGGTAGGACCTCTCATTCGAATAATTATCTAGTCTGAGTAATATGTAATAGTATTCGCGAGCTAGTTAGGGAAAGAAAGCAGGGACTTCTTGTGCAGCTGATGGCAGAGAGTGGGATGACGATTATTTAGGGCAAGCCTAGGGCGAGAGTAGCACGAGAACCGCAGTATTAGTAGAAAGGACTTGGTTGAGTTGAGGCAATTCTTGAGGAAAGTACGGATAGACGTGGAAGGTAGTATGGGCCCGTACTACTGAAAGCGGAGGATCCGTACTCGATTCAAAAAGGGCCGAGGCGAGACCGGGGACTAGTGGTATGTATGTGAGCCTCGTTAGTGGAATATCGATTGATGGTGGTTATGCTGTGTTTTTCAGTATGGTGACCACACGACAGGGAGCGGGAGGCTCAGGATCGGGATCGGGTTCGGGTTCAGGGTCCGAACCAATTGATGAGGGTCTACGCGAGTTCATCGCGTCAGAGATTACTAGGGGCATCCTTGAGTCGACTCCCCTCATCTTCGGGTCGATCAAGGAGGGTATTGTTGAGTTGATGGAGGATCGCCTCAGGGCGTTCAGGAGTGATATGGCGGCTAGCCAGTCAGGATCTCGCACATTCTCCTTCAACGACTTCAGGAGCAGCGGTGCGACGGATTTCCATGGGGCGAAGGACCCCATTGTGGCCAGACGATGGATCGCAGACATTGAGTCTGCGCAGCTGACCAGCTTCTGCCCCGAGGGGTCGAAGGTGAGGTATGCAGCAGGATGTTTGAGAGACCGATCTAGGGATTGGTGGGATTCTGTTGGTGACTCATTGGGAGCATCGGCTGTTGAGGCTATGACGTGGCCGGACTTCGTGACCCGGTTCAGAGCGGAGTTCGCACCTGCAGTGGAACTCCAGCAGTTAGCCAGAGAGTTTTTGGATATGAGACAGACGACGGAGACTGTGGCGGAGATCACCGCCAAGTTCCGGGAGAGGGTGTTACTGGTGCCCCAGTATGCAGGTGATGAGGATATGAGGAGGACCCGCTACCATGACATGCTGCGAGCCGACATTCGGGAGCATGTCAGTTTTTCAGCTTGCCCTACCCTGGATTCTATGATTTCTAGGGCGAGGGAGAGGGAGATAGATCTGGAGCACATCCGGAAGAGGAAGGCAGAGGAGGGACAGACGATAGGGGCTTCGGGAAAGAAGCCCAAAGGATCAGATGGTAGGCCGAAAGGCCATTCAGGACCGGGCCGATGCAGGAAGTGCGGCAGGTCGCACGAGGGAGCGTGTAGATTAGGATCGACAGGCTGCCACAGGTGCGGCAAGACGGGACACTTCAGCAGGGATTGTACTGCCCCTGCTCCGGTTATTCATACATCTGAGTTGCTGTGTTTCCACTGCAACCAGAGGGGCCACAAGAGGGCCAACTGCCCCCAGTTGACAGCAGCAGCGCCAGTACAGGCGCCAGCTCCAGCGACCCTGCGGATTACAGATGGCCGGCAGGGCAAGGCAGAGGCTCCGGTGGTGAGGAGCCGGGCATTTCAGCTGACAGCCGAGGAGGCACGCGCTGCACCCGATGTGGTGACGGGTATGATTCTTTCCCTCTGACCTATTTATATGAGATTTATGATATTGATATGTGCTCTGTGTATATACGTTTAGGATCGTTCCATGTGAACGGTATTCCAGTCAAGGTGTTGGTTGATTCGGGGGCTACCCGATCCTTTGTTTCTCTTGCACTTAGCAAGAAGTTTCCTGAGTCCGCGGGCATGTTGGATTGCCCTTTAGAGGTCGAGATTGCGGACGACCGGTCGGTGCGAGCATCAGAGGTCTTCCGAGATTGTGTGTTAAGGTTGTTCGAAGAGCGGTATTTGGTTGACCTAGTTCCCATTTCATTGCAGGGAAACAAGGTCATTATTGGTATGGATTGGCTGAGTCCCAATGGGGCAGTGATAGATTGCGCGCAACAGTTAGTACGAGTCAGAGCCCCAAGTGGGGGAGAGTTAGTAATTCAGGGTGAGAGATCACAGCGAGGGCCAGCCTTCTGTTCGGCAGCGAGGGCAAGGCGTTACCTCCAGCAGGGTTGCGCAGGATATGTCGCATATGTCATGGACACCCGGGAGGCGGGTAAGGCGACGGTGGGCGATGTGCCCGTAGTACGAGAGTTCGCGGATGTATTCCCCGAGGAGCTGCCTGGGATACCTCCGGAGCGACAGGTGGAGTTCAGGATCGACCTAGTCCCTGGTGCGGCTCCGATAGCCAAGGCACCGTATCGGTTGGCTCCTCCTGAGATGCAGGAGTTGTTTACACAGCTTCAGGAGCTGTTAGACAAGGGTTTCATTAGACCGAGCAGTTCACCCTGGGGAGCCCCGATTCTGTTTGTGAAGAAGAAGGACGGGTCGCATCGGATGTGTATCGATTATAGGGAGCTGAATAAGGTAACGGTAAAGAACCGCTACCCACTCCCGAGGATTGACGACCTCTTTGACCAGCTTCAGGGAGCATCTTGGTTCTCCAAGATAGATTTGCGTTCAGGGTATCACCAGGTGAGGGTCAGAGAGGAGGATGTGCAGAAGACGGCATTTCGGACACGTTATGGCCACTATGAGTTCGTGGTGATGCCTTTCGGGCTCACCAATGCTCCTGCCGCGTTCATGGACCTCATGAACCGTGTGTGTAGACCGATGTTAGATCGGTCGGTGATAGTATTTATTGATGATATCTTGGTTTACTCCAAGACACGAGAGCAGCATGAGGAGCATTTGCAGGAGGTTTTGGAGACCTTGAGAAGGGAGAACTTGTATGCTAAGTTCTCCAAGTGTGAGTTCTGGTTGCGCGAGGTGCAGTTTCTTGGGCACCTTGTCAACCAGAACGGGATTTCGGTGGATCCGGCCAAGGTGGAGGCCGTGATGAGATGGGAGGTTCCGAAGTCTCCATCTGAGATTCGGAGTTTCCTAGGATTAGCTGGCTACTATCGGAGATTCATCCAGGATTTCTCCAAGATAGCATTACCCCTGACCAGGTTAACGAGGAAGGCTGTGGTCTTTCGTTGGGGGCCTGAGCAGCAGGCAGCATTCGAGACACTGAGACAGAGATTGTGCGAGGCGCCAATCTTAGCCTTGCCAGAGGGCATGGAGGATTTTGTTGTATACTGCGATGCGTCCATCTCAGGTTTGGGCGCGGTATTGATGCAGAGAGGGCATGTCATTGCCTACGCGTCGAGGCAGCTGAAGCCTCACGAGGCGAACTACCCGACGCATGATTTGGAGTTGGGGGCTGTTGTGTTTGCCCTCAAGATTTGGCGTCATTACCTTTATGGGGTTCGCTGTACGATTTACACGGACCACAAAAGTTTGAGGTACCTCATGGACCAGCCAAATCTGAATATGAGGCAGTGTCGGTGGCTTGATGTGGTAAAGGATTATGATTGTGAAATACTTTATCACCCGGGGAAGGCCAACGTGGTGGCCGATACGCTTAGCCGCAAGGCGGCCCCGATCAGGGATATTTGCATGCGGATGACAGTGGTGACTCCGCTTTTGGAGCGGATCCGGGAGGCTCAGCAGGAGGCTATAAAGGAGGAACATCGGAAGAGTGAGCGGATTGAGGGACAGGTTTCCTCCTTCGACCATGACAGCAGGGGATTATTGACATTACACCGCAGGGTGTGGGTTCCATACCTCGGAGGCGTGCGCCAGGTTCTGATGGAGGAGGCGCACAAATCCCGATTCTCCATTCATCCAGGGGCAACGAAGATGTATAAGGATCTTCGTCTGGACTATTGGTGGCCCTGCATGAAGCGGGATGTAGCATGGTATGTTGAGCGGTGCCTGACCTGCAGGAAGGTCAAGGCCGAACACCAGAGACAGCACGGCAAGATGCAGTCGTTGGATATCCCGCTATGGAAATGGCAAGACATCACGATGGATTTCATCACCAAGCTTCCCAGGACCGCACGGGGAGTGGATTCGATATGGGTCATCGTCAATCGATTGACCAAGAGTGCCCACTTTATCCCGATTCAGGAGAGCATCTCGGCCAAGAAATTGGCCGATATCTACATCAGAGAGGTGGTGGCACGGCACGGGGTGCCAGTTTCAGTGATTTCGGATAGGGATGTGCGGTTCACTTCCAGGTTCTGGAAGAAGTTTCATGACAAGCTGGGTACTCGTCTGCATTTTAGTACAGCCTTTCACCCGCAGACGGATGGCCAGAGCGAGCGGACCATCCAGACTCTGGAGGATATGCTGCGGGCGTGTGTTTTAGACTTCGGTGGTAGCTGGGATACCTATCTTCCTTTAGCCGAGTTTTCATATAACAACAGCTATCACGCGAGTATTGACTGTCCTCCCTTCGATATGTTGTACGGGAGGAAGGGCAGGACCCCGATATGTTGGGGCGAGGTTGGACAGAGAGTCATGGGGAGCAGCGAAGTAGTGCTCAAGACGACAGAGAAGATTCAGCAGGTCCGGAGCAGGCTTCAGACTGCTCAGAGTCGGCAGAAGAGTTATGCCGATAGGCGCCGATTAGACCTGGAGTTCCAGGTCGGGGATATGGTTCTCCTGAAAGTGTCGCCGTGGAAGGGCGTCATCCGATTCAGGAAACGGGGCAAGTTGGGTCCCAGGTATATTGGACCGTTTAGGGTTGCACCCCGAGTGGGCAAGGTGGCATATCAGCTGGACCTGCCAGCCGAACTCAGTCAGATCCACAGCACTTTCCACGTCTCCCAGCTGCGGAAGTGCATGGTGGACGATTCAGCAGTGGTACCTTTGGAGGACATCCAGATTGATGACAACCTGAATTATATCGAGCGGCCTGTGGCTATCCTAGACCGGAAGTCGAAGGAACTGAGGAACAAAAGGGTGGAGCTGGTGAAGGTGCAATGGCAGCATCGGAAGGGCTCGGAATGGACTTGGGAGCCAGCGGATGAGATAAAGGAGCATTATCCGGAGCTGTTCCGGAAGGGAGCGGTAGACTTCGAGGACGAAGTCTAAAATAAGTGGGGGAAATTTGTAACACCGGGTTCATGGTATGATTTTATTTAACTTTTTATCTTAATTTTGCCACGAACTCGACGAGTCTGCGTCCCGACTCGCCGAGTAGCAGCAGGGTGGACACGGGATTTGAGCGGTGAACTCGGCGAGTCGATGCATGGACTCGGCGAGTCCACCTGTCTGGATGAAACTCTATTTTCAGACATTGCACCCTATTTTACCCATTCTAAAACACCCATTTCGTCCCATTCTCTTCCAGAAGAACTGTAGAGCGAAACCCTAGCCCATTTTGATCCTTGTGAGTGATTTTGGGTTGGTGAAGGAAGTTTGAAGCTTAGAAGAAGAAGGAGGAAGTTGGAGGGTACAAGGAAGTGTGGTAGATCCGAAATCTACCCTGGGAGAAGCTCCTAACCAGGTAAGAAAGCTCCTTCTTGATCCTTAGTAAAATAGATTCCCTTTTTGTCCCTTATATGTGGATTGCAAGCCCTTAAACCTCCCAAACTCCGTATGTTTATGCCCTAGGAGCTTAGATTTATGGTTTGGAACCATTGCATGTCTCAGTTTTGGCCAGAATGGGTGAAGAGTCGAAGGGTACTCGACGAGTGCCAAAGTGCACTCGGCGAGTTCCATGAAGATGGCCTTAGACTCGGCGAGTTGGATAAACAACTCGGCGAGTCCTATGAAGATTGCCTGGTACTCAGCGAGTCGTTCTTCAAACTCGGCGAGTCCCTTGAATATAGCCTTGAACTCGACGAGTTGTTCTTCCAACTCGGCGAGTCATATGATCAGTCACTAGGATAAGAAGGGTTTAAGTGTAGGAGGTCCAACCCTCCGTAGTCGCACGTGGAATTAGCAATTTAACGTGTAGCTATAGTCCCAGAATTTCCAAACCTCCAAGGTTGATGTTCGGATGGAAGATTGGAGCGATTTGTGAGATCTGTTCGTCGGACTGGGCGAGCTCCCCCCTTGGACTCGGCGAGTCCAGTCGCGGGTTTGTTAGTTGTCCCCGTCTAGCGAGTCAGGCTGACTCAGTGAGTGGGAACAGGGACCTGATGAGTCAGAGTCGGGCTAGACACAGAAGGACTCGGCGAGTCGCCATATGGACTCGGCGAGTCCAGTCAATCAGAAGGTTGACTTTGACCAAGGAGTTGACTTTGACCAGTCATTTGACCTTAGGGGTATTTATGAGTACCTAATCCATGTTTACGGATTTATAGCCGGGGGGGGGGGATTACCGGTGCGGCAGCCAGGCGTAGTCTGAGCAGGTCTTCGGCAGCTACTCTCGAGGTGAGTTTCTTTCCAGTAGGGACGGGTCTAAGGCACCAAGGCCGGCCCGTATAGACGATATGTTAGTATCGGAGTGTGGGCGGAGCCCGTATCTCATAGCTGAGTTTGATTGTGTTATATGCCAGTATGATAGAATTGTTTATACTTGTTGTCTGTGTGATACTTGTATGTTATGGTTTAGTAGCGGAGTTTGGGCGAGGCCCGTATCTCCATGGATAGCGGAGTGTGGGCGAGGCCCGTATCTCCATGGATAGTAGAGCGTGGGCGAGGCCCGTATCTCTCAGAAAGTAGAGTGTGGGCGAGGCCCGTATCTCCTAGCAAGTAGAGTGTGGGCGAGGCCCGTATCTCCTAGCTAGTAGAGTGTGGGCGAGGCCCGTATCTCTATGGGTGTGGGCGAGGCCTGTATCCCTTAGCTGTTCATTATATGATTGCATGGTGGCATTATGGGGGGGGGGGGAACTCACTAAGCTTCGTGCTTACGTTTTATAGTTTTGTTTTCAGGTACCTCTTCAGCTAGGGGAAAGGAGCCGGCGCGGTAGCGGCATATCACACACTCTCATGTTTTCCGCACTATGGATTTTCTGGGATGTACTCTAAATATTTTACTATGATGTAACCGGTTCTCAGACATAAATTAATATTATGAATGTTTTGTAACGATGTTTTTATGAATTAACCTAATTTAAAAATGAAATTTTTAGCTGGTATTTTGGGATGTTACATTGTTGTTTCAGGTGAAAATCTCAAAATTAGACCTAATAACTAGTTCGTATGTTTGGGGTATAGGGTTGCTATTTTTGGTCTTGTAAACTTCTAGTAATATACCTATTGGTGTTGTACTTAGGGAAAGATTGATACCTCAGGTCCTAAAAGATTTGAAGTGTAGAGATGACTTGTCTTGACAAAGGTGAGTTAACCTTTGTGGTTTTAGTACTTTGTTGGGGAATTCTGTATCTTAGATGGATTGGAATGAACCTAGGTTGTTTAGGTTTCATATACCCCTATTGTGTGCGATATGTTGTTGGTTATTATGTTTCCATATGTGTATGAGAATTTTGGATGCTAATATGCTAGATTCTTATTCTTTTGATGTGAGAGGTGTGTTAGGGCCATAATAGAAGACTGCCTTGTGTTGATTTTATGTGATGTGTGCATTCCATGATTTCTTAGAAATATTTGTCTGTGATGATTTAGGAAAAATCATGTTAGTGAAGTCATATCTATAAACATGCTATATGTACTTGAAAATTAGATGTGATGTATAATGTTATAACTTATTATTAATAGTTTGCATGTTTACATAAGAAGAAATTATGAAGTAATATGCTAGTAAAGATGTTATTAAATATGCATGATTACTTAGGGAGGTCAAATGTGTAATTTCTTAAAAGATGAATTAATAATAAATTAATTAAAAGGGAAATACACTAGTGGCGTGAATGGTAGCAACCTAGACATAGGTGTGTACCTTATACGAATTATATGATGGCCTAGGGGGTTGAAAGTGTTGGGCTTTGAGCACTATAACACTCCTATGGTGCACATACAACCCTAGATGCTTTGGATCTATGTTTTCTCTAATTATACATGCATTTTTCAATTTTCCAAAGCATACATCCTAACTAGCATACAAATTGAAAATTGAACAATACAACTAGTTAGATAACTTACCTCTTAGTAGGACTTGTAGTTCTTGACCTTTGAAAGCTTGAGCACCTCAAGTGTGATGCCTCTAATGTGTCACAAACACCAAATGCAAGAGGAGGCTTGAGAGAATAACTTACTTAGCTCAAAATCAATATCACTCTTCTTATAATGATGAGGTAACCGATTTTGGTTATAGGGAGGTCCTTTTATAATGTAGCAAATGCTAGGGTTACACCTTCCAAACCCTAATGACCTTTCATATTACTTAGGCTCCATGGGTTAAACCTCCATGGACTATCTCATTGGTTTAGCCCATCCTAAATAACCATGGATCATTAGCCCACACTATAAGAATCATTGATTTACATAATCAATCCCCACATATTTAATTAGTCTTTTTTGATCACAAAATTAATTCCAAAT
This sequence comes from Lactuca virosa, assembly GCF_052849685.1. Taxonomy (NCBI): domain Eukaryota; kingdom Viridiplantae; phylum Streptophyta; class Magnoliopsida; order Asterales; family Asteraceae; genus Lactuca; species Lactuca virosa. The sequence continues at coordinate 187,250,388 of NC_136428.1, read as the reverse complement.
TAATTCTTGATCAATACAAATTAAATAATATTATTTCATATTAATATATTATACTTATAATATATTAATAAATCATAAATAACCTTAGTCTCAAAAGTCTATCCTATCAAATTGCACTGATGAAGGCAACCTAAAAGGACCATGCTACAATCGGGTCAAGTACATCCCAGTTATAGTTATGGGCTTAGACACCAAATCCAACAGCCTCCCACTTGGATAAGTCTAATAACTATAACTGCCAATGAAACTTCAGGATCCGACTTACCAATCGTAGCTTTCAAAAGCCGCTGTCGAACTCTGACCTAGTCAATGACGCGTCCTTTAGATAAGGGATCATATATTCCTCTGTTCTCAAGATATTTATGCGGACAAATACATGGAACATAGTCATACTTATTGTCCTGCAATTTGTTTCCCGATTTCCGATTCGTTTGACATAGAACATAACTGAACACATCAATTTTGTTCTGACCGGGCCCGACACATAGTCAAAACAGAATCATCGAGGGGCCCAAGATATCGCTTTTAATCCTCTTAGGATAAAAGGAACATATAAACTTCGACATTATATGCTTGTACTAACTACTCATCAAATCATGCACAATGACACATTTTATGACATCAAGTTACTGATGCGTTTTCATGCCATCAATGCACAACCAACTCATAGTCAACAACTCATATATTATGGTTTGAAGATTATATGATATTATCGTCTCACAATTACTCGTGATAAATTCTATGAAGTAATTCAGGTGACCGCGGGTTGAATCGAATACTCAAATCTTATTTCAGGAGTACTCATGAATGGTGTAGAAAACTTTTGCTATGTATAATGCCTTAGACAATCTACAAGCCAACTTATTTCAGGAGTACTCATGAATGGTGTAGAATCCAATACCCTGTCACTCTCATGTCATCACTCCTACCGAGGGTAAGGACCCAGTCCTTAGTCCTCTGCAGGTACTTAATAATGTTCTTAACCGCAATCGAATGAGCTTTACCAGGATTCCCTTAATATCTGCTGAGCATGCTCAAAGCAAATGCCACATCAGGGCGAGTACAAGTGATAGCATACATGATCGAGCCAACTGCGGAAGCATATGGTATTCGACTTGTCTCTGCTATCTCAGCCTCTGTACTCGGACTCCGAGTCTTACTCAGTTTGGCAATGCCTTGGATAGGTAAGTCACCTTTCTCGGAGTTCTCCATGCTGAAACGCTTCAACACCTTCTCCAAGTAGGTACTTTGACTAAGTCATATTAGTCTTTCCCTCCTGTCTCTCATTATCATTATCCCTAGAATATAGGCAGCTTCTCCAAGGCCCTTCATAGCGAAACACTTCCCAAGCCAGGACTTAACCTCCTACAAGGTTGGGATTTCGTTTCCTATGAGCAGTATGTCATCTACATACAATACCAGAAAGCTTACTATACACGCACTAGCTTTGACATATACACAGGACTCATCCTGGCTTCTCGAAAAAACAAACTCTTTAACTTTCTCATCGAAACAAAGATTCCATATGCGATATGCTTGTTTCAATCCATAGATGGATTTCTTAAGCTTACACACTCTATTAGGGTACTTTGCATTGACAAAACCCTATGGCTGATACATGTAAAAATATTTAGCCAACTTTCCATTAAGGAAAGCGGTTTTGACATCTATTTGCCATATTTCATAGTCATGAAATGCAGCTATGGCTAACATAACCCTTATAGATTTAATCTTCGATACTGGTGAGAAGGTCTCATCATAGTCAACTCCCTGAGTTTGAGTAAAGTCCTTCACAACAGTCGTGCCATATATGTGTGTACTTTCCCATCCATGTCGGTCTTCTTCTTGAAGATCCATTTACACCCGACTGTCTTACGACCCGATACATTGTCAACCAAGTTCCAAACTTGATTGTCATACATGGACTGAATCTCGCTGTCCATTGCCTCTTTCCATTTTGTAGACTCGAGGCCTGCCATGGCTTCCTTGTAGTTAGATGGTTCATCCAAATTTACCAGTGTGCTATCACTGATAAACGTATCACCTTCAATAGTAATATGAAAGCCATAAAACTCAGGTGCCATCATAACTCGAGAGGAACATCGTAGAGGTAATGACTCGTCAATAGGTTCAACAGGAGTTTCCTCCTATGGTTAAGTGCTAGTGTTTGAGGTTCCTTCATCACTTAACTCTTGAACCTCTTCAAGGTCAATTTGCCTCCCACTGTCCTCCTGGAATATGAGTTCTCTCTCTCTCTCGAAAGACTCCTCTCCTCGCAACAAAGACAACATTGTCACTCGGTCTGTAGAAGAGATATCCAAAGGATTTCTGTGGGTAGCCGATGAAAATACATCGCTACTACGAGGTTCGAGCTTGTCATGAGTTTCTTCTCTCACAAAAGCCTCGCAACCCCAAATATGATGTGATCGAACGAGGGAACCTTCCCTGTCCATATCTCGTGAGGTGTTCTGAAAACCTTTTTGGTAGGGACTAGATTAAGGATATGGGTGGCAGTCTCTAAGGCATACCCCCAGAATGAGATAGGTAACGAAGATCGATTCATCATGGAACGAACCATGTATAGCAAGGTTCGATTGCGCCTTTCAGCCACACCATTAAGCTGTGGTGTCCTAGGTGGCGTCAATTGTGAAACAATTCAACATTCCTTAAGATAGTCTAGGAACTCGGTACTAAGATACTCTCCTCCTTGATCGGATCGTATCATCTTTATTTTCTTGCCCAATTGATTCTCCACTTCTTACTTAAACTCCTTGAAATTTTCAAAAGTTTCCGAATTATGCTTGATTAAGTAGATATAGCCATACCTACTATAATCATCAGTCAAAGTCACATAGAAGCGGTTTGCATCCCTTGTGGCGGTTCTTAATGGTCCACACACATCAGTATATATGCGATCCAACAGACCTTCACCCCTTTCACAAGTACCAGTGAAGGGTGACTTGGTCATCTTTCCAAGTAAACAAGATTCGCAAGTGTCATCTGAATTCAAGTCGAATGACTCTAAGACTCTATCCTTTTGGAGTTGGGCTATGCGCTTCTTATTGACATGTACAAGACGACAATGCCACAAGCATGCCTTATCCAAAACATTGGACGAATCAATATTCAACACATTATTCCCAGGTTATCTACAACCATCACAGTTTCATATATACCATTACAAGGTAATGCTTCAAAATAAAAAACACCATTACAATAAGCATAAATACCACCATTTTCATTATTAAAAGAAAAGGTAAAACCTTGTTTATACAAACTGTGAAAGGAAATAATATTTCTCGCCATATCGGCCGAGTAACAACAATTATTCAAATCTAAATTTAAACCATTACTAAGAAATAAAGAATAAACTCCAATCTTGGTCACAGGTCACACATTCCTATTTCCCATGATTAAGTTTATCTTCCCGTGCTCCACATCCATACTTCTTTTTAGTCCCTGCAAATCAGAACAAATGTGAATACCACAACCTATATCAAGGACCCAAGAATTATCATGTGATGAGTTATTAGATTGAATAGTGTAATTACCTTCAAAGGAGGGCTTGATCTTGCCATCCTTTATGTCCTGCAAGAACTTGGGACAGCTTCGTTTCCAGTGCCCTTTTTCATGACAGTGGAAGCACTCTGCATTCTTCGGATTGGAAGAGGGATTACAGGAACTAGCTTTGGTCCCACTGGAAGAGGATCCATCAAGAGAATTTCCCTTGCGACACTTGTAGGGAGCCTTCCTCTTCTTTCCCTTCCCATGTCCAATTGCCAGAACAAGGGCAGAAGTAGTAGTAGTAGGAGTAGACACAACCGACTTGCCTTTCAAGTTGCTTTCTGCAGTTCCTAGAAGGCCTTAAAGCCTGCTAAGAGTGACCTATTCCTTGTTTATATGATAGGTCATACGAAACTGATCATAGCAAGAAGGTAAAGAGTGTAGAATAATATTTATGGCCAACTCTTCATCAAAATTGACATTCAATTTAAGCAAGCGGTCCACGAATCTCTGTATCCTTTGCAAGTGGGTCGTTATGGGTTCTCCATCCTTCATCTTGGTTGTGATCATGGAGGCAATGATCGCATACCTCTCCCGCCGAGCACTTTGATTGTATATTTCCATCAAATCTTGATACATTTCAAAGGGATAATAGTCCTCATAGGACTTCTGCAGCTCAGCAGTCATGGTAGCAATCATTAGACATGACACCTTTGTCGCATCCCTCTCATGAGTAGTATGTTCAGCGATCTGTTCGACAGTAGCAGTGGTGACATCAATCTCCTTAAGCTATTTATCTAGGACATATTCTTTGTCCTCATAGCAAATAGCCATTCGGATGTTTCGAATCCAGTCATTGAAGTTCGAGCCATCGACAATGACCCTCCCACATAGGTTCATGAGGGAGAAAGAGCCTGAACGGATTGGGTTGGAAGCATTGTTTGGGATAGACATCTAAAAAACAAGAAGAAAAAAGTTTAGATTAGATGATAATCCTTAATATTACACCCAAATGAAATATTAAGGCTAAGACCCAACATAATATTCTACAATTGCGAAAAGGGATGCCGTAATCCAATTGTAAAATATTTAAAAGTAGGCAAATGACGATTTACCAATTTCCACCATGAAAAACGAAATAGATTATTAACTTTTAAATGGATTGAAATTCCTACATCCTTTGAGATTCTTTGAACTTTTCAATGGCATGCTTAAATCTCGATTGTGCCCTTCAAGTTTGTGACTGGGATGTCGAGGATCACAAACAAGGTGTGAATAACCATGAAAATTAGCTTGGTACAATCAATGTTACAAATCACCTAATCAATGTGCCAGTTAACTATACACGCTCCATTGATCAATGATTAACATCAAGCTACCCTTTGCCACAGATTGTCAGTCCCAGATTAGTGTCTCGGTTAACCACACACGCTCCACTAACGACTTAACAAGGTGAAAAGTGTAATTTCATGTATTAGCACCATTTTCACATTTTTCTAAAGTAACTGAGATTGGGAATTTAATAAAAGTTGAGTTACTTTATATTTATCATTATAATTTTAATGAGGATTAATTTCCTATCCTACTCGTTCAGCTAATGACCCTCCACCAGTCAAGGAAGCGGTGGGTGAGAGTAGACACCCATTAAACCACCATTTTATAGGTAGTAACCTTATACCCCCTTATAGACCGACTTCGTGAATGGGGCCTACTAACGGTAAGACTGACTTGTCTTATATATATATATATATATATATATATATATATATATATATATATATATATATATATATATATATATATATATATATTATTAAGCTTATAATAGTATAAAGTATAAAGTTTGAATTAAAGTTACATTAGTGAGACTTTACAAATTCCAAAACTTGAGGGCAAGTTTTGAAACTTGTTAAAACTCTTTATATCTATAACTTATTAGTTGAATTGCATTTTACTGGATGAGACCTTTCATTTTCCATAACTTGAGGACAAGTTATGGAGGTCATTGAAAGCATTAAGATCAACATTTTAACTAACATAAATTATCAAGTAATTTATCTATGATCTAATAAACACATAAGTCAAGATAATTCATATCAACAATTGCAAGAAATTAGCCTAATCATATAAACTAATACAAATCTTGAAATTTTGACAATCATCTTTTAATTGGATGAGCATGATCAGTACCATATCAAGAAAACAAATTATATGTTTCAAACAACAGTTTGTGGTAATGATCCTAATCCAATTCTGGCCAAAAACTCGAAATTCTGCACCCAGACCCATCAAATCAGCGAGTATATGAACATGACTCGTCGAGTTGGTCATTTACTGAGTGCAATCATCGAGTCAGCCAGTGCACTCGACGAGGTCATCAGTCAGAAGCCAGAAAATCGATTTTTTTTAACTTTGAAAAGAAATAAGCATCAAGTATAACAGAAAACAATCCTAGGCTTTGATACCACTATTGGGTTTTGAGCACTATAACACTCTTATGGTGTACATACAACCCTAGATGCTTTGGATCTATGTTTTCTCTAATTATACATGCATTTTTCAATTTTCCAAAGCATACATCCTAACTAGCATACAAATTGACAATTGAACAATACAACTAGTTAGATAACTTACCTCTTAGTAGGACATGTAGTTCTTGACCTTTGAAAGCTTGAGCACCTCAAGTGTGATGCCTCTAATGTGTCACAAACAACGAATGCAAGAGGAGGCTTGAGAGAATAAGTTACTTAGCTCAAAATCAATATCACTCTTCTTAGAATGATGAGGTAACCGATTTTGGTTCTAGGGAGGTCCTTTTATAGTGTAGCAAATGCTAGGGTTACACCTTACAAACCCTAATGACCTTTCATATTACTTAGGCTCCATGGGTTAAACCTCCATGGACTATCCATGGACTATCTCATTGGTTTAGCCCATCCTAAATAACCATGGATCATTATCCCACACTATAAGAATCATTGATTACATAATCAATCCCTACATATTTAATTAGTCTCTTTTGATCACAAAATTAATTCCAAATTAATTCTTGATCAATACTAATTAAATAATATGATTTCATATTAATATATTATACTTATAATATATTAATAAATCATAATTAACCTTATTCTCAAAAGTCCATCCTATCAAATTGCACTGATGAAGGCAACCCTAAAGGACCATGCTATATTCGGGTCAAGTATATCCCAGTTATAGTTATGGGCTTAGACACAAAATCCAACAGAAAGATACCTATAGGATAAGAGCTTAAGCCAACACTGACGCCGAATGATATTTCTAGGAAACCAGTCAGGGCATGGTCCATGGTTTCTAGGACTAGAATGGTGTTGACGATTGATGGAATATCTGCGTAAACATCACGTGGGATTTGGGAGGTGTAACATTATGGAATTGGCATCGCTTGTACCAATCCTTAACGACAACACATGTACTAATATATGCAACATCGAAGTAGCAAACGCAGGAACAACTGGGGACAATGTTATACCCCCAGAATGAGATAGGTAACAAAGCTCGACTCATCATGGAACGAACAATGTCTAGCAAGGTGTTAGTGTAAAATATGTTGTAATGTGTCGAAGTTATTTGAGTCAGTTTCGAAAGTCACATTATCTATTTACTAAGGCATAATAGTTGCGAAGTGTTGATGTTTAACCCTTAGTATTTTTTGTATAATTTCTTATTCTCCTATTAATAGGAGTTGTACTCAGAGTTAGATAGAACTTTTCCAAGTGATTCTGTCTAGTATTCTATTTTTATAAGAAAGTATAATTGAACTATAAATCAGATCTTATTTACTCTCCGTGTTCATACTACTTTGATTACTCTTATTACATTCATACTCGATTAAATCGCTACTACACTTGGTATCAGAGTAGGAATCATACTGCAATGATCTGATTTTCATTATGTATCAATAGTATTTTGAATCTCATATTGGATTCAAAAATTTCCGCACCATTGATACTGAAAATCATCCTTGATCTTCAGTTGTGATTCGATTCTGCAACTAGATTTTTTAATCGAGTGTTCTTCTTTTTCTTTTTGATCACTTCACCCATTAGTTCTTAAATTTTCTGAAGTTTTTCAGAAAATCCGTCCGTACATCCTTGGAGAATTTTAACATGAACACGATGACATCGTATTCTCATCTCCTTGGGTCGTCTACGAAGATTCCAATGCTGATTCCAGAGTATTACGATCTGTGGGCTGATCGAATGGAAGATTACTTGAATGACATAGATGAAGAGCTACGGAAATGCATTACTAATGATGTAATTCCACCTTCTTCTATTGAAATCATGGGTACATCTTCATCAACTCCAAGTGTAACTGCACAAAAAATTATAGGTTGAATAATTATGAGAAGAAATGCATGAGAGAGCTTCGTGGTGCTCTTCCTCCTATGGTGTATAATCACGTTCGCACTTGCAAAACATCAAAAGAGCTCTGGAATACGTTGAAGGAAAAGTAAAAGGGGAGTGAGAAGACCAAAATCAGCTCTGTCAAACAATGTCTGATTGAATTAAGAGAATTCAAGCAGAAAGATGGAGAAACGATTGAAATGTATTACGATCGTCTGAACGAGCTTATCTACAAGTGCACAAGGTATGGAATCAAAAGGACTAAAATGGAATACAACATTACTTTTGTTATGGGTCTTCGCAAAGAATGGAGGAGTGTAAGTTTGAAGATTAAGACAACATGGCTTCGATTTTTCTACCTTGAATGATGTTTACAACCAGCTAAAAACTCATGAGGCAGAAGTGAATGAAATGGCAGAAGAGTCAAAGATAAGTATAGGTGGTCCTTTAGCTCTGGTTTCGAAGATCAATGGTAGAGAAAGTGAGAAGGAAGTTGCTGAAAACGAAGGTTCTGAGGAAGAAGGTCTTATTGTCAATTCGGACGATGAAGCTGTTGCATTTTACTCCAACAACAAGGTGAAGAAGTTTTAGAAGAAGCCATTTATTGCAAAGATGAAGTCTGGAGAAACAAAGGGAAGTTATTCTGGGAAGGTTAGTGAGGAGAAGAGGTTTGAGAAGAAAGAGTTAAAGGCTGAAGATTCGAAACAAGAGAAGAAGCTGAAGGGTGATTCAAGGATAGATTGTCATTATTGTCATGGAGCAAACCACATGTCTAATGACTGTTTGCTGAGAAAGAAATAAGAAAAGAAGAATAAAGTGAAGGATGAGGCTTATTACTCTGAGAAGCTGGAGGAAGTCAAGAAAAAGTCGAAAAATCATTCACTTGTGGCTAGAGGAGAAGATGAAGATGAGGGAAAGTATCAGATATGGTCATCGGGGTCGGATGACGAAGAGATGAGAAATCCAACCCATGGGGCCATGTATGCAAAGTATGAGGATGTCGAAGAAGAGAATGTAACAGGGAGATGCTTTGTTTCGAAGTCAGGAGATAATGCACCAATGATTGCGAAGCTACGTTGTCTACTTCAATCATTTACTATTCCTTCATCTGCATATGATTCTGTATTAACTGAGTTTGATGCTGTTGTTACTTATGTGAATAATCTTGTTATTTCTGCTAACAATGAAGCTAAGAAAGCTAGTACTCACTTACTAGAAACTCAAAGAATCCTGGAAACAAAGAAGACTAAGATAGATTGTTTAGAGTTGCAGATAACAAAGATTATGATAGATATAGATAATCTTAGCACTGACAATAAGATTCTATTGAAACAGAAGAATATATATTGTAATTCTGCTAAGAGACTCTATGGAAAATTAACTGAATTACATCATTCATGTGAAATTAGTAGAGAACAACATAGGAAGCTTCTACCATTTTTAGCTTTCGAAAGAGAAAAAGTAGATGCAACTTCTTATGATTGTGAGATGAATACTTCAGATTTTGATAAAGTTCCAGATAATAGATATAAATATGGAATTGTGAAAATTGATGAATGTTTGTATTATAATGAATTAGTTGACATTGTGAATGACACCTTAACCAAAAACGAACAATTTAAAAATTTGAAAAGAACTGAGAATTCAAAATCTAACAATCAAACTAATTTTGTTGATATTGAAGACAATTCTGATAATTTTAGCGAAATCAGTGAAATTGAAGATGTCGATTGTTCTCAGTTGTCTGACATTAATGTCACATCTTTGAGTAAAGGAAAAGAAAAATATAATGTTTCGTTAGCTAAGATTGACACTGATCAAGCCTCCACTTCGAAAGTTTGTGATTTTGATCATGTAAGTGTCAGAGATAGTCAAACTGACAGTAGTGATGATGAGGAAGATGATAACGAAATTTCAAATGTCAGAACTACAACAAAAGATGTTTCGAAAGAAAAAGAAATACCAAGAGTTGTTGTTGGTCAGGTGTTTGGAGAAACAGAAAAATTCGACAAAGTGTTGAAAGAAAAAGGTACACATTATCTCGAAACAAATACGCTAGTCTATCCAAATTTCAAGTGCTCCGATGATGTCATCTTTCCAAATCAAGTATTTGTTACTACTGGGAATATTGATAACATCAAGCCTGGATTTAACAAATTGGTAGAAGAAGATAATAAGCGAACTTCGAAAGAAGGTTTTTTCTCAAATCAAAGAACTATCGAAAATTCTCTAACAAAGAATTCATATACTTTTCAAAGACAAAAACCTCAACGAACATGAGTTGAAAAATCGAAAATGTCGAAGGAAATTGAAAAACAATTGTAAGTTGACTCACAGAATATGAAAATAAATTCAAAAGAATTTAAAGATCAAATTGAAAATTTTTCGAAAGAGAATGGAATTTCAAAGAGACAAGCAAGAAAGAAAATCTATTGGCAAATTGTTGAGTCTCGAAAGAAACAAAACAATTTGAAAAAGAAAACAACTGAAAAGAAAATGTCTGAAAAGGTTAAGACAATGTCTTTATCGAATTCAGACATAAAGAATAATCCCGCTCTGTCTAAAAAGCATTTGTCTCAGTCAACATCACATAATAACTTTTCGAAAATCAAAAATCAAGAAACAAAGTTTTTGTCTCAAAATGATCGTCAAACACTTCATGAAAAGAAATTTTCAAATTCGCCAAATTCGTCATCTTTGAAGAAGGCTAATTCTAATAATCAAACAAGGTTTTTCAATAATGGTTTCTCAAAATCATTTCCATCTAAAACCAATTCATTCTCATTAAAGAAGTCTCAACAGTGTTTTGAGTCAACGGATGAAACACAAAAGTTTGATAAAATTCATTCCAAACTAAATGTCAAATTCACACCACAACAACAAAATTTTCCTAATCCCCTAGCGAAACAAGCTTTCAAAGTTTCATATACCAAGGGTAGATCAAATGTGCAAAATATCGATCATTGGCTTGAAGGCAAAGGCTAGTCTTATTAAACAGGAAAATACTCTCAACAACAAATCAAAAATGCTTATGAAAAATATTTGAATGAAATGTGGAATGTCAGTTCATCATCGAAAGACTCGACATCTTCAGTTAAGGCATGGCGCCCTGTTTCGAAAGAAAAAACAACAAAGCCACAATCTGAGAAGACAAAGGTGAAAGTCAGTGAAAGTCCTAAACTTTCGAAATATTATATTTCTGAACCTTTACCAAATGAAGTGGACTTAATTGATAGTGTTAAATCTAAAGTTCGTAATTGGATTTTAGGATCTTCATTTCACAATGTGTTTCAACCTAATCACAAAGGACCCAAACAACCTTGGGTACCTAAATTTTTTCACTAATTGCAGGTTTTATGTGACGAGCAATATGATGAAAAATGGTATATCGATAGTGGTTGATCGCGTCACATGACTGGAAGGAAAGATAATTTACGTGATTATCGAAGTTTGGAAAATGGTGGTGTTGTGAAGTTTGGTAACAATCAAAAGTGTCAAGTCAAGGGATATGGTAAACTCATAAATGGGAAGTTTACAGTAAACCGAGTTGCTTATGTCGAAGGTCTTTACCATAATTTAATTAGTGCTTCGCAACTTGTTGTGGGCACTGGAAACCATGTGGTGTTTAATGAAGAAGGAAGCATTATTTCAAATGTCAATACAAACGAAGTTTTGCTCAAATCCAAAAGAAAGGGAGATATGTTCACTCTTGACATAAAGCCAATTGTTGGTGTTCCATCTGTGTGCTTAATTTCGGAAGCTTCATTAGATGTTAGCTGGCTTTGGCATCGACGTCTTTCTCACTTGAACTTTCGAAATCAGAACAAATTGGTGTTAAATGATCTTGTTCGAGGCTTGCCTGTATTAAAATTTCATAATGATACTTTGTGTGTAGCTTGCGAACAAGGGAAACAACATCGACAAGGACATCCAATTGTCATCGATTCAAAAATTATCAAACCATTGGAACTTGTTCATATTGATCTTTGTGGACCATCGACTGTTGAAACTCTCAACAAGAAACGGTACATATTAGTCATTGTTGATAATTTTTCTCGATTTACTTGGGTTTATTTTCTTAGGTTAAAATCCGAAGTTGCTCAAATAATGATTGATTTTATCAAAAAGATGGAAACAAGTTTGAAGAAGAAATTTCGAAAAATCAAGAATGACAATGGTTCCGAATTTAAGAACAATGTTCTTGATTTGTTTTTAATAGAAGAAGGAATTTCGCATAATTTTTCTTCACCCTATACACCTCAGCAGAATGGGGTTGTTGAAAGGCGAAATCATTCTCTTTGTGAAGCTGCAAGAACGATGCTCACATATGCGAATCTTTCTCAATATCTTTGGGCTGAAGCAGTTTCTACTGCATGTTTTACACAAATTAGATCATTCATTCATCGAAGATTCAAAATTACTCCTTATGAAATTATCAATAACCGAAAACCTAATATGAAATTCTTTCATGTTTTTGGTTGCAGGTGTTTTATCATGAATCTCAAGGATAATCTTTCGAAATTTCAGTCCAAAGCTGATGAAGGAATTTTCTTGGGTTATTCTCATAATTTGGTTGCATATCGAGTGTTGAATAGGTGAACAAGGAAAATTGAAGAAACATTCAATCTTACGTTCGATGATTATTATATCAAACAAGTTGACAAGTGTTTCGAACAAAAACCAATCCTTAATGAATAAACATATGAATCTGAAAGTTTTAATTCGTCTGATTTTGATTATGATTTAATTTTTGGTGTTCCAGATAGGGCTGCTGATGCTGAAATCAATGCTCTTGATAATCAACTTCCGGAATCATCAAAGCATTCTGATTATTCGACACTTATTCAAGATGCGGTTGATGAACACTCGAGATCACCTTCTCCTGGAAATAGAGAAAGTATGCCAAATGATCAAGTAGAGGGGGAGCACTTGCCTTTGAATTCTCATGTTGAGGGGGAGCATTCTTTCGAGGGGGAGAATATGAGAATGAATGATGATGTTGAGGGGAGCAACCTGAAAATGAATTTGTCGAGGGGAAGCTAAATGTGTCGAATAATGATCAATATGAAACTTTTCATGATTTAAATGATAATAATTCTGTTGCAGATTCAGAGAATGAAGAAATTTTTGAAGATGCGCCATTGGATTTTGATCCAATGTATCCACCATTGGAGAAATGGACAAGAAATCATCCAAAAGAACAAGTGCTTGGAAATCCACAAGATGGTGTGTTGACAAGAGCTCAAATTCGTGCAAAGAATAAGGTACTTAATGCTCATCAGGAGTTTTGCATGTTTAATGTCTTTATTGTTAGATTAATGTCTAAGTCCATAACTATATTTGGTATGTACTTGACCCGACCCGACATGGTCCATTTTGGTTGCACTTCACCGGCACAATTTATATGGATAGTCTTTTGAGAATAGTATATTTATGATTTATATTAATTTATTATAAGTTCTAATATATTAATATGGAATCATGTTATTTAATTAGTATTGATCAAGAATTAATTTAGAATTAATTAAGTGATCAAAAAGAACTAATTAAATATGGACTCTTATATATATGGAATGGGCCAAGTTCATTTAGGTTGGGCTAAGCTTTCATGGATGGTCCATGGAGCTTTTAACCCATGGATGCTATGTAAATGAAAGGTCATGGGTATTAGGGTTTACATGGATGTAACCCTAATCCTCCATAATATATAAAGGGGTCCTTGGCTCACAAAATTGGCACAAGTGTGTGAAAATAAGAGTGGGCCGATTTTAGTGTGCATACATATTCTCTCAAGTTCTTCCAAGGTGTTTTGGTGATTTGTGATTCAATTTTAGGCTTCCACACTATTGGGGCTAAGCTCTTAAAGCTTGAAGACATCAAGCTACATCAAAAGGTATGTCATCTAAATAGAAATTTGTAGTATAGGTGCTTCATAATATGCTAGTTAGGATGAAACCTTGGAATAGTTAATATTTGCATGTATAATAGAGAAAAAACATAGATCCAAGGTTTATAGGGTTGCATGTACACCATAGGAGTGTTAGAATGCTCAAAACCCAACAGTGGTATCAGACCCATGGGTTGTTTTCTGTTATATTGATGCAAATGTTTTATTTTCAAGTTGAAAAAAAAGGAAAAAAAAACATGACGTTTGTCAAATTTTAAGATAATTACTTGTTTTGTGAAAAACGAATTATTTGTAAAATTTGAATCATTTGTTATATGAGTTGAATTAGGTCAAATTTAGTAAAAGATAAAATGATATGATTATTTTATTAGTTTTAAAAGTTTGATCTAAATGTTTTAAGGAGTTACATATTTTGTCATAAAATTTTGGAGCTCAAAAGTTTTTTTAAAGTTGTGATCTTAAGGGTTTTTGAAACTTCCATAAGTTATGGATATGAAAGTTTTTTTTTTTTTTAAAAAAAAATTTGATTCAAAGTTTTTATGGAGTTACAAAATTTGGTGTTAATGTTTTAAAGAATTCCATAACTTGTTCTTAAGTTATGGAACATGAAAAGTTTCATCATAAAACACCATTAATTCCATAAGTTATGGAATCCAAAGGTTTTCAAGAATTACAAAACTTGCCCTCAAGTTTTGGAATTTGAGAAAAGTTTTTTATGAAAAAAATAATTGAATTCTAAAACTCTTGGGTTCATAACTTAAACAATTAATTAAATGGTTTTAATTTTGAGTTTAATCATTGGAATTATGATGTTTTGTTGAATAGTTCAAATTAACTCTTATGGACTTTATTAATAGTTAATTAAAACGTTTAATTAACAGAGTATTATTAATCCACAAATATATGGTTTAAGTTTAATTAAATTAAAAGTCTAGTTTAATTAATAGATTAAACCACCAAGTATTTTAAATGTCTAAAATACACCCTTATACTATTATAATATTAAAAGTTTAATATATTATATGTATAAGAGCAAGTCGTCTTACCATTAGTAGGCCTCATTCACGAAGCCGGTCTATAAGGGGGGTATAAGGTTACTGCCTATAAAATGGCAGTTTAATGGGTGTCCACTCTCACTCACCGCTTCCTTGACCGGTGGAGGGTCGTTAGCCGAACAGGTAGGACAAAGACTATAATTCTCCCTTCATTATATGTATAATGATAAATACTAAGTAACTAAACACTTATAAATTCCCAATCTTAGTTACTTAGGAAAATGTGAATAAGGTGCTAATCCATGAAATTACACTTTGCACTTTGTTTAAGCTGTTAGTGGAGCGTGTGTGGTTAAACGGCACACTTACCTGGACTTAACAAGGTAGGCAAAGGGTAACTTAATGTTTATCATAGTATCGTTGGAGCGTGTGTGGTTAACCGACACATCGATTGAGGGGTAAATATTAAGGGTACCAAGTATATTTGCATGGTTACTTCACACCTTGTTTTGTGATCCTCGGCATCCCAGTCACAAAACTTGAAGGGCACACTCGAGATTGAAACATGTCATTGAAAAGTTCAATGAATCTCAAAGAATCTAGGAGTTTCAAAACCAATTAAAACCTAATAATACATTTCGTTTATCTTGGTGGAAATTGGTGAATCATCATTCACCTACTTTCAAATATTTTATAGCTTGGATTATGGCATCCCTCTTCCAAGTTATAAAATAGTTTTTTGGGTCCTAGCCTTAATATATCATATTGGGTGTTATATTAAGGACTTAAATCAACTTTACGTGAATTTCTCCCATTGTTGATGTCTGGTTTAGACAACAATGATCTTCTCAAACCAAGCTTTCCTAATGAATATGACTTCCCGAGTTTGGCTCATGGAATTCATACTTCTCTTCCTCCACCTCCTCCAATTATTATCTCTAACCCACAAGTTCAAGGTCACTCAAGCCCTAATGGCAAGCAAGGTCTATGTGTGATCACATCTTAGAGATGAAGTCACATATTGACAAGCCGGGAGAGTTGGGTGTCAAAGTCTTGAGAAAGTTGGATGTTCAATCACTTTCTAAGTCATATAGTGAGTTCCTTTGGGACTACTATGAAACAGACTATGACATGAACCTTAATGATCATATCTATTTGATTGGTGCTGCTGAATCAGCAATGATTTGGAACGATAGTAAAGCAAATTTGATTAGAAGATCAACTTCCCAAAAACTTTATGGACAGTGACAATGGTGACACTTGAAATCCAGAAAAAGCATTCTCTTCCCAATGGAAAGGGATTGGCCATAGTCAACCCGGTTAACCAAATGGTAAAGAGAAAGGCTAAGTCTGAGATAGTCCCATTACCAAAGGGTCCATATGTTTATTTTTCCAAAGGAAGGGGCGTTGATTGCAAAGCTGCCAAATTTACCTAAGGATGTTAAAGTCAATAAGTTTGACTCTACATCAGGTAGAGCCCATTATCTACCTCTGTTAAGTTCTATTCTGAGATCCTCATTACATGATGTGACTGGGTCACATGTTGATGTTTTAAGAATCAAAGAATAGAGAGAAATCTTAAAGGAAGTATATGCTGATTCTGATCGCGAAGGTGGATTTCGATCGCATCAGAATTTTGAGCAGTTGCTTAAGAAGTTATGATATATTGCTAAGGAATAGATAACAACAATTTTCCATGTGGATTGTAAGGATAAGTTTTTCCGCAATGTTTTAAAATAAAAGAAAATTGTTTAATTTTATTTATTTGAAGTATCCTTACAATGGCATTTGTGGAAAATTGTTGCTTATATGATTCCACTGACAGCAATATTGGAAAATGGATTTGATTCTTTCATTTGTGGTAGTGTCTAAATTTACCAAATCAGGAAAGTTCCTCATCACCCAAGTTTGAATTTGACCGAAACTTGGAATCATGCAAGTTGAATAGTATGATGAATGAGAACTTTCAAGCATTGGAAAATCAAGACTAATTACTTGTTCACATGGATGTGTGAGTCAATGAAGGACTAAAGGGATCGAGTACACATTCTTGTGCACTGGTCATGTCCACCACAAAGCTCGTTAAGACTATTTGATTTACTAAAGTTTAGTAAAATATGGTTATACTTACAAGTTTAAGTATAATTCTGAAACATTTGAAAAGTCTTAATGTATGGCAGAACGAATGGGAAGAATCAAATTAGGCAGAAAGATAAAAGTTTCTCAAATCTGAAAAGATGGGAGAGTACTTTAGTATCATGTTTGTGATCATATTAATGATTTAGAAATCATATCACAATTAGTCCTCTAAAGGTCATCTTAGTGCATTCTTATGACTAAGAAGAGGAGTCATGAATTGTTGAAATGGTTAGATCAGGAAGATGAGTCATACTTCGTTCCAAAACAATTCTTAGAGTCATACTCCAAGATTGTAACTTGATTGACATATCTTAAAGAAAGGTTTAAAACAGTTGTCAAATGTAAGAGTAAAAGTGTCCTACTCTTGTACATTTGAAATTGGTAAGTTGTGATGTTTTGGATAAAACAAAGACCAACTAAGGCCAATTGTGTGAAGTGTTTGTCTTGATAAAGAATCCGCACTATCTCTTGAATATTTGGCAAGATAGTCTTATATGTCAAGAGGATAGTGGGAGTCTTAAAGATCCTAAAAAGAATTTCAAGAACTAATCAAGAATAAAACCTGAGGTTCTTCACTAGCACACGACTTGAGGTTTATAACCTATCGTGTTGACATATTCTGTGCCCATTGCAGTTAAAGTTGGCTTTGCATAGGAGTTCTGAAAGT
This sequence comes from Lactuca virosa, assembly GCF_052849685.1. Classification (NCBI taxonomy): domain Eukaryota; kingdom Viridiplantae; phylum Streptophyta; class Magnoliopsida; order Asterales; family Asteraceae; genus Lactuca; species Lactuca virosa. The sequence continues at coordinate 187,232,787 of NC_136428.1, read as the reverse complement.
TCTCAATTGGTTGCATAACAACTTGGAAGCAATGACAGGCCATGTACTGCCAGGTGGCAAGAAGTTAAGATTGCATAAGTTCAGTCCATATGAGTTTAGATTTGTCATTATCCTTGTCTTGTGACTATGGTTTTGACGATTCACATGGATAAGAACACATACACCATAAAATCTAAGGGTCATAAGGTTTCTCTCCGATTCATGAAAATGATGGTGATGAAACACTTCCACCAAGTAGATTTGAAGCAGATGACAAAAGGTCTAAATAATTGATTACGACATCCCTTTTCATAGTTCTGAAATTGTTTAGACACACATGCATGTTATCTAAGGAAAGGTGTATGATTTTGATAAAGTTTTATCAAAGCATCTCGTATCAGAAATCTGAACTTTGGTAAGAAAGTCAATAAAGTATTGATTTCTAGAAGTCCAGCTCATTTCTGACTACATGTCAAAGCTAGTGGGAGCATAAGTGTTATGCTAATAATCATCATGTTAGTGGGAGCATGATAATTATTGTTAGTGTTGCAAGTTAGCAATGTTAATTATAGAAAACAAAAGTTTCAATTCGTGAGGCTGCAGGGATTGAAAAAGTTGCTTTGCTACAATTAAGGGAGAGGATATACTTCATTTCAGTTTTAAAGGCTTAGATTGAGACCTTAATCATCTTTAGTTAAGAATATATATATGAATTTCATGTTGGATTGGTTCAACTTAAGGAAATTCTATATATTGCATTCTCAAAATTCGATTATGATTATGGCATCCCTCTTCATAGTCAAATTTTGAAAACATGGCAAATAAAAATATTGTAGCAAAAGACTGGTCTAGAATCATGTCTTTATGTGAGACATCATGAATCGTGTACCATTTGCTTTGGGTACAGGATCGATTGCATGTGCTATAATATTTGTCATTTCTAAATTTTTCCAAATGCCCAGAGGCATTAAGAAGGGAAAAGGTCTAGAATTGGATATGACTAAAACGATTAAGCAATTGTCGAGGACAATCTGAGGTTTACCAAAGATTGGTTGCTCAGGGCAGTTGGAAGTATAGTGCTAATTTTGGAAGGACCATATTGACATATTCTGAAAAGAGGCATCTCTTATTCAGAAGTGATAGTCAAAATGAGAATATGGAGTTGTCTCCATAGGTGGAAGTTATCTGTGTAAGATTAGAAAACTTAATGCAAGAAGCATGTCCAAAGCAATGTACTTTGAATATAAGACTTAGTTTCCATGGAGTTGATGTCCATTGGAATACCTTATAATGACTGTTGACAAGTCTTTGTGACTTTGTACATATTCATTACAGGAGGGTCAGTGCATATAAGTTTAAAATCTAAACAGATTTCGATAAATGATAGGAATTTGAAATTCTCACATTTTTCGATAAGGATTTGGGAGTGTGAAATTAGAATCATTGAAATTATGTTCAATTGGTTTATTTCACAAAGTAAGGATCATAGAGAAACATAGAGTGCATACTTGGTGTATGGCAAAGCTTTTGTTTAAGAAAAACATAGTGTACATGCTTGGAGCATGGGACAACTAGTGTTTTTAATTCAAGTATAAAGTTGATAAAACCGAAACAATGAATAATGAGTAATCAGTATGGTGATAAATAAAAGTGTTTATTTATATTCATAGGGTTTGATACCATATTTGATTCATTTATTCTTGTGTTTCACTTTGCATGTTTTGACTTCCAGAATAACTAAGTCGCTCTTCCTGAATGATTAAGTTATTCAAACGATCCACAGTCGGTCATATGTTGGAAGTAGATATGAATCAAGACTGTCATGGGTTGGTTTGTAGAGTTCCAAGTTGGTGGACAAAGTGTTGCTACAACACTCATGAGTGCTCATAAGTTCTGAGTATTGGATTCAACCCGCGCTCATTTGAATCACTTCATGGATTTTATCACGAGTGATCATGAGACGATAATATCTTATATTCTTCAAACCTAGAGATATGAGTTGTTACTATGAGTTGGTTATACATTGATTGCACAAAAACGCATTTGGTAACTCGATGTTATAAAACGTGCCTTTATGTATGATTCAACAAGTAGTAGAACAGCCATATGAGTCGAAGTTTATCCATTCCTTTTACCTTCGGGATAAAAGCGATATATGTGGGCCCCTCGATGATTTAGCGATGACACATGTGAGTGCTTGGCCAAGCTAGGACTGATTTGATTTGTTCAATCAGTCAGTCATCATAAATCGAAAATCGGGAAACAACAAATGGACAGAGAGAATGATTATAATCCATGTCTCAGTCCATATGATATCTAGAATGGAGGAATATATGATCCCTTATCTAATGGACAAGTCATTGACAAGGTCAGAGTTCGACATCGGCTTTAAGAGCTACGATTGCCAGTTAGGTTTTGAAGTCATACTCAATAATAGTTTTAGACTTATCCAAGTGGGAGACTATTGGATTAATGTCTAAGTCCATAACTATATTTGGTATGTACTTGACCTGACCCGGCATGGTCCATTTGGGTTGCACTTCACCGGCATAATTTATATGGATAATCTTTTGAGAATAGTATATTTATGATTTATATTAATATATTATAAGTTCTAATATATTAATATGGAATCATATTATGTAATTAGTATAGATCAAGAATTAATTTAGAGTTAATTAAGTGATCAAAAAGAACTAATTAAATATGGACTCTTATATATATGGAATGGGCCAAGTTCATTTAGGTTGGGCAAAGCTTTCATGGATGGTCCATGGAGCTTTTAACCCATGGATCCTATGTAAATGAAAGGTCATGGGTATTAGGGTTTACATGGATGTAACCCTAATCCTCCATAATATATAAAGGGGTCCTTGGCTCACAAAATTGGCACAAGTGTGTGAAAATAAGAGTGGGCCGATTTTAGTGTGCATACATATTCTCTCAAGTTCTTCCAAGGTGTTTTGGTGATTTGTGATTCCATTTGAGGCTTCCACACTATTGGGGCTAAGCTCTTAAAGCTTGAAGACATCAAGCTACATCAAAAGGTATGTCATCTAACTAGAACTTTGTAGTATAGGTGCTTCATAATATGCTAGTTAGGATGAAACCTTGGAATAGTTAATATTTGCATGTATATTAGAGAAAACATAGATCCAAGGTTTATAGGGTTGCATGTACACCATAGGAGTGTTAGAATGCTCAAAACCCAACATATATTTCGAAAATTGAACCAAAATCAGTTAAGGCTGCAATGTAACACTCAGATTGGATTGTTGCAATGCAATCTGAATTGTCTGAATTCGTAAGAAACAAGGTTTGGAGATTAATTCCTAAACCAAAAGATGTTTCGATTGTTGGGTTAAAATGGATTTTCAAAAATAAAATAGAAAAAGAAGGTAATATTGTTCGAAATAAGGCTAGGCTTGTTGTTAAAGGCTATTCGCAACAAGAAGGTATCGACTATGAGGAAACCTTTGCCTTTGTCGCAAGACTCGAGGCTGTTCGAATATTTTTGGCCTATGCAGCACACAAAGATTTTGATGTCTATCAGATGGATGTCAAATGTGCCTTTCTCAATGGAGAACTTGAAGAAACAGTTTACGTTGAACAACCTCCAGGTTTTGTTAATGAAGAATTTCCTAATCATTGTTATATCTTAGATAAAGTTGTATATGGGTTAAAACAAGCACCAAGAGCATGGTATGCAACTCTTACCTCTTTTTTAAAACAATCGAAATTTAAACAAGGATCAGTTGATCCCACACTCTTTCGAAAGAAAGTTGGGGATCATCTTATGCTTGTTCAAATATATGTCGATGATATTATTTTTGGCTCGACTGACCCTGCTTTGTCTAGAGATTTCGAAAATCTAATGAAAAGTCAATTGAGATGAGCATGATGGGAAAACTAAACAACTTTCTGGTATTGAATATTCGTCAAAGCAGAGATGGAATTTTATCAATCAAGAAAAATACACAAAGAATATGCTTGAAAATTTTGGCTTGACGAATAGCATGAAATTACGAGTACCAATGGCGGTTGGAACAAGGCTTTCTCTTTCGTTAGACAAACCAGCTGTTGATCTTACTTTATACAGAAGCATGATAGGTTTGGTACTTTACCTTACGTCAAGTCAACCTGACATTATGTTTTCTGTTTGTAATTGTGCTAGATATGAATCGAATTCCAGAGAACCACATTTAACAGCAGTGAAGAATATTTTTCGATATCTCAAAGGCTCAATTTCGTTAGGATTGTGGTATCCTTCGAAAATTGGATTCTTCATACAAGCTTTTTCAGATGCTGATTTAGGAGGATGCAATCTTGATAGAAAAAGCACAAGTGGCGGATGTCAACTACTGGATGGGAAGTTAGTAACATGGCAATCGAAAAAGCAAACATGTGTTTCGATTTCCCCAACAGAAGCAGAATATGTTGCTGCTGCAGCTTGCACTTCGCAAATCATATGGATTCAAAGCCAACTGCGTGATTATGCAAACAACATGATGAAAATTTCGTTGTATTGTGATTCACAAAGTGCCATACGCATTTGTCACAATCCTATGCAACATTCGAAAACAAAGCACATTGTTCTTCGTTATCACTTTATAAAAGATCATGTCGAGGATGGCAATATCGAAGTTCACTTTGTGAAAACCACTGATCAACTTGCTGATATTTTCACAAAGCCGTTGGATGAAAAATCATTCGTGAGAATTTTGGGAGGTCTTGGAATGATCGAAGGCAATTCAGTTCCTCGATTGATTTTGAAAGAATGACAAAAGAAAGGTGCAAAAGTGTCGATTCAAAGGTGATGATTGTTTACTCAGAGGAAATAGCTTGTCATTCAGAGGTTACTTTTCACGTTCAACGCTTCGAAACGCTTCGATTTCGACATTTTGTACGAATCGCTTAATCACAAATTTTGTACAAAAATTTTTTTTCGTTACTTTTATGTCGAAAAATCAAAAAGACCAAAAAAAATTTATTTTTGTTTCGTCTTCCAATTTTCGAAAACTCAAAAAGACCAAAAAGATTTTATTTTTTGTTTCGTCCTTCAATTTTCTAAAACTCAAAAAGATCAAAAAGATTTTATTTTTGTTTTGTCTTTTAATTTCGAAAAATCAAAAACAACAAACATATTTTTTTTTCCGTTTAATTTTTGAAAAATCAAAAACTACAAATAGATTTTCTTGTTATTGGTGTTTGTATTTTATTTTCTTAATGCAACTTTTGGGAAATATCATCCATGGTTCATGCTTGCAGTTCTAGGTTAGGTATATTTTTCGAAAAACTTTGCACTAGTTAGGTTGTCCCTAGAAGCATGCTGCAACATGTTGACCTAAGCCTCTTTTGACTCAATGTGTATTTTCAAAGCCATAATGAAGTTTTCATCACGAAAATTTCTTCCCAATCAGGCTATCTTCACATTAGTCCTTGAGCTACCTTACTCTTCTTAATTGAGTTAAGAGTTTACTGCTTGGTCCATACATAGCAGAGGTACTTATGAATATTCGTGAGAGAAAAACTTTGAGACACACTTGAACAAACTTTAGAACAAGTATATTGCGGAATAGTTAATCTTGAAGGATCTAAAAGCTCAACAATAATATTAATAAGTTAGAGTTAAATAGTTAGAGAGTTAGTTGCGGAAAAGTAAAGAAATGGAAATGACAACAATTGTTATATCAAGTATACACATAAGTTGATTCATAACGAGGAATGCATTCAAGCCAAGTTAATAAGTGAGATCAAACTTAGTGATTAATTCACAAGAGACTTGCTCCGAAGAGAGATTGTAATCAGTTATATTCTAGTAAAGTTAGAGAGTAAGAAGAGATGCGTAATCAGATAGTGAGATAGAAAAGATAGCTTCAGAGTTGTATAGAATAAGTGAGAATGAGCTCTATTTATAGAGACTCAAGAATTACATTTGATTCACTCTCTAAGAGTAGCCATGCAAGGCATACTGGACAATAGAGAGTATTACAGAAAGATAGATAAACTAAGTAAAGTAAGAAGACTGCGGTTGGCTAGATGACTTCGGATGAGATTGCTGATGGGAGCTTGACTGCGGATGCTTGTGGGCTGCGGTAGCTGAAGTTCAAGAGGGTCACTTTTCATGATTCAACAATTTCCTCCTAAGTGACCTCTTTAACTTTTCTTCAGCTATCAAGTTTAAGAAACTTGATCAGAATCCACCAAAACTTCCTGATATTTTCCAACCAAGTGATTCTCCTTAAAATCTCGAACTTGACTTCGGCAGTTGTATGTTTCGATTTTTCGATTGCGGTTCAACAGATTTCAAGTTGCTTCTTTGTAAGGCGGTTCATGGAGGTCATGGGAATGAAATACTTGACTTGATCGGTTTTCTTTTTGAAGATGACTCCAAGTTCAGGGAAATTAGTTGCACCTAGGGATCTTTCTTGATAACCTTCGGTAGGCATCGGTGCAGGATCAAGTGGTGGTAGATCGAACTTTTTGGTAATTGTGGGGTAGATGTCTGCGTCGATTTTAGCAAAGTCACAGACAGTTTCCTTCAAAAAAGTACTTTCCTTCTCAAGAGCTATCTTCATCTTCGGATGCTTTTCCGACTTGTTCTGGAACACCTTTGCTATAAGAAAGACTTCTTCAGGATTCATGCAGGGGAAGTCAGCTTGGGTGCGGACATAGTCGTGATCCCTTCTTGTGAGAGTGTATTGGATGAAGTCAGCCTTCATGAACTTTCGGGGCTTGTAGTTTTTGACTACGGATGGTCTATCGTTAGACCAGATCTTCTCAATGGGGGAGGCATGATTTGCATAAAATCGGTTAAGTCTCTCGAATTCCATTGGCAGTCTTTTGTGGTCTGGAAGGCTACGGTCAAACTACTCAAATACTCTGAAGTATTTAGCATTTGGGGAGATTGGAACATCCCAGTAGCCATCAGAAGGGGGTTCAGCATAGGTGAGATATGGTTTGTAGTCGTCATCCATCAGTCTGTGGTGGGGATTGATCCAAGAGTTTATCAAGGATTCATCCATAACAGTGTCGAAACCGCATTCTCTCCATATGAGCTCAGCAAGCTTAGCTGCTTTCCAGTCTTTTTTTCTTTTGTTGTGTTGCAGGGGAGTCATTTGAGCTTGGAGAAGACATGTGATCCACCAGATTCTTGGAGTGAGGGGGAGTCTCTGGTCGCTCAGGAGTGATCTCCTTTTGCGGTGGAGTCTGATGAGATGGTTGCGGTGAAGGCTGCGGTGAAGGAACTTTTTCACTAATGATGGGGGGACTTTGATGGTGTGAGATGCTGTTGGAATGATTGGAGTGATGGTCTTCGTCACTTCCCCCTCTTGAGGAGTTCAGACCCGGAGCCTCCTCAAGCCATTGTTTGAGACCATCGACCTTGGCACACACCTCCTGGAAATGGGCTTTTAGAGCATCAGCCAATTGCTGATTGTCAGGAATGGTGGTGTTAAGGAGTAGCCGATGAATCTCCTTTGTCAGTTGGAGAATTTCAGGACCATGGAATTTTGATGATAAAGATCGTTGCAGTCTGTTGATTGTAGCTTGAAGGACTGATATAGTGGACTCATATGCAGTGCGAGTCTCAGCGATCAAATTTTGAGATTGATTAGACTGGTCTGCAATGGCTGCTTGTAAGTCTTTCTTGATTGCGGTCACCTCAGAGATGAGGCGCTCCGCAGTAGCCATGAATTCCTTGTGATCTGCTTGACGATTGTTATCAAGGGACCGAATTCCCATTTCTACCTTGAGAGAAATTCTTTCAGCAGCCAGACGTTCCCTGGTTTCCAAACGCTCAATCCTTTCGATCAAGGACTACGGTACCGGATGATCTTCTGATTGCGGTTGAGTTGATTTGACTGCGGCAAGTATTTGATCTACTTTGGATTGTAGACTTAGGAATTCTTTTCTTGAGACGGCCATTTTCTTCTTTTTCTTTTTCTCCTTAGGCTTAGAGGTTGAGTGTTGAGAACCAATCGATTCCTCTTCATCAAACATCATGAGGTCACCATCCGAAGGACTGGGCTGATTCACCTCCTGAAGATCAACATCATCAAAACCGAAGGTGGGAGCAGAGCTGACTTCGATTTTGGTGCATGCATCTTGAGAGTCTTTGGCAGTTGGAGATGGAGGGGGCTTTGAAGGAGTTTGATCAGCAGTTGCTTCTTGAGCCTTGCGGATAGTATCAGCCATGTTGTCCATTAGAGCTTGAACCTTGCAGAAAGTAGCTACGGTATTGGCATTGTTGATTGCATCTGCCCAATACTTCGCTACGGTATGAATTTCTTGTTGTTTCTGCTGAAGCTGTTTTGACTGTCGTGCCTTTCTTGCTTCAAATGCCCTACGGAAAGCGGCATATTTCTTGGCTTCGGCTTCATTGGAAGGTTGATACTTGCTCCATGAATCATTTATGTCTATATCGTCAATTCCTTGGTATCGCACCGAAGTGTCCTCCGGGTTCACGGATCCTTGCATATTAGTGCTCACCGTGCCTAAACCACCTGTTACAGACGTAAGCAGAGTAGGATTTCCTGAGCTTCCTCGGTCTCCTTGACCTGTAGTCAAGTTTGGCCTAGGCTCAGTTCCGAAAAGGGCGGAAGAAGTGCCCTGCGGTTGGGAAGGTGTTTGAAGTGTTTGGGTTACATTCAAGAGGATGGAGTTCAACTCCTCAGGAGAAAAGAAATGCAATCGGGAAGCCCTGGAGATCTTAGGGCAAGAACCAGTATTATCCTCTTGGGATTGAACTGGAGGGGAGTCTCCACGATGCGGTGAAACAGACTAACTTTCTGAGTCTGAGTGGTATTGGATTGTGGTGTTGAATGGGTCTGCGGCCACCCCCAAGGACTACCAGAGCCTTTTGAGAGGCTGGGGTATCAGTCCGGTCACACATTTGGCCAGTGGGATTGGTTTTCTTCTTCTTGAGAATAGCTATGGGTTGTGCATCCTCATCAGAATCACTATCATTTGAGGGGTGGTTTGGGTGATTTTGCGTTTCTTTGAGGGTTCGGTTGGTTTGGGAGCATCTTTCTTTGGGGTTCTTTGTTTCTTGGAGAAGTTGCGGGGGCCTTGATGGGCTGAGACTAATTTATTTCTTCTTTGAGAAAGATTGGAAAGAGTAGTGGAAGAAGGGACTGCGGTACTTCCAGGGGCAATGATTGCGGATAGGGTTTGAAGAGGCGGGGTAGGAAGGTATGGGGCAATACCTTCCGTAGCCTCAATATGATCTGAGACATCAGCAGTCTCAAGACCAAGAGTGGAGAGAATATGGGTTGGTAGTCTTCTAATGGGTCCAAAAACAGACTGATCAGATGAGGGATTGTACCTTTTGAGATCCTTGGTGACAAAGAGGTTGGTGTCGTTGCCCATGTTGATTCCTGCATCCGCATGGAGGTCTGAAATGCAGAGGGACCAGAACCTTGCAAATGTGAGTTCGGTAGGGTTCTCCCATGGGCTTTCCTTTGGAATGTATTGCAAGAAATCGTCCCATAGTATCTGACCGTAGTTGACATCATGGCCAGTGAAGATACTCCATACTAACTCTAGGAGTTTGAGTCCCATGTTATTCGTGCCACCGGTTCTGCCGGATAGACTGCGGATTACAAAATAGAAAATGAATTGCCAAACCGCAGGCAGTTGGTTTTTCTTGAATTCCCCAATGCCTTTGATTTTCTTTTGATATCCCATCTGGTAAAGCGCAGAAGTGATGTCCGCCATGGATGGAGTAAAAATCTTGATTGAGGGATGAACAAGAAGGTTAATGGTAGTGAGAAACTTTTCTTTAGACAGAATGACCAAAGAATCGTTAACAAGGTTAAGATGCACTTCTTGTGGATTCTCGAGTGGTCGATACGCTGAGAAGGCACACTTGAATAGGGTTGAAAGAGGAACAACGCCTGTGAACGAATCGAAGGGGCCAAACAGAGGGTGATTGGTCAAGAACTTGATCATTAGCTTGATCGGAGCATTGTAGGATGAATGTTCTTCGAACACAGCTCTGGAATTACTTGAGGCAATCGTAGGCATAGGATGTCTTGAGGCAGAGTCTGAACCAGTAGGGTTCACTGATCCAGATGCTTTGGAGTGTTTCTTGGATACACCTGATTTCACCATTGTAGGGATTTGACGAAGCTTTGTTTAGAGAAGGAAAAACAGAGTGAAAGATGAAGATTGAAGTTCAGAGAGCGTAAACTTTTCTTTGGGAAGAAGAAAGGGGTTTTATAGTGGCTTATAGGAGCGGGAAACGATTTAACCCTGAGTGAATTTGGGAAAACGTTTGGGTTTTTATTTAGAATTAAGAGGGTTAATCTCAGCCACAGATTAAGAAAAAGGATTAAATTTGTACATTGAGATTTACCAAAAAGAGGTTTGCATTTAATGAAATGTCAGATTTAAGACCCACGTCTCAAGAACGTGTGGTGAGGGTGAGATTAATCCGTTGGGTAAAGGGAAGTTGTAGCGGATTAGATGTTTTAGGGTAATAGGAAGAGACAGATTAAGAGGATTTATTTATGGAAAAGCGTTCTTTTTGTCATCATTCCTAAAATAGGTCTAACACAAGGTTTATTCAAAAAGAGATGGGACAGTTTCTCAAGGAATGTTTTTATTTAATGTTTTCTTATTTAATGAAGGATCATTAAATAGCACACCATGATTCAAAGATTAATGAAACAGTTGAGAAACTATCAAGGTGCTTACGGATTGAGACTTCATTGCGGATGGATCCTTTGTCATTGCGGATAGATCATTTGTCATTGCGGATGGACAGATGGATGTATCCAGTAGAAGAACTGAGGAGAACACTTGTACAAGAAGTTAGTAACAACAACCAATAAGGATCAGTGAATGATAAATATGATATATGGTTGCGGTACATAGACTATGGTACACAGGATATACCAAAACCATCTATCATAAGTAACTTTCAGTTAGGACCGCAACAGAGACCAAGGATGGTCTGCGGTACCTATCAATTCAAAAAAAATTGTGGGTCCGGATTCATCATTCCTAACATTTGTAAGAAACTGTTGAGTTTTGTAGAGTCAAGTGCCTTTTTGAACACATCAGCAATCTCTTCATGAGTGTGGACAAAGATGAGTTCAATGTTACCTTTCAGGATGTGGTCTTTGATGAAGTGATACCGTAGTTCAATATGCTTAGTCTTGGAGTGCTGAATTGGATTGTGAGAAATAGCTATAGCACTTTCAGAGTCACAATAGATCGGTATCCGCAGCATTTTGTATCCGTAGTCCATAAGTTGTGTTTTCATCCATACAACTTGAGAACAACTGCTGGCTGCGGCCACATATTCAGCTTCTGCGGTAGACAGTGATACACAACTTCGTTTCCTTGATGACCAGCTGACGAGTCTTCCACCCAGAAATTGACATCCACCTGAGGTGCTTTTGCGATCTAGTCTGCATCCGGCATGATCTGCGTCTGTGAATGCTTGAAGGTTGAAGTCATTGCCTGCGGGGTACCATAATCCAAGAGACTTGCTTCCTTTCAGGTATCGTAGTATTTGTTTGGCTGCGGTCATGTGTGATATGTTTGGGTCAGCTTGATACCTTACGCATACACCTGTTGCAAAGATAATGTTTGGTCAGCTTGCGGTGAGGTACATCAAAGAGCCTATGATACCTCTAGAAGTCTTGTGATCCACAGATTTGCCTGAGGGATCAGCAGAGATCTTATATCCGAAGGCCAAGGGGACCTTAGCCGAAGAACAGTTGTGCATAGAATATTTCTTTAACAGTTCTGTGGTGTATTTCTCCTGATGAATGAATATTCCTTGAGGAATTTGTTTCACTTGAAGTCCTAGAAAGAAGTTAATATCTCTATTCATGCTCATTTGGAACTTGTTGGTCATGAGCTTAGCAAATTCATTCACCATTCCTTGATCAGTTGATCCGAAGATGATATCATCTACATATATTTGTACAAGCATAAAGTTATTACCATTTGATTTTCTAAATAAAGTGGGATCAATCACTCCTCTTTTGTATCCGGACGAGACAAGAAATTCAGAGAGAGTCTCGTACCACGCTCTTGGGGCTTGCTTCAGACCGTAGACTGCTTTTTCAAGTTTGTAGCAGTGGTCTGGGAATTCAATACTTTCAAAGCCTGGAGGTTGCTGAAGATAAACCTCTTCTTTTAATTCCCCATTGAGAAAGGCACTATTTACGTCCATTTGGTGTACCTTGATGTTCTTGTGGGCTGCGTATGCTAAGAAGATTCGGATGGCTTCCATTCGTGCCACCGGAGCATACATTTCATCATAGTCAATACCTTCAAGTTGACTATAGCCCTTCGCAACTAACCTTGCCTTGTTTCTGACTACCGCACCTGATTTATCCAGCTTGTTTTTGAATACCCATCTAGTACCAACAATGGTGTGACCATGCGGCTTCGGGACGAGCTGCCACACTTTGTTTCTTTTGAATTCTTCTAGCTCTTCTTGCATTGCGGATATCTAGTCTGGTTCTAGTAATGCTTCTTTGATCGTTCGGGGCTCAACCGAGGACATAAATGTTGTGTAGTGACAGTGATCAGATAAGTCCTTGGAAGATCGAGTTTGGATACCTGCGGATGGGTTGCCAATGATTTGTCCTGGTGGGTGGTCCTTCGTCCATACGTGTAGAAGGGGTTGAAATGATCAGCAGCTGCGGTAGAGGGAATGTCTTCGATATCACAAGACTCTGCGGTTGGAGATGACAGTTCCCCCTGGACTTGAGAACATCCTGCTGAGTCATCTTGAATTGTTGGAGTGAGAATGGAATTTTCTTGAGCAGTTGGAAGAGGTTCCCCCTGGATTGCTGATGGTAGTTCCCCTAGAACCTGAGAAGGTTCCCCCTGGATTGCGGATGGGAGAGTGATAATCCGTGAGTCTGTTCTTGTGTCAATGTTCTCTATGTTTTCATCATCCGAGTCGGAAGAAACGTTGGATGGTAATGATTCTCTGCGGATAGGAACTTGAGCTACATCAAGTACTGGAACCTCGATGGTTGTTGCTTGATCCGGAGAAGAGCTTTCCCCCTCAACCGGCGACGTGGAAGTATTGAGAGATGCTACTTCGGATAGTGATGGACCAGATACATCAGCATGCTGCTGTTGAGCTTCCTGAGACACAAGAATTTCGGATAATTTTGTTGTTTCTACAGGGTCGAAGAGATCGTCATAGTTGACTTCAAATAGGTTTAATGGACCCAAAGAGGCAGGAATATCACTTTCTAGGATTGCTGTGGTTTCAGTGGATGGAGGGGTGTTGCGGATGTGAGAGTCATCAAATTTCACATCGAAGCTTTCAGTGATTAGCCTTGTACGTCTAATGAGAACCCTGTAAGCAACTTTGTTAGTGGAATAGCCAAGGAAGATGCCTTCATCAGACTTCGGTGCAAACTTGTTAAGATGATCTCTGTTGTTGATCACAAAACATCTACACCAAAAGATATGAAAGAAGCGGACATTTGGCTTGCGGTTGTTAAGGCCCTCATACGGTGTTTTGTTAAGACGTTTACACACAATGCTTCGGTTCTGTACAAACCATGCGGTGGCCACTGCTTCAGCCCAGAAGTAGAGAGGGAGGTGTGCGAAGTTGAGCATGGATCTGGCTGCTTCTACTAGAGTGCGGTTCCTTCTTTCTACTACCCCATTTTGTTGCAGTGTGTAGGGAGCTGAGAAGTTGTGAGTGATGCCCTTGGAAACCAAGAAACTGTTGAGGAGATGATTAGTAAACTCGGTTCCATTATCACTTCGTATGCGTCGTACTGGTAACTTGATATGAAGTTCTATTTCCTTGATGAAATTGATGAGAATCTGCGGTGTTTCTGATTTGAGTCGAAGAAAGAAGACCCATATGAAGCGTGTGTAATCATCTACTATAACCAGTGTGTATTTCTTGTGATGGAGACTGGCTACGGTAGATGGACCGCAGATATCAGTGTGCAGGAGCTCCAGTGGTTCAGAAATTGAAGAGTCAATCACCATGGGGTGACTTGCTTTGGATTGCTTTCCACATTCACATGCAGGACAGAGAGTATCATTGCTGAACTTGAGAATAGGGAGTCCTCTGACTAGTTCTCCGGTGACCAAATTATTGATGTATCTGAAGTTGAGATGAGCTAGCTTGCGGTGCCATAGCCAGCTGACTTCGGATAGGAAACATAACTGTGATTTGCCTATGATTAGAGAGACATCCAGAGGATACATAGTGTTCCTATCACTTGTCATTACATAGCAAAATTGATCATCAAATTCAACTCGATGGCCTGCCTTACATAGTTGGCCAACACTGATGAGATTGTGTTTAAGGCTTTCTACATAAGCAACCTTTTGAATAGAGAAGTTTCCCGTAGTGAGAACACCATAACCTCGGATGACCCCATTCGCATTGTTGCCGAATGTGACATTTCCACCAATGCAAATTGGCCTGAAATCCCGAAGGTATTCTAACCTTCCGGTCATGTGCAAGGAGCAGGCACTGTCGATTAACCATTCTTCTTCTTGTTCCTCCTTGCACAAAGCCTGAGAATTACACGGTTAGTTTAGGCATCCAAACTAGTTTGGAACCTGGAGCAATAGGTGAATTTCTGAATGATGCATGGACCGAGGTTGCAGGGACGGGTTTCTTGTCAACTTTTAATCCTAATCCTGGGTGTTTGTGCAGTTTTGGAGTGTTGTGTTTTTTTTTTTTAAAATTACGAGGTTTCTGACTCTAACTAGATTTGACATAGGATGAATCTTTTTGGCAACTACACTGACATTTACAGGTTGAGATTTGGTTTTTTGTTTTGACACCATCTTTGGTCAGCGGTCTAGAGGATGAGTTGGGCTTGTGACCGGTCCGAGGTTGGTAATATCTGACATGAGTGTTGTTGGACTTTGAAAAAGTTTGTTTTGAAAAAGGTTTAGCACGTGTAGATCTTTGAGTCCTTTTTGTTGGATTTGGTAGAATACCCTTCCACTTGTTAAAATTTTGATGTGACTTTAAAAGTGTTGGAGTGGGTAAGATACCCTTCCATTTTGGATCATCTGAGGAATAGACTTGAAAACCATTGTTTTGAAAAGACTTTACACTCTTTTGGGTTGTGTCAGATGAATTAGGAATGACTGTTGAAACTGTACATTCCTTTTTGTATGTTTTCTTGATGGGAGAGTTTTTCGAAAAGTAGTGTGAGAAAACAAATTTTTCTGGACTCTTAGACTTTGGAAATCTGATATGCTTCTTGTTTTTCGATAAAGTTTGTCTACTTGTGCCTCGGGATCGAATTTCTTCTTTGAAATCCTTTTTTGCTAAAGTTTTTGGGGAACCGCGGTCTTTGGTGTTCAACTGCGGTTTCCTGGAACCCTTTGAAAATTTATGAAAACGAGGGCTTGAGTCATCCGAACTTGAAGATTCAGGGTTTTGAGAGCATTGACCTACTTCAAAGTTCTCTGTGGGTAATTCATGATGAATTGGTTGGAGAGTCACAAAGCTTTTTATTGAGGACTGCGGTAAAGATGATTTGACTACCGCAGAGTAAGTCTGAGTTGGGACTTCAGTGGGACTTTTGTGGGACTTCTGACTATAGTGTGAGACACTGCGGTCTAATGGCAGAGATGGGAAGTCTTTTGAGATTTTGGGGCCCTCAATGATAATTTCTTCATCAACTACGGATGAGGTCTGAGAATTTGAATGAATTGTGCCACAGATATGGGTCAGATCACTTGTGTGATCCGAAACCTCAGGCTCAATTTCCTCAATGACACAATTATTACTTAGATCATGAAGTCTACCGAAGTGTGTTCTGATATCTTCGGGAAAAGTCTTGTCATTGACTGGGAAATGAAATTCTCGGTCAGGAGGGACATACAGTCGATCTTTGTTAAATCGGGGTGAGGAATCCGTTGCAGTAGGATATCCATTTCACCAACCCCAATTGGATGTATTGTCTATAGTTCCATTATTTACCAAATTTTCAATAGCTTCACTTTCATTGAGCAATTTTTGTATTAAAAGATTTAAACGTACAATTTCACTCTGAGCTAAATCTCTCTGGTTCAAAGCTATCTCTAATTGTGTTTCACTCAACATTCTTGCATCTTTTTCTAACTCTAAGTCCTTTTCTAACATAGCCATTTTGAGTCTTTTGTTATCCAGTCGTCCTCTCACATGGAGCATTTCTTGGGACGCAATGTTCTTCTCATCTAAGGCTTTGTTATAGTCTGTAAGGACGGCAGCACACGTGTCATTAAGATCATCTATGAAGGGTCGACAGTCATGCATGCTATAGTTTAGAGTTTGGATCATGAGTTTTACCTGTTCGACGATGCTTAGAGTTCCATCCTTAGCCATGTAGCAGTAATTCTTTTCCAGCTTTGAAGAGCCATCGTCATTCGCAGTTGCCAGCATGCAGATTTTCCCTTTTCCTTTGATACTGCTGATGGCTTCATCTTCATCTCCGGATGACCAAACTTGATGATCTCTTTTGACATGGGCTACGTATGCCCTTGCCTTTTCCTTATCTTCCAACTCTTGAGCCATTCTAAGGTAGAATGCTCTGTCTTTTACTACATTGGCCCTATAATCTATTGCAACATGATTCTCTTTGTTGCATTTGTGACAAATCACAACATCAGTTTTGTCTTCTGAGGAAGTACCGGAGTCAGTGGTTTGGATGAACTGCGGTACCTCCTTTGGTTGAGTATTCTGAGATTGCGGTGGTGGATGAGAACTTTTGGGATATCGATGATGGTTATTCTGCGGGTTGAAGTTACGATTGAATGGAGGTTTGTTGAACTGTTGATTCTTGCGGAAGGAAGGAGGTGGTAGACGGTTGAACTGTTGGCTAACCAGAGCAATAGCCTTCTGAATTTTTTCTTCATCATCATACTCTGAATCAGCTTCGTATGACTGCGGTGCAGTGTCATTTGAGGGAGAGTAGGATTGATTGGGTGGAGCTTGTGCTATGAGAGCAAGTGGTCCTCCGAAGTCAGCACAATCTTTGAGTATGGTGGATTCTTGTGCTTGGAATTCTCCGTAGAGCTTGTAGAGAGACAAATAGTGAATCTTTCTATCGCCTTGGACTATCATCTTGGCCGTAGTCCAATATCTTCCCAAGCCATTAGGAAATTGAAGATTTGTTTCATGGTTACTGCGGATGGTGCCCGCATTGGATAACTTGGTGACTATCAAGTTGAACCTTTTGAAGGAGTCTTCCAAACTTTCGCCAGTATGAGCTTTGAAGTTGTTGAACTCTTTGAGTGCGGTTATAAGCTTCTTATCTTGTGCTTGTTCTGAGCCTTCGTACAAATTCTTGAGAACTTCCCAGATCTCTTTTGCTGATTTGAAATTTATGATAATATCGAAGTTGTTAGGAGCAACTCCATAAGAGATTTCATAAAAAGCAACAACATCATTTTCCATTTTATCTAGATCATCCTTGGTGGGACGGTTCATGACTGGTTGACCTCCTCCTAGTCTGGTTGTAGCGCCGTCAGTTTGGACTGGTGTAAGAACTGGGACATGTGGTCCTTCTTCTACGGATCGCCAAACATCTCTACCAAGTCTCCTTATGTATCTTTCCATTCTTTGAGACCAATGATGATATTCATTTGCTACCAATATTGGGGATCGATTAGAACCACCAACACTGTTGGAGACATTCAGGGATAACGATTGGGCCATTCTTCCTTGTTTTTTTGTTTTAAGAAATGAGCTTCAGTGGTATAGAAGGCCCTTTGAAAATCAGAGTTCCGTTTTTCAAAAAGCAACCACTATGGCTCTGATACGAATTATTGAGAGAAAAACTTTGAGACACACTTGAACAAACGTTAGAACAAGTATATTTCGGTATAGTTAATCTCGAAGGATCTAAAAGCTCAACAATAATATTAATAAGTTAGAGTTAGATAGTTAGAGAGTTAGTTGCAGAAAAGTAAAGAAATGGAAATGACAACAATTGTTATATCAAGTATACACATCAGTTGATTCATAACGATGAATGCATTCAAGGCAAGTTAATAAGTGAGATCAAACTTATTGATTAAGTCACAAGAGACTTGCTCCGAAGAGAGATTGTAATCAGTTATATTCTAGTAAAGTTAGAGAGTAAGAAGAGATGCGTAATCAGATAGTGAGATAGAAAAGATAGCTTCAGAGTTGTATATAATAAGTGAGAATGAGCTCTATTTGTAGAGACTCAAGAATTACATTTGATTCACTCTCTAAGAGTAGCCATGCAAGGCATACTGGACAATAGAGAGTATTACAGAAAGATAGATAAACTAAGTAAAGTAAGAAGACTGCGGTTGGCTAGATGACTTCGGATGAGATTGCTGATGGGAGCTTGACTGCGGATGCTTGTGGGTTGCGGTAGCTGAAGTTCAAGAGGGTCACTTTTCATGATTCAACAAATATTTTACCAAATCTTTTTCATCCTAAAGTTCTTACACTTTCACACACAATGACATATGTCCAAGAGATTTCTGGTATAAACCAATCAGGATCTAGACATACCAACAATCCGTGTTTATGATCTAAAATCATGAGACCGTGATGAAAGTGAAACCCTAAATGTCAAAACAAATTAAGGAATTGACGGGGAACTTTAGTTTGCTTCTTATGTTTTTCTTTGGAATACCGCACTCACGAAATCCTTGAGGTTCTGAGTAATACCAACTCATGCTGAAGATATCGAAAGTTTGGCATATGAATTTGCTTCTAAACCCAAAAGCAAAATAGCCCAACCTCCATTCCGAAGGTTTCGTTCTTATTCATTTGTACAGACGAAAAGACTTTTGAAGTGACGGTTTGGTAACTGTGTGCGTTTCTAGGAAACTGTTCTAATCGCTTTTTCTAACATGGCTTCATTAACGGCTAGTGGTGTGAGTTTCAAGAGGACACGTGGCTACGTCATTAAATGGATCAATTGGTATTCAAATTTGGATACATATAAAAAGAGGCTTTGGTTTACAATAACACTTTACGATATCAAAAATTTCTCAGACGATATTTGCCCTAATTGCTCTCTGTTCATCAAACTTTTCCAAACCCTAACAATGGCTGCAAACCAATCCGCTACAACTGAAGATGTATCTTCTCAACCAATCATGAAGATTCAAATCACAAACTATCAAGTTGAGGGGGATGTTTCTCTTTATCCAGAAGAACTTCAGATGCTGATCGATGCTTTGAAGCACTCACTATTATCAACAGCGATGTTCAGTTCATATGCAGTACCAATGTCTTGGCTTTCCTTGGCAGGCTCAGCAGCAACTTACAGCAAGACTATGGATAATGTTACCTTCAACATGATTAATGATAAGAGGTTTCGTCTGACAAAGAAACTGTTTGTGCAAATTCTTGAACTTCCTAATTCTTCGTCGTTCTATAAGGTTTCGAATAAGCAAGTTCTTCATATGTTTAATGAGATGTGTTATCAACCCCCTCTCACCAAGATTAGTGAGTTCAAGAAGTCTAGTCTTCCATGTATTTGGAACTTCTTGTTTGGAATTTATCTTCGATGTCTCATAGGTCGAAGTGTTGGTCTAGATAAAGGGAGATTGGAAGTATATGGAATGGTTGCTGGTATTTACTACGATTTACTAGTGGATTATGCGACTCAAATGTGGAAGGAATTCTTGAAGAGTGTGGAGAATACAAAGGTTGTTGATGGGATGTCTTGTGCAAGATATTGGAGTCTTATCATTCATTTTGCATATACCAAAGAAGGGATTTTGGTGTCTAATGATGAACCTATTGCTGAATTCGTGAAATATCATTTTCCAAAAACTGTGGAAGATGATGAGGAGGTGTTTCCTAGTATAGCTCGAATTCCTGATGCTATGCTTAAGAAGGTAGATCCGGCAAACCGAATTTTTGTGGCTTATTTACAATCTATCAATCCTTCTGTGGAAACTGGAATTCTTTTACCCCGTACTAACGAGCAGTCTTCAAAGAAATCAAAGAAGTCCAAGAATGAGAGTGATGCAATTCCTTCGAAAGAAGTCCCCAAGAAAATAACTGCTAAGTCACCAAAGAAAGGTTCTGGTGATAAAGAAAAAGTTTTGAAAATAGTTGAAAAGCCAGTAGAAGATCCAAAAGGTGTTCCTTCGAAGGAGTTTGTACCTTCGAAATCAGGAGTGCTTAAGCGGTTAAAGAAGTTATCTCACAAGCCAAACTCATCTTCTGAAGAACAATCTCCTTTAGTTCGAAAAGCTCAACTTAATAGGAGAGGGGTTCTTGTTCGTGAAATCCCAGCCGCAGTTTCTCCATCCTCAAAGAAAAGACGAGCTGAAGATGTTGCCAAACACATCTCAAACAAGAGTAAGAAAAGAAAGCTTGTTCTTCAGGAGGATTCGATGGATGAAGAGGTTGTCCCAGGAACACCTTTGGTATTGAGTTCACCATCTAAAACATCTACACCAAACACAACTATTGATATTCCACCCGAAGATTTGGTAACCAAGTCATTTGAGGAGGTTCCAACTTCAGGCATCCCTGCACATGTATCTAATACGGATGCAAATGTCATCATGGGTGCTGCTGTATCGAATCTTGCTTGTTCTCAAGGTATATCTCCTATTATTACTTCTTCTACTTTCGAAGCCACTACAAATCCCAGTACTTCTTTACCATTGTTTGTTTCGAAAGTTCTCACCACCACTTCATCACCTACCTTCGAAAATATCCTACAACAACCTATCACTACTCTATTTACATCCCAATCCACTGATCCACCCAAAACCAATTCCGATGATGAAACTGATGGAGGGGGTTTTGGAGGAACATTTGCAGACTTAGAATTTGATCCTATGGAAGAAAGTATTTTGGATCATATGTTAATGTCTGGCAAACAGTTTAAAATACTCAACATAAAACTCAATTCAATTCTTCAATCACAAGCTGATGCTGGGAGTAAGCATTCAGTATCTGGAATTGAAGGTGATGTGATGCTTAAAGCTCAGGAGCTCCGTCTACAGCAGAAATTGGATATAATAGATAAAAACAATGAGCTCAGAGTCAAGGTTCAAGCTGACTCATTCAATGGTGAAATTAAAGAGCTAAGGATGGTGGCAAAAGAACGACATGTTCTTTTTGTTAAAATGTTAAAATTGTGAGGGAGTATGTGAACAGAAAATTGGAGGAAATGAAGGTTGATGTTTCCAAAGAGCTGAATGAGTTGAGTACCAATTACTGCTCAATTCTTTCCAAAGTCGATATTATAGCAGCAGCAGTAACGAAGTTTGTGGAAACTTATCAATCTCTGATTCCGAAGTTTGAAGCCAAGGCAAGTGAGGATGTTGTTAGTTTTGGAAAGCTGGGTACTTTACTTGTTGGATTAAAAGAGATTGTAACGAAGTCTGATTCAACATCAACATTAACTCCTGAGTACTTTACTCAGAAGTTTAATTCTCTCGAAATGCCGATATAGAAGGAGTTGGCCCCTATGTCCAAATTTATCAATCTTTTACCAATGAGTGCCCCACCTGTTGTCTCAGGGGTGCAAGGGGGGGGGGGAAAGGAGAAGGTTGGTATAGATGTGAAGGCTAACAAAGGACAAAGAGAAAAAGTGAGTAAAGGAGAAGGGAAAAAAGTGACAACTATGGGGAAGGTAAGTTCAACTCAAATCATAACTCCAATTATTTCGAAAGTTGATACAATAATAGCTACCAAAACCACAACAAGACCCATTCAAAAAGGGATTGTTATTGGTTCGACAGTTGGTGGTGGGAGTTCAAGTTCTACAAAACCTAAGCCATCAGAAGCTGAAAGGGAAAAGGAAAGGAGATAACTATTGAAAAATCAAAAAATGAAAGAAAAGCTTAAATAGAGTCAGAATTGGAGAAGCAACGCCAAATTCAAAGCATCCTGAGGCTTCGTGAAAATGATCCTTCTACAATGGATAAAGGTGATCCAAAGAAACTACATAGCTATGAAAATATTGAAGCAAGAGTGTCATATAATGAAATGTATGCATTTGAGAAGAAGCCAAGAAAAAGTTATGCAATAGAGAACACAGATATGAATCAACTTGATTTCCCAATCAATGAAATGATGTTCATCACAGCACAATACAAAAATATTGAGAAATTCAACAATGAAGATGAATTTCTACATATTAAGTTGAGGTTTCATGCTGTGTTGGGAAAGGATCAGGAAGAGGTTTGGTCCCTTATCAAGATTGTGCGTGTGATAAACGTGACTAAGGATGTGATGTTTGAAAACATGATTCAGAATTTTCGATTTCATGTTGTAAGGGAAAACAATGTGGTTTGTGATTTTTTAGTTGCTGACTTTCCATTGATGAACTTGAATGATCTTATACAAGTTGCATTGATTCTCAAAGATATGGACTGTTCGAAACTTCAAGGGACAGGCAAAGAGATTTTGAGACTTAGTCTAGGTCACATCAAAATCTTTATAGATAATTACTACGATTGTCTAGCCTTAACTGATATTGAGATGTGTACGGCACTAGGAAAGGATATAAAAGTTGCACAAGAAGTTGTGAAGAGTCAAGAAGAACTGAAGAAGTTTGCTGATGGGGAAATTTGTTTAAAGCCAATAGGATTAGTTTTTTCGGGAAAATACAAGAAAGAAAAAGCTAAGAGGTTCTTATTTCAAACTTTATTGTTCGTATGAATAATTGTAAAAACACAACGAAGGAGATAAGGCTGAGCTGAAGAAGATTATGAGCTGGTATATAGAGATTTGAAGATCAATGCATATGGCTGATCAAATTCTCACAAACTGAGTTCGACACTGATTACAAAGGGGGAGAATGTTAGTGTCAAATATGTTGTAATGTGTCGAAGTTATTTAAGAGAGTTTCGAAAGTCACTTTATCTATTTACTAAGGCATAATAGTTTCGAAGTCTTGATGTTTAGCCCTTAGTATTTTTTGTATACTTTCTTATTCTCCTATAAATTGGAGTTGTACTCAGAGTTAGATAGAACATTTCCAAGTGATTCTGTCTAGTATTCTCTTTGTATACGAAAGTATAATTGGGCTATAAACCAGATCTTATTTATTCTCCATGTTCATACTACTTTGATTACTCTTATTACATTTATACTCGATTAAATCGCTACTACACAAGGTTCGATTGCGCCTTTAAGCCACACCATTAAGCTATGGTGTCCTAGGTGGCGTCAATTGTGAAACAATTCCACATTCCTTAAGATAGTCAAGGAACTCGATACTAAGATACTCTCTTCCTCGATCGGATTGTAGCATCTTTATTTTCCTGCCCAATTGATTCTCCACTTCTTGCTTAAACTCCTTGAACTTTTCAAAAGTTTCTGACTTATGCTTGGTTAAGTAGATGTAGCCATACCTACTATAATCATCAGTGAAAGTCACATAGAAGCGGTCTGCATCCTTTGTGGCGGTTCTGAATGGTCCACATACATCAGTGTGTATGCGATCCAACGGACCTTCATCCCTTTCACAAGTACCAGTGAAGGGTGACTTGGTCATCTTTCCAAGTAAACAAGATTCGCAAGTGTCATCCGACTTCAAGTCGAATGACTCCAAGACTCCATCCTTTTGGAGTTGGCCTATGCACTTCTTATTGACATGTCCAAGACGACAATGCCACAAGCATGCCTTGTCCAAAACATTAGACGAATCAATATTCAACACATTATTTCCTAGGTTATCTACAACCATCACAGTTTCATATATACCATTACAAGGTAATGCTTCAAAATAAAAAACAACATTACAATAAGCATAAATACCACCATTTTTATTATTAAAAGAAAAGGTAAAACCTTGTTTATACAAACTATGAAAGGAAATAATATTTCTCGCCATATCGGCCGAGTAACAACAATTATTCAAATCTAAATTTAAACCATTATTAAGCAATAAAGAATAAACTCCAATCTTGGTCACATGCAACACTTTCCAATTTCCCATGATTAAGTTTATCTTCCCGTGCTCCACATCCCTATTTCTCTTTAGTCCCTGCAAATCAGAACAAATATGAATACCACAACCTATATCAAGGACCCAAGAATTAGCATGTGATGAGTTATTAGATTGAATAGTGTAAATACATGCAAATGAGGGCTAGAATTTTCCATCCTTTATGTCCTGCAAGTACTTGGGGAAGCTTCGTTTCCAGTGCCCTTTTTCAAGATAGTGGAAGCACTCTGCATCCTTCGGATTGGAAGAGGGATTAGCAGAACCAGCTTTGGTCCCTTTGGAAGAGGATCCATCAAGAGACTTTCCCTTGCGGCTCTTGTTGGGAGCCTTCCTCTTCTTTCCCTTCCCATGTTCAATTGCCAGAACAGGGGAAGTAGTAGTAGTAGTAGTAGTAGTAGACACAAGTGACTTGCCTTTCAAGTTGCTTTCTGCAGTTCTTAGAAGGCCTTGAAGCTTGCTAAGAGTGACCTCCTCCTTGTTCATATGATAGGTCATACGAAACTGATCATAACAAGAAGGTAAAGAGTGTAGAATAATATCTATGGCCAACTCTTCATCATAATTGACATTAAATTTAAGCAAGCGATCCACGAATCTCTGCATCTTTTGCAAGTGGGCCGTGATGGGTTCTCCATCCTTCATCTTGGTTTTGATCATGGAGGCAATGATCTCATACCTCTCCTGCCGAGCACTTTGATGGTATCTTTCCATCAAATCTTGATACATTTCAAAGGGATAGTAGTCCTCATAGGACTTCTGCAGCTCAGCAGTCATGGTAGCAATCATTAGACACGACACCTTTGTCGCATCCCTCTCATGAGTAGTATGTTCAGCGATCTGTTCGATAGTAGCAGTGGTGACATCAATCTCCTTAAGCTCTTTATCTAGGACATATTCTTTGTCCTCATAGCGAATAGCCATTCAGATGTTTCGAATCCAGTCATTGAAGTTCGTGAAATATCCCAAAAATACCACCCAAAAATTTCGTTTTAAAAACAATATTAAAACCATCGTTTCATTACCAAAGTATGAATATCATTAAGTATGAGTTCAAAATCCCATAATATCCATCACATGCCAAATCTCGTGTCAAATATCATTTCAAAATATCAGAGTAAAACTCCCAGGCTGAAGACTGTGGTGTGTGCCATGCGATCATCCCGAGCCCTTCCCTTTGCTAGTGGAAGTACCTGAAACCAAAACTGAAAACTGTAAGCACAAAGCTTAGTGAGCTCCCCCAAACTACCACATACCATACAATAACACATAAAGCACATACTAGGCCTTACCCACTGCATTGGACCGAAGTCCGGAACAACTTGGGCCTTGCCGACTACATCGAACAGAAGTCTGGAATAACTAGGGCCTTGCCCCCTGCATCGGACCGAAGTCGGGAATAACTCGGGCCTTGCCCACTGCATCGGATCGAAGTCCGGAATAACTCGGGCCTTGGCCACTGCATCAGACCGAAGTCCGGAATAAGTGAACATAACATATACATAAATATGTAAGATAAACATATAACTACTGCATCGGGCTTGCCTGGCATCGGACCGAAGTCTGGAACACAAAGCACATAACATAAACATGCATGAATCACAAAGACATCAAGCATACATACTACTTCTCGGGATCACCCCGACCTCAGACCAAAATCTGGAACTACTATATCTAAACGGGCCGACATTATGGCCGTAGACCCGTTCCTAAAGGAGGAAACTCACCTCGCATAACTGGCTGCTGAACACTAAGCTGAAATATCTGACTGCTGCTCCGGCGACTCTCCGGCTATAATTTCCACAATGACACTTAGTCAGAAACCGACAACTATCCTTATGGTAAATTGACTATTTTACCCCTGGCTACAGTCCACATCCTTGTCAAAGTCAACTTTCTAGTTGATCGGACTCGCCGAGTTGGCCCGCCAACTCACCGAGTCCGAATCCTTTCATCTATCCCCAACTCGTCTCCACTCGTCGAGTTTAGCAAGAACTTGATGAGTTCTCCTTCAACTATAACCTTAGGACAAACTTCATCTGACTCACCGAGTTCCTCCTTAACTCGTCGAGTTTATCTTTATCATATTAACGTGTCTAGTCTTTGACTCGCCGAGTTGTATGAACAACCCGTCGAGTCTGTATTCATGAGTTGGGAGATGGCCTTGGACTCGCCGAGTACGTTCCTGCACTCGCCGAGTCCCATGGTTTCCATATCCATGGCTTTGTCCATTTCATTAAGTCCCTTCCCTGGACTCATCCAAATCCCTTCTGAACTAAAATGGGTTCCTCTGAGTCATAACAGTTTTGGGAACCAACTCACGACTCGCCGAGTCCATGCATGTCCAAGTCTAATAATTCGATTTCTGATGTGCAAAACTCATCCAGAAGGTAGATCTAGGCTCCTAAGATCGGTATAACACGTATAGCCATGAACTTTACGTTCATGCATGGGACTTTTATGCTCAAAGGACCAAAAATGGGGTTTATTTCATTCTTGGTGTTCTCATGGCCATAAAGATGACACCTTTATGCCATGAGGACCCTCCAAGGTTCCAGATCTGTGTGTAAATCGACTTGGGACGTCCAAGTCCCAAGGATCAAGCTCCTTGGACCCAAAACCTCATAAAGATAACCACAAGGAGATCTAAGAAACTACAAGTCAAGTATGAGGCTTGATTACCAGAAAGTGAAGAGAAGATGATGTTGTTCCTGGATCTACAATCTTCTCTTGAAGTCCTCTTTCTTCTTCTTCTCACAAGCTTCAAATACACCAAATAACTCTCAAAATCACAAAGAAATATCAAGTTCACTTATGGAGGATTAGGGTTTTGGGATTACTGCTTTGGAGGTGATGGAGGCTGTACAAAAGGCCTATAATGTTGCTTAAATAGGGTGCAAACCCTAAATATTAGGGTTTCCCCCAGACTGGCCTACTCGTCGAGTCAAGGCGTGGACTCGTCGAGTAGGTCACTTAAACCCGCGTCCAAACCTGGCATCTACTCGACGAGTTAGGGCTACAACTCATTGAGTAGATCTTATAACATGACATTTAATGAATTAAATACATACGAGAAACATGGCGTTACAATTCTCCCCAACTTGTCTTAGACTTCGTCCTCGAAGTCTACTACATCTAGAAACAACTCCGGGTAGTGCTCTCTCATCTCCTCCTCGGGCTCCCATGTCCACTCCGAGCCCTTGCGGTGCTGGCACTGCACCTTCACTAACTCTACTCTCTTGTTCCTCAGCTCTTTCACCTTGCGATCTAGAATCGCCACTGCTCTTTCGATATAGTTCAGGTTATCGTCAACCTGAATGTCCTCCAGGGGTACCATTGGTGAATAATCCACTAAGCACTTCTGCAACTGAGAAACATGGAACGTGTCGTGGATCTGGCTGAGCTCTGCTCGAAGATCTAACCGATAAGCAACCCGTCCTACCCGGGCCAAAACCCTAAACGGAGCAATGAACCTGGGGCCCAGCTTGCCCCGCTTCCGAAATCTGATAACACCCTTCCAGGGTGACACTTTCAGGAGGACCATATCGCCCACGTGAAACTCCAAGTTCGAACGCCGCTTGTCGGCGTAACTCTTCTGCCGACTCTGAGCAGTCTGGAGCCTGCTCCGGACTTGCTGAATTCTCTCCGTGGTCTTGAGTACTACCTCCGTACTCCCCATGACTCTCTGACCGACCTCACCCCAGCAGATTGGGGTCCTACACTTCCTCCCGGAGAGCATCTCGAAGGGAGGCCTGTCTATACTGGAGTGGTAGCTGTTGTGATATGAAAACTCCGCTAACGGAAGATACGTATCCCAACTGCCACCGAAATCTAGCACACATGCCCAAAGCATGTCCTCGATATTCTGAATCGTCCTCTCGCTCTGCCAGTCCATTTGAGCGTGGAAAACGGTGCTGAAATGGAGACGAGTAACCATCTCGTCGTGAAACCGCTTCCAAAATCTGGAAGTAAACCGGACATCTCGGTCTGACACTGTCACACCCCAAAACCGGAACGGCGGAAACGTTCTGGGGTGGAGGACGTCATGTCAAGTATCACAACACATGCAGTATAGTAATCAAAGAAGAAAAACCATTGCATTAATAGTATAAGTTTTACATTGGTTACATTTAGCAACAACATCAAAAGTAGATATAGAGAATACCATAAGGTGCAGCTCGGTACAAGGCTGACTTCGCAAAAGCTCCCGGAGTGTACCTGTCTACTGACGACCTGAGAATACAACTCGTTTTGAAAGAGAGGATCAGCATTTAAATGCTGGTGAGTTCATAAGTATTTTAATGAAATTGATATAGATACATGTTTTTCCTTAAAGTAATCTCATAAGAGTTTATAAGGTATTTGAATTTCTTCCAGAAAATCCTATGTTTTCTATTAAAAGTAGTCTTCTACCAAGACTCGACTGTTTCATGTTTAAAAGAATGAGTTTCTCTATTAAAAGCAGTCTTCTACCAAGACCCGACTGTTTCATGTTTAAAAGAATGAGTTTCTCTACTAAAAGCAGTCTTCTACCAAGACCCGACTGTTTCATGTTTAAAGAGCATTTTTCCCAAATGTTACTATCATTATCAAAATATAGTTTTACATTATCGTTTTATGTCAAAAACGTTCTAAGTTTAATGTATTAGGGAAAATATTATAATACCGTAGTTTTATATGTAGAAACTACCGTGATACTAATTACCTTAAGACCATGAATTATAAGGTAAATGTGAAGATACTCGTAACCATACTGATTGACGGATGTAAACACGACGATCTGCTGGCGTCGAAACGAATGTGACATCTGTCACCCCTTGGCTTGGTCGGTCGGGACTGTAGCTAGCAGTCAGGATGTGGGATGGTCTGTCCCGTATAGATCTATACACACAATGCCCGCTCTCCCTCCAAGAGACTCTGGTTACCAACTCGACAACGGTGAAATCCGCGTCATGAGGATGTATCTCGTGTTTTGATTGCTATATACGTTTCTTTTTACTAAAAGTACATGTTTTAGAATATTGATATAGCTAGTTTCTCCTCATAAAAGTTATTGTTGATATCTAAACTATACCTATTATAGTTTACTTGAGAGATTATCTAGGTACCTTTGCTACCCAAAGGCGCTGAACTGGAGTAAAAGTTTTAATATCTAAATAGATATACATAATATATAACTAGGATTTCAACGACACTCGGAAAAATAACCGGATGCTCTAAGTTCACAACCAAACAAGGAACAGGAAATAAAGCGGGCTATCAGTCCTAAGTCCTTCAAATCCTACTTATATAACTATATCTACATAGACATGAATCTAACAAGAATATAAGTTTAAAAGATTTTGATAAAAGTTTAGTAATTTAGAAAGAGATTTTAGTATTTTAAAAGAGATTTGAAAACAAGATTTGAAAACCTTTAGCTGGATAAAACAGTTTAACATGCAAAAATCTATTTGCTTGACAGTTATTAATCACATGTGATTGATATAATAACTTAATAGTTCAACTTGTATTCCCCCCCCCCTCATAAAAGCATTTAAAATCATTTCAAAGGTTGATTAAGGGGTATGAACTCACCTGCAGTGAGTGGTTTGGATGGAAGTGCCGGATAGGATGCTAAGTGTCAAGTGAGGACTTGAGCACACACAGATCCTATGTAACATATAATGACACACACACACACACACATATATATATATATATATATATATATATATATACATATATATATATATATATATATATATATATATATATATATATATATATATATATATATATATATATCTAATTAGTGTTTAAGAAACTAATTAAGCAAGCAAGGACACCCTAGGACATGGAAAACACCTTGATTCAAGTTTTAGAAGTACATAGGGTTGCATCTAGGGGTTGTAGGGCTTTGCTTTTGAGTTTATGGTCCAAGAGTAAACCCTCCATGAGTTTACGGCCTAGGGTTTGCGGCCCTAATGGGTTTACAGCCGTTAACCCATGGTAACTTCTACCAGTTTGATGTTCAAGGTCCTATACTCCTCATGGAAGTGATCTAGACTTGGTTCCAAGGATTTAGAAGGGACTAGGGCTCATAATGGCCCCCTTATTAGGGTTTACGGCCCAAGGACCAACTCTCATGGAGTTTACAGCCTAGGGTTTATGGTCCTAGTGGGTTTACAGCCGTAAACCCATGGTAACTCCTATCATTTCGTGGATTAAAGTCCTTAGCTCATGCATGAAAGGTTCTAGTCCAATATCCTAGCCCTAGGAAGTAATGGTGGCACATATGCACCACCTAATGGTGTTTACGGTCCAAGGAGATTGCCTTGGCCGTAAACCCATGTGTTCTTGGAGATTCTCGGTGTTTTTCAATGGTTTAACAAGTAACCTAAGCACATAACTAGTTAAGAGGGGTGTACTTACTTATAGGAAGCTTGTAAGAGTGTTTAAGGTCCAAGAACACTAGTGTGTGTTCTTGGTGTAATGAAGAACACTTGAAGATCTATGAAAAAGAGAAGATTTCATGGATGAAATCATGTATAACTACTAGATGAAGTGTTGTATTAACAAATCAAGAGAGGAAACACTTACATTTTTAAAAGATTTGGAAGAAGATCTTATGATATTTAAGAGAGAAAGTGGGTGTTCTTGAGCTTGGAAGTGAGAAATGAGGAAGGAAAGGAGTAAAATCATGCCTTAAGCATGAGTTCACGGCCAAAGGGGAGTTCACGGCCCAAACCCCTCATGTTTGGCTGTGAACACCTCATTAGGTGTTACGTGTTTTATTTGTTACACAATAATCCTAGAAAATACTTCCTTTCATTTGTTCTCTCGAAGAATTAATATTAAAAATATACCCAAACGGACTCTAAACCGAGCTAAAAATTAGCAGAAATGAATTGACTTTTAATTGAAGTGCTTGACTGAAGGGTTCGTACAAATGGAAATTTCGGGTTGTCACGTCATCCCCCCGTTAGAGGGAATTTCGTCCCGAAATTAGAATCTTAACGAACACTCAAGGATGGATACGAAAAATGTGGATACTTCATGTTCTAGTTGATCCTTCCGTTCCTTAGGGGAATCAGGTTCATACTGAGTTTTAGCGAAATCTTCTTTTGTTACGAGGTATAGTTTCTTCCTTGATCTCTGGGCCACGTAGGATAAGGTTTCATCGGTTCTCTTTACTGAGCTAAATTCCTCCCGTTTCCTTTAACAAACGTGGCTCTGGTTTCCATGGATCTAATTGAGAAAAATGGTGAGAGTTTTGTCGGGTACTACTAGTCCATTCGCTGAGACGTGGATAGATTAGGGTGGAATTTATGGAATCCCTAAAGCAGTCTGGGTCTGACGGATACTGGACCAATTCTATCAAGAATCTCTGATGGTCCCCAGTTCTTTGGAAAATGGAACGTTTCAGTACTCAAAACATAATGTACTTCCATGGTGAGATAATCACTTGGGGTGATCACCATTCTGAGGTTCCAATGGTTTTCCTTACTGGAGGTGTAGTCCTCATGATTGGTTCCTAGGAGTCTCAGGTCGTATTCGGACTCGTATTTCCTATTGGTTGGCTTTCGGAGGTTTTTTGGATCATTGATGGTGCGGACTATATGCTGGCATCTATTGGTTGTGTGGCATCTACCTCAGCCCAGTGCAGAAAGTACCTGCACTTTCGACTCATGAGGTGTTTCTAACGGAATATCTCAACGTCAGGATGATAGAGGGTTTTACCAGATGATGCTTAGATAATTCCAATTTTCATCATCTTCCAATAGATGCTTTCATAGCATGATCCCTAATCGGAAGGAATCATTCTCTCACTCGGTTCACTATTTCATGGATAGCAGTCTCTGATCAGGGCTAACTTCGCCCTTAGAGATTTTCTGAAGTGATTGACTATTTCGGGAGGTGGTTCTATTATCTCTTTAGAGATAATATTCCTTGGAACACCTAGTAGTCTAGAAATCTCTATGACATACTCCATTAGTTTTTCCATTGTGTCTGCTTCCTCAAGTTTGTAGGGAGCGCGTGATCTTGTATAATCCGTCGACTAACACCTAGACTGGTGTCGAGTCCACAATCTCTTCATGACCTGGGTTATAACGCTTTACGCAACTTGCTGTCTACTTTACTCAAGTATTCCTGGTCGCGGAGGTAATCATGCGTTTCTTAGCATCCTAGTATTAGCTTTGGTGAATGCAGATTATCATCTATAGGGCGACGGTAACTTTCTCACATGGCGAGGCACTATCACAACTCTTTCCGACCTAGGCACTTCTCGTCTGTATCTGGATGAACGAAGTGCTTGAGTAGTGCGAGCATCCCTTGCAGCTACTCTTCCGATGTTATCGAGTTTCTCTGTCCCTTGCTTAATTTGTAGGATCAGGCGTGAATAGATGGTCGTAGTCAATGTTTTTGACTCTTACGACTTGAGTTACTTTTCCTAACTGAGGGTGTCAGCTACTTATGTGGGCTTAACCCTGGATGACAACAAATTTCAAATTTGTAGTCATTTTAGTAGCTCAACCCACAATTGTTCTCTTGACTTCAGCTTCTTTCCTATGGGTTTATGATGAAGGGTTTTATTTTAAGGTTCGTGGTAGACCTCATACTCGACTCAATCACTATTACTCAGTGTATTCAAGTCGTATATAATTGAGACTGACAGGATGTTCAGATGGGTGGCCCCACCCCAAACCCACAACCAAACAAGGAACAGGGAGTAGGGCGGAAGCACACATCTTAAATCTTATCGACCTAAATTATATACCACTCTAATGCATATACTTAGTAGTAGTAAATTAATCCCATGAGTTCTTTCTCTTGATTCACGAACTAGATCGTGCCGTGTAAGTGGTCTTTCTGGAGGATCTACTGAGTAGGCCTCGGACGGTTATTGTCTTCCGGAATATCTGCAGTGCCTTTCGCTTTTGGTTTTAATGTCTAATGGGGTTGGTTAACAGCGCGTGGTACCCCTCTCCTGGGTACTTCTGAAGTTTGGATGAGAGAGACGACCGATGGCTCGCATTAGGTTTTCTATTAGGTTCGAAATGAATTTTATTTGACGCTTAGGATAAGGTGAAAGTTCTTTTTACACAGCACTAGGAATTCTCGCATGGTCGAACCAAGTCGAACCGTGGCTGACGGTAGTGTCGAAATTAACGAACATCGACATGATATGGAATGGATATTGATAGGACCATGTGCTAAGTAGAGCACACAAGCTTTTAGCGTTTCGGGTTCGTCCATGGTATTACTACCGCGAATACTTGGACCGACATGACTGACTCTGAACGCTAGGGGTCCTGATACTTTGGAAAGATGTACTTTTCATGAATAGATTTCTCACGAGGCCTCTCTATAATCGCCTAGTATAAACTAGTCATGTATAATTAAGATTAAAAGGACTGTTGACTGAGCGACTCCCCCTAAATCCACAACCAAACAAGGAACAGGAGATAAGGCCGCATCACTCACTCGAGGTCTATCAATCCTAATTATAAATGGCCTTAACGTATATACTAAGCCATCATAGCTCTACCTGATGGGTTTTTAAGTTTTACATTAGTGGTGCGACTTTTGCCTTAACAAGGGAGTAATTACATTTACAATTGATTTTTAAAGTTTTCGATTAGCTACTTAAGGTTGAGAAGCGTACCAAAATTCTACCGGGTTCCTTGATGTTCCTCTAGGTATTAGGGTTAAACTCCTCATGCGTCTTTGTCATTTCTTTCAGTTGGGCAGTCCCTCTTGAAATGCCCAATTTCACCACATAGGTGGCATATTGGACTGGTCCCAACGTTGGTGGTTGATGTAATGAACTCAACCGGAGTCCTGCAGTTGCGAGCGGTATGCCCCTTCATGTTGCACCTAACGCAAAAGGGTTCTCGATAGACTACATAATGATGGTAGTCACACTTGCTGCAGTGGGGGAAGTTTCCTAGGTATGGTCTTCTTGGTGTCGAGATAGGCGGGTTGACAGGGGTATTGACTACCTCAGCTTGCTGCCCTTCGGAAGGTCCTTGGGTCGAGGTACTCCCTTCCTCATTCCCAAACTTTCTTTTCAGGGGATTAGGTTGGAGTTATTGGGTGTCTTTACACACCGGTGCTGGTTGCTGTTGTCCATTGCTATGATCGGGATTCCCGATAGTACTCCTGCTAACATTTGCGTTGTTAGCATTCAGGTGAGCCATGACAGCTGTTACGGCTGCTGAAACTGCAACTTGGAACGTAGCTTCATCGATCTGAAGAGTCAGTGTCTTGCTAGCGGGTTGGTTACGTTTCGTCGGAGGCATGGTTTTTCCTACACGATGAGGAACACAAGTTGATGAGAAACGATGGTTATCCCTAGACGTATCTTTCTTTACTATAATAGGCATGAATTTTTCCCGCGCTTTTGAGCTATGGTTCTCTAAGGGTCGACCTACATCCCTATGATGCAGTCCTGGTAACAGGGTTGAAGTAAGTGTATTGGAAAGCCATAAATCGGGTGTCGTTCCAACTAAGTTATCTTTGTACTGGACAGGTTCACTCTCCGGCTTTGAAAAGATTTGAAAGAACTTCGGAACGAAGATTACACAAGAAAAGGCTCATGAAAGTTTAGGGCTAAACACTCTCAATCGAGATTTTGTGATCCGATCTATTTATCTTAGTCGCGACAGGAAAGACGATTTGCCTAACACATAGTGTGAGTAGTGTAACCACTAACTCACTAAGTTGTATTAATTTATGGGTTATTAGTGTGACTTTATAGGGGTAGAACACTTCTCGGGTTTCAAACATTGACTCCTTCTATTCTCCGTTTACTCTCGACTGGAATAAACGTTGGTTTTCTTCGGGTATTTAAATAGGGTTCTCTTTTCCTATAGACATATTGAATTTCCGCTCCATCTTACTTCCGATTCTGACTCTGATCGTCATCACTTCCTAATGGAATCTCGGAAGTTCAGGCGAATTTCCCACCGATGTCCCTAAAAGGTATAGGCACATGGTGATTTCAAGAGTCTCATCAATGTTCATTTATTTCCTACTTGGAAATCTTCTCAATGAACCTCTTCTGGGTCTTTATCGACTCCTCTGCCGATTACTGAAGTGGATAAGATTTTCTAAAGGGGTTTATGCGAGAATGGGAATGTCTAAAGAATCTTAAAAGAGAATTAAAACATTTTTATGTGTGATCCATATCAAGTCCTTCTACAATTACCTAGTGTACACAAATCATATATAACTTGGATCTAATAGGCCTTCGAATATGTGATACTACTCTATATCCACATCCAAACAAGGAAAAGGAAGTAGAGCGAAACCACACATTCTTAGTCTATGAGATCCTCACTATATATAACCTTGGGAGCATACACTCTGTAATCATAGACCTATCAATAAGGGTCTTTTTACTTTTCACGCAAGGTTATTTATGGTTCCTAAAATACTCCTATAGCATTTTAATTACATGTTTGATTCTAGAATTTCTGGACATGTTTTCTGGTTTACTGTTAGTCTATAGTATCATAAAATACTCCTATAGTATTTTAAACTTTATCTTTGGCTCTAGCATTCCTATATGGTAAGTTTCTGATTCATTGCAACACCACCATCACTCTGAAACACACGTTAGTTGCATCTCGAATAAATATAATTGATCAGGCTATATTTATTCCAGCTACGATTACATAACTGCCCAGGTTTGACGGTAATGGTCAACATCCAAAGACTTTTATTCTTGTTCTTCTTGTGATACTTGTTCGGGCTTTTATATTCTGGATGTATTTATACTTCTATAAAATAGGGTTATATTTTAAAGTATAACTCTTGGTCAGAGTGTTTTTATCCCATTGTATTTATAGGTTGTATATCTTTTATGATTTGATATACTGAGTTTACTATAAACAATGCTCTGATACCAATCTGTCACACCCCAAAACCGGAACGGCGGAAAGAGATTTTAGTATTTTACAAGAGATTTGAAAACAAGATTTGAAAACCTTTAGCTGGATAAAACAGTTTAACATGCAAAAATCTATTTGCTTGACAGTTATTAATCACATGTGATTGATATAATAACTTAATAGTTCAACTTGTATCCCCCCCATAAAAGCATTTAAAATCATTTCAAATGTTGATTAAGGGGTATGAACTCACCTGT
Source organism: Lactuca virosa (assembly GCF_052849685.1). Taxonomy (NCBI): domain Eukaryota; kingdom Viridiplantae; phylum Streptophyta; class Magnoliopsida; order Asterales; family Asteraceae; genus Lactuca; species Lactuca virosa. The sequence continues at coordinate 187,196,760 of NC_136428.1, read as the reverse complement.
AGTGAGTGGTTTGGATGGAAGTGCCGGATAGGATGATAAGTGTCAATTGAGGACTTGAGCACACACGGATCCTATGTAACATATAATGACACATATATGTATCTAATTAGTGTTTAAGCAACTAATTATGCAAGAAAGGACACCCTAGGACATGGAAAACACCTTGATTCGAGTGTTAGAAGTAGATAGGGTTGCATCTAGGGGTTGTAGGTCTTTGCTTTTGAGTTTATGGTCCAAGAGTAAACTCTCAATAAGTTTATGGCCAAGGGTTTGCGGCCCTAATGGGTTTACGGCAGTAAACCCATGGTAACTTCTACCATTTTGATGTTAAACGTCCTATACTCCTCATTGAAGTGATCTAGACTTGGTTCCAAGGCTTTAGAAGGGACTAGGGCTCATAATGGCCCCTTTATTAGGGTTTACGGCCCAAGGACCAACTCTCATGGACTTTACGGCCTAGGGTTTATGGTCCTAGTGGGTTTACAGCCGTAAACCCATGGTAACTCCTATCATTTGGTGGATTAAAGTCCTTAGCTAATGCATGAAAGGTTCTAATCCAATATCCAAGCCCTAGGAAGTAATGGTGGCACATATGCACCACCTAATGGTGTTTACGGTCCAAGGAGATTGCCTTGGCCGTGAACCCATATGTTCTTGGGGATTCTTGGTGTTTTTGAATGGTTTAACAAGTAATCTAAGCACATAACTAGTTAAGAGGGGTGTACTTACTTATAGGAAGCTTGTAAGAGTGTTTAAGGTCCAAGAACACTAGTGTGTGTTCTTGGTGTTCTTGGTGTAATGAAGAACACTTGAAGATCTATGAAAAAGAGAAGATTTCATGGATGAAATCATGTATAACTACTAGATGAAGTGTTGTATCAACAAATCAAGAGAGGAAACACTTACATTTTTAAAATATTTGGAAGAAGATCTTATGATACTTGAGAGAGAAAGTGGGTGTTCTTGAGCTTGGAAGTGAGAAATGAGGAAGGAAAGGACTAAACTCATGCCTTAAGCATGAGTTCAAGGCCAAAGGGGAGTTCACGGCCCAAACCCCTCATGTTTGGCCGTGAACACCTCATTAGGTGTTAAGGGTTTTATTTGTTACACAATAATCCTAGAAAATACTTCCTTTCATTTGTTCTCTCGAAGAATTAATATTAAAAATACACCCAAACGGACTCTAAACCGAGCTAAAATTTAGCAGAAATGAATTGACTTTTAATTGAAGTGCTCGACTGAAGGGTTCGTACAAATGGAAATTTCAGGTTGTCACAGACACCACCGAGACAGGCTCTCCATGACGTGCCACTACCTCTCGCATAAAAATCTCGGCCAACTTCTCTGCCGAGATGATCTCCTGGATCGGTATAAAATGAGCGTTCTTGGTCAATCGATCCACGATGACCCATATCGAATCAACCCCACGTGCGGTCCTGGGAAGCTTTGTAGGAAAATCCATAGTGATATCCTCCCATTTCCACACTGGAATATCTAACGGCTGCATCTTGTCGTGCGGCCTTTGGTGCTCCGCCTTGACCTTCCTGCAGGTCAGGCACCTCTCAACATACCAGACGACGTCCCGTTTCATGGAGGGCCACCAATAATTCGGGCGAAGATCCCTGTACATCTTTGTCGCCCCTGGATGGATGGAGAACCGAGACTTGTGGGCCTCATCCATCAACACCTGCCGTAGTCCTCCCCAGTACGGTACCCAGACCCTCCCATGCAGGGTCGACAATCCTCGACTGGCATAATCAAACGAAGCCACTCGACAAACTATCCTCTCGCACTTCTGGCGCTCCTCCTTCAGGCCCTCAACCTGAGCCTCCCTATTCTTCTCCAACAGTGGAGTAACTACTGTCATCCTCAAGCAGATATCTCGAATCGGAGCCGCTACCGCCTTGCGGCTCAGGGCGTCGGCCACTACGTTGGATTTTCCCGGGTGGTAGAGGATCTCACAATCGTAATCCTTTACCACGTCTAACCACCGACGCTGCCTTATGTTCAGATTCGGCTGATCCATGAGGTACCTCAAACTCTTGTGGTTCGTGTAAATAGTACAGCGGACCGCATATAGGTAGTGTCGCCAAATCTTGAGGGCGAACACTACAGCCCCCAACTCCAAATCATGTGTCGGGTAGTTAGCCTCGTGATGCTTCAACTGTCTTGAGGCATAAGCTATCACATGCCCCCACTGCATCAACACTGCTCCCATACCTATGATCGAAGCGTAATAGTAGACTACAAAGTCATCTACTCCCTCTGGCAGGGTAAGAATCGACGCCTCGCACAATCGCTGCCTTAGCATCTCAAAGGTTGTCTGCTGCTCAGGACCCCAGCAAAACACAACCGACTTCTTGGTCAGTCGGGTCAATGGTACTGCTATCTTGGAGAAATCCTGGATGAATCTCCTGTAGTACCCGACCAATCCCAGGAAGCTTCGAATCTCGGATGGCGACCTCGGGACCTCCCACTGCATCACGGCCTCTATCTTGGCCGGATCAACTAATATCCCCCTCTGGTTGACAAGGTGCCCCAGAAACTGCACCTCGCGCAACCAGAACTCACACTTGGAGAACTTTGCGAAAAGCCTCTCCCTCCTCAAGGTCTCTAACACCTCCCTCAGGTGTTCCTCGTGCTGCTCCTCTGTCTTGGAATAGAGCAAGATGTCATCAATGAATACTATCACAGACCGATCCAGCATCGGCCTACACACGCGGTTCATGAGGTCCATGAACGCGGCAGGAGCATTGGTGAGCCCAAACGGCATCACCACAAACTCATAATGACCATAGTAGGTCCTAAAAGCGGTCTTCTGCACATCATCATCTCTGACCCACATCTGGTGATATCTAGACCGTAGATCAATCTTGGAAAACCAAGATGCTCCCTGAAGATGATCAAACAAATCATCTATCCTCGGGAGTGGGTAACGGTTCTTCACCGTTACCTTATTCAGCTCCCAGTAATCAATGCACATACGATGCGACCCGTCCTTCTTCTTCACAAACAGGATCGGGGCTCCCCATGGTGAACTGCTCGGCCTGATAAAACCCTTGTCTAGCAGCTCTTGCAGCTGCGTAGACAACTCCTACATCTCGGGAGGAGCCAACCGATACGGTGCCTTGGCTATCGGAGCCGCACCAGGAACCATGTCAATCTGAAACTCAACCTGTCTCTCAGGAGGTATCCCAGGCAAATCCTCCGGGAATACATCCGGGTACTCTCGTACCACTGGTACATCATCAACCGTCGCCTTACCCTTATTCCGAGTATCCATAACATAGGCGACGTACCCCGTGCAACCCTGCTGGAAATAGCGCCTCGCTCTCGCTGTTGCACAAAGAATCAGTCTGCGTTGTGGCCTCTCGCCCTGAATCACTAACTCTCCCCCACTAGGAGTGCGAACCCTCACCAACTGTAGCTCACAATCAATCACTGCTCTATTGGAACACAGTCAATCCATACCCACTATAACCTTGTTCCCTCGCAGGGGAATAGGAACCAAATCTATTGGGAACTGCTCATCAAATAACTGCAGTGTACATCCTTTATGAACTCTTGCGACCCTGATGGTCCTATCATCTACTATCTCCTCGTCGAGTGGATAATCCAGCTCCCCCGGAGCCCTGGTAAATCGCTTGCTAAGCGCGAGCGACACAAATGATCGGGTAGCCCCCGAATCAAATAATACCATAGCTGAGATGCCGTTCACTAAGAACGACCCCATCACCACGTCAGGAGCTGCTCGTGCCTCCTATGCAGTAAGTTGAAAAGCCCTGCTCCGCACCGCAGGCACCTCAGTCCGGCCCTGACGGCCATCTGTAATCCTCAAGGTGGCAGGAGAAGGTGATGCCACCTTCCCTGCTGTTGCTAAGCTCTGACACTAGGACCTCTTGTGTCCCCTCTGATTGCACTGAAAGCAAATCAGGTCTGAAACTGGTGTGGGGGTGGTAGTAGTTGTACAATCTCGGCTCATGTGACCTGTTCGGCCGCACTTGTAGCAACCCGAACTCCCTGCCTTGCACGCACCCTCGTGCATCATGCCGCATTTGCCATAACGACCGTGGCTCTGCTGGCTCCGAGATTTAGGATCTGATACCTTGTGCTTCTTGCCCGAACCTGCTGCACCAGACGCCACCTCTGGCTTCCTCTTCCTCTCCACCTCTAGGTCAATATCCCTCTCACGAGCCCTTGCAATCATGTCCTCCAGCGTCTTGCAACTGGAATGGATCACAAACTGGCGGATATCTCTCCGCAACATCTCATGATATCGGGCCTTCTTCATCTCCTCGTCTGTCACATACTGCGGAACGAGAAGGGTCCTCTCCCTAAACTTGGCGGTAATCTCCGCCACAGTCTCTGTCGTCTGCTGGAGGTCCTGAAACTCCCTAGCAAGATGTTACACCTCAATTACAGGTGCAAAATCGGCCCCGAACCTGGTCGTGAAATCACTCCAGGTCATCGCATCCAACACAGTGTTATCTCCAACGGCTCTCCCGACCTCCTCCCACCAATCTCGTGCCCTGTCCTTCAGAAGACAGGATGCTAGTCTGACCTTGTCCCCCTCGGGACATCTGCTAGTGCGGAACGCGTTGGCGACATCCGCCAACCATCTGGTACTCGCAATGGAGTCCCGAGCCCCATGGTAGTCGGGAGCTCCACAAGCTCTGAACTCCCTGAAAGTCAACGAGCACGATCCCATCTAAGCCGCTATCTCAGTTCGAAATACGCTCAGCTTCTCATCCAGAAGCTCTAAGATACCCTCCTTGACCGACCCGAAAATCACAGGGGTCTGGTCTAGTATGTTGCGTGTGACCTCCGAGGAGATAAACTCCCTGGTCTGATCATCTAACTGTCCGGCTCCAGAACCCGAGACTGATCCCTCCCCGGCACCTGAACTGCCTACTGCTGGTCTGGGTCGTAAAACCACCATTCTGAAAATACATCAAAACCAAGTCAGAATACTACTCATAACTAGAGGGATCACCATTCTATCTGTACTTTCCTCAAGAACTGCCTCCACTCCACCAAGTCCCTTCTACTACTACTACTGATCTCATACTAAACTCTTCCTAGGCTTGCCCTAGGGAAATCACCAGTCCACTCTCCGCCATCAGCTGCATAAGAAGTCCCTGCTTTCCTTCCCTAACTAGCTTGTGAATACTATTACATATTACTCACACTAGATAATTCTTCGAATGAGAGTTCCTACTCTATAACGGTTGGACTCAAACAAGAGCTGCGAAATAGGGCTAGACCTAACCTTCTAAAATTATTTAGTCCTTGCAATATGTAACTTAACATATTCATTTTCTAGGTAGCAAAAGATAACTAGAACTCCTAAGAGCACAAAGCAAGCAGCATTCGAGCATTGAGTGCATATAGTCACGCATATGCTAATCAGGCTCTTCATACTGACTAATCTGTACTAGCATGAAGTTCATAGAGCTGAGATACATATAACAGGCACATAAGGTATCCTTCCTAGATCCTTAGTCCTAACTAGCAGGCAATTCTCATAAGCTGATAAACATATAATAGGCACATAAGGCATCCTTCCTAGATCCTTAGTCCTAACTAGCAGGCAATTCTCATAAGCTGATAAACATAACATAACATAAACTTGTATGGGTAATTTGGGAGTACTTACTTGAGCTCAGCTGATTGCATGCACCACACCCTTTTTCTTTTCAAAGTTATTTTCTATTTTCAAAATCCTTTTTGAAAAAAAATGATTTTCTTTTGAAAATTTCATACCACTTCCTTAGTTTGAGTTCAGACACACCCGAAAGTTTGCTCGAATCCCTCAAACCAAGGCTCTGATACCAACTTGAAACATCCCAAAAATACCACCCAAAAATTTCGTTTTAAAAACAATATTAAAACCATCGTTTCATTACCAAAGTATCAATATCATAAAATACGAGTTCAAAATCCCATAATATCCATCACATGCCAAATCTCGTGTCAAATATCATTTCAAAATATCAGAGTAAAACTCCCAGGTTGAAGACTGTGGTGTGTGCCATGCGATCATCCAGAGCCCTTACCTTTGCTAGTGGAAGTACCTGAAACCAAAACTAAAAACTGTAAGCACAAAGCTTAGTGAGCTCCCCCAAACTACCACATACCATACAATAACACATAAAGCACATAATGGGCCTTGCCCACTGCATCGGACCAAAGTCCGGAATAACTTGGGCCTTGCCCACTGCATCGGACCGAAGTCCGGAATAACTCGGGCCTTGCCCACTGCATCGGACCGAAGTCCGGAATAACTCGGGCCTTGCCCACTACATTAGACCGAAGTCCGGAATAACTCGGGCCTTGGCCACTGCATCAGACCGAAGTCCGAAATAATTAAACATAACATGTAACATAAACATATAACTACTGCATCGGGCTTGCCCGACATTGGACCGAAGTCCGGAACACAAAGCACATAACATAAACATGCATGAATCACAAAGACATCAAGCATACATACTACTTCTCGGGATCACCCCAACATCAGACCAAAATATGGAACTACTATATCTAAACGGGCTGACATTGTGGCCGTAGACCCGTTCCTAAAGGAGGAAACTCACCTCGTGTAACTGGCTGTTGAACACTAAGTGGAAATATCTGACTGTTGCTCCGGCGACTCTCTGGCTATAATTTTCACAATGACACTTAGTCAGAAACCGACAACTATCCTTAGGGTAAATTGACCATTTTACTACTGGCTAAAGTCCACATCCTGCTCAAAGTCAACTTTCCAGTTGACCGGACTCGTCGAGTTGGCTCGCCAACTCCCCTAGTCCCAATCCTTTCATCTATCCCCAACTCGTCTCCATTCGTCGAGTTTAGCAAGAATTCGATGAGTTCTCCTTCAACTATAACCTTGGGACAAACTTCACCTGACTCGCAGAGTTCCTTCATAACTCGTCGAGTTTATCTTCATCATATGAACGTGTCTAGTCTTTGACTCGCCAAGTTGTATGAACAACTCGTCGAGTCCGTCTTCATGAGTTGGGAGATGGCCTTGGACTCGTCGAGTACGTTCCTGCACTCGCCGAGTCTCATGGTTTCCAGATCCATGGCTTTGTCCATTTCATTGCGTCCCTTCCTTGGACTCATCCAAATCCCTTCTGAACTAAAATAGGTTCCTCTGAGTCATAACAGTTTTGGGAACCAACTCACGACTCGCCGAGTCCCAAGAACGACTCGCCGAGTCCATGCATGTTCAAGTCTAATAATTCGATTTCTGATGTGCAAAACTCATCCAGAAGGTAGATCTAGGCTCCTAAGATCGGTATAACACGTAAAGCCATGAACTTTACGTTCATGCATGGGACTTTTATGCTCAAAGGACCAAAAGTGGGGTTTATTTCATTCTTGGAGTTCTCATGGCCATAAAGATGGCACTTTTATGCCATGAGGACCCTCCAAGGTTCCAGATCTGTGTGTAAATCGACTTGGGACGTCCAAGTCCCAAGGATCAAGCTCCTTGGACCCAAAACCTCATAAAGATGACTACAAGGAGATCTAAGAAACTACAAGTCAAGTATGAGGCTTGATTACGAGAAAGTGAAGAGAAGCTGATATTGTTCCTGGATCTACAATCTTCTCTTGAAGTCCTCTTTCTTCCTCTTCTTCTCACAAGCTTCAAATACACCAAATAACTCTCAAAATCACAAAGAAAGCTTAAGTTCACTTATGGAGGATTAGGCTTTCGGGATTACTGCTCTGGAGGTGATGGAGGCTAGACAAGAGGCCTATAATGTTGCTTAAATAGGGTGCAAACCCTAAATATTAGGGTTTCCCTCAGACTGGCCTACTCGTCGAGTCAAGGCGTGGACTCGCCGAGTAGGTCACTTAAACGCACGTCCAAACCTGGCATCTACTCGACGAGATAGGGCTACAACTCGTCGAGTAGATCTTATAACATGACATTTAATGAATTCAATACGTACCAGTTCGAGCCATCGAAAATGACCCTCCCACATAGGTTCATGAGCCTGAAGGGATTGGGTTGGAAGCATTATTTGGGATAGACATCTAAAAAAGAAGAAGAACAAAGTTTAGATTAGATGATAATCCTTAATATTATTCCCAAATGAAATATTAAGGCTAGGACCCAACACAATATTCTACAATTGCGAAAAGGGATGTCGTAATCCAATTGTAAAATATTTGAAGGTAGGTAAATGATGATTTATCAATTTCCACCATGAAAAACGAAATAGATTATTAAGTTTTAATTGGATTGAAATTCCTAGATCCTTTGAAATTCATTGAACTTTCAATGGCATGTTTAAATCTCGATTGTGCCCTTCAAGTTTGTGACTGGGATGCCGAGGATCACAAACAAGGTGTGAATAACCATGCAAATTAGCTTGGTCCACTCAATGTTACAAATCACCTAATCAATGTGTCGGTTAACCATACACGCTCCATTGATCTATGATTAACATCAAGCTACCCTTTACCACAAATTATCAGTCCCAGATTAGTGTGGCGGTTAACCACACACGCTCCACTAACGACTTAACAAGGTGCAAAGTGTAATTTCATGTATTAGCACCACTTTCAAATTTTCCTAAAGTAACTAAGATTGGGAATTTAAAAAAAGTTTAGTTACTTTATATTTATCATTATAATTTAATGAGGATTAATGTCCTATGCTACCCGTTCGGCTAATGACCCTCTATCAGTCAAGGAAGCGGTGGGTGAGAGTAGACACCCATTAAACCACCATTTTATAGGTAGTAACCTTATACCCCCCCCCCCCCTTATAGACCGGCTTCGTGAATGAGGCCTACTAACGGTAAGACTGGCTTGTCTTATATATATACATATATATATATATATATATATATATATATATATATATATATTATTAAGCATATAATACTATAAAGTATAAGGGTTGAATTTAAACTTTTAAAACTCTAGGGTTTGGAATTAAAGTTACATTAGTGAGACTTTACAAATTCCAAAACTTGAGGGCAAGTTTTGAAACTTGTCAAAACTCTTCATTTCTATAACTTATTAGTTTAATTGCATTTTAATGGATGAGACATTTCATTTTCCATAACTTGAGGACAAGTTATGGAGGTCATTAAAAGCATTAAGATCAACATTTTAACTAGCATAAATTATCAAGTAATTTATCTATGATCTAATAAACACATAAGTCAAGATAATTCATATCAACAATTGCAATAAATTAGCCTAATCATATAAACTAATACAAATATTGAAATTTTGACAATCATCTTTTAATTGGATGAGCATGATCACTACCATATCAATAAAACAGATTATATGTTTCAAACAATAGTTTGTGGTAATGATCCTAATCCAATTCTGGGCAAAAACTCAAAATTCTGCGCCCATACCCATCAACTCGGCGAGTACATGAACATGACTCATCGAGTTGGTCATTTACTGAGTGAACTCGTCGAGTCAGCTAGTGGACTCGGCGAGTTCATCAGTCAGAAGCCAGAAAATCGATTTTTTAAACTTTGAAAAGAAATAAGCATCAAGTATAACAGAAAACAATCCTAGGCTTTGATGCCACTGTTGGGTTTTGAGCACTATAACACTCCTATGGTGCACATACAAACCTAGATGCTTTGGGTCTATGTTTTCTCTAATTATACATGCATTTTTCAATTTTCCAAAGCATACATCCTAACTAGCATACAAATTGACAACTGAACAATACAACTAGTTAGATAACTTACCTCTTAGTAGGACTTGTAGTTCTTCACCTTTTAAAGCTTGAGCACCTCAAGTGTGATGCCTCTAATGTGTCACAAACACCAAATGCAAGAGGAGGCTTGAGAGAATAAGTTACTTAGCTCAAAATCAATATCACTCTTCTTAGAATGATGAGGTAACCGATTTTGGTTCTAGGGAGGTCCTTTTATAGTGTAGCAAATGCTAGGGTTACACCTTCCAAACCCTAATGACCTTTCGTATTACTTAGGCTCCATGGCTTAAACCTCCATGGACTATCTCATTGTTTTAGCCCATCCTAAATAACCATGGATCATTAGCCCACACTATAAGAATCATTGATTTACATAATCAATCCCCGCATATTTAAACAGTCTCTTTTGATCACAAAATTAATTCCAAATTAATTCTTGATCAATACTAATAAAATAATATGATTTCATATTAATATATTATACTTATAATATATTAATAAATCATAAATAACCTTATTCTCAAAAGTCCATCATATCAAATTGCACTGATGAAGGCAACCCAAAAGGACCATGCTACAATCGGGTCAAGTACATCCTAATTATAGTTATGGGCTTAGACACCAAATCCAACAAAAAGATACCTATAGGATAAGAGCTTAAGCCAACAGTGATACCGAATGATTTTTCTAGACAACCACTTGGGCATGGTCCATGGTTTCTAGGACTAGAGTGGTGTTGACGATTGATGGAAGATCTGTGTAAACATCACGTGGGATTTGGGAGGTGTAACATTATGGAATTGGCACCGCTTATACCAATCCTTAACGACAACACATGTACTAATCTATGCAACATCGAAGTAGCAAACATAGGAACAACTGGGGACAATGTTATGGGTGAGAGTCGTGCCTCACTTAGTGCATTGGTTCATGCCAGCTACATTAGTAGCGAACGGGATACTTACCTTGGGGTTACTGATGAATATATACACCCATAAATAGGAAGCATTATAATAACAATTAGAAAGGTGGTTAATAGGATAGTAATTGTAAATGATGAAAAAGAAGATTAGTATCATCTTAATATTATAGCAGTGTATGACGTAATAGCTAGTTACATAGATGAATAATGATGAGTAACTAAAAGTAACGACTATAAATAAGAATAACAATTCAGCATTATTATGATGATTCTATTATGTATCTGATGCCATTCTATGTGAGTGTTTGAATGCATGTTTATATGATGGTTTGTTTGACCCATTTGGGATATGTCTGTTCGATAACATTGTACTTATGATTAGCTCATTAGCATATGCTCACACTTTTTTTTTGCTTGTTGTTTTCCTTGTAATTGTACATGTGGCATAACCTGATGACGTGGTGAGGATTGGGTCTTTTGGGGTAGGTACATTATTATATTTTAGAGACGATACCAGTTTGGACATATTGTTGAGTTTTCATTTACTTACGGTTTTGAGAACTTGTTTTTTGGTTGGTTTTATGAACTTTAATTTTTGATAAAGGTTGTTTTTGGTAATAAGGTAACATTAGTGATGTTTTCATAAAATTCAAAATAAGACTTCCGCTAACGTATTATGGTTAAAAAGTGTTTAAAATAAAAAACATTTAGGTGAAAAATCACAGTTTTACAACGTGCTAGTGATAAGGAAAATGATTATTGTCAGGTTATCTTTTGTTTCTTGATTAACGAAAACATCACAACTCCAATTCTAAATTTGCTAGAGAATTGGATCCCCGACAAGAAAACACTTCATGTCTCTAAGACTTGATTGGAATAAAATATGACTCATATATGATCGAACCATTTCCAACAATGTCCTATTCCTATTCTTAGTCATACAATTGCGCTAAGATGTTCTTTGATGATCTATTGCGATTTAATTCCATAATTACAAAGATGATCATAAAACATGATGCTAAAGTACTCTTCTTTCCTTTCAGATTTGAGAATCTTTTATCTCTCTACTTAATAAAAAAAATATTTCGTTCTGCTACTCTTTGAACCTTTTCAAAAGTATTAGAATTCTACTTAATCTTATAAACAAAATCAAATTCACTGAAGCATCAGTAAATCATGACAAAAAGAATTATCGTCTCTTGTGGTGGATCTGAAAAGTCCATATCAACATGTAGTTGATCCATTAGTCCTTCACTTGCATCACATAAACATGTGAACAACAAATTAGTCATAATTTTCCAATGAACAAGATTGTCATGCATCATGCAAATCAAATTGTATGACTCCAAGTTATTGTCCAATTGAAACGTGGTGATGAGATTTACTTTCACTTGGTCAAAAATGATAATGCCACAAGCACGTTCTAGAAGAATCAATATTCACCATTAATATTCCTATTATTAGAAACATAACCAACACTTTCATAAATTTCATTGCAAGGATATACAAATAAGGAAACTTTATAAACCAAAACTTCATTTTATTGGTAAAAAGAAAACTGGAACTTGTCCTTACAATGCACAAAATGAAAAACTATATTTCTAAACATCTCCGAAGAGTAATAGCAATCTATTAAATTATCCTAACTCCTTATTACCAGCTCCAAATTCTTACCATCAAACCATGTGACAAAAGTCGATCTCTCTTGATTAGATTTAGCTCACTTTACTCAAGCTTCCTTTTTTCTTTTAGATCCTACAATACCATTAAAATTTGATTATCACATTCTGTATTAAGAGTCTATGAATAGAAACTTATGAAGAGGGAAGTCGTAGTCATATCACGAAACTATTTTAGGTAGGTAGAAACATTTCACCAATTTCAATCACATGAAACTTCAAGATGTTTTGAGATTTCCATTGAAACATCAATGACATGATTAATGTCAGATTATGCTCTTACCAATAGTGACTGGGATGTCGATGATCACAATTAAGATATAAATAACCATGCAAAACTGCTCAAACACCCTTGAACTATTTATAATCTCCCATTAAAGTGTCGGTTAACCATACACACTCCATTGACAATTATAAACATGAGTTTTTTCATCATTTCATTTTTATAGTCCCACATTACTATGCGAGTTAACCACGCATGCTCCACTAACGACTCATAAAGAAATGATGTGCATTTTCATGGATTAACATAAATTTTCTTATTTTTTCCTAAAGTAACTAGAGTGAGATTTTACAAGGTTCTAGTACTTTATAGCATAATACTTTTAACATGATTATGTCCTCTCTAACCCGTTCGGCTAATGACCCTCCACCACACAAAGGAGCGGTGGCTGAAAAGGACACCCATTCAACGGTCATTCTATAGGCTGCTTCCTTATACCCCTCTTATAACATATCTTTACGAAAAATGGCCTACTATTTATTCGACCGACTTTCTTATACATATAGTACTAAACGTTTTAATATATATATATATATATATATATATATATATATATATATATATATATATATATATATATATATATAAGGGTGTGTTTTACAACTTATTACAGCACACGGTTTAAATATTAATTATCTAAATTAATCATATAATTAATTAATCAATTTATACATATCATTGATTTATAATTATCTTTTAATTAGTCTTATAATTAAATTAGTTATTAAGTCCATACAAATATTTTTAAGTAATCTTATAATTAAAAATTATCTTATTCAAGATTATCTCTTAATATTTAGGATTTTATTTTAACTATATATGATATGCAAAAAATTGGATTTTGGCAGAAATCAAATTAGATAATTAACAACAATTAACGACAAACCAGATTATGCAGAAAATCCCGAGTTTTGGTTTCGTGCTGAAGTCACATCGTGGCACACTGTTTGTCATGTCGTGACAAACAATTTTTTTCGAAATTTTTTTTTGTTTGATTCAACTTATGCACTTTAATGTTAGAGACATATCAAGTCTATGATACTGCTGATGGGTTTTATAGGTTACAAAAACTATGTGCTTCAAGAATTTCACCTAACACTTAGGGCACATGCAAGCCACCAAATCTATGTCATAACACTTTGAATGTAACAAACTATCAACAACAAAACTATCATGAACCCTAATGAAACACTAGTACAATAGAAATACAAGAATTAGGGTTACATACCTTGGAGGTATTGTAGCAAATAAATCACTTCAATCCCTTGTGTTTGTTGGCCTTGGAAAGTTATCACCAAAAGGATGATGCCTCTAATGTCTCACACTCAAAACCATAAACCTTAGAATGATGAAGAGAGAGGGGATATGAGGGAATTTTCTTTTATATGCTTATAGGTAATGTCATTAACGAAATTTGCAAGCCAAGTGGTCTTATTTATAGTTTAGGTAACTTGAAGGAAAAACAAAGTTTGAATTGATTAAATAATATATTTAATCCTAATTCAAAAATTTTACTTTTATGCAACCAGGAGGCTTCCAGAAACCCTAGGAAACCCTCCAAAACCAACTATGCTTGGATGGTCTAGAATTGTCTATTTTGTTCAACTATTGAATAATTACAATCCACCCCGAATTAATTGTAGATTAATTTTGATTAATTCCACACTACTAGATTAATCCAATTAATTCTAGATTAATTCTAGATTAATTCTGATTAATAATTAATCATTTCTAATTGATTGTACATTAATTTTAATTTACTAATCATATAAATTAATAAATGAATTATTTAACAATTAATCTTATATTAATTTATTAATCACATAATAAATCAACAAATCAACTATTTATTTCCAATTAATATAATAATCATATAATATATTAACAAATTATTTTCTAATAATTTTCAGTTAGTTTATTAATCATATAATAATCTAATAAATTATAATTCTCGCTCTCCTAATATCATTTCTAGCTATTTTTGGTTGTAAGGGAAACCCAAAAAGGACTTTGCTTTTAACTACAAGAATATACTAGTTTAGTTATGAGCTTAGACACCTTAACCCAACATGTAAATCTCAAGCGTAACTTGAGTTCGGATCACGTTGTTTTGCATGGTTGATTCACCATCTAATCTACGATCCACGACATCCCTGACATAGACCAATATAAGCATAATCGAGATTAACTTGACATTGAACCTAGTCAATGAATCTCAAAGATCTAGGAGTGACGTAGTGATTGAAAGTGTTAAATATTGATTATGGCATCCGCCTTCACATCGTTAAGTGAAATATGGATCATAACCTTAATTAAATAATTTTGAATTGGGTAATTATTTTATAGGGATTAATAAAACAGCGTACAATGGACATTAATATTGAATCATCTATATAATTTTATCCACAAAACTTTAATACTATAAAAACTTAGAAAGGATAAGTTGATAGAATGATCAGTCTTGTCTAAACTTGTAGTTTGGGGATAGTTTTCATAAACGAAAAGAAAGATCATGTCTTAGATAAAGCTCTTCCATAGGTTCCTCTAACCACTTAATTCTAAACTGTAAGAAAGAAAAGTTAATAAGAGTACATTGGATACTAATATAATAAAGTGAAATGGAATTTCATTAAGTTAGGAGTTGACTATGGTTGCCATTATCAAGTAGCTGACATGTACATATAATTAGTGCACTTTGATTTTGATATAAACAACTTCGAAATGTCTACGACCTTTTAGGAATAACATATCCAATTATATATTCTCCAACTTCAAATGTTGATACATTCGCTAACATAAATGAAAGTATCATGAAGAAGAAATCCATTTTCCCACGGGTAGAAGGCAGTTAGTGTGGTATACGTAATTCGGACCCAACACCAAGGACAATAAGAATGCTTATTTTGAGACATGTTTTGATAGGCTATTTGTTTCCATAACATGAAAAGGCCCAAGTAAGCATACATGCCCGACATATCTGAAGGGAAGTAAAAGACTAAAACATGGAGAAGATAATTTGATCATGGATACTATCCATAGGATCAAAATATCAATAGGATCAAAAGATAGCTCGTTCTCCCAAATGTTAAGTCCACAGTCACATATATGAAGTGATAATACCATTCGAATATTACTTCTAAAACTTGAGCATTTTACTAAGGATAAAGTATTAACATTCGAAAGAACGTGTAGTGAATGAAATGAAGTAACAAGACTGAAACATATATAAGATAATTTGAGCATGTATATCGAGCCCTTATTTCTATTCATAGGATCAAAAGACAACTTGTTATCCCTAAATATTTAGTCTATAGTCTTATAATTCAAGTTGATTGTACAGTGTTTCATGAGATTATTCAAACTCATTAAAATATAAAACATTTTAAAATGTTTAAAAGAAATTCATGAAATCTATGAAACCAGTATTGTAACAATAGGTTAAAGGTTATTCAAAGATTTGAATGAGATGTTGTAACATAGCAAAAATCAAGGTAAACTTTTCATTTTTCAAAACCAACCAAAAACCATAAATGTTTACTAAACATAGTTTCCAAAGTGTAAAAATCACAAATAAGAGTATCACAAGACCAAATCTCACATATTCTAAAGGATGTGCACGATCAAGCCTTCGCATTGCCCTGATCATCAGAAGTATCTGAAACATAACACTAAAATTGTAAGCCAAATCTTAGTAATTTCCCCCAAAGTACCATACATAATCAACACAATATACATAATGCGTCTAGGGTCCACAGTCTCCCGATTGGATTACCCTAGCCCACAACCTCCCGGTTGGATTGCCACTCTGGCCCACAATCTCCCGATTGGATTTCCAATGTCCCACAATACCCCAATTAGATTTCCACTCTTGCCCACAATCTCTCAATTAGATTGCTACTTGGTTTGTTGTCTGACAGCACAAAGTAGTGCATCCTCAACCCCAACCACACTATTTCGACATATGAAACAAATAAATATATAACATCAAACCGATAAACATGTAGATCTCATCAGATCACTACAACGTAGCAACATCCTAAAGCATGACACATAATATACTGTGCCGACATTGGTGTATTCGACCCACAATTACAGTGAAGAAAACTCACCTCACAGTCCGAAAAAATAGCTTGAAAGAACGTTGCTCCAAATGCCAACTCTGCAGGTCACCTATACAACAAAGAATGACCTAAACTCAAACTACAGCTCAAAATACCCAAAATGCCCCTAGGTCAAACTTGGTCAAACCCCAGGTCAAAGGTCAAAGTAAGAAAGTCAGAAAGTCAAGGAAAGTCAAGCAGACTAAGTACGCCCTACGTACTCAGTCACTACCCTGGGCGTAGTCGTGGCTCATTCAACCCATGGGTTTCAAACCCAGTACGCGCAGCGTACCTCTTGGTATGCCCAACGTACTCCGCTAGGGTCCAAATCTTCTCATTAAGTGCTTATTCCTTAAATACCTTTCATCCAAACTTAGATCTAGACCTAAAACATCATTCTAAGTCATAAACTTTCCACGTTTATGACTTTCCATGGCTAGAAAAGGTCCAAAAGCTAAAATCCTAACTTTATAATCCATTAAGACATCATAACTCTTGCATGGAGGGAATAGAAGGACCAAGATCACATTTTTATGGTTCCTAACACCTAAAAGCATCTGAAAGGATAGTTCTTCTAGTTGGAGTAATCTATACTCGTGAACACCAAGCTAATGGGACCAAAAATGAAAACAAAGTCAAGGTTAACCAGATCTAAGCAAAAAATTCATCAAGTTTCAGAATTTATACCTCTAAAGGATGCTTAAGGGTTAAACACTTCTAGATCCAAGATGCCTTGAGCTTCCAATATGATTTCCTTTCCTTCTTCTTCCTTCAAAAACAACAAAATTGCACTCTCAATATCAAAAAGGCTCACATAAATGATTAGGGTTTGCTAGGGACAAATTAGGAGATGGAGGCTGATGAGGGAAAAAGTCTTGAGAAGTTAATGATACTAAAATAGTGCTCAAACCCTATAAATTAGGGTTTGAACTTTTGTGACGTACGCCCTACATACCAAAGAGTACGCCTAGCGTACGCAAAAATTCACTCGTTTTCACTTAAATGATACATGGGACCATTTTTGCAACAAATTTCATGCTAAAGGTAGAAATGGAAACTACCTAGATCAAGATTTTACAATTCTTCCCACTTGAATTAGAATTCATCCTCGAACTCCAATGCTATGAATAAGTCAGGATAGTGCTCTCGAATCTCTGCTTCTGGTTCCCAAGTCCATTCGAAACCCTTCTGAAGCAGGCACTGAACCTTAACCAAAGATATCACCTTGTTGCGGAAGGCCTTCATCTTTATATCCAAAACTGCTACTGGTCTCTCAACATAATTCGAGCGATCATCAACCATAATATCATCCAAAGGAACAACTACTGAATCATCAACCACACACTTCTGAAGCCGGAAAACATGGAAGGTGTTGTGAATCTGACTAAGCTACTTAGGCAAATCCAACTGCTAGGCTACCCTGCCTACCCTGGCTAATACTCAAAACGGTCCAATATATCGGGGACCCAACTTCTGCATATTACACCTTCTAGGTTGATACCTTCAGTAGAACCATATTGCCGACCTGGAACTCCAACTCAGATCGACGTCTGTCAGCATAACTCTTTTGCTGACTCTGAGCTGTTCGCAACCTCTATCTGATCTACTGATTAAGCTCAATCATCTGGAGAACTACCTTAGTCCTTCCCATCATCCTATGACCGACCTCTCCCTAATAGACTGGGGTACAACATTTCCTCCCGTATAGAAGCCCAAAAGGTGATGGATCAATACCGGAGTGATAAATGTTGTTGTAAGAAAACTCAACTAGGGGAAAGTTGGAGCTCCCACCGAAATCTATGACAAAGCTCTCAACATGGCCTCAAGTGTCTTAATCGTCCGTTCGCTCTAGCCATCAGTCTGCGGATGATAAGCAGTGTTAAAGTGCAATATTGTACCCAGTTCCCCGTGGAACATCTACCAAAAACGAGAAGTGATCTGAACATCTCTATCAGATACAATGGAAACTGGAATACTATGTCGAGCAACAATCTCGCGCACATACACATCAACCAATTTCTCGGCCGAAGAACTCTCTCGAATAGCTAGAAAGTAGGCACTATTGGTCAGACGGTCCACTATAACCTATATCACATCGAATCCCTTACCCGTATGAGGTAACTTTGTGATGAAATCCATGGTGATATGTTTTCATTTTCACATGGGAACCTCCAAAGACTGAAGCTTTCCTCACTACCTCTAGTGCTCGTCCTTGACCATCCGACATGTCAAGCACCTCTCACCATATCAAGCTATCTCCCTCTTTTTGCACGACAACGAATAACTAAGTCTCACATCTCGATACATATTTCAGGCTCCACAGTGTATTGAAAATCTTGACTTATGTGCCTCCTCCAACAGAGTCTGCCTGATCCAACAAAAATATGGTACCCAAACACGACCGTATTGGGTCAACAATCCACGACCATCGGTAGAAAACTTGTCAATCTCGCCCCTGATTCTCTCATGTTTCCAATTTTCCTTCTTGACTCCCTCGGATTGAGCCTCCTTGTTCAAGTCCAAAAGCAATGAATCGTTCAAAATCCTCATACATAAGATCCTCATAGAAGAACTAGCCGACTTGAGACTCAAAGCATCAACGACCACATTCGCTTTTCTTGGGTCCTTCACCACGTCAAGCCATCTATGCTATCTCATATTCAGATTCGGATGATCCATGAGATATCTCAAACTCTTGTGATCCATGTATATGGTGCACTGGACCCCATTTAGATAATGCAGCCAAATGTTGAGGGCAAACACCACCGCCCCCAACTCTAGGTCATGCATCAGAAATTGAACCTCGTGCGACTTCAGCTTCCTGGAAGCATACACATTAAATCTCCCTCGTTGCATGAGTACCACCCCCAAAACCAGTGATAGAAGCATCACAATAGACAACAAAATCCTCCTCGCCCTCCGAAAGGGTCAACACTAGGGCCTCACGTAACTTATGTATCAACGACTCGAACGCAACCTACTGCTCAAGCCCCCAACGGAAATGCGTGCCCTTTCTCTTCAAACGAGTGAGAGGTACAACAACCTTGGAGAAATCCTGAATAAACCTCCAATAATACCCTGCTAAACCCAGAAAACTCTTGATCTCCAAAGGAGTATTCAGGACTTCCTACTGCATAATTGCCTCAATCTTGGTCGGGTCGACTAGAATCATGTTTCTTGTTAACGAGGTGTCCTAAGAACTGAACCTTCCGTAACCAGAAATCACACTTTGAGAACTTGGCATACAGTCTCTCCCTCCTCAAAACTCATAGCAACTCTCGAAGGTGCTCCTCAGGCTGCTCCCTGGTCTTGGAATATGTCACACCCCCAAACCAGAACGGCGGAAACGTTCGGGGGCGGAGGACGTCATGTACAGTATCACAACAATGCATAATAGTAAAACAAGCAACAACGTCATCCATTGCATTAATAATATAATTTAATACAAGTGTGTTCTGTAGTTTATAAGACACCAAAAATATGAATCAAAGTAAGAGATGAGTCTTGAACGTGCTCCATCTTCTCAAAACCTGGTCATCGGTACATGTCTACTGGTGACCTGAGAATACAAGTTATTTTGAAAGCGTAGATCAGCATTAAAGCTGGTGAGTTCATAATTATTTTAGTATCATTGTTTGTATATGTTTGAAGAAAGTATTTGTAAATGTTTGATGTAAAGGTTTGTAAGTGTTTGATGTAAATGTTTGTAAACTTCCTAGAAACTCCTATATTTTCTACTAACGTAGTCTTCTACCAAGACCCAAGTGTTCTTTATGTTTGTTCTTTTGTAAAAGTGAGTGTTTTCCCAAAGTTTGACTATCATTACCAAAAAATAGTTTTCATTATTGTTTATGTGAGAAGATCACAATGTGAATGAAATGGAAAAATAAAGATGTACTGTAGTTTTATCTAAGTAACTACCAATGTACTAACTACCTTAAACCTGTTTGTTTAATTAAGGTAAAATGTGATAAGATTGTAACCATACTTGATCGACTAGTATAACACGACGTTCGAGACGTCGAAATGATATGACATTCGTCACCCGTAGACCTTCAGGTCCCACTATAGCTAGCAGCAAGGTGTAGGATGGTCAGTCCCGTATAGATCTATACACAAATTCACGCTCTCCCTCCAGGATACTCTGGGTACAAAACGTGACACAGCAGTATGTTGCCACGCCATGAAGTAGTGGCTCACATTAATGTTATAGTATTCTTGTATTTGTATAGTATGTTCTCTCTGTCTAGTGTATAGTATGTTCTCTCTGTCTAGTGTATAGTATGTTTTATCTGTCTAGTGTATAGTATGCTCTCTCTGTCTAGTGTATAGTATGTTTTCACTATTTCTCTTTATAGTGAGTATTGTTTCTCGTTATAGTATGTATTGTATCTCATTATAGTATGTTTGAACTGACTCATGTATGAACGAACTCTTGTATGTTTCATTGTTCTAGAAATAGTAAGTAGTGACTTTAAACTATACCTATTATAGTTTACTAGCAATGTTGTTTGTATGACTGAACATGTTTGTACACCTTTGCTACCCAAAGGTATTGAACTGAATGAAGAACTTTTATATCTATATACATATACATAATATATAACTAGGATTCAAACGACATTCGGACAAACAACCGATACCCTAGGTCCACAACCAAACAAGGAACAGGAAATAAGGCGAGTTATCAGTCCTAAGCCCTTTCAATTCTACTTATATAACTATATCTATATAGACATGGTTTTTACAATATATAAGTTTAAAAGAGTTTGATGAACAGTTTTGCATATAAAAGAGTTTGTAAAATGATTTGAAGCAATTTGTTTGAAAACACAGTTTGAAGTATAAGAAATCCATTTGTTTAATAGTTATTAATCACATATGATTGATATAAAACTATAAGTGTTTCTACTTGTATTCCCCCCATAAAAGCATTTAAAATCATTTAAAAGATAAGTTAAGGGGTATGAACTCACCTGTAGTGATTGATACGAATGTAAGATCGATATAGGATGGTAAGTGTCAAGTGAAGCCTTGAGCACAACGGATCCTAATAAGCATATAACGACACATATATGAATATAATTAGTGTTTATACAACTAATTATGCAAGGAAACCACCTTAGAAACTAGGAAACACTTATATTGAAGTGTTACAATCACATACGATTGCATCAAAGGGGTTTAAGGCCACACAAGAGTGTGTACGGCCAAGGTGTGTACGGCCTATGTGTGCACGGCCACATGTGTGTAGGGCCAAGGAGTGTACGGTCGTACACTCATGGATGAAGTATGCTAAAAGGGTATTTTATGGCCCTATCTAGCATCCATTAAGTGTGTATGATCATGTGAATGGATATGGGGTGTTTTTTAGTCCAATACATGCACTAAAAAAGGGTTTACGGCCATATGAGGTGAGTACGGCCGTACACCCTTCAAGTTTATGCATTTAGATGATGATCCAAGGCTAAAAACAAGTGTGTCGCATGCTTAAGATAGGAAGGATACTTACAGTTTTGAAGGCTTCCAAGGAGTTCACAGCCCAAGAACAAGTAGGTGTTCTTGGTGTTCTTGGAGAAAACTTGAAGATCTAACCAAAAGAGGTGATTTCACGGATGAAAACATGGATAGTCACTAGTTAAAGCAATGTATCAACTGATAAATGGAAGAAATACTTACCTATTTGAAGATCCTTGAAGATCGAGATGAAGAACACGATGATAGTTAAGAGAGAATTGAAAGTTATTGAGTGAGAAATGTAGAAATGAGGAATAATGACGGATTATCCTTCATAAAGGCATGAGTTCACGGCCATCATGGGTGTACGGCCATACACTCTTCATGAAGGAGTGTTTTGCCCGAATGCTATTCTATAAACTTTACCTGACTCATCATTAAACCCTAATCTTGAATGTACTAGGCTTAGAACACTCAAATAGACCCTAAACAACGCTAAAAGATAGCACAAACGAGTCTGACTTTGATTGAATTGAATGACTGTACAAGATAGAAATTTCGGGTTGTCACATCATCCCCCCGTTAGAGAGAATTTCGTCCCGAAATTAGAGTTTAAGCAATTTCAAAATTATAAATAACTAAGTAAAAAAGATGAGGATATTTCAGTTTCATTTGATCCTCGCGCTCCCAAGTGAATTCAGGTCCTCACTTGGCATTCCAGCGAACCTTCACTATCGGGATACGACTTTGCTTCGTTTGCTTGACTTATCGGTCCATGATCTCTACCGGTTCTTCCACGAAGTTGAGGCTCTCGTTGATCTCGATTTCGTCGAGTGGGATTACAAGAGTCTCGTCGGACAGACACTTTTTCAAGTTCGAGACGTGGAAAGTAGAATGTACGTTACTAAGTTCGCGAGGTAGTTTGATTTTGTAAGCTACTGGGCCGATTCTAGCGATAATCTCGACAGGCCCTACGTATCTTGGATTTAGCTTTCCACGCTTTCTGAAGCGTATCAAGCCCTTCCAGGGTGAGACCTTTAATAGAACACGGTCGCCCACCTGGAATTCCAACGGTTTCCTTCTCTTGTCTGCATAGCTTTTCTGTCGGTCTCTAGAGGCTTTCAGTCGTTCACGAATCTAAAAGATCTTCTCTGTCATTTCCCGAATGATCTCCGGACCTGTGAGAGTGCTGTCAGGAACTCGTCCTTTAGCTAACTGAGTGTCGGCCACCTCAGCCCAGCACAGAGGGGATCTACACTTACGGCCATAGAGGGCTTCAAATGGAGCAGCCTTTATGATTGTGTGATAACTATTATTGTAGGAGAACTCGACAAGGGGTAAATAAGCATCCCATGCCTTCCCAAAGTCTATCACGCAGGCTCGCAACATATTTTCCAAAGTTTGAATAGTCCTCTCACTTTGTCCGTCGGTTTGCGGATGGTAGGTTGTACTCATGTCCAACCTACTTCCTAGGGAACTTTGTAGCGACTGCCAGAACCTAGAAGTGAATCTACTATCTCTATCCGAGATAATAGATATAGGAACACCATGCAGTCGTACGATCTCCCTAATGTATGTTCTAGTTAGTTTCGCCATCTTGTCAGTTTCTTTGATAGGCAGGAAGTGTGCGGACTTTGTTAACCTGTCTACGATCACCCAAATGGTATCGAGACCACCCGCTGTCTTGGGCAACTTCGTTATGAAGTCCATTGTGATCTGCTCCCACTTCCATTCACGTGTCTTCGGTTGCTGAAGTAAACCTGAGGGTTTCTGGTATTCAACCTTAACCTTGGCGCAAGTAAGGTACTTGCTCACGAAGGTAGCAATCTCTGCTTTCATGTTAGGCCACCAGTATAGCTTTTTAAGATCCAAATACATCTTATCTGAACCTGGGTGGACGGAATATCGAGTGTTGTGCGCCTCGGTCATGACCAAGTCTCTAAAACCACCGTGACTCGGTGTCCAGATCCGATCAATGAGATAAAAGGTTCTGCCACCCTTGAATTCTAAGTTTTTATCCATCCCTGTCAGGGATTCACCCGCCACATTTTCAGGTTTCAAGGCTTCAAGCCGAGCCTCCTTAATTTGTGTGGACAAGTGTGAATGGATAGTCATAGTCATTGATTTGACTCTTCGACCAGAGTATTCTTTCCGACTTAGGGCGTCAGCTACTACGTTGGCCTTGTCGGGATGATAACGAATTTTGCATTCGTAGTCACTGAGTAGCTCGACCCACCGTCGTTGTCTCATGTTGAGCTCCTTCTGGTAGAATATGTGTTGAAGGCTTTTGTGGTCTGTAAAGATAGTGCTTTTTGTACCATACAGATAGTGTCTCCAGACCTTCAGAGAAAATACCACTGCTCCTAACTCAAGATCATGTGTGGTGTAGTTGATGACCTTACCTCGTTGCATCAGAACACAGCCAAGCCATTGGTTGGATGCATCGTAATAAACCATGAAGTCTTCTATCCCTTCTGGGAGGGATAGTATCGGTGCAGTGGATAAGACTCGCTTTAGCGTTTGGAACGCTTTCTCTTGCTTCTCTTCCCAGTCAAAGGCCACGCCCTTCTGGGTCAATGTTGTAAGCAGTTTCGCAATCCTTGAGAAGTTCTGAATGAACCTGCAATAGTAGCCAGCGAGGCCTAGAAATTGACAAATTTCTGTAGGCGTCTTCGGTGCTGACCAGTTCTCAATGGCTTTGATTTTGGAAGGGTCCACGTGAATTCCCTCTTCGCTAACCATGTGACCCAAGAATTCGACTCTTCGGATCAAAAATTCGCATTTAGAGAACTTCGAATAAAACTTCTTTGATCGCAGTGTTTCTAAGACCTGACGTAGATGTTGACTATGCTCCTCCTTACTACGAGAGT
The DNA here is from genome assembly GCF_052849685.1 of Lactuca virosa. Taxonomy (NCBI): domain Eukaryota; kingdom Viridiplantae; phylum Streptophyta; class Magnoliopsida; order Asterales; family Asteraceae; genus Lactuca; species Lactuca virosa. The sequence continues at coordinate 187,171,740 of NC_136428.1, read as the reverse complement.
AGATAAGTATGTCATCGATGAATACAATGACGAACTGATCCAAGTAAGGACGACACACCCTATTCATTAAGTCCATGAATACTGCGGGTGCATTTGTCAATCAGAATGGCATCACTACAAACTCGTAGTGTCCATAACGAGTTCGAAAGGTTGTCTTCGGAACATCCTCCTCTAGCACTCGTAACTGGTGATACCCGGATCTCAGATCTATCTTTGAAAAGTAATTCGCCCCTTGCAGTTGGTCAAACAAATCGTCTATGCGAGGCAGAGGGTAACGATTCTTGACGGTAAGCTTGTTAAGTCTTCTGTAGTCGATACACATACGGAACGATCCGTATTTCTTCTTGACGAACAAGACCGGTGCTCCCCAGGGTGAGAAGCTTGGTCTAATAAAGCCCTTGCTGAGCAATTCGTTAATTTGAATGGATAGCTCCTGCATCTCAGCTGGTGCTAAACGATAGGGCGATTTGGCTACTGGGGTAGCCCCTGGAACTAAGTCGATTTTGAACTCGACTTGACGTTGCAGAGGTAATCCTGGTAGTTCTTCTGGAAAGATGTCGGGAAAATTGCGTAATTTTGGGATGTTCTTTATGTCCTTCGTCTCTTGGCTCACATCGACAACATGAGCAAGGAATGCGCGACATTCCTTTCGTAAGTACTTTTGGGCTTGAATGCTTGAGATGATGCGAAGGTTCGTGTCGGGTTTGTCGCCATAGATAACTAGAGTTTCACTAGAAGTCAGATTAAGGCTAACAACCTTTTCGTAACACATGATGTCGGCACGATGAGAAATCAACCAATCCATGCCGATTACGACGTCGAAATTTTTAATTGAGACCGGCATGAGGTCGATTGAAAATGAATGGCTATCTAGAGTTAGTGTACATCCTATGTATATACAGCTAGTGCTTTCACTCTTTCCGTTAGCCATTTCTACAGTGAAAGGTTCTTTAAGTGCACGTGATTTTTGTTTAAGCAAGTGAGCAAATTTCTGGTTCACGAAACTCCTCTCCACTCCACTATCAAACAGTATGCATGCATATGTGTTATCGAGGAGAAACGTACCAGTGACCACTGTGGGGTCGGCAACTGCTTCCTCGTGGCCTATAGCTAAAACTCTTCCCACTCCGCTGGCATTCCATACCTTCAGGCAGTTTCTCTTGTAGTGGCCCACCTCGCCACATTCGTAGCAAGCCTGGACCACACCAACGTCGGGGACTTGGGTGATTGGCCTTGCCGGAGCCTTGCAAAAACGTGCAGTGTGCCCCTTCGTGTTGCAGTTAGAGCACTGCATTTCTCGGCAGGGTCTGTTGTAGTGGAAGCTGCATTTGTTGCACTTAGGAATGCTTCCAACGTACTGCTTTACCGGCGCAGTAGCAGTACGTGCTATCGCGGCATGAACAGCCACGACCTGCTGCTTCTTGGCAACGTTCTGCGTCGTGTTCTTCTTCTTGTTATCAGCAACTTTGGAAGGTTCTGAGATGGCTAGGGTTGTTGTTGTTGACGGGGTGCGGACTCCATGCTCAATGAGCCACTGTGCCAACCGATTGGCACTGTCGAAGGTAGTGGGGTTCGAAGCTAGGACATTCCCCTGAAATGGAGGCACCAGCCCCCAGATGTACCTCTTGACTTTCTTCCCCTCAGTAGGGACCATTCCTGGACATAGTGCCACCAGATCGCTGAATCTGGCAGTATAGGCCACTACGTCGGAGCCCTTCATGGTTAGGCTCCAGAGTTCCTGCTCTTTTTTCTGAACTTCGCCCCTTGGGCAGCACTCCTCGATCATGAGCTCCTTCAGAGCTTTCCAGCCCATAACATTTTCCACTATAAGAGTTAGTAACTTGACATGGCTATTCGACCATGTCAGGGCTCGGTCCGCGAAGGAGCACGCAGCAAATTTAACTTTGCTCCCTTTCGGATAGGAGTAGATCTCGAAGATCGACTCCGTTTTCTTGAACCATTGCGAGAGGGAAATGATTCCTCCAGTCCCATTGAAGTTCCTGGGTTTGCAGCTGGTGAAGTCCTTATACGAGCACTCTCTAGAGCACAATTGAGCATCACCATGAGTGGAATGGACAGTTGTTCCACTCCTGCTAGTTCCACTAGCACTGAACTGAGCTAGGGCTGCCGTTACAGCCGCATTCATCGCAGCTTAGATAGCTGTTGGTTTGTATTGAGGAGGAGGAGGTGGAGTTTGATTCGGAGTTATTGGAGTAGCGCACCTGTTCGATCTACGAGGAGGCATTTTGTAGCTATTAGATCACAAAGATGAAGATATCGGTAAGTATTCAATGGAGAGAATGATAAGAGTGAATCATGGACTAACTCTCCATAGCCCAACAAAACATATGAAAGTATGATTGAATTACAGATCTAGCAATAGAAAGATGAAGGCATTTGGATAATAATTTCCCATGAGATTAGATATCTGTCAATAATACTGGTCTTAAAGATGTATCAATTTCGGGAAAATGATCTAGGAGTAGGTCTTACACCAAACCAAAATAGCAAATTTTGATAGAACTGAGACCTACCAGACTGAGAGTCCAAGGTTTTTAAGATACACAGGAAATTACAGGGAACAGTGCTACTTAGAGCATCGATAAGAAGGCTAATCCTTAGATAAAAGGAAATATTAGCAGAGCATCTCCTACTGGCGATGGGGACCTCTTGGGCAAACCCTTAAATCAGCCAGCTGACGCTCCATGTCAAGAAGGCTTCGTTCATACACTCGCTGGCATACGCGGTGTTCTATGACTTCAGCTCGAGTCACAGCTAGTTCTTGCAGTAGAGACTCATTGTCTTTCACAGCTCTCTCGCGAGCATCTTCCAGACGATGAATGTGGACCGTATTAACTCCCGCATTGGCATCAACCTCCATGATTCGGTTGATGGCTGTCCTACCCTGTATTTCATTACAAGCAATCCTGCGGACCAGAATAGGCAGTACTCTGTCCACTGAGCCTCCGTCGCTCAGGTTGTAGAAGCTTCTGTCTCCGTTGTATGGCATGGGTTGAACCTGTTCTTGACTCCATGTTTCCAAACTTTCCGCCCACAAAGGTGTCGGGCCTTGAAAAGCCGGACGAGGGTTAGGATTTGGGATTTCAGCTACCAGGGGTTGATCATTGACTTGTGGCTCGGAGTCAGAATCCTCCGGGAAGTTCTCTGCGAAGTCATCGTCCAACGGAATTGCATGATTCTCTTCAGGCTCATCATCAAGCCATCCACCATTGCCTTGGTTGGAGAAGTACGGGTCGCCAGGGAGATTGAATCCAGCCATGTTATCTACGCGAGAATGAGGGTAAAAGAAATGATTAATAGACGTACTAATTAAGATAATTATAAGATGATCCTTACCAGTTACTCCAACATTTGCGTAGTGCATACCAGTCATATGTAACCAAAACAGGATAGACCTTCGAATAAGTGATCCTAACTCTAAGTCCACAATCAAACAAGGAACAGGAAGTAAAGCAAAGATCACCGATTCTAAGTCTATGACACCCTAGTCACATATAACCTTAGCGTATCCACTCAGCAACTATTTACATACTAATAAAGACCTTTTTAGTTTGCACATAAGTAATTTATAGTAACACCAAATACTCCTATAGTATTTTAAGTTTATGTTTTGTTCTAATGTTTTCATTGTAGTAGTGTTGGTAAGTTTTTAGACTTGCTGCAACACCACAACCATTCCTAGGCACATGCTAATCACTTCTCGGAAAGATATAGTTGATCAGGCTATATCACTCCCAGATCTGATTATATGTCCCTAAGTCTACTTGTGCTGTCCAACAATCGTAGTACTTTTGTTCTGTCCTAGTGACATTGATTTTAGTATGAATGCAGGTATGTATACTTTATTAAAACCTTTGTATTATTTTAAAAGTATTAACTGTTGGTCAGATTGTTTTAATCCCTTTGTGTTTATAGTTGTATATCTTTTATGGGTTGATATACTCAATTCGCTATAAACAATGCTCTGATACCAATCTGTCACACCCCCAAACCAGAACGGCGGAAACGTTCGGGGGCGGAGGACGTCATGTACAGTATCACAACAATGCATAATAGTAAAACAAGCAACAACGTCATCCATTGCATTAATAATATAATTTAATACAAGTGTGTTCTGTAGTTTATAAGACACCAAAAATACGAATCAAAGTAAGAGATGAGTCTTGAACGTGCTCCATCTTCTCAAAACCTGGTCATCGGTACATGTCTACTGGTGACCTGAGAATACAAGTTATTATGAAAGCGTAGATCAGCATTAAAGCTGGTGAGTTCATAAGTATTTTAGTATCATTGTTTGTATAAGTTTGAAGAAAGTATTTGTAAATGTTTGATGTAAAAGTTTGTAAGTGTTTGATGTATAGGTTTGTAAGTGTTTGATATAAATGTTTGTAAACTTCCTAGAAAATACTATATTTTCTACTAACGTAGTCTTCTACCAAGACCCAACTATTCTTTATGTTTGTTCTTTTGTAAAAGAGAGTGTTTCCCAAAGTTTGACTATCATTACCAAAATATACTTTTCATTACCATTTATGTGAGAAGATCACAATGTGAATGAAATGGGAAAATAAAGATGTACTGCAGTTTTATCTAAGTAACTACCAATGTACTAACTACCTTAAACCTGTTTGTTTAATTAAGGTAAAATGTGATAAATTTGTAACCATACTTGATCGACTAGTATAACACGACGTTCGATACGTCGAAATGATATGAAATTCGTCACCCGTAGACCTTCAGGTCTCACTGTAGCTAGCAGCAAGGTGTAGGATGGTCAGTCCCGTATAGATATATACACAAATTCACGCACTCCCTCTAGGATACTCTGGGTACAAAACGTGACACAGCAGTATATTGACATGCCATGAAGTAGTGGTTCACATTAATGTTATAGTATTCTTGTATTTGTATACTATGTTCTCTCTGTATAGTGTATAGTATGTTCTCTCTGTCTAGTGTATAGTATGTTTTATCTGTCTAGTGTATAGTATGTTCTCTCTGTCTAGTGTATAGTATGTTCTCACTATTTCTCTTTATAGTGAGTATTGTTTCTCGTTATAGTGTGTATTGTATCTCATTATAGTATGTTTGAACTGACTCATGTATGAACGGACTCTTGTATGTTTCATTGTTCTAGAAATAGTAAGTAGTGACTTCCTAAACTATACCTATTATAGTTTACTAGCAATGTTGTTTGTATGACTGAACATGTTTGTACACCTTTGCTACCCAAAGGTATTGAACTGAATGAAGAACTTTTATATCTATATACATATACATAATATATAACTAGGATTCAAACGACATTCGGACAAACAACCGATACCCTAGGTCCACAACCAAACTAGGAACAGGAAATAAGGCAAGTTATCAGTCCTAAGCCCTTTCAATCCTACTTATATAACTATATCTATATAGACATGGTTTTTACAATATATAAGTTTAAAAGAGTTTGATAAAGAGTTTGTAAAACGATTTGAAGCAATTTGTTTGAAAACACAGTTTGAAGTATAAGAAATCCATTTGTTTGATAGTTATTAATCACATATGATTGATATAAAACTATAAGTGTTTCTACTTGTATTCCCCCCCCCCCATAAAAGCATTTAAAATCATTTAAAAGATAAGTTAAGGGGTATGAACTCACCTGTAGTGAGTGATACGAATGTAAGATCGATATAGGATGCTAAGTGTCAAGTGAAGCCTTGAGCACAACGGATCCTAATAAGCATATAACGACACATATATGAATATAATTAGTGTGTATACAACTAATTATGCAAGGAAACCACCTTAGGGACCAGGAAACACTTATATTGAAGTGTTACCATCACATACGATTGCATCAAAGGGGTTTAAGGCCACACAAGAGTGTGTACGGCCAAGGTGTGTACGGCCTATGTGTGCACGGCCACATGTATGCAGGGCCAAGGAGTGTACGGCGGTACACTCATGGATGAAGTATGCTAAAAGGGTGTTTTATGGCCCTATCTAGCATCCATTAAGTGCGTATGATCATGTGAATGGATATGGGGTGTTTTTTAGGCCAATACATGCACTAAACAAGGGTTTACGGCCATATGAGGTGAGTACAGCTGTACACACTTCAAGTTTATGCATTTAGATGATGATCCAAGGCTAAAAACAAGTGTTTAGTATGCTTAACTAGCAGATAGGAAGGATACTGGCACTTTTGAAGGCTTCCAAGGAGTTCACGGCCCAAGAACAAGTAGGTGTTCTAGGTGTTCTTGGAGAAAACTTGAAGATCTAACCAAAAGAGGTGATTTCACAGATGAAAACATGGATCTTCACTAGTTAAAGCAATGTATAAACTGATAAATGGAAGAAATACTTACATCTTTGAAGATCCTTGAAGATCAAGAGGAAGAACACGATGATAGTTTTCACACCCCGCTAAAGCGGAAACACGAGGCGTGGCAGTATAAAGGGTTTCATAGCAAAAGTTAAAAGACAACACCAACCATAGTATTAAAAATCATTACAAATTTACAATGGGTTTGAACAACTTTTAAAAGAAATTACAATGAAAATTAGAATACAACACATGCGAATGCTCCTAACAGTGAAGTGTCCCTAAGTGCCACTTACTCGATGATTCCTGAAACAGCATGTAAAACGAGCGTCAACTATAAAAATAGTTGGTGAGTACTCACAAGTTTAACAAAATAATATTGGTTCATGAATTGAAATAAAAGTTTTGATAAAAGTTTCCAATAATAAAAGTATATTGTTAAAAGGAGTAAATAAGTTTGTAAAACCAAAGTTCTTTGTCATCATGAGAGATAAAGTATGTTGCCCGAATAAGATGCAACATTCATATTCTCATGGAAGATAAAGTTCGTTACTCAAACGAGTAAACAAGTTTCATTGCTAAAATAAGCAATCAATTTTGTTGCTACAAGGAGCAAACAATTTCATTGCTAAAACATGTATATAAGTTTTCAGTAATAAAAGTTCGTTGTTGTAATGAGAAACAAAGTTCATTGCTATAATTAATAAACAAGTTTATTGCTATAATAAGTAACAAGTTTGTATGTGTATGAGCAAACAATGAGTTCTCAACCAAGCCTATGACTGAAGCCCTATCAAGATCTATGCTTATCGTTCCATAGATTATATGGTATCATGCACTCCAGCAATCGGGCGAGTGAGGAGTTGTCAATTCCTAATAGCGCTATCCACAATGACCATTGGCTCAAAGAGTTAATGGTTAGAGAAAAGTGTACGGGAAGGGCCTTAAGACGATAAGTTCTCATGTTCCGTGTTGCATAGACATACATAGAGAGATATAGCAATAAAATAGCAATCATGTTTGATACAAATCAATTTAAATACAACGAACAAATAATAATTTTCCGGGACATGCTTTTCCACCCCAAAACATAAAAACTGAAAATAGGGGAGTGCGTGAATACTCACAATGCATTGAGATGATGCAAATGGTGCCTTGAACTACGCTCCACTCGTACAACTATCGTTTTCCTACAACGATGTTACACACTAATGAGTCTCTAATCGAAATCTAACACTAGTATACATACTACTACAATAGAATTATGCCAATATTGTGTCAAAATTTAATATTGATAAGTTACAAACATTTTTCTGTGGAAATTAAGTTTCAAAGAATCAGTTGTTATATAACAATTTAAGTGGAAAATTTCCATTATTGAAATGTTAATATTTAACATTTTAGAGGTGTTCCAATGATTAAATATTCAAAACTAAATCAATTTAGTTCTAAACTTTCCCAAACTTTGCATTTCAGTTTTAATTGAAGTCAAAGACATTAAGATAAATTTTCTTGAATTTTTGATTTGTCTAACTATTTTTCACCATTTAATTCCATGAATAATCATAAAACCATGGAAAAATAGTAAATTATCATGAAAAATTCATATAATTTTTGTGTAACTATTGTACAGTGTACATAATCTAGGAAAAATATTAATATGTGTTTTCAAAAAGTTTAATACAATTTTTCTAATTTTTGTGTACTTATTCTATAAAAATAGAAATAAATAGGTAACAGTTTCAAAAATTCACCAAACGTTTTTTACAAGTGTTATTACACATACTTAATCTGTGAAAAATATAAAAATGGGTTTCTAAACTGTGTAACCAATTTTTATGATTTTTGTGCATTTATTCTAATAAAAATTGAAATAAATAGAAACCAGTTTCCAAAATTAGCCAAACTTTTTGTATTACTGTTATTATACATTATTAAGCTGAGAAAAATATAAAAATCGATTTCTAAACTATTTAACCCAATTTTATGATTTTTGAGCATTTATTCTAATAAAAATTGAAATAAATAGAAAACAATTTCCAAAATTGCCCAAAATTTTTGTAACACTTTTATTATACATGTAGAAGCTGTGAAAAATATAAAACATACTTTTCAATTAGTGTTGCTATTTTTCCTTGTTTAATCCTCTTAAATAATCATTAATTGAATAATAATTATTAAACAGTTAAAGTAAATTACCAAAAATTTTGTACACTTCATTTACAGAGTAAATAATCTGGGAAAAATACCAAGTGTGGTTTTTATCTGCTGAAATCCGATTTTGTGCATTTAAGTTTATTTAATCTTAGAAAATAGGAGAAAAATAGTATACAGAAGAGAAAAATCATCAACATTTTTATGTAGCCTCCTAATATACTACAAGGTGTTCTGGTAAATTTTCATGAATGTTGGATGAGCAGAACTATTTTTTCAATTTTTAGGCCATTATAAATATAAAAATCGGGGAAAAATAGGAATGCATTATGAATAAAAATAGGGATCATTATTTAGCATAGGGGTCATCCACGAATTTAACTAGGATTTATAGACCCCAGAAAGTATTTTATATGTTTTATTGCCCTATTTTCTTGCATTAATTATAATAATTTGAGAAAAACGAATTATTTTCTGAAAATTTACAGATCATCTTATATTGTTGGTTGGATTCTGGGAAAAATATCATTTCAACAGAAAAGAAGTTTTAGGTATTTATTTGGGAATAAATCTTTTATGAACATATTTGAAAGCTTTTAACAACATACTTTGATGATCTAGCATCTAAGCTTCAAGATCATCACATGCATGTTTGTTTGAAGACCATTCATGAGTTTGAATTGTTCAAAAATCGTTTTTGATAGAAAACTTTGGATGCATGTGGTGTTTTTCACCCAAAACTTGTAGAAAAATGCATTTTCATGATCTTGACTTAGGTTTAGGTCCTTGGGTTTCACCATTTACAACATGCATGTTGTTTTTGGGTGAAATCCTACCACCATCATCATCAAAACTGAAGTGAATGAACATGCACACATATTTTTTAAGAGAAAGGTGTAGAAGAAGAAGGAAATGCAAGAAAAACCTTAAAAACTTGAAGGAAAATGAAAGGAAATCGTGTTCTACCTTAATGAACATCACTAGATGATGAAGATTTTGTATTTGAGGTGTGTTCTTGGACTTGTTTTCTGGAAATTTTCGTGGTTGATGGAGAGAGGAAGAGAGGATAGAGAGAAAATAAAGTGAGGGAGTGTGAGAGAGAAAGTGAAGTATGGAGAAATGGAGTGTAGAGGGGAATTGATTGAGTGTGTTAGGAAGAGGAGAGAGAGGAGAGAGAGAGGAATCCGACTTTTGAGGGTATAATATCCCTCTCTCTTTCATTTTTCTTTATAAAAATTCAAATCTTTTATAAAAAATATCCAACTTTTTATAAAATGTGCACCTTAACCTAGTTTTTATGCATAAAACTCTTGATTTTTGACTTATAAATTAAGGGTAAATGTTAAGGAGTTCAGTTTTATTTCCTTAAATGCATTTTTATAATTTTAATTATTATAAGATAATATTAGAAGCTTCATAATTATTTTTATAGCATTTTTAAGCTTAAAGTTTGTAAATATGAGTTTTTAGGGCATTTAGGGTTTTTGAGAGTTTGTAAATCTTTGGATATCAAAATTACTTGAATTTTGAGACTTCAAACTATTTTAGAGTTTCATAACTCTTATTCAAATTAGAAATATTGTTTGTAATTTATTTTTATTGGTTTATTGGCATTCTATGTAGTGATTCCGAGATTCAAACGAAATTGAGGAATCAAGTATAGTAGTCCTAGTTTCAACTTTGACTTAAGTTTCTATGAGACTCTGACCTAACTTTTACTACTAGGTCAAGTGCATGATGTGTGTATATGATTCATGAAATGGTGTTCGAGTCAAAGAGTGACCCAAATATAGATAGTCACTACAGTTAAGTAGTAGTAGAATTTACATATCAATGTGAAATCTAAGTACACCATCCATTGTCTCTATCTGTTTCCAAGATTCTACTAGGTTATAACTTAGCTTCTATTTACTAAGTCTAATATGTGTTGTGCCTATATGTGCAACTAAGTCTAGTCAAATCTAGAACCGACTCGAATTTTGACGGTTGTCACAATAGTTGAGAGAGAATTGAAAGTTCTTGAGTGAGAAGTGTAGAAATGAGGAATAATGAAGGATTATCCTTCATAAAGGCATGAGTTCACGGCCATCATGGGTGTACGGCCGTACACCCATGTGTACGGCCGTACACTCCTCATGAAGGAATGTTTTGCCCGAATGCTATACTATAAACTTTAGCTGACTCATCCTTAAACCCTAATCTTGAATGTACTAGGCTTAGAACACTCAAACAGACCCTAAACAACGCTAAAAGATAGCACAAACGAGTCTGACTTTGATTGAATTGAATGACTATACAAGATAGAAATTTCGGGTTGTCACAGAATAGAACAGGATATCATCTATGAAAACAATAACTGATCGATCGAGCATCGGCATGAACACTCGATTCAACAAATCCATAAATACAGTAGGCGCATTGGTGAGCCCAAACGGTATCATCACGAACTCGTAATGACCATAACGAGTTTGAAACGTTGTCTTCTCCATGTCCTCCTCTATAACCCTCATATGATGATACCCTGACCTCAAATCAATCTTGGAGAACCAAGTTACGCGATGCAGGTAATCGAATAGGTCTTCAATCTAGAGAAATGGGTAACGGTTCTTCACTGTTAACTTGCCAACTCCCGATAATCAGTACACATGCGGTGAGACCCGTCATTCTTCTTCACAAACAAGATCGGTGCTCCCTAAGGTGAATTGCTCGGTCTGATAAACTGCTTGCCCCACAGCTCTCATAGTTGAGAGGAAAACTCATGTATCTCTGGTGGTGCTAATCGGTACGACGATGTGACAACCCGGAACGTCTATCCTGTACAATTGATTTTTATATCAATATTAAACTCGATTTTATCACCATTTTACACCGTTTAAGGGTTTGATGAAGCATTCTAAGCCTCGCACAATCAAAGGTTGGATTCTAGGTCGAGTAATACCAAATCATAGTACAACATTTGGGCCATACACTCTCTCGGTAGGAGTGAACGGCCGTACACATGGGTGTGCGGTCGCGCACCCACCCCTCAAACGTACACCCACCTCTATATAAAGGTGGAGACCCTTTCATTCACTCTTTTCCCCTTTTGGCTGCATACTACTTCCTCTCTCTAAGAATCTTCACATAAGGACCCTCCAAAAGGCTTCAAAAACGTAAGTATTCCATCATCTAGCTTGTTATACTTGAAAGACTCTTAATCTAAGCCCTAAATCATCGAGTTTTCATCTTGTTCATCACCCCTTTGAAGGTGTACGGCCGCACACCTTCATAAGGTGGTCGTACACACCTTAAAGACTCTCCAAGGTGAGAGTTTGGCCTCCATCTGCTAGTTGGACTTGGTATTGGCTTTGAAACACCTGAAAATCGACATTTTGGGCATGAATGAAGAGTGTACGGCCGCACACCCCTCTGTACGGCCGCACACCCCTCTGTACGGCCGCACACTCCCTTGTACGACCGCACACACATCCTCTTGGCCATACACCCACTTTGATGCTCATTTTTGGCCTCAAACTTGCAATAACACTCAGTTTGGGACCTAGAACACTCATTAGATGCTTGTAGGACCTTGGAAACACCTCAAAACACTCCCCATCATGAGTGTACGGTCGTACACTCATGGGCCGTACACCCATGGTCGTACACACCCAAAGGGTGGTCGTACACCTCCCTCGTTCGATCATATAAGGTCCCGACATTTAGTTCAAGCATTTCCAGGTCCTTAGGGTGGTTTCCCGTCATGTTTAGTCTTGAAACACCCTAATTCTGACACACATATGCGTTACCATATGTTAATAGGATCCACTTGCATACGAAACACCAGTTGACACTCAGCATCCACACCAATCATACGCTCGAATCATACATCAAACTGTAAGTTCATACCCCTACGCTTTTGTAGTTTTTAAAATGTTTTCAGGGGGAATACAAGCTAAACATAAAGGTTTTCATAACTTAAAAACTGATGCAATTACAATGGTTTTATCAAACATCTAGATACATTATCCCTTTTGAAATATGCAGAGCATAAGGGATGATTTCTAAACATAAATTGCATAGTTTTTCAGAACAGTACATAAACACAACTTATCTGTCAAACTATAATAGGTATAGTTTGGGGAATTCTTTACCGGTTTTACAGATTCGCACATAAACTATGACAGATTTAGTTTATCCATACAGATAACTAGAGTATTTTGCTAAATAATTATTTTGTGTATAATTATTTATACTCTACACCGTTTACAACGATTTCGAACTCGAGAATAACTGAACTACATGTAAACTAGTTAATACAAGATTGTGAGATCTGTCTTCGTTATGCACTTCGGGGTACCAATAAATCCTTCCCGGTAGTATAACCAGAGTCTCCTGGAGGGAGAGCGTGGAATTTGTGAATAGATCTATTCGAGACCGACAATCCCACACCTGAACCTTTAGCTACAGTTAGGCGGGCACGCCTGGGGTGACAAATTTTGTAATCGTACGACGCCTAAAGAAACGTCAAGGAGGTCACCGGTCATATTAGTATGGTTATACGACTCACAATAAGTATAAACTAACTTTTGTTTACGAGAATTCTTTCTTCAATAGTTTTATTTAATTAATAAAACTACTTATCTACTTACTGGAGGATATTCCAGGAATCCAAATTTTGGTTTTATTTGAGTAATAAAACTACCATTCATACTGGCGGTAACCAGTGTTTTCAAATGGAACATACTTTTCATATAGTAATCTACAAACATGTTAGCAAATATGGGATTTTCTTGGAAAGCATGCATACATATTTCAGAACTTGATATCAAAGGTTTTAGTCACGAACGATATTTACTTATAATAAAAAGAAATCAATTTTACAAATTCAGTGACTAGTTTTCAATACAAAAACATGCTTAAGAACTCACCAGCTTTATGCTGATACGTTTTCAAAACCGCTTGTATTCTCAGGACAACAATAGACAGGTACCAGTGCCAGTTTTTGGAGAAGACGGAGCAATTGTGGAGTCTCGTCTTTTTCTTTTGCTACTTTCGAATATACTGATATGTACAAATTATGTTTTCAAACAGATGTAAATATTCATATTGTAATGTAATGGTTGTGTTTACGTTAATTGCTATGATACGATTGTTGTGATACTACGCATGGAGTCACCCGCCCCCGAACGTTTCCGCCGTCCGTTCTGACGGTTCGGGGGTGTGACAGATTGGTATCAGAGCCATGGTTTATAGTGAACTAAGTATACAGAACCTTACATGATATACAACTATAAACACTAAGGGGCTGAAGTACTCTGAACTAAAAGTATGCTTTTAAAAATATAAGTATTTTACGAAAAGTATACAAGCATACCTACATCCCAGAAACACTATTATGGGTAGAGCAAAACAGAAGTATTTGGATGTTGGACACTGCGGTTAAACCTGGGCAGTTATGTAATCATGTCTAGGGTCAATATAGCATGATCAACTATATTCATTCGAGACATGACCAACATGTGCTTGGGAGTGACTGTGGGGTTGCAGCAGGTCTAAACTTACCAAGTATCCATACAACAAGACGTCGATAGAACAAATCAGACAGCCTAAAATACTATAGGAGTATTTTACTAGAGTCAAATTCATTGCAGAGATTCTCTTCCAAGTGTTACTACTCATTCCTTTTAGCGATAACTTATTTGCATTGGTAGCTTTTCCTTGTTTATCGCTTAGTAGAACACTCTAGCTATCATAGTGAGGTATATATTGTTTCATATCTCTTGATTCGATTCCAAAGGACTTACCATCCTCTTCTTCCTGGTTGTTTCTAGAACAAGATGCCTCCCCGACGAAGACCCATCAGAAGGAACGACAACACACCACCGCCACCGCCACCTCCTCAGTTCGATCCTGCCATGTTCCAGACAGCTGTTACTGCTGTTGTGGCTGCTGCAATGACATAGATTAATCCTAGCGGATCTGGCGGGTCGGGAGGTGGTACTCATCCCCAAAATCCTAAAGGGAGTCAAGGGCACCAGAAGGAGTGCTCCTATAAAGACTTCATGACTGCGAAACCTGCATCCTTCGACGACAATGGAGGTGTTATTGCCCTGACTCGATGGTTCGAGAAGATCGAGTCTATCTTCGAAATTTGTTCCTGTTCTGAAGCTAACAAGGTGAAATTTGCCGCTTGCACTTTCACCAACAAAGCATTGACCTGGTGGAATGGTCGGGTCAAATCTTTAACTCTGCCAATAGCAAATGCTATGGGTTGGGAGAGCTTGAAGGAGCTCATGCTAGCTGAGTACTGCCCACGAGGCGAAATGCAGAAATTGGAACACGAACTCTGGACCTTAAAGATGAAGGGTTCCGATATTGCTGCCTACACTTCTAGGTTTGAAGACCTAGCACTTCTTTGCCCAGGAATGGTCACCCCAAAGAGCAAGAAGATTGAAAAATATATATGGGGATTGACGCCCCCAACTCAAGGGAATTTCTTGGCAGCCAGGCCAAACACTTTTGACAGCGCCAAGTGTTTGGCACAGACCCTCATAGATCATGGTGTTGATCTCGATAATGTGACAGCCACTCCTGAACCAGCTAAGGTAAGTGGTGAGAAAAGAAAGTTCTGGAAGCAACGAAAGGGCCAGTCTTCGCAGGAGCCCTCCAAGAAACAACATACAGTGGCAGTTCACGCTGCTACTACTCCTGCCGCTGCTCCAGCAACTCAAGCACCTACCAGTTGATATGCTGGTACCCTCCCTTGGTGCAGCAAATGCAACTATCATCACCGCATCCCCGACCCATGTCGTGAAATACTCTGCAGCAAGTGTGGCAAGAAGGGCCACCTGGATCGAGGCTGCAGAACACCAGTCCAACCAACCAATCAGGCCTCTGGAGCAGGTGTCGGTAAAGCCTGTTATGGCTGTGGGGAAGTCGGGCATTTCCGGAGGAACTGCCCCAAGGCAGCAACGACCGACAACACAGGGAAGGTACTATCTATGGGGCAAGAAGAGGTAGTTGCTGACCCTACCGTTGTTACGGGTACGTTCCTCCTTGACAACTCTTATGCATGCATTCTTTTCGATTCTGGTGCTGAGAGAAGTTTTGTTAGTTATGCATTCAAACATCTTCTTAAAAATAAACCTCAACCCTTAACCGAAACGTTTACCGTCGAGATGGCTAACGGTGAGAAAGAGAGCACTAAAGATATAATCCGCGGTTGCAACCTTACCTTAAATGATCATTCTTTTCCCATCGACCTTATGCCAATTTCTATAAAAAGCTTCGATGTCATCATCGGCATGGATTGGTTGAGCCCCAATCGTGCTGATATCCTTTGTTACGAAAAAGCCATTCGTCTCAATCTTTCCTCTAACGAAGCTCTCATGATCTATGGCGATAAACTCAGTTCAAACCTCCGCATCATTTCGTGCATCAAAGCCCATAAACTTCTGCGAAAGGAATGTCATACATTCCTAGCTCATCTTATTAACGAGAAGCAGGGAGTTAAAGACCTCGAGAGCATGCCCGAAGTCTGCAACTTTCCTGATGTCTTTCCAGAAGAGCTTCCGGGAATTCCTCCCGAACGCCAAGTCGAGTTTCGCATCGACTTAATCCCCGGAGCTACCCCCGTGGCTAAATCCCCTTACCGCTTAGCGCCAGCAGAAATGCAGGAGCTATATAGTCAGCTCCATGAGCTGCTCAGCAAAGGATTCATCAGACCGAGTTCCTCACCCTGGAGAGCCCCGATCTTGTTCGTGAAAAAGAAGGATGGATCCATCCGGATGTGTATTTACTATCGTGAACTGAATAAACTCACCGTTAAGAACCGTTACCCTCTTCCTCGAATCGACGACCTCTTCGATCAACTTCAAGGAGCCAGCTACTTCTCCAAGACAGACCTAAGATCAGGGTATCATCAACTACAAGTCCACGAGAGTGATGTTCCTAAGACAGCATTTCGGACTCGGTATGGTCACTACGAATTTGTAGTAATGCCCTTCGGTCTAACCAACGCACCGGCGGTATTCATGGACCTGATGAATCGGATGTGTCGTTCCTTCCTAGACAAGTTCGTAATCGTGTTCATCGACGATATACTTGTCTATTCCCGAAGTGAGGAAGAACACCGACAACACTTGAGATTGGTGCTGGAAACTCTAAGGGCGGAGAAGTTGTACGCGAAATTCTCCAAGTGCGAATTCTGGATTCGAAGAGTAACCTTCCTAGGTCACGTGGTAAGCGAGGAGGGCATACACGTGGACCCTTCCAAAATCGAGGCGATAAAGAACTGGTCAGCACCGAAGACGTCCACAGAAATCCGTTAATTCTTGGGTCTAGCTGGCTATTATCGTAGATTTATCCAAAAATTTTCCAGAATTGCCAAACCCTTAACCACTCTGACTCAGAAAGGCGTACCCTTTTGTTGGAGTGAAAAGCAAGACACTGTGTTCCAAACGTTGAAGCAGCCCTGTGCAGCGCACCTATCTTGTCTCCGCCCAAAGGGACGGAGGACTTCGTTGTCTACTGTGATGCATCCAATCAAGGCCTAGGTTGTGTGCTCATGCAACGGGGAAAAGTCATTGCTTATGCCTCCAGACAGCTGAAAGCACACGTAGTCAACTACGCAACGCACGACCTGGAATTAGGAGCAGTGGTCTTCGCATTGAAGATATGGAGACATTATCTCTACGGAACCAAGTGCACTATCTTCACTGACCATAAAAGCCTGCAGCACATCTTCGACCAGAAGGAGTTGAACATGAGGCAACGACGATGGGTAGAGCTGCTCAGCGACTATGAGTGCGAAATACGCTACCATCCCGGCAAAGCCAATGTGGTGGCAGATGCCCTTAGCCGGAAGGAATGCTCAGGTCGTAGAGTGAAGGCACTAACCATGATCATCCATTCCCATTTATCCGCGCAAATCAAGGAGGCTCAGCTGGAAGCCTTAAAACCAGAGAACATGCCGAGTCAAGCCTTGAGAGGAATGGAAAAGAACCTAGTGATCAAGGGAGACTGAGTCTATTATTTCATGGACTGGATCTGGACCCCAAAGTTCGGTGGTTACAGAGAGGTTGTCATGAACAAAGCTCACAGGACCAGATACTCCATTCATCCAGGTTCGGATAAAATGTATCTCGATCTCAAGAAGTAGTATTGGTGGCCAAACATGAAAGCAGAGATCGTTATATTCGTGGGCAAGTGCCTGACTTGCGCCAAGGTGAAGGTCGAATATCAGAAGCCCTCAGGTCTACTCCACCAGCCGGATATACCTGAGTGGAAGTGGGAAAGGATTACTATGGATTTTATCACCAAATTACCCAAAGCTCTGAGTGGGTATGACACCATCTGGGTAATAGTCGATCGATTGACGAAATCCGCTCACTTCCTACCAATCAAAGAAACATTCAAAATGGAGAGACTCACGCAAATCTACATCCAAGAGATAGTCCGACTGCACGGTGTGCCTGTGTCCATTATCTCCGATCGAGATAGCTGGTTTACCTCGATATTTTGGCAGTCCCTGCAGAAAGCTCTTGGAACTAAGCTGGATATGAGCACAGCTTACCATCCTCAAACAGATGGACAGAGTGAGAGAACCATCTAGACTTTGGAAGACATGTTGAGAGCATGTGTCATTGACTTTAGTAAGTCGTGGGACACCCATTTGCCATTGGTCGAGTTTTCCTACAACAACAGTTACCACACCAGCATCAAGGCTGCGCCTTTCGAAGCCCTCTATGGCCGCAAGTGCAGATCCCCTCTATGTTGGGTTGAGGTAGGCGACACGCAGCTAGCCAAGGGGCAAGTCCCTGACAGCACTCTCACTGGTCAAGAAATCATCCGCGAAACCACAGAAAAGATCATACAAATCCGAGAACGACTGAAAGCCTCACGAGATAGACAAAAGAGCTACGCCGATAAACGACGAAAGCCCTTGGAGTTCCAGGTTGGAGACCGTGTCCTACTAAAAGTCTCACCCTGAAATGAAAGAAATATTGAAAAATGGGCTAAAAATGAAAGAAGTATTGAAAAAAGGGCTAAAACTGACAAGTTTTCAAAGTTTACCCGGGAGGTCTCGCACCCTCCTATTTATAGGGCCGAGCCTCCTGATCCAACGGCTGAGAAGAAGCCACGCATCGCAGATCCGAGGGCTCGCAGGGAAGGCTCGCACGTGGGCACGCACATGGCTGCGCATGCGAGGGCCTCGCTGGAGGCTTCTGATTGGACCGCTTCAGACAGCTGGTGCGACACGTGTCGGGGCGAGGTAAGGCGGCTTCAGATGGAGGAGTCACCTGGCACGCGTCGGACTCTCGGCTGCACACGTGTCACTCCTCGGATGCTTCCACGACTTCGGTGACTCATCAGAATTTCGGACACGTGGCACCTGCGAGGCGAGGACACGTAGCCGAAGTCCACCTATGCGAAATTCCTCGGATTTGGGGATTTTTTCTCGTTTTTCGTGCCAAAACTTCTAAAATACATAACTTTCGCATACGAGCGCCGTTTTTGACGTTCTTTATATGCACGCGTAGGTAAAGTTACGCTCTACAACTTCCGTTTAGACTACGTCGGCTAATTTTAACTTTAATTTTTATATTGTTATTTTTAACAGACCGGGACAGGAAATCCGTTAAAAATTCATAACTTCTTCATCCGACGTCCGTTTTCGTCAGACTTTTTACTGTTGTGCTACTAATGACGAGACCTTCGATTCTCGTTTAGGTCGTGTCGGCTAAAAATCACTCGATCTAAAATTCGAGTTTTTAGCTGTCTACTGCAAAGCTGAAACTTCGAAAAATCATAACTCCCTCATACGAAGTCAGATTTGGGCGTTGTTTTTATCGAACTTCTCGGTTTAACGAATACTACGAGTTTCGTTTAGATTACTAAGGCTAAAAAGTAGTTTATCAAAAACTCACTTTTTACGACATTCGGCACCGTGCCGGTTTGTTGCGAAACTTCGACAGGTCATATCTTCTTCGTTATAACTCGGATTTCAGCATTCTTTATATATCTGTAATCCTTGTCACGCCCACCACAAGTTTCTTAATAGATATCGGCTTTATCTAAAATTTAATTTTTGACGCTCATTTTTATTCTTAATTATTTAAATCCTAATAATTAAGCATAAAACACATAAAACACATAATATTCACATAATTCCTTTTCATTTCTCCAAAATGAGTCACAAAGGTTAACCTAGACCATTATGTCAATATTAATGCCTAGCCTAGAAACACGGGCGTTACAACTCTCTCCCGCTTAGGATGATTCCGTCCCCGGAATCACACAACGACAAACAGCTACGGGTAGCGACTCACCATGTCACTCTCCGTTTCCCAGGTGAGATTTGGCCCATTTATATGTTTCCAACGCACAAGCACTAAATCGACTATCTTACGTTACAACTTCTTAGTCTTACGGTCAACGATTGCCTCAGGTTCTCCAATTAACCTCTTGCTCTCATCCAACCTTAATTCAGAAATGGGAATTATGTCGGGCACACCTCCCGTGAACTTCCTCAAATAACACACATGAAATGTGTTATGAATACCCTCCAGTTCCTCTGGTAATTCTAGCTTGTAAGCTTGATTCCCGATCCTCCGAAGAACTTTAAATGGTCCAATTAACCTTGGACTCAACTTTCCCCTTCTACCAAACCTTGTAAGTCCCTTCCATGACGAGACTTTAAGTAAAACCGAATCTCCAACTTCGAATGATATCGGTTGTCTTTTCTTGTCAGCATAGCTCTTTTGAGCAGCTAACATCCTTTCCCTAATCACTTTCAACTTTCCAGCAGTCTGATGGACTATTTCAAGTCCCATAAGCTGCTTTTCCCCAGCTTCCAGTCACCATGACGGCATTCAACACTTTTCCCCATACAAAGCGTGATAAGGTGCTATCTTGATGCTTGAGTGGAAACTATTACCCTAGAAAAATTCTACTAAAGGCAAATGTTCATCCCAGTTACCTTGGAATTCCAGGGTACAGGTTCTCAGCATATCCTTCAACGTTTGAATCGTTTATTCGCTCTGACCATCGGTTTGCGGATGGTAAGCCGTATTCAAACACAACTTGGTACCCAATTTGTCTTACAGACTCCTCCAACACCTTGAGGTAAAACGGCTGTTACGATCGGATACAATCGTTAACGGAACACCGTAAAGCCTCACAATTTCTTTCACATAAGAATTCGCAAGTTTATCCATAGACCATTTCTCGTTGGCTGCTATGAAATGCGCACTCTTAGTGAAGCGATCAACGACCACCTAAATCATGTCGTGACCGTTCCTTGTTCTCGGCAGTTTAGTCACAAAATCCATAGTGATGTCTTCCCATTTGCCCATGGGTATAGGCAAAGGTTCTAAACTCCCATACGGTTTCTGATGTTGTGTCTTAACCCTAGCACAAGTTACACACTCGTCCACATACTTTGCGACATCGAGCTTCATCGTCGGCCACCAGTAATAGGGTTTTAGATCCCTATACATTTTCGTACTACCGGGATGAATCGAGTACATGGTTTTGTGAGCTTCTTCCATCAGAAGACCTCTTACTCCTCCCGCCTTAGGTACCCAAATCCTATCTTTGAATACCTTCACTCCTTGACCGTTTGTATCAAACATCAACGTTATGCCCAAACGTTCCTCCTTTCGGTCATTTCTCTCTAAATCTTCCTCTTGAGCTTTCTTTATAGTTTCCACAACTATCGAGACAAATTCAATTCTCAACACTCTTGGCCTTTTCTTTTCAAGATTTACCTTCCGACTGAGAGCATTAGCAACAACATTTGCTTTACCAGGGTGGTAAAGTATCTCACAGTCGTAGTCCTTGAGTAACTTTAGCTAGCGCCGTTGCCTCATGTTTAATTCCTTCTCCATACCTTTAAGGCGAATACTACCACTGCCAACTCCAGACCATGAGTGGGGTAGTTCTTTTCATGCTCTTTCAATTTCCTCGATGCATACGCTGTCATTTTATCCCTTTGGGTCAGAACACAACCTAACCCAACTCCAAAGGCATTACTATAAAATGTGAAGTCATCAACTCCTTCAGGTAACGAAAGAATCGGTGCTTCACACAACTTCTTCTTTGACTTCTCAAAGCTTCCTATGCTTCTTATTCCAAGTATAAACAGCTCCTTTGTGGGTCAAAGCTGTCAATGGAGTCGCGATCGAAGAAAAGCCTTGGATAAATTAGCGATAATATCCAGCTAATCCTAAAAAGCTTCAGATCTCCATAGGACTTTCAATCGTAACCTTCGAGTTACAAAATAAATCCTTATTGAGGACTCCTTCTTCTTCTTAGAATAAGTATTTTCCTTCGTTTATTGTAACAGACCGATGGGTCATGTTCTAATTGTTGGGTTTTGAGCATTCTAACACTTCCTAAGTGTACATGCAACCCTATTAAACCTTGGATCTATGTTTGTCTAAGATACATGCAAAATATTATTTTCCAAGGTTTATAACCTATCTAGCATGGCATGGGGTACTTTTAACCATAAAAGAACTAGATGAATTACATACCTTTTGTTGATTGTTGATTCCTTGGAGTTTGAGAGCCAAGCACCAATAATGTGAATGCCTCAAATGGAAATCACAAATCACCACAAACTTGGAAAATGTATGAGAGAGTATGCTAACTCTTGATTTTGGCCACCACACTTACACACACATTAGTGTCTTTTTCATGCAACATAAGCTTGTTTATATAGTGTACATGGTTAGGGTGAAACCCTAATAACCCATGTCTTTTCCTCTTCCAAGGATCCATGGGTAAAAGCTCCATGGATCATCCATGGACTTCCATATAAGCTTAGCCCATTCCCAAATGAGTGTTAGCCCACACCATATAAATATAATAGCCCATGATTTAATTAGTCTTCCTTTTAATCACTAAATTAATTCATAATTAATTCAAGATTAAAACTAATTAGGTAACATGACTTTATATTAATATATTATAACTTATAATATATTAATAAATCGTAAGTATACAACTCTCATAAAATTATCCATAACTAGTTTGGGTGAAGTGCAACCCAAATGGACCATGCCGGGTCGGGTCAAGTATATACCAAATAAGTTATGGACTTAGACACCTTATCCAACAGACTCCCACTTGGATAAGTCTAATAACTGTATTTGCCTATATTACTTCAGGAACCAACCGACAATCGTAGCTCTCGAAAACTCTTGTGAACTATGAAGCGCCATTTTAGATAAGTGATCATATAATCCTCTACTCTCATGATATCAGCCGGACAAATACATGGAACAAAGTCTTACTTATTGTCTAGCAGTTGTTTCTCGATTTCCGATTTGTTTGACAAAGAACTTAACTCAACACATCAATTTAGTTCTGACCGGGCCCGGTACATGGGTCAACACAAAATCATCGAGGGGCCCAGATATTGCTTCTATTTCTAGAAGGAACAGATAAACTTCGACTCATATGCTTGTTCTACTACTTATTGAATTGCACACAAAGGCACGTTTTATAACATCAAGTTACTGATGCGTTTACGTGCAATCAATGCACAACCAACTCATAGGTAACAACTCATATCTCTAGGTTTGAAGACTTATATGATATTACCGTCTCACGATCACTCGAGATAAATTCCATGAAGTGATACAAGTGAGCGTGGGTTTATTCCAATACTCATAACTTATGAGTACTCATGAATGTTGTAGCAACCATTGCTATGGCTAAACACCTTTAGTCATCTACAATCCCAATTCATGACAATCTTGATTCATACCTACTTCCGACGTATGACCGATTGTGGAGGTTTGAATAAATTAATTATTCTGGAAGTCAAAACATGCAAAACTGAAACAATAGTAAATAATTGGCAATGATAGTAACACTTTACTCATAAATAAATCACACATTTTATTCATCATCAAACGTCGATTACATTTTACAAGTTTCAGAAAAGGTTATCTAATTTGTAAAACTAATATCGTCCCTCAGCCCGATGCGCCTCGCATGCTGCAAATGCTTCACCCTCGTCAGTCCCTTCGTAAGGGGATCCGCAGGGTTCTCATCTGACGATACCGTCTTTGCCACGAGGAGTCCCTCTTCTATCTTGTGTCTTATGAAGTGATATTTTCTGTCAATGTGTCGGGATCTGCCATGATCTCTTGGTTCCTTGGCTAAGGCAACCGCACTATTGTTGTCACAGAAAATCTCCATAGGCTCCCTAATAGCTGGTACAACTCCAAGGTCTCCAATGAAGTTCCTCAGCCATATCGCCTCCTTTGCCACTTCACTCGCTGCTATGTACTCTGATTCACAAGTCGAATCAGCTACAGTCTCCTGTTTGGAACTCTTCCAAGTGATTGCCCCTCCATTTAAGGTAAAGACCCAGCCCGACTGAGAGCGGAAGTTATCCCTATCAGTCTGAAAGCTAGCATCACTATACCCTACTACTCTCAAGTCATCACTCCCACCAAGGGTAAGGATCCAATCCTTAGTCCTCCGCAGGTACTTGAGAATATTCTTTACCGCAGTCCAATGAGCCTTGCTAGGGTTCCCCTGATATCTGCTGACCATGCTCAAAGCGAAGGCCACATCAGGACGGGTACAAGTCATAGCATACATGATCGAACCAACAGCGGAAGCATAAGGTAATCGACTCATCTCAGCTATCTCATCTTCTGTACTCGGGCTCTGAGCCTTGCTCAGTTTGGCATTGCTTTGGATCGGTAATTCTCCTTTCTTGGAATTCTGCATGTTGAACCTTTTCAACACCTTATCCAAGTAGATACTCTGACTAAGTCCAATTAGTCTTTTACTCCTTTCTCTTAATATCCTTATCCCTAGGATATAGGTAGCTTCTCCAAGGTCCTTCATAGCAAAGCACTTCCCAAGCCAGGACTTAACCTCCTGCAAGGTTGGGATGTCATTTCCTATGAGTAGTATGTCATCCACATACAGTACCAAAAAACTAACTATACTCCCACTAGCTCTGACATACACGCAGGACTCATCTTCACTTCTTGAGAAACCAAACTCTTTGACCTTCTCATCGAAACAAAGATTCCAACTTCGAGATGCTTGTTTCAATCCATAAATCGATTTCTCAAGCTTGCACACTCTATTGGGGTACTTTGCACTGACAAAACCTTATGGCTGATTCATGTAAACATCCTCAGCCAACTTTCCGTTAAGGAAAGCGGTTTTGACATCCATTTGCCATATTTCATAATCATGAAATGCAGCAATGGCTAGCATAACCCTAATAGACTTAATCTTTGCTACTGGTGAAAAGGTTTCATCATAATCAATACCCTGAGTCTGAGTAAACCCCTTCGCAACCAGTCGAGCCTTATAAGTGTGAACCTTCCCATCCATGTCGGTCTTCTTCTTGAAGATCCATTTGCACCCGACTGTCTTACGGCCTGGTACATTGTCAACCAAGTTCCAAACTTGATTGTCATACATGGACTGTATCTCGCTGTCCATAGCCTCCTTCCATGTAGCAGACTCTGGGCCTGCCATGGCTTCCTTAACACTGTTAGGTTCATCCAGATTTACCAGTGTACTGTCACTGATAAATGTATTACCTTCCGTAGTAATATGAAATCCATAATAAAACTCAGGTGTGTTCCTAACCCTTGTGGAACGCCTCGGAAGTATAGACTCGTCAGCTGGATCAACAGGAATTTCCTCCTCAAGTTGATTGCTAGTGTCTGAGGTTCCTTCACCAATTGAGTCTTGAATTTCTTCAAGGTCAATTTGCCTCCCACTGTCTCCTTGGTTTATAAATTCTCTCTCTCGAAAGACCCCTCTCCTAGCCACAAAGACCACATTCTCATTGGGTCTGTAGAAGAAGTAACCAAAGGATTTTTGTGGGTAGCCGATGAAAATACACCTTTCACTTCGAGGTTCGAGCTTGTCATGAGTTTCGCGCCTCACGAAAGCCTCGCAACCCCAAATCTTGATATGGTCTAGATTGGGAATTTTCCCAGTCCACATTTCATGAGGTGTTTTGGCAACCTTCTTTGTAGGGACTAGATTAAGGATGTGGGCGGCAGTCTCTAAGGCATACCCCCAAAAAGAGATTGGTAGCGAAGCTCGACTCATCATAGAGCGAACCATGTCCAACAAAGTTCGATTGCGCCTCTCAGCTACACCATTCAGCTGTGGTGTCCTGGGAGGTGTCAATTGTGAGACAATCCCACGCTCCTTAAGATAGTCGAGGAACTCAGTACTAAGATACTCACCACCTCGATCGGATCGAAGCATCTTAATGTTCCTGCCCAATTGATTTTCTACTTCCTGTTTAAACTCTTTAAACCTTTTAAAAGTTTCTGACTTATGTTTGATTAAGTAGACATAACCATATCTACTAAAATCATTAATAAAAGTCACATAATAGCGATTAGCATCCCTTGTGGCGGTTTTGAATGGTCCACATACATCAGTATGTATAAGGTCCAACAAACCCTCACCCCTTGCACAAGTACCAGTGAAGGGTGATTTTGTCATTTTACCAAGTAGACAAGACTCACAACTATCATCCGACTTCAAGTCGAACGACTCCAAGACTCCATCCTTTTGGAGCTGGCCTATGCGTTTCTTGCTTACATGTCGAAGACGACAATGCCACAAGGATGCTTTATCCAAGCTAGTAGAAGAATCAATATATAATACATTATTTCCTAAATTATCTACAACCGATACAGCTTCATACACACCATCACAAGGTAATGCTTTAAAATAAAGAACATTATTAAAGAAAGCATTAATACTACCAACTTCATTATCAAAAGAAAAGGTAAAACCTTGTTTGTACAAAGCATGAAAGGAAATAATATTCCTCGCCATTTCAGACGAGTACACACATTTATTCAAATCTAACTTTAACCCACTATCTAGCAACAAAGTATAAACTCCAATCTTGGTAACAAGTGCAACCTTCTTGTTCCCCATGATTAAGTTTATCTTTCCGTGCTCCACATCCTCACTTCTTCTTAGGCCCTGCAAGTCACAACAGATGTGAATACCACAACCTGTATCAAGAACCCAAGAATTAGAATATGGTGAGTTATTAGACAATATAGTGTAAATACCTGCATGGGATGGTTTCACTTTCCCATCCTTGACATCCTGCAAGTACTTTAGGCAGTTTCGCTTCCAGTGCCCCTTATTTTGACAGTAGAAGCATTCAGCATCCTTAGGGATGGCAGAAGGAGTGATAGAACCACCCTTGGTTCCAGATGAGGAGCCTTCAAGGGACTTTCCCTTGGTACCCTTCGAATGGTGCTTCCTCTTCTTCCCTTTGCCTTGCCCGATAGCCAAAACAGGGGTAGTAGTAGGAGTAGGAGTAGCAACCGACTTGCTTTTAAGACCACTTTCGGCAGTCTTTAGAAGTCCTTGAAGCTTACTGAGTGTGACTTCCTCCTTGTTCATGTGGTATGTCATACGAAATTGATCATAACACGATGGCAAGGAGTGCAAAATGATATCAATTGCCAACTCCTCAGGGAAGTTCACATTCAGTTTCATTAGACGGTCCACATACCTTTGCATTTTCTGCATGTGGCTCGTGATTGGTTCGCTATCCTTCATACGGGTAGTGATCATAGAGGAGATTATTTCATACCGCTCTTGACGAGAACTCTGATGGTACCTTTCCATCAGATCCTGATGCATCTCAAAAGGGTAATAGTCCTCATAGGACTTTTGGAGTTCAGCTGTCATGGTGGCCATCATGATGCATGCCACCTTGGTGGCATCTCTTTCATGTGCCTGATACTCAGCGACCTCCTCAGGAGTAGCAGTGGACTCATCAAGCTCCTTTAGCTCCTTATCGAGGACATATTCCTTGTCCTCGTAACGAGTAACCATCCTGATGTTCCGGATCCAATCCATGAAGTTGGAACCATCAAAGATGACCCTCCCACAAAGGTTCATGAGGGAAAAGGAGCCAGTAGGGTTAGAGCCCGAAGCTTTGTTGTTGGAAGACATCTGAAAAGAAGAAAACAAGTTTAGATTAGATATATCGAATCCTTAATAATACACCCAAATGTAATATTAAGGCTAGGA
The DNA here is from genome assembly GCF_052849685.1 of Lactuca virosa. NCBI lineage: Eukaryota > Viridiplantae > Streptophyta > Magnoliopsida > Asterales > Asteraceae > Lactuca > Lactuca virosa. The sequence goes on along the minus strand of NC_136428.1, from coordinate 187,144,202 downwards.
TCCAACACAATATATTATAACTTAGAAGAGGGATGCCGTAATCTAAGCTATAATATATTTGAAGGTAGGTGAATGACGATTCACCAATTTCCACCATGAAAACGAAATGAATTATTAGGTTTAATTGGTTTTTGAAATTCCTAGATTCTTTTGAGATTCATTGAACTTTTCAATGGCATGTTTCAATCTCGATTGTGCCCTTCAAGTTTTGTGACTGGGATGCCGAGGATCACAAAACAAGGTGTGAATAACCATGCAAATTCACTTGGTACCCTTAATAGTATCACCTAATCAATGTGGCGGTTAACCACACACGCTCCACCGATCTATGATAAACATTAAGTCACCCTTCGTGATCCTTACTAGTCCAAGTTAGTGTGCCGGTTAACCACACACGCTCCACCAACGACTTGGTAAGGTACAAAGTGTGAATTTCATGGGTTAGCACCATATTCACATTTTCCTAAAGTAACTAAGATTGGGAATTTATAAAAGGTTTAGTTACTTTATAATATTCATCATACTTTTAATGAGAATTTATAAGTCCTTGTCCTACCCGTTCGGCTAACGACCATCCACCAGTCAAGCAAGCGGTGGGTGAGAGTGGACACCCATTAAGTTGCCATTTTATAGGCAACAACCTTATACCCACCTTATAGACTGGCTTCGTGAATGAGGCGTACTAGCAGTAAGACGACTTTGATCTTATACATATATATAATAATTAACCATTAATGTTATAAATAGTATAAGGGTTGAATTTTAACTTTTTAAAACTCTAAGGGTTTGGAATTAAAGTATATTAAAGTGTGTGTAACTTTACAAATTCCAAAACTTGAGGACAAGTTTTGAAACTATTCAAAACTTTTCATTTCATAACTTATGAATTAAAGGTTCATAAAAATGAAGACTCTTCATTTCCATGTAACTTATGTGTTTTAAGTGTGTGTTTAAAAGAAGTGACCTTTGGATATCCATAACTTGAGGACAAATTATGGACTCCATTAAAACACATAAATGATCAAGAATTAATCCTAAACAATTCAGCAAATAATTCCTATCATCTTCTAAATTCATAAGAACATGAACATGATCATCAAAGTTTCAAGAATTATATGAACACATACAAAGCATGAAATTTTGATATAAGCTATTGTAAATGGATTAGAACAACCATTACACCAACTAAAACAAGTTTTAAAACACCAAAACAGTTTAGGGTAATGTTTCTAGTCCATTTCCAGCAGCAAAAGTCGAAAATCTGCATTCTGAGGCTCCTACTCGCCGAGTGCACGAACCTACTCGCCGAGTAGGATGAGTTTACTCATGAACTCGGCGAGTCCCCCCATGGACTCGGCGAGTTCATCAGGCAAACAGCAAAAATTTGACTTTTTTCACTATTTTGCATCAAGTATCAAACAAACAAGCCTAGGCTCTGATACCACTGTTGGGTTTTGAGCATTCTAACACTTCCTAAGTGTACATGCAACCCTATTAAACCTTGGATCTATGTTTGTCTAAGATACATGCAAAATATTATTTTCCAAGGTTTATAACCTATCTAGCATGGCATGGGGTACTTTTAACCATCAAAGAACTAGATGAATTACATACCTTTTGTTGATTGTTGATTCCTTGGAGTTTGAGAGCCAAGCACCAATAATGTGAATGCCTCAAATGGAAATCACAAATCACCACAAACTTGGAAAATGTATGAGAGAGTATGCTAACTCTTGATTTTGGCCACCACACTTACACACACATTAGTGTCTTTTTCATGCAACATAAGCTTGTTTATATAGTGTACATGGTTAGGGTGAAACCCTAATAACCCATGTCTTTTCCTCTTCCAAGGATCCATGGGTAAAAGCTCCATGGATCATCCATGGACTTCCATATAAGCTTAGCCCATTCCCAAATGAGTGTTAGCCCACACCATATAAATATAATAGCCCATGATTTAATTAGTCTTCCTTTTAATCACTAAATTAATTCATAATTAATTCAAGATTAAAACTAATTAGGTAACATGACTTTATATTAATATATTATAACTTATAATATATTAATAAATCGTAAGTATACAACTCTCATAAAATTATCCATAACTAGTTTGGGTGAAGTGCAACCCAAATGGACCATGCCGGGTCGGGTCAAGTATATACCAAATAAGTTATGGACTTAGACACCTTATCCAACACTAATGATCTCTCATTGTATACTGCACTACTTAGACTCAGATCTCCTAGGGTCAAATTTCGGAACAAACTATACCTTCCTTCATCTTCTAATGTGATACAATCACAGTTCAACATGTATCATTTCTAACTACCTACTTCTTTAACAATGAGTGTGATACTTCTATTGATCGCTTTGATCATTTCTCACTTCAATCTTCTGGCTTAAGTCAAATACTACATCGAACTTGGTTCTCTGAACCACATAATAAACTCATCTTAGTCGGACTCGATTCGATATGACCTCTAAGGTCGGAATAACAATCATCTTCTTAGTCATTACCGAAACGATGGTAACGACATACTAGAATAAGACGGAATCAATTACTAGCTCCTTGGTAACCTTATGACTTTCCCTGATCCAAGTGTGAGTCATGTGCTTCCAGTAGTATAGATCTCTACTACTATTCACACCTACTCATACTCGTCCCAAGTACGGTCTCGCAGTCCCCAAGTCCTAAAATCACAAAACAATTTAACACATACGAATGTGTCCAATTAATCATAAAATTTTCCTAGACTCTACTAGGACTTCTTCCATGCGTATCTTCAATCATCAATTCTACTTCAACTTGGTTGGTGATGGAAATTCCAGAAGATGGGACAACTTCAAGAATTACACCAACCATTCCATTCATCAGATGACAAAACCAGGTTTTATATTATTTCCTTGAAACGATTACACAAAGGTTCAAGTTTACCCTATACCATGCCTCTAATAGGCTAAACCACTTGTTACTATTCACATTACTACTTCGTAACTTGATCTTTGGGTATCAAGTCTTTACTTCTACTTCCTAGCGTTATTAATCGCTTCGTCAAGGATATTCTGAAATTCCCTTGGTGTTGGCGGTGCACTTGGCCTTGTTACTTCATTGTTCCTCGGACAGTTCTTAGAAATATGGCCTTCTTCTTTACATATATAACATACCCCCTTGAGAATCGTACACTGATTGGCGTAATGCCCTATTTCTCCACACCTAAAGCACTTCACCTTCCCGTCATAATTCCCAGAGTGTTTATTTTTGCACTTCCCGCACCATTTTCCTTTATCTCTTCTTTTTCCAGACTTTGAGGATATGTTACTCTTGTTGGGCCTTGAAGACCCCTCAAGTTTCCTCTTTTTGTCAACTTCAACCTTGTTGGCGGTCCTGTCATTGATCATTTCTTCAATAGACTTAGCAACCCTAATAGTTGCCTCAAGAACAGATGCCTGACATACTGGCACAGTAAGTTCATCCTTACTTTGTTGAAGTAAATGTTTTGTTTCTTCCATCTGTTCATCTAACATCGTACGCACCATTGCCTGCACCCCAGCCATCGTGATTGGCTCAGGCTGCGGATTATCGTTTCTGGATTCACTTTGCGTACTTGCCATTTCGATCTATACACCAATCGTAGGTGATTTTAGATCTTTATTTTCGATAGACGTCAAATCTTCGTTATTACTCCGAAACGTTTATATGTTAGTTCTAATATCGTAATCATACGTTTAGAATCCTACACACATAAGGTTTCCAGATCCAGTCGGCAACAGACCATAGATCCGAACAAATAATGGCATATATGACAAACATATATCATTTAGCACATAAAAGCATTTTAGGCATCTTTCCTAAAATAAACTAGTGCTCGTGTCTAAAATATGGCAGACACTCATCTCACAATCATCACTTAGCATTCTAAGTTTAAGTGTAGAAATCCTACAATTTCTTAGTTCGCTTAAACTAATGCTCTGATACCAACTGTGACATCCCCTAATTTCTCGGCCAGAAAAGACTGATTTAATTTATGCTTTTTAAAATAAAATCAGAGAATCTTTTTAAAAGATGTTGCGGAATTAGTCCCCAAAAAAGCAAAACATGATAAAAGTTTGTCAAAACCTTTCTTTAAGAAATATATAATTTCCTTTTATATCAAAACCTCGGGATGTCATGTTCCGATACAGATCAAAAGCATAAACAAGACATTATAAGCCTTACAACAGTTATTCATAACTACTGGCCTATAATCCATAAATCACTCATCATCATCATTCGACTATGCTCGGGGTCCACTACCTGTAATATAAAAAAACTGAGTGGGTCAGGCTTGGAAGCCTGGTGAGCATATAGGGTTTTCAACCCACAATAAATAAATTTATTGTACTTAAACATCAATCAATCAACCAAATTACCCCAACCCCATTATCTTATTTATTTCTTAAGGGTTTAACCTAAGAATCAACTATCACTCCTTCCTAAGGATTCATCCTAAGGAATAGACACAAGGTCACACCATCACCAGGGTTTATACAACAGGGGCTAAATTCATAGCGCTTATTTATTGATAGTATTATTGACAGTATTCACCCTTGTCATACATGTCAATGGGTTTTTAGAGTACTCCAAATGAACATATAGTTCATTACACCTACAGGTTGCGGGCCTGCTAGTGTTCCACAGACCATCTAGAATAGTCCATGGTTGTCATCCCTACTCTGCTGAATGACGGGGGCCAACATTTTGGGTAAGTGATTCTCTCAAATTTCACCACTCACCCTCAACTCATGATCAATATTACTGATCATCTCCTTTATCCAACTCACCTATCATCACACACCCATTATTTCATCTACCCATGTTTTACCCAACATTTTGTAAATAAAAATACATATACAGTTTAAATTATTTAAAAACATGTATAAATCACACCTTCAACATCCAACTCAAATAAACAAACAATAAATATTCACACAGCACGTATTTTATGTAAAATACTTCATATCTATGTGTAAGGTGAAAGTAACTACACACTCACCTGATTTAATGAAAATCGGGCAGCAATTCGTTTCCTAAAACGATCGTTTCTAATAAAACCGGGAGTTTTATTGAGAAACCGGGCTCTGCGAAGGGTCGGGCTTCGAAACTGAAAAGATAAATTTTCCGGACTTCTCGGGCACTTCGTGGCATATTCCGAGGGTTATAATTGATATCGGGGCTTCGAGGGAAGTTGAAATGAAAGAAATATTGAAAAAAGGGCTAAAAATGACAAATTTTCAAAGTTTACCGGGAGGTCTCGCACCCTCCTATTTATAGTGCCGAGCCTCCTGATCCAACGGCTGAGAAGAAGCCACGCATCGCAGATCCGAGGGCTCGCAGGGAAGGCTCGCACGTGGGCTCGCACATGGCTGCGCATGCGAGGGTCTCGCTGGAGGCTTCTGATTGGACCGCTTCGGACAGCTGGTGCGACACGTGTCGGGGCGAGGTAAGGCGGCTTCGGATGGGGGAGTCACCTGGCACGCGTCGGACTCTCGACTGCACACGCGTCACTCCTCGGATGCTTCCACGACTTCGGTGACTCATCAGAATTTTGGACACGTGGCACCTGCGAGGCGAGGACACGTAGCCGAAGTCCACCTATGCGAAATTCCTCGGATTTGGGGATTTTTTCTCGTTTTTCGTGCCAAAACTTCTAAAATCCATAACTTTCGCATACGAGCGCCGTTTTTGACGTTCTTTATATGCACGCGTAGGTAAAGTTACGCTCTACAACTTCCGTTTAGACTTCATCGGCTAATTTTAAATTTAATTTTTATATTGTTATTTTTAACAGACCGGGACAGGAAATCCGTTAAAAATTCATAACTTCTTCATCCGACGTCCGTTTTCGTCAGACTTTTTACTGTTGTGCTACTAATGACGAGACCTTCGATTCTCGTTTAGGTCGTGTCGGCTAAAAATCACTCGATCTAAAATTCGAGTTTTTAGCTGTCTACTACTAAGCTGAAACTTCGAAAAATCATAACTTCCTCATACGAAGTCAGATTTGGGCGTTGTTTTTATCGAACTTCTCGGTTTAACGAATACTACGAGTTTCGTTTAGATTACTAAGGCTAAAAAGTAGTTTATAAAAAACTCACTTTTTACGACATTTGGCACCGTGCCGGTTTGTTGCGAAACTTCGACAGGTCATATCTTCTTCGTTATAACTCGGATTTCAGCATTCTTTATATATCTGTAATCCTTGTCACGCCCACCACAAGTTTCTTAATAGATATCGGCTTTATCTAAAATTTAATTTTTGACGCTCATTTTTATTCTTAATTATTTAAACCCTAATAATTAAGCATAAAACACATAAAACACATAATATTCACATAATTCCTTTTCATTTCTCCAAAATGAGTCACAAAGGTTAACCTAGACCATTATGTCAATATTAATGCCTAGCCTAGAAACACGGGCGTTACAAAGATCAAATGAAACAGAAATATCCTCATCTCTTTCCGAGTCCATAAATTGTATTTTTATGTTTGAATTTCGGGACGAAATTCCCTCTAACGGGCGGATGAAATTCACCTGGGTGTGCGGCCGCACACCCACCCCTCAACCGTACACCCACCCCTCAACCGTACACCCACCTCTGTATAAAGGAGGAGACCCCTTCATTCACTCTTTTTCCCTTTTGGTTACACACTACTTCCTCTTTCTAAGAATCTTCACATACGGACCCTCCAAAAGCTTCAAAAACGTAAGTATTCTATCATCTAGCTTGTTATACTTGAAAGACTCTTAATCTAAGCCCTAAATCATCGAGTTTTCATCTTGTTCATCACCCCTTTGAAGGTGTACGGCCGCACACCTTCATAAGGTGGCCGTACACACCTTAAAGACTCTCCAAGGTGAGAGTTTGGCCTCCATCTGCTAGTTGGACTTGGTATTAGCTTTGAAACACCTGAAAATCGACATTTTGGGCATGAATGAAGAGTGTACGGCCGCACACCCCTCTGTACGGCCGCACACCCCTCTGTACGGCCGCACACTCCCTTGTACGACCGCACACACATCCTCTTGGTCATACACCCACTTTGATGCTCATTTTTGGCCTCAAACTTGCAATAACACTCAGTTTGGGACATATAACACTCATTAGATGCTTGTAGGACCTTGGAAACACCTGAAAACACTCCCCATCATGAGTGTACGGCCGTACACTCATGGGTCGTACACCCATGGCCGTACACACCCAAAGGGTGGCCGTACACCTCCCTCGTTCGATCATATAAGGTCCCAACATTTAGTTCAAGCATTTCTAGGTCCTTAAGGTGGTTTCCCGTCATGTTTAGTCATGAAACACCCTAATTCTAACACACATATGTGTTACCATATGTTAATAGGATCCACTTGCGTACGAAACACCAGTTGACACTCAGCATCGACACCGATCATGCGCTTGAATCCTACATCAAACTGTGAGTTCATACCCCTACGCTTTTGTAGTTTTTAAAACGTTTTCAGGGGGAATACAAGCTAAACATAAATGTTTTCAGAACTTAAAAACTGATGCAATTATAATGGTTTTATCAAACATCTAGATACATTATCCCTTTTGTAATATGCAGAGCATAAGGGACCATTTCTAAACATAAATTGCATAGTTTTTCAGAACAGTACATAAACACAACTTATCAGTCAAACTATAATAGGAATAGTTTGGGGAATTCTTTACCGGTTTTACAGATTCGCACATAAACTATGACATATTTAGTTTATCCATACAGATAACTAGAGTATTTTGCTAAATAATTATTTTGTGTATAATTATTTATACTCTACAACGTTTACAACGATTTCGAACTCGAGAACAACCGAACTACATGTAAACTAGTTAATACATGATTGTGAGATCTATCTTCATTATGCCCTTCGGGGTACCAATAAATCCTCCCCAGTAGTATAACCAGAGTCTCCTGGAGGAAGAGCGTGGAATTTGTGAATTGATCTATTCGGGACCGACAATCCCACACCTGAACTGTTAGCTACAGTTAGGCGGGCACGCCTGGGGTGACAAATTTTGTAATCGTACGACGCCTGAAGAAACTTCAAGGAGGTCATCGGTCATATTAGTATGGTTATACGACTCACAATAAGTATAAACTAACTTTTGTTTACGAGAATTCTTTCTTCAATAGTTTTATTTAATTAATAAAACTACTTATCTACTTACTGGAGGATATTCCAGGAATCCAACTTTTGGTTTTATTTGAGTAATAAAACTACCATTCATACTGGCGGTAACCAGTGTTTTCAAACGGAACATACTTTTCATACGGTAATCTACAAACATGTTAGAAAATATGGGATTTTCTTGGAAAGCATGCATACATATTTCAGAACTTGATATCAAAGGTTTTAGTCACGAACGATATTTACTTATAATAAAAAGAAATCAATTTTACAAATTCAGTTACTAGTTTTCAATACAAAAACATGCTTATGAACTCACCAGCTTTATGCTGATACGTTTTCAAAACCGCTTGTATTCTCAGGACAACAATAGACAGGTACCAGTGCCAGTTTTTGGAGAAGACGGAGCAATTGTGGAGTCTCGTCTTTATCTTTTGCTACTTTCGAATATACTGATATGTACAAATTATGTTTTCAAACAGATGTAAATATTCATATTGTAATGTAATGGTTGTGTGTACTTTGATTGCTATGATACGATTGTTGTGATACTACGCATGCAGTCACCCGCCCCCGAACGTTTCCGCCGTCCGTTCTGACGGTTCGGGGGTGTGACGGACGCCTTAGCAAGCAGGGTCGCACCAAGGACCAAATCAATCATGAACTCAACCTGGCACTAAGGGGGCAAATTGGATAATTCCTCTGAAAACACATCTGGGAACTCTCTAACTATGGTCACATCCGAAGCCAAAACCTCCTTCCCAAATCGAGTGTCAACCACATACGCGAGGTAACCCACACCACAATGTTGCAGATACTATCGAGCCCCGGTAGCAGAACAAAAGGCTAATCCAACTCTGGTAAACTCTCCAAATATAATCAGTTCTCCCCCACTTGGGGTTAGAACTACCACACACTGAACCTCATAGTTAATCATCATACTGAACTTGCTCAACTTGTCCATCCATACTATCATGCATACAACCCCCATAGCGATAGGGATCTAATCGATCGGGTAAGAAACCCTGAAAATTTCCAGAGTACAACCCCGAAAAATGCTCGATACAGATCCCCGTGATCTTGGCAATGGAAACCCACAACGGACACTCTAACTCTCCCATAATCATATCAAAACCCCTACTGAAGGACTGAGACACAAAGGACCGACTCGCACCCAAGTTAAAAAGCAAAAGAGTAGACAAGGAATTCACTATGAAGGTACCTAGCAGAATCATAAACATAAGCATACAATAAAATAATTTTGATAGAATGATAAATAAAAACATACCAATAACGACGTCTGACGCCGCCAAGGCCTCCTATGTTGTCAGCTAGATAGCACGACCTTGAGCGATCGGGGGCTCCACCCTACCCTGGCGTCCATCCGTGATCTGAAAGGTAGAAGTAGTTGGTGCGTGCATGGGCCTGGAAGCAAACAAGGGACATTGAGACTTCACATGTCCCACCTGCTTACAATGGAAACAAATCCTGTTGCTCGACGGCGGAGCCTACTAGTGACAGTCCTTTACAAAGTGTCCCTTCCTGCCGTAATTACAGCATGATGTCGATGATCAACACATCCCATCATTACCTCTCCCATACATTCCAAAATTACGGCCCTTCTGTCCTCCAGATCTTGTATCAGTGGGCTTTCACTGCATGGTTACAGGCTACAAATGAGCGGGAGCCTGCCTCCACTCCCTCTCCTGGGTCTCAATCTTACTCTTCCCTCTCAGGGCAGCATCCTGAAGCTCAGAGAGGGAACTGTAATGTTTGGTAGACAAACACTACCGAATAACAATTTTGAGCATGCTCAAGTATCGCGTCATCTGAACCTGCTTCGAAGCAGCAAACTCGGGACATAATAGATCCCTCTTTGTGAACATCTTGGTGATCTCCATCACCGTCTCCTTCATATGTCTCAAATCTAGGTACTCCTGAGCCAACTCTCCCTCTCCACCAGGGGAACATACCTTGTACGAAACATCTCTGAAAACTGCTCCCATGTAACAACAGTCCTCTACTCAAGACTATAGGAACCGGTCACCAGGTTCCACTAGTCCTCCGTACCCAGTCGAAGGAGGTTCAGGGCACACCTGAGCTTCTAGTCCTCTGGACAGGAGCAGGTGAAGAAACAACCCTCCACATCCATAATCCATCTCATAGCCACAATCAGGTTCTTGACCCCGTCGAACTTTAGGCGCTTCATGTTGTTGAAGTCCTGGTAATGGAATGAACCTCTTCCTCGGACTCACGCATCAGTGACGGCTGCGGTGGATACAACAGTAGCAGTATCAGTATGGGCAACATATCGATTGTCAAACAACTCAATCATCACACATTTGATAGACCCGGACAACTTCAGAATACAACCCCAGACAGTAGTAGCCACCTCAGAGGCAATCAACTCCCATATCTGATCATCATTCAACCCCGACTTATCCTGTCCACCCGCTCCAAATCAAAAACCAAATCCTCTTGTGAACATCAAACTGAAAATGAACCAAAATAATATAAAAAATGCCACAATTCATACTGTTATGACCATCACAAAGAGGCAATTCCCTCACGGTTTGTAACTTCCTTACTACGTGTATGGGTCCTGTGCTACCTGTAGTATGGGCCTATACTACCTTCCACACCTACGCATATTTATCTCAATGGATCATAACAAACTACCCAAAAACAAACCCATAACTAGGATATGTATACATCCTATACTCTCTCTCTTAAGAGTAGCTAATCATTCCTCAACTGGCCTGCTATACCCATACTAACTTATGAAACTTCCACTAACCCTTCAGCCACTCGTGCATGCTAATCATACATACCGTTCAATTCCATAGACAGTTGAATACTTAATTCTACCCTAAGCCAACAACCAAACAAGGAATAGGAAATAAGGCTAAACCAAACATTCTCAGGCTATTCATCTTAGATATGTAAAAGTATGATGCACACATTAAGCGACTAAAGTAATCATGTCAATTTCATCTAACATACATAAAGTTCTCCTAGGATATCAGGCATCATACAGAAGACAATTCTATCATATAGTTCCTGGAGATCCTTAGCCTACCACTAGCATGCAGTTCTATCATAAACATCATAACAAATAACAGTGTGGGTATCTTGGGGTATATTTTCTTGCTCTGATTGATCGTACACATCTCATCCTTCACTGGTTACCTTTGAAAACAATTTTGTGAAATAATTTGAAAAGTAATTTTGAAAACCTTACAGATCCTTAGTTTTAGTTTGGATTTACACAAGTGTTTATCCAATTCGCTAAAACCAGGGCTCTGATACCAACTTGTAAAATCCTGAAAATCAAGGTAAACTTTTCATTTTTCAATACCAACCAAAAATCATTAATGTTTACAAAACATAGTTCCCAAAGTGTCAAAACCACAAATCAGAGTATCTCAAGATCAAATCTCATAAAATCTGAAGGATGTGCAAGATCAAGCCTTCGCCTTACCCCGATCATCAGAAGTACCTGAAACGTAACACTTAAACTGTAAGCCAAAGCTTAGTGAGTTCCGCTAAAGTACCACACACAATAAAAACAATATACGTAATACATGCTAGGTCCACAGTCTCCCGATTGGATTACCCTGGCCCACAACCTCCCGGTTGGATTGCCACTCTGGCCCGCAATCTTCCGATTAGATTGTCACTGGCCAAAAATCTCATGATTAGATTTCCACTGGCCCAAAATCTCCTGATTGGATTGCCACTCTGGCCCACTATCTCCCGATTAGATTACCACTGGGTTTGTTGATTGATAGCATAAAGCAGTGCAGCCTTAACCCGAACCACACTATATCGACATATGCAATAGATAAATATATAACAACAAAAAGATAAACATTTAGATCTCATCAGATCACTACAACACCGCGACATCCTAAACCAGGATACATAATCTACCGGGCTGGCATTGGTGTCTTTGACCGATAAGTAGAATGAGGAAAACTCACCTCACAGTTTGAAAAGATAGCAGAAAAGAATGTTGCTCCAAATGCCAACTCTACAGGTCACCTATACAACAAATTGGGACCTAAACTCAAACTACAACTCAAAATACCCAAAATGCCCCTAGGTCAAACTTCCTTAAACCACAGCTCAAAGGTCAAAGTCAAAAAGTCGAGGAAAGTTAAGCTGACTGAGTACACCATACGTACTCAGTCACTATGCTGGGTGTAGTCGTGAATCATCCAACCCACGGTTTTCAAACCCAGTACATGCAACGTACCTCTTGGTATGCACAGTGTACTCCGCCTGGGTCCAAATCTTCTCATTAAGTGCTTATTCCTTAAAGACCTTTCATACAAACTTAGATCTAGACCCAAAACATCATCCTAAGTCATAAAGTTTCCACTTTTATGGCTTTCCATGCCTAGAAAAGGTCGAAAAGCTAAAACCTTAACTTAATAATCCAATAAGACATCATAACTCTAGCACGGAGGGAAAAGAAGGACTAAGATCACATTTTTATGGCTCCTACACCTAAAATGTTTGAAAGGACAACTCTTTAGGTTAGAGTAATGCATACTCATGAACACCAAACTTATGGGTCCAAAAATGAACACAAACTCAAGGTTAACAAGATCTAAGAAAATAACTCATCAAGTTTCGGACTTTATACCTCTAAAGGATGCTTAAGGGTGAAACACTTTTGGATCCATGATGCCTTGAGCTTCCAAGAAGATTTCCCTTCCTTCTTCTTCCTTCAAGAACACCAAAAATGCACTCTCAAGCTCAAAAAGGCTCACACAAAGGATTAGGGTTTGCTAGGGACGGATTGGGAGATGGAGGTTGATGTGGGAAAAGGCCTTGAGAAGTTAATGATGCTTAAATAGTGCTTAAACACTAAAAAAAATTAGGGTTTGCACTTTTGCCACGTACCCCTTCTTACCAAAGAGTACGTCCAACGTTCGCACAAAGTCACGCGATTTCATTTAAGTGATACATGGGACCAATTTTGCAGCAAATTTCATGATAAGGGTAGAAATGGAAAATACATGGATCAAGGTGTTACAGATGTGTTAATACATAATCATATTTTTAGACATATAAATAATAAGTGCATTACAAAATATCCAGCTGGATAAAATTTTGGAAATCATTGGACCATGAGTCTTATGAAAAATGAAAATTTTATTATCAAGATTGATGATGAATACAATACTTGGTAATAGGAATATCTATTAGAAATAGTTCTAACTAATGGACCATTTAAATTAAACCACAATATATGGTAAGACCAACTTCATTACCTACAAAAGTTATGAACATGTTTATCTGAATAAACATAAGTCTGGAACCTTTTAGGTGTTTAGAGCTCTCACGAAACGATGTTAAGAATTAACTGGGCAAAAGGATGAGATACTCATATCCAATAGAGATAGTGAGAATCTTAGTCAAAACTTTATCGATTCTCTAAGAAATTATGAAACAGTTTCACGAGTTATCTCCACCTAGAACACTACCACAAGTAGTGTATTTGGAGAAACAAATCATTTTTGATGTGGTACTTACTGAGTTGTATAATGCTTACAGATGGTTCATGGATTGCACCATGAATAATGTTATAGGAAGTCCTTTGGTCTTGCACCAACTAAGAAGGTTTATGAAACACACTCTGAGATGTGCAATTCAATCCTACCTAACACATATGAAAGTCTACATTAATGAGGCTTACGTTTCTCGTGAAGTGCTCGATAATCTAGAACTCAGAATAGATAAGTGTTATCTCATTGGATATCCCAACAATCCTTTTTGGTGTTTGCCGCACAAACCCTCTAAGAACAAAACGTTTGTTTCTTAAAGGGAAGTCTTCCAAGAGAAGGAGATGATAACATAAATGATAGTGGGAGTCATGCTGATCTTGAGAAGATTCAAGGTTCAACCAATGAAAAACCTTTAAGTTGGCATGAACATTCAATTAAAGGTTGAAAGAGATATTATGGAAAGTGACATACTTCCACCTCTTCCTTATAGATCTTGTAGAGAATATCACACACCTAGTGATATAAATATTATATAAATGAGGTAAATAAGTCACTGGTAGATAACAATTATAGTATATTAGCTATCATAATCTATGACCGACCCTAAAGGTTTCAAGATGTAAGGAGGACATAAAGAGTGAGATTTATTCCATGTATGTTAGAAACTTGGTTGATCAAACACTTGACCTAAAAAAACGTAAGTGTGAGTACATATTAAGGAAGAAATAATAATGGATAGGAACAAACATATATTCAAACCTGGATAGGTTATGAAGGATGTGTAAGATTATGAAGTTCATTTATGAACTGAAATAAGCATCTCACGAATTAGAATATTTGCTTCAAATAGAGAAACAAAGGAGTTTGAATTTCGAGAAACGAAGATGAGTCATATATATTTGTCAAAGATAGTAGGAGAAATTGGAACCTTTGATTCAATGAGAGAATTCAAGTGGTTGAATTTTAAGAGATTAGGATGAGACTTAAATATGTTATTTCTACTGCAAGCACCGTTTTTACCTTTGGAATGTATATAGATGATATACGACTCATGGGAAACAATGTTCTCCTTGGGTTTTGTATACTAAAACATCCTATGGTGTACATACAACCCTAAATACCTTGGATCTATGTTTTTCAGTAATTATACATGCAAAGCTGTTTCCAAAGTATTAAGCCTATAACTAGCATGCAATTTACATAAACAATATATGACACAAGTTAGGATAACATACCTCTTTTTTGTAGCTTGATTCCATGGAGCTTAAGAGCCTAGTGCCCAAAGTGTGACACCTTAAATGGTTCACACAACACCACCAACAACTTGGAATAACTTGAGAGAAAAGTTCTTATGCTTAAAATCGGCTAGCCCTCTCATGTGAATCGTTAGCCCCGATTTGTTGAGTTATGGGGTCTTTATATATTGTGGCGATTAGGGTTACACCATGTAACTCATGACTTTCCATATTCTTCATGCTCCATGGGTTAAAACCTCCATGGAGTATCCATGGGTTTAGCCCAACATGAAGAACTATTGATCATAAGCCCACATATATAAGAATGAATGATTTACACAATCAATCCCCATAAATTTAATTAGTCTCTTTTGATCACAAAATTAATTCCAAATTAATTCTTGATCAATACTAATTAAATAATATGATTTCATATTAACATATTAGAACTTATAATATATTAATAAATCATACATATTCTTTTCTCACAAAAGTCTATCCAAATTGTTCTGATGCCATGCAAACAAAATGGACCATGCCAAATCGGGTCAAGTACATACCAATTATAGTTATGGACTTAGACACTAATCCAACAGTCTCCCACTTGGATAAGTCTAATAACTATTATTGCAAGTATGACTCTGCAACCTGACTAGCAATCATAGCTCTTAGAAGACGTTGTCGAACTCTGAACAAATCAATGACGCGTCCATTAGATAAGGGATCATATATTCCTCCATTCTAGATATCATATGGACTAAGACATGAATTATAATCATTCTCTCTATCCATCTGTTGTTTCCCGATTTCCGAGTTATGACGACCGACTAATTGAACAAATCAAATCAGTCCATGCCCGGCCGAGCACTTATGTTTGTCATCACTAAATCATCGAGGGGCCCACAGATATCCTTTTATCCCTCCAAGGGTAAAAGGAATGGATAAACTTCGACCCAAATATTTGCTTGTACTTACTCATCAAATTACACACAACGATATGTTTTATAACAACCAAGTGCTGGTTGCGTTTACATATGTCAATGTGCAACCAACGCGCAACTACAACTCACACGTCTCTGTTTGAATAAATTAAGATATTATCGTCTCATGATCACTCGTGATAAAATCCATGAAGTGATTCAAATGAGCGTGAGTTTAATCCAATACTCGAATCTTATTCAAGGAGCACTCATGAATACTACAGCTATGTCTAGGCCACCTAGACAAACTACAGACCCATTCATGACAGTCTTACCTCAATACCTACTTCCAAAGTATGATCGACTGTGGACGGTTTGAATAACCTAGTTATTCAGGAATTCAAAACATGAAAAGTGAAACACAAGAATAATACTAATTCTATATGGCCCTAATACTTGTGAGAGTAAATAAAACACATTTTATTTAATCACCATATTGATTACTCATTATTCATTGTATAATGTTTCAAATAATCAACTTTATACTTGAATTAACACAATAGTTATGCCATGCTCCAAGCATGCACACTATGTTTACCTATGGTCCTTTCTTTGTGAAATAGATCAACTGACAACATTCCAATGATGCTCATTTCACAATTCCAAATCCTTATGATAAATGTAAGAATACCAAATTCTTACCATTTACCGAAATCTGTTAGATTCTAAAATTATATGCATTGATCCTCTAGTAACGACTATGCACAAAAGTCACAAAGACTCGGCAACAGACATTACAAAGTATTCTAATGGAGAGCAATTCCACGGAAACGAAGTCTCACATTCAAAGTACATTCCTTTGAACATCCTTCTTGCATTAAGTTTTCTAATCTTACACAGATTTAATGAACAACTTCCACCTATGGAAACATTTCCATATTCCTATTTTGACTGTCACTTCTAAACAAGAGTTGCCTCTTTTCAGAATATGTCAATATGGTCCTTCCAAAATTAACAGTATACTTCCAATTGTCCATGAGCAACCAGCCTTGGGTAAACCTCAGATTGTCCTCGACAATTGTTTAATCATTTCAGTCATATCAAATTCTAGACCTTCTCCCCTCTTAATGCCCTAGGCATCTAGAAAATTTAGAAAGGATAAATATTATAGCACATGTAATCGATCCTATACCCGAAGTATATGGGACACGATTCATGATGTCTCACATAAAGACATGATCCTAGACCAGTCTTTTGCTACAATATTTTTTATTAGACATGTTTTCATAATTCGACTATGAAGAGGGATGACGTAATCATAATCGAATTTTGAGAACGCAATATATATAGAATTTCCTTATGTGGAACCATTCCAACATAATATATATATATATATATATATATATATATATATATATATATATATATATATATATATATATATATATATATGTATATATATATATATATATATATATATATATATATATCCTTGACTAAAGATGATTAAAATCTAAATCTAAGCTTTTAGAATTGAAATGAAGTATAATTTCCTCTCCCTTAATTATAGAAAAACAACTTTTCCCAATTGAAACTTTTGTTTTCTATAATTAACATTGCTAACTTGCAACACTTATCATAATTGATTATGCTCCCACTAGCATAATAATTACTAGCATAACAATTATGCTCACACTAGCTTTGACAATGTATCCAGAAATCAGCTGGACTTCTAGAAATCAATAATTTATTGACTTTCTTACCAAAGTTCAGATTTCTGATACGAGATGCTTTGATAAGACTTTATTAATATCATACACCTTTCTTTAGATAGCTCATATGTGTGTCTAAACAATTTTTAGAACTATCAAAAAAGGATGCCGTAATCATAGTCTCAATTGTTTAGACCTTTCCCATTTCTCACAAGTCCATGTTAGTGTGTCGGTTAACCACACAGGCTCCACTAACGACTTTGAGAATGCAAATATCACAATTGCTATCTACTTAAAAACTATTTAGCGAAAGCGTTTCCTCACCATCATTTTCATGAATCGGAGAGAAACCTTATGACACTTAGATTTTATGGTGTATGTGTTCCTATCCATGTGAATTTGTCTTAACCATAAAAGGAGGTTAGTGACAAATCTAAACTCATATGGACTGAACTTGTTCAATCTTAACTTCTTGCCACCTGCCAGCACAAGGGCCTACCATTGCTTCCAGGTTGTTATGCAAACAATTGAGAACTCAAAGAACTCACAAGCATATTCAACTTTAACTGGAATGGGCATAAAAATAAGAAAATGTCAACACGATAGGTTACAAACCTCAAGCCGTGTGCTAGTGATAAACAATAGGTTTTATTCTTGATTAGTTCTTGAGACCCTTTTCAAGATCATTAAGACTCCCACTGACCTCTTGACATATAAGATTCTCTTGTCAAAAACCATTCCTTGACAAAACAAATATTCAAGAGTTAGTGCGGATACTTATCAAGATGAACACCTCACACAATTGGTCTTAGTTGGTCTTTGTTTTATCCAAAACATCACAACTTACCAATTTCAAATGCACAAGAGTAAGAAAACATTTTACTCTACATTTGAGAAGTGTTATAAACCTTCTTAACATTATGTCACTCAAGGCTCGATCTTGGAGTGTTACTCTAAGACTCAATTTTGGAACGAAGTATGATTCATCTTTTGATATAACCATTTCAACAATTCACGATTCCTCTTATTAGTCAAACAAATGCACTAAGATGTCCTTAGAGGATCAATTGTGAAATGGTTTTTCCTAATTTTTAAGATGATCATAAACATGATACTGAAGTACTCTCCCATCTTTTCAGATTTGAGAAACTTTTTTCTTTCTGCCTAATTTGATTCTTTGCATTCATCCTGACATACATTGAAAATTTTCCAATGTTTCATAATTATACTTAAACTTGTAAGCATAACCATATTTACTAAACTTTAGTAAACTATGACAAATAGCCTTATCGTTCTTTGTGGTGGACCTGATCGGCGCACAACCAAGTGTACCCGATCTCCTAATCCTTCACTTGACTCACATATACATGTGAACAAGGAATTAGTCTTAATTTTCCAAAGATGAAAATTCTCATTCATCATACAATACAGGTTGCATGATTCCAAGTTTCTATCCTACTAAAAATTAGGGTGATGAGAACCTTTCCTTATTTGGTAAATAATGACACCACCACAAACGAAAGAATCAAATCCATTTTCCAAGATTGCTATCAATGGAATCATATAAACAACAATTTTTCACAAATGCCATTGTAAGGATATTTAAAAATAAATAAAATTAAAACCTTTTCTTTTATTTTAAAACTTACGGAAAAACTTATCCTTACGATGCAAATGCATATGAAAACAATGTTGTTATTTATTCCTAGGCAATCTATCCCAACTCTTAAGCAACAACTCAAAATTCTGATCACCGAACCATGCGATCGAAATCCATCTTCGCGATCAGAATCAACATATTCTTCCTTTAAGCTTCCTCTCTTTTCTTTGATTCTTAAAACCTCAAAATACGACCTAGTCACATCATGTAATAAGAATCTCACAATAGGAACTTAATAGAATTAGATAGTGGACTTTACCCGAAGTAGAGTCCTAATGATCTTTCAGGTAAATAGGGCAGCTTTGCAACCAATGCCCCTTCCTTTGGCAATATAAACTTATGGACTATTTAGTAATGGTACACGGGACTATATCAGACTTAGCCTTTCTCTTTACCATTTGGTCAACCGAGTTGACGATGGCCATTCCCTTTCCATTGGGAAGAGAAGACTTTTCTGGACTTCCAATGTTTCCATTGTCCATGTCCATGAAAGTTTAGGAAGTCGATCTTCCAATCAAATTTCCTTTACCAGTGCCCTAAATCATTGCTGATTCAGCAGCAACAAGCAAATAGGTAAGATCATTAAGGGTCATGTCATAGTCTGTAACATAGTAGTCCTTAAAGGACTCACTATGTGACTTAGGAAGTGATTGAAAAACCCAGTCAATAGCCAACTTCCTTGAGACTTTGACACCCAACTCTCCCCAGCTTGTCAATATGTGACTTCATCTCCAAGATGTGAGCACACATAGACTTTGCTTGCTAATAGGGCTTGAGTGACCTTGAACTTGTGGGTTAGGGAGAATTATTGGAGGAGGTGGAGGAAGTGAAGTATGATTTCCAGTCCCATTAATGCACAATAAAGGGATTAAACTTTCACCTTGATTACCATATGGGATATCATCTTCAATGGGAAGGCTTTTTCCAAAAAGATAAGGAAGACCATAGTTGTCTGAACTAGACATTTATGAGGGAGAAATTCAAGTTTAGTTGATTTAAGTCCTTAATATAACACCCAATATGGAATATTAAGGCTAGGACCCAACATAATATTCTATAACTTGGAAGAGGGATGCCGTAATCCAAGCTACAAAATATTTGAAGGTGGGTAAATGACGATTTACCAATTTCCACCACCAAAAACAAAAAAGAATTTTAGGTCTTAAGTGAATTGAAACTCCTAGATCCTTTGAGATTCATTGAACTTTTCAATGGCATGTTTAAATCTCTAGTGTGCCCTCTCAAGTTTGTGACTGAGATGCCGAGGATCACAAACAATGTGTGAATAACCATGCAAATTAACTTGGTACCCTTAACTTTATCACCTAATCGATGTGCCGGTTAACCACACGCGTTCCACCAATCTATGATAAACATTAAGTTACCCTTTGCCACTCTTACTAGTCCATGTTAGTGTGCCGTTTACCCACACATGCTCCACCATCAACTTGGTAAGGTGCAAAGTGTAATGTCATGGGTTAGCACCAAATTCACATTTTCCTAAAGTAACTAAGATTAGGAATTTAATAGAGTTTAGTTACTTTATATTTAATATTATATTTTTAATGAAGGAGAATTCATGTCCTGTCAAACCCGTTCGGATAACGACCCTCCACCAGTCAAGGAAGCGGTGGGTGAGAGTGGAAACCCATTAAACTGCCATTTTATAGGCAGTAACCTTATACCCCCCATATAGACCGGCTTCGTGAATGAGGCCTACTAACGGTAAGACTAAATTTGTTCTTATACATATGTATAACTATTAACTATTATTATTATAATAGTATAAGGGTTTAATTTTAACTTTTAAAATTCTAAGGGTTTAGCTTGGAATTAAAGTATTCATGGGGGAAACTTTACAAATTCCAAAACTTGAGCGCAAGTTTTGAACAATTCAAAAAACTTTTGGTTTCCATAACATATGAGTTTAATATGGCTTTTAATGGCAAGACTCTAGAAAATCCATAACTTGAGGACAAGTTATCGATGTCATAAAACAATTTATGGGAAAAACTCTTCAAATTCATAACTCATGACTTTTAAAGACTCATTAACAAGAAAGACTTTTCGTTTTCCATAACTTGAGGACAAGTTATGGAATCCATTAAAGGCCATTTAGATCATCTAATAAACAAACAAACATGTCAAGAAAAACTATGATCTAGATTAAACTCATATGAACAAGACAATTCAAATCAAACAATTTTCATGTAATTAGCCTAACCATTAAACTAATACAAAACATGAATCCATTGACAATTATCTTTTGAATTGGATTAGCATGAACATTACCACATCAAAAAACAGGTTTATAAGTTCAAAAACATCTTAGGGTAATGTTCCTAGTCCAATTCCAGGCTTAAAAGTCGAAAATTTGCACTCTGGAGCACCAAATCGTCGAGTACATGAACTAACTCGACAAGTTGGTCAGATTTGTACTTGGACTCGGTGAGTCCACCAGTGGACTCGGCGAGTCCAAGGCAAAATGCATGCTACTCGACGAGTCTGTCAGTGGACTCGGCGAGTCCACTGTCCAGACAGCCAAAGAATCGATTTTTTCAGCAATTTGCATCAAGTATAATTGAAAACAAGCATTGGCTTTGATACCACTGTTGGGTTTTGTATACTACAACATCCTATGGTGCACATACAACCCTAAATACCTTGGATCTATGTTTTCACTAATTATACATGCAAAGGTGTTTCCAAGGTATTAAGCCTATAACTAGCATGTAATCTATATAAACAATATAAGACACTAGTTAGGATAACATACCTCTTTGTTGTAGTTTGATTCCATGGAGCTTAAAAGCCTAGTGCCCCAAGTGTGACACCTCAAATGGTTCACACAACACCACTAACAACTTGGAATAACTTGAGAGAAAAGTTCTTATGCTCAAAATCGGCTAGCTCTCTCATGTGAATCCTTAGCCCCGATTTCTTGAGCTATGGGGTCTTTATATATTGTGGCTATTAGGGTTACACCATGTAACTCATGACTTTCCATATTCTTCATGCTCCATGGGTTAAAACCTCCATGGAGTATCCATGGGTTACTCCATGGGTTTAACCCAACATGAAGAACTATGGATCATAAGCCCACATATATAAGAATGAATGATTTACACAATCAATCCCCATACATTTAATTAGTCTCTTTTGATCACAAAATTAATTCCAAATTAATTCATGATCAATACTAATTAAATAATATGATTTCATATTAACATATTAGAACTTATAATATATTAATAAATCATAAATATCCTTTTCTCACAAAAGTCTATCCAAATTGTTCCGATGCCATGCAAACCAAATGGACCATGCCAAATCGGGTCAAGTACATACCAATTATAGTTATGGACTTAGACACTAATCCAACAGTTCTTAATTAGAAAGTGTAAAAGCTTAGTTTCGTTTGGGAATTGTTTCGATATAAAAAAACATGAGTGAAGCAAAACACATACATAAAGTAAGGATCTATGGAGATAGATCTAAGTGATTAATTGGATTAATCCAAAGAGGAAACTCAAGATGCAGAACTCTAGAAGAGTTTGTGCTTATTAAGAATGGCATAACATTGAGCAATGCTAATGTCCTAGTTCTATTATTGAGCTAGAGGAAATGTGTTGAGTCCTACATGCTTCTGCTATGTGATCGATCATATATTGCATGACATGTATTAGATATGATGACTTGTATGCCTTGAGCATGAGAAGTCATATAAGATCAATTTGTAAAGAATAAATGAATTGAAATCAAGAGCATTCCTAAGTGTCCTAGGAGGGTAAAGGAGGTGACCTTGTTAGTGTGAATGAGATCAATGTAAAAGTACATTGCTGCTAAGTTCCACACTAGTAAAGACAATTCCTTTCGTAGTCGAAATTTGTGCTTTTACTGAATGGTGAAATATTAGCTTGGAAGAGTAGTAGGTAATACATTATAGTGGATTTATCAACTAACTTATAGTATATTTAGTTATACTACAAAACGATATTATGTGACTAAAAGAGTTTCATTAGTGACTTTAGTGTTGAAAGTCAATCATTAATGGTCCTTTTGAAGTTTCTTATGACTATAAGGGTAGTTTTACCTTGTGTAATTTTCCCAAGTCACACAAGATTACATGGCGTTTACTCAATAATTTCCATCATATTTGATAGTAATTCGAATGTAAAGACATCATAGTCAATAGAATCATATCGAAAGAGGATATTGTTGGTTCATTGTCTAAGCCAATGTTAGTGACCATGTTTGATAGTCAAAGATGGTGAAAATGCATTAGATTTGCAAATGAATTGTCTTGAGAACATTTAGTTAGTTAGTTTCAGATTTGAGAGCTTAATCCATATGATTCTTTATTTGATTTGACGACTATTAATTGGAGATCGTAATATATGATGGATATAAGTGATTTCATTAGTTTATCTCTGTGTTCTCTTTTTGTTTGTTTGGAAGCCACTTATTGAGTAGTAATTTACTCAAACATCCATATTTGGTTATACACTCCGAAGTAAGTAGTGTTTTAAGACTGTCATGGATTGTTAGTAGATTGTCTATAGTGCTTAGTCATAACATGGAGACTATGATGAATACTCATGAGTAATTAATGGAGATTGAAATATTTGAACAACCTACACTTAGAGATTACTTCGTGGATAAAGTCACAAGTAATTCTACAATGATAATCTTTGTTATTATACAAACGGAGGTACATGACGTTTTTTCTTTACAAGTCTATTGTGCATTGGTCTGCTTCAATGTCGTTTGTAACTGGTAGTTATACAAAGTACCTCCATGTATGAAAATATGTGTAGACAAAAACTATGTATTCGAAGTTTATTTGTTCCTTCTGACCTAACATGAGAAGCGATTTCTATTTGCCCCTCGATGATTTGGTTCTAACATTAAAAGTGCTTGGCCAAGCCCTGACTGAAACTGATGTGTTCATTTTAGTAGTCAGATGTAGTCATCATAAATATTTCTTAGGAAACATAACCTTGAACATTGAGATTGAACCTTATCCATGTCTTAAGTTTGATAGTTTCTTCGGATGGCATACTCTCTGTTGATAATTGGAGAAGTATTAGACATCGTATAAATTAATCTTGATTTGATCAGAGCTCAACAGTTGGTTTCGATGGCATACGCTCTGCTAATTGTTGGAGAAGTATTAGACCTCATATAGTTGATGACTTATCCAAGTGAGAGACTGTTGAAAAAAATGTCCAAGATTATTAATTGATGGTAATATTTTTAATAATAGCAAGGTCCTTTTGGGTTGTCCTCATGACCCAATCGAGCAAAAATATTTTAGGAGAAACTAGTATATTAATTTATCATGGCTTGATAAATTAATTAGAAACTATTTTGAAATTAATTGAAAATTAATTAATTCATAGGGTGTAATGTTAATTAATTAAAAGTTAATTAATTGGAACATTCTAGAATCCTTAAGGAGAGGGTAAGGGAGAAAACTGGATATGGCTTAGAAATACGATATCTGATCTTGAAGTACTTATTCATTATTTCTTTAAAATATGTCAATAGTTTTCTTTTATTAGTATAAATTGAAGTACTTACTTATTCATCACTTTGGTCATATTTATTCTTAAATTTACATTAAAAATGCTAAATATTCAGATATTTGCATTTCATTTTTTTTAATCAACCCGTGTACTAAACAACTGAATCCTATAAATAGGATGTTAGGGATCAAACCTTATTTGCTCATTCCCTTATTGAAATTTCATTTTCCACTATTCCCTTCAAGAGGATCAAAATTCTTAACCCTTCTAGGATTTATAGGATTTTCAATCTTGCTCCTCCCTCCTCCCTCCTAGTGTTTGTTTTTTCTTTTGAATTTTCTCTTTTGATGATCTTGTATGTGATACCATTAGAGGGATTCTGGTTTCGGTCCTTTCATCTAAGCAAGGTGGAAAGAACATTATCTTAGTTAAGTAGATCATTGGCTTCTAAAGAGGTATATACTTTTTCTCATTATTTTAGTAGTTGAAGTAATATCATGAAACTTAGATCCTCTTGGTTACATAAACACATATGAAATTATTGTTATGCTTCCGCTACACATAATCGTGTGCTTAGATGTAGAAACATACATTCCTCTCTTTTACTAAACTAATTCTTGCTATTGTAATATTCTATATTTCCCATGAATGTAAACCTTCTCATTAGACCATAATATATTGTATAAAATACAAAATACATGGGACGAATACAAATAGGAAGGGTTCATACATTGTACAATACAAATATAACATATTAACAACCTACCGCAGTTTGAACGGGGTGACATTTGATGAGCATTAAAACATGATCCAGAATCTAAGAAATAGTGAAGTTGGAAGGCCATTGGTAAAAATGTATGGATACTCTGAGGAAGAGGGAACATGCAACACACAAATCTGTCCTGGAGAAACTTTTCCTCGAATGAGCTAAATATTAATCTTAATGTGCCTTGTTCGCTAATGTTGAATCAGATTGGTAGAAAGGTAGACGGAACTAGCATTATCACAATACAAATTTGTCGTAGAAGTAGCGAGGGCAGTGTAAATCCAATAGTAATTTTCGTATCCAAGGGATCTCAACTATAACATTAGCAACACCCCAATATTCAACCTCAACACTTAAAACATAAACAATGCCTTGTAGTTTAGACGACCGGTATCACAAATCTTGTCAGAGAAAGACATAATATCATTATGTAGATCGTGTTGTTTTAGGTCACCCATCCTAATTAGTGTCGAAATAAGCAATGACACCTCGGTATCGTGTAGAATATAACTATAAACCATGATAAATGGTGCTACAGACGTATTATAAAATCCGTTTGAAAGTTTTAAAAAGCAGTTCACGTGGCCATGCATATAAAGACATATCTGTTGTACAACACAGGTGAGATTAGGTCTTCTGAAAAGTGAGATACTGAAGATCCCTTGCAAGACTACGACAGTGTGGTAAGATCAAAGACTTTCTGACTAAAATCATCAAACATGGCTATCATATCAGCAGGGGCGCACGAGCAAGATTACATTGGAGCATATTTTCTCTAGTAAGAATCTTAATAGCATATTTGTGATGTGACAGAAACATCCCATGAGACTCTCGCATTATAAATACACGAAGAAAATAGTTTAGATCTCCAAGATAAGCCATTGCAAACTCAAATCCAAGAGTAGTGGTGACCGACTGTAATAACTCAGAAGAGGAGGTTGTAAGGATAATGCCATCCATATAAAGGGGTAGATAGGTAGTGAGGTTACCCTGATGATAGATGAACAATGAACTATCACATTGGTTGTTAGTGAACCCATAACGCAAATAAAACTGAGCGAGCCACTAAAATCATTCTCTTGAGGTCAGTTTGAGGCGACAAAATGATATTTAAAGAAGACATACACGAAAACCAGGTGGTTGGAACATGTAAACATTTTCTATAAGATTCCCATGTAAAAAGACATTTTTACATCAATTTGGCACACATGATAATGTTGTAATACATATAGTGATAAAACACTGGAAATCGTGGTTGGTTTAACCATACGACTGAATATCTCGCTACAGTTTTTCCAACGTCGCTTGCTGTGATTGTTAGCCACAAGACGAGCTTTGTACTGAGCTAAAGAACCATTAGCATGCTCTTTCTTTTTAAGTAACCAAATATAATTGTTGATATTAGCACCAACAGGTTTAGGAAACAAAACCTATGTTTTATTAGAAATAAGAGTAGTAAATTCATCTTTCATGGTAATGAATTAGTTAATTTCTGTGTGAAGATTTAATATATGAACATGTTTGAAAATACATGCATGTGCACGAGTCACCATCGGATGAGTGGAAGTAGCAGATAGGGTGGGCATAAGACTAAAAATCGATGAGGTTGTAGAAGGGGATGAGGTAAATGTGTCAGGTGAGGAATACGCTGAAGAAGAGGATGATGAAGGGCTGCTGATGATTATAGAGGGAGATGGCGGAGTGAAAGTGGAGAGTATAGGTGTAGGCATGTCAGAGCTGTGATCAGCTGAATACTTAAGAATATGCAAGGAATGAAAAAAAAGGGAACAAAAAGTTTGTTTCAATGGGATTAGAAGCAACAGGAAAGACTAAAAAAATAGTTAGTGGTTGCATTAAGAATGAAGGATCCAAAGGGAAAAATGATCTCATCAAAAGTAACATGCAGGTAGATGATAATGGAAATGGTATGGAGGCTTAGGCAGCGATATCCTTTCTGATGAGTAGGGTAGCCAAGGAAAATACACAGAGTGGAATGCATAGTGAGTTTATAAAGAGTTGGAATATGAAAGGAGAAAAGACAACGAAAAGAACCTGAGATGAAAGTATGATGGGGTTTTTTTATAATTTGTTTGACACAAATATATATTTTTGAGAGTGGTAGAAGAAATTGTATTAATCACATGAACAAACATGAAAAAAACCTCGGTCCAGTATATAATATGAAGATGGGATTGAAAGAAAAGAATATGCATTGTATTGCTGATGGTACGAATCATACGTTTAAACTTCCCAATTTGTTGGAAAGTGTAAGGACAAGACATATCTGAGGAAGGAAAAAGAAGAGAACAGAAAGTCATTGGTAACACGATTAGAAGCAACGGACGAGACTAAAAAAAATATATAGGGGTTTCATTAGGCATGAAGGACCCAAAGGGAAATACATTCTCATCAAAGTAACATGTCGGCGGATGATAATGGAATTGGTATGGAGGTTTAGGAATTGATATCTTTTGTGATGAGTAGGTTAGGGAAGGAAAATACACATAGTGGAATGCAAAGTGAGTTTATGAAGAGTTGGAATGTGAAGGGAGCAAAGAAAACGAAAAGAACCTAAGATAAAAGTATGATGGGGTTTTGTTATAATTTGTTTGATACAAATATATATTTTTGAGATTGGTAGAAGGAATTATATTGAGCACATGAACAACCATTAAAAAAACCTCGGTCCAGTATATATATGAAGATGGGATAGAAAGAGAAGAATATGTATTGTATTGTTGATGGTACGAATCATACGTTCAGACTTCCGATTTTGCTGGAAAGTGTAAGGATATGAAATATGTGAGGAAGGAAAAAAGAAGAGAACATAAAGTCTTTGGCAACACGATTAGAAGCAACATACGAGACTAAAAAATAGTTAGGAGCTGCATTAGGCATCAAGGACCCAAATGGAAATACGTTCTCATCAAAGTAACATATTGGCAGATGATAATGGAATTGGTATGGAGGTTTAGGCATTGATATCTTTTGTGATGAGTAGATTAAGCAAGGAAAATACACGTAGTGGAATGCAAAGTGAGTTTATGAAGAGTTGGAATGTAAAGGCAGCAAAGACAACGAAAAGAACCTAAGATGAAACTTGAAAGTATGTTGGGGTTTTGTTATAATTTTTTTGATACGAAGATATATTTTTGAGAGTGGTAGAATGATTTATATTGAGCACATGAACACCCATGAAAAGAACCTCAGTCCAGTATATAATATGAAGATATGATTGATAGAGAAAAGTACATATTGTATTGTTGACGGTACAAATCATACATTCATACTTCCCATCTTGTTGGAAAGTGTAAGGACAAGAAATATGTGAGGAAGGAAAAAGAGGAGAATAGAAAGTCTATGGGAACTGGATTATAAGCAACATACGAGAGTAAAAAAAATAGTTAAGTGTTGCATTAGGCATGAAGGGCCCAAAGGGAAATACAATCTCATCAAAGTAACGTGTAGGCGGATGATAATGGAATTGGTACGGAGGTTTAGGCAGTGATATCCTTTGTGATGAGTAGGGTAGGCAAGGAAAATACACATAGTGGAATGCAGAGTGAGTTTATGAAGAGTTGAAATGTGAAGGTATAAGGACAACAAAAGACCCTAAGATGAAAGTATGATGGGGATTTGTTGTAATGGTTTTGATATGGAGATATATTTTTGAGAGTGGTAGGAGTTATGTTGAGCACATAAACAACCATGAAAAGAGCATCGGTCCAATATACAGTAGGAAAACGGGCTTGACAAAGAAGAATATGTATTGTATTGTTGATGGTACGAATCATACGTTCAAACTTCTTATTTTGCTGGGAAGTTTAAGACAAAAAAAATAAGTCCACTCTTGGTAGCCTAAACACATAATAATTTATATAAACTTTAAAAATATTCATTACATAAAATAAATAACATATTCTAATAAATTAATTTAAACTTATCATATTTTTCCTTATAAGAACTTTTTCAAAGTGGTATACATAAGTCCAAAATTAAAAGGAAGACAAAGACGACAATTTTACACAAATGTGACAAAAGAAGCACTTGTCAAATAGCGTGTTTAATTGATTGTCCCATTGTAGCCGAACACCTGTGTTTTACATGGTTTTAAGTTATATGCAAAATGACAAAACCACAGAAAGAGTAACTTTCGTTAATCTGTAAGCAAAAGACAAAATTATATAAACGGTGTCTCCGGTTTATCAAATATCACGATTTAAGTTTATATTTACTTTTTTTTTACTAATAGTGTCCTTATAGTTTCTAAAATTTGTATGGTTGATCCTATAATTTGTTTTGGTTATAAATTTCATACGAAATTACTTATATCCTTTTCAATTAAAATTTTCTTTTTTATTTATGTAATTTTACTTTAAAAAAATAACTAGATAAATTAAAACCCAACCCCACTCTCCTAGTCTCCTGTCTTTCTTTTTCTCTCATTTCGTCGTCTTTATCCTATTTGTCTTAGACTTTGTTCTCCAAACCGTGTAAAGAAAAAGATCCACACCCTCTTTGACCTCAAGTCCTTCACTTCTCTTCTCCTACTAATCGAGCAACAAATCGTGTGTCCGTTTTCCCTCTAATATACGTATATGTTTAATTCAGCAAAATAATAATAATAATAATAATAACTAGAAAGGTGCCCCCGCGTTGCGGGGGTCGGAATGTGCGAATTTTTCGTGAAAGTATAGTACATTCGCCCATTTACAAATGCATCATAATCAAATATGTTGTATTGCAATTGCAACAGAGGCAACCACCATTTGTAAAACAAATTAATAAAACTGAGAGAGAGGGTATGAATAATGAATTCAACTGTTCCAACATTGTAATAACCAACTACCTTTCTTAGCCAGATACAAACTTCCATATCACTAAATTAATAAAACTATGCTATTATTTTTTTCCCTTTTTTTGGAAAAAAGAAGATTATAGACTCCTTCATTACCTTGGCAACAGATACAACAAATTGACCTAAATGTGAACGGAAGTCGCTAATGATATCTGGCTGCATAACAGAACAAATATTTGTTAAAATTTTAGAAGAATTAAAGAAAAATGTAATATAAATATGAGTATAAAACAACAAAATTTAAAACCTACATTTTAGCCTACACTAAATCTACATAAGATGAGTTTGAAAATATCATTGAAAGAATTATTATTATACGAGAGTCAGCTTAACACATATGAATCCATTTTGTTGTTTCTTGATTTTTGAGAGGTAGCTAATATAGAAACCTAAACTTAAAAATACGACAAAAGATTAGGATCTATATACAAAGCAGTAGAATCATTATTTAAAAGATATGTAAAGTTCCGAAAAAAACACACTTTCACAAAACAAACTTACCTGATAACTAAGGACACAATTTAATTAATTTATTTTTTTTAGCTAAGCAACTTGATAGAGGACACCCAACTCATTAAATAAATAATATATTTGTTCCTAGCTATTAAAAATCATTTTTGAAAACAAAAAAAGTTAGAACTACAAATACAATATAATATGGTTTTATATTATGTCATTACTTGCAGATAGATGTTGCAAAGAGGTAATTCATGCAACCATGAAATAGAAAAAAAAAAATAGATGTTGCAAATTGTGTGGAAATGTAAGTTCACGGCTATTACATGTAAGAAAAGGGTTTCATATTGCTATTAGCGGTATAAAATTGAAGTATGTTGTCATTATGGGCTGAGAAATCAAATTATAACCTAATTATAACAGTAAAAATTGCTTTGAATTCTAGATAGCATTGTTGTAATTTGGTGGATATTTCAAAGTATAATGTTGTAAATTAGACGGAATTTTTAACGAATTATAGCATTGTATTTTAAACTTCTTTCTTATTTAGATGTTATACTTTCAAGAAAGAAATGAAAGAAGGATCCTAAACTAAGAATTCAATGCATACCTAAACCAATAGCACCAGACCCTTCATGATCTTCAGCCTCTTGCAAGAACCGATAAACATGCTGTAAAAAAAAGCAAAATAACAAAATTAGGATTAGAATTTGATCTTTCAAAAGATCCCTTAATTTGTTCTCACTTAAACTTTCCCTTGCTGGACCTCCTTGTGGTCCACATTGAGGTATACTTTGATCGAATTCCATACTGTTATCAAACGATATAGAAGGGATTTTTTAGACTTTTGCCCCATATCTTTGCCAAAAATGACTCTAACCTGTGTGTAGTGACTGTCCAGATCCACTGCTGCTCTCTGTGCTAGAGTTTTATGTATGATTTCTTTCATATTGGAGCTTTTCAACTTCCTGCAATCTGCAAGCAAAAGTAAATATGATTAAACCAAAATCAGTAGTAGATCGTTTACACAAACAGTCTAAGTTAAGTTGATACAATCTAATCTAAAAGAACATACAACAAACAATCTATTTTTATTTTTTAAAAACAAATCATCTTTGTAAGTTTTTTACCCTTATAATTTGCCACATCTGGGAAACGCATGCATAGTATAGTATAATAGTTACTTTACAGATAGTTAAAGAGTGAGCTTGCAGTGATAAAGAACATGGCGATTTCTTTTCTTCCTGTGAAATGATTAAAGGCACAGGATATCATCGAGGTTTATTCACAACACTCTAATTCTAATGTTTCTCATCATTTTGATATGCCAACCTTAATCCAAATGTCTAATGTTATCCTTTTTTCTATAAAAACTCTTGGTGGTTTCATCACTTAACAATTTTGCAAACTTTTTGTCGAGACAGAGGATCAAAATAATGCTAGACCTGAAAGTATAAGATTCTCGTTTGATTGTACCTGGGATTGGTGCAGTAAAATTGGTAAAGGGCAATTTGGTCTTTTGTGGTTTAAAGATGGATATTACTATTTCAATCAAGTGAACATCTACCGGGAAGGTTTCTGTTGGAATAAGAAAATCAAAAGGAGAATAAATATAAGGTTTTAAAAGGATTCTCGGCTGTACAGGTTAATGATGTTACAGTTGGAGCATTTTTGTCTTTTTCTAGTTTCTAACTATCAAAAATGGTTTCATCTCAACCTTCAGAAGTGACATTTAACTATATATATATATATATATATATATATATATATATATATATATATATATATATATATATATATATATATATATATATATATAAAGAGTTCAATCATTCTTACAGAGGAAAGATGAAATCGTATTTACTCACCGTCTTGAAACAAAGCAATAGATGCAAGGGAAGGCGATGGAGATTCCATTTTCAAAAGATAGCTGCCATTGAAGCCCAAAAAAGGCACAACTTCAGTAAAAAGAATGGATTCCCCTGATGATAGATATTTGTTGGCATTAAAGCTCTCGGATTAAATGGCCTTTCATAACCTTGGAAATGCATGGTTTTAAATAATATTAGCAAAAATCTATAAAGATTTTATATATTAAAACTTCAAAATTGAAGCTTGAATTGTTTATATATTACGTTTGTGATTACATCTGTGATGAAGAGTACAACAGATACCCTTTTTTTCAACTTATTTCATAACCTCGCACCCACAAGCATTCTGTCATCTGCAAAATTTATGAAATTGCAAAATATTAAGATCGAAACAGAGTTTTAGAGATTGAAATCGACATAGAGAGTAAGGTAAAGGGCATGAAATCCTCCGACACTTGTTGGTGTTTCTGATGTTCACCTATATCAAAATAAACATGAACCAATTAAAAACAAACAAAAAGAGATGGATTAGGGATATTAGTGATGGAGGAATCGAGAAAGCAATTAGCATAAACATAAAAAAAATAGGCAATCAATGTAATTATATAAAACATTAATCCCTATTTACCTTTGTTCCATAGTAAAGCATATATCTCATCAATTGGTCGGTTTTTGTCTTCTTCAATTACACTTTTACCCGATCTCTGAATATTGTGATTGAAGGACATAAAATGGTGCAATTGCACATCCAAACACTCCTAAAAAATCAAAAAAGGCCAGTTTATCAACTTCAAATTTTTCATGAATTGAGAAATAAAAGATAAGTTATAACACATGCACCTCATATAAACAATGGGGTGTTTCAATGTCTTGGGAAACAACAAAAGTGAACTAAAATTGAGTTTCACACAATCGGTTTTGGATGTTATATCCAAACACTATCACATACAGTTCGTTTCACCTGTTTACTTAATCCTATTACACAAATACTCAAAATCAGACAATTTCCAAATTCCAAATCCAATCTGTTAGTAAATGCAGAAGCTTACCAGAATCGAACAAAGGATTGACTTGCAAAAAAAAATCGAGTAGGTTGACAAAGGTACCAAAATATTAGAACTATATACCTTAGAAATCGGGGGTAAAGCAACCCACCTTACCCCCTTTTGTAGTACCTCAGTAAGACTTGTTTCAGGCGTGCAAAGAATTAGCTAATCGGCACATTAACAGTGCTACTGCTATCGTTTCACTGTCAACTGCCAGCAACATCACATATGACGAATTAGGGCAGAATAGAGGATAGAGAATGACGAATTAGGGTAGGAAAACGATAAATTACCACTTACAGGGGGTCGTTGTTCGATTTTAGAGAAGGGATATGATGACCGGTCGATTTTAGAGAGTCGAGTATAGACGAAATGGAACAGAAGTCCATACTAATCAAGGTGGACAGAAGCCGTAATCGAGGATTTGGAGAAGATGGAGATGAACCGGAGGGTAGAATCGGCAGTGAGGTGGTTTTAAGTCTGAGTCGAACAGGGGCGATGCTGGTGGTGAGAGTCGGTGTAAGAGATGGTGAATAAGAGAAGAGAGTGGAAGGATGAAGACAATTAAGTCGAAGGCGGTGGATAGAGTCGGTGAATAAGAGAAGAGACTGGAAAGCAACCAATGACATAAGGTATAATTAAAGGACCATTTTTGCCATCCCTTAGCAAATTTACTGTAGCTAAGGATGGAGAATTTTAATATATATATATATATATATATATATATATATATATATATATATATATATATATATAATAATAATAATAATAATAATAAATAATAGATCAACTCCCCACCCTCTCTATGTGGATCCAAGGTTTGTTATTCCTCGCATATTTCCATCCTTCATCGGCCAATTTGCATGTGCTTAAATAATCAAAATTGTGAACAGAGGATTTTCTTTTTCTTCCCCTCTATGTCACTCGAATGCACCATCTAATATTAATGTTTCCTTTCTCTCGGGGGGGTTTTTAAAAATCGTCGACACATATAAACATATAATATTGAATATTGATGGAATAAGATTTTATAATTTATTACTTTAATTTCGTTATTCTCATTGCTATATCAACTTTTATGTGGTTTTTATTATAGCTCATATATGGTTTTTTTTAAGTCATCGATGATGGCATGATGCATGCCCTTAATGTACAAATAGTAAACTGTTTTTTTTTCTTTTTTTTGGTATAGATGTTTGAGATATGATTGTCGATTGGGATCTTGAACTTATTTATGAATTTAGGTTGAATATATGGAAGTTAGAATGAACCGAGTTTCGATAGGATCATGGTGCTTGGATCAAAATGATGATCTCGATGGTGTTCGAGATAGGGTCCAATGCGATGGTGTCTGATGGTCAAGATGGTGGCTTTAATAAGGATGATGGTGGGTCTGTGTGATATCCCCCGGCTAAGCTCGTTTGTGATTCTATATATCCAGCTAAATCCATATTTCCAAGCAATTTTTTTAGATTGAAAGAGAAAAAAAGCATTGGAGGGTAGAGGAATGGAGTGAACGGGAAAGGGGTAGGGGTGGGGTGTTTTTAATTTATTTTTATCTTCTTTTTAAGTTATATATACTTATGAAAAAAAAATAAAAGAAATTAACAGCACAAAAAAGTCATTTCATACGACTTAAATAACATGTATGTTTTAGAAAACCACCGCTTGTAAAAAAAGGTATTGTTTTGCTTACACTTAAATAAAAATCCGTTTTTATTTTTTTTTCTCATTTTTTTGTTTTTTGTTTTTTTTTGTTTTATTATTATTATTATTATTATTATTATTATTATTATTTTATTTAATTATGTTATTTTCTTTTTAATTATTTATGTTTTAGAAAGTATTTTTTTTATATGTAATGGTATTTTTGGTTTTACGAATGTAATCTTATGTATTTTCAATAAAAACTTGTGACTATTCAAGTGTATCGATCTGACTATCTCTTTTTTTTTAGTTCAAACTATCCATGTTTATTTTTTCCGTTCTGACTATCTCTAAGTTTGTTTTTTTTTCGTTCAGACTATTAATGTGTTACTTTTTTGTTCGTATTATTATTGGGTTATTTTTTTTTCGTTCGAACTATCTTTGTGTTACATTTTTCGGTCAGATTATCCCTATGTAATTTCTTTCACTCGGACTACCTCTGTGTTAGTTTTTTCTATCAGTTTATCTTTATGTTAATTTCTCGTCCCGACTATCCATGTGTTATTTATTTCATTGCAACTATCTTATGTTATTTTTTTCGTCCGAACTATCAATGCGTTATTTTTTCGTTCGGACTATATCCGTGTTATTTTCTCGTCCTGTCTATCTTTGTTTTATTTTTTTTTGTTCCAATCGCCCATGTGTTATTTTTCTATTTCAGACTAAAAATATTTTATATTTTTCATTCGGACTAACCATGTGGTATTTTTTTTTGTTTTTGTGTAGAAAAAAATAAAGGATAGTCAAACAAAAAAATAACACATGGATAGTCAAAACAAAAGCATAGTGACAATCAGAATGAAAAACTAATATGGGATATTCCGATTGAAAAAAATAACGCAAAGATAGTCGAAACGAAAAAATAACATTAGGATAATCCGAACGAAAGGGTAATACATGGATATTCCGAACAAAAAAATAACACAATAATAGCTATAACTGATTGGGAAAATAACACAAAAAAAAAAGTCAAAACGAACAAAAATATATTTTTAATGTTGATAATAATAATATATATTTATTAAAAATATTGAAAACAAAAACTAACAAAAAAATTAAAAAAAATTAAAAAAATAATAATAATTAAACTCTTTTTCAAAGCCATTAGAAGGAATATGAGAAAGAAAACCCAAAATAAAAGCATGAGATTATTAAATGTTTATAGACAGAAATCGGAGAAGTATAGAAGTATATGAGATATAGAAGGACGAAAAATTTTTGTATTATTTTTTTATTCTTAATCTTATGTTTTAATATTTTTGCTCATATATCGCTCATACTTCATTAAAAGAATAAAAATTTGTTCCAACATTTCATATCGTCTTAGCTCGTCATTAGGTTTGCACTTTATTTCGGGTATGGTCCTTTGCCAAAATGACTTCAAATTTTGGATTACACTTGCAATTGCGTGTAAAACTAGGGTGAAATTGATACGGTATAAATTCGTTTTTTTTCTAAACCGTGTACCGTGTCAACTATAATTAATATAAGAATGTTGCTATAGGTACCGTATCAAATATACTTGGTATCAATATATTTGGCTACCAATAAGTTTGGCCGATACAAATTGGTAATGATATATATCAACTTCTTTTAATTTTCTATTGTATGATTTAAAAATAGACAAAGACATCGGGTAATTTTGATGTTTAGTAAAAGAAATTAGTTATGTAGTTCTTTTAATTTATAAAATAATTTTATTGAAGTAACACTAATGTAACATTTTAGTGTTGTGCTTTGACGTGGTAATAAATACTACTAATACGACCAAATGACTTATATAATATTCTTAAAATTGTAAACACTAAACACAATTAACAATTATATATATATATATATATATATATATATATATATATATATATATATATATATATATATATATATATATATATTAGATGAATTGGTTGGTACGGTATTACCATAGTATTCAAACTTTTGTACAATTGTCATTCAAGATTGCTTAATTGGTACCATACTACTAACCAAACTAGTTGGCTACCAACTTTCTTGGTTCGGTTGGTAACATGTTGGTTGGTTTTTCATGGTACAATTTTGACAGCCCTATGTAAAACACAAGAACCATATATTACCAATTCTAATATATATATTTTTTTCATTTACATTTTTCTTATTTATAATTTGTAATTATATTAAATTAAAAATGGCTCACAAAACTCACCCCCCCTCAAAATCATAGTCTTCATCAGCTTCTTTCTTCTTCTCCATGCCCCGATTTCATCTCTAACCAAGCTTTCATCTCCGACCACCATCACCAAGCAAACCTTCTTCATTTTCATCTCTCTCTCTCTCTCTCTCTCTCTCAAGATCAAACCATTTTTTTTGGTTTAGAGTCTACATTAATGCGAATGTATGGAATCATGATGAACTCAACTGATAACCACGTAACTCCAAATATCAGGTTGACAACAAAGAACCAAATAACTATGCTCTATAAAAAACCCTCATGAAATTAGACAGAAATCTAAATGAAGAATTCAGAGAAAACCAAAGATAGTTCATTTTATAATTGTGTATGTACATTTTTGTTTGAAACGGCAAATCTAATCTATTCTTAAACTACTCCTTAATTCCACTTATATCCACAAATAGACTTGAACACTCAACCTGAAGGAAATTATGTATGTACATAATAAGTATTTTAACCTATAGAATATTTGAAAAACATAAAAGATCCATATGATATGTTTCTTGCTAGTTTACGATTTGTTTTTTTATATATATTTTGTATAGTTTAGGATCCAATGTGTAAATATATATATATATATATATATATATATATATATATATATATATATATATATATATATACATATAAGTAATGGAATACACTAAAACCCTAACGGGTGTTTTTAACAAATAAATATGGTATCAAGCTTTTGGAGCCTTCATATGTGATTTTTTTTCCTAGCACAATTCTCTACCCATGATCACAACTCCTATCTTGTCCTTGGCGACGCCTCCGACTGCCACAAAGAAGTTGCTTCCTTTGACAACTAATCCAGTCACCGTTCACCCACCACATGTTGTCCCTATTTCTCTTCTACTAACCGATCCACCGTATCGGTTGTTGCTTAGCACCATATACGGCTACAATCTCCTTACCCATGGCAAACAACCTAACTTTTGTTAAGTCCTTTTATTTCATGTTAATTTTCTGTTTTTTGAGATCGTGTCTATACATGCATTGTCATCCAACACTGTAGCCAATGTTTATGTGCAATTTATCTCTAAACTCACCGTCGATGGTTCCAAATATAAATTTATGGTGTCGTATTTTCCTAAATATTGGAAAAGGTGTGAAAGTTGTTGGCCACACTTGTAACGACCCACATTTTCTACATCTAATTAGCCATGGATTATCGGAGTTAATTCTAAACTTTTGTAGAATTCTATTTAACTCGTAAAATAAAAACATTTTATTTATGATGTAATAATCACAAGTTTACAATAAAATCTCGTCATAAAGAACAACAAGGAAATAGAACTAAAATAATAACATAGTCTAAGTCCTTGTACTCCTATCTTCTTAACGTACAACGAATGCTATCTAAACATGCAACACATGAAACATCTCTACAACATAAGACAACATGGTATGTTGAGTTATATTGTTTCTATTTTCATGTTCATCTACTCTTCTTCTAACTCTTTCTATATTTACATACTCTAATCTCCTTCTCCTTCTTTCACATACTCTGCAATTTATATCTTCTTCTTTATCTTTCTGGCATCTTCACATTTCTCTACATATTGTCTTCTTTTCTCATACTCTACTATGTTTTTCATCTTTCTCATCTCATCTATCTCTTTCTTTCTCATCTACTCTTTTTATCATACTCTTTCCATCTTCTCATGAATTCATCTTACTATGTACATTCTATATCTTTTCTTTCTTTATCTCTCTCTCATACTCTGCTCATTTCTTCTCTTTTCTCTTTCTACATACTCTATCTCAGCTCATTTTCTCTACACTTTCGTCACTTATACATGTCCTTCACATACTATACCTTGATCTATCTTCTAAGGGAAACAACATCCCACTAATATTATCAGGCGTACTCATCTAGACTTACTCCTATCTCTTATGATCCATCATGGATCCTTAATCATTATTATTCTCTTGAATCGTTTCATGGATTCCTTACACTTAATCCTTCACGGATTACATCTAAGTTATTAAAAGAACTCTCTTATATTGTTCCATAGATGAAATCTTTCTTCTATCTTCTCTAACCATACACAATCTAATTCTCACAGGAATCATCTATCTGCGTCCCCAAAGGGAGCATAATCTTATTCTCGTGGGAATCATATCCCCCATTCCAGGAGGAATCATACTCTTTGTTACCGAATGAATCTCTATCCAATTCCTAAAGGAATTATCTTTATACACCTCTCTAACTCTTTTATGTTACCAAATGAATCTCTAATTTTTGCATTCTCAATCCATCTGCTTTGCTCTTAGTCCTATTCATACAACATAATCAATTTCTTAAAACTTTTCTTAGCCTATTAAGAGCTTAATGACTCTGTTGGTCTAAATGTCCACCTAATGCATCATAATTCGATCTAGTCATTCTCTACTTGTAAATCTAATCCAACAAATGAAATAGGCATCTCATACTACCTAATTCAATACACTCTAATCTATAATGCATCAATTTGACATTACCACTAGGTAGGATTTCAAACCCTAACTTCACATATAAAGATTTCACCTTGGAAATCACATATAAAGCGTGTTCAAGTCTTCTAAGCACTTGATTAAACATTACTAACAAGCTTTATTAAGACAATATTACATAACTAGATCAAATCATCAAAACACCATTAAATCCCTAACTAGCTCGAAAATCGAAAACATGATTACCTTACGAGCTTTTGACCTTCAATCCAAGCCACAAACACCCTTGATCGCCTCTTAATCATCTTTCATTCTCAAAATTGTCGGAGGTTATCTGATCGGAAGCAAATCAGATCAGATAGTGGGGTGGTGGTGGTGGTAGCAGTACAATCCTACTAATATGACCCGTCTGGCCGCACTTAAAGCAGCCAGAACCACCCACCTTCACGCCCCATCGTGCGTCTTGACACACTTGCCACAGCAGCTCCGATCCTAATGACCTCTCGACCTGGAATCAAATACCTTGGGCCACTTGCCCGAATCCCATGAAACATGAGCCTGATCATGCTTCCTCTTCCTCTCCATCTCAATATCAATTTACCTATTCTGGCTCTCGCAATCATATCCTCTGGTGTCCTGCAACTAGATCGGCTCCCAAACTGCCGAATATCACTCCTCAGCATCTCATGGTACCTCGCCTTCTTTATCTCCTCATCCGCCACATACCGCGGAACCAACAATGCCTTCTCACAAAACATCATGGTGATCTCAGCCACCGTCTCAGTAGTCTGGCGAAGCTTCTGAAACTCCCTCGCCAGCTGTTGCACCTCAATCACTAGTGTGAACTCAGCTTGGAGTATGGTCGTAAAATCATGCCATGTCTTCGAGTCAACAACCTTATCACCAACAAAGCGCCCAACCTCCTCCCACTAGTCTCGAGCTTTGTCTTTCAGAAGACAGTAAGCAAGTATGACCTTTTCCCTATCGGGAAAACTGCTAGTGCAGAAGGCGTTAGCGACATTTGCTAACCAACGCCTGCTCGCGATCTGGTCCTTCTCCTCGTAGTAATCCGGAGCCCCACATGCCCGGAACTCCATGAAGGTCAATGAACGTGCCCCAATCAAAGCTACCATCTCAGAATGGAAAGAGCCCAAGCGCTCCTCCAACACCTCCATGATACCCTCCTTGATTATACCAAAGATCACAGGAGTCTGGTCAAGTATGCTACGGGTAATCTCAGACGAAATGAACTCCCGCGTCGGATCATCCAATCCAAAACTTGATCCTGAGCCCTCACCATCACCAGAACCACCAACCGGTCTGCTTCGAAGAGTCACCATACTGAAAATAGACCATATAAACCATCATAATACACATTAATATATATATATGTAGAAGGTAGTATAGGCCCGTACTACAGGAATCGAAGGATCCGTACCCGAGTCAAGGAGAACTGCAATGAAACCAAGAAGCTTGTATAGTATGAGACTTTTCGATATATATATATATATATATATATATATATATATATATATATATATATATATATATATATATATATATATATATATATATATATATATCGAAAAGTCTCATACTATACAAGCTTCTTGGTTTCATTGCAGTTCTCCTTGACTCGGGTACGGATCCTTCGATTCCTGTAGTACGGGCCTATACTACCTTCTACATCTATCTGTACTCTAGTCAAGGATCGCTTTGAATCCTCCAAGTCAATCCTCATCCACACAAATAATCTTCCACAAGAAAAGGCTCCCATCACTAAATCTTTTCGTAGGATTTCCTAGAGCAATCCCCATACCACTCTCTGCCATCAGCTGCAGAAGGAACTCCTACCAACACCCTCTAACTAGCTCACGAATACAATTACATATCGTTGACACCAGATAATTCTTCGAATGAAATGTCTCACATTGCAACGGTTGGACTCAAATAAGAGCTGCATAATAGTGTTAAAACCTAACCTTCTAAAATTATTTAGTTTCCATAATATGTAACTTAGCATATTCGCTTACTAGTTAGTTGAAGTTAGTGAGAACTCCTAAAAAGCACAAAGCAAGCAACATTCGAGCATTGAATAATCGGAATCAAGCATAACCTAATCAGTCCATCCTATCATTGACTGATCAGTACGAGCATGCAAGTATACAAGCTCATATAGTAGGCATATAAAGGCATCTCTCCTAGCATTCTATCATGCAAATCCTGAGCAGATCCTTATCCCTAACTAGCATGCGATTCACAGATTCATAAATCAAAACCTATCATAATCATGTATGGGTATTTTGGGAAAAATTACTTGAGCTCGGTCGATTGCATGCACCATACTCTTTTCTTTTATTAGAAACCATTTTTATAAAATATTTGTTTTTGAAAAATTCTACCAAACCCTTAGTTTGAGTTCATATATACCCGAGATTATGCCCGAATCCCTCAAACTAAGGCTCTGATACCAACTTGTAACATCCCAAAATTAAGACCAAAAAATTTCGTTTTTAAATTAGTAAAACTATTATCCAACATCATCATAAAACCATGGTGGAACAAAGTATATCAAATACATCATAAAACATTAGAGTAATCACAAAATGAGGAATGAGGTGGTGTGTGCACTGCAATCATCCCGGGCTCTTCCCCTTCGAACCAGTAGTACCTGAAAACATAAACTAAAAACTGTAAGCACAAAGCTTAGTGTCACACCCCCAAACCAAGGATGGCGGAAACGTCCGGGGGTGGGAATGACTTCATGTATAGTATCACAACAACGAGTATAATAGTGCTCATAGTAAATACAAGCATCATAAATATAATTGAAAAGGTTACACCATAGTATGAATTACATGTTTCGAAATCAATTACATTATGATGACAAAAATGTATTAACTGACGTCTTTGCGTCCCATCCTCAAAAGCAGTTGGTTACCGGTTTTACTGGTTTCCAGAGAATACAAGTAGTTTTGAAAGAGTGTCAACAATTAAGTCGGTGAGTTCATAAGCTTTTGGATGTAGTGTTTGAAAACCTTTGTTTGTAAAGGCAATGTATACTCAAGAAAAATCCAATATTTTCCTTAGAAAATGTTATGTAGTCTTAAATCCCAAGACCGAATGTATGAGTGTGTTTCGTAATTGTAACGAAGTATGCAGTTTTAAATATATAAACCCCCTTTTTAAAGTAGAATTTCCCGTAAACTTTAAGTGTTGTTAACTCCCTATGTGAGTCACTATAACCATACTACAACTGGATGACCTGCTACAACGTTTTTCAGACGTTAGAATTGTTATGACTTTTGTCACCTGTAGACCTGCAGGTCCCGCTGTAGCTAGCAACAAGGTGTGGGGTGTCAATCCTAACATAGATCTATATACAATTATCACGCTCTCCCTACAAGAGACTCTGGTTATAACTTACAGAAATTTTTAACCCGTACTTTAAAAGTACAATTGAAGAATTGTCTCACAACCTTCGTTAACAAGTTTACGTGTGGTTTAAATGTAAAACATTTTCCGTGGTAGTAATAAATCCCCTTTTTATGTAGTATATTTGAAATGTAGAATCCATAAACCATACCCGTTATAGTTTATTGTACGTGTTCGAATTGAAT
This sequence comes from Lactuca virosa, assembly GCF_052849685.1. NCBI lineage: Eukaryota > Viridiplantae > Streptophyta > Magnoliopsida > Asterales > Asteraceae > Lactuca > Lactuca virosa. The sequence continues at coordinate 187,100,474 of NC_136428.1, read as the reverse complement.
GTAAACCCTTATCATGAATGACTAATTTTTGTTTATGATCTTAAACTAACAAGAAATACATTCAACATTTAGAAACTTATTGTTATACACTTTGCTCAACATGTTACAAAGTGTTGTTAATATTGTAAGCTGTTTAACTAGCTTTTAACTTTTCTGCACTGTTTTAGTAAAATCACAGAAAAATCATACGAAGTCGAAAACTGAATCTGTAAACTATGAGAGTTTAGAAAGTGTATCTAGTTTGTTCATAATTTTTATTATGATTTTTAGAAGTCTGTAACTTGTGTGAAAATGTTCAACTTCACAGACTGGTCCGAAGTTGTTTCTGAAATGATAGACAGTTTTGTAAAAATCGCCATAAATTGTAGAAAAATCGTATGAACGTTTGCAAGTAGTCATTAGAAATTTATAAACCTGAACTATTTGCACCTTGTACAGTTTTGAAAACTAAAAAGTTTAAGATGTTCAAAACAGTCCGTGAATGGAACTAAACTTTCCTGATGAAAGCTGATGTTTGAGTTTAGTTAAGTTTTTGGTTTATTAACTTGTATTCCCCCCTAAAACTTGATGAAAACATGAAAATGTTGGGGTATGAACTCACGTTGTGTGGTTCTCTAAGATGAATGTCGAAGGAAAGGAGTTTCCAAGTCAAGAACACTTGGAAGATGCTTGAAGGCTTTAAGATCTAAGAACACATATGTCGATATTTGTGTAAGAATTCCATGATCTTAGTGAAGTAGTGTAGAATGTTTATGTGTGGGAAAGAAAAAATTACCAACAACAAGGGAAGAACTTGTGACACTTGGAGGAACTCGAGTTTTTAGAGAGAAGTATGAGAGGGTGTAAAAAGTGTGTCTTGGGAAGAGGAGAGTGGGGTTTTATAGGTGGAAGAGTGAGGGATTAGAGAGTGAGCTGATGGATGGGATTTTATGGAGGTATGGGAAGATCTCGAATTGACTAGAGTAAGGTGGGAATAGTGACATGGAGTGGGTGGGTGGTTGGTGTCATAGATTCTTGGCAAAGTCAACACTCCAAAGCCATACCTTGTACAAGATTTTGTCCAAAGATATGATTTTCCCTCAAAGATATGATCAAATCATGGGTCTATGGAGTTTAATTTATTAAAATATGGGTTTGGGTGAAAAATCCCCGTCAAAATCATGAAAAACGAGCTTAAAAGACGAATCTAGTCGAAAACCGGGAAAAAGGAGCGAACTTGCGAGACCAGACCGAAGGTTCGGTCCTATAGAGTGAGAACCGAAGGTAGGTTCGGTCGTAAGCCTTGCACGCGAACTCAGTCAGGAGGGGACCAAAGGTGAATTGGACCGAAATAGACCGAAAGGGCTTGTCCGAACCGAAAGTGAGTTCGGTTCCTAGGAGCATGAAAAGGCAAGACAGGTGAAGCGAAAGTGGCTTCGGCCTGAAAGCCCGATCCGGACCGAAAGAGAAATGGACCGAAGGCTCGGTTCATTTCGGTCCTAAAGAGGTTTCAGTTCTTTTAAGAGGTTTCGGTCCTCAAGAGGGTTCGGTCCTTTAAGAGGGTTCGGTTCCTTAAGGCTGTTTCTCCGTTCATCTTCCCGTTTCGAGTTGTTTTCGAATAAATTAAGGGTCGGGATGCCCCAAGTGAATATAGATAGTTGAAAGAGATTTTGAGAGAGATTTGGGAGAGATTTGGGAGATATATATATATATATATATATATATATATATATATATATATATAGAGAGATTGAGAGAGACTTTGAATATGACCTTTGCGAGTGATTAACTTTGAAATGCAAGGTTTGCAAACCCCGTTTTGCCTTGTTATGAGTGGCATACGCTCCTGCAAGGTAAGTATTAATGTTCTATCGAGTAGTTACATCGTTTTATTCTGATTAGGATCTAGGTTTTTCTAAACACGTGATATCCCAAAATGAAAATATTCATTAAAATAGTAAGTTGTACAATGCTAAGCATAAGCAGACCCTAATATATGGAGGTTAATTGAGTTGACCGGTTTAACTTGTTGACTTTATTTGACTTTGACTTGACCAGAAATTGACGGTTGTCACATCATCCCCCCGTTAGAAGGAATTTCGTCCCGAAATTAGCATTTTAACTGGGACTTGAGGTGGTGGGGAAGAGGTGTGGGTATTTTTGCTTCATCTGATCTTCGCGTTCCTAGGTGAACTCGGGTCCTCGTTTAGCGTTCCAACGGACTTTCACTATATGGATGCGACTATGTTTTGTTCTCTTGATCTCTCGATCCACGATTTCTACTGGTTCCTCTACGAAGTGGAGACTCTCGTTGACCTCGATTTCCTCGAGTGGGATCACAAGAGTCTCGTCAGACATACACTTCTTTAAATTTGACACGTGGAAGGTCGGGTGTACGTCGTTAAGTTCTTGGGGTAGCCAAAGTTTGTATGCCATCGGGCAAATCCTGGAAAGGATTTCGAACGGCCCGATATACCTTGGATTTAGTTTACCACGTTTACCAAAACGTATCGTTCCTTTCCATGGTGAGACCTTCAGTAGTACCCAGTCCCCAACCTGGAATTCCAAGGGTTTGCGTCGTTTATCGGCGTAGCTCTTTTGTCGATCTCGAGATGCTTTCAGTCTTTCCCGAATTTGTACGATCTTTTCCGTAGTCTCCCTTATGATTTCAGGGCCCGTGAGGGTGCTGTTAGGGACTTGTCCTTTTGCTAACTGTGTATCCCCCACTTCATCCCAGCACAATGGTGATCTGCACTTGCGGCCATAAAGAGCTTCAAAGTGGCGCGACCTTGATGCTAGTATGATAGCTGTTGTTATACGAGAATTCAATAAGTGGTAAGTGGGTATCCCATGCTTTACCAAAGTCAATAACACAAGCTCTTAGCATATCTTCCAAGGTTTGAATAGTCCTTTCGCTCTGCCCGTCAGTTTGTGGATGGTAGGCCGTACTCATGTCTAGCCTGGTCCCTAGAGCTTTCTGTAAGGACTGCCAGAACCGTGAAGTAAATCTACTATCTCTGTCGGAGATAATAGATATCGGAACACCATGAATTCGTATAATCTCTTTGATGTACGTCCTAGTCAATTTTTCCATCTTGTCGGTCTCCTTTATTGGTAGGAAGTGCGCAGATTTGGTCAATCTATCGACGATTACCCAAATGGTATCAAAACCACCCGTTGTCTTAGGAAGTTTGGTTATGAAGTCCATGGTTATTCGTTCCCACTTCCATTCGGGTATCGCAGGTTGCTGGAGTAGCCCCGAGGGCTTTTGGTACTGTACCTTAACCTTGGCACAAGTCAGACACTTTCTCACGTATGTAGCGATTTCGACTTTCATGTTCGGACACCAGCAGAGTTTCTTCAGGTCCAGGTACATCTTATCCGAACCGGGATGTATGGAGTATCGAGTTTTGTGCGCTTCGTTCAGGACGACGTCCCTGAACCTGCCAAATTTTGGTGTCCAAATTCGGTTCATGAGATAACGAGCTTCATCGTCCTTGACTTCTAGATTCTTATCCATTCCTCTTAATGCCTCACCCGCCACATTCTTAGGCTTCAAAGCTTCCAGCTGGGCCTCTTTAATTTGCATGGACAGGTGCGAATGGATTGTAATGGTTAATGACTTTACTCGACGACCCGAGTATTCTTTTCGACTTAAGGCGTCAGCTACCACGTTGGCCTTTCCTGGGTGATAACGAATCTCACACTCGTAATCATTCAGTAATTCTACCCATCGTCTCTGCCTCATTTTGAGCTCTTTTTGATTGAGGATGTGCTGAAGGCTTTTGTGGTCGGTAAAGATAATACACTTTGTTCCGTAAAGGTAGTGCCTCCAGATTTTTAGGGCGAATACTACTGCTCCCAATTCGAGGTCATGTGTTGCGTAATTGACCTCGTGCGTTTTTAATTGCCTCGATGCGTAGGCAATGACCTTCCTCTTTGCATTAACACACATCCTAGGCCCTGGTTTGATGCATCGCAGTAGACCACAAAGTCTTCGGTTCCCTCTGGCATGGATAAAATCGGGGCGCTACACAGGGCCTGTTTTAAGGTTTCGAAGGCGGTTTCTTGTTTCTCTCCCCAACTGAATGTTACACTCTTTTGGGTTTGGGTGGTAAGTCGTTTGGCAATCTTGGAGAAGTTTTGGATGAACCTTCGATAGTAGCCAGCGAGGCCTAAGAATTGGCGGATTTCTGTATGCGTCCTTGGTGCTGACCAGTTCTCGATCGCCTTGATTTTGGAGGGATCCACGTGTATCCCTTTCTCGCTAACCACATGACCAAGGAATTCCACTTCTCGGATCCAAAATTCACACTTCGAAAATTTTGCATATAATTTTTCCGCCCTTGGCGTCTCCAATACCTGTTGTAGATGTTGGCTATGCTCTTCCTTACTCCTTGAATAAACTAGACTGTCATCTATGAAGACAATCACAAACTTGTCTAGGTAAGGTCGGCACACTCGGTTCATTAGATTCATGAACAATGCAGGTGCATTTGTTAATCCAAAGGGCATCACTACAAACTCGTAGTGACCGTAACGAGTTCTGAACGCCGTTTTGGGAACATCCTCCTCCTGAACCCGTAGTTGATGGTATCCCAACCTTAGATCGATCTTTGAGAAGTAAGAGGCTCCTTGGAGTTGATCAAATAGGTCGTCGATTTGGGGTAAGGGGTATCGGTTTTTGATGGTAAGCTTATTTAGCTCGCGGTAGTCGATGCACATGCGAAACGATCCATTCTTCTTTTTCACAAACAGAACTGGTGCTCCCCAAGGCGAGAAGCTGGGTCTAATGAACCCTTTGCTCAACAGTTCGTTTAGTTGGATGGATAGTTCTTGCATCTCGGCTGGCGCTAGACGGTAGGGCGCTTTGGCTACGGGGGTAGCTCCGGGGATTAGGTCGATTCGGAATTCTACTTGTCGTGCGGGTGGAACTCCGGGAAGGTCTTCTGGGAATACGTCCGAGAATTTACAGACCTCCGGAATGTCCTTGATGTTTTTCACCTCTTGTTTCTTATCCACTATGTGGGCTAAGAAGGCGTGGTATTCCTTACGGACATACCTTTGGGCTTTGGCGCACGATATGATTTGTAGGTTTGCACTGGGTTTGTCGCCGTAGACGACAAGAGTTTCGCCACTTGGCGGATTAAGGCGAACGGCCCTTTCGTAGCACAGAATGTCCGCATGATTTGAACTTAACCAATCCATTCCAATGATGATGTCAAAGCTTTTTATTGATACTGGCAATAGATCGATTTTGAATGAGTGATTGTCTAGAGTGAGGGTACACCCTGAGTATATGTCGTTAGTGCTTTCTGTTTTTCAATTAGCGATTTCTACGACGTATGTATCTTTCAGTGATTGGGGATTTTGTTTTAATAATTGTTTGAATTTATGGCTAAGGAAACTCTTCTCCGCTCCACTATCGAATAATATGCATGCATATGAGTTATTGAGGAGAAACGTACCGGTAACCACCGTGGGATACTCCCTTGCTTCTCCCTGCCCTAAGGCCAAGATCCTTCTGACACCGTCGGTGCTTGCATTTTTAGCTTTTGGGTAGTCCCTCTTGTAGTGCCCAATTTCCCCACAGCCGTAACAGGCTCGGCATGCTCCGGCGTTGATGGCCGGGTTGGCTTGTTGGGCAGACGCACTGCAGAAACGGGCGGTATGCCCCTTTTTGTTACAGCGGTTGCAGTGCATTTCACGACAAGGACCGTTGTGGTGAAAGTTGCACTTGGGAAGGGTTCCAGCATATTGTCTCAGCGGTACTGGAGTGGAAGGAGTAGTGGTGGCATGGATGGCAACAGTTTGCTGCTTCTTGGCGGGGTCCTGCGCCGGTTGCTTCTTTTTATTATCCCAGAACTTCCTCTTGTTGTTCCCTCCTTTCACTTGATCGGAGGTGGTTGTCACATTGACATGGCTAGCCCGATGATCGATTAGCTATTGTGACAACTCCTTGGCACTGTCAAAGGTGGTTGGCCTTGAGGCCAACACGCTATTTTGAATCTGGGATGATAGTCCCCAGAGATATCGTTCCACCTTCTTGCTTTCCGGAGTGACCATCGCCGGACAGAGGAGTGCTAGATCATTGAATCGGGCAGTGTAAGCTGCAAGGTCAGAGCCCGTCATCTTGAGGCTCCACAGTTCTTGCTCTAATTTTTGCACTTCACCCCTTGGGCAATATTCCTTCAGCATCATAGGTTTCAAGTCTTCCCAAATTATCGAATTAACCACGGTGAGAGTTAGAGATTTTACATGGCCGTTCCACCAGGTAAGGGCCCTGCCAGTGAAAGTGCAAGCTGGGGATTTGACTTTGTTTACTTCGGGGCACGCACAGATCTCGAAGACAAATTCAGTCTTCTCGAACCACTGCATTAACGCGATGACTCCCCCGCTACCATTGAATGAATCGGGTTTGCCATTAGTGAAGTCCTTATAGGAACACTCTCTCGAACGCCCTTGGCTATCTCCTTTAGTGGAGTTATTACTACCGGTCCCTGTCCCCTTGGCACCGTCAGTGCTGATTTGGGATATAGCAGCTGCCACTGCGGCCGTAACCGCAGCCTGAAACATAACAGGATTATACTGGAGAGGCGGCAGTGGTGGATTTGTTTATGTTCTGCCAGTGCGTCTAGCAGATCTACGAGGTGGCATCTTTCTGTCATAGAATTTTAAAGATGAAACGAGTATAAGTCTTTTAGTAATGGTTATAAATAGGGTGTCGTAGAATTTGGTTATTAGTTTTCAAGTATAGTATATTCCGACTTTCAAATGTCTGCAAACAATTCATAATAGGAGTCTATATAAATAAACTTATGAATTTAGTAGTAATGACTTCAAATGAAATCTTCTAGTCTTTGTTCCATGCCTGATCCACTCATAAGACCACTTGATGTATACTAGTTGTGTGCAACTAAGGTTCGATAGACCGTCGAACGTAATAAGTTTGCCTTGAGCCCACAACCAAACAAGGAACAGAATCCAAGGCGGACTCACCATTTCTAAGTCGATCGCCTCTTAATTACATATAACTTCGAGGTATATATTAAATAATCTCAGAGTTATCATAAGCAAATCATTTGTAATGTTATGTTATGCAATCCGAGGTGAACTCCCAATAAAATAAAATGCATGCCAATCTTCATTGATATAATTTCGTACATGTTTTTAGGTAAATTTGACCTTATAGAAGGTCTACATTATATCAACGTAACATAAAATTTTGACAGCACATAGACCCTTTGACTAGTGTAATCACTTAGACGCAGGGTTGAAAATTCTTGCAAGAAAGAGTAGCTCCAACGCATACCCATAAACCTAGTTTATAACAAAACGTGAGTGGTTGCAAGCACTACTCCAGGCGGGTGGTATCAGCTAGTCCCTTGCGGGCCTTGAGACGAGGTCGAGGCTCCCTGCAGCTCCGCAATTCGACGTTCGGCCGCGATCACTCTCTCCTCGAGAGCCGCGTGCCTTATTTGGTACTCCCTTACCTCCGCCCGAGCGGTGGTAAGGTCCTCGATGAGTTGGTCCATGGTATAGAAGTCTCTTTCCAAGTCCCTGGTACGAGCATCCGAGGCTTCTACAACAACGTTGAGATCCCGAACTTGATTCGCCACTTCCCTATTCTAGTCCCCAAGGTTCGTGATCTAATGGATCACGACTGGGAGGGCTTTGTCAGTCGGTCCCCCATGACTGAGGTCGTAGTAACCCCGTTGATCGCCAAATGGTGATCGTTGTCGTTGTTGATGGCTCCAACTCTCGATCACTGTTTCCCAACGGGGCTCGGGCCCATTGTAGCCAAAACGGTTTGCATGCACCCTGGCGATGTAAGGAGGGTTGATGACTTCCTCCTCCGGCTCCTCCTCTTCTTCTTCATCCTCCAATTCCTCTTCTTCATCGTCCTCCAATTCCTCTTATTCTTCGTCCTCTTCGGGGTCTTCTTCAGGCTCCTCCTCGAATACTTCCTCGGGATCCTCTTCCGGTTCTGCTTCCAACCAACCACCGTTCCCCTGGTTCGAAAAGTAGGGGTCTCTGGGTAAATGAAATCATGCCATGTCGTCTGTACGAGAATAGGGGTGTAAGAGGCACATAATGAATTTTAGAAATATTGTGCTTAGTTAACATAAAATACTCCTACAATATTTTAACGGCTGTGTTTGATTCTTAACGTGTTTCTTGTATGGGTGTTGGTAAGTTGATAGACTTGTTGTCCACTATGACTATCCCTCGGCACATACTAGTCACTTCTTGGACGAATATAGTTGATCAGGCTATATTCCTCCCAGACTTGATTGCATATCCCAAGGCATATTCACATTGCACAACTCCTCTATTTTTAACTTTTGCGTTTTCCTTAGACGTGACACTATACCGGTAAGCATGTATGTACTTATACTTTTTCATAAAAATAACGCTTTTATTATTTTTAAAAGTATACTTGTAGGGAAAACCTTTAAATCAGAGAATCTTAGTCCCTTTGTGTTTATAGTTTGTATATCTTATGTGGTTTGATATACTATGTTCACTATAAACAATGCTCTGATACCAATCTGTCACACCCCCAAACCAAGGATGGCGGAAACGTCCGGGGGTGGGAATGACTTCATGTATAGTATCACAACAACGAGTATAATAGTGCTCATAGTAAATACAACCATCATAAATATAATTGAAAAAATTACACCATAGTATGAATTACATGTTTCAAAATCAATTACATTATGATGACAAAAATGTATTAACTGACGTCTTTGCGTCCCATCCTCAAAAGCAGTTGGTTACCGGTTTCACTGGTTTCCTGAGAATACAAGTAGTTTTGAAAGAGTGTCAACAATTAAGTCGGTGAGTTCATAAGCTTTTGGATGTAGTGTTTGAAAACCTTTGTTTGTAAAGGCAATGTATACTCAAGAAAAATCCAATATTTTCCTTAGAAAATGTTATGTAGTCTTAAATCCCAAGACCGAATGTATGAGTGTGTTTCGTAATTGTAACGAAGTATGCAGTTTTAAATATATAAACCCCCTTTTTAAAGTAGAATTTCCCGTAAACTTTAAGTGTTGTTAACTCCCTATGTGAGTCACTATAACCATACTACAACTGGATGACCTGCTACAACGTTTTTCAGACGTTAGAATTGTTATGACTTTTGTCACCTGTAGACCTGCAGGTCCCGCTGTAGCTAGCAACAAGGTGTGGGGTGTCAATCCCAACATAGATCTATATACAATTATCACGCTCTCCCTACAAGAGACTCTGGTTATAACTTACAGAAATTTTTAACCCGTACTTTAAAAGTACAATTGAAGAATTGTCTCACAACCTTCGTTAACAAGTTTACGTGTGGTTTAAATGTAAAACATTTTCCGTGGTAGTAATAAATCCCCTTTTTATGTAGTATATTTGAAATGTAGAATCCATAAACCATACCCGTTATAGTTTATTGTACGTGTTCGAATGGAATGAAAACCCTTATCATGAATGACTAATTTTTGTTTATGATCTTAAACTAACAAGAAATACATTCAACATTTAGAAACTTATTGTTATACACTTTGCTCAACATGTTACAAAGTGTTGTTAATATTGTAAGCTGTTTAACTAGCTTTTAACTTTTCTGCACTGTTTTAGTAAAATCACAGAAAAATCATACGAAGTCGAAAACTGAATCCGTAAAGTCTGAGAGTTTAAAAAATGTATCTAGTTTGTACATAATTTTTATTATGATTTTTAGAAGTCTCTAACTTGTGTGAAAATGTTGCACTTCACAGACTGGTCCGAAGTTGTTTCTGAAATGATAGGCAGTTTTGTAAAAATCGCCATAAATTGTAGAAAAATCGTATGAACGTTTGCAAGTAGTCATTAGAAATTTATAAACCTGAACTATTTGCACCTTGTACAGTTTTAAAAACTAAAAAGTTTAAGATGTTCAAAACAGTCCGTGAATGGAACTAAACTTTCCTGATGAAAGCTGATGTTTGAGTTTAGTTAAGTTTCTGGTTTATTAACTTGTATTCCCCCCTAAAACTTGATGAAAACATGAAAATGTTGGGGTATGAACTCACGTTGTGTGGTTCTCTAAGATGAATGTCGAAGGAAAGGAGTTTCCAAGTCAAGAACACTTGGAAGATGCTTGAAGGCTTTAAGATCTAAGAACACATATGTCGATATTTGTGTAAGAATTCCATGATCTTAGTGAAGTAGTGTAGAATGTTTATGTGTGGGAAAGAAAAAATTACCAACAACAAGGGAAGAACTTGTGACACTTGGAGGAACTCGAGTTTTTAGAGAGAAGTATGAGAGGGTGTAAAAAGTGTGTCTTGGGAAGAGGAGAGTGGGGTTTTATAGGTGGAAGAGTAAGGGATTAGAGAGTGAGCTGATGGATGGGATTTTATGGAGGTATGGGAAGATCTCGAATTGACTAGAGTAAGGTGGGAATAGTGACATGGAGTGGTCATGGAATGGGTGGGTGGTTGGTGTCATAGATTCTTGGCAAAGTCAACACTCCAAAGCCATACCTTGTACAAGATTTTGTCCAAAGATATGATTTTCCCTCAAAGATATGATTAAATCATGGGTCTATGGTGTCACACCCCGAAACCGATGGCGGAAACGTTCCGGGGCGGAGGACGTCATGCGTAGTATCAGAACAGTTGTATCATAGTAAGCATAGTAAACACAACCATTACATTATGATATGAATATTTACATTGTTCAAAAACCTGGTTTATACATATCAACATATATATCAAAAGTAAAAGAAGTGACTTCGGGACGTTCCGTCTTCTCCAAAAGTTGACAAGAGAACCTGTCTGTTGATGCCCTGAGAATACAAGCAGTTTTAAAATATCAACATAAAGCTGGTGAGTTCGTAAGCGTTTGATTCTGGTGAAAGAAATGTTTCTTTGATTCTTTGAAAAGTGATTCTTAAGAAAATCCTATATTTTCTTATGAAAGATACTTGCTTTTCCATTAGTTATATGATAAACCACCTGTTTATGAAAAATTGAGTTATCCAAGGAAAATCCTATATTTTCCTTATGAAAGATGTTTGATTATCGATTCTGAAATGAGATGTACAAGTATCTACAATACTCGTATCTTTAGATGTAGTTTCCTTGAAAAACCTTGGTTGCTCGCTGAGAGTCGTATTAGCCTTATTGCATAAATAAAACTAATAAAATAGGTAGTGAACTAGATCCTAAGGGTAATATCAATACCCTCTAGTAATCAATTCGGTTATTACTTTGAGGTTAGTTCACTCGTTTCATTATTACAGAAGTAAATTCTCGTTACCTAAGTTATGAGTGCCATAACCGTACTTAGACTGGATAAGGCACGAAACGGGGGCCAGTATCTTTTATGACTTTGTCACCCCTAAACCTAACGGTTCCGCTGTAGCTAGCAGCGAGGGTGCGGGATAGTCAGTCCCATATAGATCTATACACAATAGTCACGCTCTCCCTCCAAGAGATTCTGGTTATAAGTCGTAGTCCTCCACTCACGAAATCCAGGGGAGTGTTACCAAGGACATGTCTCAAACTTAGCCTAACAAATTTACAAGTAATAGTACGAAAATCCTGCTCATGATTTACATGAATCTTTTAGAAAATATCACATTCTATGATAAGATTTACGAGTTCCTTGCTTTAGTTTTGAAAACTGTTTCTACGAGTTGATTTCTTAATCGATTGGTAAAACGGTTTTCTGAGTTAAAAGCATACTAAACATATAGTTATTTTAAACCAAATAATATACTTGAGTACAAGTTTCCTTGTACTTTTGCCTGTATTCCCCCCCTGAAAACATGAAAAACTCAGAAAAGTATAGGGGTATGAACTCACTGATTGACGTGGGATTCGAGTGCAAGTTGCTAGGAATTGTTGAGTGTCAATAAAAGCCTTGGACACAACCGGATCCTATTTAGCATGAAGTAGTTCATATATATACATTAGGTGAGGGCATAACACTATTTGTTATGGAAGAAAACCACCTCAGGGACTAGGAAACACTTAAAACTAAGTGTTAGAATCACATGTGATTGAAAATGGGGAGTTTACGGTCGAAAAAGGAGTTTACGGTTCATGGGTTTACGGTCCATGAGTTTACGGTCCATGGGTTTACGGTCGTAAAACGGGTTTACGGTCCATGGGTTTACGGTCATAAAAGGGGTTTACAGTCCATGGGTTTACGGTCGTAAAAAGGGTTTACGGTCGTAAAATGGGTTTACGGCCGTAAACACTTGACGAAAAGATGTGATTTTCGGTGTTTCAAGGTCCTTCCTATCCTCCTGGAAGTGTTCTAAGCTTTGTTTCTATGTTTAGGAGGGTGTTGTGGCAACTTTGTGTCACTTAAATAGAGTTTACGGTCAAGGGAGATTGCCTTGACCGTAAACACCCTTCTGGTCATGATTTCTAGATGTTTAACAAGTGATTCTTGTATCCAACAAGCTAAGGGTAGAGTACTTACGAAATGGAAGCTTGAAAGGGTGGTTAGAGTCCCAAAAACACTAGTGTGTGTTCTTGGTGAGAGAGAAAATCTAGAAACATGATGAGATTTATGAGCTAAGAACATGGATTTGCCACTAGAAATGAGATAGAAACATAATCAAGGTGAAGAATCACTTACATTCTTGAGGATCTTTGAGAAAAATCGAAGTTTGTAGAGAGAGAGAGAGAGTAGAGAGAGAAAGTCTTCTGGAGTGTGTAAAGTGAGAAATGGAGGCCACTCATCCCTTATATAGGGTTGAGTTTACGGTCAGGAGGTGGGTGGTGGGTTTACGACCGTGAACAGCGTTTACGGTCGTAAACCGGGTTTGCGGCCGTAAACTCCTCTTGAAGAGTTGTTTGGCTCGAATGCTATGTTTCGACTTAGAAAACTTCGTTTTCAATTACGGAAGTCGATCGAACTGAGTTTAGAATATTCCGTTAGACCAAAAATAATATTAATGTGAACGAAAATAAATTAATTCGGATTTATTTAAACGTAAAGTCCTTCCCAAACTATCAAATTTGACGGATTTAAATAAAAACCCAAATTTGATTAACGGAAATTGAGTAAGGATAACAGAAAAAGTTTCGGATTTATTTAAACGTAAAGCACTTATGACACTCCACCAACATGTATCCTTTGAATGCAAGCCTTACTCATTTCTTTTGATTAAACAATTTGCAAGCCCATGCCCTTCCAATCCAAGATAATTCTAGGCTTTGTGCTTAAAAAGAAGTCAACATTTTATAAAAACTCACAACTAGTTTATAAGTTATAACCGACTATGAATCTTTTTAGAATAATAAGATTATTCATGGATTAAACATGTTAATATAGAACACAACAACAAGTATTGATGTTATGATCATATCCCAATATATCAAAACATTATATAATAGTTGTTGTTACAATGTTCCAGTATCCAAATACTAAACCCAAATCAAAATCCCATTTCTAGAATAATAAAGCCTTATAGCTTAAGTGTCATCATTCATACTTAGCTTAAAAAGAAGGACTTTATTAATGGGTTCGACTAAACATAATTTTTTTGAATTCTTCGAATACTATCATCTCCATATTTGACTTTACTCCAGGTATAGTTAAATATCTTGGAGCATATGATTGGTGTTCTTTTGTGATATATAGTCTCTTAGCTCGATTAAGTATACTCTCGAAGTCATAAAGATTTCTATGTGATCCTTGAATGGTAGAGATCATCATAGTTTTTCAATGAAATCATTCATCCAATCATGTTAGATTTCAACTTCTAAAGTAGTGAATTCTTATTTTGTAGTAGATTGTGTCATTTTGTTTTGCTTGGACCTCATTCCAACTAAACTTACTCTTTATCCCACAATGAAGTCAAAATCCAATTATAATTCATAATTATCTATATTTGCTTAGAAATCAGAATCTTATGTAGCTCTTTACATAATCATCCTTTCTAAACAAATTTTCTCATATACATTCTCTTAGTTCTTCTAAAGTACTCTTAGAATGTTCCTATAGTCACCCGGTGACTTAACCATGTATTCAATTAATATATAATGATATGCTCATAGCATGATTATATACAAGGTCTTATGCATTGTATGACATAAACGATGGATTCATTTGCCAATCAAATCTAATATAAATCATTTCAGGTAGTTCAAACCTATGAGTTAGGTCCTTTTGAGGCTGTCTCAAAATCAGTGCCATTTGACAATGATAAGGTTCCTCCAACTTAATCTTCTATCTTGATCACTTTCAAAATGTTATCAATATATGCATAAAGATATAGAACTTTTAACATTCATTTTATCTATCTAGATTTTACATTCCAAGAATATATCTTGTTCTTCCTAAGTCTTTCATTTTAGAAATACATTCCAAGTCAAGGTGAAAAAGGCTTGGCATGGTCAGAATGTAATTTCTCATGAGTAAGTATGTCTCATTCATACAAAATTCACTATGTTCCTACTAGTTCTTAGTAAACGTACATATTTTATTCATTTTGATATAAAATCATACCTTGTGGTTTTATATTAAAATGATGATTACAACATTGAGATATTTGCCTTACACATTTTTTACGATAACATGGATTAAGAAAACCTCCAGGCTAATCTATATTGATATCTTCTAGCTGATGTCTATTAAGAAAAGCGGTCTTTCTTGAAATATATTTGCTATATTTCATATTAAGAATATGAATTTATTGTAAACAATATCCTTATTGATCCAATCATAGCTACTTGTGAAAAAGGTTTGATCATAGTCAATTTCATGAGTATGATAAAGTCCATAGTCCATGAAATGAGTTTGAGAAAAACAGTTTATAACAAGTCTTGCTTTGAATGTGTATTGTTATCCATGTAATGTATTATTTCTAGATGAATCACTTACTCCTTATAGTCTTGCTATAAAGAGAAAGTTCGATCAATACCATACTTGATTATCATACATGCATTACATCTCATATTCATGACTCTAAGTCATTTATCACATTCGAGATCTGATATAGCATCTTCGTATTTGATGGATTTGCCAAAAACCATCAATAAAAACTCATCAATGATAGATTCCACATTCCTCAAGTCATATATGATTTCTACCACAAATGCGAACAATTTGTGTTTTTCAATAGATATTATTCAAGTTTAACAATCCGTTTTTAAAACTAGTGCCAACTATAACTACATCAGGTCATGGTTATTGAGCTGCTTCAAGTTCCATATGTGTCCCACTCGATTTGTCATTAGAAGCTTGCTTTCTGCTAACTCAACTATCAGAGATATAAGAGAACTTATTCTTGGTTGGTTTAAATATAATAATCTAATCCATATTTAGAGTATTATATAATATGTATTTAGTCGATTTAGGTTTTAAAAGCTTTAGTCCAATATAGGCTTTAAATCCATAAAACAATTAAGTAAGATATGGATGGAGCATTTCCTTACAAAATCTTATGAAGAAAATGTTATATCTACTTATAATTGGTATTTGTACTGAAGGTACAATAGATAGTGTTATATGTGTTATCCCAATGAAATAAAAAGAGGACATTTCTACAAATTAGAAAGTAAATCATATAAAGTAAGATTTCATTCATCCTTTATTATCATTAAGGCCTTAGATAGTTCCTACTAGTTTGTATTTCAACTTCATATTTGAAACCCTCAACAAAGATTTCACAATTATGATTTAACATGTAAAATAAAATTTACAACTACTATAGTTGTTAATAAAGTTGGTTTGGTATCTTATGCTTAATCTTTGACATTCATTTGAAGGGAAGTCATACAACATAGTGTACAGTTCCTTATTAATTATTTTCTCTACCACTTAATGAAAATGTCATTAAGAATCTTTTATATATAAATAAGATTTACATATGTCAAATAAACTAAATTATTTGCCTTCAAAGATCACTTTCTTGAAGTTGGAATATGTGAATTCCATTATATAATAAAGATAATAATGTCAAAGATGAGTTTAATTTAGAACATTGATATTTACTTTATAATTTTTATTAAGAGATCTAGTCTCATAAATAGAAAATTAATCATTTATGAATATGAAGGTGATCGTTATAAAAAACGATTTAAGTAAATACTCAATTAGTCATAAATTAATTTGAGACATATGTTTAGGAAAACTAAATTAAAAACAAACATTGTTCCAAAACAAATATTGTTTCATAATAAAAGTGCATTATGTTCCTAGTATAATTAATAAACTAAACTCCGAGACTGTAGTTCCAACTTGATTGTGCTCAGCTGGTTACTCTTCTGTATATATCTGCAATCCATTTACCAATATTAGATTAACATTTAAGTACCATGTACCTAAGTATTATATGAAAAGTATGTAACAATTTGTAAAAATAGGAACGAGCGTACGACGCTATGTTTTGATTATTAAGTAATGTGAGTACTTTATCAAAAATGGTTGAAGGAATTTAACCTGTTTTACTTAGATAAGTTCTTGTGAAATATAAAAACAAGTAACTAGTAATAATTTTCGTTACGACGTATGACTACGAACCATCATCGGTTTGTGAAAATTAGCGTATAACGTCCTTGGAACGCAAAAAACTTAATTTCTGTATCAACATGTCTCCAGTTGATGAGTAAGTTAATTTATATATAGAACTTGTGCTTAATAGTGATGAAGGATCTAAATTTGACAAATATCCGAACCAAAGTGACGAAACGTATTTAACGATATGGTTAACCAGTTATATGTCACGAAATTATACCTTGGTCAATATATTTTATATTTAAATAAAAAAATATAAAATGAATTATTATAAGGCATAATTAGAATGTATTTAAGTGTTTTTGAATAAAAAGAATAAAACATAAACATTTAAGTTCAAATACACAAAAACTGCATTGTTATGTTATACTAAGTATACATGTATGTATTTATACACATGTATTATTATCTAGTGGATGACTAGTTATGGGTCATGACTTAAAGTGATTTCATGTAAGGAATATGGTGTCTAAATCAATTAAGATAAAAAAAATGGTTGAGAGAAGTGCCAACTTAACTAATAAGTGCTTAATCACTTCAGACATTTTACTAAGAATGCATCTTAATCCCTCTTCTAATTTTCGAGATTAACACCTTAGTTAGTTAGTTAACTTACTCTATCTCTAAGAAAATGCCCAAGCAAGTGGCTACACAAGATCACATCACTTAAACTCACATCCCATCCCAAGCTAGTCTAGGTTTGTCTCCTTCTCTTCTTCTCCTCTCTCCTCCTTCATAATCTCTAAATATCTTCCTTGTTCCTCATTTATTTCACCAGTTAATACTCTAGGGAAATATTCTCAACCTTCATCTCATCTTCAGCCACAAGAAATCCCTTTCAAAGCAAGCAAAAACCGTGAACCTTAAGGGCTGATGTCCCTTGATGTTTCAACCACCATTTCACCCATCTACACCTTCCTTTTGATTGACATTTTAACCACCAAATACCCCTGGAAGTTAGTTGTTATACTACTCAAAATTAGAGACTCAAAGCAGTGAGTAAACTACCTTTTTCTTACCCTTTTGCTGTGAAGTTTTCGTGACAGCAACATAGCCAAAACAGTGGCTGTTTTGGAGCAGCAAACCAACACTCAAAAGTTCTTCATTTTACTGCCCATTTTCAAGATTTAAGGTATACAATATGTAGCTACTTTCAAACACTTAAAACCCCTGAGAAATTTACCCTTTACCTCTCAAAAAGCTTGTGTTATTCAACCACCTTTTGGCAACATACTTTAGATCCAAGATAAAGCTAGGTATATTCTTTATTTCTACTCTTCCTTTTTATCATCAAATCCATTGATTCTAAATGATTTAAGACATGATAAAAGTCTAACATACATATAAATATATGCCTTTATCTGTTAAGACATTCAAAAGAATACTCAAATTGCAAACTTGAGTGTAACCCGAAACCGCACAAGCCATTTTCAACCTGAATAACTCTATGCGACAAAAGTGAGTTTTCTACGGCCCCTCTTTTATGTTTTACAAGTTTTGGGGGAGAATACACACTAAAGAAATCCTATTTTTATGATTTACAAGCTTTGCTAACTAAAAATGCAAGTTATGTCACTAAACATATCTAAGCTTAAATTTCAGCTTTTACAGAAAAGTTGTGGGCTGTTTATGGACTGTTTTGCCCTTCTTAAACTTAATTGATTTAAAAAATGTACAATATGAAAATAGTTCAGGTCTATACCTTTTCAAGGACTACTCGCACGCATTCATATGATTTTTTCTATAATTTATGACATTTTTATAAAACCGCCTATTATTTCAGAACATTTTCGGACCAGTTTGTAAAAATGAACATTTTCACTCTGGTTAGGTATCACTTAAGGCCGGGGTAAAATATATGAATAAAGTATACTCATTTTCTAAGCTCTGAGAGTTTACGGATCCCTACTTCGACCTATGATTATTTTTCTATAATTTTTCCAAAATCATGGACATAATTGCCCTTTTGATTTATCTTGTTGTTTGGTTTTCAAGTATATATACAAAGGATCTCATTACAACAAAACATAAATCCGTTGAATCAAATTTTGTGAGTCAAAGTCTTCATCGTACCTATCAGGGTGCCTACAAAAGTCCTGTATTATAACCATAACCAGAATCTCCCGTAAGAGAGTGTGATACTTGTGTATAGATCTATACGGGACTGACAATCCCGCACCTAAGCTGCTTGCAACAGCTAGACCGGCAGGTATGGAGTGACAAATGTCATAACATTCCGAATCCTGAAGAACGTCGTAACAGGCCATCTATGTCTGTAGAACGGTTATAATAACTCACATGGGGAAACGACGATACATTTAGTTTACGTGAAAACATGCATTCAAATGGTTTTATATAAATTTAAAACTGCACATTACCACTTTAAGTATGGAAATACTTGTACA
The DNA here is from genome assembly GCF_052849685.1 of Lactuca virosa. NCBI lineage: Eukaryota > Viridiplantae > Streptophyta > Magnoliopsida > Asterales > Asteraceae > Lactuca > Lactuca virosa. The sequence goes on along the minus strand of NC_136428.1, from coordinate 187,081,578 downwards.
CTCCGGTCTTAGGGTTTTTCTAAGACTACAATTAATTTTATGGAAAATATTAGATTTTCTGGAAACAAACACTATCATTTATAAGGAAAGGCTTACATTTCACTCATTACAAAATCTTATGAGCTCATCAACGTAATTGTTGACACTATTTCAAAACTATTTGTATTATAAAGTAATCACTAGTATAGGTAACTACTAGCTTTTGAGGATGGGATGCTAAGGCGTCAGACAAACTCATTTTTATCATCATACTATAATTGATTTTGAACATGTAACACATGCAACAATGTAACCTTTTCAATTATATTTATGACGGTTATGTTTGGTTTGGTCACTATTATTCTCTATGTTATGATACAATACATGAAAGTCATCCACTCCCGGACGTTTCCGCCATCCTGGTCTAGGGGTGTGACAAATTGATATCAGATCATTGTTTATAGTGAACTACGTATATCAAACCATGTAAGATATACAACTATAAATACAATGAGACTAAAACTCTCTGACTAAACCTTTTCGCACAAGTATACTTTTAAAATATAATGATATTTTTATAAAAATACAAGTACATACATACATACTAGAACGGTGTCATAAAAAAACAATATAAAAGTAAAAAAGAATAGTTGAACACTACGATTAAGCCTAGATAGTGATGTAATCATATCTAGGATAAATATAGCCTGATCAACTATATGTATGCGAGATATGACTAACATGTATTTGGGAATAGTCATGGTGAACAACGAGTCTAAAACTTACAAACACCCCATACAAAGAAACTCTAACAACCAAACATAAAGTTTAAAATACTATAGGAGTATTTTATAATACTATAGAATATACACCTAAACTCTTTATTTGTCTCTTACACCTCTATTCTTGCACAATCGACATGACCAAACATATAGTTGAGACGTTCTATTTCGATAATACCCGATTCATAACCATTATCGAGGACTTACCATCATTCCATCTTTGAACTTTATGGTAGAAGTATGTCACCATGCAAAATTATCAGGCGCGTCATCAACACATCAATAACTCCACTGCCACCGCCGTCACCTCCATAAATGGATATTACCGTCTTTCAAGCTGCTGTAATAGATGTTGTGACCGCCGCCATGGCACAGATTACTACGAATGGTACCAATGGGACTGGAAATGGTACCGATAGTTCTATCCATGGCGAAAGCCATCGGCGCCCAAGGGGATGTTCCTACAAGGACTTCTCAAACTGCAAACCCAAAACCTTCTATGGCAACGGGGGTGTCATTGCCCTGACGAGATGGATCGAGAAGACAGAGTCAGTTTTCGAGATCTGTACATGCCCGAAGGAGATTAAGGTCAAATTCACGGCCAACACATTTGGTGACGAGGCCCTCTCCTGGTGGAACGACCACGTCAAATCACTAACCCTCCCAGTGGCCAACTCTATGAGCTGGGAGGACCTAAAGATCATGATGCTAGCGGAATACTGCCCGAGGGTCGAAGTACAGAAGCTGGAGCAAGAGCTCTGGGGCCTCACAATGAAGGGCTTTGATATAGAAGCCTATACTACCAGGTTCATCGACTTGGTAGAGCTATGTCCCGGGATGGTCATCCCGTAAAGTAAAAAGGTGGAACGTTACATCTGGGGACTATCCCCCCAGATTCAAGGAAATGTGGTATCTGCAAACCCATCCACCTTTGACAATGCCAAGGGCTTGGCACAAACACTTGTGGATCATGGACTCCGCTAGGGCTTTACAATGGTGTTCCCCGATCAAAATAAAGGGGGAGACAACAAAAGAAAGTTCTGGAACAAAAGGAAGAGTCAGTCGGCGCTAGAGCCTGCCAAGAAACTCCAAATCGTTGCTATCCATGTTGCCACTACCCCTGCCACTCCAGCACCAGTGAGACAATATGTTGGGAACCTATCCAAATACGGCAAGTGCAACTTCCACCACTCTAGCGCTTGTCAGGAAATGCATTGCAGAAATTGCAACAAAAAGGGGCATACAACCCGTTTCTGTAGGGCGCCAGCTCAGCAGACCACCCAGGCTACCAATGTCGGGGTAAGCCGAGCCTGCTACGGTTGTGGTGAGACAAGGCATTTCAAAAAGGAGTGCCCCAAGGAGAGGAACACAAACACTGGCGGGGTGGGAAGAGTTTTGGCCATAGGGCACGAAGAAGCAATAAAGGACCCCACGGTGGTTACCGGTACGTTTCTCCTCAAAAACTCATATGCATGCATAATTTTTTATAGCGGTGCGGAGAGGATTTTCGTGAGTCACAAGTTTAAGCACATACTCAAACAAAAACCACAATCACTCAACGAAACATTCACAGTAGAAATAGCAAATGGTATAACTGAAAGCACTACAGAACTATACATAGGATGCACTCTAACACTAATCAATCACACCTTCCAAATCAACCTAAGGCATGTTACAATAAGAAGCTTTGACGTCATCATTGGCATGGATTGGTTAAGTCCTCACCATGCCGATATCATGTGTTACGAAAAAGTCGTCCGAATCAACTTACCGAATAATGAAACCCTCGCCATCTATGGTGACAAACCTGACACCAACCTCTGAATTGTCTCTTGCATCAAGGCTCAGAACTATCTACGCAAGAAGTACCAATTATTCCTAGCTCACGGCATCGACAAGAAAAGGGAAGTAAAAAACATCAAGAATATTCTGGAAGTCTGTAACTTTCCCGACGTATTACCAGAAGACCTTCCAGGAGTACCACCCCCGCGACAAATCGAATTCAGAATCGACCTGATTCCTGGAGCCACCCCCATAGCCAAATCATCGTACCGATTAGCCCCGGCCGAAATGCAGTAACTGTTTAGTCAACTGAACGAACTGCTGAGCAAACGATTCATCAGACCAAGCTTCTCACCTTGGGGAGCACCAGTCTTGTTTGTAAAGAAGAAGGATGGATCATTCCGTATGTGCATTGACTATCGGGAGTTGAACAAACTCATCATCAAGAACCGATATCCCTACCCCGAAACGACCACCTGTTCGACCAACTTCAAGGAGCGATCTACTTCTGAAAAATTGATCGAAAGTCTGGGTACCATCAGCTACGAGTCCAGGAAGAAGAGGTCTCTAAAATAGCATTTAGAACTTGCTACAGTCACTACGAGTTTGTAGTGATGCCCTTCGGATTGAATAATGCGCATACGGTGTTCATGGACCTAATGAACAGTGTATGTCGACCTTACTTAGATAAATTTGTGATAGTATTCATCTACGAAATACTGATCTATTCACGAAGTAAGGAAGAGCATAGTCAGCATCTACGAAAAGTTTTGGAGACGTTAAGCAAAGAGAAGTTGTATGCGAAGTTCTCGAAATGCGAATTCTGGATTCGGAAGATGGACTTCTTGGGACACGTGGTCAGCAAGGAAGGGATACATGTGGATCCATCAAAAATCAAAGCAATCGAGAACTGGAAAGCACCAAGGGCACCGACGGAAATTCTCCAGTTCTTAGGCCTTGCTAGCTACAACAGGAGGTTCATACAAAATTTTTTCAAGATCGCAAAGTCACTCACTACCTTGACTCAGAAAGGAGTGACCTTCAACTGGGAGGATGAACAAGAAACTGCCTTCCAAACACTAAAACAAGCCCTATGTAGTGCCCCGATCTTGTCTCTCCCAGAAGGGACAGAAGACTTTATTGTCTACTGCGATGCATCCAAGAAGGGTCCAAGTTGTGTGCTCATGCAACGAGGAAAAGTTATTGCCTACGCCTTGAGACAACTTAAGACTTATTAAGTTAACTCTGACAACCCGAAATTTCTATCTTGTAAATTTAATCATATCAATCAAAAGTCAGACTTGTTTCTGTTAAACTTTTAGCCTTGTTAAGGATCGGTTTGAGAGTTCTAAGCCTAGTACACTCAAGGTTTGTATGTTAGGAAGTGTTAGCTCGGGATCTTTGAGTTGCAATCGAGTCGGAACCCCCTTCACAAGGAGTTCACGGTCGTAAACTAGGGTTCACAACCATGAACCCATGGTAGCCGTGAACTTCTATTCATATGAAGTGTATCCTTCATCATTCCTTCATTATCTACATCTTCAAGTCAAGAACTTTTATTTCTCTCTCAAGTATCATCAAGGATATCCTCCTTGATCTTCAAAAGTGTAAGTGACTCTTCCATTCTTTCTTGATATCCTTCTTATTCAAGTGAAACCCTATGATTTCATCCATGAATTCATCTCTTTTGGGCTTAGATCTTCAAATCACCAAGAACACCAAGAACACACACTTGTTCTTTGGGCCATAATCACCCTTCAAGACTACCATTAAGTAAGTCTCCTTTTCATACACTTGCTATCCATTAGAAGCTCTTGATTTCCAGCCATGAACCAACCACTTTTTGCATGAACTTCAAGAGTTTACGGTCATAAACCCTTCTTTGGGCCGTAAACCCTTCTTAGTTCATGTGGTGGCCGTGAACCCTTCAAGCCATGGCCGTAAACCCTTCATAAATCAAGCCTAGGGACGTAAACACTTCATGTGTGGCCGTGAACACTCCTTGGCCGTGAACACATCCTTGTGTGGCCGTGAACACCCTTTCATACAATCATTTGTGATTGTAACACTTCTTTCTAAGTGTTTCCTAGTATCTAAGGTCGTTCCCTTACATGATTAGTTGTTATATACACTAATTATATGCCTATATATGTGATTATATGTCTAATAGGATCCAATTGTGCTTCGGGACTTCATTTGTGATCTCAAGTATCCTATATATCTATCTTTCATTCGAATTACTCACTACAGGTGAGTTCATACCCCTAAACTTATCTTTTAATGATTTTAAATGCTTTTATGGGGGAGAATACAAGTAGAAAACAATATAGTTATAGTATAATTCACATGTTATTTATAACTATTAAACAAGAGGATTTCTTATACTTCAAAACTGTGTTATCAAACAAATTGTTTCAAATCCTTTTATAAACTGACATCAAGTCATTGATAACCATTCAAATGGTTAAAACTCTTTAAACGTTTTACAAAACTCTTTTAAACTTATATTTTGTTAAAACTATGTCTATATAGATATAGTTATATAAATAAGGTTGAAAGGGCTTAGGACTGATAACTCGCTTTATTTCCTGTTCCTTGTTTGATTGTGGACTTAGGGTATTGGTTGTTTCTCCGAATGTCGTTTGAATCTTAGTTATATATTATGTATATATATATATATATATATATATATATATATATATATATATATATATAGATATATAAAAGTACTTTCAATCAGTTCAATACCTTTGGGTAGCAAATGTGTACAAACATGATCAGTCATTCAATTACAGAGCTTACTAGTAAACTATAACATGTATAGTTTAGGAGGTTACTACTTACTATTTCTAGAACAACGAATCTTACATAAATTAGTACTTAGATGAGTTAGTTCTTACATGAGTCAGTTTATACATGAGTCAGTTCAAACATACAATAACTAGAATAGAAAAGAACATATAATAACTAGAACAGAAAGGAACATACAATAACAAGCACAGAAAGGAACATAAATCCTTTTACAAGAACAAGATAACATTAATGTGAAACCAAAACTTCACGGCTTAGCAATATACTTGTTAGATCGTGTTTTGTAACCAGAGTCTCCTAGAGGGAGAGCGGGCATTGTGTGTATAGATCTATACGGGAGTGACAATCCCGCATCCCGATTGTTCGCTACAGTTTGGCCGGCAGGCCAAGGGGTGACAAATGTCACATCAGTTTCGACGCCATCAGGTCGTCGTGTTAAACACTCGTCAATCAGTATGGTTATAACCTCATCACATTTTAACCTTAATTAAACAAATTGGTTTTAAGGTAGGTAGTGCTTCAGTAGTTACTTACTATAACAATACTGAACACTGTTATTTTCCCATTACATTCATATAGTGATCTTCTCACATACAAGGTAATGTAAACTATGTTCTGGTAATAATAGTCCTATTTTCTAGGAGGTATACAAACATTTACATCAAACACTTACAAACTTTACATCAAACACTTACAAACTTTACATCAAACACTTACAAACTTTACATCAAACACTTACAAACATTTTCATCAAACTGATACAAACATTTGGCACTAAAATACTTATGAACTCACCATCTTAAATGTTGATCTACTCTTTCAAAATAACTTGTATTCTCAGGTCACTAGTAGACAGGTACACTGGACTAGGTTTTGAGAAGACGGAGCGTGTTCAAGACTCGTCTTTTATTTTTATATATATATATATTTGGTTTCTTACAAATACATTCAGAACACACTTGTATTAACTATATTATTAATGCAATGGATGATGTTGTTGCTTGTTTTACTATTGTGCATTGTTATGATACTGAACATGACGTCCTCCGCCCCTAAACGTTTCGCCGTTCTGGTTTGGGGGTGTGACAGATTAGTATCACAACTTTGTTTATAGTGAATTGAGTATATCAACCCATAAAAGATATACAACTATAAACACATCGGGATTAAAACACTCTGACCAAGAGTTAATACTTTTAAAATAATAAAATATTTTAGTAAAGTATTCATACAAGCATTCATACTAGGATCAGTGTCATACTAGAAAAGAACAAAAGTATTGCGGTTGTTGGACATCACAAGTAGGCTTGGGGACATATAATCAGTTTTGGGGGTGATATAGCCTGATCAACTATATCTTTCCGAGAAGTCATTAGCATGCGCCTAATAATGGTTGTGGTGTTGCAGAAAGTCTAAAAACTAACCAACACTACTACAATGAAAACTTTAGAACATAACATAAACTTAAAACACTATAGGAGTATTTTGTGTTACTATAATTACTTATTTGAGAACTAAAAGGGTCTTTATTAGTAGGTCAATAGTTGTTGAGTGGATACGCTAAGGTTATATGTGACTAGGGTGTCATAGACTTAGAATCTGTGACCATTGCTCTACTTCTTGTTCCTTGTTTGGTTGTGGACTTAGAGTTAGGGTCACTTATTCGAAGTTCTATTCTATTTTGGTTACATATGACTAGTATGCACTATGCAAGTATTGAAGTAACTGATAAGGATCATCCTATAATTATCTTAAGTAGTACGTCTATTAACTATCTCTTTTATCCATATTCTCGCGTAGATAACATGGCTGGATTCCATCTCCCCGGTGACCCGTACTTTCCCAACCAAGGAAATGGTGGATGGCTCGATGAAGAGCCAGAAGAGAATCATGCAGTTCCTTTAGATGATGACTTCGCAGAAAACTTCCCAGAGGACTCTGACCCCGAGCCAGAAGTCAATGATCTACCCCTAGTGGCTCCAATCCCAAATCCTAACCCTCATCCGGCTTTTCAAGGCCCGACGCCTTTGTGGGCTGAGAACTTGGGCAGATGGAGTCAAGAGCAGGGACAACCCTTACCCTACAACGGAGACCGAAGCTTCTGTAATCTAAGCGAGGGAGGCTCACCAGATAGAATCCTGCCTATTCTGGTTTGTAGGGTTGCTCGAAATGACGAGCAGGGTAGGACAGCCATCAACCGAGTCATGGAAGTTGATGCCGATGCGGGAGTCAATACAGTCCACATTCACCATCTACAAGCTGCTCATAGAAGAACTCTGAACCACAATGAAGTCCTTTAGAGAGAACTTACTGCAACCCAAGCTGAATTCAGGGAACTTCGAACACGACAGACAACGTTCGAAAGACGCATGCTGGATATGGAACGTCATCAGGAAAAATTAAAGGCTCATCCGAGCGGTTCTCGTCGCAAGTAGAGTCTACTATATTCTGTCTTTTGGAGATAATGAGGTCTAAGTATAGACTCTAGTATAAATTTCCTGCTTATTTTAAGACCTTGGACTTTCAGTCTGCTAAGTCTTTATGCTGTCAAAATTTTCTCTTTATGGTTTGATGTAAGACCTACTTCAAGGTCATTTTTCCCGAACTCGATACATCTTTAATGCCAATGTTTTTGAAAGACATCTACTCTCATGGGAAATCTTCATCCAAATGCTTTCATTCTTCTATTGTTAGATCTCTATTACAATCATACTCTCATCTGTTTGTTGGACTATGGTGATTTAGTCCATGGACCACACTCATTTTACTCACAATTGAATTCTTACTATCATCCTCATATTTGTAAACTTTTAGTTGAAATATGCCTCCACGTAAATCACCGAGACGTAATCCTTCGATAAATCCAATTCAACCACCACTACCTCCTCCACAATTCGACCCAGCAGCTATCCAATCTGCAGTAGCTGCGGCTGTTACGGCAGCCCTAGCTCCATTCAACACGACCGGTACTAGCGGGAGTGGATCGGGTGTTAACTCCACCCAAGGTGGTAGTCACGGGCACCCTAGGGAGTGTTCGTATAAGGACTTCACCAACTGCAAACCCAAAGCCTTCAACGGTAGCGGTGAGATCATTTCTCTCTCGCAATGGTTCGAAAAGACGGAGTCGATCTTCGAGATCTGCTCCTGTCCGGAAGGAAACAAAGTAAAATTTGTTGCTTGCACCTTCTCGGACAGAGCCTTGACATGGTGGAATAGCCATGTCATGTCACTAACCCTGATAGTGGCTAATGCAATGGGCTGGGAAGCTCTGAAGGAGCTCATGATAGAAGAGTACTGCCCGAGGGGCGAGGTTCAGAAGCGTGAACAAGAACTCTGGAGCCTAACGATGAAGGTCTCCGACATAGTTGCCTATACCGCCAGGTTTAGCGATCTGGTGGCTCTATGTCCAGGAATGGTCCCTACTGCGGAAAAGAAAGTCGAGAGGTATATCTGGGGGCTGGTGCCTCCATTTCAGGGGAATGTCTTAGCTTCAAGCCACACTACCTTCGACAATGCCAAGCGATTGGCACAGCGGCTCGTCGATCATGGAGTCCGCACACCTACGACAACAGCTATTGCCATCCCAGAACTATCCAAATCCGCTGACAACAAGCGGAGGTTTTGGGACAACAAGAAGAAGAACAACGCGGCACAGAACTCTGCCAAAAAGCAGCAGGTCGAGGTTGTTCATGCCGCGATAGCACCTACTGGCACTGCGCCGATGAAGCTGTATGCAGGAAGCTTGCCCAAGTGCAACAAGTGCAACTTCCACCACAATGGACCCTGCCAGGAAATGCAGTGTGTAAACTGCAACAAGAAAGGGAACACTGCCCGTTTCTACAAAGCTTCGGCTAGGCCAATCACCCAAGTTCCGGGCATTGGTGTGGGCCAGACTTGCTACGGATGTGGCGAGGTGGGTCACTTCAAAAGGAACTACCCGAAGGCAGGGAACACAGGTGGAGTGGGAAGAGTTTTGGCTATAGGCCATGAGGAGGCAGTGGCAGACCCTACAGTGGTCACTGGTACGTTTCTCCTCGACAACTCTTATGCATGCATACTGTTTGATAGTGGAGCAGAGAGGAGTTTCGTGAACCAGATATTTGCACACTTACTTAAACAAAAACCACGTGCATTGAAAGAACCGTTCACTGTAGAAATGGCTAACGGAAAAACAGAGAGCACTAGCTGTATATACATAGGTTGTACTCTATCTCTAGATAGCCAATCATTTCTAATCGACCTCATGCCAGTGTTAATTAAAAGTTTCGACGTCATTATCGGCATGGATTGGTTGAGTCTTCATCGTGCTGACATCATGTGTTATGAGAAGGCCGTTCGTCTTAATCTACCGTCTAACAAAACCCTAGTTATCTACAACGACAAACCAGGCAAGAACCTTCGTATCATCTCGAGCATACAAGCCCAGAAGTACTTACGAAAGGAATGCCATGCATTCCTTGCTCATGTAGTTGATATGAGCCAAGAGACGAAAGACATAAAGAACATCCCAGAAGTACACGACTTTCCCGACATCTTTACAGAAGAACTACCAGGATTACCACCATAGCGTCAAGTCGAGTTCAAAATCGACTTAGTTCCAGGGGCTACCCTAGTAGCCAAATCGCCCTATCGTCTAGCACCAGCTGAGATGCAGGAGCTATCCGGTCAACTTAACAAACTGCTCAGCAAGGGCTTTATTAGACCAAGCTTCTCACCATAGGAAGCATCGGTCTTGTTCGTGAAGAAAAAAGACGGATCGTTCCGTATGTGCATCGACTACAGAGAACTGAACAAGCTTACCATCAAGAATCGTTACCTTCTACCTCGCATAGAAGACTTGTTCGACCAACTACAAGGGGCGAATTACTTTTCAAAGATTGATCTGAGATCTGGGTATCACCAGTTACGAGTGTTAGGGGAAGATGTTCTCAAAATAGCCTTCCGAACTCGTTATGGACACTACGAGTTTGTAGTGATGCCATTTTGATTGACCAATGTGCCCGCAATATTCATGGACTTAATGAATAGGATGTACCGTCCTTACTTGGATCAGTTCGTTATTGTATTCATCGACGACATACTTATCCACTCTCGTAGTAAGGAGGAACATAGTCAACACCTACGTCAAATCTTAGAAACCCTACGAGCAGAGAAGCTTTATGCGAAGTTCTGTAAATGCGAATTTTGGATTCGAAGAGTCGAATTCTTGGGTCACGTGATTAGCGAAGAAGGAATTCACATGGATCCTTCCAAAATAAAGGCCATTGAGAACTGGTCAGCTCCGAAGACGCCTACGGAAATTCATCAATTTCTAGGCCTCACTGGCTACTATCGCAGGTTTATTCAGAACTTCTCTAGGATCGCGAAACCGCTTACTACCTTGACCCAGAAAGGTTGACCTTTGACTAGGAAGAGAAACAAGAGAAGGAGTTTCAACCGCTGAAGCGAGCCTTATGCAGCGCACCGATACTATCCCTCCAAGAAGGGATAGAAGACTTCGTGGTTTATTGCGATGCATCCAACCAAGGGCTTGGCTGTGTTCTTATGCACCGAGGAAAGGTCATCGCCTATGCCTCAAGACAGCTAAAGACACACGAAGTCAACTACACCACACATGATCTTGATTTAGGAGTAGTGGTATTTGCTCTGAAGATTTGGAGACACTACCTGTATGGTGCGAAAAGCACTATCTTTACAGACCACAAAAGCCTTCAACATATATTCGACCAGAAGGAGCTCAACATGAGACAACGACGGTGGTTCGAGCTACTCAGTGACTACGAATGCGAAATTCGTTATCAGCCCGGTAAAGCCCTAAGTCGGAAAGAATACTCTGGTCGTAGAGTCAAATCATTGACTCTAAATATCCATTCAAATCTGTCCATACAAATTAAGGAGGCTCAGATAGAAGCCTTGAAGCCTGAAAATGTGGCGGGTGAATCCCTTAGAGGGATGGATAAAAACATGGAAGTCAAGGGTGGAGGAGCCTTGTACCTCATGGATCGGATCTGGACACCGAAGCTCGGTGGTTTCAGAGACGTGGTCATGACCGAAGCGCACAATACTCGATATTCCATCAACCCAGGTTCAGATACGATATATCTGGATCTCAAAAGGTTACACTGGTGGCCTAACATGAAAGCAGAGATTGCTACCTTTGTGAGCAAGTGCCTTACTTGCCCCAAGGTTAAGGTCGAATACCAGAAATCCTCAGGTTTACTTCAACAACCGGAGATACCTGAATGGAAGTGGGAGCAGATCACAATGGGCTTAATAACCAAGTTGCCCAAGACAACGTGTGGTCTCGATATCATTTGGGTGATCGTATACAGGTTAACAAAGTCCGCACACTTCCTGCCTATCAAAGAAATTGACAAGATGGAGAAACTAACGAGAACCTACATTATGGAGATCGTACGACCGCATGGTGTTCCCATATCCATTATCTCTGATAGAGATAGTAGATTCACTTCAAGATTCTGGTAGTCGCTACAAGGTTCCCTAGGAGCTAGGCTGGACATGAGTACAGCCTACAATCCGCAAACCAATGGACAAAGTGAGAGGACTATTCAAACTCTGGAAGATATGTTGCGAGCCTGTGTGATAGATTTTGGGAATGCATGGGATACTCACTTACCTCTTGTCAAGTTCTCCTACAATAACAGTTATCACACAAGCATAAAGGCAGCTCCATTTGAAGCCCTCTATGGCCGGAAGTGCAGATCCCCTCTGTGCTGGACTGAAGTGGGTGATACACAGTTAGCTAAAGGACGAGTTCCTAACAGCACTCTCACATGTCCAAAAATTATTCGGGAAACGACAGAGAAGATTGTTCAGATTCGTGAACGATTGAAAGCCTCTAGAGACCGACAGAAAAGCTACGCAGACAAGAGAAGGAAACCTTTGGAATTCCAGGTTGGCGACCGTGCTCTATTGAAGTTCTCACCCTGGAAGGGCTTGATACGCTTCGGAAAGCATGGGAAGCTAAATCCAAGATACGTAGGGCCTTTCAAGATTCTCGCTAGAATTGACCCTGTAGCTTAGAAACTCAAACTACCTCACAAACTTAGTAACGTACACCCTACTTTCCACGTTTCGAACCTAAAAAAGTGTCTATCCGACGAGACTCTTGTTATCCCACTCGATGAAATCGAGGTAAACGAGAGCCTCAACTTGCTGGAAGAACGAGTAGAGATCATGGACCGAGAGGTCAAGCAAATGAAGCAAAGTCGTATCCCGATAGTGAAGGTTCGCTGGAATGCCAAGCGGGGACCTGAATTCACTTGGGAGCGCGAGGATCAAATGAAACTTAAATATCGTCATCCTTTTACTTAGTCTATCTGTTTTTGCTTAAACTCTAATTTCGGGACGAAATTCCCTTTAACGGGGGATGATGTGACAACCCGAAATTTCTATCTTGTAAAGCCAATCAATTCAATCAAAAGTCAGACTTGTTTCTGTTAACTTTTAGCCTTGTTAAGGATCTGTTTGAGAGTTCTAAGCCTAGTACACTTAAGGTTTGTGCGTTAGGACGTGTTAGCTCGGGATCTTTTAGTTGAAATCGAGTCGGAACCCCCTTCACAAGGAGTTCACGGCCGTAAACTAGGGTTCATGGCCATGAACCCATGGTAGCCGTGAACTTCTCTTCATATGAAGGGTATCCTTCATCATTCCTTCATTATCCACATCTTCAAGTCAAGAACTTTCATTTCTCTCTCAAGTATAATCAAGGATATCCTCCTTGATCTTCCAAAGTGTAAGTGATTCTTCCATTCTTTCTTGATCTCCTTCTTATTCAAGTGAAACCCTATGATTTCGTCCATGAATTCATCTCTTTTGGGCTTAGATCTTCAAATCACCAAGAACACCAAGAACACACACTTGTTCTTTGGGCCGTAATCACCCTTCAAGACTACCATTAAGTAAGAATCCTTTCCATACACTTGCTATCCATTAGAAGCTCTTGATTTCCAGCCATGAAACAACCACTTTATGCATGAACTTCAAGAGTTTACGGACGTAAACCCTTCTTTGGGCCGTAAACCCTTCTTAGTTCATGTGGTGGCCATGAACCCTTCAAGCCATGGCCGTAAACCCTTCATAAATCAAGCCTAGGGACGTAAACACTTCATGTGTGGCCGTGAACACTCATTGGCCGTAAACACCCTTTCATACAATCATTTGTGATTGTAACACTTCATTATAAGTGTTTCCTAGTACCTAAGGTCGTTCCCTTACATGATTAGTTGTTATATACTCTAATTATATGCCTATATATGTGATTATATGTCTAATAGGATCCAATTGTGCTTCGGGACTTCATTTGTGATCTCAAGCATCCTATATCTATCTTTCATTCGAATCACTCACTACAGGTGAGTTCATACCCCTAAACTTATATTTTAATGATTTTAAATGCTTTTATAGGGGGGGGGGGATACAAGTAGAAAACAATATAGTTATAGTATCAATCACATGTGATTTATAACTATCAAACAAGAGTATTTCTTATACTTCAAAACTGTGTTATCAACCAAACCGTTTTAAGTCATTTTATAAACTGACATCAATTCATTCATAACCATTCAAATGGTTAAAACTCTTTTCAAATGATATACTCTTTAAATGTTTTACAAAACTCTTTTAAACTTATATATTGTTAAAACCATTTCTATATAGATATAGTTATATAAATAAGGTTGAAAGGGCTTAGGACTGATAACTTGCTTTATTTCTAGTTCCTTGTTTGGTTGTGGACTTAGGGTATCAGTTATTTGTCCGAATTTCGTTTGAATCTTAGTTATATATTATGTATATGTATATAGATATAAAAGTACTTTCAATCAGTTCAATACCTTTGGGTAGCAAAGGTGTACAAACATGTTCAGTCATTCAATTACAAAGCTTACTAGTAAACTATAATAGGTATAGTTTAGGAGGTTACTACTTACTATTTCTCGAACTATGAAACTTACATAAATCAGTACTTACATGAGTTAGTTCTTACATGAGTCAGTTCATACATGAGTCAGTTCAAACATACAATAACTAGAACAGAAAGGAACATACAATAACTAGAACAGAAAGGAACATACACTAACAAGTACAGAAAGGAACATACATCCTTTTACAAGAACAAGATAACATTAATGTGAAACCACTACTTAACGGCTTAGCAATATACTTGTTAGGTCGCATTTTGTAACCAGAGTCTCCTGGAGGGAGAGCGGGCATTGTGTGTATAGATCTATACGGGACTGACAATCCCGCATCCCGACTGTTCGCTACAGTTTGGCCGGCAGGCCAAGGGGTGACAAATGTCACATCAGTTTCGACGCCAGCAGGTCGTCGTGTTAAACACTCGTCAATCAGTATGTTTATAACCTCATCACATTTTAACCTTAATTAAACAAATTGGTTTTAAGGTAGGTAGTGCTTCAGTAGTTACTTATTATAACATTACTGAACACTGTCATTTTCCCATTACATTCATATAGTGATCTTCTCACATACAAGGTAATGTAAACTATTTTCTGGTAATAATAGTCCTATTCTTGGGAAAACACTCAATTTTAGAAAAGAACAAACATACAGAACAGTCGGGTCTTGGTAGAAGACTACTTTCCATAATGGTAGAAAATATAGGATTTTCTAGGAAGTATACAAACATTTACATCAAACACTTACAAACTTTACATCAAACACTTACAAAGTTTACATCAAACACTTATAAACATTTTCATCAAACTTATAAAAACATTTGGCACTAAAATACTTATGAACTCACCAGCTTAAATGCTGATCTACTCTTTCAAAATAACTTGTATTCTCAAGTCACCAGTAGACAGATACACTGGACCAGGTTTTGAGAAGACGGAGCCTGTTCAAGACTCGTGTTTTATTTTGATATATATATTTTTGGTGTCTTACAAATACATTCAGAACAGACTTGTATTAACTATATTATTAATGCAATGGATGATGTTGTTGCTTGTTTTACTATTGTGCATTGTTATGATACTGAACATGACGTCCTCCGCCCCCGAACGCTTCCGCCGTTCTGGTTTGGGGGTGTGACATCAACTACACCACACATCCTTGAATTAGGAGCGGTGTTGTTTGCCTTGAAGATCTGGAGACACTATCTATATGGTACAAAATGCACAATCTTCACTGACCATAAGAGTCTCCAGCACATTCTCAATCAAAAGGAACTCAACATGAGACATCGACGATGGGTAGAACTACTAAATGATTACGAATGTGAAATTAGTTATCATCCAGTCAAGGCCAACGTAGTAGCAGATGCCCTCAGTTGAAAAGAATACTCGGGCCGCCGAGTAAAATCCTTAACCATAACCATCCATTCACACCTTTCCACACAAATCAAGGAGGCACAACTTGAGGCTTTAAAACCCGAGAAGGTCGCAAGTGAAGCCTTGAGAGGAATGGATAAAAACCTTGAGGTCAAGGGTGACGGGTCTTATTATATCATGAATAGAATTTAGACACCGAATTTTGGTGGGTACAGAGATGTCATCATGAACGAGGCTCACAAGACCAAATACTCCGTTCACCCCTGTTCTGATAAGATGTATCTAGACCTCAAGAAACTCTATTGGCCAAGTATGAAGGCAGAAATCGCCACCTATGTGGGCAAGTGCTTAACTTGCGCCAAAGTTAGGTAGAATATCAAAAGCCCTCAGGTTTGCTACAACAAGCGGAGATACCCGAGTGGAAGTGGGAGCGGATAACCATGTACTTCATAACTAAATTGCCTAAGACAACAGGTGGATAGGTTAACCAAATATGTCACACCCATAAAATTCGAGCCAATTTAAAACTTTTTAAATCATTTGAAACCATTCAGTTATTACAATTTGTTTTCAAAATAGTTTATACATCAGAGTTCCCAGAAATCATAATCATCAATCGAGGAAGTGTACGGTCACGCCTTCGCCACCCCGCGGCCATCCGCTGAACATGAAACAATAACCTGAAACTGTAAGCCCGAAAGCTTAGTGAGTTGCCCCCAAAATACCAACCTCATATAACCATAATCATATCATATCAACGATTACAGAACAACATGCATACTGAACCCTCAGCTTGACTGGACCGCCTTGCAAGGCCTACAGTCTACCTAGATCTATCTCAAGCCTTCGGTATGACTGGACCGTCATGCAGGTTCACAGTCCATCCGGACCGCTCGTCTGGTATGTTGGCCTCAACCGCACGAAGCAGGACCCCGCCTCAACCCACCCATCAACAAGAACCATGTGCACATAAATAACATATACTGGCATGTATATAACAGTCATACCGATCTAACAGATCATCAATCATAGCAACATCCTATAACCAGGATACCGACCTAACCAGGTCACTAACATAGCATCATTCTATATACCATGATACCAATCTAACAGATCATAATAGCATAGCAACATCCTAAATAGTATACTGACCAAACCGGTCACTAGCATAACGTCATCCTATATACCAGGATACCGATCTAACAGAATCAAAATAGCATGGCAACATCCTAACCAGGATACCGACCTAATCGGTCACTAACATAACACCGTCCTAACTACTAGGGCACAGATCTAACAAACCAATAAGTATATCATGCGAATACCCGAATACAAATCCGATAAAGGGTCGGCCTTGGTGCCGTAGACCCTGTTGATATAGTGAGGATAACTCACCTTGCAACTGCCGAACTGAAACACGAGAACACTGGCCCGAAGCACTGCTCCAAACTCCAACACCTGATGCCAACAATGAACCATGACATAAATATCTAAAATACCATAACACCCCTGAAGGCCAAACAGGTCAAAGTCAAATTCCTAGCCAAAGTCAACCTTCCTGATTGACTCTACTCGCCGAGTCAACCCGTCGACCCGCCGAGTTCCCAACTTCAGAAAACTCTTATATCACAACTCGATTCGCCGAGTCACTCCATGACTCGTCGAGTTTAACGATCTCTGAGTCCTATCATGTCCAACTCACTGAGTCACCACTCAACTCACTGATCTGAGTCTTAACCAGAAGAGGTTGGGGTTTTGCGTTCTGACTCGCCGAGTCCAAGAACAGACTCGCCGAGTCCACGACAATCTTCAACAGACTCGCCGAGTTGTTCCTTCAACTCGTCGAGTTCATGCCTATCTTCAACAGACTCGCCGAGTCCAAGAACAGACTTGCCGAGTCTCTTCAGTCCTTTATACATGCAGAGGCTTTTCGAGTCTTGCACGGGCTCCAAATTGTAGATCCACACTTCTAGGTCGTGACTCTCACGTAAAGTTGCAAACTTTATGTGAATACAAGGTGTTATAAACCCAAATCACTCTAGGGCTAAGGTTTAAGACAATGATGCTTCACCAACAAGCCTAGGGCTGATACTTTGTGAGGTTCTGGACCAAGACAAGTCTAGATCTGAAGTAGCAACCTCAGATCTAAACGCCTAACCTGAATTAGATCCTTAACATGCCAAAATGGCCCCAAATATCGTTATAGAATAGATATAAATGCAATAGAGTCAAGGTAACAGCTTGTTACCTTTAAAATGTGCCCAAGCTGAAGTAGATTCTGGATCTACACAAATCCGTTGATGCTCTACACTTTGATCTACAAGCCTTCTTTGCTAGAATCTCCTTCCAAGGCTTCCAAGTTCACTCCATAGGCTCACACACGATTCTAGGCTTTTCTGACTCTCAAGGGGTGACAAAGAGGCTGAGGTGAGGACTTAAGGTCCTTTAAATAGGGTGCAAGCCCTGAGATTAGGGTTTTCTCTTCCCAGCACCAACTCGTCGAGTCCAGCTTCCGACTCGGCAAGTTGGTCACTTAATTCGCGACCAAATCCCGATCCGACTCGACGAGTACTCGCACCTACTCGTCGAGTAGCTTCCTCAATGTACACTTTAAGCCCTTATATCATATTTCTGAAATTTGGGATGTTACAACTCTCCCCCACTTAAATTAGGCTTCGTTCCCGAAGCCTACTGCAGTATACGCTTCCGAACAACTTACTCGCACTGTAGAGTCCGATTTCCCAATTATCTCAGGTCCTCCCAGACCCGACCACTACACCCCCTTTAACGTATCTCCTACTCGCGAGGCACCCATGCCAACACTCCAAGCCGACCATCGGCCTTTTCTTCTTGCGGACAACACATAATAGCCAAGTATCACCCGATGATACTATTCCTTCCTGTCCGGAACACACTTCCGTGACTTGCAATTACTAGGTACCACCATGACCCACTGGGTCCTCCCACAGTGTCAAACTACCCTTCCCTTTCCAAACTAGAGATAGCCCGAGTAACTCGTAATGTTGGGACCCAATCCATCCTCTTCTTAAATCCATTCTCTCTCGTGTTGACCGGATACTGCATCCTTCAGCTTCTAGAAATTCCCATGAATTAACCAGCTATATCTCATAACCACTCGCACCTGACCCAATCAGCCTCGGGCTGGAATACCAGGCACACCTATAACGGGTCCATTCATCCCTAGGGTGGAATACCACTACTCACATAACCCATGCCTACAACCATACTTGAAGCCCAATGATCCTAACCTTGCAGCTCCCTTTATCTACTCTGACTCGACACAACCGAGTACAACTTACCCAAATCTCAACAATACGCTTACCTCAAACTTGCTACAGCAGGGAATATAACTATCACGATCTCTACGCCCACGACCTATGACTGGAATACCCTTACGGGGTCCTCAACATAAGTCTGGATTGCTTCTGAGCCCACATAACGAGTTTGGTATGCCCTCCCCGACCCTCAGCTCATGACTGGAATGCTCCCGATGACCGATCGACATTACTGTCGTCACTTTCGTTTCCCAACACTTTGACCCTACAAATATCCCCTTCCCTCCGCCACTCGAAGGGCCTAAACGGCGCTCCTTTCATCAACGCACAACGTACGATGCGAAAATTACTACCACACACGAGTTACAATGGCTCGAATCAGCAATAACACACCTACCACTACCGGCCAACCAGCACGGCCCTCATACCTAACCCATACCGCTTCCTTCGGGTTAGCATACCAACATGCCTAATCAATCCAACTATCGAGTCGAAAACTCTCAGGGTTTGCTAGCCTACCGCCTCAACCCTACTGCTCACTTCGAGCCTCCGTGCCTACAACTTACAATCGGCCCGCACCGGGTATCTTGGCCTACTGCGTAGAGCAGGACCGCCTCAACCCTATCCAAATGCCATAGACATTCATGAGAAAGATCTAACCCGGTTCCCAGAACCGGAATGACAGGATATTCTAATTCCAAACCTTCCCAAAACTAACGAATACCCATTCAGATCCACTCTGTCTCCAACTGGAGTATCACCCGATCCAAGATGATGACACCTCGGAGACACTCCGAACTGATGAGATCACCAAGATCCTTTAAACTCCGTCCAACCACTAATAACACTTCCGATCAACCAAAACACACCGGAGTCCTCGGCCTACTCCAACCGCAGGTTCAAAATTTGGAACAAGCCCATTGATTGCTATAGCATAGCAGCCTACTCAATACCCGAACATAGATCTACTAACATATACAGAGTCTTCAGCATGACTGGACCGCCCTACCAGGCCTTCAGTCTATCTGGACCACTCTCAGAACCATCAACATGTCTGACTCGCCGAGTCCTAGAACAGACTTGCCGAGTCCAAGAACAGACTCGCCGAGTCCTAGAACAGACTTGCCGAGTCTCTTCAGTCCTTTATACATGCAGAGGCTTTTTGAGTCTTGTAGGGGCTCCAAACTATAGATCCACACTTCTAGGTCATGACTCTCACGTAAAGTTGCAAACTTTACGTGAATACAAGGTGTTATAAGCCGAAATCACTCTAGGGCTATGGTTTAAGACAATGATGCTTCACCAACAAGCCAAGGGCTGATACTTTGTGAGGTTCTGGACCAAGACAAGTCTAGATCTGAAGTAGCAACCTCAGATCTAGACGCCTAACCCGAATTAGATCCTTAACATGCCAAAATGGCCCCAAATATCATTCTAAAATAGATATAAATGCAATAGAGTCAAGGTAACAGCTTGTTACCTCTAAAATGTGCCCAAGCTGAAGTAGATTCTGGATCTACACAAATCCGTTGATGCTCTACACTTTGATTTACAAGCCTTCTTTGCTAGAATCTCCTTCCATAGGCTCACAGACGATTCTAGGGTTTTCTGACTCTCAAGGGATGACAAAGAGGCTGAGGTGAGGACTTAAGGTCCTTTAAATAGGGTCAAAGCCTCGAGATTAGGGTTTTCTCTTCCCAGCACCAACTCGGCGAGTTGGTCACTTAATTCGTGACCAAATCCCGATCCGACTCGACGAGTACTCGCACCTACTCGTCGAGTAGCTTCCTCAATGTACACTTTAAGCCCTTATATCATATTTCTGAAATTTGGGATGTTACAAAATATGTGCACTTACTGCCAATAAAAGAGACAGACAAGATGGAGAAGCTAATAAGGACGTACATCAAGGCGATTGTACAACTGCATGGTGTGCTGATATCCATTATCTCTGACAGAGATAGCAGGTTTACCTCACGATTTTGGCAATCACTACAAAAGTCCTTGGGAACCAGTCTAGACATGGGCGCGAGTGCAGATCACCTCTATGCTGGGCGGAGCTGGGCGACACTTAGCTAGCAAGAGGGCAAGTACCTAACAACACTATCATCGGTCCGGAGATCATATGTGACACAACGGAGATGATCGTTCAAATTCGTGAACGAATGAAAGCATCCCG
Source organism: Lactuca virosa (assembly GCF_052849685.1). Taxonomy (NCBI): domain Eukaryota; kingdom Viridiplantae; phylum Streptophyta; class Magnoliopsida; order Asterales; family Asteraceae; genus Lactuca; species Lactuca virosa. The sequence goes on along the minus strand of NC_136428.1, from coordinate 187,060,433 downwards.
GTATCGACAAAAGAGTTATCCGGATAAACGACGAAAACCCTTGGAATTATAGGTTGGTGACCGCGTACTATTGAAGGTCTCACCCTAGAAGGGAATGATACGTTTTTGAAAACGTGGGAAACTGAATCCAAGGTATATCGGGTCGTTCGAGATCATTTCCAGGATTGACCCGGTAGCTTACAAACTTCAACTACCGCGAGAACTCAGTAACGTCCATCCCACCTTCCATGTATCCAACTTGAAGAAGTGCCTGTCCGATGGGACTCTCATCATTCCACTTCATGAAATTGAAGTAAATGAGAGCCTCCATTTCGTCGGGGAACCTATGGAAATCATGGGTCAGAAGGACAAAACAAAGCCGCATACCCATAGTCAAGGTCCGTTGGAATGCCAAGAGAGCACCTGAATTAACCTGGGAATGCGAGGATCAAATGAAAAAGAAATACCCCCAATTGTTCAGTGATATCCTGTGTACAAGTTAAATTTCGGGGCGAAATTCTTTTAACGGGGGAGAATGTAACAATTGGTAAAAATAGGAACGATCGTACGACGTTGTGTTTTGATTACTAAGCAATGTGAGTATTTTATCAAAAATGGTTGAAGGAATTTAACCCGTTTTACTTAGATAAGTTCTTGTGAAATATAAAAACAAGTAACTAATAATAATTTTCGTTACGACATATGACTACGAACCATCACCGGTTTGTGAAAATTAGCGTATAACGTCGTTGGAACGAAACAAACTTAATTCTATATCAACATGTCTCCGGTTGATGAGTAAGTTAATTTATATATAGAATTGGTGCTTAATAGCGGTGAAAAATCTAAATTTGACAAATATACGAACCAAAATGACGAAACGTGTTTAACGATATGGTTAACTGGTTAAATGTCACGAAATTATACCTTGGTCAAAAAATTTTATATTTAAATAAATAAAAATATAAAATGAATTATTATAAGGCATAATTAGAATGTATTTAAGTGTTTTTGAATAAAAAGAATAAAACATAAACATTTAAGTTCAAATACACAAAAACTACATTGTTATTTTATACTAAGTATACATGTATATATTTATACACATGTATTATTATCTAGTAGATGACTAGTTATGGGTCATGAAATAAAGTGATTTCATGTAAGGAATATAGTGTCTAAATCAATTAAGATAAAAGAAATGGTTGAGAGAAGTGCCTACTTAACTAATAAGTGCTTAATCACTTAAGACATTTCACTAAGAATGCATCTTAATCCATCTTCTAATTTTCGAGATTAACACCTTCTCTCTCCATAACTAGAACTTCTAACTAACTAACTAACTAACTAGTAGTTAGTTAGTTAACTTACCCTATCTCTAAACAACCACCCAAGCAAGTGGCTAGACAAGATCACATCACTTAAACTTACATCCCATCACAAGCTAGTCTAGGTTTGTCTCCTTATCTTCTTCTCCTCTCACCTCCTTCACAATCTCAAAATATATTCCTTGTTCCTCATTCATTTCACCAGCCAATACTCCAGGGAAATATTCTCAACCTTCATCTCATCTTCAGCCACAAGAAATCCCTTTCAAAGCCACCAAAAACCGTGAACCTTAAGGGCTGCTGTCCCTTGATGTTTTAGCCACCATTTCACCAATCTACAACTTCATTTTGCTTGCAATTTTAACCAAAAAATACCCCTGGAAGTTAGTTGTTATACTACTCAAAATTAGAGATTCAAAACAGTGAGTAAAGTACCTTTTGCTGTGAAGTTTTCGTGACAGCAACATAGCCAAAACAGTGGCTGTTTTGGAGCATCAAACCAACACTCAAAAGTTCTTCATTTTACTGCCCATTTTCGAGATTTAAGGTATACCATATATAGCTACTTTTAAACACTTAAAACCCCTGAGAAAGTTACCCTTTACCTCTCAAAAAACTTGTGTTATCCCACCACCTTTTAGCAGCATACTTTAGATCCAAGTTAAAGCTAGGTATATTATTTATTTCTACTCTTCCTTTTTAATTATCATCAAATCCACTGATTCTAAATGATTTAAGACATGATAAAAGTCTGACATACATGTAAATATATGTCTGTATGTGTTAATACATTCAAAAGAATACTCAAATCGCAAACTTGAGTGGAACCAGAAACCACACAAGCCATTCTCAACCCGAATAACTCTACGCGACAAAAGTGAGTTTTCTACCTCCCCTATTTTATTTTTTACAAGTTTTGGGGAAGAATACATACTAAAAAAATCCTAGTTGGATGATTTAAAAGCTTTGCTAACTAAAAATGCAAGTTATATCACTAAACATATATAAGCTTAAATTTCAGCTTTTTACAGAAAAGTTGTGGTCTGTTCATGGACTATTTTTCCCTTCTTAAACTTAGAGGATTTCAAAACTGTACAATGCAAATAGTTCAAGCCCATGCCTTTTTAAGGACTACTCGCACGCATTCATATGATTTTTCTACAATTTATGACGATTTTTACAAAATTGCCTATCATTTCAGAACATTTTTGGACCAGTTTGTAAAAATGAACATTTTCACTCTGGATATGAATCACTTAAGGTCGGGGTAAAAATTATGGATAAAGTAGACTCATTTTCTAAGCTCCGAAAATTTACAGATCCCTATTTCGACTTACGATGATTTTTCAATAATTTTTCTAAAATCGTGGACATAATTGCCCTTTTGATTTATCTTGCTGTTTGGTTTTCACGTATATATACAAAGGATCTCATTACAACAAAACGTAAATCCCTTGAATCAAATTTTATGAGTCAAAGTCTTCATCGTACCTATCAGGGTGCGTACAAAAGTCATATATTATAACTAGAATGTCCCGTAAGAGAGCGAGATACTTGTGTATAGATCTATACGGGACTGACAATCCCGCACCTAAGCTGCTTGCAACAACTAAACTGGAAGGTCTGGGTGACACATGTCATAATATTCCGATGCCTGAAGAACGTCGTAACAGGCCATCTATGTCTTTAGCACGGTTATAATAACTCACATGGGGAAATAACGATACATTAAGTTTACGTGAAAACATGCATTCAAACGGTTATATATAAATTTAAAATTGCACATTACTACTTTAAGTATGGAAATGCTTGTACACTCCGGTCTTAGTGTTTTTCTAAGACTACAATTCGTTTTATGGAAATCATTGGATTTTCTGGAAACAAACACTATCGTTTACAAGCAAAGGCTTACATTTCAATCATTACAAATTATTATGAACTCATCAACTTAATTGTTGACACTCTTTCAAAACTATTTGTATTCTCAGGTAATCACTAGAATAGGTAACTATCTGCTTTTGAGGATGGGACGCTAAGGCGTCAGAAAAACTCATTTTTATCATCATATGTAATTGATTTTGAACATGTAACTCATGCAACAATGTAACATTTTCAATTATATCTATGATGGTTGTGTTTGCTTTGGTCACTATTATTCTCTATGTTATGATACAATACATGAAAGTCATCCACCCCCGGACGTTTCCGCCATTCTGGTATGGGGGTGTGATAAAGTATGAGTTTTATCTAGTATATACCTGAAGTACTGGTCTCTCTCAGACATTATTTCCAGATAAAAGGAGCAATTCCTCTTCTAGTATACAGTTTCTCCATAGTAGAAATATTATCCATCTAAGTGTTCCTTCTTTGATCTCTTGGAATTAAAGTATCCCTTTCTTTGAACTAATGACATTTTAGAGCACAAATGGTTACTCTTTTCATCCTTGCATTCTTCTTCTGTATGAGATAGTTCATAGCAAAAATCACTATATCTTCGGAATATTTTATCAACCTGACGAAACATATAAACTGCTTCTAAACCTTGCAGTTCCTCCCAGAGTTCTGGAATAACTGAGTACAATATCTCTTTAGAAACATCATCAAAATCATTGCAATGGTTCCATCAAACATCATGATTTGGTATGTTCTTGATATCAGGTTGTACAAGAATAGATCCTTTCAGAACGTACAACATATTATCCTTTTGGATATTTTCTTTCAAAACACACGTCCGTTGGATAATATTGTACCCGTCGAATATTAAATGTTCACTTTGATTTACAAAAACATATTGATGCATGGTAGTGAGATTTGATTTGGTTCTCATCTACAAAATTTTAACAAAATTCATTTTGTATTTTCAATATTTAAACTCTTTAATAAATAATACCCTTTTAGTTTTTAAAAACATTAATTATCAAAGTCTAGGATCCATGTTGCAAAAAAAATAAATGGTTAGGTGACCTTTATCCCATTAATTTGAATTCAACCTGATAGATATTGATTATCAATTATATCCTACTATATAGTTCCTAGATTTATGGGATCGCTAAGAACAAATTTAATTAGACATGTTTGATCCAATCTATGCCTCAGAACTCTCTTGCTTAGGAGACCTTCAAAAGATTTCCGATCAAATCATCCAATTTAAAAAACATGTGTAATTGGCCTATAACTTGGTTATAGAAATCACAAAGACACTTCGACCATCAAAAGACAACACTAAGCGGTTAGGTGACCTTTATCCCACTAGTGCACACAAGAGATGCGTGAGTGTTCTTCAAAATAGATTGCATATATTTGAAGTTTGTAAAATGGTCTTTTTTATGTTTTATAATTGTAGTTTTAAAAGTATATGATATAATGGTTATTACATGCATATAATAAACCATGGTACCAATTTTTTAAAAGAAAATCACTTTTAAAGGTTCTATATAAAAAGCTAGTTTTATATAATTTTAACGCGATTCAATTTTAATAACCGGTATTAAGTTTGAGTGCATTTGAACCATTTATATCTTTAATAAAACTTCCATTTATTACTTATGTATTTGAAGTTTGTATAAGTTACAAAAATCAACATTTTAAAACTTATATTTCAATATTTCAAAATTTGATGTTATTAACGTTTTTATAAAACCGAATTTTATTTTAAAACAATAAGTTGTTACATCTTATGTTCACATTATAAATTTTGAAAACCAAACATAATGTGATGTTTATTTTGTCCAAAAATTATTTTAGCATGTGAATACCTAATTTATGAACCACACATAATAATTCATAAAATAAACAACACAAACATACATAAAAATAAATGTGCATAAACATAACCAACTAATGATATTTTTTGTGAGCCATCACAAAAAAATTCCAAGTCCATTCATAAAGGGAAATTTAAAGGGACCAAAAAACTTCTTGTAATGTTGTTGTAGAAGCTCTCACTTGAGAAAACTCCCATTGCTTGCAAAAGATTGGAAAAGCTTCTTGAATGCAATATTTCAGCAACTGTAGCTAAAATTCCAACAGCCCTTAAGAAACAACATTAGTGAGACTTTTCAGAAACTGTCACTAACTTTCGGCATGCTTCTAATCTCGAATATTGCTCTTTTGGTCTTCAAAAAATGGCTCCAACTTCATTGCAAGTTAATTTTTTGTACAAATAATTTTTTTCTAACAACTAATCTATTAGTTACAAAAATAAACCAAGAAAACTAATATATATTCAATTTATTACATACCAAATGAATAAATAAATTATTACAACCATTTTTATAATAAAAACAAAAAACACAACAACACAACAAAAACAATGGTCCTTCACTAGTTTATGCACATCATACATATCAACATACTCATTAAACAACCTTTGTTTTTCTAAGACAACTTTAAATGACAAAAGATGCATGAAACTTTTGTCACATAAAAAAATAACAATTATAAAGTTGTCATAGAAAATATGTATGAACTTGTTTTTATACAAAACGAAGTTATCCATATTCTCCAAAAACTAAGATTTCCAAAAATCAAAAAATCTAAGCAAACTTGCATGGTGGCTCTTGATACCAATTGTTGGGTTTAATATTCAAAAACTAGTTCAAAAACATGATTTTAAGAAACATAAGACTTATAAATTTTGAATATCATAAACAAGTTAAACCCACCAAGGATTATATTTCAAGTTGTAGAAAGATTTAAATCACCAACCAAAGAAGAGATGAAGAAATAACAGCCTTTCTAGTTCTATGGGTCCTCTTGGGAGGCTTGGAAGTTGATGAAGAATGATGAAATTTAGAGACACTAACAATGACTCAAATTGATGTATATTGCTAGTTCTTTGTATATAAGTCTTAAGATTTGAACCAAACCCAAGTATGGTTCAAAAAGAGAAAAAGGCAAGCAACAAATCTTCATGTTTCCAAATCAAGAGAAGAGTGGGAGTGCATGGAGATGCTCTCAGAAATTTAGTGCAAAAGAATGCACCAAATGAAAGCCTCATGTCTTGTTTAAAGTTGAATGAGTATCCAAAAGTCCTTTACAACTTAAGTACTTACGACACTAGACCAACATGTCTCCAGTGCATGCAAGACCTACTCATTTTTTTGACTAAACAATTTGCAAGCCCGTGCCTTTCCAATCCAAGACCAATCTCAGTATTGTGCATAAAAAGAAGTCAACATTTTATAAAAACTCACAAGTAGTTTATAAGTTATAGACTATAACTTTTTGGTAATAGACAAGAAGTCCTAAACGTCCAAAATGTTTTTCATGACTTATTAATCCATACAATATGAAATAAGGTGTTTCTTGCTAATGAAAATGATTATTTCCTAGAAATAAATAATTTCCAATTAATTATAATAGTTTATTAAATATTTATTAAATCAATTTCTCGGAGTTTGAAGATTTGTTAGTCTGCAGGGTTTCTTTTGAAGAAGCATTATGTGGTTGAGATTGGTGATGAGGTTTTCTGGGATATCTTAGTTGGTTGCTCTGTGGGTTGAAGTTGCGATTGAAAGGTTGTTTGGTGAACTGTTGATTTTTTCGAAACGAGGGTGGTGGGAGTCTAGTGAACTGTTGGCTGACCAGGGCAATGACATTCTGAAACTCTTCTTTGTCATCAAGTTCTGCATCAGCTTCATACGACTGGAGTAAGTTGTCATATGAGTTTTGGTATGATGACTCTGTGGGATACGGGTACCGAGGAGTTTTAAACTGTGGAGTTTGAGCCATCAGGGCGAGTGGTCCACCTAGGTCTGCACATTCTTTTAACACCGTCGATTCTTAGGCTTGAAGTTCATCGTAGAGCTTGAATAGTGAGAGAGTTGGATGTCTCCTTGGATTATCATTTTATCCGTAGTCCAGTGTCTACCCAAACCATTCAAGAACTGCAGATTTTTTCGTGATTGCTTCTTTCAGTGCCAACATTTGAAAGTTTGGTGATGATGAGGTTGAATCTCTTGAATGAGACATCAAGGATTTCACTGGGTAAAGCTTTAAAGTTGGTGAATGCATTGAGAGTTGTAGTAAGTTTCTTATCTTGAGCCTGTTCATACCCTTGATAGAGACTTTTTAGAACATCCCAGATCTCTTTGGTAGATTCACAGTTGATGATAATGTCGAAGTTGTCAGGAGAAACAGCACACGAGATTTTGTAGAAAGCGATTGCATCTTTCTCCATTTTCTCTAGGTCATCGTTGGTAGGTTTGTTCATGGCTGCTTGACGCCCACCAAGTCTTGCTTGAGCACCATCTGCTGCAATGGGAGTGAGAATAGGGACATGAGCTCCTTCTTTTACAGATCTCCACACATCTCTACCGAGCCTCTTTAGATATCTTTCTATTCTTTGGGACCAATGATGATATTCACTTGCAACGAGTATTAGGGCTCTATTAGAACCACCAACACTGTTTCAAACGTTTAGAGAATAAGCTTGTGCCATTTTCCATTTTTTTTGTTAAATTTTCTTGTGAGCTTTAGTGGTATAGAAGGCCTTTTAAATAAGAGTTTTGAGAACAAAAGCTTCGATTTTGAAAGGAATTAAAAGGCAATCACATTGGCTCCGATACCAATTGTTGAGAGAAAAACTTGAACAAACGTTCGTAACGAGATAATAAGTTGCGGAATTAAAGTTAATCTCAGTGGATCTTGTTAGCTCAACAATAAAAATAGTTAGATTGCGGAAATGTAAGGAAAATAAATAGCAGCAAGTTTATATCAATAAGCCATAAACAAGTAGACACAAGGTTGGATCGTAACAAGGTTTGCATGAAAACACAATTTAGTATAAGATCAACAACACAAGTGAAGAGGGACTCGGTTTAAGTATCAGTTAAGATAACTTAAGATATATAGATGAACAATCTGATATTGATAAAATTTCAGTGATCGATTGATAGTTGGTAAATTTGTAAGGAATACATGAAGTGGGAAACTCTATTTATAGAGTCCTAAAAGTTACATCAAAGAGTAAAATAACATAAAGTGATTTACTACGGTGACCATGAATGGTACACCGGATATTACAATGAATACAAGCAACTTCAATAAAGTAACTTAAACAATCTTCATGCATAGTTCAACTATGTGGTTCATCTTCAAATCTACGTGTTACAATATGACAAAAGCAATCTCCAGTAGTATCTTCTCTACGGTATCATCAAGGCAAAAGGTATGCGGTTCCTTTTAGTTGAAGAGGGTCAATTTTTGTTTCAACAACTCTTGTCCTTTTATTCTAATAAAAGTGATTAATGAGTCCGTGTATGAAACCACACGCTGATGAGATTTCACAATACTATTTCAGTGAATGATAGTTTAAGCCCACACTATCAGGACACATCATAATCTTACTAGACTAAAAGCTGGTTATGTCAAAAAGAGGGAGAATCTTACTAATGGTGAAGAAACTACAAAGTGGATATCAACATTCTAATCTTCAAGTCATAAAAGTTGATGTTTGTCCACTGCGATTCATAAATTTTCACTGTGATTCATGAACATTGTTTCCTCAACTACAAATCATGCATCTTCTCAGGGGGACCATTCGTTAAAGCTGAAGAACTTAAAATTTTCATTCTTACTCTCAGGTGGAGCAAGAGCTCAATAATTCATTGAAGATCATTTTTGACATCATAAGATTGGGGGAGATTCTAAGGTCACACCTTATGATCTGATGAGTCAAAAACTCTACACGCTACCTGTCAGCGTCAACGTCTACATCAACGCCAGCGCTAGCGTATCAATTCCATCAACGTCAGTGCTTAGTATCGTTACTATATGTAATCTTTTTTATATTAGGTAATGATATAGATATGTATAGAATAAATAGCAAAATCCGATATTCTTGTGATGAGGATTGGTTCTTAGTAGATATAAGATACAATCCCTTCAATCAAGGGATATACTTGTATAGTTTAGTATATAATCAACATTAGGGTAAACCCTAATGTGTAGTTCGTCTTGGTGACCGTCTTTGTGACAATCTGTCTTCTTGGTGAAGAAAAACTCTTTCTTGGTGATAGAAAAATTTGGAGAACTCCTTCTGTTATTTACTTTCTGTTCTTTGTTTTCTTAGATTAGTTTACTTTTGTTCTTTATACTTGAAGTGTATCGGATCGATAAAAACTTTAAGATGGTGTCTTGGCGACCTTTTTAGTTGGTAGGAAGTTTAATTTATTAGCGACTTTTTCTAGGGCTTAACCCCATAAACCTATTGGAAGTGTAGCTAGATTCATCATGGATCGAACCATATATAGCAGCACTCGATTTCTTCTCTTGGAAACACCGTTTATTTACGATGTTATGGAAGGAGAAATATGTGAGACAATATGACAATCCTTTAGATGATCGATAAATTCAAGACTCAAGTATTGTGCACCCCTATCAGATCGGAGCATCTTGAACTGCTTGCCCAATTGGTTTTCAACTTCCTTTTAGAATTCTTTGAAAATTTCAATAGTTTCTGAATTATGCTTCATTAAGTAGATATAACCATATATACTAAAATCATCACTAAAAGTCACAAAGTAATGTGCAACATGCCTTGTGGTGGATCTAAACGGTCGACATATTTCGGTGTGGATTAAGTCCTACTGACTCGCATACATCATTCAACTCTAGGTCAAATGATTCCAAGATCCCATCCTTTTGGAGCTTGGCGATGCGTTTCTTGTTTATATCCCAAGTGAAAGATCTAGTATTCTCAAGAATCATATTAAAGTGATATTGCAAATTAACATATGATACTAATGGGTCACACTAACAACAACTTGATATAATTGATTATTTATTAGAAATTGATTTTAGTAAATATTCAATAAACTCTTATAGTTAAATGGAAATTATTTATTTCATGGAAATAATAACTCCCATTAGCAAGTATGTCATATGTTCTAAATTAATAATTCAAGCACAACATTTTGGACTAGATGAATCCTTTTGTCTTTTACCAAAAGGTTAAAGTTAATAAGGTATAAACTTGTTATATTTTCTTTAAAACTTGACTAGCTTTTTGGCTCCAAGACCATGGCTTTGTAAGAAAGTCAAAGGTAACAAGTTTTCATTAATTTAATGAAAATAATGCAACCTATGAAAGCATGTTAAGACGTGTTCATGAAATAGTGATAGCTTATTTTATTTCCTTATTTTTATTAGTTTATTTCAGAATTTTTAGCTCTTTTTATTAGTATTACATTGTATATTTTATTTTTCTTTATCATGGATCGTATCGGGGACTTTTTATGTTGCATGAGGTATTTTGCAGGGTTTGGGAGCCTATTGTGGTTATCGATTAGCTTGGAAATGAGCTTTGTGGGCTTCCGAGGCATTATTGGGCTTTGTGGATCCATTAAAGGAAATTTGGGCTTAAAAAGGCTAAAGACTTGGATGAAGTGGGCTTGTGAAGATGGATCGTGGACTGTTATTTTTGGCTTGGAGCATCCATATTTGAAGCTAACAGATGATTGGTTAATTTGAATCACGTTGAATATGGAGGGGACCAAGGGAATCTTTGGTAGTGGGATGGTTAGTGGAGGAAAACTAAGCCAATAGCATTCCAACAACACTTGCGTGGGTAGAATCTTCGTCGCGCGGGTACCCGCGCAACTGGCCAGTTTTGGGTATTTTGGTCATTTGGCTTGCCATTACCTTGGGGGATTGGATCTATCAGCTAGGACTTCGATTTTACACCATTAGAGACCAGAAGAAGGCGATTTTGGAGCTTGAGACTCATTTCTTTTCATCTTTCCAAGTTATTGGTAGTTTTTTTATGCAATTAGACTTTTGTGATTGTTATTCTATTGCCATGAGTGGCTAAACTCTCTATTTTGGTTAACTTTGGCTAGAACCTTTGAATGTTTGTGGTTTTTTGAAGGATTCATGCTTATTTATCATTTATCTTATGTTTATGATTCTAGTTCATATTTCTTATGCTTGTTTAATACTTTGATCATGACCTTGGTACTTGAATGAGCAATTGTTGGTTTATTTCTTCGGTTTAGCATTGAATCATTGAATTACTTAGAACAAGAGCTTTATGGTGGTAGAAAGCATCTCTAGCTTATGAATCATAGCTCCTTTATGGATGTGTAAGCATTGACATCCTCTATGAATTGGGGATTCCTTCATTCTTAAGGCTAATCAACTTCTTGGGTTCAATTGCTTCAATTGGATGTTTGATTTTGATTAAGAAGGTGTGTTGTGGGCTTCCCCAACCTCCATACTACCTATGAGGAATCTTGGCATACCATGCTTCATGATTGCTATAACCAATTTGGGATGAATGATAAGCTTCATGTTGAATTTTAATGATAAACACACAAATGTTCATTGTCTTGAATTGCCTTGGTTAACCAATTCTCTCCAATATTTGAGCATCTCATCATTTTGCTTAATTGCAAGATTTGTAGTTATTCAAGTCTTTTAGTTTTCAAGCAATCACAACACCCCCCTTTTCGTTTAATTGTAGTTAGTTAGTTTATTTGCACTAGTTCTATTGGATTGCATTGGTGATTGAATACAACCATTTCCCAGAGGATCGATACCCCTTTTTACCATTATATTACGTTTTATTTGCAAACAAAGGTTGTATTTTTCTTGGTGGACTTGACAACCAACCAAGTTCTGGCGCCGTTGCCGGGGAAATTGGTTATTGTTATTTGAATTTTTTATGCCTAGGTCTACAAGAACCGGTGAACTACTCTACAATCCGTAAATTGAAAAAGAAGCAAAAAGGTTGAAAAAGTTAGCCAAACAAGCAAACCAACAACAACTCGTTCAAGCTTCTTCCTCTTCTCTACTAATCAACATAGAAGATCAAGTTCATACTTCAAGTGATACCAACACCGAGCCGAGTTCCCCAATTGTTGGTCATTCCTTTGAAGACATTCCGTTTGAAAACTACATATCCATGAATCACACTCCACCACTACTAGAAAACAGCCCTTTAATGACGCGCAATTAATGACACGCGCTGATAGAGGACACACATTTGTGCGTGCCCTAAAAAATAATGTCAGTTTTGCAAAATTTGAAGGATAGAGGACACGTATTTTTGCGCGCCCTCAAATTAATGTAAAAAAAAAATACAAACACGGAAGGCGCTTATCTTAAATGTGTGTCATCTACAAGTGTCGCTTTATAATTTTTTACAGGAACGCGCGTTTTTAAAGGGGGAAATGAAATCCTCTCAAATTCTAAAATTTTGAACTACCCCGCTTCTGCACTCTCTTCTCTGTATCTCCCTTCATTCTCTCTGTAAACCCTAAGCCATCGCCGCCACCATTAAACCCTAAGTCTTGCCTTTTACGATTTCACATATTTCCTTCCCTAATCTTCACATCTTTCCTTCCCTAATCTCCTATATTTAATTCACTATTTGGGCATTTTGGTAAGAGCGTAACGATTTCACTATGCCCTTGCTCACTTTTCCTCATTGACGATCTCATGCTCACCTAACATCAAATTCCTTTGTTTCCATCTTTTGGAGAAAACCCAAATACACGCTCACCCCGTTTTCTATGCTCAGAAAAGAAAAAGGGCAAGCGCCTTGGTCCTTTTTGCACACACCTTCGGGCACTATCAACCCACCATTACTTTCTCTCCCCCTCTACTCATCATCTGAGGTGATTGAATGGAAGCAGATATTGGACGCCGTCGATAACACCGCTCGCTCGTTCTTCAATTTAATCCTTAAATCAACTTCAAATCTAACATTTCCTACCAATTTACAATCGCAATTTGAACGGCAGTGATCAACATCTCTCTTCCGCCGCCATCTTCGGCACCGATGGCACTGTTTGGGCTAAGAGAACTTCCTTCCCCCAAGTCTCATGTGAACAGACACAACATCACTAATGTCCGATTGATGGGTTCGATTCTCCTCTTCTGGTTACACAAAGGTATGTTGTGCTTACCATCGTTCATCTCCCTATTACCTAATATGCGACTCCCATGAAATCGAGTTGCTCAACAGGATGAAACTGAACATCTCCGATCCGATCTTTATCTGATTTCGATTATTAAAAGCCAACTATAAACATCGCACCACATGGTCGACAATCGACATACTCTCTTTCTCCATGTCGACTCCCTTTCTGTCTCTATGAAGTTTTAAGGGCGTATAAAAGGGATATCAATATTGATTATTTTTGAACATTCACTTGATTCTTGAAGCTTTTTCACTAAAATATAGGAGAAGATGAATAATCTGTTTCAATTCATTCCCATTGCCAACTTCCATTCTCTCTTGATGATCGAGACATTCAAGTATATACATATTTACATTACGCCTTCAACAATTGAAACCCTAACCCTAGTTGTTCCTCAGTTATATGCACTACACTATTTATATAGTGAATTGACTTCTTTTCTGTGTCTCTCATCAGGCAATACTTGATGCGTACAAGGATGAAATTGCTAACCCTAAGTATGCATTCAAGGTTGTAGTTTGTTTGATTTTAGCATCTTCAATTTAAAGTTTTTACATAGAACTCCAGATGCATTTGCAGAAGTTGTCATCTTTAAATTGTTATTTTTCAGTTGTCGTGATATTTAACTTTGTTTATGTTCGGCAGCACTTGATGTTCAGTGTGACTGAACCACAACTTAGGACAAAGCCTTCTGGTGTATCAGATGTAAGTTTACTCGCATCTTTCATTCCTTCTTCATTGTTTTAAGATGAATCCATTTGCTGAACAAGAAGCATGGGAGGATCATCAGATTGGTATTTTTTTTTGTAATTAACTAATTACTAACCTGTTTGTTAACTAACCAAGTCTTATTGTTTTACAGGAAAAGCAACACTAAAGAATGGTCAAAGAACAAAAAGCAAGCTGGCAATTATAAGTATGTTATTAATTTTCTTTCTTTTAATTATGTATGAAGTTTTCACAATCTAATGTGTTCTTTTTTATGTAGTTATGTGTTTGAGGATCAGATTGCGTTCATACAGGGACAAATCATGGGTGCAGGGTGTAAATGTATGTAGTCTCAACCTTATCAAGAAGTCATGATATAATATGTTCTTTTATTCATGTAACTTTTAGTCTAAGGCATTTATCCTACTTACAGGTTGATGTTGATGAAGTAAATGAAGAGGAATATGAAAAAGTTGTAGCAAAATCAGCACATGAGAAGCTTCTTGTAAGCTCCCTCTCTTCATCTCTTAAAATTACCATATTAATTTACCGATTTACCCTTGTTCTGATTGCTAAGATTCCTTGATCTATTTGGTTTGCTTTTTTAGGCAGACATAAAAACTTTACCTGTGTATCCGTATCGGGAATCTTTGCTGAAGACTATTGAAGATCATCAGGTAGGTCTGATATTATTTGTCTTGTTGCTATAACTATAATAATTGATAAATAATTTCAGAAATTTGAAAAGTTAAAATCTTTTTCAGGTTCTTGCAATTGTTGGAGAAACTGGTTCTGGGAAGACCACTCAGATACCCCAATATCTTCATGAAGCTGGATATACAAAACGTGGAATGGTATTTTTGAAGTAACTCAAATCTTTTTTCTTTAAATAAAAACAAATGGAATCATATTTTTTATTTGACTTGTACATATTTTGCTTCCTTTGAATTTGATGCAGATAGGGTGCACACAGCCAAGACGAGTTGCTGCCATGAGTGTTGTTGCTAGAGTTTCTCAAGAAATGAATGTCAAACTTGGGCATGAGGTATTTACCATTGTATTATTCAAATGCATAATAATTTGAAACTTTTTTGTCAACAGTGCTCAAATATATGATTGATGGCATGTTACTACGAGAATTTCTTGGTGAACCTGATCTTCAAAGTTACAGGTATGTATTTATTTACTTTTTTTTTCTTATAAGAGTACATTACAGTTTTAGTCCCTAAACCTACATTTGTTCCGCAATTTTGGTACTTATTGAGGTTTTTGTCATGGGTTTGATTCCTGCTTCAACTAAATGACTATATTACCCTCTCTATCCTCCCTGCCCTTTTCCTTCTCGGCTTTCCTGTTAAATTTACAGTATAAGAACAATATAAGTTTAAAACAAATAACAAGTCTTTATAAAAAATCAGATAAATAAGTAATATAGTCATTTTACTTGGAGCAGGGGTCAAAATCATTACAAAAACCTCAAATAAGGACAAAAACTGCAGAAACTTTAATTTAATTTACACTTTTTAAAATATTTAAAAACTAACAAGAAAAAGAAAATAGTGTGGTAATGGTGGATGAGGCTCACGAAAGGACATTGTCAACATACATCTTGTTTAGTTTAGTTAAGGTAAGGCTATACTTCTCATCTTGCTTGAATCTTTTAAGGAGAAAAAAATAAAAAAATATAAAATGAATTTCTTGTTACTAGGATATCGTGTGATTCTGACCTGACCTCAAGTTGCTCATCTCAAGTGCCACTTTAGATGCAGAAAAATTAAGTGACTATTTCGATTCAGCTCCAATTTTCAAAATTCCAGGAAGATGTTTTCCCTTTGAAATAAACTACACAAAAGCACTAGAAGCCGATTACGTAGATGCAACAATTGTTACAGCTCCTCAAATCCATGTCACCCAGCCCCCAGGAGACGGGGACATTTTCGTCTTTTTAACCGGCCAAGAAGAAATCGAAACAGCCAAAGAGATCCTCAAACACAGAACCCGTGGTTTAGGTAGAAAAATAGCCGAACTACTTCCAAGTCTAAAGCACATCATGCATAATGATAATACAGAAAACAAAAAATTTAGCATTAAATCTTTGGTGGCTCATTCTACTTCCATGCGGTTGCTTCAAAGGTGTGGTTTTTAATTTTTTATAGAAACAGGTAACACCACTCAAACTTAACATGTTACATACTTTGGAAATAACATTGTTGCATGTATGTTTGTGATCAGCCGGGTGACATTGATCACTTAGCTGCCTCATTTCTTACAACTCACAACATTACACATGGAATTAACTCAGAAAATCCCCTGTACTTCAATATCTATACTACCTTGCCTAGGTAACAACTAACAAATTCCATTTTCCTGTTTTTAATTTTTATTGATAAAATTATTATTATTATTATTATTATTATTATTATTATTATTATTATTATTATTATTATTATTTGGTCAGATTGGTCTTGCAAGGTCTCCTTTAAGCAACAACCCGTTATTTCTGGATTACCATTAGAATCCTTTTTTGATGTTTTTTCTACGTGGATCATATTCAACATTTCAGCTTGTTACCAGGTAATTAATTAACTGTCTCTATCTACATGCTCTTTCACTTCACCATTGTATATATTTTTCTTTAGTAAAAAAAATATTAGGTAAAAGCATGGTGTGTTGTTATGAAACAAACAGGCAGGACAGATATATGGATGAAAGTAGAAATCCCTCAAGATACAGAGCTGAATCCACAGAAAAGGTTCAATTACAATCTACAAATCTGCCCTTCCGTTTTCTTAAATATTTTATTAATCCAATATTATCATATCTGTCATATAGTGTATGTATGTTTTGGTTTGCATGCAGTCTTTGTTTGGCAGCTTGGACAAACTTGTAGCACCTGATCGTCCATGCCACTCTTGGTAAAACAAATTTATAGTGTACTTCCATTCATGTTAGTAATTTCTCATTATGATGTGTTGTTTCTTGTGCAATTTTATTTTTAGGAGGTATTTTACTTTATTAAATGTTTAAAGTTACAGGACATGAGTATGGGCACATCATGGAACATTTTAGGGCAGTTGTTGGTCTTCCTCTTGCTGATCCATCAATGAAGTGGCCAACTTGCATCATGTAATAACATTTTAGGCGAAGATGTAGGTATATGTTTTTTTAATGAATAATGTAATCATATGTATAAATATGAAATAAAGTTTGTTATTTAGTATGTGATAATCATGTATAGGGAGAAAACAACTTCTATTGATTTGTTTTATCTTTCCATGGATCGATTATTTGTATGACATTAAATTTTATGCAATGGATTGTATTTTTTGTATATGGTATTTTATTTTTTGTTATGAGACATTAAATGAAAATTTAATTTGAAAATTAGTAAATCTATAAATAATATTTTTTTTAAACATTTAAAATTACGATACGCAAAAATGTGGGTCATCTTCATTTATGACATGGCATTTCTTGACATGGGCTTTCTTGATACGCATTGCGTATCATAAACACGCGCGTTGTAAGGTTACGACACACAAATGCGTGTCGTCTTCCTTATGACAGGGTCTTTCTTGATACGCGTTGCGTGTCATAACTGCGTGTCGTAAATGCGTGTCATAAATGTACGTTGTAAATGCGCGTCGTAAATAGACGACGCGCAAAAGTGTGTTGTCTTTCGTTATGACAAGACCTTTCTTGACACACATTTTCCCATCGTCTGAGCGTTTTACGACACGCATTGCGCATCGTAAAAGGCTGTTTTTCTAGTAGTGCACCTCACAATCCCAACCCAAACCCAAACAATCAAGATGCCAATACCCCACCCCAACAACCAAGACAACAATAAAACCAAGAACCTCTCATAGATATTCCACCTTGGAATCAAGCCCCTCCTCCAAATCAACCGAATAATCAAGAACCACAACCACAAAACCAAAACATCCATCAAAAAATCCAACCTCAAAACAATGCTTTTCAAATTCAACAACCACTAGCATATCAACCAAATAAACCTCATTACCCACAAACTTTAATGTACCAACAACCAATGTACCCCCAAGAACATCCTCCCTACAACCAATACCCTAACTACCAATCTTATCCACCACAAATGTATAATCACCAACCATACCAATACCCACATTACCATCAACCTCCCAATTACATAAAACAATATCCCAATAACCCCAATCCACCCAATCCCCCTCAAGATTTGACACTTAAACAAATGATGGAGACGGATGTTACTCACACACCCCTTGGCATTGTTTATCTCGCAAACCGCCGAGGAATTGAATTGAAGTCAAGTTTCATACATCAACTAACCAAGTTCCATGGTTTGGATAGAGAAGATCCTCAATGGCATTTTAAGTCCTTTCATATGATATGTATTAGCATGTTACCCGAACATGTAACATTGGATGATTTCAAGTTAACCGCCTTCCCGCTCACCTTGGAAGATAAAGCTAGAGAGTGGTTATTCAACATACCAGCGGGATCTATTCACACATGGGAAGAGTTACTCAGAGCCATCAATAGCAAGTTTTATCCCACCTCCCGGATATCAAGTCATAGAAGTGACATTTTGGGGATTCGTCAAGGGGAGAATGAGACTTTTCATGACTTTTGGGAGCGATTCAACAACTTGTGTACAAGTTGTCCTCAACACAACATACCTGAACAACTACTTCTTCAACAATTTTATGAGGGTATGAATGAAAAAGATCGAAGGATGATTGATGCTTCAAGTGCTGGTGACATCTTCAACAAGACACCTCAATAGATAAGATCACTTTTTGGAACCATTTCTCAAAACCAAAGGAACTTTGGAACTCGAAATGAAATGAAGAGAAATTCTCCACAAGTGGTAGGAAGTGGTCAACAATTAATGGTGTATGGTATTTGTGCAATGACGGGGCATTATACGGATAAGTGTCCCTCACTTGGTAGTGAACCGGAGGATGTTAATGCAATGGGCGGATATCATGGTCAACCAAGACCCATGGGATTTCAAAAAAACTACAACCCAAATTGGAGGACTAACCCAACCAACCCATACCCACCAAAGCAAAACCAATCACATGTTATGATGAGACCCCAATTTTCTCAATACCCATCACAAAAACCTCCATATTCCCAAACATCTCACCCCCTCCACATTACGAACAACCTCATCAACAAGGCCAATCAAGTGGTAACCACCAAATGAGCCTTCAAGAACTTGTCACTTCTCTTGCTCAAAGCCAAACCCAATTTCAACAAGAAACCAAGAACATTTTCTCTAACATTCAAGCACAAATTGGAGACTTGGCCACCGCTCTCAACAAGATGGAACAAAGGGGTAAACTTCCTTCTCAAACCGAGAAGAATCCCTATGTGAGTGCAATAACCTTGAGAAATGGGAAAACACTTGGAGAAAGCAGCCCTAAAAGAGTTTCAAGAGAAGAATAGGATAAAGTTATTATTGTTGAACCTCCGAAAGTTGTAGCTACTCCAAAGGACCCAATTGTGCCAAACATTGACCAACCCGAATCTTCCAACAAACCCATCAAGCCATTGGTCATACCACCACCTTTTCCCTCCCGGTTGGATTCCTCAAAGAAACAAGAAGAAGAAAAAGAGTTTCTTGAGACTTTCCGCAAGGTCCAAATCAACATCCCACTATTGGATGCCATAAAGCAAATTCCGTGCTATGCCAAGTTTCTTAAAGATTTGTGCACCAATAGGAGGAAATTTAAGGCCAATGAAAAGATTCAATTCAATGCAAATGTGTCCGCGGTCATCCAAAAGAAGTTACCACCCAAATGCAAGGACCTGGGAATGTTTGCTATCCCTTGTACTATCGGCGATTTGCATGTTGAAAGTGTCATGCTAGATCTTGGAGCCTCGATCAATGTGATGCCATACTCGGTTTTTCAATCTCTCAATGTTGGACCTTTGGAAGAAACTGGAGTAATCATTAAATTAGCGGACAAGTCAAGTGTATTTCCAAGAAGCGTGTTGGAGGATATACTAGTGCAAGTCAATCAAGTAGTATTTCCCGCGGACTTCTATGTCATTGACCTTGACGAGAAGACTCCTTCGAAGTCAACTATGATCCTTCTATGATCCTTCTTGGAAGACTCCTTCGAAGTCATCTATGATCCTTCTTGGAAGACCCTTCATGAATACCCTTCATGAATACCGCTCATAATGGGAAAATCACCATGGAGTTTGATGGAGAGACCATTCACTGCAATATCTTTGAAGCAATGAGATACCCTAACAACATTTCTCCATTGTATCGAGTTGATGTGATTGAGCCAATCACCCAAGAACTTTTCAAGTTATCACATGGAGACATTTTGAAGATGGTGCTCAACATGAGTCTCGATTGTGAGAGTTTGAAAAAAACATTGGATACATATACATTGGACCCCGAAGTTGAAGATATTGTGAAGACTTTAGAAGTTAACAACTCCATAAAGAAGGATGTTTCTCAAGTTTCCCTATCTCATTCTCCAAACAAGATGCCCCCTTCCATAATCCAACCACCCACACTTGAATTAAAAGTATTACCTAGCCATTTGAAGTATGCTTATCTCGGTCAAGACGAAACTCTCCCGGTGATCATATCTTCTCAATTGAAAGACTTTGAAGAAAACCAATTAGTTGAAGTTTTGAAAGATCATAAAGAAGCCATGGGGTGGACAATAGCGGACATCAAGGGGATAAGTCCTAATGTATGCACTCACAAAATTCTTATGGAAGATGATTGTAAGCCTAGGAGGGAAGCTCAAAGACGATTAAATCCTCCTATGATGTACGTTATCAAGAAAGAGATAATCAAGCTCCTTGATGCGGGCATGATTTACCCCATTTCCGACTCCAAATGGGTTAGTCCGGTTCAAGTGGTTGCCAAGAAAACGGGAATCACAGTTATTGAGAACAAAAAAGGCATCATGGTTCCCACTCGAGTTCAAAATGGATGGAGGGTGTGCATTGATTATCAGAAGTTGAATTCAAGCACACGAAAAGACTATTTTCCTCTTCCTTTCATCGACCAAATGCTCGAAAGGTTGGCAGACAAATCGCATTATTCTTGCCTCGATAGATACTCGGGTTTTCACCAAATACCCGTTGCCCCCGAAGATCAAGACAAGACGACTTTTACATGCCCTTTTGGCATGTTTGCCTACAAGAGGATGCCATTTTGGATTATGCAATTCCCCTGCCACATTCCAACGATGTATGGTGAGCATGTTCTCCGAGTACGTTGAGAATATAATTGAAGTGTTCATGGATGATTTCACCGTGTATGGCAACTCGTTTGATGAATGCTTGGATAACCTTAAGAAGATTTTGAAAAGGTGCATTGAGAAGAAGTTGGTGTTAAACTTTCAGAAATGCCACTTCATGGTCAATCAAGGCATCATCTTGGGACACATCGTCTCCCAAAAGGGCATTGAAGTTGATAAAGCCAAAATAGATGTCATACGAACCCTTCCTTACCCAACATATGTTAGAGAAGTGAGATCTTTCTTGGGCCATGCAAGATTCTATAGAAGATTTATCAAAGATTTCTCGAAGATCACGCGACCGGTGTGCCTCCTTCTCCAAAAGGACGTTGATTTTGACTTCAATATAACATTCCAAGAGGCCTTTGACAAACTTAAAGACTTGCTCACCTCCGCTCCAATTATCCAACCTCCAAATTGGGAGCTTCCTTTTGAAATTATGTGTGATGCAAGCAATTTTGCCATTGGAGCGATCTTAGGTCAAAAGGAGGGAAAAGCATCACATGTTATCTACTATGCCTCCAAAATCTTGGATAATGCTCAAGCCAATTATTCCACCACTGAGAAGGAACTTCTAGCCATTGTATTTGCCTTGGAGAAATTCCGGCAATACCTTCACGGGACAAAAGTAATTGTATACTTCGACCATGCCGCCTTGAAGTATCTCATAACCAAGAAAGACGCCAAGCCACGGTTGATTCGGTGGATTCTTCTTTTACAAGAATTTATCTTGAGATAAAGGACAAAAGTGGTGCCAAAAACTTAGTTGCGGATCACTTAAGACGGTTGAATATTGGTGGCTCCTCTTCTTCTATCCTTGATGAAATCCCGGATGAACACCTCTTCTACATTTCAAACACCATCCCATGGTATGCGGATATTGTGAATTACTTGGTTACTAAAGAAATTCCCCATGCATTTTCCAAGTACCAAAAAGCCAAGTTGAAGAGTGATTCCAAATACTACGTGTGGGACGACCCTTATCTTTGTAAACATTGTCTGGATCAACTAATACAGAGGTGTGTTCATCAAAATGAGGTCGAGTCAAATTTGAAGTTTTGCCATGAGTATGCATGCGGAGGACATTTTGATCAAAACAAAACCATGCGAAAGGTGCTAGAATGTGGACTCTATTGGCCAACAATGTCAAGAGATACCTATCTATTTTGCAAGAGTTGTGATAGATGTCAAAGAATGGGAACCGTATCCATGAGGCACGAGATGATTCAAAGCCCTATCCTTATTTATGAGATCTTTGATGTATGGGGAATCGACTTCATGGGCCCATTCCCCGTTTCTTTTGGTTATACTTATATACTCTTGGCAGTTGACTACGTCTCAAAGTGGGTGGAAGCAAAGGCTACAAGTCATGATGATTCCAAAACTTTAATTGACTTGTTGAAGTCAAACATTTTTGAACGATATGGTGTACCGAGAGCCTTGATGAGTAATAGGGGCACTCATTTTTGCAACAAAATGATGGAAGCCATGATGAAAAGATATGGTGTCACACACCGGATATCAACCACTTACCATCCACAAACAAATGGCTAAGCTGAAGTGTCAAATAGAGAAGTCAAACAAATTCTTGAAAAGACGGTCAACACCACACGAAAAGATTGGAGCTTGAAGTTAGAAGATGCATTGTGGGAGTATCAGACCGCCTACAAAAATCCAATTGGTATGTCTCCATTCCGCCTCGTCTATGGAAAGTATTGTCATTTACTGGTGGAATTGGAACATAAGGCATATTCGGCGGTTAAAAAGTGTAATTTCAATATTGAAGAAACCGGGAAGCACCGCAAGATGCAACTTCAATAAATCGAAGAGTTGAGGAACGAGTCTTATGAAAACACAAGCATCTACAAAAACAAGACAAAAGTGTTTCACAACAAGCACATCAATCGGAAACATTTTATTCCGGGCCAAAAAGTCCTTCTTTATCATTCACGCTTAAAGGTATTCCTGGGAAAGTTACGATCTCGATGGTACGGACCTTTTATCGTTATAAAAGTGTTTGATCACGGTGCAGTTGTAATTAAGAGTTTGGAAACGAATCAAATATTGAAAGTGAATGGGCATCGTTTGAAACCATTTTATGAAGGCTTTGACACGGGAGAATTTCATAACGTAACATTCGAAACTCCGATTTACGAAGGTTGATGGAAGCGGGGCTATGTCTTGGCAAAGACGTTAAATAAATGCTTAATAAAAAACTAATTTCCGTTTGAAATTTTGGTGTTTCTAAGCTTGAAGTTGGTCACAAGAAAGCATCTTGAAGTTTAGCAATGCTTCTGGTAAAAAAAAAGAAAAAATAAAAAGTTGTGCGGGTGCCCGCGCTAGCGTTGTGCGCCCCAGACCCAGCCGCGCAATTTCCGAGCTCCAAATTACTCCCACATGGGATTGTATCTGATTAGTGCACGCGGCTTAACTTCACCCTCGCAGAATCATGCGCGGCCAAGAACAACATGTTAAACCACTTGCGAGACCACTCCACCAGCCTCATTATTTCCTTATCCGAACCGTAACCCAACCCAGACCCGTGACCTACCGACCCGATAACCCGACCCATTTATGACCCACCCTTATACCAAGATTACCCATCGGAGTCCCCCACCTCTACATCTTCCCCCCCCCCCCCCCCGACGCACAAAACGATTACCAGTTGTTGCCACCGCATCCAATCAACGCCACCGGTCGGCGCTACCACACAACACACGTCGCCGGTCGCCAGCATTCTTCTCCTACAACAGATTACCGCCACAGCGCCCGATAGCCTCCACCTTCGTCACCGGAAAATCGTAAACTTCTCCTACCACAGAGTTCCTAGCTGCTACCACCAGCGCTCACCCTCCACCCTACTCCCCAACTAATTCCTACCACAACCAGCCCCACCACAACCTTCAATCGTCGCCTCCTCCGTATTTCACCAACTCGCCGGAAAAACGCAATTCACCCCTTATAGCCACCACCTTCCACCAATTTACAATTTTTCTTGGGGAAGCCTTCACCAAATACTTCCAACCACACCAATCTACTATCAATTTGGGCAGAATTTTACTAGCCAGAACCCTAGCTCCGCCGCCGGCCACCGCCCGTCGCCGCCGCCACTACTTTTGACCAAAAATTTCAAAATTTTTGTTTCTCACCGGAGACTCAAAAGATTCAACCTTGCGGGTCAAATTTAAGCTTGGGGTATGTTTTTTTTTGCGGATTTCTTTTCGGGTTTCGACACTCGAATTTGGTACATTCCTTTTAATTTAATTGCATTCAATTTCTAATTTTCATAAGACTTATGATATGTATTAGATTGACTAGAATTAGTTTGCTTTGAATTGAATGGATTGCATTGCATTGAATTTTGCCAAATTTGCAGGTTTGGAGTATTTGCCCGATTTTGATTTTTATTTTTGTTGAATTGATTGGATTGGTGTGAGGCGAGTGTGAGGGATAATTTTGGCCAAGTTTTTATCTTTGCTAGGTTCTCTTTACAAGTACAATGGGAAAGAACAAAACCATTCATGCGACTCATGGTTCTTCCCGTGAAGGTCAATCATCACAATCAATCAAAAAAATGTCCACCGACCATGTCGATCGTAATGCCAACCTTACCCTCACTAGTGCACAACTCAAGCAATTCAAGTCCAACCTCCAAAAGTGTGCGATCCGAGCCACAAAATTTTACCACCAGGAGTCGATGATCAACCTTGGCCTTGACGATTGCTTGCAACAATTTTTCTTCAACATACGTTGGCAAGATTTCCTAGATCTCTCCGCGCGAACATACACACAACCCACACTTGAGTTTCTATCCACTTATGCACGGAATGACACGGATGAGGTGGTCACATTTAGACTCCAGGGTCGACAGCACCGACTCACATACGAAAAACTCAACACTATCATGGGCACATACGATATGAACAACACCGACATCTATGGTTATCAATGGACTCAATTCAGGAGCAGCCCCAAAGTATAGTTTTGGACTCAGATCACTAGTCTTCCAAACTTCATTCCTAGTCTACAACTTACATCATCCACCCTTGGTGGAGAATCGCTCACCGGATCCTTTCAACTTCGATCTTTGGTCATCACGAGCCGGGAAAAGTCAACACAGTCGAGCTATATTTCCTCTATTGCATGACTAGCAACCGTTGGTCATGCCCCGTTTCACCACCTTTTTCTTGGATAAATGTGACAGCATCCGCACGAAGACCATTGGCGACATTTGCATTGGAGGTCTCATTACCCTAATTGGTTTGGGTGTGGGCCTTCAATTTCCCAAGTCCGAGTATGTGCCAGTGGATGACCCACCTGTCCACCTCCTCGACTGCTTCGCTCTCACCCAGATGGAATTATTGGCACCTATCAACAATCGTCAGTACTCTTGGCTCAATCATGCCAAGGAATCAGTTTACACCTTACCTAATATCAGCATATCCGCCTTTACCACCAGCAATCGCGAAACCTAGTTCTTGGCGTAAGAGTTACATGATGATGATGTCGGAGATGATGATGACATGTAGGTAGACACTAGCCATGTTGGTAGCCCATTTGAGGCTGAAGACCATTATGACCTCCCAATCCGACAATTGCCGCCATCCTCTTATGCCCAGCCTCCGGGAGCACACTTCGAGCCATACCATGAGTACCAGTCCTATCACCAACACAACGAGCCCGAACCCGAGTATCCTCTTGATATATACGCTCAGCTTGCTGCATTGCGCCTCCAGGGCAACCGAAACGCAGCAGCCATTCGGCGCATCGAGTAGCAGCAAGCTCACAACAACAACTACATGGAGGATCTTTGGCATCATTTTCAGCCCGAAGGCGGTTACCGTCCTCGCGGGCCTCCTCCACCTTGATCCTGGTATGATCCTTCCTTACTCTCATCCTAAGCACTAAGGACAATGATTAATTTTAAGCTTGGGGTAAGGTATTCTTATTTTTTATTTTTGATTGCATTTAGGTTATATATTGTTGCATTTAGACTATGTCGTTTAGGTCATTCATAAAAATTGCATAAAAAATCCAAAAATATTGCATATTTTGTTTCTTTCTTTTCTAATTTTCATACTTTTTAGATGCATTATAGTTTAAGTTCATGCATTTTTGTTCTCTCTTGTCTTCTCATCCCTACAAGTACCATAGCGCCGAGTCATAAGTATTGAGTCATAGATTGGTATGGGGTCTTGATATGGAATTCCTTGTATTTGAGAAATGGGACACGTTTTGAGCCTCACAAACCATTTTGAGACCGCTTGTGTGGGGGTCGGATGCAGGTAGCTTGATTGGGTCTAGGTGCGGAGGGATGTGGTTGGTCAAACTGATGTGTGCAAAGATTAGCCCGGTAAGGTATTTTGAAGACATTGAAGACTCGCATCTTGGTTTCAGGGGGTGTACCCCTTAGTACTCCCGAGTCTCGTCTGAGCCTTACTTAGTTAGATTCTCACCACCTTTTTAAGGTAGGTCATCATTTTTCTAGGGGTCTAGAGTAGATAGTTAGATAGATTTTGTTTATCACACCTTACATTGAGGTGCTTAATGAACTTTGAAGTGGGTCCCCCAATTCACATCTTTTGGGACCAAGTTTTTTCGGTAACACCCATTTTTGGGTCATATCCCACCCTTTTTAGTTGATCTTGGCACATTGTCAATGATCATTAGGTGTTCATGTTAGCCCCCATCCTATGTTGCATGGTGAAATTCCTTAAAACCTTCCAAAGAAAAAAAATGAAGAAATTAGAAAAGTGAAGACAATAAGAGACAATGAAGAAGATCAAAGAAAAGCAACAAAAACAAATAAGAAAGAAGAAAAAGAGCAACATAAAAAGAAGAACAAGAATCCAAGTTCAAGACTTTATAAAAAAAAAGGAAGAGAAATAAGAAGACAAAAGATCAAACAACAAAGAGGCTGAAATCCAAATAATAGAAGTTCAAGATTGAAGATTTAAGCTGTTAGGTTTAGGTTTAGGTTAAGTAGAATTTTCTTATTTTATTTTATTTTTTATTTTGATGAGAAAAGGCTATGACGATGAGATTGTAAACTGTAAAGGACAGTACGAGGGAGAAGCCTCTAAAACCAGATGTTTGCCAGAAGGCCGCGCTGCAAAACCCTATTTCGTACTATACACTTTAGCCTGACAAATGTAGGCATCATAGTGTGTGAAGTGGCACCTTTCCTTCATGCACTATGGTCTACATTGGTGATTTAAAGTGCCTCCATTGGGCACATCCTCTGCTTCATTTGTCTTGCACACCGTGACTACATCCACCTGTGATCTATTCGCCCATCAAGTGGTTGAGAATGTGGTTTATGGTTCTAAAGCGAGGAACATTTTGAACATGCGTAGGGTTCATGAAGGACTGATTCTGACCATGTTGACTGACGTTGACGAAGTTCTATGGTATTTTTCTTTTTCCTTTTAAGTTTAGCTCATCCCGAGCTCATTTTAGTCTTGTTCTAACTTGAGGACAAGTTAGGTTTAAGTTTGGGGTGATTTGATAGCTTATTTTATTTCCTTATTTTTGTTAGTTTATTTTAGTATTTTTAGCTCTTTTTTATTAATATTGCATTGTATATTCTTTATTTTTCTTTGTCATGGATCGTATCGGAGACTTTTTATGTTGCATGAGGTATTTTGCAGGGTTTTGGAGCTTATTGCGGTTATAGATTAGCTTGGAAATGGGCTTTGTGGGCTTCCGAGGCATTATTGGGCTTTGCGGATCCATTAAAGGAAATTTATGCTTAAAAATGAGCCAATAGCATTCCAGCAGCACTTGCGCGGGTGGAATCTTCGTCGCGCGGGTACCCGCGCAACTGGCCAGTTTTGGGCATTTTGGTCATTTGGCTTGCCATTACCTTGGGGGATTGGATCTATATGCTAGGACTTCGATTTTACACCATTAGAGACCAGAAGAAGGCGATTTTGGAGCTTGAGACTCATTTCTTTTCATCTTTCCAAGTTATTGATAGTTTCTTTATGCAATTAGACTTTTGTGATTGTTATTCTATTGCCATGAGTGGATAAACTCTCTATTTTGGTTAACTTTGGCTAGAACCTTTGAATGTTTGTGGGTTTTTGAAGGATTGATGCTTATTTATGATTTATCTTATGTTTATGATTCTAGTTCATATTTCTTATGCTTGTTTAATACTTTGATCATGACCTTGGTACTTGAATGATCAATTGTTGGTTTATTTCTTCGGTTTAGCATTGAATCATTGAATTTACTTAGAACAAGAGCTTTATGGTGGTAGAAATCATCTCTAGCTTATGAATCATAGCTCCTTTATGGATGTGTAAGCATTGACATCCTCTAGGAATTGGGGATTCCTTCATTCTTAAGGCTAATCAACTTCTTGGGTTCAATTGCTTCAATTGGATCTTTGATTTTGATTAAGAAGGTGTGTTGTGGGCTTCCCCAACCTCCATACTACCTATGAGGAATCTTGGCATATCATGCTTCATGATTGCTATAACCAATTTGGGATGAATGATAAGCTTCATGTTGAATTTTAATGATAAACACACAAATGTTCATTGTGTTGAATTGCCTTGGTTAACCAATTCTCTCCAATATTTAAGCATCTCATCATTTTGCTTAATTGCAAGATTTGTAGTTATTCAAGTCTTTTAGTTTTCAAGCAATCACAACACCCCCCCCCCCCTTTTCGTTTAATTGTAGTTAGTTAGTTTATTTGCACTAGTTCTATTGGATTGCATTGGAGATTGAATACAACCATTTCCTCGAGGATCGATACCCCTTTTTGCCATTATATTATGTTTTATTTGAAAACAAATGGTGTAATTTGCTTGGTGGACTTGACAACCCACCAAATAGGGACATGGTTGTCTTAAAGTCCTAAGACCTAATGGTTAAGGACTTTACTTTAAGACAATAAAAACTTGAGGCTTTCATTTTTTGGTCTTGCACTAGTGATGGCTGAAACTTGCATGCTCTCTCCAATCTCTCTTGTTTTTTTTGTTAAACACTTGAAAAATACTTTCTTATCTTATGCTCTCTTGAAGTTAACATTGATTATGAACTTAAAGCTTAAGAGTCTTAAGAGTTTTATAGAAAAGAACTAGTATTCTACATCAAGTTGAGTCATTGTTGGTGTCTCTTAAGTTCCACATTCTCCATCAACTTCCAAGCCTCCCAAGAGGACACAAAGAACTACAAAGGTTGTTATTTCTTCATCTCATCTTCGGTTGGTGATTTAATCTTTCTACAACTTGCTAGATGATCCTTGGTGGGTATAATTTGTTATGTTATTTTCGAAAATCATAACTCTTTTGTTTTCCATTTTACTAGTTTATGAAAGTATTTTTTGAAATAAAATCCAACAATTGGTATCAAGATCCACCTTGCAAGTTTGGTTAGATTTAATGATTTTTGGAAATCTTAGTTTTTAGAGAATATGGATAACTTGTTTTTGTATAAAAATAAGTTCATACGTATTTTCTTTGACAACTTCTTCATTGTTATTTTATGTGACAAAAATCTACATGCATTTTTTGTCACCTAAAGTTGTCTTAGAAAAAAAAGGTTTCTTTATGTTTATATGTATTTTAGAGTGCATAAAAAATCCTTGGACCATTTGTGTTGTTTTTTGTGTGATTTGGTTGAAAATGGTTTGTAATATTCTTTTATTCATAAAGTATGTAATAAAAGTAACTAGTTTTTATTCTTGTTAAGTTTTATGCAATAGATTAGCTTTAGAATAGATTTATTTTATAAAATATGTAACAAGGTGAAGATGGATGCCATTTCTTGCAGAACCATGGAGACCCACGGTTTTATGAACAATTTATAAAAGTTCAAAACTTTTCTAAAATCTTTATAAAATTGCAACAAATGTTGTTTTCATTGCAAGTCGTAGCTTGAAGATCACATGAAGAACAAGTTGTAATATTTGGTCTCTTTGTCCCTTAGGAAGGACTTAAAACTTCAGTGTTGGCTCACAAAAGTGTTAACTACATCAAGGCTTGTGTATGGTAAATACATGTTTGTGTTGTTTATTTTTCAAGTAAATATTTAGTGTGGTTGATAATTTAGCTTTTTACAAACTCAAACTATTTTTTGGAAAAAATAAACATCACATGGAGTTTGGTTTTTAATTTATAAAATTAGAACATAAGATGTAACAAGTTATAACTTAAAAAAAAGACCAGGTTTATTAAAACGTTAATAACGACAAATTTTGAAATTGCTAAATTATAAGTCTAAAATTATGATTTTATAATGTACTCAAACTCAAACTTAATATTGGATATTATCGTTAAAATTGAACCGCGTCAAAATATAAATTTGGAATTTATATTTGAACCTTAAATGTGATTTTTTGAAAATCGATACCATGATTAATTGGAAGCATGCAAAATAATTAAAAAAATCAGATTATTCAGGAATACACAGTGAATGCTGAGATTACACATTGATATCATATATTTTTAAAACTAGAATTATAAAACATAAACAAACCATTCAAACCTAAAATATATGCAATCCATTTTGAAGAAAACTCGCACATCTCGTGTGCACTAGTGGGATAAATGATACCTAACCGTTTAGTGTTACGTTTTGTTGGCCAGGGTGTGTTCGTGATTTCTATAACCAAGTTATAGGCCGTTTACACAAGTTTTTCAAACTGGATGATTTGATCGGAAATCTTTTGTGATAAAGGATACCTAAGCAAGAGTGTACTGAGGCATAGATGGGATCAAACATGTCTAATTATATTTGTTATTAGCGATCCCATAAACCCAGAAATTATATATAGTAAGACATAAATGATAATCGATATCTACGGGGTTGAATTCAAATGGATGGGCTAAAGGATACTTAACCATTTATTTGTTTTGAAACTTGGATCCTAGACTTTGGTAATTAATTTTTTCGGAAACTAAAAGGGTATTAATTATTAAAGAGATTAAATATTGAAAATACTAAATGAATTTTGTTAAAATTTTTGTAGATGAGAACAAAATCTAATCTCTCTACCATGTATTTCCTTGAACTTAAAGATCAATGAGATATAATAACATTTGATGGGTACAATATCATTGAATGGATTCATTCCTTAAAAGCGAATCTCGAGATAGATGAGAAATTTTACGTCATTTAAGGCCCTATCCCTAAACTACCTTCTTTGTACGATTTACATGTGCATGATGTATGGTGGTTACACAGATGTGACTCTAATGATCTATGTGAGACTATTATGGGTACAGTCATTCCTGGCTTTTGGAAGGACTTGAAAGGCTTGGATACATTTCATATGTATCGTCAGGTTACAAAGATATTCTAAAGATGCAGTGACATCTGGTATGAACCACTTCAGACATTGGAAGAAACCATGGATGAAAAGAGTCACCCTATGTGCTCAAAGAGGCCTTAAGTTTATGGAAGGAATACCTTTAGGCCCATGAAATCCAATAAGGCCCACAATCACAGATCTTGTTTCTAATATGGAGACATCGGACACTGGAACAAGAATTCCTCTTCTTATCTGGAAAGAAAGTCTGGAAGAGACTAGTCATTTAGGTATCTACCAGATAGAAATCATACTTTTCATATATCACTCAAGTACTTGGTACTTAAATGTTAATATAATATTTGTAATTATCATGTAGATATTTACAAAAGAGTAACCAGTTGAGCACAATCAAGTTGGAACTGCACTCTTGGAGTTTAGTTTACTAGTGATGCTAGGATCCTAATGTACTTGTATTGTGCAACAATTTTTGTTTTGGAAAAATGTATGTTTTAATTTAACTTGTCTAAATGTATGTCCTAGTTTAATTTATGAATGATTGACTATTTACTTAAACTGTTCTTCATAACGATCATCTTCATACTCGAAAATAATTAAAATTCTTTTTATGAGACTCGATCTCTTCATAAGAATTATAAAGTAAATATCAATTCTTAATAAATAACAAGTTGTATATGCAAAGTACTTTTGACTTAAACTTGTTTTGAATCATAGTTATCTAATACATTATTAACTTTATTATATAAATGAAATTCACATATTCCAACTTCAAGAAAGGGATCTTTGAAGGAAAATAATGTAGTTTATTTGACATATGTGAATCCTATTTATATATAAAATATTCCTAATGATATTTTTACTAAGTAGTAGAAGAATATAGATTATTGAAGAACTATTCACTATGGTGTATGACTTCCATTCTAATGAATGTTTAAGATTTAGCACAAGATGCCAAATCAACCTTATTAGAAACTATAGTTGTTATAATTATATTTTACATGGTACAGCATAATTGTTAAATCTTTGTTTATGTTTTCAAATATAAAGTTTATATACAAACTAGTAACAACCTTTTAAAACCTTAATGATAATAAAGAATGAATTAAATCATACTTGATATGTTTTACTTTCTAATTTGTAGAAATATTCTCCTTTTATTTCCCTGAGATAACACCTAGAACACTATCAATTTTACTTTGAGTACACATACTAACTAATAAGTAGATGGAACATTTTCTTTATAAGATTTTCTTTGGAAAGGCTCCATCCCAATCTTATTTAAACATTTTGTAGATTTGAAGCCTATGTTGGACTAAAGCTTCTAATCCCAAAATCTACTAAATACATATTTGTATGATACTCTAAATGTAGCTTAGATTATTATATGCAAACCCACCAAGAATAAGTTCTCTTATTCTTGTGAAATCTAAGTAGAAATTAAGCTTCTAATGACAAAGTGAGTGGGATGTACATGGAACTTCAAGCAGCTCAAAGAACTATAGACGGATGTAGTAACAATTGGAACTGGTTTTAACAAGGGATTGTTAAACTTGAATAATAGTTATTCAAAAATGCAAATTGTTCACATTAGTAGTAGAAATCATCAATGACTTGAGAAATGTGGAATCTCTCATTGATTGGCTTTTATTGATGGTTTCTGGAAAATCTATCAAATACCAACATTCTATCTTAGATCTCGAATCTGATTAATGAATTAGAGTCATGAACATGAGATGTAATCCATGTATAATAATCAAATATGGTCTTGATTAAACTTCCTTCCCATAGCCAGGCTAGAAGGAGTAAGTGATTCATCCAGAAGGAATACATTACATGGATAACTATACACATTTAAAGCAAAACTTGTTATAAAAGGAATTTCTCATACTCATGTCATTGATATGGTCCTAATAATTCTCATGACATTGACTATGATCAATTGTTTTTAAGTAGCTATGATTAGGTCAACAAGGATATTATTTACTATAAATTCATATTCTTAATATGAGATATAACAAATAGATTTCAAGAAAGACCACTTTTCTTAATAGACATCTACTTAAAGATATATATATATATATATACATATATATATATATATATATATATATATATATATATATATATACATATAGTTTAGCCTGGAGGTTTTCTTAATCCATGTTGTCCTAGCAAAATGTGTAAAGCTTCATATCCGCTTGGGGACATAAAGCAAACATCTCAAGGTTGCGATCATTATTTTAATATATAACCACAAGGCATGCTTTTATATCAAAATGAATAGAACATGTGTATTTACTAAGAACTAATGGGAGCATAGTGACATTCCTAATATTGTATGAATGATATATACTTAATCATGAGAAATTACATTCTGACCATGTCAGGCCTTTTCACCTTGACTCGAGATGTTTTTCTAAAATGAAAGACTTAGAAATGCCATGATACATTCTTGGAATGTAAAATCTATAAAGATAGATAAAATGAATGTTAAAAGTTTTATATATTTTAGCATATATGGACAATATCTTGAAAGATATCAAGACACAAAATTCATTTGGAGGAATCTTGACATTGTCACATGGCATATGATCATGATATAAGCATATCATAAGATACCAATTAGATACCTGGTTAAGGCACCAGATAACTATAGGAACATTATAAGATTACTTTATAAGAACTAAGAGAATGTATATGAGATGATTAGTTTAGAATATAATATTCATGTAAAGAGCTACATAAGATTATGATTTATAAACATATATATATATATATATATATATATATATATATATATATATATATATATATATATATATAATTATGAATTGTGATTGGATTATGACTTAATTGTGGGATGAAGAGTAAAATTAGTTGGAATGATGTCCAAGCAAAACAAAATGACACATACTACTACAAGATAAGAATACACTACTTTATAAGTTGAGATCAAATATTTATGACTTCAAGAGTATACTTAATCAAGCTAAGAGACTCTATGTCATTAAAGAACACCAATTATATACTACAAGATATTTAACTATACCTAGAGTAAAGTCAAATATGGAGATGTTAGTATTCACAGCATACACATTAAGTTTAGTCGAACCCATTAATAAAGTCCTTTTTTCAAACCCATTTAGTATTTGGATATTGGTGATTTTTTATAGGTTATAAATCTATGCATGAGGCGGGAAATAACCTAACAAATTTGGATCTATGTTTCTCTATTAATAAAGGAACTCTTTAATAATCGAAATAAACATAGATTTGAATTTATTAAACATAGATTTAGGGTTTACATACCTTTTCATTATTATAGTAAATAACCTAACCAAATTACCTCTTGAAAATCTTGGAAAGCAAGCACCAAAAGTTTAGTGCCTCTAATGGTTTGTACACAAAACCATAGAACCTCTAGAATGATGAGGAGAGAGAGGCGAAAGGTAAAAATTTCTTTCCTATGCTTCTTAGGAATGTCATGAATGAAAACAATTAGCCAAGGGGTCCAATTTATAGTTTAGGTAACTTGCAAACCAAGCGAGATTTGAATTTATTAAATAATAGATTTAATCTTAATTCAAATCATTTCCTTATCTACATCCAGGAGGATTCCAGAAACCCTAGAAGAGCCTCCAAAACCGTCTATGCCATGGAGGCTTATAGAATTTCTTCTTTTGTTAAACTATTGAACAATTACAATTCACCCCTTGCCCCTTTATATAATTCCAAGGAATCCCAAATTAATTCTTGATTAATTCTGATTAATATTTAATTAATTTTAATTGGTTTCCTATTAATTTATTAACCATATAAATTAACAAATCAATTATTTAACTATTGATCTCATGTTAACTTATTAATAACATAAAAAATTAACATATCAATTATCTATTTCCAAGTAATATATTAATCACATAATATATTAACTAATTATTTTTCTCTCTCTCCTAATATCATTTCTAGCTATTTCTTGTTATTAGGGCAACACAAAAAGGAATTTGCTTCTATATGCAAGTTTATACCAATTTAGTTATGAGCTTAGACACCTTAATCTAACAATTGGAACATTGTGATAACAATTATTATATAATGTGTAATATATTGGGATATGATCATAGCATCAATACTTGTTGTGTTCTATATTAACATGTTTAATCCATGAATAATCTTATTATTCTAAAAGCTCATATTCGATTATAATTGTGGGAGAAATTATGAAATAAGACTAATATGAATTGAATTGGTTGACATTCACTCAATGAAAGTAGGCAATAGGTTGTTACCAATTTTCATAAGTATTGGTCAGAGAACTAGTATTGAACTGACCAACATTAAGATCAACTCATGGATCACTATCATGAGTGATACTTGATTATAAGCTTTTATCTTTGTATCCTTAACACTTGAGATACATAATTGGACTTAAGTGTAGGGAGTACTCTCCTTTGATATTGTCAAATGGTGGTCCTTAAGCGGGTAGTTATAAAAGGCATTTTCAAGAATGGTGTGAACTATGCAAGAGGCTTATGTAGTGAAGATGAGATTTTTTCCTCTTATGTGTTGAGAGATAGACATCTAAGGCGCCTTACAGAAAGTTGAACACCTGATGAGATTCATTGCAATATGTATCTCGTGATCAACAAGATGTCTGCGACAAAGGGATAACTGATAAACTTATCTTATACACCAATTCTAGCTTTAAGCCTCTGGGAATTGGGTTTTGATAGAATGGCATAAGGTCGTATGTTGATAGGGGTAGTGCAATATTGCTAGATGTTCACTATTGTCTGTATCAGTGTAATATGAATCTTGCGCAAGTAGGAGATTGAAAGATCTAGTATGCTCAAAAATCATATTAAAGTGATATTGATAATTAACATATGATACTAATGGACCACACTAACAACAACTTGATTTAATTGATTATTTATTAGAAATTTATTTTAATAAATATTCAATAAACTCTTATAATTAATTAGAAATTATTTATTTCATGGAAATAATAATTTTCATTAGCAAGTAATGTTACTTATTTCATATGGTATGAATTAATAAGGCATGCACAAAATTTTGTAATAGATGAATCCTTTTGTCTATTACCAAAAGGTTAAAGTTTATAAGATATAAACTCGTTATATTTTCTTATAAAACTTGACAAGCTTTTTGGCTCCAAAACTGTGGCTTTCTAAGAGAGTCAAAGTTATGCAGTTTGCATTAATTTAATGAAAAGAATACAAACTAAGAAAGCATGGTAAGACATGTTCATGACATAGGTACATGGTTATCTTAAAATGTTAACACCTAATGGTTAAGGACTTTACGTTAAGACAATAAAAACTTAAGGCTTTCAATTTTTAGCATTGCACTAGTGATGGTCGAAACTTGAATGATCTCTCCATTCTCTCTTGTTTTTGGTTAAACACTTGAACAATACTTGATTATACTGTGCTCTCTTGAAGTTCATATTGGTTATGAACTTCAAGCCTAAGATTCTTAAGAGTTTTATAGAAAAGAACTAGCATTCTATATCAAGTTGAGTCATCGTTGGTGTCTCTTAAGTTCCACATTCTCCATCAGCTTCCAAGCCTCCCAAGAGGACCCAAAGCAATACAAAGGTTATTATCTCTTCATTTCTTTTTCGGTTGGTGATTTAATCTTTCTACAACTTGCAAGATGCTCCTTGGTGGGTATAATACGTTATGTTATTTTCGAAAAACATAAGTCTTCCATTTGCCATTTTACTAGTTTATGAAACTATTTTTTGAAATAAAACCTGACACCAAGACGAAAATGCCACAATCATGATAAATCTGATACATTGGAATTGGAAGAACCAACATTTAACATTATATTATTTGATTTGCCTGCACAAATCAGAAAGCTCTCAATGTATGACTTAATTTTCTTAACATGAGCACATATATAATTCTCATCTTGATATTTACAAGCCATCAATAATTTCACGATCTCAAACCTTTCTTGCCAAGCCTGCTCTTGGAACATTTCCGTAAGATGCTCATTAATGTAGAATGCCCCAAGTCTCTCAAAACGCTTTTGGAGTTCTGAAGACATGGTCACCAACATTACACAAGCAACTTTCATTGATTCATCGTAATGCTTCTTATTAGTAGCCACTTCGTCTTTAGATGATTCATCATCCAATAAGGGGAGATCTTGATCAAGGACATAATTTTTTACATCGTACCTTAATTCAGCCCTTAAAGTATGGATCAATTCCAAATAGTTTTGACCGGTGTGTTTTTTATTGAAAGGATGGATATAAGTGACGAGTTAGAGTTTGAAGGATGTGGAGGAGGAGAGGGAAGGTTATTGTTGTCATTCAACATCTACAAGACAAAAGAGTCTAGTTAGTTTCAATTCATCCTTAAAATAATTTTTAACCCTAAATGAATTATTAATTAATGCTAGCACCCATATTTTTCTATTGGATGTGTAAAGGGATTTCGTAAACACACAAAAAGTTATTTAGGTAGGCAATGCACTTTGCTAATTTCATTCTTTTGAAACTCCTAGACCATTTAGGATTCATTGACATTCAATGGCATGTTAATCTCGGATTATGCTCATCTCAATGCAATGATAGGGATGTCGAAATCATTGAAGAAATGGTGAATCAACAATGCAAAACTGTGTGAACCTCAATATTTATTCTCATGTTGACGTTCTGGTTAACCATACACGCTTCATCAACATAATAATTTCACGAGTGACACATCATATTAACTTATATTTTCACAATGAAGTTTTGGTTAACCACCATACTTCATCATCAAAATATAGATAAAATATTTGTTTTAATGGGTAGCACATGACTAAAGTTTTTAATATATATATATATATATATATATATATATATATATATATATATATATATATATAATGGAAATTTTCTTTTATTACTTGATTAAGACTTTTAAACTTGAAACAAAATTTGATTGAACTCTTTTGGTAAATCCACTCTCAAAATAAAAAAAGGTTGTGATGGTGGTAAGCAATGATGCTTTTATAAATCGACCTCATTCAGAATCAAAGAGACCTCCTTAAACATATCCTATAGTATTAGATTCAGTACACCAGGTCTTGATTCAACCAAAATTTCTTATCAAACATGTGAGGACACATGTCATATGATTCTTATACATATAATAATCATACCATATACTAAATTTATATTCTTTCCATTCGAATAATATAATTTAATTCATTTATTAAATAATATTCAAGATAAATATTCAAATTTTAAATTCAAGTATAAACAATATTCAAATTTAATTAATTAAATATTCATATTCAAATTCTTATTAAATAACATTTCAAACTAATCTTGGATTTGAATATTCAGATTCAAACAATTAAAATAATATTTTAATCAAGCAGTTTATCCCTAGATTTTCGAAAAAAAACTGAAAAATTCAAAACCTAGATTTCGACCGGTCGCGTCGCAACCAAAAGAACGCGCCGCGATCTTCGAAAAACCAGAAAAAAATTATTTTCAATTTTTGAACAATTACGCAAATAACTAAAACCTACTAAACTTTGATACCACTTTTAGGTTTTATTAGTGTGACAACCGTCAAAATTCGAGTCGGTTCTAGATTTGACTAGAATTAGTTGCACATATAGGCACAACACATATTAGACTTAGTAATTAGAAGCTAAGTTATAACCTAGTAGAAACTTGGAAACAGATAGAAACAATGGATGGTGTACTTAGATTTCACATTGATATGTGAATTCTACAACTACTTAACTGTAGTGACTATCCATATTCGGGTCGCTCTTTGAATCGAACAACTTTTTATGAATCATATACACACATCATGCACTTGACCTAGTGGTATAAATTAGGTCCGAGTCTCGTAGGAACTTAAGTCAAAGTTGAAGACTAGGACTAGTATACTCGATTCCTCAATTTCGCTTGAATCTTGGAATCACTACATAGAATGCCAATAAACCGATAAAAATAAATTACAAACATTATTTATAACTATAAAAGAGTTATAATACCATAAGATAATTTAAAGTCTCAAATATTCTATTTATTTTGATATTCAAAGTTTATTAAACTCTAAAGCCCTAAAAGCCCTAAAAACTCATATTTATAAACTTTAACCTTAAAAATCCTATAAAAACAATTATGAACCTTATAATATTATCTTATCATAATAATTATTATGAAATACAATTCAATGAAAAATAAAGATTTAGTTATTAACATTTACCATTGATTTATAAGTCAAAAATCAAGAGTTTTATGCATAAAAACTAGGTTAAGGTGCACATTTTATAAAAAGTTGGATATTTTTATAAAAGATTTGAATTTTTATAAAAGAAACAAGAGAGAGAGAGCCTCTCCTCCCCTAAAATCGGATCCCTCTCTCCCCATATCTCTCTCACACTCTCATTCTCCAACACACACACATCTCTCTTCTTTCTCTCTCTAGAAAACTCTCTCTACCTTCTCTCTACTTTTTCTCTCCAAACACCAATCCATTCTCTCTTACTCCCTCTAAGAACCAAGAAATTTTCCATAAAACAAACCCAAGAACACTCCTCAAACTCGAAATCTTCATCATCTTGTGGTATTCTTGAAGGTAAAATCGATTTCTACTTCACTTTTCCTTCAAGTTTTGCTCTTTTCTTACACTTTCTCCTTCTTCATCTTCTTCAAACTTGTTTTCTTTTTGTTAAAATGGTTTTTAAAACATGATGGATGTGTTTTAACACCATGCATGTATGATAAACAAGGTTGCATGTTCATGATCTTAGTGCAAAAATCGATTTTAAGGATTAAAACATCAAACTCAAGTTAAGAGTTTTTGAGAAACAAAATTTTGTTCATAAATGCATGTATACATTTTGATAAGTTTTAATCTTTTGATCTCTGGAAACATGACTAAAATATGAGTTTATCATGATATATTTTAAATACTTGAAAAGATTTACTCAAGGAAATGATGAAAACCCACTTTTCTAACCAATCATCATGCATGCAATCTGCCAGATTTCTTTACCTGACTTTAAACTGTCATATCTCACTCATTTCTTAGCCAAAATTCGTGATTCGTTTTCTGAAATATAATATTTTGAGTTAGCTTTCAAACCCATCTGACCTCACTGGAAAATTCAAATATTTCGATTTTTACCAATTTTTACAAAACTGTTGCTCAAACAGCACTTTCCTTATGAACATTTGTTTTGTGTTGCATGTGGAAAGGACTTATTCATCACTAAAAATCATTCAAAAATTATTTTGAACTCTTAACATCATATATTAAGAGGTACGAAAAGATCTTGATTTAAAAGTCTTTGGAACATGTTGCAAAAATTTTCAAAGTAACATCAATAATCTTTACCAAAATCACAAGAACCAAGTTTTCTCTATAATTTATTGAGCCTTTAGGCATGTTTTTCGACATCAAAAATAAGAAAACAATTTTTCATTGTTATTAAATTGTATGAAGATGTGTTCTGGAAATTTTCAGCTTAATATATATTTTCTTTATTTTTACATGAAAATAATAAGAAAATAGAGTGTTAAATCATACAAAATATTTAAACTAGTAAATAAATTCTGGAAAAATTCTTGGATGATCCTTTAAGTTAATAAACATCTTCCATTAAGTTTCATCGATTTTTGTTACTGTTTAATATGGTTTTGAATTTTCTTTTTGTTTAGCTCTAATAAATCATAAAACCACATTAGGAAATATAAAAATGGTATCTAATAATTTTCACAGCTTATACTCTCTGTGGAAGACTTAGAAAAATATTTCCAGAATTTTTTCATAATCTATCCCTATTTTTCTCCGATTTTTGTATTTATAATGGACTAAAAACAGGAAAAATAGTTTTACTCATCCAAAAATTATGAAAATTTACCAGAACACCTTGTAGTACATTAGGATGCTACATAAACCCAAGATTAAATACACTTAAACCCAATTTTCCCAAGATTAAATACACTTAAACCCAATTTTTATTAGAATACATACACAAAAATCATAAAATTGGGATAAACAGTTTAGAAATTCGTTTTTATATTTTTCCTAGCTTAATAATGATTAATAACAGCGTTACAAAAATTTTGGGCAATTTTGGAAACTATTTTCTATTTATTTCAATTTTTATTAGAATAAATACACAAAAATCATAAAATTGGGATAAATAGTTTAGAAATCTATTTTTCTACTTTTCCCAGGTTAATTATGTGTAATAACAATACTATAAAAAGTTTGGGGCATTTTCTTAACCGATTTCTATTTTTCATGAATTTTTATATATTTAGAGAATTAAATATATGAAAAATGGTTATGCATATTCATAATCCATGAAAATTTATCTAGAAGTCTTTTAGTACATTAAAACCAAAATCTGAAGTTTGGTAATTTTTATTAACTGTTTAGTATTTTTCATGATTTTATGGTTATTCAAGAAACTAAAATCGTGAAAAATAGTCAGACAAATCAAAAATTCAAGAAAATTTATCTTAAGGTCTTTGACTTCAATTAAAACTTAAATGCAAAGTTTGGGAAAGTTTACAACTAAATTGATTTAGTTTTGAATATTTAATCATTGGAACACCTCTAAAATGTTAAATATTAACATTTCAATAATGGAAATTTTCCACTTAAATTGTTATATAACAATTGATTCTTTGAAACTTAATTTCCACAGAAAAATGTTTGTAACTTATCAATATTAAATTTTGACACATTATTGGCATAATTCTATTGTAGTAGTAAGTATACTAGTGTTAGATTTCGATTAGAGACTCACTAGCGAATACCATCATTGTAGGAATCGGTAGTGGTACACGTGGAACGTAGTTCAAGGCACCATTTGCATCATCTAAATGTATTGTGAGTATTCACGCACTCCCCTATTTTCAGTTTTTATGTTTTGGGGTGGAAAAGCATGTCCAGAAAAACTATTATTTGCATGTTGTATTTAAATTGAATTGTATCAAACACGATTGCTATTGTATTGCTATGTTTCTTTATGTATGTATGTCTATGCAACACGGAACATGAGAACTTATCGTACTAAGGCCCTTCCCTTATCTCTAACCATTAACTCTTTGAGCCAATGGTCATTATGGATAGCGCTATTAGGAATTGACAACTCCTCACTCGCCCTATTGCTGGAGTGCATGATACCATATTCATCTATAGAACGATAAGCATAGATCTTGATAGGGCTTCAGTCATAGGTTTGGTTGAGACTCATTGTTTGCTCATACACATACAAACTCGTTACTTGTTATAGCAATAAACTTGTTTATTAATTATAGCAATGAACTTTGTTTCTCATTACAACAACGAACTGTTATTACTGAAAACTTATATACATGTTTTAGCAATGAAATTGTTTGCTCCTTGTAGCAACGAAATTGATTGCTCATTTTAGCAATGAAACTTGTTTACTCGTTTGAGTAACGAACTTTATCTTCCATGAGAATATGAATGTTGCATCTTATTTGGGCAACATACCTTATCTCTCGTGATGACAAAGAACTTTGTTTTTACAAACTTATTTACTCATCTTAACTTTTGCGATGAAACCCTTTGTACTGCCACGCCCTGTGTTTCCGCTTTAGCGGGGTGTGACAGAAAATGGTATCAGAGCCGAAGGTTATAGAGAATACCGGTTTTCCTTTGGAAAACCACAACTATAGCCAAAAATTTTCTAAACGTTTTTAAAATATAGAACATACTACTGGTATAACTAATTCGAGTACGCATTATTGGACTTTAATTAAGTATAGCCTGGCCAACTATGCTTAATT
The DNA here is from genome assembly GCF_052849685.1 of Lactuca virosa. Taxonomy (NCBI): domain Eukaryota; kingdom Viridiplantae; phylum Streptophyta; class Magnoliopsida; order Asterales; family Asteraceae; genus Lactuca; species Lactuca virosa. The sequence continues at coordinate 187,017,111 of NC_136428.1, read as the reverse complement.
AAGGAAAGTTAATGTGAGGCTGGAAACGGTTATAGCAGAATTATGTTCAAAACAATTTTCAACTTAAACTATTGAAAAACAAAATTTTTCGGTGTGCGTACGGGCATTACATATTATAGGCATTCATCTAGATACACTTAGAAACTAAGTGCCCTTTTATAACAATGCCTTTATTTAGAAATATTCTTGTCCCTTATCAAGTGCTAGGTTAACCACTTAGGTTATATCACTAGCCACTCTAGGAGCAATGCACATAGTACTAAGAACGGGTATTCCTCGGTAGCTATTGACTTTAGATGTAAGATTAGTAGCTAGATATACACAAGGAATAATCTTAAGTCGAAACCTATACCAATTATTCCTCAATACCTCTTCATCGTCTTCGTACTGTAGTTACAACTAGGAAAGCGTTCTGATACCGACACGGATGAAAATTGGAGCATCGCGTAAGGAGGTAGATGAGTCGTTTCTAAGTAGCCACTTGGATATCATTGGAGAGCATTCCCAATTCGACTCACGAGGAGACACGGAGGTTTAACGCATACGTGAGACCTTATTACTACGCTACGATTTAGCTCTACGTTGTTTCCACCTTGAGCTTAAAACTTAACATAGGATGTCCCTTTGACCTCTATAAAAGGTCGTAAACTGTATTGACACCATAAAACGTTTTTCAAACAATTTTTCTTGTCTTTTATCTTGGGGGAAAATACATCGGCACTCGCCTTGTACTCACCTTAGTATTTAGGTACGATCGGCTACACTAACATACTTATTCCTTATTTCTTAATCTTCCATCAAAAAGTTATTTCGTTTCATCGGTTTTATTTTATCATCGATAAAATACTTTATAACCACTTTATACAACTTACTAGACCTTTCCTAACAATTTACGTCATATTCTCGCTAAAAATCTTTTGACAACTTGCTTTAATTTAACACTTCTCTTCAAAACTCAATTTAACCAATATTTGTTTTGACATTGCTATTTCAATTTCATTTCAATCCATTTCAATGGATAGATGTGCTTTTAAGGGCATATAAACCATTTTAAAACCTTGCTTACCATTTTGACACGTTTTCGAAAAACTTAGAAACAATTTCTTTTATAAAAGTGTTTAGACTCTATGCTATAAAACTTAAACATATGACATTGAAGTTCATATTACGTGTAAAAGCTTCACTGGGTCTTTCAAACCACTTTTGTTTTGGTTGACCACTTCCTCATTTAGGCATTATGCTTTACTTAAATGTGTTTTCTTGAAACCCAACATGATATTTTTACAACTTTCTAATCCAAATGTGTTTACAAGACATCACTGGTTCCTACATTTAAAAACACACCTTATTTGTTTATTTCATTTCAAATTAGTTTTATAATTTGTGTTTATAAAACTTACAACATTGCAAAACTTAGTGTTCACTTTTAAACTTTCAGTGACGTACTTTTGACAATGCATAATTATTCATCTAAATATGTTAAGTCTTTACCTTATCCGTTTTAACCATTGTTGGACCCCAGTCAAAAGATCAAAACTGTCAAATTTTCAATTACGAGTTTTATTGTTTCTTCTTTTTCACAAATGGAATTTAACTTAATAGATAACTCGTGGATTTTTAGCAAAACTTAGAAAACACTTTAGAACTTCTACATTTCTATTTAGTCATCAATATACATCAAATATTGAAGTCTGAAATATATCTCAATGTGGTTTTAAATCTACCTATAGGTATTGTTCTTATAATTTTAACAATAACAATCATTGTCGCTGCTACCTTCCTTTTTCTTTCCCCCAAACTTTATTTCTCGCTCTCCTTCTGATTTTAGATCTCGCACACCATAATATTAACATAATACATTGTCTAACTTTGTTTCTGTCTATTTTGCTTCTCGTGGTATCATGTTCGTATACATAAAGACTAGAAGTCTACCCTTTCGTTTTGAGCGATTAATACGTGTATAGTCATGAGGCATACTTTAATTTTAGTCAACTTTGATATATTCAATTACGCCTTTTACCATATACATCTTGTTTTTATTTTGAAATCTACTATAAGCAAGTGATCCTTATTTACATTTACTCTTTCGTTCTAAATTCAAAAACTTGATATAAAATCCAATCTTCATTGTATTTTTCCTTATAAGTAATACACAAGATGAATACATTTATGCTTATAATTTTTCTATATCTGAAAAATATATGTGAATGATATGTATCCTTATGTTTCTTCTTTTCTTTAAATACATCAAAAGTTTTGAATTTTACGATTATCTATTCTCTAAATGATTGTTTTGTAGAAACACTAAACTATGAATGCACTATTTTCAAAGATTGACATTTTTACACCTTTCTTAAAATAGTATTTTACTTTGCAATTTTCAGTGAGTTCCTAAAACTCTCAAACTTGTTTTCATAAGTATTCTGACTCCTCTTAAAATTGTATTTGTTTTGACTTAGACAATTAGTCAATTTTACAAAAAGCGTAATGTCAATATTTCTAAAAAAAAAATCCCTTAATGACGACTTAAACATTTAACTTTAATTAATCTTTATATTATTTTACTACTTCGTTTGATCGCCACACATATATTTTCATTATCTCGGAATTATTACATATTTTGATAATAGTGAGATTAATTATCATTTTTAAACACACATTTTGATAACAGTAAGATTTCTATCACTTCTAAACACTTAAAATGCTATCTACACAATGTGATTTAAAATATCATAAACTTTCACCGCCTTCATTAGAAACAATGACTCTCTAATTATATATATTCTTCGAGTATAGTTCCATTATTGTAAGAGTAACCGTAGTAGTAATTATAGCATCGGAGATCCTCAATCATTTCGTAACTTATTTTGTAGACGACACTTAAAAAGCCTTTACATTAGAGAGGTACCAAAACTTCGTTGCCTACCCTTAGTATGTATCTTTAGGAACTTACCCTTGATCATTTATTTTCATTCGTGCTACCCCTTCTTATTTCAAAATATATCTTTTCCAGATGTAGTAGTCAACCCGGAAGTGAACAAATTGTTCCTAATCTCTTCTTTATTAAGCGGCGAAGTTACACTTAGTGCAAATTTAGAATGCAACTTAAAGATCAATGCGGATTTAACGCTCAGTGCAGTTGGTGCATCATCGAAACATATACCGCTCTCTTAATTCAGATAATATCTAACTAGATAATCTTTTCAACTAGGTCGCCATGGTCGGATCATGATTTCCCTAATCCTAATTTCTTGCAATCTAGACTGTAGAACTCGAATTAAGGAAACATTACTTTGATTATAGATAAAGAACTGGGCTCTTCCCTTGGAGAATTAACCCAAAATAATCAAAGAGTTCTCAAAGTCACCACCTCTCCAATTATACAATTGCATCCGGTTTAGTTCTAATAGAATTCGTCACAAATTGAATTTCGGGACAAAATTCTTTCAACCGGGGGAGACTGTGACAACCGTCAAAATTCGAGTCGGTTCTAGATTTGACTAGAATTAGTTGCACATATAGGCACAACACATATTAGACTTAGTAATTAGAAGCTAAGTTATAACCTAGTAGAAACTTGGAAACAGATAGAAACAATGGATGGTGTACTTAGATTTCACATTGATATGTGAATTCTACAACTACTTAACTGTAGTGACTATCCATATTCGGGTCGCTCTTTGAATCGAACACCTTTTTATGAATCATATACACACATCATGCACTTAACCTAGTGGTATAAATTAGGTCCGAGTCTCGTAGGAACTTAAGTCAAAGTTGAAGACTAGGACTAGTATACTCGATTCCTCAATTTCGCTTGAATCTCGGAATCACTACATAGAATGCCAATAAACCGATAAAAATAAATTACAAACATTATTTATAACTATAAAAGAGTTATAATACCATAAGATAATTTAAAGTCTCAAATATTCTATTTATTTTGATATTCAAAGTTTATTAAACTCTAAAGCCCTAAAAGCCCTAAAAACTCATATTTATAAACTTTAACCTTAAAATCCTATAAAAACAATTATGAACCTTATAATATTATCTTATCATAATAATTATTATGAAATACAATTCAATGAAAAATAAAGATTTAGTTATTAACATTTACCATTGATTTATAAGTCAAAAATCAAGAGTTTTATGCATAAAAACTAGGTTAAGGTGCACATTTTATAAAAAGTTGGATATTTTTATAAAAGATTTGAATTTTTATAAAAGAAACAAGAGAGAGAGAGCCTCTCCTCCCCTAAAATCGGATCCCTCTCTCCCTATATCTCTCTCACACTCTCATTCTCCAACACACACACATCTCTCTTCTTTCTCTCTCTAGAAAACTCTCTCTACCTTCTCTCTACTTTTTCTCTCCAAACACCACTCCATTCTCTCTTACTCCCTCTAAGAACCAAGAAATTTTCCAGAAAACAAACCCAAGAACACTCCTCAAACTCGAAATCTTCATCATCTTGTGGTATTCTTGAAGGTAAAATCGATTTCTACTTCACTTTTCCTTCAAGTTTTGCTCTTTTCTTACACTTTCTCCTTCTTCATCTTCTTCAAACTTGTTTTCTTTTTGTTAAAATGGTTTTTAAAACATGATGGATGTGTTTTAACACCATGCATGTATGATAAACAAGGTTGCATGTTCATGATCTTAGTGCAAAAATCGATTTTAAGGATTAAAACATCAAACTCAAGTTAAGAGTTTTTGAGAAACAAAATTTTGTTCATAAATGCATGTATACATTTTGATAAGTTTTAATCTTTTGATCTCTGGAAACATGACTAAAATATGAGTTTATCATGATATATTTTAAATACTTGAAAAGATTTACTCAAGGAAATGATGAAAACCCACTTTTCTAACCAATCATCATGCATGCAATCTGCCAGATTTCTTTACCTGACTTTAAACTGTCATATCTCACTCATTTCTTAGCCAAAATTCGTGATTCGTTTTCTGAAATATAATATTTTGAGTTAGCTTTCAAACCCATCTGACCTCACTGGAAAATTTCAATATTTCGATTTTTACCAATTTTTACAAAACTGTTGCTCAAACAGCACTTTCCTTATGAACATTTGTTTTGTGTTGCATGTTCAAAGGACTTATTCATCACTAAAAATCATTCAAAAATTATTTTGAACTCTTAACATCATATATTAAGAGGTACAAAAAGATCTTGATTTAAAAGTCTTTGGAACATGTTGCAAAAATTCTCAAAGTAACATCAATAATCTTTACCAAAATCACAAGAACCAAGTTTTCTCTATAATTTATTGAGCCTTTACGCATGTTTTTCGACATCAAAAATAAGAAAACAATTTTTCATTGTTATTAAATTGTATAAAAATGTGTTCTGGAAATTTTCAGCTCAATATATATTTTCATTATTTTTACATGAAAATAATAAGAAAATAGAGTGTTAAATCATATAAAATACTTAAGCTAGTAAATAAATTCTGGAAAAATTCTTGGATGATCCTTTAAGTTAATAAACATCTTCCATTAGGTTTCATCGATTTTTGTTACTGTTTAATATGGTTTTGAATTTTCTTTTTGTTTAGCTCTAATAAATCATAAAACCACATTAGGGAATATAAAAATGGTATCTAATAATTTTCGCAGCTTATACTCTCTGTGGAAGACTTAGAAAAATATTTCCATAATTTTTTCATAATGTGTCCCTATTTTTCTCCGATTTTTGTATTTATAATGGACTAAAAACAGGAAAAATAGTTTTGCTCATCCAAAAATTATGAAAATTTACCAGAACACCTTGTAGTACATTAGGATGCTACATAAAAATTTTGATGATTTTTTTCTTCTGTATATTATTTTTCTTCTATTTTCCCAAGATTAAATACACTTAAACCCAATTTTTATTAGAATACATACACAAAAATCATAAAATTGGGATAAACAGTTTAGAAATTCGTTTTTATATTTTTCCTAGCTTAATAATGACTAATAACAACGTTACAAAAATTTTGGGCAATTTTGGAAACTATTTTCTATTTATTTCAATTTTTATTAGAATAAATACACAAAAATCATAAAATTGGGATAAATAGTTTAGAAATCTATTTTTCTATTTTTCCCAAGTTAATTATGTGTAATAACAATACTATAAAAAGTTTGGGGCATTTTCTTAACCGATTTCTATTTTTCATGAATTTTTATATATTTAGAGAATTAAATATATGAAAAATGGTTATGCATATTCATAATCCATGAAAATTTATCTAGAAGTCTTTTAGTACATTAAAACCAAAATCTGAAGTTTGGTAATTTTTATTAACTGTTTAGTATTTTTCATGATTTTATGGTTATTCAAGAAACTAAAATCGTGAAAAATAGTCAGACAAATCAAAAATTCAAGAAAATTTATCTTAAGGTCTTTGACTTCAATTAAAACTTAAATGCAAAGTTTGGGAAAGTTTAGAACTAAATTGATTTAGTTTTGAATATTTAATCATTGGAACACCTCTAAAATGTTAAATATTAACATTTCAATAATGGAAATTTTCCACTTAAATTGTTATATAACAATTGATTCTTTGAAACTTAATTTCCACAGAAAAATGTTTGTAACTTATCAATATTAAATTTTGACACATTATTGGCATAATTCTATTGTAGTAGTAAGTATACTAGTGTTAGATTTCGGTTAGAGACTCACTAGCGAATACCATCATTGTAGGAATCGGTAGTGGTACACGTGGAACGTAGTTCAAGGCACCATTTGCATCATCTAAATGTATTGTGAGTATTCACGCACTCCCCTATTTTCAGTTTTTATGTTTTGGGGTGGAAAAGCATGTCCAGAAAAACTATTATTTGCATGTTGTATTTAAATTGAATTGTATCAAACACGATTGCTATTGTATTGCTATGTTTCTTTATGTATGTCTATGCAACACGGAACATGAGAACTTATCGTACTAAGGCCCTTCCCTTATCTCTAACCATTAACTCTTTGAGCCAATGGTCATTATGGATAGCGCTATTAGGAATTGACAACTCCTCACTCGCCCTATTGCTGGAGTGCATGATACCATATTTATCTATGGAACGATAAGCATAGATCTTGATAGGGCTTCAGTCATAGGTTTGGTTGAGACTCATTGTTTGCTCATACACATACAAACTCGTTACTTGTTATAGCAATAAACTTGTTTATTAATTATAGCAATGAACTTTGTTTCTCATTACAACAACGAACTGTTATTACTGAAAACTTATATACATATTTTAGCAATGAAATTGTTTGCTCCTTGTAGCAACGAAATTGATTGCTCATTTTAGCAATGAAACTTGTTTACTCGTTTGAGTAACGAACTTTATCTTCCATGAGAATATGAATGTTGCATCTTATTTGGGCAACATACCTTATCTCTCGTGATGACAAAGAACTTTGTTTTTACAAACTTATTTACTCATCTTAACAATATACTTTTATTATTGGAAACTTTTATCAAAACTTTGATTTCAATTCATGGAACCAGTATTATTTGTTTATCTGTGAGTACTCACCAACTATTTTTATAGTTGACGCTCGTTTTACATGCTTTTTCAGGAATCATCGAGTAAGTGGCACTTAGGGACACTTCACTTTTAGGAGCATTCGCATGTGTTGTATTTCAATTTACATTGTAATTTCTTTTAAAAGTTGTTCAAACCCATTGTGAATTTGTAATGATTTTTAATACTATGGTTGGTGTTGTCTTTTAACTTTTGCGATGAAACCCTTTGTACTGCCACACCCTGTGTTTCCGCTTTAGCGGGGTGTGACAATTAGCATCATTAAACTACGAAAACACTCAAAGATTTACCTAAGTGTACATGCATCCTAAGATCTAGGTTTTGCTAGTTATAGCAACATACTTTAAAAACAAATTATAAGATGGAATACTAACCTGTTTGTTCTTCCATTGAGACCTTAGGACTGCCAATACTTGCAATAGATGAAAGACCCAAAATAAAATCCCTCTAATATAGTTAGAGCCACGAACACCAAAGCCAACAAAAAGTAACTCTAAATTAGTGTTTTGTGAAATTCTATACACATAGGAGAGTGGTTATAATTTTTGTAGAGAGAGAGAGAGAGAGAGAGAGAGAGAGAGAGAGAAAAGGAGAGAGATAGAGAGAGAGAGAGATAGAGAGAGAGAGAGAGATAGAGCTTGGATGGATTTTAGAGAAGGGATCAACAGCTAGGTTTTGATCCCTAAAAGTCTCTTTATAGGCAGGTAATAAATCCTTTAAGGTTTAAAACTCTTAGTGTTTATCCATACCTTTTTCAAAACATGCCATATCCTTATTCGGGGATAAGCAGACGGCGTCCATAACAAGGCTGCATGAGCTTTTGGAATATTCCAATTAATTTCCTGTAATTAATTAATATTCAATCTCTTTAATTAATTAATTACAAAAAAAATTCCAATTAAATTATTAATTACATAATAGATTAATAACTTCTTTTTCTCCATTTCCTTATTACTATTTCGGTTATGAAGCCTACCCAACAGGACCATGCTATGATTAGAAATATTACCAAAATAGTTAATGACCATGAATACTATCTCCAATAGTTTATGCATTGCGATGAAGGAAAAAATGGATGATAAAAATGATGCAAATAAATTTTACCTACAAGACTAAAGGATCTCCAAAATTGCAAGTAAAACGATAAGAAAAAATGTTTGAATTTTAGGAGGACTTGAACGATAATCTCATCCCTTGAATATTTGAATTTCCTGGGAAGTTGAAGGGATAAGATCGATCCTAGATAAGTGCCATGTCCCATCACTACCTACCAGTATGATTTCAGCTCTAAGAAATCTCCATTTTCCATGATCTTTGGCATGGAGATTTTTGGGGGTAATTTTTATGGGTAATATATTTTTTACTTTAGTTATATGATGCTCAATGTCTTAAATATTGACTAATATCTTGAATGGTCCATGATCCTAAATTAACTAGTATCTTGGAGTTACCATCGATTCTATTATGTTTTGTAATACATGTTTGAGAGATGACTTCATTTGATGACTGTAAATTCAATCAAGCATGAGGTAAATAATAACAAACGTTAAGTCTCCCAAAATACCTATTCAAACTAGAATAAGAACGGTCCATGATTTTTAATATCGTTAGTTATGTTATCTATGTATAAAATGCAAGTGGATTCACTATTATACACACGTTCACTATATCACACTCATACGCTCACAGATTCACCTCTTACTTCCAGCCTACAATTGTAATTCTTTACTTCCTTTTTATAGATGTTCTAACGCAGTGTGACATTGGTCACATCCCGAGGTTTTATGTCCGAAATCGTAAGGGATTAAGGGATTTCCTCGTATAAGTGGTGTTTTATCATTTTAATTTACATTTATACTTCATTATGTAACATCCATATACATATTTGACATTCTTATACTAGCATAGATCATATTTATGTTAAAACATTCTTCGGTATCGTTGTACTCATCAACATATTGAACATCTTAAGGTTTTTAGGTATTTTCTACATAACTTCATCACAAACACTATTTTCTTCCCATCTTCTAAAAACATATTTTCCTTAATCTTAATTTAATTAAGATTATGAATATTATTCATTTAAAATATTTTTTAAAATTGTCTGCAATTCCGTTTTATTCTCAAGATTTTTTACCACATTCAAAATATTCGGAATCTTATAACATCTTTAACAGTTTATAACTTTCTATCTTAAAATCTTCTCACAAAACAATACACCACACTTACTAATTAGTTACAAAAGTTTTAGAGTGATTTTTGACCAGAACAACTATATACAATGACTCCACCTTCTAATCCCTCTAATTACATCTTTGCTCACTCCTTATAATGAACATGACATTACAATATATATTATATGCTTCAAGCCCTAAAGGGATATACTTCATATACCTAGAGAGTATTACAAGCCACCAAGTCACCATTCATGGTCCCATGTGGATAAAAATAATCATCTCGAGTACAAACACATCATAAAACCCCACTTTATAAACAAGAATTCTGAATAACTTATATGTTCCTCAAACAAAAGAGAACTCCCCCTCGATATCAAATCGGTCTTCAAAATAATCCATGAAGAATATTCACTAAATACATAAAGATCCAAAAGCGACATGTAACAAATCAAAACTATAATACTCAACCAAAGTGGACCAAGAAAAACCAAAGTTAAGTTAATAATATGCATAGTCAATCGCAACAAATAAACAACGTAAGCTCATCAAGACACTAAAAATAACCAACTTCAATAAGTATTTACCAAGCTTCGCTAAAATTCACCATTTTGAAAAGTCAGAATCTTCTTTCGAATGATCATACAAAATTCTCCCCTTTTGTGATCGAAATAATATCATAAAATTGTCAATAGGGCATGATAATGAGCTCTAATACAATGTTATACTTCCCCTCGGCATGTGTGTTGGATATCAGATTCGTTATAAATGCATAATAATAAGATCATGATAACCGAGGAATGATTTCGATGGCAAAGTAGTAATTGGTATTTGAGAGAAGTACAAACAATACAAATAATTACTCTTTACAAGGCCTTTACTCTCAACCCTCTATTTTTACATTTCTTAGCAAAACCTTAAATGGATAACACATCACAATATATAGGGTATTCCCTAAGCCACTAGAGAATATACTCCAATAGCAAAGGGAATATTCAATGCCCCCTCATGTGATCCTCCATGGATACATTTGTACCCCAACAATCTCTCACTCAAATATATGAATGGATAACCGAGGAAAAATATCGAAATATGATCTGTTAAATAAGTGGATCATCCGTGAGGTGAGAAGCAATGATGTAGAAATCCAAGACATGAATTGTAAACGGTCTTCAAATCTGAGCCATAAGAATCAATTCTAATCATACCCCAAAGGGCTTAAGAATGCTTGACCTCGAAAGATAATCCCAAACATAATATCATTTACATTCCAAACGTTCGTGAAAACACTTTTTGGAAACAAACTTCAGAATCACTCCTTAGCTTCCCAAATCAATGAAGATATCTTCTCAACATCGCATTTGTCATCAAAATAATATCTATAGACATGAAGATCTAAAAATTCCGTGTATCAAATCAAAATTATGATCCTCAATGAGGCTTGATCAAGTGGAATCAAAGTTGAGTCAATAATGCGCGTAGTCAGTCGCAATAAATAAACTATGAAGTAAGCTCATCGAGACACCAATAATACCCAACCTTACAAAACAATTTCCCAAGCTTCACTAAAAATCATCATTTTAGAAACGTCGCAATATTACTTCGAATGAACATACCAAATAATCCCTTTTATAATTGAAATAAGACCATAAAACCATCAACCAGACATGAGAATGAGCTAAATCTGGATAGTACAATGCTAAACATTGTTTCTTCTCAGATTTCTCCAGTGAAGAGTCTTGGATGACAGTATTATGACTTTCGGTCTGAAGCAGTCTGAACCCGAGAGACAAAGAAAATCGTTAAACGTACACTAGGCTACTAACTCGGGAAAATGCACTGACTCCTTTAACACCCTTGTGCATGGGGAAATTCTATTGAGATGAGGTAATCAGGTGCCGGTCTCATCATCATTAATGCACTCGAGGCTGAAGGTATAAAAGTAGTACTTGGAAAGTGTCTCCAGTCTTGTCCTTATGAGTACACGAGCTATAGTGAACTGTTGGGAAATTACAGCCTGTTGTATGTTATTACCCATTGTCGTTTGATTTGATATCCTTAGAAGCTTGTTCACAACGTACGTAATCACTCAAATACCTCGGCTGAATTTTCCTCAGTTTATTTCATATGGCCATGTATCACACCGACCCAGGTGCTTCGTCCTTTGGTCTAGCATTGGGGTTTATTGCGTCCAGACAAGTTTTGCCGGAGGTGACATATCTCATTATGTCCCCCAATTTTGAATGGTTTTTAATTCTTTGAATTTGAGTCCTTTCCCTCGGAGTTTGTGCGCATTCATTGATGATGGATAGGTCTGAAATAATAATCAAATAACTGATTTAAGCATCTTGCTGTCTTACAACTCATCAATGCCTATTCCATAAACGTCATTTCAAAATGTAAACTTATCTCCTTATTTAATGTTCACGTTCTAACTGCTTCCTTCAACCATCTCCTTACTTCTGCTATCTTCTTCTTCTTTTTGCTTTCCCCCTTTGATATTCTCATCACATTCTTCCCATGGCGAAAGATAAGAATTCTATTCGTATGACTTCATCTACCGTAACCCAAAAGCTTTTGGACGAATTCGTAAAATCTTATCACATTAATCCCCAATTTAAACCCCTACTACCTTCTAAAGGCCAACCTATTACGAACCCCCCCCCCCTTACAGGCTACTTAGGCTTTTATACTCAGTTCTTCAAATCCAGTCTCTGTCTACCTGCAATTGATATCCTGAATTCAATCTTGGGTCATTACAAACTACATCCTTTCCTACATTATGCCTAACGGGTTTAAGAAAATCATGTGCTTCATGCTGGTAAGAAAAGTTATTGATATCATTCTGACGCTGCCAATATTATGTCACATCTATGTGACGATGGTAACTAATGATTGGGTGTCGTTCTCCCACTGTCATGGTGGTGTCAAATCTATGATGGATTACCCTCCTCTATCAAGAAGTGAAAATTGGAGTTCTTTGTGTATTCTTCTGCCTTTGGAGGTGCTATGCAGTTTGGAAATCCTCTTGGTTGCGAGCATGACCTAGTGCATGAACTCACCAATGAGTAGCACTCCATTATCAACCGGCTTGTGGTAAACGTCATTAAGTGATCTGACCCTGATGATTCAACGCTTGATCTTGCTGGACTGGTAGTTGTTTCTTATATTAGCGATAAACCCTACATCCCTATGCTTCGTGGGCAGGGGAATACTCTTCTTGAGCGTCTTCATCAAAAACGTCTCGCTAGTTATTCCAAACTTGTTGAAGGTCCGACAACGAGGCCAGTTACTCCTGCCGATATTGACCTCATTTTAGAGTCTGAATCGAGCATCGACTCTCACGTTCATCATGATGCTAATGACATTGAAATGATCTCGTCCTCTCCCCTTAACATAAAAAAACAAAAAATGAATGTTCTCGTGGTAAACCTCCCGCCTCCGCATCCTCTAAGCCTTCTTTAAAAGCAAAAGTTCCTCTAAATCGAAAAATCTTCGTGTCTGTAGTAGAAGACGATGCGGATTCTGGGGTAATAAGAATGTTCAGTTGAATTATCCTATAATCCGCATAGATGAACTTTCGAACACGCTTTCTCCCAAAAGCCTTCGGTTGATTCGTTTTTAAAAACCTACAAGTCACCTAGATACCGACAAGGCGAGTGAGGATCTAATCCTGGACAACTCTACTACGGATGTCATTCAACCATCCCTGGAGAACACCGTCAAATTCCCCAAGCTACACAAGTGACCTATTCAAACAGACCCTGAGTTGATTGCTGCAAGAAAAGCTATCTCGGGATCCACTCCCCTTATCACTTCGGCTCCTACCATAGGTTTTTCTCTATCAACAGACTCTCTCGTGAGAAACTTGGTACCTCCTACTTCCAATGGCCTTTCTATTATGTCTTTACTTAGGAAACATGCACCCAAATGGGCCTTTCAGGAGAAGTTGTTTGGTGCTGGTATTTCGCTGGCCACTTATGTTCCGATTGTCCCCTTCCTATAATTTATCCAACATCCCAAGCCCTTATCATGTCTACCGCTTATGTTATTGACATGGAGGCTTTGATAGCTTTGGCCGACAAGGTGGCTCTCGGTGCATCTTCCGAAGGTTTTCTTGTAACTTGGTTATCCCTAGCAGCTCTATGGCTCCAAATTTTGGTAAATATTTTCCTAATCCTACCTAATGCTTCTTCTAGGATTTTCGTAATTGCTAATTTTTACTCGTACGAATACAATTTCTTTCCCCTGAAGAATTAAACTCCTCCTCCTCCTTTGATGTTGCTTGAAATCATCCATTCCGACTTTTCTGCACCCTTTTACCACTACTAGTTGTGCCAATAAGGCTATTCTTGGTAGATGACCAACGAGGAGGGAATGGACAAAGCCAGCTCCCATATTCTCAAAGGCGTTCATTATATGAATAAGGTTTCATTACGTTTGTTGAATCATAAAAAGTGACCCTCTTGAACTTCAGCTACCGCAGCCGACAAGCACCCGCAGTCAAGCTCCTTCATCAGCAACCGCATCCGGAGTCTCTACCTACCGCAGTCTCTTTACTAGATTACTTTACTTGTCTTTTATTGTAATACTCTCTATTCTCCAGTATGCCTTGCATGGCTACTCTTAGATATGTAATCTAGTGTACTTCGTGAGTCTCTATAAATAGAGCTCATTCTCATGTATTCATTACGCATCTATCTATTCTGAATAAACATCTCTGAAGTTATCTTTTCTATCTCTCTATCTAATTACTCATTCCTTCTTACTCTCAAATCTTATTAGAATACAACTGATTATAACCTCTCTTCAGAGCAAGTTTTTTGTGACTTAATCACTAAGTTTGATCTTCCTTATTAACTTGGTTTGAATGCATTCCTTGTTATGAATCAACTTATGTGTATACTTGATATAACAATTGTTGTCATTTTTGTTTCTTTACTTTTCCGCAACTAACTCTCTAACTATCTAACTCTAACTTATTAATATTATTGTTGAGATTTTAGATCCTTCGAGATTAACTATTCCGCAATCTACTTGTTCTAACGTTTGTTCAAGTGTGTCTCTAAGTTTCTCTCACAACAATTGGTATCAGAGCCATAGTGGTTGCTTTTTGAAAACAGAACTCTGATTTTCAAAGGGCCTTCTATACCACTAAAGCTCATTTCTTAAAAAAAACTTCAAAAATATGGCACAATCGTTATCTCTAAATGTTTCCAACAGTGTTGGCGGTTCTAATCGAGCCCCAATACTAGTAGCAAATGAATATCATCATTGGTCACAAAGAATGGAAAGATACTTAAGGAGACTTGGTAGATATGTATGGCGATCCGTAGAAGAAGGACCACATGTCCCAGTTCTTACACCAGTCCAAACTGACGGCGCTACAGCAAGACTAGGAGGAGGTTAACCAGTCATGAACCGTCCCACCAAGGATGATCTCGATAAAATGGAAAATGATGTTGTTGCTTTTTATGAAATCTCCTATGGAGTTGCTCCTGACAACTTCGATGTTATCATAAATTGCAAATCAGCAAAAGAGATCTGGGAAGTTCTCAAGAATTTGTACGAAGGCTCAGAACAGGCACAAGACAAGAAACTTACTACCGCACTCAATGAGTTCAACAACTTCAAAGCTCATACTGGCGAAAGCTTGGAAGACTCCTTCAAAAGGTTCAACCTGATAGTCACCAAGTTATCCAATGCGGGCACCATCCGCAGTAACCATGAAACAAATCTTCAGTTTCTTAATGGTTTGGGAAGACATTGGACTACGGCTAAGATGATAGTCCAAGGCGATAGAAAGATTCATTATTTGTCACTCTACAAGCTCTATGGAGAACTGCAAGCACAAGAATCCACCGTACTCAAAGACTGTGCTGACTTCGGAGGACCACTTGCTCTCATAGCACAAGCTCCACATAATCAATCTTACTCTCCCTCGTATGACACTCCACCGCAGTCATACGAAGCTGACTCAAAGTATGACGATGAAGAAGAATTTCAGAAGGCTATTGCTCTAGTTAGCCAACAGTTCAACCGTCTACCACCTCCTTCCTTCCGCAAGAATCAACAGTTCAACAAACCTCCATTCAACCATAACTTCAGTTCCCAGAATAACCATCCTCGATATCCCAAAAGTTCTCATCCACTACCGCAATCTCAAAATAATCAACCAAAGGAGGCACCGCAGTCTACTCAAATCACTGACTCCGATACTCCCTCAGAAGACAAGACTGATGTTGTAATTTGTCACAAATGCAACAAAGAGAATCACTTTGCAAGAGATTGTAAGGCCAATGTAGTAAAAGACAGAGCATTCTACCTTATAATGGCTCAAGAGTTGGAAGATAAGGAAAAGGCAAGGGCATACGTAGCCCATGTCAAAAGAGACCATCAAGTTTGGTCATCCGGAGATGAAGATGATGCCATCAGTAGTGTAAAAGGAAAAGGGAAAATCTGCATGCTGGCAACTGCGGATGATGATGGGTCTACAAAACTGGACAACAACTACTGCTACATGGCAAAGGATGGAACTCTAAGCATCGTCGAACAGGTAAAACTTATGATCCAAACTCTAAACTATAGCATGCATGACTGTCAACCCTACATAGATGATCTTAATGATACTTGTGCTGCCGTCCTTACAGACTATAACAAAGCCGTAGATGAGAAGAACATTGCGTCCCAAGAGATGTTCCACGTGAGAGGACGACTGGATAACAAAAGACTCAAAATGGCTATGTTAGAAAAGGACTTAGAGTTAGAAAAAGATGCAACAATGTTGAGTGAAACACAATTAAAGATAGCTTTGAACCAGAGAGATTTAGCTCAGAGTGAAATTGTACGCTTAAATCTTTTAATCGAAAAATTGTTCAATGAAAGTGAAGCTATTGAGAATTTGGTAACAATGGAACCGTGGACAATACATACAATTGGGGTTGGTCAAATGGATATCCTACAACAATGGATTGCTCACCCCGGTTCAACAAAGACAGACTGTATGTCCCTCCAGACCGAGAATTTCATTTCCCAGTTAATGACAAGACCTTTCCCGAAGACATCAAAACTCACTTTGGTAGACTGCATAATCTAAGCAATAATTGTGTCATTGAGGAAATTGTGCCTGAGGTTTCGGGTCACACATGTGATCAAATTCCTATCTGCGGCACCTTTTACCCAAATTCTCAAACCTCATCCGTAGTTGATGAAGAAATTGTCATTGAGGGCCCCGAAGTCTCGAAAGACTTTCCATCTCTGCCCTCAGACTTCAGTGTTTCTCATTGTAGCCAAAAGTCGCACAAAAGTCCCACTGCAGTCCCAACTAAGACTTACTCTGCGGTAGTCAAGTCATCCGTACCGCAGTCTTCGAACAAAAGTTATGCCACTCTTCAAACAATTCATCACGAATTACCCATAGAAAACTTTGAAGTGGGTCAATGCTCTCAAACCCCTGAATCTTCAAGTTCTGATGACTCAAGCCCTCGTTTTCACAAATTTTCAAATAGTTCTAGGAAACCGCAGTTGAACAACAAAGACTATGGTTCACCAAAATCCTTATCTAAAAAGGCTTTCAAAGAGGAAATTCAATCCCGTGGCACAAATAGACAAACTTTTTCGAAAAACAAGAAGCATGTCAGATTTCCAAAGTCCAAGAGTCCAGAAAAATTTGTTTTCTCACACTACTTTTCAAAAAACTCTCCTATCAAGAAAACGCACAAAAAGGAATGTCAAGTTTCATCAGTCATTCCCAATTCATCTGACAAAACCGAAAAAAGTGCAAAGTCTTTTCAAAACAATGGTTTTCAAGTCTATTCCTCAGATGACCCAAAATGGAAGGGTATCTTACCCACTCCAAGACTTTTAAAGTCACGTCAAAATTTCAAAAAGTGGAAGGGTATTCTACCAACTCCACCAAAAAGAACTCAAAGACCTACACGTACTAAACCTTTTCAAAAACAAACTTTTTCAAAACCCAACACCACTCATGTCAGGGATTACCAACCTCAGACCGGTAACAAGTCCAATTCATCCTATAAACCGCTGACCAAGAATAGTGACATATCAAAAGACAAAATCTCTTTTTGTAAATGTCAGTGTAGTTATCGAGAGGATTCATCCTATGTCAAATCTAGTCGGAGTCAGAAACCTCGTACTTTTTCAAAAACTCACAACACTCCAAATCTGCACAAACACCCAGGACTAGGATTAAAAGTTGACAAGAGACCCGTCCCTGCAACCTCGGTCCATGCATCATTCAGAAATTCACCAATTGCCCCAGGCTCCAAACTAGTTTGGATGCCTAAACTAACCGTGTAATTCTCAGGCTTTGTGCAAGGAGGCACAAGAAGATGAATGGTTAATTGACAGTGCCTTCTCCTTGCACATGACCGGAAGGTTAGAATACCTTCGGGATTTCAGGCCAATATGCAATGGTGGAAATGTCACGTATCCGCAATGAGAATGGAACCGAGTTTACTAATCATCTTCTCAACAGTTTCTTGGTTTCCAAAGGCATCACTCACAAGTTCTCAGCTCCTTATACACCACAACAAAATGGAGTAGTAGAGAGAAGGAATCGCACTCTAGTAGAAGCAGCGAGGTCCATGCTTAACTTCACACACCTTCCTCTCTACTTCTGGGCTGAAGCTGTAGCCACCGCATGCTTTGTTCAAAACCGTAGCATTGTGTGCAAACGCCTCAATAAAACACCGTATGAGGGCCTTAACAACCGCAAGCCAAATGTTCGCTTCTTTCATATCTTTGGGTGTAGATGTTTTGTGATCAACAACCGCGATCATCTTAACAAGTTTGCACCAAAGTCTGATGAAGGCATCTTCCTCGGCTATTCCACTAACAAAGTTGCTTACAGGGTCCTCATCAGACGTACAAGGCTAATCATTGAAAGCTTCAATGTGAAATTTGATGATTCTCACATCCGCAACGCCCCTCCATCCACTGAAATCACCGTAATCCTGGAAAGTGATATTCCTACCTCTTCGGGTCCATTAAATCTTGTTTAAGTCAATTATGACGATCTCTTCGACCCTGTAGAAACAGCCAAGTTATCCAAAGTTCTTGTGTCTCAAGAAGCTCAACAGCAGTATGCTGATGTATCTGGTCCTTCACTATCCGAAGCCGCATCTCTCAATACTTTCACCTCTCCAGTTGAGGGGGAAAGCTCTACTCCGGATCAAGCAACAACCGTCGAGGTTCCAGTACTTGATGCTGCTCAAGTTCCTATCTGCAGAGAATCATTACCATCAAACGTATCTTCGGATTCGGATGATGAACTCATAGAGAACATTGACACAAGAACCGATTCAAGGATTATCACTCTTCCATCAGCAGTCCAGGGGGAACCTTCTCAGGTTCCAGAGGAACTCCCATCAGCAATCCAGGGGGAACCTCTTCCAACTGCTCAAGAAAATTCTATTCTCGTTCCAACAAACCAAGATAATTCCGCAGGATGTTCTCAAATCCAGGGGGAACTGCCATCTCCAACCGCATAATCTTCTGATATAAAAGATATTCCCTCTACCGCAACTGCTGATCATCTACAACCCCATCTACACGTATGGACGAAGGACCACCCACCAGGTCAAATCATTGGCAACCCATCCGCAGGTATCCAGACTCGATCTTCCAAGGACTTATCTGATCATTGTCACTATGCAACATTTATGTCCTCAGTCGAGCCCCGAACGATCAAAGAAGCATTACTAGAACCTGATTCGATATCCGTATTTGCAAGAAGAGCTAGAAGAATTCAAAAGGAACTAAGTGTGGAAGCTCATCCCAAAGCCACACGGTCACACCATTGTTGGTACTAGATGGGTATTCAAAAACAAGCTGGATGAATCTGGTGCGGTAGTCAGAAACAAGGCAAGGCTAGTTGCAAAGGGCTACAGGCAACTTGAAGGTGTTGACTATGATGAAACGTATGCTCCGGTGGCACGAATGGAAGCCATCCGAATCTTCTTAGCATACGCAGCCCACAAAAACGTCAAGGTACACCAAATGGACGTTAAGAGTGCATTTCTCAATGGGGAATTAAAAGAAGAGGTTTATCTTCAGCAATCTCCAGGCTTTGAAAGTATTGAATTCCCAGACCACTGCTACAAACTTGAAAAAGCAGTCTACGGTCTGAAGCAAGCCCCAAGAGCATGGTACGAGACTCTCTCTGAATTTCTTGTCTCGTCTGGATAAAAAAGAGGAGTGATTGATCCCACTTTGTTTAGAAAAGCAAATGGTGACCACCTTATGCTTGTACAAATATATGTGGATGATATCATCTTCGGATCGACTAATCAAGGAATGGTGGATGAATTTGCTAAGCTCATGACCAAAAAGTTCAAAATGAGCATGAATAGAGAGATTAACTTCTTTCTAGGAATTCAAGTGAAACAAGTTCCGCAAGGGATATTCATTCATCAAGAGAAATACACCACTGAACTGTTAAAGAAATATTCTATGGACAACTGTTCTTCGGCTAAGGTCCCCATGGCCTTCGGATATAAGATCTCTGCTGATCCCTCAGGCGAATCCGTGGATCACAAGACTTATAGAGGTATCATAGGCTCTTTGATGTACCTCACCGCAAGCAGGCCAAGCATTGTCTTTGCAACAGGTGTATGCGTAAGGTATCAGGCTGACCCAAAAGTGTCACATATGACCGCAGCCAAACAGATACTACGGTACCTGAAAGGACACAAGTCTCTTGGATTATGGTACCCCGCAGGCAATGATTTCAGCCTTCAAGCATTCAGAGATGCGGATCACGTCGGATGCAGACTAGATCGAAAAAGCACTTCAGGTGGATGTCAATTTCTGGGTGGAAGACTCGCCAGCTAGTCATCAAGGAAACAAAGTTGTGTATCTCTGTCTACCGCAGAAGCTGAATATGTGGCCGCAGCCAGCTGTTGTTCACAAGTCCTATGGATGAAGACACAACTTATGGACTACGGATACAGAATGTTGCGGATACCAAACATATTGAACTACGGTATCACTTCATCAAAGACCACATCCTGAAAGGTAACATTGAACTCCTATTTTTTCATACTCATGAAGAGATTGCTGATGTATTCACAAAGGCACTTGACTCCTCAAAGCTCAACACTTTCTTACAAATGTTAGGAATGATGAATCCGGACCCTCAAATCTTCTTGAATAGATAGGCACCGCAGACCATCCTTGGTCTCTGTTGCGATCCTAACTGAAAGGTACTTATGCTAGATGGTTGTGGTATATCCTATGTACCGCAGTCTATGTACCGCAACCATATATCATATTTATCCTTCACTGGTCCTTCTTGTTTGTTATTACTAACTTATTGTACAAGTGCTCTCCTCAGCTCTTCTACCGCAGTCTATGTACCACACAACTGCTCATCCGCAATAGGAAAGGATCCATCCGCAATGAAGTTTCATCAAGCCTTGAATCATGATGTGCAATTTAATGATCCTTCATTAAATAAAACATTAAATAAAAAACATTCCTTGAGAAACTGTCTCATTCTCTTTTTGAATAAACCTTATGTCAGACCTATTTTAGGTATGATGACAAAAATAACGTTTTTCCATAAACACATCCTTAATCTGTCTTTTCCTCTTACCCAACACGTCCCATCCGTTACAACTTCTTTTCCCCTCACCACACGATCACCTGACGTGATGATGTACGTCTGAATTTTCATTAAATGCAAACCCTTTTTTTTGGTAAATCTCAAAAACTTTTTTAAACCGTTTCATATTATGTGGCTGAGATTTAATTTCCAATTCAAAAGATTCCCCCCAAACGACCTTTTACCTTATCCTTTCTTTTTACCTAGGGTAAAAGCAGTCACTGTTCAAATTCATCCCTATATAAACCCTTCTTCTTCCCCAAAATCACTTTACGCTCTCTGAACATTGAATTTTCCCTCTCAAATTCCTACAAGCACTCTCTTTTCTACTCTTTCTCTCAAGCTCCTACAATGGTGAAATCCGGTGTATCCAATAAACAATCCAAGGCATCTGGATCAGTGAACCCTACTGGTTCAGACTCTCCTACGATTGCTTCAAGCAATTTTAGAGTTGTGTTCGAAGATCATTCATCCTACAATGCTCCGATCAAGCTGATGATCAAGTTTCTGAAGAATCACCCCCTGTTTGGCCCCTTCGATGCTTTCACAGACGTTGTCCCAATCTCAACCCTATTTAAATGTGCCTTCTCAGCCTATCGCCCACTCGAAAACCCACAAGAAGTTCATCTTAACCTGGTTAACGATTCTTTGGTCATTCTGTCCAAAGAAAAGTTTCTTTCTGCCATTAACCTCCTTGTTCATCCCTCCATCAAGATTTTAACCCCATCCATGGCCGACGTTACTTCTGCACTTTACCAAATGGGATATCAGAAGAAGATTAAAGGAATTGGGGAATTCAAGAAAAACCAACTGCCTGCGGTCTGCCAATTTGTTTGCCACTTCGTCATCCGCAGTCTATCCGACAGAACCGGAGGCACGGATAATATGGGACTCAAACTTCTGGAGCTGGTGTGGAGTATCTTCACAGGTCATGACGTGAACTACGGGCAGATCCTATGGGACGACTTTTTTCAATACATTCCCAAGGAGAGCCCAAGGGAGAACCCAACCGAACTCACTTTCGCAAGGTTCTGGTCCCTCTGCATTTCAGACCTCCATGCGGATGCTGGGATCAACATGGGCAGTGACATCAATTTCTTTGTCACCAAGGATCTCAAAAGGTGCAATCCCTCATCTGATCAATCTATTTTTTGACCAATTCGAAGACTTCCTACCCATATTCTTTCCACTCTTGGTCTTGAGACTGCTGATGTCTCAGATCATATTGAGGCTACGGAAGGCATTGCCCCATACCTTCCTACCCCGCCTCTTCAAAACCCATCCGCAATCATTAACCCTGGAAGTACCGCAGTCCCTTCCTCCACTACCCTCTCCAATCTTTCTCAAAGAAGAAAGCAATTGGCCTCAAAGAAGAAACAAAGAACACCAAAGAAGGATGCTCCCAAACCAACCGCACCCACATGGAAACGTAAAATACACCAACCGCACCCACACAAGACAGTGATTCTGATGAGGATGCGCAACCAATTGCCATCCTTAAGAAAAGGAAAACCAATACCTCTGGCCAAATGCGTGACCGGACCAATACTGAAGCCTCTCAAAAG
Organism: Lactuca virosa; assembly: GCF_052849685.1. NCBI lineage: Eukaryota > Viridiplantae > Streptophyta > Magnoliopsida > Asterales > Asteraceae > Lactuca > Lactuca virosa. Next base: position 186,994,191 of record NC_136428.1, on the reverse strand, counting down.
GCTCCGGTAGTCTTTGGGGTGGCCGCAGACCCATTCAACACCACTATTCTTTTCCAATCAGACTCAGAAAGTGAGTCTGATTCACCGCATCGTGGAGAGTCCCCCCCAGTTCACTCCCAAGAGGATGACACTGGTTCATGCCCTAAGGTCTCCAGGGCTTCCCGACTGCATTTCTTTTCTTCTGAGGAGTTGCACTCCATCCTCTTGAACGTAACCCAAACACTTCAAACACCTCCCCAACCGCAGGGCACTTCTTCCGCCCTAGCCAGAACTGAGCCGAGGCCAAACTTGACTACGGGTTAAGGAGACCAAGGAAGCTCAGGAAATCCTACTCTGCTTACATCCGCAGCAGGTGGTTTAGGCACAATGAGGACAAATGTGCAAGGATCCGTGAACCCGAAGGACACTTCGGTGCGATTCCAAGGATTTGACTGGGATGAATCAAATGACTCATGGTTACGCTACACTCCGGTGACTGAGTCAGACATCAAGAAATATGCTGCTTTCAGGAGGGCATTCCAAGCACGCAAGGAACAACAGATCAAGCAACAACAAAAAAAGGAACAAGAAATCCAGTCAGTGGCTAAGTATTGGGCAGATGCAATCAATAATGCCAATACCGTAGCTACCATTCTGAAGGTTCAAGACTGGATGACCGAGATGGCTGAGACAATCCTCAAAGCTCAAGCAACATGTGAAGGTACAGGCCCCTACAGAGTAATTCCAGCTCCAACTCCAACTCGAAATCCAATTCCAACTCCAACAGTTCATGAATCACAAGACGAAGGACCCACAATAGAAGTCAGTTCTGCTCCCACCTTCGGTTTTGATGATGATGACATTCAGGAGGTAAATAAGCCCAGTCCTTCTGATGATGACCTTATGATGTTCGATGAAGAAGAGGAATCTAGTGCCTTTCACCATTCCACTTCTAAGCCCAAAGAGAAAAAGAAAAAGAAGAAGAATGTTGTCACAAGAAAGGAGTTTTTGAGCCTGCAAGCAAAGGTTGATCAAATTCTCGCTGCGGTCAAGCCAACTCAACCGCAACCAGAAGACACCCCCAGACCGCAGTCATTGATCGAACGGATAGAGCGCTTGGAAACGCGTGAGCGATTGGCTGCTGAGAGAATTTATCTCAAAGTTGAAATGGGAATCCGGTCCCTTGACAACAATCGACAAGCAGATCACAAGGACTTCATGGCTGTTGCGGAACGCCTCAACTCTGAGGTGACCGCAATCAAGAAAGATCTCCAAGCAGCCATTGCGGATCAAGCCACCCAGTCTCAAAAACAGATAGCTGAGACTCACACTGCGTATGAGTCCACTATCTCAGTTCTTCAAGCCACAATCAACCGCCTGCAATGATCCTTATCCTTAAACTTCCATGGTCCCGAGATTCTTCAGCTCACCAAGGAAATTCATAGACTGCTCTTCAACTCCACCATTCCCAATAATCAACAGTTGGCCGATGCCCTTAAAGCTCAATTTCAAGAAGTTTTTGCCAAAGTTGATGGCCTTCGACAATGGCTTGAAGAAGCTCCTGGGTTGCATTCCTCAAGAGGGGGAAATGAAGAGCAAGTCCATCACTCCAATCACTCCATCTCACAACATCAAAGTCCCCCCATCATTATAGAAAAAATTCCTACACCGCAACCCTCACCGAAACCATCTCATCATACTCCACCTCATAACACTCCACCGCAAGAGGAGATCACTCCTGAGAAACCAGAGACTCCCCCTCACTTCAAGATTCTGGTGGAGCACATGTCCTCTCCAAGCTCAAACGACTCCCCTGCCACCACCCAAAGGAAAAAAGATTGGAAGGCAGCTAAACTTGCGGAGCTCGTATGGAGAGAATGCGGTTTTGATACTATTATGGACGAATCCTTGATAAACTCTTGGATCAATCCTCACCGCAGACTGTTGGATGACGATTACAGACCTCACCTCACCTATGCTGAACCCCCTTCGGATGGCTACTGGGATGTTCCAATCTCCCCAAATGCCAAATACTTCATAGTGTTTGAGCAGTTCGACCGCAGCTTTCCAGACCACAAAAGACTGCCAATGGAATTTGAGAGACTTAGTCCTTTTTATGCTAAGCATGCCTCTCCCATTGAGAAAATATGGTCTAACGATAGACCATCCGCAGTCAAGAACTACAAGATTCGGAAGTTCATGAAGGCTGACTTCATCCAGTACACCCTCACTAGAAGGGAACACGACTATGTCCGCACCCAAGCTGACTTCCCCTGCATGAATTCGAAAGAAGTATTTCTCATAGCTAAGGTGTTTCAGAACAAGTCAGAGAAGCATCCGAAGATGAAGATTGCGCTTGAAAGGGCTAATATTTTCTTGAAGGAAATTGTTTGCGATTTTGCTAAAATCGATGTAGACATCTACCCCACCATTTCCAAGAAATTTGATCTGCCACCACTCGATCCTGCACCAATGCCTACCGAAGGCTATCAAGAAAGATCCTTAGGTGCAACCAATTTTCCTGAACTTGGAGTCATTTTCAAAAGGAAGATCGATAATGTCAAATACTTCTTTCCTATGACTGCCATGCATCGCCTCACCAGGAAGCAACTTGATATCTGCCGAACCGTAGTTGAAAAATAGAAGCACACTACTGCAGAAGTCAAGTTTGAGATTTTAAGGAGAATCATCTGGTTGGAAAACATCAGGAAGTTTTGGTGGATCCTGATCAAGTTTCTTAAACTTGATAGTTGAACAAAAGTTAAAGAGGTCACTTAGGGGGAAATTTTTGAATCATAAAAAGTGACCCTCTTGAACTTCAGCTACCGCAGCCGACAAGCACCCGTAATCAAGCTCCTTCATCAGCAACCGCATCCGGAGTCTTTACCTACCTCAGTCTCTTTACTAGATTACTTTACTTGTCTTTTATTGTAATAGTCTCTATTGTCCAGTATGCCTTGCATGGCTACTCTTAGAGTTGTAATCTAGTGTACTTTGTGAGTCTCTATAAATAGAGCTCATTCTCTTGTATTCATTACGCATCTATCTATTCTGAATACACATCTCTGAAGTTATCTTTTCTATCTCTCTATCTAATTACTCATTCCTTCTTACTCTCAAATATTACTAGAATACAACTGATTATAACCTCTCTTCGGAGCAAGTCTTTTGTGACTTAATCACTAAGTTTGATCTTCCTTATTAACTTGGTTTGAATGCATTCCTTGTTATGAATCAACTTATGTTTATACTTGATATAACAATTGTTGTCATTTTTATTTGTTTACTTTTCCGCAACTAACTCTCTAACTATCTAACTCTAACTTATTAATATTATTGTTGAGCTTTTAGATCCTTCGAGATTAACTATTCCGCAATCTACTTGTTCTAACGTTTGTTCAAGTGTGTCTCTAAGTTTTTCTCTCAACAACGTTGTAATGCTCGTGCTGCTTATCTTTTTTGCTACCAACTTGGAGTTTGATAAGGTTTCTGAGTGTATCTACAAACTTCGATCAAGCTATCAGGTCCTAGAGAGGGAGAAGTCGGAGTTGATGTAGGAAAACTTAACTTGACCTCCAGTAACATGCAGGTGATACTTGACCTGAGCGAGTCTGCTCGTGCTCAAGAGGGGTTACGCCAACTCAATTTAGACCTCCAAACAAAGCTAAATGATGCACTAAACCATCAAACATCCTCAGCCAAAGCCTTGGAAGAGATGACTCAACAATTTATGGGCTTACTGGCACATTTCACAGAGAAGGTTTCTATTTTAGACATAGCATGTTCTGAAAAGGATATATGCATCAAACTGCTGGAAGACAAAGTGGCCGGTTGTCGCTCATCCTTGGAGGAAAAAGTCATACGCATCAAGGAGTTGGAGACTAGTAATACCTTAGCTAAGCAGGATATTCTGTTTCATCAACAGATACCAGAGTGGCACTCCCTCGATCTCTAATGGCTTTTGAAATAGGGGATTCCCCTATTCATTTGAGCATTGCTGAATTCAGAAGACTTTGGGTATGTCAATTCTTCTGTTCAAGAGGTCAATGTTCAACTTGGTCAGCACTAAGCATGTGCCGAAATGGTGGTTTGGTATCCTAAAGCATTGGTTGGGCTTAAACTACCATATTCCTTCCCTGGAGCTATCAAACTGGTTCTCCAATGCTTCTTAGAACCTATCAGCATTACCTATTCTTTATTCAAAATTCTAGAAAGGGATGATGTGGATGCAAGCTCCCTGAAGAAATACCTGGAGGATGTTGATTCTCCTAATGTCGAGTCATTTGAATGATTGTGTATACTTGCTAATGTGTTGTCTTCCTTTTTTTATTTCAATAAAAAAACAATTATTTGTACGGATGTGATGAATACATTAATTTTTGTAGTGAATGATCCTTGCTTCCACCTTCCCCCTTTTTTTTTGCTAATGTTAAAGTTGTCATGAACATTTCTTTATTTGTATTTTCTTCCTCCTTTCTTTCTTTACGTCTTATTAGTATTAACTAAGAGATGCCTTCTGTCCTTAATAGATTTCTTTCAAACAAATTACCAATGCTTATCGTAATTACGGGGCTTCGTACGTATCCAAAATGTGATGCAAGGTTTAAGTTATAATGAAATATAACTTAAAATCCCTTTTGACTCCTACATGGTCGAATCTTAGTAGCTTGCCTTTGACCAAAGAATGGTAGTTGTATTGTGATGATATATGTTTAGCCAGAATATGGTTTCAAGACCATGTTATCTTATGTGTGGTCGAACCATGGTGTTAAACCATAGTAGCTTGTATATGATCGAGCCATGGTGAATGGACCATGGCTATCTATACTTAGCCGAACCATGGTGTTTAAACGATGGTGGATTTCCTTGATCGAGCCATGGTAGCCAAACCATGGCGATCTATACTTAGCCAAACCATGGTGGCTTTTATTTTATCTAGCCATGGTGGCCTGATTATGGTGATCTATACTTAGTTAAACCATGGTGTTAAAACCATTATGGCTTTTATGTGATCTAGCCATGGTGTTCGGACCATGGTGATCTATACTTAGCCGAATTGTGGTGTTAAAACCCTGGTGGCTTTATGTGATCAAGCCATCGTGGCCAGACCATGGCGATTTATACTTAGCCGAATAGTGGTGTTAAAATCATCGTGACCTGTATGTGATCGAGTCATGATGGTTGGACCATGGCGATATATATTAGTTGAACCATGGTGTTAAAATAATGGTGGCCTGTATGTGATCGAGCCATGGTGGTTGGACCATGGTGATATATACTTAGCCAAACAATGGTGTTAAAACCATGGTGGCATGTATGTGATCGAGCCCTGGTGTGCGAACCATGGCGATCTATAATTAGTCGAACCATGGTGGTAAAACCATAGTGGCTTGTATGTGATTAATCTATGGTGTCCGGATCACGACAATCTATACATAGCCAAACCATGGTGTTAAAACCATGATGGCTTTGACATGATCAAGCCTTGGTGGCCAGACCATGGTGATCTATACTTAGACAAATTATGGTGTTTAAACCATGGTGCCTTTTATGTGATCGAGCCATGGTGGATGGACCATGGTGTGTAGACCATGGTGGCATGTATGTGATCAAGCCATGGTGGTCGGACCATGGCGATCTATATTTAACCGAACAATGGTGTTAAAACCATGGTGGCTTTTATGTGATCGAGCCATGGTGGTTGGACCACGACGATTTATACTTAGCCAAACCATGGTGTTTAAGCCATGGTGGCTTTTATGTGATCTAGCAATGGTGGCCACACCATGGCGATCTATAATTAGTCGAACCATGGTGTATAAACCATGGTGGATTGTTTTGTTGTATGGAAACTCACATGTTTGTGTTATGTGCAGCATGCTAAGTAAATTCATCTGAAGAAATTACAATTTAAATTCACACTAAACATTAAAGCATACAATTAAACATTTTCGATATATACAAATGACTTTCCTAAATCACAAGATTTCCTAATAAGATCTCTTATGCTTACTCGGTCGAACCACTTCACTCAAGACCCCCTTTGTCCCCGGTACTAGATTATAAATGGAAGGCATGCAGGTAATGCATGTTCCATGTTCGTGGAAACCTTGTCCCTTGAATAGTCTCCAAAACATTAGAACCATTTCATCGAGCTTCCACTACTAGATATGGACCTTCCCAATTGGGACCCAACTTCCCACCATGTTCTTGTCTACTTGCCAAGTGCTTCCTCAGTACTAAATCATCCACCATACCTGATCGTCCTCTAACACATTTATTCTAATATCATTATGTCATTTCCTTATATGCATGCCCGACGTATGGCCGCATTGCTCTATTTCTCTTCCAATTAATCGAAGTTGACTCGCAGGTTAATAGTGTTGGAATCCTTACGAGGGTTGGAAGTTCTTGTAGTTCGGATACTGAACTCGGTTGGGATCACTACTTTGGTACCATAAACAAGGTTGAATGGTGTTTCTTTGGTAAGAGTCCGAACAGTCGTCTCGGATGACAATAAGAGATGTTGCAACTCATCGATCAAATTTCCTTTTGATTTTCATAGCCTGGTCTTAATTCCCTTCATCATGGTCGTATTCGTCACTTCTACCTACCAATTTTCTTGGGGATGAGCCACTGATGTAAAAAATTTCTTTATGCCTCTATCTTGACACCATTTCTTGAACGAGTTATCTGCAATTTGTTTACCATTGTCGTTGACAATGGTGTGTGGAAAACCATATCGGCGGATTATTTGTTTCCATACAAAGTTCATGACTTTCTTCCGTGTGACGACTACTACTGCCTCCGCCTGTACCCAACTGGTGAAGTAATCGATTGCTACTATTAGGAATTTTAGTCTGCCAGGGGCTTCCGGAAAGGGACCTACAATATCGATACCCCATTTCAGGAATGGACATGGGCTTGTCAAACTTTTCATTACTATCGAGGGTAAGTTCAGTAAATTTAAGTGGATTTGACAACTATGACACCCCAGGACGACCTCATTTTTATCGTTCGTCATGGTCGGCCAGAAATATCCTACTCGTATGATCTTCTGGATTAGTGCCCTGACCCTTGCATGAGCTCCACATTCCCATGCATGCACCTCATGTACCACCTGTTCATCTTCCATTTTTCTTAGGCATTTTAGCCAAGGTGTTGAGTAGCCTTTTCGATATGTCACACCCCCAAACTGGAACGGCAGAAACGTTCAGGGGTGGAGGAAGACATGTACAATATCACAAAATTTGTATAATAGTAATCAAAGCAACAACAACCATTATATTGATAATAAAGTGTTTACATTGTTTTCATTACATAGAGTGTTTGACTCCAAAAGTATAAAGCACAAACTAAGACGTAACGCTACTATGCTCCGTCTTCTCAAAACCTGTGCGTGTACCTGACTACTGGTTTCCTGAGAATACATGTGATTTTGAAAGTGTATCAACATTTAAGTTGGTGAGTTCATAAACATGTTTATTTTAGAAAGTAAGTTCCTTGTTCTTTGAAAATGTTATTGTGTTCTTCCAGAAAATCCTATATTTTCTTAATAAAATGGAATGTAGTCTTAGGCCGTAAGACCAAAATATATAAGTTTAAAATATGAAATATGACGCTTTGAGTCCATATAATTAATGTAACCAATTCAGATAAGTAATGTGACCCATATTAGTTCCTCCTATGATTACTTAGTATATACCAATTATATAAACTAAGGAATCATAGAATCAGCAAATAAGGGTCCTAACCGAGCTGTAAGTAATCGTATTTGCTTCCATAATATTGAACTGTGAACGGTAAATTGAACTGAGAACTGTAAACTGAACTGTGAAGTGTAAACTGAACTGTGAAGTGTAAACTGAATTGTGAATTTTAATCTAAACTGTGAACTGTAAACTGAACTTAAAACTATAAACTGTAAACTGAACTGTCAACTGTTTTCTTGTAAATTAATTGTTTTTATCCCAAAAAATCCTATATTTTCCATAAAGCTGAATTGTAGTCTTAAACATTCCAAGACCGAAAGTACAAGTATTTTACCATACCTAAATTAATTATATGTAGTTTTATTCGTTTATAAAACAGTTCGAAGAGATGTGTTTAAGTGTAAAAATAACATATAGTCGTTTTCCCCATGTGAGTTTTCATAACCGTGCTAACGAATGATTTGTCTGCCTTGACAATATTAAGGCGTCGCACTGTTTGATATTTGTCACCCATAACCTGCCGGTCGGACTATAGCTAGTAGCCAGAGTGCGGAGTCATCAATCGCGTATAGACCTATACACAATTATCACGCTCTCTGGAAGGAGACTCGGGTTATAATACAGGACTTTCTTGTATACCTTGGTAGGTACAACGAAGACATTGACTCACACCTTTACCAAGGAGTTTACGTGTTTTCGAACTGAAAGTGTTCGTGTGTGTAATTGTTACCCTTTTTGTTATGTTTATAAAATATAAAAATAATCGTATTTTTATATAATCGTTTCTTTGCCCCGAAAGGGTAAAATAATGTGAATGTTCCCCAATCTATTCCTATTATAGTTTAAAATATATGTTTAGTTGAGAATGAAAACCGTTGCATTTGAACATAATTTGCACGTAAATATTTGTCAAGTTGATAATAACATTGTTTCTCATATTCAGAAATTTGACGTAAAATGCTTATAAAATATAAGAACGCATAAATAATGGTTTATATATTTACACCATTTTCCTTGTGTTTTACTTATATTCCCCCACTAAAAAATAGGAAAAATTATAAAAAGTGTAGGGGTATGAACTCACCTCGAATGTGATTGCGGTTAGAATCTAGCTAGAAATGGTCAGCGGTTCGTCGTTGTCAGTGCTTGGGAAGGAAAACGGACTTCGGAAAACAAGAGAGATTGAACGGGAATAATGTAACGATTCAATGAGCCTCGATGACTATTTATAGGCTGTTCTGGGCCCATTCACTTCGTGAACATGATAGGTTCACGTCGTGAACTTCCATGAATCATCCTGTAGCCTTAACATGTGTTTTCTAGCCCCTATTAGTGTCTGTTGACTCCTCACGTCATGAGAATTAAAGCTCACGTCGTGAGCCTTTAACATAGACTTGCCGTGTGTCTTCTAGGCTTGAAAAGTGGCATTTTGACTCCTCACGTCGTGAGAAATGATACTCACGTCGTGAGTCCAGTCAGATTAGGGTTTTCTGACACGCGTCAAGCTTTCAGACAGCTATATCTTCGGAAGGTCATAACTTTTGCATACAAGCTCCATTTTTGACGTTCTTTATATCCACGTGTAGGTATTTTCGAGTACTACAACTTTATTTTAGGCTCTAATGGCTAAATCAAGGTCTATTTTAAATTCCTCTTGTTACAAAGGCTATAGTGATAGAATTTATCATGGCTTCTTCATGCGAAGTTAGTTTTAGACGTTCTATATATTTTTGGAATCATGTAGACTTGTAGTGTTGAATGAGAATATCATTAAATATTGATTATAATGTGTGTTTGTTATATTTGTGGGGATTATTTATGACCTAATTTTGACTGGAAATAACAGATTGTTACATTATCCCCCCGTCAAAGGGAATTTCATCCCAAAATTATTTCTAAAGTGGCACTCATGATGCCGGTATTTTCGTTGTATTTGGTCTTCTCGTTTCCTAAGTGAATTTGGGTCCTCTCTTGGCATTCCAGCGGACCTTCACTTTTGGTATGCGGCTTTGTTTCGGTTACACTTACTGTTTGCTTAGCGATGGCAACCTGTACTCAAGATGGGTTGGGTTTTAAAAGACTCATGTAACGACTGTCAAGGGTGCGGGGCAAATCGATTGTCCCTTATGGGTATAATAAATACTAAACCGAACTATACTAGTGATTACCTCGATGTTTCCAATTGGAAACGATATCAGGCCAAAATAAAAGGATTGGTTGTTTTGGTATTAGAGTGTATACTACGTATATATGTCTCTAGTGTTTTTTGTTTTATCATTTGTTATTTCTACTGCAAATGTTTCGTGGAGTGATTATAGCTTTTGCCTGAATATGTTTTTAAAATTAGTGTTTCGTGAATTCTTCTTCGTACTGTTATCATAAAGTATAAATGTTTGTGTGTTATGTAGGTAGAAACGTACCAGAAAACCTAGTAAGGTCCCTTGTTGTCTCCTTAAGTCCCATTGTTAGAACCCTATCCACACTTCCGGTATTCCTTGCTTTCGGACACTCTCTCTTCAAATGCCCGGCTTCACCACATCCGTAGCAAATTCTCCTTACTTCGGCATTGGTGGTTAGGGTTGTGTATTGGGCCGGAGTCCTACAGAAATGGATGGTGTGCCCTTTATTCTTACAACTATTGCAATGCAACACTCGCCAGACTCCATTATGATTGTAGTTGCACTTGTTGCAGTTTGGGAGGTTCCCAGCATATAGCGTTGTCGGTGTTGAGGTAATAGGGTCAGTGGGGGTATGGACAACCATTGTCGATTGTATTTTGGCGAGTCCTTGAGTCGAGCTGCCCCTTCTCTTGTTCCAGGGTCTTCATTTCATGCTCTTAGGTTTGGGGGTTGAGGTGTTCATGCAGGCAGACACTCGTTAGTGTCCTTGGTTGTTACTACGATTAGCATTGTCGGCACCATTTCCGTGTCCGCTTAGGTTGCTGGCGTTGAGTTCTGACATGACGGCTGCCACAGCGACTGTGACTGTAGCTTGAAAAATGGCGGCGTCCATTTGTAGAAATGGTGTTGCATTGGTAGGATGGTTACTTCCATGTGAAGGCATGATTCTGTTACAAGGTGTGAAATAAGTTCGTAGGTAACGACGGTTGTTTCTAGTTGTATTCTATCTATTTATATACACATATAAATTTCACGTTCTTCTGTATGGTTCTAAATGTTTCAACCAACATCCCTGTGATGTTTTTATGGTAGAGATCAAAAATAGGTATTGTACATATGGTTAAGTTTATCAAAATGGAATGTAGGTGTCAAAACCTTAAGTTGGCTCAGGTTTTATAAGTTTTGAAATGGCGTACTTCACTTGATTTACTATTACTAGTTGCGACGAAAGAGGTGATAATCCTAACACATTATATGAGCAGTGTAATTACTAACTCACTATGTTATATTAGTTTATTAGATATTATTATGACGCATTGGGTGCTCTGCCACCTCGCACTTCTCGCGAGTGGTTTCCTCTGTTCTCTGTTCTGCTGTGATTGCCTTAGTTTCAACTGTAAAGATTTGTTGCCCTATGGTAGCTATCTCTTTCTGTAAAGGTTGTAGTTGATCCGTTTTGTTTTCCTGATCTATTTGTCGGCATGGTATCCACATGGTGTTCTTATTTTCTGTAGGTATATTGAATCTTCGCTTCATCATGCTTCGGGTGTTGACAATGATTTCCATTACTTCGTGATGGAGAGTCTGAACATGAATATTCGAGCGAGAATATGGGTGTTTAAAGAATCTATCAGATTAAATAAAACATTTTTATTTTTATGAGGTGATCCTTACCGGGTCCTCCTGTAATCACGCAGTGTATACAAGTTGTATATAACCAATATCGAATAGTCCTTCGAATAAGTGATCCTACTCTAAGACCACAACCAAACAAGGAACAGTTAGTAGAGCGAAGATTACAATTTCTGAGTCTATAAAATCTTACTTATATATAACTATGGGAGCATGCATTCCGCAATTATAGACCTTCCAGTAATGGACTTTTAGTTCTCACATAAGTTATTTATAGTACCTTAAAATACTCTTATAGTATTTTAATTGTATGTTTGATTCTAGAGTTTCTTGGTATTTTAGGATGATAAGTTTTTAGACTTGTTGTTAATGTATAGTATCATAAAATACTCCTATAGTATTTTAACTTTATGTTTTGTTCTAGAGATCCTTTGTATATAGGGTCGGTAAGTTTTAGACTTGTTGCAACACTATGGTCACTCCCAAACACATGTTCGCCGTATCTCGAATAAATATAGTTGATCAGGCTATATGTATCTCGGATATGATTACATAACTCTCTAGGTTTGACTGCAGTGTCCAACATCTAAATAATTTTGTATTGTTCTTCTTGTGATACTGTTCTAGTATGTATGCATGTATATATACTTTTATGAAAATATTATTATATTTTAAAAGTATAACTCTTGGTCAGAGTGTTTTAGCCCCATTATATTTATAGTTCTATATCTTATATGGGTTGATATACTTAGTTCACTATAAACAATGCTCTGATACCAATCTGTCACACCCCCAAATCGGAACGGCGGAGGAAGTCATGTACAGTATCACAAAAATTGTACAATAGTAATCAAAGCAACAGCAACCATTATATTGATAATAAAGTGTTTACATTGTTTTCATTACATAGATTGTTTGACTCCAAAATTATAAATCAAAAACTAAGACGTAACGCTACTATGCTCCGTCTTCTCAAAACCTACGCGTGCACCTGACTACTGGTTTCCTGAGAATACAAGTGATTTTGAAAGTGTATCAACATTTAAGTTGGTGAGTTAATAAGCATGTTTATTTTAGAAAGTAAGTTGCTTGTTCTTTGAAAATGTTATTGTGTTCTTCTAGAAAATCCTATATTTTATTAATAAAATGGAATGCGGTCTTAGGCCGTAAGACCAAAATATATAAGTTTAAAATATGAAATATGACGCTTTGAATTCATATAAGTAATGTAACCAATTCATATAAGTAATGTGACCCATATTAGTTCCTCCTACGATTACTTAGTATATACCAGTTATATAAACTAAGGAATCATAGAATCAGCAAATAAGGGTCCTAACCGAGCTGTAAGTAATCGTATTTGTTTCCATAATACTGAACTATGAACTGTGAACTGAACTATGAACTGTAAACTGAACTGAGAACTGTAAACTGAACTGTGAACTGTAAACTGAACTGTAAATTGTAAACTGAACTGTACACTGTAAACTGAACTGAAAACTGTAAACTGAACTGTGAACTGTAAACTAAACTCTAAACTGTAGTCTTAATCATTCCAAGACTGAAAGTACAAGTATAGTCGTTTTCCCCATGTGAGTTTATAAAACAGTTTGAAGAGATGTGTTTATGTGTAAAAATAACGTATAGTCGTTTTTCCCATGTGAGTTTTCATAACCATGCTAACGAATGATTTGCCTGCCTCGACGTTCTTCAGGTGTCGCACTGTTTGATATTTGTCACCCATAACCTGCCGGTCGGGATATAGCTAGTAGCCAGGGTGCGGGTTCATCAATCCCGTATAGATCTATACACAAGTATCACGCTCTCCGGAAGGAGACTCGAATTATAATACAGGACTTGCTTGTATACCTTGGTAAGTACAACAAAGACATTGACTCACACCTTTACCAATGAGTTTACGTGTTTCTGAACTGAAAGTGTTCCTGTGCGTAATTGTTACCCTTTTTGTTATGTTTATAAAATATAAAAATAATCGTATTTTTATATAATCGTTTCTTGGCCCCGAAAGGGTAGAATAATGTGAATGTTCCCCAAACTATACCTATTATAGTTTAAAATATATGTTTAGTTGAGAATGAAAACCATAGCGTTTTAATATAGTTTGCATGTAAATATTTGTAAAGTTGATAATAACGTTGTTTCTCATATTCTGAAATTTGACGTAAAATGCTTATAAAAGATAAGAATATATAAATAATGGTGTGTATATTTACACAAGTTTCCTTGTGTTTTACTTGTATTCCCCCATTAAAATATAGAAAAATTTATAAAAAGTGTAGGGTTATGAACTCACCTTGAATTTGATTGCGGTTAGAATCTAGCTAGAAACGGTCAGCGGTTCATCGTTGTCAGTGCTCGGGAAGGGAAACAGACTTCGGAAAACGAGAGATATTGAACGGAAATGATGTAACGATTAAATGAGCCTCGATGGATATTTATAGGCTATTTTAGGCCCATTCATGTTGTGAAGATGATAGGTTCACGTCGTGAACTTCCATGAGTCATCCCGTAGCCTTAACGCGTGTTTTCTAGCCCCGATTAGTGTCTATTGACTCCTCACGTCGTGAGAATTCAATCTCACGTCGTGAGCCTTTAACATAGACTTGTCGTATGTCTTCTAGGCTTAAAAAGTGGCGTTTAGACTCCTCACGTCGTGAGAAATGATACTCACGTTGTGAGTCCAACCAGATTAGGGTTTTCTGACATGCGTCATGCTCTCAGACAGTTGTACCTTCGGAAGGTCGTAACTTTTGGATACGATCTCCGTTTTTGACATTCTTTATATCCACGCGTAGGTATTTCCGATTACTACAACTTTCTTTTAGGCTCCAATAGCTAACTATAAGTATATTTTAAATTCCTCTTGTTACAAAGGCCATAGTGATAGAATTTATCATAGCTTCTTTGTGCGGACTTAGTTTTAGACGTTCTATATATTTTTAGAATCGTGTAGACTTGTAGTGTTGAATGAGAATAGCATTAAATATTGATTATAATGTGTGTTTGTTATATTTCTGGGGATTATTTTTGACGGGAAATAACAGACTGTTACATTATCCCCCCGTTAGAGGGAATTTTGTCCCGAAATTATTTCTAGAGTGGCACTCATGATGCGGGTATTTTCGTTGTATTTGGTCTTCTCGTTTCCTAAGTGAATTCGGGTCCTCGCTTGTCATTCCATCAGACCTTCACTTTTGGTACGTGGATTTGTTTCGGTTACTCTTTCTGTTTCCTTAGGGATGGCAAACTGTACTCAAGACGGGTTGGGTTTTAAACGACTCCTGGGACGACTGTGTGACATCCCCTAATTTGTCAAAACCTTTCTTTAAGAAATATATAATTTCATTTCATATCAAAACCTCGGGATGTCATGTTCCGATACAGATCAAAAGCATAAACAAGACATTATAAGCCTTTCAACAGTTATTTACAACTACTGGCCTATAATCCAAAAATCTCTCATAATCCTCCGACTGTGCTCGGGGTCCACTACCTGTAACATAAAAAGCTGAGTGGGTCAGGCTTGGGAACCTGGTGAGCATATAGGGTTTTCAACCCATAGTAATAATAAACTTATTAAGTTCATCAATCAACAATAACCCTGATTACCCATTTCCCGTTATCCTCACTTTACGTCCCTAAACACTTATCACAAGGGACCTAGCCTAAAGAATATCATCGGGATGGACACTACTGCTAAGGGGGTTCCTCAGCCATACATGTCCTAAAGGCAACCATGAGGTGGATGGAGTACAGTGAATGAACACCCAAGTTCATTAACACCTACAGGTTGCGGGTCTGCCAGCGTTCCACTGGACTGTCTAGAAAGTCTGTGGTCGTCATCCAAACTCCGCTAGATGACTAGATCACAATCACATCGAGGCCTCTCATCATTTTATCTCATCACACATCAACTATCTACCCATGTTTTACCCAACATATTTCTAGATAAAAATACATATACAGTTTAAAACTTGTATAAAACATCAATTCAACAATCACCTCAATTAAACAATTAATATAATTACACGTAGCACGTATTTTATATAAAATACTTCATATCTAAGTGTAAGATGAAGGTGACTATACGCTCACATGATTTGATGAAAATCGGGCAGCAATTCGTTTCCTAAAACGATCATTTCTAAAAAAACCGGGAGTTATATTCAGAAATCTGGCTCTGCAAAGGTCGGGCTTCGAAACCGAAAAGATAAATTTTCTGGGCTTCTCGGGATCTTCGTGGCGTATTCCGGGGGCTATAATCGATACCGGGGCTTTGGCGGATGTTAAAATGAAGGAAATATGAAGAAAGGGGCTAAAAGTGGCAAATTTCCAAAATATACCCGGGAGGTCTCGCACCCTCCTATCCAAGGGCTGAGAAGCTTCTAGGTGGCATCAGATGCGAGAAGAGGTCACATGGGCTGCGCATGCAAGGGCCTCGCGAGCAGCCTCTGATTGGACCGAAGTCCGGGTCCGAGGAGGGGGTGTCCGTGGCAGCATGCGAAGGCTCGGACATGAGGAAAGGGGCACGCGTCGGATTTTCAGTGGACCGCTTCGGATGACTCAGCGGTTTCGGACACGTGGCACATTCTAAGCTAGGGTGAGGTGGCCGAAGTCCACCTATGCGAAATTCCTCTGTTTTGGCCATTTTTCTCGATTTTCGCGCCAAAACTTCTAAAATCCATAACTTTCGCATACGAGCTCCGTTTTTGACGTTCTTTATATGCACGCGTAGGTAAAATTACGCTCTAAAACTTTCATTTAGACTTCGTCGGCTAATTTTGAATTTAATTTTTATATTATTATTTTTAACTGACCGGGCCAAGAAATCCGTTAAAATTTCATAACTTCTTCATCCGACGTCCGTTTTCGTCTGTCTTTTTACCGTTGTGCTACTATTGACGAGACCTTCGATTCTCGTTTAGGTCGTGTCGGCTAAAAATCACTCGATCTAAAATTCGAGTTTTTAGATGTCTACTACTAAGCTGAAACTTCGAAAAATCATAACTTCCTCATACGAAGTCAGATTTGGGCATTCTTTTTATACCTACTCTCGGTTTAACGAACACTACAAGTTTCGTTTTGATCACTAAGGCTAAAAAGTAGTTTATCAAAAACTCACTTTTTACGACATTCGGCACCATGACCGTTTTGTCGCGAAACTTCGACAGGTCATAACTTCTTCGTTATAACTCGGATTTCGGTATTCTTTATATATCTGTAATCCTTGTGACGCCCACTACAAGTTTCTTAATAGAGATCGACTTTATCAAATATTTATTTTCGACGCTCATTTTTATTCTTAATTAATTAAACCCTAATAATTAAGCATAAAACACATAATTCACATAATATTCACATAATTCCTTTTCATTTCTTCAAAATGAGTTACAAAGGTTAACCTAGACTATCACATCAATATTAATGCCTAGGCTAGAAACACGGGCATTACAATTCTCTCCCCCTTAGGATGATTCCGTCCCCGGAATCACACATCAGCAAACAAATGCGGGTAGCGACTCATCATGTCTCTCTCCGTTTCCCAAGTGAGATTTGGCCCATTCCTATGTTTCCATCGCACAAGCACTAAATTGACCATCTTGCGTCGCAACTTCTTAGTCTTACGGTCAACGATTGCCTCAGGTTCTTCGATCAACCTCTTGTTTTCATCCAACCTTAATTCAGAAATGGGAATTATGTCGGGCATATCTCCCGCGAACTTTCTCAAATAACACACATGAAAGGTGTTATGAATACCCTCCACTTCTTCCGGTAATTCTAGCTTGTAAGCTTGATTCCCGATCCTCTGAAGAACTTTAAATGGTCCAAAAAACCTTGGACTCAACTTTCCACTTTTACCAAATCTTACAAGTCCCTTCCACGCCGAGACTTTAAGTAAAACCGAATCTCCAACTTCGAAGGATATCGGTTGTCTTTTCTTGTCAGCATAACTCTTTTGTCGATCTTGAGCAGCTGACATCCTTTCCCTTATCACTTTCAACTTTTCAGTAGTTTGATGGACTATTTCAGGTCCCATAAAGTGCTTTTCCTCAGCTTCCAGCCAAAATGATGGCGTTCGACACTTTTCCCCATATAAAGCGTGATAAGGTGCCATCTTGATGCTTGAGTGGAAACTATTATTATAGGAATATTATACTAGAGGTAAGTGTTCATCCCAGTTACCTTGGAATTCTAGGGTACATGCTCTCAGCATATCCTCCAATGTTTGAATCGTTCGTTCGCTCTGACCATCGGTTTGAGGATGGTAAGTTGTACTCAAACATAACTTGGTACCCAATTCCTCTCGTAGACTTCTCCAAAACCTTGAGGTAAAACGGCTGTCATGATCGGATATAATCGTTAACAGAACACCGTGAAGCCTCACAATTTCCTTCACATAAGAATTCGCAAGTTTATCCACAGACCATTTCTCGTTAGCGGCTATGAAATGCGCACTCTTAGTGAAGCGATCAACGACCACCCAAATCATGCCGTGACCGTTCCTTGTTCTGGGCAGTTTAGTCACAAAATCCATGGTAATGTCCTCTCATTTACCCATGGGTACATGTAAAGGTTCTAAACTCGCATACGGTTTCTGATGTTGTGCCTTAACCCTTGCACAAGTTACACACTCGGCCACATACTTAGCAACATCGAGCTTCATCGTCGGCCACCAGTAATAGGGTTTTAGATCCCTATACATTTTCGTACTGCCGGGATGATCGAGTACATGGTCTTGTGAGCTTTTTTCATCAGAAGATCTCTTACTCCTCCCGTCTTAGGTACCCAAATCCTATCTTTGAATACCTTCAGTCCTTGACCGTTTGTATCAAACACCAACGTTTTACCCAAACGTTCCTCCTTCCGGTCATTTTTCTCTAAAGCTTCCTCTTGAGCTTTCTTTATACTTTCCACAATTGTCGAGACGACTTCAATTCTCAACGCTCTTGGCCTTTTCTTTTCAAGATTTACCTTCCGACTGAGAGCATCAGCAACAACATTTGCTTTACCAGGGTGGTAAAGTATCTCACAGTCGTAGTCCTTGAGTAACTCTAGCCAGTGCCGTTGCCTCATGTTCAATTCCTTCTGATTAAAGAGATATTGAAGACTCTTATGATCAGTGAAAAGTTTGCATTTAGTACCGTAAAGATAGTGCCTCCATATCACTAAGGCGAATACTACCGCTGCCCACTCCAGATCATGAGTGGGTAGTTCTTTTCATGGTCTTTCAATTGCCTCGATGCATACGCTATCACTGTATCCCTTTGGGTCAGAACACATCCTAACCCAACTCCAGAGGCAGCACTATAGACTGCGAAGTCATCAACTCCTTCCGGTAACGAAAGAATCGGTGCTTCACACAATCTCTTCTTTAACTTCTCAAAGGCTTCCTTATGCTTCTCATTCCAAGCATAAGTAGCTCCTTTGTGGGTCAAAGCTGTTAATGGAGTAGCGATCGAAGAAAAGCCTTGGATAAATCGGCGATAATATCTGGCTAGTCCTAAAAAGCTTCGAATCTCCGTAGGACTTTTTGGTTGTTCCCACTTCATCACAACTTCAATCTTTGCTTGGTCGACCATTATTCCTTCTTCGTTAACCACATGACCTAAAAATTTGATTTCTTGAATCCAAAATTCATATTTGGAGAACTTTGCATACAACTTCTCCTTTTTCAAAACTTCTAGCACCTCACGCAGATGCTTTTCGTGCTCCTGTTTGCTTTTCGAATAGATCAAGATATCATCTATGAATACTATCACAGATTTATCAAGGTATGGTTTACAAACCCTGTTCATCAAATCCATGAAAGCTGTTGGGGCATTGGTTAGTCCGAACGACATAACCAAAAATTCATAGTGTCCATATCTTGTTCTGAACGCAGTCTTTTCGATATCCTGCTCTCTTACCTTTAGTTGATGGTATCCCGACCTAAGATCCACCTTCGAGAAATAGCTCGAACCTTGCAATTGGTCGAACAGGTCATCGATCCTTGGCAACGGATACTTGTTCTTTATCGTCGCTTTATTCAGCTCTCTGTAATCGATGCACATTCTCATGCTCCCGTCTTTCTTCTTTACAAACAACACAGGGGCTCCCTAGGGTGATGAACTAGGTCGAATGAAACCTTTGTCCAATAACTCCTGAAGTTGTGTCATAAGTTCTTTCATCTCTGTTGGTGCTCATCGATACGGTGCTTTTGCTATCGGTGTCATTCCTGGTAACAAGTCGATACAAAATTCTACTTGTCGATCAGGGGGTAATCCGGGAAGATCTTTGGGAAAGACTTCCGGATAATCACACACCACCGGAATATTCTTCACCTCCTTCTTTTCCATCTGAGCATCGATCACGAACGCTAGATATGATGTACATCCCTTGGCCAAACACTTTCTGGCTTTCATTAGGGAAATGATTCCAAAGTTTACTCTGCGTTTGTCTCCATACACCATAAACGACTCTCTCCCTGGCGGATTTACTTTTACTATCTTCTTCCTACACATTATTTCGGCATCATTGGCACTAAGACAATCCATTCCTAAAACTATGTCGAAACCATTTAACTCGATAGGTAATAATTCCTCGTGGAACTTATTCCCATCCAAGTCAACGAGGATGTTTTTCATACGATGAATAATAGGTACAAACTTGCCACTAGCAATCTCGACTATTATAGCATTAACTAGTCTATCTACAGGCAAAGCTAGTTTTCTACGAAATTCATGCGAAATAAAGGAGTAATTGGCTCCAGAATCAAACAAAATTTGGGCAGGCAATTCGTTTACGAGAAAGGTACCTGAAGCGACATCGACTTCTTCTTTTGCAGCTTCAAGTGTCATCTGAAAGGATCTCGCCTTCGGCTTTGGTGGTAGATTGGCCTTTGCTGCATCCTTCCTCTTTGGACAATCTTTAAAAACATGCCCTTCTTCATGGCACTCAAAACATACCCTCTTGTCGGACGAACACACGTTGGTATAATGCCCAGTCTTTCCACATTTTTAGCAAGTCACCCCCTCACTACATTTCCTAGAGTGATTTTCTTTCACTTCTCACACCATTTCACTTCGCCTCCTCCTCCTCCAAATTTTCTCGAACCAGTCTTCGAGAACTTGTTCTTTTTATTGGAACCTGAAGTTCCTTCAAATTTTCTCTTTTCGCCAACTTCTGCCCTCTCCAGACCCTTCTCTCTAATCTGAATCTCAACATTCTTAGCAGCCCAGATGGCGGCTTTCAAAGTGGTTGCTTGCTTGACCATCGGACCAAAGTCCGCTGGTAATCCGAGGGCAAACTTGTTGACCTTAGAGAGTTCATTTGGAACTAGATGAGGAACGAGGTTCATCTTTTCCGTAAAACTAGAAGCGTATTCAGTAACGCTCATCTTTCCCTTCTTTAAATTCTGGAACTCATTATTAATTTCCAGAAGATCGTGCTCAGAGTAGTATTGCAATTTCAGTTGTACCACAAAATCTTCCCAAGACATCTTGCTAGCTTCTCCCTTGGGCATCGAATCAGCTAGTAACTTCCACCAGCTCAATACACCAGATTTTAAAAGAGGAATTGCAAGTGCGGTCTTTTGTTTGTTGTTGCACTCACAACTTTAAAACATCGTCTCGATTTCGGAGATCCAATTCATGACTTCCACCGGTGTCGGACTTCCAGATAGACACGGTGGTTTAGATGCCATGAAATCTTTGTATTTGCATCCGCGTCCATCAACTCCTCCATCCTGGTTGTTTTGTCTAACTATCGGTGGGTTGGCTTGACCAAGAGTCCCACTGTAGTTCCCTCCTACTGATTACCCTTCATTCAATTCGGGTTGTTCAACAGGTATCGTAGTTTCTTCCCTATGCTGTTGTAGTAATCGCCTTGTCTCCTCCATCTGGCGATCTAACATCATCTGCATCATTGCTTGTACCCCATCCATCGTCATTGGCTCAGGTGCAGCTCCTACAACAGGTACTTGCTCAACTACTTGAGGTTGAGGCTGTTGATCCCTATTTCTATTTGCATTTGCAACTCCACTGCGAGTTCTGGCCATTACAATCTATATACCGAATAAGGTGAATTTAGGTTTTTATCCTCGATAGGCATTTAAATTCCCATATCACTCCGAAACGTTTACATGTTAGTTCTAATATCGTAATCGTACGCTTAGAATCCTATACACATAAGGTTTCCAGATCTGCTCGGCAACAGACCATAGATCCAAACAAATAATGGCATATATGGCAAACCTATAACATTTAGCACATAAAAGCATTTTAGGCATCTTTCCTAAAATAAACTAGTGCTCGTGTCTAATATATGGTAGACACTCATCTCACAATCATCACTTAGCATTCTAAGTTTAAGTCTAGAAATTCTACAATTTCTTAGTTCGCTTAAACTAATGCTCTGATACCAACAGTGACATCCCCTAATTTCTCGGGCAGAAAATACCGATTTAATTTATGCTTTTTAAAATAAAATCAGAGAAAACTTTTTAAAAGATGTTGCGAAATTGGTCCCCAATACAAAATACGATAAAAGTTTGTCAAAACCTTTCTTTAAGAAATATATAATTTCATTTCATATCAAAACCTCAGGATGTCATGTTCCGATACATATCAAAATCATAAACAATACATTATAAGCCTTTCAACAGTTATTTACAACTACTGGCCTATAATCCAAAAATCTCTCATCATTCTCCGACTATGCTCTGGGTCCACT
The DNA here is from genome assembly GCF_052849685.1 of Lactuca virosa. Taxonomy (NCBI): domain Eukaryota; kingdom Viridiplantae; phylum Streptophyta; class Magnoliopsida; order Asterales; family Asteraceae; genus Lactuca; species Lactuca virosa. The sequence continues at coordinate 186,972,017 of NC_136428.1, read as the reverse complement.
ACCTGTAACATAAAAAGCTGAGTGGGTCAGGCTTGGGAGCCTGGTGAGCATATAGGGTTTTCAACCCACAGTAATAATAAACTTATTAAGTTTATCAATCAATAATAACCATGATTACCCATTTCCCGTTATCCTCACTTTACGTCCCTAAACATTTATCACAAGGGACCTAGCCTAAAGAATATCATCGGGATGGACACTACTTCTAAGGGGTTTCCTCAGCCATACATGTCCTAAAGGCAACCATGAGGGGGATGGAGTACAACGAATGAACACCCAAGTTCATTAACACCTACAGGTTGCGGGTCTTCCAGCGTTCCACTGGACTGTCTAGAAAGTTCGTGGTCGTCATCCAAACTCCGCTAGATGACTGGATCACAATCACATCGAGGCCTCTCATCATTTTATCTCATCACACATCAACTATCTACCCATGTTTTACCCAACAAATTTGTAGATAAAAATACATATACAGTTTAAAACTTGTATAAAACATCAATTCAACATTCACCTCAATTAAACAATTAATATAATTACACGTAGCACGTATTTTATATAAAATAATTCATATCTAGGTGTAAGATGAAGGTGACTATACACTCACTTGATTTGATGAAAATCGGGCAGCAATTCGTTTCCTAAAACGATCGTTTCTAATAAAACCGGAAGTTTTATTTAGAAACCGGGCTCTGCAAAGGTCGGGCTTCGAAACCGAAAAGATAAATTTTCCGGGCTTCTCCGGCTCTTAGTGGCGTATTCCGGGGGTTATAATCGATAGCGGGGCTTTGGGGGATGTTAAAATGAAGGAAATATGAAGAAAAGGGCTAAAAGTGGCAAATTTCCAAAATATACCCGGGAGGTCTCGCACCCTCCTATTTATAGGGGCGAGGCTGCTGATCCAAGGGATGAGAAGCTTCCAGGTGGCATCAGATGTGAGAAGAGGTCACATGGGCTGCGCATGCGAGGGCCTCGCTGGCAGCCTCTGATTGGACCGAAGTCTGGGTTCGAGGAGGGGGGGGTCCGTGGCACCATGCGAAGGCTCGGACACGAGGAAACGGGCACGCGTCGGATTTTTAGTGGACCGCTTCGGATGACTCAACGGTTTCGGACACATGGCACATTCTAAGCGAGGGTGAGGTGGCTAAAGTCCACCTATGCGAAATTCCTCTGTTTTGGCAATTTTTCTCGATTTTCGCGCCAAAACTTCTAAAATCCATAATTTTCGCATACGACCTCCGTTTTGACGTTCTTTATATGCACGCGTAGGTAAAGTTACGCTCTACAAATTTCGTTTAGACTTCGTCGGCTAATTTTGACTTTAATTTTTATATTATTATTTTTAACAGACCAGGACAGGAAATCCGTTAAAAATTCATAACTTCTTCATCTGATGTCCGTTTTCGTCTGTATTTTTACCGTTGTGCTACTATTGACGAGACCTTCGATTCTCGTTTAGGTCGTGTCGGTTAAAAATCACTCGATCTAAAATTCGAGTTTTTAGTTGTCTACTGCTAAGCTGAAACTTCGAAAAATCATAACTTCCTCATACGAAGTCAGATTTGGGCGTTCTTTTTATACCTACTCTCGGTTTAACGAACACTACGAGTTTTGTTTAGATCACTAAGGCCAAAAAGTAGTTTATCAAAAACTCACTTTTTACGACATTCGGCACCATGCCGGTTTTGTCGCGAAACTTCTACATGTCATAACTTCTTCGTTATAACTCGGATTTCGGTATTCTTTATATATAAATAATCCTTGTCACGCCCACTACAAGTTTTATAATAGATATCGGCTTTTTCTAATATTTATTTTCGGCGCTCATTTTTATTCTTAATTAATTAAACCCTAATAATTAAGCATAAAACACATAATTCACATAATATTCACATAATTCCTTTTCATTTCTTCAAAATGAGTTACAAAGGTTAACCTAGACTATCACATCAACATTAATGCCTAGTCTAGAAACACGGGCATTACAGACTGTCAGGGGTGCGAGGCGAATCGATTGTCCCTTTTCGATATAATAAATACTAAACCGAACTATACTAGTGATTACGTCGATGTTTCCTATTGGAAACGATATTAGGCCAAAATAAAAGGATCGATTGTTTTAGTAGTAGAGTGTTACTACGTATATATGTCTCTAGTGTTTTTCATTTTATCATTTGTTATTTATACTGCAAATGTTTCGTTGAGTGACTATAGCTTTTGTCTGCCTCTTTATTCTTCGACCTCGGGACCCGAGTTATGTGAAATTCTTGGAACCGTCCAATCAACCGTTTTAACTTTGCTAGGTATTTCTTGATATGTTCTTCTTTTTCCTTGTGTATGTCGTTGACCTGAGTTGCTACCAGCATTGAGTCTCCAAACACCCTTATCCTTGAAACATTCATGCTTATTTCCAATTGTAACCCTGCGAATAGGGCCTCATACTTTGCCTGATTATTGGAACACTTAAAATCAAAGTGAAGCGCGTAAGTAACATGATCCCCCTTTCGGGCTTACCAGAACTACGCCCGCCCCTGATCCGTCATGGCTTGAGGCTCTATCCTTATGGAGGATACAACAATCATATCGTTCTCTTCTTTTAAAATGTCATTCGGCACTTTTGTCTCGGTGTTGGAAGCTTTCACACCACATACACTCATTTTAACATATTCATATAGCATTTTAGTTAGTAATTCCTCTAGTACATGTGCCTTAATACTCTCCTAATTTTATCGCCCATTTTGTCATCCTTACGGACCATTCTACTTGCATCAATCTTTTTTTGATGGGCTGGTTAGTTAGTATAAATACCCGACAGGCATGAAAGTATGTCTATAATCTTCTTGCAACATATACTAAGGAGAGGATCAACTTTTCTATTAAAGAGTAGTTGAGTTCGACGCCTTCTAGTACCTGACTAACAAAGTAGACCGAAACTTGTTTTTCCTCCATTTCCGCAATGAGGACGACACTTATTGCTTCTCTATTGGTGGATAGGTATACTACGGGAGGTTTGTCCGACCAAGGCCTTGCTAACGTTGGTAGTTTTCGAAGATACTCCATTAGCCTCACGAGTGCCTCTCCTGCCTCCTTGGTCCATGCAACATCTATCTTACTTACGTGTTTCTTTAATGCCTAATAGAATGAGAGCAATTGTTCTCCAGACTTGGATAAATATCTCCCTAGTGCCACCAATTTTCCATTTAAGCTTTACGCATTCTTGATCGAGTGTGGTGTTTTCAGGTGCAATAACACTTGTACTTTGTCAGGGTTTTCCTCGATACCCTCATTCGAAACGATGTGACCTAAGAACTTCCCCTTCTATGCACCGAACACGCATTTTTTGGGTTGAGCTTCATATTCGTCTCTCTAAGTCGAGCTATTGTCTCATCTACATCTCTTAGAAACTCATTATCCCCTTTAATCTTCATGACCATGTCATGTACATATACTTCCACGATCCTTCTTATCTATCATTCAAATACCTTGTCAACCATCCTCTGGTATGAAGCGCCAGTATTTTTTAACCCAAGAGGCATCTTTTTGTAGTAGAAGGCCCCCTTTTCTGTGTGAAATGTCATCTTTACTTCGTCTTCCTTCGCCGTCTTCATTTGATGGTACCCCTTGTATGTATCCAGGAAAGATTTCCACCGGTATCCCCATGGAAAGTCCACCTTCTACTCTATCTCTTGCGAAGGGTAGTTGTCTTTTGATCAAGCCTTGTTCAAATTGGTGAAATCCATACACAACCTTATGATCCCGTCCCCCTTCTTCACTAGCACATGGTTTGCTATCCATTTTAGAAATTGTGTTCATATTGTTCTTTCGCCATTAGTTGTTGCTTTTGCTTTGCGGGCACAAATTCTGTATTGATATTCAGCCTATGATTTATTATCCTTCTTGGGATACCCGTCATGTCTTCTGGTTTCCAAGAAAATATGCCAATGTATATATTTACTTTATTCATTCTTTTAAATTGCTTGGTAAATCCGAACTGATCCACACCATTTGATCACAATGCTCGTGGTTGATTAAAATTTTCTACTCTTCCACCGACGTACTTCCTTCTACCATAGGATCTGCCATACTTCGCCCCTATTCTTCTGTATGACTCCGTTCGCTTGGCCGTAGAGGTATACTTCTTAAAGTAATTATGCCATGATCTGATGGGAATTTTAGAAAATGATGAACTGTCGAAGGTATTGGTTGTAGTTGTCATATGTTCTGTTGGATTTAGTGTCTAAGCTCATAACTATAACTGGGATGTACTTGAACCGACTGTAGCATGGTCCTTTTGGGTTGCCTTCAACAGTGCAATTTGATAGGATGGACTTTGAGAATAAGGCTATTTGTGAATTATTAATATATAATTGTTGGATTAGGTGTCTAAGCCCATAACTATAATTGGTATGTACTTGAATTGATAGCAGCACAGTCCTTTTGGGTTGCCCTCAACCTAGCAACTGGACAAGGAAATTATGAAAGGAGAGATATTAATTTATAAGATTAATAAATTAATATATATAAATGATTTATTAATATGTTAATGGATTAATATATTAATTAGAAATCATTATGTTTAATTAATAGTTAACCAGAAACTAATCAGAATTAATTTTGGGGTTAAAAGAATTAATTATAAAGTGCAGGGACTAGTTTGCAATTAACTGAAAGTTGAATGGAAGGATCCAGAACCCCCTTGGAAGGAGGTGGACGAAAACCATAGGGGTCCAAGTGAGGCCTTTGGGTTTTGCTTAGGCCCTAAGCAAAGTATAACTAGGGTTTTCCCTAAACCCTAGTTCCCTCAACTATTTAAGGAGCCTCCTGGCTCACATTTTAGGGTACTCTTTCTTTGAAGAAACCCTAGTGGCCGAAATTGCATACTCCCTCCCCTCTCTCTTCTTCTACTTTCCTTTTTGCTAGTTCTTGGGTGTGATTCCATTAGAGGCATTACACTTGTGGTGCTAAAGCTTCCAAGAAGATCAAGATCAAGATCAAGGGAATTATCAATTGTTTGCTATAACAATTGAAAGGTATGTAAATCCTAAACCCTAGTTTGTTAATTTCGAAATTAGCCTCTCTCCTCTAGGGTTCTTCTTTGCAATTCAAAGTTATATGTTCAATAGATAAAACATAGATCCAAAATTAGGTTGCATGTGAACTTAGGAATTGTTTTTCTAGTTTATTTGTTTTACCTAAATCCCATCAAAGGTATCAGAGCCATTGTTTGTTTTAAATTGAATTGCTATAATTGTTGAATTGCAAATTAGGGTTTATAGCTATTAAACCCTAAAGTCCAAATTTTCGATTTCTAGGGTTTTGGATCAAAGGGTTTTTTCGAAAACCCTAGCCTCCAAAGAACCCTAATCGAAATTAGGGTTAGGGTTTTGAAAACCCTAGCCTCCTCCCTTGTAAATTTCGAAATTGCTAAAAGTTTTAGGTTTTCTTGTTTTGGATAATTGTTACTTAATTAGATTAATTAGATAATTATCCATATCCTGTTTTTCGAAATTTAGAGGGATAAGGATTAGGATTAAATTAATTTAATTAGATAATCCTTACAAGATTTAATAATTTGATTAATAGTTAATTAAAAGATAACTATTAAATCTAGTTATTTGGTTTATTTAATTTTAATTTAATAGTTTTAATTTCAAAATTTATATAAACCTTGAAGTTTTAAAAAGTTTAAAACACACCTTATATATGTATTATGATTAAAAGTTTAATATTATATATGTATAAGAATATGGTCAGTCAAATCGCTAGTATGCCTCATTCACGAAGCTAGTCTTTAAGGGGGGTATAAGGAAACTGCCTATAAAATGGTAGTTGAATGGGTGTCCACTCTCACCCACCGCTTCCTTGATTAGTGGAGGGTCGTTAGCAGAACGGATTTGATAGGACAACTACTTCTCATTAAAAGTATAATTGTATTAAAGAAAGTACTAGAACATTATTTCACAAAATCCCAACTCTAGTTACTTTAGGAAAAATGTGAAAAGTATGCTAATCCATGAAATTGCACATTATGCTTTATTGGTCGTTAGTGGAGCGTGTGTGGTTAACCAGCACACTAAAAGGCACTAATAAAGAGTAGTAATGGGTATCTCATAATTGTCATTTTGATGGAGTGTGTGTGGTTTACCAGCACATCAATAGTTAATGATAAAGACAATGAGGTTACCAAGCACATTTGCATGGTTATTCACATCTTGTTTGTAATCCTCGGCATCCTAGTCACAAATAGAAGAGCATAATCTGAGATTAAAACATGCCATTGAATAGTTTCAATGTATCTCAAAAGGAATTAGGAATTTCACTTCGTTTGTTTCGTCTAATGGTGGAATTGGTGAATCGTCATTCACCTACCTTTATGAAATTTACTCTTGGATCTCGGCATCCCATTTCTAAGTTGTAAATCTTCATAGTTGGATCCTAACCTTGATATTTTATCTTTGGGTTATTATATTGAGGTATCTTGAAATCTAACTGAAACTTTCTTTCTTTTCAGATGTCTACTCCTAGAAACACTTCTGCTTCGTCCTCCTCAAACCAAAACTTCTCTTTGCTCAATATCTGCTCCAAAGTCGTTATGGATGGCTCAAACTATAACGATTGGATGCGCAACATCAAGATGGCTCTTCGTTTCGAGAACAAAGAATATGTTCTTGAAAAGGAGCTCAAAGAGCTTGATGAATCTGAAGCTACTCCTGAAGATCTCGCTGCTTACAAGAAACATTACGATGATGCTACCAAAGTGGCGTGCATCATGGTGGCAACCATGTCCCCAGAACTGCAGATGTACTATAAGGACTACTGGCCTTTCGAGATGAACAAGGACCTTATGGAAAAGTACCATAAGCGAGCTCGTCAAGAAAAGTTTAAAGTAGTCAAGTCGCTCATGGCTTGCAAGATGAAAGATGGGGAGTCGGTGGTGTTACATGTGCAAAGAATGCAACGCTACATAGAGCGTTTGGTCAAGCTCAACATTCACTTTGATGAGGAATTGGCCATTGACATGGTCTTGAACTCATTACCTGAGTGTTATGGTCAGTTTATTCTAATTTACCATTTGAACAATACTGAGCAGACCCTATCCCAATTGCACAACTTGTTGCAGACAACTGAGGCAGGGATGAAGGGTAAAAGTATACCCTCCACACCTGCAAGTACCCCTGTTTTGGCTATTGGACAGGGAAAGGGGAAAAAGAGGAAAGGTCCTCCCAAGCAAAACTGGAAGAGCAAGGCTCAAGCTGGGTCGTCTAGTAATGGCCCAAAGGCTAAGCCCAATGGTTCCACTCCCCATGTTTCTGATCCAAAAGAGGCAGTTTGCTTTTACTGCAACCAAAAGGGGCATTGGAAGAGATCTTGCCCACAATATCTGCAAGATATCAAGGATGGCAAAGTGAAGCCATCTTCGGCAGGTATTTACACTATTTCTGCTAATAACTCATTATCTTCTCGTTCATGGGTCCTTGATACAGGATGTGGCTTTCATATCTGTTCTGATTTACAGGGGCTAAAGGAAAGTGAGGAGATAGAGCGAGGAAGGATAAACTTGATCATGGGAAACAGAAAGTCTTCACCAGTAACCAAGATCGGAGTTTATCAGCTTCTGCTTAGTAATGATGTTAGATTAGATTTAATAAATTGTTACTATTCATCTGAGATGACGAGAAACATTATTTCATTTCATGCATTGTTCAGACAAGGTTTTACATATTCTTTTAATGATTTGAATGGTTCAATTTATGTTTATAAGAATGGTGTTTTTATGTTTGAAGCTTTGCCTTGTAATGGTGTGTATGAAACAGTGACTTGTGTTGATAGCTTAGGAAATAGTGTACTTAATATTGACTTGTCTAATAGTGTAGACAAGGCATGCTTGTGGCATTGTCCTCTTGGACACATTAACAAGAAACGCATAGCCCAACTCCAAAAGGATGGAGTGTTGGAATCATTTGACCTAAAATCAGATGATATGTGTGAATCTTGTCTTTTGGGAAAGATGACAAAATCACCATTCACAGGGTCTTGTGAAAGAGGTGAAGGTCTGTTGGATCTCATACACACAGATGTGTGTGGGCCCTTAAGATCAACCATAAGGGATGCTAATCGATTCTATGTGACTTTCACTGACGATTATAGCAGATATGGTTATATCTACTTGATCAAACATAAGTCAGAAACCTTTGAAAAGTTCAAAGAGTTTAAGCATGAGGTCGAAAATCAATTGGGCAGGAAGATAAAGATGCTTAGATCCGATAGAGGCGGGGAGTATCTTAGTATCGAGTTTAACGACTATCTGAAAGAATGTGGGATAGTCTCACAATTGACTCCTCCTAGGACACCACAGTTAAATGGTGTAGTTGAGAGGCGCAATCGAACCTTGTTAGACATGGTTCGTTCTATGATGAGTCGTGCTTCGCTTCCTATTCACTTCTGGGGGTATGCCTTAGAGACAGCCGCCCACATCCTCAATCTTGTCCCTACAAAGAAGGTTGCCAAAACACCTCACGAAATATGGACATGGAAAGTTCCCTCGTTAGCACATATTAAAGTCTGGGGTTGTGAAGCTTTCGTAAGACGAGAGACTCACGACAAGCTAACAGCTAGAAGTGAGAAATGTGTTTTCATTAGTTACCCAAAGCAGTCTTTTGGATATTTGTTCTACAGGCCTAGTGAAAACGTGGTCTTTGTAGCACGAAGAGGAGTCTTCCTAGAAAGGGAGCTCATATTCAAAGAGGACAGTGGGAGTACCATTGAACTTGAAGAAATTCAAGAGTTAGCCAAAGAAGGAACCTTAGATGACACTAGCACTCAACCAGAGGAAACAGTTCCTGTTGAACCAGTTGATAACTCATTACCTCTTCGAAGGTCCACTAGGGTGAGTGTGCCACCTGAGTTATATGGTTTTCATATTACTTCAGATGGTGACACATTCATAACTGACAGAACACTGGTAAACTTAGATGAACCAGTCACTTATAAGGAAGCAATGGCAGGCCCAGAGGCTTCCAAGTGGAAAGAGGCAATGGACAGCGAGATTAAATCCATGTATGACAACCAAGTTTGGAATTTGGTTGATAGTGCACCAGGTCGTATGACAGTTGGGTGCAAATGGATCTTCAAGAAGAAGACAGACATGGATGGAAATGTGCATACATTCAAGGCTCGACTGGTTTCAAAAGGTTTCACTCAAACCCTAGGGGTTGACTATGATGAGACCTTTTCGCCAGTAGCTAAGATTAAATCTATTAGGATATTGCTCGCCATAGCTGCCTTTCATGACTATGAAATCTGGCAGATGGATGTCAAGACTGCTTTCCTTAACGGGAAGTTGGCTGAGGATGTTTACATGAGTCAGCCAGAGGGTTTTGTTGATGCAAAGTTCCCCAATAGAGTGTGCAAGCTTGAGAAATCCATTTATGGATTGAAACAAGCATCTAGCAGTTGGAATCTTTGCTTCCATGAGAAAGTCAAAGAGTTTGGTTTCTCTAGAAGTGAAGATGAGTTCTGTGTGTATATCAAAGCTAGTGGGAGTATAGTAACTTTTCTGGTGTTATATGTCGATGACATATTACTCATTGGTAATGACGTTCCAACCTTGAAAGAAGTTAAGTCTTGGCTTGGAAAGTGTTTTGCCATGAAAGACCTTGGAGAAGCTGCCTATATTCTTGGGATTAGAATATTGAGAGATAGAAAGAAGAGACTAATTGGACTTAGTCAGAGCACATACTTGGATAAGGTACTAAAGAGGTTTAGTATGGAAAATTCCAAGAAGGGAGAGCTACCTATCCAGAGCAATACCAAATTGAGTAAGACTCAATGCCCGAGTACAGATGAGGAAATAGATGACATGAGTCGTGTACCTTATGCTTCCGCTGTCGGATCGATCATGTACGCTATGACATGTACTCGCCCTGATGTGGCTTTTGCTTTGAGCATGGTCAGTCGCTATCAGGGAAACCCAGGTAGAGCTCATTGGATAGTAGTAAAGAATATACTCAAGTATTTGCGAAGGACAAAGGACTGGGTCCTTGTACTTGGTTGCAATGATACTTTGAGAGTAGATGGTTACAGTGATGCCAGCTTTCAGACGGATAGAGATAACTTCCGTTCTCAGTCAGGCTGGGTATTTTTACTGAATGGAGGAGCAGTTACTTGGAAGAGTTCCAAGCAAGATACGGTGGCTGATTCTACTTGTGAATCAGAGTACATAGCAGCGAGTGAAGCGTCAAAAGAAGCAGCTTGGTTGAGGAACTTCATCGGAGATCTCAGAGTTGTTCCAACCATCCAGGAGCCTATGGAACTATTCTGCGATAATGAAGGAGCGGTTGCCTTGACAAAGGAACCGAGAGATCATGGTAAAACCAGACATATCGACAGAAAGTACCATTTCATCAGACATAGAGTAGAAGAAGGCCATCTTATAGTAAAGAGGGTGTCATCTGAAGATAACCCAGCAGATCCTCTCACAAAGGGTCTGAGTAGGGCTAAGCATATTCAGCATGCTCGGAGCATAGGACTGAAAGATGATATTTTTTTTAGTAGTTAGATTAGTTTTGTTCTGAAACTTGTAACAAAGTAAATGTAATTGACTTTTGGTGATTGAATAATAAAGTATTGTTTATAAGTTTGGTTACTGCCTTCTGTCAATTGTTTATTATTGTGTTTCATATTTTGCATGTTTTACTTCCTGAATAATAAGATTATTCAAACTCCACAGTCGCTCGTACTTTTGGAAGTAAGTAGTGAATTAAGACTGTCATGAACTGGATTGTAGATTGTCTAAGGATAGACATGGCAATAGAATTGCTGCAACATTCATGAGTACTCAGAAATTGAGATTTGAGTATTGGATAAACCCTCGCTAAGAGTATCACTTCATGGAATTCATCACGAGTGATACTGAGACGATAATATCTTATAATCTTGAAACGAAGATATATGAGTTGTAATTTACAAGTCGGTTATACATTGGTGATACGAAAACGCATCAGTAACTTGGTGTTATAAAACATATTGTCATGTACAATTTGATGAGTAAAAGATACAAGCATATGAGTCAACGTTTATTCGTTCCTTTTGCCCTAACAGGAAAAGCGATATCTGTGGGCCCCTTGATGATTTGGTGTTGACTTATGTGCTAGGCCCAGCCAGGACTAAATTGATGTGTTCAATTAGAAGTCCTACATCATCACAAATCAGGAATCAGGAAACATAGATTCTGGACAAAGAGATTGATTACATTCCATGTCTTTTGTCTAGGGATATCTAGCAGAACGAAGGATTATATGATCACTTATCTTAGGACACGTAACTGACTGGGTCAAATTTAGAAGGCATACTAGCAATTATAGTTACAGACTTATCCAAGTGGGAGACTGTTGGATTAGGTGTCTAAGCCCATAACTATAATTGGTATGTACTTGAATTGCTAGCAGCACAGTCCTTTTGGGTTGCCCTCAACCTAGCAACTGGACAAGGAAATTATGAAAGGAGAGATATTAATTTATAAGATTAATAAATTAATATATATAAATGATTTATTAATATGTTAATGGATTAATATATTAATTAGAAATCATTATGTTTAATTAATAGTTAACCAGAAATTAATCAGAATTAATTTTGGGGTTAAAAGAATTAATTATAAAGTGTAGGGACTAGTTTGCAATTAACTGAAAGTTGAATGGAAGGATCCAGAACCCCCTTGGAAGGAGGTGGACGAAAACCCTAGGGGAAACCCTAGAGAATTCGTCCAAGGGGTCCAAGTGAGGCCTTTGAGTTTTGCTTAGGCCCTAAGCAAAGGATAACTAGGGTTTTCCCTAAACCATAGTTCCCTCAACTATTTAAGGAGCCTCCTGGCTCACATTTTAGGGTACTCTTTCTTTAAAGAAACCCTAGTGGCCGAAATTGCATACTCCCTCCCCTCTCTCTTCTTCTACTTTCCTTCTTGCTAGTTCTTGGGTGTGATTCCATTAGAGGCATTACACTTGTGGTGCTAAAGCTTCCAAGAAGATCAAGATCAAGATCAAGGGAATTATCAATTGTTTGCTATAACAATTGAAAGGTATGTAAACCCTAAACCCTAGTTTGTTAGTTTCGAAATTAGCCTCTCTCCTCTAGGGTTCTTCTTTGCAATTCAAAGTTATATGTTCAATAGTTAAAACATAGATCCAAAAGTAGGTTGCATGTGAACTTAGGAATTGTTTTTCTAGTTTATTTGTTTGACCTAAATCCCATCAATAATAACTATAATATATTAATTGAGAAATCATATAATTTAATTAGTATTGGTCAAGAATTAATATTGAATTAATTTAGTGATCAAAAGAGACTAATTAAATATACGGGGACTGACTAAGTAAATCACTGATTCTTATAGTGTGGGCCAATGATCCATGGTTAATTAGAATGGGCTAAACCTTTGAGATAGTCCATGGATAGTCCATGGAGGTTTAACCCATGGAGCCTAAGTACTATGAAAGGTCAAGGTGCATTAGGGTTTTCAAGGATGAAACCGTAGCATTTGTAACATTATAAAAGCACACCCCTAGAGCTAAAATCGGTTACACCATTCATTCTAAGAGAGTGATATTGATTTTATGCTAACTAGCCTATTCTCTCAAGTCTCCTCTTGCATTTGGTGTTTGTGACACATTAGAGGAATCACACTTGAGGTGCTAAAGCTTTCTAAGGCCAAGAACTACAACTACATCAAGAGGTATTCTTCTAACTATGAGTTTTGTATTGTATATCCTCCATTGTATGCTAGTTAGGATGTATGCTTTGGAAAATTGAAAATACATGTATAATTAGAGAAAACATAGATCCAAAGCATCTAGGATTGCATGTGCACCATAGGAGTGTTATAGTGCTTAAAACCCAACAATGGTATCAGATCCTTGGATTGTTTTCTGTTATATTTGATGCTTGCTAATTTTCAATGTTGAAAAAATAAATTTTCTCTCCTCTGACTGATGAACTCGCCGAGTCCACTGGCTGACTCTACGAGTACACTCAGTAAAAGGGCAACTCGACGAGTCAGGATCATGCACTCATCGAGTAGATGGCTCTAGTTGTAGAAATTTAAGTTCTTGGCCAGAATTGGTTAAAGATCATTACCACAAACTGTGTTGTAGTCATAAAAATTGTATTTTCTGATTTGGTAATGATGATCCTCATCCAATTAAAGTACAATTGTCAAGTTTTAATATAATTAAGTAATTATTTGTATTATTTGATATGAATTGCCATGTTATGAGTTAGATTAGATCAATAGTTAAATTATATGATAATCTTGTTGGCTAAAATTGATCTAAGTTGTTCTTGAAGTGAGTTTTTGTAACTTGTCCTCAAGTTATGTGGAGAGTCTCATTCATGAACATTAATAACTCATAAGTTTTCATAAGTTATGGAAACCAAAAGTTTTGAAAGTTACAAAACTTGCCCTCAAGTTTTGGAATTTGTAAAGTCTTACATAATGAAACAATAAATTCCAAACCTTAGAATTTTAAAAGTTTAAAATCTAACCCTTATACTATTATAATATTAGAAGGTGAATATATATATATATATATATATATATATATATATACATATATATATATATATATATATATATACATATATATATATATATATATATATATATATATATATATATATATATATATATATATATATATACCTAAGACAAGTCAATCTTACCGTTAGTAGGCCACATTCACGAAGCCGGTCTATAAGGGGAGTATAAGGTTACTGCCTATAAAATGGCAGTTTAATGGGTGTCCACTCTCACCCACCGCTTCCTTGACTGGTGGAGGGGTCGTTAGCCGAACGGGTAGCATATGAAATTAAATCTCGTTAAAATTATAATGATAATTACAAAGTAACTAAACTTTTATTAAATTCCCAATCTTAGTTACTTTAGGAAAAATATAAAAATGGTGCTATTCCATGAAATTGCACTTTGCACTTTGCTAAGGCGTTAGTGGAGCGTGTCTGGTTAACCAGCACACTAATATGCGACTGACAAGAGTGGGAAAGGGAGCTTGATGTTAATCACAGATCAATGGAGCGTGTGCGGTTAACCGACACATTGATTAGGTGATTTGTAACATTAAGAGTACCAAATACATTTTCATGGTTATTCACACCTTGTTTGTGATCCTCAGCATCCCAGTCACAAACTTGAAGCGCACAATCGAGATTTAAACATGCCATTGAAAAGTTCAATGAATCTCAATAGAATCTAGGAATTTTAATCCAATTAAAACTTAATAATCGATTGCGTTTTTCATGGTGGAAATTGGTAAATCGTCATTACCTACCTTCAAATATTTTGCAATTTGATTACGACATCCCTCTTCCAAATTGTAAAATATTGTGTTGGGTCCTAGCCTTAATATTTCATTTGGGTATTATATTTAGGATTCTTATCTAATCTAAACTTTGTTGTTTTTCTTTTCAGATGTCTATTCCAAAAAATGCTTCAGGCTCAAACCCTTCTAGCTCATTCTCCCTCATAAATTTGGTTAGGAGAACTATCTTCGATGGGTCAAACTTTAACGATTGGATAAGAAACATTCGTATGACCCTTAGCTATGAGGACAAAGAATATGTCCTAGATAAAGAGCTGAAGAAGATTGATGAGCAAACTGCTACTCCCGAACAAATCGAAGAATATAGGGTTCATGAGAGAGACGCGACAAAGGTGTCATGTATAATGATCGCTACCATCACTGCTGAGCTTCAAAATTCCTATGAGGACTTCTGGCCCTACGAAATGCACCAAGATTTGATGGAAAGTTACCATCAAAGTGCTCGGCAGGAAAGGTGTGAGATCATTGCCTCCATGAGCACAACCAAGATGATGGATGGAGAGTCCATCATGACCCACTTGCAAAATATGTAGAGATATGTGGACCGCTTGTTGAAGTTGAATGTGAACTTCGATGAAGAGTTGGTCATTGACATCATCATACACTCGTTGCCTTCTTGTTATGATCAGTTCCGTATGACCTATCATATGAACAAGGAGGAGGTCACTCTTAGCAAGCTTCAAGGCCTTCGAAGGACTGCAGAAAGCAACTTGAAAGGTAAGTCGGTTGTACCTACTCCTAATGTTGTTGCCCCTATTTTGGCAATCAGACATGGGATAGGGAAGAAGAGGAAGGCTCCTTCTAAGAGCCACAAGGGAAAGTCTCTTGATGGATCCTCTTCTAATGGGACCAAAGCTGGTTCTACTAATCCCTCTACTAATCCAAAGGATGCACAGTGCTTCCATTGTCATGAAAAAGGGCACTGGAAATAAAGTTGCCCCAAATACTTGCAGGACTTAAAGGATGGGAAGATAAAGCCCACCTTTGCAAGTATTTACACTATTATGTCTAATAACTCATCACATGCTAATTCTTGGGTCCTTGATACAGGTTGTGGTATTCACATTTGTTATGATATGCCGGGACTAAAAGGAACTAGGGATGTGGAGCACGGGAATATAACCTTAATCATGGGGAATAGGAAAATGTCGCATGTAACCAAGATTGGAGTTTACTCTTTATTGCTAAGTAATGGGTTAAATTTAGATTTGAATAATTGTTGTTACTCATCAGATATGACGAGAAATATTATTTCCTTTCCCAGTTTGTATGAACAAGGTTTTACCTTTTCTTTTAATAATGAAAGTGGTGGTATTAATGCTTATTATAATGATGTCTTTTATTTTGAAGCATTACCTTGTAATGGAATATATGAAACTATGATGGTTGTAGATAACCTAGTAAATAATGTTTTGAATATTGATACGTCCAATGTTTTGGACAAGGCATGTTTGTGGCATTGTCGTCTTGGACATGTCAACAAGAAGCGCATAGACCAACTCCAAAAGGCTGGAGTTTTGGAGTCATTCGACTTGAAATCGGATGACACTTGCGAATCTTGTTTACTTGGAAAGATGACCAAGTCACCCTTCATTGGTACTTGTGAAAGGGGTAAGGGTTTGTTGGATCTCACACATAAAGATGTGTATGGACCCTTTAGAACAGCTACAAGGGATGTTAACCGCTTCTATGTGACTTTAACTGATGATTATAGTAGATATGGGTATATTTACTTAATCAAGCATAAGTCAGAAACTTTTGAAAAGTTCAAAGAGTTTAAACAAGAAGTGGAGAATCATTTGGGCAGGAAGATAAAGATGCGGCGATCTGATCGAGGAGGAGAGTATCTTAGTATCGAGTTCCTAGACTATCTTAAGGAATGTGGAATTGTTTCACAATTGACGCCACCCAAGACACCACATCTTAATGGTGTGACTGAGAGGCACAATCGAACCTTGTTGGATATGGTTCGTTCCATGATGAGTCGAACTTCGTTACCTATCTCATTATGGGGGTATGACTTAGAGACAGCCGCCCATATCCTTAATCTAGTCCCTACTAAGAAGGTTGCCAAAACACCTCACGAGATGTGGACAACGAAGGTTCCCTCGTTGGATCATATCAAAGTTTAGGGTTGCGAGGATTTCGTAAGACGAGAGACTCACGACAAGTTCGAACCTCGCAGTGAGCGATGTATTTTGATTGGATACCCACAGAAATCCTTTGGATATCTCTTCTACAGACCGAGTGAAAATGTTGTCTTCGTTGCAAGGATAGGAGTCTTTCGAGAGAGAGAGAGATAACTCATATGCCAAGAGGACAGTGGGAGGAAAATTGAACTTGAGAGCTTCAAGAGTTAAGTGATGAAGGAACCTCAAACACTAGCACTGAACCCGAGGAGGAAACTCCTGTTGAACCTATTAACGAGTCATTACCTCTTCGACGTTCCTCTCGAGTTAGGATGGAACCTGAGTTTTATGGCTTTCATATTACTATTGAAGGTGATGCGTTTATCAGTGATAGCACACTGGTAAATTTGGATGAACCATCTAACTACAAGGAAGCCATGGTAGGCCCCGAGTCTGCTAAATGGAAAAAGGCAATGGACAGCGAGATTCAGTCCATGTATGACAATCAAGTTTGGAACTTGGTTGACAATGTACCGGGTCGTAAGACAGTCGGGTGCAAATGGATCTTCAAGAAGTAGACCGATATGAATGGGAAAGTACACACATATAAGGTGTGACTGGTTGTGAAGGGGTTTACTCAAAGTCAGGCAATTGACTATGATGAGACCTTCTCACCAGTAGCGTAGATTAAATCTATAAGGGTTATATTGGCCATAGCTGCATTTCATGACTATGAAATATGGCAATTGGATGTCAAAACCGCTTTCCTTAATGGAAAGTTGGCTGAAGATGTTTACATGTGTCAGCCAGCAGGTTTTGTCAATGCAAAGTACCCTAATAAAGTGTGTAAGCTTGAGAAATCCATCTATGGATTAAAACAAGCATCTCGCAGATGGAATCATTGTTTTGATGAGAAAGTCAAACAGTTTGGATTTTCTAGAAGCGAGGATGTACTTGACCCGATTGTAGCATGGTCCTTTTGGGTTGCCTTCACCAGTGCAATTTGATAGGATGGGCTTTGAGAATAAGGCTATTTGTGATTTATTAATTAAGAAATCATATTATTTAATTAGTATTGGTCAAAAATTAATTTGGAATTAATTTAGTGATCAAAAGAGACTAATTAAATATTCGGGGACTGATCAAGTAAATCAGTGATTCTTATAGTGTGGGCCAATGATCCATGGTTAATTAGGATGTGCTAAACCAACGAGATAGTCCATGGATAGTCCATGGAGGTTTAACCCATAGAGCCTAAGTAATATGAAACGTCATGGTGCATTAGGGTTTTCAAGGATGAAACCCTAGCATTTGTAACAATATAAAAGCACACCCCTAGAGCCAAAATTGGTTAAACCATTCATTATAACAGAGTGATATTGATTTTGTGCTAACTAGCCTATTCTCTCAAGTCTCCTTTTGCATTTGGTGTTTGTGACACATTAGAGGCATCACACTTGAGGTGCTAAAGCTTTCTAAGGCCAGGAACTACAACTACATTAAGTGGTATTCTTCTAACTATGAGTTTTGTATTGTATATCCTCCATTGTATGCTAGTTAGGATGTATGCTTTGGGAAATTGAAAATGCATGTATAATTAGAGAAAACATAGATCCAAAGCATCTAGGGTTGCATGTGCACCATAGGAGTGTTATAGTGCTTAAAACCCAACATGTTCTTCCAAGAAGCATGTTATAGGATGAAGGAAATTTTATTATGATGGATTTCTCTAAGATGGTCTTGGTCAGACTGACTTCAACGTTATACACCATGTTTTCTTTTTTGCCGACTTGTGTTTCTTTTGAGTGACCAGTTTTTGCCTTATCTTTTTCTATCTTTAAGCTTTCACAATCTGTTGTAGCATGCCCAAGTTTTTATGAAAGTTACAGTACTGATTCAACTCTTGTGGGTATCTTTTAGTGCCTCTCCTTATTATCTCCCTTCATTGTTCCCGAGTATGTTGCACATCTTTCCTATATCATGTGTACTTATTATATCGTCCTCGATCTCTTTGATTATTATTTTGCTGCCTTTCGTAATGGCTTACTTGGGTTAGGGTGTGCTTATTTCTTTGTTCGGCTACAACTGAGCCCTTTTCTCCATGCGAACTTTTTTTGCACTCTCATCTACCTGTCTTAAGAACCTATTGACCTTTCTTATGATTTCCTGTACATTGACCCACTCTCTACAAACTAACTTCCTGAACAACTCACACTCAAACAATTTTTTTCATTTTTAAAATCACATAAAACCCAAAATCTCATTTCTCAAAAACCACAAATGTATAAATTGTCAAAACACAAGTCAACAATTGTTTGATAATATCCCAGAATCCTCAAAACAAAATATCTAACTGGTGAGTACAATCAAGCCGGCGCCTTCCCGCGATCTTGAGAGGTACCCAAAACACATATCACAGAACACTGTAAGCATGAAGCTTAGTGAGTCCCCCAAAATACTACATTAACAATTAATAAGCCCCTCATGGCTATAGTTCGGCATGGACCCTCTGGTCGTGCGTCTCGGTGAGGACCCTCCGGTCTCATGGCTCGGTATGGACCCTCTGGTCATGTGTCTCAGTGAAGACCCTTCGGTCTCACAGCTCGGGTTGGACCCTCCGATCTCACAACTCGGTTTGGACCCTCCAGTCCTAAGTCAGTAAGGCACAGAATAATATATAGCATAAATCACAAAGACAAAATGCATAATATCACATAACTCAGTATAAGCACATAAGACCCTCTGGTCAGTAACTCAAATAAGACGCTCTTGTCACACAGTATTACAACTCAGGTAGGTATAGTGAAAAGACTCGCCTCGTAAGCAAAGCAAGTATGTCTCGTACTCAACGATCGATCTCGACTCCGCATACATATCATAATCATCTCTAATTAACACTTTGTAATAACCAATCTAAAGATATTAAGCTAACCCCTTTATTAACTCTTGGAAAGGGTGAAAAAACCATTTTACCCTCCATGGTCTGCATATCCATCACTTGACCAAACCGTAAAAGTCAACGGAAGTCAACACTCGAGTCAACAGTCCATGTTGACCCAACTGGTCGAGTGCACCTATGTGACTCGTCGAGTTCCTCCTGTTCTCAGAAATGGGGAAAACTCCAACTCAACTCGTTGAGTTGTCTAATCAACTCGTCGAGTTTTCACGTGTCCAAACTATTGGGGAAAACCCTAAACGACTCGTCGAGTTTTCTCATGGACTCGTCGAGTCCCTCTAGTCCATTTCTCAGTCAGACGATTCTAACCAGAACTAAAGTCCCAAACTCTAGATCTAGCCTCCCAAGGCATGAAATACCACGTAAAGCTGCAAGCTTTACGTCCATGCATGGCACCTAGGGCTCAAAATGCCAAAACAAAGCTCAATAGATTATGTGGTTATGTGGATTGTGTGGGGTATGCTCTGGGGAACTCACTAAGCTTCGTGCTTACGGTTTACAATTTTGGTTTCAGGTATCATCGATTTGGAAAAGAAGGGTCCGGATTGATCGCAGTGCACATACCTATGACTTCTGCAATGAATGATTTTGGGATGAACTCTGATAAATGTTTTACTTAACGATGTTTGCAATGTTTGAAATAAATGGTATCAATGTTTTGGTTATATTAAAAATGAAATTTGTACCCTTGATTTTTGGGTCGTTACAAGTTGGTATCAGAGCCTTGGTTTGAGGGATTCGGACATACTTCCGGGTGTGTCTGAACTCAAACTGAGGATCTGTAAAGTTTTCAATGGAAAAATGCTTTCAAGGAAAAGAATTTTCTAAGACAAGAAAGGGTGTGGTGCATGCAATCAGCCGAGCTCAAGTAAGTTTTCCCCAGAATACCCACATATGTTATCTGTTATGATTTGATTTATGAATCTGAGTATCGCATGCTAGTTCGGGCTAGGGGAGATGCCTCTGTATGTTGTATGAGCTTGTAGACTTTCATGCTAGTGCTGAGTAGTCAGCAATAGATTGGCCTGATATGTAATGCTTGTAGCCTTGGAGATATTGGACGCAATGCTAGGTTAAGAACGATTATTGGTATTGATAACTGCTAAGTGTATGTTTTAAAAATTGTATACAGTTAGGATCTTATAGCTTTATGGTTTGGCTCGTTTCCTGTTTTGTGTACAATTTGCATGCATAAGGTAGCCGACAGTAAGGATGGGTGGAGGTGGATGACATGGGTAGCGGTACGAGGACTGAATGACCGGTGATAGTTTCAGAGGTTGGGGAGTACCCTAGGGAGAGCCTATGATGAGATTAGTGACAAGTGTTACCTGCTTGAAGATTGTATGTGTGGATAGACTAACTTGTCTAGTGTATGTTGATTAGATTTTCGTTGTCCGAATGTTGCTTGCTTTGTGCTTTGTAGGACTCTTAGCAATGTGAGTTAGCTACTAAGTGAATATGCTAAGTCACATGTAGCACATGATGGATAATCTCAGAGTGACGAACTTGACCCTATTGCGCAGCTCACGTATGAGTCCAACCGTTCTAGGGATGAGTATCTTACTTAACGGATTATCTGATCTCTGCTACATGTGGCTATATTCATGAGGTAGCTACTTGACATCGCGGGGAATCTTTCAGCAGCTGAGGACTGGGTGGGTTCGGGAACCTAGGAAAGCCTACGATATGCTCCAGTGAGCTAGTGGGGCGGTTCGGTGAAGTTGGGAAACTAGGGGGAGCCTAGGAGGTGCTACAGTAGATATCATATTGCTGTTTAGCAGACATTTAGTATACCAGTGGAGTAAGTGACTTATAGGATTCGGGAGGATTGCTGAGGAAAGTATGGATAAGTGTGGAAGGTAGTATTAGGCCCGTACTGCTGAAAGCATTGTATCCATACTCATATCAGTGAGAGTCTTGGAGAATCTGAGAGGCTTGGGGGAAAGGAATTCTTGATTATGCTCCGATGCTATGTGACTCGTCGAGTTCCTCCTGTTCTCAGAAATCAGGAACACTCCAACTAAACTCATCGAGTTGCCTCATCAACTCGTCGTGTTTGCACGTGTCCAGACTATTGGGGAAAACCCTAACCGACTCGTCGAGTTGTCTCATGGACTCGTCGAGTCCCTATAGTCCATTTCTCATTCAGACTATTCTAAGCAGAACTAAAGTCCCAAACTCTAGATCTAGCCTCCCAAGGCTGAAATATCACGTAAAGCTGCAAGCTTTACGTCTATGCATGGCACCTAGGGCTCAAAATGCCAAAACAAAGCTCTATAGAAGGTTTAATGTTTGGAACATGTCCAACAGCTTGATAAAGCTTGGATCTTTATGCTCAAGGGACCTCATACAGTCCAGATCTGAAGTTTCAACTTCATGTCATGCTCAAATGACTCAAAGGCTCAAAAGGAAGATGGAAATGGCTACAAACTTCCTAAAGAAGAGATCTAACCAAACAATGATCAAGGTGATAACTTTTTACCTCTAGTTAGGGTTTCTCACTTAGCACCTACTCGTCGAGTTGGATCCTTCAACTCGTCGAGTAGACTCTAAAAATCATGCGGGTATCTCCGCCTTTACTCGGCGAGTTGGGGCCTCCAACTCGTCGAGTTGCCCTGAAAAATGAATATCACTTAATTAAATATTATACATGGGAGTCGGGATGTTACATTCTGCGACTTATTTCATTGAACCTTCTGAAATAAGCCTTGTTAGACTTCCCTTCTCTCTGGCTGCAAGCGAATATCACATGGGCTTGTTGTTGAAACCTTCGTTGTTGATTGAGGCTATTAAAAAATTTCGTGCAAACTTCCCCAAAACTTTCGATGCTTCTGGGAGGGAGGTTAGCCGACCAATACCATGTCGATCCATCGAGATTAGCCGCAAAATATAAACTCTATAACTTGGGATCCATTGGAATCATCTTGATAGCTCACTGAAATTTTGATATGTGATCGTATGGTCCCCAGTATCGTACTAAGAATTTACAATGTCCACTTTGAGCCGACAAAAATTGGAGTGTTGTTTATTTCATCAGTGAACGGGGATTAATCTGAGTGAGGTTGTTTTCCTTCACTTGTCACCCTCCTTTTTGTCTCCATGTTTCTCTTTGTTATGCTTATTGTTCGAGTCGTTGGATTAATCTGAGTGTAGAGATACATAATCCCAATATTTTTCATCTCTTTTTCTTTACCATTTTTCCTTTTATTCGCATTGTTTCTTCATTTCTTTGTACCTTTTAAATGCTTCAAATTCCTGTATCTCCTTATTCTCGACCTCACGGTCTTTTGAGGTACCCACCGTGTTGTGGTTATTAAGGACGGTAGCCACCTGGTGCATTTCTCCTTATGTTTCTAAATCTTGCATTCTTGGTATTGGGCTTGCTTCAACACTCAGGTTAGCAGTAGTGTTGCCTGTAGTGACCATTTGTTTCGAGGTTCAACAGATGGTGCCACTTGTTGTTTTTCAGATTTCTCGAGTGATCAGTCTTGGATGACAATTTTGTGACCTTGGAACTGAGGCAGTACAAACCTAAGAGACAAAGAAAATTATTAACGTCCATCGGGCTGCTAACCTGGGAGAACGCTCTGATGCCAAAGTCAGAAAACAAGATATTGAATTATTCGATACAGATTGTGGAAAAGGTTTAAGATCACATACCTCTATTGTATTGGATTCGTACTCCTTTTATACCCTTGTGCATGGGGAAATGGCGATTTAGATGAGCCGAGTAGGTGCCTGTCTCATCGTCATTAATGAACTCGAGGCGGAAGGTGATGGGTTTTCAGCATTCTAACACTCCTATGGTGTACATGCAACCCTAGAAACCTTGGATCTGTGTTTGACTAAGATACATGCAAATAATTATTTTTCCAAGGTTCTTATCCTAACTAGCAAGGCATGGGGTCCTTGAATCAAATAAAACTAGTAGAATTACTTAGCTTGTAGTAGTAGTTGATTGCTTGGAGTTTGAGAGCCTAGCACCAATAATGTGGATGCCTCAAATGGAAGTCACAAATCAACACAAACTTGGAAACTTGAGAGAATAGTCACAAACTTCTTGAAATCTGCCCTCTTAGTTTACACACATCAACTCATGTCATTTCAAGAACCAAAGCCTCCTTTATATAGTGTGGTGGATTAGGGTTACATCCATGTAAACCCTAATACCCATGTCTTTTCATTTCCATGAGATCCATGGGTTAAAGCTCCATGGAGTATCCATGGACTTTCCATGCAAGCCTAGCCCATTCCAAATAAGCATTAGCCCACACTATATAAATACAAGAGCCCATATTTAATTAGTCATACTTTTGATCTCTAAATTAATTCTAGATTATATATAGATCAATACTAATTAAATAATATGATTTTATATTAATATATTACGACTTATAATATATTAATAAATCATAACTTATACTATTCTCAAACGATTATCCATAAATTGTTTGGGTGAAGTGCAACCGAAATGGACCATGCCGGGTCGGGTCAAGTACATACCAAATATAGTTATGGACTTAGACACTATCACCAACAGTCTCCCACTTGGATAAGTCTAATAACTATAGTTGCAAGTATGACTTCAGGAACCGATCAGCATTCGTAGCTCTTAAAACTTTGTTGAACTATGAAGCGCCATTTTAGATAAGTGATCATATAATCCTCTGTTCTAGATATCAGCCGGACAAATACATGGAACATGGTCTTGCTTATTGTCCAACATTTGTTTCCCGATTTCTGATTTGTTTGACATAGAACTTAACTGAACACATCAATTTAGTTCTGATCGGGCCCGGTACATAGGTCAAAACAAAATCATCGAGGGGCCCAGATATCGCTTCTAATCCTAGAAGGAACAGATAAACTTCGACTCATATGTTTGCTCTACTACTTGTTGAACTACACACAAAGGCACGGTTTATAACATCAAGTTACCAATGTGTTTTCGTGCAATCAATGCATAACCAACTCATAGGCAGCAAATCATATCTCTAGGTTTGAAGACTTATATGATATTACCGTCTCACGATCACTCGAGATAAATTCCATGAAGTGATACAAGTGAGCGTGGGTTGAATCCAATACTCAGAACTTATGAGCACTCATGAGTGTTGTAGCCCCGCTTTGTCTAACATCTTAGACCTCTACAAGCCAACCCATGACAGTCTTGATTCATATCTACTTCCAACATATGACCGACTGTGGAGAGTTTGAATAATATGATATAAACCACAACATAATTATTCTGGAAGTCAAAACATGCAAAAAGAAATAATAGTAAACAATTGACAAGAGATAGCAACACTTTACTCATAAATAACAGCTTTTATTTATCATCAAATGTCAATTACATTTTACAAATTTCAAGATTATCTAACTACTAAAACTAATATCATCCTTCATCCCTATGCTCCGAGCATGCTGGAGATGCTTAGCCCGAGTCAGTCCCTTCATGAGGGGATCTGCTGGGTTCTCATCCGATGATACCCTCTTTGCCACGAGGATTCCTTCTTCTATTCGATGTCTGATGAAGTGATATTTTCTGTCAATGTGTCTAGATCTCCCATGATCTCTTGGTTCCTTGGCTAAGGCAACCGCACTATTGCTGTCACAGAAAATCTCCATTGGCTCCTTTATAGCTGATACAACTCCAAGGTCTCTGATGAAGTTCTTTAGCCATATAGCCTCCTTTGCTGCCTCGCTTGCTGCTATATACTCTGATTCACAAGTGGAATCAACCACTGTCTCCCACTTGGAACTTTTCCAAGTAATTGCCCCTCCGTTTAGAGTAAAGACCTAGCCCGACTGAGAGCGGAAATTATCCCTGTCAGTCTGAAAGCTAGCATCACTGTACCCTACAACTCTCAAGTCCTCACTGCCACCGAGGGTAAGGACCCAATCCTTAGTCCTCCGTAGGTACTTGAGGATATTCTTTACCGCAGTCCAGTGTGCCTTGCCAGGGTTCCCCTGATACTTGCTAACCATGCTCAAACCAAAGGCTACATCAGGTCGAGTACACGTCATAGCATACACGATCGATCCTACAGCTGAAGCATAAGGTATTCGACTCATTTCTGCTATCTCAGCCTCAGTACTAGGGCTTTGTGTGTTACTCAATCTGGCGTTAATCTGGATGGGTAACTCTCCTTTCTTGGAGTTATGCATGTTGAACCTTTTCAACACTTTGTCCATATAGGTGCTTTGACTAAGTCCAATTAGTCTTTTACTCCTGTTTCTCAAAATCCTTATCCCTAGGATATAGGCAGCTTCTCCAAGGTCGTTCATAGCGAAACACTTCCCAAGCCAGGACTTTACTTCCTGCAGGGTTGGGATGTCATTTCCTGTGAGTAGTATGTCATCCACATACAGTACCAAAAATCTGACTATACTCCCACTAGCCTTGATATAGACACAAGATTCATCTTCACTCCTTGAAAAGCCAAATTCTTTGACTTTCTCATCAAAGCGAAGATTCCATCTGCGAGGTGCCTGTTTTAATCCATAAATGGATTTCTCGAGCTTACACACTCTACTGGGGTACTCTGTACTGAAAAAACCCTCTGGTTGAACCATGTAAACATCTTCAGCCAACTTTCCATTTAGGAAAGCGGTTTTGACATCCATTTGCCATATTTCATAATCATGAAATGCAGCAATGGCTAACAGAACCCTAATAGACTTAATCTTGGGCACTAGTGAAAAGGTCTCATCATAATCAACTCCCGGAGTTTGAGAATAACCCTTTGCAACCAGTCGTGCCTTATAAGTGTGTACATTACCATCCATGTCGGTCTTCTTCTTAAAGATCCATTTGCACCCAACTATCTTACGATCAGGTACATTGTCAACCAAGTTCCAAACTTGATTGTCATACATGGACTGTATCTCGCTATCCATAGCCTCTTTCCATTTAGCAGCCTCAGGGCCTGCCATGGCTTCCGTGTAGCTGTTAGGCTCATCCAGATTTACCAGTGTGTTATCACTGATAAGTGTCTCACCTTCTGCAGAAATATGAAAACCATAATAATGCTCAGGTGCATTCCTAACTCTGGTGGAACGCCTCAGAGGTATAGATTCTTCAGTCGGCTCAACAGGAGTTTCCTCCTCAGGTTGAGGGCTAGGGTTTGAGGTTCCTTCACCACTTGACTCTTGAATTTCCTCAAGGTCAATTTGCCTCCCACTGTCTCCTTGGCTCATGAATTCTCTCTCTCGAAAGAATCCTCTTCTTGCTACAAAGACCACATTATCACTGGGTCTGTAAAAGATGTAACCAAAGGATTTATGTGGGTAGCCGATGAAAATACACCTTTCGCTTCGGGGTTCGAGCTTATCGTGAGTCTCGCGTCTCACGAAAGCCTCGCAACCCCAAATCTTGATGTGGTCTAGATTGGGAACTTTTCCAGTCCACACCTCGTGAGGTGTTTTGGCAACCTTCTTTATAGGGACTAGATTAAGGATATGGGCGGAAGTCTCTAAGGCATACCCCCAAAATGAGATTGGTAGCGAAGCTCGACTCATCATGGAACGAACCATGTGCAACAAGGTTCGATTGCGCCTCTCAGCTACACCAATCAACTGTGGTGTCCTAGGAGGTGTCAATTGTGAGAAAATCTCACATTCCTTAAGATAGTCAAGGAACTCAGTACTAAGATACACACCACCACGATCAGATCGAAGCATCTTAATGTTCCTGCCCAACTGATTCTCCACTTCTTGCTTAATCTCTTTGAATTTCTCAAAGGTTTCTGACTTATGCTTGATTAGGTAGACATATCCATATCTACTAAAATCATCAGTAAAAGTCACATAGAACCGATTAGCATCTCTTGTGGCGGTTCTGAAGGGTCCACACACATCCGTGTGTATGAGGTCCAACAAACCTTCACCCCTAGCACAAGTGCCAGTAAAAGGTGACTTTGTCATTTTACCAAGCAAACAAGATTCACAACTATTATCTGACTTTAGGTCAAATGACTCCAAGACTCCATCCTTTTGGAGTTGGCCTATGCGTTTCTTGCTTACATGTCCAAGACGACTATGCCATAAGGATGCTTTATCTAAGCTAGCGGAAGAGTTAATACACAATACATTATTTCCTAGATTATCTACAACAGATACAGTTTCATACACGTCATCACAAGGTAATGCTTTAAAATAATGAACATTATTAAAGAAAGCATCAATACTACCATTATTATTCTCAAAATAAAAGGTAAAACCTTGTTTATACAATGCATGAAAGGAAATAACATTTCTTGCCATTTCTGGCGAATAATAACATTTATTCAAATCTAATGTAAACCCACTATTTAGCACTAAGGAATAAACTCCTATCTTGGTGACAGGTGAAGCTTTCCTGTTTCCCATGATCAAGTTTATCTTTCCCTGCTCCACATTCTCACTTCTTTTTAGTCCCTGCAAATCACAACATATGTGAATACCACAACCTGTATCAAGGACCCAAGACTTAGAATGAGGTGAGTTATTAGACAATATAGTGTATATACCTGCATGGTTGGGTTTTACTTTCCCATCCTTCAAATCTTGCTGGTACTTTGGGCAGTTTCACTTCAAGTGCGACTTTTCATGGCAATAGAAGCATTCAGCCTCATAAGGGTTAGCAGAAGGAGTGACAAAACCTTTCTTTGTTTTGCTTGAAGAGGAGCCTTCAAGGGTCTTACCCTTGGTACCCTTAGAAGGGTTCTTTCTCTTCTTCCCTTTGCCATGCCCGATTGCCAAGACATTGGCCGCAGTTGGAGTAGGAGTAGGAGTAGTAACAACCGACTTACCCTTTAGACCACTTTCGGCGGTCTTCAAGAGTCCTTGAAGTTTGCTGAGGGTGACTTCTTCCTTGTTTATGTGATATGTCATGCAAAATTGATCATAACACGATGGTAAGGAGTGCAAAATGATGTCTATTGCTAACTCCTCAGGGAAGTTCACATTCAGATTCAGTAAACGGTCCACATACCTTTGCATTTTCTGCATGTGGCCTGTGATGGGTTCACCATCCTTCATTCGGGTTGTTATCATAGAGGAGATTATTTCATATCGCTCTTGACGAGCACTTTGATGGCAGCGGTCCATCAAGTCCTGGTGCATCTCAAAAGGATAATAGTCCTCATAGGACTTTTGGAGCTCGGCTGTCATGGTGGCCATCATGATGCATGCCACTTTTGTAGCATCTCTTTCATGTACCTCATATTCAACAAGCTCTTCAGGAGTAGCAGTTGGCTCGGGTACCTTCAGCTCCTTGTCGAGAACATATTCTTTGTTCTCATACCGAGTGACCATCCTGATGTTTCTGATCCAATCTGTAAAGTTGGACCCATCAAAGATGACTCTCCCACAAAGATTCATGAGAGAGAAGGAGCTAGTAGGGTTTGAGCCAGAAGCATTGTTATTGGAAGACATCTGAAAAGAAGAGGGAATAGATTAGATTAGATTAGATATAGTCCTTAACAAAACACCCAAATGTAATATTAAGGCTAGGACCCAACACAATATTTTATAACTTAGAAGAGGGATGTCGTAATCTAAGCTAAAAGATATTTGAAGGTAGGTGAATGACGGTTCACCAATTTCCACCATGAAAAACAAAATATTTAATTAGGTTTTAATTGGTTTAGAAACTCCTAGATTCTTTGAGATTCATTGAACTTTCTTCAATGGCATGTTTCAATCTCGAGTGTGCCCTTCAAGTTTTGTGACTGGGATGCCGAGGATCACAAAACAAGGTGTGAAGTAACCATGCAAATTACTTGGTACCTTTAATGTATTACCCCTCAATCGATGTGCCGGTTAACCACACACGCTCCATCGATACTATGATAAACATTAAGTCACCCTTTACCTACCTTGTTAAGTTCAAGTTAGTGTGCCGGTTAACCACACACGCTCCACTAACGACTTAAACAAAGTGTAAAGTGTAATTTCATGGATTAGCACCTTATTCACATTTTCCTAAAATAACTAAGATTGGGAATTCAATAAAGTTTAGTTACTTTAGTATTATCATTATACTTTTAATGAGAATTTATAAGTCCTTGTCCTACCCGTTCGGCTAACGACCCTCCACCGATCAAGGAATCTGTGGCTGAGAGTGGACACCCATTAAGTTGCCATTTTATAGGCAACAACCTTATACCCCCCCTTATACACCGGCTTCGTGAATGAGGCGTACTAGCGGTAAGACGACTTGATCTTATACATATCTAAATATTATTAAACTTATAATATTATAAAGTATAAGGGTTGAATTTTAACTTTTAAAATTCTAGGGGCTGGAACTAAAGTTTTTAATATGATTTTACATGTTCCAAAACTTGAGGGCAAGTCTTGTAAACTTTCAAAACTTTTCATTTCTCATAACTTATGAGTTAATCGTTACTAAAAATAAAGACTCTTCATTTTTTGTAACCTATGTGTTCTTTTAATGGTTATTTATAAATGTGACTTTTGGTTATCCATAACTTAAGAACTAGTTATGGACTCCATTAAAACACATAAAGATCAAGAATTAGTCTAATCAATTATTAGCACATAATTTCTATGATCTTCT
This sequence comes from Lactuca virosa, assembly GCF_052849685.1. Taxonomy (NCBI): domain Eukaryota; kingdom Viridiplantae; phylum Streptophyta; class Magnoliopsida; order Asterales; family Asteraceae; genus Lactuca; species Lactuca virosa. Next base: position 186,941,981 of record NC_136428.1, on the reverse strand, counting down.
AAACTCATATGTTTATGAATGTTCATATCAAAAATTTCAAGAATCGTAAGTACATATACAAAACTTGAAATTTTGATACGAGCTTTTGAACAAAACTTCGATTTTCAAGTTTTTTTTTTTTTTTTTGCATCAGGTATCAAATAAACAAACCGGACTCTGATACCACTGATGGGTTTTCAGCATTCTAACACTCCTATGGTGTACATGCAACCCTAGAAACCTTGGATCTATGTTTGACTAAGATACATGTAAATAATTATTTTTCCAAGGTTCTTATCCTAACTAGCATGGCATGGGGTACTTGAATCAAATAAAACTAGTAGAATTACTTACCTTGTAGTAGTAGTTGATTGCTTGGAGTTTGAGAGCCTAGCACCAATAATGTGGATGCCTCAAATGGAAGTCACAAATCAACACAAACTTGGAAACTTGAGAGAATAGTCACAAACTTCTTGAAATCGGCCCTCTTAGTTTACACACATCAACTCATGTCATTTCAAGAACCAAAGCCTCCTTTATATAGTGTGGTGGACTAGGGTTACATCCATGTAAACCCTAATACCCATGTCTTTTCATTTCCATGAGATCCATGGGTTAAAGCTCCATGGAGTATCCATGGACTTTCCATGCAAGCCTAGCCCATTCCAAATAAGCATTAGCCCACACTATATAAATACAAGAGCCCATATTTAATTAGTCATACTTTTGATCTCTAAATTAATTCTAGATTAATTATAGATCAATACTAATTAAATAATATGATTTTATATTAATATATTAGGAGTTATAATATATTAATAAATCATAACTTATACTATTCTCAAAAGATTATCCATAAATTGTTCGGGTGAAGTGCAACCCAAATGGACCATGCTGGGTCGGGTCAAGTACATACCAAATATAGTTATGGACTTAGACACTATCACCAACAGAAGGTACAAAAACAGTACTTAGGAAGTGTCGGCAGTCTTGTAATTATGAGTACACGAGCTATAACGAACCTTTGGGCAATTACAGGTAGTCGTATGTAATTCCCTATGACATTTTGGCCTTTTGATCGGATATCCTTAGATTCTTGTTCACGATGTATTTGATCACTAAAATGCCTCGACTAAAGCTTCCTCGGTTCATTCCCTTCGACAAACAGAATAAATATTAAGCCCAAATCAGTCTCTCTCTCTCTCTCTCTCTCTCTCTCTATATATATATATATATATATATATATATATATATATATATATATATATATATATATATATATATAACAGTTTCCGAGGTTTTTTATTTTTCGGATTCTCCCGGACATGAGAACATGATTTGAATAGCCAAGAACTGCTCATATGCTCATTGTTGTAAGGGTCAAATATGTTGTAATTAGTCGAAGTATGTTTTGTAGTCTTCGTATGTTCTATAATCTATTTTACTAAGGGGCTTTTATACGAAGCTTAAGTGTCTATGCCTTAGTATATTTTTTGTACGCTTTCTGATTCCTATAAATAGGGATATTTACTAGAGTTAGATAAGAGTTTTTACAGACCTATCTTTGTACTTTGTAAACATTTGAAAGCGTAATAGACCTGAAACAAGATCATATTTACATCCGTTGTTCAATCTCACATTCTTACTTCAATTTTAACTCTGATTCATTTTATACTCGATTCATTGGTTCATCAATTGGTATCTGAGCAGGAATCACATATGTGATTTGATATTCATCTGTTCAAAAAAATTTAAATCAACTTTTTGGTTCAAAAGTTTCCGCACTTTTTGATAGTGAAAAATTTGTCTAGATTTTAGTTTGTGATTCGATTCTGCATTTGAATTGTTGAATCGAGTGTTCTTCTTGTAATTCCGATTTGATTCAACTAGTTTGTTCTCAAATTTTCAAAGTTTCTTCAAAATTCTCAAAATCATCTTCCGTACAACAATGGCGAGTTTCAATCTCAATTCGATAACCTCGTTTTCTCATCTGTTAGGATCATCGACCAAAATTCCAATGCTAATCTTTGAATACTATGATCAATGGGCTGATCGTATGCAGGATTATCTGAATGGTCTTGATGAAGAATTATGTTCATGTATCTCTGGAAATGTCAATCCTCCGGCGAATGTTCAAGCAATTGGATCATCTTCTGCAAGTTCTGGTGTTGAAAATCAAACTGATCGTCTGAAGAAACTGGAGAAGAGATGTATGAGGGAATTACGAGGAGCTTTACCTCCAGTTGTGTACAATTACGTAAGGAGTTGTACAACTCCTAAGGAGATCTGGAATAATCTGAAAGAAAAGTTTCAAGGAAAGATTTCAGACAAAAAGAAGGTGAAACAATTGAAGTGTACTATGATCGTCTAAACGAGTTAATCTACCGTTGCAATCGCTATGGAATCACCAGGACTTCAATGGAATTCAATCTCATCTTTGTGATGGGTCTTTGAAAAGAATGGAGAAGCGTGAGTATGATGGTGAAGAATCAGCAAAGTTTTGATACATCATCTCTCAATGATCTGTACAATCAGTTGAAGACACACGAAAGTGAGGTTATTGAAATGGCTGAGGAATCGAAGCTGAGTTTGGGAGGCCCATTGGCACTTGTGTCCAAGATATCTGAGAAAGGAGCTGAAAAAGGTGATTCAGAGGAAGAAGAGGGATTCATCATGAATTCGGATGATGAGGCAATAGCATTTTACTCGAATAATCGTGTTAAGAAGTTTTTCAAAAAGGCGTTCAATCCGAAGGCTAAGCTAGCTGAGGTGAAAGGAGGTGTTGTGAGTAAAGTTGTTGTTGAGGAGAAGAAGAAGGTTGAGAATAAAGATTCGAAGGTGTCTGAAGGGAAGAGTGAGAAGAAGTTGAAAGGTGATGTTGGAGTAGATTGTCATTATTGCAATGGAGCCAATCACCTTGCGAATGATTGTATGCTTCGATAGAAGGATGGGAGGAAGAATAAAGTAAAAGATGAGGCTTATTACGCAGAGAAGCTTGAGGAGGGTCGTGCGAAAGCTAAGAATTTATCGTTGGTCGCAAGGGGTGAAGAGGAGGAAGATGGAACCTATCAAATCTGGTCATCTGGATAAGACGATGAAGAGATGAGGAATCCTACACACGGAGCAATGTATGCGAAGATGGAGGAGGACTCATATGAAGAGGAATTCGAAGTGAAAGGTAGATGCTTTATATCCAAGGCAACAGACAAATCTCCAATGACGACAAAGGTACGTAATATTCTCGAATCTTTTAATATTCCTAAACATGCTTATGACTCTGAACTAGTATCTTTTGATGAGACTGTTACTTATTTTGATTCAATTGTTGTGTTTGCTAGCAATGAGGCCAACAAGTTGTCCATGGAGTTATTAGAGACCAAAAAACGATTAGACATGAAAATAAGTAAAGTTTATTGTTTAGAATTACAGATAACGAACATTATGTGTGATAGGGATACTTTATCAAATGAAGTCAAACTTTTGCTAGCACAAAGAAACATATACTGTAATTCTGCTAAGAGACTATATGGCAAATTAACTGATTTACATCATTCATGTGAAATAAGTAAAGAGCAACATAGAAAATTATTGCCTTTTCTAGCATACGAAAGAGCTAAGGTAGATAATGTTTCATATGATTCTGAGAAGATGATAGCTGAATTTGACAAAGTTCCTGATGATAGATATAAATATGGAATTGTCAAAATTGATGAATGTCTTGATAGGAATGAATTATATAACATAGTGAATGATACTTTGACTAAATCTGAACAAATTCAAGTTTTGAAAAAGACTGGGAATTCAACATCTGATTCTCAATTTAATTTTGCTGATATTGAAGATAATTCTGACAATATTAGTGAAATTAGTGATCTTGAGGATGTTGATTGTTCCCAATTGTCTATTGTTAATGTTGCATCAACATCTAAAGGAAAAGAAAAAGTTAAGGACTTGATGGTTAAGATAGAAACTGATAAACCCTCAACTTCGAAAGTTTGTGATTTGGACTTCGTGGACATCAGAGATAGTCAAAATGATGATAGCGATGATGAAAATGAAGAGAAAATTTCGAAGAAAAAGAAATCTTCAAAGGAAGAAGAAATTCATCGAATTGTGGTTGATCAAGTGTATGGTGATACACAAAAGTTCGAAAAGGTGATGAATGAACAAGGTGCTCACTTTCTTGAAACAAATAGTGTGGTTTATCCAAATTTCAAGTGTACAGATGATGTCATCTTCCCAAATCAAGTGTTCGTAACTACTGGAAATATTGAGAATATCAAACCAGAATTAAAGAAGTTAGTTGAAGAAGATAATTTGAAAACAACAGATGAAGGTTTCTTCTCAAATCAAAGCACGGTTGAAAACAACCTAACAAAGAATTCGTACGTTTTTCAACGTCAAAGACCACAAAGAAAATGGGTTGAAAAATCAAAAATTGAAAAAGAAATTTCAAAAATTGAAAAAGAAATTTCAAAAATTGAAAAAGAAATTTCAAAAACTAAACTCTAAGGAATTCAAAGATCAAATTATTTTGGCAGAATATTGAGTCTCAAAAGATGTCAAATGAAATGACAAAACCTATTAAGACTGTGAATTCAGCAACTTTTTCAGACAAAAAGAAAAATCCCGCTCAAACGAATAAATATTTGTCTAAATCACAATCACCCAAAAATGTTTTCAAAGCTAAAAATTCGTCCAACAAATAGACAATCTTCATCTCAATCAAATCATTCAAGGTCTGAAGTGAATAAACAACCAAAGTTTTCGAAAGTTTCACAACCTACTATTCCAAGGAAATTTTCAAATGAATCAAATCCACCACAAATATTCTCTCAACGTCAACATTTTAAATCGACTGTTAATACATCTTATGCTCAATCTTTTCTAACGAAACCAAAAGTTGATTTCATTCCTCAAAAGCCAAATTTTCCTAATCATACGAAGAAACAAACGTTGAAAATTTCACATGAAAAAGGGATAACTTCAAGGAAGAATATTGATCATTGGCTTGAAGGCAAACGAAAAATGTATCAGTCGAGTACATTTTCAAAGGAGCAAATTCACGAAGCCTATGAGAAGTATGTGAATACTTCATCAAACGGAAGTTCATCTTCTAAGGATTCAAACATATCAGTCAAAGCATGGAAACCGGTAGTGAAAGCAAAGAATGTACAATCACAAACTCAGAATACGAAGGGTAATGTCAGTGAACATCCGAAACTATCAAAATCTTATGTTTCGGTTCCTTTAAATGATAATGTGAACTTAATTGATAGTCTCAAAACCAAAGTTTGTGATTGGGTTAAAAGTTCTTCATTACATTCGAAATTGAAATCTAATTTCCAAGGACCCAAAAATCCTTGGGTACCTAAATTTTTTCACTGATTGCAGGTACTATGTGACGAGCAATACGATAACAAGTGGTATATTGATAGTGGTTGCTCACGTCACATGACCGGGAAGAAGGATAATTTACGAGATTTTCGAAGCCTAAAGAATGCTGGAGTTGTGAAATTTGGTAACAATCAAAAATGCCAAGTCAAAGGATATGGGAAGATCACGAACGGACAATTCACAGTGAATCGTGTTGCTTATGTTGAAGGTCTTCAACGCAACTTGATAAGTGTTTCATAACTTGTTGTGGGCACTGGCAATCAAGTTCTTTTTAACGAAGAGGGAAGCATCATTTCAAATGTCAACTCAAAAGAAGTTTTGCTCAAATCAAAAAAGAAAGGTGACATGTTCACTTTGGACATCAATCTGATAGTAGGCAAACCTGTTGTATGTCTTCTTTCGAAAGCTTCATTAGACATAAGTTGGCTTTGGCATCGAAGACTTTCACATCTCAACTTTCGAAACATCAACAAACTTGTTGTACAAGATCTGGTAAGAGGTTTACCTGTACTCAAATTTGATAATGATTCTTTATGTGCAGCTTGTGAAGTTGGCAAGCAACATAAACAAGGTCATCCGATTACGATAGATTCGAAAATTGTCGAACCACTGGAGCTCTTACATATTGATTTGTGTGGTCCACCGACAGTTTCAACACTCAACAAGAAACGGTACATTTTAGTAATTGTTGATGATTTTTCAAGATTCACGTGGGTTTATTTTCTCAGGCTTAAATCTGAAGTTGCTCCAATCATGATTGACTTTATCAAAAAGATGGAAACAACGTTGAAGAAGACTGTTCGAAAAATTAAGAGTGATCATGGAACTGAATTTAAGAACAATGTTCTTGATTCATTTTTGGTGGACAAAGGAATTTCGCATAATTTTTCGTCTCCATATACACCACAACAAAATGGTTTAGTTGAACGAAGAAATAGATCTCTATGCGAAGCAGCAAGGACTATGTTGGCATATGCGAATCTTCCACAATACCTTTGGGCTGAAGCAGTATCCACCGCATGTTTTACACAAAACAGATCTTTCATCCATAGGCGTTTTAACATCACTCCATACGAAATTCTCAACAATCGAAAACCTAATGTGAAATTTTTCCATGTTTTCGGATGCAGGTGCTTTATTATGAATCTCAAGGATAATCTTACGAAATTTCAAGCTAAAGCAGATGAAGGGATTTTCTTGGGATATTCGCATAATTCAGTAGCATATCGTGTGTTGAACAAAAGAACACGAAAAGTGGAAGAAACTTTTAATCTTACATTTGATGATTACTATATTAAACAAACTGAAACGCATGTTGAAAATCATCCTATTCTAAAAGAAATACAAGATGAATCTGAATCTTCAACGTTGGATATTGATTATGATTTAATTTTTGGTATTTCAGATCATGCTATTGATGCTGAAATTAATGCCAATGATAATCATCTCCCTGAATTAACCAAGCCTACTGATGATTCAACATCAACTTCTCAAGAGATAGGCGAAAGTATGCAAAATAATCCAGTGGAGGGGGAGCACTTCGATTCAAACACTCTTGTTGAGGGGAAGCATTCTTTCGAGGGGGAGAATGAGAGATTGGATGTTGATGTTGAGAGGGAGCATAATGTTGAGGGGGAGCATTTAGAATATAATGAAAATAATAATGATTTTAATGATGTTTGTTCGATTGCAGGTTCAGAGAATGATGATTTATACGAAGATGCACCTTTGGAATTTGACCCAGCATATCCACCAATGGAAAAATGGACAAGAGATCATCCGAAGGATCAAGTAATTGGGAATTCGCAAGAAGGTGTTTTAACAAGAGCTAAAATTCGTGCAAAGAATGAGGTATTGAATACTCATCAAGAATTTTGCATGTTCAATGTTTTCATCTCTAAAATTGAACCAAAGACAGTTAAGGTTGCAATGGAACACTCATATTGGGTTGTTGCTATGCAATCTGAATTGTCTGAATTTGAACGAAACAAGGTTTGGAGATTAATTCCTAAACCTGAAAATATTTCGATTGTCAGGTTAAAATGGATTTTCAAAAACAAAACCGACAAAGATGGAAATATCATTCGAAACAAAGCCAGACTTGTTGTTAAAGGATATTCACAACAAGAAGGAATCGACTATGAAGAAACTTTTGCCCTTGTCGCACGACTCGAGGCTGTTCGTATATTTCTGGCATATGCAGCTCACAAAGACTTTGATGTTTATCAAATGGATGTGAAGTGTGCATTTTTAAATGGAGAGATTGAAGAAACAGTTTACGTGGAACAACCCCCTGGTTTCATTAACGAAGAACATCCTGATCATGTTTATATTTTACATAAGACAGTTTATGGATTAAAACAAGCACCACGAGCATGGTATGCAACTCTTACTTCATTTTTGAAGTAATCTAAATTTAAACAAGGATCTGTTGACCCCACATTATTTCGAAAGAAAGTTGGGAATCATCTAATGTTTGTTCAAATTTATGTTGATGATATTATTTTTGGCTCAACTGACCATGCCTTGTCTAGAGAATTCGAAGATCTGATGAAAAGTAAGTTCGAAATGAGCATGATGGGAAAAATCAATAATTTTATTGGACTGAATATTCGTCAAAGTAGAGAAGGAATTTTTATTAATCAAGAAAAATATACGAAGAATATGCTAGAGAAGTTTGGATTAACGAATAGCACAAAGTTGCGAGTTCCTATGGCAACTGGCATAAAGTTAACACCTTCGTTAGATAAACCTACAGTTGACATAACTCTTTACAGGACCATGATTGGTTCATTACATTATCTTACAGCTAGTAGACCTGATATCATGTTCTTTGTGTGTAATTGTGCTAGGTATCAGTCAAATCCACGAGAACCACATCTCAATGCTGGGAAGAATATCTTTCGTTATCTTAAGGGAACAATTTCGTTAGGATTATGGTATCCTTCGCAAACTGGGTTCTTTGTTCAAGCTTATTCGGATGTAGACTTGGGTGGTTGTAATTTAGATAGAAAGAGCACAAGTGGCGGATGTCAATTGCTCGATGGCAAATAGGTGAGCTGGCAGTCGAAAAAGAAAACATGTGTATCAATTTCAACAGCTGAAGCAGAATATGTGGCTGCTACTGCTTGCACATCACAAATTATATGGATCCAAAGTCAATTGCGTGATTATGCAATTAATATGAAAAAGATACCATTATATTGTGATTCTCAAAGTGCAATAAGAATTTGTCATAATCCTGTGCAACATTCGAAGGCTAAACATATAGCTCTTCGTTATCATTTCATCAAGGATCACGTGGAGGATGGAAATATTGAAGTACATTTCATGAATACAACTGATCAGTTAGCTGATATTTTCACGAAACCTTTAGATGAAAAATCCTTTGTAAAAATTTTAGAAGGACTTGGAATGATCGATGGAAATTCTTTTCCATGCGAAAAAGGAGAATAATGGTTGATCAAGAATGATTCAGAGGCGCTGAACAAAAGACAAAGCAATGTCATTCAGCGATCAGAGGTTACTGTTCATAGTCAACGCTTCGACCCCTTCGAATTCGTAAATTTGTCACTTTTCTGGGTTGATAAAATTTCGTGTATTTGCAACAAATACATTTCGTTTTTCATTTAATTTTCGAAAAATAAAAATCCAAAAAGATTTTCGTTTGTTTTGTCATTTAATTTTTGAAAAATCAAAAATCCAAAAAAAATTTCGTTTGTTTTGTCATTTAATTTTCGAAAAATTAAAAACATCAAAAAGATTTTCTCTTTATTTCGTTCTTTATTTTCGAAAAATCAAAACAACAAAAATATTTTGTTTGTTATTTCTTTTTAGTCTTTTGTTGCAGATATTCAAGATGATAAATAGTGGATTATGCTTGCAGTTCTAGGGTCAGGTAAATCTATCATACGAATCTTTAAATATTTGAACTAGTTAAGTTGTCTCTAGAAGCATGTTGCAGCATGTTGTCCAAAGCCTCCATTGACTCAATGTGTATGTACGAAAGCCTTAATGAAATCTTTCATACGAAAATTTCTTCCCAATCAGGCTTGTATTCACATTAGTCTCCTGAGCTACCTGACTCTTCTCACCATGAGTTAAGAGTTTACTGTTTTGTCCAAATATAATAGAGGTACATTTCGTGTCTTACATCCATCTTTTTCATCCAAAAAGTTCTTACACGATCACACACGAAGACATATGTCCGAGAGGTCTCTGATCACACCAATCGAGACTTAGACATATCAAAAATATGTGTTCATGATCTGACATCATGAGACCGTGATGAAAGTGAAACCCAATTTTCTAACCTTTTAAGGAATTGACGGGGAACTATGTTCCAGATTTTCACGAAACATTTGTTTCTGTACCCAAATTCGAAACTCCAAATCATATTCATCTCGTATGAGTGGTCTTGATCAAACATTCTAACCCGTGATGTTTGTTACCTAACAAGATCCAGCACAAATTTTTTTCATGAATATGATTTCCATGTGAGTTCATTCGAAATCCAAAGTCACTTAAAATTTTTTCAAAGCAACCTTGTCACTGACTACACTGGTCAAACAAGTAATTTCTGTTACACTTTATCACCTTATGTTTAGGTTGATATGTAACGAAATTTTTATAGCTACCCATGAAGCCTTATAAAAGAAGCCCTTCGATACTTCTCTATAAGTAATCGATTTTATTTCACGGGAACATACACAAGCTGTTGATCATCTTTCTTGATGATTAACGAAGCAATCTTTGCCCGAGGTTTTATCTGCCTTCGTGTCCAATTGATATTTTGACATCACAGTATCCCAAAATTTTCTTATTATTGATTCTCATCTAAATTCTTTGGAACACTGCACTCACGAAATCCTTGAGGTTCAGAGTAATACCAACTCAGGCTGATGAATTCAAACATCAGGCATATGACTTCGCTTTTCATCCCAAAAGTGAAAGAGACTTACTTCCATCCGAAGGGTTCTGACGGTTACAATTCTCTTGGGTCAAACAATACAGGCTGTTTTTCAATGACGTATGGTATTCTCTCCGGGTTTCAAGGAGAAGTGACATTTACTTTTTGACGCATGGCTACTTTTACGGCGTAGTGGTCCGACTTTCAAGGTGCCACGTTGGATATCATTAAATGCACATCCCGCTTCAAATTCAAACTCCAGGGTTACATATAAAAGGGGATACAAGGGTCTATTATCGGTTTACGCGTTCAGAAGGAAAAAATTCCCAAATTCTCTCTGATCTTCTAAGCTTTCAAACCCTAACAATGTCAACTTCTGCTCATGTTGATGCTGACCCTTCTCAAACCACTGATGATGTGTCTTCATTACCGATTATGAAGATTCAAGGAACTAACTATCAAGTGGAAGCCGATGTTTCTCAATACCCTAAAGAATTGAAGATGTTAGTTGTTGCTTTGAAGAGTTCTGTTATGTCAAAAGCAATGTTCAGTTCGTTTTCAGTTCCGATGTCATGGCTTTCTCAAGCAGGATCAACAGCTACATACACCAAAGCTGTTGATGCCATTACTTTCAATTTGGTGAATGACAAAAAGGTAAGATTGTCCAAGAAACTTTTTTGTCAAATTCTTGAAATTCCAAATTCACCACCGTATGTTGATTTTTCATTCCCTCAAATTGTACATATGTTCAATGAGATGGATTATCAACCTCAACTGTCCAAGATCAGTGATTTCAAGAAATCTGGTCTTCCTAGTATCTGGAATTTTTTATTTAGTATTTTTCTGAGGTGTTTAACTGGTAGAACTGTTGGTCTCCATAAAGGACGAATGGAGGTATATGCCATGGTTGCTGGGCTATACTATGATCTTCAAGTGGATTATTCTACAAAGTTATGGAAGGAATTCCAAAAGAGTGTAGAAAACACGACTGCTCTTCATGGTATTTCGTGTGCGAGGTACTGGAGCTTGATTCTCCAATATTTCTACAACAAGGAGGGAATTTTGGTACCCAATGATGAAGAAAAAGTTGTTTTCCAGACATACCACTATCCAAAGGATGTCACTGATAATGCTAAGGAGTTTCCCTTTATGGCTCGTATTCCTGATGCTATGCTAAAAAGAGTTGATCCTACGAATTCAGTCTTGGTGGCTTATTTAAAAACCATTGATTCTACTGTTGAAACTGGGAAATTATTGCCAAGAGAAGAGAAGAAATCCAAGGGTTCGAAGAAGAATGAACCTGGTTCTTCTGAAAAGAAAGTCAAGGAATTGAAATCTATGAAATCTTCAAAGAAGAAGCTAATTACAGTTGAAGAACCAGTGGTACACGAAGTGTCTGTTACTGAGACTAAATCGATTGAGCCTGTTGTTGAAGATACTCAAGAGAAAGTGGTCATTGCTTTGAAGACTGGTGTTTTTCGAAGAATCAAAATGAAGTCTAAGCATATACGCACGTCTCCAACACTTAACATGGTACGAAAGCCTCAGGTTACTCATCAAGGTGTCTTAATTCGTGAAGTACCAGCACCTGTTTCTCCACCGTCAAAGAAACGAAGGGCTGAAGATATGGCCAAACATCTTTCACAGAAGAAGAAGAAGAAGACAAGAAAGCTTGTGCTCTCCACTGAGTCCACAAAAGATGAAAATGAACGAATTCCTGAAACACCAAAAGCAACTCTTAACAAAGAAAGTTCAACTCCTGAGCAGACAATAGTCATAGCACCCGAAGATTCGGTTGCCAAATCAGTTTCTGAGGAGGTACGAACTTCAGGCATCACTGCAAACGTATCTGATATGGATGCAAATGTCACTATGGGTGAAGGAGATTCGAAGAACGAAGATCAAGGTCATCCTACTTCTATTGCCTTCGAAAATATTGTTTCTTTACCTCCACAAATCATTCCAATTACTTCAACCACTGATTCACCTACATTCGAAAATATTATCAACCAACCCTTTACTTCCATTTTTTCTTCTCAATCCACTGATCCACCCAAAATTAATTCGCCTGTTCAAGAAACCCTTCTTATGGAAACCGAAACTGACAACGAGGGTTTTGGAGGCATGTTTGATGAATTAGAGTTTGATGACGAAGAAGAAGATTGTCCAGATCATATGCTGATGACGATGAAGCAGTTTAAAATATTGAATACGAAGTTGAATTCCATAATTCAATCTCAAGCTGATCTGGGAGGTGGTTCGTCAGTTTCGAGTTTGGAAATTGATACGATGTTGAACATGTTCGAAGCCAAGGTAGTGAGTAAAGTCTCTGGGATGGTTAGAGACTCGGAGTCGAGAATTTTGGAGAAGGTTGATCATATTGATCAAAACAATGAGCTACGAATAAATTTTCAAAATTCAAAGTTTGTAGGAGACTTGAAAGAGTTGAAGACAGTTGCAAAGGAAAGACATGTTCTCTTTGTTCAGGAAGTTAAGAAAGTCAGGGAGGATGTTAATTTGCAGATTCGTGAACTTCGCGAAGATATGCAAAAAGAGATTGCTAGTGTCCAACAGGATTATGCGTCTCTGAATCAGAAGATTGACATCATTTGTAATGTTGTCACGACATTCGTCAAGTTGTACGAAAGTATGAGTCCTCAACTTACTCAACTTTCTACAATGGAAAGTAAAAACTTTGTGGAATTGGTTACGTTGCTAAAGGAGTTAAAAGATCTATCCGTCAAGCCAGTTTCGTCTTCTCTGATTACTACAGAATTCTTATCCCAGAAGTTCACACAATTCGAAGCTCTTCTACACAAGCAACTAGCCCCTCTTTCTCGTATGTCAAGCCTTCTACCAACAACAGATGCTCCACCTGTTTTCACAGGGGTGCAAGGGGGAGAAAGAAAAGTTGAAGATACGAAGGCTGGTGGTGAAGATGCGAAGGTTGTGGGAAAGGTGTTTTCTTCGAAGATCCCAACAACTAAGCCAATCGTAGCATCTGCAAGGCTGGTTACTTCAACAGTTGTAACAACTATGCCAATTACAAGACCAATTTTGAAAGGAATTGTGATTGGTAAATCTGTTGATACTAGTGGGAGTGGTTCGAAAACAAAAGAGGTAATAGATGATTCAGCTTCGAAAGTTAAAGGGAAAACTAAAGTCGTGGAAAAGTCGAAAGAAGAAAAGAAAGCTGAAATTGAAAGGCTAAGGTTGATACAAAGCATAATTACTCAACGTGCTAGTGATCCTAAGGGTATGGACAAAGGTGATCCGTCCAAACACTACAATTACGAAAAAATTGAAGCCAAGGTTGCATATAATCATATGTATAAGTTTGAGAAGAAACCAAAGCATAGTTACATGGTTACGAATACTGATACAAGTCAGCTTGACTTTCCAGTGAATGGGATGATGTTCATCATGCCACAATTCAAAGCAGAAGGAAATTTCAAAGTGAAGGATGAAGGTACTCACATGAAGATTAGATTTCACGCTGTTCTTGCAAAAGCCCCTGAGGAAGTTTGGTCTTTGGTGAAGATCAAGAAAGTTATCAGTATAAAGAAGGATGTGGTGTTCGAAAACACAGTCCAAAATATCAAATACGTGGTGGCCAGGGAAAATGGAAATATTTGTGATTTCACAATTGCAGATTTTCCAATAATGAACTTGTATGATCTTATACAAGTTGCATTGATTCTGAAAGACAAATCTTTTTCATATCTTCAAAACACTGAACCTGATGAATTTAAGCTTGGAGTTGCTCACATCAAGATTTTCATCGAAAATTATTATGAGTGCTTGGCTCTAACTGATGTAGAGTTAGATACAGCTAAAGGTTTGGAAATAAAAGCTTCTATGGCACCTACGAAGACTCAAGCTGATTTGAAAAAGTATGATGATGGGGAAATCTGCTTGAATCCTTTTGGGTAACTCTTCGCAGGAAAGGACAACGCTGGAAAAGCAAAACGTTTCTTGTTCCAGGCATGCGAAGTGGAGAGATATGCAACGTCTCAATATACGAACTTAATTGTTCGTATGAATCATTGTAAGAAGAACAATGAAGGAGATAAGAAAGAGCTAAAGAAGATAATATCCTGGTACACGGAAATTCGAAGAGTGATGTTGTATTCCATCCAGCTTCTTACAAATTACAATGTTCGACTATGATTACAAAGGGGGAGATTGTAAGGGTCAAATATGTTGTAATTAGTCGAAGTATGTTTTGTACTCGTCGTATGTTCTGTAATCTATTTTACTAAGGTGCTTTTATACGAAGCTTAAGTGTCTATGTCTTAGTATATTTTTTGTACGCTTTCTGATTCCTATAAATATGGATATTTACTAGAGTTAAATAAGAGTTTTTACAGACCTGTCTTTGTACTCTGTAAACATTCGAAAGTGTAATAGAGCTGAAACAAGATCATATTTACATCCGTTGTTCAATCTCAAATTCTTACTTCAATTTTAATTCTGATTCATTTTATAATCGATTCATTGGTTCATCAATTGTTCATGCAAAAATTATTGAATCTAAATCTGAAAAATCTGGCACTGCTAAAATCCAAATAATTTCCGGATATGATGAATTTTCAAATTAATTTTGGAAATATCCAGATAGTTGGGTGGAATCCTGATAATAGATGAAATATTGACGACCATATCCGTAACTTTCCTCTGTTCCATCAAGATACTGTTACACAGAGAGAAGATAAAAAGCAATTAAACATTGTATTCTTTTCTTTTCATCGAAGCTTTTTATATTATTCATCGGAGAAATGGTTTGACTTTTAAGCATAATTTTCATCAACAATTTATCACTTGTACATAGTATCTTCGATCAAAACCAAACCCGAACACATTTTACTTACCACCATCATCATCATAGATTTCTAGATTAACAACAGTAACCACGTTCATTTACCCTTAATCAATCTTCGATCAGAGTAACATCCCTCAACAAACCTAGTTCATTATTTACCCAGATCATCGATAGGAAAGAAAAAAATCTTCAACACTTCCAAAATTATCCCAAATTCGTTTCATTACATGAATCAAAGATGATTTAGGTTCAATAATCGGCATTTAAATTATTAGAAAAATCACAAAAAATGAATTTAACCAGGACCAAAAATGAAGAACGCGAAAATAGTGAATGAACCCAAAAATTTGCCCCGTTTACCCAAGAAATGGTGAATTAAGCCTCTTCGCTCTGTGTAAAACTTTTATTTTTAACATAAATTAAAGATTCAGTAAAAAAACTTTAAGAACAGATTTGTACACGAGATTAAGAGCATCTCCAATCCACTCTCATTTTCCATTATTTCCCTCATTTTTCCCTCATTCCTCTTCAACCATATCCCATTTATTCCCCCATTTTAGGAGAAATGAATAGTATAACACCAAACAGGGCGGATCTAAGACATTATCAGGCCCGGGGCAAAATAAAAAATAGGGCCCTTCATAATTTAAATATTTATTTAACTTTTTTATGGTAAAATAGGATAACACCTAAAAAAATTATTAATGAAAAAGTAACTTTATTAATTAAAATTTTATTAATCTCTTTAATTATTAATATACAGTTAAATAAAGTGGAAATTGAGTAATATAACCCTTATAAACGACCTTTTTCACAAAAATAACCAACATTTTTTTTTGGAAAAATAACCACTTGATACAGAATATCGTGTTCCGGAGCACGATGTTTTGTTCCGGTGGTTTGCTCCAGAACACGATATTCCGAAGTATTTATGATATTGCTTCGGAGGGGTTACCGATTGGTGGGGATTAGGTCCGAAATCTAACATTCTGTACCTTCCGGACTGGAAAAGGGCATTCTGGACTGACGTCCGGAACGGCCGTACATTCCGAAATGGTGTTCCGGAGAGATAAAATTAGGGGTTTTCTATGTTTTTCTTCCAAATATGAAATACATTTGTGTTTTTAATATACTTTTGGGTTCAATGCTTTCTAAAAAGCGTTCCGGAATGAGTACGTATACAAGTTTTTTCCGAGTTCCAGTTTGTAGTGGAGGGCAATGGCAGCGTATCAATGGATGTATGCAGTATATTGGTCGGGATTACACATGCTTTGGTGTAGATATAACCAGTGATATCAACTACGTTGGGTTAGTTACGTTGGTTGCTTCCAAGTCCAAGTTACATACAAATGAAATTCTTCTATCTTTTCAATGTCCTGGATCAAATATAGTTATACAGATTCTTGACGATAGTGATGTTAGATATTTTCTTAGTTTTGTTACTACTATGGCTCCCAAAATAGCACAATTGTTTGTTGTTAATAATTTTATGGATAAGGGTACTAATCGATTTCCCGCGGACAATCGTTCTAGAAATGGTTCTTCTAGTGCTGGAAGTAACCAAAATTGTAACTTATTACCTATGAAAACCAACCATGTTCCTTCTTACAAGGACCCTATACATGGGGGTGATTGTAGGTCTAAAGGTAAGGTTGTTGTTCAAGATGACGTTATTGTTGATGTTGATGAATCTGTGAATGATGAGGCAAAACTAATGATCTTAGTTGATGATGGTAATATAATTCCACATGGAGAACCAGTGGAACATTTTCAGAGTTACACTGAATTTGATGGGGATGATCATAAAGATAAAGAAGAAGAAACCGATCCTTTACCACAACCCCGAAAAGCACAACATGAAAAGTTTCCTTATTATTTTTTCGATTTTGAAGAAACACAACCCACCCATTCGGGTATGCCTGATCCTTTACCACTGCACACAACTATAATTCCCATCTTAAGTTATTCCAACTCTTCGAAAACAAAGTAGAACATAAGCTTAATTTAGGATTGAAAAGTGTTAGTGAAGATTTCCAATACAAAGTGAAAAAATCTACAAAAGACAGGTTTGAAGTTGTTTGCTATACGGATAATTGTGACTGTCGGATTGAGGCAACAAAACATAATACTACTGATTCATTTCAAGTGGTTAAACTATCGAAGAAACACACTTGCTCAAACACACAGCTACGTACCCATCACCGACAAGCCAACAAAAAGGTATTGCGTCACTTCTTGAAGGGCATATTAGCTGATAGTACCGGTAATATGTTGCTGGGGAAATAGATTCAACGAACTTTAAATTACCGTCTTTGTGTACATTGTAAGGACCCAAAAATCAAGGGTAAAAATTTCATTTTTAATATAATTGATACTATTTATTTCAAACATTCCAAAATATCGTTAAGTAAAAAATATATCAGAGTTCATCCCAAAATCTTTCATTGTGGAAATCATAGGTGTGTGCACTACGATGAATCTGGGCCCTTCTTTTCCAAATTGATGAATCCTGAAACAAAAACTGTAAACCGTAAGCATGAAGCTTGGTGATTTCCCCAGAGCATACTCCACACAATCCACATAACCACATAATCCATATTAGCTATATCAGCTACATAAACCATATCAATCACATAAGCATATACGGATGTCGTGGGCTCCTCCCACGGTCTTACTTTAGGATGCCTTGGGCTCCCCAACATGGTCTTACACCTTCATGCCATGGGCTCCCCCCATGGTCTTTACCTGGAATGCCATGGGCTCCCCGCATGGTCTGATATCCAACTGCCACAGGCTCCCCCTGGGGTCTTCCATGTAAATGACACAGAGTCACAAGCATACTACATATCACGGAACATAACTATCCTACTACATAACACATATATATAAACATATGAGGATGTCGTGGACTCCTTCCATGGTCTTATACCTATGTGCCATGGGCTCCCCCACATGGTATTATCTATTTGCCATGGGCTCCCCCATGGTTTGTACCTGGTATGCCATGGGCTCCCCCATGGTCTACTAACCAATTGCCACGGGCTTCCCCCGAGGTCTTCACATATCTAGTCAATAACATACTAGGACATCCACATATACATGCATATATGACATATCAGTAGTGAATCCACAATAACACTACAACTAACTGAATGGGCCAGCCTTGGTACCTTAGACCCGTTGGTATAGTGAGGAGACTCACCTCGAATGCAGAAGCATCCCAAATGACATCCTTAGTTGCTACCTCGCCGACTTCCTGAGCTATCATTACCAATCAATATACCCAATTAGCAATCGGGTTTCGTAGTATAATCTATAATCCATACATAGGGTAGGATGACCATTCTACCCTTTGCCCAGTATGATCTCAGACTGAGGCCCAAGACCAAAACAAAAGCCCAACACTATAATGTCCATAATCCGTCAGTGGGCCTAAATCAAGAAGGCCCAATACCAAAAAGGCCTTGAATACTGAATGGTCAAACCCAGTCAACTCCTGGTCAAAGTCAAAGTCAACGGTCAAGGTCAACAGTCCATGTTGACCCAACTCGTCGAGTGCATCTAGCAACTCGTCGAGACGCCTGAGCAACTCGTCAACTTGCCGAGTTACCTATGTAACTCGTCGAGTTCCATACTGTCCAGAAGACCGCAAACTCATGCAGCCAAAACTCTAATCCTTCATTGCACTCATCCATAATATCAAAAACGGGCAAATCCTACGCGACTCGTCGATTCGACTAAGGGACTCGATGAGTTACTTCAGTCCTTTTTGTGTTCAGTCCTTTCGAGTGGGATCCAAGGTCCCAAACTTCAGATGCAACCCCCTGGGGTTGGGATACCACGTAAAGTTGGTAACTTTACATTCATGCAAGGACATTAAAGGCTAAAAACACTTAATCTAGGCTTGTCAAGGGACTTTGAGCATGAAGGAGGGCCAAGACTTGATAAATTTGGCAACTTTAAGTCCCGAAAGGCCTTGAGATGTCCAGATCTAAACCGATTTCTTCATATCATGATCAAAAACAAGAATGGTACCAAACTAGGCTAATATTGGCCATTAAATTTCATATAAGGAGATCTAAGCAATGGAAGGTCAAGGTTTCGACTTTATACCTTAAAATGGTTGCCACATCGGAGGAAATCCCGGATCTACTGCTTTCCACTCAACCCAACCTCTTCAAACTTCAAGTTCCCTCCAAAAGAGCACCAAGAAACACTTTCCAAGCTCACCTACACACCAAATGGGAGATGAGACACGAGTTACGGTTTCTTTGGACAAGGGGGTGATAAGGGAGGCTACAAGTGAGGCTTAAGGCCTTTAAATAGGGTACAAACCTTGAAAATTAGGGTTTCCTTTTTCAATTCCTACTCGTCGAGTTGGTGACTTCCAACTCATCAAGTAGGTCCTTCATCCCGCATCCAATATGATTTCTACTTGACGAGTTGGAGCTCCCCAACTCGTCGAGTCCCAGCCCAAAACTCTAAAAATGTTGAAAACTGACCAATACCTAAACCAAGCGTTACAAATCTCCCCCACTTGAACTAGACTTCGTCCTCGAAGTCTGCGGATGCAAAAGTCTGGATAATGCTTCCTCCGTAATCTTTCTTGATGCACCCTCTTTGCCCTATCAGGGCCAAATCCTGACTGACTCACTATACCTGGCCTTCAACCCTGCTTCCTGTATCGGGTGTCACTCCTTTAGAGTGAAGCCTTGAGAGCACTTCAACCATGATGAAGCTTGAGTATCCAACTCTTACCAATAAACGGAAACCCATTCTGAACCCAACGAATACCGACACCCGATATCCCGAGGGACACAGCCGTCACCCCGATCATTCCATGACCATTCAACAAGGCAGCAAGACTCAACCACACCAAGATCTCTTCGATCCTGATTATCTCGGCGTTACCAACTGACTGGATTCACTTACCATAACCGGGTGTCGAACACCTATATTCGGAATACCAGATTCCTGTCCGGTTGCTGAGCCGACTAGCAACCCCACACTCGCCCCACGCAACCTCCGACGAGACCTCGTCTAGAAATAACTGTCCTCGCTATACCGCCACTCATGGCTCCATCAATCTTTCCAACACATCCAATCATCATGACCTAACAACTTGTCGCCATTGAATCTAATGCAAATGTGTGTTCTACCTAAATAACGGTAGTCTTACCTCATTCCCGGTATCCTTCAATTTTCCGTTTCTTGATTCCAACATGTCGTGGCTCTATTACAGATAGAACCAGCCTGAAACACATCACGATGGCTTAAGCTACCATCGAACCAAACCCATTTATTACCCTGAAATCCTGTATTTGATGTCCTGGGCATTTAGATGCTTCCAAATCTCATCTTACTGAAGCAAAATCATGTATTGCACACTTGCTAACTCCAATTCGGGATCATTCCCAAAATGAATCGATACTCCGCTCCTACCTCGAGATCCACGAATCTGCATTTTCATAATGCACCATAACTTCTGACATCCCTTAATTGACCGATTAATAAATACCCTTAGCCGATCCCCGAGACTACCAGTCTCGCACTCGGTCCAACCACCAGGTTCTCAAGAGATCAAATATCGAGTCTACCCATTTGTAGCCCTACTGTGACATACACTACTCATCCACATGATCCTGCAACTCAAGATCCAACCCTTGGTTCAACAATCTCTACCGGTCCCATCCTAAATTCCCATAACCATCTGGGCTCGCCCACGGATAACTGATCGAACAATCCTTCCGGTCCTGATTCTAATTAAGTTGCGGCCCACCCAAAACCTTGTGAACTGGCCTCCCCTGGCCTAAATCATCTGAATGAATCCAATAATCCTACGGCTACACCCGCAGAATTACAACACTACCAACACTATCCGACAACCTTGTGAATACTACAGCTACACCCACAGGATTACAACACTTCCAACACTATCCGAAAACCTTGTGAATGCTACGGCTACACTCGCAGACTTACAACACTTCCAACACTATCCGACAACCTTGTGAATGCTACGGCTACACCCGTAGACTGACAAAACTTCCAACACTATCTGAAAACCTTGTGAATGCTACGGCTACACCCGCAGACTTACAACACTTCTAACTAACCCAACAGGCGCCCATGATCCTACCACTATTTTACCAATCTGGTCACATCTTAATGTTGCACACTCACGCGGTGTAACCTCCCAACTGGACTCAAGTACTGACTGGAACCCAACTGTAACATCCCAAGTTCGGAAGTAAAAAGTTGAAGGGTGCTAAGTGAAAATAAAGGAAGGGACTCGGCGAGTAGGTCTCTTGACTCGCCGAGTCGAAGCGGGTGCGTGGCACGGGGTTAAGTGACCTGACTCGGCGAGTCGGCGGCTGGACTCAACGAGTCAGTGCTGGTCGAGGAAAAACCCTAATCTTCGGGGTTGCACCCTATTTAAAGGACTTAATGTCCTCCCCTCAGCTCCCTTAGCCCCCTTTGAGACCCAGAAACCCTAGAATCGTGAGTGAGAGCCATTGGAAGCAAATTGGAGCATTGTTAAGTGTTTTATGAAGAGATCTTGAAAATCAAGAAGCTTGGATCAAGGAGATTTGTGGAGATTCAGATTACTCTTCAGCAGGAGGTCGTTTTGGAGGTAATGAATCGTTATCCTTGGCTTTCCCCTTTCTAGATCCATTTTCATGGAAGTTTTAGGGCTTGTTTGGAGATGATATGATGAGATCTTGGTGTATAAGTTAGATCTGGAGTTAAAACTCCAGATCTGAGCTCTATTTGGATCAAAGATGCAGAAAGCCCTTTTGGTTGCTATGCAAAAGCCTTTCCCCAATAGTTAAGTCCCTTTCTAGCTTGGTTTTTGGTATTATGGGGCAAGAAGCACGTAAAGGTAGCAACTTTATGTTGCTAATGGACTCTAGAGACCCCGATCTATTGTTTGGTCCAAAGGAGTAGCTTTGTGTCTCGAGATTTTGGGAATGCACGTATGGACTCGACGAGTCTGGGAGATGACTCGGCGGGTCGGGCTAGAGATCAGACTTTGAGTCACGTAGTAACTCGGCTAGTCGCATGGGTGACTCGGCGAGTCTTATGATGATGAGCTTGGACTCGACGAGTTGGAAGAACAACTCGGCGAGTCTATTGAAGATTGTCGCAGACTCGGCGAGTCTGTTCTTGGACTCGGTGAGTCTGGTCGCAGAACCCCTAACCTCTTTTGGTTAAGACGCAGATGAGTGAGTCGAGGGGTGACTCCGTGAGTTGGACAGGATGGGACTCGGAGATCGTTGGACTCGACGAGTCATGGGGTGACTCGGCGAGTAGACTCGGGTTATGGGAATTTCTGAGTATAGGGACTCGACGAGTCGACGGGTCGACTCGGCGAGTAGAGTCAGTCAGGGAGGTTGACTTTGACTGAGGACTTTGACTTTGACCAAGAGTTGACCAGTTTGACTTCCAAGGGTATTTTCGTGATTTTGGTATTTATGGAATTGTTTCTTTGGTAGTGTTCGGTGGTGGAGTTCGTGTCGGTGATCGGAGCAGCTGATCTTATCCTTTCAGTCGGTAATTGCGAGGTGAGTTCTCCTCACTATATCGACAGGGTCTACGGCACCAAGGCCGGCCCTTTATCGGATGGAAATCCGGGTATTGTTTGTTATGTTATTGTTTTGCTAGATCTGCATCCTGGTATTTAGGATGGTGTTATGTTAGTGACCTGGTTAAGGTCAGTACCCGGGATATAGGGTAATGTTATGCTAGTGACCGGTTAGGTCGGAATCCTGGTTAGGATGTTGATATGTTATGTGATCTGTTAGACTGTTTGTCTGGTTGAGGATTGTTATGTGATTGATTGTTTTATATGCACATGGTTGTTTGACGGGGGTTGGGTTGAGGCGGGTCCTGCCTTGTGCTGAAGGCCAACATACCCAGGGCGGACCGGTTATTCCGAAGGCCCAGCGAGCGGTCCGGATAGGCTGAAGGCCCCAAGAGGGCGGACCAGACATGCCGAGGCTTGGGGAGTGGACCAGGCCGACTGCAGGCCCGGTGCGGGCGGACCAGTCATACTGTAGACTCAGAGAGTGGACCAGGTGGATTGAAGGCCCGGTGCGGGCGGACCAATCACACTGTAGACTCGACGTACATGGCTAGACTCAGAGGGTGGACCAGGTGGACTGAAGGCCCGGTGCGGGCGGACCAGTCACACAGTAGACCCGATGCGCATGGTTGTTCTATTTATGATATGTTATGAGTATGATATGTGTGGTTGGTATTTTGGGGGTAACTCACTAAGCTTTCGGGCTTACAGTTTCAGTGTATTCTTTCAGGTACTTCAGGAGATCGTGGCAAGGCGAAGGCGTGATCGTACCGCTCCTCATGTTTTATGATTTATATGATATGGTTCTGGGGGATACTCTGATGTTTAAACTATTTTGAAAACGAGTTGTATGAACATAATGGTTTTTGAATGTTTAAAATGTTTTAATTTGGCTCAAATTTTATGGGTGTTACAAGTGGGTATCAGAGCCTTGGTTTGAGTGAATTGGAGGAACATTCGTGTGAATCCAGTCTCAAATCAAGGAGGGATTTTCAAAATGGTTTTCAAAAGGTTTTTGAAATAAGTAAAGGAGGATGCAGAGGGTACGATCAGCCAGAGCCAGTAAGTAGACCCCAAAATACCATACAAGTTATTTGATTATGTGATATGTTAGAACAGCATGCTAGTACTAGGCTAGGGATCTTCAGGAATTGCATGATAGAATTTCCTGATTATGTGATGCCTATTAGCCTAGAGTTTTCCTTATTTGAGATATGCAGCTTTTCCTCTAGGAGTGAGGATTGAGCGGGTGTGTGTATATGGTTAGAGTGTTGTGGTGATACTTGAGACAAATATGGGTAGGTGTGGAAGGTAGTATGGGCCCGTACTACAGAAAGCACAGGACCCATACGCGTATCAAGGAAGTCACAACTCTCTAGGGTATCGGTTATGAGATAGTCCCCGGGTGAATATGTGATGTGTCTAAGGGTCTTGTTGGTGTATTGCAGTATGGCGATTATGAGGCGTTTTGGGGCAGGATCCGGTTCGGGATCAGTATTGGGAGAGGGTGGTCAGGATGGGTCATTACCACCCGAGGTCATTGGTCAGATGAGTACGGACGAGTTGGATGTCAGGATTCATGAGATCCTGCATGATGAGGTTGCTACTATGTTCCGGGCCGAGTTGCCGGTTTTGGGTTTTGAGCATTCTAACCGGTCAACTCATCTAACCCTTGTACATTAGGGTTTCCATTATGTTTCTTATTGTACAACTCGCAATCCTCATACAAAGTATTGTTGGGTTTTGAGCATTCTAACACTCCTATGGTGTACATGCAACCCTATAAACCTTGGATCTATGTTTTATCTATTATACATGCAAATATTAACTATTCCAAGGTTTCATCCTAACTAGCATATTATAAAGCACCTATACTACAAAGTTCTAGTTAGATGACATACCTTTTGATGTAGCTTGATGTCTTCAAGCTTTAAGAGCTTAGCCCCAATAGTGTGGAAGCCTCAAGTGGAATCACAAATCACCAAAACACCTTGGAAGAACTTGAGAGAATATGTATGCACACTAAAATCGGCCCACTCTTATTTTCACACACTTGTGCCAATTTTGTGAGCCAAGGACCCCTTTATATATTATGGAGGATTAGGGTTACATCCATGTAAACCCTAATACCCATGACCTTTCATTTACATAGGATCCATGGGTTAAAAGCTCCATGGACCATCCATGAAAGCTTAGCCCAACCTAAATGAACTTGGCCCATTCCATATATATAAGAGTCCATATTTAATTAGTTCTTTTTGATCACTTAATTAATTCTAAGTTAATGCTTGATCAATACTAATTAAATAATATGATTCCATATTAATATATTAGAACTTATAATATATTAATATAAATCATAAATATACTATTATCAAAAGACTATCCATATAAATTGTGCCAGTGAAGTGCAACCCAAATGGACCATGCCGGGTCGGGTCAAGTACATACCAAATATAGTTATGGACTTAGACATTAATCCAACAATCTCCCACTTGGATAATTCTAAAACTATTATTGAGTATGACTTCAAAACCTAACTAGCAATCGTAGCTCTTAAAGTCGCTGTCGAACTCTGACCTTGTCAATGACTTGTCCATTATATAAGGGATCATATATTCCTCCATTATAGATATCATATGGACTGAGACATGGATTATAATCATTCTCTCTGTCCATTTGTTGTTTCCCGATTTTTGATTTATGATGACTGACTGATTGAACAAATCAAATCAGTCCTGGCTTGGCCAAGCACTCACATGTGTCATCGCTAAATCATCGAGGGGCCCACAGATATCGCTTTTATCCCGATGGTAAAAGGAATGGATAAACTTCGACTCATATGGCTTGGTCTACTACTTGTTGAATCATACACAAAGGCACGTTTTATAACATCGAGTTACCAAATGCGTTTTCGTGCAATCAATGTATAACCAACTCATAGTAAAAACTCATATCTCTAGGTTTGAAGAATATAAGATATTATCGTCTCATGATCACCCGTGATAAAATCCGTGAAGTGATTCAAATGAGCGCGGGTTGAATCCAATACTCAGAACTTATGAGCACTCATGAGTGTTGTAGCACCACTTTGTCCACCAACTTGGACCTCTACAAACCAACCCATGACAGTCTTGATTCATATCTACTTCCAACATATGACCGACTGTGGATGGTTTGAATAACTTAATCATTCAGGAAGAGCGACTTAGTTATTCCGGAAGTCAAAACATGCAAAGTGAAACACAAGAATAAATGAATCAAATATGGTATCAAACCCTATGAATATAAATAAACACTTTTATTTATCACCATACTGATTACTCATTATTCATTGTTTCGGTTTTATCAACTTTATACTTGAATTAAAAACACTAGTTGTCCCATGCTCCAAGCATGTACACTATGTTTTTCTTAAACAATAGCTTTGCCATACACCAAGTATGCACTCTATGTTTGTCTATGATCCTTATTTGTGAAATAAACCAATTGAACATAATTTCAATGATTCTAATTTCACACTCCCAAATCCTTATCGAAAAATGTGAGAATTTCAAATTCCTATCATTTATCGAAATCTATTTAGATTTTAAAATTATATGCACTGACTCTCCTGTAATGAATATGTACAAAGTCACAAAGACTTGTCAACAGTCATTATAAGGTATTCCAATGGAGATCAACTCCATGGAAACTAAGTCTCATATTCAAAGTACATTGCTTTGGACATGCTTCTTCCATTAAGTTTTCTAATCTTACACAGATAACTTCCACTTATGGAGACAACTCCATATTCTCATTTTGACTATCACTTCTGAATAAGAGATGCCTCTTTTCAGAATATGTCAATATGGTCCTTCCAAAATTAGCACTATACTTCCAACTGTCCCTGGGCAACAAATCTTTGGTAAACCTCAGATTGTCCTCGACAATTGCTTAATCATTTTAGTTATATCCAATTCTAGACCTTTTCCATTCTTAATGCCTCTGGGCATTTGGAAAAATTTAGAAATGAGAAATATTATAGCACATGCAATCGATCCTGTACCTAAAGCAAATCGTACACGATTCATGATGTCTCTCATAAAGACATGATTCTAGACCAGTCTTTTGCTACAATATTTTTATTTGCCATGTTTTCAAAATTTGACTATGAAGAGGGGTGCCGTAATCATAATCGAATTTTGAGAACGTAATATATAGAATTTCCTTAAGTTGAACCAATCCAACATGAAATTCATAGATATATTCTTGACTAAAGATGATTAAGGTCTCAATCTAAGCCTTTAGACTTGAAATGAAGTATATCCTCTCCCTTAATTATAGCAAAACAACTTTTTCAATCCTTGCAGCCTCACGAATTGAAACTTTTGTTTTCTATAATTAACATTGCTAACTTGCAACACTAACAATAATTATCATGCTCCCACTAACATGATGATTATTAGCATAACACTTATGCTCCCACTAGCTTTGACATGTACTCAGAAATCAGCTGGACTTCTAGAAATCAATACTTTATTGACTTTCTTACCAAAGTTCAGATTTCTGATACGAGATGCTTTGATAAAACCTTATCAAAATCATACACCTTTCCTTAGATAGCATGCATGTGTGTCTAAACAATTTGAGAACTATGAAAAGGGATGACGTAATCATAGTCTCAATTCTTTAGACCTTTTGCCATCTGCTTCAAATCTACTTGGTGGAAGTGTTTCCTCACCATCATTTTCATGAATCGGAGAGAAACCTTATGACCCTTAGATTTTATGGTGTATGTGTTCTTATCCATGTGAATCATCAAAACCATAGTCACAAGACAAGGATAATGACAAATCTAAACTCATATGGACTGAACTTATGCAATCTTAACTTCTTGCCACCTGGCAATACAGGGCCTGTCATTGCTTCCAAGTTGTTATGTAACCAATTGAGAACTTTCAGAACTCCTATGCAAAGCCAACTTTAACTGGAATGGGCACAGAATATGTCAACACGATAGGTTATAAACCTCAAGTCGTGTGCTAGTGAAGAACCTCAGGTTTTATTCTTGATTAGTTCTTGAAATTCTTTTTAGGATCTTTAAGACTCCCACTATCCTCTTGACATATAAGACTATTTTGCCAAATATTCAAGAGATAGTGCGGATTCTTTATCAAGACAAACACTTCACACAATTGGCCTTAGTTGGTCTTTGTTTTATCCAAAACATCACAACTTACCAATTTCAAATGTACAAGAGTAGGACACTTTTACTCTTACATTTGACAAGTGTTTTAAACCTTTCTTTCAGATATGTCACTCAAGTTACAATCTTGGAGTATGACTCTAAGAATTGTTTTGGAACGAAGTATGACTCATCTTCCTGATCTAACCATTTCAACAATTCATGACTCCTCTTCTTAGTCATAAGAATGCACTAAGATGACCTTTAGAGGACTAATTGTGATATGATTTCCAAATCATTAAGATGATCACAAACATGATACTAAAGTACTCTCCCATCTTTTCAGATTTGAGAAACTTTTATCTTTCTGCCTAATTTGATTCTTCCCATTCGTTCTGCCATACATTGAGACTTTTCCAATGTTTCAGAATTATACTTAAACTTGTAAGTATAACCATATTTACTAAACTTTAGTAAATCAAATAGTCTTAACGAGCTTTGTGGTGGACATGACCAGTGAACAAGAATGTGTACTCGATCCTTTTTGTCCTTCACTTGACTCACACATCCATGTGAACAAGTAATTAGTCTTGATTTTCCAATGCTTGAAAGTTCTCATTCATCATACTATTCAACTTGCATGATTCCAAGTTTCGGTCCAATTGAAACTTGGGCGATGAGGAACTTTCCTGATTTGGTAAATTTAGACACTACCACAAATGAAAGAATCAAATCCATTTTCCAATATTGCTGTCAGTGGAATCATATAAGCAACAATTTTCCACAAATGCCATTGTAAGGATACTTCAAATAAATAAAATTAAACAATTTCTTTTATTTTAAAACTTTGCGGAAAAACTTATCCTTACAATCCACATGGAAAATTGTTGTTATCTATTCCTTAGCAATATATCATAACTTCTTAAGCAACTGCTCAAAATTCTGATGCGATCAAAATCCACCTTCGCGATCAGAATCAGCATATACTTCCATTAAGATTTTTCTCTATTCTTTGATTCTTAAAACATCAACATGTGACCCAGTCACATCATGTAATGAGGATCTCAGAATAGAACTTAACAGAGTTAGATAATGGGCTCTACCTGATGTGGAGTCAAACTTATTGACTTTAACATCCTTAGGTAAATTTGGCAGCTTTGCAATCAACGCCCCTTCCTTTGGCAAAATAAACATATGGACCCTTTGGTAATGGGACTATCTCAGACTTAGCCTTTCTCTTTACCATTTGGTCAACCGGGTTGACTATGGCCAATCCCTTTCCATTGGGAAGAGAATGCTTTTTCTGGATTTCCAGTGTCACCATTGTCACTGTCCATAAAGTTTTTGGGAAGTTGATCTTCTAATCAAATTTGCTTTACTATCGTTCCAATTCATTGCTGATTTAGCAGCACCAAGCAAATAGATATGATCATTAAGGTTCATGTCATAGTCTATTTCATAGTAGTCCCAAAGGAACTCACTATGTGACTTAGAAAGTGATTGAACATCCAACTTTCTCAAGACTTTGACACCCAACTCTCCCGGCTTGTCAATATGTGACTTCATCTCTAAGATGTGATCACACATAGACCTTGCTTGCCATTAGGGCTTGAGTCACCTTGAACTTGTGGGTTAGGGAGAATAATTGGAGGAGGTGGAGGAAGAGAAGTATGACTTCCATGAGCCAAACTCGGGAAGTCATATTCATTAGGAAAGCTTGGTTTGGGAAGATCATTGTTGTCTAAACCAGACATCAACAATGGGAGAAATTCACGTAAAGTTGATTTAAGTCCTTAATATAACACCCAATATGATATATTAAGGCTAGGACCCAACAAACTATTTTATAACTTGGAAGAGGGATGTCGTAATCCAAGCTATAAAATATTTGAAGGTAGTTGAATGACGATTCACCAATTTCCACCAAGATAAACGAAATGTATTATTAGGTTTTAATTGGTTTTGAAACTCCTAGATTCTTTTGAGATTCATTGAACTTTTCAATGGCATGTTTCAATCTCGAGTGTGCCCTTTAGGTTTTGTGACTGGGATGCCGAGGATCACAAAACAAGGTGTGAAGTAACCTTGCAAATATACTTGGTACCCTTAATATTTACCCCTCAATCGATGTGCCGGTTAACCACACACGCTCCAACGATACTATGATAAACATTAAGTTACCCTTTGCCTACCTTGTTAAGTCCAGGATAGTGTGCCGGTTAACCACACACGCTCCACTAACAGCTTAAACAAAGTGCAAAGTGTAATTTCATGGATTAGCACCTTATTCACATTTTCCTAAGTAACTAAGATTGGGAATTTATAAGTGTTTAGTTACTTAGTATTTATCATTATACTTATAATGAAGGGAGAATTATAGTCCTTGTCCTACCTGTTCGGCTAACGACCCTCCACCAGTCAAGGAAGCGGTGGGTGAGAGTGGACACCCATTAAACTGTCATTTTATAGGCAGTAACCTTATACCCCCCTTATAGACCGGCTTCGTGAATGAGGCCTACTAATGGTAAGACGACTTGCTCTTATACATATAATATATTAAACTTTTAATATTATAATAGTATAAGGGTGTATTTTAGACATTTAAAATACTTGGTGGTTTAATCTATTAATTAAACTATACTCTTAATTTAATTAAATTTAAACCATGTCATTATGGAATTATTAATTCTCTTTTAATTAAACACTTTAATTATCTATTAATAAAGTCCATAAGAGTTAATTGAATTATTCAATAAAAACATCATAATTCCAATTATTAAATTCAAAATTAAAACCATTTAATTAATTGTTTAAGTTATGAACCCAAGAGTTTTAGAATTCAATTTTTTTTTTATCATAAAAAACTTTTTCCAAATTCCAAAACTTGAGGGCAAGTTTTGTAACTCTTGAAAACTTTTGGATTCCATAACTTATGGATTTAAATACTTGTTTTATGATGAAACTTTTCATGTTCCATAACTTAAGAACAAGTTATGGAATTCTTTAAAACATTAAGACCAAGTTTTGTAACTCCATAAAAAACTTTGAATCAATTTTTTTAAAAACCTTTTCATATCCATAACTTATGGAGGTTTCAAAAAACTCTTTAGATCAAACTTTTAAAACTAATAAAATAATCATATCATTTTATCTTTTTCTAAATTTGACCTAATTCAACTCATATAGCAAATGATTCAAATTTTACAAATAATTAGTTTTTCACAAAAACAAGTAATTATCTTAAAATTTGACAAACGTCATGTTTTTTTTTCCTTTTTTTCCAACTTGAAAATAAAACATTTGCATCAATATAACAGAAAACAACCCATGGCTCTGATACCACTGTTGGGTTTTGAGCATTCTAACACTCCTATGGTGTACATGCAACCCTATAAACCTTGGATCTATGTTTTCTCTATTATACATGCAAATATTAAATATTCCAAGGTTTCATCCTAACTAGCATATTATGAAGCACCTATACTACAAAGTTCTAGTTAGATGACATACCTTTTGATGTAGCTTGATGTCTTCAAGCTTTAAGAGCTTAGCCCCAATAGCGTGGAAGCCTCAAGTGGAATCACAAATCACCAAAACACCTTGGAAAACCTTTAGAGAATATGGATACTTGGCTCACACTATGAAATCGGTTATTGCCCTCTTTAGTGTATCCACACTAGCTACTAGCATAATTTCATGAACCATAAGACCCTTTAGATAGTGTGGAGGATTAGGGTTAACCCCTAATACCCATGACCTTTCATTTCCTAGGATCCATGGGTTAAAGCTCCATGAACTATCCATGAAGACTTAGCCCAACCTAAATGAACTTGGCCCACTACACATATATATATCTAAGAGTCCATATTTAATTAGTTCCTTTTGATCACTTAATTAATTATAAATTAATTGTTGATCAATACTAATTAAATAATATGATTATATACTAATATATTAGAACTTATAATATATTAATATAAATCATAAATATACTATTCTCAAAAGACTATCCATATAAATTGTGTCGGTGAAGTGCAACCTAAATGGACCATGCTGGGTCGGGTCAAGTACATACCAAATATAGTTATGGACTTAGACATTAATCCAACAGCCGGAAATGTTTGGGTCGATCAAGACTGCCATGGTTGAGTACTTTGATGAGCGATATGCAGCTCTTGCAGAGGTGGATGCCGCGGCAGCTACAGCGGCTGTAGCAGTGGCAGGGGGATGAACCGGTCGAGGTTTTCAGTATCGGGACTTCGATAATACGAACCCCCTACTTTCGATGGAGTTCAGGATCCGATCGTTGCTATGAGGTGGTTGTCAGACGT
The DNA here is from genome assembly GCF_052849685.1 of Lactuca virosa. Lineage (NCBI taxonomy): Eukaryota > Viridiplantae > Streptophyta > Magnoliopsida > Asterales > Asteraceae > Lactuca > Lactuca virosa. The sequence goes on along the minus strand of NC_136428.1, from coordinate 186,909,794 downwards.
GGAGGGATGTTTCTTCACGTGTTCATGCCCTGCTGATCATAGGGTGAGGTGTGCTCTGAACCTTTTGAGGCTCGGAGTGAAGGATTGTTGGAGGTTGACTACGGGATCTTATTCTGACGCGCAGCGGGCTGCGGTTACGTGGGATCAGTTCCAGGAAATGTTCAGTACCCGTTATGTTCCACAGGTTGAGAGAGAGAGGTTGGCTCAGGAGTTCCTGGAGCTGAAGCAGGATTCAGAGTCGGTGACGGAGATCACCAGGATGTTTACTGAGAGGGCGATGTTTTGCCCAGAGTTTGCTTAAGAGCAGGCTCAGATGTCCCGATATCTGAGTATGCTCAAGAGGGACATCAGGCAGTTTGTGTCCACGCAAAGGTGTGATACCTTGTTAGAGCTGCAGGAGGCCGCTAGGCGGCGGGAGTTAGAGATTGAGTTGCAGTTGCGAGAGTAGAGGCAGGCCCCAGTGCAGTCGCAGCCGGCGCTGAAACGGTTCAAAACCGTTGACTCCAGGATTGGGAGTCAGAGCAGCTACACTTGCGAAAAGTGTGGGAAGGGTCATACTGGAGTTTGTAGGTCCGGTGGTGCGTGCCGCAAGTGTGGAAGAGAGGGGCATTATGCGAGGGATTGCCGTCAGTCAGCCCCGGTGCAGGATATGAGGATTTGTTATCATTGCCATCAGGTTGGACACTTGAGGGCCAACTGCCCACAGTTTGCTGCAGGAACGGTGCAGGCTCCAGCACCGGCCACTTTGAGGATTACTGGCAGGGGACAAGGTGGAGCGGAGCCCCCGAGGGCTCAGCGACGTGCTTTTCAGCTTACAGTAGAGGAGGTCAGGGCAGAGCCGGATGCAGCTGCGGGTATGTTTCCTTTTTGATATCTTGTTATCTTGTTGATTATGTAGTATTGTAAATCTGTCTTTATTGTTCCGCATGTTTCATAGTATGATTGAGGATCTTAGTAGTTAGGAGTGGTAGTTAGTGTTCAGGAGGATTCTTGGTCGAAAGATAAGGTATATGATCTCGTTGCTTGGAATAGCGACTGCGTTGCGAGGAGTGTTCAGTTGAGATTCGAACTTCCTTGGAGTTCAGGTGTGCGATGGCGGAAGGGTTATACGGTGAAGGTTACTCACTCCCGAGGGAGTCAGTTCATGGATAAGAGGGAATATATGGAGTAAGGGCGATTGAGCCATGCCAGTTTTGGGAACGATGCTTAGTAGTCAATGCACTAAGTGGGGGAGAATTGGAAAATTCTCCGGTGGAACAACATGCATCCAGGGATGGTTAGCTGTTGGATTTCAGCGTTGTGCTAGCTGAGAATGTGGAGATAGATACGTGGGGGCAGGGAACAGACCATGGTTTTCAGAGAAAGTGATTGATTGTTGAGAGGCATGGGATCAGGTCGGGGTAAAAGATTCATAGAACGGATGTGCAGTTCGTAACCCCTAGAGGGCTAGAACAGACTGCATGGGAGGGATTCCCGGAAGGAATGGTTCAGGGTGATGTGCGACGGCATTTGAGCGGTCCGGATAGACTGAAGGCCGGGAGGCGTACCAGTCAGGCCGAAGGCTCGGGGAACGGTCCAGACAGGCTGAAGGCCCAGGACGGCGGTCCAGACATGCTGAAGGTTCTGAGAGTGGTCCAGATAGGCTGAAGGCATGGGAAGGCGGTCCAGTCATGCTGAAGACTATGTATGTGTTCATGGATTGATAGGAGGAGAATTATTGAATAAGTCACCATGCAATAGTAATCGATATGGTCTGGCCCCAAGTATTGATCATGATGATGGAGTCGGCCGGAGGTTCAGGGAACGGTCCAGACAGGCTGAAGGCCCAGGAGGGCGGTCCAGACATGTTGAAGGTTCTGAGAGTGGTCCAGATAGGCTGAAGGCCTGGAAGGGTGGTCCAGTCATGCTGAAGACTCTGTATGTGTTAGTGGATCGGTAGAGTGGACTTTAGCTCAGTGGCACTTATAAGTGCGGTTATGGTTGTGGAGTAGACTTCCTGGAAAGGAAAGGTATGTAACTCCGGAAGGAGTGTGGGTCCTCTGAAAGGGAGGCAGTGGAGTAAATGGATGATCGAAAGTGCTTCAGTTATTGGTAGTAAGCACTAGGAGTGTACCAGATATATGGAAGCACATACAGGTTGGATGCTCGTTGAGGTTGTGGCAATGTTGGATGATACGCAGGCATGTTTTCGGTCTCCTTGGAAGAGGAGGAGGATAGTGGTTCCAAATTAGGGAATGGGATAGAGGAAGGTGATTCAGCAGGACAACAGACTCGGGAGCAGTCTGGACCGGTGCTGAGGACTGCATAAGGATATTACAGTCGGAGGTCAAGGACATAGAGATCGCGATAGGGAAGTGTGGGTGGATTGCACTACGTTGTGTTGAACCGAAGGGTTCGAGGGTGACTCAAGGACAAGGTCCTTAGTTCCGAGTATGGTTGTAGGCTTGGGTTATGTATGTGGAGGTATTCCAACCTGGGGTATTCCATCATGAGGATTCGTTCCAGGTTGCTAGTTGTCAGGGTTATCGCCAATCTTGGACGAAGGAAGATGAATTAGTGTCTTGGCGGAGCTCAGTGGGTGTTGTGGTATCCAGTTTTCGCAGGTTGCGAGTGAATGCACAAGACGGAAGTAAGGTAGTGTCTTCAGGTGGCACTTAGTTGATGAGTGTTGTCATCAGAGAAAAGAAGCCGATGGCCGGCTTGAAGCAGTTGATCAGGACCCTGCAAGGGAAGAGATGGATTTTAGGGATTCGATAGCAGTGATTGAAGGAATCTGGGCCGGTTTGAGATCAGTGGATACATTGTGGGAGTATCATCCGGAAGTTCGTGTTGCCGCAGGCTTCGAGGACGAAGCCTAATTTAAGTGAGGGAGAATTGTAACATCCCAAGTTCGGCAGTAAGAAGTTGAAGGGTGCTAAGTGAAAATAAAGGAAGGGACTCGGCGACTAGGTCTCTTGACTCGCCGAGTCGAAGCGGGTGTGTGGCACAGGGTTAAGTGGCCTGGCTCGGCGAGTCGGCGGCTGGACTCGACGAGTCAGTGCTGGTCGAGGAAAAACCCTAATCTTCGGGGTTGCACGCTATTTAAAGGACTTAATGTCCTCCCCTCAGCTCCCTTAGCCCCCTTTGAGACCCATAAACCCTAGAATCGTGAGTGAGAGCCATTGGAAGCAAATTGGAGCATTGTTAAGTGTTTTGTGAAGAGATCTTGAAGATCAAGAAGCTTGGATCAAGGAGATTTGTGGAGATTCAGATTACTCTTCAGCAGGAGGTCGTTTTGGAGGTAATGAATCGTTATCCTTGGCTTTCCCCTTTTTAGATCCATTTTCATGGAAGTTTTAGGGCTTATTTGGAGATGATATGATGAGATCTTGGTGTATAAGTTAATTTTGGAGTTGAAACTCCAGATCTGAGCTCTATTTGGATCAAAGATGCAGAAAGCCCTTTTAGTTGATATGCAAAAGCCTTTCCCCAAGAGTTAAGTCCCTGTCTAGCTTGGTTTTTGGTATTATGGGGCAAGAAGCACGTAAAGGTAGCAACTTTATGTTGCTAATGGACTCTAGAGACCCCGATCTATTGTTTGGAGCAAAGGAGTAGCTCTGTGTCTCGAGATTTTGGGAATGCACGTATGGACTCGACGAGTCTAGGAGATGACTCGGCGGGTCGGGCTAGAGATCAGACTTTGAGTCACGTAGTAACTCGGTGAGTTGCATGGGTGACTCGGCGAGTCTTATGATGATGAGCTTGGACTCGACGAGTTGGAAGAATAACTCGGCGAGTCTATTGAAGATTGTCGTGGACTCGGCGAGTCTGTTCTTGGACTCGACGAGTCTGGTCGCAGAACCCCTAAGCTCTTTTGGTTAAGACGCAGATCAGTGAGTCGAGGGGTGACTCGGTGAGTTGGATAGGATGGGACTCGGAGATCGTTGGACTCGACGAGTCTTGGGGTGACTCGGCGAGTAGACTCGGGTTATGGGAATTTATGAGTATAGGGACTCGACGAGTCGACGGGTCGACTCGGCGAGTAGAGTCAGTCAGGGAGGTTGCTTTGACTGAGGACTTTGACTTTGACCAGGAGTTGACCAGTTTGACTTCCAAGGGTATATTGGTGATTTTGGTATTTATGGAATTGTTTCTTTGGTAGTGTTCGGTGGTGGAGTTCGTGTCGGTGATCGGAGCAGCTGATCTTATCCTTTCAGTCGGCAATGGCGAGGTGAGTTATCCTCACTATATCGACAGGGTTTACGGCACCAAGACCGGCCCTTTATCGGATGGAAATCCGGGTATTGTTTGTTATGTTATGGTTTTGCTAGATCTGCATCCTGGTATTTAGGATGGTGTTATGTTAGTGACCTGGTTAAGGTCGGTACCCGGGATATAGGGTAATGTTATGCTAGTGACCGGTTAGGTCGGAATCCTGGTTAGGATGATGATACGCTATGTGATCTGATAGACTGTTTGTCTGGTTGAGGATTGTTATGTCATTGATTGTTTTATGTGCACATGGTTGTTTAACGGGGGTTGGGTTGAGGCGGGTCCTGCCTTGTGCTGAAGGCCAACATACCCAGGGCAGACCGGTTATTCCGAAGGCCCAGCGAGCGGTCCAGATAGGCTGAAGGCCCCAAGAGGGCGGACCAGACGTGCCGAGGCTCGGGGAGTGGACCAGGCCGACTGCAGGACCGGTGCGGGCGGACCAGTCATACTGTAGACTCAGAGAGTGGACCAGGTGGATTGAAGGCCCGGTGCGGGCGGACCAATCACACTGTAGACTCGACGTACATGGCTAGACTCGGAGGGTGGACCAGGTGGACTGTAGGCCCGGTGCGGGCGGACCAGTCACACAGTAGACCCGATACGAATGGTTGTTCTATTTATGATATGTTATGAGTATGATATGTGTGGTTGGTATTTTGGGGGTAACTCACTAAGCTTTCGGGCTTACAGTTTCAGTGTATTGTTTCAGGTACTTCAGGAGATCGTGGCAAGGCGAAGCCATGATCGTACCGCTCCTCATGTTTTATGATTTATATGATATGGTTCTGGGGGATACTCTGATGTTTAAACTATTTTGAAAACGAGTTGTATGAATGTAACGGTTTTTGAATGATTAAAATGTTTCAATTTGGCTCAAATTTTATGGGTGTTACACCAACCTGGTTCCCTCCCTCAAAGCCTGCCATCTGCCGACAAGAAGATGCAATCCGGAGGCTGGGGAGTTTCCCGAACTCCCATCCCGCAGAATCCTTAATTCAGACAACCACTACGGCTGCCTTCTCTTCTCCGATGGGGATGTGAAATGCATCCTAGTTTCTCCCTTGCTTCTGTTCTGGCTCCCAAGGCGGTTCTCCCCCACTTAGATTCAACTACGTCCGCTTGGCACATCAAAATTGATGGATTCCCTATCCTTCTTACATTACAAAGATTCTCGAAGTCCAACGGACGAATGGTCTAACCAAAGCCTCAGCAGCAACTCTGTAAGTCCCCAATCTGCTTGTGTATCAATCAGATCCGTTTGATGGTGCGGAATCGCAATCAAACGGATGATGTCAGATCAAATAAAAGAGAGGGAGAAGAAGAATAATATGAATCTCAATGTATTAATGAATAGAATGATGATCCTTTACATGAGATTCACACACACTAACACACACTTGTTCTTCTCTCTAGTTTCTCTCTCTAGAACACCTTAGAATACATACACTTAAGCTCCTCTAGTGTTCATCCTTCACATGCACTCCTCACCCTATATATATATATATATATATATATATATATATATATATATATATATATATATATATATATGGACCTAAGGCCAAGCCCAAAATACAAATAATCCAATGCTCGGTCCAAGCTACAATTAATCCTATACTATTTTTTGCCCAAATAATAAAAACAATAAATGCTTAGAAAAGTAAAGTATAAACCATATTTTTGACCCAACAATCTCCCCCTTGGTTTATAGCTTTCTTTTCTTTTCTTAAATGACCCAACAAGCTCCCCCTAAAAAGTCGCTGGCTTTTCTTGTTAATCTTCATTGGGAGCTTTGGCTTCAACTTTAATCTTCAAATTCTTCACAACTTCAAGATGAACTTGATGAATCTTCAATGAATGACTTCATCTTGAGCAGTTGGGCTTTTCTTCAGAATTTGACATTGAACGCACATTGGGTGAGGAGGCTTTTTGTACTGATTCGTGAAAGATAATGCTTTCAGTTTGAGAATCTTCAGAGAGAACATCAGAGAGAACAAATCTTCTGGATCACTTCAGCAGGTTCAAGATAGCAGCAGACTGATTGAGGAGGCTTCAATGCAATCCGTCACATATTATTCAATTTCAGCTTCATCTTGCTTCTGGGGTTGAAAGATTGAATGTCGAAAGAATAATCTTCATTTCTTGCTCCTTCGAATGAGAATTCTTCGATGATCACGGATGAAGCCTTGGCTCAGAAATCTTCGACACAAACTCCATGAGTTTCTTTTCTTTTCTTTTCTTTTTTGTTTGGTTTTCAAAATTTTTAATTCTCCCTAATATTTAAATTAGAAGAAAACTATGAACAAATTTAACAAAAACAAAAATAATTTCTAACTTGAAGAGTGATTTGGGATCAAAGTTTTTAGACAGCCTTTATCCATTTATCAGTACCTCTCCTTTCATGAATAGATCTGGTCAATTGTCGGTATCGTGGTCCACTTAAACACGAGAGATTGTGACAAAATTAGGACATACTATACGTAACAAGACAATGTGATCCTAAGTTCCTAGATAATATTCCTTAAGGAACATTCAGCTGACGACGACCAAAGATATTGTTGTCCACCTAAATTAAGCAGCGAGATCTACAGACAACCTAGTGATTGTTCAATTTTAAATGTACTAGAACATGTTTCCCGCTTCCTGACATACCCCAATAATCAGGAACTTCCAAAGTACTCCTTACTTTAGGTGAGCAGACAATTATTATGAGAGAAGTCAGATTTAGAGTGCATATGGTATACACCCAGGTCGGATCTCTTCCAATCTTGCAGAGGGTGAAACATATGACTAACCAGATTTAGAGGGATTGAGAAGTAGAATGGTACATATGCTGTGTACCAGGTCGGATGTATTTCAATCACGCAAAGGAGACAGCATATGACTAACAGACAGGAAGAATTGCATAGATAGAAGATGCATAGAAATAGAGTTGCATATGTTGCAGTCCAGGTCGGATGTATTTCAATCACGTAGAGGAGGCAACATATGACTAACAGAAGGAAAGTAAGAAAATAATTTTCTACATGCCTACTTTATCGGAATTCCCCAGTCGCCCCATCAATACCGGAATTACGGACAAAGTCCGTACATCGAGGAAGAGTTAAACCACAGTTCTAGATACGGATAACTTTAATGTGACCGGTGGATTATCATGTATATCTCCATGCTCAACCTATCTGAGCGTCATATTGTCAGGCTAAATGGATCTATCTAGGTCAAGATTTTTCAAGTCTCTAGATTCCTTAAGTTCACCAAGCCTAGTCAAGTCCATTTTAATCTCTCGTGCCTACCAGCGCATCGAACACAGAGCCTAGACAATTCAGATTCAGTCCCTTACACAGATTCAGATTGCCTGTTATCACATGATTATATCACTTCCCAAAACATCTCCCTCAAGCACATTCCGTAACCAACATATTTTTGGATGTTCTGATTTTCTAATGTTTTTGGATTTTTTAAAACTTTCTAATTTTTGTTTTGTTTTTATTTCTCCCCCTAAATTTGTGCATAGGAGAGAAACGAAAGTAAATGCGCAAATTTAAACTATCCTAAAACAAAAATTAGTCTTTAAAGCGAATCAGCTTAAGAAAAACTCAGGAGTATAGAGAAGAAAACTCAAACCGTAAGTCACCGATTGAATTTGCATCCAGAAGGTCTGAGAACAGCACGCGTAATCTCAGAACAGATCCGAAAATTCTTCATGTCATTAAGCACAAACCCTGTTTGTGATCTCTTCCTTTCTTCCTTTCCCGCAAAGGACACATACTCTCAAACAATGTTCTGAGTGTTGTACAATTGAGAGATGTCTCCTATCATGTGCCAGGAACAGCCACTACCAACAAACCGAAGTTTGATGATATGCCTCCATAGCTGCTCCGACACAGAGCGGGATTAGTTGGTCTTTGGAACCCAGTCCATTTTGAAACTAGGTGGACCTTTTTCATCCTTGCACGGTACTCTCTCCCATAACATGTCCTGCTTATCACAAACAGAAGATGTAGAAATATTAAAATCGTTAGAAGATTTGGGAGAGTGAGCCTTTAGAACCCATTTGTAGTTGGGTTTAACCCATTTCTTTTTCGATCTGATGGGTGGCTCGGTACTTGATTTTGAACTTGATGTCGGCCGTTGAGATGACTTTGATTTTGGCTTCACGGGAGCATCTCTTGGATTTGGCTTCTTGGCCGACATTCCCTTCTTGCCCGTGGGATTCGGATTCTTGGCCTTGTGGGATTGATTCTTTGCCTTCTGTGCGTTCCAGTCGCCATTGTCTGAACGTGACCTTGAGGGGTTTCTTTTGGAGTATCTCCCTTTTGGTGCGTTCTGCCACCCTTGTGTATAGTAGGGAACGTATGCGCGATTAGGACAATTTCTGGCAATGTGTCCAGGTGTTCCATAGTGAAAACATGTCTTTTTCTTCACTGTGAAGTTGTTTCTTCCTTCCCCTGGTGGCGTAACCTTGCCTTGTCTCTTATTGTTTCCACAAGCACAATTGCAGCACGCATTCTGTTTAACTTGATTTGGTGGCCTGTACTTCTCAACAACAGGTTGATCAGAAGCAACTGAGTTCGAAGCAACAGATTCAGAGCTCAAGGAGATGTTGGTTTGTTCAGTGGTTTTCTCCTTGTTCTCATCTTCTGCTACTTTACTATCAGACATACTCTCTTCAGCTGCTTGCTTGGATTGATTTAAGGATTGATCTGCAGGGGAAGTAGAAACGTTAGCATTTTCAACATTAATAAATCCTCCTGAAACAAAACCAGATGGCTTGCCATAAACCATGAATGGTTCGTTGGTAATCTCCTCTTTAGAGAAAGGTTGATACTGATATGTATGATTAAAAGGAATAGGTACATTATCGTATCCTAAACCCTTTGACTGATTATGTTTAAATTGCATGCAATGGTCTATCATGTTGGCAACTACTTCGCTTGATACATCAAACTTTTTAAAATCAAAATTTGCAGTTTCAAATTGCCCTTTTAACGTATCAAACTCAGTAATTAACTCAGCATTCTGTCTCTTGATATAATCATAATGTTCACATTTTTCACTGTAGTCTTGCTGAATTCTCTTAAAGTCCTTTATTTTTGTTTCTAATTCAGCCTTCAAGGGTTTATGTCCTTTCCTGAGTTGATATCCTTCATATCTCAGGTCCTCAACTTCTCTTTTTAATAAATCAATTTGTTCCCGAAGAAATTTAATCGTATGTTCACTAGATAGTGTACATGAAACTTCACATGATTGAGAACATGAAACTTCATTGACCGGGATGTTTGCGGAACTCATTGTTTTTCGACAATTCAAAGCGTCAAGTTCTTCAATTATATCAGCAAGACTAAGACGATTGAGATCTTTTGTCTTCTTGATGACAGCCACGTTCATATCCCACGATTTCGGAAGTGAATTCAATAGCTTTTTGTTTATCTCAGATTTACTCAAGAAGATCCCAGCTATATTCATCTCAATAGTAAGTGTAGTAAATCGCTTCAACTGAGCTTCCAGGGTTTCTTCAGGGATATAATCGAACATGTTGAAATTTTTTCTTAACATATCCTAACGACTCTCTTTCATGTCTTCAACTCCCTTGTAGACTTCAAAAACCATTAAAAGTCAAATTTAAAGAGTCAAACTTAGAAGTCAAACTTAAATTTAAAAATGTCCTTTGACTATAAACCTCAAAAGTCAACCTTAAAAGTCAAATTTAAAAAGTCAAACTCAAAAGTCAAACTTGAAAAGTCAAACTTAAAAGTCAAACTGAAAAGCTAAATTTGAAAATTTAAAAGTTAAATGAGAAAGTCAAAGTTTAAAGTCAAAGGACAAATTTTAAAAGTCAAAATCAAACTTTTAAGTCAAAATTCAATTTAAAAATTTTAAAAATTAAAAGCTAAAATTTTTGGAAGAATATAGAATTTAAAATTGAAAGAAATTGAATTTTGGGGTTGAAAGTGTCCAATTGGCAAAATTAGGTGTGAATGGGAATGTATTTGAATTAAAAACGGAAGACTTGAAACAACAAGCAGCCTAGCTGAGTTGGTAAGGCGCAAGTATGTTGAACCAGAGGTCCCCGGTTCGATACCCGGCACCCTCAAAAATCCGTCTGCCCATTTCCTTTTTTTTTAATGTACGCTGAACAAAAAACAAACACCGCTGAATGCTGCTGAACGCTGAATTCCCTAGCCGTCCAAGCCGAGCCGCAAACCACCGAGCCATATACTCCGAGCCGCAAGCCGCCGACCATAAACCGCCGACCGTAAACTCCGGCGACCGTAAACCGCCAACCCTAAACTCCGGTGACCGTAAACCGCCGGCCATAAACTCCGGCGACCGTAAACATATTTACGGCCGTAAACTTCGGACCGTAAACCCTTCAAAGACCGTAAACACAGCTTCAGATCGCGAAAAAAACGACGTTTTTCACCATTTTTGCTCCAAAACTCGATCAAAAACTCGTTTTTATGAAAAACGCGAAGAACAAACCCCCCCTAATTTTCAGAGATCTATCCAAAAACGCAAGAATCTTTCCAAAATAAGATCAAATAAGCTCCAGATCTGACAAAAATGACTGATACAATCCAAGCTCTGATACCAATTGTACGTCCCCAATCTGCTTGTGTATCAATCAGATCCGTTTGATGATGCAGAATCCCAATCAAACGGATGATGTCAGATCAAATAGAAGAGAGGGAGAAGAAGAATAATATGAATCTCAATGTATTAATGAATAGAATGATGAGCCTTTACATGAGATTCACACACACTAACACACACTTGTTCTTCTCTCTAGTTTCTCTCTCTAGAACACCTTAGAATACACACACTTAAGCTCCTCTAGTGTTCATCCTTCACATGCACTCCTCACCCTATATATATATGGACCCAAGGCCAAGCCCAAAATACAAATAATCCAATCCTCGGTCCAAGCTACAATTAATCCTATACTATTTTTTGCCTAAATAATAAAAACAATAAATGCTTAGAAAAGCAAAGTATAAACCATATTTTTGACCCAATAAACTCTCTCTTCCCTCGACAATCTCGATTGCTCTTCCAAGCACAAATGCTAAGCCTACTAAAAACAAATCATAATTCCCTCGTACAAGCCCTTGAACCAACCCCGACTACCCAAGATTACATTCGAACACTGTGAATCTGTTACTTATAAGGGTACGACCTCGTACTATTCCACCCAAGATTCATGGTATGCAGATCGCATATAACCATTCTTGAATATAATTAACTCAGCTACCAATAGAGATAACAACCCTAAAATAACTTGGGTAGGTGCAGTCACTGCTCCTCTCTGATCATCAGACAGTCGACCTCCTTGTCGCCCACCTGATCACAACGAAAATATAACGGGCTTGCCCCCCTGTGAGCAACCCCTGCTGATGTGACTAAACCTGCTACACCTGTAGCAACCCATATCACTGAACATATTCCGACAAAGACTCGGAGCAATAATGGTACACGCGGGACCCGCTCTGCGAGATACGTCCTTCTGAAGATTTCTCAAAGATTCCTCGGCATGTTGAATGGCATCTGACAACCCTTGCTAACTCAGACTATAGCAGAGAACCGACTCGAGATCCAACTTATCACAATTCCAAAGTGATGCAAATTCCCGATATTCACCTGAAGTGGCAAAAGATAACATATCCGCAAACATTTGAAGGAATCCTAACCACCTCCTCTTGTGTTACCTCGACCATCCTGAGGCCATGGTGTAACACTTCCTTCAGTTCCCAACCACAATCCAAACCCCTGGAACGAAACTCCATTGTGCAGTGTCCGCAAGCGTTGCACTGGATCCGTCCTGCTAGCCTCTCAAAAGCCGATCCGAACTCTTGGGTCTCCGCCCGAGAACCTCCACTAATTTCACCTGACCTGAACCTCCCTCATCGAGGTACTCCTAATCAATCTTCTGTCCTCGGCTCTGGTTCTCGCACCCTGACACACTCACCAACTCAATCATCAACGGCTGAACTGCAATAGTTGGAGAAACCTCTGCTCAAAACCGGCTACAAACTACTCCCAAGACATAAACTCCAATCCCAAAGCGTAATAAATCACACAATCAACCCTTGCCGCCTAATACAAGAGATCCAAGGAGAACTCGAAATCCTAGTAGTCCTTCCGCTAACTGGCTCACCACCGGAGTCGGGACCAAACTCTGGTCCTTCCTTATGCGTGCCCATCCTCAACCCGCAAGGCATCAGAGCATAATCAAGAATTCCTTTCCCCCAAGCTTCTCATATTCTCCAAGACTTTCACCGATTCGAGTATAGATACTGTGCTTTCAGTAGTACGGGCCCAATACTACCTTCCACACTTATCCATACTTTCCTCAGCAATCCTCCTGAATCCTCTAAGTCACTTACTCCACTAGTATTCTAAATGTTTGCTAAACAGCAATATGATATCTACCGTAGCACCTCCTAGGCTACCCCTAGGTTCCCAACTTCACTGAACCGCCCCACTACCCGAACCCACCCACTCCTCAGCTGCTGAAAGATTCCCCGCGATATCAACTAGCTACCTCATGAATATAGCGACATGTAGCAGAGATCAGATAATCCTTCAAGTAATAGACTCATCCCTAGAACGGTTGGACTCATACGAGAGCTGGGCAATAGGGTCAAGTCTGTCACTATGAGATTATCCATCATGTGCTACATGTGACTTAGCATATTCACTTAGTAGCTAACTCACATTGCTAAGAGTGCTACAAAGCACAAAGCAAGCAGCATTCGGACGACGGAAATCTAACAAACATACACTAGACAAGTCAGTCTATCCACACGTACAATCCACAAGCAGGTAACACCTGTCACTAATCTCATCATAGGCTCTCCCTAGGGTACTCTCCAACCTGTGAAACTATCACCGGTCATTCAGTCCTTGTACCGCTACCCATGCTATCCACCTCCACCCATCCTCACTGTCGGCTGCCTTATGCATGTAAATTGTACACAGAACAGGAAACGAGCCACACCATAAAGCTATAAGATCCTAACCATATACAATTTTTAAAACATACACTTAGCAGTTATCAATACCAATAATCATTATCATCCTAGCATTGCGTCCAATATCTCCAAGGCTACAAACATCACATATCAGGCCAATCTATTGCTGACTACTCAGCACTAGCATGCAAGTCTACAAGCTCATACAACATACAGAGGCATCTCCCTTAGCCCTAACTATCATGCGATACTCAGATTCATAAATCAAATCATAACAGATAACATATGTGGCCATTCCGGGGAAAAACTTACTTGAGCTCGGCTGATTGCATGCACCACACCCTTTCTTGTCTTAGAAAACTCTTTTCCTTGAAAGCATTTTTCCTTTGAAAACTTTCCAGATCCTCAGTTTGAGTTCAGACACACCCGAAAGTATGTACGAATCCCTCAAACCAAGGCTCTGATACCAACTTGTAACGACCCAAAAATCAAGGGTAAAAATTTCATTTTTAATATAGCCAAAACATTGATACCATTTATTTCAAACATTCCAAAACATCGTTAAGTAAAACATTTATCAGAGTTCATCCCAAAATCATTCATTGTAGAAATCATAGGTGTGTGCACTGCGATCAATCCGGACCTTTTTTTCCAAATCGATGATACCTGAAACCAAAACTGTAAACCGTAAGCATGAAGCTTAGTGAGTTCCCCAGAGCATACCCCACACAATCCACATAACCACATAATCCATATTAGCTATATCAGCTACATAAACCATATCAATCACATAAGCATATAAGGATGTCGTGGGGTCCTCCCAGGGTCTTACTCTAGGATGTCATGGGCTCCCTCACATGGTCTTACACCTTCGTGCCATGGGCTCCCCCCATGGTCTTTACCTGGAATGCCATGGGCTCCCCCCATTGGTTGATATCGAATTGCCACGGGCTCCCCCCGAGGTCTTCCATGTAAATGACACAGAGTCACAAGAATACTACATATCACGGAACATAAATATCCTACTACATAACACACACACACACACACACATATATATATATATATATATATATATATATATATATATATATATATATATATATATATATATATATAAACATATGAGGATACCATGGACTCCTTCCAGGGTCTTATACCTATGTGTCATGGGCTCCCCCACATGGTCTTAGCTATTTGCCATGGGCTCCCCCATAGTCTTTACCTGGTATGCCATGGGCTCCCCCATGGTCTAATAACCAACTGCCACGGGTTTCCCTAGGCTCTTCATATATCTAGTCAATAACATACTAGCACATCCACATATACATGCATATCAGACATATCAGTACTGAATCCACAATAACACTACAACTAACTGAAAGGGTCGGCCTTGGTGCCTTAGACCCAATTGTATGGTGAGGAGACTCACCTCGAATGTAGAAGCTTCCCAAATGACATCCTTAGTTGCTGCCCCGCCGACTTTCCGAGCTATCAATACCAATCAATATACCCAATTAGCAATTGGATTTCATACTATAATCCCTAATCCATACATGGGGTAGAATGACCATTCTACCCTTGGCCCAGTATGATCAAAGACTAAGGCCCAAGCCCAAAACAAAAGCCCAACACTATTATGTCCATAATCCGTCAATGGGCCTAACTCGAGAAGGCCCAATAAGAAAAAAGCCTTGAATGTTGAATGGTCAACTCCTGGTCAAAATCAAAGTCAACGGTCAAGGTCAACAGTCCATGTTGACCTAACTCGTCGAGTGCATCTAGCAACTCGTCGAGTCACCTGAGTAACTCGTCAACTCACCGACTTACCTATGTAACTCGTCGAGTTCCTTATTGTCCAGAAGACCGCAAACTCATGTAGACCAAAACTCAAATTCTTCATTGCACTCATCCATAATCTCGAAAACGGGTAAACCTTACTTGACACATCGAGTCGACATAGGGACTCGACGAGTTCCTTCAGTCCTTTTTGTGTTCAATCATTTCCAGTGGGATCCAAGGTCCTAAACTTTAGATCCAACCCCTGGGGTTGAGATACCACGTAAAGATGCTAACTTTACATTCATGCAAGGGCATCAAAGGCTAAAAACGCTTAATCAAGGCTTGTCAAGGGACTTAGAGCATGAAGGAGGGCCAAGACTTGATAAAGTTGGCAACTTTAAGTCCTCAAGGCCTTGAGATTTCCAAATCTAAAGTCATATCTTCATATCATGCTCAAAACCAAGAACGGTACCAAACTAGGCTAATAGTGGCCATAAACTTTCATAGAAGGAGATCTAAGCAATGGAAGGTCAAGGTTTCGACTTTATACCTTAAAACGGCTACCACACTGGAGGAAATCCGGAATCTACTGCCTTCCACCCAACTCAACCTCTTCAAACTTCAATTTCCTTCCAAAAGAGCACCAAGAATCACTTTCCAAGCTCACATACACACCAAATGGGAGATGAGACACAATTTAGGGCTTCTCTGAACAAAGGGGGTGATAAGGGAGGCTACAAGTGAGGCTTAAGGCCTTTAAATAGGGTACAAACCCTGAAAATTAGGGTTTCCCTTTTCAGCTCCTACTCGTCGAGTTGGTGCCTTCCAACTTGTCGAGTAGGTCCCTCATCCCGCGTCCAATATGATTTCTACTCGACGAGTTGGAGCTCCCCAACTCGTCGAGTCCCAACCCAAAACTCTAAAAATGTTGAAAACTGACCAATACCTAAACCAAGCGTTACATACATGTTTCATATTGGCAAGCATGGAAACAGACCCATGAAGAAAGCTTTTTTTAGACTACCTATATACTATTACAACTTGGAGAAGAAGAATCCAGGGACTATTACACGTATAAAGACGAGTGATGACAACAAATTTGAAAACTTTTTCATGGCTATAGGTTGCGCGATAATATATTTTATATACCTACTTCGTTATATTTAATGTCCACGCACATGCGTTGTCTTTAATTAGATTTTTAATTAATTTTTAGGTTCGAGTGTTTCAAAGGTGTTTGCATCCTATTATTATCATTAATGGAACACACCTTAAAGGGAAATACTTGGGCACCATGTTCCTAGTATTAGGCATGGATGGTAATAACAAAATCTTTCCTATTGCATTTGGTGTTGGGAAAACTAAAACTGGAGATTCATGGATTTGGTTTTAATCAAGACTCAAAGAATGTAGTGGGGACATGCCATCTTTAGCTACTATATAACATAGAGCCAATTCAATTGAAATGGCCATTCAAGTTGTGTTCTTGAATGCATATCATGGACTCTCCTGTCGCCACTTGTTGATGAACTTGAGAACAAATATCAGCAAGTAAGAGAGAACATAGATTTTGTTTTGGGAGACTGCAAAGGCATACCGACAGCCTGATTTCAAGGAAAGCTTGAGTAGGCTACGTCGTGCACAAAACGATGATTTCCAGACATGGCTAGACATAATCGGTTACGAGAGATGGGCAAGGTCGTGTTTTCCCCTTGTTCGGTATAATATTATGACATCAAACAGTGTCAAGACCGTCAATGCATTTTCAAGAGACTCAAGGAAAGTACCGATAACAATGTTGATTGATTTCTTTCGAGCAACTATGCTATAACGGTGGTGCCAGCGATGTAATGTTGGAGGTAAGTGTTTCCCTATATTGTAATAGTTCAATCACAATTGTAGTGTAATTTACTGTTCATGACAACGTATACATAAATGTTTGTTATAGCTGAAAGAAAAAAAGATGCCACCGAGTATGCTGAGAAAGTCATCAATAGCAGGATCAACAAATCATCTGGTTTTTGGGCATACCAGATTGATCAAAGCAGATATGAGGTGACTGACCAAATGAAGAATCCTATAGTATGTTGGGTTTTGAGCATTCTAACACTCCTATGGTGTGCATGCAACCCTAGAAACCTTGGATCTATGTTTTCTCTATTATACGTGCAAACTTTCATTTTTCCAAGGTTTCATCCTAACTAGCATATCATGGGATATATGTAATACAAAATTCTAGTAGAATGACATACATTTCTTGTAGCTTTGATTCCTTAAGACTTTGTGAGACTAGCACCCCAAATGTGATGCCTCAAATGCTTCACACAACACCACCAACAATTGGAATAACTTGAGAGAAGATTATATTGCACCAAAATTGGCTAGCCCTCACTTGTCTATGCTAAGTGCTGATTTTACTAGTATGAGGCTTCTTTATATAGTGTGCACATTAGGGTTAGACCATGTAACTCATTACTTTCAACATTCCTCTTGATCCATGGGTTTTAACCTCCATGGAGTATCCATGGGTCACCACATGGGTTTAGCCCAACATGAAGAACAATGGATCATAAGCCCACTATATAAGAATGAATGAATTACCAAATCAATCCCCATTTATATAATTAGCCTCTTTTGATCACAAAATCAATTCCAAACTAATTCTTGATCAATACTAATTAGATAATATGATTTCATATTAATATATTAGAACTTATAATATATTAATAAATCATAAATATCTTCTTCTCACAAAAGTCTATCCAAATTGTTCCGATGCCATGCAACCCAAATTGAGCATGCTAAATCGGGTCAAGTACATACCAAATATAGTTATGGACTTAGACACCTTATCCAACAGTCTCCCACTTGGATAAGTCTAATAACTATAGTCGCAAGTACAACTTCAGGATCCGACCAGCAATCGTAGCTCTTAAAAGTCTCGTGGAACTAAGTTGTGCCATTTTAGATAAGTGATCATATAATCCTCTGTTCTCAAGATATCAGCAGGACAAATACATGGAACAACGTCGTACTTATTGTCCAGCTGTTTGTTTCCCGGTTTCTGATATGTTTGACATAGAACTTAATCGAACACATTAATTCAGTTCTGATCCGGCCCGACACATAAGTCAAAACAAAATCATCGAGGGGCCCAAGATATCGCTTTTAATCCTCCAAGGACTAAAAGGAACAGATAAAATTCGACTCATATGCTTGTACTAACTAATCAAATTGTACACAACAGCACGTTTTATAACATCAAGTTACTGATGTGTTTTCGTACTATCAATGTACAACCAACTCATAGTCAACAACTCATATCTCTTGGTTCGAAGACTTATATGATATTACCGTCTCACGATCACTCGAGATAAATTCCATGAAGTAATACAAGTGAGCGTGGGTTGGATCCAATACTCAGAACTTATGAGCACTCATGAATGTTGTAGAAACAATTGCTATGTCTAATAAAATTCAGACAATTCTACAAACCCAATTCATGACAGTCTTATTTCAATACCTACTTCCAAAGTATGATCGACTGTGGATAGTTTCAATAATATAATTATTCTGGAAGTCAAAACATGCAAAATGAAACAATAGCAAAAGATTGACACAAGACAGTACCATACTAGTAAATAAAACACCTTTTATTTAAACATCCAATGTCAATTAAATTTCAACTATTACAAGTTTCGAAAGCTATATAATTACTAAAACCAATATCATCCTTCAGCCCAATGCGCCTCACATGTTGTAAATGATTAACCCTGCTCAGTCCCTTCGTGAGGGGATCTGCTGGGTTCTCATCTGATGATACCGTCTTTGCCACGAGGATCCCTTGCTTCCTTGGCTAAGGAAACTGCACTCTCGTTATCACAAAAAATCTCCATAGGCTCCTTTATAGCTGGTACAACTCCAAGGTCTCCAATGAACTTCTTCAGCCATATTTCCTCCTTCGCCGCCTCGCTTGCTGCTATGTACTCTGATTCGCAAGTTGAATCAGCTATTGTCTCCTGCTTGGAACTTTTCCAAGTAATTTCTCCTCCATTTAGGGTAAAGAACCAGCCCGACTGAGAGCGGAAATTATCCCTGTCTGTCTGAAAGTTGGCATCACTATACCCCACTACTCTCAAGTCATCACTCCCACCAAGGGTAAGGACCCAATCCTTAGTTCTCCGCAAGTATTTAAGAATATTCTTTACCGTAGTCCAGTGAGCCTTGCCAAGATTCCCTTGATATCTGTTGACCATGCTCAAAGCAAAGGCCACATCAGGGTGAGTACAAGTCATAGCATACATGATCGAGCCTACAACGGAAGCATATATGGTATTCGACTCATCTCAGCTATCTCAGCCTCTGTACTCGGACTCTGAGCTTTACTCAGTTTGACATTGCTCTGGATTGGTAAGTCACCTTTCTTGGAATCCTACATGCTGAATCTTTTCAGCATCTTATCCAAGTAGGTACTCTGACTAAGTCCAATTAGTCTCTTACTCTTGTATCTCAATATCCTTATCCCAAGAATATAGGTAGCTTCTCCGAGGTCCTTCATATCGAAACACTTCCCAAGCCAGGACTTAACCTCCTCTAAGGTTGGGATGTCATTTCCTATGAGTAGTATATCATCCACATACAATACCAGAAAGCTAACTATGCTCCCACTAGCCTTGACATATACACAGGACTCATCCTCGCTTCTCGAAAAGCCAAACTCTTTGACTTTCTCATCGAAACAAAGATTCCATCTGCGAGATGCTTGTTTCAACCCATAAATGAATTTCTCAAGCTTACCCACTCTATTAAGGTACTTTGCATCAACGAAACCCTCTCGATGACTCATGTAAACATCCTCAGCCAACTTTCCATTAAGCAAAGCAGTTTTGACATCTATTTGCCATATTTCATAATCATGAAATGCAGCAATGGCTAGCATAATCCTAATAGATTTAATCTTCGCTACTGGTGAGAACGTCTCATCATAGTCAACTCCCAGAGTTTGAGTAAAGCCCTTCGCAACCAGTTGCGCCTTATAAGTGTGTACTTTCCCATCCATGTCATTCTTCTACTTGAAGATCCATTTGCACCCGACTGTCTTACGACCCGGTACATTATCAACAAGTTCCAAACTTGATTGTCATACATGGACTGAATCTCGCTGTCCATAGCCTCCTTCCATTTAGCAGACTCAGGGCCTTCCATGGCTTCCTTGAAGTTGTTAGGTTCATCCAAATTTATCAGTGTACTATCACTGATAAACGTATCACCTTCTGTAGTAATATGGAAACCGTAATAAAAATCAGGTGTGCTCCTAACTCTTGTGGAACGCCTCAGAGATACCGACTCATCAATCGGCTCAACAGGAGTTTCCTCCTGAGGTTGATTGGTAGTGTTTGAGGTTCCTTCACCACTTAACTCTCGAATTTCTTCAAGGTCAATTTGTCTCCCACTGTTTCCTTGGCTTATGAATTCTCTCTCACGAAAGACTCCTCTCCTCGCCACGAAGACAACACTGTCACTCGGTCTGTAGAAGAGATAACCAAAATATTTTTGTGGGTAGCCGATGAAAATACACCGCTCACTTCGAGGTTCGAGCTTGTCGTGAGTCTCGCGCCTCACGAAAGCCTCGCAACCCCAAATCTTGATGTGGTCTAAAGTGGGAACCTTCTTGGAGGGGACTAGATTAAGGATATGGGCGGCAGTCTCTAACACATACCCCCCGAATGAGATTAGTAACGAAGCTCGACTCATCATGGTACGAACCATGTCTAACAAGGTTCGATTGCGCCTCTCAGCCACACCATTCAGCTGTGGTGTCCTAGGAGGTGTCAATTGTGAAACAATTCCATATTCCTTAAGATAGTCAAGGAACTCGATACTAACATACTCACCACCTCGATCGGATCGGAGCATCTTTATCTTCTTGCCCAACTGATTCTCCACTTCTTGTTTAAACTCTTTGAATTTTTTAAAGGTTTCTGACTTATGCTTGATTAAGTAGATATAGCCATACCTACTATGATCATCAGTAAAAGTCACATAGAAGCGGTTAGCATCCCTTGTGGTGGTTTTGAAGGGTCCACACACATCAGTGTGTATGAGGTCCAACAAACCTTCACCCCTAACACAAGTACCAGTGAAGGGTGACTTAGGGGCTGTTTGGCAGCATCTGAATTTTTAAGATCTGAATTTTTAAGAGGTCTGAATTGCAAAGAGGGTCTGAATTTTTAAGATCTGAATTTTAAAATGTTGTTTGGTTGAAACCTCTGAATTATTGTGCTGAATAACAAAAATGACTATTTTACCCTTCTGTATCATTTCTTTTAATTACAACATTATACTTCCAAACTTTTTCTTATTAAAACATCGCACTTTAAAAAGTATGACCAGTTATTCTAATTAGGTAGAAATAGGAAGTACAATGCTATGACAGCTATATGGAAAACAACTATACTGATTAAAAACCATGAATCGTATATATATATAAACAATTTCAAAACCAAAACACATTACATTTTAAATTCCTTTGTATATATATAAACAATTCCACATAAATTGTAATCATCTTTAACCTAATTGTAATCAAGATCACAATGTTTACAACTTTGAAAAACAAACATACATATTAAAAACCATGAATCTTGATATGCTCTTTCTTCACATTTTCCAGACTCTTTTACAAAGAGAAACCTGATAACAAATAATTAGAAACACAAAATCAATAAGCTTTAAACTATTAATAGCATTGAATGATGGCAGCCCCAACACAACAAAAATTGCAATGAACAATGAGAAGAACAAGAGCTAATTGCAAACTGAACACAATTCATAAAACAACAATAGTACATACAACAACAATTCATATCTAAAACATAAGCACCACAAAAAAATCAATATTTGAAACAACACAAAGCATCATTACCGATTTCAGAAAAAAGCAAGAGAAAAGAAACGAATCAGAAACTAATAGCATAACAATTTTGATTTTTGATTTTCAATTTTGAGGGGAAAGAAGGAAGAAACAGAAGAAGACCAATGAATTAGAGGGGAAAGAAGAAAGAAACAAAAGGAAGAAACAGAAGAATACCTGTTGCGGTCGGCTAAAGAACGAGATGGAGACGGAAGACAAGAAGCGGCGGAGGAAGGCGACGTTGCTGGGTGCAGCGTCGTCGACGATTGCGGCGGCGGACGAAGGAGGCATCACTGGCGTCGTCGAAACTGAGGAGAAGAATATGCGAAGCAAGCAGACGCGAAGTGAAGAAAGAAAAGGAGGTGGTCGATGTGTTTAGGGCAAATTGAACGCGCGTCACTTTTTTATTTTTCAGACTTCGTTTAATATCTGAAAAAATAAGAAGCATTTTTAATTTTAAGAGGTAAAAAATAATACGCAAACAAACTCTTTGAATCTGAAATTTTAAGACATTGCCTCTTAATTTTGCAATTAAGAGGTAAACAAACGGGGCCTTAGTCATTTTTCCAAGTAAACAAGAATCGCAACTATCATCTAACTTTAAGTCAAATGACTCTAAGACAGCATTTTGGAGTTGGCCTATGCGCTTCTTGTTGACATGTCCAAGACGACAATGCCACAAGGATACCTTATCCAAACTAGTGGAAGAATCAATATGCAATACATTATTTCCTAGGTTGTCTACAACTGACACAGTTTCATATACACCATCACAAGGTGATGCTTTAAAATAAAGAACACCATTATAAAAAGCATTAATACCACCACATTCATTATGAAATGAAAAAGTAAATCTTTGTTTGTACAAACCATGAAAGGAAATAATATTTCTCGCCATTTCAGACGAGTAACAACATTTATTCAAATCTAATATTAACCCACTATTAAGCAATAAAGAATAAAGTCTAATCTTGGTGATAGGTGAAGCTTTCCTATTCCCCATGATCAAGTTTATCTTCCCATGCTCCACATCCTCATTTCTTTTTAGGCCCTGCAAATCAGAACAAATGTGAATTCCACACCCTGTATCAAGGACCCAAGAATTAGTATGTGGTGAGTTATTAGACAATATAGTGTAAATACCTGCATGGGTGGGTTTCACTTTCCCATCCTTAACATCTTGCAAGTACTTGGGGCAGCTACGCTTCCAGTTCCCTTTTTCCTGACAGTAGAAGCATTGTGCATCCTTCAGGTTGGAAGAGGGAGTGGCAGAACCCCCTTTGGTTCCACTCGAAGAGGAGCCATCAAGAGACTTTCCATTGGTACCCTTCGAAGGGGTCTTCCTCTTTTTCCCTTTACCTTGCCCGATTGCCAGAACAGGGGCGGTGGTAGGAGTGGTAACAACATTCTTACCTTTGAGACTACTTTCAGCAGTCCTCAAAAGTCCTTGAAGTTTGATAAGTGTGACCTCCTCCTTGTTCATATGATAGGTCATGCGGAACTGATCATAACAGGAGGGTAGGGAGTGTAGAATGATATCTATTGCTAACTCCACATCAAAGTTCACATTTAACTTTAGCAAACGCTCCACGAATCTTTGCATTTTCTGCAGATGGTCCGTGATGGACTCTCCATCCTTCATTTTTGTTGTTATCATGGAGGTGATGATTTCATACCTTTCCTGACGAGCACTCTGATGGTATCTTTCCATCAGGTCCTAGTGTATCTCATAAGGGTAGAAATCTTCATCGGATTTCTGTAGTTCTGCTGTCATGGTAGCCAACATGATACAAGATACCTTATTGGCATCCTTCTCATGGGTAGTGTACTCAACAATCTCCTATGGAGTAGCAGAAGACTCATCAATAACATTTAGCTCCTTATCAAGGACATACTCCTTGTCCTCATAGCGAGTGACCATCCTTATGTTCCTAATCCAATCATTGAAATTAGTCCCATCAAAGATGACTCTCCCACAAAGATTTATGAGAGAAAAGGAGCCAGTAGGGTTTGAGCCAGAAGCATTGTTGGAAGACATCTGAAAAGAAAGAAAGATAAGTTTAGATTAGATATAGAGTCCTTAATAAGACACCCAAATGAAATATTAAGGCTACGACCCAACACAATATTTTATAATTTGGAAGAGGGATGTCGTAATCCAAGCTACAAAATATTTGAAGGTAGGTAAATGACGATTTACCAATTTCCACCATGAGAAACGAAACAGATTATTAAGTTTTAATTGGATTGAAACTCTTAGATCTTTTATGATTCATTGAACAATTCAATGGCATGTTCAAATCTCGATTATTCCCTTCAAGTTTGTGACTGGGATACCAAGGATCACAAACAAGGTGTGAATAACCATGCAAATTAACTTGGTACTCTTAATTTTATTACCTAATCAATGTGTCGGTTAACCACACACGCTCCACCGATCTATGATAAACCTTAAGCTACCCTTTGCCACCCTTACTAGTCCATGTTAGTGTGTCGGTTAACCACACACGCTCCACTAACAACTTGGTAAGGTGAAAAGTGTAATTTCATGGGTTAGCATCAAATTCACATTTTCCTAAAGTAACTAAGATTAGGAATTTATAAAAGGTTTACTTAATTTATATTTATCATTATACTTTTAATTAGAATTATAGTCTTTGTCCTACCCGTTCGGCAAACGACCCTCCACCAGTCAAGGAAGCAGTGGGTGAGAGTGGACACCCATTAAGCTGCCATTTTATAGGCAGCAACCTTATACCCCCCTTATAGACTGGCTTCGTGAATGAGGCCTACTAACGGTAAAACTAACTTATTCTTATACATATATATATATATATATATATATATATATATATATATATATATATATATATATATATATATATATATAATTATTAGACTTTTAATAATATAATAGTATAAGGGTTGAATTTTAAACTTTTAAAATTCTTGGGTTTGGAATTAAAGTATTCTAAAGTGACTTTACAAATTCCAAAACTTGAGGGCAAGTTTTGAAACGATTCAAAACCTTTCATTTCTATAACTTATGAGTTTTAATGATTTTAATGGAAAGGACTCTTGGAATTCCATAACTTGAGGACAAGTTATTGAGTTCATTAAAAGGCATTTAGATCAACAATTAAACTAACAATCATGTCAAATAATTTCTATGATCTAACAAAACTCATAAGCATGCATAATTCATATCAATAATTTTCAAGAATCATATAAACTTAACATAAAACTTAGAACTTTGAAAATTATCTTTGAAATTGGATAAGCATAATCATTACCACATCAAAAACAGGTTTAACAATCTAAAAACAGTTTAGGGTAATGATCCTAGTCCAATTCCAGCATTGAAACTCCATATTCTACACTCAGGGCCTCCAACTCGTCGAGTGCATGAACCAACTCGGCGAGTTGGATGAACTTCAACATGGAATCGTCGAGTCCCCCCAATGGACTCGGCGAGTTCACTGAACAGTGAGCAGAAAATCGACTTTTTCAGTAAGTGGCATCAAGTATAATTGAAAACAAGCCTAGACTCTGATACCATTGTTGGGTTTTGAGCATTCTAACACTCCTATGGTGTGAATGAAACCTTAGAAACCTTGGATCTATGTTTTCTCTATTATACATGCAAACTTTCATTTTTCCAAGGTTTCATCCTAACTAGCATATCATGGGGTATATGTAATACAAAATTCTAGTAGAATGACATACCTTTCTTGTAGCTTTGATTCCTTAGGACTTTGTGAGCCTAGCAACCCAAATGTGATGCCTCAAATTCTTCACACAACACCACCAACAATTGGAATAACTTGAGAGAAGATTATATTGCACCAAAATCGGCTAGCCCTCACTTGTCCATGTTAAGTGTCGATTTTGCTAGTATGAGGCTTCTTTATATATTGTGTACATTAGGGTTTCACCATGTAACTCATGACTTTCCACATTCCTCATGATCCATGGGTTTTAACCTCCATGGAGTATCCATGGGTCACCACATGTATTTAGCCCAACATGAAGAACTATGGATCATAACCTACTATATAAGAATGAAGGAATTACCAAATCAATCCCCATTTATTTAATTAGTCTCTTTTGATCACAAAATCAATTCTAAACTAATTCTTGATCAATACTAATTAAATAATATGATTTCATATTAATATATTAGAACTTATAATATATTAAAAATTCATAAATATCTTCTTCTCACAAAAGTCTATCCAAATTGTTCTGATGTCATGCAACCCAAATGGACCATGCTAAATCAGGTCAAGTACATACCAAATATAGTTATGGACTTAGACACCTTATTCAACATAGTAAACTTGGAAAGTCGTCACTTCACGTGTGTGAAATGGAAATTGTTGGGTATACCTTGTACTCATGATATGGCGGTATTCATGGAACTGAGATATCAACAGTGAAGTGCATGCGTGTCATCGTACTTCACAATGGAAACATATAATTCAACATATGCAGAGGTTGTGTTTCTTGTGCCAGTTCCAGCTGAATATGAAGAACCACATGAAGTCATGGTTTCTTTGTCACCATTGATGGAAAAACGACAAGTCGGACGGCCTAAAAACCATAAACATATCCAATCCCCATGTGAAGGACCGATTCAGAAAAAATGTAGCAGTTGCCAAAGGATCGGTCACACAAGCAAAAATTGTGACACTCTATTTCCCACAGAGTCAACTAAAAGTAAATCTTCAAGTAGGACCAAGTCAAGTGGCAAAAATAATATTCATTCTAAGAGTAGACATACTAGTCAAAAAGGTAGCCAACAATATGATATTGTTGATTTAAAAAAAACTTGTAGTGATGTATGTACGATATCCTAATATTGTTTTAAGGATAAACTTGTTTTTGTTACATCTTCAAAAGACAATAGTTTTAGAGCATTAACAAAGAAAACCATAAATCAAACTATAGTGTAATATGCAACATCTATCCATTAGACACTCTCAATCCACCACCTAGCAGCACGCTGATGCGCAGTTGGCTGCAAAAACTCATTGGGGACGCTGCATTAAAAAATAATATATAAAGGCTAATCGTAACTTATTTATGTCATATCAACTTATATTTTATAAGGTGCACCGAACTACATACATTAGTAACATCGAGAATACGTTCACAATCAGGTGCATGCAAATGCCTCATCCTAGGGTATGCAACTGTCCAAGGGATAACACTTGTTATAGGGGAACCAGTAATACTACTGGTGGGAAATGTCTTGAAGATCCAAATCTACAAAATTAAGATGAAAAACAACTTACCAAGTTAACAAAGTCACAATACTTGTTGTTTAAAACCTCTTATTAAACGTAGTGTACATACCTTAAATGCATAGATAAATCCATGCAGAGTATATGTGTGTCTACTGCCGATTCTTGCCGAATTTGGGTTCAAATGGTCCTCAATCTTATCAAACACAGTATGCGGTTGTTTATAAGTAAAATCCCATATCGATCTGCCCCATGGGTACCTATGTCAAAAAATTACACTTAATAAGTATATGTATCATTTTGATATAATGTGGGTAAAAAACTATTATACTTGTTAAAATCATGTAAATTAGAGACGAGTGTCATACATTCATTAGTGACTGTTTGTCACGGGTATCTCCCCAAAAATCCTTGATCTAGCATATACAGCAGGGAGAGTCTCACCACATCTTCATTGTTCAATTGATGAAGTGAGTTATTGAACACGTTTATAAGGTCATTTATACTCACCGAATGTGAAAGTGACACAACTGGAAAGATAGGTTCTCTGAATGCTGCAAAACCAGAACTTGGATGGAAATAATCCCCGAACCGCAGGCCAGTGACCAAGCAGAATGCTTTCCGGTCAAAGCAAACCTGATAGTCTTCAACCGGAAATAGAATCTCTTCTAGGTCAACTGGATCAAAAGTAGTAGCTTCCTTGCACATAAGATAGTGAAACAAAAGTGAGGGATAAACAGTAACACTAGTTTCCACTTTAATTCCAAACAAAAAACAAAAGCACGGAAATTTTTTTATGTTTTTTGTTTTTTGTATTATTTTGTTTAATGGTGTATAAATTATCAAAATCATATGAAATAGCAATATATTTTATTTCTAACTAATAATAGCATTCTATTAGATTTCTTTACACATAAAAACTATATACTTACAAATTCTTACCTATAAAGAACATTTCTACTATGGGTAAAAACTTATAAGTAAGTTGTTATTATGGGTAAGATATAAGTACGTTTCCTATATTGGTAAAAGACTAAATTAGATTGTTATTCCATACAATCGTTTAATGAAAAATAAATATTATGTAATAAAGTCAACCAAAAAGTGAAACAAAAAGATTATAAAGAAGCATATCATGTAAGAAAGAATGAATCAGAACCTATGTTTCACACACACCAACACAATTTGTTTTTCTTAAAGAGCAGACTAGTTGAAAATGACAAAATACCCCCTGGCACTTATTTTTCCATTCACCTTAAGATCCACAACAAGCCGACTTTTGTGCAACTTCACCATTCCCAACAACCCCATACGATTGGTTCATCTACCTCGGCATTGGTATCAGTTTCTTAAAGCATTTGCTATAAATAATTTGCAATTGAAAATAAAACATGTTCCACTTTTGGATTAGTTTTTGCAATCCATATAAAACACACAATTGTTACTATAAATATTAAATAATAATAAAAATAATAATAATAATAATAATAATAATAATAATAATAATAATAATAATAAATTCTTTTTATTCATCTTAAACAAATTATTGGTTTGATTTACTTACGGTTTCAAAGAATTTAATGTCATAGTCACCTACAAATGTTTCGCCTTTTGCAATAAGCACGGCCTAAAATGATAAAAGATTAATGTGTCACATTTTTTATTTCAAAAGTAAAGAATAATAATTACTAAAAAGTCTAAAATGCCATTTTGCTTTCATCCATATCAGCCTTGTTTGATATCAAGATCTTGTTCATGTTGTCGTAGGTGTGTTGTTTGATATATTGAATCCAGTTCCGTATGTTTGCCATGATAAATGAGGGAAAATTTTTAAACAGGTTGGAAAAAAAAGTCATTTATCTTACTTTTCTATGTTAAGTTGATTCTTTTTGTATTATGTCAAAAAGAAATATCATGAAAACTCTTACGTCGTGACATGGCCACGTTATGCCGGTTGGTTCATTGAGGTGTCACGACGTGATATTATAGGTACCACGACGTGACGCCTGATTAAATGAAAACCCTAATTTCAGATTTTGGACTGTATTTAAAGGATGTGATGGGCTAGGTTCTCCTTCACCCTCAACCTCAATCACCTCCAAATCAGAGAGAGAAAACTCTAATCCCTTTCCTCAATTTTTTAGCTCACTTTGGTGCTTTTGGTAGCTTCAAGAAGAAGAATAAGTTGTTGTACTTGTGGATCTAGCAATGGAACATCATCATCATGATCATCTTGTGCTCCTTCTGGACCTTTGTAACTGTCACAGCTACAACCTTTATTGTTTAAATGTTGCTAGATCTAGGTTTTGTCCCACTTTCTTCATGTTTGAGCAAGCTTGAATGGAAGGGAGCCATAAAGTTTGTAACATACTATTTTTACCACAAAAGTTTTCATTTGTAAATAGTGAAAAACACTAAATATTATAAAAACTATGTCGTAAAAATCATAGGTGCATCTAATACAGTCATCCCAAATCAAAGTATCAAAATGCGGAAAACCATAAAATCTGCAATCCGGAGTGTACAGTCAAGCCTTCGCCTTTCGGCAATCATCTGAAGTACCTAAAACATATTTAATCTAAAACCATAAGCACGAACATTAGTGAGTTCCCAAAATATTACAAACAGCTCAACAAAATAAACAGCTATGGGTTATCAGCAACCCCGTGGATTAACAACATATTGCAGGGGTTATCAGCAACCTTGGGGACTATCAGTAGTCTCGTAGACTAACAACTATCTAGGAGACATCAGAAACACAGTTTCATAAATCACATCAATCAACAAGTAAGACCCAGCTGGTCAGCATGCATACACTACTACACAGGTAATATAGTGAGAAGACTCGCCTCGCGAATATCAACTAGAACTAGGGTAGACAGGAGCAACAAGACACCTAACAGCAGTAAAGACTATGACAACCCGATACTTTCTAGTCAACAAAAGTCAATTTCTGTTAAATAAAATTTCGAATTTTATTTGTTCCGTTAAGTTCTTGTGGGTTAGAAAATAATCTAAAATATATAAGTAGAGGTTATATAAGTTTTCGGAACCAAAAACGCTCGAAAAATCAAGATTTCCCACAAAAAATCAGCAGAACTCGTTCAGCCGGATATTTACGGCCGTAAACCCTTGGGCTGTAAACCATGGGCCATAAACTCCAGGGTCGTAAACCCCTTTACCACCGAGAACCTTTTTCTGGCCGTAAACCCAACCGGTATAAAGGTTTTTCCCGGAGAGATTCTCCATTTCTCATCTTTTTCACCCAAAAACTCTCTCAACTTGCTCCCACGAACCTCCCAAGAACATTCATATCATCAAGAACAAACCTTCAAATCTTCATAATTTCACCAAGAACAGCCTTCATATCTTCAAAGGCTGCAAACCTAGTTCACGGCTGCAAACCCAGTTTACAGTCGTAAACCTAGTTCACGGCTGCAAACCCCGTTCACAGCCGTAAACCCAGTTCATGGCCGTAAACCTAGTTCACGGCCGTAAACTCAATTTACGGCTGCAAACAGCCTTGAGTCGTGAACCTTGGCTGAAAACCCTCTTTTTCCACTTCAAACAAGTCTCGGTAACATTCCTAACCCAAAAGCAAGTGTTTTCTAACACTTTAATTAATGGTTTTGCTAATTTAAATACAATTATGTGCTTAATTATCATTAGGACACCGTTAACTCCGCGTACTCCAACTCGAGGGTCATCTTTCCGTTTATGGTGTCAAGCACGTACACATAATCAACAGTGAGTTTATATCCCCTACACTTTTACTATTTTTTTAACGCTTTCAGGGGGGATACAAGCAAAACACAAAGCAATTTTGTTTTCTTATATAAAGGATTTCAATGGGATTAAAACCTATGCGATTGATACAACTAAGAGATCACTCATTTTATAAAATATTTAGATATTTTATCCCTTTTGTAACATGCTGAGCATAAGGGAAGTTTTCAACATACAAACATAATTGCAAAGTTTTCAGTACAATACATGAACCGAATACATAACATATATGCATACTATAATAGGTATAGTTTGGGATTTCAACACACGGTTTTATCAATTCCAGAGCTTATACATTAACAAACATATAAACTATGAGAGATATAGTTATGGCATAAAATACTATTTTCTGAAAACAATAGTGCAATACTAAATAATTATTTAAGTATAATTATTTTTACTCTACAAGTATACATACAGGTTCAAGTACAAGAGAACACTACAACACTACACGTAAACCAGTTAATACAGGGTTGTGAGGCACTACTTCAATTGTACCCCTTCGGGGTGCGGAACTAAATCCTACCAGAGTATAACAAGAGTCTCCTGGAGGGAGAGTGTGAGATTTGTGAATAGATCTATTTGGGACTGACAGTCCCGCACCTAAACTGCTAGCTACAGTTAGGCAGGCATGCCTGGGGTGACAAATGTCATAACATCTGATGCTTGAAGAACGTCGCAGAGGTCACTAGGTCATATCAATCATGGTTATACCAAACTCACAACAGTATAAACTAACCATTTCTTTACGGGATTTCAATTCTTCAAATAGTTTTATTTTCATTAATAGAACTATCATACACTACAACTGGAGGATTCCATGGAATAAAAATACATGGTTTTATTTTAAGTAATAAAACTACTATACATACTGGTGGTAGCCAGGGTTTTCATACAGAACACACTATACATACTGGTGGTAGCCAGGGTTTTCATACCGAACACATTATACATTACTGGGATAGTCAGGGTTTTCATACAAAGGTTTCGTACAGAACACACTATACAATACAACTGGTGGTAACCAGGCATACAGACTAATATTTTCATATACTACTAAAGGATACAATAACGAATGTACATTTTGGTCTTAGGGTTTAAGACTACTTTTCATTACCAAAGAAAATATTGGATTTTCTTGAGAGCATGAAAACATTTTACATATTCACTGACAGGTTTTCATTACAAAAACATACTTATGAACTCACCTGCTTAAATGCTGATACGCTTTCAAAACCGCTTGTATTCTCAGGGAACCGGTAGACAGATACACCCACAGGCCTTTGAGAAGACGGAGAGCATAGAGTCGCGTCTTTTATACTTTTGTTACACTTTTTCTGTTATACAAACTATGTATCGAACAGATGTAAATACCATATATATGTTCAATGTAATGGTTGTGTTTACTTTGATTACTATGATGCAATTGTTGTGATACAGTACATGACGTCCTCCACCCCCGAATGTTTCCATCGTCTCGGTTTGGGGGTTTGACAAAGACATGCCCTTTCAACCTACATCCTTAAAACCCTAACTTGATCCAAAAAGTCAAGCATGGAGTCAACCATGGTCAACTTCAGCCAAAGGTCATGTCGTGACCACCCATAGGTCATGTTGTGACTGAACCAAGACAAAATAATCGTGAACACCCTCCTCTCATAACGTGACATGTCATTCCTCATGTCATGAGAACCGTTTTGGACAGCTTTGAGCATTAAGCGCTTATTCCCTTGTGCCACCTTTTTAGACTTTCCAAAGGGTTTTCCCCAACCCTAAGGACCATAAAAATCATAGCTTTTCAATATTGAATGCCTAATGCATGACTTGAACACTAACATAGGTCAATAATGAGAAAATGAGGCCAAGACTCATGCTTGGCGTCTAAAACCACCACCAAACCTCAGATCTGAAACTTATTCTAAAGAAAAGGCCTCAATGATCCATAAAGTTGCTAACTTTATGGATCCCATGCATGCTACCCAACCCAACCATGAAAAGAAAAGCATAAAACTTAGATATAGCATACATAAGAGATAAAGGCAAGAGCTTTAGGACTTACAAAGTTCAAAAAGCACTACAAGATGATGAGGAAGGAGCTTGTTTTCCAAAATGATGCACACATGGAGTCTTCTTCTTCTTCTTCAAGGAATCAAAATTCACCAAATAAGCTCTTCAAGGTCACAAGGGTAGCTATTTTCGATTAGGGAAGGAGGAAGGTGATGGAGGTTGAGGCTATGCAAACCCTATCCCCTCACTTCCTTTAAATAAAACATAAAATACGGGATTAGGGCAAATCCGTTCTCATGTCGTGAAAACCTATGTGTCACGTTGTTAGCCATGAAGACATATATGCATCTCAACCGGGGGTGTCACGTCATGAGGCTTCCTCCCTCATGCCGTGACCATCAATAGATGTTATAATTCTCCCTACTAGAATCGGAGTTCGTCCTCGAAGTCCTCAGTCTCGATAAACGTAGGGTAGTAGGTACGCATCTCCTGCTTGGGTTCCCAAGTCCACTTAGACCCCTTACGGTGCTGTCACTACACCTTCCCCAAGCCCACCTCCTATTTACGTAGTGTCTTCTTTTTCCTGTTTATAATCGCTATAAGCCGCTCGAAATAATCCAGGCGGTCATCAACCTAAATATCATCCAAAGGCACCACCGCAGTTTCGTTCGTCACATATTTCCATAACTGGTGAACATGGAAGGTGCTATGAATCTGACTGAGCTCATCCGGCGAATCCAGTCGGTAGGTAACCTTGCCTACCCTAGCTGCCACCCGGACTCGACCGATAAACCTAGGGCCCAGCTTTCCCCGCTTCCTGGGTCGGATAACGCCTCTCGAAGGCGACACCTTTAGGATT
This sequence comes from Lactuca virosa, assembly GCF_052849685.1. Classification (NCBI taxonomy): domain Eukaryota; kingdom Viridiplantae; phylum Streptophyta; class Magnoliopsida; order Asterales; family Asteraceae; genus Lactuca; species Lactuca virosa. The sequence continues at coordinate 186,875,978 of NC_136428.1, read as the reverse complement.
ACTATTTCCCCAACCTGGAATTCTAACTCAGATCTACGTCTTTCGTCATAACTCTTCTATTGGTTCTAGGTTGTCTGCAATCTCTGTCTGACCTGTTGTTTGAGCTCCGCCGTCCTGAGCACTATCTTCATGCTCCCCATGAATCTCTGCCCAACCTCTCCCCCAACAAATTTTAGTTCGACACTTCCTCCCATGGAGAAGTTCGAAGGGTTGCATACTGATGTTGGCGTGGTAGCTGTAGTTGTATGAAAACTCAGCTAAAGGAAGGTAAGAGACGCAACTCCCACCGAAATCAATGATGCAAGCTCTCAGCATATCCTCAAGTGTCTGAATAGTATGATTACTCTGTTCGTCTGTATGTGGATGATAAGCAGTAATAAAATGCAACCAAATACCAAACTCCACAAGAAACCTCTTCCAAAATCTGGAAGTGAAATGAACATCCCGGTCTGACAAAATCGAATTAGGCACACCATTGCGAGAAACCACCTCTCGAACACAAATCTCTGCCAATTTCTCAGTAGAAGATGTCTCACGAATGGCCAGAAAGTGAGCAGTCTTCTTAAAACGATCCACAATCACCCATATGGCTTCAAACTCCTTTGTTGTCTTCGGTAACTTCGTGATGAAATCCATGGTGATCTGCTCCCATTTCCATAATGGGACCTCCAATGGTTGCAATTTTACGTGAGGGCGCTGATGTTCAGCCTTGACCTTCAGGCAGGTCAGACACCACTCCACGAACCAAGTTATATCTCTCTTCATACATGGCCACCAGTAACTACGTATTAGATCATGATACATCTCTGTTGCGCTTGAGTGAATGGAAAATCTCGATTTGTGTGCCTTGTCCATCAAAATATTTCGCGTCCCACCCGAATCAGGCACCAAAATCCTACCATGCAGTGCCAAGAATCCCAGAATATAATAATAAAATGTTGAAAATGGACCGACCACCCGCTCGTTCTTCCGATTCTCCGCCTTACAGGTCTCCGACTGTGCTACCCTAATCATCTCCAAAATTGGAGTAATAACTGTGATCCTCAAACTCAGATCCTAAATTGGAGTACAAACCGCTAGGAATGAAAGTGGGTCCAAACCCGGACCGGATGGACCCGGACTCGGAAAACCCGAAACCGGTTAACAACATTTTGTAGAACCGGAAACCGGACCGGTATATAGGAACCGGTTCCGGTTCGATTCCGGGTACGATACCGGGTAAAGTGGGTCTAGAACCGGAAAACCCGGAAACATCAAAGTGGGTAGGTTGGAACCGGATAAAGTGGGTTTAGAACTTGAAAACCCGAAAAAACTAGGATTTTTTGGTAATTACTTAGTACTTATTGGGTTGAACTTTGGAATTTTCTTATTGATATTCCAACTTCAGGGGACTATAACTCATTGAATATGAAACCAAAAATGACAAAATTATAGTCTAAAATCATGTAAAACTCTAAACTACACTCTGGAAAAAACCCGCATGTCAATCCCACTTTAAACGAATGAGATATGCATGTGTTAACAATTTCACATAATACAAAGTACAAAAACAAATAGCTGAAAAGTCAAAAAAAATTAGTTTTGATATCCCAACTTCGGGGGACTGTAAATAATTGAATATTAAACCAAAAATGTAAAACATTATAGTCTAATATCATGTACAAACTCTAAACTACAATTTGGAAAAAAAACCGCATGTCAATCCGACTTCAAACGAATTAGATATGCATGTTTTAAATTTTTCACAGAATACAAAAAAGCTGAAAAACTAAAAGCTTTTAGCTCTAATATTTCGACTTTGGGGGACTGTAAGTAAATGAATAGAAACACTAAAAATGGCAAATTTATAGTCTAAAATCATGTACAAACTCCAAACTACACGTTGGAAAAAACCGCATGTCAATCCGACTTGAAACGAATGAGATATGCATCTTTTAAACGTTTCACAGAAACCGTTTCCGACCCCTAAAACTGGTTCCGGTTCCTAACATCGATTCCGGTTCTTAGACTCGGTTTACCCGGACCCGATGGACCCAAACCCGGATTACCCGAAACCCGGATAAAGCTAATTTTCAAACCCGGAACCGAAACCGGTTCTATATATTCATGTTCTAACGGTTCCAGTTCCAATCCGATTGCGGTTTCGGTCCGGTTTTCCGGTTCTAAATCGCATCCTTACTAACCGCCATGTGACTCAATGCCTTTTCCACCATGTTGGCCTTACTCGAATGGTACAAAATCGCACAATCATAGTCCTTCACTACATCAAACCATCTCTGCTACCTCATATTCAGGTTAGGCTGATCCATCAGGTATATCAGACTCTTTTGGTCCATGTAAAAGTACGTCGGACTCCATACAGATAATGACGGCAGATCTTGATGGCAAAAACCACAACCCCCTGCTCGAGATCATGTATAGGATAGTTTGCCTCATGAGGCTTCAACTGCCTTGAAGCGTAGGCGGTAATATGCCTACTCTACATCAGCACCGCACCCAAGCCCATGATTGATGCATCACAATATACAACAAAATGCTCGACTCCCTCCGGGAGGGTAAGCATTGGCGCTTCACTTAGCTTCTGTTGAACATTCTCAAATGTTGCCTATTGGTCAAGCCCCTAACGAAAGGTGGCATCCTTCCTAGTCAGTCAAGTGAGAGGAACTACAATCTTGAAGAAATCCAGGATAAATCTCTGATGATAACCTGCCAGCCCGAGGAAACTCCGAATCTCATATTGAGACTTCAGAACCTCCCACCGCATAACCGCCTCAATCTTGGCTGGGCCAACCAATATACCATCCTGGTTGATGAGGTGCCCCATAAACTGGACCTCGAGCAACCAAAACTTACACTTAGAGAACTAGGTGTACAACCTTTCCACCCAACGAACTCCAAGAAGCTCTCGTAGATGCTCCTCAGGCTGCTCCTTGGTATTGGAATGGACCAAGATATCATCGATGAAATGTAACGCGCCAAAAATACCAAGTAAAAAATTCATTTTAAATGAGTCATAACCATTCATTAATTATCCTAAATGTCGGTCATAAATAAAGTATTCTCCAAACATCAGAGTAAAATCATAAATAGTCAATGCAAAATAAATCTCTAGGGGATGCAGTGCGATCAAGTCGGGCCCTTCATTTGAAAACAGAAATACCTGAAACCATAAACATAAAAACGTAAGCAAAAAGCTTATTAAGTTCCCCAAAATACCCCATACCATACATACATAACAGTTAAAACATAACTAGGTCTATTTCACCCCCTTCGATCTCTTTCAACCGGTATGGGGTCTATTTCAACCCTTTCGGTCTCTTTCAACTGACATCAGGTCTATGTCACCCCTACAGCTAAGCATACAATCATATCAACAAGAGTCACAAAGACAACAAGCATATACAGGCATAACACTAAGTGTCACAAAGACAACTATCATCCTACACATATAATCTAGTGCTTTGATATTGGTGCCTTCGACCCACGAGTATATTGAGGAGACTCACCTTGCAGTCTGAAAAGATATCATAAAAGAACGTTGTTCCAAATTCCAAATCTAGAGGTCACCTATACACAAACAGTGGCCTTAACTTAAACTACAGCTCAAATACCAAAAATACCTTTATGTCAAACTTGCTCAACCCTTGGTCAAAGTTCAAAGTCAAAAAGTTAAAGAAGTCAAAATGATTGAGTATGCTTAACTACGCCCGACGTAATGCATCGTTGACTAAAACACAGGACCTTGACCAGGTACGTGCAGCGTACTCCTTGGTACGCTTAACGTACTACGTTTGGACACCCTCCTTCTCATTAAGTTCTTATTCCCTAAAGTCGTTCAATCTAAACTCAAAACTATACTCAAAACATCAAATTAAGTTATAAGGTTTCCACCTTTATTAATCAATTAAGACATCATAACTCTTGCATGGAATGGATATAAGGACCAAGATCACATTTTTATGGTTCCTAATAGATCCATAATGGATAAACTTTCCAACTTTATCATTGTAATGGTCCAAACAAAGAAGATCAGGTTGTTCTGTCTCAAAGGGACCAAAAATGCATCTTTCTCAACTTAATCCATCAAATCCAAGTTTCCAACCTTCATATCTGAATCAAATGATGTTTAGATGGATAAAGTTTCCAAATTTATCCATAACAAGGTCAAAAACTTTCAAGATCTAAACTTTATTCACTAAAGTTACCAAAAAGCTCATAACACCCAAGACTAGCTAGATCTAACAAACGCATCATCAAGATTCAAGCTTTATACCTTCTGGAGTTGAGAAAAGTCATGTAGGCTCTAGATCCACAAGATTGAGCTTCAACAATCAACAAGCTTGATCTTCGCTTTCATCCAAAATGCACTCAAAACACAAAGAAAGGCTCAAGCTTCGTTCTAGGGGCTAGGGTTTCGAGTTGGAGGCTCAAGAGGGTGGAGGTTGATGTTAAGAAAGACCCCACGGGTTAAAGTCCTTAAATACGGCTCAAACCCACGAAAATAAGGTTTTCACTATGTGGCGTTACGCCCAGCGAACCTAAAATTACACCTAGAATAATGCCCTAAACACACGAACCCTTATCCTAGTACGCCCAGTGTACTCCTGGTGTATGCCCAGCGTACTAACAGACTCTCCTGCTTAACTTCAAACAACCATAACTTCTTCGTTGTAACTCCGTTTTCGGCGTTCTTTATATGCAAGGGAATGTATTGAAGAGCCCCATAATACTATATAATTACTTTTATCTAAAAACATACAGAACTAAAATCCTTATTCCAGGAAAGAAGTCTGAAACATCACTTTTCCCATTTTACCCTTTTACTCCAAAACACAAACCAAGGGCTTGGATTGCATAACCAATATTATCAACATCCAATTAGGTCTAACACCTATTCCCTTGAAGCCCAAGGTCTTTATTTGATCCATCTATTGTCCATAATCCTGCAATAAGTAACTTCTCGGAATAGGATGTTACAAATCTCCCCACTTAAACTGGATTTCGTCCTTGAAACGTATCTCGGTAAGGATTTCTAAAACAACACCAACATATCCCATAAACTCCTCTAACCATATCGAAATCAAGGCATCTTATAAAGAAAACTCAAGAGACCAATCAGAAATCCACAATTGCCAATAAACAACCCAATAAGTTGAAAATACTCAACCGCAACAATTTTTTTTCTCTACTTAACTGTATGACCCAACTTCCAGAGAAAACCACACAGACCGGAAACTCTCTGAGCTATAACCACAAAAAAAAATTGTCACTATACTCCCCGAAACCGGGAACCCATCACTCTATACTTCAGAAGCTTACCCTAAGACTGATGATAAACCATTCATCGAACCTACCCCTAGTCCCTGACTAGGAACACAACCAAAACATGTGAAAAGAAAGCTCAAAACATACAGATCATGAATTCCTCCCAATCCTAAATCCGAAATTGTGCCCAAAAACCTTATACACTTGTCTTCCTGACAAGTCATCGCCAACCCATTGCTCCCACAAGCATAATGATGGTTCATCCAAGAACTTCACGTTGCATCCAAATCCTTTATCAGCTCAGGTGTACCTCCTCCTAACAAGTCACTCGAGACATTCACCGCGAACTTCATGACTCGAGATTCCCTAACTGATACCCAACATGCCAAGGAAAATATCAATTTGGTTCCTAAGAGTCTCAATCAAAAGACTAATGGTCCCACCCATATGAATCATACAACCACTGGTTCATGATTCATTGTGACACTTTCTAACCATTAAACGATAAGCTCATGGTACTATGCCACTCTTTCCATCATCCAATCGTTGGCCTGAAGACTAACGACCAGCACCACAGGGGCCTAAATAGACTCCACCATTAATCCACCGACTTGCAGGAACTCAGTCAACATCCATCTCAACGCTAACCAAACGCAACACGAGCCATACCCTTCTACCACGCACAATTCCTTACACATTACAGATTGCTACCGATGCAAAATCAGACAAAAACATGGTCGCACACAACCATAGAATGAGATAGGCGGTTGCACTCTTATTCCAATTTAAGGGCTAAAAACCACTTAAGAACCATGTCAGTAACTCAATCTGAGTGCTCTCATGCTATTTTATTTAACCTACATATATCCCCAAGGGAAAACACATAACCAGCCCTAGCTCTACTGCACTCCTTCTTCCTCACAATCCTTACCCATTGGGTGTGGTACCAGTAGATGTAACCAAATGACGAACCTCTACCGCTAACAGAAACATCCTCATGAATGGCCAAAGACTACGATCCCACACCTTGATCGAAACTAAACAGATCCCACCAAATACGTGAATAGCTTGATAAAACTTCTATAGCCATCATAAATGTTGTCAAAACCCTGGTGGGTTCAATCTAGATACCAACCTTGCCGAAGCGACATGCCAAAATTGGGTTTCGCCTAGATCCAAAGCCATTCCTGAAAACTAAACAACGATGTACAACATCTGAACTTCCAATAACCAAGGACATCTCCCGAACTTGATCCTGCTATAAAAAATAATTTCACAACCAACCATTAAGGATACCTATACCCAGAAACCAAAATGTATAATGTATAAATTTGATAACAGGTTGGCGCATCCATTGAACTATAACTGATATAGATCTAAAATTCCGAAGAACCTCCGTTGTCAACACCGAGAGTGCATTGATAGCTAATCCATTGATCCAATGCACTACTGGACAAAGCCCATGAAGGACTAAACATACCAAACTCTGAAACTGACTGACTGATCAGCAACTGCCCAACCTAGACTATAGATGTCAATCTATACAACAAGCTAACAAATCCTTCAACAATCGATACTTAACCTGAGTGACCGAACCGCCTCTTGACCTATTTCTTTATGTTCCTGAAAGTAACCCCTAGCTACATCAAGCTCCTTGGCCAATAGCTTCTTGTCGTAAAGACTACACTTGTATTCCTGAACACATACATCTGATGGCAACTTGCTTTGTACCCCCATCTTGACCAAATCATGAACCAAAGTCTTGCATACCTGAACTGCAAATATCTATGACTCGTTCTTATAAAACCATAAAATCGAACAGGTCGATGATCCTCCAAGCAGATTGTGTAGTCTCCCCCACTTAGGGTTCGAACTACCACTAACTAACATTGCAACCATACCAAAACTCAAATTGGCTCATCTGGGTACATAGCATCCCTAACCCTTGGAATGTACAATATATTGCAAGATGATATTCCAGATAAAGATCAAGTAAACTCAAAGAGATTCTGAATCTCATATGGAGATCTCGGAAATCTCCCAATCATAACCTGCCTCTAACATCGAGAATCTCATGCAGATGCACAAGCCATAATTCTGATAGTCTATTTATAGCATAGATTCTCTATCTAGAAACAAATGTACTACCACTCACCTCGACCAAAAATCCCCAACCATCAAGTCACCGCGAGGATCATTCATAAATGCAAGAGGCGTCATTCTCTTAATCAGGATACACTAAAGACAACAAAAGTTGTCATTCGCAATGCACCTCCCTTGATCACCTGAAATAATCAACTAGCACCTGACCTGCCTACATTGAAAGAAATAACACCCTTGATCTCATCTCAATGCAACTCTACCGCAAGAATCCTATTTTGCATTCCCATACTGCCATACTTGCCGTCAAAAACTGCAACTATCTAGCCCCATGTTGGGTCTGCATCCCAACTCTGAAGATCACATGTCTGCTCTCTCTTTCCTCCAAACATGGAAAACTGGATGGACATAACCCCCATCGAAGATAGTGACATCCCAATATGCCTGCCAATCACTCAACCTCTGGCCACAATCCTCGAAATGATCATCATATCTGCTTCATTCATAAGTCCTGCGACTCAATTGGCACTTCCTCGGGCAGGGCCCTTGAGACCTCAAATCAACTAACTCACATGGCTCTGAACCATTCAAACCCAAATTGAAATGGTCACTATGGCCCAAACAATCACTAAACCCATCCTCAACCTGAACATTCATAATTGATAAACTGAAAAAAATATTAAAAAAAATAAAAAAAAAAATACAGAACATATTGCAATGAATCATGGTGCCAAAACGTACAATCTACCCCATATCAGCTCCTTAGGATCCCCAAAATTTTCCTCGATTTGAGTACGGATCATGTTCTTTCTATAGTACGGGCCCAATACTAGCTTTCACACCTATCCGTACTTTTCTTCAAGAATTGTTATGGATTCTCTAAGTAACTAATCTTGTCCACTATCGTCCGATCCAATCATGTATACCCGCTCTCAAATGAATATACACTGCTAGACATTGCACCAACTCCTCTAAGACACTTCCTGGGCTCTCCTAGGATTCTAACCTCACCTTGCCATTAGTTGTTGAATAACCCTACTAATATACGCTCACTACTTCATGAAAATAATATTTCGAATAAAATACCCAAACCTACAAAGGTTAGACTCACACGAGAGCTGTTGAATAGGGCCAAATCAATCATTCTAGAATTATTTAACCTTTGCATCATGTAACTTAACATATTCACTTAATATTTAGTCCACATCAATATGGGTCCCACAAAGCGCAAAACAAGCAGCATTCGGGCAGTAAAATTCTATAGGCTACAAAACATAAAAAGGCATCCTCCAACTAACGTGCTTCTTCGATGCTAGGAACGTCTACCAACATTTCTAATCTTCCTAGATTCTTCTTCTAGGGTCTCTCTTCCAAAAATGCTCTCACAAGCACATTCTAACGTTCTCCCTAGACGTTCCTAGAATTCCCTTCACACCACTCTCCTCCATCAGCTGCAGAAGAGACTCCCTCTAATACTTTTAAACTACCTCACGAATACAATTACATGCCACAGGCACTAGATAATTCTTCGAATGCAAGGTCTCACACTACAACGGTTGGACTCAAACAAGAGGTGTGCAATAGAGTTAAACCTAACCTTCTAAAATTATATAATCCCCACAACATGTAACCTAATATATTCGCTTAATAGTTAGCCGATGTTATTGGAGGTCCCTAAAAGCACAAAGCAAGCAGCATTCAAGCATCGATTAATATAAACCAGTGCCTCACTTAAATCAGGCCATTCTATCAAACATTTTGAAATCCATACTAGCATGCAGTTCCAAAAGCTCAATCAATAGGCATATAAAGGCATCTCTTCTAGCATTCTATGATGCATATCCTGAGCAGATCGTTATCCCTAATCTAGCATGCAATTCTCATATACTTATACCAAAACAATAAGCATATCATATGTATGGGTATTTTCGGAAAACTTACTTCACCTTGGCTGATTGCACGCATAGCACCTCTTTTTCTTAGAAAACCTTTTTATAAAATCATTTTCTTTTAAAATACTTTAGAAATCCTCAGTTTGAGTCAAACAAACCCGAGATTGTGCCTGAATCCCTCAAACGAAGGCCATGATACCAACTTGTAACGCCCCAAAAATACCAAGTACAAATTTCGTTTTAAATAAGTCAGAACCATTCATTCATTATCCCAAATGTCGGTCATAAATTAAGTCAGAGTAAATCATAAATAATCAATGCGGAATAAATCTCTAGGGGGATGCAGTGTGATCAAGTCGGGCCCTTCATTTGAAAACAAAAGTACATGAAACCATAAACATAAAACCTTAAGAACAAAGCTTAGTGACTTCCCCAAAATATCCCATACCATACATACATAACAATCAAAACATAACTGGGTCTAATTCACCCCCATTCGGTATCTTTCAACCGGTATTAGGTCTATTTCACCCCCCTTCGGTGTCTTTCAACCGATATTGGGTCTATTTCACCCCTTCAGTCTCTTTCAACCGGTATCGGATCTTTTTCACCCCTACATCTAAGCATACAATGATATCAGCAAGAGTCACAAAGACAACAATCACATACAAGCATAACAGTAAGTGTCACAAAGACAACTATCATCCTACACATATAATCCAGTAGGAATGCATTGGTGGCTTCAACCCACAAGTATAGTGAGGAGACTTACTCCACAATCTGAAAAGATAGCAGAAAAGAACATTGCTCCAAATTCCAACTCTACAGGTCACCTATACACAAACAGTGGCCTAAACTCAAACTACAACTCAAAATAACCAAAATTCCCTTAAGCCAAACTCGGTCAACCATTGGTCAAAGGTCAAAGTAAAAAATTCAAAGAAGGAAAAATGACTGAGTATGCTAAGTGTACTCAGTAACTACGCCCGACATAGTGCATTATTGATCAAGACACGGGACCTTGACCAGGTACGCACAGCGTACCCCTATGTACGCCCAACGTACTACGTCTAGACACCCTTCTTCTCATTATATGCTTATTCCTTAAGAACTTTCCATCCAAACTCAGATGTAGACTCAAAACATCGACTTAAGTCATAAAGTTTCCACCTTTATGACTTTCCATGGCAAGAAAAGGTCCAAAAGCTAAAACCCTAACTTACTATTCATTTAAGACATCATAATTCTTGCATGTAAGGGATACAAGGACCAATATCACATTTTTATGGTTCCTAATAGCTCCATAATGCATAAACTTTCCAAATTTATCCATTGGAATGGTCCAAACAACCAAGATCTAGTCTTTAAGTCTCAAATGGATTAAAATGCATCTTTCTCAACTTAATCCATCAAGTCCAAGTGTACAACCTTTAGATCTGAATCAACATGATGTTTAGATGCATAAAGTTTCCAACTTTATCCATAACAAGGTCACAAATTTTCAAGATCTACACTTTATGCACTAAAGTGAGCAAAAAGCTCATAACACCCAAGACTAGCTAGATCTAACAAAGCATCATCAAGATTCAAGCTTTATACCTTCTGTAGTTGAGAAAACTAATGTAGGCTCTGGATCCACAAGCTTCATATTCAACACTCAACAAGCTTGAACTTCTCTTTCATCCAAAATGCACTCAAAACACATAGAAAGGCTCAAGATTTGTTCTAAAGGGCTAGGTCTTCCAGTTGGAGGCTGAAGAGGGTGGAGGCTGATCTTAGTAAGGACCCCAAGGGGTTAAAGTCCTTAAATATCGCTCAAAACCATGAAAATAGGGTTTTCACTCTGCGGCGGTACACCTAGCGTTCCTAAAATTACGCCCAGCATAATGTCGTAAACACACGACCCCTCAGCCTAGTACGCCCAGTGTACTCCTGGTGTACTCCCAGTGTACTACTAGACTCACCAGCTTAACTTCATACAGCCATAACTTCTTCGTTCCAACTCTATTTTCGGTGTTCTTTATACGCACATAAAGGTATTGAAGACCCCCAAAATCATATCTAATTACTTTTAACTTAAAACATACCAAAATAAAATCCTTATTCCAAGAAAGAAGTCTGAAACATCACTTTTCCCGTTTTACCCTTTGACTCCAAAACACAAACCAAGGGCTTAGATCGCATAACCAATATTATTAACATCCAATAGGGTCTAAACCCTATTCCCTTGAAACCCAAGGCCTTTGTTTGATCCATTTATTGTCCATAATCCCGAAATAAGAAACCTCTCGAAACCGGATGTTACATGAAAACAATCACTGAGCAGTCCAATATAGGGCTACTCACCCGGTTCATGAGATCCATGAACGTTGCTGGTGCGTTGGTGAGCCCGAAAGGCATCACCACGAACTCATAACGCCTAAAGCGAGTTCGGAAAGCCGTCTTCGGGATGTCCTCCTCCCGAACCCTCATCTGATGATAATCAGATCTCAAGTCAATCTTGGAAAGCCAAGATGCCCCCTTCAACTGATCTAAAAGGTCGTCAACTTGTTGTAATGTGTACCTGTTCTTCACTTTCAATTTGTTCAACTCCTGGTAATCAATTCATATCTGGTATTAACAATCCTTTTTCTTGAAAAAAAAGGATCGGTGCTCCACACAGCGAGCTTCTCAACCTAATAACCTCCTTCCCCAGTAGCTCCTACAGTTGAGAGGATAACTCCTGCATCTCGGGTTATGTAAGTGTTGGATTAGGTGTCTAAGCCCATAACTATTTTGGTATGTACTTGACCCGATTATGAGCATGGTCCTTTTGGGTTGCCTTCACCATAGCAACTGATAGGATGAACTAAGGAGAAAGAGGATTAATTATGATTTATTAATATATTATGTGAATAATATATTAAAAGAGATATCATATTGTTTAATTAATATTGATCAAGAATTAATTTATAATTAATTTTGTGGTCAAAATATATTAATTAAATTAAAGGGACTGATACTGTAATTATAAGATAGTTACAGAGTTGGGCTTAAGATCCATAAGGAAGCAATGGACGAATTCTATATAAGAGTCCATATAGAAATCGTCCATAGGGGCCTTTTGGAAGGATCTTTGGGCTGCTTATGGCCTAAGCAGTTGGATTAGGGTTTGCAAGTTGAAAACCCTAATAGCCCCAACTATATAAGGACCCCTAAGGCTCCCAAAAACGTGGCTAACACTTCTAAGAGAACCCTAGACGTTTTTGGTGCCTCCTCCTCCCTCTCCTAAGTCGTCTTGTTACTAGTAGTGTTTGTGACTCCATTAGAGGTGCAACATTTGAGGCACTAAGCTTTCAGAAGTCAAGACCAAGGAGGTTTGTGATTGTTAGTGCTACATAACAATCAAGGTAATGATTCTAACCCTAATCATATGTCAATTTCAGACTTGTATACTAGTCAATTAGGGTTTATTGCTTTGGTATTCAATGTTGTATGTTTAATTAGAAAAACCTAGATCAAAGCAATTAGGGTTGCATGAACACCATAGGAATGATGTTATGCTCATAACTCATCAGTGGTATCAGAGCCTAGGTCATTTTTCTAGTTGAATAGATGCAAAAGTGAACTACCAAAGGATCAAAAAGTCGACTTTTTGCTGTCTGTGCCGCCGACTCGTCGAGTCCATCAGTGGACTCGGCGAGTCCATCAGTGGACTCGGCGATTTGCCTGAACTCGGTGAGTCCATCAGTGGACTCGGCGAGTCCAGGGTGCTGTTGCCGGGATTTTCGATTTTTTGAGCAGATTTTGTTAAGGATAATTACCAAAACTCATTTTTATTCCCTAAAATCGATTTTTCATGTTTGGAATGATTATCCTTATCAAAATTTTTGGATTTGGTTAAATATGGATAATATAGGATTATTATAAATCAAATATTTAACCTAGTAAGTTTGAAAAGTTTCAATTTACACCCTTTAGGTTTTATAGTTTAAATTTGAACTTAAAAGGTTTTAGTTTTGAAATTTAAATAGTTAAACCCTAATGTTTTGAAAGGTTTCAAAAACTTGTCCTCAGGTTTTGGAATTTAAAATTTAATTAAAAGGTATCAATTTTAAAATATTAAATTCTAAGACCCTAGTATTTTGAAAAGTTCAAATTATATCCTTATGGATTTATTAATTAATTAAGTGTATAATTAAAAGAGAGTTAATAAATCCATAATGATATGGTTTAAGTTTAATTAAACTAAAAATATAATTTATTGAATTAGACCACCTAGTATTTTAAAAGTGTAAAATACATCCTTATACTATATATAAAATTAAAAGTTTAATATTATATATGTATGAGTAAAGAGTCAGTCTTACCATTAGTAGGCCTCATTCACGAAGCTAGTCTTTAAGGGGTGTTTAAGGAAATTGCCTATAAAATGACGATTGAATGGGTATCCACTCTTACCCACCGCACTCTTGACTAGTGGAGGGTCGTTAGCCGAATGGGTAGGATAGGACACAACCTTCCATTATAAGTATAATGAAGTATGAAGTAACTAAACACTCTTATAAATTCCCAAATCTTAGTTGCTTTAGGAAAAATGTGGAGTTGGTGCTAATCCATGAAATTGCACATTGCACCTTGTTGGTCGTTAGTGGAGCGTGTGTGGCTAACCGGCACACTAATATGGGACCAATGAAGGATGGCAATGGGTAGCTCATAGATTATCATAGATCAATAGAGCGTGTGTGGTTAACCGGCACATTGATTAGGTGATGACATCCTCAAGAGTACCAAGCTAATTTGCATGGTTATCCACACCTTGTTTGTGATCCTCGGCATCCCAGTCACAAACTTGAAGGGCAAAATCGAGATTTAAACATGCCATTGAAAAGTTCAATGAATCTCAAATGATCTAGGAGTTTCAATTCATTTAAAACCTAATTTTCAATTTTCGCTTTTCATGGTGGAAATTGGTAAATCATCATTTACCTACCTTCAAATGTTCTGCAAATTGGATTATGGCATCCCTCTTCCAAATTATAGAATATTGTGTTGGATCCTAGCCTCAATATTTCATTTGGGTGCTATATTGAGGATTTTATCAACTAACTTGAATTTCTCCCATTTTGTAGATGTCAAAATCTAACAGCTATGGTCTTCCTGAATCCATTGGAAAAAGTTTTCCGCTTGAAGACGATGTTCCACGATTGGATTGTGGAAATGGAAATCATTCTTCACTTCCTCCACCTCCTCCAATCATTCTCCCTGACCCACGTGTTCGAAGCTTTGAAAAGTTCAAGGTCACTCAAGCCCTATTGGCAAAAAGACACAAAGATGGAAAGTATGTATGTGCTCATGTCTTGGATATGAAGTTGCATATTTATATATTGGAAATGTTGGGTGTCGATGTATCAAGGAAGTTGGTTGTTGACTTGGTTCTTTAGTCACTTCCCGAATCATATAGTAAGTTCATTGGAGAGTACTATATGATGGACGATGACGTGACCCTTATTGATTTCACTTATTTGCCTATTTCTGCTGAATTAGCAATGATTTGGCGCACTGGTCAAGTAAATTTGTCTGGTAAATCAATGTCCCATCCTTCTATGGGAAATGGCAAAATTGGAAGTCCAGAAAAGTTTTCTCAACGCAAGAGAAAGGCTGAGTCTGAAATAGTCCCGTGTACCATTCCAGAAGAATCCATATGTTTCTACTGCGAAAAGAGGGGGCATTGGTTACGAAGCTGCCCTGACTACCTGAGAGATCTAAGATATGGGAGTGTCAAGATGTATGACTCTGCTTCAGGTAAAATCCACTATCTAACTCTATTAAGTTTTCTATTTTAGATTCTTAATACATGATGTGATAAGATTACATTTTGATGTTTTTTAGGATCGAAGAAAAGAAAGGATCTTAAAGGAAGAAGTGAGCTAAGTCTGATCGTGAAGAAATGGATTTCGATCGCATGATTCGATGATCGGATTTTTGAGCTGCTGCTTAGAGTTATGATAGATTTCTTAGGAATATGTAATAGCATAGTTTTCATTCGAATTTGCGTTGTAAGGACAAGTTTTCCGTACATTTTATAAATAAAATAAATTTTGAGTTTTGTCTTATTTATATCTCCTTTCAATGTCATTTGTGAAAATTGATGCTTGTGTGTTTCTATTATAAGCAATATTAAGTGGATGTGATTCTTAGTTGTGTTATTTATGGTAGTGTCGTAATTTTCTAAGTAAGGAAAGATTCCCATCGCCTGAGTTTCAATTGGACAGAAGCTTGGAATCATATGATTTGAGTCATGTGATGTATGGAAATCTTGGTACTTAGAAAATTAAGATTAATCCCTTGTTCACATAAGTATATGAGTCAAGTGAAAGACTAGGAGATCTGGTACGCAATGTTGTGCACTGGTCGAGTCCACCACAAATAACAATAATATTATTCGTCATGATTTACTAAAAGTCTAGTAAATGTGGTTATGCTTACAAGATTAAGTGTAATTCTGAATCATTGAAAAGTTTCAATGAATGGGAGAACGGATAAGAAGAATCAGTTAGGCAGAAAGATAAATGTTTCTCACTAATACTAAGAGAGTGGTATCCGAGCCTTGATTGGTTTCTATTGTATTTGATGTATTGTGTGATTTTTCATTGCTTGAATACGATTTTTTGGCTTTCTGTCTGATAGACTCGCCGAGTCCCAAAGAGGACTCGCCGAGTAGGATGAACTCGACGAGTCCAGTAAGGGACTCGACGAGTTGGACAGTCAGACAGAGGGATTTTCGGGATTTTATGCCTATTTTGCTGTGGGATAATTACCAAAATGTTTTTGATTGATAAAATACGAATTTTATTTATATTATGTGATTATCCTTGCCAAAATAAAAGATAATGTCAAATTAATTGAATAATTATTTCCTTATATGATAAATGCTAATTATTTGAATTATTTGGTCAATTATCTTGCATGAAATTGGATTAGGTCAAAGAAATCTGAAAAGATGGGAGAGTACTTTAGTATCATGTTTTATGACTGTCTTATTGATTAAGAAACCATATCACAATTGATCTTCTAAGGACACGTTAGTGCACTAGTATGGCAAAGAAGAGGAATCGGGAAATTGTTGAAATGGTTAAATCAAAAGGATGAGTCATACTTCGTTCCAAAATCAAGTCTTAGAGTCATACTCCAAGATTGTGACTTGAGTGACACATCTTAAGAAGTTTTTAACACACTCATTAAATGTGGAGTAGAAAAATGTTTTTCTTACTCTTGCACGTTTGAAATTGGTAAGTTGTGATGTCTTGGATAAGACAAAGACCAACTAATATCAATTGTGTGTAGTGTTTGTCTTGATAAGAATCCTCACTAACTCCTGAATATTTGTTTGTCAAGAAATGTTTATTGACAAGGGAATCTTATATGTCAAGAGGTCAGTGAGAGTCTTAATTGTCTTGAAAAACTTCAAGAATTGATCAAACACTAGCACACGACTTGAGGTTTGTAAACTATCGTGTTGACATATTTTGTTTATGTGCCCATTCCAGTAAAGTTGAATATGCATGTGAGTCCTATGAGTTCTCGGTTGTTTGCATAACAACTTGGAACCAATGGTAGGCCATTGTGCTACCAGGTGGCAAGAAATTAAGATTGAACAAGTTCAGTCCATATGAGTTTGGATTTGTCACTGACCTTGTCTTGTGACTATGGTTATGACAGATTCACATGGATAGGAACACATACACCATAAAATCTAAGTGATAAGGTTTCTCTCCACTTCATGAAAATAATTGTGAGGAAACGCTTTCACTAGGAAGATTTTAAGGAGATACCGATTGTGAAAATTGCATTCTCAAATTCGATTATGATTACGGCATCCCTCTTCATAGTTCGAATTGTGAGATTTGGCAAATAGTTTGAACAATTAAGACTTATTTTTGTAAATTCTGAAATTGTTTAGACACACATGTGAGCTATCTAAGGAAAGGTGTATGAGTTTGAGAAGCTTAGATAAAGGCTTATCATAGCATCTCGTATCATAAATATGAACTTTCGTTAAGGAAATCAATAAGTATTGATTTCTACAAGTCCAGTTGTTTTCTGAGTACATGTCAAAGCTAGTGGGAGCATAAGTGTTATGCTAGTAAAGTAATAATTATCATGTTAGTGGGAGCATGATTATTTAGTTGCAAGTTAGAAATATTAATTATAGAAAACAAAAGTTTCACTTTGCAAAGTTGCAGGGGTTGAAAGGATGTTTAGCTATAATTAAGGGAGAGAATATTATACTTCATTTTAAATCTAAAAGCTTAGATCGAGAAATTTTAATCAAATTTAGTCAAAAAAAAATATATATGGATGTTATGTTGAAAAGATTCAACATAAGGGAATCCTATATATGGCAATATTGTGGCAAGAGACTGGTAAAGTATCACATTTTCATTGCGTATCGTATCCCATACGCTTCGGGCATAGGATCGATTACACATGCTGTAATATTTGAACGTTTTGATTTTCCAAATGCCTATGGCATTAAGATGGAAAAAGGACCAAAACCAAATGTGACTGAAATTAATTAAACAACTGTCAAGAACAATCTGAGGTTCGCCAAGGATTGGTCACTTGTGGGCAGTTGGAAGTAGAGTATTGGATGGAACATATCGACATTATTATGAATAGATATGATTCTATTTAGAATGAGTTGTCATATGGTAAATATGGAATTATTTCCATAAATAGGAGTTGGATATCAAGAATCTATGTCTAGATTAGAAACTTTTATGCAGGAAGGATGTTCAAAGGAATGTACTTTGAATGTGAGACTTCGTATCTACGGAATTTCCTTGTAACAATCTCCAATAAAGCACTTTGTAATATCATTGGCAAAGTCTTGGTGGCTTTGGTGCTGTGACATTACGAAAGGATCGTTGCATAAAATGTTAGAATCTAACATATTCTAATAGTGGGAAGAATTTGGCATTCTTACACTTATGAAAAGGAATAGGAGTTGTGAAATGAGTATTGTTGGAAATGTGTTCAATTGATCTATTTCACAAAGTAAGGACCATAGGTAAACATAGTGTGCATGCTTGGAGCATGGGACAAATGTTGTTATAATTCAAGTAATAAGTTGATTATCCGAAACATTATGCAATGAATAATGAGTAATCAATATGGTGATTAAAGAAAGGTGTTTTATTTATACTCAAAAGTTTGGGGCCATATAGGATTAGTATTGTTCTTGTGTTTCACTTTGCATGTTTTGACTTCCCGAATAATAAGATTATTCAAACCATCCACAGTCGATCACACTTTGGAAGTAGGTATGAAAGAAGACTGTCATGAATCCTACTGTAGATTGTCTAAACTGTTTTAGACATAGCAAAAGTCTACTGCAGTGTTCATGAGTGCTCCTGAAATAATATTTGAGTATTGGATTAAACCCACGCTCACTAGAATCACTTCATGGATTTTATCACGAGTGATTAGTGAGACAATAATATCTTATATTCTTGAAACTGAGACGTGTGAGTTGTAATTTACAAGTAGGTTGCACATTGATAATATGTAAACGCACCAGTAACTTGGTGTTATAAAACATATTGTTGTGTGTGATTTAACGAGTAGGTACAACCGATCATTTGAGTTGAAGTTTATCCGTTCCTTCAACCCAAAGTGGGATAAAAGCGATATATGTGGGCCCCTCGATGATTTAGTAATGACACCCTAAGTGCTTGGCCAAGCCGGGACTAAGTTGATGTGTTCAATTGTAGTCTGTTGTCAGTCATCATAAATCAGAAATCGGGAAACAACACATGAACAGAGAGTATGATTTAAATCCATGTCTCAGTTCATACGATATCTAGAATAGATGAATATATGATCCCTTATCTAAAGGACACGTTTCTGATATGATCAGATTTCGACAGCGGATTTTGAAAGCTACGATTGCTGATCAGGTTCGGAAGTCATATGCAAAATAGTTATTAGACTTATCCAAGTGGGAGACTGTTGGATTAGGTGTCTAAGCCCATAACTATTTTGGTATGTACTTGACCCGATTATGAGCATGGTCCTTTTGGGTTGCCTTCACCATAGCAACTGATAGGATGAACTAAGGAGAAAGAGGATTAATTATGATTTATTAATATATTATATGAATAATATATTAAAAGAGAAATCATATTGTTTAATTAATTAATATTGATCAACAATTAATTTATAATTAATTTTTTGGTCAAAAGAGATTAATTAAATTAAAGGGACTGATACTTTAATTATAAGATAGTTACAGAGTTGGGCTTAAGATCCATAAGGAAGAAATGGACGAATTCTATGTGAGAGTCCATATAGAAATCGTCCATGGGGGCCTTCTGGAAGGATCTTTGGGCTGCTTAGGGCCTAAGCAGCTGGATTAGGGTTTGCAAGTTGAAAACCCTAATAGCCCCAACTATATAAGGACCCCTAAGGCTCCCAAAAACGTGGCTAACACTTCTAAGAGAACCCTAGACGTTTTTGGTGCCTCTTCCTCTCTCTCTCTCTCTCTTAAGTCGTCTTGTTACTAGTGGTGTTTGTGACTCCATTAGAGGTGCAACATTTGAGGCACTAAGCTTTCAGAAGTCAAGATCAAGGAGGTTTGTGATTGTTATTGCTACATAACAATCAAGATAATGATTCTAACCCTAATCATATGTCAATTTTAGACTTGTATACTAGTCAATTAGGGTTTATTGCTTTGGTATTCAATGTTGTATGTTTAATTAGAAATACCTAGATCAATGCAATTAGGGTTGCATGAACACCATAGGAATGATGTTATGCTCATAACCCATCAGTAAGGCGATATGGTGCCTTCGTAATCGGGACAACACCAAGGATAAGATCGATCCTGAACTCGACCTGCCTCACTGGAGGCACGCCAGGAAATTCATCTGAAAAAAAAACATCAGGAAACTCCCTCACAATATAGACATCAGAAACTTCTCCCTCGCAACCCGTGTATCAACCAAATAAGCAAAATATCCCATACATCCATGTTGAAGGCACAGCCTCGCCCTGGCGGCGGAATAAAAGGCGGGTCCAACTCTTGTACCCTCGCCATAGATAGTCAGCACTCCCCCACTAGGGTAACGAACCATCACCAACTACTTTTCGCAGTCAATCAATGCTGCGAACCGGCTCAACCAATCCATGCTCACAATCATGAAAACATCTCCCATCGCAATACGGATGAGATCAATTAGAAACCTCACACCGAAAACCTCCAATATCCAATCCTGGTATATCTCTGAAGCTGAAACCGTACGATCATCAGCTATAACGACCTTCAAAGTTCGATCTAGGGCTTCATGAACAACACTAAAACTTGTACAGAAAGACGTAACCACAAGCGACCGACTCCCACCCAATTCAAACAACAACAAGGCAGGTACAGAGTTCACAAGGAAAGTACCTAACAAAATTATATCATAAGCATATACAACAAAATAATTTAGCAGAAATATAAAATAAGATACATCACAGTGATGACATCGGGTGCTGCTTTGGCCTCCTCTACATTCAACTAAAAAGCTCGACCCCAGGCCTTCAGGGCCTCAACCTTCCCCTGACGTTCATCAGTGATGCACAGGGTCGTAGGATTTGGATTCTGAACTGGCTTCATTGCAAGAAGTGGACATTCGGCCTTCACATGGCCCGCCTGGTTGCAGCTAAAACATACCCGCAAACCTTTCGGACACTCCTTCGTGAAGGGAACCTTCTTGCCACACAAGTAGCATACTGTCCCTAACCAACAGGGACCCCCATGACGCTTACCACACTTGTTTCATGTGTGGTTCCTTTGACCTCCAAACCTAGAATCAGTGGGATTTGCCCACTTAGCCACCGGCTGCGACTAGACTAGTCTCATATCCCTCCTATGAGTATTCACCTCGGTCTACCTCACCTACAGCTCCATCTCAATCTCCCTCCTCTTGGTATTGGATTGCAGCTCACCTAATGTCCGGTACTGGGAGTTCATCATGAACTCTCTGATATCCTTCTTGAGCATACTCAAGTATCGGATCATATGTACCTTCTCATTGGAGGAATACTCTGGACAAAACATATCTCTCTCGTGGAACGTCTTGGTGATCTCTGTCACTGTCTTTGTCGTCTGCCGAAGCGATAGGTGCTCCTGAGCGAATCGTTCCCTCTCCACCAAGGGAACATAATCCTCTCATAACATCTCAACAAACTGATCCCAGGTCACTACGGCCTTCTCCGCAGGCGATAAGTCAGCAGTCACGAACTTCCACCAAACCTTCACTCCAAGTGAAGTATGTTCAGCGCAAACTAAACCATCAGATCATCCGAATAAGAGCATGTATAAAAACATCCCTCAACATCAGCAATCCACATCATAGTTGCAATCGGGTCATGGACCCTAACAAAATTCGGGGGATTCGTGTTGTTGAACTCCATGTACTGCATCCAATCACCCTAATTGGACCTCACGGCGACGACAGCTATGGTGGTTGCGGCAGCAATAGCCTCAGTGATAGCTGTGAAGCGCTTGTCAAGATCTCAATCATCGAGGTCTTGATACACCTAAATACCTCCGGGATAACCTCCCTGACCACTACGGCCACTTCAGTGGCAATGATCTGATGGATATCCTCATCACTGATACACTGCCTCTCCAAACCGCTAGAGCCTGAACCTCGGGTGAACACCATACTAAAATACACAAGGAAAAAGGTCAAAACCAATCTATAAGTACACGTGAACACATAATCTGATCAACTACTAGGTGCCCCTGAGATTCCTTCTAAATCGCATATGGATCTCGTGCTTTCAGTAGTACGAGCCTATACTACCTTCCACACCTATCAGTAGTTGATTTAGATCCCTTCTCAAGGTCTCGAACCATAAAACACTCTGCCCTCAAAGAAGTAGCACACATACACCTAGGTACTCAAAGAGCTACATCTAATCCTCTATATACATATCTTAGCTTTGTGCTTAGCTACATCTCTGTCCTATGAGAAGTCTCTGCTAAACTTACCAATGGCTCCACGCAAACCAATTGTACATAACTCACACTCCATAGACAGTCGAATAAGAGATTCCACACCAAATCCACAACCAAACAAGGAATGAGAAGTAAGACTAAACCAAGCGTTCTAACGCTATAAAATCCTAATTATGTACAATCATGCGGTATACACGAAGCAATAGCAATCTTGGTTTCAACCATAGCAAAACATTCACAAGAATCTCCTTGGCTATAAGGAATCACAAAATTAAGCAACCCTATCTTGCAAGTCCTGAAGGATCCTTCACCAAACAACTAGCATGAATTTTTATCAGCTCAAATAACATCAATTCCAAAACATCATACAATACAAATATAAATATATTGGGAGATCGCTTCTTCAAGCTCCAGATGACTGTACATATTGCTTTCTCTATTCTTTTCTTAATCTTCATTACTTGGTAAAAATGTTTTTATAAAACTATCAAATCCTTAGTTTGAGTATGGAATCCCACAAATGTTCATCCAAATCCCTCAAACCAGAGCCCTGATACCAACTTATAACATACTGGTTTTTACCACAAGATTTTTCATTTTTAAATAGAGAAAAACGTCAAATATTATAAAAACCAAGTCGTAAAAATCCTAGGTGAATCAAATACTGTCATCCCAGGTCAGAGTAACAAAATGCAGAAAATCATAAAATCTACAAGCCGGAGTGTACACTCAAGCCTTGACCTATCCACGATCATCTAAAGTACCTAAAATATATTTAATCCATAACTGTAATCATGACACTTAGTGGGTTCCCAAAATATTACATACAACTCAGCAAAATAAACAACTAAGGGTTATCAACAACCCTGGGACTATCAGCGTTCCCATGGACTCACAGCTTTCCAGGAGACATTAGCAACACAGTTTTACAAATCAAATCAATCAACAAGTAAGACTCAGTTGGTCAGCATACATACACTACCACACAAATAATATAGTGAGAAGACTCGACTCACGAATAGCAACTAGAACTACAACATCTCTCACCCACAGGGTAAACCGGAGCAACAAGACACCTAACAGCAGTAAAGACATACCCTTTCAGCCTGCATACTTAAAACCCTAGATTGATCCAAAAAGTCAACCATGATAAAAAAAAGTCAACCATGGTCAACTTCAACCAACGGTTACATCGTGACCACCCATAGGTCACGTCGTGACTGAACCAGGACAAAATAATCGTGAACACCCTCCTCTCACGGCATGACATGCCATTCCTCATGTCGTAAGATCCGTTCTGGATAGCTTTGGGCATTAAGCTCTTAATCCCTTAAGCCACTCCTTGATACTTTCTAGAGGGGTTTACTTAACCCAATGGACCATAAAAATCGTAGCTTTTCAGTCATGCATGTCCAATGCATGACTTGAACACTAACTTAGGTCAATAAGGAGAAATTGAGGCCAAGACTCATGCTTGGAGTCTAAAACCAACACCGAACCTCATATCTAAAACTTATACTAAAGAAAAGGCCTCCAAGATCCATTAATTTGCTAACTTTATGGATCCCATGCATGCTACCCAACCCAACCATGAACTAAAAGCATAAATCTTAGATCTAGCATGCACAAGAGATAAAGGCACGAGCTTTAGGACTTACAAATGTCAAAAAGCACTGCAAGATGATGAGTAAGAAACTTGTTTGCCAAAAGGATGCACCCAAGGAGTCTTCTTCTTCAAGGAATCAAAATTCACCAAATAAGATCTTCAAGGTCGCAAGGTAATCTATCTTCGATTAGGGTAGAAGAAGGTGATGAAGGTTGAGGGTGTGAAAACCTTAGCCCCTCACTTCCTTTAAATAAGGCACAAAATACAAGATTATGGAAAATCCGTTCTCACATCGTGACATCCTATGTGTCACGTTGTGATCTACGAAGATGGACACAAGTCTCAACCCGGTGTGACGTCGTTAGGGTTCCTCTTTTACGTCGTAACCAGCCATAAACTTGGGGAATTTCATGCATTAACCAAATCAAACTTTAGCAGATCACATAGCTTCAATAGATGTTACAAAGTTATCAACTTTATGGATTCTAAGGTTCCCTTGAGTATTATAATGTTCACATCTAGAAGTTGGTTGAGTTTCGGATCCTTTCGTGTGAACTTTAGTGAGTTTTCTCCATTTTGACCCAATATAAGATCTAGACATGTATTGGACATACATGGGTGAAAGGATTCGGGTTGAATGCATTAAGATGTGTATTTTTACGTAAGTCAGTGCGTGACCATTTAGTGGTCATGACGTGATGAAGGGACTTCCCCGACTGTCTTGGAATGACCCCGTCACGACGTGATCAATTGGTCATCACGATGTGATGATGCCTTCTATAGTTGTGATCAGTTCTGATTATCAGAATAGAATCTATTGGAGAAATCTTGTCTAGTTCCGATTTTCAGAACGGAAGGCATCAGATAATTTTTTATTCCGATCTTTGGAACCCATCGAAACTCTTCCGATCAATTCCGATCTTCGGAACCCGTCGGAACTATTCCGATCGATTCTGATCTTCGGAACCCGTCGGAACCTATTATATCAATGTTTGTGAGTAGAGCCGAGTTAAGTTGAATCATGACTTAGTTGGGACCGAGTGGGATCTGTTTCTCATGATGTGACCATAAGTCGGTCACGATGTGAGGGTCAACTAATGGAAGGATTGATCGTTGACCTTGACCTTGACCGTTCACTTGTTGACATGGTTTGACCGTTGGTCCAATTTAGAGGTTATAATAAGGTAGGACCCTATTTGATTTAATAGGTGGTTCGTAGCATCTTTCGTGTGGCAGTGAGCTATTTTTTAGCTGATTTCGTGCGTCGGGTGAGATTTCTCACTATACTGTGTAGGATGCTAGTTGTCTTTGTGATACTTGCATGAAAGACCCCGGGGGCAGCCCGTAGCAATTGTATGAAATACCATGGGGTTAGCCCATGTCGTTTGCATGAAAGACCATGGGGGCAGTGCATGATACTTAGATGTTAGACCATGGGGACAAACCATGACATTTCAAGGAAAGACCATGGGTTTAGCCCATGACATTTGTATGCAAGACCATAGGGGTAGCCCATGGCAATGTATGTATGGTATGTGGTATTTTAGGGAACTGACTAAGCTTTGTGTTTACGGTTTTATGGTTTAACATTTTAGATACTTCTGGTTCGAAAGGGAAGGGCTCGACGTGATCGCACAAAACTCCCCTTGATTTTATTATGCATAGACATTTGATTTTACTCAGATGATGAAAATATTTATACTATGGTTGTTTTGAAACGATTTGGTTGTATTTTTGGGTGATTGAAAAATGAAAATGTTACCACTATTTTTTGGGATGTTACACTGTTTAGGATTAACACCAAAGAAATGGCAACATTTTTCCATATATTTGTTTATTATGGCATCCTACTTTCATTTAGCGATGGCATTAGATACCCCATTGAAATGCAAACAAAGTGGAAGTTTTGCTTACACCTGTAACAAAATAACAGTGTCTTCAATTTATATCTGCTTATCTAGGAAACAGGAAAAATAACATGTAACATATATAAATCTTGTAAAGAAGTGAATTAACCTCAAAATAAATTTATAATTGGATACCTGTATTAGTAATTAGTATGTAATAGATGGACGTCATTTCTTCTTCTCCTCCATATCTAACCTCTTCACAAGTCCTTTTACCTTATTCTAGTACTCCATATATAGATCTTTTGATTTTTTTGTTCTCAAATATTCTTTTTTTCATAAACGTACCACCATTAACTTGTTTCATGTGCTTTTGTTCTGTTATTTGAATTTCAAGAAGGTCAAAGATCAATAAAGAACAAACATAGGAGATAAAAATTTGAGATGGAAAGGCCAATTTTACAATAAATATAGAAAGAAAAGTAAAACTTTCTCTCCAGGCTTCGGGTTCAAGATGTGTAATTGTTTTGGATATTCCATGTATGATTTTGTATAGGTGGAGGTGGCTTATTTGGAACTTCAACCGCGGATGATGATAGATTCCATGTGTGGTTGTTACTCATAGAATGTTTACAAGGAACATGATTTGTTTCATTACTTGTCACACCCCCAAACCAGACGGCGGAAACGTCCGGGGGTGGAGGACTTCATTTGTAGTATCACAACACATGTAATATAGTAATCAAAGTACAAACAACCATTGTATTAAAAAGTATAAATATTTACATGTGTTTCACATTGTATACTGAAACTATAAAGTTGTACAAAAGAAAAAGACAAGACATAAATAGCTCCATCTTCTCAAAAGCTCGGGGTGTACCTGTCTACTGGTTCCCTGAGAATACAAGTAATTTGAAAAGAGAGTATCAACATAAAATTGAGTGAGTGCATAAGTTTTTATGTATATAAGGATATCTTCTGTTTCTTGAATATGTAAACTGTTTCCAGAAAATCCTATATTTTTTGTTGTATATGAAAAGTAGTTGTATTTGTATAAAACTGTTCTATTTGTAAACCAATTATATGTATTTGTAATCTTTATGTAAACTTGTATCTTGTTCACTGTATCTTGTAAATTGTATCTTGTAAATTGTATCTTGTAAACTGTATCTTGTAAATTGTATCTTGTAAACTAGTACTTTGAAAATGTACTTAAGTTTAGCTAATCATACACTAACGTATTGTTAATATCTTTTAAATGAGTTATTATAACCATACTAACTAGATGGCCTGATCCAACGCTATGAATGCGCTGAAAGTTGATGATAACAATTGTCACTCACAGGCGTGTATGCCTGACTGTAGCTAGCAGTCCGAGTGCGGGATTGTTAATCCCAATATAGATCTATACACCCATTGTTTCGATCCCCTGCTGGAGAATCTTGTTATAATATCAGGACTTTACTATATTGTTTAAAATGAATTAAACAAATTGTACTACTTGTCTCATAAAAGCATATAAACGTTACATGTATATTAGTTATGAAAACCCAATCAGTCTGAAGTAAATGATTGATAGTATGCTCTGGAATTAGTACTCTTAACATGTATCTGAAAGAATGTATATCCTTGAATAGTTTTGAATCAATCTTTGTCCTTGTAAAACAATGTACTCTAGTATGCTTGAATCATGATTTATTGTTCTGTGAATCATAAATTATACCTATTATAATTTATATGTACTTTCTGTATTGATAGTTAGTATTAATGAATACAATCCCTTGCTCAACTTGTTACAAAAGGGTAATTGAAACTTGATGAATAAACTTTTATACTTGTATACATATATAATATATATAAGTAAAATTTAAATGACACTCGGACAAATAACTAATACTTGTAATCCCACATCCAAACAAGGAAAAGGAACCAAAGTGGGTTATTAGTCCTAAATCTTTTAAATCTTATTTATATAAATATATGTATACTAGTATGATTTTTGGGGAAAAATATAAGTTTATAAAATATTTAAAACAAGTTTCATATTTTGAAATCCATTTTGGTGACTTGACGTCTTTTTGAAACAATCACTTAAAACCACTTCATTTGATGATACTGAAATTCATTTTGATAAGATGTTTGAAACCATTTGTTTTGATAACTGTAATCCATTTGAAATCATTTGTTATAACACAAAATCTTTGTGTTAGACTTGTATTCCCCCCCCCCACCCCCTTAAAACAGTAAAATCTATGAAAATACGGGGGTATGAAGTCACCTGTTGTAAGTTATTCAAATGTAAGATTGGTGTAGGATATAAGTGTCAAGTGAAGTCTTGAACACAATGGATCCTATTAACATATAATGATACATATATAGATATAATTAGTGTTTATAACAACTAATCATGAAAAATAACACCCTATTAGACTAGGAAACCCTAGGATTGAAGTACTACAATCACATATGATTGTATACTAAGGGTGTATGGCCATTCTATGAGTTTACGGTCATGAGTTCACGTCTTCATGAGTTTACGGCCATAAACTCATGATGATTTGTGTCAAAAGGTGTTTCAAGATCTTACAATCCACAAAGAAGTGTTCTAGCCCTAAATCCAAGCCTTAGGAAGAAGTTATGGTCCATATGCATCACTAATTAGGGTTTACGGCCAAGGGAGATTGTCTTGGCCGTAAACTCCTATTGTTCATGAGATTTGGACGTTTTCAAGGTCTAATGGTTTTCCAAGAAGTATTCTAGTTCACAAGTTTGGCTCCTAGAAGAGTTTAGGGTCAATATGGCACCATTTTAAGGGTTTACGGCCAAGGGAGATGGTATTGGCCGTAAACTCCCTTTGTTCTTGTCAAATGGATGTTTTCTAAGTGCTCTTCAAGTATTACAAGTATAAAACTAACTTAGGAGATATTACTTACGATATAGAAGCTTGAAAGGGTGATTAAGGATCAAAAACACTAGTGTGTGTTCTTGGTGTTCTTGGTGAAATGAAGAACACTTGATGATCTAGTCAAAAGAAGAGATTTCATGGATGAAATCATGTATATTCACTTGATATTGAAGGCTATCAACAAATCAAATGGAAAGAATTCTTACGTTTTTGGAAGATCAAGATGAAGATCCTATGATACTTGAGAGAGAAATTGGGTTTCTAGACTTGAAATGGAAGAGAAATGATGAAAAAATGAAGAAAATCGTGTGTGTGTGTGTGTATATATATATATATATATATATATATATATATATATATATATATATATATATATCCGAGGGTTTACGGCCGAGGAGTTTACGGTCCGAAGTCGGAAAGATGTTTACGGCCGAAGCCTCGTTTACGGTCTGCGAGGAGTTTACAGTCCGAAGCGAAGGGATAATTGCGAAGCTTCTCGGATTTTCAAGCTTTTTCCTTCCAAATTCAATTGTAGATATTTTAAGGATTTTAACAAATAAAGGTTATTATTATAACCTAAATAGAAAACCCAAACAATAAAAAGGGCTTTAGTTGACCTTTGTTTGACTTTAGTTGATTAGAGTTGACTTTACAAACAGAAAATAACGGGATGTTACATTATCCCCCCGTTAGAGAGAATTTCGTCCCGAAATTAGAGTTTAAGCAACTAAGTTATTACAAATAACTAAGTAAAAATATGAGGATATTTCAGTTTCATTTGATCCTCGCGCTCCCAAGTGAATTCAGGTCCTCGCTTGGCGTTCCAGCGAACCTTCACTATCGTGATACGGCTTTGCTTCGTTTGCTTGACCTCTCGGTCCATGATTTCTACAGGTTCTTCCACAAAGTTGAGGCTCTCGTCGATCTCGATCTCGTCGAGTGGGATAACAAGAGTCTCGTCGGACAGACACTTTTTCAAGTTTGAGACGTGGAAAACAGGATGTATGTTACTTAGTTCTTGAGGTAGACGAAGTTTGTAAGCTACAGGACCGATTCTAGCGAGAATATCGAATGGTCCTATGTACCTTGGATTTAACTTGTCATGGTTTCCAAAGCGTATCATGCCTTTCCAGGATGAGACCTTCAACATGACGCGGTCACCAACCTGGAACTCCAAAGGTTTTCTTCTTTTGTCAGCGTAGCTTTTCTGACTATCTCTGGAAGCTTTAAGTCGCTCCCGGATTTGTACGATTTTCTCCATGGTTTCGCGAATGATTTCCGGACCAGTGAGGGTACCGTCAGGAACTTGACTTCTAGTTAACTGCGTATCGCCCACTTCAGCCCAGTACAGAGGGGATCTGCACTTACGGCCATAGAGAGCTTCGAAAGGAGCAGCCTTTATGCTAGTGTGATTACTATTGTTGTAAGAGAATTCGACAAGGGGTAAATGAGTATTTCATGCCTTACCAAAGTCTATCACGCAAGCTCGCAACATATCTTCTAAAGTTTGAATCGTCCTCTCACTTTGTTCATCAGTATGAGGATGGTAGGCTGTACTCATGTCCATCCTAGTTCCTAAAGATTTTTGTAAAGACTGCCAGAAACGAGAAGTGAATCTACTATCTCGGTCGGAAATAATAGATATTGGTACACCATGCAGTCTAACGATTTCCTTGAGGTAAGTTCTTGTTAGCTTCTCCATCTTATCTGACTCTTTGATTGGTAAGAAGTGTGCGGATTTGGTTAATCTATCGACGATTACCCAAATAGTATCATAACCACCTGATGTCTTGGGTAACTTGGTTATGAAATCCATTGTAATCCGCTCCCACTTCCATTCAGGGATTTCAGGTTGTTGCAATAAACCTGAAGGTTTCTGGTATTCTACCTTCACCTTGGCACAAGTAAAGCACTTGCCCACAAAGGTAGCAATTTCGGCCTTCATGTTTGGTCACCTAAGTTTGGTGGTTACAGAGAAGTAGTCATGAATGAAGCCCATAAAACCAGATACTCCATTCATCCAGGTTTAGACAAGATGTACCTAGACCTCAAGAAACTATAGCGAAGGGATAATTGCGAAGCTTCTCGGATTTTCAAGCCTTTTCCTTCCAAATTCAATTGTAGATATTTTAAGGATTTTAACAAATAAAGGTTATTATTATAACCTAAATAGAAAACCCAAACAATAAAAAGAGCTTTAGTTGACCTTTGTTTGACTTTAGTTGATTAGAGTTGACTTTACAAACAGAAAATAACGGGATGTTACATTACTTCTAAGGATCTTTTCTGTATGTGACACAAACAATTATCAATGAACCAATTTGTAGATATACATATTTGATATTTTGTAACAAAAATAACAATTATATTAGCAGAAATATCTCATTTAAATTTTGTCTTAGACGTACGTTCAAGTAATGAATAACTGTCTACAAATAGACACTAATCATTGTGGGTACGATCAAATTTTTGTGTAATATAGCAATCGAAGAAAATACAGAGAGTACCCTCCATTTTGGATCTTCCAAACACTCGATGCATGTTAAATATGTAGATGCGATGAAGTTTTTACATTTCTGATCGAACAATTATGGATTTGTCATTTGGCTATATAAATGAAGTACAATTAGTTTTATCGTAAAGAAGGAAGTAAGAGGTGTTGATAAGATATAAGAAAAGTTGAAGAAGTGTCGTGTTAAATAGTCAGATTTCGGAGGAATAACCAATCCACACATTCAAAAAAATAGAACATATCAACCATATATATTGAAAAGCATGAATTTAATTAGGTAAATCGAAGATGATCAATTGTTGAGTACACGAAAGTCACCTACTGGTTGATAGAGTAGAAAAAGATGTACATAAAGGAACAACCAAGTTGCAATTTCAATGATGTAAATATTTTAAGTTCCCACAACACTTTACGTTCACGGACTCCTCTTCAAAAAGTTGTTCTCCATCACGATTTTGATGTGTAGATGGTTTTTACCGTTCTTCTTCTTCACTGATAACGATACCGTCTACAACGGCGGTGAGAACAGGAGGGGGTAAACCCTCAAAAGTGGCCTTCTAAATATGTAGATGACGAGGGCGGAAGTAACATGAAGTGGCGAAGGATGACAGTTCTCATAGGAAGCGGGAGTGGTTGGAGAACAAATGATATTGAACTTTGGTTTACGTCGTTTCCCATGGTTATCTTGGAGGACAACACCATCTCGCTTCTTCCTGCCTCTGCCTCTCGATTTCCTCTAATCTCTTTATGTCGGTCTATTACAGTCGATCAAAACACACACAACCGATTATATGTGTGTAATTTCTTTGTTGAATATACACAATCAATGACGGTGTAGGCGCTGGAAGGACCAAACATGGTCGGCACCAAAAGTAAGCAATAAATCGATGAACAGTCTACGGCGGAGTCGGTTACTGTTCATATAATGAAGAATTAATATAATATTATGAATTAAAAGCACTAATAATATGATCTAAATTTAAAAGTATATGTTGAATTTTCAATTTGTTGAAAATTTCTTGAAATGTAAACTTTAAGGAATTTGAAAACTTTTCCATACACGTGAAACTTCAAACCCTTTAAGTATCAATAAAGATTTTAAAAATATATGGAGAATTGTTAAATTATAAGGAAATCCTAATATTTTGTGCAAGTTTACAGTTTAATCACAACTTTTATTTTTTAAGATGAAAAAAATAATGATTGTTTCGCTAAGTTGGACAAAATATAAAATAATCAAAAAATTTATGTTAAAAAAATAAAAATTGAGATTAAACCATAAACTCATTTAAAATATTATAACTTTATAATAAATTTCCCAAATTAAAACAAAAGATGGGTAAACATTGTTTTGGTGTCCAATGAGAATCAGGATAATGAATTCATAAAGACCATTACGTGTAATGCTTTGAAACCAATTTCGTATAAGCCAACCAAAATAAATATTTGGAATGCCAATTTTTACTTTGAATGTACTCCACTTGACTTGCGATTATCATTTTTTAACACAAACCGAAGAAATTGATTCATCAGCTTCACTTCCAAATAAGTTTGATGTATCGGAATCATTCTCACAATGGATACTCCCAATCACTTCAACATTCCGATAACGTTTAATATCCATCAAATTTGAATTAACAAAATATCAAACAAATTTTGACCATCAAAACACTTTGGAGAGATCTCTTAATCGAAATAACACATTAACGACTATTAGTATTCACATCCTAATTCATAAAATTCGTGATGTATTTGCAATCTGTACCGCTTGATATTTTAATTTTATTTTATTTGTTCGACAAATTATAATTATAACAGTTTGCAGTCAAGACCCATAAAAAATAGTGTCATATTTCTTTTGTCGAATTATATAGTTAATATGAGAATATATCTTACACTTGTACAAAATTATGAAAAATGATTTACCAGGGTAATCATCTTTGTCGCTTTGTTCACATTTAGGTAACTTTTTTATTTTTGTACACATTTGACTATTTAACTTTTTATATGTGTTCAAATATTGTTATTGTCACCGGCTATAG
The DNA here is from genome assembly GCF_052849685.1 of Lactuca virosa. Lineage (NCBI taxonomy): Eukaryota > Viridiplantae > Streptophyta > Magnoliopsida > Asterales > Asteraceae > Lactuca > Lactuca virosa. The sequence goes on along the minus strand of NC_136428.1, from coordinate 186,842,815 downwards.
CAGGTGACAATGGTAATATATGCACAAATTAACAAGTTAAATGCTAAGTATGTACAAAAAAAAGTTATCTAAATGTGAACAAAATCAAAAGTTAATTACCCTGATAAGTCATTTTCCCCACTTTCAATAACGATTTTATTTTTCATATTTGTTTGTATTATTTTTTCAAACGTTATTTTTAAAATATCCATAATTTCCTAAATATTAATTAAATATTGATCAATTTTAAATTTTATTTTTTAATTAATAAATATGTTTTTGTTTTGAGAAATATTTTATATAACCTCTTATATTTTTTTTTCTTTTGTTTTTAAGCATATACAATATTTTTAAAGTAAATAGTATCTAACAATAAAATTAAATAAATTAAATATCTAACAATAAGTATGTAGAAATGTTATAAAAAATATTAATTAGAAGTTTATAAACTTTTAATTTTTTTTAATACAACGTTTTAAACTAGTATTTAACGCATGTATTTTAAAATGTTATAAAAAAATATTAAATTGTCATACAAAACCTGTGAAACACTTTAAAAATATTGTAAAAAAAGTTTAGAAATAAATGTATGAAAGTTATAAAAAAAAGTGTACGAAAATGTAGAAAAATCAAATTAAAAAACTTGTAAGAAAATTTAAAATATTTATAAAATATTTACTTTAAAAGCATTTGTATTAAATTTATATGAAAGTATAAAAAAAATTTAAAATTTATAAGCAAATTTTAAAACATTGTATTTGAAACACCTATAGGGGAAAAAATATCATAAAAATGTTGTAAGAAATTACAAAAAAATTTAAGAAATTTTTGTAAAAAAAAATTGTTCACATTTTGACATTTTTTTATACACATTTGATTATTTAACTTGTTAAATATGTTCACATATTACCATTGTCACCACCTGCTATAGTAGGTGACAATCGTAATATGTGAACATATTTAACAAATTAAATGGTCAAATGTATAAAAAAAATAAAGTTACTTAAACATAAACATGACGAAAAAATAATTACCCTGCAAGTCATTTCCACATCTGATAGACACTTCTAATCAAAATCTACTTCCTTTTAGGTCTTTATACTATATTATTTTTCGAAAAAAGGTAACTTATTCAAAAAGTGATCAATTATTACTTTTTATTATTTTTAATATTATTCTATTATTAGTATTTAAATATTATTTATTATGCTAATATTAATTATTAATGTATTTACTTTTCAATTAACATTCAAAAAAATTTTAAATCAAATAATACAATATTTTGAATATTTATTTTCTAGTAAATATTATATTAAAAAAATTGCTCGACAATTTTCTTTTTATTTTTTAAACATGTTTTAATTAATAAAATATATATCACACGACCCATTCGTTAATATTAATACATTTTAAGTTTTTTAGTTTTTAAGCTAAACATAATAAATATAACTAACTTTAACGTCTTCTTCTCCTATTGATGATCAACGTTTTTTTATATATTTATATATTTTAATATAACTATCGGTCAATAAAAAAATATTAAATATTTAAATGAAAACTATTAATATTGTTAATAAAAAAAAGACAAAATTACAAAAATTGTCGCTGTGGTTTACCAAAAGTCACAAAGTCAATCTCTTCTAATTTTTTTTTTATTGCAAATGGTGTTTGTGGTTTGCAAAACTTGCAAAGTTGACCCTTTTTACAAACACCGTTAGTAAAAGGCTGTTAGGGACTGAATCTGTAAAGCCATTTTCGTCTTTTAAGGTATAAAAGGACTGAATTCGTGACATTTAATAAACCACAGGGACCATTTTTAAAATTTATTTGAAAAAATGAATTAATTTGCTGAAGGAATTGGGTGGGGGGGGGGGGGCTGGGGGGCTCGAACTGGCGACCTCCACCCCCTTGTATTACAACAAACGCCTTAAACAATTAAGCTGATTGCTCACTTGGTTATAACTTCCTCAAACTAATTTATATAATAACAAAAACGTTAATACTTAAATAATAAACAAATTACAAAAAACATTTTTTTTACAATTTTTTTTTAAAAATAAAACAAAATGTATTTTAGTCGTATTACAAAAAAAAATAGTTTTTTACAAACAATTTGTATGTATTTTTATGTATTTATTTTACGTAAAATATATTTTTTTATTTCTTTAAAAATACGTTTTCGTATAAAAAATATGTTTTTGTAAAATATTTTTTTTATATCTTTTAAATAATAATAATTAACACTACTCATGACATAAAAAAATATATAAATTCTTTTGGGTCGCTAGTTTTAAAACCGTTTTTCGGTTATATGTATTAAAAATAACTTAACAACGATTTTGTTATGTATCTAAACAATTTATACGGTTTTTTTTATGTCAAGAATACTATTAATTATCGTTATTTCAAAAAGATATATCACTATTTCTTTTTATTTTCATCATACGATTTAGAACTTGTAATTAAGATGAAATACGTATTTTAAATAAGATATATAACCGAATAGGTTTTTTATGTTTTCTTAAATACATATAACCGAAAAACGGTTTTCAGAAAACCGATTGGTCAAATCGGTTTTCTGAAAACCGTTTTTCGATTATATGTATTTAAAAAAAGATGAAATACATATTTTAAATAAGATGAAATATGTATTTTAAATAAGATGAAATACGTATTTTAGAACTAGTGACCCAAACGAATTAATAATTTTTTTTATGTAATGAGTAGTGTTAATTATTATTATTTCAAAGACATAAAAAAATATATTTTACAAAAACATATTTTTTATACAAAAACATATTTTTTAAAGAAATAAAAAAAACATATTTTACGTAAAATAAATACATAAAAATACATACCAATTTTTTTTTTGTAATACGACTAAATACATTTTGTTTTATTTAAAAAAAATTATGTAAAAAAAATGTTTATCAAATGTCATGAATTCAATTTTTGTAATTTATTTATTATTTAAGTATTAACGTTTTCGTTATTATATAAATTAGTTTTAGGAACTTATAACCAAGTGAGCAATCAACTCAATTGATTAAGATTTTTGTTGTAATACAAGGGGGGTGGAGGTCGCGAGTTCGAGCCTTCCCCCCTTCCTTCAGCAAATTATTTCATTTTTAAAACAAACTTTAAAAATGGTCTCTGCGGTTTATCAAATGTCATGAATTCAATTTTTTTATATTTGAAAAGACAAAAATGTCCTTACATATTTAGTCTCTAACGGTGTTACTAAAAAGGGTCAACTTTACAAGTTTTGCAAACCAAAATGACCATTTGCATTAAAAAAAATTTAGTAAAAACTGACTTTGTGACTTTTAGTAAACCACAGCAACCATTTTTATAATTTTATCATAAAAAAAATGTAGTGATGGCGTAGCCATTGTTTCATGTATGTGCTCATATTTTTAAATAAAAACGTATTAAAAAATCAAGCTCAATAAAAAAAGTAATAAAAATTTATTAGTTTGAAAATAAAAAGAGTGGTTTTTTTAATTGTTTAATCATTTCGGTCATCTACCATAAATATTTTCATGGATATATTTTCTATTTTTAAAAAATTGCATATTTTTTCTTAAACGTGTTTTTTTAATAAATAACATGAATTATTTTTTGATGAATTTAGTTTACCATCATTTTTTTATACATAAATTAAAAGTGTTTATAATTGTCTGTGCTTTTTTACAATCGTTTTTTCTTTGACATGTTTATATGTATTACTTACTATTTATAAATTAAAAGTAATTGTTAACAGAAAAATATATGTAATGCTTAATATATATAAATTAAATTTAAATAAATTATTATTTCGCAAAATCAAAAGTATTAAATAACTACTAGATAATCATTACTTAAAAGTAATTAGAAATCATCATCTAATTATGTTTTTCAAATATATATATATATATATATATATATATATATATATATATATATATATATATATATATATTATATATATATATATATATATATATATATATATATATATATATATTTGTATTCACATACACTATGCATATAAAAAAAACTTATTTTTATATCCATATACATGTAGCATATGTGCATATGCATATACGGTACATGTATATGGAAAAAAAATCATATACATATACAAATAGTGTACGTACATATGCATATTAATTTCGAAATATATACAAAGTTTTTGTTGAATTAAAAAAAATTAAAAAAAAAATATGGTTTGTTGTTTTAATTCGGCGAAAATTTTATATATATTTCAAAATTCATATGTAAAAAAGATTTTTTTAGAAAAATTAAATTTTTTATGCATATTTTTATTTTTCATTTTTTTTGTGAAAATACACATTTTTTTCGAAAAATATATGCATATGTATTATCCTACAGAAATCCAGTTTGTTTTTAATGCCTTGTTCTAACGAAATAATGATTTTTGTTTTTGTTTTCTTCGGAAAATGTTTTGTAGAAAAAAAGTTCTCATTTGGACTTTTATATATATATATATATATATATATATATATATATATATATATATATATATATGCTCGTTTTTTTATCATGTATGACCTTCAAAATAAATAGATTGACCTTGCGCTTGGGGTAATATGCCCACTTTCTATACTTGGAGAGCACGAAGCAAATCGTCCACAACTTTGAACCTAGTAGTCAAAGAACAGAATCACTTATCCTAACTTGGATTGCGACTAAATAAGCCTGGTATACATATTAAGAATCTCATCATATAAGCGCCATACCCTCCCATATTCTCACTTAGTGTAAGTACCTAGAATTTTTGTATAAGTATTCTAGATTTTTATTACATGTTTTAGAGCATTTTAGTCCTTATGATAATATTCGGATTGGACAATTATATTAAGTATCTTTTTTATATTTTGATTGATGTTTGAAGTAATGATATATGTGTTAAGTATGGAGAAAAGAGTTGGTGTTGATAGGTGTAAGATATGGGTGTTGAAGTGTCTTTAAAAAGGGCATGAAAGCTTATTCCAGCTCTACCACGATGTGTTGGGTAGGATGTTGTGATGAGGTGGCTGAGGCAGTGATTTAGGTGAGAATTTTATGTAAGTCGATGACAATGTACTTTACACCGTAGTGTGGTATATGAGTATGTAACATCCAAAAAAATCCAGCCAATTTAAACATTTTTAAAAACATTTCAAAATCATCAAAACATTACAATCTGGTTTCCAAAATGTATAATACCAGAGTTTTCCCAGAAACATAAACAAAACATGAGGATCTGTACGATCACGTCTTCGCCTTGCCACGATCCCCTGATGTACCTGAAACTGTAAGCCCAAAAGCTTAGTGAGTTACCCCCAAAATACCGATACACATACAGTCCATATAACCATGTCAGCAACATCATAACATAACAAACTGAACAACATGTAACGGGTCCACAACTTTACACACTGGATTACCCCTGGTCCCACAGTGTGAGTCTGGATTGCCTTACGAGCCCACAGCTCACATCTGCATCGTCATCCAGCCCACAGTACGAGTCTCCCTTAGCCCGTATCTGGAATGCTCCTAGGGTTTGTTGGTTACCGCACGGAGCAGTACAACCTCAACCCATCCCACATAGCATATAAATCATATAACATAACTACTGAGCATGCAATAACCATATAACATCACCGGTAGTGCTACAGATCTACCTAACTGGCATAACCACTAGCATGCAACACTAACTCATAAAGCATGCAATAATCATACAACATCACCGATAGTCCTACAGATCTACCTAACCGGCATAACCACTAGCATGCAACACTAACTCATAATCAACATAACCACTGCTAGGATAACATATCCAATGGGCCCGCCTTGGTGCCTTAGACCCCTTAGTATAGTGAGGATAACTCACCTCACAATGTCGTACTGAAAATGATAGGCTCAAACTCTCGAATCACCAACATGAACTCCACCACCTATAGTTACCATAAAACCCTTTTCCATAAATTTCCAAATAACCAAAATGCCCCCAAAGGTCAACTGGTCAACCCTTGGTCAAAGTCAAAGTCCACAGTCAAAGTCAACAGTCCATGTTGACTCGACTCGTCGAGTACAGTTCACCGACTCGTCGAGTCCCTCCTGAACTCGAGAAGTCGTGAAATCCTTGGTTGACTCGTCGAGTTTCCCTATATCTCGCCGAGTTTATGCGTGTCCAAAGATTGGGAAAACCCTCGTCGACTCGGCGAGTCACTCGACTGACTCGTCGAGCCCACGACAACCTTCATCGGACTCGCCGAGTCGTTCATACAACTCTTCGAGTCTACGACAATCTTCATTGGACTCGCCGATTCGTTCATACAACTCGCCGAGTCTCTTCAGTCCTTTACTCATACAGACGATTTTAAGCCATGTTAAGGCTTTAAATTGTAGATCCAGATTCCCAATGCATGTTTATCACGTAAAGTTGCAAACTTTACGTGCATGCAAGGCTCTAATGACTTATAATGCCAAATCAAAACTTGAACTGGAGTTTAAATCAAAAAGAAGGGTTCATACTTGCTAAAGCTGCAAGCTTTATGGACCTAAAGACCAACGAGAGTTCAGATCTGAAGTTGCAACTTCAGATCTTAGCTCATACCCAAGAATAGCTTCATAACATGTTGAAAAGCCCTAATCTTCAACCCAAAAGAGATCTAGAATGAAAGAAGGTCAAGGTAACGACTTGATACCTTCAAATGGTGCTAACTGAGGTAGATTTCAGGTCCACACAAGCTCCTTGCAGCTAGCTACTTGATCTTCAAGTTCCTTTCTCTAAGAATCTTCTTCCAAGGCTTGAAACACACAAATGGAGCACACATGCGCGTATTAGGGTTTTACTGAACTCTCTAGAGGATGCAAAGGGAGGCTAAGGGGCAAATGATCCTTTAAATAGGGTGCAAAACCCCGGAATTTAGGGTTTCATCCTCCAGCTCCTAGTCGTCGAGTCCCTTCTTGGACTCAGAGAGTAGGTCACTTAAGTGCGCGGCTTAACCCGCTGCTACTCGACGAGTCAGGCAACCAACTCGTTGAGTAGACCTTGAATTTATGAGAATTTATCACCACAAATTGATATTCGAGAATCGGGGCGTTATAGTTCTCCCCCACTTGAACTAGACTTCGTCCTCGAAGTCTGCTGCGGTGAACATCCTCGGATAGTGCTCTCGCATCTCCGCTTCCGGTTCTCACGTCCATTCGGACCCCCTTTGGTGCTCCCATTGTACCTTTACCAATGGTACCCCCTTGTTCCGCGGAGCCTTCACCTTCCTCTCCAAAAAATCACATGCCTATCTACATAATTCAAGCACTCATCGACCGGAATGTCATCCGACGATACCACTGCCTTCAGATCCATGGTGCACTTTCGCAATTGCGAAACGTGAAAGGTGACGTGAATCCCAACCGAGCCTTTTAAAAGGTCTAACTTGCGTGCCACTTTTCCAACTTGACAACATCATGATGATCCAATGTATCTTAAACCCAACTTCCCTCTTCCTGAAGCGAACCCACTGAGCTGACAGGATAATGCATCCTTCAGCTCTTGAAACATCATACATAACCATTCCACTTAATAAATACAGACACTCATGCCTGGCCCAATCAGCCTCGGGCTGGGATACCAGGCAATCCCACAACGGGTCTAGTCATCCTCAGGATGGAATACCCCCGTATCCTGTACATGTTTGGACCAATCAACCCTCGGGTTGGAATACCAAACACGTTAGATCCAATCAATCATAGGGTCCGGTCATCCTCGGGATGGAATACCCTAGATCAGAATACCACTATATATGAAACTCGGGTCTAAACGCATAACTTGAGGTTCAAGGACCTGCCCTTGTATTTCTCACCAAAATCTTCTGATTCCTCGCGGCCGATTACGTCTCGCCCGAAACTCAACCATGCGTCCATTCCGAAAGCGCTTAGACATAAGAAATGAACTACTAAGATCATTAGGCCCACAGCCTATGACTGGAATACCCCTACAAGGCCCGCATCATAGGTCTGGATTGCCTCTGAGCCCACAGCATGAGTCTGGTATGCCCTACCTGGCCCACGGCTCATGACTGGAATGCTCCTGATAAACTATCAACCTTGTCCAAAATAAAAGGCCTAACCAACGTCCTTCACAACACCAAGCAGCACCACGATGCTGAAATTTCCACTATGCACGATTCCCTATAGAACAAGTTTCTTATCCTTGCAAAATCCTACAAACCCTGGGTCGCACATGACCACAAAATAGAATGATAGTCGAACTCTAGATTCAACTTGCAGACTATAACCCAGACCTGATCACATGTAATCTGAACCAACTCTATTGCCGCCTTAAATACCCACCGATACACATGTAGAATCACTACCATGCAAATATTTGGGAATCCCTAACTCCATATTCACTCGCCACAAAGCCCATACTGGATCGAGACTGATCCGATTCTACTAATACAAAACTAGTCCGAGAAGGCTTCCACAACTATCCCGAAAGTTACCAAAATCCGAATTCAATACGATTCCAAAATTCTATTCCATCATCGAGGGGAAACATACCCCAAAGACTTAGGAAACATACATACAATGCATAAGGGAATTGGTGACACGTTCCTAGCTTTTCAACTGTCGCCCCTTGAATTCCTTCGGAGAATTCCTGCTCCCTGAGAGGTTCCCCAATTCACGCCTGTCCGACCAATCTGGAAACCATAATCTGAACATCAATAGACAAAACCTCCAATGGTCGACGCTCGTCCTGAAAATTCCCAATTCTCCCCCACTTAGAACACTAACAACCACCCACTGTTGTGATACCCAAGCATAACTTAACCGACAGTCCCTGATGCTTGAATGATCCATACTCAACTTGAAGTTCAAAGATTATTGCTCCAACTAATGTCTCAACAACGAGCTACCAAAACCAACCACGGTTACTAACACTACTGAATCCTGACAATGTTGAATAACCATCCTGTGGGACCCTGTCCGCAGACCTCCCATATAATACCTTTCTTCCCAATGCCATAAATGATCAAGAAAGGATCTAACCCGGTTCCCAGAACCCGAAAGACGGAACGTTCTAATCCCAAACCTTCCCAAACTAACGAATACTCATTCGGATCCACTCTCAGTCTCCAACTGGAGTATTACCCGATCCAAGAAGATTAATCCTTGAGACACTCTGAACTGATGAGGCCACCAAGATCCTCTACACTCCATCCGATCTCTAATATTAACTTCAGGTCCACCAAAATACACCGGAGTCTTCAACCTACTCCATCAACATGTTCAATAATTGGGGAACAGACCTACTGGTTGCTATAGCATAGCAGCATATTCAACCCACACATAGATCTAACAACACCTACAGAGTCTTCGGCATGATTGGACCGCCTCACCAGACATTCAGTCTATCTGGACCACTCTCAGAACCTTCAGTATGTCTGGACCGTTCTAAACTGTTGAGTATCTCCCTGGACCACCCCTCCTAGTGATCCTTCCCATGCAAACTGTTCTCACCCACTTGGGGCTCCGAACTCCTGATCCATTTTGTGGACTCAAACTCCGGCCTAACCCTAGGGCTCATGTCGATCGTCCACCCTCTCAGAATCCGTGGTCTGCCACATACGCTCAATATCCCACGCACCCGTGCTGAATGCACTGTTGAGCCCTGGCAGCTAGCAAAACCCTCAACTATCAATCCAAAAACCTTAGAATCGAGCACACCCTCGACCGAATACTCGAACTGAACTCGATTCCTGACAAGAACTTCAACCTGGTTCCCCAACTTCTGCTATCAAGCATCCAGAAGACGTGTTCTTATGCTGGGGAGTTTTACCGAACCCCTAATCAACACAACCCTCAAACCAAGCAGCCACTAGGGCCTCCATTCTCCCTGTGGGGTTGTGAAACTTATCCTCGTTTCAAAACCTTTCCCACTTCCGCATCTCGGGGTAACTCTCCCCCACTTAGATTCGACTAAGCCTTCATAATACATGAAAATTGGAGGATTCCCACTGAAGACCAGATGAACACTTGTCGAATCCCAGTACACTGATAATCCTAGACGCTTGAAATGATACTACACTCAAATCTTGAAATCCAAATGACAAATGCTTAGACCAAAACCACAACATTAGACCACTTCCCTTGGCGACCCCACAAGCCGCTCTGAGCACAATGACTGAAACCCCAAACCTCAATGATGGTGGAGAACCGTCCTGCTGAACCATGGGCACAGACCTTCCCCATAATACCCCTGAACTGATCTCGACTACTACCCAACATGTAACTGAACACTTGGAGCTGCTATAAGAGAAATGACCCTTCACTAACCCTCTAATGATTCACGACATGGAAAAGACGCAAAACACTCCCCGAAAATACAGCCCAACGATGACATAATCACAACCTTGGAGCGAAAAACTCCATCGTGCAGTTTCCCGCAGGTGCGGCACTGAATTCGGCCCTGCTGGCCTCTCAAAAGTTGGTCCGAATCTTGGGTCTCTTCCTAGGACCCTCCAATATATGCACCTGATCTGGTCCACTCTTGTGACATCCCCATTTTCACGGCCAGAAAAGACCGATTTTGTTTATGCTTTATAAAAATCAGAGTACTTCTTTTAATAAAAATGTTGCGGAATTAGTTCCCAGTAAAACATGATAAATACATTATCAAAGCATTTCCGAAGAAATGTATTTTTATTCTTTTTAAAACATTTGGGATGTCATCGTCAATACAGAAACATAAGCATAAACAGAACTTACATTCATTTACACTAGTGATCTACATCTCTTTTAAATCTCTCAGTGTAAAGTAGCTTCATATTGACACCTGTGATACAAATAAGCTTGAGTGGGTCAGGTTGGGAAACCTGGTGAGTACATAGGGTTTTCAACCCACAATAATATAATTATTATGTTTAAACATCAAACAATCAACCCAATTACCCATCCCCATTATCTTCCTTACTCTTAAGAATCTACCCTAAGAATCATCTATCCTGTATTTGTTCATTTCGAAGCCCATTGCAGCCAAGGTTTATATGATAGGCACTAAGTCCATAGCTGCCAATGGTTGTTCGTAAAGCACTAATTCCATAGCTGCTAAAGCTTATTCATCGGGTACTAAATCCATAGCTACCAGTGTTCATCTAATAGGTACTAAATCCATAGCTACCAACGTTTATTTAACAGGTACTAAGTCCATAGCTACCAACGTTTATCTAACAGGTACTAAGTCCATAGCTACCAATGTTTATTCGATAGGCACTAAGTCCATAGTTGTCGATGTTATTTGTTAGCCACTAAGTTTATAGCTGCCAATGTTCACTCATATCATCTTTCATCTCTCATCATTCATCTACCCATGTTTTACCCAACATATTCGTAGATATAAAATACATATACACTTTAAATTATTTAAAACATGTATAAAATCGTTCATCCAGCATAGAAAGCAAGTATTCAAATAATATGCACACATAGCATGTAATTTATAGAAAATACTTCATATCTATGTGTAAGATGAAAGTAACTATGCACTCACTTGAAAAGGTGGTGATTCCGAACTCAGACAGCGCCTCGCTTCTTAAAAAAATAATTTCCTTCGACGAAACCTAGTATTATTACCACTAGAGTTTAGTCTATTATTCGCCGAGACTAATTAATAGTCTAGCTATTATTACTATTATATAAGAGTTAAACAATACTTATATAACCCATATTAACAGCCCAAGTACTTATTATAACTTCCTAATAACGTTACTATAATTAAATAAAAGCTATATTAAAAATAGCGTAGGCGTAGCTCACTTACAGCGGGTTTTATAGAAAACCGAGCTTTGCTTGGAGCAGCGTTCCCGAGACGAAAAGCTCTTCTTCTCAGAGCCGTCGAGCACTCTGGGGCTTCCGCCTCGTGCTAGGGAGGTTCCCAAGGCTTTTCGGGGAGTTTCTGGGCTAGAGAAAGGTTCTAGAGAGAGAGTAAAGAGAAGAAAGAATGGGAAATATGTGAAGAAAATGAGGGTGGGAGAGGTTCTATTTATAGGGTGAAAAATTCTTGAACTTGGTGCCACATGTCACCATCTAGTGGCAAGACTTGGGGAGAAAGCAATGGCCAAGATTGTGCCACATCACCCATTTTCGCACTGCACACTTCCGACTTCTAAAATCCGTAACTTTCACATACGACTTCCGTTTTTGACGTTCTTTAAATCCACGCGTAGGTAAAAATGAGATCTAAAACTTTCATTTTGACTCCGTCGGCTAATTCTCGACTGATCTTAAATTTAACAGTACGAGGAGATTATACTGTTAAATGTCCGTGTAAAATTCATAACTTCTACATACGGACTCTGTTTTCTTCTGTCTTTTTACCGTTGAGTTACTATTAATGAGATCTTCAATTCTCATTTAGGTCGCGTAGGCCAAAAACCGCTCGATCTAAAATTCAAGTTTCGGGCTGTGCACTGCTAAGCCAAATCTTAGAAAATTCATAACTTCCTCATACGAAGTCAGATTTGGGCGTTCTTTTTTTCTATGTTCTCGGTTTAAAGTATACTACAACTTTTGTTTAGATTTATAACGCTAAAAAGTCCTCCATCGTAAATTCACTATTTACGTCTCCCGGTGTCGTGCCGGTTTTGCCGAAAAAATTCGTCGAGCCATAACTTCTTCGTTATAACTCGGATTTTGGCGTTCTTTATATGTACCGAACCCTTGTAACATATACTATGACTTCGTTAAGATTATTCATTCTAAATAATATTCTATTAAAAAGTAATTTTTGACGCTTATCGTCTCTAAATTGACTAGCCCGAATCTACGGGCGTTACAACTCTTCCCAATGTGCTCCAAACCAATCTCCCACTCTCGGGCTCTAGAATCTTATTACTCAGGGTCTCAAACCCTGACTCACTCACCAGCTCAATCGTCCACAGCTGAACTACAACAACTGAAGCAACCACTACCCAAATCGGGCTACAAACGACTCCCAAGACATAGTCTCCAATCCCAAAAGTGCAATATATCGTACAATTAGTCCTTACCGCCCGATACAAGAGATCCAAGACGAACCGAACCTCACAAAATGCTTATGCCACATCGACCCACCCGCGCTCACCAGCGCTGAACTACTATCGCCAATCCCAGCGACCAACTGACCCCGAGCTGGATTACAACCTGATCCTAAGGTCCCAAGTCTGCTCACTACTTCGAGCTCGAAAACTGAAAGGGCACAATCCTTGCCCTATTAAACGACATTTCAATCCATCAATTAACCATTTTACTTCCAGCTGCAAAACTCCAGTTCAAACATAATCATCACTCCTTCTGGAGTCCCCGCGACTCACATTCCAGCATCGAGCAAAACCCCCGAAGCCTCAAATCTAGAACTCCTCTGCTAGCCTCTCCCGCTCAACCAGCGGAATGTAACGAGTACAAAACATCTCTTTGATCACAAATAACTGCAACCCTCTGCTCATCAGAATAGGACCCTATAACAAGTCCTGGTACTGAAAAGCTCGACCGACTCTTCCCCCTGCCGTCGTTACAACTGCTAAAGCTGATGCGGCAGCCGTCTCAGCAATGGCTGCATAGCGCTCGTTGAAATACTCATCTCTGGCGGCCTTGATAGACCCAAACATCTCCGGCAACTGTCCCCAGAGGAACTCGATCACCTCCTCCCGGATGATCTCACCGACACGGTCCTCTGACAATGTTGGCCTATCCTGGCTGCCAGCTCCCGATCCTAACCTGGATCCGATCTCAACACGCCTCGTAACCACCATTCTGGTAAGACACTAGAAAGATCTCTGATAATCCATATAATGACAGGGGACCAACTCCCAACCTACCCCTAGGGGTTCTGACTTCCTTGCTATGCGTATGGGTCCTGTGCTTTCAGTAGTACGGGCCCATACTACCTTCCACACCTACCCAAATTTGTCTTCAAGTATCACCACAACACCCTACTAATACATATAGCGCACGCTTAATCCCCATCCCTAGAGGAATGCTAAATATCTCATAACTGGCCTCACGGCCTCTCACGACCCATCCATCCATGAAACTTCCACCAACCCTGCAGCACTAGTGTATGCTAGCCATACATAACGCTGGACCCTATAGACTTTCGAATATCCAATCCTACCTAAGGTCAAATTGAACATTCTCAGGCTATAAGATCTTAATTATGTACAACCGTGATGCATACACTAGACAACTACAGTAATGATGTCAATTTCATATAAAGGAAACCCTAGGCTAGCAGACATCATGTAATCAGGCAAGTCTATCATGCAATTCCTGAAGATCCCTAGCATAGCACTATCATGCGGTTCTAACATATCATAATATCAAATAACTGTATGACATTTTGGGGTCTACTTACTGGCTCCGGCTGATCATACACTCTGCCTCCTCCTTTACATATTTTGAAAACCATTTTTAAAATCATTTTAAAATCCTTCCTTGATTTGAGGCTGGATTCACATAGATGTTTCTCCAATTCACTCAAACCAAGGCTCTGATACGAACTTGTAACACCCAAAAAATTCCAGCCAATTTAAACTTTTTTAAAAACATTTCAAAATCATCAAAACATTACAATCTGGTTTCCAAAATGTATAATATCAGAGTTTTCCCAGAAACATAAACAAAATATGAGGAGCTGTACGATCACGCCTTCGCCTTGCCACGATCCCCTGATGTACCTGAAACAATAAACTAAAACTGTAAGCCTGAAAGCTTAGTGAGTTACCCCCAAAATACCGATATACATACAGTCCGCATAACCATGTCAGCAACATCATAACATAACAAACTAAACAGCATGTAACGGGTCCACAACTTTATAGACTGGATTACCCTTGGTCCCACAGTGTGAGTCTGGATTGCCTTCAGGGCCCACAACTCACATCTGCATCGTCATCGAGCCCACAGTACGAGTCTCCCTTAGCCCGTATCTGGAATGCTCCTAGGGTTTGTTGGTTAACGCACGGAGCAGTACAACCTCAACCCATCCCACATAGCATATAAATCATATAACATAACTACCGAGCATGCAATAACCATATAACATCACCGGTAGTGCTACAGATCTACCTAACTGGCATAACCACTAGCATGCAACACTAACTCATAAAGCATGCAATAATCATATAACATCACCAGTAGTCCTACAGATCTACCTAACCGGCATAACCACTAGCATGCAACACTAACTCATAATCAACATAACCACTGCTAGGATAACATATCCAATGGGCCAGCCTTGGTGCCTTAGACCTCTTAGTATAGTGAGGATAACTCACCTCACAATGTCGTACTAAAAATGATAGGCTCAAACTCTCGAAGCACCAACACGAACTCCACCACCTATAGTTACCATAAAACCCTTTTTCCATAAATATCCAAATTACCAAAATGCCCCCAAAGGTCAACTAGTCAACCCTTGGTCAAAGTCAAAGTCCACAGTCAAAGTCAACAGTCCATGTTGACTCGACTCGTCGAGTGCAGTTCAACGACTCGTCGAGTCCTTCCTGAACTCGAGAAGTCGTAAAATCCTTGGTTGACTCGTCGAGTTTCCCTATATCTCGCCGAGTTCATGCGTGTCCAAAGGTTGGGACAACCCTCGTCGACTCGGCGAGTCACTCAACTGACTCGTCGAGCCCACGACAACCTTCATCGGACTCGCCGAGTCGTTCATACAACTCGTCGAGTCTAAGACAATCTTCATTGGACTCGCCGAGTCGTTCATACAACTCGCCGAATCTCTTCAGTCCTTTACTCATGCAGACGATTTTAAGCCATGCTAAGGCTCCAAATTGTAGATCCAGCTTCCCAATGCATGTTTATCACGTAAAGTTGCAAACTTTACGTGCATGCAAGGCTCTAATGACTTATAATGCCAAATCAAAACTTGAAATGGAGTTTAACTCAAAAGGAAGGGTTCATACTTGCTAAAGCTGCAAGCTTTATGGACCTAAAGACCAACGAGAGTTCAGATCTGAAGTTGCAACTTCAGATCTCAGCTCATACCCAAGTATAGCTTCATAACATGTTGAAAAGCCCTAATCTTCAACCCAAAAGAGATCTAGAATGAAAGAAGGTCAAGGTAACGACTTGATACCTTCAAATGGTGCTAACTGAGGTAGATTTCAGGTCCACACAAGCTCCTTGCAGCTAGCTACTTGATCTTCAAGTTCCTTTCTCTAAGAATCTTCTTCCAAGGCTTGAAACACACAAATGGAGCACACATGCGCGTATTAGGGTTTTACTGAACTCTCTAGAGGATGCAAAGGGAGGCTAAGGGGCAAATGATCCTTTAAATAGGGTGCAAAACCCCGGAATTTAGGGTTTCATCCTCCAGCTCCTACTCGTCAAGTCCTTTCTTGGACTCGACGAGTAGGTCACTTAAGTGTGCGGCTTAACCCGCTGCTACTCGACGAGTCAGGCAACCAACTCGTCCAGTAGACCTTGAATTCATGAGAATTTATCACCATAAATTGATATTCGAGAATCGGAGCGTTACAGAGTATACACCCCAACACTTAGAGAGGCAAAGATCTAACGATTTGGAAGTCGGGGGAAGGTCAAGAGGTGATTAGAAGTGAAGATTTCAAGGTTCAATCTCTAGAAACTCCTTAAGGTAATCTTTTCTTCTTCTTTCATGCTTTTAGAGCCTTAATGGTGTTTTTGGGTTTGAGTTTGATTAGCAAGATTACTCTTGGATAATTTTTTATTGATGTTTAATCAAATGTTTAGAAGCTTAATACATGATTTTTATAAAGATTCCATGGTTGAATCCATGTGATGATTGTTAGGGTTTCAAACCCTAGTTTTGGCAAAATCATGAAATAAGGAGTATGTGTTAAGAACTTAATATATTAAGTGTTGAGGAGCTAAATTTGAGTAGCTTAGGAAGTTTATTGACAAAAGATTATCCAAGAAAAGGTTTACCTAAAGTATGAGATTTTTTTACTAGAATCTCTATTAAGCTCTTAATGGTTTGAGACATATTTAAAGAGGCTTAATGTGGGGATGATATAGGTTATGGCTAAGGAGAAGTTGGAGTTCTCCAAAGGAAACTTTAAAGAAGTTTGGAGTTAGACTGTTATTATCTTCAAAGAGATGAGTTATACCTTTTATTAGAGATGATTTCATGAGTTGGATTCAACCTAAAGTATGAACGTGTGAATAAGTGATAGTAGATTATATCTTTGCTAGAAAGTAACATGTTTTTATGAAATGTTAGTCATGATATTATATGAACGTGCATGTTATTGAATAAAAGATGGCGATCCAAAGAAAGAGGATTATATAGAGTTTTTGCATTAAAACTATATAGATGATAGAGAACAGTTAATTGTTTATCGGTAAGAGCAGAGATGCGAGGTCAATTTATGTGATCACAATAGTCTCTTATGTGACTAGCTGTATATATGAAGTAAGTAAGATAATAAATTGTTTTATGTCTGTCATGATATTTTATAACTTACTAGACTTGTTTTCTAATATATGTTGTTTCAATGTATTTCTGGTTCAGGTAGCAAGCCTTAGATAGAGTGGACTTAGAAGCATCAAGAACATGGAATGGATTTTTGTTTCATACTTTCATTCTTGTTTATTTAACTGTGATTAGGATATGGTTGGTATGCTCGTAAATGTTTTCTGGAAATGTTTTGAAGTCTTTTTGAAACTCTGCTTTTGTAAACGATGTTAAGTACTCTGATATTTTCTAGAAATCTTATGAAAGTCCCAAACCCTTTCAAGATTCGTAGATCGAATATAAACAATAAAGAACAATGAAGAAAACAGAAGCATCACAAAGTTTTCTTTCACCAAGTAAGGGGTTGTTTTCATGAAGAAAACGGGTTGTCACAAAGACGGTCACCAAGACAATGACAGCACCAAGCCACACATTAGGGTTTCACCCTAATGTGGTTATATACTAATCTAATCTAGAGAATCCCTTCAATCGAGGGATTGTATCTAATCTACATATAAACTAATCTGGTATAAAAGGAATGTATCAAATCAGATCTTCTCCAGATTCGAATATCAACACCAACACATCAGACACTGATCAGAGCATCAACTTCATAGAGTCACGTTGAACATGGCATCAACGTGAGCGTCTGGAGATCAGCTTCAGCTTTTGAAGACCAGCTTCATCTTTAGCAGACCAGCTTCAGAGTCAGCTTTAGTGTATGAGTGTTCAACGTATCACCTGATCAGTGTGTCATCACTGTATAACCATCAGCTTCTAGATACACTGATCATTCTTCAATAGATGGTGTCTTCATTCCTTTGGTGCTGATAATCTACATATCTTTAGTTATCAGGGGATGTTCTATACAGTATATATTTTGCATCATCAAATCTATACAACCAAGTGACCTAACAATCTCCCCCTATTTTATGATGTCAAAACTAAACTAATAAAGAATGAACTAATAGATAAATTCAACTGAATTAATATGTAGTTTCTTGCTCGCCTTTAGATTTAGCTCCCCCTCAGATTTATAACCTTCTTCTTTCAAGAGTGTCTGCTATTCAATGAATCATCAAGTGACAACACATCAGAACTAAGCTTTCTCCCCCTTTTTACATGATCAATAGGTACTGCCTTCTTTTTGATTTTTTTTAAGAAGACAACATCTAGCCAAAAATAGAAACAAAGCATTAAACAAAGTTAGATGATAAGATAGGTGTATCACATTATTATGTTGTTGCAATGGTAGATCATTTACACATAATTGCGAAGTCTCATCATCGTATAGTTTTAAACGCTAAATCATTAACTTCTTATATTAGAAGAAAAAAGTCGAGAGTGGGTAGGTGTGTGTAATACATCATGGTACATGATATACCCATCGGCATAGAGTTTTCAAGTTCTCATCAGTGTCTGGATTTAAAATTGAATCGT
Source organism: Lactuca virosa (assembly GCF_052849685.1). NCBI lineage: Eukaryota > Viridiplantae > Streptophyta > Magnoliopsida > Asterales > Asteraceae > Lactuca > Lactuca virosa. The sequence goes on along the minus strand of NC_136428.1, from coordinate 186,823,914 downwards.
AAAACTTTTAAGAAGAATGATAGGGCTAGAATGGGTTGGTACGTGTGATAAACTACGGTACATAGTGTAACCATTGGCATAAACTTTCGAACTTTTATCAGTGTGTGGTATCACACAGTGAATCATCAAGTTATTATAAAGAAGACTTGTAGAGAGGAGTAGTTAAAATCTTGGAGTATATCCACCGTCATTTTATAATGGTACCATGCATACCTCAGTCAAGGATGTCAAGGACATGAGAAAAAAGATTGGTTAAGAGAGGGGATAACATCCTTTGCTTATAAGAATTTTCATTTGTGACCAGGCAATATCTCTGGTTGAAGAATAGACTTTGCTATCAGATTCAATACAAGAGATAGATGGCTCGTTTAGTCTTAACAGATAGGAACGTGACCTGTTGGGTTAAATACTTCTGAAGTGAAGTCTCATTAGGTCATTAACTGCTAGAAGACACGAGACTTAAGGCATATGCAGAATCATTTGTTCTAGGGACATTGATTTGTCAAAAGTTACATACTTGGGTTATGAAATGCCACCGTCAAATCATGAAAGGTACAATGATATCATCTCAAGAGACCAATCCAGATGAAGCATAGGTCTCAGCTTCAAAAACCATTTTAACCTGCTAGTTAATTTTTAGCTCATTTGCCTTTGCCAACCTTGATTGCTCCACCTAAACTTGTGGTTCATTTCTTTCAATACTTTGAGACACTTTGTCAGCACAGTGTTTGATCATAACCTTTCTCTTCACTTTCATTAAAATGGTTCAATGAAATTGCAAATCTTGAACCAAATGTGTATTGATAAATTAGGTAGACCGTCACCAAGACCCATTTGAAACTATCTAAAAACATCACATGATCAAACATTAATGCTATCTCTCTTTTAACTTCAAATCAGTGTCTGAAACCAAGAAACTTTGAACACACAATAAAAATATAACTGTTAGGAGCTTTAAGAGGTAAATAAGTTCTAATGTTCATAAATAATTTGAACATCAGATACAACGTTAAATTTGTCCCCCACAGTTGCTGATTTGACTCCATTTTGGTTTTCCCTTCGTTGTTGCAGGCATTCTCCCCTTATATTTATATCAAGAGAGAGAAAATATTACTCTCGAAAATATTTGCTAAATAGACCTGCGTAACACTTATTTTTTGAATTTTTAGATTTAAACCATGACTAGAAAAATAAATATAAAAGACTAAAATAAATAAATTCAACAACTAGACACAGTTTAATCAGAAAAATGATTTTTTATTTAACTAAAAAGAAAAGGAATTAAAGACTTTAGATAAACCATTTATTTATTTATTTATTTATTTAATTAAAGAAAACTAACTAAAACTTTAGAAAAACATATATATATTTTTAAATATATTTAATATTTTAAAGAAAATTAATTACTTAAATAAAAGAAAACTAATTAAAATAATTTTATTTTTGTTGAACAAAACTATTGAGAATGACTTTTCTTTTTGAAAGCAATCTTTAATACACATTTTTGCTCTACTTTGGACCAAACTACCCCACGTAACTCACGTGAGAAGCCATTTAATGTATTTATCTTTGAGACACAGCAGAACTTTTTTTTTTTGCAGTGAGATATAAATCTCGCAGAAGTAGCAACACCATAAAGAGTAGGGGCAGAACACAAGCAGTAATAGGGAGGGGGCCGAATTCTCTCTCTCTCTCTCTCTCTCTCTCTCTTTATAGAGAGAAATTAAATATTCTCCTACTTTTTGTTCCTACAAATCATCCTATCCAATTAAATGATAACATGTGTCACATTTAATGCTCATTTAATGATATTTTAGTATATTAAAATGACACATATCATCGTTTAATTGGGTAGGAGGATTTGTAGAAATAAAAGTAGGAGGATATTTAATTTCTATATATATATATATATATATATATATATATATATATATATATATATATATATATATATATATATATCCTACCTATTTGTTTCAAAACTATAATTCTAATAAAAAAAATTATACATATATCTTATATTCTAATAACAAACTTATACTTATATATATTGTTTTCAAATCCTAATCAGAATCAACACATAACAATTATAGTAATATAAATATAAGAAGCAGACAATTTCATATAAGTTGAACAAAGTATTACAGTCATAACAAAATTTTCTATTAAAAACTAATTAGAGGAAACACAAACGATAATATTAAGTAAAAATAACATTTAGGCAAAAGGGCAATGCTAACAAAAATAATTAAAGAAAAAAAAACTATATTGCACACCTGGATCTAAATGAAAGTTTATTAGCTTTTTAACCCTATAGATACAATTAAGTAACGACAATTTTACCAAATATCTCTCTACTTAACAAGATATAACAAGAAACAAAAACAAAGGAAATCAGTTGAGATGAGTTGTACGATGCACTCTATAAAAATATAAGAAAGACAAGGTCTGAAAGGTCCTAGAGCCTAAGGTCACAACTTATAGGTCAACAGGTTACAGTAACATTGTTAAATCATCAAAAGCAAAGACATTGATAAAATAAAATAAATGAGTCTAATCCTCAAAAAGAAAAGGAACATAACCGCAGGAGAGTCTAATCCTCAAAAAGCAAAGGAAGATTACCCCACGAGAAGAACGCATACATCGCGGTGGTGTATGGGTGAGTAAGCCGACCATGAAATTAAGGTGAGATAGGGCAGGGTAGCCACTCTCCGGTGGAAGGTAGGGATGGCAAAAAAACCCGAACCCGATGGGAAAACCCGAAACCCGATCATTTCGGGTCGGGTAACGGGTCGTTATCGGGTTTTTTATCGGGTTCGGGGCTGGTAGTGGGTTATCCTCGCCCCGACCCGCCCCGCCCCGATTATATATATATATATATATATATATATATATATATATATAATGTTCGAAACCTTTTGATGTTAATTACACACGTTCAAAAATAAAATACTTATTGAGGACAATCTTTTTAGTTATTAACAATCTGGTGTGAATGATCATTTTTTTATGTTTTGATGAACTACACTAAACTTAAATCAAATATTTTTTAATATAATGTCAATTTTATTTTATTAAAGTGATGCATCATATTTTTAATTTACAAGAGATGCTAGAAAATGTATTTTTTTATAAGACATCGGGATACCCTAAAATGGAATAAAAATTTCGTTATGAATTGTTGTAAACCCGATAAGATACCCGAAACCCGACGGGAAAACCCGAAACCCAATGGGGCGCCCCGATAAGAAACCCGAAAGATATCGGGGCGGGTTTGGGAAACCATGCCCCGCCCCGTTGCCATTCCTAGTGGAAGGCGATGTTGTTTATTTTTTTTTTTTTTTTTACTTTTTGAAGATATTTTAAGTAATCTTTGATCTTTGACTATGTTATCTTTTTTATTTTCTGCAACTTCTCTCTTCCTATTTTTATCTTTTTTATTTTCTACAACTTCTCTCTTCCTATTTTATCTTAGTAATTGTAACGCTCTTTTGCTGGAAAATATATATTTAGTTGTAGATTAATAATTTTAAATTTTGTTCTACCGAGCTGTTATAATGGATGCATTATCTTCTTTTGTTAGCCTTTTGAAAATTCTGAGGGGCCATAAGCAGTATTTACCCTAAACAAATAAGCTGATATATAATAGTTTTGGTATTAGAAGGCAAAAAAACAGGGGGGCCATGGCCCCTCCTGGCCCCTAAAGGGATCCTCCCCTGATCAAGAGCCATTCACGCTAGTCACCAAGCAGCTTTTCATCAAGCAGTGTTTTGCTTATGTGAATATGTGAAAACCCAATACATTCCTTTTTCTTTCATGGCCTTTCTTTAGACATCAGACATGTAAACCTTGCTTGCCCATTTTGAAATCAGCCTGAAAGAATTGAGCTGCAGTGCATGCAGACCGACTTGAAGTTGAAGCTATATATCCTTATGATACTGGAGATATCGACAAAATTGCAAGAATGGTCCCTGTGGTATGTCAAAACTAGCAACTTTGGTCCAAAATGGGGTTGGCTCGCAAGGATGGTCCAATAGTTTCGTTTTGTTGCGATTTTAGTCTAAAAATTTTAAAACTTTTTATAATGACGAATTTGCCCTTGGTATTTTCCCTTTTTAATTTTTTTTATTACAGAAGTCAAAAAAAGAAAAAGAAAAAAAGAAAATCTCTCTTTCTCTCTCTCTCTCTCGTCATCACCTATAACATTACAATGGAACATACCCTCAAAATTCGAATTATCAAAAGATAATAATGCATAAATTTTATTTGGATTCTTAAATCGATCAAGATGGATAAAAGGGAAAGGGCTTTTTGTGCCCGTGTTCGATGTTTGATCGGGTGATATGAACGCGAATGAACCACAGTAGACACGAAGGAAACAGGAATGAAATCAAACATTAGCCTCCGATTGATGACCGATCGTGAAGAAGATGAAGCGCCTCCGGCGTATGACGGGACCGGAGAAAATGAAGAATCATAAGAAATCTTAAGTAACATTTCGATTGAGGGGTGTGGTTCTGATGGGTTTTAAGCATAAGAACAATCCTATGTGGTCATACAAACCCTAATGCTTGGATCTAGGTTTCTCTATTGTACATGCAATGAATCCAAGACTTACAAACCCTAGATCTATCAAATAAGAACTGAAATAAGGGTTTAGTAATTACCTTTGATTGTTATATAGCAATAACAATCAATCCTTGCTTTGATTGGCTTCAGAAAGCTTAGTGCCTCAAGTGTTGCACCTCTAATGGAGTCACAAACACCACTAAGCAACTTGGATGAAGAGGGAGGAGAGAGAAGGCACCAAAAACGGCTGGAAACCCTAAAGGATTACTTGTCCACGTTTTTGGGGCTTAAGGGTCCTTTATATACATGTAGGCTATTAGGGTTTACAACTAGGAAACCCTAATCTGACTGCTTAAGCCCTAAGCAGTCCAATGGACCATTCCAGAAGGCCCTTGGACGATTTCTTTATGGTCCTCCATATAGAATTCGTCCATTGCCATCTAATGGATCCTAAGCCCAACTTTGTAACTATCTTATCATTACAATATCAGTCCCCTTAATTTAATTAATCTCTTTTAGTCACAAAATTAACTCTTAATCAATTCTTGACTAATATTAATTAAACAATATGATTTCTCCTTTAATATATTATTTTTATAATATATTAATAAATCATAATTAAACCTTTCTCTCCTTAATTCATCCTACATATTGCTATGGTGAAGGCAACCCAAAAGGACCATGCTCATAATCGGGTCAAGTACATACCAAAATAGTTATGGACTTAGACACTAATCCAACAGTCTCCCACTTGGATAAGTCTAATAACTATTTTGCATAACTTTAGAACCTGATCAGCAATCGTAGCTTTCAAAAGCCGCTTTCAACTCTGATCTTATCAGATACGCGTGTCCTTTAGATAAGGGATCATATATTCCTCCATTCTACAAGATATCGTATAGGCATGAGACATGGATTGAAATAATTCTCTCAGTCTATGTGTCGTTTCCCGATTTCCGATTTATGACGACTGACTAATTGAACAAATCAAATCAGTCCTGGCCCGGCCGAGCACTTTCCTTTGTCATCACTAAATCATCGAGGGGCCCACAGATATCGCTTTTATCCCACCTTGGGTAAAAGGAATGGATAAACTTTGACTCAAATGCTTGGTTGCACCTACTAATCGAATCACACACAACAATAAGTTTTATAACACCAAGTTACTGGTGCGTTGACTTATCATCAATGTGCAACCGACCAGCAAATAACAACTCACACGTCTCGGTTTCAAGAATATACAATGTTATCGTCTCACCAATCACTCGTGATAAAACCATGAAGTGATTCAAGTGAGCGTGGGTTTAATCCAATACTTTAATCTTATCAAAGCATTCATGAACTCTACAGCAAACTTGTGCTATGTCTAAACACTTTAGACAATCTACAGACAGATTCATGACAATCTTCCTTCATACCTACTTCCAACGTATGACCGACTGTGGAGGTTCGAATAACCTAGTTATTTTGGAAGTCAAAACATGCAAAATGAAACGCAATAATAATATTAATCCTATATGGTCCCAAAACTTTTGAGCGTAAATAAAAACACTTTTATTTAAACACCATATTGATTACTCATTATTCATTGCTTACTGTTTCAGAAAAACAACTCATTACTCGAATTATGACCACAATTGTCCCATGCTCCAAGCATACACACTTTGGTTTCCTATGGTCCATACTTTGTGAAATAGATCAATTGAAAACTTTTCCAATGAAACTCATTTCACAATCCCCAATCCTTATTATTAGTATAAGAATACCAAATTCTTGCCACTTTTAGAATATGTCAGATTCTAACATTTTATGCAATGATTCTTTCGTAATGTCATAGCACAAAAGTCACCAAGAACTAGCTAATGAAACTACAAGGTATTCTATCGGAAATTGTTACAAGACAATTCCATAGACGTGAAGTCTCACATTCAAAGTACATTCCTTTGAACATCCTTCTCGCATATATTATAGCATGGTCAAATATTATAGCATATGCAATCGATCCTATACCCGAAGCGTATTGGACACGATGCATAATGTCTCACATAAAGACGTGATACTTTATCAGCCTTCTGCCATAATATTTTATGTGCCTTGTCCCACAATTCGAACTATGAAGAGGGATGCCGTAATCATAATCGAATTTTGAGAATGCACTATGTATCCTTGACTATATTTATTAACGTTTCTCGATCTAAGTTTTAGAATTTTGAAACGAAGTATAATATTCTCTTCCTTAATTATAGCAAAACAACTTTTCAACCCTTGCAACTTTGTAAAGTGAATCTTTGTTTTCTATAATTAATATTGCTAACTTGCAATACTTACCATAATAATCATGCTCCTACTAACATGATGATTATTTTCTTACCAGCATAACACTTATGCTCCCACTAGCTTTGACATGTATTCAGAAAACAATTGAACTTCTAGAAAACAATGCTTATTGAATTCCTTAAGTTCATATTTCTAATACCTAATGCTTTGATAAGCCTTTATCTAAGCTTTTTAAGCTCATACACCTTTGCCTTAGATAGCTCACATGTGTGTCTAAATAATTCAGAATTTATGTTACTAAGTCCCAAATGTTCAGATCAATTGCCAAATCTCACAATTCGAACTATGAAAAGGGATGTCGTAATCATAATCGAATTTGAGAATACAATTTTCACAATTGCTATCTTCTTAAAATCTCTCTTAGTGAAAGCATTTCCTCACAATCATTTTCATGAAGGAGGAAAACCTTATGACACTTAGATTTTATGATGTATGTGTTCCTATCCATGTGAATTTGTCAAAACGAAAGTTTGCGACAAATCCAAAACCATATGGACTGAACTTGTTCAATCTTGATTTCTTGTCTCATGGTAACATGAATGCCCACCATGTCTTCCAAGCAACTCACCCTTTCATATCAATGTACTTTCCATTGATCAAGGTGCTTTGTCTTTATGCATTCAAATGAGAACTCATAGAATTCACACGCATAATTAACTCAACTGGAATGGCACAGAAAAAAGAGTATGTCATCCACGATAGGCTTTAAACCTCAAGTCGTGTGCTAGTGATGATCAACTAGATTTACTCTTGATTTGTTCTTGAAACTTTTCAAGACCATTAAGACTCCCACTGACTTCTTGACATATAAGATTCTCTTGTCAAGAAACATTTATTGACAAACAAATATTCAAGAGTTAGTGTAGCCTTTTGTCAAGTTTAACACTTCACACAATTGGTCCTGGTTGGTCTTTGTCTTATCTAAGACATCACAACTTACCAATTTCAAATGTGCAAGAATAAGAAAACTTTTCCAAATTCCACATTTATCGAGTGTTATAAACCTACTTAAGACTTGTCACTCATGTCAGAATCTTGACTCTAAGACTTGATATTGGAACGAAGTATGATTGACTTCTTGATTTAACCATTTCTACAATTCTCGATTCCTCTTCTTAGACATGCAATTGCACTAAGACTCACTTAGAGGATCAATTGAGATATGGTTCTTAATCATTAAGACTTATCATAAAACACAATAAAAGGTACTCTCCCTTCTTCTTAGAATAGAGAAACTTTTATCTTTCTGCCTACTTGATTCTTCTTATTCGTTCTGCTATTGATTGAAACTCTTTCAATCAACTCAGAATTATACTTAATCTTATAAGTATAATCATATTTACTAAACTTTAGTAAATGATGACGAATATCTTTATCACTCTTGTGGTGGACTTGATCAACGCACAACCTAGTGTACTCGATCTCCTGGTCCTTCTCTTGACACTTTGCCAAAGAATTAGTCTAATTTCCAAAATATGAAGTTTCTCATTCATCACGCAACCAAGTTGTATGATTCCAAGTTTCTGTCCAATTGAAACTTGGGCGATGAGAATATTCCTTTATTTGGCAAATCCTCGACATTTCACAAATAACATAATCAAGAATCACATCCAATTCAACATTGCTAAAATTAGAAATACATAAACATCCATTTTCACATATGCCATTGCAAGGATAAATAAATAGGACTAAATCAAAATTCATTTTATTGCGGAAAAACTTGTCCTTACAATGCAATTCAAATGAAAACTATGCTATTTCAATTTCTAAGAATCTATTCTAACTCTAAAGTAGTAGCTCAAAAATCCGATCTTCAAGCAATGCGATCGAAATCCATTTCTTCACGATCAGATTCAGCTTACTTCTTCCCTTAAGCTTCCTCTCTTTTCTTCGATCCTACAAAACATCAAAATGTAATCTTATCACATCATGTATTGAAAATCAAAGAATAGGAACTTATAGAGTTAGTTATTGGATTTTACCTGAAGTAGAGCCATATGTCTTGACTCTCCCATCTCTTAGATCTCTCAGGTAAACAGGGCAGCTTCGTCTCCAATGCCCCTTCTCTTGGCAGTAGAAACAGATGGACTCTTTTGGAATGGCACAAGGAACTATCTCAGAATTTACCTTTTTCTGGATTTCCAATGTCACCATTTTCAATGTCCATTGAAGTTTGGGAGTTTCATTTGCCAGACAAATTTCCTCGATCAGCACGCCAAATCATTTCTGATTCAACAGCTATAAGCAAATAGGTCAAATCAATGAGGGTCACGTCATGGTCCATCATATAGTACTCTCTAACGAACTCACTATATGATTCAGGAAGTAACGGAAGAACCCAGTCAACAGCCAACATTTCTGAGATATCGACACCCATCATCCTTAACCTATCAATGTGTGACTTCATCTCTAAGATGTGTGCACACACAGGTTTCCCATCTTCGTGTTTACTTGCCAATAGGGCTTGAGTGAGCTTGAACTTTTCAAGCCTTTGAACTTGTAGGTTAGGGAGAATAATTGGAGGAGGTGGAGGAAGTGAAGCATGACTCTCATTTCCTTGATCGTATCGTGGAACGTCATCTTCATTTGGAAAGCTTGTTCCAAGGGACTCGGGAAGACCATTGTAAGATTTAGACATCTTCAAAACGGGAGAAAATTCAAGTTAGTTCATAAGAATCCTTGATGTAACACCCAAATGAAACATCAAGGCTAGGATCCAACACAACATTCTACAACCTAGAAGAGGGATGTCGTAATCTAGTTGCAGAATATTTGAAGGTAGGTAAATGACAATTTACCAATTCCCACCATGAAAAACGAAAAAGAAATTTAAGTTTTATAATGAATTGAAACTCCTAGATCTTTTGAGATTCATTGAACTTTTCAATGGCATGTTTAATCTCGATTATGCCCTTCAAGTTTGCGACTGGGATGCCGAGGATCACAAACAAGGTGTGAATAACCATACGAATCACGTGGTGCACCCAATTGCTACTATCACCTAATCAATGTGCCGGTTAGCCACACACGGTCCATTGATCTATGATAAACATCGAGCCACCCTTCGCCACAATGTCAATCCCAAATTAGTGTGCCGGTTAACCACACACGCTCCACTAACGTTTGACAATGGTATGAAGTGTAATTCCATGGATTAGCATACAAATTCACATTTTGCCCTAAAGTAACTAAGATTGGGAATTTGTAAAAGCATTTAGTTACTTTGTACTTCATTATACTTATAATGGAAGGTTTCGTCCTATCCTACCCGTTCGGCTAACGACCCTCCACTGGTCAAGAGTGCGGTGGGTAAGAGTGGATACCCATTCAATCGCCATTTTATAGGCAATTTCCTTAAACACCCCTTATAGACCAGCTTCGTGAATGAGGCCTACTAACGGTAAGACTGACTCTTTACTCATATATATAATATTAGACTTTTAATGTTACATATATATAGTATAGGGTGTATTTTACACTTTTAAAATACTAGGTGGTTTTGTTAACTTTCTCTTTTAATTAAACTTTTAATTAACTTAACAAAACCATGAGGGTGTAATTTGAACTTTTCAAAATACTAGAGTTTTAGAATTTAAATATTACATAATTAAACTATTAATCAAAATTTTAAATTCCAAAACTTGAGGGCAAGTTTTGAAACATTTCAAAACATTAGGTTTTAGAATTTAAATATTTCAACATTAAACTTTTAATCAAAATTTTAAATTCCAAAACTTGAGGGCAAGTTTTGAAACTTTTCAAAACATTAGGGTTTAACTATTTAAATTTCAAAAACAAAACTTTTAAGTTCAAATTTAAACTATAAAACCTAAAGGGGGTAATTTGAAACTATTCAAACTTACTAGGGATCAAATAACAAATAATATAAATCAAACAATTAATTTTGTGATTATCTATATTTGACCTAATCCAATTTTAGTCACAAGATAATTACCAAATAATTTGAATAATCTATATTTATCATATAAAGAAACTATTATTCAAAAGATTTGAAATTATCTTTTGTTTTGGTAAGGATAATCATTAACATACAATAAAATTCGGATTTTATTATCAAAAAACGATTTTGGCATCAATCCTACAGCAAAACAGCAAGTAAATCCCGAAATATACTCTGTCAGACTCCCGGACTCGCCGAGTCAGTCCTGAACTCGCCGAGTAGGGCCAACTCGCCGAGTCCAGATACTAACTCGCCGAGTTGAGTTGGGCAGAGGCAAGAAAAACGATTTTCAGTAGAAAAACGACAATTGCATCACATACAACAGAAACCAATCAAGGCTCTGATACCACTGATGGGTTTTAAGCATAAGAACAATCATATGTGCTCATACAAACCCTAATGCTTGGATCTAGGTTTCTCTATTGTACATGCAATGAATCCAAGACTTACAAACCCTAGATCTATCAAATAAGAACTGAAATAAGGGTTTAGTAATTACCTTTGATTGTTATATAGCAATAACAATCAATCCTTGCTTTGATTGGCTTCAGAAAGCTTAGTGCCTCAAGTGTTGCACCTCTAATGGAGTCACAAACACCACTAAGCAACTTGGATGAAGAGGGAGGAGAGAGGAGGCACCAAAAACGGCTGGAAACCCTAAAGGATTACTTGTCCACGTTTTTGGGGCTTAAGGGTCCTTTATATACATGTAGGCTATTAGGGTTTACAACTAGGAAACCCTAATCTGACTGCTTAAGCCCTAAGCAGTCCAATGGACCATTCCAGAAGGCCCTTGGACGATTTCTTTATGGTCCTCCATATAGAATTCGTCCATTGCCATCTAATGGATCCTAAGCCCAACTTTGTAACTATCTTATAATTACAATATCAGTCCCCTTAATTTAATTAATCTCTTTTAGTCACAAAATTAACTCTTAATTAATTCTTGACTAATATTAATTAAACAATATGATTTCTCCTTTAATATATTATTTTTATAATATATTAATAAATCATAATTAAACCTTTCTCTCCTTAATTCATCCTACATATTGCTATGGTGAAGGCAACCCAAAAGGACCATGCTCATAATCGGGTCAAGTACATACCAAAATAGTTATGGACTTAGACACTAATCCAACAGGTTCGACGGTGGATGGCGATTCGCGAGGGGAAGGGAAGAAGGCTCACAGACGGCTAATCCCGGTGCTCCTGGGTCGATTGATAGCGATGAGGGAGATCGTCGGTGGGTATAACGTGGTCGTCGACCATGGAAAAGGTGAGGGAACGGGATGGGTAGGGCAGTAGTGAGGGTCGATGGGGCCGATGAGAAGGAAAGGGAAGGCAGTGAAGCTTCTCTCTTCCTGTTCTAATAACAAGGTGCGATGCGGAAGGGAGAACCGGTTGAGCTAGGAGAGCAGCAACATCGGTGCAGGTGGTGTGTTTGGCAGTGGAGCTCGATGTGAAGAAGGGCATGTGCGATGGGGGGTGTTCAGCGTTGTTGTTTGCTCGACAATCACAAGTTTCCTTTCATATCTATTCTTTTTACTTTGACTGTAAATCCATGGGGTTTAGTCAATAGATTTAGGTTAAGATGAGTGTTTATTGATTGATTCTTGACTGAAATGGATAAATGGAATGGATGAGTGAGGTAATCTTTTACAGGAAATCGATGGGTGTATGTTTGTTTTGCTTGACAGAATCGATGGGGTGTAAATCACTAGGTTTAGGTTTGTGTTTTGGTTGCTTGAAATTGCCATGGAAAGAAGATGAAGCAATAACAAGGAGTGGTTGTATTTCTCATTTGCAGGTATACATGAAAAGAACAAGAATGCTCTTGTGTTCTTGGGTGGGAACGAATGCAGAAGGGAAGAACAAGGATATGTGTTGATTGTAATGGTTTATTAGAGAGAGAGAGAGAAAGAGAGAGATTTTATTTTTGTTTTATTTTTAATTGTTCTTTAATTGTTGTAATAAAAGAAAAATGGAAAATAAAATAATAAGGGGCAAATCCGTCATTATAAAAAAGTTCATAGGAAATTGGACTAAAATGGCAACAAAACGAAACTATTGGACCATCCTTGCGAGCCAAACCCATTTTGGACCAAAGTTGCTAGTTTTGACATACCACAGGGACCATTCTTGTAATTTTGTCGGAGATATCATGTGAAGCAAAACGAGACTGAAAACACAGTGTGAGACACTGACGTGTGAAGATGAGAATTCCTAAACATTCTTGAGGCTGCTGGAAGATAACACTGATTGCTTAAGCTAATGAAGGATCACGTTGAGGGAAGGTTAGATGATAGTTTGAACTTGAAAACATATTTTCATGATAGAAAACTCTATAAAATCCATGCACAGAACCTGTGATTTCCTTTTGCACTTATGCAGTCATTTTAGATCAACTATTAGCATGATTCAGCTACAGTCAACGTAAATCAAGAAGTCAACGAAAAACTGAGTTGTCTTAGGGAAACATAAAATCTGCGTGACTCTTAGGCTGGAGGGAGTGGTGCCACACTCCCTCATGAAACCGCAGTGCCACATAGGCGTCACGTCACTATTTACCACAAAAGTGTGGTTTCATACCACACACAAGGAGTGGTGCCACACTTTGGCTTTTTTTTTTTGTTTAATAAATAATTAGGATTTAAAAGTCAAGGGTGGATTGTGTCATTTCTGAAACTAATTATGTAGTAGAGAGAAGTTAAGCAGGGGCTTTTTTCTGTTCGTAGACCAAACTCCAGGGACCTATTATGCAAAATTCAGAAAATAGGATGTCTTCTTTCTCGCAGCTCCTGCTGCCTGATTTCCTCCATTGTTAACAAACCCAAACTTCGAATTTTTGAAAGTAATTCAATTCCTAGCCTCAAGTAGCTTCCCTTTGAATCTTAAAAACCTTATATATATATATATATATATATATATATATATATATATATATATATATATATATAGTTAAAAAAAAGGACTAATATTATAAAAGCCCTAAATTATTAACGCGTAATTGGAAAAAGCCATAATATTTTTTTTTATTATTGTTATGGCCACAACTTTCTCGCGGGATTATTACTCTAGCCCGCTTAACGAGTTTCATGGCTAACTTGGTTAAATTTTTTGCAAAATCAGTCCTAAAAAGTTCAAATTTAGTCATTGAGGTTTGCAAAAATTACACCACATGGTATTTTAGCTTTATTTTTCATTTTTTGTATACTTTATTTATTTTCGGTTTTTTTATAAATATATATATATATTTTATATAATTTATTTATTTTCATTTTTTAACTTTATTTTTCAACAATTTGATTTTTTTTACCTTTTATACCTTTTGTTTTCTATTTTTTTCTATCTTAGTTATTTATGGGTTTTCTAATTTTTTATTTATTTTGATTCAAGTAAACGAACTCGAATTTAATATAAATTACTATAACAAGTTTTTTATAGAGACCGATTATTATTATTATTATTATTTTTTCTTTTAGTCTATTATCAAATTGAAAATATTATCTTGAATTTAAACTATTGATATCACATATAAAAATATAATTTAATTTCTAAGTTATATAAACACATTGAAACACTAATTCTAAATAAACAAGTTAATTTTTTTTTAATTTTCATTTTTACGTAACATAAATATAATAACAAATAATTGGAAAACAAATAAGAAAAAAATAATAAAAAAAAGATGAAAAAATTAAAATAAATACGAAAAGAAATATGAAAAAAAACTAAAAAAAAACTCTAATATACTCTATATATACACTATAAAATAGAAAAAAAAAAGGTAAAAAGGTAAAAACAAAATCAAATTGATGAAAAATAAAATTAAAAAATGAAAATAAATGAAGTATATACAAAAACGAAAATAAAAAATGTATATATATATTTAAAAAAAACCGAAAATAAATAAAGTATACAAAAAACGAAAAATAAAATTAAAACATCATGTGATGTAATTTTTTGCAAATCTCAGGGACTAAATTTGAACTTTTGGGACTGATTTTACAAAAAAAATTAACCAAGTTAACCATGAAACTCGTTAAATGGGCTAGAGTGATAATTCTGCGAGAGAGTTGTTGCCATAGCAATAATAAAAAAAAATATATTAGAGCTTTTTCCAATTACGGGTTAAAAATTTATGGCTTTTATAATATTAGTCCAAAAAAAAAAGTTTGAAAAACGAGCATTTGGAACGGCAGCCAATCACAAACCATCACCAAGTGCTCCCTTCCATTGCCGCACTGCGGCCTTAGCCACACCTTAACCGCACCGGAGGGGCGGTGTTCGGCTGCCACGGTGGCAAAACTGCAGTTTGGAACCGCACCACTCCCTCCGGTCTTAGCAGATGACAAAAAAGTGGCCAAAATGCCCTTGCCAACATGCATCACGTGAAGAACATTGGACTTGTATACCCATGAGAGAGAGAGAGAGAGAGAGAGAGAGAGAGAGAGAGAGAGAGAGAGAGAGAGAGAGAGAGAGAGAGAACTATGTTCTTTAGCATAAAAATATGTTCTTTGACAGAGATTGAACTACCCTTCACACCTGCAATTTGACCTGGTAAACCACAAAAAGAGACAAAATCATGATGTGGCCTATCTTCAGACCTGATGCACCCTTGCTTTCGTTTGACAATAAATGTCCCTCTTTTCTTTTGTATATTAACTGCATATAAGGACAGCATAAGAAAAATTGACAATTTCAGCTCACGTGGTGAGTGGAGATGTTGCAGGAGGATGATAGAGGTGATGCGTTGACCTTTTCTAAGATACCATATGCCCACGAAAAGCTCACAGGACTATGCTTTTCTGAGTTATAGTATTTCTTTCTAATTTTCTTTCGACTGTACGTAAGGTCTTTTGGCTGTGGGAGAAATTATGACCATACTACCCTTGTAGCTTCTCACGAACCATCTTGGTATAGATTTCTGAAAGTCGCTGATGATTTTGTGCAACATATATTCTTCTTTTCTCAAAACAAAACAAGCAATGATTCATGCAGCGTGAAGCACCCATGTGTGCACCCTTGAGAATCGATACACAGAACATGCCATGGCTATGACCAAAAAGCCCCTGTCTTTCTTTTATAACATTACGTAATGAATAACCACTGATATACCAACGTAAGATCAACTTTTGATTTAATGAAAATCAGTTGAAACCATTAAAGACCAAAATGTCCATATTGAATCTCAATGAAAGAATCCAAATATTGAAGCATCAGCTTGAAACAAAAGTGAGAGGCATAAGTAATAAGTATTGTGCATTGTTTTTCATTTCAACAGATCCAAAAGACAATGCGGAAGCCCTATAAACCCACTCATAGGCGTTGAATTGCTTTAATCTATCACCATTATAAATTTTAGAGTAAATTACACGAATGGTCCCTATGGTTTAGGGTAATTTGCATGTTTGGTCCCTAACTTATTTTTTTAACTCGGAAGGTTCCTATTGTTTGTTTTTGTTACATGCTTGGTCCCTGTCTTACCAAAAAAGACTATTTTGCCATTGATTTTTTTAATTTATTTACATAAACACACCCCGAAACTCATCCCCTTCATCTTACCTTATCCACCCTATCATTTTTCCCTATTTAAATAATAGTATTTTTAGGTTAGACAGGGACCAAATGCGTAACAAAAACAAATAGTAGGGACCAAGCGCGTAACAAAAACAAACAGTAGGGACCTTCCGAGTTAAAAAATAAGTTAGGGACTAAGCGTGCAAATTACCCCTAACCATATGGACCATTCGTGTAATTTACTCTAAATTTTAACATTTGGACGACATTATAAATTCGAACGGCTATATAAAATCAGTTTTCAAATATTTTTTTATATTTTAATATTAATATTTTTATTGTTATTATTATTAAAAATTGCGAACAACATTTTATAAATCGAACATTATAAATTTGAACGACTATATAAAATCGGAAAAAAAGCAAAGTTTGTCCCTATTAATTATGGATATTAATTGGTACGGTATTACAATTGCGTGATGCGTTATGCGGATTGAAAACATTTAGTCGAGCACTATACAATGTTTCCGATTTTATATAACCGTTCGAATTTATAATGTCTGATTTATAAAATCTTGTTCGAAATTTATAACAATAATAATATTAATATTAAAATATAAAACAAATATTTATAAACCGATTTTATATAGTCGTTCGAATTTATAATGTCGTCCGAATGTTAAAATTTTGTGCGAAACTTATAACAATAATAACAATAATAACAATAATAATAATAATAATAATAACTAGAAAAGATTCCCCAGCGTTGCCGGGGTCGGAAGGTATTGCTTTGTAAAGTAAAGTAGCATGTTGGTTGTTTTTTGTCCGTTAATGTGAGGGTAATTTGGTCTTTTTAGGTAATAGTGACTGAATTTGCCACCATGGGTAAACCATATGGACCATTTATGTAATTTTGGCGGTAGTGGTGGTGGTGGTGATGGCAGATGGTGGGTGGGTTTATGGTATTGGGTGGGTATTTTTCTAATAAATAAAACATTAATTTAAAACCAAAAAGAGAATGTTAAATCTGGTAAACCACAGGGACCAATCGTGTAATTTTGTCTAACAATAATAATAATAATGATGAGGGACCATTTCTGCCAAAAGACAAAATACTAATAATATGTAATAAAAGGCGTGGGTTATGAAAAATTCAAACCAAAGTGAAAGGGTTGTTTGTGAACAAAAGCATAAAGATGAAGGGTCAATGTTGTAAGTTGGAGGACCAAAATTGACAAAAAAGGTGCCACTTTACTGTTAAAATCTTTCATAACTTTAATATATAATAATAATAATAATAATAATATAAATTAAAAAAAATTAAAAATAACAAAAAAAAACAAAATTGGAAAAAAAAACAACAACAAAAGACAAAAAATAAATAATAATAATAATGTCATACCACAACCCTAAAAAAAAAAAGAGAAAACTATGCATGCAATCAAATTTGTGTCAAAAAGAAGAAAACTATGCATGCAATCAAATTTGTGTCATAAAACCCTGTAGAGACCTCGAATGTCACACTTTTCTTGGGAGAAGATCATCATACACATTTAATAGTACAATGCAACTTTTGCATTTTTTTAAGTAAAAAGAAAACAAAAACTATTTTATAACAAATCTTGTATTAAAATCTTTTTACAACAGAAATTAATAACCAATTTTTTTTGAAACACTATATTAGTATTTGTATGGGATTAAATCCAGGACTTCATGTTAGAAAACCATATAGAGAGATTTCATTATATTAGAAGTAATATATTATGCTGTTTATAATAGTAATAAAAAAATACAAAATAAAGCTAGAAACTTTTTGACCTATCAAATCTTTTGACAAATCATTTACACAACTAGAGAAATCTTTTTAAATTAGAAGTAATAAAAACCATATCTTTCCTTGCATACGCTTTGATGAGAGACAGACAACAAGATATGAACTTTTAGAATTTGGAATCTCTCATTAATCAGATTTAACAAATGACTTAGGAACTCATTTGAGAATGGGTGTTGGAACATACCTCACTTCTTCTGAAGATTTATGATCTAGAGTCGAACAACCAACTTGAGGTTTCAGAATACTCCTCTTCTTTCCTGGAGATTTTTTATTCCAATGCTTCTTTCTAACTCTATTGACTGGTTTTATTTCAGGTTCAGGAGATGTACTCTTGGGAAGCCATACTTGCTTCATCTTTCGAGGTTCTAGAGTTGTCGTTTATAGAACCCAAGTCTTTTTTCTTTGAGGCCTCTACTTTCTTTTCTTTGATTGTTTTGCTCTGTAAGAAGCATTATTAATACAAGAACATACATCAGGAATCTTTCATGCTTGAGCTCTTCTAATGTTCGGAGTTTGAGATTGAGCTGCAGTCTTGACATTGTGAGATGGATTCGTCACAACTTGAAATGGCTTGACAGTGCCAAGAGTCTTGCCATCTTGAACAAACTCATTAGTGTGAACTGATTTGTCAGCGTGCCAAGTCTTGATAGTACAAGACTTCTTGGCAGTGCGAACTAAAGTCATTCCACTGTGAGGTGAAATTGAAGGAGTATGAGTAGCTTGCGGTGAAGCTTATCAACGTGAAACTCATCAGCGTGAAGCTTATCAGGGTGAGACTAGTCAATGCAATGGCTATTGTGATGTTCATCTGGATGAAAACTAGGGTTTGTAACAACGTAAATTTTCAAAACAATTTTTCATTTTTAAATCATACTTTCATTCACATGATAATCACAAAACATAATCTGTCACTGTGTCATAACAAAAACATGTCCCAGAATCTCAATAACACAAACTCCATAAGTGTCACACCCCGATCCTTGTCGGAATCGATCAAGGCGTGATATATTGTTCAAAGTCTCATGACAACTATGTTATAATATGATTAGATTCAATTAAGTACTAAGTATGCAAACAAGATCCACAACATACAAATACAAATCCAAATACGAACAACATTTATTACATCAAATTTAAATAGTCTTGTGGATTTCTAAGGCACAACCTATTTTTCATCAATTTCATTCTTCAAATCTGCATCATGGGTAAAAACAGGTCAACTACGAGAGTTGGTGAGTAATCTAATTTTAGTAGAGAAAATTGTGAAGTTGAAACATTTATAATTTGAAATTTGTTTTCTTTTGAAGTCGGCAAACAATTGTATTTGAGATAACGGTTTATAAATCAAAAATAGATTAACAAATGATAACAACAACAATAAGTCCTCACCCTATATATACATATGTGTGTGTATATATATATATATATATATATATATATATATATATATATAAATATATATAGGATGGAGCATCTAATCATCAAACACACTCAACCACGTGCGATCAATCACCTTAGCGTCCCAAGGCGGGGTGGTCAACCCAATAGCGCTATTATTGTCCATAACGTACCTCAAGAATACGGGCATAGTTATGGAGATTAGACTAAAAATGGTAATGCACTACAAGTACATGTAGCGTAAACAAACAATAGTTATACAATTAATGACTCACGTATAAATGTCCCAACAATGTCTCAATTGTGATAAAACAATAAAATGAAGTTGGAACATATTAGAACCACATGATACACCCCAAAAGTATTGAAAATTATAAAATATGGGGTAGATTACTCACTTTAGTCCCAAAACGAAATGCGTGTGTCGTACGATAGACGGTTCGGGTCAAAATGGCGTAGAACCTAATACAATTAATAGTTTTGGTTTAGGAACTGCTAAACGAGAATGGAGTATTAATACAAATAATTAAGCACATATTCTTATATTAGATGAATTAACAATAATTCATTTTGATTAGAATATTAAGATATTCATTTGTTAAATGAATTTTAAATTGAATTAATTACTTTGCATAATTAATTTATATTTTCAATTTAGGCCAGATTTTAATAATTTCTTATTAAAATAATAACTTGCCCAATTATAATTATTTACAGATTTTAACAATTATTTATATGAAATAATCATTAAAATGCATTTTTACATGCTTAAATACTTAGGAAAATGGTTTTAAATAGTAAACAGTATTGAAAAATTATGAAATTATTAGGAAATCATTAGTTCATACAATATTAATTACTGTAAAAATTTTATATTTTTCTGAACTGTTTTAGTATTTATTTAATACTTTAATGATTAAACAACAACAAAATCCGGGAAAAATAATAAATGATTCCCAAAAATTCTGTAAAATTAACCATAGTTTTATAACATGATATAGAGCGCATTGTATAGGTTTCGGATATTTGTGACTATGGGAAGTATTTTTTATATATTTCATTATTAATTAATCAATAAAATCATAAATAATAGTAAATAGTAATATAAATGCATGAAACTTCATAAATTATGTTTAATCAATATATAGGTCATCCCAGAATTTTCTCAGAATTTATTGAATGCAAAAAGTATTTTATGTGAATTATTGCCCTACTTTATTGCAATAATTATAGTAATTTAATAAAAATAAGTTATTTTCTGAAAATTTTCAGAACTTCTTATTTTATTGATGGGATTCTGAGAAAAATCAGGTTTATGCATAAAATGAGTTTTAGATAGTTTGGTGGATTTAATTTGTTTCTTGTATGAATTTGAAACTTTTAACAACATACCTTGATGAATGCTTCAAGAGGGATGAAGATTGGAGTATAATAGATTGTTCTTGGCTGGAATATGAGTATTTCTTGGATTAATTTCGAGATTGAGAGTGAGAGAAAGAATACAGAAGGTTTAAGTGGTGAAGAGAATAATGTGTTGGGAGAAAAAGGAAAGGAAAGTGGATGGGAGGTGTGAGTGGGAGACCATGAGAATAATCTTTTTGCTTTTGGTGGTCTTCATAATTTCCCACTAACACAAGCATCTTTTACATAATTAATATAAGAGTTTTATAAAATTTAATGTAAAGTTTATAAAAATAGAGTTTTATAAAATTTAATGTAAAGTTTATAAAAAGGGAGTTTTATAAAAGATAGGTTATTATTTGATTATAACAATCTACTTTGATTTGAAGTTTAATTATAGCATTCAAGTTTGATTCTTTTAATTTAATTAGAGCATTATACTTTGATTTGATTTTAATATGGTATCATAATTTAATTTGATTATAGTTATAACGTTGTACTATACTATGTTGCTATTAACGTCAATTTATATCGTAGTGTATGGGTTTTGATCCTATTAGCATCAAGTAATCTTGAGTAGGGTTTATTAAATTTACAATTGGGTTGGGTTGACCCGAATCCATTTTAGGCGGATGTCACAGTCTCCCCTACTTTAGGAAATTTCGTCCCGAAATTTAAGAAGAGAGTAGCTTAAGAGAAAAGTTGTGGGTATTTGGTACGCATATGATCCTCACGCTCCCATGTATACTCAGGTCCACGTGCCGACTGCCACCTGACCTTAACCAGGGGAATGCGACTTCTTTTGAGTTACTTTTCCTTTCGGTCGGCAATTTCCAAGGGTTTCTCGATAAATTGCATTGTTTCGTCGATTTGGATATCCTCGAGAGGAACATGAAGGTTCTCGTCTGCTAAACACTTCTTGAGGTTGGCTATATGAAATACTGGGTGAACGTTCTTAAGCTCTGTTGGTAGATCCAACTCGTAGGCTACTGGTCCGATCCTTTTTATGATCTTAAACGGGCCTACGTAGCGTGGTGCCAATTTACCCTTGCGTCCAAATCGAACCACACCTTTCCATGGGGACACTTTTAACATGACCATGTCACCCAGGGTAAATTCAAGCGGTTTGCGTCGCTTGTCGGCATAACTCTTTTGTCGGCTACGAGCTGCGAGAAGGTTATCGCGAATCTGAGTAATTTTGTCGGTTGTTTCCTGGATAAGCTCAGGACCAACGATTGGAGAATCCACTGTTGCGCGAATCACGTGGGACTCACCAATTTCATGCCAGCAAATAGGAGATCGGCATTTACGGCCATACAATGCCTCAAATGGTGGCATCTTGATGCTAGAATGATAAATGTTATTATAGGAGAATTCCACCAACGGTAAATGAGAGTCCCAGTTTCCTCCGAAATCCAAGACACACGCCCTCAACATATCTTCGAGTGTTTGAATTGTCCTCTCAGATTGACCATCGGTCTGAGGATGATAGGCGGTACTAAGATCGAGGCGGGTTCCCATGGCTGTTTGAAGTGTTTGCCAAAACCGAGAGAGAAATCTCCCATCACGATCTGAAATGATGCTGAGAGGAATGCCATGCCGACTAACTATCTCGTTGATGTAAATCCGAGCAAGTTTTTCGACTTTGAAATTTTCACGGATGAGAAGGAAATGAGCGGATTTGGTCAAACGGTCAATGATTATCCAAATGCTGTCGTGTCCTTTTGTGGTACGGGGAAGTTTGGTTACGAAATCCATGGCGATCGCTTCCCATTTCCACCTGGGGATTTCTGGTTGGACCAATAGTCCAGAGGGTCGTTGATGTTCTACTTTGACCCTGGAACATGTAAGACATTTGGCCACGAATAAGGCAATATCCTTTTTCATTCCCGACCACCAATAATTGGTTCTCAGGCCATGATACATCTTGTCAGTGCCCGGATGAATGGAATATCGGGTTTTATGGATTTCTTCCATCAAGAATATACGAAGATTGTCACGATCTGGGATCCAGATGCGATCTTGATAATAGAAAATACCATCAGATTTAGTTTCCAACTTCCCATCAATTCCCGTGGGCATGTCATTTTCGGTAATTGCCGAGTGTTGGGCTCCTCGAATTCGGTCGCTGAGATTGGACAAGATAGGAGAACATATTAGATGAAATGCATGGGCATGTTCTTTTCGGCTTAACGCGTCGGCTACGACGTTTGCCTTGCCTGGATGATAGCGTATTTCACACTCGTAATCATTTAGGAGCTCGACCCATCGTCTTTGCCTCATATTGAGCTCCTTTTGATTAAGAATATGTTGCAAGCTCTTGTGGTCGGTGAAAATTACGCATTTAGTGCCGTAAAGGTAATGCCTCCAAATTTTAAGAGCGAAAACCACGGCACCGAGCTCCAAATCATGAGTCGTATAATTTCTTTCGTGGATTTTGAGTTGTCGTGATGTGTAAGCTATAACCTTTCTCTTTTGCATCAAAACACAACCTAGACCGAGATTGGAGGCATCGCAGAATACCACGAAATCTTCGGATCCTTCAGGGAGTGTAAGAATCGGAGCGTTACACAAACTTTGTTTAAGGGTTTGGAAAGCGTATTCCTGCTTGGGTCCCCAATCAAATGGTGTACCCTTGCAAGTGAGAGAAGTAAGCGGTAAAGCAATCTTTGAGAAATTTGAAATGAAACGCCGGTAATAACCGGCTAAACCGAGGAAGGACCGAATTTCCTTGGGGGTACGTGGGGCTTTCCAATTCTGGACTGCTTCAACTTTTGCGGGATCGACTAAAATACCCTTGTCACTTACAATATGACCAAGGAATTGTACCTCATTTAACCAAAACTCGCATTTCGAAAATTTGGCGTAGAGCCGATTTCCTTGCAACGTTTGGAGAGTTAGGCGAAGGTGTCTTTCATGCTCTGCCTTTGTCTTGGAGTAAATTAGGATGTCATCAATAAAGACGATAACAAAACGGTCGAGATAAGGTTTAAATACCCGATTCATCAAGTCCATGAATACGGCAGGGGCATTTGTTAGGCCGAAAGGCATAACAGTGAACTCGTAATGACCATAGCGGGTTCGGAAAGCGGTTTTGGGGATGTCTTCTTCCCGTACTCGAAGTTGGTGATAACCCGAGCGAAGGTCAATTTTGGAGAAGCATGAAGCTCCTTGAAGCTGATCAAAAAGGTCGTCGATCCGAGGTAACGGATATCGGTTCTTGATGGTTAATTTATTTAACTCCCGATAATCGATACACATACGAAACGAACCATCTTTCTTTTTGATGAAGAGAACCGGGGCTCCCCAGGGTGAAGTACTAGGGCGGATAAATCCCTTATCGGTTAATTCTTGGAGCTGACTTGCCAATTCTTGCATCTCGGCTGGAGCCAACCGATATGGAGACTTGGCTATGGGAGTAGCCTCAGGAACAAGATCGATGCGGAACTCTAGCTCACGTACTGGAGGGAGTCCAGATACATCATCAGGAAAGATGTCGGGAAAGTCTCGTACTATCGGAATATCTTCGATCTTCTTTTCTTTGACCTTTGTTTCCACCACATGGGCTAAGAAAGCCATATATTCTTTTCGTAGATATGATCGAGCTTGAGTACATGACATAAGACTAAGCTTTTTCGAATGAGTCTCGCCATAAATACGAAGACTTTGACCGTCGGCGAGGGGAATACGAATGAACTTATCGTAACATACTATTTCAGCATGGTTTTGGGATAGCCAGTCCATTCCTACTATGATGTCGAAGCTACCAAGTTCCATAGGAACTAAATTGACAGAAAATTTATGACCGCAAAAATCGAAAGTGCAATCTTGGATGACTGCATTGAGTGAAACGTATTTTCCATCGGCGACTTCTACGGTAAAGTACTCATCAAGAATCGTGCGAGATGTGTGAAGTGTGGGCTCAAATTCCAAAGACACAAAACTTTTATCGGCACCTGAATCAAAAAGTACTGACGCGTAGCAGTCATTTATGAGAAACGTACCATTTACGACCTTGTTATCGGTCTTTGCTTGGGTTGCGGTAATGACAAAGGCTCGGCCTTTGGGAGCTGGAACCTGCATTGTTGGATTTGCCTGGGCTTGGGTGTTGATGATATTGACTAGCCTAGGACACGCGTTTTTGAAATGGGTGGGGTCACCACAGTTGAAGCATGTTCCAGTTGGATATCGGGTTTGTGTTTGCTGATTTGAGGGTAGATAGAGTGGTAGCTGAGTTTTTGGTGCACGACATGTGTCCGCCAAATGGCCATAGCGACCACAATTCGTACAGAGGCGACACGGGCTGGTGGTCATATGGTGATAGTTACAGTGGTTACAGAGGGGATGAGGTCCGGTATACGGCTTTTTATTCGGTTGGGCTTGTGGGGTGACTTGGGTGATAGGAGTACCAGGAGTAATAACAGCATGGTTGTGGTGATGACTTTTCCGCTTCTTTTTGTCATGTCGGTGGGAGGACTCGGACTTGACAACTAGGGGGGTCTCAGGGGTCGGCTTTTCAGTTGACATCTTTGAACCCTTGCGTGGGAGGACACCATCGTTCATATTGTCCTCATTGAGTTGACCTGCTATTTCAATGGCGGATTCTAGGGTAGATGGCCTGCTGCTGGTCACCGAATCACGGATCTGGCGTGGTAACCCTATGATGTAGCGGCGTATTGCAGTTTTCATAGGTTGAACCATGTGAGGTAGGAGTCTCGAGAGATCATGGAATCTATTGGTGTAGGTCGCGTTGTCGCCTCCCACCTGTTTCAGATTCCAGAATTCATCCTCGAGAGTTTGCAATTCGCTGTCAGGGCAGAACTTCTCCATCATGCGTTCCTTTAGTTTTGACCAGGTCATTCCCAAGGCAACAACCTCTCCTTTTTCCCGTTTTTCTAGGTTCCACCATGTGAGAGCATGACCTTGGAGGCACCCTGTAGCATGACGGACCAACAGGTCCTCAGGACACTCGCTATGGATGAAAGTACTCTCCATTTCTTCAATCCATGTGAGGAGTGCGGTGGCACCATTGATGCCTTTGAAGTAAGGCGGATTGCAGTTACGAAAGTGCTTGAACGAGCAACGAGGAGTGGTTGCTGGAGCTTGTGGCTGAAGAGAATGAAGTTGGGTTGCAATTGTTGGGATGACGTTTGCTACCTCCTTGGCGATAAGGGCAGCTAGCCTTCGGTTGTTGCGAGCAGCGTATGGGGGTCGTAATGCCATCTACGAGAAACACGCATATGGACTTGTGAGTTATTTGTAAATTGATTATGGAAATAAAGTTTTTAGACATTGTTGGGTAAAATAATTGTAAAACACTTGTTGGGCCATGGTTAGGAGTGTTAGGCACCTTTTGGGCTTTCCATGGTTACTAATGTGAAACATGTAGCACTTGCGTGGGCCCCCACAAAACTAAGTTTTCACATGTCTTTCCCACTACTAGGCCCATTAGGGAACTTAATAGTCCAATGAGTTGGCCATTTTGGAGTGTATCCTTTCGGATACGTTTGATAAGGTCGGGTATTTTGATGGCTCAAAAGTAATGTGAATGACGCGCTTTGGCCTATAGGTTTGGGAACTCTCGCCTTTGGTCCCCAGATAAGCAAACTGGTCCCTCGGTTGATTGGGATGTATACGAATGCTTGCC
Source organism: Lactuca virosa (assembly GCF_052849685.1). Taxonomy (NCBI): domain Eukaryota; kingdom Viridiplantae; phylum Streptophyta; class Magnoliopsida; order Asterales; family Asteraceae; genus Lactuca; species Lactuca virosa. The sequence goes on along the minus strand of NC_136428.1, from coordinate 186,797,244 downwards.
TAGTCAGGACTTTCAGGCTACCGACACCTCCCCCTTCCAGTTACTACGCGTCCATTACTATGATCCTACCCAACTAGAGTGGATGACTTTGAATTTCCTATGAGCTCTAAGGAATATATATGTATATACATTTTTTTTCCTTTTTTAAAACCACTTGAATATGTGTGTGATTTTCAGAGAAAGAGGAGAATATTCACCAGTGTATGCACACATATAAGTGTCAGGAGTAATACGTATGCACTTAAGGGAGCAATTAACACACAAAGGTATTCCTAGGATTTTCTAAGTGTGAATTGCATGCAGTTGTGTGTGCATTTTATAAACTAGCATACGAGAGGACCCTAGAGGCTATACACTAGGTCAAGGCAATTAACCTAATTCCCTATAGTCAAGGGCTCTGATACCAATCTGTCACACCCCGATCCTTGTCGGAATCGATCAAGGCGTGATATATTGTTCAAAGTCTCATGACAACTATGTTATAATATGATTAGATTCAATTAAGTACTAAGTATGCAAACAAGATCCACAACATACAAATACAAATCCAAATACGAACAACATTTATTACATCAAATTTAAATAGTCTTGTGGATTTCTAAGGCACAACCTATTTTTCATCAACTTCATTCTTCAAATCTGCATCATGGGTAAAAACAGGTCAACTACGAGAGTTGGTGAGTAATCTAATTTTAGTAGAGAAAATTATGAAGTTGAAACATTTATAATTTGAAATTTGTTTTCTTTTGAAGTCGGCAAACAATTGTATTTGAGATAACGGTTTATAAATCAAAAATTGATTAACAAATGATAACAACAACAATAAGTCCTCACCCTATATATATATATATATATATATATATATATATATATATATATATATATATATATATATATATATATATATATATATAGGATGGAGTATATAATCATCAAACACACTCAACCACGTGCGATCAATCACCTTAGCGTCCCAAGGCGGGGTGGTCAACCCAATAGCGCTATTATTGTCCATAACGTACCTCAAGAATACAGGCATAGTCATGAAGATTAGACTAAAAATGTTAATGCACTACAAGTACATGTAGCGTAAACAAACAATAGTTATACAATTAATGACTCACGTATAAATGTCCCAACAATGTCTCAATTGTGATAAAACAATAAAATGAAGTTGGAACATATTAGAACCACATGATACACCCCAAAAGTATTGAAAATTATAAAATATGGGGTAGATTACTCACTTTAGTCCCAAAACGAAATGCGTGTGTCGTACGATAGACGGTTCGGGTCAAAATGGCGTAGAACCTAATATAATTAAAAGTTTTGGTTTAGGAACTGCTAAACAAGAATGGAGTATTAATACAAATAATTAAGCACATATTCTTATATTAGATGAATTAACAATAATTCATTTTGATTAGAATATTAAGATATTCATTTGTTAAATGAATTTTAAACTGAATTAATTACTTTGCATAATTAATTTATATTTTCAATTTAGGCCAGATTTTAATAATTTCTTATTAAAATAATAACTTGCCCAATTATAATTATTTACAGATTTTAACAATTATTTATATGAAATAATCATTAAAATGCATTTTTACATGCTTAAATACTTAGGAAAATGGTTTTAAATAGTAAACAGTATTGAAAAATTATGAAATTATTAGGAAATCATTAGTTCATACAATATTAATTACTGTAAAAATTTTATATTTTTCTGAACTGTTTTAGTATTTATTTAATACTTTAATGATTAAACAACAACAAAATCCGGGAAAAATAATAAATGATTCCCAAAAATTCTGTAAAATTAACCATAGTTTTATAACATGATATAGAGCGCATTGTATAGGTTTCGGATATTTGTGACTATGGGAAGTATTTTTTATATATTTCATTATTAATTAATCAATAAAATCATAAATAATAGTAAACAGTAATATAAATGCATGAAACTTCATAAATTATGTTTAATCAATATATAGGTCATCCCAGAATTTTCTCAGAATTTATTGAATGCAAAAAGTATTTTATGTGAATTATTGCCCTACTTTATTGCAATAATTATAGTAATTTAATAAAAATAAGTTATTTTCTGAAAATTTTCAGAACTTCTTATTTTATTGATGGGATTCTGAGAAAAATCAGGTTTATGCATAAAATGAGTTTTAGATAGTTTGGTGGATTTAATTTGTTTCTTGTATGAATTTGAAACTTTTAACAACATACCTTGATGAATGCTTCAAGAGGGATGAAGATTGGAGTATAATAGATTGTTCTTGGCTGGAATATGAGTATTTCTTGGATTAATTTCGAGATTGAGAGTGAGAGAAAGAATACAGAAGGTTTAAGTGGTGAAGAGAATAATGTGTTGGGAGAAAAAGGAAAGGAAAGTGGATGGGAGGTGTGAGTGGGAGACCATGAGAATAATCTTTTTGCTTTTGGTGGTCTTCATAATTTCCCACTAACACAAGCATCTTTTACATAATTAATATAAGAGTTTTATAAAATTTAATGTAAAGTTTATAAAAATAGAGTTTTATAAAATTTAATGTAAAGTTTATAAAAAGGGAGTTTTATAAAAGATAGGTTATTATTTGATTATAACAATCTACTTTGATTTGAAGTTTAATTATAGCATTCAAGTTTGATTCTTTTAATTTAATTAGAGCATTATACTTTGATTTGATTTTAATATGGTATCATAATTTAATTTGATTATAGTTATAACGTTGTACTATACTATGTTGCTATTAACGTCAATTTATATCGTAGTGTATGTGTTTTGATCCTATTAGCGTCAAGTAATCTTGAGTAGGGTTTATTAAATTTCCAATTGGGTTGGGTTGACCCGAATCCATTTTAGGCGAATGTCACAATAAGTGTGTACGGATCATGCCGGCGCCTTCCCACGGTCCTCGCTAGTACCTGAAACACATATCATAACAACTGTAAGCATAAATGCTTAGTGAGTTCCCCAAAATACCACATGCCACACATACGCCTTTCCAGGCCACAACTCTGTAGGATCTTCCGATCCATGTGTCTCAGGGGACTTTCGTCCCAAATCCCGGTAGACCTTCCGGTCCTACCTGTATCGAACTTCCGGTCCGTAACCTCTTGACCTTCCGGTCCATATCATCTTGACCTTCCGGTCCGTAACATACATAGCACATACATATATCCTCTTAACCTTCTGGTCCTTATCATACATAATCATACATAGCACATACATATCACATAACCGCATATAGAACATACATCATAGCATACAAGACCTTCCGGTCACACATAAGTACCCTTCCAGGTACAGTATAGTAAGAAGACTCACCTCAATGAAGTCGGATAAACTCTCGTGCTCAACGTCCCGACTTAGCCTCCTCCTATTATTCAATTAACATCCTGATCAATATTCTCTCATGATCTCATCTCTACAAACTGGGTAGAAGGCCATTCTACCCTTCCCTGAACTCTCCTGAATCAGTCTTGACCAGAACCCTAAAGTCAACGAAAGTCAACGGTCAAACTTTGACCCGACTAGTCGAGTGCACATGGGCGACTCGGCGAGTCCATGCGGGTCCTCTGAATCCTTTCAGCCTCTCTTGGCTCGTCGAGTCATCCTTCTACTCGACGAGTTACACCTGTCACGAATCGCGGGGCAACCCCGACTCGTCGAGTCCACTTATGGACTCGGCGAGTTGCTGCCATGCTCATACTCAAATGACCTTCTGAGGTCAGATCTGTTCCTCTAATCCATAGATCTGACCTTCGCAAGCTCAATAAACACGTAAACGTTCGATCTTGATACTCATGCAATGTCCAAATAACCCTACTTGATGAATTAGCCCCAAATACAACATCCTAAGTCCATTTCTTCCATAACTCATCATAAAGCAAGGTGGATAGAGTTCTCTGGACCACTATGGGTCCAGATCTGAAGTCTAAACATGATAAGGGACCATATTCCCAACAAATCAACCTAATAAAGGGTATAGAAAACCCTAGATCCATGGATTCTTTAACAAAACAGAAAAAGGATCGATATGCTACCTCAAGGATAATGTCCTTTGCTTGAAATCCACAGATATGCAACCTCCTTGGCCTCCTCTAAGCTGGAACCACCTTCTTCTTGCAAAACCAACCCACAAAGATCAAATAATGTCTTCTTCCCTCTCACAAACGCTCAAGCACTCTTAGGGTTTCTCTCAAGGGTCTGGTAGCCGCAAATGGTGGCTATAAAGGTCCTTAAATAGGGCTCAGGCCCCGAGAATTAGGGTTTCATTAAACAGCGTGGACTCGCCGAGTCCTTCATTAAATCAGACCAAAGTGCGCGATCCCACTCGGCGAGTCTGAGCGCCTACTCGCCGAGTCCCTCTCTAAAATTCAACATAAATACTTAAAATAAGATACCTGGGAATCCGGATGTTACAATTCTCCCCTATTAGAATCAGACTTCGCCCTCGAAGTCCTGCTCGACAAACAACTCTGGATGCTGTTCCCGCATCTCCAACTCCGGCTCCCAGGTCAGCTCGGACCCTTTCCGATGTTGCCACTGGACCTGCACCAAGGACACTTCCTTGTTCCTCAGAACCTTGATCTTCCGATCCCGGATCGCGATTGGTCTCTCAGCGTAGTTCAGGCTCGCATCCACCTGAATATCCTCCAGCGGTACCACCTCCGACTCGTCGGCTATACACTTCCTCAACTGAGACACGTGGAAGGTATCATGAATCTGGCTCAACTCTGCAGGTAGCTCCAACCGATATGCTACCTTGCCCACCCTAGCGGTCACCCTGAACGGACCGAGATACCAGGGCCCCAGCTTGCCCCTCTTCCTGAACCGAATCATTCCTTTCCAAGGAGACACTTTCAGGAGTAAGAAGTCCCCCACCTGGAACTCCAGCTCGGATCGTCGCCGATCCGCATAACTCTTCTGACGACTCTGAGTCGTCAGTAAACTCTGTCTAACCTGCTGTATCTGCTCTGTCGTCTGAAGCACTATCTCAGTGCTACCCATCACACGCTGCCCTACCTCTCCCCAGCAAATGGGAGTCCGACACCTCCTCCCATACAACAACTCGAAAGGAGGCATACCAATACTAGAATGGTGGCTGTTGTTGTAGGAAAACTCAACGAATGGCAGATATGTGTCCCAACTGTTGGATATAGTGTCTAAGTCCATAACTATATTTGGTATGTACTTGACCCGATCCGGCATGGTCTATTTGGGTTGCACTTCACCCGAACAATTTATGGATAATCGTTTGAGAATAGTATAAGTTATGATTTATTAATATATTATAAGTCCTAATATATTAATATAAAATCGTATTATTTAATTAGTATTGATCTATAATTAATTTAAAATTAATTTAGAGATCAAAAGTATGACTAATTAAATATGGGCTCTTGTATTTATATAGTGTGGGCTAATGCTTATTTGGAATGGGCTAGGCTTACATGGAAAGTCCATGGATACTCCATGGAGCTTTAACCCATGGATCTCATGGAAATGAAAAGACATGGGTATTAGGGTTTACATGGATGTAACCCTAATCCACCACACTATATAAAGGAGGCTTTGGTTCTTAAAATTGCACTAGTTGATGTGTGTAAACTAAGAGGGCCGATTTCAAGACGTTTGTGACTATTCTCTCAAGTTTCCAAGTTTGTAGTGATTTGTGACTTCCATTTGAGGCATCCACATTATTGGTGCTCAGCTCTCAAACTCCAAGCAATCAACTACTACGACAAGGTAAGTAATTCTACTAGTTTTATTTGATTCAAGTACCCCATGCCATGCTAGTTAGGATAAGAACCTTGGAAAAATAATTATTTGCATGTATCTTAGTCAAACATAGATCCAAGGTTTCTAGGGTTGCATGTACACCATAGGAGTGTTAGAATGCTGAAAACCCATCAGTGGTATTAGAGCCTGGTTTGTTTATTTGATACTTGATGCAAAAAAAAAAAAAAATTGAAAATCGAAGTTTTGTTCAAAAGCTCGTATCAAAATTTCAAGTTTTGTATATGTACTTACGATTCTTGAAATTTTTGATATGAACATTCATAAACATATGAGTTTAGAAGATCATAGAAATTATGTGCTAATAATTGATTAGATTAATTCTTGATCTTTATGTGTTTTAATGGAGTCCATAACTAGTTCTTAAGTTATGGATAACCAAAAGTCACATTTATAAATAACCATTAAAAGAACACATAGGTTACAAAAAAATGAAGAGTCTTCATTTTTAATAACCATTAACTCATAAGTTATGAGAAATGAAAAGTTTTGAAAGTTTACAAAACTTGCCCTCAAGTTTTGGAACATGTAAAGTCATATTAAAAACTTTAGTTCCAACCCCTAGAATTTTAAAAGTTAAAATTCAACCCTTATACTTTATAATATTATAAGTTTAATAATATTTATATATGTATCAGATCAAGTCGTCTTACCGCTAGTACGCCTCATTCACGAAGCCGGTCTATAAGGGGGGTATAAGGTTGTTGCCTATAAAATGGCAACTTAATGGGTGTCCACTCTCACCCACCGCTTCCTTGATCGGTGGAGGGTCGTTAGCCGAACGGGTAGGACAAGGACTTATAAATTCTCATTAAAAGTATAATGATAATACTAAAGTAACTAAACTTTATTGAATTCCCAATCTTAGTTATTTTAGGAAAATGTGAATAAGGTGCTAATCCATGAAATTACACTTTACACTTTGTTTAAGTCGTTAGTGGAGCGTGTGTGGTTAACCGACACACTAACTTGAACTTAACAAGGTAGGTAAAGGGTGACTTAATATTTATCATAGTATCGATGGAGCGTGTGTGGTTAACCGGCACATCGATTGAGGGGTAATACATTAAGGGTACCAAGTAATTTGCATGGTTACTTCACACCTTGTTTTGTGATCCTCGGCATCCCAGTCACAAAACTTGAAGGGCACACTCGAGATTGAAACATGCCATTGAAGAAAGTTCAATGAATCTCAAAGAATCTAGGAGTTTCTAAACCAATTAAAACCTAATTAAATATTTCGTTTTTCATGGTGGAAATTGGTGAATCATTAGTCACCTACCTTCAAATATCTTATAGCTTAGATTACGACATCCCTCTTCTAAGTTATAAAATATTGTGTTGGGTCCTAGCCTTAATATTACATTTGGGTGTTTTGTTAAGGACTATCTCTATATCTAATCTAATCTATTCCCTCTTCTTTTCAGATGTCTTCCAATATCAATGCGTCTGGCTCAAACCCTACTAGCTCCAACTCTCTCATGAATCTTTATGGGAGAGTCATCTTTGATGGGTCCAACTTTACAGATTGGATCAGAAACATCAGGATGGTCACTCGGTATGAGAACAAAGAATATGTTCTCGACAAGGAGCTGAAGGTACCCGAGCCAACTGCTACTCCTTAAGAGCTTGCTGAATATGAGGTACATGAAAGAGATGCTACAAAAGTGGCATGCATCATGATGGCCACCATGACAGCCGAGCTCCAAAAGTCCTATGAGGACTATTATCCTTTTGAGATGCACTAGGACTTGATGGACCGCTACCATCAAAGTGCTCGTCAAGAGCGATATGAAATAATCTCCTCCATGATAACAACCCGAATGAAGGATGGTGAACCCATCACGGGCCACATGCAGAAAATGCAAAGGTATGAAATAATCTCCTCCTACTCCTACTCCAACTGCGGTCAATGTCTTGGCAATCGGGCATGGCAAAGGGAAGAAGAGAAAGAACCCTTCTAAGGGTACCAAGGGTAAGACCCTTGAAGGCTCCTCTTCAAGCAAAACCAAGAAAGGTTTTTGTCACTCCTTCTGCTAACCCTAATGAGGCTGAATGCTTCTATTGCCATGAAAATTCGCACTGGAAGCGAAACTGCCCAAAGTACCAGCAAAATTTGAAGGATGGGAAAGTAAAACCCAACCATGCAGGTATATACACTATATTGTCTAATAACTCACCTCATTCTAAGTCTTGGGTCCTTGATACAGGTTGTGGTATTCACATATGTTGTGATTTGCAGGGACTAAAAAGAAGTGAGAATGTGGAGCAGGGAAAGATAAACTTGATCATGGGAAACAGGAAAGCTTCACCTGTCACCAAGATAGGAGTTTATTCTTTAGTGCTAAATAGTAGGTTTACATTAGATTTGAATAAATGTTATTATTCGCCAGAAATGGCAAGAAATGTTATTTCCTTTCATGCATTGTATAAACAAGGTTTTACCTTTTATTTTGATAATAATAATGGTAGTATTGATGCTTTCTTTAATAACGTTCTTTATTTTAAAGCATTACCTTGTGATGACGTGTATGAAACTGTATCTGTTGTAGATAATCTAGGAAATAATGTATTGTGTATTAACTCTTCCACTAGGTTAGATAAAGCATCCTTATGGCATTGTCGTCTTGGACATGTAAGCAAGAAACGCATAGGCCAACTCCAAAAGGATGGAGTCTTGGAGTCATTTGACCTAAAGTCAGATGATAGTTGTGAATCTTGTTTGCTTGGTAAAATGACAAAGTCACCTTTTACTGGCACTTGTGCTAGGGGTGAAGGTTTGTTGGACCTCATACACACGGATGTGTGTGGACCCTTCAGAACCACCACAAGATATGCTAATCGGTTCTATGTGACTTTTACTGATGATTTTAGTAGATATGGATATGTCTACCTAATCAAGCATAAGTCAGAAACCTTTGAGAAATTCAAAGAGTTTAAGCAAGAAGTGGAGAATCAGTTGGGCAGGAACATTAAGATGCTTTGATTCGATCGTGGTGGTGAGTATCTTAGTACTGAGTTCCTTGACTATCTTAAGGAATGTGGGATTGTCTCACAATTGACACCTCCTAGGACACCACAGTTGAATGGTGTAGCTGAGAGGCGCAATCGGACCTTGTTGGACATGGTTCGTTCCATGATGAGTCGAGCTTCGCTACCAATCTCATTTTGGGGGTATGCCTTAGAGACTGCCGCACATATCCTTAATCTAGTCCCTACAAAGAAGGTTGCCAAAACACCTCACGAGGTGTGGACTGGAAAAGTTCCCATTCTAGACCACATCAAGATTTGGGGTTGCGAGGCTTTCGTGAGACGCGAGACTCACGATAAGCTCGAACCCCGAAGCGAAAGGTGTATTTTCATCGGCTACCCACATAAATCCTTTGGTTACATCTTCTACAGACCCAGTGATAATGTAGTCTTTGTAGCAAGAAGAGGATTCTTTCAAGAAAGAGAATTCATGAGCCAAGGAGACAGTGGGAGGCAAATTGACCTTGAGGAAATTCAAGAGTAAAGTGGTGAAGGAACCTCAAACCCTAGCCCTCAACCTGAGGAGGAAACTCCTGTTGAGCCGACTGAATAATCTATACCTCTGAGGCGTTCCACCAGAGTTAGGAATGCACCTGAGCATTATTATGGTTTTCATATTACTGCAGAAGGTGAGACACTTATCAGTGATAACACACTGGTAAATCTGGATGAGCCTAACAGCTACACGGAAGCCATGGCAGGCCCTAAGGCTGCTAAATGGAAAGAGGCTATGGATAGTGAGATACAGTCCATGTATGACAATCAAGTTTGGAACTTGGTTGACAATGTACCTGATCATAAGATAGTTGGGTGCAAATGGATCTTCAAGAAGAAGACCGACATGGATGGTAATGTACACACTTATAAGGCACGACTGGTTGTAAAGGGTTATTCTCAAACTCCGGGAGTTGATTATGATGAGACCTTTTCACCAGTGGCCAAGATTAAGTCTATTAGGGTTCTGTTAGCCATTCCTGCATTTCATGATTATGAAATATGGCAAATGGATGTCAAAACCGCTTTCCTTAATGGAAAGTTGGCTGAAGATGTTTACATGGTTCAGCCAGAGGGTTTTGTCAGTACAGAGTACCCCAGTAGAGTGTGTAAGCTCGAGAAATCCATTTATGGATTAAAACAGGCACCTCGCAGATGGAATCTTTGCTTTGATGAGAAAGTCAAAGAATTTGTCTTTTCAAGGAGTGAAGATGAATCTTGTGTCTATATCAAGGCTAGTGGGAGTATAGTCAGCTTTTTGGTACTGTATGTGAATGACATACTACTCATAAGAAATGGCATCCCAACCCTGCAGGAAGTAAAGTCCTGGCTTGGGAAGTGTTTCGCTATGAAGGACCTTGGAGAAGCTGCCTATATCCTAGGGATAAGGATTTTGAGAAACAGGAGTAAAAGACTAATTGGACTTAGTCAAAGCACCTATGTGGACAAAGTGTTGAAAAGGTTCAACATGCATAACTCCAAGAAAGGAGAGTTACCCATCCAGAGTAACACCAGATTGAGTAAGACATAAAGCCCTAGTACTGAGGCTGAGATAGCAGAAATGAGTCGAATACCTTATGCTTCAGCTGTAGGATCGATCATGTATGCTATGACGTGTACTCGACCTGATGTAGCCTTTGATTTGAGCATGGTTAGCAGGTATCAGGGAAACCCTGGCAAGGCACACTGGACTGCGGTAAAGAATATCCTCAAGTACCTACGGAGGACTAAGGACTGGGTCCTTACCCTCGGTGGCAGTGAGGACTTGAGAGTTGTAGGGTACAGTGATGCTAGCTTTCAGACTGACAGGGATAATTTCCGCTCTCAGTCGGGCTGGGTCTTTACTCTAAACGGAGGGGCAATTACTTGGAAAAGTTCCAAGCAGGAGACAGTGGCTGATTCCACTTGTGAATCAGAGTATATAGCAGCAAGCGAGGTAGCAAAGGAGGCTATATGGCTAAAGAACTTCATCGGAGACCTTGGAGTTGTACCAGCTATAAAGGAGCCAATGGAGATTTTCTGTGACAGCAATAGTGCGGTTGCCTTAGCCAAGGAACCAAGAGATCATGGGAGATCCAGACACATTGACAGAAAATATCACTTCATCAGACATCGAATAGAAGAAGGAATCCTCATGGCAAAGAGGGTATCATCAGATGAGAACCCAGCAGATCCCCTCACGAAGGGACTGACTCGAGCTAAGCATCTCTAGCATGCTCGGACCATAGGGCTGAAGGATGATATTAGTTTTAGTAGTTAGATAATCTTGAAATTTGTAAAATCTAATTGACATTTGATGATAAATAAAAGCTGTTATTTATGAGTAAAGTGTTGCTATCTCTTGTCAATCGTTTACTATTATTTCTTTTTGCATGTTTTGACTTCCAGAATAATTATGTTATGGTTTATATCATATTATTCAAACTCTCCATAGTCGGTCATATGTTGGAAGTAGATATGAATCAAGACTGTCATGGGTTGGCTTGTAGATGTCTAAGATGTTATACAAAGTGGGGCTACAGCACTCATGAGTGCTCATAAGTTCTGAGTATTGGATTCAATCCACGCTCACTTGTATCACTTCATGGAATTTATCTCGAGTGATCGTGAGACGGTAATATCATATAAGTCTTCAAACCTAGAGATATGATTTGTTGCCTATGAGTTGGTTATGCATTGATTGCACGAAAACGCATTGGTAACTCGATGTTATAAACCGTGCTTTTGTGTGTAATTCAACAAGTAGTAGAGCAAACATATGAGTCGAAGTTTATCTGTTCCTTCTAGGATTAGAAGCGATATCTGGGCCCCTCGATGATTTTGTTTTGACCTATGTACCGGGCCCGGTCAGAACTAAATTGATGTGTTCAGTTAAATTCTATGTCAAACAAATCGGAAATCGGGAAACAAATGCTGGACAATAAGCAAGACCATGTTCCATGTATTTGTCCGGCTGATATCTAGAACATAGGATTATATGATCACTTATCTAAAATGGCGCTTCATAGTTCAACAGAGTTTAAAGAGCTACGATTGCTGATCGGTTCCTGAAGTCATACTTGCAACTATAGTTCTTAGACTTATCCAAGTGGGAGACTGTTGGATATAGTGTCTAAGTCCATAACTATATTTGGTATGTACTTGACCCGATCCGGCATGGTCCATTTGGGTTGCACTTCACCCGAACAATTTATGGATAATCGTTTGAGAATAGTATAAGTTATGATTTATTAATATATTATAAGTCCTAATATATTAATATAAAATCATATTATTTAATTAGTATTGATCTATAATTAATTTAAAATTAATTTAGAGATCAAAAGTATAACTAATTAAATATGGGCTCTTGTATTTATATAGTGTGGGCTAATGCTTATTTGGAATGGGCTAGGCTTGCATGGAAAGTCCATGGATACTCCATGGAGCTTTAACCCATGGATCTCATGGAAATGAAAAGACATGGGTATTAGGGTTTACATGGATGTAACCCTAATCCACCACACTATATAAAAGAGGCTTTGGTTCTTGAAATTGCACTAGTTGATGTGTGTAAACTAAGAGGGCCGATTTCAAGAAGTTTGTGACTATTCTCTCAAGTTTCCAAGTTTGTGGTGATTTGTGACTTCCATTTGAGGCATCCATATTATTGGTGCTCGGCTCTCAAACTCCAAGCAATCAACTACTATTACAAGGTAAGTAATTCTACTAGTTTTATTTGATTCAAGTACCCCATGCCATGCTAGTTAGGATAAGAACCTTGGAAAAATAATTATTTGCATGTATATTAGTCAAACATAGATCCAGGGTTTCTAGGGTTGCATGTACACCATAGGAGTGTTAGAATGCTGAAAACCCATCACCAACTTCCTCCGAAGTCCAACACACATGCTCGAAGCATGTCCTAGAGTGTCTGAATCGTCCGCTCACTCTGCCCGTCCTTCTGTGGGTGGTAGGCGGTACTGAAATGCAATCTCGTACCCAACTCCTCGTGGAACTTCTTCTAGAACCTGGAAGTGAAACGTACATCTCGATCTGACACAATCGAGATCGGTACCCCATGACGCGATACCACCTCTCTCACATATAATTCTGCCAACCTCTCAGCAGAAGAGCTGTCACTGATAGCAAGAAAATGCGCGCTCTTCGTCAGCCGGTCGACGATCACCCAAATTGCATCGACACCCCTCGCGGTCCTCGGCAATTTGGTGATGAAATCCATGGAAATCTGTTCCCACTTCCACTGGGGAACCTCGAGCGGCTGCAACTTGCCATGACGACGCTGGTGCTCGGCCTTATCCCTGCGGCAGGTCAAGCACCTCTCGACAAACCACGCAACATCCCTCTTCATACAGGGCCACCAATAATCTTTCTTCAGGTCTAAATACATCTTCGTGGCCCCGGGATGGATCGAGAACCTCGATCTATGCGCCTCCTCCATCAGAATGGTACGTGCCCCGCCTGCATACGACACCCAAATCCGACCTTGAAAGGTCATCAGCCCTCGACCATCGGTAACGAACCCAGGTACCTGTCCAATTACCCGCTCCCTCTTGCGGTTCTCCGGTCTCACGGCCTCTGCCTGGGCCTCCCGAATGGTGTCCAACACCGGAGTCATCACTGTCAATCTCATACAAGTGCCTCGAATCGGGGCACTCTCCGCCCTACGACTCAGCGCATCAGCTACAACATTAACTTTGCCCGGGTAGTACAGGATCTCACAATCGTAATCCTTTACCACGTCCAACCATCTCCTCTGACGCATATTCAGATTGGGCTGATCCATCAAATACTTCAAGCTCTTGTGGTCCGTGTATATGGTACACCGAACCCCATACAAATAGTGACGCCAGATCTTGAGGGCGAACACCACTGCCCCCAACTCCAAATCGTGGGTGGGATATCTCGTCTCATGAGGCTTCAACTGCCTCGATGCATACGCTATCACATGCCCCCTCTGCATAAGTACTGCACCCAACCCCGATATCGATGCGTCACAATACACCATGAAATCCTCCATCCCTTCCGAGTGGGCTAACACAGGGGCTTCGCATAATCTCTGGAGAAGTGTCTCAAACGAGGTCTGCTGCTCCGGACCCCATGAAAAAGCAACACCCTTCCGGGTCAACCTGGTGAGAGGCACGACGATCTTGGAGAAATCTCTGATAAATCTCCGATAGTAGCCGGCCAATCCTAGAAAACTCCTGATCTCGGTGGGAGATCTCAGAACCTCCCAACTCATAACCGCCTCAATCTTGGCCGGATCGACCAGAATCCCATCCTGGTTGACGAGATGCCCCAAGAACTGGACCTCCCGTAACCAGAACTCGCACTTGGAGAATTTGGCATAAAGCCTCTTCGTCCTCAATACCCCGAGAATCTCTCTCAGATGCTCCTCGTGCTGCTCTCTAGATCTTGAATACACCAGTATATCGTCGATGAACACGATCACCGAACGATCCAACATCGGTCTACACACCCTGTTCATGAGATCCATGAACGCTGCTGGTGCATTGGTGAGCCCGAAAGGCATCACCACGAACTCGTAATGCCAATAACGAGTCCTGAACGCCGTCTTCTGGATATCCTCATCACACACTCTCATCTGATGATATCCAGACCTCAGATCAATCTTGGAGAACCAAGACGCTCCCTGCATCTGATCGAACAAATCGTCGATCCTCGGTAATGGATAACGGTTCTTGACCGTCAACTTGTTCAACTCTCGGTAATCAATACACATCCGGTGTGAACCATCCTTTTTCTTGACAAAAAGGATCGGTGCTCCCCAGGGGGAGCTGCTCGGTCTAATAAACCCCTTCCCCAGCAGCTTCTGAAGCTGCGAGGATAACTCCTGCATCTCTGGCGGCGCAAGGCGATAAGGCGCCTTGGCGATAGGCGCTGCCCCCGGAACCAAATCAATGCGGAACTCTACCTGCCTCTCGGGAGGCACACCCGGCAACTCCTCGGGAAAAACATCCGGGAACTCGCGCACTATCGGAACGTCATCCACCAAACTTCGCCCCTCAGCGGCCCTTCGTGTGTCCATCACATAGGCTACAAACCCGCTGCAGCCATGCTGTAAACTCTGTCTCGCTCTGGCAGCTGAACAAAACGCTGTCCCAGAACGAGTACCCTCACCGTACACCATAAGTACTCCCCCACTAGGGTCTCGTATCGTCACCAACTGTCGCTCGCAGTCTATAACAGCCCCAAATTGGCTCAACCAATCCATGCCCACTATGACACACACGTCCCCCATCGCTATCGGGACCAGATCTATCGGGAACTCAACACCGAAGATCTCGAGTACACATCCTCGTATCACCCCCGTAGCATACACCGCTTGCTCGTCAGCTATGGAAACTCGCAGAGGTCGAGTCAACGCCTCTCGTCTGCTACTGATGTGCCGACTAAACGCTATCGACACAAACGATCGACTCGCACCCGAGTCAAATAACACTAAGGCAGGTACAAAACTCACAAGAAAAGTACCTACGCATATCATCATATAAGCACAATATCTCAACTCAACATAAATAAATAAACAATACATACCAGCCACAACATCGGGCGCTGCGCGGACCTCCTCCGCTATCAACTGGAAAGCTCTCCCGCGAGCCTTCGGTGCCTCGGCCTTTGCTGGCTGAACCTCGGTAACCCTAGCAGCAGGTGCAGAGCCCTATGCCGATCCCTGATGTAACTGCGGGCACTCGGCCTTCCGATGGCCAGTCTGGTTGCAATGAAAGCAAACCATAAATCCCTTGGGGCAATCCTTGGCGATATGCCCCTCCTTGCCATATTTGTAGCAGGCACCCGATCGACAGACCCATCATGTCCCTTGCCGCACTTCCCACAAGTGCGGCCCTTCTGGCCTCCAGATCTCGTATCAGCGGGCTTGGCCCGCTTGGCTGCCGGCTGAGACTGTGCCGGCCGCCGATCCATCCTCTGAGACTCGGCCTCCTCCCTGGCCTGAGTCTCCAACTCAATCTCCCTCTTCTGGGAATTTGCCTTGAGCTCAGCAAATGACCGGTAAGTCGAGTTCGACACGAACTCCCGAATGTCCCTCCTCAAATCGCCCAAATACCGGCTCATGCGTGCCTGCTCAGTAGACACCTGCTCAGGGCAGAACATCGCCCTCTCATGAAACTTCCTGGTAACCACCGTAACAGAATCAGTACCCTACTTGAGGGTCAAGAACTCCTGAACCAACCGTTCCCTCTCCACCGGGGGAACATACTCGTCTCTGAACATGGTGGTGAACCTCTCCCAGGTCACCGCTGAAATCTCTGCAAGAGTGAAACTCGCCGTCACGAACTTCCACCAATCCTTCGCTCCCAAGCGGAGTTGGTTAAACGCGAATCGTACCCTCAGATGCTCCGGACATAAACATGTATAGAAGCATCCCTCGATATCAGAAATCCATCTCATCGCAGTGATCGGATCCTGCGTCCCATCAAACTCTGGTGGGTTCGTGTTGCTGAACTCTCGAAGCAACAACGAGTCACCTCCCTGAGGTCTGGCAGCAGCCACAGCTGCAGTAGCTACAGCAGCCGCAGCCTCAGTCACCGCTGCGTACCGCTCATCAAACGTCTCAATCAATGTGGTCTTGATAGACCCAAACATCTCCGGAATCTCGGCTCGAATCGCCGCTGCCACCTCATCGTGGATCATCTGACGAAGCTCCTCGTCACTCACACCGCTCGCCTCAGGTCTGTGGCGTGTCCCAACCATGATGTCTCTGAAATACAACATAATAATATTAGAGACTCGCTCGAGCATACTCGCACTCGATAACTCAACCCTACTTGTGTTGGATAAGGTGTCTAAGTCCATAACTTATTTGGTATATACTTGACCCGACCCGGCATGGTCCATTTGGGTTGCACTTCACCCGAACTATTTATATGGATAACATTATGAGAAGAGTATATTTGCGGCCAACTAGTATATTATAAGTTATAATATATTAATATGAAATTGTATTATTTAATTTGTATTGATCTTAAATTAATTATGAATTAATTTAGTGATCATAAGGAGACTAATTAAATAATGGGCTATTGTACTTATATAGTGTGGGCTAACACTCATAAGGAAATGGGCTAAGCTTGAATGGGAGTCCATGGATGATCCATGGAGCTTTTAACCTATGGATCCTTGGAATAGGAAAAGACATGGGTTATTAGGGTTTGCATGGTTCATAACCCTAATCATCTACACTATATAAAGAGGCTTATGGTGCTTGAAAATACACTCTGTGTGTGTGCATAAGGTGTGGCCGATTTCTAGAGTATTAGAGTGCTCTCTCATAAGTTTTCCAAGTTTGTGGTGATTTGTGATTTCCATTTGAGGCATTCACATTATTGGTGCTTGGCTCTCAAACTCCCAAGGAATCAACTCACTAACAAAGGTATGTAATTCTTCTAGTATCTTTTATGTTTAAAAGTACCCCATGTATGCTAGATAGGTTATGAACCTTGGAAAATTATTTTGCATGTATTTTAGACAAACATAGATCCAAGGTTTCTAGGGTTGCATGAACACCTTAGGAGTGTTAGTTTGCTCAAAACCCAATAGTGGTATCAGAGCCTAGGCTTGTTTGTTTGATACTTGTTGCAAACTTGTTGACAAACTCAAGTTTTCTGCATTCTACAACATGAACTCGCTGAGTCAATGGGGGGACTCGCCGAGTCCATGAGTAAATTCATCCTACTCGTCGAGTAGGTTCGTGCACTCGACGAGTAGAAGCCTCAGAATGCAGATTTTTGAGTTTTGCTGCTGGAAATGGACTAGAAACATTACCCTAAACTGTTTTGGTGTTATAAAACCTGTTTTAGATGGTGTAATGTTTATGCTAATCCATTTACAATGGCTTATATCAAAATTTCATGATGATATGTGTTCATATGTTCTTGGAATTTTTGATATGATGTTCATGTTCTTATGAATTATTGTTAGATCATAGGAATTATTTGCTAAATTGTTTATTGATAATTCTTGATCATTTATGTGTTTTAATGGAGTCCATAATTTGTCCTTAAGTTATGGATTTCCAAAGGTCACTTTCATTTATGCACACTTAAAACACATAAGTTACATGAAAATGAAGAGTCTTCATTTTATGAACCTTTAATTCATAAGTTATGAAATGAAAAGTTTTGAATAGTTTCAAAACTTGTCCTCAAGTTTTGGAATTTGTAAAGTTACACACACTTTAATATACTTTAATTCCAAACCCTTAGAGTTTTAAAAGTTAAAATTCAACCCTTATACTATTTATAACATTAATGGTTAATTATTATATATATGTATAAGATTAAGTCATTTTACCGTTAGTAGGCCTCATTCACGAAGCCCGTCTATAAGGGGGGTATAAGGTTGTTGCCTATAAAATGGCAACTTAATGGGTGTCCATTCTCACCCACCGCTTCCTTGATCGGTGGAGGGTCGTTAGCCGAACAGGTAGGACAATGACTTTAAATTCTCATTAAAAGTATAATGAATATTATAAAGTAACTAAACCTTTAATAAATTCCCAATCTTAGTTACTTTAGGAAAATATGAATATGGTGCTAACCCATGAAATTCACACTTTGTACCTTACCAAGTCGTTGGTGGAGCGTGTGTGGTTAACCGACACACTAACTTGGAGCGTGTGTCGTTAACCGGCATATTGATTAGGTGATAATATTAAGGGTACCAAGTGAATTTGCATGGTTATTCACACCTTGTTTTGTGATCCTCGGCATCCCAGTCACAAAACTTGAAGGGCACAATCGAGATTGAAACATGCCATTGAAAATTTCAATAAATCTCAAAAGAATCTAAGAATTTCAAAACCAATTAAACCTAATAATTCATTTCGTTTTCATGGTGGAAATTGGTGAATCGTCATTCACCTACCTTCAAATATGTTATAGCTTAGATTACGACATCCCTCTTCTAAGTTATAATATATTGTGTTGGATCCTAGCCTTAATATTACATTTGGGTGTTTTATTAAGGATTCGATATATCTAATCTAAACTTGTTTTCTTCTTTTCAGATGTCTTCCAACAACAATGCTTCAGGCTCTAACCCTACTGGCTCCTTTTCCCTCATGAATCTTTGTGGGAGGGTCATCTTTGATGGTTCCAACTTCATGGATTGGATCCGAAACATCAGGATGGTCACTCGTTACGAGGACAAGGAATATGTCCTCGATAAGGAGCTAAAGGAGCTTGATGAGTCCACTGCTACTCCTGAGGAGGTCGCTGAGTATCAGGCACATGAAAGAGATGCCACCAAGGTGGCATGCATCATGATGGCCACCATGACAGCTGAACTCCAAAAGTCCTATGAGGACTATTACCCTTTTGAGATGCATCAGGATCTGATGGAAAGGTACCATCAGAGTGCTTGTCAAGAGCGGTATGAAATAATCTCCTCCATGATCACTACCCATATGAAGGATAGCGAACCAATCACGAGCCACATGCAGAAAATGCAAAGGTATGTGGACCGTCTAATGAAACTGAATGTGAACTTCCCTGAGGAGTTGGCAATTGATATCATTTTGCACTCCTTGCCCTCGTGTTATGATCAATTTCGTATGACATACCACATGAACAAGGAGGAAGTCACACTCAGTAAGCTTCAAGGACTTCTAAAGACTGCCGAAAGTGGTCTTAAGAGTAAGTCGGTTACTACTCCTACTACTACCCCTGTTTTGGCTATCGGGCAAGGCAAAGGGAAGAAGAGGAAGCACCCTTCGAAGGGTACCAAGGGAAAGTCCCTTGAAGGCTCCTCATCTGGAACCAAAGGTGGTTCTATCACTCCTTCTGCCATCCCTAAGGATGCTGAATGCTTCTACTGTCAAAATAAGGGGCACTGGAAGCGAAACTGCCCAAAGTACTTGCAGGATGTCAAGGATGGGAAAGTGAAACCATCCCATGCAGGTATTTACACTATATTGTCTAATAACTCACCATATTCTAATTCTTGGGTTCTTGATACAGGTTGTGGTATTCACATCTGTTGTGACTTGCAGGGCCTAAGAAGAAGTGAGGATGTGAGCACGGAAAGATAAACTTAATCATGGGGAACAAGAAGGTTGCACCTGTTGCCAAGATTGGAGTTTATACTTTGTTGCTAGATAGTGGGTTATAGTTAGATTTGAATAAATGTGTGTACTCGTCTGAAATGGCGAGGAATATTATTTCCTTTCATGCTTTGTACAAACAAGGTTTTACCTTTTATTTTGATAATGAAGTTGGTAGTATTAATGCTTTCTTTAATAATGTTCTTTATTTTAAAGCATTACCTTGTGATGGTGTGTATGAAGCTGTATCGGTTGTAGATAATTTAGGAAATAATGTATTATGTATTGATTCTTCTACTAGCTTGGATAAATCATCTTTGTGGCATTGTCGTCTTGGACATGTAAGCAAGAAACGCATAGGCCAGCTCCAAAAGGATGGAGTCTTGGAGTCGTTCGACCTCAAGTCGGATGATAGTTGTGAGTCTTGTCTACTTGGAAAAATGACAAAATCACCCTTCACTGGTACTTGTGCAAGGGGTGAGGGTTTGTTGGACCTTATACATACTGATGTATGTGGACCATTCAAAACCGCCACAAGGGATGCTAATCGCTATTATGTGACTTTTATTGATGATTTTAGTAGATATGGTTATGTCTACTTAATCAAACATAAGTCAGAAACTTTTGAAAGGTTTAAAGAGTTTAAACAGGAAGTAGAAAATCAATTGGGCAGGAACATTAAGATGCTTCGATCTGATCGAGGTGGTGAGTATCTTAGTACTGAGTTCCTCGACTATCTTAAGGAGTGTGGGATTGTCTCACAATTGACACCTCCCAGGACACCACAGCTGAATGGTGTAGCTGAGAGGCGTAATCGAACTTTGTTGGACATGGTTCGCTCTATGATGAGTCGAGCTTCGCTACCAATCTCTTTTTGGGGGTATGCCTTAGAGACTGCCGCCCACATCCTTAATCTAGTCCCTACAAAGAAGGTTGCCAAAACACCTCATGAAATGTAGACTAGGAAAGTTCCCAATTTGGACCATATCAAGATTTGGGGTTGCGAGGCTTTCGTGAGGCGCGAGACTCATGACAAGCTCGAACCTCGAAGTGAAATGTGTATTTTCATCGGCTACCCACAAAAATCCTCTGGTTACCTCTTCTACAGACCCAATGAGAATGTGGTCTTTGTGGCTAGGAGAGGGGTCTTTCGAGAGATAGAATTTATAAACCAAGGAGACAGTGGGAGGCAAATTGACCTTGAAGAAATTCAAGACTCAATTGGTGAAGGAACCTCAGACACTAGCAATCAACTTGATGAGGAAATTCCTGTTGATCCAGATGACGAGTCTATACTTCCGAGGCGTTCCACAAGGGTTAGGAACACACCTGAGTTTTAAATATGGATTTCATATTACTACGGAAGGTGATAGATTTATCAGTGACAGTACACTGGTAAATCTGGATGAACCTAACAGTGTTAAGGAAGCCATGGCAGGCCCAGAGTCTGCTAAATGGAAGGAGGCTATGGACAACGAGATACAGTCCATGTATGACAATCAAGTTTGGAACTTGGTTGACAATGTACCAGGCCGTAAGACAGTCGGGTGCAAATGGATCTTCAAGAAGAAGACCGACATGGATGGGAAGGTGCACACTTATAAGGCTCGACTGGTTGCGAAGGGGTTTACTCAGACTCAGGGTATTGATTATGATGAAACCTTTTCACCAGTAGCAAAGATTAAGTCTATTAGGGTTATGCTAGCCATTGCTGCATTTCATGATTATGAAATATGGCAAATGGATGTCAAAACCGCTTTCCTTAACGGAAAGTTGGCTGAGGATGTTTACATGAATCAGCCAGAAGGTTTTGTCAGTGCAGAGTACCCCAATAGAGTGTGCAAGCTTGAGAAATCCATTTATGGATTGAAACAAGCATCTCGAAGTTGGAATCTTTGTTTCGATGAGAAGGTCAAAGAGTTTGGTTTCTCAAGAAGTGAAGATGAGTCCTGCGTGTATGTCAGAGCTAGTGGGAGTATAGTTAGTTTTTTGGTACTATATGTGGATGACATAGTACTCATAGGAAATGACATCCCAACCTTGCAGGAGGTTAAGTCCTGGCTTGGGAAGTGCTTTGCTATGAAGGACCTTGGAGAAGCTGCCTATATCCTAGGGATAAGGATATTAAGAGAAAGGAGTAAAAGACTAATTGGACTTAGTCAGAGTATCTACTTGGATAAGGTGTTGAAAAGGTTTAACATGCAGAATTCCAAGAAAGGAGAATTACCAATCCAAAGCAATGCCAAACTGAGCAAGGCTCAGAGCCCGAGTACAGAAGATGAGATAGCTGAGATGAGTCGATTACCTTATGCTTCCGCTGTTGGTTCGATCATGTATGCTATGACTTGTACCCGTCCTGATGTGGCCTTCGCTTTGAGCATGGTCAGCAGATATCAGGGGAACCCTGGCAAGGCTCATTGGACTGCGGTAAAGAATATTCTCAAGTACCTGCGGAGGACTAAGGATTGGATCCTTACCCTTGGTGGGAGTGATGACTTGAGAGTAGTAGGGTATAGTGATGCTAGCTTTCAGACTGATAGGGATAACTTCCGCTCTCAGTCGGGCTGGGTCTTTACCTTAAATGGAGGGGCAAGCACTTGGAAGAGTTCCAAACAGGAGACTGTAGCTGATTCGACTTGTGAATCAGAGTACATAGCAGCGAGTGAAGCGGCAAAGGAGGCGATATGGCTGAGGAACTACATCGGAGACCTTGGAGTTGTACCAGCTATTAAGGAGCCTATGGAGATTTTCTGTGACAGCAATAGTGCGGTTGCCTCAGCCAAGGAACCAAGAGATCATGGCAGATCCCGACACATTGACAGAAAATATCACTTCATAAGACATAAGATAGAAGAGGGACTCCTCGTGGCAAAGAGGGTATCGTCAGATGAGAACCCTGCGGATCCCCTTACGAAGGGACTGACGAGGGTGAAGCATTTGCAACATGCGAGACGCATCGGGCTGAGGGACGATATTAGTTTTACAGATTAGATAGTTATTACTGAGACTTGTAAAATGTAATCGACGTTTGATGATGAATAAAAGTTGTGATTTATTTATGAGTAAGGTGTTGCTATCATTGTCAATTATTTACTATTGTTTCAGCTTTGCATGTTTTGACTTCCAGAATAATAAGTTTATTCAAACTCTCCACAGTCGGTCATATGTCGGAAGTAGGTATGAATCAAGACTGTCATGAATTGGGATTGTAGATGACTAAAGGTGTTTAGCCATAGCAATGGTTGCTACAACATTCATGAGTACTCATAAGTTATGAGTATTGGAATAAACCCACACTCACTTGTATCACTTCATGGAATTTATCTCGAGTGATCGTGAGACGGTAATATCATATAAGTCTTCAAACCTAGAGATATGAGTTGTTACCTATGAGTTGGTTGTGCATTGATTGCACGTAAACGCATCAGTAACTTGATGTTATAAAACGTGCCTTTGTGTGCAATTCAATAAGTAGTAGAACAAGCATATGAGTCGAAGTTTATCTGTTCCTTCTAGAAATAGAAGCGATATCTGGGCCCCTCAATGATTTTGTTTTGACCTATGTACCGGGCCCGGTCAGAACTAAATTGATGTGTTCGATTAAGTTCTTTGTCAAACAAATCGGAAATCGGGAAACAAACTTCTGGACAATAAGTAAGACATTGTTCCATGTATTTGTCCGGCTGATATCATGAGAGCAGAGGATTATGTGATCACTTATCTAAAATGGCGCTTCATAGTTCAACAGAGTTTTCGAGAGCTACGATTGCCGGTTGGTTCCTGAAGCTATATAGGCAAATACAATTATCAGACTTATCCAAGTGGGAGACTGTTGGATAAGGTGTCTAAGTCCATAACTTATTTGGTATATACTTGACCCGACCCGGCATGGTCCATTTGGGTTGCACTTCACCCGAACTATTTATATGGATAACATTATGAGAAGAGTATATTTGCGGCCTACTAGTGTATTATAAGTTATAATATATTAATATGAAATTGTATTATTTAATTAGTATTGATCTTAAATTAATTATGAATTAATTTAGTGATCATAAGGTGACTAATTAAATAATGGGCTATTGTACTTATATAGTGTGGGCTAACACTCATAAGGAAATGGGCTAAGCTTGAATGGGAGTCCATGGATGATCCATGGAGCTTTTAACCCATGGATCCTTGGAATAGGAAAAGACATGGGTTATTAGGGTTTGCATGGTTCATAACCCTAATCATCTACACTATATAAAGAGGCTTATGGTGCTTGAAAAGACACTATGTGTGTGTGCATAAGGTGTGGCCGATTTCTAGAGTATTAGAGTGCTCTCTCATAAGTTTTCCAAGTTTGTGGTGATTTGTGATTTCCATTTGAGGCATTCACATTATTGGTGCTTGGCTCTCAAACTCCCAAGGAATCAACTCACTAACAAAGGTATGTAATTCTTCTAGTATATTTTATGTTTAAAAGTACCCCATGTATGCTAGATAGGTTATGAACCTTGGAAAATTATTTTGCATGTACTTTAGACAAACATAGATCCAAGGTTTCTAGGGTTGCATGAACACCTTAGGAGTGTTAGTTTGCTCAAAACCCAACAACTTGTTCCTTAGTACCCAAAGGATTCTTACTTAGGGTGCGTACTGCTCCGGTGTCTTCAGTAGTACGGGCCCTATACTACCATCCACACTGCATCAAAATTCACTCTAAGTCCTCCTCCTTGGATCCCAGATCACAAGCACTCTATATCTTACTGGCATAGGCTACCCTTCGGTAGACCCCTCATCAGCTCCTCACTGCTACCTACTCGCTCTCAAGCATCACATAGCAGCAAAATCCTTCCTAGGCTAAGGCATCACAAAATCAGGCCACTCTAGTCCTAATATGAATACCTAGCCAACTCTAGCATGCATATCATATCATAACATATCTCATAACACATAATGTAAGGGTATTTTGGGAAATCACCGTTCAGGTTCTGGGTGATCGTACACACTGCTTCCTTCTGCCTTTCTGAAAATCTTTTACTCTTTTAGAAAAATTGTTTATTTTATGAAAAACTTTCTCAATTCCTTAGTTTAAGTTCAGATTCATCCCAAGATGCACCCGAATCCCTCAAACCAAGGCTCTGATACCAACTTGTAACAACGTAAATTTTCAAAACAATTTTTCATTTTTGAATCATACTTTCATTCACATGATAATCACAAAACATAATGTGTCACTGTGTCATAACAAAAACATGTCCCAGAATCTCAATAACATAAACTCCATAAGTGTGTATGGATCATGCCGGCGCCTTCCCACGGTCCTCGCTAGTACCTGAAACACATATCATAACAACTGTAAGCATAAATGCTTAGTGAGTTCCCCAAAATACCACATGCCACACATACGCCTTTCCAGGCCACAACTCTGTAGGATCTTCCGATCCATGTGTCTCAGGGTACTTTCATCCTAAATCCCGGTAGACCTTCCGGTCCTACCCGTATCGACCTTCCGGTCCGTAACCTCTTGACCTTCCGGTCCATATCATCTTGACCTTCCGGTCCGTAACATACATATCACATACATATATACTCTTGACCTTCCGGTCCTTATCATACATAATCATACATAGCACATACATATCACATAACCGCATATAGCACATACATCATAGCATACAAGACCTTCCGGTCACACATAAGTACCCTTCCAGGTACAGTATAGTGAGAAGACTCACCTCAATGAAGTCGGATAAACTCTCGTGCTCAACGTCCCGACTTAGCCTCCTCCTATTATTCAAATAACATCCTGATCAATATTCTCTCATGATCTCATCTCTACAAACTGGGTAGAAGGCCATTCTACCCTTCCCTGAACTCTCCTGAATCAGTCTTGACCAGAACCCTAAAGTCAACGAAAGTCAACGGTCAAACTTTGACCCGACTCGTCGAGTGCACATGGGCGACTCGGCGAGTCCATGCGGGTCCTCTGAATCCTTTCAGCCTCTCTTGGCTCGTCGAGTCATCCTTCCACTCGACGAGTTACACATGTCACGAATCGCGGGGCAACCCTGACTCGACTTGTCGAGTCCACTTATGGACTCGGCGAGTTGCCGCCATGCTCATACTCAAATGACCTTCTGAGGTCAGATCTGTTCCTCTAATCCATAGATCTGACCTTCCCAAGCTCAATAAACACGTAAAGGTTCGATCTTGATACTCATACAATGTCCAAATAACCCTACTTGATGAATTAGCCCCAAATACAACATCCTACGTCCATTTCTTCCATAACTCATCATAAAGCAAGGTGGATAGAGTTCTCTGGACCACTATGGGTCCAGATCTGAAGTCTAAACATGATAAGGGACCATATTCCCAACAAATCAACCCAATAAAGGGTATAGAAAACCCTAGATCCATGGATTCTTTAACAAAACAGAAAAAGGATCGATATGCTACCTCAAGGATGATGTCCTTTGTTTGAAATCCACAGATATGCAACCTCCTTGGCCTCCTCTAAGCTGGAACCACGTTCTTCTTGCAAAAGCAACTCACAAAGATCAAATAATGGCTTCTTCCCTCTCACAAACGCTCAAGCACTCTTAGGGTTTCTCTCAAGGGTCTGGTAGCCGCAAATGGTGGCTATAAAGGTCCTTAAATAGGGCTCAGACCCCGAGAATTAGGGTTTCATTAAACAGCATGGACTCGCGGAGTCCACGTATGGACTCGCCGAGTCCTTCATTAAATCAGACCAAAGTGCGAGATCCCAATCGGCGAGTCTGAGCGCCTACTCGCCGAGTCCCTCTCTAAAATTCAACATAAATACTTAAAATAAGATACCTGGGAATCCGGATGTTACAGGGTATCTTGAAGATGAACATTCTTCAAGTACTTTTTCTTTTGAAAAATAATAGATGAAAAACTATTCTTCTGAACATCATTTTCTTTAATTCTTTCCTTCAGATCTGATATCTCCTTCTCCCTTTCAACCATAACTTTCTTCAACAATTTTATATCTTCTTGTTTCTGATTGATGACTTTGTCTTTCAGATCCAGTTTAATAATGAAGAACACAGATAAAGGAGCCTTTGGATCATGCATTAGTTCATGAAAACAAGATAAAGGACTCACATCGACTTCACATTTATTTATTTTACTTTTATTCTTTTCCTCTTCATTAAAAACATTTGTATCTATGTTTATCCTTCCATTTAAAAAAAGTTCTCTCATCTGAGAGACATTATAAGGATCAAACACACCTGATACAGTTGTATAATACCAAATATGAGAAAACATATAATACTCTTTCTTCTCTGATTCTGATATATTCTTTATATTTGGATGATTATATAAGATTTCTTCTTCTTCTTCTTCTTCTTCTTCTTCTTCTTCTTTTTCTTCTTCTTCTTCTTCTTCTTCTTCTTCTTCTTCTTCTTCTGATTTTCGAGTTTCTGAAAAATTCTTAAACTTCTGAATCTTGAACAATTCCTAGAATACATGTTCCTGCCCGCTGTGATACCAACTGAAAGTCACAAACCCTTTGCAGATTTGTAGATCGAATATAAACAATAAAAACAATGAAGAACATAAAAGTATCACAAAGTTTTCTTTCACCAAGAAATGGGTTGTTTTCACCAAGAAAACGGGTTGTCATAAAGACGGTCACCAAGACAATGACGACACCAATCCACACATAAGGGTTTCACCCTAATGTGGTATATATATACTAATCTAATCTAGAGAATCCCTTCAATAAAAGGATTGTATCTAATCTACATATAAACTAATACGATATAAAAGGAATGTATCAAATCAGATCTTCTTCAGATTCGAATATCAGTACCAACACATCAGACGCTGATCAGAGCATCAACTTCAGGGAGTAACGATGATCAGGGCATCAACATCAGCGTCTGGAGATCAACTTTAGCTTCAACTTCTGCAGTCCAACATTAGCTTCAACAGACCAGCTTTAGCTTCAGCAGACCAGCTTCAGCTTCAGAGCCAGGTTCAGTGTATGAGTGTTCAACGTATGACACCTGATTAGTGTGTCATCAGTGTATAACCATCAGCGTCTAGACATACTGATCAGTCTTCAGTAGATGGTGTCTTCATGCCTTTGGTGTTGATAATGTCTTCAGGGTCTTTTAGTTATCAGGGGATGTTCTATAGTTTTCGAAATAAGAACTTCCATCAGCATATCTTTAGATTAACTAACTAACTATGATTATCCAATATATACTTTGCATCATCAAATCTATACAACTGAGTGACCCAATATCTTATGTTAAATATTTTAGGAAAATACGGGTCATTACAATTGGTATCAGAGCAAAATTATCTCCGACCTTCATGCACAAAAATATAGGTGATACAAAACCATAATCTTTTGGCTAAAGTGTAACACTCGACTTTTTAACACAAAGTACACTTGTATTTTTCAAAATTTAAATTATAAAACGGTCAAATATAAATTTATGTTAAATAGCTAGATACAAGAAGTTATAGTAAAGGATCACATACAATAAATTAGTATGATGATCTGAGTCGGGTGTTACCGTCTTTCAGTTCCAAATATTCATTCCCTTACTGAGTTTACATCAACTTGAAAGGCACACAACAATAAAAGGTATGCTACAAGAACATAGTGAGCACTCTTAACAACAATACATGTGATAGTCACACTATTGATTATATCAATAAAAATATATTTAAGATCTGAGCATGCCCTTCAAATATCTCAGTATATAATCATATTAAGTGTTACCACGTATGTTCACTAATTATTAGATTTATGACTACTCAACAATTACTTGTAGTTAATGCTACTCGGTTATAGTTTTACAACTTCGTACATGGAAGCTGACATGGTATTTTGGCTACTCAAGCCACCATTTCACCTAATGTCACATCCTCGGCCGTCGGCGGAGATGTTGAGGTGCATAAAGTAAATTATTGATCACAGTTATTGAACATACATTGAACATTATAAATATAATCTTCTATTATTACCGAAATA
Source organism: Lactuca virosa (assembly GCF_052849685.1). Lineage (NCBI taxonomy): Eukaryota > Viridiplantae > Streptophyta > Magnoliopsida > Asterales > Asteraceae > Lactuca > Lactuca virosa. Next base: position 186,768,312 of record NC_136428.1, on the reverse strand, counting down.
GAAATTACATTGTCGATGACTATTGCTAAATCACGACACACGCCTAACAAGTCGACGTTTAAAAAGGTATAGTACAATAATAGTCTTCTATGTGAACTCTTCCTACCTGCTAACAAACCTGAGAATACATGCGTTGGGATACGTCAACAAAAGACTGTTGGTGAGCTCTACAGTTTTGACATGAAGTACTTTTATAACCAAAAGTATTTTATATAATTTCATCTAGTTGACCAGCTTTTATAAATACGTACTTTTCTATCAAAAGTATCAAATAGATGAGTTATAAAACTGATTTTGGATTCACAAAGAAATATTTCTTGTTCAAAACCAAAAAATACAAAATTGAACAAATATATATAAAAGGAATTCAAAATTTTATCAACTTTAACCATTTCTATGACCAAAATGCATTTTATATAAAGATTTTTGAATATCAAGTTATATAAAATAGAGACGTGTCACACCTTGTGAAAAATATAAGATGACTAACTTCAGTTTTGTAATTTCATACAAGTGATTGAATTGTTTATGTGTATAACTCATAAATTTAGAGTTTATAAACTTTGTATGATAGGGTCGTAGTGGTTATTAATTGTTATCTTACTTTATTTGGGAACCAACACTAAATCAGTGGGGAAAACTTCTCCCACGTAAACATTTTTTTTTGTGCAAAAATGAAAGGTTTATATTAATAACTTATCAATGTAAGTTAATAAACCTTGACTAGTCATGTCATGATACTAATTCAGTGTTATATAACTTACTATTTGGTAATGACACTTATCATTTTGAGTCATAAACTATCTCACCACATACAGTCTCTTTCAACTAGTAGAAGTGAACAAAAACCCCATATAAATCCTATTTCAATTACATACGGTAACGAAACAAATCTGGGGTCTATAATTAGCTTATAACTGAACTGCGACATGGGTCCTCTGCACAAGCACTACAAAGGGGCATGTTGAAAGTCCACATCAGACGCTTTAACAACTTCGTGGAGTAAGTAGTGTAGAAACGTCAACACCTAATTTCTCCTTGTCAGACGATGGTTGTAGCTAACAACCTTTATTGGGATGTCTACCCGTATAAATCAGTATTGTCGATATATACCAGATGTTCCACGTTAAATGCGGATTAACGGTTATAATGCAGAGGACATTTACTAAGATTTATTGTCCTAGTGTAATTACAAATGTAGCCAATATAGCTTAGGAAAATATCCTAATTCATATGGATTTTAGAAACGAACATAACTCATATAGGAAACCCGTGTGTATGTTGGATCCTAACTATGTGTCCAGGCATCCTAATCCTAAACATTCCATTATAAGTTCATTAAACACTTAAAATTCTTTTTTGTTTAAGATTAATTATTGCTTGATGTTTTCTAGTATTTGGGATTCACAAGACTTGACGCGTTTTCAAATTTTCAAGTTTGTCGTGATAAAATTTGGGCAACATAACGATTGCATTTAGCAGTGTTGTAAAACTCGCCGAGTTGGCTGATTACTCCTCCGAGTACTCGCTACTCGGCCCCTTACCGAGGCGAGTTACGGAATCCCGAGTACTCTCCGACCGGCCTCCGATCGGCCCCTTACTAAACTGAACAGTGTTGTAAAACTTGGTCAACTCGGTGATTAATATGTATAATTTACTTGATGATTTATTATTTAACACACACACATGTGATTATTACTACACATATATCTTAAATTTTCAGTAATTATTCACGAAATGAGACCATTATGTGTTTTTTAGATTTTGTGTATTCATATGTATCTAATTTTGTTATATATTTCAATCAACTTATGATTTTAACTTATGATTTTGACATATATAATTTCCCTAAAAATATTTCTACATGAATTACCGAATCCGAGTACTCCCCGAGTACTCCCGAGTACTCGCTACTCGGTAGTCAGCCGAACAGGTACCGAGTAATGAGTTCTACAACATTGGCGTTTAGAGTAATTTTTAGGTTTCAAGCAACGTGAAACGAACAATTCCAAATAACATGTAGTAAAAATCTCCACTAACTAAGCTCATTATATTCTGCTTTTAAATTTCCACATCGATTACTCAGATATATCAGTTATATTAAGCTATAACTGTTCGACTATATTTAATCTTTGCCTTGCTACTACTATTATTATTGATATACATTATCTTCAGATATAATTTTCATTAACAGGAGATAAGTTATATTCAGCCCTAATTGTTATTATCAGTGGTATTAGTTATTGTAACGCCTCGATTTTCAGGTATTGTTTAAATAAGATTTTTGGGTTAAGCTCTACTCGACGAGTTGGTTGACCTACTCGTCAAGTAGCAGTGGTGTGGGATCGTGTGTTAAGTGACCTACTCGACGAGTGCATATTGGGACTCGACGAGTAGGAGCTGGCAGATGAAACCCTAAATCCCGGGGTTTGCACCCCTATTTAAAGGAACCTCAGCCTCCTTTGGCCTCTTTACAGTCTTTGAGAGCCCCTTAAAACCCTAATAGGTGTGTGTGTGTGTGCCCATTGTGTGTTTGAAGCTTGAAGAGAGGATCTTAAGAGGGAGAAGGCTTAGAGGAGAAGGAGATTGGAGCAAGTAGAGTGTGGGAATCAACTCTTATCTCAGTTATCATCTTCCGGAGGTAACCAAATCACATTTTCCTTGTGAATCTCTTCTATTGGATGAGTTTTAGGGTTTTTGGTGAGACATTAAGTTGGAAAGATGAGCTATGGGCTAGATCTGAGATTGTAACTTCAGATCTGGACCCTCCTTGGGTTCTATAAGCATAAAGTTACAGTCTTGGTCATGATTGAGGTCCCTTTTTGAGCATAAAGTTCCATTAAGAACTTAAAATAGGCATTTAGAGCCTTTATAGCCATGCATGCATGTAAAGTTTGCAACTTTACGTGATAAGCATGCCCTAGAAGCTTGGATCTGTGATTTGGAGCCGCTGCGTAGCTCAAAACAAGTCTGTATGGAAAAGGGACTGAATGGACTCGGCGTGTCGCAAGGTTGACTCGGTGAGTCACATGAAGATGGCCGTGGACTTGACGAGTTCGATGAACAACTCGGCGAGTCTGATGAAGATTACCATAAGACTCGACGCGTTGAAGAACAACTCGGCGAGTCGGATGAGTTTTCCCTAGGATATGTATGCGTGTGTATCCGTCGAGTTGCAATTATATACAGTAACGAAACAAATCTGGGGTCTATAATTAGCTTATAATCGAACTGCGACATGGGTCCTCTGCACAAGCACTACAAAGGGGCATGTTGAAAGTCCACATCAGACGCTTTAACAACTTTGTGGAGTAAGTAGTGTAGAAACGTCAACACCTAATTTCTCCTTGTCAGACCATGGTTGTAGCTAACAACCTTTATTGGGATGTCTACCCGTATAAATCAGTATTGTCGATCTATACCTGATGTTCCACGTTAAATGCGGATTAACGGTTATAATGCAGAGGACATTTACTAAGATTTATTGTCCTAGTGTAATTACAAATGTAGCCAATATAGCTTAGGAAACTATCCTAATTCATATGGATTTTAGAAATGAACATAACTCATATAGGAAACCCGTGTGTATGTTGGATCCTAACAATGTGTCCAGGCATCCTAATCCTAAACATTCCATTATAAGTTCATTAAACACTTAAAATTCTTTTTTGTTTACGATTAATTATTGCTTGATGTTTTCTAGTATTTGGGATTCACAAGACTTGATGCGTTTTCAAAATTTCAAGTTTGTCGTGATAAAATTTTGGCAACATAACGACTACGTTTAGCAGTGTTGTAAAACTCGCCGAGTTGGCTGATTACTCCTCCGAGTACTCGCTACTCGGCCCCTCACCGAGGCGAGTTACGGAATCCCGAGTACTCTCCGACCGGCCTCCGATCGGCCCCTTACTGAACTGAACAGTGTTGTAAAACTTGGTCAACTTGGTGATTAATATGTATAATTTACTTGATGATTTATTATTTAACACACACACATGTGATTATTACTACACATATATCTTAAAGTTTCAGTAATTATTCACGAAATGAGACCATTATGTGTTTTTCAGATTTTGTGTATTCATATGTATCAAATTTTGTTATATATTTCAATCAACTTATGATTTTAACTTATGATTTTGACATATATAATTTCCCTAAAAATATTTCTACATGAATTACCGAATCCGAGTACTCCCCGAGTACTCCCGAGTACTCCCGAGTACTCGCTACTCGGTAGTCGGCCGAACAGGTACCGAGTAATGAGTTCTACAACATTGGCGTTTAGAGTAATTTTTAGGTTTCAAGCAACGTGAAACGAACAATTCCAAATAACATGTAGTAAAAATCTCCACTAACTAAGCACATTATATTCTGCTTTTAAATTACCACATCGATTACTCAGATATATCAGTTATATTCAGCTATAACTGTTCGACTATATTTAATCTTTGCCTTGCTACTACTATTATTATTGATATACGTTATCTTCAGATATAATTTTCATTAACAGGAGATAAGTTATATTCAGCCCTAATTGTTATTATCAGTGGTATTAGTTATTGTAACGCCCTAATTTTCAGGTATTGTTTAAATAAGATTTTTGGGTTAAGCTCTACTCAACGAGTTGGTTGACCTACTCGTCGAGTAGCAGCGGGGTGGGATCGTGTGTTAAGTGACCTACTCGACGAGTGCATATTAGGACACTACGAGTAGGAGCTGGCAGATGAAACCCTAAATCCCGGGGTTTGCACCCCTATTTAAAGGAACCTCAGCCTCCTTTGGCCTCTTTACAGTCTTTGAGAGCCCCTTAAAACCCTAATACGTGTGTGTGTGCCCATTGTGTGTTTGAAGCTTGAAGAGAGGATCTTTGGAGGGAGAAGGCTTAGAGGAGAAGGAGATTGGAGCAAGTAGAGTGTGGGAATCAACTCTTATCTCAGTTATCATATTCTGGAGGTAACCAAATCACCTTTTCCTTGTTAATCTCTTCTATTGGTTGAATTTTAGGGTTTTTGGTGAGACATTAAGTTGGAAAGATGAGCTATGGGCTAGATCTGAGATTGTAACTTCAGATCTGGACCCTCCTTGGATTCTATAAGCATAAAGTTACAGTCTTGGTCATGATTGAGGTCCCTTTTTGAGCATAAAGTTCCATTAAGAACTTAAAATAGGCATTTAGAGCCTTTATAGCCATGCATGCATGTAAAGTTTGCAACTTTACGTGATAAGCATGCCCTAGAAGCTTGGATCTGTGATTTGGAGCCGCTGCGTAGCTCAAAACAAGTCTGTATGGAAAAGGGACTGAATGGACTCGGCGACTAGCAAGGTTGACTCGACGAGTCACATGAAGATGGCCGTGGACTCGACGAGTTGGATGAACAACTCGGCGAGTCCGATGAAGATTACCATAAGACTCGACGAGTTGAAGAACAACTCGGTGAGTCGGATGAGTTTTCCCTAGGATATGTATGCGTGTGTATCCGTCGAGTTGCAAGGAGGGAACTCGACGGGTGGCCTTAAAGTTTGAACGAGAATCGAAGCAACTCGACGAGTCACCCCGATGACTCGGCGAGTTGGATTGTGCTTCAAGGAACTCGGCGAGTAGCCGAGGGTACTCGGCGAGTTATGGTCAACATGGACTGTTGACCTTGACTGAGGACTTTGACTTTGACCAGGGGTTGACTGGTGGGTTATGGAGTACCTTATAAAGTTAAGGACGTATGAGTATATTGTACTATGGTTATAGGTGGTGGAGCCTGTGTCAAGTGATCCGAGAGTTGGAGTTTACCTTTTGAGTCGACATCTGCGAGGTGAGGTATCCTCACTATATCGACAGGGTCTACGGCACCAAGGTTGGCCCTTTAGTTGTTATTGTTATGGTATGCTACATATGGATTTGATCTGCTAGATCGGAATCAGGGTAGACAGTATGTTATGCTTTTATGATCCGTAAGGATTGGTATGTTAGTGACCTGCTAGGTCGGTACTCTAGTTACGAGAGGATTCTATGGTTGATGATCAGTGTGACAGATATGTTTGATGTTTGTATATGCTAGTATATCATAGCTATTCGAACATGGTTATTTACTTGTTGGTTGGGTTGAGGCGGTCCTGCTTTGTGCTGAAGGCCAACATACCCTATGAGCGGTCCGGGGAGACTGCAGGTCCACGAGGCGGACCAGCCATGCCGAAGGCTCGGGATAGATTCAGATAGACTGATGGCCCAGTATGAATGTTGATTGATTGATTGATTGACTGATTGTTACTGACATGGTATTGTCAGTGTGGTATTGGTATTTTGGGGGTAGCTCACTAAGCCCTCGGGCTTACAGTTTTCAGTTTATTGTTTCAGGTACTTCAGGAGACCGTGGCAAGGCGAAGGCGTGACCGTACCGCTCCTCATCCTTATGATCTGTTTATGGGACACTCTGATGGATATTGATTTGAAAACATTTTTGTAAACAATACTATTTGATTTTTATTTATGGTTGAAAAAGTTTAAATTTGGCGTAAAATTTTTGGATGTTACAAGTTGGTATCAGAGCCTTGGTTTGAGTGAATTGGAGGAACACTCGTGTGAATCCAGTCTCAAATCAAGTGGATTTTCGGAAAGAAAGTTTTAAAAATGGTTTTCATAATAAAGGATGGAGGATGCAGAGGGTACGATCAGCCGGAGCCTGTAAGTAAACCCCAAAATACCATACAGTTATTTGATATTCTGATATGTTAGAACAGTATGCTAGTGCTAGGCTAGGGATCTTCAGGAATCGCACGATAGATTTGCCTGATTATATGATACCTATTAGCCTAGGGTTTCTTGTATATGGAATTGACATCATAACTGTAGATGTTTAGTGTATGCATCACACCTGTGTATAGTTAAGATCTTATAGCCTGAGAATGTCTGATTCGACCTTAGGGTAGGATTGGATATTCAAAAGTCTATCGGGTCCAGCGTTATGTGCGGCTAGCATACACTAGCGCTGCAGGGGCTGATGGAAGTTCCATGGAGGTGTGAGTTGTGCAGAGCGGTGGGATCAGTTGTGAGATAGGCGATGTCCCCTAGTATTGAGGGTTGAGCGCACAATATGTTGAGTATAGTATTAGGGCATTGTGGTGATACTTGAGACAAATATGGGTAGGTGTGGAAGGTAGTATGGGCCCGTACTACTGGAAGCACATGACCCATACGCGTAGCAAGGAAGTCACAACCCCTAGGATTTGTGGGTTTTGGTCTCCCGATATTATGGTGTTTATCTGATGTCTTGAATGTACCTTTCAGTATGGTGGTGACGAGACGTTTTGCTGCTGGGTCTGGATCGGGATCCGGATCAGGATCAGGGTTGGGGGAAGGAGGGCCAGAGGTGCCGGTAGCACCTGAGCCCGTGGTGCAGATGGGGACTGAGGAGCTGGATGCCAGGATCCGGGAGATTCTGCATGATGAGGTCACTGCGGCTTTCCGAGCGCAGCTACCAGAGATGTTTGGGTCGATCAAGACCGCGATGGTCGAGTATTTTGATGAGCGATATGCAGCTCTGGCGGAGACAGCAGCCGTTGCAGCCACTTCGGCACTAACTGCGGCAGGGGTTGGAGGAGGAGACGGCATGGGCTTCTAGTACCGGGACTTCGATAATACGAAGCCCCCGACATTTGATGGTACTCAGGATGCGATAAGAGCTATGCGGTGGTTGTCTGACGTGGAGGGCTGTTTCTTGACGTGCTCATGTCCTGCTGACCAGAAGGTCAGGTGTGCTCTGAACCTGCTTAGGCTCGGGGCAAAGGACTGGTGGAGATTGACGACAGGTTCATATTCTGATGATCAGCGGGCTGCTGTTACTTGGGAGCAGTTCCGGGATATGTTTCGCACCCGCTACGTTCCGCGCGTGGAACGGGAGCGGCTTGCTCAGGAGTTTTTGACATTGAGACAGAATGGAGAGTCTGTGATGGAGATTACCCGGATGTTCACTGAGAGGGCTATGTTTTGCCCGGAGTTTGCATCAGAGCAGTCTCAGATGACTCGTTATCTGAGTATACTCAAGACGGATATACGACAGTTTGTGGCTACACAGCGTTGTGAGACCCTCCTGGATCTACAGGAAGCTGCGAGGCGGCGTGAGTTGGAGATAGAGCTGCAGCTGAAGGAGCAGCATCAGGCACTGGCACAATCTCAGCCTGTGCCTAAGCGGTCTAAGACCGCTGATGCACGGTCTGGGGGTCAGCAGAGCCGCACTTGTGGAAAGTGTGGCATGGTTCACTCGGGAGTTTGTAGAGCAGGAGGTGGGTGCCACAAATGTGGCAAGGAGGGGCACTATGACAGGGACTGCCGTCAGTCCGCCTCTCCAGCAGATATGTGGATTTGTTAGCATTGTCATCAGGTTGGTCATGTGAAGACCAACTGTCCGCAGCTCGCCGCCAAGACGGCGCAGGGTCCCGCGCCAGCTACTGTGAGTTTTGGAGATGGGAGGCCAGTCAGAGTGGAGCCTCCGAAGGCTCAGGGTCGCGCCTTCCAACTCACGGCCGAGGAGGCCAAGGCAGCACCGGATGTGGTTGCTGGTACATTTCTATTCTCTGTCTCAGTTATTGTATTGGTGTTATGCTTATTGATTGTACCTGTGGTTAGGTACGTTTTTAGTGAATTCTTTTCCCGCTTTGGTATTATTTGACTCGGGGGCGAGTCGGTCGTTTGTATCTCGGACCTTCTCTGGAGGGTTCAGTGTGCCGGTAGATGATCTTGAGTGTCCGTTGCGAGTTTCGATCGCCAACGAGCACGAGGTTTCTGCTTCCTCGGTCTACCGGGGATGCGAGTTGGAGATTTTCGGGGTCTCCTTCCCGATAGATTTGATTCCTATCCCCATGGGGGATGTATGCGTGATTGTAGGGATGGATTGGCTTAGCCGTTTCGGCGCCATGATCGACTGTGAGGGACAGCGGGTGGTGGTTCGAACCCCAAGTGGGGGAGAACTGGTAGTATATGGTGAGGGCACCAGGTTGGGATCAGGGTTTTGTTCGACAGCCAGGGCTCGACAGTATATACAGCACGGGTGTGCCGATTATTTGGTGTATGTGGTAGATACGCGGACTAGGGATCAACCCTCGGTTTCGGAGGTCCCAGTAGTTAGAGAGTTTGCTGACGTGTTTCCGGAGGAGTTGCCCGGAGTGCCTTCGGAGAGGCAGGTCGAGTTTAGGATTGATCTAGTGCCGGGTGCGGGCCCTATCGCTAGGGCGCCGTACCGACTGGCACCGCCAGAGATGCAGGAGTTGTCATCTCAGTTGCAGGAGCTGCTGGGTAAGCAGTTTATTCGTCCGAGTAGTTCACCCTGGGGAGCACCGATCCTTTTTGTCAGGAAGAAGGACGGTTCGCACATGATGTGCGTTGACTATAGGGAGCTGAACAAGTTAACGGTGAAGAACCGTTATCCGCTTCCAAGGATAGACGATCTTTTCGATCAGCTGCAGGGTGCATCTTGGTTTTCCAACATTGATTTGAGATCAGGATACCACCAGGTCAGGGTGAGGGAGGAAGACGTGGAGAAGACCGCGTTTCGGACTTGTTATGGTCATTACGAGTTCTTGGTGATGTCGTTTGGGCTCACCAACGCGCTAGTAGTGTTCATGGATCTGATGAACCGAGTCTGCAGACCGATGCTCGATCGCTCGGTCCTTGTGTTCATAGACTATATCTTGGTATATTCCAAGGCCCGAGAGCAGCATGAGGAGCATCTCAGGGAGCTGCTGGAGGTACTGCGACGAGAACGTCTATACGCCAAGTTCTCGAAGTGTGAGTTTTGGTTGCGAGAGGTTCAGTTCCTCGGACATCTCGTTAACCAGGAGGGGATTTTGGTCGATCCGGCCAAGGTGAAGGCGGTTATGCAGTGGGAGACTCTGAGATCTCCCTCAGACATCAGGAGTTTCTTGGGTTTAGCAGGGTATTATCGGAGATTCATTCGTGATTTCTCCAAGACTGTCGTACCCCTCACTCGTCTAACGAGGAAGGGGGTGGATTTCCGGTGGGGCCCGGAGCAGCAGAGGGCGTTTGAGACCCTCCGGCAGTGTTTATGCGAGGCGCCGGTGTTGACACTCCCCGAGGGAGTGGAGGATTTTGTGGTATTTTGTGATGCGTCCATCACAGGCTTAGGGGCAGTCCTCATGCAGAGGGGACGAGTGATAGCTTATGCATCGCGACAGCTAAAGCCACATGAGACGAGATACCCCACGCACGATCTTGAGTTGGGAGCGGTGGTCTTCGCTCTCAAGATTTGGAGGCACTATCTGTACGGGGTCCGTTGTACCATATACACGGATCACAAGAGTTTGAGACACATTATAGATCAGCCAAACCTAAATATGAGGCAGCGCAGGTGGCTAGATGTAGTCAAGGACTATGATTGTGAGATCCTTTACCACCCTGGTAAAGCGAACGTGGTTGCGGGTGCTCTGAGCCGCAAGTCAGCTGGGTCCTCGACCCCAGCCAGGTGTATGAGGATAGCGGTGGATTCCCCGCTAGTGGGTTTGGTCAGGGTTGCTCAGATTGAGGGTATGAGACCGGAAAACTGGAAGTTGGAGAAGATTAAGGGCGAAAGCGCCCGGTTTGTTCAGGATAGCCGCAGATTGTTGACTCGTTACGGTCGGGTTTGGGTTCCAATGTCCGGAGGGGTCCGGCAGACAGTGATGGAGGAGGCTCATAAGTCTCGTTTTTCTGTTCACCCGGGAGCCACCAAGATGTACCGTGATTTCAGTTCGAGTTATTGGTGGCCTGGCATGAAGCGAGATATCGCTTGGTTTGTTGAGAGGTGCTTGACCTGTAGGATGGTCAAGGCCGAGCACCAGAGGCCGCATGGTAAGCTGCAGCCTCTGGAGATTCCCATGTGGAAATAGGAACGGATCGCGATGGATTTCATCACAAAGTTGCCATGGACGGAAAAGGGGTTCGTGCTATATTGGGTCATCGTGGATCGATTGACCAAGAGTGCCCATTTCCTAGCCATACGGGAGACTTCGTCGGCAGAGAAGTTGGCCGACCTGTACGTCCGCGAGATTGTCTCTCGCCATGGGGTTCCAGTTTCCATTGTTTCCGATCGGGATGTCCGATTTACTTCCCGTTTTTGGCAGAAGTTCCACTAGGAACTGGGTACGAGACTGCATTTTAGTACGGCGTTCCATCCGCAAACTGATGGGCAGAGTGAGCGGACCATCCAGACCCTTGAGGATATGTTGAGGGCGTGCGTCATTGATTTCGGTGGGAGTTGGGATTCCCACCTACCGCTTGTAGAGTTCGCCTACAACAACAACTATCATTCCAGTATGGGCGCCCTGCCTTTCGAGCTGTTGTATGGGCGGAAGTGTAGGACCCCAGTCTGCTGGGGCGAGGTTGGGCACATGGTGATGGGTCGGACAGAGGTAGTTCTCCAAACTACCGAGATGATACAGCAGATTAGACAGCGACTACAGACCGCTCAGAGTCGGCAGAAAAGTTATACCCTGGAAGGGAGTGATCCGATTCAGGAAGAGGGGAAAATTGGGTCCCCCGTTACATTGGGCCGTTCAGGGTTGTTGCCAGGGTTGGCAACGTGGCTTATAGGATAGAGCTTCCGGAGGAGCTTAGCCGGATCCACAGCACATTTCATGTTTCGCAATTGCGTAAATGCATTATGGACCAGGAGGCAGTGGTATCGTTGGATGACATTCAGGTCGATGAGCGCCTGAACTATGTGGAGAAGCCTGTGGCTATTCTGGAAAGGAAGAAGAAAATTCTACGGAACAAGGAAATACCTTTAGTAAAGGTACAGTGGGAACATCGGAGGGGATCCGAGTGGACATGGGAGCCGGAGGCGGAGATGCGCGAGCATTACCCGACATTGTTTATTCCAACGGACTTCGAGGATGAATTCTAGTTCAAGTTGGGGAGAGTTGTAATGCCCCGATTTTCAGGTATTGTTTAAATAAGATTTTTGGGTTAAGCTCTACTCGACGAGTTGGTTGACCTACTCGTCGAGTAGCAGCGGGGTGGGATCGCGTGTTAAGTGACCTACTCGACGAGTCCATATTGGGACTCGACGAGTAGGAGCTGGCAGATGAAACCCTAAATCCCGGGGTTTGCACCCCTATTTAAAGGAACTTCAGCCTCCTTTGGCCTCTTTACAGTCTTTGAGAGCCCCTTAAAACCCTAATACACGTGTGTGTGTGTGCCCATGGTGTGTTTGAAGCTTGAAGAGAGGATCTTTGGAGGGAGAAGGCTTAGAGGAGAAGGAGATTGGAGCAAGTAGAGTGTGGGAATCAACTCTTATCTCAGTTATCATCTTCTGGAGGTAACCAAATCACCTTTTCCTTGTGAATCTCTTCTATTGGTTGAGTTTTAGGCTTTTGGTGAGACATTAAGTTGGAAAGATGAGCTATGGGCTAGATCTGAGATTGTAACTTCAGATCTGGACCCTCCTTGGATTCTATAAGCATAAAGTTACAGTCTTGGTCATGATTGTCACACCCCAAAACCGGAACGGCGGAAATGTTCGGGGGTGGAGGACGTCATGTACAGTATCACAACAATGCAAAGTAGTAAACAAGCAACAACATCATCCATTGCATTAATAATATAATTTCATACAAGTGTGTTCTGTCAAGTTAAATAGACACCAAAAATATGTATACAAATAAAAGATGAGTCTTGAACGAGCTCCATCTTCTCAAAACCTAGCACCGGTACCTGTCTACTGGTGACCTGAGAATACAAGTTATTTTGAAAGAGTTTATCAGCTTTAAAGCTGGTGAGATCATAAGTATATTAGTGTCTGTATTTGTATGAAAGCATTTGTAAGATGTTTGTAAGATGTTTGTATAAGTTTGTAAAAGTTTGAATTCTCCTAGAAAACCCTATGTTTCCTACTAAAAGTAGTCTTCTACCAAGGCATCTAGTGTCTGTGTGTGTGTCTCTTGTAAGAGTATGTATTTTCCCAAATCTGACTATCATTAACCAAAAATATAGTTTTTACATTACTGTTCATTGTGTGAATGTTCACAAGTGAATGTAATGGGAAAATGAAATAGTACTGTAGTGTTGTATTAAGTAACTACTGCTGTACTAACTACCTTAAACCAATTGTTATTTAAAGTACCATGTGATCGGCCTGGACCCTGCTACCGACTCGTAGAAAAACGACGATGTAAGACGATGTAAGAAATGACGTTTGGCACCCGTAGACTTGCAAGTCCCACTGTAGCGAGCAACAAGGTGTAGGATAGTCAATCCAGTATAGATCTATACACAAACTCATACGCTCCCCAATTAAGGAGATTTTGGATACAAAACGGTCATGACAGGTGGTGCCATGCCCCGTTACGTGGCTCACATAACTGTAATAATGTATATGTAATGTATGTGCTAGCTGTATTGTGTGTTCTTCCTCTATCTAGCCTGTATGTATGTTCTCTCAGTATGGTATTGTTTGTTTCTCTTCACTATGTATTATGTTTGTTTCTCATCACTATAAGTTATGTTTGTTTCTCATCACTATAAGTTATGTTTGTTTCTCATCATTATAAGTTATGTTTGTTTCTCATCACTATAAGTTATGTTTGTTTCTCATCACTATATGTTATGACACATGTATGAACTGACTCATTGTATGTTTCATTGGTCTAGTAATAGATTTGTAACTTCCTAAACTATACCTATTATAGTTTACTAGTAATGTTGTTTGTATGTATGAACATGTTTGTATACCCTTGCTACACAAAGGTATTGAACTGGAAAGAAGTAACCTTTTATATCTATATACATATACATAATATATAACTAGGATTCAAACGACCTTCGGACAAATCACCCTGATACCCTAAGTCCACAACCAAACAAGGAACAGGAAGTAAGGTGAGCTATCAGTCCTAAGTCCTTTCAATCCTACTTATATAACTATATCTATATAGATACAGTTTTAACAGAATATAAGTTTGAAAGAGTTTAAGTAACAGTATTTGACATGTAAAAGATTTTGATAAAAGCATTTGGTATGAAAAAGAGTTTGTAAAACAGTTTCAAGTAAAACAGTTTGGTAACATAGTTTGAAAAGTAAGAAATCCACTTGTTTGGTAGTTATTAATCACATGTGATTGATATAATAACTATACTTGTTCAACTTGTATTCCCCCCCATAAAAGCATTTAAAACATTTAAAAGGTTAATTAAGGGGTATGAACTCACCTGTAGTGAGTGGTTTGGATGAACGAAATGTATAGGATGCTAAGTGTCAAGTGAAGACTTGAACACACACAAGGATCCTAGTTAACATATAATAACACATATATGTATCCAATTAGTCATTAAACAACTAATTAACCAAGTTAAGACATCCTAAGACATGTAAAACACTTGATTTAAGTGCTATAAGTCCTAAGGATTGCATCTAAGGGTGGTAGGACCTTGTAATTGAGTTTAGGGTTCAGGGGTAAACTCCTTTGGAGTTTACGGTTTTGTGACCATCACCCCTTGAGTTTACGGTGGTAAACCCATGAGTTTACGGCCGTAAACTCATGGTACTTTTACCATGTTGTGTTTTGAAGCTTTACAAGTCATTAGAAGCATTTCTACTTCATGCCTAAGCCTTTGGAAGAGATTAGGGCACCATTTCACTCCTTTGTGGAGTTTACGGTCGTTGGACCATTTCTCTTTGGGTTTACGGCCGTAAACCCAAATGGTTTATGGTATTTTGTTGTTTTAATTCCTATGCACTTCAAGGAAGGGATCTAGACTAGTTTCCAAGGCTTGGTAAGGGACTAGGGCACACTTTGGCCCCTTTGTTAGGGTTTACGGTCCAAGAACATCTTGGACCGTAAACACCTTTGATCTTGTGTTTCATTGGTGTTTTCTTGATGATTAGAAGTGTAACAAGTCTTATAATACACTAGGGTAGGAGTACTTACTAGGTAGAAGCTTGAAAAGGTGCTAAAAGTCCAAGAACACTAGTGTGTGTTCTTGGTGTTCTTGGTGAAACTTGAAGATCTACACTTTTGGAATGATTTCACGGATGGAATCATGTAAGATCACTAGATTAAGTAAGATATCAACTTTTTAGGGCTATAAACACTTACAAAGTTGAAGATCAAGAAGAAAAGTCGGATGATACTTGAGAGGATTTGAGTTTGG
The DNA here is from genome assembly GCF_052849685.1 of Lactuca virosa. Taxonomy (NCBI): domain Eukaryota; kingdom Viridiplantae; phylum Streptophyta; class Magnoliopsida; order Asterales; family Asteraceae; genus Lactuca; species Lactuca virosa. The sequence goes on along the minus strand of NC_136428.1, from coordinate 186,753,176 downwards.
ATCTTGAAAATGTGAAAAAGTGGTAAATAATGACTAAGTGTCATATTTATACCCCCCTTTAGGGTTTACGGCCGTAAACACCCTTGTTTAGGCCGTAAACTCCAAACTCTTGGAGTTTTGGGACTTTATTGTTACACAATAAACCCTAGGGCATCCTCTCTCATAATATCTCCTAAAGTACTAACTTTTAAAACTCTCAAACTTATTCCAAAAAGCTTGAAAATTAGCAGAAACAGTTCTGACTTTTATTGAATTGAATGGTTATACATAATAGAAATTTCGGGTTGTCACATCATCCCCCCGTTGGAAGGAATTTCGTCCCGAAGTTAGAGTTTAAGCAAATAAGTAGTTACAAATAACTAAGTAAAAAGACGAGGATATTTCAGTTTCATCTAATCCTCTCGCTCCCAAGTGAATTCAGGTCCTCGCTTGGCGTTCCAACGAACCTTCACTATCGGGATACGGCTTTGTTTCGTTTGCTTGACCTCCCGGTCCATGATCTCTACCGGTTCTTCCACGAAGTTGAGGCTCTCATTGATCTCGATCTCGTCGAGTGGGATTACAAGAGTCTCGTCGGACAGACACTTTTTCAAGTTTGAGACATGGAAAGTAGAATGTACGTTACTGAGTTCGCGCGGTAAGTTAAGCTTGTAAGCTACAGGGCCGATTCTAGCGAGAATCTCGAAAGGCCCTATGTATCTTGCATTTAGCTTTCCACGCTTTCCAAAGCGTATCAAGCCTTTCCAGGGTGAGACCTTCAATAGAACACGGTCGCCCACCTGGAATTCCAATGGTTTGCATCGTTTATCAGCGTAGCTTTTCTGTCGGTCTCTAGAGGCTTTCAATCGTTCACGAATCTGAACGATCTTCTCTGTCGTTCCCCGTATGATTTCCGGACCTGTGAGAGTGCTGTCAGGAACTCGTCCTTTAGCTAACTGGGTAACACCCACCTCAGCCCAGCACAGAGGGGATCTGCACTTTCGGCCATAGAGGTCCTCGAATGGAGCAGCCTTTATGCTCGTGTGATAACTGTTGTTGTAGGAAAATTCGAAAAGGGGTAAATGATTATCCCATGCTTTCCCAAAGTCGATCACACAGGCTCGCAACATATCTTCCAAGGTTTGGATAGTCCTCTCACTTTGCCCGTCGGTCTGTGGATGGTAGGTTGTACTCATGTCCAGCCTAGTTCCTAAGGAACTTTGTAGCGACTGCCAGAACCTCGAAGTGAACCTACTATCTCTGTCCGAGATAATGGATATGGGAACACCGTGCAGTCGTACAATCTCGCTAATGTAAGTTCTTGTAAACTTCTCCATCTTGTCTGTTTCCCTGATAGGTAGGAAGTGTGCGGACTTGGTCAATCTATCGACGATGACCCATATGGTATCAAGTCCACCCGTTGTCTTGGGCAACTTGGTTATGAAATCCATAGTGATCCACTCCCACTTCCATTCCGGTATCTCTGGTTGTTGTAGAAGACCGGATGGTTTCTGGTATTCGACCTTGACCTTGGCGCAAGTAAGGCATTTACTCACGAAGGTAGCAATATCTGCTTTCATGTTAGGCCACCAGTATAACTTTTTAAGATCCAAATACATCTTATCTGAACCCGGGTGGACGGAATAATGAGTGTTGTGCGCCTCGTTCATGACCAAGTCTCTGAAACCACCGCGTTTTGGGGTCCAGATCCGATCCATGAGAAAATAAGCTCCGCCACCCTTAACTTCCAAGTTCTTATCCATATCCCTCAGGGATTCACCCGCCACATTCTCAGGTTTCAAAGCGTCAAGCTGAGCCTCCTTAATTTACGTGAACAAGTGTGAATGGATAGTCATAGTCAATGACTTGACTCTACGACCAGAATATTCTTTCCGACTTAGGCGTCAGCTACTACATTGGCCTTGCCGGGATGATAACGAATTTCACATTCGTAATCACTGAGTAGCTCGACCCACCGTCGTTGTCTCATGTTGAGCTCTTTCTGGTCGAATATATGTTGTAGGCTTTTGTGGTCTGTAAAGATAGTGCTTTTTGCTCCGTACAGGTAGTGTCTCCAGATCTTCAGAGCAAACACAACTGCTTCTAGCTCAACATCGTGTGTGGTGTAGTTGACCTCATATGTCTTCAGCTGTCTCGAGGCATAGGCGATGACCTTACCTCGCTGCATCAGAACACATCCGAGCCTTTGATTCGACGCATCGCAATAGACAACGAAGTATTCTATCCCTTCGGGGAGGGATAGTATTGGTGCGGTGCACAAGGCTCGCTTGAGCGTTTGGAACGCTCTCTCCTGCTTCTCTTCCCAGTCAAAGGTCATGCCCTTCTGGGTCAGTGTTGTAAGAGGTTTCGCAATGCGGGAGAAGTTCTGTATGAACCTGCGATAGTAGCCAGCGAGACCTAGAAATTGACGAATTTCTGTAGGCGTCTTCGGTGCTGACCAGCTCTCAATCGCTTTGATTTTGGATGGGTCCACGTGTATTCCCTCTTCGCTAACCACGTGTCCTAAGAATTCGACTCTTCGGATCCAAAATTCGCATTTCAAGAACTTCGCATAGAGCTTCTCCGAACGTAGGGTTTCTAAGATCTGTCGAAGATGTTGACTATGTTCCTCCTTACTTCGAGAGTAGATAAGTATGTCATCGATGAAGACGATGACGAACTGATCCAAGTAAGGACGGCACACCGTATTCATTAAATCCATGAACACTGCGGGTGCGTTTGTTAATCCGAACGACATCACTACGAATTCGTAGTGCCCATAACGAGTTCAGAAGGATGTCTTCGGAACATCCTCCCCTAGCACTCGCAGTTGGTGATATCCGGATCTTAAGTCGATTTTGGAAAAGAAATTCGCCCCTTGAAGTTGGTCAAATAAATCGTCAATACGAGGCAAGGGATAACGATTCTTGACGGTCAGTTTGTTGAGCTCCCTGTAGTCGATGCACATACGAAACGATCCGTCTTTCTTCTTGACGAACAAGACTGGAGCTCCCCAGGGTGAGAAGCTTGGTATTATAAAGCCCTTGCTGATCAGTTCGTTAAGTTGACAGGACAGTTCTTGCATCTCTGCAGGTGCTAGACGATAGGGCGATTTGGCTACGGGGGTAGCCCCTGGAACTAAGTCGATTCGGAACTCGACTTGACGTTGCGGAGGTAATCCTGGGAGTTCTTCTGGAAAGATGTCGGGAAAGTCGCGTACTACTGGAATGTTCTGAATGTCTTTCGTTCCCTGGCTCACATCGACCACATGAGCAAGGAATGAGTGACATTCCTTTCGCAAGAATTTCTGAGCTTGAATGCTCGAGATGATACGAAGGTTCGTGTCGGGTTTGTCGCCATAAACTACTAGAGTTTCTCCAGACGACAGATTAAGGCGTATAGCCTTTTCGTAACACATGATGTCGGCACGATGAAGACTCAACCAATCCATGCCGATAATGACGTCGAAACTTTTAATTGAGACCGGCATGAGATCGATAGAAAATGAATGGCTATCTAAAGTTAGGGTACACCCTATGTATATACTGCTAGTGCTCTCTGTCTTTCCATTAGCCATTTATACAGTGAACGGTTCTTTAAGTGCTCGTGATTTTTGCTTAAGTAAATGAGCAAATTTTTGGTTCACGAAACTCCTCTCCGCTCCACTATCAAACAGAATGCATGCATAAGAGTTATCGAGGAGAAACGTACTAGTGACCACTGTGGGGTCGGCAACCGCTTCCTCGTGGCCTATGGCCAGAACTCTTGCCACTGCACCGGCATTCCCTGCCTTCGGGCAGTTTCTTTTGTAGTGGCCTACCTCGCCACAACCGTAGCAAGCTTGGCCCACTCCTGTGCCGGGGACTTGGTTGATTGGCTTGGCCGGAGCTTTACAGAAACGGGCTGTGTGCCCCTTCCTGTTGCAGTTCAAATACTGCATTTCCCGGCAGGCACCGACATGGTGGAAGTTGCATTTGTTGCACTTAGGCAAACTTCCAGCGTACTGCTTTACCGGAGAAGCAGCGGCAGGTGCTATCGCAGCATGAACTGCCATGACCTGCTGCTTTTTGGCAGCCTTTGTCTTTCTCTTGTCATCCCAAAACTTCCGCTTGGAATCAACGGTTCTGGCGGGTTCTGAGATGGCCAGGGTTGTTGTCGCGGCCGGGGTACGAATCCCATGGTCTATAAGCTGTTGTGCCAATCGCTTGGCACTATCGAATGTAGTGGGGTTGGAAGCCAAAACATTTCCCTGGAGAGGCACTAGCCCCATATGTATCTTTCAATCTTCTTCCCCTCTGTAGGAACCATGTTGGGACAGAGGACCACCAGTTCACAGAACCTGGCGGTGTAGGAAACTATGTTGGATCCCTTCATGGTTAGGCTCCACAGTTCTTCCTCCAGTTTTTGGATTTCGCCCCTCGGGCAGTACTCTTCAACCATTAGCTCTCTCAGAGCTTCCCAGCCCATAAAATTTGCCACTATAAGGGATAGTGACTTGACATGGCTATTCCACCATGTTAGGGCTTTTGACTCAAAGGTGCAAGCAGCAAACTTGACCTTGCTCCCTTCTGGACAGGAGCAGATTTCGAAAACCGATTCGGTCTTCTCGAACCATTGTGAGAGGGCAATGACTCCGCCTGTCCTTTTGAAGGACAATGGCTTGCAGTTAGTGAAGTCCTTGTAGGAGCACTCTTTCAAGCGCACACGGATTTCACCATGAGTAGGTAGGACAGGGGTTCCTCCTCCAGTGGAACCAAAAGAATGATATTGTGCCATGGCTGTAGCTACAGCCGCAGCTACAACAGCATTTAGAGCTGCCGTATCGAATTGAGGAGCAGGTGGTGTTTCAGTGATTGGAGGATCGCGTCTTGTCGATCGACGTGGAGGCATCTTTCAACTATAAGTTTACAAAGACGAAGATATTGATAAGAATTTAATAGGACAATTGATGAAAATGACTCATGGACTAACTCTCCATAGCCCAACAGCACAATTGACTAGCACGATTGAATGTAGATCTAGAACTAACAGATGATAGCATTTGGATAATAAATTCCATAAGATTAGCTATCTGTCAACAATACTGGAATTACAGATGTAATGAGTTCGGGAAAAATGACCTAGAAGTAGGCCTTACATCAACCAAGATGGGAAAATTTTGACAGAACTACGACCTAATCAAGACCTAACAGGTCTAAGATTTACAAAGATAGGAAATTATACTAGTGTTTTTACACAAACTAGGTTATATCCAAAAGAGAAGTCGATGAGACTCTATCGGCGACGAGAACTACTAGAGTGAGTTCTTGACTCCGACAGAAGACGTTCTATGTCCCTCACGCGCCTATCGGACCTTACTTGCTGAGCTCGAAGTTCCCTGACTTCAGCTTAGGTCTCAGCAAGTTCCCTTTGCAGAACTGCATTGCGGACATGAGTCCTTTAATGAGAAGACTCAAGTTGGCGAATGCGGACGGTGTTAACGCCAGAGTTGGCGTCAATCTCTACGACTCGGTCGATAGTTGCTCGACCCTGTACTGTGTTCCGGGAAATCCTACGAATCATGATGGGTAGGACCCTGTCAGCTGAACCTCCCTCGGTGAGGTTGTAGAAGCTTCTGTCTCCATTGTAGGGAATGGGTTGACCTTGTTCTTGACTCCATCTATTCAAGTTTGTGACCCACAGAGGTGTGGGTCCTTGAAATGATGGACGATGGTTTGGGTTTAGGTCTTGAGCAGCTGGGGGTTGGTTGTTGACTTCTGGCTCCGAGTCAGAATCATCAGAAAAGCCTTCAGCTTCGTGATCATCCAATGGGATTGGGTGATCATCTTCTGGCTCCTCTCCTAGCCATCCTGCATTGCCGTTGTTGGGGTAGTACGGGTCTCCGGGGATATGGAATCCGGCCATTTTATCTACGTGAGAAAAGGGATAAAGAAATAACTAAATAGACGTACTAATTAGATAATTATAAGATGATCTTTATCAGTTACTTCAATATTTGCGTAATGCATACCAGTTATATGTAACCAAGACAGGATAGACCTTCGAATAAGTGACCCTAACTCTAATTCCACAACCAAACAAGGAACAGGAAGTAAAGCAAAGATCACAGATTCTAAGTCTATGATATCCTAGATACATATAACCTTAGTGTATCCACTCAGCAACTATTAATACACTAATAAAGACCTTTAGTTCTCAGATAAGTAATTATGGTAACACAAAATACTCCTATAGTATTTTAAAGTATAAACTCTTTATCATAGTATTTTAATCCCGCTGTGTTTATAGTTCGTATATCTTTTATGGGTTGATACACTCGATTCACTATAAACAATGCTCTGATACCAATCTGTCACACCCCAAAACCGGAACGGCGGAAACGTTCGGGGGTGGAGGACGTCATGTACAGTATGACAACAATGCAAAGTAGTAAACAAGCAACAACATCATCCATTGCATTAATAATATAATTTCATACAAGTGTGTTCTATCAAGTTAAATAGACGTGTTTGAAGCTTGAAGAGAGGATCTTTGGAGGGAGAAGGCTTAGAGGAGAAGGAGATTGGAGCAAGTAGAGTGTGGGAATCAACTCTTATCTCAGTTATCATCTTCTGGAGGTAACCAAATCACATTTTCCTTGTGAATCTCTTCTATTGGTTGAGTTTTAGGCTTTTGGTGAGACATTAAGTTGGAAAGATGATCTATGGGCTAGATCTGAGATTGTAACTTCAGATCTGGACCCTCCTTGGATTCTATAAGCATAAAGTTACAGTCTTGGTCATGATTGTCACACCCCAAAACCGGAACAGCGGAAATGTTCGGGGGTGGAGGACATCATGTACAGTATCACAACAATGCAAAGTAGTAAACAAGCAACAACATCATCCATTGCATTAATAATATAATTTCATACAAGTGTGTTCTGTCAAGTTAAATAGACACCAAAAATATGTATACAAATAAAAGATGAGTCTTCAACGAGCTCCATCTTCTCAAAACCTGGCACCGGTACCTGTCTACTGGTGACCTGAGAATACAAGTTATTTTGAAAGAGTTTATCAGCTTTAAAGCTGGTGAGATCATAAGTATATTAGTGTCTGTATTTGTATGAAAGCATTTGTAAGATGTTTGTAAGATGTTTGTATAAGTTTGTAAAAGTTTGAATTCTCCTAGAAAACCCTATGTTTCCTACTAAAAGTAGCCTTCTACCAAGGCATCTAGTGTCTGTGTGTGTGTCTCTTGTAAGAGTATGTATTTTCCCAAATCTGACTATCATTAACCAAAAATATAGTTTTTACATTACTGTTCATTGTGTGAATGTTCACAAGTGAATGTAATGGGAAAATGAAATAGTACTGTAGTGTTGTATTAAGTAACTACTGCTGTACTAACTACCTTAAACCAATTGTTATTTAAAGTACCATGTGATCGGCCTGGACCCTGCTACCGACTCGTAGAAAAACGACGATGTAAGACGTCGTAAGAAATGATGTTTGGCACCCGTAGACTTGCAAGTCCCACTGTAGCGAGCAGCAAGGTGTAGGATAGTCAATCCAGTATAGATCTATACACAAACTCATACGCTCCCCAATTAAGGAGATTCTGGATACAAAACGGTCATGGCAGGTGGTGCCATGCCCCGTTACGTGGCTCACATAACTGTAATAATGTATATGTAATGTATGTGCTAGTTGTATTGTGTGTTCTTCCTCTATCTAGCCTGTATGTATGTTCTCTATGTATGGTATTGTTTGTTTCTCTTCACTATGTATTATGTTTGTTTCTCATCAATACAAGTTATGTTTGTTTCTCATCACTATAAGTTATGTTTGTTTCTCATCACTATAAGTTATGTTTGTTTCTCATCATTATAAGTTATGTTTGTTTCTCATCACTATAAGTTATGTTTGTTTCTCATCACTATAAGTTATGACACATGTATGAACTGACTCATTGTATGTTTCATTGGTCTAGTAATAGATTTGTAACTTCCTAAACTATACCTATTATAGTTTACTAGTAATGTTGTTTGTATGTATGAACATGTTTGTATACCCTTGCTACACAAAGGTATTGAACTGGAAAGAAGTAACCTTTTATATCTATATACATATACATAATATATAACTAGGATTCAAACGACCTTTGGACAAATAACCCTGATACCCTAAGTCCACAACCAAACAAGGAACAGGAAGTAAGGTGAGCTATCAGTCCTAAGTCCTTTCAATCCTACTTATATAACTATATCTATATAGATACAGTTTTAACAGAATATAAGTTTGAAAGAGTTTAAGTAACAGTATTTGACATGTAAAAGATTTTGATAAAAGCATTTGGTATGAAAAAGAGTTTGTAAAACAGTTTCAAGTAAAACAGTTTGGTAACACAGTTTGAAAAGTAAGAAATCCACTTGTTTGGTAGTTATTAATCACATGTGATTGATATAATAACTATACTTGTTCAACTTGTAGTCCCCCCCCCATAAAATCATTTAAAACATTTAAAAGGTTAATTAAGGGGTATCACCTCACCTGTAGTGAGTGGTTTGGATGAACGGAATGTATAGGATGCTAAGTGTCAAGTGAAGACTTGAACACACACAAGGATCCTAGTTAACATATAATAACACATATATGTATCCAATTAGTCATTAAACAACTAATTAAACAAGTTAAGACATCCTAAGACATGTAAAACACTTGATTTAAGTGCTATAAGTCCTAAGGATTGCATCTAAGGGTGGTAGGACTTTGTAATTGAGTTTAGGGTTCAAGGGTAAACTCCTTTGGAGTTTATGGTTTTGTGACCATCACCCCTTGAGTTTACGGTCGTAAACCCATGAGTTTACGGCTGTAAACTCATGGTACTTTTACCATGTTGTGTTTTGAAGCTTTACAAGTCATTAGAAGCATTTCTACTTCATGCCTAAGCCTTTGGAAGAGATTAGGGCACCATTTCACTCCTTTGTGGAGTTTACGGTCCTTGGACCATTTCTCTTTGGGTTTACGGCCGTAAACCCAAATGGTTTATGGTCTTTTTGTTTTTTTAAGTCCTATGCACTTCAAGGAAGGGATCTAGACTAGTTTCCAAGGCTTGGTAAGGGACTAGGGCACACTTTGGCCCCTTTGTTAGGGTTTACGGTCCAAGAACATCCTGGACCGTAAACACCTTTGATCTTGTGTTTCATTGGTGTTTTCTTGATGATTAGAAGTGTAACAAGTCTTATAATACACTAGGGTAGGAGTACTTACTAGGTAGAAGCTTGAAAAGGTGCTAAAATTCCAAGAACACTAGTGTGTGTTCTTGGTGTTCTTGGTGAAACTTGAAGATCTACACTTTTGGAATGATTTCACGGATGGAATCATGTAAGATCACTAGATTAAGTAAGATATCAACTTTTTAATGCTAGAAACACTTACAAATTTGAAGATCAAGAAGAAAAGTCGGATGATACTTGAGAGGATTTGAGCTTGGATCTTGAAAATGTGAAAAAGTCGTAAATAATGACTAAGTGTCATATTTATACCCCCCCCTTTAGGGTTTACGGCCGTAAATACCCTTGTTTAGGCCGTAAACTCCAAACTCTTGGAGTTTTGGGACTTTATTGTTGTACAATAAACCCTAGGGCATCCTCTCTCCTAATATCTCCTAAAGTACTAACTTTTAAAACTCTCAAACTTATTCCAAAAAGCTTGAAAATTAGCAGAAACACTTCTGACTTCTATTGAATTGAATGGTTGTACAGAATAGAAATTTCGGGTTGTCACAATGATTGAGGTCCCTTTTTGAGCATAAAGTTCCATTAAGAACTTAAAATAGGCATTTAGAGCCTTTATAGCCATGCATGCATGTAACGTTTGCAACTTTACGTGATAAGCATGCCCTAGAAGCTTGGATCTGTGATTTGGAGCCGCTGCATGGCTCAAAACAAGTCTGTATGGAAAAGGGACTGAATGGACTCGGCGAGTCGCAAGGTTGACTCGGCGAGTCACATGAAGATGGTCGTGGAGTCGACGAGTTGGATGAACAACTCGACGAGTCCGATGAAGATTACCATAAGACTCGACGAGTTGAAGAACAACTCAGCGAGTCGGATGAGTTTTCCCTAGGATATGTATGCGTGTGTATCCGTCGAGTTGCAAGGAGGGAACTCGACGGGTGGCCTTAAAATTTGAAAGAGAATCGAAGCAACTCGACGAGTCACCCCGATGACTCGGCGAGTTGGATTGTGCTTCAAGGAACTCGGCGAGTAGTCGAGGGTACTCGGCGAGTTGGGGTCAACATGGACTGTTGACCTTGACTGAGGACTTTGACTTTTACCAGGGGTTGACTGGTGGGTTATGGAGTACCTTATAAAGTTAAGGACTTATGAGTATATTGTACTATGGTCATAGGTGGTGGAGCCTGTGTCAAGTGATCCGAGAGTTGGAGTTTACCTTTTGAGTCGACATCTGCGGGGTGAGTTATCCTCACTATATCGACAGGGTCTACGGCACCAAGGCCGGCCCTTTAGTTGTTATTGTTATGGTATGCTACATATGGATTTGATCTGCTAGATCGGAATCAGGGTAGACAGTATGTTATGCTTTTATGATCCGTAAGGATTAGTATGTTAGTGACCTGCTAGGTCGGTACTCTAGTTACGAGAGGATTCTATGGTTGATGATCAGTGTGACAGATATGTTTGATGTTTGTATATGCCAATATATGATAGCTATGCGAACATGGTTATTTACTTGTTGGTTGGGTTGAGGCGGTCCTGCTTTGTGCTGAAGGCCAACATACCCTATGAGCGGTCTGGGGAGACTGCAGGCCTACGAGGCGGACCAGTCATGCCGAAGGCTCGGGATAGATTCAGATAGACTGTAGGCCCAGTAGGGCGGTCCAGTCAGGCTGATGGCCCAGTATGTATGTTGATTGATTGATTGATTGACTGATTGTTACTGACATGGTATTGTCAGTGTGGTATTGGTATTTTGGGGGTAGCTCACTAAGCCCTCGGGCTTACAGTTTTCAGTTTATTGTTTCAGGTACTTCAGGAGATCGTGGCAAGGCGAAGGCGTGACCGTACCGCTCCTCATCCTTATGATATGTTTATGGGACACTCTGATGGATATTGATTTGAAAACATTTTTGTAAACAATACTATTTGACTTTTATTTATGGTTGAAAAAGTTTAAATTTGGCGTAAAATTTTTGGATGTTACAGTTATATTTGGCTATAACTTTTATTATCAGTGAAATCTGTTATATTCAACTAGAATTATTATTGACAATGGTATTAGTTACATTCAACTATAACTGTTCATTACCCCTAACAGTCATAACTCATATGAATAGCTCGTTACAATATATAGACATAAAGAGTTATGATTTAACAATTATTTTAACTTACTTATCCTTGCAACAATAATTTGTTTTAAACTTTAATTATACCAACTTATTATTCCATATATCAATAACCTGCTAGTAATCTCAACAATACAAACTAAAGATGTGATACAACAAGGATCAACTATAACTTAAACTATACAAACTCACCCCCTTCAATCAATAATAACTATTAATAGTTTCATTAACACAATATTGTCATATTCTTCACTAAATATGAATAATAGTGTTATTCTCACAAATTTGACTACTATTACATATCAATTCATCAAAGGGGAAAAAAGGTTACTCACCTTGAAAATTTTCATGTATATGGAATTCCAACTCATGAAGTCTCTTAACTGCTCTTGTTTCATAAACTCTAATACTATCAAAATAACACATAATTTTTTGGTTATATAACTCAAGGTACAACTCATGTATTTATAAACTTGATTTAACACCTTTATCAAGTTCATAACATCCAATTTTATAGAAACTATGTATACTCCATAATATAGTTATCTACATGTCTTAATTGATTAACACATGAACTCAATATCATCTTATTTGTTATTTCACCATATTGTGTATCATATTTCAAAATATATGTCATTTATACATGACTTAATCCCTTGACTTAAGTTCCTTACCAAAGTTAATTATAATCCACGTACAACTTCTCTATATGTCATAGTTCATCAAGAAACATGCTCAATTTTACCTGATCACAATTTACCCAATTTAAGGTGAATCACCCTGTTCTTTACTTTCAAGAAAGCCACCACAACTTTAGCATAACAAGCTTGAAAACGTGATTACTACACTGACTAAATTACTATCATCAAGATTTTCATAACATATAAACATATGGAGCTTAGGGTTCATAAACCATCTTCCAATTCAATAATAAAAAATGAAATTCATTAAAGAGATTAGAGGGTTTAACTTTGATTGAAACAAGGATGATAAATTCTTTGATTTTCTCTATTTGTTTTTTTTTTCTTCAATATAAGCTCTAAAACCTCCAGAGTGCGTCCTCCTATGTTCTCTATATTGTATATATAAGAAATAAGGATAAAAAATGATTTCTTTATTTTTATATGATGATTCAATAAGTCGGCCTTGGCGCATTATTTTTCTCATACGCACACTCCACGCACTCGTTTAATGACGTCGCGTGTTACCTTCTTCCTTTTTTCAACTATGTACTCTCTTACCTACTTTAGATGACCATAAATTCCTCACAATGACTCTGTTTTAGCTGATACTTTCGCCCACGTACTTTAAGTTGTCTTGTATATACTCCAAATGTAATCATTTTACTCTTTTAAGTCTCACTTCCATAATCTAAAACACTGTCTAGCATTTAAATGAATACAAATGCAACAAATCTTCTCGAAACTACATAACCTTCCAACATGGTATTCCACCAACATATCTAAGGGTTAATATCACATAACCAACCCTTTTTTATGAATAACACCCTAGTTTATTCTTACACATTTACAAAATAAGGTGTTACATAAACCAACAGAAGCAAGCATACATATGTACTATATAACTCATGGTTTCACCATGTTACTTTTAAATCTGCCAAGCAGATGGAATAATCCATACGCATTATCTACTTTGCCTCATCTACATGTTACAAGGAACCATATGCCTTATCTAATTTGACTAGGAAACTAGCCGCCACTATGGCATTTGGGATCACCTTTGACGACTGTTGTTACCTACATGCCAACTAAGGTTAACTCACAGAGGATGAGAGAAATCATGATGCACTTCCACTAACCGTATAGTATAATTGTCATTGTCTTCCATTAATATAAATGCACTAGCTACCATTTATTTCCTGATCCATACTGATCACCCATAGTAGGCATCCAATGCTTTTATATAAAGCTATAATGAGAACTACCTCCTTGACTATTTTTGTTGTAGTGTCTTGGAGTCTCTACTTTGAACATGAAAGTAAAATATTACATTGACTGGAGTATACACACACTTTCACATATAGGTAGAATGAGGGTCACCTTAATGACTACATTCTCTTTAATGCCTTAGATATCCTACTTTCAACATGAAATATGAGTAATACATTTTTTTAGTTGGAGTTGCGGGTACATCCAACACTTTTACACAAATGCTAGGATAATGATTACCTTCATGACATGTACCAAACAACAACATGTTCTACATAGAAGCGTGGTCTATCTAGACCAAGACACACTTGCAAGGAACATTTGGACATTGTCAAGGGCCTCTAAATTTTGTTAATTTGTCCAATATCATTGATTGCAATCCAATCACATCAGACTATTGGATTTATTGGTATACAAACCATATGATAAGTTTTTAGGATGACTAATGACTACTTATCTCTTCCAGTGTAAAATAATTAGCTAAATGGCAACCATAATCAGCTGGCGGCGTAATGGTGTTAGGTCCATTACTTAGACCTAACTAACTCTTTCGAGTAAGAAACAAGTTATATCCACTACTTGTTATTGTCTAATCAGAGAGAAGTTTTATAAGCATTCCTTGTATCCTTATTCTCTCTCTGTGTCCCCTTTTTTATCCTTCATTGACCCTTTCATGTTCCCTCCTTTAGCTCTATAAATAGAGATCCTCCTCCACTATTTAGAGGATAGACAATAGAGAACTCCACATTAGAGTCTCATTCTCACATACAATTCTCTTCTCACATAGACGTTTCTCAAGATCCTAAAGAACTCATTTCCATTTAAACACAATATGACTTGATCGTGAGGGTTTGCTATGGGGGATCATCCCATGTGATAGCTCTAACGAGTCTCTTCTATTATTGTAGCTAGGAATCGAGTCGAGAACCAATCAACAACTCAAGGATCTAAGTCGTTCGATCCAAATGCACACCAAAAGACCCCACGAGCAGTTCTATGTTAGCATCAAATGACTAGCTATAATAGGTTTACATGTTACTTAACTTTTTTCTTTTTATAGTTTTGACCCAAGGTTTAATCTTATCTACGAATTTGATCCCATCTTTTCATTCAACTTCACCTCAACTTCTTTTACATCTTTGTTTCTAAATGTTTTTTTTACAAATTAATTTTTTATTAACAAAATTAGCTTTTTTGATTATTTATTTTAATTTTTAGAAGTTTATTTTCTAAATTTTTTTAAACAAGCAAAGATTGTAAAAAAAACATGTGAAAAATTGCAAAAATATTTAATAATTCTTAAAAAAACATGCAATAGTTTCTTTGTACAAAAACTAATTTGTAAGGAAACATTCGTAAAATAAAAAATAAAAAAAATGCATGAAAAAAATAGGTAAAAATCTAGAAGATCAATACATAAGAAAACACTAATTTGGAAAAACACGAGTTTAAAAGTTATAAATAAAAGTTGCTACAAATTTATAAAAAAAAATTGGTATTTATTATTATTATTATTATTACTATTATTATTATTAATTTTTTTTGGAACGGCAGAAAAAAATTGCTATTACAATAATAAAATTTAAATTTAAACAAAACTTATACCTGTAAACTTGTCTTGCTATAAATTGGTATGCTATAGAAAGACTTGTGACCAATTTGGAATAAGTTTTTCATACACAGTTATCTATGAGATGTTAAATTATGTAAAATAATCTTTTCGATATTTTGAAAATATATAGTTCGTTGGATATAAGTACTTTGTTAAGGTTTTGGCAATTGCAAGTTTGCACCTAGGTCCTTTCTTCTCCAACTTCTTTCTTTTATACATACAACCACAAAATTTTAGATATATAATATTTAAAATAATTTTTTTTTTTAAAAATCTACTCAAAAAAACAACTATTATATATCTACTTACTAAAACCAATTATTGAATATGATACATATCACATATTTGTCTATCTTGCACGATGGTTTGTGGGATAGTCATATATTTTGTGGAGAAATCAGTGTGCACGTAAGTGATGCATACATGTGGAATGAAGGGCTGTAAAAGATATGCAGCTCCATCTTCGTCTATAAAAGGGCTATTGATTAGACGATGGTATGCACATATATGAAATAAGTACGTGTTTCATACTATATAAAGAAAGATTCACTAGAATAAGAACTTCACCTTGTTATGTGTGTATGTACAACATCAATACTGAATAAGTGGATAGACTACAAAGGAAATGAAACCAGGTATTGCTACACGTTTAGAAATGAGAAAAGGTGCATGGACTGCTCATGAAGATACGCTTCTTAAGAAGTGTATTGAGAAATATGGGGAAGGGAAATGGCACCTTGTTCCTCTTAGAGCAGGTATAAAATTTCTTGTAACCTTTTTCGTGTTGCAAAACGTTCATATCCTAAATCTTTGTTGTGGTTTTTGAAAAAAAAGAAAAGAAGAACTACGAGTTTTGTTTTTATAAGTTTGTCCGATGTATTAATATTTTCATGTGACGTAGGTTTGCAGGGTTAAGCAGATGCAGAAAGACTTGTAGACTGCGATGATTGAATTATCTCAGGCCAAATATAAAAAGAGGAAATTTTGGTGAAGATGAAGTTGATCTCATATTAAGGCTTCACAAGCTATTAGGAAATAGGTAAGCTTCTTATTTATGGGTTGTTTGATATGTTTTTTATTAGTTCTAGTAAGAGGGCGAGTTAGATTTGTTCAGATTCAAACTCTTTGATGTTACATTGTTATAGCTCTTACTTAGATTTGGGGTTGTATATGACTAGTCAGACCTTAATCAATCAAATCCGATTCAATAAAAAACTGTCAAACACCTTCTTAGAGCATCCACAATGGTGAGTTCAATGCATTGTGGATGCCCTTAGTTTTATTAAATTATTTATGGCATGTAAAACTCATAAAAATAAAATTGAAATATAAATTTTAATTTTAATTTTAGATGGTCGTTGATTGCTGGAAGAATACCCGGAAGAACTGCTAATGATGTGAAGAACTACGGGAACACAAATATTCACCCTCGTTCCAAAAAACCGAAGAAAGAATTTAGTGATGCTAAACCGTTACAACACATCACAACAGCAGTTATTCAGCCAAAAACCACTTGCCTTCTTCAATACCCTAAACCAATGCATGGGTGACAACCCACATATTATGGCTAATGGAGGTAGTAGCCAAATAAGAACATCAAATGATGGTGATAACAACTTGAATATATCCTCAGGGGTAACCTCATCACTGAACATACTTGATGACAATAGTAAAAAGTATTTAGACGATTTATTTGATAACATTGAAAGGAAAGATGACAAATTCGGGTGGTTATTCGGTGGTTCTCCCGTGGCAGGACATGAATTAAATGTTGTTGAGCAAGAAGATGGCCAAAATCAGTTGATGGAATTTCCAATGGATGAAGTTGCGTGGAAGCTAATTATTGATTCTAATCGCATGTAATTTTCGAACGTCATTTTCAGTCATTTCAAGAAATAAACCAAATAAATAAACTATAAGTATAAAGTATTATTCACCAAATGTTACATGGACATTTTTATTCATTAGATGGGATGCAAGGTAGAAGTCTCCATTAATTATGTGCGGCATTAACTGCAGAGTTGATCATTGAAATGACCAAAAAAGTATATTGACGACGCTTTCCACTTAAATTCATTGAATGGTGTTTGGTCAAACACCCAGGAGCACACACGCTCTACCCTCTTTGGAGGTCACACCCACCCCATCGGAAAACGCTGTCAGCATAACGTCATGTCAACTCTAGTACAAACCAACCACCAACCCACTAGACATTAGAAACGGCTACCACTCTATAATATTTTTTTTTTATTGTTTTAAACATTAATTTAAATAAAAAAACATAATTTAAAACATAAATAAATATTTTAAAAACATAGAAAAATAAAACCACATTTAATTAATTAAAAACATAAAAATTTAAAACCTAAATTACTAAAAAAACATAAAAATTTAAAACATAAAAGAAAAAAAAACAAATCCATTTCTTTTTAAATTTGATGTCAAAAAAATATGTAAAATGTATGTATCTATAAAGAGATTAAATTTAAAATTGAAAAAGATTTTTGTTTTTTTTTTATAATGCAACGGTCAGCAAAGAACTGGCAACGGTATAAAAAAAATACACTCAATCTCAACTCTGTCTTCGTCCGTCTTCACACTCACGTCACATCCAACCCACCAACCTTAGGGGTTGTCTTCACGCGTCTTTTGGTCGGATACATCAGCATCATGCATAACTTTGTATTGCCACTCGAATAGCCTAACTACTATAATTCAAAGCTATTTTAATTATTGATGTATTACACATCAGTTCATTTGTGTTGCTTAATGATAGAAAAACCATCGTAAAATAATGATAACAGTTATAATAGTTTTTTTTTTTTTTTTTTTTTTTTTTTTGAAACGCTGATTTTATCAAAGAAAGCAAAACAATAATAATAATAATAATAATAATAATAATATTATTATTATTATTATTATTATTATTTTTATGATCTTTTAATGTATATGTCGGTATATCTTTTTTATGTGTTTATATTTATGTATATGTCGATATAAATATAAGATTGTCAACATTTCGATGTAAATTTAGAAATTTCGTTCGTTAGTTAAAAAAAATTATTTGCTTTTTAATGTACGTCTCGGTATATATTTGACTTTGTCTATGTTTCGTTGTATTTTTTTTATGTTTTCATGCTTATTTTAATATATGTTTCCTACGTATGATCCAAATCATGTATATTACGTTTTTTATTAATTGATTTTTTTTTACATTTTCATATTTATTTATTTATTTTTTGTATGCTTCTTACGTATGAGTCTGGTCAAGTATAGTACATTGTTCATTATTTGAATTTTTGTTCGTTAACTTAAAAAAAAAAATCTTACTTGCTCATTTTTTATATACGTATCGGTCTAAATTCAATGAGTTCGGTCACATATAATACATTTATTCGACGGTATAAATAGGAGTTAGTCTGTGGTACCAATATTCTATATTTATCTACAAACAAAAGCAATGTTACCTAAATTTTGTCAATGCAATCGTCAAAATTCAACTAACAAACGGATTGGCCGCGCCGCAATGCATGGTAAGCAAGTTACTAATTTCAATTGAAGGTTATTGTATCAGGGATTTTAACATTAAACTCGTGAAGTTTGACAAATCTTATCGGTTTTATTTATGTGACAATCTCTTGTTCGTTTATGCCCAAAGTTCGCACATAAAAACCATATAAATATGTTTTTAGAAGTACAAATATGTATTTTGATGTTTTTTAGAAATATAAATATATTTTTTAGTATTAATTATTTTTTAGAATTATAAATACGTATATTTATATATCTAAAAATATATTAATTAAAAAACATGTTATATATATATATATAAAATACAAATTAAAACTCTATAGAAGTAAAAGTACATGTTTATCCCTTAAAAAAATGTAGCTACATTTCTAAAAAACGTAAAAATACATATTTATGCTTCTAAAATAAATACATATTTCTTCTTCTAAAAACATAAAAATACTTATTTATATTTTGTAGAAGTATAAATACGTGTTTGCACTTCTAAAAAAAATAAGTATTCTTCTAAAATATATTTAATTGAATATTTATACTTCTTACAATAAGTATTTATATTTTTATAGACATATAAATTTGTAATTTCACGTTTTAAATGTATAAGTACACTTTAAAGAAAAAACCCATTTTTTATTGATATACTCCTAGATACGTAAAAATATGTGTGTACAATTCTAAAAAAATATATTTATATTTTTAAAATTATAAAAATATGAATACATAAAATATTAAAAAAACATTCTTACGGTAAAAACATAAAAGATTTGTAATCTTATGATGTTTTCTTGCAAATTTGATTTCATTGAACCTAAAACCTTTTATTACTTGTAAGAAAAAAAAATTGGCGAAATTTAGGCATAAATGAATAAAGACAAAACCTCAAAAATGGTCTTATAGTTTTCGAAAATCTAGGATATTGTCTATAAGTTTAAAGAACTAGACAGTCATTTTGGTTTCAAAACTTTAAACAAATAGTTCCTATAGTTTCATAACTTTTAACAAATAGTCCTTCACCCACATAAAAAGACTTCTATATCCTTTCTATTTTTCATGACTAATTTTTTAATAAAAAAATTAAAAAAAATTAAAAAAAATGCACCCCATCCTCCGTACACTACCCCACTCCTTTTTCTTTTCTTCTTCACATTTTTTCTGCTTCCTGTTTGTCTAATCATAACGATGAGTTTTCCACAAGAATAAATAAAGGGGCCAAAGCAATGACGACAGCTACAATGATGAGAGACGGTGTCTTTGATTACAATTGGTCTGAAGAATATTTAATAGAAGAGGCGGTGTTGTGCGTGGTAGTAACAAACTTCATGGAGGTGCAAGATATGGTTGGTCGATCAGTGGGGATTGTGGTGTATAATATTTCTTTCTCGTGGATCAACCACAGTTGTTCCCCAAATGTCACAACCCCAGCCAGCGGCGAAATCACCAAGTTGTGCAACGTTAGAATGTTAGATCACAACTATAGATATACAACAACATACCAAATTATATCACATAATTATCACTTTCTACTTATTATGATAAAGAGTTTACAAAATTGTTCAAGGTACATATGAAGACAAAAACAAAATAAACCTTCAGGACACGGATACTTCTAGTTGCTCTCTCAAGGATATGCTCGCCACCACCAGCACTCATTCTCCTGAGAATACATGTGGTTTTTGAAAGGTCGACATAATGTTAAATAGTTCACAAGTTTGTATGTTTTAAAGTGTTTTGTAGGGTTTTTGTTGGGTTAAGAAGTGTTGCATCATTGGGCTTTTGGTCTAAGTCCATTGTTCTCACGGTACTGGGCCTGTCCAGCCGTGTTTCATTTATTAGGGTTTACTATATGTAGTGCATGCATGCACTGTATGTTAGGAAGTTGTTGATTTTTATCATTGTAACCCCACCACACCTCTACAGTAGCAATTCTTAATAGAGTTCTTCTGAGGTGTGGATTTTTAATCATTCGACATAAGTATTGATTCATCTTGTGTTCTTATTTACTTTGTGTTACTGTGTTACTTGTTAAGGATCTCATCAATCTTAAAGAATTTTATTCTCATCAATTGGTATCAGAGCAGGAGGCTGTGTAAATCATATGTATCTCTTCTGTTTGAAGAATATCTTTAGGGTTTCCGCTTTCATTGAATCTATTGAGCCGTCATTACTTCATTGACGTTGTTCATCGATCTCGATATCACCCTAATACCGCTTTACAAGTCTGATTCTTGACAGGTAAAAAAATCAAGTCATCATGTCTCACGACGACTCTCAAACCAATCCCATCAACATCTTTAACAGCATTGGTTCGACTACAAGGATTCCAATTTTGTATACTCACGAGTATGAGGTCTGGGCTCTTCACTTTGAAGATTATGTTCTTCGCTCAGAAGAAAACGGGTACTTGATCTGGGAGGCTATAACATTGGGTCCCTTCGTTCACTCTGGAACCAATAGAACCATAAAGACACAGAAAGAGTACAATCAGCTTAGGATCGATGTGAAGGATGTCCCTCAAGATGAGAAGGACAAACTGATTAACAACATAAAAGCTATGAGGATGATTAGATTCGCTTTACAATTTGACACTTTTCGTCTGGTGAGTTCGTGTAATACTGCAAATGAGATATAAGACAGGCTTATGGAGTTATATTCCACCGATGAGGATCTCGAGAATTCCATTCAAAATCTTCTACTTTCGGAGTTTGGTGACTTCAAGAAAAAACCAGATGAAAGTCTCATTCACACATTCAATCGTTATAACCATCTTCTTAGTAAGACGATTAAGCATGGAATCGGAAGAGAGGTGATCGAGCAGAAGGTCACATTTATGAATGGCCTAAGACCAGAATGGATGTCGGTGGTTTCAACTGTTAAAGATCATGAACAATTTAAAACCTACTCGCTGGCGACGCTCGTGGAAATTCTCAAGTCACATGAAAGTGTTGTGACAAAGGAAACGAAGGTAGTCTCCGGAATGGGATCCTTGGCTCTTATCTCAAAGGGTAAGAATTTAGTTGAAGAAGAAGCAGAGTCAGATTTTTGTGAATGTGATTTGACTAATTAAGAATACACGTTGATGGTGTCTAACCCCAAGCGGTTCACTAGAAAGAAGTTCCCTACCGCCAAGAACCGAAACTGGCAGGGAAGCTATAGTTCGGAGAAAGCGAAAGACGAGTTCAAAAGCACTCCTAAAAAGGAAGAAGAGAAGAAGGAGAGCAAACTTGTTGGTGACTCAGGCTATGACTGTAATTATTGTCGTGGCAAAAACCATCTAGTGAAGGAATGCATGCTAAGGAGACTGAATTAGAAGAAAGAGGTTGAAGACGATGAAGCTTACTACATGCGTAAGCTTGAAGAAGCCAAGAAGAAGAAGTCTAACGATAAATCCATGCCTGTGTTACTTATGCAAGAAAATATTGAAGAAAACGAGTTCGGTGGAGTAGAGGTATGGTCTACCGATTTGGAAGATGAGGAAGTTCGCAAGCCTACTCATGGCAGGGCATTTGTTGCGAAGGAAGAAGGTTCGGAGTTTGCTGGAAAGTGTCTGATGGTGACAGCTGGTGTGTCACAAATGAGAGGTTACACTACAGATAACGAGTATGATGAAGCGAAAGAGAGGGAAGATAGATGCTTCACAACGAAACCGGTTGGAGAACAGATCAACGAATGTGATCAGTTGATCAAGAAGGTAAATTCCATCCTTGAAACACTCAAAATACCCGTTTCTAATTATGAAAAAGGAATTAAATGATTTAAAATTCAAATTTTCTAGTCTAAGTGGTAGCCTAAAACAAACTCGCCTCACAAATGCTAACCTAACTGATCAAATTAGCAGGGTGTCTTCCAAGAGTGAGGAGCGAAGATTATGGATAGAGCAGAAGGAGTTAGAGTTGGTTAGGGCAAGATACGAATTGATATATTTGCAACGTGAAAATTTGAAAATTTTGAAACAAAGGAATATTTTTTGCCTAATTGCTAAACGTCTTTATACAAATATTACCCAGTTGCATTTAGATTGTGATATTGGCAAAAAGATTCACAAAATGATTTTGCTTTTCCTTGAATTAAAGGAAGACAAAATAGATGCTGATTGATATAAATGTGAATCAATTGGTCTGGACAAAACTGAGTCCTTTATTAAGTCCAAAGACCACAAGGACATGCTTAGGAACTTATTGGACGAAAATGATAAGTTGAAAATTAAGACCGAAACCGTACAGACATTTGATTCATTGAGTACCAAGTTAAGTTCAGAAAATAAGATTGATGTTGAAAATACTTCTGAATTTGACGAGGACAATGATATGAGTGAAATTTATGTAGAAGACGAGGTTGACTGTTCTGAATTTGTTAAAACCGAACCCGAACCAGCAAATGTCCTTATATCTAAAAACTCTGTTGAGTTCGCTCGATCGTCTAAAGACAAGAACAAAGTCCTGAAAGAAAAAGTTATGGTATACCAAAAGGTAAAAATTATACCAAATCAAGTGTACGCCACCACTGGAGTTACCAAGAAGCAAACTGTTGAGCTAACTACCTTGGTAGATGAAGACAATGCCGATGGCTGTGATGAGTACTTTTGGTCTACCCCGATAGATAATGCAGAGGAAACAAAAGGATTATCGGAACGAACCTCATGGATAGTGAAAGGTAGATACGTGGCTGAACCAATCAATAAGACATCTAGCTTCGCTAAAGCAAGTACAAGTGGTACAAAAGAAGTTCAAAGTGAACCTTCAAAAGGTTCAAGCGAACCTCAAACAGTAAGAACCGAACCTCATGTCAAGAAGACGAAATCAAATGTAAACATTCACAAATCTTCCAAGCAACTTGCAGAGCAAAAACGTCAGTGAAATAGAAGATATCAGAAAAATCTCAGCGAGAGGAAGCAGTTTTGGAAATCCCAAAACTCCAACTATGTGAATAAAGAAAAAGCTTCAAGTCAAAAAGCGAAAGCAAATTCGCAGGCGAAACCCGAACAATGTTCACACTGTCATTTATGTGCTTCGCAGAAACAAAAGGGAAATCTCGCTCACAGATCTTCATCACCAAGAAAGTTCACCGAGAAACACAACCATACTCACTCACAACCAAATAAAACTCCTCTTAAGGATGTTAAAGGGAAAGGAAAGCTCGTCTCAGATTCTGAAGGTCAAACGAATAAGCCGACCACTAACCCTAGGAAGATTAAGAAAGAATTTGTTAGGAATCAAAATAAAATTAAGCAATCTGATTCAAACAAACCAAATGTGAAAGAAAATAAAATCAAAGTTTTCACCATTAAAAGAAAAGATGAAACCACATTAATAAAACAAATGTATATGGTTGATCTTTCGATTGCTTTTCCATCTTTTTAAAAGTCTCACCAGGACCCAAGCAACTTTGGGTTCCTAAATCCTCTTAATTCTTGTAGGTTATACGCGACGAGCAGTTCAACGACGAATGGTATATTGATAGTGGCTGCTCGCTTCACATGACAGGGAGGAAGGAAGAGCTGAGGGAGTTTCGTGCTCTAAAAGATGGTGGATGTGTCAAGTACGGAAACAACTCTTATGGCACGATAAAGGGCTTCGGGATGATTACAATTGGAGATTTCTCAATCCGTAAAGTTGCCTATGTGGAAGGATTACAACACAACCTAATCAGTGTTTCACAATTGGTTGTGGGAACTGGTCTAAAGGTTTCGTTCGATGATGAAGGATCAGAGATCATAGAGAAGAAAACGAAAACAGTTCTACTGAAGTCGCAGCGAAAAGGCGAGATGTATCCACTTAATCTAAATCCGATACGAGGGAAGCCTGCTATATGTCTGCTAACGAAGGCTTACTCTGATGAAAGCTGGTTATGGAACCGAAGACTCTCGCACCTCAACTTTAAAGATATCAACAAGCTCGTTCTTGGTGATCATGTGCGAGGTCTTCCCCTCTTGAAGTTTGATAAGGAGTATCTATGCGCTGCATGTGAAATGGGGAAGCAAAGTAGGAAGAGTCATCCAACTCTTGTGAACACAAAGATCATTGAACCTCTTGAACTGCTGCACATTGATCTTTGTGGGCCTTCGGCAATTGAGAGTGTCGGCGGTAGTAAGTATATACTTGTTATTGTTGATGATTTTTCATGTTTCACTTGGGTATATTTTCTTAAACAGAAATTAGAGGCTACTCCAAAGCTGAAGAACTTTTAAAGCAAGTGGAAGTTCAGTTGCGAAAGTTGGTTCGTAACATCAGAAGAGACAACGGTTTGGAATTCAAGAACAAAGATTGTGAAGAATTTCTAGCCGAAAAGGGAGTCACACACAACTTCTTTGCTCCTTACACTCCATAGCAGAATGGAGTAGTTGAAAGACGCAACCGATCTCTATGTGAAGCAGCCCGAACCATGCTTAGCTTCGCTTCTCTTCCTCTGTATATCTGGGCCGATGCTATAGCTGTTGCTTGCTATACCCAGAACCGATCCGTTCTCAATAAACGATTTTCTATCACTCCATATGAAATTCTTAATAATCGCAAACCTAACGTCAAGTTTTTCCATTTCTTCGGTTCCAGATGTTTCATCTTCAACTCCAAAGAGAACCGAAACAAGTTTGATGTGAAAGCTGATAAAGGGATTTTCTTGGGGTACTCTCTAACCTCCAAGGCATATAGGATTCCCAATAAAAGATCAAAGAAGTTAAAAGAATCCTATTATGTCACGTTGGATGACAATTACATGAAGAAATTTCAATCAAGCGAAGGTCCATTGGAGGAAATCTTTCCTGAGACTGGTAAAGTCACAGCACCGATATCCAATTTGTTTGAAGAGTACATGTTGCTCTTTGATGAACCAGAAAAGGCCATCAACTCTGAAGCGAAGGCAACCGATAACAAAATCGATAACCTAAATAAGATAATCAATGACGCTGCAAAAGACATGGAAAGTGAACCTCATAGTCCAAGCGAACCTCCAAAAGATAGCACGCCATTGCAGGGGGAGGATTCGTCTCCTTCGAGTAAACATGATTCACCTATCCAGGGGGAGAACCCATCTCAAACCATGACCCATGAAAGTCCAATCGAGGGGTAGAATTCTGAACCTGATGTTGAAACCGTCTCATCATTCGAGGGGGAGAATCAAAATACAAATGATAATTCAGATGTTCAATCAGAATTCGAAGAGGAAGCAAATGTTGAACTGGATCCTGCCTACGATCCAAATTACCCTCCAGTCACTAAATGGACAAGAGATCATCTGAAAACACAAGTGATTGGTGAATCATCTGAGGGAATCCTTACACGTTCTCAAGTTAAAGCGAAACAAACTGATTTATTCTCTCAAGTAGAATATTGCATGTTTAAGTCATTTGTCTCCAAGATAGAACCGAAAACTTTCTACACTGCACTCGATCATTCTGATTGGGTACAGGCTATGCAAGACGAACTCAACGAGTTTGAGAGAAACCGAGTCTGGAGACTGATTCCTACTCCAAAGGGTGCATCTGTAGTTGGTTTAAAACGGGTTTTCCGTAATAAGATGGATAAAGAAGGGAATGTGATATGGAACAAAGCGAGACTTGTTGTGAAAGGATATTGTCAGGAAGAAGGGATCGATTATGAAGAAATCTTCGCTCCAGTAGCAAGGTTAGAATCCGTACGGATCTTTCTGGCATACGCAGCACATAAGAATTTTGAAGTCTTTCAAATGGACGTCAAGTGTGATTTCCTGAATGGGGAGTTGGAAGAAACCGTATATGTTGAACAACCACCAGGTTTTGTGAATGAGAAATATCCTGATCATTGCTATATTCTGGACAAGGCAGTTTACGGTCTAAAACAAGCCCCTAGAGCCTGGTATGAAACTTTAACTCGTTTTCTAAAAATGTCTAAATTCAAACAAGGTTCGGTTGACCCAACCTTCTTTCGCAAGAAAGAGGGTGACCACCTTATGATAGTCCAAATTTATGTCGATGACATCATCTTCGGTTCCACGAATCCCAGCTTAACAGCTGAATTCCGAAAATTGATGGAGACTAAATTTGAGATGAGCTCAATGGGTCCAATTAACTTTTTCCTTGGCCTGAACATAAGACAGGTACCAGAAGGCATTTTTATCAATGAGGAGGCTTACACAAAGACTTTACTAGGAAAGTTTGGCATGATGGGAGACTCAAGAGTGAAGGTTCCAATGGCTTTCGGGACGAAGCTGACACCATCCTTGGAAAAACCGGCTGTTGATATGACCCTCTATCGTCAAATGATAGGGTCACTAATGTATCTTACAGCTAGTAGACCGGATATCATGTTTTATGTTTGCTATTGTGCCAGGTTCCAAGCCAATCCACGCGAACCTCATATGGTGGCTGTTAAGAACATCATCAAATATTTGAAGCGGACCTCGTCTCTCGGAATATGGTATCCAACCAAATCAGGCTTCTTTGTTCAAGCATTCTCCGATGCCGATCTTGGAGGATATGGTCTAGACTGAAAGAGCACAACTGGTGGTTGTCAATTTCTCGATGGTAAACTCGTCACCTGGCAGTCCAAGAAACAAACGTGTGTATCCCTATCGACTGCCGAAGCTGAATATATAGTCGCAACATCTTGTACCTCACAGGTCATCTGGATTCAAAGCCAACTCAGAAAGCGCAATCCATATTTGTGACAACCCAGTGTAGCATTCCAAGACGAAACACATTGCGCTACGATATCACTTCATCAAAGATCACGTAGAAGATGGTAATGTTGAAGTTCACTTCGTTTGATATGCTGATCAATTGGTTGACATATTCACTAAAGCCTTGCCTGAAGCAACCTTCAATAGAATACTCCAAGGCTTAGGAATGATGGAAGCTGAATCTGTACCGAAACCATCTTCGCTTCCTTAGGTATCACTTTTGCTTTCGCCTCATTAAAATTTGACAAGCAAAATAGAGCGAACGTTCGGTCTATTTCGGTTCCGATTTTTTCGGTAACCAAATTGTACCGAACATCCGGTGTATTTCACTTCATTCATCATCAGGCGAACTTTCGGTTGAAACATTTTGTATACTTTTTGTACATTATTTTTTTTTAAAATCACATAAATATTTTCTCTTCTGTTTTTTTTTATTTATTTTCAGAAAAATCAAAAATACAAAAATATTTTCTCTTCTATTTTTTGTTTCTCTCATTGAAAGGTTCATGAACGAATTCGAGTGTTGGAGCTGGGGCAGGTATAAATATCTTTATCTTTGTACTAGCTAAGTGTCCCTAGAAGCATGCTGCTGCATGTTGTCCAAAGCCTCAAAGATTCTAAGTGAAGCCTTACAGATTCGATATATACAAATCGTTTCTTCCCAATCAGGCTGTAAAAATCACTTTAGTCACAAGCTACCTTACTCTTCTCACAATGAGTTAAGAGTTGTCTGCTCGGTCACTTTCACAATAGCAGAGGTACTTTTGGTTCTTTAACCATCTTAACACTTTTCTCCATCACATTATGTTTCATGAATGTAACCCTTGAGACTCTCAGAATCTACCACTGAGGTTTACGGTTACACAAAATCTGTTGTAATGATCTTAGTTTCGTTTCGCCATGTACTAAGTGAAACCCAAAATCCAACACCTTAACTGAATTGACGGTGAATAATCAAACGTTCTAGTTTTTCACCCATGCATTAACGAAACCACGTTTGTGGTTGGTACCATGAAATCTCTTTTATTTTTTTATGAGATCTTTATGAAATGTTCCAACACAAGGATATTTCTACCCAAAAGATCTAGTTTTAATTCTATTTTGAGATTTCAATATTATCCCCAAGTCACTGAAAAATCCACAAACCCACTTGATGTTTTTGGCTACACCGGCCACACAAGTACTTCACTCGACTTTTGGTCTTATATCAAGGTCCGTAGTTCAGTTGAAGTGAAAGCCACCCTTACGACCGAATATTAAAAAATGCCTTTCATTGCTTCTTAACAAGCATTTGATCGTACTTCAACGGGAAACCACACAGACACTTCTCAGTCTCTCTTGAATTTGAAGGAAGCGATTCGTGCCCGAGATCTATAGTTTTGTGTCTCTAAAGACATCACTAATATCCCACATCAATAACTTGCTTTATTTCTTTTTCTTTGGCACACTCTGACACGAAGTTCTTTATGATCTTCCAAAGTCTGGTTCGTGGTTCCAATGGCAATTTGCTGATTTATTGTTTCGCTTCTACTACACAATGGTGTTCTTATTATTAAAGAAGTGACAGGTGCTCTGTCCATCATTTTGTAATATGAAGCGAGAGGGAAATTCGATTTTCAAAAGGAATTTGAATCGATTGGTTAATTTGCAGAGGAGATGAATGGATAAGATTTTGAAAAAGGCGAGTGAATTTGAAACGTTACCCTATCGTCACGCCGCCTGACACACTTTTATTTTGGGGAAAGCCAGTTGTCAAATCGCACCTTTTTAGACGTCGTTTCAGAACGTCACACTATCATCATTAAGAGATATTTCTCTCTCCTGGAAATCGTATAAAGGGTTTTGTTTCATTCCGTTTTCTTTTTACAAACACTCTCAAGCAGTGTCAAGGCGATTTCTCTTCTTCTACTGTTCATCATCCTCACCAAGCTTCAACAATGGCAGATTCTTCTTCAGTTCAAGAAAACACCGCTCAATCCTCTCACCTCACAATCAAGCCCAACCAGAATCTAATCATCAACTTGGTGCCTTACAAGTATGATTCCTACATGCTACAGATCGTCGAATGCCTGGAATACTCACCACTGGTAATTGCTCTTACCAAAGTCGATGTTGTTCCAATGTCCCTCCTTTCTTAGGTTTATTCTTCCGCTAAGTACGTCAAGGCCGATGAAAGGATTTTATTTGAGATTTTTGATAAGAAGAGTTCAGTATCGAAAGCTAGGTTTTGTTCTCTTTTAGGGCTACCTTATGCAGACTTAATGGTGAACCCTGACTCAATTTCCACTGTACAACTCTTTGAGATGTTCTACAATATGGGGTATAATGACATTCTCACCACGATTACAAAGGTCAAGAAGTCATGTCTTCCTCCTCAATGAAATGGATTGTTTACTCTTCTAGCTAAGAGTTTTTCTGAACGTGTCGCTGGATCTGATGGTGCTAGCAAGGGTTTCATGACCATTCTCTATGGTCTGTATCATGGAATCTATCTTGATTATGGGTCGATTCTCTGGACTCAACTGATTCAAAGTTTGAATTCTTCATCTCGTCACACTGAGATTTCATGTGGAAGATTCTGGACTATTATCACTCAACGGGCAATGGAGAAGTTTCAAGTTCCAGTTATGACAGATTCCTTAATGTCTGCAATTGCTACTTTTCACACCACAAAAATCATTGTGGCAGATTTCACTAAATTTTCATTTGTCGGTTCAATTTCAGAATCTATGTATCAGTGTGTTTCAAAGGATAGAAACTCATTAATGAATACAAAAAGCTTCCAGCTAGAGGGCCAAGACAGTTAACCCCAGAGATGCAACAATCGCTTGATATGGCTGATAAACCAGCTAAACGGGGCAAGAAAGAAGATACAATGAAGGACATTCAAGAGGGGCCCTCCTCTAAACCTGTCACTCCTAAGAAATGCGAAGGTCAAACTGCAGAACCTTCGGCTCCAAAGAAGCGAAAGATAATGAAGATGGCGCCCAAGAAGAAAGCCCCATCAACTAGTGATAGTGATTATGTTCCATCTGATCAAGATGATGAGGTTGAACCAGAACAGGAGCAAGAACAGTCTGAGGATTCGGTTCATGAGAACTCACCCGAGGTAATATTTACTAACACAGTTCCATCTCCACCTCCATCTCCTCATCACTCTACTGTTCCAATTTCTATCGCTCCATGCCCTCCTCCAACCTCTTCTCAAATTCCCACTTCTACACCTGTACCACCACCATTATTCACCGAAGCAACCACCACCACGATTTCTACTGTACCTACACCTCCTGTCAACGCATCTGATGCGGGGGCACGAACTACGGGTGTCGAAACCCCATTACCTCAAAACCTATGTCTCCAGTAAACTCAGACGAATCAGATACCGTTCTTGGTGGCGCAGATATGGATTTTGATACTTTTCACTTCAGTCCTTACACTGTTTAGAGTGATGAAGATGACGATTCCCCAGTCACCAAGAGGCATCTAAAGGTGTTGAATGAAACTTCCATTGAGAAAGCAACCAAAGCAATCGATGGCTACCCTGATCCAAATCTAAATCAGCATACTCTGACGCTGCTATTCAAGCTCTAGTGGCTACATGAAACTTCCATTGAGAAAGCAACCAAAGCAATCAATGATTCCACCAAGACAGCGACCGACACTGTCGAAAAACTAATTTCTGATGCTAAAGAAGTTTTGAAGTCTCTACAAGTTGAGTCCTAGCAAAATGCAAACACAGTAAATACCACTATCGAAAAGCTTGTTTCTTCTCTACAAGCCGAACAAGTGAAATTTGAAACTGTTCGCTCTGACATCCAAACTGATCACTCGGCGCTCAAAAAGTCTATCAACTCTCGTCTCGACACACTCCAGGCTGATTTAGCTTTCGAAAATAAAGTGATGGATGAGCTAGCTCAACAAACTACTCTGATCAAAACTCAATCGGTCAAGCTTTCCCAAGCACAGAAGGGGATTAATGTTCTCAAAACCGAACGTGCAGTTGTGAAAAGCTGTGTTGGTGATGTTGATGCTCTTCTGGTCGATCTCGTAGATGCCCATGATACGGTTCTCACAATCACCATCAGGAGACGTTTGGCTGAAAAATTGCATCCTGCACTTGCAATTCTGAGCAGGATTGAAGGTGTTTCGAAGGCTTGTGTCCCTCCAAAACAAGGGGGAGAAGCAGATCAAGCTCCACCAAAAAAACCCCCACAAGCCAAACTCCAACAAGTGAAAATCTTCAACCTCCTCCTGTTAAACCAAATGTCCCCAAAGAACCGAAGGATAATGAAGCTTCGGGTTCAACGGTTCAAGAGAAAGGAAAGAAAATCATTGGTGTAAGTGGAGAAGAAGAAGAGAATTAAGAAGAGTTGTTAAAGCAAACTCCTGAAACCGAAGAGAAGGAAAGAAAAGATAAAGACGCCCATGTCATTTTGGAACGAAATAAATCTCTTTTTCCATTATGGACATTGGAAAACCTACTGAAGGAAGCGATTGAGTCCCCAAGTACTCATTGGCTTGAACCAGTCACTTCTTTTGACTTGGTTAATACTAAAGACTCGCAATTCGATATGTCGATCACCTTGTTTTTCATTGCTTTGAGCCAATCGCCTCTATTCCTTCACCCGACCCGAAGGTTGATAGAGAACTGATTGATTATTATCTTGCTTTCTCGCAACCTCAATATCTGACCTGGAGTGCAAAGAAGATTACTACGGCCAAGGTTATGAAGCCAGTTGTCGCGGGGAAATTTATCAATGTGAAGTTCCGGATTACTCGTGGTTCTGAAGATTCAGTTCATGAAATTTCTCATGCTGATCTGCCAAATCTCAATCCTCATGACTGGATTCTGTTGACTCACCTTTTGCTGACTAACAAGCAGAAGTACGAACCCATTCTTGATCACATAAAGAGAATGTTGGTATCGTATATACATGAAGTAGCAAAGCTTGATCAGGAGATTGCTTCTGCTCTGAGGAAGTAGCCTACTGTCAAACCCATTTGAAAAGCTAGTGATGTGAATAAGATGCGTATGGGCAAGATTGACACCGAACACTTGACGGTGATGTTTACTAAAGAAATTGGAGGTTCGGCTACTCCGTTGAAGTGCATGTTCGCTTTGTCTTACAAACATCTATTTTCCACTATTGCTCTTGAACATATTCTGGATATAATAAACAGATGTAAATCCAATGATGATGCTGCAAAGAAGATTTTCAATGACATGCTACGGTGGTATATCAACTTTCGTCGCACTATTCTTGCTATCATAACAATGCTGTTCAAAACAGTAAAGAAGACCACACAGGTTCTGCAGCAGTAATCTCTCGCCTCAATTAACGCAAAGGGGGAGATTGTTGGGTTAAGAAGTGTTGCGTCATTGGGATTTTGGTCTAAGTCCATTGTTCTCACGGTACTGGGCCTGTCCGGCCGTGTTTCATTTATTAGGGTTTACTATATGTAGTGCATGCATGCACCGTATGTTAGGAAGTTGTTGATTTTTATCAATATAACCCTACCACACCTCTACAGTAGCAATTCTTAATAGAGTTCTTCTGAGGTGTGGCTTTTTAATCATTCGACATAAGTATTGATTCATCTTGTGTTCTTATTTACTTTGTGTTACTGTGTTACTTGTTAAGGATCTCATCGATCTTAAAGAATTTTATTCTCATCAGTTTTTATTGTATATTATTTCTTAATATCTTAACTCGCTTCGATGAGTTTGTTATGCGTTTAGTACTTCTTAGGCTTACTCCTATTAGTAGTTTTAGTTTGTTTAGGCTAACATTGTTATAATGGGTTCCTATAATCGTGCTACGGCGTTACTTTCCCGTACTCGACGCTTCATCCGACGTCGCCATGTTTGGAATGTTATGTCTGCCGTGAATTTACAACCATGGTTGTAGCGTCTACCATGTATAGATCTGTACGTATATTTCCCGCTCACTTAAGATTTAAAGATTATAGGCTAGGTTAGCTAAAGGTTATTTAGCTAAGGGATGAATAAGGTGCCTCATTTAACAACTGTTGATGTGTAGCCATGTTGATAATTTCGTATTTCTCGTTTGTTTGTGTTATACTTAACCTATATATTATCCTATATATAATTAAGTGGGTATACTTTGAGTTGTGCTTAATCTATATATATATATATATATATATATATATATATATATATATATATATATATATATATATATATATATATATATATATATATATATATAAAATTAAGTTGGTATGTTTTGGTTTGGTAGGATATTCATGCATAGTAACAACTAGGTACAATGTTATCCAAAAGTTTGGCCAGGGTAACAACTAGGTATAATGTTTCCTAGAAAATAGGCCAACATAACGACTAGGTATAACGTTTTCACTAAAGCTTAATCAGCATAACGACTAGGCATAATATTATCTAAGTGTTTGGACAGAGTATCTACTAGATATAATATTATCCTAACATTCTAGGCATAGTTATATCACTAATATTATACAATTTGTAATATTTATAAAACATTGAGTATTGAAACATGTATTCCCCCGTAAAACCTTTGAAAATCGTAAATATAGGGCCGTGAACTCACCCTTGAAGCGTGCTTTTGATACCGAAGCAAAGTTTTGGATCTTAGAAAGCTCGGGGACTGCTCGGGAGGAAAGGAAAGGCTCGATTGTTTAGAGAGAATGGGTCATAGTGGTGTGTAGAATGAAATTGTCGAAGTTTTCTATTTTTCAAAGGTTTTGGAGCAAGCGTCGTGCTTTCTGTGTGTGTGGCTCCATCAGGGAGCTACGATGTATCTTCCCTACATTGTGCCATGTTACCCGTATCCTGAAGAATATGGATGTTAAAAACGTAGGCCATGTGTAAAGCGAAGTGGTTGCATTCTTTATCCTGGAAAGCTAGTCTAGTCTCCGCCCCTGTCTCTGGGCAGCCTTTGATCATCTCGGTGAGCCTTCCCCTTATACATGTGGTACGTGTCTGATGAGAAATCAGTTTTCCAAATTTCGTAAATCTCGTGTATGAGATCTGTTTTCGATGATACTTATATCCATGTGTAGGTATGGACGTGTACTACAACTTTCATTTTAGTTGTTTTGGCTAATTCCAACTTTCGTTTTTATCCTATATTTTCTACCCGCAATGATTTGACAAAAATCATAACTCTCTCATACGGGTTCAATTTTTTGCTTTCTCAGTCTCAAAATTCCTACTTTGAGAAGTAATACGTTTCTCTTTTTGGTGACTTTTGGTAGAATTCAACCATTCTCTTCATAATTTTTGACGTTTTAACTTTTTGTGCATGGTTTATTTTTATATATAGTAAAATCTTTATCTCCTCCATGGTAGGTAGGATTTTTAGAAAAGTTTATATTTTTGAAATCACACTGAGGTGTAGATTCCGAATATGTTAACATGATCGTAAGACGACACGATTTTCCGTGAACTTATTTTTGTGCCTAATTGTCGTAATAGTCGCGTTTGGTCAAGATGTAATAGATTATATTTATTAATATATTGGAATATCACATTATTTCCCTAATACATGTTATTGTCTACGTCGATTCCTAATGGCGGTTGGCGTCGCTTTTGTCTCGGTTGTCATATCCTCCCCCCATTAAAGGAAATTTTGTACCAAAATTTAGCTCGTAGTCGGGATATCTTCAATCAAGTTTGGATACTTTCTCTTCATCTGGTCTTCACATTCCCACATGTACTCTGGTCCTCGCTTAGAGTTCCATCGCACCTTGATTATGGGAATGGGCTCTTTTTAAGTTTTTTGACCTCTCGTTCCATGACTTCGATTGGCTCTTTGATGAAATTGAGTTTCATATTAATTTAGATTTCGTTGAGAGGAATGATTAACATATCATCGGATAGGAATTTCTTAATATCCGATACATGAAAGACGTTATGTACGCTACCAGACCTACTCTAGCAAGGATATTGAAAGGTCCTATGTACCTTGGATTGAGTTTTCCCCGTTTACCGAATCTTATTACTCCTTTCAAGGGGAAGACTTTCTTCAAGGGGTTTTCTTCGGAAGTCAACATATTTCTTTTGGCGGGCGCGAGCGGTTTTAAGTCGCTCTCCGATCTACACAATCTTTTTTGCAGTCTCGTGTGTGATCTCTGGTTCAGTTAGCAAGGTGTCCCCTACAAGTTTCTTTGCTAAATGCATATCACTGACTTCTGCCTAACATATCGGTGAACGTCATTTTCTACCATAAAGGGCTTCGAATGGAGCAACCTTTATGTTACCATGAAATTTGTTATTGTATTAAAAATCAACCAACAGTAGGTGAGTATCCCAAGCATCTCCGAAATCTATCAGACAGGCTCGTAGCATGTCCTCGAGCGTTTTTATGGTCCTTCCACTGTGACTGTCGGTTTTAGGATGGTAGGTTATGCTCATATCGAGACGCGTTCCTAATGCCCGTTGCAACAATTGCCAAAATCGATACGTGAATCTACTATCTCTGTCTGAGATAATAGAAGTTTTCACACCATATATTATGACTATTTCCTTGATGTGTCTTGCCTAGCTTTTTCATCTTATTCCTTTCCTTTATTGGTAGGAACTTGTGGGATTTAGTCAGACGGTCCACTACTACCTAAAAAGTGTCATAACCACTCGATGTCTTGGGTAGCTTCGTGACAAAGTCCATGGAGGTTTCCACTCAGGTATTTATGGTTGCTGTAGTAGACCTGAGGGATTTTGATATACCCCCTTGACCTTTGCGCTGGTCAAGCATTTGTCTATGTAGGTCGCGATTTCTGCTTTCATGTTGGTACACCAGTACCTTTTCGTCAAATCCAGGTACATCTTATCAGATCCTGGGTGACTGAGTACCTTGTCTTGTGAGCTTTATCCAGGACTAGATCTTTAATGTCACCAAATTTTGGTACCCAAATTGGGTCCATGAAACATCGTGTTCCATCGCCTCTGGACTCAAATTGTTTGTCCATCCCTCGCAGATAGTCTTCTACCATGTTTTCTTCTTTAATGGCCTCTAATTAGGCTTATCTAATTTGTGCAACTAGGTTTGATTGGATTGTCAACATGAGTGCCTTGACCCTGCGAGGTTTGGCTCGTTCCATTCTTCTCAAGATATCTTCCACAACGTTTGTCTTGCCTAGATGGTAGCGTATCTCACATTCGTAGTCATTCAGCAGTTCTAGCCATCTTCTCTGTCTAATGTTGAGTTCTTTCTAAGTGAAGATGTGTACTCTTCTGATCAGTGTATATGTTACACTTTGTACCGTAAAGGTAATGTCGCCAAATTGTTAAGGTGAAGATTACAACTCCCAAGTCTAAATCGTAGGTGGTGTAATTGTTTTTGTGCACCTTAAGCTGGCGTGAAGCATATGTAATGACTTTGTCTCTTTGCATTAGTACACATCCCAGTCCTTGGTGTGAGGCGTCACGGTAGATGACAAAATCCCCAGTTCCTTGTGGGAGCGATAGGATTGGCACAATACATAATATGCGTTTTAACTTTTGGAACGCATACTCTTGTTTTTCTTCCCACTTGAACTTCATGTCCTTCTACGTTAATGTTGTGAGGGGATTGTCTATTTTTTAGAATTTCCCGATAAATCTTCGGTAATAGCCTGCCAATCCTAAGAATTGGTGCACCTATTTCGGTGTTGTAGGCGCTTCCCAATTCTTAATTGCTTCGATCATGGAGGGATCTACGTGTATTCCCTTGTTGCTTACCAGATGCCTGAGGAATTGTACTTCTCTGATCCAAAATTCGTACTTTGAGAATTTGGCGTATAGTTTCTCCTTTCTCAACAGCTCTAGGATGATTCACAGATGTTGGTCATGCTCTTCCTCAATTTGTGAGTATATCCGTATGTCATTGATAAACACGATGACGAACTTGTCCAAGTAAGGTTTGCAGACATGGTCGATAAGATCTATAAAGACTGCTCGGGCATTGGGTAACTCGAAGGGCATAACGAGGAACTTGTAATGCCCATAGCGAGTTCTGAATGTTGTCTTGGGTACATCATCTTCTAGCACTCGAAGTTGATGGTATCATGACATTAGGTTAATCTTTGAGTAGATACTGGTGTTGGATCTATATGCCCAAGAATCATTATGGAGTGATATTGCTAATAATATATGATCCTATAGGGTCACACCTTTATCAAGTTGGCACATTTTGTATATTTATTATTAATGTGATTATTAATAAATAATATTAATTCTTGTATTTTAATTAGGGAATAATTATTGTTTTCGTGAAAATAATAATTATAATAGAGTATTACTTGTTATTATTTCATATGGTATGAATTAATACGTCACGCACAACATTTTGCACTAGTTGGATTCTTTCTTATAAAATGATCATGGACCAAAACATGATAATGGTGTCGGAGGTTGCTTGTCAACCTTCCACGTTTTGTCTACTATGATTCTAAAAGCTACCATTACTTTAGATTATTTTAATAGTTAGGCCTTATCTCTCATGGACTATATAAGTGTGTCGTATGTATATTAATGTGCAAGTTATTGATCTTCTTTCTTCCCTTCTTCTTCTCTCTAAAATCGTGAGCATGAAGGAGCTCCAAACCTTTGAAGACCTCTTGAGTTGTTCCCATTAGTGCTTAATTGAGTTAAGCACTTAAAGGCTTAATACATTCAAGAATACAAGAAGGAACTAGCATTCCAAGTGCCTTACTTTTGATGGTGGATACTTGTAGAGAAATCATACACTTTGATTTTTGCTATCTTCATCAACACCCCAAAACTAAGTGGGTTCAAAGGCTTCAAAGGTTATCCTTAAAACATCATATGGTTGGTTTTATTTCATTTTAACCTCTATAAATGGATCCATGATGGTTTGGTTTTGTTATGAACTAAAAATAAGTTTGTTATTTTTTAAGTCTTCCGTTCCCGGTGTTTGTGAAAAACAAACTTTTATTTCGTATCAAAACCCGTCAGTGGTATCAGAGCCATCTTTTATATGTTAGAATGATTTTTTATGTTTGATAATCTTTGGTTTTTGGAAAACAAGCATGTATTTCCTTTTGTTAAGAAAAATCCATATTTGTCTTCTTTGGCAACTTCTTCATTAAAATTGTTTATTTTTATATTTAACCATTTTTCATGCATTTTGGTTATATAAAAGTTGCCTTAAAAAACAAAGAGTTGTTTGTTATTATATTTGATATGTTGTTGTGTATATACAAGCCATTTGGACCTTTGCATTGTGTTTGGTTGATATTTATTTATTCATAAGATGTAATAGATAAATATGTATTTTTTCATTTGTTGATTTGTTGTAATAAATTAGTTAGACTAGTTGTATTTCTTTTTAAATGTAACAAGATGAAGAAATGACCATTTTGAAGATGACTTAACCATTTAAGACCATAATCCCAACCGCAAGCTTCTACTTTTGGTTTTGGGTTTAATTATAGTCTTACTGGTTTAAGTGTTGCAACTTTGACAACATGAAGCTTGAATTCCTTTTGCAAGCAAGAGTTGACTTGACAAGTGGGAGCTTGAAGACCTTTTGAAGTGTATCCCTTTAATCCTTTAGGAAATACTTAATATTTATTGTGATGGCTCACAAAAATTATTAGTAGACATGGCTTGGTTTATACACATTGTAATGCATGCTTGTGATGTTTATTTTATGTTATATGCATGTTATGTTTTATGTATTAAAATGGTTTTTACATGTCAAATAACATTTTTTCATAATATAATATCACTTGGAGTTTGAGTAAAAAATATTTAAAAGATAGCATAAGATGTTTATAAATAGATATTTATAAAAACGTTTTACCGGTTACCGGTTAAAACTCAATTTTTGTTGAAAATAGTTTTATTGTAAAACTTATAAATACCCAACTTTAAAATATTTGAAATGGTTTAAAAGATGTTTAAACATTATATAAAATCCATGTCTTTATAATAAATAAGAAGTTTTTATTAAAAAGACTAAAATCGGTTTATAGCGTTATAACGGCAAATAATAAAACTAGTGATTATTTTTGCATCGAAACTTAATATATGATATTGGTGTTTTAAACATATATAACGCAACATGTTGATATTATGTTTTATGCATGGTAAATGAGATTTAAAACATAAGTATTATCACCCATGTTTTGGTTTATCAAAATATGACTTTTATCATAAGATGCATAATATTTAGTTTATAAAATAAAATGAGTTTATTCTATAAATTCATGAAGTCATAAGTTTGTGATTGTTAAAAGGAGATTTAAAATAGTGATTTTATAACTCATCCAAAACTCCAAGTCTTAAGCATACAATAAAGTTTTATTAAGACTGTTACCGGTTTTTAAAACCGATCTACGACTAAACTTTAAAATACTGGATTTTAGTTTATAATTGATCGCGGTTAATGGCAAATAAAATAAAGTTTTATTCGACACCTTAAGAACCTCATAACAACTGATATGAATTTTACAAATGGGCACATGAATTGTTGGATGCATGCAATATTCATGAGACCATGTTTTTATAAACTATAATTGTAAAACATATATAAACCCTTATTTACAAAACTTCAAATCTATGCAATCCATTTAAAATTCACTTGGGATTTTTGTGCAGTTCATATGGATTTTAGGGTCACATTATTCATTTGAGTTGTCAAAAATAGTCAATGTGTTTTTGTATTTGCTTGTGGGAAAATGTCACCTAACCATTTGTGAAATAGAACTCACCTGTTTTTTTAAATGGGTGATTTGATCAACTTCTTATGCGATAAAGGTCGCCTAAGCTTAAGAGTTTTGAGGCATAGATGGGATAAACACGTCAAACTAAACAATAATTGTTTAGGATCCCATAATATAGGAGTTACATATGGTATGCAATTGGTAATCGCTACCTACCGAGTTTGATTAAGTTTATGGGATAATGGTCGCCTAACCATTTACTTGTTTCGTTACTTGGATCCTAGACTTTAATAAATTAATGTTTTAAGAAACAATATATGGTATTATTTTTTAAAGACCAAATATTGAAAATAATAAATGAAACTTTGTTAAATTCTGTTGATAATTGTTAATAATTTTACGCCCTGCAAAACCTCTCTCTTGTTGAGTTTCAAGAGACAGTAACATTTGATGGTTATAATTTCAATAACTAGTATAATATCTTGAGGTTCTACCTTTAAGATAAATAAAATTATATATACTGAAAGATCTCATACTTGAATAACCTCTGCAACCAATTAGTCTGATCATGATACTTTGATAGAAGTATTATTTTGATGATATTGATGTGTCTCACATTATACTGAAGAAATTAACCATGACTTGCAGAAAGTCATGGATCATTATGAAACATATTAGATGTCTCATCAAGTAAAGCAGATATTCAGTCAGAACACTAAAAATAGCTTCAAGTCTGTTCAAGCATTGAATAAAGGAAGTCTAAGAGATTATGCACTCATATAGACTAATAGTTCAGTTAAGGGAAATATAGCATAAACCCAGAAATCAAGAATGGACCAAACGATTAGTGTTGTTTCTATTGTGGAAGAAACTTGAAACTAAAAGAGAAATTGCTTCTCTAATCTCATTGAGCTGAAGAAGTCTAACTTGGACAAGATTTCAGATATCTATACGATAGAACTATTTATTTTTCCATCATTTATTTGAGTATGTTATACTTAAAGTGACACTAATAATTGATATTATGTGTTGATGATTGGAAGAAATAATCAATTGATTACATACGAATGGCAATTCGTGTTGAATATATAACAAGTGTTGTTATAGTCTTTATTTAAACAATAGATGTATTGTACCTATCCTTATAGGGACATGTAATAGTTGTAATTTATGAATAACTCTAGATTTACTTATTGTTTAATGGATGTTCACATTCATGTTCTGAAATGATGTATTATGTGTTAAAAAATATTTTCTCATAATGTTATTTATGAAGTAAATCTATAATCGTTCATTAAATTGATAGTTTTGATCATAACACCTATATAATCAACTAAGATTTGATTGGAACTTATCTATGTCATAATCATCATGACAATATAAATAAGAAATACATATACCAACTTCAAAAGGATGGATTTTTTGAAGGCAAATGAGCTTGATTCATTTGATATATGTGAATCCTATTTATATGGGAAGATGATTCACAAGTGTATTTTTCTATTAGTAGTTAAATAACAAAAGGCTTGACAAAGAGTTATACATAAGTGATGTATGTAATATTTTCAATCCATGAATAGATTTGGTGATAGATACTTAATTAATTTCACTGATGACTTTTTTTCGTTATTGTTGAAACATTTGATTTTCTCAAATTGTTTCATAGTGAAGATTGAAATATACATTAATGAGATCATCATTAACCTTTCGTTGTGATAAAGAAAATGATTTTTGTAAACATAGTCTTCCTGGAACATCTTAAGAGTTGTGGAATTGATTCACAACTCATTCCGACAAAAACACTCACTTCTCATTAGTATGTTTCTTGTGGCACATGATCACCAGGTCACTTGAATCTATATTTTGATATTCGAGGTAGCCTTCGTATTCTCCAGTGGGATAGGATCACCTGGCCACTAGTTGAATGTCGATAGTAAAATTTTTTAGAGAGGATAAAACATAGACCTTGTAGTCTATTATATGATGTTTTAAAGGAACTATTTACTTTATAAATTTTTGGAATTATGCTCTCTGCAACAAATATATATTGAATATATATTTCCAACCAAACAAGTGGACTAGATGCTTATATTAGGCTAAGGATGAAATGGTTTATCCTTATCTAAAAGGTATGGAGTCATTGAGATCATGTTAGACAATAAGCTTAACCACTCTAGTATCTACTAACTGCATTTATGTAGAATATCCTAAATGATTGTTTAGGATGAAGTTTCTACTAATCCCACTAATTGTCATTCCATAAGACAAGTAATTAGAAAGTGCTTTTTCTAAGTGGGAGCAATTTTGGAGATTTAAGAGCTAAAGATCCATAAGCTAAATACATCATAGTTTGGAACTAGCAAGTTTTCAACTATTGTTGAATCTACTCAATAGTTGATCAGAAACTAATAAAACACATAGAGTTGCATTCATGTATGACTATCAAGTATGGGCTGGATTAATCTTCCTCGATATAGTTTGACTATAAAGAGTAAGTGAGTTTTCAAGGGAGAAAACATACTTAATGAAGATTTAAGCTAAGATCTCAAAGTAAGAATCTTCTTTCTTATAAGATGATTACATAGTGTGATTTGATTATAAATCAAGATGACTCTTATGTTTTTATACAAAGCTAGTAGGAGCGTAGTAACATTCCTAATGTCATATGTAGTCGACATATTAATTCATAGAATAAGGATCTGTATAGATAGATCATGGAAACTTAAAGGATTAAGTAATATTGCATTAAATGTCAAGGATCTTAAAGAGCTTAATATAAAGGACTCTGAGAGAGTTATCTTGTCAAAAACTACATGACATGACTTTGAGTAAAATCATAGTGCAAATGTTTTTGAGCTAGATTGTATTCCATATGCTGCTGGAGTTGGAGAAATCATATATGTCATGATTATGCATAAAGGCCAAATAAGTCGTATGCTTAGAGAATGTCAAATGATACATGTATAATCCGACAACAAGTCATTGTGTGACTTATAGAAACATTCTAAAGTACTTGCGAGAACTAGAGGAATATTCCTAATACACGGAGTATTTGACAGAAAGTTATGTCTAAAGTTGCTACACATGTGCTAAAATTTTCAAATATATTGAGATAACTCTCAGTCACAATCAGGCGTGTCCTCATTATGAATGATGAGATAGTTACATGGATAGTGGCTCCATGTAGATTTTAGTTACAGTTACACATCAAAGTTAGAGTAGCTCGTGGGTTGGAGAACCACGTACAAAGTTCCTTAATGTATATTATGACTATGAGTAATCCCATTACGCAAGTATTGGTATCTAAGTCATATTCAAGCATCTAATTCATTCTCAATAGTTTTTCTTTATATGTGAGTTATATATAAAATTGAAAATGATTTTATTCGCAAAGATTATACAAATCAAGTTTGTCAAATCTACTTGCCAATGCTCCATCATTAGCTAAAGCATGAAAGTCAGGATGGTTATAGGGCCTTGTTTATATAAGTAGATGTATGTGATTTAAATTTAGTATTTGGATATTGGAACAAAAAAGAAACATATATTCTAATAAATGATATCTTAGATATGAGTCTTTCATTAAATAATTGTTGTGCTCTATATTAGCATGCTTAAATCCTTGAATAACTAGGTTATTCTAAATATCCATAGTCGTTCATAGTTGTGGGATCATCTATGAGGTAAGACTAATATGAGTGGATTGGTTAATTTTCATGCAGATGAGAATGGAAAAAAGTTGCTACCAACTTCATAGATACTTTATTGGGATAATAAGTATTGGACTTGACCCGCATCAAAACCACTTTATGGATCATAGTCAAGAGTGATGTTTTGATCAAGGTTGTCTCTTTTTAATATTAGACCTGAGATACATATTTGGGACGTGAAATGTAGGAATTATTGTGCTTAGACATGGTTTAACGTTGTTTCGTGAAAAGCAGTCATAAGGGCCATCGTTAGGTATGACATGAACTGCATTTACGGGCGTATGTAGTCAAGATGATCTTTGTATTCTTAGACATGAGATGCATATTTGGGACTTGAAATTTAGGAATTGT
Source organism: Lactuca virosa (assembly GCF_052849685.1). Lineage (NCBI taxonomy): Eukaryota > Viridiplantae > Streptophyta > Magnoliopsida > Asterales > Asteraceae > Lactuca > Lactuca virosa. The sequence continues at coordinate 186,709,380 of NC_136428.1, read as the reverse complement.
TGTGATTTGACATGGTTTAACGCTGTTTCGTAAAAGGCAGTCATAAGGACCAACGTTGGGTATGACATGAACTACATTGATAGGCGTATGTAGTTAAGATGAGATTTTTCCCTCTTATTCGTTGAGAGCATGACATATAAGGCCTTAGTTAAAGTTGAATAGTAAATGAGATTGATAGCGATCCATATCTCATGTTCGACAAGATGTCTGATACAAAGGAATAATTGATACAACACCTTTAGTAACAATTGTAGCTTAGAGCTCCTGGAATTGGTTGTTGATGAAATGGCACCCTTCATATGTTGTTAGGGGCAGTAGCCCGTTGCTAAACGTCAACTACTGTCTATGTCAGTCTACAATGAATCTTTTGCAAGTGGGAGATTGTTGGATCTATATGCCCAAGAATTATTATGGAGTGATATTGCTAATAATATATGATCATATAGGGTCACACCTTTATCAAGTTGACACATTTTGTATATTTATTATTAATGTGATTATTAATGAATAATATCAATTATTGTATTTTAATTAGGGAATAATTATTGTTTTGTGAAAATAATAATTATAAGAGAGTATTACTAGTTATTATTTAATATGGTATGAATTAATAAGTCATGCACAACATTTTGGACTAGTTGGATTCTTTTGTCTTTTACCAAAAGACAAAGTTTATATTTTATAAACTTAGAGTTTATAAAAACTAAATAATCTTTCTTATAAAGTGAGCATGGTCCGAAACATGATGATGGTGTGGGAGGTTGCTTGTCAACCTTCCACCTTTTGTCTCCCATGCTTCTAAAGGCTACCATTACTTTAGATTATTTTAATGGTTAGGCCTTATCTCTCACGGACTATATCAGATGTCTTATGTATCCGAAATGTGCAAGTTTTTTATCTTCTTTCTTCCCTTCTTCTTCTCTCTAAAACTGTGAGCATGAAGGAGCTCCAAACCTTTGAAGTTTGGTGCTTTACATTGCTGTTTAGAAGACCTCTTGAGTTGTTCCCTTTAGTGCTTAATTGAGTTAATCACTTAAAGGCTTAAGACACTCAAGAATACAAGAAGGAACTAGCATTCCAAGTGCCATACTCTTAATGGTGGATACTTGTAGAGAAATCATACACTTTGATTTTTGCTATCTTCATCAACACCCCAAAACCAAGTGGGTTCAAAGGCTTCAAAGGTTATCTCTAAAACATCCTATTGTTGGTTTTATTTCATTCTAACCTCTATAAATAGATCCATGATGGTTTGGTTTTGTTATGAACTAAAGATAAACTTGTTATTTTGTAAGTCTTTTGTTGCCGGTTTTTGTAAAAAACAAACTTTTATTTCATATCAAAACCCATCAGCTCGACCCTTGTAATTGGTAGACTAAATCGTTGATCCTTGGAACCATGTATCTATTATTGCTAGTTAGCTTGTTTAGCTCTCGACAGTCGATGCACATTCAGAAGGATCTTTCCTTTTTAACAAATAACACTGGGGCTCCCCAAGCTGAGAAACTTGGTCTAATGAAGCCTTTTGTCAAGAAGTTCCTAGAGTTGTCCTAATAACTCCTATATTTCCGAGGGGGCTAATTGTAACGCCCACAGATCCGGGCTAATCAATTTAGAGACAATGAGTGTCAAAAATGACTTTTTGATGGAATATTATTTAGAAGGAATAAACTTAACCAAGTTATAGTATATGTCACAAGGGTTTCGTACATATAAAGAACGCCAAAATCCGAGTTATAACGAAAAAGCTATGAGATGTCGAAGTTTTACGGCTAAACCGACACGGCACCGCGTAACGTAAAAAGTGAATATTTGATAAATTTCTTTTTATCCTTAGGGGTCTAAATGAAAGTTTTACTATACGTTAAACCGAGAACATGCATAAAAAGAACGTCCAAATATGACTTCGTATGAGGAAGTTATGATTTTTCTAAGATTTAGCATAGTTGTACACAACCCGAAATTTGAATTTTAGATCGATCGATCGAAATTTGAAATTTGAACATCCAAATTTGATTTTTAGTCGACACAACCTAAATGAGAATTGAAGATCTCATTAATATGAGTTCAAGGATAAAAAGACAGTCGAAAACGGAGTCCGTATGTAGAAGTTATGAATTTTACACGGTCGTTAGCAGTGTAATCTTCTCCTACTGTTAAATTTAAAATCGGTCTAGAATTAGCCGATGAGTCAAAAGGAGAGTTGTAGATCTTGTCAATACCTACGTGTGGATATGAAGAACTTCAATAATGGAGCTCATATGCGCAAGTTACGAAATTTAGAAGTCGGAAGGTCGCTGCTGCGAAGTGGGTGACATGGCGCGATCTGAGCCATTGCTTTCTCCCCATCCCTTGCCACCAGATGGTGACATGTGGCACCAACTCGATGAGTTGGAGGCCAAAACATGACGAGTTTGACCCAATTCCAGCCTATAAATACCATGCGAGAGTGCCTTTATTTTTCACACCAAAACCCTTTCACTTCTCTCTTAAACTTCTCTCTAAGCCTCCCAAAACCCTAGTAACTCAAGGTGCTAGAGGAAAAGCCCCATAGCGCTAGAAGGCTCCGAGAAGAAGAGCTTTCGGCTCGGAAGTTCTGCCCCCGTAGAGCCCGGTTCCTAGCAAAACCTCCCGATAAATGAGTTATGCTTACCCTACATTAAGTATAGCTTATGTTTCAGTTAAATATCGTTATTATGAACTTATAAACAATAAATATATTATAAAATATAATATACAAAGTGTTATTATAATATCTTTTAAATACTCGCAGTACGGGGAATTTGGTTTGAAGGGCCGCATAGGGTTGTTGGATTTCATAAGTGCTATAATGCCAAAATGGTCGTGCCCTCCGGTGTTTCATGTCTGGCCCCTGTCTGTACATAGTGGTGGAAAAGTATTGTTTAACACTTATAAAAAATATCTCTCGTAAATAGTCGCTATAAATATTAGACTAAAATTTAGCGGTAATGATACTAGGATTCTTCGAAGGAAAATAGAATTGTTAGAAGCGAAGCGCTGCCCGAGTTTGGAATCATCACTTTAACAAGTGAGTGCATAGTTACTTTCATATTACACATACATATGAAGTATTTAATATAAATTATATGCTATGTGTGTATATTATCTGCATTCTTCGTATCTACGTTGGATGAACAAAATATACATGTTTTACTTGATCTAAATTGTATACGTATTTTATACCTATAATTATGATGGGTAAAGATGGGTAAATTAAAGATGAGATGAGATGATAGATGAAATATGATATAGATGAACATTGGAATCTATGGACTTAGTGCCTGATAGATAAACCTTGGCAGCTATGGACTTAGTGCCTTACAAATGAACATTGGCAGCTATGGACTCAGTGCCTTACAAATGAGCGTTCGCAGCTATGGATTTAGTGCCATATAAATGGATATTGGCAGCTATGGACTTAGTACCTAACAGATAACATCAGCCGCTATGGACTTAGTGCCTATTGGATGAACCCTAGCATCGATGGACTTCGTGCCTATTCCTTAGGAATGAATAAATGATGAATAGACGATTCTTAGGGTAGATCACTAGCGTAAATGAATTTAAGGTCTGTTTATGGTTATGTTTCTGTATTGACGATGACATCCCAAAGTTCTAATATAAACAAAATACATTTCTTCGGAAATGCCTTGATAATATATTTATCATGTTTTTTGGGAAAAAATTCTGCAATACTATTCTTTAAAATGAATACTCTGATTTTCAAATAAGCGTAAACAAAATATTTAAAATGACTATGAATTTGGGGATGTCACACTAATCTATAGAGAGATTTTACCACTAGAGCTACCCCAGAGACTAGATCGATTTGAAATTCGACTTTCTGAACTAGGGGTAGTCCTGGGAAATCCTTTGGAAACACGTCGGTGAAATCGCATACTTGGGGTATGTCTTTGGTTTCCTCTTCTTGCTCCTTTTGTCTACGACATGGGCTAACAAGGTGTAATATGTAGTTTTTTTTGCTAGGCTTATCTCCGTAGATTGTAAGGGTTTCTTTGTTGGTTTGGGAAAGTTGTATGACTTTGTCGTAGCATATAATTTCAGCTCGATGAATGAATAGCCAATCCATGCCAATTATAACGTCGAATATTTCTTTGTTGGTTTGAGAAAGTCGTATGGGTTTGTTATAACATATAATTTTAGTTCGATGAATGAATAACCAATCCATGCCAATTATAATGTCGAAGATTTCATGGGTACTGCCTAATTCCCCATTAGTCATTTTTACTAAATAAGGTTCCTCTAGTTTTCTAGACCTATGGCTTAATAAATGTCTAAACTTAAGTGTAATGAAACCTTTCTCAGCAATAGAATCGAATAGTATAATTGCATATAAATTGTTGACAACAAACGTATCAGTCACCATGGTTGGGTCCTGGATTGCGTCTCTTGTGCCAATTATGAATGTCCTTCCTCTAACATTCTCCCCAACATTATTCAGCTTCGAGTAATGCTTCTTGAAATGCCTGACCACTCCACACTAAAAGCAATCTTGGCTTCCATTGGTGGCAACCCCTGCGTTTATCGGGATTGTAGCTGCTAGCTGTCGACATTACTTGACATTATGTCCCATGTTTCCACATCTTCTTCATGTCATGCAATTTCAATTGTGATGGAAGTTTCTTTGGTTGCACTTTTGGTGCCTTCCTGTGTATTGTCCTAGTGTGGTGGTTGTTACCTTTGACGGTGTCGGAGTTGTGGTTGTGTAGGCCTTCACTGTCTGCTACTTGTTTTTGGGGGCTCACCTTGGGTTTCCTTTTCACTTGAATCTATTCTTGTGCTTGTTCTCTCTGGATATTTGGAGTTCGGCCTTTCGAGACCATAGTTTCCCTTCAGATGTGTTGATTGGTTAGATTGAAGGCTAGACTTTTGGCACTGTCATAACTTGATGGTCGAGAGGCGGTAACTACCCCTTGAATGGATTGCACTTAACCCCATACGTATCTCTTAATCCTCTTACATTCCGTAGTCACGAAGTTGGGACAGAGGGTTGCAAGATCATTGAATCGGATTATACAAGCCATGATGCGCGCATCCGTCATGGTTAGATTCCATAAATCTTCCTCGATCTTTTGCATCACCTCTCGAGGGAACTATTCTTTGATCATCATATGTTTCAACTCTTCCCAAGACAAGGTGTTGGCGTTGGCGATTCCCAGAGTTTTGACATGGCTGTTCCACCAAGATAGAGCAGCGTCAGAGAAAGTACATGCGACGAACTTCACCTTACTATCTTTAGTGTTGTTCATGAATTCCTTCACCTTTGTATCATAGTTATTTAACATACATTGAACAATACAAATGAGTTATATAAACTACATACCTTTATTGATGATAGAAAGTTACATTATTCCTGTTTCCTAGTAATTAGTACATAGTATCCGAAATATCGCACACGTCTTAGTAGACAAACGTTCCATACTAACAAAAAGATAGTAGTATTTATCAACAAAAGTTTTCCTGCTCAAGTAACATTCCAACTTATTAAGTTCTTGAAAAAACACATGCATTTTTAAAATACGTCAACATAAAGTCGGTGAGTCCACAGGTTTTGACTCCGAGTAAATGTAGTACTTTTTCCAAGTTCAAAAGGTATAAAACATAATTTGAAAATATCATTCTGACTCATAATTATCTTCAACATATTGTATATATATCCTAGGTATACTTGTTTACTTACTAAATAAGTGATAGGCCTACAATCTCCATATACCTAAATCAAGGAAGGTTACTACGTATAAATATTATTTCAATTCTATACGTGTATATATGCTAGGTATAGTTGTTTACATAATAAACAAGTAGAATACCTACAAATTCGTTGTACTTAGAGTATAAGTGTTTGGGAAACTTATACTTATCATTAATACTTGTATATCGACAAAGTATAATGTTTCTAAAATTGTGCTACCATGAGTCCATAACCGCTGCTATATGACATACAAGACCTCCGATTGGTATTACAAAGGATCCCATCAATGGTTCCACGAAGGATTCTACCATTGATATCATAAAAGATTTTGCCCTTGGTGCCACGAAGGATTCCACCAATATACATACTTTGCGCGCTTCATCGACGCCGCACCACAATAAAACAAATAAAAGGACAGTTTGTCACCCGATGGGTTTCATAAACCGTGGGTTGTAGCTAACAACCACGAGTGGAGGTGTCAAACCGTATAGATCTATATAAATACTTTGTGCGCTTCAACGACGCCGCACCACAATAAAACAAATAAAAGGACAGTTTGTCACCCGATGGGTTTCATAAACTGTGGGTTGTACCTAACAACCACGAGTGGGGGTGTCAACCCGTATAGATCTATACCCAACTTCCTCGGTCACACGGGATGAGCGGTTACATGTCATAGGATTCCCCTAAGATTTCCAGTCTTAGTTGATGAATAAAATAGCTCATGTAGACTTTGTCGACCTCCTATAGTTCTAATAGAGAAAGTATGTTTGTGTCCAAAACCCTAAGTTACTAGACTATGCTTTAAACATTACTCCTAATTTTCATAATACTCAGGCAGCACAACAACTATAACTTGAAGTAAAAACCAGGTTTGGTCTTATACAAAACCAATAATAGCAACACACTTACTAAGTCAAAGATGACTTCAAATTATCAATTATATTGATCAATATCAAGTTTTAACCAACGTAAAACTTATGATAATAACATACCAGTAGTTGTATAGTTTCCAAAATATTAGATATATCATAAATATATATGATTTAAACTACTATATCTCAGTTAATAGAATTTTATGTTGATTCGAACATATGATCATATAAACATAATATTAACTTATATATAATATTTAGCATGCATTTTCCCCTTAAAACATTAAAAAGTAGGGCCGTGAAACTCAACCTAGTAGCGTGATTTGATAGAATCTAACTAGAAACGGTCAGCGGTTCGTGATCGTCGGGCTCGGGGCAAGAAACGCCTTCAGCAAACGAGAGAGAGAAAAGAAGTTTTCTTGTTTTTCGATACACCTATCTTTCTCGACTTTGATCTTCCTCTATCCTCAGTACTAAGAATACTGTTAGAGGACTCTCCAATACTTCGTTTGTGTGTATCCACCAAGCATTAAACCGTATATGCCATCAAATGTCAGCTTGACATCTCCAATTGAGCTGCTAACTGTTGTCATTGTTCCAAACCAACTTTTTGGAAAATGATGATAATAGTAGCAATGCTTGGATTTAATCTTCAAATTTAATATCAATTGATGTCAACCTTGACATGATTGAATTAAACTCATTCACATGATCAGTCACTAAGCCACCTTCATTCATCTTGAGATTTACCAGTTATCGAATCAAGTGAACCTTATTCGCCGCTGAAGTTTTCTTGTACATGTTAGATAGCGCTTTGATAAACCCATATGTTGTCTTCTCATTGACAATGTTGTAAGCAACGTTCATTGGAAATGATAATCGCAACACATGAAGTGTCTGCAGATCTAACAACTCCTAATCCACATGCTTCATAAGAAACAACATATCTTCTGATAAAGGTTCATAGAAATTATTCTGGTAGAGTTAGTCTTGAATTTTCATTTTCTAGAAACCAAAATCTTTTCCATTGAACTTGTCGATCTTAACTCTCCTATCTTCAGCCATAACTCTCATACCAGTGTGTTGGGTGACAACAAAACAATTTAAGCACTTTAGACAAATATCAAACAAGCTTCGGTGAAACTTGCGGAAATAAAAATTCTGAAAAATGTAAATCAAAGGAACATAATATTTAATGTGGTTTAGTCAAGGTTACCTACGTGCACGAGCGAACAAGAGAGAGAGAGAGAGAGAGAGAGAGAGAGAGAGAGAATAAGAGATAGAGAGAGAGAGAGTATTTCATTACCTTTCAGGAACTATTACAAGCACTCAAAATTGTATCTCACTATGACCTCTCACATAAATCTAGCAATTTACAATGATGAAGATATGACCCTATTTATAGGTAAGCATGGGAAACCCTAATTTTGATTGGTCAGGCCCATCCATAATTAGCCCATTAAGGGGATGTCCTAATTTCTAACCAGTCATAGATTGCCATGAAAACGCTTCTGGAACCTTCAACCTTATGAGCATCAACACACATGATGGAGCATTAAGAATAATGATGGATTATCATGTGCCACTGTGGTGCACCATGATGGTGCACCTACCATCATGATGATGCAACAATCATCTAGAGCATCCACATTGAGCATCTTCAACCTTCTGAGCGACAATGAAAAATCTTGATCATCCTAGAGAGTATTGCACCTAAATGACGCATCAAGGAGGCATGATGGCACACCATGACCTTGGTGGCGTGTGATGCTCCATAATGGTGCATCTTCAACTTGAGTAGTGCATCCTTGCTTCTTTGCTCATCAGCAACACTTAAACACTCCCCGAACACAACAAATCATATAATGGTGGTGCATCAAGCACCAAGGTGCCACACCTTGATCATAGGCGGTGCAACTTATGCATGGATGGTGCACCTTGTGCACAAGGTGGCACATCTCATCTATAATGGTGCATCATGATGCATGGTCCATCACTTATACTCCATTCTCCTTCCTGATGCTCCACTCCAACTCCAAGTGCTCCATGTTGATCCCTGATGCTCCATTGCATTTCTATGTGCTCCATCCAAGTACTCCACTTGATTCTAAGTGCTCTATTGAAGGTTTGTGTCGATCGGATGCACTTCAAGTATACCAAACAAGAACAAAATTACAAAGAAAATAAAGAATAGAAAACTAAATAAACAGAGGATTTTCCAAATTGTCTTTGACCAAGAAAGGGGTTGTTTTCACCAAGAAAATGGATTTTCACAAAGACGGTCATCAAGATGATTACATTAGGGTTTCATCCTAATTTTGAATATATACTAGTCTATACAAGTATACCCCTTAATTGAAGGGATTGTATCTAATATATACTATGAAACAATCTTCATAACAAAGATATGAAATTTCCTATCTATTTTATTCTTATCTGTATCATTACCTAACATACAAAAGTTACACAAGATAATATGACTACACGCTGACGCTGATAGACTTGATATGCTGGCGTTGATGGTGATGCTGATGCTGACAGTTAGCGTGTAAAATGTTTTGATTCATATGATCATAAGGTGTGACCTTACAATCTCTTGGTATCTGATGATGTCAAAACTAGTCTAATTCTTCAGAGTCATCAGAAGAACCATTGTAGAACTTGTCAGCTTCTTTTAAGATCTCAGGCTTAACCTATCTGGATTCATCAATTTTATGTTCTTTTAATGTTTTACTCAGCTCTAGAGGGAACAACACACGATATCCTCTTTCCATTTCAAAATGATTGAGTCCTTCCATGCGAAGATGAAATAAGTGGTCAGTGGGAGCAACAACAAGATCATCAGTGCGTTGAAAGAACATGTGATTTTGACTGTCAAGATAGAAAATGCCATGTTCTGGTTCTCGAATGAACATGTACCGAACTGGTTCAACACATACTGGTAGTGCGTTGTTGATGTACCGAGTGCCATAAGGAAGAAGAAACTTAGTATTCTTGGACTTTCTGGGGGTGCCTGTTCTTCCCGATGTAGATGGTCTAGAGGGACTAGTTGGTGACACAAGATTTGGTTTCTTGACTTTGTTGAGTAGCTGTTGAACCGCCAACTTCACTTCCTGAGCATGAATACCCTTGTGTTTGTCAATAATTTTATGAATTTGCATTAACTCGCTGTAGCAAAATTTTACTAGCTCACAAGCAAATACAACCTCAGTATATTCATATTCAATCTTCTTCTGACCAAGTGAAGCTTTAGTGACTCGTTCCTTGGTTTGCTGCATCTCACCCTGATAATGGGATCAAACTTTGTTCTTCAAGTCAGAACATCTCCAACCTTCTTTCGATTGATTCTATCATTCAGCTCTGAAACCCGGTGTTGTTTCTCCCCAATATTATTGAAGAGTTTAATTTTCTTGACTGGATCATTAGTGTTTTTAACATTGTAAGGTCACACCTTATGATCTGATGAATCAAAACACTCTACACGCTAACTGTCAGTGTCAGCATCACCATTAGCGCCAGCGTCTCAAGTCTATCAACATCAATGTGTAGTCATATTATCTTGTGTATCTTTTGTATATTAGGTAACGATACAGATAAGAATATAACATATATCAGATCCGATATCTTTGTTATGAAGATCAGTTCTTAGTATATAGATTAGATACAATCCCTTTAATTATGGGATATACTTGTATATATTATTATATATTCAACATTAGGGTGAAACCCTAATGTAATCATATTGGTGGCCGTCTTTGTGACAATCCGTTTTCTTGGTTAAAAAAACCCCTTTCTTGGTGAAAGACAATTTGGTGAATCCTCTGTGTTATTTACTTTTATGTTATTTATTTTCTTAGTAATTTTGTTCTTGTTTGTTATACTTGGAGTGTATCTGATCGACACAAACCTTCAATTGGTATCATAGCGGGTTTTTGACACACACAAGTAATCATGTCAACTTCCAATAATCTTAAATCCTTTAGTCTCAAAAAGATTAATCCTTTCGATCAGCACGACTTCGCCATGTGGAAAACTAAGACCATGGTTGCTCTTGAAACCATGGACTATGAGATGCGTAAAATTGTTGAAAAAGGTCATCACATTCCTTTTTGTCAACCTATGGTCAACAATGCTTATTTTATTCCTTTGAAGCAAAAACTAGAGACGAGTTATGAAGACGATGACAAGAAACTGCTTAGTCTTGATGTGAAAGTTGGGGTGAAATAGGAAACTCTCTTCCCTATCATGTGTATAATCTTGTATAAAATTTCTATTCAACTTAAGAGATGATGGATACGCTGACAGTGCCTTATGAAAGTACTGTAGTAGTACATGCCACAACCATCAACAATCTCAATCGGAGATACGAGCACTTCTTCGCTCAACAAGGCGAATCAATAACCCAAACGTTTAATAGATTTAACTGCTTGGTTGATGATATACGCAAGATAGGAGTTGTCAAGCATTCACCTCAGTTAGTTCTGAAGATTCTGGATTCTCTTGGGAAAAGTTGGGAACAACACGTTCATGCCCTTAAAAACAGTGAAAAGATTGATTCCATGGATCTAAACACGCTGTTTGGAAACCTTCGAAACTACGAAGAGACCAAAGGACTTCGCAAAGACATCATGAAGGAATCAACCAAGGAAAAGTCTATAGATTTAGTTTCTCGAAAGGAAGCAATAAAGCACTTCAGCGACTCAAATGAATCAGATCAGGGTGAAGAGAGTGGTGAATATATCACTGATGAACTATTTGCCAGCGTTGCATTTATCGTCAAAAGCTATGAAGAAAACAGATGAAATGAGGTTTAAAGAGCTCAGCTTAAGGGAGGCAGTTCATCGAGAAGATCCACTTCAAAAAAGAAAAACTCAGGTAACTATTTTAATTATGGAAACCCTGACCATTTTATCAGGGATTGCAAAGAGAAGAAAGAAGCTCAAAGTTCTAAGAATTATTAAGTAATGTACAAGAAGCTCCTTGCTCATATGAAGAAGGAGAGCATATCTCTACCAAATGATTTCATTAGAAAACAAGAGGATCATGAAGACTGGGTGGAAGAAGAGGAGACATCTGAAGATGAGGGGCTGAATGTTAAGGGTCTAATGGTTCTTATCAATGATTCCCCTGATGGTAATCTCAACATGTATGACGCTGATAGCTCTCAAGCCATCCAAGGATCAAGTACGAATATATATCGCACTTGGTATCTAGACAGTGGGTGCTCTAGACATATGACTGGTTTCAAGTCCCTCTTAACAGACTATACAGAGAAGGATGGTTCAATAGTGGTTTTTGGTGACAAAAGTGGAAGAGATGTTATGGGTGTTGGAACATTTGAGTGCATGCCAATCAAGCTGAAGGATGTGTTTTATGTGGAGGGTCTAAAAGGAAATTTTATCTCTATCAACACATCACTGAGAAAAGTGAAAACTGTGACATCCCCATTTTCACAGCCAAGTTAAAACTCTTATTTATGCTTTATTTAATTCAGAGTATAAAACATATTGCAAAATTTGTTCCCAACACATGATAATATCAATATCAAAGTATTTCCAAACAAATGTATTTCATTTATATTAAAAAGCATGGGATTTCATCATCAATAGAGACACATAAGCATAAACAAGTCCTAATAGGCCTTACAATATCTTACTATACTAATGGCGTACATCTCCGTAAATCTCTCATCAGATTTAACATCCATGTGTTTTCATACCGCTAACTGTGATATAACGAAACTGAGTGGGTCAGACTTGGGGTCTGGTGAGCACACATGGTTTTCAACCTGCAATATATAAGTTATTTAATTATGTATTTGACATCAATTAATTTATGTAGTTATCCATTCCCATTATTCTCACATACTAATCCTAAATTTTGACCTCAAGGGACCTATCCTAAGGATCATCATCAACAGGTACACAATACTTCTTAGGGGATTCCTTTAGCAATATGTGTTCATAAGGAAACCATGGGGGATAGAGTACATCAACTGATCGGATAGTTCTATATCACCTACATGTTGCGAGCTTGTTAACGTTTCTACTCAATTGTATAGAATAGTCTGTGGTCATCATCTATAGCCGGCTAGATGACTGGTTCATCAGTGGTCAAGTCTTCTCATCATCATCTTATCTATGTGTAAGCTGAAAGTAACTATACACTCACTTGTTAAAGTGGATGACTAGAAAGTTGGGCAATGATTCGCTTCACCACTTGGCCTTTCCGTTGACGTAACATAGGTTCAATTATCACTAAGTCTTAGTTTAATATTCCGAGGTAGATTCCTCAACAATTCCAATGTTGACATCAAGATCTATCAATTAAGGAACAACCATGTTAGAATATATCCGAGGTAGGGTCCTTTTGGTATACATAGTATACTGTTTGGAATCCCACTTTAAACACCTCACTAAATCTAGCCTAGACATGACCCCCGTAAGTAGATCAATCAGTATAACGACATGAAGTTAAATCTTATTTATAGATTCATAACAACGAGTATGAATACAAATATAGATTACACTAAAATAAAGTTTAGTTTAATTTAACTTACAGAGATTTCCTAGACAAAAGTCTGGAAATAGCACTGGCAGAACTCCGGCCTACTACCTACTTGATGTCGGGGTTTCAGGTTCCTCAGGGCTTTGCGAAAAACTTAAAATTAAGGGTAAATGGGGGCTAAGATTGATAGAAACTCAATACATTGATGTCACAACTAGCAGTTTTGGCTAGAAAATACTGTCCTCAGGTAAGTAAGTACTATTGCGAGACTTTTGCTAACACTTCTAAGTGTACAATATGAGTTCTTAAGGAGCCATAAAGTGTTAGAATGCAAATCTCTCCAAGTATAGTGAATCTCTCCGAAATCTCTCCAAGTATAGTGAATCTCTCCCAAAGCTCTCCAAGTATGTGAAATCTCTTTCAAATCTCTCTAAGTATGCGAAATCTCTCCAAGAATAGTGAATCTCTCCCAAATCTCTCCAAGAATAGTGAATCTCTCCCAAATCTCCCTAAGTATGCGAAATCTCTCCAAGAATAGTGAATCTTCCAAATCTCTCCAAGAATAGTGAATCTCTCCCAAATCTCCCTAAGTATGCGAAATCTCTCCAAGAATAGTGTATCTCTCCCAAATCTCTCCAAGAATAGTGAATCTCTCCCAAATCTCTCCAAGTATGCGAAATCTCTCCAAGTATAGCGAATCTCTCTCAAATCTCTCCAAGAATAGTGAACCTCTCCCAAATCTCTCCAAGCATGTGAACTCTCTCCCAAATCTCTCCAAGTATGTGAAATCTTTCCCAAATCTCTCCACGTATCTCAAATCACTCTCAAATCTCCCTAAGTACCTTCCTTAGTCGAAAACAGCTCAAAACCGGAAGAGGAAACCCCAAAAGGACCCTTTTGGTCCGGAACCTCTTGGTCCGGAACCTCTAGGTCCGGAACCCTCTTGGTTCGGACTCCTCTTGGTCCTGAACCTCTTGGCCGGAACCCTCTTGGTCCGGACTCCTCTTGGTCCTGAACCTCTTGGCCGGAACCCTCTTGGCCCGGAACTCTCCTAGTCTGGAACCTCTTAGTCCGGAAGGTCTTCTAAGGAAGCCAAGAGGAAGCTCATCTCGGAAGCCTCTCATCCGGATAGGTTCGCAGCTCCGGAAGTCTTACCCCACTTCGGTTCGGAAGCACCTCGGTCCGGACCACTGCTCGCTTCTGAGTTCGGAATCCGAGAACAGCCCTCCGGAAAGCACTGTTCACTTCGGAACTTGTCCAGCGACTCCGGAACTCCTTGCCACCCAGCTTCGGACCCTCGCAGCCTTCATCCTTCCCTCCGGAATTTAAGATATAGCTCCGGAAATTCCATAAGGACTTCGGAATTCGCATAATGTCTCCGGAATTTACCTTTTAGCTCCGGATTTTGGACTATTCCGGACGTTTTCTTCGTTTTGGGGTATTTTGAGGTCGGAAATCCCACCAAAATCGTGTTTTTCTTAAGTAAGACCCCTAAAACCTTTATTTTATTCCAAATTTAATTATTTAAGTTATATTTACATAAAAATAAAAGTTTAGGATTTAGGAAAACCTTATCTTAAATCAAGAAAAGGACAAAGGGATTGGCTTGTGATTTGATGAAATTCCTTATTTCCCATACAAATCTCAGTTAAACACAAAATATCCATGGATAACCAAGCATTGTACACTGGTCCTCCAAGCAAGTGTCATATCACTCTTATCCCTCCGCTTAGAATACCTGAACTCCTCTTCTTCCTTTTCCCCACTTTTCATTCTTTTTCACCTCCAGCAAACTTCTAAGAGTGCTCTCAACTCCTTCAAGCTTCAAGTTCATCTCTTCAACAGAAATTCCCAGAATTCTTGGGTGAGTATTTTATCCTCTTTAAAACAATTATTCTTCACATTATTCTAAGATTTCATCATATTTACACATGAAAATTATTCTTAGAATACTCTAGATATTTAAGAATCATTCAAGTTTGGAGCTTGGAAACTTCCTCATCACTCTTCGAATCACCCAACAAACATACCAAGGTGAGTTTCATACCCCACCTTTTCAATATTTTAATGTTTTTGGGGGAGAGTACAAGTCAAATCTTGCCTAAATAGTTGAATAATTGCTTATACACGTATGATTGTATGTGTGTGAAATATTATTAAATTAATATTTTAGTAATATACTCACGAACATAGGATTACTCAATTTCATAAAGAACAGAGGATACCTTGTGCAAAAGAGCCTCCCAACTATTGAGTGTGTCCAACTTAACCCCTTTATCCATGCTTTCTTGTCTAAAGATAAAAGTTATAAAAAGGAACCTTACTAAGTGGACACCATTTCTAGCGATTTTCGAAAATAGAAACTTTGTGACTATTTTGCAAACTATCAGGAAGTATTTTATAAATATTCAACATAAAAGTTTGCGTCAAGAAAATATACAAATAGAGCCCTTATGACAGAAACATTTGCATGTCATAAGCTGTTGTTATAAAACATCCAAGAACATAAGTAATGTTCTATGTGTCATAAAACAAAAAATGTGTGTCATAACCGGCAGTTATAAATTTATCCAAATTATAACTTGATACTTTTTCTCTTGGACTAAAACGACTTATTTTTCAATAAACGAAAAGGAACGATCACGAACACCTAGTTAACGAGCACAATCAACGATATGGAACGAGAACGATATTTCTATTCAATAAGTACGAGTTTCGTTATTTATCTAACAAATAATGGATCTCTAACGATTGCTCAAAAGGTTGTTAATATTCTAGTCAGGCAAATCTCAAAAGTACCTAAATATAAAAATATTAGTGTACGTCTAAGTCTTGTAAGGAGTTATAGCCAGAGTCTCCTGGAGGGAGAGCGGGAATTTGTGTATAGATCTATACGGGGTTGACACCCCGCACCTTCGTTGTTTGCTACAGCTAGACAGGCCAGTCTAGGGTGGCAAATGTCTTTATCCAAACCGAGGGCGCTTGAGAAACGCCAAAACAGGCACTTCATCAGATTAATATGGTTATACCGACTCACTAGAATATGTTATATTAACTGGAAATTTATGTAAGGGAAACCTCATAAATAAACTTTGGCACATTGTGTTGACTGTCTTACACGTGATAGCTGATGGTCCGCATTTGTTGTGTTGACTGTCCTTCTTCATCGCGTAGAATATCCACAATAGCCATGTTGATTTTCTCTCCTACAACTATAGAGTCGTAATACTGCTATTTTTACAAATTAAAAAGCGTAGGACTCTATGGAAAACGTTTGTAAACAATTTTGATAACGATAAACTAATCCACACATATACATAGTTGGAAACTAGAACTAACGATTATTTTATAGCAGAAAATATACGATTTTCTGGGGAAAACGATTTTTCTACGATTTCGATAACGATAAACTAGAAAGCACACACTCAATTTTACTCGATAAGAGGAACAAGATTTTCAACCATATTTCCTCTTTGAAAATAAGGGATTTTTCTTGAAACGGTTGATTGTTACTATTCAAACGAACTATTCTCGGACACAACTCGCTTTTACAAATCACACTACTTTTCAAAATCACTCCTTATAAGGATGAACAAAAGTAATGTCATGCATACACATATTCATGATTTTCAAGGCAAGACTTCAAACGATTTCTTAGAAAATATCGGATTTTCTGAAAGTACAACAAGAACGATTCTAAACAAGTGTAAACAATTTTATACACAAAACTGCTTATGAACTCACCAACTTTTTAGTTAATGCTTTTCAAAACGACTTGTATTCTCAGGTATCTAGTAAGCAGGTAACAATGGACACGGATGCAAGACTTCTAGCTGTAGCGTGGATTGCTCTGTTTGATTTATATTCAATTGTTATGATACTGTACAACGAAGTCACCCGCCTCCGGACGTTTCCGCCGTCTGGTCCGGGGGTGTGACAGATTGGTATCAGAGCATTGTTTATAGTGAACTGGTATAGGACTAAAACACACTCAGCCTGAAAGTATACTTTAAAAAGATAAGTATTTTATGAAAATATACATATCTACTAACACAGTATCATAACGAGAAGAAACCGAAAGTAACTAAAGGTTGAACACTACAGTCAAACCTGGGCAGTTATGTAATCATATCTGGGATCAATATAGCCTAAATCAACTATATTTGTTTGAGATATGACCAACATGTGCTTGGGAGTGATGGTGGTGTTGCAACAAACCTAAAACCTACGAACTATGACTACAAGAGAATACTATTATCGAACATCAAGTTTAAAAATACTATAGGAGTATTTTAGGACACTATGAACCCCTCCCACACCTAAACTTTCCCGTATATCTCGTACCTTGATTCTCGCACAAACAAGTAATTGAAATTCCTCGCCAAGACTTCTACTACCCTGTCCCGGTAAGTTACAGATGGGGCAAGGAGAGACCAGGAGAAGTCCATGAGGAAAAATCCAGAATTGGATCCTAAGGAACACCAAGGGATGAATCGTGAAAGGGAGAATTCCAATTAAGAACCCAGCAAGGATAAAAGCGCCAAGAAACCCTTGATAAGCTTTGCCCAATTGATAGTAGATCAGAGACCCTTTCACCTTTCTTTTCCCAGATACATAAACACTCGATATAGGTACTGCTGGACTAGACATACCTAGAAACAAAACGATACCCACGAAAAAACAAGTTAAGAAATTGGCTCCTATCCAATTTAGGGCGCACCTTCACGAAAGACACCAGATCCACAATCGACGTGCACCGAACTCCGATAGCCGACGCCCTCACGAATCAGACATCCGTTTAAACCACAAGTAACCTAAAGTGACTCCCGGTTGCCAACCCTCTGTCATGGAGTAATGGAGGCCATAAACAAAGGCCGATTTATGGGAATGTAAATCCGATCCCCCACAAGTATCAAGAACACCATTCCAGATGCCTTGCGAAACCCAAAAGTAGGACCGGAAAACTAGGCAGACCATGTGCACTCCTTAAAAGAGGAAATGGTCATGTGGAGACCACAACTCATAGCAACCAAGGCTAGGACAACCTTAGCAGCGTAAGGAACACAAAAAAAAGGGCACCCTTAATATAAGTGAAATGGCCAAGCACTTTGTGCGCCAAAAGAAGATCACCACACTACTCGCCTTAGATTCATAATGCCCTTAATCGCAACCAGTAGTAGTAAACCAAGAGGAGAACATCCTCCAAGAATCTATACAACTGGATCCGTTAACCATATTGCTAGCTATGTGCTATTTTGACGGACTTTACGTCATACAATACATGCTCCCACTCAATACCATAACTGCATCATGCGGATGTAGATTGACCCAATTAGCACCGGTACGTTAAGATTATAGGAGTAAACCCACTTGAAACTAGCTACAAGTACTTACGAGCTCACCTCTCGTGTGCAACAGGGTCATGTCTCCCCATGGAGACAACCAGTACCCTGACGATGCACTGGTCTTGCGAATAGACGCCACCACATTTCAAGCCACTGTAACAGCGTCTGTGGCAGCCGTCATGGCATACTTCAATGCCAATGACACAAGCGAAGTTGAAAGCAATGTTGGTAACTCCAACCGCAACAACAACCAAGGAAACCGACGAAGAGCAACCCACCCATGCACTCAAAAACCTAAACCTAAGAACAAGAAACGAAAGTTCGGGAACGAAAAAGGAGATAGTTCGACTCAAAGGCTTACTAAAAGGCAACAAGCGGGACCAGTCCCTACCCCTATTAACCCTACACCTCCCCCATCGAGACCATCATACCTTGGGAACAATCCAACCGGCAACAAGTGCAAGTACCATCATTGGGGAGCCTGCCATACATTTCGTTGCAAAAGGTGCAATAAGATGGGGCACACCTCCCGCTACTGTAGGGCCCCGGACCCATGCGTCACTCCACCCCTCAACCTAGAAGTAAGTCCAGTTTTCCACAAGTGCGGTGCAACAGGACGTCTTAAGAGAGATTGTCCAACAGAGATGACTAACGAAGGAGTCGACGACTAGACAGGAGTTGACAACAAGGAACCTTACCACAACTTTTGGTACGTTCCACGATAAACTTAAGCATCGATCAATCACAAAAGTTTTTGTCAATTAAAAACATAATCCAAAAACTATTACTCGTTAGAGCAAATCCTATAAATTACGAGAAGCTAGGGATCCTTACGAATGGACCATGATGGTCCCATATAAACGTTAGTATCACACATGGTTAGGATTCCGCGAACTAAGAACGTGCGATTCCGCCTTACTTTCTGTCCCTGGGCTGAATAGCAATTGAGACAGAACCCTACAGTCAACCATCTCTAAAGATCCTAGGTATGTACGGTTAGGTCACATCCATCTATAGTGGAAGGACCTGGCAGAATTCAGATTACGAATTCCCTTGCCTTATAGCAGCACCCTCGTGTCGCTAGAGCGCCTAACAAACAGAAATGATATAGACCCAATAGTAACAACGAAAACGAAACTAGTAACGATAAGAACACAAACACTAGAACTCCTAACAAGCAGAAACGAGATAGACGCAATGGTAACAACGAAAACGAAACTAGTAACGATAAGAACACAAACACTAGAACTCCTAACAAGCAGAAACGAGATAGACCCAATGGTAACAACGAAAACGAAACTAGTAACGATAAGAACACGAACACTAGAACACCTAACAAGCAGAAATGAGATGGACCCAAATGGTAACAACGAAAACAAAACTAGCAACGATAAGAACATGAACATAGAACACCCTGTCATTTCTAGCAACCAGTACTCCTCGAATCGACGTAACCACAAGAAGTCCAATGCCATCAATTGGCACGGACAGGCTTGATCCTCACCTTACAAACCTCGAGCTCTGCCAATAGACTTTCATCCTACTCCACCGGGTAACGAAACTCTTCCAGCCGGTAACGACAAATTCCTAGCAACCAGACACCTAAGTCCTGGTGTAAGAATTGCCACACGTTTTTCCCTAGCCCCGATAAAGATTTAAAAATCAAGGAGCAAAAGGCATTAAGGGAATCCGAAAGACTTCCAACTTTCCTCCAAAGGTTCCCAAAAACCTCTTGGAAATCTCAACCATGTGCTAAGCGGAGATAGAATCACCCCGACTCCTGGAACCACCCCAATAACCAAACACCCAATACCACTTAGCACAGTCACAAGAACAGATAGTGTCTGATCGCAAGATCGACATAATAGATAAGGGAAACTTCAGACCCAGTCCCTAACCACAGGAAGCATATGTCTAACTCATAAGAGAGAAAGACGAAACTACCATAGGCACCACCGACTATGAATAAGCCAAACAAACCCATCCTCAAGGATCGATACTCACTACCCCCAAATCGGAGACATGTTCAACCAACAACGAGGACTGGCAGAGGTCGACCTACGATTAGCTCGGGAAAACTATAGGAAGAAAACTCCCAAGATAATCTAAGACTCATAAGGTTAACTACACCACTCGCAAACGCAACCTTGGTGACCATAGTACCAACTCGTAATGCCCAGAAAACTCTACTTCTAGGACACCTGGATCCCGATTCCTAGAAGACCATTCAAAAGGCCTCGCCCAGAAAGGGCCCGATAACTCATAGTCTACGATTAACATAAGGAACTAGTTTTGGACATTTCACCTTCCATGTGCTCAGCACTCATGAGTGTCAGACCACCGAAACTCTAGAAATTCCACCTGTCGAGGTCAAGGTAAACACGAACCCACACCCCGAAGAGAAGCATGTATAGTGGACATTGACAAAGTTGGATGCCCACTTGCTTCTAATCGAGTATTCATATGACAACAACTACCACTCGAGCATAGGAGTTGCACCCCTCGAGGCCCTGTGTGGCCAGAGGTGCAGATCATCCTCTGTTAGGCTGAGATAGGAGATACCCAGCCGGGAAGATGACAAACGCTGAATAACACACTCACTAGACCCGAGATTACTCGAGAAACGACAAGAAGGATAGTCAAAACCCAAACACGACCTCAAACATCATAACACTGACAAAGGAACTACGTAGATAACATCTTAAAACCTTGAAATCCCAAGTAGGGATCATGGTATTATTTAAGAACTCCCCTTGAGGAAGAGTAACTCGAATCAAAAGGAAAAGTAAACTAACTCCCCGATGCACCAGACTCTTCGAGATCCTCTCACGGATCGGCCTGGTAGCCTACCAACTCCAATTACCCTCCAAGCTTAGTAATATACACCTGTGTTCCATGTATCGAACCTAGAAAGTGTCTATCGGACAACCCGTCCAGTCCCACTAGACAAGACTAAGGCGAACTAGAACCTCCAAATCATTGATCAGCCTATCAAGACAACGAACGGGAAAGTTAAGCACACAAAACAAAGCCGCATCCCTATTGTGAAGGTTCGAGCGAACGCTAGGCGTGAACCGGTATTCACTTGGGAACGTAAGGACCAAATAACTCAAAAGTACCTTCACCTATTTTCGCATTCATAACCCTGCCCTTCGAAAGAATTTCGAGACGAAATTCCCTCTAACGGGGGGATGATGTCACAACTAGCACTTTTGGCTAGAAAATTATGTCCTTAGGTAAGTAAGTACTATTGTGAGACTTTTGCTAACACTTCTAAGTGTACAATATGAGTTCCTAAGGAGCCATAAAGTGTTAGAATGCAAATCTCTCCAAGTATAGTGAATCTCTCCCAAATCTCTCCAAGTATAGTGAATCTCCCCCAAATCTCTCCAAGTATGTGAAATCTCTCCCAAATCTCTCTAAGTATGCGAAATCTCTCCAACAATAGTGAATCTCTCCCAAATCTCTCCAAGAATAGTGAATCTCTCCCAAATCTCCCTAAGTATCCGAAATCTCTCCAAGAATAGTGGATCTCTCCTAAATCTCTCCAAGAATAGTGAATCTCTCCCAAATCTCCCAAAGCATGCGAAATCTCTCCAAGAATAGTGAATCTCTCCCAAATCTCTCCAAGTATGAGAAATCTCTCCGAGTATAGTGAATCTCTCTTAAATCTCTCCAAGAATAGTGAATCTCTCCCAAATCTCTCCAAGCATGTGAAATCTCTCCCAAATCTCTCCAAGTATGTGACATCTCTCCCAAATCTCTCCACGTATCTCAAATCTCTCTTAAATCTCCCTAAGTACCTTCCTTAGTCGAAAACAACTCAAAACCGGAAGAGGAAACCCCAAAAGGACCCTTTTGATCCGGAACCTCTTGGTCCGGAACCGTCTTGGTCCGGACTCCTCTTGGTCCTGAACCTCTTGGCCGGAACCCTCTTGGTCCGGACTCCTCTTGGTCCTGAACCTCTTGGCCGGAACCCTCTTCGCCCGGAACCCTCCTGGTCCGGAACCTCTTAGTCCGGAAGGTCTTCTAAGGAAGCTCATCTCGGAAGCCTCTCATCCGGATAGGTTCGCAGCTCCGGAAGTCTTACCCCACTTCGGTTCGGAAGCACCTCGGTCCGGACCACTGATCGCTTCTGACTTCGGAATCCGAGAACAGCCCTACGGAAAGCACTGTTCACTTCGGAACTTGTCCAGTGACTCCGGAACTCCTTGCCACCCAGCTTCAGACCCTCGCAACCTTCATCCTTCCCTCCGGAATTTAAGATATAGCTCCGAAAATTCCATATGGACTTCGGAATTCGCATAATGGCTCCGGAATTTACCTTTTAGCTCCGAATTTTGGACTATTCCGGACCTTTTCTTCGTTTTGGGGTATTTTTGAGGTTGGGAATCCCACCAAACTCGTGTTTTTCTTAACTAAGACCCCTAAAACCTTTATTTTATGCCAAATTTAATTATTTAAATTATATTTACATAAAAATAAAAGTTTAGGATTTAGGAAAACCTTATCCTAAATCAAGAAAAGGACAGAGGGATTGGCTTGTTATTTGATGAAATTCCTCATTTCCCATACAAATCTCAGTTAAACACAAAATATCCATGGATAACCAAGCATTGTACACCGGTCCTCCAAGCAAGTGTCATATCACTCTTATTCCTCCACTTAGAATACGTGAACTCCTCTTCTTCCTTTTCCTCACTTCTCAATTTTTTTGACCTCCAGCAAACTTCTAAGAGTGCTCTCAACTCCTTCAAGCTTCAAGTTCATCTCTTCAAGAGAAATTCCCAGAATTCTTGGGTGAGTATTTTATCCTCTTTAAAACAATTATTCTTCACATTATTCTAAGATTTCATCATATTTACACATGAAAATTATTCTTAGAATACTCTAGAGATTTAAGAATCATTCAAGTTTGGAGCTTGGAAACTTCCTCATCATTCTTCGAATCACCCAACAAACACACCAAGGTGAGCTTCATACCCCACCTTTTCAATATTTTAATGATTTTGGGGGAGAGTACAAGTCAAATATTGCCTAAATACTTGAATAATTGCTTATATACGTATGATTGTATGTGTGTGAAATATTATTAAATTAATATTTTAGTAATATACTCACGAACATAGGATTACTCAATTTCATAAAGAACAGAGGATACCTTGTGCAAAAGAGCCTCCCAACTATTGAGTGTGTCCAACTTAACCCCTTTATCTATGCTTTCTTGTCTAAAGATAAAAGTGATAAAAAGGAACCTTACTAAGTGGACACCATTTCTAGCGATTTTCGAAAATAGAAACTTTGTGACTATTTTGCAAACTATCAGGGAGTATTTTATAAATATTCGACATAAAAGTTTGCGTCAAGAAAATATACAAATAGAGCCCTTATGACAGAAACATTTGCATGGCATAAGCTGCTGTAATAAAACCTCCAAGAACATAAGTAATGTTCTATGTGTCATAAAACAGAAAATGCGTGTCATAACCGGCAGTTATAAATTTATACAAATTATAACTTGACACTTTTTCTCTTGGACTAAAACGACTTATTTTTCAATAAACGAAAAGGAACGAACACGAACACCTAGTTAACGAGCACAATCAACGATATGGAACGAGAACGATATTTCTATTCAATAAGTACGAGTTTCGTTATTTATCTAACAAATAATGG
This sequence comes from Lactuca virosa, assembly GCF_052849685.1. Lineage (NCBI taxonomy): Eukaryota > Viridiplantae > Streptophyta > Magnoliopsida > Asterales > Asteraceae > Lactuca > Lactuca virosa. The sequence continues at coordinate 186,685,243 of NC_136428.1, read as the reverse complement.
ATCTCTAACAATTGCTCAAAAGGTTGTTAATATTCTAGTCAGCCAAATCTCAAAAGTACCTAAATATAAAAATATTAGTGTACGTCTAAGTCCTATAAGGAGTTATAGCTAGAGTCTCCTGGAGGGAGAGCGGGAATTTGTGTATAGATCTATACGGGGTTGACATCCCGCACCTTCGCTGTTCGCTACAGCTAGACAGGCCAGTCTAGGGTGACAAATGTCTTTATCCAAACCGAGGGCGCCTGAGAAACGCCAAAACAGGCACTTCGTCAGATTAGTATGGTTATAACGACTCACTAGAATATGTTATATTAACGGGAAATTTATGTAAGGAAAACCTCATAAATAAACTTTGGCACATTGTGTTGACTGTCTTACACGTGATAGGTGATGGTCCGCATTTGTTGTGTTGACTGTCCTTCTTCATCGCGTAGAATATCCACAATAGCCTTGTTGATTCTTTCTCCTACAAGTATAGAGTCGTAATACTGCTATTTTTACAAATTAAAAAGCGTAGGACTCTATGGAAAACGTTTGTAAACGATTTTGATAACGATAAACTAACCCACACATATACATAGTTGGAAACTAGAACTTACGATTATTTTATAGCAGAAAATATAGGATTTTCTGGGGAAAACGATTTTTCTACGATTTCGATAACGATAAACTAGAAAGCACACACTCAATTTTACTCGATAAGAGGAACAAGATTTTCAACCATATTTCCTTTTTGAAAATAAGGGATTTTTCTTGAAACGGTTGATTGTTACTATTCAAACGAACTATTCTTGGACACAACTCGCTTTACAAATCACACTACTTTTCAAAATCACTCCTTATAAGGATGAACAAAAGTAATGTCATGGATACACATATTCATGATCTTCAAGGCAAGACTTCAAACGATTTCATAGAAAATATCGGATTTTCTGAAAGTACAACAAGAACGATTCTAAACAAGTGTAAACAATTTTATACACAAAACTGCTTATGAACTCACCAACTTTTTAGTTGATGCTTTTCAAAACGACTTGTATTCTCAGGTATCTAGTAAGCAGGTAACAAGGGACACGGATGCAAGACTTTTAGCTGTAGCTTGGATTTTTCTGCTTATGTCTCTTTTGTGTAATTCGAAGAACAAATACAATATGTAAACAATGTAAGTTTGTTATCTCAATGTATGATGTTTGGATTGCTCTGTTTCATTTATATTCAATTGTTATGATACTGCACAACGAAGTCACCCGCCTCCGGACGTTTCCACCATCTGGTCCGGGGGTGTGACAAGTGAGTTGAGGAGGTGTGGAGATCGAATGGAGGGTTGAACCTCTATTTATAGCACAAAGATATGATCTCGAGTGTACAAGTATCATTCAACGAATACCTGAGGTTTCACCTGTCAGACATAGGATATCAAGATTCGCACCCCCCATATACGACATTGAAGTTCCAAAAAGGATTAAGGAACCAAACATAAAGATGTAGGATGTGACCACGGATCCAGAAGAGCATATGTAAGGTCCTTGATGGAAGGATCTTGACCAATGATCAATCAAGCATAAGAAAACAAAGAAGAAATGGAGTAGAAGATGGAATAAAACTGAGCTTGCATACAATTCACACTTGGAAATGTCGGATACAACTCAGGGACCGAAAACTAGCAAAGTACAACTAGTGATCAACTACTAACAACCTGACAACCTGACCACCCATATATACCAATGTGGACCAAAAACACGTTTCGGTCAGCAGACCGAAAGCCTGTTTTCGGTCACTCCCTAACCGAAAGCTTTCCTAGACCGAAAACACCAAACATGCAAAAAAGACTCCAAAATACATTGACAAATGCCCTAACTCATCTATACACTGTTGCCTAGCCCAAACCAAATATATTGGCCCTTCAATCTCCCCATTGGTTTGCGGCTAGCATGAATTCAGTCTTTGTCAACCACCAGCACGTCTGACTTTCCCATGGCTCCATTCCACATCTCCTTTTGAATAATATCAGCAACCATGGCAGTGTACTCCTTAGCAGCAGACTCAAAAAGGTCTTCAGCCACCTTGATCTGATGATGAGAAAGCTCATGTATAACCGACTTTCCAAATTGTAGCAGATCCCTCTTGTCATACAAATGAATACATCCATGTTCAAGTTTCATGACAACAGAAGCTGTAGTTTCATCAAACACCCAGTATTGCATGGATTTTAGAGATCCATCTGGATGGTTCTGAAGGATAGGAATCTGCTTTACTTGATTAGTAGCGGGCCACATCACAGACCGAAGAGGCTGATTGGTTTTGGGATCAATGACACTCGGGTATATCTTGATGATAGACTGTGCAGTCTTCATTGAGGGAAAGCCCTTTGCCACTTGGCCTTCCAAAAATAACTTGAATTGTGTCGCCTTGGGATCATTTGATGGATTTGCAAAAGGTGCCTTAGATAACTCTGTGAGATCAACCCTGGTCCAAGAGTTGAAATCATGAGCATCTTTATACAATTCGGTATTTCCACTCTTCCTTCTTACGATCCACATTTTCAGAGGGTCACAGAATCCCCATGAGATGATCCCAGACCTATCACCATAAACGTCTCTGAAGCGATTTTCTCCAAGATCCGTAAAGGTGATGTTTGGTTGATCCCCGGGAGCATTCTGATCTGAGCTCCTCTTGAACAAAAATTGGCCCTTCTCAGCAGACTTGGCTAGTTTAGCACGTTTTAACGCCACGACATTTGGAGCCTGGACTGGTTCTTTGTCAAAACGATCGAAAACTGTGGTTGTTCTTGTAGGAGGTGGAACTACGGGAGCGTCTTGATTGGGAAGATAGACCCTTGGCTCATCGATATAAGATTTGAATTTGTCACCAAGTTCTTCTTCCAGCTTTTTCTTCAAATCATAATAGCTGGCGGTCAACAAGCCAAAGTGCGTCTGAAGATCGGTGATCTGCTTTGTCTTCAGAGCTTTATCTTCAAGGAGATCAACAACTTGAATATTGAGCTTGGCGTTCTCAGTTTGAAGGTCTGCAACCTTGATATCTAGCTCGATATTTTTCTGGTTCAGCACACTAATCTCCTTTCTCAGCTCAGGCACTGAGGCATCATCATCTCCAGATATACCTTCCTCAAAGGATATTCCTTTTCCACGAGAGGAGTGTATTGGACTTAAATTCTGAGCCATATGCATGGCTAGCCTCTCTGAGGCAGCATCATGAAAAGGCCTAGGAGGAGATGATCCCTGGCCAGCTGACGAACCACCAGCTTCATGGGTTGAGCTGGGGCCTTCTTGAATGGGCACATATGAGGAAGGGACAAGTGTTGTAGATGGAGGAGTCTCTGTGGTTTGAATTGGGTCAGGAAAAATTACTCCCACCCTTGGATTAATTCTGCGTCTTTTCATCGGGGGCTGGGAGGTCAGGACTGTCTGGGTATCACTTGTAATCGGTTCGGATGTAGGAACCACATTATCAAGGGGAGGAATCCTTGATGATGTGTCCATATGAGTTGGAGAATCAGCCGCTTGAACGGTAACCGGAAGCTCAACTTCTCGATCGTCAGCTTTCTCCCTTATCTCCGGTGTTGGATTGGCACCATCATCGATATCTTTGAGGAAGTCATCGAGGTCTTCATTTGGAAAAGGGTGCTCAAGTCCAGTAAAATACATCGAAACATCATCTTCGTCGTAACCAGACAGATCAAGATTCTCATACTCATCCTCTTCTCCTCCTTCAGTTTTAGTGAACTCTTCTGTTGTACCTTCGCTAAAATCACTCTGAACTGTCACATTCGTTAGGTCATGCTCCTCAGTAACAATGATGGATGGAGCAACAGTTTCTTCCTCATGGTCTGACGCATCGATAACATCGTCATTCACATTTGCATGTTCTGACGATGCTTGATCAGTTGACATTTGTTCAGATGACCCATGGGATTCTGAAGAGTCTGACAGCTCATCAAACTTTCCAAATTTCACGAGAGGGTACTTCCCTTGGAACATGATTTTCCCCTTACGGTTCTGCTTGATTAGGCTCACAGTGTTTGGTCCGAAAGCTTTCATGTCAAGTATTTCTCCTGTCTTGACCAGATCGGGAAATAGGCTGTTGATGAAGATTTGAATAAATCTTGGATAGAGCAGGAATTGATCCTTCGACTTCTTGTTAGCATTAGTAACTATCTCCTCCAAGATAAACTTTGAGAAGTTGAAGTCAATCCCGACAGCCAATGCAACGATCGCCTGAGTATTTCTCGAGGATATTTCGTCTGAACCACCCTTTCTCCTAGATATGCAGTTGACAAAAACGTGGGCTAGAAACCTCCAGTAAGGAGGTAACAGCTTCTTTAGGGTTGGTGGAAAGACTCCTTCGTATCCCATCTTCTCGAGATACTCATCAACAATTCTCAGATCTATATCAGTCGGATAAGCAGCTTTGTCATCAATCTTTAAAGCATCTCTGATGAATTGCTCAGAGATAACAGCTTTGCATCCTCTGACAGAAGCTTCAATTTTCACTGATCCATTGTCTCCATTTTTGACACTTGCAGATCTCCAGAATTCGTTGATCAGGTTCAGATAAATGATGGGGTTCCAAGGCAGTGCAGTTGATATGCAACATTCCCTTAGCCTGTACATCATTGCTTTGAACTCGTTGTGTGCTACTGGAGGATCATCAAGAAGAATGGACACGTTGTGACTGTCTGCAACTTTGAGACTTGCCATTTTTATCTGCACAAAACAGGCCAGGTGAGAAAACATTTGATTAAAAAAATTAAGATTATTTTCTCAATTATATCAATTAATTTTGGCCATTTCATTTGAATTTTATTAGTCAAACATGGGTTCTCGGTCAAGACAGTCAGACCGAAAGCTCATGGACCGAACACTAGTTTGACCGAAAGCCAATTAGAACCAAAAAGGCTTAAATGAGCCGATTTGACCGAACACGGCTTCGACCGAAAGCCGTCAAAGCCGGTTTGACCGAAAACGGCTCAGCTTGACCGAAAGCCGAGAAGGACCGAAAGCTCGCCGACAGTTCAAATTTTCATGATTTGGCCACGATTTCACGGTTGATTCTCAGCGATAAGCACATAGGCATGGTCGGAATCTTCATACCTTCAAGAAAAACAAGTCGATTTAAAGAAATAACACAAAAAATTTTCAAGGGTTTGAGAGAAAACTGGAGAGTATTTGGTCAGAGAGGATGAAATGAGGGAAGAACTGAATTCGGTGTCCCCTTTTTCCTTATTTACCTGGCCCAAACCCGGTTCTTCACCCATGGGCTGATCCCGATTTCAATTAGCATTAAGCCCAATACTCAAACATTTTAAAAATAAATCATTTTGAGGATTAACTTCAAAATAAAATAAAATAAAATAAGATAAAATTTTCTAAATTTTACCAATCCTAAAATTTTGGCTTTTGACTTTTAAGTTTGACCTTTGACTTTAAACTTTGACTTTCTCGTTTGAGTTTTAAAATTTCAAATTTAGCTTTTCGGTTTGACTTTTAAGTTTGACCTTTTAAATTTGACTTTTAAGATTGACTTTCTTGGTTTTTAGTCAAAGGGCATATTTAAAAAAAAATGAGTTCCTCAAACATTTTGGTAACTGAAGTTTCATGTACTCCAGCTTGTGAAACTACGATTAAATTTCTTCGGGAACAAATTGATTTATTAAAAAGAGAAGTTGAGGACGTGAGATACGAAGGATATCAACTTAGGAAAGGCCAGAAACCTCTGAAAGCTCAATTAGAGGCCAAGACTAAGGACTTTAGGAAATTACAAGAAGATTACAACGACAAGTGTGAAAATTACGATCACATTAAGAAAAAACTTGTTGCAGTAACTGAAGAACTTGACGCTTTGAAAATTAAGTGTGGAAAAACAGATGTTAGTTTAAAAAATTATACTGCGTCAAGTAAGACGGTCGAGTCCTTATTTGAAACCCAATTAAAATTCAAAGATAATCAAAACAAGGGTCTAGGGTATGATAGTGTTCCTCCACCTTCCAATCATAACTACACATCCATCCCTATGACACATGAAGAAATTGACAGGGAGGCATATCTTCAATATGGCAAACCAGCTGGATTTGTGTCAGGAGGTATTCAGGTTGAAAATACTAATGTTTCTACCTCATATGCATGTAAAGTAGCAGAAGATGAGAACAAGGAGAACACCATTGAACAAACCAACATCTCCTTGAACTCTGAATCTATTGCTTCGAACTCAGCTGCTTCTGATCAACCTGCTGTTGAGAAATACAGGCCACCAATTCCAGTGAAACAGAGTGCCTGTTGTAATTGTGCTTGTGGGAACAATAAGAGACAAGGAAAGGATACGCCACCAGACCGAGAACGTGAAGAACACGACTGTGAAGCAGAAAACTGAATAATAAGCTTGATTGACACCGGTTTGAGCTCTGATACCAATTGTAAGGTCCTTGATGGAAGGATCTTCACCAATGATCAATCAAGCATAAGAAAACAAAGAAGAAATGGAGTAGAAGATGGAATAAAACTGAGCTTGCATACAATTCACACTTGGAAATGTCGGATACAACTCAGGGACCGAAAACTAGCAAAGTACAACTGCTGATCAACTACTGACAACCTGACAACCTGACCACCTATATATACCAATGTGGACCGAAAACAGGTTTCGGTCAGCAGACCGAAAGCCTGTTTTCGGTCACTCCCTAACCGAAAGCTTGCCTAGACCGAAAACACCAAACATGCACAAAAGACTCCAAAATACATTGACAAATGCCCTAACTCATCTATACACTGTTGCCTAGCCCAAACCAAATATATTGGCCCTTCAGCATATCGCACAATACATAGAACGCATGGAGATAGTACCAATTTCGCAACATCTCAATAAAGTTAGTTTATGTAAGGGTTTTGGTTCGGGTCTTACCTGATCTGCATTAAAGTGGCTCTTAAATGTTACCCTTACTTTATTTACTTCCTTCGCACATTTGGTTAAGTTATTTAACAATCAATTTTCTTGTAGTAGATCTTTTGAAAAACTGACAAGTGATCTTTATAGAGTAACTCAAGCCACTGATGAACCCTTTAGAGAGTATGTTAATAGGTTTGGGAAGGAAGTCCTAGATATCCCATATCTAGATGTTGCAACAGTCATGGAAGCTTTCAAAATGGGACTAAAGAAAGATTCTTAATTTTATGAGGATCTTGTCCTAACCCCATGCAAGAAGTTGGACAGAGTCAGAAACAGATCATTGAGATTCATTAGACTAGAAGAAGACAGGAAGATCCAGAAGAGGACAAAAACATCCTACGATCATCCTAACAAAAATAATGAATTCTCCTCCTAAAAATCCTATAGAGCTAAACCTTACTCAAAACCCAAGAACCATAGGTTCAATGCTTTAGAGGATGAAGAGGACAATGAGATATATCCTGAGATATATGATTGCTATTTTCCGTTAATGTTTTAGGTCTACTTTATGAAATGCAAAATCTTGCGGACAAGTCAATATGGTCCAAGAAAAATCAAAATACCTCACGATGGAAGGACATATCCAAATGGTGTGCTTAGCATGAAGACTTCAAGAAAGAAATTATCTATCTATTCAGCAAGGTACATTTGAAAGAACTATTGGGAAGGAAAAAGGACAAGACTACCTAAGGATCCCAAGATCCTGAAGTGCTTCCATATAGAATAGCGTCTCCTCTCTCGGACGCCAAGCTAATCAACTTTATCTGTGATGGGTCTGACATTTGTGGAGCATCTTACTCTACAACCAAAAGACTTGTACGGAGTTCCAAGATGGAAAAGGTAGATAGGCCATGAAAGAATGTGTTCTTGACCGACAAGAATGAGATCACTTTCAATGAAGATGAGAGGGAAGATTTCTTTGATCAACACCATGACAAACTAGTCATATCGCTTTATACGGCTAACGATTTTGTTCAAAGAATCTTAATAGGTGGTGGCAGTTTAGTTAACATCATATTGTTAGAGACACTTAACAAGATGAACATCCCAGAATCCGAGATAGTATGTAGATCCTCAATCCAAGTAGGATTCAGTGGTGAAACCAAGTACACCATTGGAGAGATCAAGTTACCAATATACATAGAGGGAGTTAACTCTATCAAACACTTTTTTGTTATTGATTCTTTGTCTTGATGTAACATTATCTTAGGCAAGCCATGGTTCCATGACATTAAATTCATCCCCTCAACTTACCACCAAGGTTTAAAGATGCCTACACCATGAGGAATAGTTATGATCAATGTGACAACTGGAAAAGTTCTCAAACAAACAAGTCTAAACTGTAACCGTGTACAAGTGAATTCACATCATAACATTAATACAATAGAACTCTGAATGCCATAAGGGCATGTTTATATAAGTTATTATATATGTATACTTTGAAAACCATGCTTATATGAGTCATATATACTTATATATTGAAAGCATGCTTATATAAGTTAAATACAAGTCAACACAAGTCAAAGAAATAAATCAAAAAGCATGAATGATACCCCACTAAGGGGTTTTCGGTTCTAAGAAGCTAAGAACTAAGGGTTTTCAGTCTTGATTCCATACCAAGACCAAAATCACTTCCTTTAGGGAAGTGTTCACCGAAATCACTTCCTTGTGGAAACTTTGACCGGAATCTCTTCATGGGGAGAAACTTGGACCGAAATCTAACCCCTTTATGGCCGAAAACACCTTTACTATCTAGATATTTTAGCTTGATTAAGTTCCCAAAGTGATATGTTACACTTACCAACGTAAGTGTCACTTCTCTTACACTCTTATCCTTTATTTTCCCATATATAATACACAAATAGAAGCCAATTCTCATTCACAGATAGAAAGAGTCGCAAACTTTCATAATTCTCTCTCAAATATCAACCCTTCATCAAACTTTCCCTGGAGCTTCAATCTTCATGTTATTTCCTTAAGATCATTGTAAGTTCTTTTATCAAGTGTTTATTCAGCACTTTAACTATTAGTTCACATATTCACACATTATAATATATTTAATGAAGTAGGATACGATATCCTCCACGTTTTCTAAACTCAAAGATTATCGTTTCTATCTCATTACCTAACCGCAATAACGCTTGAGGTGAGTTCATACCCCTACATTTTTCACATCTTTTTCTATGTTGTAGGGGGGAATACTAGTAAAACATAAGAATATTTGTGTAAATAAACAAACCACTACTTATGTTTTCTTACTGTTTATATGCATTTTTATGTGAAATTACTAAATATGCGAAACAACGTTACTACCAAATTTACAAACATTTACATACAAAAACATGTTAAAACGCAACGATTTTCATTTCAGCAAAACATACCGTTGAGACCTTAAGTGTTGCGTCATTGGGCTCTTTTGTATAGTCCAGTTTTGTCATGGGTTTGGGCCTGTCCAACTGTGTTTATCTTTATAGGGTTTAGTATATAAGGTGCATGCATGCATCCTTGTCATCAACGCTTTTGATAATTACCTCATTAATTGTACTGTAAACCCTAGCACACCTCACCAGAGGAAGTTCTTAATCGAGCTCTTCTGAGGTGTGACTATATTTTAATCATTCGACATACGGATTGATTCATTGAGTGTTCCAGTATTTGTCATTCTTATTGATTTACCTGTTAAAGATCTAATCGATCTAAAGAGTTTTCAACTCATCAATTGGTATCAGAGCAGGAGACTGTGTAATCCATACACATCTCTTCTGTTGAAGAAGGTTTTAGGGTTTTCCGCTATTATCATTTTCTGCTAGAACCGTCATTCTTCATTGACGCTGTTCTTGGACTTCGATCATACCCTAACTTTGTAAACCAGTCTGATCTTGAACAGGTTTCAAAACAAAATCATCATGTCTCTTGACGATTCACAAACAAACCCAATCAACATCTCCAACAGTATCGGATCAACCACCAGGATTCCTATCCTATATACTCAAGATTATGAAGTCTGGACGCATCACTTTGAAGACTATGTGATTGGTTCAGAAGATAATGGATACTTAATCTGGGAAGCGATATCTATAGGTCCGTTTGTTCACTCTGGCACAAACAGAACAATCAAGACGCAAAAGGAGTACAACCAACTCGTGGTTGATGTAAAGGATGTTCCTCAAGAGGAGAATGAAAAGCTTGTGAGCAATATTAAAGCACTAAGATTGATCAGATTCGCCCTACAATCTGACACATTCCGGTTGGTCAGTTCATGCACGACGGCAAACAAGATATGGGTTAGATTGAAGGAGTTATATTCCACCGATGAGGATCTTGAGAATTCTATCCAAACTTTACTGCTTTCAGACTTTGGAGACTTCAAGCAAAAACCAGAAGAGAAGCTCATTCAAGCCTTTGATCGTTTCAATCATCTTCTCAGCAAAATGATAAAGCATGGCATAGAAAGGAAGGTAATTGAGCAAAAGGTCACATTCATGAATGGCCTAAGAACCGAATGGATGGCGGTGGTGTCTACAGTAAAGGCTCATGAAAGTGCAGTGACCAAAGAAAGTGCAGTGACCAAAGAAACGAATGTGGTTTCAAGCATGGGATCTTTAGCTCTCATATCAAAAGGAAAGAACGTGGCTGAAGAAGAAGAAGATTTAGATCTGTCAGAATTTGATCTAACCAATGAAGAATATGCTTTGATGGTCTCTAATGCAAAGAAGTTCGTGCGTAGAAAGTTTCCTATCTCCAAGAACCGAAATTGGCAAGGAAGCTATAGTTCGGATAAAGCAAAGGAGGAACCGAAGAACTCTCCTCAGCATGAAGAACTGAAGAAGGATAGTAAGCTTGTTGGTGACTCTAGATTTGATTGTCACTTCTGCAAAGGCAAAAATCACTTTGCCAAAGATTGTGTCTTGAGAAAGATGTCAGAAAAGAACGAGAATGAAGATGATGAAGCCTACTACTTGCGAAAGCCTGAAGAAATAAAAAAGAAGAAAGCTGCTGCTAACAACACTATGAATGCTTTAATTGTGCAGGAAAATCTCGTGGACGATGAGTTTGGTGGTGTGGAAGTCTGGTCTACAGACTCTGAGGACGAAGAAGTCCGTAAGCCCACACATGGCAGGGCTTTCGTTGCGAACGAAGCTGAAACTGAAAGTGACGGGAAGTGCTTGATGATGACTACCGGAGTGTCACAGATGAGAGGCTATACTACTGATGGGAGTTGTGATGAAGCAAGGGAGCGAGAAGACAAATGCTTCGCTACCAAACCAGTTGGTGAGCAGATCAACGAATGCGACTAGTTGATCAAGAAGGTACAATCAATTCTCGAATCATTAAAAAATCATGTCATAAACTATGAAAAAGAACTGAACGAATTAAAATCTAAATTTTCTAGTTTAAGTGGTAGTTTAATACAGAATCGCTTAACAAACTCTAACCTAACTGATCAACTCAGCAGGGCGTCTTCGAAGAATGAGGAGAGACGGATCTGGATAGAGCAAAAGGGGATCGAGTTAGTTACGATTAAGGATGAGACAATTTATTTGCAAAGGGATAATTTAAAGCTTTTAAAACAGAGAAATGTTTTTTGTTTAATTGCTAAACGTTTATATTCAAATATTACCCAATTGCATATGAATTGTGAAATAGGCAAGAAAATTCATTGTATGATTCTGCCCTTCCTTGAATTTAAGGAGGATGAAATTGATGCTGATGTATATAACTGTGAAGCCGTTGTATCTTCTGATGAAATTTCTCCAGCATACAGAATTGGTCTTGATAAAATCAAGTCGTTCATCAAGTCCAAAGACCATAAGGACATGCTTAAGAACCTTTTGGACGAAAATGAAAAATTAAAAATTAAAACCGAAACCATGCAGAAGTTTGACTCGCTGAATGCCAAGTTAAGTTCGGAAAACAACATTGATGTTGAAAATACTTCTGAATTTTTAATGTGGATGATGATATGAGTGAAATATCCGTAGAGGATGAGGTGGACTGTTCTGAACTTGTCAAAAGCGAACCCAAACCTATCAAAAATCTCATTTCTGAAAATTCCGTTGAGTTCGCTCGTTTGTCCCAAAATAAGTCCAGAATTCTGAAAGAAAAGGCTGTGGTATATCAAAAGGTTCAAAGCACAACAAATCAGGTTTATGAAGTTACAGGAGTCACACAGCAGCAAACAGCCGAGCTGACAACAATAGTAAACGAGGACAATGCTGACGGCTGTGAGGAGCATTTCTGGTCAGCTCCAATCGACAATGCTGATGAAACGGTTGGTCTGTCTGAGAAAACATCATGGAGGGTCAAAGGAAGATATGTGACAGAACAACTCAACAAGCCTACACATTTTGATGTGCCAAGCACGAGTGGTACCAAAAAGATTCCAAGAGAACTAGTTAAGGCGACAAGCCAAACCTCCTCTCCAAAGAGCGAAACTCATGTTAAAAAACCGAAACCCAAGGCAAATATCCATAAAACTCCAAAGCAGTGGTCAGAGCAGAAACGTCAACATAATATGAAAATAATATTGTTATGGATAAGAATCTCTCTGAAAGGAAGCAGTTTTGGAAGTCCCAAAACCCTAATTATGTTCACTCAGACAAATCTTCACTCCTTACCGAAGAAGAAAAATCAAAGTGAAAACTCTACTCCTTGTACTTAACGCCATTCCTGCAGTCAAGCGAACCGAAACAGTAGTTTCGGCTCTCAAAATGGAAGCAAACGAAACCAAAAGAGTGGTTTCGGTTCTTCATCTTTAGACAGAAAGAACCTAAAGCTAGGTTTCGCTCCTAAAACTCATCCCTCTCACTCAAAGCAAAATCCAAAAGTGGATATAAAGGGAAAAGGGAAGCTAGTCTCGGAAGATGAAAAGAAGACAAAGAAAACGTCTGCTAACTTTAGGAAAGAGAACCAAAAGTTTGTGAACAAAAAGAACACAATTCCAAAGTGTGAAGTTAAAGAAACAAAAGCTAACAAAATCAAAGTTTTCACAATTAAAAGAAAAGATGAAACCACCTTAATAAAACGAACTTTTTTGGTTGATTCTTCTCTTACTATTCCCTGTTCAGTAAAAGGCTCACAAGGACCCAAGAAACTTTGGGTTCCTAAATCTGCTTAATTTTTGCAGGTTATTCGTGACGAGCAGTTCGATGATGAATGGTATATTGACAGTGGTTGCTCACGTCACATGACAGGGAGAAGGGAAGAGGTACGGGAGTTTCGGGCTCTGAAGGGGCGGTGGATGTGTCAAGTATGGAAACAACTCTTTTGGCACAATAAAAGGCTATGGAATGATCACAAATGAAGATTTATCGATCAGAAAGGTGGTATATGCAGAAGGCTTACAACATAATCTCATCAGTGTCTCGCAACTGGTGGTGGGAACAGGACTGAAGGTTTCGTTCGATGATGAAGGGTCAGAAATAATAGAAAAGAAGACCAAGAATATTCTGCTGGAATCTCAAAGAAAAGGCGAAATGTATCCATTGAACCTTAATCCAATACGAGGGAAGCCATCTGTATGCCTACTAACGAAAGCTCATTCTAACGAAAGTTGGCTCTGGCACCGAAGGCTCTCGCACCTCAACTTCAAATACATCAACAAGCTAGTTGTTGGTGATCATGTGCGAGGACTTCCACTTCTCAAGTTTGAAAAGGAACATTTATGTGCTACATGTGAAATGGGAAAGCAAAGCAGGAAAATTCATCCAACTCGTGTTAACACAAAGATCATCGAACCGCTTGAGCTCCTACATACTGATCTGTGTAGACCTTCGGCTGTTGAAAGCATCGGTGGTAACAAATATATACTTGTAATAATTGATGATTTTTCTCGTTTCACCTGGGTTTTCTTTCTTAAACAAAAATCAGAAGCAACGCCTAAGCTCAAAGTTTTTATAAAGCAAGTAGAGCTTCAACTGCGAAAGGTGGTTAGAAACATTCGCAGCGACAATGAGTTGGAATTCAAAAACCAAGTGTTTGAAGAATTTCTTGCTGAAAAGGGAGTGTCTCGCAATTTCTCTGCTCCCTATACTCCACAACAAAATGGGGTCGTTGAAAGGCGGAACCGCTCGTTGCCCCTGTATTTATGCGCTGATGCTATAGCTGCTGCTTGCTACACCCAGAACCGCTCTTTACTCAACAAGCGATTCACAATAACTCCTTATGAAATTCTAAACAACCGCAAGCCTAACGTCAAGTTTTTCCACGTGTTCGGTTCAAGATGCTTTATATTCAATTCTAAAGAGAACCGAAACAAGTTTGATGTGAAGGCAGATGAAGGAATTTTTCTTGGGTATTCGCTTACTTCAAAAGCATACAGGGTTCTGAATAAACGCTCAAAGAAAATCGAAGAAACATATTACGTGTCGTTTGATGATAACTACGTGAAGAAACTCACATCAAGCAAAGAACCAACAGATGAAATCTTTCCTCAAACTGGTCAAGTCTCGATTCTCATTTCCAACTTATTTGAAGAATATGTGAAGCTCTTCGATGAACCAGAGACTGCTATTCTCTCTGAAGCGAAAGCGGCTGACAACGAAGTAGATAATCCGAAGAAGGTAATTGACGAAGCTGCTAAAATCATGGAAAGCGAACCTTCCAGTTCCAGTGCATCTCAAGAATCTGAAAAATCTCAAAAGCCAAGTGAATCTTCCCATTCTACTATCCAGGGGGAGAATCCATCAACCACCGTACCCACTGAACGTCCAATCGAGGGGGAGAATTCTGAGCCTGAAGCCGAAACTGTTTCATCATTCGAGGGGGAGAATGTCAATACAAATAATGACAATGATGATACACAACTGAATTCAGCAAGTTGATGGAGACTAAGTTTGAGATGAGCTCAGTGGGTCCAATTAACTTTTTCCTTGGCTTGAATATTAGACAGGGACCCGAAGGCATTTTTATTAATCAAGAGGCTTACACCAATACCTTACTAGCCAAGTTTGGAATGATGGGAGAGTCAAAAGTGAAGGTTCCTATGGCGTTTGGCACGAAGTTAACACCTTCTCTGGAAAAACCAGCTGTTGACATGACCCTCTATCGCCAAATGATAGGGTCATTAGTATATCTAACAGCTAGTCGACCGGACATAATGTTTTCTATCTGTTATTGTGCCAGGTTTCAAGCTAATCCACGCGAACCTCACATGATGGCTATGAAGAATATTTTTCGATATCTGAAGCGAACCTCATCTCTCGGTCTGTGGTACCCGGCGCAATCAGGATTCTTCGTACAAGCATTCTCTGATGACGATCTAGGTGGATGTGGACTGGACCGAAAAAGCACAACTGGCGGGTGTCAGTTTCTTGATGGCAAACTCGTTAGCTGGGAATCAAAGAAACAAACATGTGTGTCTCTTTCCACATCCGAAGCCGAGTACATAGCCGCAGCTTCTTGTACCTCACAGGCCATATGGATACAAATTCAACTTAGAGACTATGGCCTGAATATGGAGAAAATCCCTTTGTATTGTGACTCTGAAAGCGCAATAAGGATATGTCACAATCCAGTGCGACACTAAAAAACGAAACATATAGCACTGAGGTATCATTTCATCAAGGATCACGTAGAGGATGGTAATGTCGAAATCCATTTTATTCGAGCCACTGATCAACTAGCTGACATCTTTACAAAAGCCTTACCGGAAGTAAGCTTTAACAAAATTTTACAAGGCTTAGGAATGATGGAAGCTGAGTCAGTACCGAAACCGCTTTCGCCTCATTAGATTTTATCAAGCGAAATAGAGCGAATGCTCGGTCTATTTCGGCTCCGGAGTTTTCGGGAACCGAAATGGAACGAACGCGAAATAGAGCGAACGCTCGGTCTATTTCGGCTCCTGATTTTTTTGGGAACCGAAATGAACCGAACGCTCGGTCTGTTTCGCTTCACTACTTTTAGGTGAAGTTTGAGTTGCATAATTTGTACATTGTTTATGTCTTTTCCCACTTCGTTTCTATTCATAAAAATCAAAAATATTTTCCTTTCTGTTTTTAATTCTTTTTCAGAAAATTCATAAAAATCAAAAATATTTTCCTTTCGGTTTTTATTTCCTTTTAAGAGAATTTATAAAATCCAAAAATATTTTTTTTTCTTTTGTTTTGTTTATGTTGTTTATCATTAAAGTCAAAAATTTCAACAAATATCACTAAAAGGTATCATCGATCATGGAGCTGGGACAGGTATACATTTCTTTATCTTAGGACTAGCTAAGTGTCCCTAAAAGCATGTTGTTGTATGTCGACCAAAGCCTCAAATACTTCAAGTGTAGCCTTACTGATTTGATATACACAAATCTAATCTTCCCAATCAGGCTGATAAAATCACTTATGTCATGAGCCACCTTACTCGTCTCACATTGAGTTAAGAGTTGTCTACTCGGTCCTTACTATATAGCAGAGGTGCTTTCGGTTCTTTAACCTCCTTATCACCTTTCTCCATCTATTTTCGGTTCATCATTGTAACCCTTGAGACTCTCAAATTTTCCACGGAGGTTTATGGTTACACAACATCTGTGTTAATGATCTTAGCTCCGTTTCACCATGTGCTAAGTGAAACCCAAAATCCAATACCAATAATGAATTGACGGTGAACAATCAAATGTTCTATTTTTCACCCATGAATTGACGAAACCACTTTTGTGGAATGTCCTCTAAAATCCCTTTTTTGTTTTGAGGGGTCCTTATGAAAACATCTATTACCAAGGCTTTTCTTCCCATAGGATCCATTTTGAATTTTTTTTGGGGTTTCTGAAAACTTTATCAACAAGTCACTGCAAAACGACCAAACCTACTTGTTTAATAGGCTACATCGGTCTCACAAGTACTTCGTCCACTTTTGGTCTTATGTCAAGAACCAAAGCATGGATTGAAGCACTACCACCATCAATAGCCTTATAATAAAAAGATGCCTTTCAATGCTTCTTAACAAGTATTTGATCGTACTTTCACGGGGAACAACACAAGCACTTTGAAGTCTCTCTTGACTTTGAAGGAAGAGATTCGTGCCCGGGATGCACTGCTTCATGTCATAATTGACATCACTTATATCCCACATATCATTTGTTTTATTTCTTTATCTTTCACACTATCTTGCACGAAAATCTTTACGATTTTTCCAAACTCTTGTTCGGTTGCTAATAAGCTATTCTCAGTCATATAGCTTCGGTTCTTTATGGTGGAGTCGATTCATTTCACAGGAAAAGGGTGAGTCAGCATGAATTTGAAACGGTTGAAAATTTGAAAAGGAGATAGGGATGGAAAGGCGCGTGAATTTGGAGCGGTTCCTAAACCCACGCCTGGTGACGTATATCTGGGGAAACCAAGCTATCAAATCACGCTTTTTCATGCGTCGTCTCAGGAGATCGTATCATCATCACAACATATGCTTTCTCTCTCGTGGAAACGGTATAAAAGGCTTTCTCACACATCCTGTATCTCCTTACCATCTCTAAAATCTCTCACGAATACAACAGGCGATTCTCAACTGTTCATCTTCTCCCTTTCTACAACAATGGCAGAATCCTCATCCGTTCAAGAACAAACCGCTTCATCTTCTCTTCTGGTCATCAAACCCAATCAGAATCTTATCATCGACCTGAATCCATTCATCTATGATTCATACATGCTTCATGTTGTCGAATGTCTCAAGTATTCCCCGCTGGTGATTGCTCTCACGCAGGTTGAATGTGTTCCCATGTCACTGCTCTCACAGGTTTATTCGTATGCTTCTTACGATAAACGCAAGGAACGAATCTTCTTTGACATTTTCAATCACAAGACCTCTGTCTCAAAAGCTCATTTTTTTCTCTGCTACATCTTGCTACAGACGCTTCCGTTATCTCTCCTGATTTCATCACCAATACTCAGTTATTCACTATGTTCTATGACATGGGGTACACCGATGTCCTTACCACGGTGACAAAGTTCAAGAAATCTTGCTTACTACCTCAATAGAATGGTCTTTTCACCCTCATCTTCAAGGGATTAGCCGAAAGGGTTGCTAGGTCTGATGGTGCCAACAAAGGCATCATGACCATTCTTTATGGTCTCTATCACGGAATCAATCTGGATTATGGCTCCCTTATTTGGTCTCAACTAGTGCAGATCTTCAATTCATCAACCAAATACTCTGAAATTTCCTGTGCATGCTTCTGGACGCTGGTTACTCGAAGAGCCATTGAACATTTTCAGGTTCCAATCATGGCAGATGCTATGATGTCTTTAATCGCCACTTTCCACAAAAAAAAATCATTGTCACCGATCCCACGAAGTTCATGTTCATCGGTTCAATTCCTGAATCAACGTACAGGTGTGTCTCAAGCGTAAGCAATGTTATGGCTGATTACAAGAAACAAACACCTTCAGGGCCGAGAGAACTCACTCCATAAATGCAAAGTGCTTTGGAGGCTATTGATAAACCGGCAAAGAGGGGAAAGAAACAAGCACAGAAGAAGAAGGGAGTCGAAGGTCAATCCTCCCAGGCAGCCTCGCCTAACAATCGAAAGGCAGAAAAAGAACCTTCGTCTGCCCACAAGAAGCGAAAGATCAAGAAGATGGCTAAGAAACCGAAAGCTGCTTCATCCACTGATTCGGATTATGTTCCGTCAGATCAATATCAACCGAAGTCCAATGAAGTCGAACCCGTTCATCTTGAAAGCTCACCAAGAGGAAACACGCCTCCTCGGTCCCCAACTCCTGAGGTACATGTAACCGAATCCGTTCCCACTCCTCCTCATTCTCCACCTCATTCTATTGTGCCTGTTTCGGTTGCACCACTTCCTCTACCGGTTACTACTCAACCTACTTCCACTTCGGCACCAACTTCAACTGCTCCAATTCCTCTTCCTATATCACACAAGCAACTACTACCACCACTACAACCGAACCTCCGGTTGTTATTAACGTATCTGATACGGGGGCGACTACTGAAGGTGTACAAATACCTGTTACTTCAAAACCTTTATCCCCACCTCTATCAACCGAGTCTGATATAGTTCTTGGCGGCATTGACATGGAGTTTGACTCTGTGTATTACAGCCCCTTTCGGGTTCTAAGCGAAGAAGACGATGATGCTCCAATCACCAAGCGTCACTTGAAGGATCGCGATGCCAAACTTGATCAACTCATTGTTTCTTCTGCTACTCCATCCACTTCAGCATATTCTGATGCTGCCATAAAGGCTCTAATTGAAACTTTGGTCAATAACATGATCAATCCATTGCCAAAGCAACTCAAGCTGTGGATGCCTCCACTCTCTCTTGCAACAATGCTGTTGGTGAGGTCAAATCTCTCATTTCCGAGTCCAAGCTTTTCATGGAAAATTTTCAGAACACTGCAGACGGCAATACCAACAAATCGAATGAAGCCATTGCCTCTCTTTATGCATCTCTTAAGGCTGAGCGAGAAAAATTTGAGGTGATTCGCCAAAGTCTACAGGCTGACAGCTCTACTCTTCTTTCTTCTGTTGAATCAAGTCTCACCAACTTAAAAACCGATCTTGCCTTGGATAACAAGGTCAGGGAAGATCTCGCTCTATTACAAACCCAAGTTCCCACACTTTCCTTGGAGCTTTCCAAAATGAATAAGGAAATTGAATCCCTCCGGACCGAACGCACAATCATCAACAGTTGTGTGAACGATGTGCACTCTCTTCTTTCGAATCTTTTAGAGGCACATGATCTGGTTCTCACTATTTATGTGCGATGTCATCTAACGGATAAACTTCGTCCCACTCTCGAGATGTTAAGTCGGATTGGAGGTGTTATGGAGCCAATTGCTACTCCGTAACAAGGGGGAGATGTTACTCAAGATCCTCCCATTCAATCTTCTGCAAAAGAGTCTACTTGCAATACAACAAATCAGCCGAAAGTCACCACTAAACCGAAGGATAATGAAGCTTCGGGTTCTAGTGTGTTGGACAAGAAAAAAAGTCTAATGGGTCAAAGTGATGAGGAAGAAGAAACTGAGGAAGAACTATTGAAAAGAAAAAAAGAGAGATAAAGAGCTTGATGAAACGCTCAAAGTGGCAAGAGAAGAAGAAGAAAGAGAGAAAAGGGAAAAAGAGGCTCATGATACGTTGGAGTGCAGGAAAGCTCTGTTTCCTTTATGGACTCTAGAGAAGCTGATCAAAGAAGCGATTGAGTTTCCTAGCACTCATTGGCTGGAAGCAGTTACTTCTTTTGATTGTGATAATACCAAGGACTCACAATTTGATATGCCTATCACCCGAAAGGCGTTTGTGTTTTACAGTTTTGATGCGGTAGTGAATATCCATTCACCAGACCCGAAGGTTGATCGGGATCTTATTGATTTTTATTTGAAATATTCTCAACCACAGTACTTGACGTGGAGTGCTCAGAAGATTACGTCTGTCAAAGTATTGAAGCCTACTTCGGCAGGGGCGTTCGTCAATGTGAGTTTCAGGGTGACTCGAGGCACATCTGGTTCCGTTCATGTGATCTCAATGGCCGATCTACCGAACTTGAATCGTCATGATTGGATTCTTGTGAACAAAATTCTGCTTTCCAATCGATAGGAGTACGAGCCCATTATTGATCATATCAAGAGAATGCTAGCTTCCTACATACATGAGGTTGCTAAGATGGATCAGGAAATTGCCCTTGTTTTGAGGAAAAGGCGAATTGTCAAACCCATTGGGACATCATGCGATGCTTCCAAAATGAAGATGGGAAAGATTGATTCTAAGTATCGTGCTGTTATGTTTACACGAGCAGAAGGTCAGAGGTTAGTGTTCTATCTTGATGATAAACACTTGTTTTCCATGACTTGCCTGGAGCATATTTTAGACATAATCCATAGTTGTAAATAGAACGAAGCAGCAGATAAGAAGAATTTCACAGATATGCTTCGGTGGTACATTGCTTTCCGTCATACTCTTCTAGCCATCGTACCGAAGATATTCAAGACGGTGAAGAAGACCACTGTTGCTCAACCGATATGATCTCTCGCCTCAATTGACGCAAAGGGGGAGATTGTTGAGACCTTAAGTGTTGTGTCATTGGGCTCTTTTGTATAGTCCAGTTTTGTCACGGGTTTGGGCCTGTCCAACCGTGTTTATCTTTCTAGGGTTTAGTATATAAGGTGCATGCATGCATCCTTGTCATCAACACTTTTGATAATTACCTCATTAATTGTACTGTAAACCCTAGCACACCTCTATAGAGGAAGTTCTTAATCGAGCTCTTTTGAGGTGTGACTATATTTTAATCCTTCGACATACAGATTGATTGATTGAGTGTTCCAGTATTTGTCATTCTTATTGATTTACCTGTTAAAGATCTAATCAATCTAAAGAGTTTTCAACTCATCACATACATTATAAACTATAATAGGTATAGTTTATGGTTCATTTTACCATAATTATACACTTAGAAATCTCTATTAAAAAGTTACATTTTCATTCACTAAAGGGTATAACAATTCATTTATTAATGGGTATTACATTTTCATTTACTAAAAGGGTTTTCAGTTCATTACTCGTAAATTCGTTGAAGCAATTTCTGAGACCGTCTTCAAGTACTTACCTAAGTACCAGCGAAAGTCCTAACTTATAACCAGAGTCTCTTATAGGGAGAGCGATATATTTGTGTATAGATCTATACGAGACTGACAATCCCACACCTAATATGTTAGCTACAGTCAGGCCAGCAGGCCTGGGGTGACAAATTTCGTTAATGTTTCCGGCGCCTGAAGAACGTCGTGTTCAGGCCATCTTAGGTCATAGTATGGTTATCAGAACTCACATAGAGAAAACAATGACACATTTACGAAGTAATATATTTTCAAACAGTCTTATTGGGGTATTAACATTACATTTGGTTTACGAGGAAAATATACCTTAAACTAGTTTTACTTAATAATAAAACTACATTACATGATTTTCCAGTACAATATGGGTTATATTCCGAGACATATACTTTTAAAGGGGTTACATTCTGAGAAACATACTTTTAAGGGGTTCCAATCCGAGAAACATACTTTTAAAGGGGTTACATACAAATACAACTACAGTACACTATTTTTCTAGTACAATACAACTTACATTTCTGAAAGTACCATTATAGTTTACTAAATGATTATTTAGCGTATACATTAGGGTTATATATAATGAAGATCCTATAGGCATTAGAATGCATGATTTCGCCTTAGATCCTGTTCTTTGTTTGGTTGTGGGCTTATGGTAGAAACACTCAATCGATTGTCCGTTAGATGTTGATTATATATAACTTGTATACACTAAGCGATCATAGGAGGAACCAGTATGAGTCACATCATATACATAAATTAGAACTTCGTATTACAAATTTTAAGCATAAGAAACTTATATATTTTGGTCTTAAGGTACTAAGACTACAAAACTTATACAAAGAAAATATTGGATTTTCTGGTTGAACCAACTTAAATGTTGACACTTTTTCAAACCACTTGCATTCTCAGGAAACTAGTAGACAGGTACCCACATAGGTTTTACGAAGACAGAGCATAGTAGTGTCATGTCTTAGCTTTTGTTATAGTTTTGATGTCAAACAAACAATGTTTTGAACACAATGTAAATTATATATTTTCAATATGATGGTTGTGTTGCATTGTTTATAGTGAACTAAGTATATCAAACCATATAAGATATACAACTATAAATACAATGGGATAAAAAAACACTCTGACCAAGAGTTATACTTTTAAAATATAAGAATATTTTTATAAAAGTATACATACATACATACTAGGAACAGTGTCATAATATGTACCATATGAAAAGTATTTAGATAAATTGAACACTTCGATTAAGCCTAGACAATTATGTAATCATATATGGAATAAATATAGCCTGATCAACTATATTTATTTGAGATACGACCAACATATGTTTGGGAATAGTCGTGGTGAACAACGAGTCTAAAACTTACCAACTCTTTATACCAAGAAACTCTAGAACCAAACATAAAGCTTAAAATACTATAGGAGTATTTTATGATACTATAAATAATTTATGTGAAAACTAAAGACCCTTACTGGTAGGTCTATAATTACTTAGTGTATACATTAATGTTATATATAATTAAGATTTTATATACTTAGAATTTGTGATTTCGCTCTGCTTCCTGTTCCTTGTTTGGTTGTGGTTTTAGAGTGGGGTCACTTATTTGAAGGTCTATTCGATCTTAGTTATATACAACTTGTATACACTACATGATTATAGGAGGACCTGGTAAGGATCACGCCATAAAAATTTCATTATAAATGTTTCTTTTAATCTAATAAATTCTTTATATACCCTTATTCTCGCACAAACGACATATCTAGACATCGCAACCCCACTACCACAACCAACAGAGGAGTCGAGGAAGAACCAAATGGGATTCATGAGGAGGATTCTGAGAAGGTATCAAACGAAGATAAAGGCGCTAGAGAGATCGTTAATGAACCTTACCCTATCAGGAGCAGACATAGAGGCCCGCTCTGACATTCGTGTTCAGGCTCTCCATCGTGAAGTAATGGAGATCAGTAGCAAAGCCCGAAACATGACGATGCAAATCCAACATACCCACAAAGAACAAAGAACACCATATAGATGGCATGCCTACAAGTAGATCAGGAAAACAATACGGATCACCTACACTCTTTAGAGGAAGAGATAGCCACCATGAGACAACGGATCTTTGCAGCTAAAACTAGGGCAGTCATAACATATCATAGAAACAGAAGGGGGCCACTCACGAGATGTGTGAGATGGTGGAGCACCCTGCGTGTCATTTTAATAACTAATAAACTAATATAACCTAGTGAGTTAGTGTCACAACTCTAAATTTTAGAACTAGCATGGTCTAAACCGTAACCAAGTGCTAGTGAGTATCTCATTGCAATTCTTGTTGCTTTTTAACATCTATAGCCTTATGGCTTGTTAAAAGAATTAACAAAGAGGTATGGATTGAAAACTTAAACTAAATTGGAGTGTTATAAATGAGCATAACATACAAGTCTAAGGGTTTAAAATATAAATAACCCCATTAATTGAGTTTTCACCAAGAAATCAATGCATTAAATGGAGTTCACACCTAGAATTAACTCCAATTGGGAGTTCACGGTAGGAGAATTAATGCATTAAATGTAGTTTACAGCTAGACAATCAATTCTCATTGTTGTTCACGGTCCAAGAAGTAAAGTCTAATGGAGTTCACGGTTTGAATTATTGAGCAAAAGGAGTTCATGGTTTGTATTAGATTCCAAAATGGTGTTTACGGCCTATGTGTAACCGTAAACCCTTTTAAATATTTCATATACTATCTAATTCAACTTCCCAATGAGATAACCTACGTAAACTTTACAACGCCTCATGAGTTTTCTTTCATATATAAGGCGCAAATGAAATTCATTTGCACATTCAATAACGAAAACATCATCCAAACACTCTCAAATAGCAAACCAATTTCTTTGAATCTTAAGATCAAACAGCTCCAGAAGATCGTTCTTCTTTCAAACAGATACAAGTTTAAGTAAGTATTATACATATTATTTAGTGTTTATGAAAACATTTATATTTATGTTATCATATTATTCACACACTACTTTGTGTTTTAAAATCATTAGGATCACGACAACTTTCCCGTATTATATCCCGAAGGTCACCGCTTTCGTCTCGATATTTATTCAAGGTGAGTTCATACCCCTATAACCTACCTTTTAAATGGTTTTAAAAGCTTTTTAGGGGTGGGGGGGGGGGATACAAGTTGAACACAATTTAATTTTGTTAATAATTGCATGTGATATGAATCACATAAAAGATTTCTTTTTGATTTTAAGGATTACCAAATACTTCCATAATCACTTAAAGTCATGTAAACTCTTTTTAAAGTCACATAAACTTTTTTTTTAGAATACCGTTAAACTCTTTTAAATGTTTTTATAGCTCTTTAAACTTATAATTTTCAAAATCATGTTCATATATGTATAAGTATATAAATAAGACTTAAAGGGCTTAGGACTAATGAGTTGCCTGATTTCCTTTTCCTTGTTTGGATGTGGGCTTAAGGTGGGGTTATTTGTCCGAAGGCCGTTTCCTTCTTAATTATATATATTATACATATGGGAATATAAAAGGTTACTTTTGTCGGTATCATTACCTTTGTATCACGTTGAGCAAATGGGTACATCCATGAGAGATCATGCTAATCAAATAGAACGTATAAATTATAATAGGTATAATTTATGAAACAAACGAGAAATCTATTTTCTAGATAAGTATACGAGCTTTAAACTACTTTGTCAAGAAAAGAATATAATTCGATCATTACTCAAACTAAAATGTGATGGTACGTCCTCAGGACATAACAATATACTTGCTATGTTACATTCTTGTAACCAGAGTCTCCTAGAGGGAGAGCGGGCATTGTGTGTATAGATCTATACGGGACTGACAATCCCACATCCCAACTGCTAGCTACAATCCGGCAGACTAGCCATGGGGTGACAAATGTCACATATTGAGTTTCGACACCAAAAGGTTGTCGTGTCCATTCTAGTCTATCAGCATGGTTACAACTTTATCATATTTTAACCCTAATTAACCAGGTTAATATTAGGGTAGTTATTCATCTATAGTTTATTTTTAAGAAATACTATTGTAATAATCACTTTCCACAAACAAAACGGAACGGTTTAATGAGATTTAAAACAACTTTACGTAACGGTTTTATGGGATTAAAACTACTCTACGGAACAGTTTTATGGGATTAAAACTACTTTTCACCAACGAAACGGAAAACACTCTTCTCATAATTTTATGGATAGTTAAAATTATGTTAAACCTTATTAAAATTACAATAATACATAAATGGAACGGTTTTATGGAATTAAAACTACTTATTAATTGTAAAGCAGAAAATGTAGGATTTTATGGAACGTAATCAGTCACTTTCTTAAAACTAGTATAACATAAAGAAACTTTAATGGTTATTTCTATAATTCCTTAGTTTATACATAAGAGTTATATATAAGTAATATCCGATAGGCAGTGAAATGTATGACTTCCGCCTTACTTCCTGTTCCTTGTTTGGTTGTGGGCTTAGGGCAGATTCACACATTTAACTGTTCGTTCGATATTAGGTTATATATAACTAGTATAAACTAAGTAATTGCAGAAGGAACTATTGTGGTTATCATTTTTATCATATCAGAAAATACAGTATTTTCTGGAGGAACAGGCAAACTTTTCCAAGAACTTGGAGTATACTTTATATAACTAAAATACTTATGAACTCACCAGCTTAAATGCTGATCTACTCTTTCAAAATAACTTGTATTCTCAGGAATCCAGTAGACAGGTACACTCCCGAAGCTTTTGAGAAGACAACCTAGTACCATGCTGCGTCTTTTGTCTTTTACCATATCTACTTTGATGTTTGAATATGTAATGTTTAAACACTTATGTAAAACTTATACTTATTAATGCAATGGTTGTTTGTACTATGATTACTATAATGCATGTGTTGTGATAATTACATGATGTCCTTCGCCCCCGAACATTTCCGCCATTCTGGTTTGGGGGTGTGACAGATTGGTATCAGAGAATTGTTTATAGTGAACTCAGTATATCAGTCATAAAAGATATACAACTATAAACACATTGGGATAAAAACACTCTGACCAAGAGTTATACTTTAAAAATATAACAATATTTTATAAAAGTATAAGTACATGCAGAATATATATATATATATATATATATATATATATATATATATATATATATATACACTAGAACGAGTATCACAAGAAGAACAAGACAAAAGTATTTGGATTCTTGACACTGCAGTTAAACCTGGACAGTTATGTAATCATATATGGGATCAATATTGCCTGATCAACTATAGTGGTATTACAACAAGTCTAAAACTTACCTAGGTACCAGAAGAATACTAGAACCAAACATAAAGTTTAAAATACTATAGGAGTATTTTATGATGCTATAGTCACAAAACTAGAAACTTATCAACTTCTTATATCAAAAAGTTCTAGAATCAAATCTATAATTAACATACTATAAGAGTATTTTAGATACTATAAATAAACTTTTGGGAAATTGTAAAAGATCTTTTGTGGTAAGTCTATAATTACTAAGTCGATACGTTAAGGTTATATATAGTTGAGATTTTATAGACTTAGAATATATGATTTTCACTCTACTCCCTTTTCCTTGTTTCAATGTTGTTTTAGATTAGGATCACTTATTCGAAGGTCTATTTGATCTGGATTATATATAATCGGTACACACTATGTGATTATAGAAAGATCGGAATGGGTCATTTTCATAAAAATGTATTTGTAACGAAAATGTTTTATTAATCTCATAGATTCTTTAGACATTCCCATTCTCGTAATAACCACGTAGATAGATGAAGCCACTCCAACAACCACCGATGGAATCAATGAAGATCCAGCAGTGATTTGTTAGGAGGATTCCGAGAAAGAAACGGTTGAGGAGTAAAGAAACTATAGAAACCACCAAGTGCTTTTAACTTATTAAGGGCACCAATGAGAAGTTCGCATGAACTTCCAGAATTCAAACTCTACATTATAAAGTAATAGGGATCAGTGTCAGAATCGGAAGGAAGACGGCACAATAATTCAATATGATTACGGAGGAGAAGGACACCATTTAGATACCAGGAGAGAACAAATCATTACCGCCGAAAGTAGAACTGATAACAGAGGAAAACCACGCGTGATGCATGGGAAGTGGTTGAATACCTTTTGCGTCACACAAATAACTAATAAATTAATACAACCTAGTGAGTTAGTGATTACACTACTCACATTAGGCATAAGCTTATCGTCTTTTCCCGTCATGACTGATAATAGTAAATCGAATCACGAAATCTCAATTGAGAGTGACTATTTCTACAAATTCATGAGTCTATTTCATGTAGACACTGTTGTGAACATGATATCCAACAATTCAAGATAACTTAGTTCGAACGATACTCGGTTTGTAACCATTCTAGAAACTTACTTCTACCCCTTTACCAGGACTGCATCATAGAGATGTTGGTCGAAACTTTGAGGACCAGATAACAAATCGAAAAATTTATGTGTATATATAAATGTTTAGAATACATATAGATACAACCATCATTGCTCACGAGCTCGTTTTCTCATCGTGTAATAGAATCATGCCTTCGAAGATACGTAACCAACCCTCCAGTAAAACACCAATCCTTCAGATAGATTCGGCTACGTTTCAAGCTGCAGTAACAACAGCCTTAGTAGTTGTCATGGCTCTCCTTAATGTTAACAACGTAAATGTTAGTGGAAATATAATCGGCAATCCCGATCGTAGTGATAACCAATTTCAACAACAAGTGCCTACTTGTAAAGACACTCTGGACATCAAACCTAATATCCTGAAATGAAAGTTCGAGAATGAGAAAGGGAGTTGTTCAACTCAAGGACCTACTGAAGGGCAATAATTTGGAGTAGTTAATACCCCCATCAGCCCTGCTATCCCAACACCGACCACACCGTACTTAGGAAACCTCCCACACTGCAACAAGTGCAACTACCATCATTATGGAGTCTTTCGGGAACTGTATTGCAATAGATGCAAGATGAAGGGGCATACCGCCCGCATCTGTAGGACTCCGGTCGAGTTCATCACTTCAACCACCAATGTTGGAATCAGTCCAATATGCCACCTTTGTGGTGAAATAAGACATTTCAAGAGGGACTATCCAACACAGAAGAATGACGGGGGAGCAGGAAGAGTTTGAACCCAGAGCATGGGGAGGCATCAAAGAACCCTACTATATTTTTGGTACGCTTCCAAACCCCAATAAATAATTATAATTATGATTACTCTCTCGTTCGAACCAAATCACAACACTCATATAAAACTAGGAACCCTATGAGGTAAGCTATGATGGCTTAGTGTATACATTAGGATCATTTATAATTAAGATTTGTAGACTTAGAGTGAGTGATTTCGCCTCATTTCATGTTCCTTGCTTGGTTGTGGATTTTAGGAAAGGTCACTTAGTCAACGGTCTTTCCAATCTTAATTATACATGATTTGTATACATCAAGCGATTATAGGGAGACCTAGTAGGGATCATTTCATGAATGTTCATAATTTCAAATTATCAGAACCCTCGTATTGTTAGTACTCGCTAATTTCGAATCAAAAAGGTGTTCGCAGCAATAATAACAGAATAAAACCGAAAGCGCTGAAAACCTATGTACATAGGATAGTTCATCGTCTTAGTAATCATTTCTTCCAAATCGATTTAATATCTATTTCGTCGAGAAGTACCGACATCATCATCCGACATGGTTTGGCTTGGTCCTCACCATGCAAAAATTCCTATGCTGTGTAAAAGAACTTTTCCCTTAATCAACCGTCAAACGAAATTCTTTCAATTTATAACGGCAAACCTAATACGAACCTTTGTATCATCTCTCGCTTCGAAACTTCAGAAATGGCCATGTGAGCGGTACCACGCCCTTCTAACATACTCAGTAGATAGGAAACTTGAAGCGAAAAGTACCAAAGAAGTCTCAGAAGTCAGTAACCACCTGAAGTATCCCCAATAGATCTTATGAGGTTAATCTATTGCTGCTAAGTGTATACGTGAGAGTGGTATATAATTTAGACTCAACAAGATTTAGGATGTGTGATTCCGCCGTATCTCCTGCTCCTTGTCTGGTTGTGGACCTAGGGCAGAGTCACCCATCCGAACGTTTTGTCAAATCTAAATTATATACGATTTATATACACTAAGTGATGGTTGTGACAACCGTCAAAATTCGAGTCAGTTCTAGATTTGACAAACTTAGTTGCACATATAGGCACAACACATACTAGAGTTAGTGACTAGAAGCTAAGTTATAACCTAGTAGAAACTTGGAAACAGATAGAAACAATGGATGGTGTACTTAGATTTCACATTGATATGTGAATTCTATAACTACTTAACTGTAGAGACTATCCATATTCGGGTCACTCTTTGACTCGAACACCTTTTCATGAATCATATACACACATTGTGCACTTGACTTAGTAGTAGAAATTAGGTAAAAGTCTCATAGAAACTTAAGTCAAAGTTGCATACTAGGACTAGTATACTTGATTTCTCAATTTCGCTTGAATCTCGGAATAGCTACATAGAATGCCAATAAACCGGTAAAAATAAATTAGAAGCATTATTTCTAAATTGAATAAGGGTTATGAAACTCAAAGATAATTTAAAGTCTCAAATATTCTATTTATTTTGATATTCAAAGTTTATGAATCTCCAAAACCCTAAAAGCCCTAAACACTCAAATTTATAAACTTTAACCTTAAAAATCCTATAAAAACAATTATGAACCTTATAATATTATCTTATCATAATAATTATTATGAAATACAATTCAATGAAAAATAAAGATTTAGTTATTAACATTTACCCTTGATTTATAAGTCAAAAATCAAGAGTTTTATGCATAAAACTAGGTTAAGGTGCACATTTTATAAAAAGTTTGATATTTTTATAAAAGATTTGAATTTTTATAAAAGAAACAAGAGAGAGAGAGCCTCTCCTCCCCTAAAATCGGATCCCTCTCTCCCCATATCTCTCTCTCACACTCTCATTCTCCAAACACACACATCTCTCTTCTTTTTCTCTCTAGAAAACTCTCTCTACCTTCTCTCTACTTTTTCTCTCCAAACACCACTCCATTCTCTCTTCCTCCCTCTAAGAACCAAGAAATATTCCAGAAAACAAACCCAAGAACACTCCTCAAACTCGAAATCTTCATCATCTTGTGGTATTCTTGAAGGTAAAATCGATTTCTACTTCACTTTTCCTTCAAGTTTTGCTCTTTTTCTTACACTTTCTCCTTCTTCATCTTCTTCAAACTTGTTTTCTTTTTGTTAAAATGGTTTTTAGAACATGATGGATGTGTTTTAACACCATGCATGTATGATAAACAAGGTTGCATGTTCATGATCTTAGTGCAAAAATCGATTTTAAGGATTAAAACATCAAACTCAAGTTAAGAGTTTTTGAGAAACAAAATTTTCTTCATAAATGCATATATATATTTTGATAAGTTTTAATCTTTTGATCTCTGGAAACATGACCAAAATATGAGGTTATCATGATATATTTAAAATACTTCAAAAGATTTACTCAAGGAAATGATGAAAACCCACTTTTCTAACCAATCATCATGCATGCAATCTGCCATATTTCTTTACCTGACTTTAAACTGTCATATCTCATTAATTTCTTAGCCAAAATTCGTGATTCTTTTTCTGAAATATAATATTTTGAGTTAGCTTTCAAACCCATCTGACCTCACTAAAAAGTTCCAATATTTCGATTTTTACCAATTTTTACAAAACTGTTGCTCAAGCAGCACTTTCCTTATGAACATTTGTTTTGTGTTGCATGTTCAAAGGACTTATTCATCACTAAAAATCATTCAAAAATTATTTTGAACTCTTAACATCATATACTAAGAGGTACAAAAAGATCTTGATTTAAAAGTCTTTGGAACATGTTGCAAAAATTCTCAAAGTAACATCAATAATCTTTACCAAAATCACAAGAACCAAGTTTTCTCTATAATTTATTGAGCCTTTAGGCATGTTTTTCGACATCAAAAATAAGAAAACAATTTTTCATTGTTATTAAATTTTATGAAGATGTGTTCTGGAAAATTTTCAGCTCAATATATATTTTCTTTATTTTTACATGAAAATAATAAGAAAATAGAGTATTAAATCATATAAAATACTTAAACTAGTAAATAAATTCTGGAAAAATTCTTGGATGATCCTTTAAGTTAATAAACATCTTCCATTAAGTTTCATCGATTTTTGTTACTGTTTAATATGGTTTTGAATTTTCTTTTTGTTTAGGTCTAATAAATCATAAAACCATATTAGGGAATATAAAAATGGTATCTAATAATTTTCGCAGCTTATACTCTCTGTGGAAGACTTAGAAAAATATTTCCAGAATTTTTCATAATGTATCCCTATTTTTCTCCGATTTTTGTATTTATAATGACTAAAAACAGGAAAAATAGTTTTACTCATCCAAAAATTATGAAAAATTACCAGAACCCCTTGTAGTACATTAGGATGCTACATAAAACTTTTGATGATTTTTCTCTTCTGTATACTATTTTTCTTCTATTTTCCCAAGATTAAATACACTTAAACCCAATTTTTATTAGAATACATACACAAAAATCATAAAATTAGGATAAATAATTTAGAAATTCATTTTTATATTTTTTCTAGCTTAATAACGACCAATAACAGCGTTACAAAAATTTTGGGCAATTTTGGAAACTATATACTATTTATTTCAATTTTTATTAGAATAAATGCTCAAAAATCATAAAATTGGGTTAAATTGTCTGGAAATCTATTTTTATATTTTTCCCAGGTTAAGTACGTGTAATGACATTACTATAAAAAGTTTGGGGCATTTTCTTAACCGATTTCTATTTTTCATGAATTTTTATATATTTAGAAAATTCAATATATGAAAAATGGTTATGCATATCCATAATCCATGAAAATTTATCTAGAAGTCTTTTAACAAATTTAGAACCAAAATCTGAAGTTTGG
This sequence comes from Lactuca virosa, assembly GCF_052849685.1. NCBI lineage: Eukaryota > Viridiplantae > Streptophyta > Magnoliopsida > Asterales > Asteraceae > Lactuca > Lactuca virosa. The sequence goes on along the minus strand of NC_136428.1, from coordinate 186,652,639 downwards.
TAATTTTTATTAATTGTTTAGTATTTTTCATGATTTTATGGTTATTCAAGAAACTAAACTGGTGAAAAATAGTTAGACAAATCAAAAATTCAAGAAAATTTATCTTGAGGTCTTTGACTTCAATTAAAACTTAAATGCAAAGTTTGGGAAAGTTTAGAACTAAATTGATTTAGTTTTGAATATTTAATCATTGGAACACCTCTAAAATGTTAAATATTAACATTTCAATAATGGAAATTTTCCACTTAAATTGTTATATAACAATTGATTCTTTGAAACTTAATTTCCACAGAAAAATGTTTGTAACTAATCAATATTAAATTTTGACACATTATTGGCATAATTCTATTGTAGTAGTAAGTATACTAGTGTTAGATTTCGATTAGAGACTCACTAGCGAATACCATTATTGTAGGAATCGGTAGTGTTACACGTGGAACGTAGTTCAAGGCACCATTTGCATCATCTAAATGCATTGTGAGTATTCACGCACTCCCCTATTTTCAGTTTTTATGTTTTGGGGTGGAAAAGCATGTCCCGAAAAACTATTATTTGCATGTTGTATTTAAATCGATTTATATCAAACATGATTGCTATTGTATTGCTATGTCTCTCTATGTATGTCTATGCAACACGGAACATGAGAACTTATCGTACTAAGGCCCTTCCCTTATCTCTAACCATTAACTCTTTGAGCCAATGGTCATTATGGATAGCGCTATTAGGAATTGACAACTCCTCACTCGCCCTATTGCTGGAGTGCATGATACCATATTCATCTATGGAACGATAAGCATAGATCTTGATAGGGCTTCAGTCATAGGTTTGGTTGAGACTCATTGTTTGCTCATACACATACAAACTCATTTCTCGTTATAGCAATAAACTTGTTATTAATTATAGCAATGAACTTTGTTTCTCATTACAACAACGAACTTTTATTACTGAAAACTTATATACATGTTTTAGCAATGAAATTGTTTGCTCCTTGTAGCAACGAAATTGATTGCTCATTTTAGCGATGAAACTTGTTTACTCGTTTGAGTAACGAACTTTATCTTCCATGAGAATATGAATGTTGCATCTTATTTGGGCAACATACTTTATCTCTCATGATGACAAAGAACTTAGTTTTTACAAACTTATTTACTCATTTTAACAATATACTTTTATTATTGGAAACTTTTATCAAAACTTTGATTTCAATTCATGGAACCAATATTATTTTGTTTATCTGTGAGTACTCACCAACTATTTTTATAGTTGACGCTCGTTTTACATGCTTTTTCAGGAATCATCGAGTAAGTGGCAGTTAGGGACACTTCACTTTTAGGAGCATTCGCATGTGTTGTATTTCAATTTATATTGTAATTTCTTTTAAAAGTAGTTCAAACCCATTGTAAATTTGTAATGATTTTTAATACTATGGTTGATGTTGTCTTTTAACTTTTGCTATGAAACCCTTTATACTGCCACGCCTCGTGTTTCCGCTTTAGCGGGGTGTGACAATGGTGGATGACCCAAGTATGAGTCTTATCATGAACTTCAGAGCAAAAGATCGCAGGCTTACTACAACAACATCCGGAGATACCTAAGTGGAAGTGGTAGCGGATTATAATGGGCTTCATAATCAAGTTACACAAGGCAACAGGTGGACTTGATGCCATTTTGGGTGATCGTCGATAGATTAGCCAAGTCTGCACACTTCCTGCCATTTTAAAGCAACGGGCGAAATAGAGAAGTTAACTAGAACGTGTGTCCGAGAGATTAGTTAGACTGCACGGTGTTCCAATATCTGTTATCTCCGTTAGAAATAGTAGAATCATCTCCCAGTTCAGTCAGTCACTTCAGAAATCTCTGGGAACTAGGCTAGACATGAGTATAGCCTACCGTCCACAAACTAACAGACAGAATAAGAGAACGATTCAAGCATTTGAAGTCATGCTGAGAGCATATGTAATCGATTTTGGTAAAACATGGGATACCTATTTACCAACTTGTCGAGTCCTTTACCATGTTAGCATTTAAAGTTGCTCAATTTGAAACCTTCTATGGTCGCAAGTGCAGATCCTCTCTGAACTGGATTAAAGTAGGTGACACGCAACTAGATAGAGGTATAATTTCCAGACGGCACCTTCGTTGGTCCGGAATTCATCCGAGAAACTACCGAGAAGAGAGTACGAATCAGGAAGCGACGCAAAACTCCCAGAATCAATCAGAAAAGCTACCCCAGCAATAAGATAAAATCCTTGGAATTCCAGGTTGTTGACCATGCTTTGTGAAGGTCTCACCCAGAAGGGCAGGATACGCTTCGGAAAGCGTGGATTACTAAATCCAAGGTACATAGGACCATTCGAGATTCTTGCTAGAATTGGTCCAGTCGCTTACATGCCCTGACTACTACGAGAATTCAATAAAATACACCCTACCTTCTGCGCCTTAAACTTGAAAAAGTATCTATCCGACGAGACTCTTGTTATCCCACTCGATTAGATCGAGGTAAATGAGAACCTCAACTTTGTGGAAGAATATGTGGAAATCCTAGACAGCAAAGTCGGTAGGACTAATGAGATCCCTATCCCGTTAGTGAGAGTCCGCTAAGATGCATAGCGAGGACCTGTTTTCACGTAAGAATGAGAGGATAAAATGGAACATGAGTATTCGTACCTTTCACCTTCGTCCACGTATATTCCTTAGACTTAATTTCGGGACGAAATTCCCTTTAACGGGGGGGATGATGTCACAACTCCAAATTTTAGACCTAGCATGGTCTAAACCGTAACCAAGTGCTAGTGAGTATCACATTGCAATTCTTGTTGCATTTTAACATCTATAACCTTAGGGCTTGTTAAAAGAATTAACAAAGAGGTATGGATTGAAAACTTAAACTAAAATGGAGTGTTATAAGTGAGCATAACTTACAAGTCTAAGGGTTTAAAACATTAATAACCCCCATTAATTGAGTTTTCACCAAGAAATCAATGCATTAAATGGAGTTCACACCTAGAATTAACTCCAATTGGGAGTTCACGGCCAATAATTCTCTTCAAAAGAGTGTTCACGGTTGGAGAATTAATGCATTAAATGTAGTTTATGGCTAGACAATCAATTCTCATTGTTGTTCATGGTCCAAGAAGTAAACTCCAATGGAGTTCACGGTTTGAATTAATGAGCAAAGGGAGTTCACGGTTTGTATTTGATTCCAAAATGGTGTTTACGGCCTAAGTGTAACCGTAAACCCTTTTTAATATTTTATATCTTATCTAATTCAACTTCCCAATGAGATAACCTCTGTAAACTTTACACCGCCTCATGAGTTTTCTTTCATATATAAGGCGCAAATGAAATTCATTTGCGCATTCAGTAACGAAAACATCATCCAAACTCTCTCAAATAGCAAACCAATTTCTTTGAATCTTAAGATCAAACAGCTCCAGAAGATCGTTCTTCTTTTAAACAGATACACGTTTAAGTAAGTATTATACATATTATTTAGTGTTTATGAAAACATTTATATTTATGTTATCATATTATTCACACACTATTGTGTGTTTTAAAATCATTAGGATCACGACAACTTTCCCGTATTATATCCCGAAGGTCACCGCTTTCGTCTCGATATTTATTCAAAACCGCACACAAGGTGAGTTCATACCCCTATAACCTACCTTTTAAATGATAGTAAAAGCTTTTTAGGGGGGGGGGATACAAGTTGAACAAAATTTAATTTTGTTAATAATTGCATGTGATATCAATCACATAAAAGATTTCCTTATGATTTTAAGGATTACCAAATACTTCCATAATGACTTAAAGTCATGTAAACTCTATTTAAAGTCACATAAACTTTTTTTTTTAGAATACCGTTAAACTCTTTTAAACGTTTTTATAACTCTTTAAACTTATTATTGTCAAAATCATGTTCATATATGTATAAGTATATATAAATAAGTCTTAAAGGGCTTATGACTAATGAGTTTCCTGATTTCCTTTTCCTTGTTTGGATGTGGGCTTAAGGTGGGGTTATTTGACCGAAGGCCATGTCCTTCGTAATTATATATATTATACATATAGGATTATAAAAGGTTACTTCATTCGGTATCATTACGTTTGTATCACGCTGAGCAAAAGGGTACACCCATGAGAGATCATGCTAATAAGATAGAACGTATAAATTATAATAGGTATAATTTATGAAACAAATGAGAAATCTATTTTCTAGATAAGTATACGAGCTTTAAACTACTTTGTCAAGAAAAGAATATAATTCGATCTTTACTCAAAGTAAAATGTGATGGTACGTCTTCAGGACATAGCAATATACTTGCTATGTTACATTCTTGTAACCAGAGTCTCCTAGCTACGGGACTGACAATCCCACATCCCGACTGCTAGCTACAGTCCGGCAGACCAGCCATGCGGTGACAAATGTCACATATTTCTTTTCGACACCAGAAGGTCGTCATGTCCATTCTAGTCTATCAGCATGGTTACAACTTTATCACATTTTCACCCTAACTAACCATGTTAATATTAGGGTAGTTATTCATCAGTAGTTTATTTTTAAGAAATACTACTGTAATAATCACTTTCCACAAACAAAACGGAACTGTTTTATGGGATTTAAAACTACTTTACAGAACGGTTTTATGGGATTAAAACTACTTTACGGAACGATTTTATGGGATTAAAACTACTTTTTACCAATGAAACGGAAAACATTCTTCTCATAATTTTATGGATAGTTAAAATTATGTTAAACCTTATTAAAAGTACAATAATACTTAAATGGAACGGTTTTATGGAATTAAAACTACTTATCAATTGTAAAGCAGAAAATGTAGGATTTTCTGGAACGTAATCAGTCACTTTGTTAAAACTAGTATAACATAAAGGACCTTTAATGGTTATTTCTATAATTTCTTAGTTTATACGTCAGATTTATATATAAGTAATATCTGATAGGCAGTGGAATGTGTGACTTCCGCCTTACTTCATGTTCCTTGTTTGGTTGTGGGCTTAGGGCAGATTCACACATTTAACTGTCCGTTCGATATTAGGTTTTGTATAACTTGTATAAACTAAGTAATTGCAGAAGGAACTATTGTGATTATCATTTTTATCATATAAGAAAATATAGGATTTTCTGGAGGAACAGGCGAACTTTTCCAAGAACATGGAGTATACTTTATATAACTAAAATACTTATGAACTCACCAGCTTAAATGCTGATCTACTCTTTCAAAAATAACTTGTATTCTCAGGAATCCAGTAGACAGGTACACTCCCGAAGCTTTTGAGAAGACAGCCTAGTACAGTGATGCGTCTTTTGTCTTTTACCATATCTACTTTGATGTTTGAATATGTAATGTTTAAAAACTTATGTAAAACTTATACTAATTAATGCAATGGTTGTTTGTACTTTGATTACTATAATTTATGTGTTGTGATACTTACATGACGTCCTCCGCCCCCGAACATTTCCGCCATTCTGGTTTGGGGGTGTGACAGTTAGTGACTATACTACTCGCACTATGTGTTAGGTTTACCGCACCTTTCGTCACAACTAGTAATAGTAAAATCAAGAGAGGTACGCCCTTCCAAAACCCATGAAACCCGATCAACATAAGATTTTGACATCTATATTCTATTTTTTTAAACTTAACATTTGTACAAATACCTACTCCTACTCACTATCATAAATACATCATAGGGATGTTAGTGGAAACATTAAAAATCGTACAGCAAAATGCGAAATTTATATGTGTATATAAATAGATAGAATACAACTAGCAACGAACATAATTACTTACGAACTAATTTTACACCATGCAACAGAATCATGCCTTCACACGGAAGTAACCAACATACTGGCGCAACACCGGTTCTACAAATAGACCACACTATATTCCAAGTCGCCGTAACAGCTGTCGTGCCACAAGTCAACGCTAACAACACACATGGAAATGGAAACAATGTCCACAATTCCAATTGTAATAACAACCAAGGGCACCAACAAGCGCCTACGTACAAATATACCGCAAACCACAAACCTAAGAACAAGAAATGAAAGTTCTGGAACAAGAAGGAACGTTCGACTCAAGGACCTATCAAAAGACAACAAACTGTAGCAGTCCATACCACCACTGACCCTACTACCTCAGTGTCGAACAAACCATATGCTGGAACCACCCAAAGTGCAACAAAAGCAGCTTCCATCACTATGGAGTCTGCCAAGAAATGCACTGCAGAAATTGCAACAGGAAGGGGCACAACACCCGTTTCTGTAGGACTCTAGTCCAACACACTAATCAGGGCGCTAATGCAGGAACAAGTCAAATATGCCATAAATACGGTGAAACAGAACATTTCAGGAGAGATTTGTTGAATTAGGTGTCTAAGCCATTAACTATATTTGGTATGTACTTGACGCGGTAGTAGCATGATCGTTTTGGGTTGCATTCACCAAAGCAACTTAAATGGAAGAATAATTGAGAAAGAGGATAAAAGTGGTTTATTAATATTTATGTGAATAATATATTAAAAGAGAAATCTTGTTATTTAATTAACATTGGTCAAGAATTAATTTTGTGGTCAAAAGAGTTTAATTAAGTCGAGGGGACTGATACTGTAATTATAAGATAGTTACAAAGTTGGGCTTAGGATCCATAAGGAAGCAATGGACGAATGCTATGTGGGAGCCCACATAGAAATCGTCCAAGGGGCCTTCTGGAAGGATCATTTGGGCTGCTTAAGGACTAAGCAACTCAATTAGGGTTTTGACTGAAACCCTAATTGTTCAGCTATATAAAGAACCCTTGGGATAGCTAGTCGACTTTTGAGCATCCTCCCTCTCTCTCTTGCATTCGCCAAATGAATTAGCCGAACGGGTAGGATAGGACAACTAATTCCTCATTAATAAGTATGCTGATTATATAAAGTAAGTAAATGTTTTTATAAATTCCCAATCTAAGTTACTTTAGGAAAACTGTGAAAATGTATGCTATTCCATGAAATTACACTTTTCACCTTGCCATGTCCTTAGTGGAGCGTGTGTGGTTAACCGACAAACTAATTTGGGACTAGCAAAGGTGGAAAAGGGTAGCTTGATGCTTATCATAGATCAATGGAGCGTGTATGGTTAACTGACATATTGATTAGGTGGTAAATGACATCGAGAGTACCAAGTACATTTGCATGGTTATTCACACATTGTTTGTGATGCTCGGTATCCGAGTCAGAAACTTGAAGGGCATAATCGAGATTTATACATGGTATTGAAAAGTTCAATGAATCTCAAAAGAATCTAGGAATTTCAACACATTTAAAACTTAAATCCTTTTCGTTTTTCATGGTGGAAATTGGTAAATTGTCATTTACCTACCTTCATATTATTTGAAATTAGATTATGGCATCCCTCTTCTGAATTGTAAATAATCATGTTGGGTCCTAGCCCTAATTTCTCATTCGGGTGTTTAATTGGGGATCATTATCTAATCAAAACTTTGTTCATTTTCTATTTCAGATGTCTACTCAAAACAACAACGCTTCTGGCTCGACCCCTTCTGGCTCATTCTCACTCATGAACTTGTGTAGGAGGGTGATATTTGATGGAACCAATTTTAATAATTGGATCCGCAACATACGTATGGTCACCCGCTGCGAGGACAAATAGTATGTTTCGACAAGGAGCTGAAGGAGGTCAACGTGAGCACTGCTACTCCCGAGGAAATTACTGCGTACGAAACTCATGAGCGAGATGCTACGAAGGTTCATTGCATCATGCTCGCAACAATGACTGCCAAACTCCAAAAGTCCTACGAGGACTACTATCCATACGAGATGCACCAAGATTTGATGGAAAGGTACCATGAAAGTGATAGGCAGGAGAGGTACGAGATCATCGCCTTGATGATCACTACCAAAATGAAGGATGGAGAGTCCATCACGACCTACTTGCAGAAAATGCAAAGGTTTGTGGACCGCTTGCTAAAGTTGAACGTGAACTTCGACGAGGAGCTGGCAATAGATATCATTCTACACTCATTGCCTCCTTGTTATGACCAGTTTCGTATGATCTATCATATGAACAAGGAGGAGGTCACTCTGAGCAAGCATCAAGGCCTGCTAAGGACTGCTGAGAGTAGTCTAAAAGGAAAATCTCCTGCATCTGCCCCTACTACTATCTCCCTTGTCTTGGCTATTGGGCAAGGGAAAGCAAAGAAGAGGAAGGCTCCTTCTAAGATCCACAAGGGTAAACCCCATGACCGATCCTCTTCAAGTGGGACCAAAGCTGGTTCTGCTACCCCCTCCTCAAACCTAAAAGAAGCAGAGTGTTTTTATTGTCACAATAAAGGGCATTGGAAACGAAGTTACCCGAAGTATTTGCAGGACATCAAGGACGAGAACATAAAGCCCTCCTTCTCAAGTATTTATACTATTCAATCTAACAAATAATTTCATGCTATTTCTTGGGTCCTTGATACATGATGTGGTTTTCACATTTGTTCTGATTTGCAGGGTCTAAGAAGAAGTAGGGATGTGGATCATGGGAAGATGAACCTGATCATGGGGAATAGGAAAGCATCGCCTGTCACCAAGATTGGAGTTTACTCTTTAGTGCTTAGTAGTGGGTTAGGTTTAGATTTTAATGATTGTTGCTACTCTTCAAAAATGGCGAGAAACATTATTTATTTTCATGGTTTATACAGACAAGGTTTTAGATTTTTGTTTAATAATGAAATTGGTTCTATTAATGCTTTCTTGAATGGTACTTTCTATTTTGAAGCATTGTCTTGTAATGGAGTATATGAAACTGTGAATATTGTAGATAACATAGGAAATAATGTGTCGCACATTGATTCGTCCAATGGTTTGGACAAATCATGCTTATGGCGTTGTCGTCTTGGACATGTAAACAAGAAACGCATAGCCCAACTCCAAAAGGATGGAGTGTTGGAGTCATTCGACCTCAAGTCGGATGACACGTGCGAATCTTGTATACTTGGAAAGATGACCAAGTCACCCTTCACTGGTACTTGTGAAAGGGGTGAGGGTTTATTGGATCTCATACATACCGATGTGTGTGGGCCCTTTAGATCCATGACAAGGGATCCAAACTGCTTCTATGTGACTTTTACCGATGATTATAGAAGATATGAGTATATCTACTTAATCAAGCACAAGTTAGAAACCTTTGAAAAGTTCATAGAGTTTAAGTAAGAAGTGGAGAATCAGCTGGGCATGAAAATTAAGATGCTCCGATCCGATCGAGGTGGTGAGTACCTTAGTAATGAATTCCACGACTACCTCAAGGAATGCAGAATTGTTTCATAATTGACACCTCCTAGGACACCACAGCTGAATGGTGTGGTTGAGAGGTGCAATCGAACCTTGTTGGACATGGTTCGTTCCATGATGAGTCGAGCTTCGTTACCTATCTCATTCTGGGGGTATGCCTTAGAGACTATCGCCCATATCCTTAATCTAGTCCCAACTAAGAAGGTTTCCAAAACATGTCACGAGATGTGGACAGGGAAAGTTCCCTCGTTGGCACATATCAAGGTTTGGGGCTGCGAGGCTTTCGTAAGATGAGAGACTCACAACAAGCTCGAACCTCGAAGTGAGCGATGTATTTTCATCGTCTATCCGCAGAAGTCCTTTGTATATCTCTTCTATAGACTGAGTGATGATGTTGTCTTCGTTGCGAGGAGAGGGGTTTTCTAAGAAAGAGAATCATATGCCAAGAGGACAGTGGAAGACAAATTTATCTTGAAGAGCTTCAAGTATCAAACGATGAAGGAACCTCTAACACTGGCGCTCAACCTGAGGAGGAAACTCCTATTTAACCGATTGACAAATCCTTACCTATTAGACGTTTCAGTAAAGTTAGTGTTCCACCTTTGTTGTATGGTTTCCATATAACAAGTGAAGGTGATACGTTTATTAGTGATAGTACACTAATAAATTTGGATGAACCTAACAACTACAAGGAAGCCATGGCAGGCCCGAAATCTGCAAAATGGAAAGAGGCTATGAACAGCGAGATTCAGTCCATGTATGACAATCAAGTTTGGAACTTGTTTGACAATGTGCCAGGTCGTAAGACGGTTGGGTGCAAATGGATCTTCAAGAAGAAGACCGACATGGATGGGAAAGTACACACGTATAAGGCTCGATTGGTTGCGAAGGGCTTTACTCAAACTCCCAGAGTTGACTATGATGAGACCTTTTCACCAGTAGCGAAGATTAAGTCTATAAGGGTTATGCTAGCCATAGCTGTGTTTCATGATTATGAATATGGAAGATGGATGTCAAAACCGCTTTCCTTAATGGGAAGTTGGCTGAAGATGTTTACGTGATTCAGTCATAGGGTTTTGTCGATGCGAAGAACCCTAATAGAGTGTGTAAGCTTGAGAAATCCATCTATGGATTGAAACAAGCATCTCGCAGATGGAATCTTTGTTTTAATGAGAAAGTCAAAGAGTTTGGTTTCTCAATAAGCGAGGATGAGTCCTGTGTATATGTCAAAGCCAGTGGGAGTATAGTTAGCTTTCTTGTTTTGTATGTGGATGACATACTACTCATAGGAAATGACGTCCCAACCTTACAGGAGGTTAAGTCCTGGATTGGGAAATGCTTCACTAAGAAGGACCTCAGAGAAGCAGCCTATATTTTACTTGGATAAAATGTTAAAACGATTTAGTCAAAGTACTTACTTGGATAAAATGTTAAAACGATTTAGCATGGAAAATTCCAAGAAAGGGGAGTTACCAATCCAAAGCAATACCAAGTTGAGTAAGCCACAAAGTCCGAGTACCGATGTCGAGATAGCAGAGATGAGCAGAGTACCTTATGCTTCCGCAGTTGGCTCAATCATGTATGCTATGACATGTACTCGCCTTGATGTGGCTTTTGCTTTGAGTATGATCAACAGATATCAAGGGAATCCTGGTAGAGGTCATTGTACTGCGGTGAAGAAAATTCTGAAGTACCTGCGGAGGACTATGGACTGGTTTCTTATCCTCGGTGGGAGTGATGACTTGAGAGTGCGAGGGTATAGTGACACCAGTTTTCAGACCGACCGAGATAATTTCCGCTCTCAGTCGGGCTGGGACTTTACCTTGAATGGAGGAGCACTGACATGGAAAAGTTCCAAGCAGGAGACCATAGCTGATTCAACGTGCGAATCAGAGTACATAGTAGCGAGCGAAGTGTCGAAGGAGGCAATATGGCTAAAGAACTGTTGGATTAATGTCTAAGTCCATAACTATATTTGGTATGTACTTGACCCGACCCGGCATGGTCCATTTGTGTTGCACTTCACCGGCACAATTTATATGGATAGTCTTTTGAGAATAGTATATTTATGATTTATCTTAATAGATTATAAGTTCTAATATATTAATATGGAATCATATTATTTTATTAGTATTGATCAAGAGTTAATTTAGAATTAATTAAGTGATCAAAAAGAACTAATTAAATATGGACTCTTATATATATGGAATGGGCCAAGTTCATTTAGGTTGGGCTAAGCTTTCATGGATGGTCCATGGAGCTTTTAACCCATGGATCCTATGTAAATGAAAGGTCATGGGTATTAGGGTTTACATGGATGTAACCCTAATCCTCCATAATATATATAGGGGTCCTTGGCTCACAAAATTGGACAAGTGTGTGAAAATAAGAGTGGGTTGATTTTTGTGTGCATACATATTCTTTCAAGTTCTTCCAAGGTGTTTTGGTGATTTGTGATTCCATTTGAGGCTTCCACACTATTGGGGATAAGCTCTTAAAGCTTGAAGACATCAAGCTACATCAAAAGGTATGTCATCTAACTAGAACTTTGTAGTATAGGTGCTTCATAATATGCTAGTTATGATGAAACCTTGGAATAGTTAATATTTGCATGTATAATAGAGAAAACATAGATCCAAGGTTTATAGGGTTGCATGTACACCATAGGAGTGTTAGAATGCTCAAAACCCAACAGTGGTATCAGAGCAATGGGTTGTTTTCTGTTATATTGATGCAAATGTTTTATTGTCATGTTGGAAAAAAAAGGAAAAAAAACATGACGTTTGTCAAATTTTAAGATAATTACTTGTTTTATGAAAAACAAATTATTTGTAAAATTTGAATCATTTGTTATATGAGTTGAATTATGTCAAATTTATTAAAAGATAAAATGATATGATTATTTTATTAGTTTTAAAAGTTTGATCTAAATGTTTTAAGGAGTTACATATTTTGTCATAAAATTTTGGAGCTCAAAAGTTTTTTTTTTAAGTTGTGATCTTAAGGGTTTTTGAAACTTCCATAAGTTATGGATATGAAAGTTTTTTTTTTAAAAAAAATTTGATTCAAAGTTTTATGGAGTTACAAAATTTGATGTTAATGTTTTAAAGAATTCCATAACTTGTTCTTAAGTTATGGAACATGGAAAGTTTCATCATAAAACACCATTAGTTCCATAAGTTATGGAATCCAAAGGTTTTCAAGAATTACAAAACTTGCCCTCAAGCTTTGGAATTTGAGAAAAGTTTTTATGAAAAAAAGAATTGAATTCTAAAACTCTTGGGTTCATAACTTAAAAAATTAATTAAATGGTTTTAATTTTGAGTTAAATAATTGGAATTATGATGTTTTGTTGAATAGTTCAAATTAACTCTTATGGACTTTATTAATAGTTAATTAAAGCGTTTAATTAAAAGAGTATTATTAATCCATAAATATATGGTTTGAGTTTAATTAAATTAAAAGTCTAGTTTAATTAATAGATTAAACCACCAAGTATTTTAAATGTCTAAAATACACCCTTATACTATTATAATATTAAAAGTTTAATATATTATATGTATAAGAGCAAGTCGTCTTACCATTAGTAGGCCTCATTCACGAAGCCGATCTATAAAGGGGGTATAAGGTTACTGCCTATAAAATGGCAGTTTAATGGGTGTCCACTCTCACTCACCGCTTCTTTGACCGGTGGAGGGTCGTTAGCCGAACAGGTAGGACAAGGACTATAATTCTCCCTTCATTATAAGTATAATGATAAATACTAAGTAACTAAACACTTATAAATTCTCAATCTTAGTTACTTAGGAAAATGTGAATAAGGTGCTAATCCATGAAATTACACTTTGCACTTTGTTTAAGCTGTTAGTGGAGCGTGTGTGGTTAACCAGCACACTAACGTGGACTTAACAAGGTAGGCAAAGGGTAACTTAATGTTTATCATAGTATCTTTGGAGCGTGTGTGGTTAACCGGCACATCGATTGAGGGGTAAATATTAAGGGTACCAAGTATATTTGCATGGTTACTTCACACCTTGTTTTGTGATCCTCGGCATCTCAGTCACAAAACCTGAAGGGCACACTCGAGATTGAAACATGCCATTGAAAAGTTCAATGAATCTCAAAAGAATCTAGGAGTTTCAAAACCAATTAAAACCTAATAATATATTTCGTTTATCTTGGTGGAAATTGGTGAATCGTCATTCACCTACCTTTAAATATTTTATAGCTTGGATTACGGCGTCCCTCTTCCAAGTTATAAAATAGTTTGTTGGGTCCTAGCCTTAATATATCATATTGGGTGTTATATTAAGGACTTAAATCAACTTTACGTGAATTTCTCCCATTGTTGATGTCTGGTTTAGACAACAATGATCTTCCCAAACCAAGCTTTCCTAATGAATATGACTTCCCGAGTTTGGCTCATCGAAGTCATACTTCACTTCCTCCACCTCCTCCAATTATTCTCCCTAACCCACAAGTTCAAGGTCACTCAAGCCCTAATGGCAAGTAAGGTCTATGTGTGATCACATCTTAGAGATGAAGTCACATATTGACAAGCCGGGAGAGTTGGTTGTCAAAGTCTTGAGAAAGTTGGATGTTCAATCACTTTCTATGTCACATAGTGAGTTCCTTTGGGACTACTATGAAACAGACTATGACATGAACCTTAATGATCATATCTATTTGCTTGCTGCTGCTGAATCAGCAATGATTTGGAACGATAGTAAAGCAAATTTGATTAGAAGATCAACTTCCCAAAAACTTTATGGACAGTGACAATGGTGACACTGGAAATCCAGAAAAAGCATTCTCTTCCCAATGGAAAGGGATTGGCTATAGTCAACCCGGTTGACCAAATGGTAAAGAGAAAGGCTAAGTCTGAGATAGTCCCATTACCAAAGGGTCCATATGTTTATTTTGCCGAAGGAAGGGGCATTGATTGCAATGCTGCCAAATTTACCTATGGATGTTAAAGTCAATAAGTTTGACTCTACATCAGGTAGAGCCCATTATCTAACTCTGTTAAGTTCTATTCTGAGATCCTCATTACATGATGTGACTGGGTCACATGTTGATGTTTTAAGAATCAAAGAATAGAGAGAAATCTTAAAGGAAGTATATGCTGATTCTGATCGCGAAGGTGGATTTCGATCGCATCAGAATTTTGAGCAGTTGCTTAAGAAGTTATGATATATTGCTAAGGAATAGATAACAACAATTTTCCATGTGGATTGTAAGGATAAGTTTTTCCGCAAAGTTTTAAAATAAAAGAAAATTGTTTAATTTTATTTATTTGAAGTATCCTTACAATGGCATTTGTGGAAAATTGTTGCTTATATGATTCCACTGACAGCAATATTGGAAAATGGATTTGATTCTTTCATTTGTGGTAGTGTCTAAATTTACCAAATCAGGAAAGTTCCTCATCGCCCAAGTTTCAATTGGACCGAAACTTGGAATCATGCAAGTTGAATAGTATGATGAATGAGAACTTTCAAGCATTGGAAAATCAAGACTAATTACTTGTTCACATGGATGTGTGAGTCAAGTGAAGGACTAAAGGGATCGAGTACATATTCTTGTGCACTGGTCATGTCCACCACAAAGCTCGTTAAGACTATTTGATTTACTAAAGTTTAGTAAATATGGTTATACTTACAAGTTTAAGTATAATTCTGAAACATTGGAAAACTCTCAATGTATGGCAGAACGAATGGGAAGAATCAAATTAGGCAGAAAGATAAAAGTTTCTCAAATCTGAAAAGATGGGAGAGTACTTTAGTATCATGTTTGTGATCATCTTAATGATTTAGAAATTATATCACAATTAGTCCTCTAAAGGTCATCTTAGTGCATTCTTATGACTAAGAAGAGGAGTCATGAATTGTTGAAATGGTTAGATCAGGAAGATGAGTCATACTTCGTTCCAAAACAATTCTTAGAGTCATATTCCAAGATTGTAACTTGAGTGACATATCTTAAAGAAATGTTTAAAACACTTGTCAAATGTAAGAGTAAAAGTGTCCTACTCTTGTACATTTGAAATTGGTAAGTTGTGATGTTTTGGATAAAACAAAGACCAACTAAGGCCAATTGTGTGAAGTGTTTGTCTTGATAAAGAATCCGCACTATCTCTTGAATATTTGGCAAGATAGTCTTATATGTCAAGAGGATAGTGGGAGTCTTAAAGATCCTAAAAAGAATTTCAAGAACTAATCAAGAATAAAACCTAAGGTTCTTCACTAGCACACGACTTGATGTTTATAACCTATCGTGTTGACATATTATGTGCCCATTCTAGTTAAAGTTGGCTTTGCATAGGAGTTCTAAAAGTTCTCAATTGGTTGCATAACAACTTGGAAGCAATGGCAGGCCCTGTACTGCCAGGTGGCAAGAAGTTAAGATTGCATAAGTTCAGTCCATATGAGTTTGGATTTGTCATTATCCTTGTCTTGTGACTATGGTTTTGACGATTCACATGGATAAGAACACATACACCATAAAATCTAAGGGTCATAAGGTTTCTCTCCAATTCATGAAAATGATGGTGAGGAAACACTTCCACCAAGTAGATTTGAAGCAGATGGCAAAAGGTCTAAATAATTGAGACTATGATTACGGCATCCCTTTTCATAGTTCTGAAATTATTTAGACACACATGCATGCTATCTAAGGAAAAGTGTATGATTTTGATAAAGTTTTATCAAAGCATCTCGTATCAGAAATCTGAACTTTGGTAAGAAAGTCAATAAAGTATTGATTTCTAGAAGTCCAGCTGATTTCTGAGTACATGTCAAAGCTTGTGGGAGCATAAGTGTTATGCTAATAATCATCATGTTAGTGGGAGCATGATAATTATTGTTAGTGTTGCAAGTTAGCAATGTTAATTATAGAAAACAAAAGTTTCAATTCGTGAGGCTGCAGGGATTGAAAAAGTTGTTTTGCTATAATTAAGGGAGAGGATATACTTCATTTCAGTTCTAAAGGCTTAGATTGAGACCTTAATCATCTTTAGTCAAGAATATATATATGAATTTCATGTTGGATTGGTTCAACTTAAGGAAATTCTATATATTGCGTTCTCAAAATTCGATTATGATTACGGCATCCCTCTTCATAGTCAAATTTTGAAAACATGGCAAATAAAAATATTGTAGCAAAAGACTGGTCTAGAATCATGTCTTTATGTGAGACATCATGAATCATGTACCATTTGCTTTGGGTACAAGATTGATTGCATGTGCTATAATATTTGTCATTTCTAAATTTTTCCAAATGCCCAGAGGCATTAAGAAGGGAAAAGGTCTAGAATTGGATATGACTAAAATGATTAAGCAATTGTCGAGGACAATCTGAGGTTTACCAAAGATTGGTTGCTCAGGGACAGTTGGAAGTATAGTGGTAATTTTGGAAGGACCATATTGACATATTCTGAAAAGAGGCATCTCTTATTCAAAAGTGATAGTCAAAATGAGAATATGGAGTTGTCTCCATAGGTGGAAGTTATCTGTGTAAGATTAGAAAACTTAATGCAAGAAGCATGTCCAAAGCAATGTACTTTGAATATGAGACTTAGTTTCCATGGAGTTGATCTCCATTGGAATACCTTATAATGACTGTTGACAACTCTTTGTGACTTTGTACATATTCATTACAGGAGGGTCAGTGCATATAAGTTTAAAATCTAAACAGATTTCGATAAATGATAGGAATTTGAAATTCTCACATTTTTCGATAAGGATTTGGGAGTGTGAAATTAGAATCATTCAAATTATGTTCAATTGGTTTATTTCACAAAGTAAGGATCATAGACAAACATAGAGTGCATACTTGGTGTATGGCGAAGCTATTGTTTAAGAAAAACATAGTGTACATGCTTGGAGCATGGGACAACTAGTGTTTTTAATTCAAGTATAAAGTTGATAAAACCGAAACAATGAATAATGAGTAATCAGTATGGTGATAAATAAAAGTGTTTATTTATATTCATAGGGTTTGATACCATATTTGATTCATTTATTCTTGTGTTTCACTTTGCATGTTTTGACTTCCAGAATAACTAAGTCGCTCTTCCTGAATGATTAAGTTATTCAAACCATCCACAGTCGGTCATATGTTGGAAGTAGATATGAATCAAGACTGTCATGGGTTGGTTTGTAGAGGTCCAAGTTGGTGGAAAAAGTGGTGCTACAACACTCATGAGTGCTCATAAGTTCTGAGTATTGGATTCAAACCGCGCTCATTTGAATCACTTCATGGATTTTATCATGAGTGATCATGAGACGATAATATCTTATATTCTTCAAACCTAGAGATATGAGTTGTTACTATGAGTCGGTTATACATTGATTGCACGAAAACGCATTGGTAACTCGATGTTATAAAGCGTGCCTTTGTGTATGATTCAACAAGTAGTAGAACAAGCCATATGAGTCGAAGTTTATCCATTCCTTTTACCTTCGGGATAAAACCGATATCTGTGGGCCCCTCGATGATTTAGCGATGACACATGTGAGTGCTTGGCCAAGCCAGGACTGATTTGATTTGTTCAATCACTCAGTCATCATAAATCGATAATCGGGAAACAACAAATGGACAGAGAGAATGATTATAATCCATGTCTCAGTCCATATGATATCTAGAATGGAGGAATATATGATCCCTTATCTAATGGACAAGTCATTGACAAGGTCAGAGTTCGACAGCGGCTTTAAGAGCTACGATTGCCAGTTAGGTTTTGAAGTCATACTCAATAATAGTTTTAGACTTATCCAAGTGGGAGACTATTGGATTAATGTCTAAGTCCATAACTATATTTGGTATGTACTTGACCCGACCCGGCATGGTCCATTTGGGTTGCACTTCACCGGCACAATTTATATGGATAGTCTTTTGAGAATAGTATATTTATGATTTATATTAATATATTATAAGTTATAATATATTAATATGGAATCATATTATTTAATTAGTATTGATCAAGAATTAATTTAGAATTAATTAAGTGATAAAAAAGAACTAATTAAATATGGACTCTTATATATATGGAATGGGCCAAGTTCATTTAGGTTGGGCTAAGCTTTCATGGATGGTCCATGGAGCTTTTAACCCATGGATCCTATGTAAATGAAAGGTCATGGGTATTAGGGTTTACATGGATGTAACCATAATCCTCCATAATATATAAAGGGGTCCTTGGCTCACAAAATTGGACAAGTGTGTGAAAATAAGAGTGGGCCGATTTTAGTGTGCATACATATTCTCTCAAGTTCTTCCAAGGTGTTTTGATGATTTGTGATTCCATTTGAGGCTTCCACACTAATGGGGCTAAGCTCTTAAAGCTTGAAGACATCAAGCTACATCAAAAGGTATGTCATCTAACTAGAACTTTGTGGTATAGGTGCTTCATAATATGCTAGTTAGGATGAAACCTTGGAATAGTTAATATTTTCATGTATAATAGAGAAAACATAGATCCAAGGTTTATAGGGTTGCATGTACACCATAGGAGTGTTAGAATGCTCAAAACCCAACAAGAACTTCATCGGAGACCTTGGAGTTGTACCTTCCATAAAGGAGTCTGTGGAGATTTTCTGCGATAACGAAGGTGCGGTTGCCTTAACCAAGGAGCCGAGGGATCATGGTAGATCCAGGCATATCGACAGAAAATATCATTTCATTAGACATCGGTTAGAAGAGGGACTCCTCGTAGTGAAGAGGGTGTCGTCAGAGGATAATCCAACAGATCCCCTTACGAAGGGACTGAGTAGGGTTAAGCACTTGCAGCACGCTAGGAGCATTGGGCTGAAGGACGATATTAGTTTTATTGATTAGATAGCTTTTAGAAAGTTGTAATAGATAAATTGTAATTACATTTTGATGATTAAATAAAGGTGTTTTATTTATAAGTAATGTTACTGTCTTGTGTCAATTATTTACTATTGTTTCACTTTGCATGTTTTGACTTCCTAAATAATAAGATTATTTAAACTATCCACAGTCGATCATACGTTGGAAGTAAGTATTAAAGAAGACTGTCATGAATTAGCTTGTAGATTGTCTAAGCATTTAGACATAGCAAAAGTGTGCTGCAACGTTCATGAGTGCTTCTGAAATAAGATTTGAGTATTGGATTAACCCCGTACTCACATGAATCACTTCATGGAATTAATCACGAGTGATTGTGAATTGATAATATCATATAGTCTTTAAACCTAGATATATGAGTTGTTGCTTACGATTCGGTTGTGCATTGATAATGTGTAAACGCACCAGTAACTTGATGTTATAAAACGCATTATTGTGTACGATTTGATGAGTAAATTGTACAAGCATATAAGTCGAATTTTATCTGTTCCTTTTATCCTACGACACTAAAAGCGATATCTTAGGCCGCTCGATGATTTTTTTTGACTTATGTGTCGGGCCCGGTCAGGACTGAATTGATGTGTTCAATTAAGTTCTATGTGAGAAAAATCAGAGATCGAGAAACAAACTGTTGGATAATAAGTATGACTATGTTCCATGTGATTATCCACACGATATCTTGAGAACGGAGGACTATACGATCCCTTATCTATAGGACGTGTCAGAGTTCAGCTTTTGAGAGCTACGATTGCTAATCGGATTTTGAAGTCATACTTGCATTTATAGTTATTAGACTTATCCAAGTGTGAGACTGTTGGATTAGGTGTCTAAGCCCATAACTATATTTGGTATGTACTTGACCCGGTAGTAGCATGGTCCTTTTGGGTTGCCTTCACCAAAGCAACTTGACTAGAAGAATAATTGAGAAAGAGGATAAAAGTGATTTATTAATATATTATGTGAATAATATATTAAAACAAAAATCATATTATTTAATTAACATTGGTCAATAATTAATTTAGAATTAATTTTGTGGTCAAAAGAAGTTAATTAAATCAAGGGGACCGATACTATAATTATAAGATAGTTACAAAGTTGGGCTTAGGATCCATAAGGAAGCAATGGACGAATTCTATATCGGAGCCCACATAGAAATCGTCCAAGGAGCCTTCTGGAAGGATCCTTTGGGCTGCTTAAGGACTAAGCTACTGGATTAGGGTTTTGACTGAAACCCTAATTGCTCAGCTATATAAGGAACCCTTGGGATAGCTAAAATCGGCCACTGAACCCTAAGAAGGATTGCTAGCCGACTTTTGAGCCCCCTCCTTCTATCTCTCTTGCATTCTCCAATTGCTTTGGTGTTTGTGATCTACTGGAGGCATCACATTTGAGGTGCTACGTTCTCAAAAGCTCAAGATCATCAAACTACAAACAAAGGTAATATCTTAACTCTTAATTAGACGTAGATTTCGATTTTGGTTGTAATGTGGATTAGTGTTTACAAGCTTTGGATGATTATTGCATGTAAATATAGAAAAACTAGCTCAAAAGCTTTAGGGTTTGTATGTGCACCATAGGATTGTTGTTTTGCTCATAACCCAAAAAGATTGTCCAACAGAAAGGAATGACGGAGAAGCGGGAGGAGTTTTAATATCAGAACGTGAGGAAGCAACGAGGGAACCTACTAGGACTTCTGGTACGTTTCTACCTACATAAATCATACGCATGCATAATTTACAATAGCAGTGCGGGGAGGAATTTCCGTGAACCACAAATTTAATTATTTCGTTAAGAAGCCCTAAACACTTAATGAAATATTCATAGTAGAAATGGCTAACGGTAACACTAAAACCACAACAAGACAAATACATAGGATGCACAATAACACTAAAGCAACCAATTAATCAAAATCGGTCTAATAATGATTACAATTGGAAAATTTCGACGTGAGTACTGGCATGTATTGGTTATGTCCTAAGCATACCAATATCGCATGCTACGGAAAGGACTGTTCACCTTAACTTACCGTCTAAAGCGATATATTGGGCCCCTCGATGATTTTGTTTTGACTTATGTTTCGGGCCCGGTCAGGAATGAATTGATGTGTTCAATTAAGTTCTATGTCAGACAAATCATAGATCGAGAAACAAACTGCTGGAAAATAAGTATGACTATGTTCCATGTGATTGTCCACACGGTATCTTGAGAACGGAGGACTTTATGATCCCTTATCTATAGGACGTGTCAGAGTTCAGCTTTTGAGAGCTACGATTGCTAATCAGATTTTGAATTCGTACTTGCATTTATAGTTATTAGACTTATCCGAGTGGGAGACTGTTGGATTATGTGTCTAAGCCCACAACTATATTTGGTATGTACTTGACCCGGTAGTAGCATGGTCCCTTTAGGTGCCTTCACCAAAGCAGCTTGACTTGAAGAATAATTGAGAAAGAGGATAAAAGTGATTTATTAATATATTATGTGAATAATATATTAAAAGAGAAATCATATTATTTAATTAACATTGGTCAAGAATTAATTTAAAATTAATTTTGTGGTCAAAATAGGTTAATTAAATCAAGGGGACTGATACTATAATTATAAGATAGTTACAAAGTTGGGCTTAGGACCCATAAGGAAGCAATGTACGATTTCTATGTGGGAGACCACATATAAATCATCCAAGGAGCCTTCTGGAAGGTTCCTTTGGGCTGCTTAAGGACTAAGCAACTGGATTAGGGTTTTGACAGAAACCCTAATTGCTCAGCTATATAAGGAACCCTTGGGATAGCTAAAATCGGCCACTCTACCCTAAGAGGATTGCTAGCCGACTTTTGAGCCTCCTCCGTCTCTCTCTTGCGTTCTCCAATTGCTTTGGTGTTTGTGATCTACTAGAGGCATCACATTTGAGGTGATAGGTTCTTAAAATCTCAACATCATCAAGCTACAAACAATGGTAATATCTTAACTCTTCATTAGATGTAGATTTCGATTTTTGTTGTATGCTAGATTAGGGTTTACAAGCTTTGGATGATTATTACATGTACAAATAGAAAAACTAGATCCAAAGCTTTAGGGTTTGCATGTGTACGATAGGATTGTTGTTTTGCGCATAACCCAACAAGATTGTCCAACAGAAAGGAATGACGGAGAAGCGGGAGGAGTTTTAATATCAGAACGTGAGGAAGCAACGAGGGACCCTACTAGGTCTTCTGCTACATTTCTACCTGCATAACTCATAGGCATGCATAATTTACAATAGCAGTGCGGGGAGGAATTTCCGTGAACCACAAATTTAATTATTTCGTTAAGAAGCCCTAAACACTTAATGAAACATTCATAGTAGAAATGGCTAACGGTAAGACTAAAACCACAGCAAGACAAATACATAGGATGCACAAGAACACTAAAACAACCAATTAATCAAAATCGGTATAATAATGATTACAATAGGAAAATTTCGACGTGAATACTGGCACGTATTGGTTATGTCCTGACCATACCAATATCACATGCTACGGAAAGGACCGTTCGCCTTAACTTACCGTCTAAAGCGATATCTTGGGCCCCTCGATGATTTTGTTTTGACTTATGTTTCGGGCCCGGTCAGGAATGAATTGATGTGTTCAATTAAGTTCTATGTTAGACAAATCATAGATCGAGAAACAAACTGCTGGAAAATAAGTATGACTATGTTCCATGTGATTGTCCACACGATATCTTGAGAACGGAGGACTTTATGATCCCTTATCTATAGGACGTGTCAGAGTTCAGCTTTTGAGAGCTACGATTGCTAATCAGATTTTGAATTCGTACTTGCATTTATAGTTATTAGACTTATCCGAGCGGGAGACTGTTGGATTATGTGTCTAAGCCCCACAACTATATTTGGTATGTACTTGACCCGGTAGTAGCATGGTCCATTTAGGTTGCCTTCACCAAAGCAGCTTGACTGGAAGAATAATTGAGAAAGAGGATAAAAGTGATTTATTAATATATTATGTGAATAATATATTAAAAGAGAAATCATATTATTTAATTAACATTGGTCAAGAATTAATTTAAAATTAATTTTATGGTCAAAAGAGGTTAATTAAATCAAGGGGACTGATATTATAATTATAAGATAGTTAGAATGTTGGGCTTAGGACCCATAAGGAAGCAATGGCCGATTTCTATGTGGGAGACCACATATAAATCATCCAAGGAGCCTTCTGGAAGGATCCTTTGGGCTGCTTAAGGACTAAGCAACTGGATTAGGGTTTTGACTGAAACCCTAATTGCTCAGCTATATAAGGAACCCTTGGGATAGCTAAAATCGGCCACTCTACCCTAAGAGGATTGTTAGCCGACTTTTGAGCCTCCTCCCTCTCTCTCTTGCGTTCTCCAATTGCTTTGGTGTTTGTGATCTACTAGAGGCATCACATTTGAGGTGATAGGTTCTTAAAATCTCAAGATCATCAAGCTACAAACAAAGGTAATATCTTAACTCTTCATTAGATGTAGATTTCTATTTTTGTTGTATGCTAGATTAGGGTTTACAAGCTTTGGATGATTATTACATGTACAAATAGAAAAACTAGATCCAAAGCTTTAGGTTTTGCATGTGCACGATAGGATTGTTGTTTTGCGCATAACCCAACAAGATTGTCCAACAGAAAGGAATGACGGAGAAGCGGGAGGAGTTTTAATATCAGAACGTGAGGAAGCAACGAGGGACCCTACTAGGACTTCTGGTACATTTCTACCTGCATAACTCATACGCATGCATAATTTACAATAGCAGTGCGGGGAAGAATTTCCGTGAACCACAAATTTAATTATTTCGTTAAGAAGCCCTAAACACTTAACGAAATATTCATAGTAGAAATGGCTAACGGTAACACTAAAACCACAACAAGACAAATACATAGGATGCACAATAACACTAAAACAACCAATTAATCAAAATCGGTCTAATAATGATTACAATAGGAAAATTTCGAAGTGAATACTGGCACGTATTGGTTATGTCCTAACCATACCAATATCACATGCTACAGAAAGGACCGTTCGCCTTAACTTACCGTCTAAAGCGATATCTTGGGCCCCTCGATGATTTTGTTTTGACTTATGTTTCGGGCCCGGTCAGGAATGAATTGATGTGTTCAATTAAGTTCTATGTCAGACAAATCATAGATCGAGAAACAAACTGCTGGAAAATAAGTATGACTATGTTCCATGTAATTGTCCACACGATATCTTGAGAACGGAGGACTTTATGATCCCTTATCTATAGGACGTGTTAGCGTTCAGCTTTTGAGAGCTACGATTGCTAATCAGATTTTGAATTCGTACTTGCATTTATAGTTATTAAACTTATCCGAGCGGGAGACTTTTGGATTATGTGTCTAAGACCACAACTATATTTGGTATGTACTTGACCCGGTAGTAACATGGTCCATTTAGGTTGCCTTCACCAAAGCAACTTGACTGGAAGAATAATTGAGAAAGAGGATAAAAGTGATTTATTAATATATTATGTGAATAATATATTAAAAGAGAAATCATATTATTTAATTAACATTGGTCAAGAATTAATTTAAAATTAATTTTGTGGTCAAAAGAGGTTAATTAAATCGAGGGGACTGATACTATGATTATAAGTTAGTTACAAAGTTGGGCTTAGGACCCATAAGGAAGCAATGGACGATTTCTATGTGGGAGACCACATAGAAATCATCCAAGGGACCTTCTGGAAGGATCCTTTGGGCTGCTTAAGGACTAAGCAACTGGATTAGGGTTTTGACTGAAACCCTAATTGCTCAGCTATATAAGGAACCCTTGGGATAGTTAAAATCGGCCACTGTACCCTAAGAAGGATTGCTAGCCGACTTTTGAGCCTCCTCCCTCTCTCTCTCTTGCATTCTCCAATTGCTTTGGTGTTTGTGATCTACTAGAGGCATCACATTTGAGGTGATAGGTTCTTAAAATCTCAAGATCATCAAGCTACAAACAAAGGTAATATCTTAACTCTTCATTAGATGTAGATTTCGATTTTTGTTGTATGCTAGATTAGGGTTTACAAGCTTTGGATGATTATTACATGTACAAATAGAAAAACTAGATCCAATGCTTTAGGGTTTGCATGTGCATGATAGTATTGTTGTTTTGCGCATAACCCAACAAAATTATCCAACATAAAGGAATGACGGAGAAGCGGGAGGAGTCTTAATACCAGTACGTGAGGAAGCAACGAGGGACCCTACTAGGATTTTCGGTACGTTTCTACCTGCATAACTCATACGCATGCATACTTTACAATAACAGTGCGGAGAGGAATTTTCGTGAACCACAAATTTAATTATTTCCTTAAGAAGCCCCAAACACTTAATGAAATATTCATATGTAACACCAGTCAAAATAGGTCAATAAACAATCACATGTAATTATGCCAATCATGTAATGTGATTTTGTTAAAATAGTAATGTGATAAACTTACTATGTAATTCATGTTAAAGTATGAATGTTCATACATAATTTATGGCACAACTCAAAGTATACGTCCATACGATTCCAAAAATATAGAGAACGTCTAAATCTGACTTCGCGTGAAGAAGTTATGATAAACCCTAACACTATAAATGTCTATAACAAAGAGCAATTTAAAATAGACTTAGAATTAGCTATTAAAGTCTAAAAGAAAGTTGTAATAATCGGAAATAGCTACGCGTGCATATAAAGAACGTCAATAACGGAGTTCGTATGCAAAAGTTACGACCTTCCGAAGTTACAGCTATCTGAAGCTTAAATTCACGACGTGAACGTAGTCCAGGACACATTTTCAGATCTAGAAGGTGCGTGACGAGGCTACTAAGGTGATAAGTTCAATCCTCACGACGTGGCATCAAATTCACGACGTGAAACTGGAATTCTGACACGTTCCGAAGCTAGAAGACGGATGGTAAGTCTACGGGGATAAGACCCAAAGTCACGATGTGGGCCTTATAAAACCTACGACGTGGGGGTCTAAAATCCTTACTATAAATAGCAAGTCCGGCCTCCTCTCTCTTTACACCATTTCTTTTCTCTCTTCTGTAATTTGTTGAAGCCATCTTGCATCCCGAGCCCGGTGATCGCGAACCGCTGACCGTTTCTGCTTAGATTACGTAAAATCACGCTATTAAGGTGAGTTTCACGGCCCCACTTTCTAATATTTCGGGGGAAAACGCATGCTAAATATTGTATATATGTTATTATTATGTCTATATGATAGTATATTAGTATCAACATAGATAGTTATAATAACCGGGATATAGTTATTTCATATCTGAAAATATACAACTATCGTAAAGTTGTTAGCATGTTATTGTTATAGTAGTATACTAATATAGATCTTGAGTCATACTTAGGATTCTATATATATGTTGCGTGCGATATAGTTCTAGAGTTATACTCGGAAGTTCTATATGTTAATTGATAAGTATGTTGTTATTATTGGTTTTATGTCAAGATAAAACCAGGTATGTTATATGTTGTTGTTATTGCTTTTATGTCAAGATAAAACCTGGTTTTAATTCTAATTATAGTTGTTGTACTACCGCAATGTGTGATCCTTGTACTCCCGCAAGGTGTAATCATTGTACTACCGCAAGGTGAAATCCTTGTACTACCTCAAGGTGTAATCCTTGTACTACCGCAAGGTGTACTCCTTGTACTACCGCTAGGTGTAATCCTTGTACTACTGCAATGTGCGATCTTTGTAATAAATATAAAACTAAGTCATACAGTCGCAGCTACAGACTCATGGTAGCACAACTTTAGAAGCATTATATTTTGTCGATATACAAGTATGAATGTTAAGTATAAGTTCCTCAAAGTCTTATACTCTAAGTATATGAATCTAGTAGATATATTACTTTTATCTTAACTAGACCACTACACCTATCCTACTTACTCGTATAAAATTGAAATAGATTTATACGTAGCGGTTTTACTCGTATAGAACTGAAATAAGATTTATACGTAGCAACTTTCGTTTGTATGGAATAACAAACACTTATAATCATAGTATATGAGACTTATAGGTAAACTACTTATTTGGTAAGTAAAATTTTATATCTAGGATATATATACTAAACGTTGGAGAATTAAAATGATACTTGCAAAACTATACTTTTGAACTTGGAAAATATATTATTTTTATATGGAGTCAAAACCTGTGGACTCACCAACTTTATGTTGACGTATTTTTAAATGCATGTGTTTTCAGGAAGTTGATAACTATGATACGAGAAATGACGTTACACTGCCCGGTGTTTCCGTCGACGGCCGGGGTGTGACAGAATGGTATCAGAGCTATTAACTATAGTGAATTAGTACTTTCTTAGGAAAGCACGACTATAGTTTAGGGCTTACTCTGTTAGGTTTAGGTATATCCCTTAACCTACAAATAAAAAGTATTAGTAATTATACTACTGAAGGACTACTTACGGGAGCGGTGACAAGGATAGACATGTCGATTTGGGTTGCTGGATTTTAGAACGGCTATATGCTAAAATGATCCTTCCCACCGACAGTCCTGACTGGCCGGTGCCTTATCAGCTAGACCTGAAGTAACAAACAATAATTAATAATACTCGTGAATACAACGAACAAAAAGATATAGAGTTATGTATGAACTCAGTCCCGTGATGAGAACACATGTATAACCCAAAAATATAGAAAACCCAAACCCTCGATAAGAATTCAACGCAAGGTTTTAGGTCAAACTACTTAGTCGAGTTTTATTGTACATGGTACGAACCACAACTAAACGTAGACTGATCACCTATGTTTAATTTTGGTCTGGCCGATGCACAACTAAACTTGGATACAGTGGTTGATAGACTAAAACACTTGAAGATTTTAGAAGATTCAAGATAGATCTCAGATCAGGATACCATCAACTCGGAGTACAAGAATCCGATGTTCCGAAGACAACATTTAGGACCCGGTATGGTCAATCTAAGTTCCTAGTTAAGCCTTTGGATTG
Organism: Lactuca virosa; assembly: GCF_052849685.1. Taxonomy (NCBI): domain Eukaryota; kingdom Viridiplantae; phylum Streptophyta; class Magnoliopsida; order Asterales; family Asteraceae; genus Lactuca; species Lactuca virosa. The sequence continues at coordinate 186,624,456 of NC_136428.1, read as the reverse complement.
ACCAACGCTCCAACAATGTTCAAAGACCTCATGAATAGTGTTTGCAAACCGTACTTGGATAAATTCGTGATAGTAGTTATCAATGATATATTGATATATTCACGAACCAAGGAAGAACACACTCAACACTTGCAAATAATCTAGGAACATCTAAGAACAGAAAAGTTGCACGCCAAATTCTCCGAATGTGAATTTTGGATTAGAGAAGTACAAACTTTTACAAGTAGTTAGTAAGAAAGGGATTCATGTCGAACCCTCCAAGATTGAAGCAATTAAAAATTGGGAAGAGCCAAAGACGCCAACAGAAGTGCGTCAATTCTTAGGACTTGCTGGCTATTACTGTAGATTCATAGAGAATTTCTCCAAAATAGCCAAGCCGTTTACAACACTAACCCATAAGGATATGAAGTTCAACTGGGAAGTCAAACAAGAAGATGCTTTTCAGAAACTAAATAAAATGTTGTGTAGTGCACCAATCCTATCCCTTCCAGATGGGACAGAAGATTTCGTCGTATACTGCGATGCATCAAATCAAGGATTGGGATGTGTGTTGATGCAAAGAGGAAAAGTTATCGCCTACGCATCACGACAACTTAAGGTGCATGAGAATAATTACACTACCCATTACCTTAAATTGGGAGCTGTAGTTTTTGCACTAAGAAGTTCGAGACACACAATTGGCCAGTGAACATATAGGTGATACCTTATGTGTCGAGCCAGAAATAATCCACGAGACAAACTCAAAAGACCGTGCAAATTAAGGATCGATTAAAGGCAGCACGTGATCGTCAGAAGAGCTATGCTGACGTAAGATGTAAGCCTTTAAAATTCCAAGTTGGAGATAAAGTAATGTTAAAGGTCTCTCCTTAGAAAGCCGTAATTCGATTCAGGAAACGAAGCAAACTAAACCCACGGTATATAGGACCTTTTTCTAGCAAGAATTGGTTCTGTCGCATACCAACTCAAGTTACCTCAAGAGCTAAGCAGTGTACACGATGTTTTTCACGTGTCAAAAGATGTCTATCTGATGACACTCTTGTTGTACCTCGCGACGAGATACAAGTCAATACCAAACTCAACTTTGTTGAAGAACCTGTCGAAAACATGGATTGATACGCCAAACGATAAACACAAAGTCGTATTCCCATAGTGAAAGTTCGATGGAACTCTTTATGAGGACCTTAATTTACTTGGGAATATGAATATCAGATGAAACAAAAATACCCCCAACTATTTAACAAAACCCCATCCATAAGATAAATTTCGGGACGAAATTATTCTAACTGGGGGAGAATGTAACACCAGTCAAAATAGGTCAATAAACAATCATATGTGATTATGCCAATCATGTAATGTGATTTTGTTAAAATAGTAATGTGATAAACTTACTATTTAATTCATGTTAAAGTATGAATTTTCATACATAATTTATGACACAACTCAAAGTATACGTCCATACGATTCCAAAAATATAGAGAACGTCTAAATCTGACTTCGCGTGAAGAAGTTATGATAAACCCTAACACTATAAATCTCTATAACAAATAGGAATTTAAAATACACCTAGAATTAGCTATTGGAGTCTAAAATAAAGTTGTAGTACTCGCAAATAGCTACGCGTGCATATTAAGAACGTCAAAAACGGAGTTCGTATGCAAAAGTTTCGACCTTCCGAAGTTGCAGCTGTCTGAGAGCATGACACGTGGCAGGAAACCGTAACTGTCTGGATTTACGACGTGAAAGTAGTCCAGGACACATTTTCGGATCTAGAAGGTGCGTGACGAGGCTACGAAGGGGATATGTTCAATCCTCACGACGTGGACATCAAATTCACTACGTGAAACTTGAATTCTGACACGTTCCGAAGCTAGAAGACGGATGGCAAGTCTAAGGGGATAAGATCCAAAGTCACGACGTGGGCCTTATAAAACCCATGACGTGGGGGTCCAAAATCCTTACTATAAACAGCAAGTATGGCCTCCTCTCTCTCTCTTTACACCATTTCTTTTCTCTCCTTTGTCCTTTGCTGATGCCATCTTGCATCCCGAGCCCGGTGATCGCGAACCGCTGACCGTTTCTGCTTAGATTACATAAAATCACGCTATTAAGGTGAGTTTCACGGCCCCACTTTCTAATATTTCGGGGGAAAATGCATTCTAAATATTGTATATACGTTATTATTATGTCTATATGATAGTATATTAGTATCAACATAGATAATTATAATAACCGGGATACAGTTATTTCGTATCTGAAAATATACAACTATTGTAAAGTTGTTAGCATGTTATTGTTATAGTAGTATACTAATGTAGATCTTGAGTCATACTTAGGATTCTATATATATGTTGTGTGCGATATAGTTCCAGAGTTATACTCGGAAGTTCTATATGTTAATTGATAAGTATGTTGTTATTATTGGTTTTATGTCAAGATAAAACCAGGTATGTTATATGTTGTTGTTATTGGTTTTATGTCAAGATAAAACCCGGTTTTAATTCTAATTATAGCTGTTGTACTACCGCAAGGTGTGATCCTTGTACTACCGCAAGGTGTAATCCTTGTACTACCGCAAGGTGAAATCCTTGTACTACCTCATGGTGTAATCCTTGTACTACCGCAAGGTGTAATCCTTGTACTACTGCAATGTGCGATCTTTGTAATAAATATAAAACTAAGTCATATAGTCGCAGCTACAGACTCATGGTTGCACAACTTTAGAAGCATTATACGTTGTCGATATACAAGTATGAATATTAAGTATAAGTTCCCCAAAGACTTATACTCTAAGTATAAGAATCTAGTAGATATATTACTTGTATATTAAGTAGACCACTACACCTATCCTACTTACTCGTATATAATTGAAATAGATTTATACGTAGCGGTTTTTACTCGTATAGAATTGAAATAGATTTATACGTAGCGGTTTTACTCGTATAGAATTGAAATAAGATTTATACGTAACAAGTTTCGTTTGTATGGAATTACAAACACTTATAATCATAGTATATGAGACTTATAGGTAAACTACTTATTTGGTAAGTAAACTTTTATATCTAGGATATATATACTAAACGTTGGAGAATTAAAATGATACTTTCAAAACTATACTTTTGAACTTGGAAAATGTATTATTTTCATATGGAGTCAAAACCTGTGGACTCACCAACTTTATGTAGACGTATTTTTAAATGCATGTGTTTTCCGCCGACGGCCGGGGTGTGACATCATAGTAGACATGGCTAACGGTAAGACTAAAACCACAACAATACAAATACATAGGATACACAATAACACTAAAACAACCAATTAATCCAAATCGGTCTAATATTGATTACAATAGGAAAATTTCGACGTGAATACTGGAACATATTGGTTATGTCCTAACCATACCAATATCACATGCTACGTAAAGGACCGTTCACCTTAACTTACCGACTAAAGCCATATCTTGGGCCCCTCGATGATTTTTTTTTACTTATGTGTCGGGCCCGGTCAGGACTGAATTGATGTGTTCAATTAAGTTCTATGTTAGACAAATCAAAGATCGAGAAACAAACTGCTGGACAATAAGTATGACTATGTTCCATGTGATTGTCCACACGATATCTTGAGAACGGAGGACTATACGATCCCTTATCTATTGGACGTTTCAGAGTTCAGCTTTTGAGAGCTACGATTACTAATCGGATTTTGAATTCATACTTGCATTTATAGTTATTGGACTTATCCAAGTGGGAGACTGTTGGATTAGGTGTCTAAGCCATAACTATATTTGGTATGTACTTGACCCGATAGTACCATGGTCCTTTTGGGTTGCCTTCACCAAAGCAACTTGACTGGAAGAATAATTGAGAAAGAGGATAAAAGTGATTTATTAATATATTATGTGAATAATATATTAAAAGAGAAATCATATTCTTTAATTAACATTGGTCAAGAATTAATTTAGAATTAATTTTGTGGTCAAAAGAGGTTAATTAAATCAAGGGGATTGATACTGTAATTATAAGATAGTTACAAAGTTGGGCTTAGGATCCATAAGGAAGCAATGGACAAATTCTATGTAGGAGCCCACATAGAAATCGTCGAAGGGGCCTTCTGGAAGGATCCTTTGGGATGCTTAAGGACTAAGCAACTGTATTAGGGTTTTGACTGAAATCCTAATTGCTCAGCTATATAAGGAACCCTGGGGATAGCTAAAATCGGCCATTGAACCCTAAGAAGGATTGCTAGCCGATTTTTAGGTCTCCTCCTTCTCTCTCTTGCATTCTCTAATTGCTTTGGTGTTTGTGATCTACTAGAGGCATCACATTTGAGGTGCTACGTTCTCAAAAGCTCAAGATCATCAAGCTACAAACAAAGGTAATATCTTAACTCTTCATTAGATGTAGATTTCGATTTTTGTTGTATGCTAGATTAGGGTTTACAAGCTTTGGATGATTATTGCATGTACAAATAGAAAAACTAGATCCAAAGCTTTAGGGTTTGCATGTGCACCATAGGATTGTTGTTTTGCTCATAACCCAACAAGATTGTCCAACAGAAAGGAATGACGGAGAAGCGGGAGGAGTTTTAATCGCAGGACGTGAGGATGCAACGAGGGACCCTAATAGGATTTCCGGTACGTTTCTACCTGCATAACTCATACGCATACATACTTTACAATAGCAGTGCGGAGAGGAATTTTCGTGAACCACAAATTTAATTATTTCCTTAAGAAGCCCCAAACACCTAATGAAATATTCATAGTAGAAATGGCTAACGGTAAGGCTAAAACCAGAACAAGACAAATACATAGGATGCACAATAACACTAAAACAACCAATTAATCCAAATCGGTCTAATAATGATTACAATAGGAAAATTTCGACGTGAATACTCGCACGTATTGGTTATGTCCTAACCATACCAATATCACATGCTACGGAAAGGACTGTTCGCCTTAACTTACCGACTAAAGCGATATCTTGGGCCCCTCGATGATTTTGTTTTGACTTATGTCTCGGGCCTGGTTAGGACTGAATTGATGTGTTTAATTAAGTTCTATGTTAGACAAATCAAAGATCGAGAAACAAACTGCTGGACAATAAGTATGACTATGTTCCATGTGATTGTCCACACGATATCTTGAGAACGGAGGACTATACGATCCCTTATCTATATGACGTATCAGAGTTCAAATTTTGAGAGCTACGATTGCTAATCAGATTTTGAATTCATACTTGAATTTATAGTTATTGGACTTATCTATGTGGGGGACTATTGGATTAGGTGTCTAAGCCTATAACTATATTTGGTATGTACTTGACCCGGTAGTAGCATGGTCCTTTTGGGTTGCTGTGACAACCCGAAATTTTCATTTGTATGAACTCTACAGTCAAACGCGTAAATTAAAAGTCAAATTCATTTCTGCTAATTTTTAGCTCGGTTTAAAGTCTGTTTGGGTATTTTTAAATATTTATTCTTCGAGAGAATAAACGAAAGGAAGTATTTTTTTTTAGAATTATTGGGGAACAAATAAAACATTTAACAACTTAATAAGGTGTTGCGGCCAAACATGAGGGACAGGGACGAAAACCCCTTTGACCGAGAACTCATGCTTAAGGCATGAGTTTACACCTTCTTTCCTCATTTCTTACTTCCAAACTCAAGAACACCCACTTTTTCTCTCAAGTATCAAAAGAGCTTCTTCCAAATCTTCCAAAAATGTAAGTGTTTCTCCTCTTGATTTGTTGATACAACACTTCATCTAGTAGTTATACATGATTTCATCCATGAAATCTTCTCTTTTTCTTAGATCTTCAAGTGTTCTTCAAGAACACCAAGAATACCAAGAACACACACTAGTGTTTTGGGCCGAAAACACCCTTCTTTGCTTCCATATTGTAAGTATTTCACTCCTATACTTGTTATCTAGTTAAGATACTTGATTTAGGACCTTGAAATTGTCTTTTTTCCAAGAAAAAAAGGAGTTTTCGGTTAGTGCATCTCCTTAAACCGAGAACCCTAAAGAAAGGTGCCTTTAAGACCTTAAAACTCACTTAAGTCTTTGGATAAAGGTTAGAACCCCTTTGCATGTTTGAAAGTCCTTGAAAATCACCACATGCATCAAAGATCTTGAGTTTTCGGTCCTAACCTCATGGACCGAGGACCTCTTCGGACCGAGAACCTCTTCGGACCGAGAACCTCTTCGGACCGAAAATACCATTAGGACCGAAAGCTTCTAGGAACATGCCACTTGGATCGAAAGCTCCATCTGGTGACCATACACTCCTTTTATGCAATCATTGTGATTGTAACACTTCCATATAAGTGTTTCCTAGACTATAAGAGTGTTATCCTTCTTAATTAGTTGTTAAATGACTAATTGTATTCATATATGTGTCTTTATATGTTAACAGGATCTGTGTGTGTGTTCAAGTCTTCACTTGACATTTAGCATCCTATACCATCCGTTCATTCCAACAACTCACTACAGGTGAGTTCATACCCCTTAATCAACCTTTGAAATGATTTTAAATGCTTTTATGGGGGGGGGGGAATACAAGTTGAAACATTCTAGTTATTTCTATAATCTTATGTGATTAATAACTAGAACAAACAAAAAGATTTACTATTACTTTCAAAATTGCTATCAAACTTATGGATTTCAAGCACTTCAAAATCTTTTATTAAACTCTTTAAATGCTAAAATTGTTTCCAAACTCATATCTACACCAATATATTTATATAAGTAAGACTTGAAGGACTTAGGACTGATAGCTCACCTTATTTCCTGTTCCTTGTTTGGTTGTGGACTTAGGGTATCCTGTTATTTGTCCGAATGTCGTTGAAATCTTAGTTATATATCATATATATATATATATATATATATATATATATATATATATATATATATATATGTGTGTGTGTGTGTGTGTGTGTGTGTGTTGGATATAAAGGCTTTCACTTCAGTTCAGTACCTTTGTGTAACGAAGGCATACCAACAACATTACTATTTAACTATAATAGGTATAGTTAAGAGATTTCTACTCACTATTACTAATACAACGATACATGCAAGAGTCAGTACATTTATGAGTCACTACATAAGTACTACAGTGAGAAACAATACATTCTATACACTATACAAGAGAACATACTATACACTATACAAGAGATTATACTATACGCAAGTACAGAGAAAACATTACTACACTAAGAATTACTACACAAACATTTGAATACTATAAACGGAATGTGACATAATACTTCTCGATACGACACTTCATTGTCGTATCACTTTGTAACTAGAGTCTCCTGGAAGGAGAGCGGACATTGTGTGTATAGATCTATACGGGACAAACACTCCCACATCCCGACTGCTAGCTACAGTCCCAGCCTATAAGGCCAAGGGGTGACAGAATGTTACCTCACTACATATGACACCGGAGGGTCATCAGCTATTCAACCGTCGATCAGCATGGTTACATACGAATTCACATTCAAACCTTTAATTAACTAATTAAGAATTAAAGGCAAAATAGACTCTCCGAGGTGTACTATTCATTTAATACCACCTGGAGTCTACATTTTCATTACCTTAGACTCCCCGAGGTGTACTGTACATTTAGTACTACCTGGAGTCTGTATTTTATCACTTTATGACCAGCAGTGTCACTGCTGAGGAAAGATATTATTTTCCTATGACATTTATTTTGTGATTCTGTCACATACACATTTAAGTAAACTATATTTTTCATAATGATAGTTTTATTGGGGAAAACTCTTACATTTACAAAAGAGCAAACATACAAACAATCGGGTCTTGGTAGAAGACTACAACACAGTAGAAAATATAGGATTTTCTAGAGTGTTCAACTATTTACAAACAGTTACAAACAATTATGAACATTTACACTACGTTGTTACAAACATTTTTATACAGGCAATGACACTAAATACTTATGAACTCACCAGCTTTATGCTGATAAACTCTTTCAAAATAACTTGTATTCTCAGGTCATCAGTAGACAGATACCGATGAAGCTTTTGAGAAGATGGAGCACATACAAGACTCATCTTTTATTTTGATCATACATTTTGGTGTCTTACATACTATACAGAACACGCTTGTATTAAAATTATTCTATTACTGCAATGGATGTTGTTGCTTGTCTTTACTATTATGCATTGCTATGATACTGTACATGACGTCCTCCACCCCAGAACGTTTCCGCCGTTCCGGTTTTGGGGTGTGACAGATTGGTATCAGAGCATTGTTTATAGTGAATCGAGTATATCAACCCATAAAAGATATACAAACTATAAACGCATCGGGATTAAAACACTCTGACCAAGAATATATACTTTTAAATAATAAAATATTTAATTAAGTATATATACATCTATTCATGCCAAGGTCAGTATCATACTAGATCAGAACAAAAGTATTATGATTGTTGAACAACACGATTAGACTTAGAGACATATAGTCAAATATAGGGGGATATAGCCTGATCAACTATATTTTCAGAGGAGTGACTATCATGTGCCTAAGAATGATCGTGGTGTTGCAACAAGTCTAAAAACCTACCAACACTACTACAACAAGAACATTAGAACATAACATAAACCTAAAATACTATAGGAGTATTTTGTGTTACTATAATTACTTATGTGCAAACTAAAAGCATCTTCATTAGTACGTCTATTAACTATTCTTTTCCCCATTCTCGCGTAGATAACTTGGCTGGCTTCCATCTCCCCGTTGATCCGTATTACCCCAACTAAGGTATTGGTGGATGGCTTGACGATGAGCCAGAAGATGATCACCCAATCCCTTTGGATGATCACCTCGCAGAAGGCTTTTCGGATGGATCCGACTCCGAACCAGAGGTCAAAAACCTACCCCAAGAAGGTCAAGTCCCAAACCTCAACCCCCGTCTGGCATTTTAAGGTCCCACTCCCTTGTGGGCAACAACCTTGAATCGATGGAGTGATGAGCAGGGTCAGCCCTTACCTTTCAATGGAGACCGAAGCTTTTACAATATAAGCGAGGGATGTTCTGCTGACCGAGTCTTACCCATCATGGTCCGTAGGATTGCTCGAAACGTCGATCAAGGTCATGCAGCCATCGACCGAGTAGTGGAAATTGACGCCAACTCTGGCCTTAACACGGTCCGCATTCGCCAACTCAAAGAGGTTATGGAAAGGACCAGGAGAACCAATGAGGCTCTACAACAACAATTAGGTGCATCCCGAGCCGAAGTCATGGAACTCCGAGTGCGTAAGAGGGCTCATGAACGACATCTTCAGGAAGTTGTACGTCAACTGGCAGATCTGAGGGTTCGCCCGAGGGATACCTGTGACAACCGTCAAAATTCGAGTCGGTTCTAGATTTGAATAAACTTAGTTGCACGTATAGGCACGACACATACTAGAATTAGTAACTAGAAGTTAAGATATAACCTATTAGAAACTTGGAAACAGATAGAAACAATGGATGGTGTACTTAGATTTCACATTGATATGTGAATTCTATAACTACTTAACTGTAGAAACTATCCATATTCGGGTCATTCTTTGACTCGAACACCTTTTCATGAATCATATACACACATCATGCACTTGACCTAGTAGTAGAAATTAGGTCAAAGTCTCATAGAAACTTAAGTCAAAGTTGAAGAGTAGGACTAGTATACTTGATTCCTCAATTTCGCTTGAATCTCGGAATCACTACATAGAGTGCCAATAAACCGGTAAAAATAAATTAGAAGCATTATTTCTAACTTGAATAAGAGTTAGAAAACCCAAAAATAATTTGAAGTCTAAAAAATTTAATTAATTTTGATATCCAAAGACTTACATACTCTCAAAAACCCTAAATGCCCTAAAAACTCACATTTATAAACTTTAACCTTAAAAATTCTATAAAAATAATTATGAAACTTATAATATGATCTTATAATAATTAAAATTATGAAAATGCATTTAAGGAAAAAAAATTAAGTCATTAACAATTGCCCTAAATTTATAAGTCAAAAATCAAGGTTTCATGAGCAAAAACTTGGTTAGGGTGTATATTTTATAAAAAGTTTGATATTTTTATAAAAGAATTGAATTTTTTTATAAAATTAAAAGAGAGGGAGGGCATTTTACACTCAAAACCGTCCACCCTCTTCCCAAGATGCTTCCCCTCTTCCCAAAACACATAATCACTCCTCTCTCACACTCCATCTCCTTCACTTCTCTCTCTCTCTCTACACTCTCTCTCACACTCCACCATTTACCACACTCAAACTCTCTCTTTCTCTCTCTAAAACCACGAAATTCTCCAGCCAATAACATCTCTTAACCTTCAAATCTTCATCTTCTAGGGTTGTTCTTCATGGTAATCACGAAAATCCTTCAATCTCCTTCACTTTTCTTTCTAGTTTTAAAGATTTTTCTTGCATTTCCTTGTTCTTCTACACCATTCTCTTAGAAAATTTGTGTGAATGTTCATTCACTTCAGTTTGATGATGATGGTGGTAGATTTTCACCAAAAACATCTTGCATGTTGCAAAATGGTGAAGATCCATGACCTAAACCTAAGTCAAAACCATGGAAATGCACTTTTCTACACGTTTTGGTGGAAAATCACCACATGCATCCAAAGTTTTCTTTCAAAAAATGAATTTTAAACATTTCAAACTCATGAATGAACTTCAAACAAACATGCATGTGATGATCTTCAAGCTTAGATGCTAGATCATCAAAGTATGTTGTTAAAAGCTTTCAAATATGTTCATGAATGATTTATTTCCAAATAAATATCTAAAACTCCTTTTCTGACCAAATCCGATTTTTCCCAGATTCCCATCAACAAAATAAGATGCTCTGTAAATTTCCAGAAGATAATTCATTTATCTCGAATTACTATAATTAATGCAAGAAAATAGGGCAATAAATCATATAAAATACTTTCTGGGGTCAATAAATCCTAGTTAAATTCGTGGATGACCCCTATGCTAAATAATGATCCCTCATTAAGTTTCATCGATTTTTGCAACTGTTTAATATGGTTTTGAATTTTCTTTTTGTTTGGCTCCAATAAATCATAAAAGCACTTTAGAAAATCTTAAAATGGTATATAACAACTTTCGCAGTTACTACCAGAGGTATACAACTCAGAAAAATATTTTCAGAATTTTTCATAATGCATTCCTATTTTTCCCCGATTTTTGTATTTATAATGGCCTAAAAATAGAAAAAATAGTTCTGCTCACCCAAAATTCATGAAAACTACCAGAACACTTTGTAGTACATTAGGAGGCTACATAGAAATTTTGATGATTTTTCTCCTCTGTATACTATTTTGCTCCTATTTTCTAAGATTAAATACACTTAAATACACAAAATCGGATTTCAATATATAAAAACCACATTTGGTATTTTTCCCAGATTATTTACTCTGTAAATGAAGTGTACAAAAATTTTGTTAATTTACTTTAACTGTTTAATAATTATTCTCCAATTAATGATTATTTAAGAGGATAAAACAAATAAAAATAGAAAGACTAATTGAAAAATATCTTTTATATTTTTCACAGCTTCTACATGTATAATAAAAGTGTTACAAAAATTTTGGGCAATTTTGGAAACTGTTTTCTATTTAGTTCAATTTTTATTAGAATAAATGCTCAAAAATCATAAAATTGGGTTAAACAGTTTAAAAACCCTTTTTTATATTTTTCCCAGCTTAAGTATGTGTAATGACATTGTTATAAAAAGTTTGGGGTATTTTCGTAACTGATTTCTATTTTTCATGAATTTGTATCTATTTAGAGAATTAAATATGTGAAAAATGGTTATACATATTCATAATCCATGAAAATTTATCTAGAAGTCTTTTAGTACATTTAGAACCAAAATCTGAAGTTTGGTAATTTTTATTAACTGTTTAGTATTTTTCATGATTTTATGGTTATTCAAGAAACTAAAATCGTGAAAAATAGTCAGACAAATCAAAAATTCAAGAAAATTTATCTTAAGGTCTTTGACTTCAATTAAAACTTAAATGCAAAGTTTGGGAAAGTTTAGAACTAAATTGATTTAGTTTTGAATATTTAATCATTGGAACACCTCTAAAATGTTAAATATTAACATTGCAATAATGTAAAATTTCCACTTAAATTGTTATGTAACAATTGATTCTTTGAAACTTAATTTCCACAGAAAAATGTTTGTAACTTATCAATATTAAATTTTGACACATTATTGGCATAATTCTATTGTAGTAGTAAGTATACTAGTGTTAGATTTCGATTAGAGACTCACTAGCAAATACCATTATTGTAGGAATCGGTAGTGGTACATGTGGAACGTAGTTCAAGGCATCATTTACATCATCTCAATGCATAGTGAGTATTCACCACTCCCTTATTTTCGGTTTTTAAATGTTTTGGGGTGGAAAAGCATGTCCTAAACTATTTATGTTCGTTATATTTATTTGACTCGTATAAACTTGGTTGCTATATTTTGCATATTGTGAGTATTCACCACTCCCCTATTTTCGGTTTTTAAATGTTTTGGGGTGGAAAAGCATGTCCTAAACTATTTATGTTCGTTATATTTATTTGACTCGTATAAACTTGGTTGCTATATTTTGCATATTGTGAGTATTCACGCACTCCCCTATTTTCAGTTTTTATGTTTTGGGGTGGAAAAGCATGTCCCGAAAAACTATTATTTGAATGTTGTATTTAAATTGATTTGTATCAAACATGATTGCTATTTTATTGCTATGTCTCTCTATGTATGTCTATGCAACACGGAACATGAGAACTTATCGTACTAAGGCCCTTCCCTTATCTCTAACCATTAACTCTTTGAGCCAATGGTCATTATGGATAGCGCTATTAGGAATTGACAACTCCTCACTCGCCCTATTGCTGGAGTGCATGATACCATATTCATCTATGGAACGATAAGCATAGATCTTGATAGGGCTTCAGTCATAGGTTTGGTTGAGACTCATTGTTTGCTCATAAACATACAAACTCGTTTCTCGTTATAGCAATAAACTTGTTATTAATTATAGCAATGAACTTTGTTTCTCATTACAACAACGAACTTTTATTACTGAAAACTTATATACATGTTTTAGCAATGAAATTGTTTGCTCCTTGTAGCAAGGAAATTGATTGCTCATTTTAGCGATGAAACTTGTTTACTCGTTTGAGTAACGAACTTTATCTTCCATGAGAATATGAATGTTGCATCTTATTTGGGCAACATACTTTATCTCTCATGATGACAAAGAACTTTGTTTTTACAAACTTATTTACTCATTTTAACAATATACTTTTATTATTGGTAACTTTTATCAAAACTTTGATTTCAATTCATGGAACCAATATTATTTTGTTTATCTGTGAGTACTCACCAACTATTTTTATAGTTGACGCTCGTTTTACATGCTTTTTCAGGAATCATCGAGTAAGTGGCACTTAGGGACACTTCACTTTTAGGAGCATTCGCATGTGTGGTATTTCAATTTACATTGTAATTTCTTTTAAAAGTTGTTCAAACCCATCGTAAATTTGTAATGATTTTTAATACTACGGTTGGTGTTGTCTTTTAACTTTTGCTATGAAACCCTTTATACTGCCACGCCTCGTGTTTCCGCTTTAGCGGGGTGTGACTATACCCGTCGCCGGTAGAAGATGTCGACTCATCTTTTGTTTTGAGATAAGGAATAACCTTTCTTTTCTGTGCTCTATGGAGCACTTGTCTGTAAAATATTCCTAACTTTTAAAAGTACTCTAACTAGACTTCTAAGCTGCCAACATTTTCCCTTATGGTTTGATGTAAGACCTACTATTAGGTTAATTTTCCCAAACTCATTTTACATCATTAATACCAGTAATATTAGCAGTTATCTAATCTATTGGAAAGTGATTACTCTTGTGTTTCCCTACTCTATTGTTATGTATCTACCTGATAGTTGGACTATGGCGATTTAGTCCATGAAACACTCTCACCATACTTACAGTCGATTCTTACTATTATCATCATCTTTATAAATTTTCAGTAAAAGATGCCGCCTCGAAAGCGTCCAACCAGAAACACGCCTGTGAATCAAACTCCACCACCACCACCCCCGCCGCAGTTCGATGCGGTGATGTTTCAAGCAGCGGTAAATGCAGCTGTGACCGCAGCCATGGCCCAAGTAAACTCTGGTGGTGCAAGTGGAGCTAGAACGGGCACAAACTCTATCCATGGTGAAATCCACCCACGTACACGGGAGTGTACCTATAAAGATTTAATCAGCTGCAAACCGACATACTTCAACGAAACCGGAGGGATCATGGCACTGTCCGAATGGATCGAGAGAACAGAAGCAATCTTCGAGATGTGCTCATGCCCTGAAGGAAGCAAGATTAAGTTCGCTGCTTTCACCTTCACCGAAAGGGCCCTGACGTGGTGGAATGGCCTTGTCAAATCACTCTCACTGGTAGCAGCTAACGCCATGGGCTGGGATACTCTGAAGGACCTAATCACAAGGGAGTGCTGCCCGAGGGGCGAAATTCATAAGCTCGAGGAGGAACTGTGGAACCTCAAAATGCAGGGTTCCGACATAGTGGCTTATACAGCCAGGTTCTGCGACCTGGTGACTCTATGTCCCAACATGCTCCCCATCGAAAGCAAGAAAATCGAAAGATACATCTGGGGTCTGTTACCCCCATATCGAGGGAACGTTCTAGCATCACACTCTGCGACCTTTGATAGTGCCAAGGAATTGGCCCAAAGGCTCATCGATCACGAGGTTCCTTCTACTCCAACAACAACTATAATGACTGCCCCCGCACCAACCAAAACAGCTGACAACAAGAGGAAGCGTTGGGACCGAAAGAAGGGCAAATCAGCTCAACCCTCTTCCAAGAACCAACAGACGGTGGCTGTCCATGCTGCCACTACTCCTGCTACCCCTATACCAGCCAAACCATACGCAGGGAGCCTACCCAAGGGCACCAAATGCCCCTTCCATCATAACGGACCCTGCCGGGAAACGCACTGCGTTAATTGCGACCGGAAGGGCCATACCGCCCGGTTTTGCAGAACACCACCCAAACCCATCACCCAGGTTCCCGGTGCAGGAGTGAGCCAGGCCTGCTACGGGTGCGGTGATACAGGGCACTTCAAAAGAAACTGTCCGAAAGTTGGGAATGCGGGAGGAGCAGGAAGACTACTTGCTATTGGCCACAACGAAGCCGTGGCAGACCCCACAGTAGTCACGGGTACGTTCCTTCTCGATAAGTCATATGCATGTATCCTATTTGATAGTGGGGCAGAGAGGAGCTTCGTAAACCAAAAATTTAAACACTTACTTAATCAAGCACCGCAAGCACTAAAAGAAACCTTCGTCGTAGAAATGGCTAACGGAAAAACGGAGAATTCTAACGAGATTTAAATAGGTTGTACCCTCATACTAGACAATCATTCATTTCCAATCGACCTCATACCAGTAGCAATCAAGAGTTTCGATGTCATTGTGGGCATGGACTGGTTGAGTCTCCATCGTACCCATATTCTATGCTTCGAAAAGGCAGTCCGCCTAAACCTACCGAATAACGAAACCTTGTTGATTTACGGAGACAAACCCAGTACGAGTCTTCGTATCATATCGAGTATTCAAGCCCATAAGTACTTTCGTAAGGAATATCGTGCATTCCTGGCGCACGTTGTTGATACGAGCAGGAAAACAAAAGACCTAAAAGACCTTTTAGTAGTACGCGACTTTCCCGACGTCTTTCCGGATGAGCTAGCGGGTTTACCTCCCCAACGTCAAGTCGAATTCAGGATCGACTTAGTTCCAGAGGCTACCCCCGTAGCCAAATCGCCCTATCGTCTAGCACCTACTGAGATGCAAGAACTGTCTGGTCAACTTAACGAACTGCTCAGCAAGGGCTTTATAAGACCAAGCTTCTCACCCTGGGGAGCACCAGTCTTATTCGTGAAGAAGAAAGACGGATCGTTCCGTATGTGCATCGATTACAGGGAACTCAACAAACTTACGATCAAAAATCGTTACCCTCTTCCCTGCATAGACGATTTATTCGACCAGCTGAAATGGGCGAGTTACTTTTCCAAGATTGATCTGAGGTCCGGGTATCACCAGTTACGAGTCCTGGAGGAGGATGTTCTGAAGACAGCCTTCCGAACTCGTTACGGACACTACAAGTTCATGGTCATGCTATTCGGAATGACCAATGCGCCCGTAGTATTCATGGACTTAATGAATAGAGTATGCCGTCCTTACTTGGATCAGTTCGTTATCGTTTTCATCGATGACATACTTATCTACTCTCGAAGTAAGGATGAACATGGCGATCATTTACGACAAGTCCTAGAAACCTTGCGATCAGAGAAGCTCTATGCGAAGATCTCTAAATGCGAATTTTGGATCCGAAGAGTCGAATTCTTAGGACACGTGATTAGCGAAGAAGGAATCCATGTGGACCCTTCCAAAATTAAAGCCATCGAGAACTGGTCAGCACCGAAGACGCCTACAGAAATTCGTCAATTTCTAGGCCTCGCTGGCTACTACCGCAGGTTCATACAGAACTTCTCTCGAATTGCGAAACCCCTTACGACATTAACCCAGAAGGGCGTGGCCTTCGACTGGGAAGAGAACCAAGAGAATGCCTTCCAAACGCTGAAGCGAGCCTTATGCACCGCCCGGTACTATCCCTCCCCGAAGGGATAGATGATTTCGTGGTATACTGCGATGCATCCAACCAAGGGCTCGGCTGTGTTCTGATGCAACGAGGTAAAGTCATCGCCTACGCCTCAAGACAGCTGAAGACACACGAGGTCCACTACACCACTCACGATCTCGAATTAGGAGCGGTTGTGTTCGCCCTGAAGATCTGGAGACACTACCTGTATGGTACAAAGAGCACTATCTTTACAGACCTCAAAAGCCTACAACACGTATTCAACCAGAAGGAGCTCAATATGAGACAACGACGGTGGGTCGAACTACTCAATGACTACGAATGCGAAATTCGTTATCATCCGGGTAAAGCCAACGTGGTAGCAGACGCCCTAAGTCGAAAAAGAATATTATGGACGAAGAGTCAAGTCATTAACTATGACTATCCATTCGCATCTGTCCGCACAAATTAAGGAGGCTCAGTACGAAGCCTTGAAACCTGAAAACGTGGTGGGAGAATCCCTACGTGGAATGGATAAGAACTTGAAAGTCAAGGGTGACGGAGCCTTGTATCTCATGGACCGGATCTAGAGACCGAGACACGGTGGCTTCAGAGACTTGGTCATGAAGGAAGCGCACAACACTCGATATTCCGTCCACCCGAGTTCAGATAAGATGTATCTGGATCTTAAAAAGCTATACTGGTGGCCTAACATGAAAGCAGAGATTGCTACCTTCGTGAGTAAATGCCTTACTTGCACAAAGGTTAAGGTCGAATACCAGAAACCATCGGGTCTACTTCAACAACCAGAGATAGCTGAATGGAAGTGGGAGCGGATCACTATGGACTTCATAACCAAGCTACCCAAGACAACGGGTGGGCTTGATACCATTTGGATCATCATCGACAGATTGACCAAGTTCACGCACTTCCTACCCATCAAAGAGACCGACAAAATGGAGAAGCTCACAAGAACATACATTATGGAGATCGTACGACTGCATGGTGTTCCTATATCTATTATCTCCGACAAAGATAGTAGATTCACTTCGAGGTTCTGGCAGTCACTACAAAGTTCCCTAGGAACTAGCCTGGACATGAGTACAACCTATCATCCACAAACTGACGGACAAAGTGAGAGGACTATTCAAACATTGGAAGATATGTTGCGAGCCTACGTGATTGACTTTGGGAAGGCATGGAATACCCACTTACCCCTCATCGAATTCTCTTACAACAACAGTTATCACACGAGCATAAAGGCTGCTCCATTCGAAGCCCTCTATGGCCGAAAGTGCAGATCCCCTCTGTGATGGGCTGAGGTGGGTGACACTCAGTTAGCTAAAGGTCGAGTTCCTGACAGCACTCTCACGGGTCCGGAAATCATTCGGGAAACGACAGAGAAGATCGTTCAGATTCGTGAACGACTGATAGCCTCTAGAGACCGACAGAAAAGCTATGCAGACAAACGGAGGAAACCTTTGGAATTCTAGGTGGGAGACCGAGTCCTCTTGAAAGTCTCACCCTGGAAGGGCTTGATACGCTTCGGAAAGCATGGAAAGCTGAATCCAAGATACATTGGACCCTTCGAGATTCTCGCTAGAATCGACCCTGTAGCATACAAACTCAATCTACCCCACGAGCTTAGTAACGTACATCCTACCTTCCACGTCTCGAACTTGAAAAAGTGCCTATCCGACGAGACTCTTGTAATCCCACATCCCAATCGTGAAGGTTCGCTGGAACGCCAAGCGAAGACCGGAGTTCACTTGGGAGTGCGAGGATCAAATGAAACTTAAATATCCTCATCTTTTTGTTGGGTTATGAGCATTCTAACACTCCTAAGTGTACATGCAACCCTAAATACGTTGGATCTATGTTTTCTCTATTATACATACAATTATGAACATCCAAGGTATTATCCTAATCTAGCATACAAAATAATAAATATAACAAGATAGATTACATACCTCTTTGATGTAGAATGTCTTCATGAAGCTTGAGTGCGTAGTGCGCCAAGTGTGACACCTCAAATGGTTCACACAACACCAAATACACTTGGAATAACTTGAGAGAAACATGAACACTCCTTGAAATCGTCTAGCCCTCACACTCACACATTAGTGCACGATTTCTTGAGCCATCAGATTCTTTTATTTGGTGGCTATTAGGGTTACACCATGTAACTCATAACTTTACCCATTCCTTATGCTCCATGGATTTTAACCTCCATGGAGTATCCATGGGTCACCCCATGGACTTAGTCCAACATAAGGAATCTTGGATCACAAGCCCACATATATAAGAATGAATGATTTACACAATCAACCCATATATTTAATTAGTCTCCTTTTGATCACTTAATTAATTCCAAATTAATTCTTGATCAATACTAATTAAATAACCTTATTAATATATTAGAACTTATAATATATTAACCAACCTTAAGTGTTATTTCTCTCATTATAGTCTATCCAAATGCATGATGCCATGTAACCCAAATGGACCATGTCGGGTCGGGTCAAGTCTTACCAATTATAGTTATGGACTTAGACATTAATCCAACAGTCTCCCACTTGGATAAGTCTAAAACTATTCTTGCGTATGACTTCAAGAACCGACTGGCAATCGTAGCTCTCAAAAGCTTCCGTCGAACTCTGACCTTTTTCAATGACTTGTCCATTAGATAAGGGATCATATATTCCTCCATTCTAGATATCATATGGACTGAGACATGGATTATCAATCATTCTCTCTGTCCATTTGTTGTTTCCCGATTTCCGATTCATGATGTTTGACTGATTGAACAAATCAAATCAGTCGTGGCTTGGCCAAGCACTCACATGTATCATCTTTAAATCATCGAGGGGCCCACAGATATCGCTTTTATCCCGAAGGTAAAAGGAATGGATAAACTTCGACTCATATGGCTTGTTCTACTACTTGTTGAATCATACACAAAGGCACGTTTTATAACATCGAGTTACCAATGTGTTTTCGTGCAATCAATGTATAACTAACTCATAGTAACAACTCAAATTTCTAGGTTTGAAGAATATAAGATATTATCGTCTCATGATCACTCGTGATAAAATCCATGAAGTGATTCAAATGAGCGCGGGTTGAATCCAATACTCAGAACTTATGAGCACTCATGAGTGTTGTAGCACCACTTTGTCCACTAACTTGGACCTCTACAATCCAACCCATGATAGTCTTGATTCATATCTACTTCCAACATATGACCGACTGTGGATGGTTTGAATAACTTAATCATTCAGGAAGAGCGACTTAGTTATTCTGGAAGTCAAAACATGCAAAGTGAAACACAAGAATAAATGAATCAAATATGGTATCAATCCCTATGAATATAAATAAACACTTTTATTTATCACCATATTGATTACTCATTATTCATTGTTTCGGTTTTATCAATTTTATACTTGAATTTAAAACAATAGTTGTCCCATGCTCGAAGCATGTACACTATGTTTTCTAAACACTAGTCATGCCATACACCAAGTACGCATACTATGTTTGTCTATGATCTTTACTTTGTAAAATAGATCAATTGAACATCACTCCAATGATCCTCTTTTCACAGTCCCAAATCCTTACTGCAAATGCAAGAATTCCAAATTCATGCCATTTACTAAAATCTGTTAGATTCTAAACTGATATGCATTGATCCTCTTAATGATTATGCACAAAGTCATAAAGACTTGACAACAATCATTACAGAGCATTCCAAAGGAGATCAGCTCCTTGGAAACATCCTTCTTTCATTAAGTTTCCTAATCTTACACAGATTGAATAATTTCTAACTTTGAAACATTTCCATATTCCATTTTGACTATCATTTCTGAACAAGAGTTGCCTCCTTACAGATTATGTCAATATGGTCCTTCCAGAATTAACATTATACTTCCAACTGTCCTTGAGCAACCAATCTTTGGTAAACCTTAGATTTTCCTCGACAATTGCTTAATCATTTTAGTCATATCCAATTCTAGACCTTTTCCCTTCATAATGCCCCAGGCATTTGGAAAATTTTAGAAAGGATGAATATAGCTCATGTAATCGATCCTATATCTGAAGCATATGGGACACGATTCATGATGTCTCACATAAAGACTAAACCAGTCTTTTGCTATAATATTTCCATTTCAATTTGCCAAGTTCTCAAAATTCAGATTATGAAAAGGGATGCCGTAATCATAATCGAATTTTAGAACGCAAATAATGGACCCATATATATAGAATTTTCCTTATGTTGAGCCATTCCAACATGAAATTCATATATATATCCTTGATTAAATACGATTAAAATCTCAATCTAAGCTTTTAGAATTGAAATGAAGTATAATTTCCTCTCCCTTAATTATAGCAAAACAACTTTTTCAACCCCTGCAACCTCACGAATTGAAACTTTTGTTTTCTATAATTAACATTGCTAACTTGCAACCTTTGTCATAATTATCATGCTCCCACTAACATGATGATTATTAGCATAACACTTATGCTCCCACTAGCTTTGACATGTACTCAGAAATTAGCTGACTTTCTTACCAAAGTTCAGATTTCTGATACTAGATTGTTTTGATAAAACTTTATCAAAATCATACACCTCTCTTAGATAGCTCACATGTGTGTCTAAACAATTTTAGAACTATGAAAAGGGATGCCGTAATCATAGTCTCAATTGTTTAGACCTTTGCCACTTCTCACAAGTCCATGTTAGTGTGCCGGTAAACCACACACGCTCCACTAACGACTTTGAGAATGCAAATATCACAATTGCTGTCTAGCTAAAATCTACTTAGTGAAAGTGTTTCCTCACCATCATTTTCATGAATCGGAGAGAAACCTTATGACACTTAGATTTAATAGTGTATGTGTTCTTATCCATGTGAATTTGTCAAAACCATAATCACAAGACAAGGTTAGTGACAAATCCAAACTCATATTGATTAAACTTGTGCAATCCTAAATTCTTGCCATTTGGCAGCTCAGGTGCCTGCCCTTGCTTCCAAGTAGTTGTGCAACCAATTAAGAACTCTCAGAACTCCTATGCAAAGCCAACTTGAATAGGCACAAAAATTTCAACACGATAGGTTATAAACCTCAAGTCGTGTGCTAGTGAAGGACTTTAGGTTTTATTCTTGATTAAGTCTTGAAACTTTCAAGAGCTTTAAGACTCCCACTGTCCTCTTGACATATAAGACTCCCTTGTCAAATATTCAAGAGATAGTGCGGATTCTTTATCAAGACTAACACTTTACACAATTGGCCTAAGTTGGTCTCTGTTTTATCCAAAACATCACAACTTACCAATTTCAAATGTACAAGAGTAGATAACCTTTTACTCTTACATTTGACTAGTGTTAACAAACCCTCTTTAAGATATGTCACTCAAGTTACAATCTTGGAGTATGACTCTAAGAATTGTTTTGGAACAAAGTATGACTCATCTTGTTGATTTAACCATTTCAACAATTCATGACTCCTCTTCTAAGTCATAAGAATGCACTAAGATGACTTTAGAGGACCAATTCTGATATGGTATCGTAATCATTAAGATGATCATAAACATGATACTAAAGTACTCTCCCATCTTTTCAGATTTGAGAAACTTTTATCTTTCTGCCATACTTTGATTCTTCTTATTCGTTTTGTCTCACATTGAAACTTCTCCAATGCTACAGACTTATACTTAAACTTATAAGTATAACCATATTTACTGAACTTAAGTAAATCATGACGAATAGTCTTCTTGATCTTTTGTGGTGGACTTGACCAGTGCACAAGAATGTGTACTCGATCCCTTAGTCCTTTCCTTATTCACATAAGGAATTAGTCTTAATTTTCCAAGCTGAAAGTTCTCATTCATCATACTATACAACTTGCATGATTCCAAGTTTCGGTCCAATTGAACCTTGGGTGATGAGAATCTTTCCTTATTTGGTAATATTAGACACTACCACAACCGAAAGAATCAAATCTATTTTCCAATATTGCTATCAATGGAATCTTATAAGCAACAACTTTTCACAAATGCCATTGTAAGGATACTTAAAATAAATAAAATCAAAACCTTTTTCTTTTATTTTAAAACTTTGCGGAAAAACTTATCCTTACAATCCATATGAAAACCTTGTTGTTATCTATTCCTAAGCAATATAAATATCATAACTCTTAAGTAATAGCCCAAAATTCTGATCACCGAACCATGCGATTGAAATCCATCTTCGCGATCAGAATCAGCATGTACTTAATAGATTTAGACAATGGACTTTACCTGAAGTAGAGCCAAAGTTATTGACTTTAACATCCTTAGGTAAATTTGGCATCTTCGTAACCAATGCCCCTTCCTTTGGCAATAGTTACCTATGGACCCTTGATAATGGGACTATCTCAGACTTCGCCTCTCTCTTTACCATTGGGTCAACCGAGTTGACTATGGCCGATCCCTTTCCATTGGGAAGAGAGAGCTTTACTGGATATCCAATGTCATCATTGTCAATGTCCATAGCGTTTTAGGAAGTTGATCTTAGCAAATAGATAAGATCATTAAGGGTCTTGTCTTAGTCTGTTTCATAGGATTCCCAAAAGAACTCACTATGTGACTTAGAAAGTAGTTGAGCCACCAACTTTTTCAAGACTTTGACACCCAACTCTCCCGGCTTGTCAATATGTGACTACATCTCCAAGATGTGATCACACCTAGACCTTGCCTTGCCAATAGGGCTTGAGTGACCTTAAACTTTTTAGGAACTTGTGGGTTAGGGAGAATAATTGGAGGAGGTGAAAGAAGTATGATACCCATGGGACATCATCTTCATTTAGGAAAGCTTGTTTCAAGAGATTTGGGAAGATCATAAATGTCTAGACCAGACATCTTTTTGGGAGATATTCAAGATAGTTGATTTAAAGTCCTTAATATGACACCCAATATGAAATATTAAGGCTAGGACCCAACAAACTATTTTATAACTTAGAAGAGGGATGCCATAATCCAAGCTATAAAATATTTGAAGGTCGGTGAATGACGATTCACCAATTTCCACCATGAAAAACAAAATAATTTATTAGGTTTTAATTGGATTTGAAAGTCCTAGATCTTTGAGATTCATTGAACTGTTCAAAGGCATGTTTCAATCTCGAGTGCGCCCTTCAGGTTTTGTGACTGGGATGCCGAGGATCACAAAACAAGGTGTGAATAACCATGCAAATATACTTGGTACCCTTAATATTTACCCCTTAATCAGTGTGCCGGTTAACCACACACGCTCCACCGATACTATGATAAATATTAAGTTACCCTTTGCCTACCTTGTTAAGTTCAGGTTAGTGTGCCGGTTAACCACACACGCTCCACTAACGACTTAAGCAAAGTGCAAAGTGTAATTTCATGGGTTAGCACCAAATTCACATTTTCATAAGTAACTAAGATTGGGTATTAATAAGAGTTTAGTTACTTAGTATTTATCATTAATACTTTTAATGAAAGGAGAATTATAGTCCTTGTCCTACCCGTTCGGCTAACGACCCTCCACCAGTCAAGGAAGCGGTGGGTGAGAGTGGACACCCATTAAACTGCCATTTTATAGGCAGTAACCTTATACCCCCCTTATAGACCGGCTTCGTGAATGAGGCCTACTAACGGTAAGACTGACTTTACTCTTATACATATATATATATATATAAATATTATTAACTTATAATATTATAAAGTATAAGGGTTGAATTTTAACTTTTAGAATTCTAAGGGCTAACTTGGAATTAAAGTATTCATAAGTGAAAACTTTTCAAATTCCAAAACTTGAGGGCAAGTTTTGAAACTATTCAAAACTAATTAAGTCCATAACTTATGAGTTTAAAGTAGTTTTAATTAAAAAAAAAACTCTTCAAGTTCCATAACTTGAGGACAAGTTATGGAAGACATTAAACTAATTAATAAAAAAAATAACTTTTTTTTATTGTAACTTATGGAACTAATTAAGGTTACACTTTTTTTTTAATTTAATGAAGAGACTCTTGAACCTCCATAACTTGAGGACAAGTTATGGAGTCATAAAACCATTTAATTAGAACTAGACTCTTCATTTTGTAACCTTTGCCAACTTTTATGAGTTTTATGATTCTTAAATGTGACTTTTCATATAACTTGAGGACAAGTTACAAAAACACACTTTGGAATCAACTCTTAGATTAAAATGGATTGAAAACAACTATTTCACACAACTTTTCTATTAATCTAAGAACCTCATAAGAACAAGATAATTCAAATCATCAATCTTCAAGAAATTAGCATGAACATATAAACTAATACAAATCTTGAAATTATGACAATTATCTTAGAAATTGGATTAGCATGAACATTACCACATCAAAAACAAGTTTATAAGTCCAAAAACATCTTAGGGTAATGTTCCTAGTCCAATTCCAGCCAAAACAATCGAATATATGCATCCAACTCGATTTTTCAGCTACTTTTGCAAGTATAACAAGAAAACAAGCCTAGGCTCTGATACCACTGTTGGGTTATGAGCATTCTAACACTCCTAAGTGTACATGCAACCCTAAATACCTTGGATCTATGTTTTCTCTATTATACATACAATTATGAACATCCAAGGTATTATCCTAATCTAGCATACAAAATAATAAATATAACAAGATAGAATACATACCTCTTTGATGTAGAATGTCTTCATGAAGCTTGAGTGCCTAGTGTCCCAAGTGTGACACCTCAAATGGTTCACACAACACCAAATACACTTGGAATAACTTGAGAGAAACTTGAACACTCTTTGAAATCGTCTAGCCCTCACACTCACACATTAGTGCACGATTTCTTGAGCCATCAGATTCTTTTATATGGTGGCTATTAGGGTTACACCATGTAACTCATAACTTTACCCATTCCTTATGCTCCATGGATTTTAACCTCCATGGAGTATCCATGGGTCACCCCATGGACTTAGTCCAACATAAGGAATCTTGGATCACAAGCCCACATATATAAGAATGAATGATTTACACAATCAACCCATATATTTAATTAGTCTCCTTTTGATCACTTAATTAATTCCAAATTAATTCTTGATCAATACTAGTTAAATAACCTTATTAATATATTAGAACTTATAATATATTAACCAACCTTAAGTGTTATTTCTCTCATTATAGTCTATCCAAATGCATGATGCCATGCAACCCAAATGGACCATGACGGGTCGGGTCAAGTCTTACCAATTATAGTTATGGACTTAGACATTAATCCAACACTTTTTACTTAGTTATTTGTAATAACTTAGTAGCTTGAACTCTAATTTCGGGACGAAATTCCGTCTAACGGGGGGATGATGTGACAACCCGAAATTTTCATTTGTACGAACTCTACAGTCAAACGCGTAAATTAAAAGTCAAATTCATTTCTGCTAATTTTTAGCTCGGTTTAAGGTCCGTTTGGGTATTTTTAAATATTTATTCTTCGAGAGAATAAACGAAAGGAAGTATTTTTTTTTGAATTATTGGGGAACAAATAAAACAATTAACACCTTAATAAGGTGTTGCGGCCAAACATGAGGGATAGGGCCGAAAACCCCTTTGACCGAGAACTCATGCTTAAGGCATGAATTTACACCTTCTTTCCTCATTTCTTACTTCCAAACTAAAGAACACCCACTTTTTTTCTAAAGTATCATAAGAGCTTCTTCCAAATCTTCCAAAAATGTAAGTGTTTCTCCTCTTTATTTGTTGATACAACACTTCATCTAGTAGTTATACATGATTTCATCCATGAAATCTTCTCTTTTTCTAAGATCTTCAAGTGTTCTTCAAGAACACCAAGAATACCAAGAACACACACTAGTGTTTCGGTTAGTGCATCTCCTTAAACCGAGAACCCTAAAGAAAGGTGCCTTTAAGACCTTAAAACTCACTTAACTCTTTGGATAAAGCTTAGAACCCCTTTGCGTGTTTGAAAGCCCTTGAAAATCACCACATGCATCAAAGATCTTGAGTTTTCGGTCCTAACCTCATGGACTGAGAACCGTGTGGATCGAGAACCTCTTCGGACCGAGAACCTCTTCGGACCGAGAACCCTTCGGACCGAGAATACCATTAGGACCGAAAGCTTCTAGGAATATGCCACTTGGACCGAAAGCTCCATTTGGTGACCATACACTCCTTTTATGCAATCTTTGTGATTGTAACACTTCTATATAAGTGTTTCCTAGACTATAAGAGTGTTATCCATCTTAATTAGTTGTTAAATGACTAATTGTATTCATATATGTGTCTTTATATGTTAATAGGATCTGTGTGTGTGTTCAAGTCTTCACTTGATACTTAGCATTCTATACCATCCATTCATTGCAACCACTCACTACAGGTGAGTTCATACCCCTTAATCAACCTTTGAAACGATTTTAAATGCTTTTATGGGGGGGAATACAAGTTGAAACATTCTAGTTATTGCTATATTCTTATGTGATTAATAACTAGAACAAATAGAAAGATTTACTATTACTTTCAAAATTGCTATCAAACTTATGGATTTCAAGCACTTCAAAATCTTTTATTAAACTCTTTAAATGCTAAAACTGTTTCCAAATTCTTTTAAAATTACATTATTTTCAAACTCATATCTACACCAATATATTTATATAAGTAAGACTTGAAGGACTTAGGACTGATAGCTCACCTTATTTCCTGTTCCTTGTTTGGTTGTGGACTTAGGGTATGCTGTTATTTGTCCGAATGTCGTTGAAATCTTAGTTATATATCATATATATATATATATATATATATATATATATATATATATATATATATATATATATGTGTGTGTGTGTGTGTGTGTTGGATATAAAGGCTTTCACTTCAGTTCAATACCTTTGTGTAACGAAGGCATACCAACAACATTACTATTTAACTATAATAGGTATAGTTAAGAGATTTCTACTCACTATTACTAATACAACAATACATGCAAGAGTCAGTACACTTATGAGTCACTACATAAGTGTTGGATATAGTGTCTAAGTCCATAACTTTATTTGGTATGTACTTGACCCGACCCGGCATGGTCCATTTGGGTTGCATGACATTGCAATACTTGGATAGACAAAATGAGAGAAAGTACACTTGTGATTATTAATATATTATAAGTTCTAATATATTAATAATTGTATTATTTAATTAGTATTGATCAAGTATTAATCTAGTATTAATTTGGTGATCAAAGTGAGACTAATTAAATATATAGGGTTGATTATGACAATCATCAATTCTTGTATGGTGGATTAATGATCCATGGTTTATGGGTTTGGTTATAACCATATGGAGCTCCATGGATAGTCCATGGGAGTTACAAACCAATGGGTCATGAGGAATGAAGAGTCATGACAATTAGGGTTTACATTTGTAACTCCTAATTATGACACACTATAAAAGAAACCCTATAGCATGCAAAATAGGCACCTAGTTTTTCTAGAGAGGGCATAACCGATTGTCAAGTGTAAGAATTATTCTCTCAAGTTATTCCAAGTTTTGTGGTGTTGTGTGAAGCATTTGAGGCACAACATTTGGGGTGCTAGGCTCACAAAGTCTTGAAGGAATCCAAGCAACAACAAGGTATGTATTTCTACTAGTTTTATGTTCTATGTAATCCCCATGCCATGCTAGTTAGGAAATAACCTTGAAAAGAAATTTGCATGTATATAGAGAAAACATAGATTCAAGGTTATTAGGGTTGCATGTACACTTAGGAAGTGTTAGAATGCTCAGAACCCATCAGTGGTATCAGAGCCAGGTTTGTTTTCTGTATACTTGATGCAAAACTGCTTAAAAATCGAAAATTCTGCACTCTGACGACTGGACTCGCCGAGTTCATGGGGAGGACTCGCCGAGTGCATGAACAAATTCATCCTACTCGACGAGTAGAATAATGCACTCGACGAGTAGGAGCGTGCTGGGCAGTTTTTTTTCGAGTTTTGTTACTGAAAATGGATTAAGATCATTATCCCAATCTGTTTTGGACTTGTAAAATCTGTTTTTCAAAATGATAATGATTATGTTAACCCATTTTACATGACTTTTATCAATTTTCAAGTATTGTATATGTTTATATGATTTTCTTGAAATTGCTTGACATGAATTTGTGTTCATATGAGTTTAGAAGATCATAGGAATTATGTGTAACCTCCATGTGTGTTTAATTCATGATCTTAATGGCTATGATGGTGTCCATAACTTGTCCTCAAGTTATGGATAACCAAAAGTCACTTCTTTAATTATGATTAAAGAACTAAAGAGGTTTCATAAAATGAAGAGTCTTCTTTTTTTATGAACCATTAAAACTCAGAAGTTACAAATTGAAGAGATTGAAGAGACTTGGAATAGTTTCAAATCTTGCCCTCAAGTTTTGGAATTTGAAAAGTCTTACACTTTAATACTTTAATTCCAAATTAAACCTTAGATTTTTAAAAAGTTTAAAACTCAACACTTATACTATTATTATAATTTTATTATATAGATATGTATAAGAATATGTCATTCTTACCGTTAGTAGGCCTCATTCACGAAGCCGGTCTATAAGGGGGGTATAAGGTTGTTGCCTATAAAATGGTGACTTAATGGGTGTCCACTCTCACCCACCGCTTCCTTGATCGGTGGAGGGTCGTTAGCCGAACGGGTAGGATACGACTTTAAATACTCGTTAAAAGTATAATGAATTATAAAGTAACTATACATTATAAATTCCCAATCTTAGTTACTTTAGGAAAATGTGAAATTGGTGCTAGCCCATAAAATTACACTTTGTACCTTACCAAGTCGTTAGTGGAGTGTGTGTGGTTAACCGGCACACTAACATGGACTAGTAAGTGTGGCAAAGGGTAACTTGACTTTATTATAGATCAGTGGAGCGTGTGTGGTTAACCGGCACATCGATTAGGTAATATTGTTGAGGGTACCAAGTCAATTTGTATGGTTATTCACACCTTGTTTGTGATCCTCGGCATCCCAGTCACAAACTTGAGAGGGCACAATCGAGATTCAAACATGCCATTGAAAGTTCAATGTATCTCAAAAGATCTAGGAGTTTCAAATCCAATTAAAAACTTAATTATATTTCGTTTTTATGGTGGAAATTGGTAAATCGTCATTTACCTACCTTCAACTATTTTATAATTTGGATTACGGTATCCCTCTTCCAGTTATAAATAGGTTGTTGGGTCCTAGCCTTAATATTTCATATTGGGTGTTATATTAAGGACTTTAAATCAACTAACTTGAATTTCTCCCATTATAGATGTCTAGTTTAGACAGCTATGGTCTTCCCAAATCTTTAGGAACAAGTTTCCTAATGAAGATGATATCCCAAATGGCAACCAAGGTGAAAGATCAATCCCTTTGTTGTGCATTAGTGGGACTGGAAATCATACTTCACTTCCTCCACCTCCTCCAATAAATCTCCTTATCCCACAAGTTTCAAGACCTGATAAGTTCTAAGTCACTCAATCCCTATTGGCAAACAAAGTCTATATGTGCTTAGGTCTTGGAGATTAAGTCCCATATTGACAAGTCGGGAGAGCCGGGTGTCGAAGTATCGAGGTAGCTGGCTGTTGACTTGGTTCTTCAGTCACTCCCTGATGACAGATCACAACATGACCCTTAATGATCTTACCTATTTGCTTGATGATGCTGAATCAGCAATGATTTGGAGTATTGGTAAAGCAAAATTTAATTGGAAGATCAACTTCCCAAACTTCCATGGGCATTGACAATGGTAACATTGGAGGTCCAGAAAAACTTTTTCTTCCCAATTGAAAGGGATTGGCCATAGTCAACTCGGTTGACCAAATGGTAAAGAGAAAGGCTAAGTCTGTGTACCGTTTCCAAAGAGTCCATATGTTTCTGTTGCCAAAGGAAGGGCATTGGTTGCGAAGCTGCCAAATTTACCTAAAAGTCCATAAGGATAGTAAAGTCAAATGTTTGACTCTGCTTTAGGTAAAGTCCATTATCTAACTTTATTAAGTTTCTATTCTGAGATTCTTATTGCATGATGTGACTGGGTCACATATTGATGTTTTAAGAATCAAAGAAGAGTGAAGAAACTTAAAGGAAGTATATGCTGATTCTGATCGTGAAGATGGATTTCGATCGCATGGTTCGGTGATCAGAATTTTGAGTTGTTACTTAAAAGTTATGATATATTTCTTAGGAATAGATAACAACAAGTTTTCCATATGGATTGTAAGGATAAGTTTTCCGCAAAGTTTTAAAAATAAAAGAAAATGGTTTTGATTTTATTTTAAGTATCCTTACAATGGCATTTGTGAAAAAGATTGTTGCTTATATGTTTCCATTGATAAGCAATATGGGTAAATGGATTTGATTCTTTCATTAGTGGTAGTGTCATAATTTACCAAATAAGGAAAGATTCTCATCACCCAAGTTTCAATTGGATAGAAACTTGGAATCATGCAAGTTGTATTGTGTGATGAATGAGAATTTTCAACTTTGGTAAATTAAGACTAATTCCTTGTTCACATTCGCATGTGAGTCAAGCGAAGGACTAAAGGATCGGGTACGTTAAGTTGTGCACCAGTCAGGTCCATCACAAAGGTAGATAAGATTATTCGTTATGATTTACTAAAGTTTAGTAAATATGGTTATGCTTACGAGTTTAAGTGTAATTCTGAAACATTGGAAAAGTTTCAATGTATGGCAGAATGAATAAGAAGAATCAAATAAGGAAGAAAGATAAAAGTTTCTCCAATCTGAAAGAGATGGGAGAGTACTTGTGTATTTTGTTTTATGATTATCTTAGTGATTATGGAACCATATCACAATTGATCCTCTAAGGACACCTTAGTGTGTTTGTTGCCTGAGGAGAGGAATCGTGAATTGTTGAAATGGTTAAATCAAAAGATAATTCATACTTCGTTCCAAAAACAAATCCTGGAGTAATACTCCAATATTGTAACTTGAGTGACATAGTCTTTAGAAGGTTCATAACACTTGTCAAATGTAGAGTAAGATGTTTCCTATTCTTGTACATTTGAGATTGGTAAGTTGTGATGTTTTGGATAAAACAAAGACCAGCTAAGACCAATAGTGAGAAGTGTTGAACTTGATAAGAATCCGCACTAGCTTTTGAATATTTGTATTGTCAAGAAATGGTTCTTGACAAAGAGAAGTCTTATATGTCAAGAGGACAGTGGGAGTCTAAAAGATTCTGAAATAGTTTCAAAAACTAATCAAGAGTTTTGTTAATCACTATCCCACGACTTGAGGTTTGTAACCTATCGTGTTGACATATTCTTATTTCTGTGTCTATTCCAGTTAAAAGTTGATTATGCTTGTGAGTTCTATGAGTTCTCAATTGTTTGCATAACAACCCGGAAGCAATGGTGGGCATTGTGCTACCAGGTGGCAAGAAATAAAGATTGAACATGTTCAGTCTATATGAGTTTGGATTTGTCAGTAACCTTGTCTTGTGATTATGGTTATGACAAATTCACATGGATAGGAACACATACACCATAAAAATCTAAGTGTCACAAGGTTTCTCTTCGATTCATGAAAATGATGGTAAGGAAACTCTTTTACTAAGTAGATTTTGAGTAGATAGCAATTGTGAGAATGACAAAAGGTCTAAACATTATGATTACGGCATCCCTCTTCATAATTGTTTAGACACACAAGTGAGCTATTTAAGGAAATGTGTATGGTTTTGATAAAGTCTTATCAAAGAAATTGCGTATCAGAAATCTGAACTTTGGTAGAAAAGTCATTAAAGTGTTGGTTTCTAAAAGTCCAGCTGATATCTGGATACATGTCAAAGCTAGTGGGAGCATAAGTGTTATGCTAGTAAGATAATAATCATTATGCTAGTGGGAGGATGATGTTAATTATTGAAAACAAAAGTTTCAATTCGCCTTGAAAAAGTTGTTTTGCTATAATTAAGGGAGAGGATTTTGTACTTCACTCCAATTCTACAAGCTTAGATTGAGAATTTAATCTACTTTAGTCAAGAATATATATGAATGTTATGCTGGAATGGTTCAACATAAGGAAATTCTATATATGTTGCGTTCTCAAAATTCGATTATGATTACGGCATCCCTCTTCATAGTTCGAATTATGAAAACATGGCAAATAATAAAAAAAAATTATAGCATAAATCATGTCTCATATGCTTTGGGTATAGCTTTGATTACATGTGCTATAATATTCATCCATTCTAAATTTTCCAAATACCTAGGGCATTAAGATGGAAAAAGGAATAGAACTGGAAATGACTAAAATGATTAAGCAAAGTTGTCGAGGACAATATGAGGTTTACCAAAGATTGGTTGCTCATGGACAATTAGAAGTATAGAGTAAGGACCATATTGACATATTTTGAAAAGAGGCAACTCTTGTTCATAAGTGATGGTCAAAATGGTAATATGGAATTGTCTCCATAGGTGGAAGTTATTCTTTGAATCTGTGTAAGATTAAAGAACTTAATGCTAAGAAGGATGTTCAAAGGAATGTACTTTGAATTTGAGACTTCATTTCCATGGAATTGTTTTCCATTGGAATACTTTGTAATGTTTGTTGCCAAGTCTTTGTGACTTCTGTGTATAGTCATTACAATGGGATCATTGCATATAAGTTTAGAATCTAACAGATTACAGTAAATGGCAAGAGTTTGGTATTCTTGCATTTACAACGAGGATTGGAATTGTGAAATGAGCATCATTGGAATATTGTCAATTGATCTATATGTAAACATAGTATGCATACTTGGAGTATGGCATAATTGTTGTTTGGAAGAACATAGTGTATATGCTTGGAGCATGGGACAACTAATGTTTTAATTCAAGCATAAAGTTGATTAATCGAAACATAAATAATGAGTAATCAATATGGTGCTTAAATAAAAGGTGTTTTTATTTACACTCAAAGTGTTGGGGCCATATAAGATTAGTATTATTCTTGTGTTTCACTTTGCATGTTTTGACTTCCAGAATAATTATGTTATGGTATATATCATATTATTCAAACCATCCACAGTCAGTCATATGTTGGAAGTAGATATGAATCAAGACTGTCATGAATTTGGCTTGTATGATTTGTCTAAAGTGCTTTAGACAATGCAATGGTTGCTACAACATTCATGAGTACTCATAAGGGCTGAGTATTGGATTCAACCCACGCTCACTTGCATCACTTCATGGAATTTATCTCGAGTGATCGTGAGACGGTAATATCATATAAATCTTCAAACCTAGAGATATGAGTTGTTGACTATGAGTTGGTTATTCATTGATTGTACGAAAACACATTGGTAACTCGATGTTATAAAACGTGCCTTTGTGAATAATTCAACAAGTAGTTAGTACAAGCATATCAGTCGAAGTTTATCTGTTCCTTCTAGAAATAGAAGCGATATCTGGGCCCCTCGATGATTTGGTTTTGACTTATGTACCGGGCCCGGTCAGAACCTAATTGATGTGTTCAATTTAGTTCTATGTCGAAACAAATCAGATATCGAGAAACAAATGCTGGACAATAAGTAAGACCATGTTCCATGTGTTTGTCCGGCTGATATCATGAGAACAGAGGATTATATGATCACTTATCTTAAATGGCGTATCATCATCATCTCAGTTCCGAGAGACTTTGAAAAAGCTACGATTGCTAGTCGGATTTTGAAGTCATATTTGCAAATATAGTTATTAGACTTATCCAAGTGGGAGACTGTTGGATATAGTGTCTAAGTCCATAACTTTATTTGGTATGTACTTGACCCGACCCCGCATGGTCCATTTGGGTTGCATGACATTGCAATACTTGGATAGACAAAATGAGAGAAAGTACACTTGTGATTATTAATATATTATAAGTTCTAATATATTAATAATAGTATTATTTAATTAGTATTGATCAAGTATTAATCTAGTATTAATTTGGTGATCAAAGTGAGACTAATTAAATATATAGGGTTGATTATATTTAATTCTTGTATGGTGGATTAATGATCCATGGTTTATGGGTTTGGTTATAACCATATGGAGCTCCATGGATAGTCCATGGGAGTTACAAACCCATGGGTCATGAGGAATGAAGAGTCATGACAATTAGGGTTTACATTTGTAACTCCTAATTATGACACACTATAAAAGAAACCCTATAGCATGCAAAATGGGCACCTAGTTTTTCTAGAGAGGGCATAACCGATTGTCAAGTGTAAGAATTATTCTCTCAAGTTATTCCAAGTTTTGTGGTGTTGTATGAAGCATTTGAGGCACAACATTTGGGGTGCTAGGCTCACAAAGTCTTGAAGGAACCCAAGCAACAACAAGGTATGTATTTCTACTAGTTTTATGTTCTATGTAATCCCCATGCCATGCTAGTTAGGAAATAACCTTGAAAAGAAATTTGCATGTATATAGAGAAAACATAGATTCAAGGTTATTAGGGTTGCATGTACACTTAGGAAGTGTTAGAATGCTCAGAACCCATCAATAAGTACTACAGTTAGAAACAATACATTCTATACACTATACAAGAGAAGATACTATACACTATACAAGAGATTATACTATACACAAGTACAGAGAAAACATTACTACACTAAGAATTACTACACGAACATTTGAATACTATAAACGGAATGTGACATACTACTTCTCGATACGACACTTCATTGTGGTATCACTTTGTAACCAGAGTCGCCTGGAGGGAGAGCGGGCATTGTGTGTATAGATCTATACGGGACAAACACTCCTACATCCCGACTGCTAGCTACAGCCCCAGCCTATAAGACAAGCAACAATATCCATTGCATTAATAGAATAATTTTAATACAAGCGTAGCTGATATTTGGATACATGTCAAAGCTAGTGGGAGCATAAGTGTTATGCTAGTAAGATAATAATCATTATGCTAGTGGGAGGATGATGTTAATTATAGAAAACAAAAGTTTCAATTCGCCTTGAAAAAGTTGTTTTGCTATAATTAAGGGAGAGGATTTTGTACTTCACTCCAATTCTACAAGCTTAGATTGAGAATTTAATCTACTTTAGTCAAGAATATATATGAATGTTATGCTGGAATGGTTCAACATAAGGAAATTCTATATATGTTGCGTTCTCAAAATTCGATTATGATTACGGCATCCCTCTTCATAGTTCGAATTATGAAAACATGGCAAATAATAAAAAAAAATTATAGCATAAATCATGTCCCATATGCTTTGGGTATAGCTTTGATTACATGTGCTATAATATTCATCCATTCTAAATTTTCCAAATACCTAGGGCATTAAGATGGAAAAAGGAATAGAACTGGAAATGACTAAAATGATTAAGCAAAGTTGTCGAGGACAATATGAGGTTTACCAAAGATTGGTTGCTCATGGACAATTAGAAGTATAGAGTAAGGACCATATTGACATATTTTGAAAAGAGGCAACTCTTGTTCATAAGTGATGGTGAAAATGGTAATATGGAATTGTCTCCATAGGTGGAAGTTATTCTTTGAATCTGTGTAAGATTAAAGAACTTAATGCTAAGAAGGATGTTCAAAGGAATGTACTTTGAATTTGAGACTTCATTTCCATGGAATTGTTTTCCATTGGAATACTTTGTAATGTTTGTTGCCAAGTCTTTGTGACTTCTGTGTATAGTCATTACAATGGGATCATTGCATATAAGTTTAGAATCTAACAGATTACAGTAAATGGCAAGAGTTTGGTATTCTTGCATTTACAACGAGGATTGGAATTGTGAAATGAGCATCATTGGAATATTGTCAATTGATCTATATGTAAACATAGTATGCATACTTGGAGTATGGCATAATTGTTGTTTGGAAGAACATAGTGTATATGCTTGGAGCATGGGACAACTAATGTTTTAATTCAAGCATAAAGTTGATTAATCGAAACATAAATAATGAGTAATCAATATGGTGCTTAAATAAAAGGTGTTTTTATTTACACTCAAAGTGTTGGGGCCATATAAGATTAGTATTATTCTTGTGTTTCACTTTGCATGTTTTGACTTCCAGAATAATTATGTTATGGTATATATCATATTATTCAAACCATCCACAGTCAGTCATATGTTAGAAGTAGATATGAATCAAGACTGTCATGAATTTGGCTTGTATGATTTGTCTAAAGTGCTTTAGACAATGCAATGGTTGCTACAACATTCATGAGTACTCATAAGGGCTGAGTATTGGATTCAACCCACGCTCACTTGCATCACTTCATGGAATTTATCTCGAGTGATCGTGAGACGGTAATATCATATAAATCTTCAAACCTAGAGATATGAGTTGTTGACTATGAGTTGGTTATTCATTGATTGTACGAAAACGCATTGGTAACTCGATGTTATAAAACGTGCCTTTGTGAATAATTCAACAAGTAGTTAGTACAAGCATATCAGTCGAAGTTTATCTGTTCCTTCTAGAAATAGAAGCGATATATGGGCCCCTCGATGATTTGGTTTTGACTTATGTACCGGGCCCGGTCAGAACCTAATTGATGTGTTCAATTTAGTTCTATGTCGAAACAAATCAGATATCGAGAAACAAATGCTGGACAATAAGTAAGACCATTTTCCATGTGTTTGTCCGGCTGATATCATGAGAACAGAGGATTATATGATCACTTATCTTAAATGGCGTATCATCATCATCTCAGTTCCGAGAGACTTTGAAAAAGCTACGATTGCTAGTCGGATTTTGAAGTCATATTTGCAAATATAGTTATTAGACTTATCCAAGTGGGAGACTGTTGGATATAGTGTCTAAGTCCATAACTTTATTTGGTATGTACTTGACCCGACCCGGCATGGTCCATTTGGGTTGCATGACATTGCAATACTTGGATAGACAAAATGAGAGAAAGTACACTTGTGATTATTAATATATTATAAGTTCTAATATATTAATAATAGTATTATTTAATTAGTATTGATCAAGTATTAATCTAGTATTAATTTGGTGATCAAAGTGAGACTAATTAAATATATAGGGTTGATTATATTTAATTCTTGTATGGTGGATTAATGATCCATGGTTTATGGGTTTGGTTATAACCATATGGAGCTCCATGGATAGTCCATGGGAGTTACAAACCCATGGGTCATGAGGAATGAAGAGTCATGACAATTAGGGTTTACATTTGTAACTCCTAATTATGACACACTATAAAAGAAACCCTATAGCATGCAAAATGGGCACCTAGTTTTTCTAGAGAGGGCATAACCGATTGTCAAGTGTAAGAATTATTCTCTCAAGTTATTCCAAGTTTTGTGGTGTTGTGTGAAGCATTTGAGGCACAACATTTGGGGTGCTAGGCTCACAAAGTCTTGAAGGAATCCAAGCAACAACAAGGTATGTATTTCTACTAGTTTTATGTTCTATGTAATCCCCATGCCATGCTAGTTAGGAAATAACCTTGAAAAGAAATTTGCATGTATATAGAGAAAACATAGATTCAAGGTTATTAGGGTTGCATGTACACTTAGGAAGTGTTAGAATGCTCAGAACCCATCAATAAGTACTACAGTTAGAAACAATACATTCTATACACTATACAAGAGAAGATACTATACACTATACAAGAGATTATACTATACACAAGTACAGAGAAAACATTACTACACTAAGAATTACTACACAAACATTTGAATACTATAAACGGAATGTGACATACTACTTCTCGATACGACACTTCATTGTGGTATCACTTTGTAACCAGAGTCGCCTGGAGGGAGAGCGGGCATTGTGTGTATAGATCTATACGGGACAAACACTCCTACATCCCGACTGCTAGCTACAGCCCCAGCCTATAAGACAAGCAACAATATCCATTGCATTAATAGAATAATTTTAATACAAGCGTAGCTGATATCTGGATACATGTCAAAGCTAGTGGGAGCATAAGTGTTATGCTAGTAAGATAATAATCATTATGCTAGTGGGAGGATGATGTTAATTATAGAAAACAAAAGTTTCAATTCGCCTTGAAAAAGTTGTTTTGCTATAATTAAGGGAGAGGATTTTGTACTTCACTCCAATTCTACAAGCTTAGATTGAGAATTTAATCTACTTTAGTCAAGAATATATATGAATGTTATGCTGGAATGGTTCAACATAAGGAAATTCTATATATGTTGCGTTCTCAAAATTCGATTATGATTACGGCATCCCTCTTCATAGTTCGAATTATGAAAACATGGCAAATAATAAAAAAAAATTATAGCATAAATCATGTCCCATATGCTTTGGGTATAGCTTTGATTACATGTGCTATAATATTCATCCATTCTAAATTTTCCAAATACCTAGGGCATTAAGATGGAAAAAGGAATAGAACTGGAAATGACTAAAATGATTAAGCAAAGTTGTCGAGGACAATATGAGGTTTACCAAAGATTGGTTGCTCATGGACAATTAGAAGTATAGAGTAAGGACCATATTGACATATTTTGAAAAGAGGCAACTCTTGTTCATAAGTGATGGTGAAAATGGTAATATGGAATTGTCTCCATAGGTGGAAGTTATTCTTTGAATCTGTGTAAGATTAAAGAACTTAATGCTAAGAAGGATGTTCAAAGGAATGTACTTTGAATTTGAGACTTCATTTCCATGGAATTGTTTTCCATTGGAATACTTTGTAATGTTTGTTGCCAAGTCTTTGTGACTTCTGTGTATAGTCATTACAATGGGATCATTGCATATAAGTTTAGAATCTAACAGATTACAGTAAATGGCAAGAGTTTGGTATTCTTGCATTTACAACGAGGATTGGAATTGTGAAATGAGCATCATTGGAATATTGTCAATTGATCTATATGTA
Organism: Lactuca virosa; assembly: GCF_052849685.1. Classification (NCBI taxonomy): domain Eukaryota; kingdom Viridiplantae; phylum Streptophyta; class Magnoliopsida; order Asterales; family Asteraceae; genus Lactuca; species Lactuca virosa. The sequence goes on along the minus strand of NC_136428.1, from coordinate 186,584,886 downwards.
AACATAGTATGCATACTTGGAGTATGGCATAATTGTTGTTTGGAAGAACATAGTGTATATGCTTGGAGCATGGGACAACTAATGTTTTAATTCAAGCATAAAGTTGATTAATCGAAACATAAATAATGAGTAATCAATATGGTGCTTAAATAAAAGGTGTTTTTATTTACACTCAAAGTGTTGGGGCCATATAAGATTAGTATTATTCTTGTGTTTCACTTTGCATGTTTTGACTTCCAGAATAATTATGTTATGGTATATATCATATTATTCAAACCATCCACAGTCAGTCATATGTTAGAAGTAGATATGAATCAAGACTGTCATGAATTTGGCTTGTATGATTTGTCTAAAGTGCTTTAGACAATGCAATGGTTGCTACAACATTCATGAGTACTCATAAGGGCTGAGTATTGGATTCAACCCACGCTCACTTGCATCACTTCATGGAATTTATCTCGAGTGATCGTGAGACGGTAATATCATATAAATCTTCAAACCTAGAGATATGAGTTGTTGACTATGAGTTGGTTATTCATTGATTGTACAAAAACGAATTGGTAACTCGATGTTATAAAACGTGCCTTTGTGAATAATTCAATAAGTAGTTAGTACAAGCATATCAGTCGAAGTTTATCTGTTCCTTCTAGAAATAGAAGCGATATCTGGGCCCCTCGATGATTTGCTTTTGACTTATGTACCGGGCCCGATCAGAACCTAATTGATGTGTTCAATTTAGTTCTATGTCGAAACAAATCAGATATCGAGAAACAAATGCTGGACAATAAGTAAGACCATGTTCCATGTGTTTGTCCAGCTGATATCATGAGAACAGAGGATTATATGATCACTTATCTTAAATGGCGTATCATCATCATCTCAGTTCCGAGAGACTTTGAAAAAGCTACGATTGCTAGTCGGATTTTGAAGTCATATTTGCAAATATAGTTATTAGACTTATCCAAGTGGGAGACTGTTGGATATAGTGTCTAAGTCCATAACTTTATTTGGTATGTACTTGACCCGACCCGGCATGGTCCATTTGGGTTGCATGACATTGCAATACTTGGATAGACAAAATGAGAGAAAGTACACTTGTGATTATTAATATATTATAAGTTCTAATATATTAATAATAGTATTATTTAATTAGTATTGATCAAGTATTAATCTAGTATTAATTTGGTGATCAAAGTGAGACTAATTAAATATATAGGGTTGATTATATTTAATTCTTGTATGGTGGATTAATGATCCATGGTTTATGGGTTTGGTTATAACCATATGGAGCTCCATGGATAGTCCATGGGAGTTACAAACCCATGGGTCATGAGGAATGAAGAGTCATGACAATTAGGGTTTACATTTGTAACTCCTAATTATGACACACTATAAAAGAAACCCTATAGCATGCAAAATGGGCACCTAGTTTTTCTAGAGAGGGCATAACCGATTGTCAAGTGTAAGAATTATTCTCTCAAGTTATTCCAAGTTTTGTGGTGTTGTGTGAAGCATTTGAGGCACAACATTTGGGGTGCTAGGCTCACAAAGTCTTGAAGGAATCCAAGCAACAACAAGGTATGTATTTCTACTAGTTTTATGTTCTATGTAATCCCCATGCCATGCTAGTTAGGAAATAACCTTGAAAAGAAATTTGCATGTATATAGAGAAAACATAGATTCAAGGTTATTAGGGTTGCATGTACACTTAGGAAGTGTTAGAATGCTCAGAACCCATCAATAAGTACTACAGTTAGAAACAATACATTCTATACACTATACAAGAGAAGATACTATACACTATACAAGAGATTATACTATACACAAGTACAGAGAAAACATTACTACACTAAGAATTACTACACAAACATTTGAATACTATAAACGGAATGTGACATACTACTTCTCGATACGACACTTCATTGTGGTATCACTTTGTAACCAGAGTCGCCTGGAGGGAGAGCGGGCATTGTGTGTATAGATCTATACGGGACAAACACTCCTACATCCTGACTGCTAGCTACAGCCCCAACCTATAAGGCCAAGGGGTAACAGAATGTTACCTCACTACATATGACACCGGAGGGTCATCAGTTATTCAGCCGTCGATCAGCATGGTTACATACGAGTTCACATTCAAACCTTTAATTAACGAATTAAGAATTAAAGGCAAAATAGACTCTCCGAGGCCTATTGTTCATTTAATACCCCCTGGAGTCTACATTTTCATTACCTTAGACTCCCCGAGGTGTACTGTACATTTAGTACTACCTGGAGTCTGTATTTTATCACTTTATGACCAGCAGTGTCATTGCGGATGAAAAACATTATTTTCCTATGACATTTATTTTGTGATTCTGTCACATACACATTTAAGTAAACTATATTTTTCATAATGATAGTTTTATTGGGGAAAACTCTTACATTTACAAAAGAGCAAACATACAAACAATCGGGTCTTGGTAGAAGACTACAACACAGTAGAAAATATAGGATTTTCTAGAGTGTTCAACTATTTACAAACAGTTACAAACAATTATGAACATTTACACTACGTTGTTATAAACACTTTTATACAGGCAATGACACTAAATACTTATGAAATCACCAGCTTTATGCTGATAAACTCTTTAAAAATAACTTGTATTCTCAGGTCATCAGTAGACAGGTACCGATGAAGCTTTTGAGAAGATGGAGCGCATACAAGACTCATCTTTTATTTTGATCATACATTTTGGTGTCTTATATACTATACAGAACACGCTTGTATTAAAATTATTCTATTAAAATTATACTATACAGAACACGCTTGTATTAAAACTATTATGCATTGTGATGATACTGTACATGACGTCCTCCACCCCAGAACGTTTCCGCCATTCCGGTTTTGGGGTGTGACAGTTGCCTTCACAAAAGCAACTTGACTGGAAGAATAATTGAGAAAGAGGATAAAAGTGATTTATTAATATATTATGTGAATAATATACTAAAAGAGAAATCATATTATTTAATTAACATTGGTCAAGAATTAATTTAGAATTAATTTTGTGGTCAAAAGAGGTTAATTAAATCAAGGGGATTGATACTGTAATTATAAGATAGTTACAAAGTTGGGCTTAGGATCCATAAGGAAGCAATGGACGAATTCTATGTGGGAGCCCACATAGAAATCGTCTAAGGGGCCTTCTGGAAGGATCCTATGGGATGCTTAAGGACTAAGCAACTGGATTAGGGTTTTAACTGAAACCCTAATTGCTCAGCTATATAAGGAACCCTTGGGATAGCTAAAATCGGCCATTGAACCCTAAGAAGGATTGCTAGCCGACTTTTGAGCCTCCTCCTTCTCTCTCTTGCATTCTCCAATTACTTTGCTGTTTGTGATCTACTAGAGGCATCACATTTGAGGTGCTAGGTTCTCAAAAGCTCAAGATCATCAAGCTACAAACAAAGGTAATATCTTAACTCTTCATTAGATGTAGATTTCGATTTTTGTTGTATGCTAGATTAGGGTTTACAAGTTTGGATGTTTATTGCATGTAAAAATAGAAAAACTAGATCCAAAGCTTTAGGGTTTGCATGTGCACCATAGGATTGTTGTTTTGCTCATAACCCAACAAGATTGTCCAACAGAAAGGAATGACGGAGAAGCGGGAGGAGTTTTAATCGCAGGACGTGAGGAAGCAACGAGGGACCCTACTAGGATTTTCGGTATGTTTCTACCTACATAACTCATACGCATGCATACTTTACAATAGCAGTGCAGAGATAAATTTTCGTGAACCACAAATTTAATTATTTCCTTAAGAAGCCCCAAACACTTAATGAAATATTCATAGTAGAAATGGCTAACGGTAAGGCTAAAACCACAACAAGACAAATACATAGGATGCACAATAACACTAAAACAACCAATTAATCCAAATCGGTCTAATAATGATTACAATAGGAAATTTTCGACGTGAATACTGGCACGTATTGGTTATGTCCTAACCATACCAATATCACATGCTACGGAAAGGACCGTTCGCCTTAACTTACCGACTAAAGCGATATCTTGGGCCCTCGATCATTTTGTTTTGACTTATGTGTCGGGCCCGGTCAGGACTGAATTGATGTGTTCAATTAAGTTCTATGTCAGACAAATCAGAGATCGAGAAACAAACTGCTGGACAATAAGTATGACTATGTTCCATATGATTGTCCACACGATATCTTGAGAACGGAGGACTATACGATCCCTTTTCTATTGGACGTTTCAGAGTTCAGCTTTTGAGAGCTATGATTACTAATCAGATTTTGAATTCATACTTGCATTTATAGTTATTGGACTTATCCAAGTGGGAGACTGTTGGATTAGGTGTCTAAGCCCATAACTATATTTGGTATGTACTTGACCCGGTAGTAGCATGGTCATTTTAGGTTGCCTTCACCAAAGCAACTTGACTGGAAGAATAATTGAGAAAGAGGGTAAAAGTGATTTATTAATATATTATGTGAGTAATATATAAAAAGAGAAATCATATTATTTAATTAACATTTGTCAAGAATTAATTTAGAATTAATTTTGTGGTCAAAGTAGGTTAATTAAATCAAGGGGACTGATACTGTAATTATAAGATAGTTACAAAGTTGGGCTTAGGATCCATAAGGAAGCAATGGATGAATTCTATGTGGGAGCCCACATATAAATCGTCCAAGGGGCCTTCCGGAAGGATCCTTTGGGCTGCTTAAGGACTAAGCAACTGGATTAGGATTTTGACTGAAACCCTAATTGCTCAGCTGTATAAGGAACCCTTGGGATAGCTAAAATCGGCCACTGAAGCCTAAGAAGGATTGCTAGCCGACTTTTGAGCCTCCTCCCTCTCTCTCTCTTGCATTCTCCAATTCCTTTGGTGTTTGTGATGTAGTAGAGGAATCACATTTGAGGTGCTAGGTTCTCAAAATCTCAAGATCATCAAGCTACAAACAAAAGCTAATATCTTAACTCTTCAATAGATGTAGATTTCGATTTTTGTTGTATGCTAGATTAGGGTTTACAAGCTTTGGATGATTATTGCATGTACAGATAGAAAAACTAGATCCAAAGCTTTAGGGTTTGCCTGTGCACCATAGGATTGTTGTTTTTCTCATAACCCAACAAGATATTCCAACGGAAAGGAATGAAGGAGAAGCGGGAGGATTTTTAATAGCAGGACGTGAGGAAGCAACTAGGGACCCTACTAGGATTTCCGGTACCTTTCTACCTCCATAACGCATACACTTGCATACTTTACAATAGGAGTGCGGAGAGGAATTTTCATGAACCACAAATTTAATTATGTCCTTAAGAAGCCCCAAACACTTAATGAAATATTCATAGTAGAAATGGCTAACGGTAAGACTAAAAGCACAACGAGACAAATACATAGGATGCACAATAACACTAAAACAAACAATTAATCAAAATCGGTCTAATACTGATTACAATTGGAAAATTTTAACGTGAATACTGGCACGTATTGGTTATGTCCTAACCATACCAATATCGCATGCTACGGAAAGGACTGTTTGCCTTCACTTACTGACTAAAGCGATATATTGGGCCCCTCGATGATTTTGTTTTTGACTTATGTGTCGGGCCCGGTCAGGACTGAATTGATGTGTTCAATTAAGTTCTATGTCAGACAAATCAGAGATCGAGAAACAAACTGCTGGACAATAAGTATGACTATGTTCCATGTGATTATCCACACAATATCTTGAGAACAGAGGACTATACGATCCCTTATATTTAGGACGTGTCAGAGTTCAGCTTTTGAGAGTTACGATTGCTAATCAGATTTTGAAGTCGTACTTGCATTTATAGTTATTGGACTTATCAATGTGGGAGACTGTTGGATTAGGTGTCTAAGCCCATAACTATATTTGGTATGTACTTGACCCAGTAGTAGCATGGTCTTTTTGGGTTGCCTTCACCAAAGCAACTTAACTGGAAGAATAATTGAGAAAGTGGATAAAAGTGATTTATTAATATATTATGTGAATAATATATTAAAAGAGAAATCATATTATTTAATTAACATTGATCAAGAATTAATTTAGAATTAATTTTGTGGTCAAAAGAGGTTAATTAAATCAAGGGGACTGATACTGTAATTATAAGATAGTTACAAATTTGGGCTTAGGATCCATAAGGAAGCAATGGACGAATTCTATGTGGGAGCCCACCTAGAAATCATCCAAGGGGCCTTCTGGAGGGATCCTTTGGGCTGCTTAAGGACTAAGCAACTGGATTAGGGTTTTGACTGAAACCTTAATTTCTCAGCTATATAAGGAACCCTTGGGATAGCTAAAATCGGCCACTAAACCCTAAGAAGGATTGCTAGCCGACTTTTGAGCCTCCTCACTCTCTCTCTTGCATTCTCCAATTGTTTTGGTGTTTGTGATCTACTAGAGGGATCACATTTGAGGTGATAGGTTCTCAAAAGCTCAAGATCATCAAGCTACAAACAAAGCTAATATCTTAACTCTTCATTAGATGTAGATTTCGATTTTTGTTGTATGTTAGATTAGGGTTTACAAGCTTTGGATGATTATTGCATGTACATATAGAAAAACTAGATCCGAAGATTTAGGGTCTGCATGTGCACCATAGGATTGTTGTTTTGCTCATAACCCAGCAAGATTGTCCAACAAAAAGGAATAACGAAGAAGCGGGAGGAGTTTTAATAGCAGGATGTGTGGAAGCAACGAGGGACCCTACTAGGATTTCTGGTACATTTCTACCTGGATAACTCATATGCATCCATACTTTACAATAGTGGTGCAGAGAGGAATTTTTGTATACCATAAATTTAATTATTTCCTCAAGAAGACCCAAACACTAAATGAAATATTCATAGTAGAAATGGCTAACGGTAAGACTAAAACCACAACAAGACAAATACGTAGGATGCATAATAACACTAAAACAACCAATTAATCCAAATCGGTATAATAATTATTACAATAGGAAAATTTCAACGTGAATACTGGCACGTATTGGTTATGTCCTAACCATACCAATATCACATGCTACGGAAAGGACCGTTTTCCTTAACTTACTGACTAAATCGATATATTGGGCCCCTCGATGATTTTGTTTTGACTTATGTGTCGGGCCCGGTCAGGACTAAATTGATGTGTTCAATTAAGTTCTATGTCAGACAAATCAGAGATCGAGAAACAAACTGCTGGACAATAAGTATGACTATGTTCCATGTGATTGTCCACACAATATCTTGAGAACGGAGGACTATACGATCCCTTATCTATAGGACGTGTCAGAGTTCAACTTTTGAGAGCTACGATTGTTAGTCGGATTTTGAAGTCGTAGTTGCATTTATAGTTATTATACTTATCCAAGTGGGAGACTGTTAGATTAGGTGTCTAAGCCCATAACTATATTTTGTATGTACTTGACCCGGTAGTAGCATGGTCCTTTTGGGTTGCCTTCACCAAAGCAACTTGACTAGAAGAATAATCGAGAAAGAGGATAAAGTGATTTATTAATATATTATGTGAATAATATATTAAAAGAGAAATCATATAATTTAATTAACATTGGTCAAGAATTAATTTAGAATTAATTTTGTGGTGAAAAGAGGTTAATTAGGTCAAGGGGACTGATACTGTAATTATAAGATAGTTACAAAGTTGGGCTTAGGATCCATAGGGAAGCAATGGACGAATACTATGTGGGAGACCACATAGAAATCATCCAAGGGGCCTTCTGGAGGGATCCTTTGGGCTGCTTAAGGACTAAGCAACTGGATTAGTGTTTTGACTGAAACCCTAATTTCTCAGCTATATAAGGAACCCTTGGGATAGCTAAAATCGGCCACTAAACCCTAAGAAGGATTCATAGCCGACTTTTGAGCCTCCTCCTTCTCTCTCTTGCATTCTCCAATTGCTTTGGTGTTTGTGATCTACTAGAGGCATCACATTTGAGGTGCTAGGTTCTCAAAAGCTCAAGATCATCAAGCTACAAACAAAGCTAATATCTTAAATCTTCATTGGATGTAGATTTCGATTTTTGTTGTATGCTAGATTAGGGTTTACAAGCTTTGGATGATTATTGCATCTACATATAGAAAAACTAGATCCGAAGATTGAGGGTCTGCATGTGCACCATAGGATTGTTGTTTTGCTCATAACCCAACAAGATTGTCCAACAGAAAGGAATAACGAAGAAGCAGGAGATGTTTAAATAGCAGGATGTGTGGAAGCAACGAGGGACCCTACTAGGATTTCTGGTACATTTCTACTTGGATAACTCATATGCATGCATACTTTACAATAGTTGTGCAGAGAGGAATTTTTGTATACCACAAATTTAATTACTTCCTTAAGAAGCCCCAAACACTAAATGAAATATTCATAGTAGAAATGGCTAATGGTAAGACTAAAACCACAACAAGACAAATACGTAGGATGCATAATAACACTAAAACAACCAATTAATCCAAATCGGTCTAATAATTATTACAATAGGAAAATTTCAACGTGAATATTGGCACGTATTGGTTATGTCCTAACCATACCAATATCACATGCTACGGAAAGGACCGTTTTCCTTAACTTACTGACTAAAGCGATATATTGGACCCCTCGATGATTTTGTTTTGACTTATGTGTCGGGTCCGGTCAGGACTGAATTGATGTGTTCAATTAAGTTCTATGTCAGACAAATCAGAGATCGAGAAACAAATTGCTGGACAATAAGTATGACTATGTTCCATGTGATTGTCCACACAATATCTTGAGAACGGAAGACTATACGATCCCTTATCTATAGGATGTATCAGAGTTCAACTTTTCAGAGCTACGATAGTTGGTCGGATTTTGAAGTCGTAGTTGCATTTATACTTATTATACTTATCCAAGTGGGAGACTGTTAGATTAGGTGTGTAAGCCCATAACTATATTGTGTATGTACTTGACCCGGTAGTAGCATGGTCCTTTTGGGTTGCCTTCACCAAAGCAACTTGACTAGAAGAATAATCGAGAAAGAGGATAAAGTGATTTATTAATATATTATGTGAAGAATATATTAAAAGATAAATCATATAATTTAATTAACATTGGTCAAGAATTAATTTAGAATTAATTTGTGGTCAAAAGAGGTTAATTAAATCAAGCGGACTTATACTGTAATTATAAGATAGTTGCAAAGTTGGGCTTAGGATCCATAAGGAAGCAATGGACGAATACTATGTGGGAGCCCACATAGAAATCATCCAAGGGGCCTTCTGGAGGGATCCTTTGGGCTGCTTAAGGACTAAGCAACTGGATTAGGGTTTTGACTGAAACCCTAATTTCTCAGCTATATAAGGAACGCTTGGGATAGCTAAAATCGGCCACTGAACCCTAAGAAGGATTACTATCCGACTTTTGAGCCTCCTCCTTCTCTCTCTTGCATTCTCCAATTGCTTTGGTGTTTGTGATCTACTAGAGGAATCACATTTGAGGTGCTAGGTTCTCAAAAGCTCAAGATCATCAAGCTACAAACAAAGCTAATATCTTAACTCTTCATTAGATGTAGATTTCAATTTTTTTTGTATTCTAGATTAGGGTTTACAAGCTTTGGATGATTATTGCATGTACATATAGAAAAACTAGATCCGAAGATTTAGGGTCTGCATGTGCACCATAGGATTGTTGTTTTGCTCATAACCCAACAAGATTGTCCAACAGAAAGGAATAACGAAGAAGCGGGAGATGTTTTAATAGCAGGATGTGTGGAAGCAACGAGGGACCCTACTAGGATTTCTGGTACATTTCTACCTGGATAACTCATATGCATGCATACTTTACAATAGTGGTGCAGAGAGGAATTTTTGTATACCATAAATTTAATTATTTCCTCAAGAAGACCCAAACACTAAATGAAATATTCATAGTAGAAATGGCTAACGGTAAGACTAAAACCACAACAAGACAAATACGTAGGATGCATAATAACACTAAAACAACCAATTAATCCAAATCGGTATAATAATTATTACAATAGGAAAATTTCAACGTGAATACTGGCACGTATTGGTTATGTCCTAACCATACCAATATCACATGCTACGGAAAGGACCGTTTTCCTTAACTTACTGACTAAATCGATATATTGGGCCCCTCGATGATTTTGTTTTGACTTATGTGTCGGGCCCGGTCAGGACTAAATTAATGTGTTCAATTAAGTTCTATGTCAGACAAATCAGAGATCGAGAAACAAACTGCTGGACAATAAGTATGACTATGTTCCATGTGATTGTCCACACAATATCTTGAGAACGGAGGACTATACGATCCCTTAGCTATAGGACGTGTCAGAGTTCAACTTTTGAGAGCTACGATTGTTAGTCGGATTTTGAAGTCGTAGTTGCATTTATAGTTATTATACTTATCCAAGTGGGAGACTGTTAGATTAGGTGTCTAAGCCCATAACTATATTTTGTATGTACTTGACCCGGTAGTAGCATGGTCCTTTTGGGTTGCCTTCACCAAAGCAACTTGACTAGAAGAATAATCGAGAAAGAGGATAAAGTGATTTATTAATATATTATGTGAATAATATATTAAAAGAGAAATCATATAATTTAATTAACATTGGTCAAGAATTAATTTAGAATTAATTTTGTGGTGAAAAGAGGTTAATTAGGTCAAGGGGACTGATACTGTAATTATAAGATAGTTACAAAGTTGGGCTTAGGATCCATAAGGAAGCAATGGACGAATACTATGTGGGAGCCCACATAGAAATCATCCAAGGGGCCTTCTGGAGGGATCCTTTGGGGTGCTTAAGGACTAAGCAACTGGATTAGTGTTTTGACTGAAACCCTAATTTCTCAGCTATATAAGGAACCCTTGGGATAGCTAAAATCGGCCACTGAACCCTAAGAAGGATTCCTAGCCGACTTTTGAGCCTCCTCCTTCTCTCTCTTGCATTCTCCAATTGCTTTGGTGTTTGTGATCTACTAGAGGCATCACATTTGAGGTGCTAGGTTCTCAAAAGCTCAAGATCATCAAGCTACAAACAAAGCTAATATCTTAAATCTTCATTGGATGTAGATTTCGATTTTTGTTGTATGCTAGATTAGGGTTTACAAGCTTTGGATGATTATTGCATCTACATATAGAAAAACTAGATCCGAAGATTGAGGGTCTGCATGTGCACCATAGGATTGTTGTTTTGCTCATAACCTAACAAGATTGTCCAACAGAAAGGAATGACGGAGAAGCGGGATGAGTTTTTATAGCAGGATGTGAGGAAGCAACGAGGGACCCTACTAGGATTTCCGGTACGTTTCTACCTGAATAACTCATTTGTGTGCATACTTTACAATAGTAGTGCAGAGCGGAATTTTCGTGAACCACAAATTTAATTATTTCCTTAAGAAGCCACAAACACTTAATGAAATATTCATAGTAGAAATGGCTAACGGTAAGACTAAAACCACAACAAGACAAATACGTAGGATGCATAATAACACTGAAACAACCAATTAATCCAAATCGGTCTATTAATGATTACAATAGGAAAATTTCGACGTAAATACCGGCACGTATTGGTTGAGTCCTAACCATACCAATATCACATACTACGGAAATGATCGTTCGCCTTAACTTACCGACTAACGGAACCCTCGTCAGATATGATGAACCAAACCTGCACCCTCCCCCGTCTTAAGTACAACTTACCATCCCTAAACAAACAATCAGAATAAACGAAACAAAGTCGCATACTAATAGTGAAGGTGCGCTGGAACGCCAAACGAGGACCTGGATTCACCTGGGAATGAGAAGATCAGATGAAACAAAAGTGCCCACATGTTTTCCCTTGTTCATGAGTAACCATTTTAAAACTAATTTCGGGATGAAATTCCCTCTAAAGGGGGGATGAAGTGACAACTAGAAAATCTCGACCAAACAAGTCTAAATTGTAACTGTGTACAAGTGAATTCACATCATAACATTAATACAGTAGAACTCTGAATGCCATAAGGGCAAGTTTATATAAGTTATTATATATGTATACTTTGAAAACCATGCTTATATGAGTTATATATACTTATATATTGAAAATCATGCTTATATAAGTTTAATACATGTCAACACAAGTCAAATAAATAAATTAAAAAGCATGAATGATGTTACACCCCAAAACAAGTCATGAATGATGTTACACCCCAAAACAGGTATGCGGTTCACATAACATAGACTACATATGTAAATAACAAAACAAGTCATGAAGCTATTATGCTCCATCTTCTGAATCCCAGTGCGCGTACCTGTCTACTGGTCTCCTGAGAATACAAGTTATTTTGAAAGAGTAGATCAACATTTAAGCTAGTGAGTTCATAAGATTTTAGTCATGTAAGTAAGTTGTAAGTTCTTTTTTAAAAAGTTCGCCTGTTCCTCCAGAAAATCCTATATTTCCTTCTTTGATGAAAGCTAAGCAAAAATGACTCTACAATCCTTTCTATGAGTGCTAAATGGATACAAGTTATATAAAACCCAGAGTAAACAAACAATCGATTGTGTGTATCTGCCCTAAGCCCACAACCAAACAAGGAACAAGGAATGAGGCGGAAGGAACACATCCCATTGTTTGTTAGATCATCGTTGTATATAACCCTGGCGTATTCACTTGGTACTCATGGAGTTAACTGTAATAGTTCCTTTATATTTGATGAAAACATTCTTTAAGAAAACCCTTATTTCTTTTAGTAAAAAATGGTAACCACAATGGTTCCTTCTATAATCACTTAGTTTATACTAGCTATATATAATCTAATATCGAATAGATAGTTAGTTGTGTGAATCTGCCTTAAGCCCACAACCAAACAAGGAATAGGAAGTAAGGCGGGAAGCACACATCCAACTACCTATCGAGTATTAATTATATATAACTTGATGTATAAACTAAGGTATTATAGGATTAACCACCTAAGGTCCTTTAAGTTATACTGGTTTAATAAAATGGATTAAACCCTTTACTGGTAAGTTTCTAGTTTTGTCTACCAAATGTTCTATTTGAATAGTATGTTTTGTACTAGAAAACGATGTATTGAATTAGTATACTATGACCTGACCCGTACCTGGTACTCCTTATGATTACTTGGTGTATACGAAATATATATATATATATATATATATATATATATATATATATATATATATATATATATATATATATATATATATATATATATATATATATATATATATAGCTAAGATCGAATAAATAGTAGGCTGGGTGAATCTGCTCTAAGCCCACAACCAAACAAGGAACAGGAAATGAAGCGGAAAGCACACATCCTACTACCTGTCGGATCCGATTAATATATATCCCTGATGTATAAACTAAGGAATCAAAAGGTTAGCATTATAGGCCCCTTTCTTAATGAATGTACTAAGACTCGACTGTACTGTTTGTCTTTTGTAATAATGAGAGTATTCAATAATGTTTGTAAAAGTGACTACTGAAGCACTAATTACCTTAAAAAGCAGTTTGTTAATTAAGGTTGAAATGTGATGTGATTATAACCATACTGATATGACACGTGATTAACACGATGGCCTAATGGCGCCGAACTGATGTGATATTTGTCACCCATAGACTTGCAAGTCCCACTATAGCTAGCAGCAAGGGGTGGGGTGTCAATCCCGTATAGATCTATTCACAAACTCATGCTCTCCCTCCAGGAGACTCTGGTTACAAAACGCAAGCTAGCAAGTATATTGCTAAGTCGTGAAGTAGTGGTTCACATTAATGTTATAGTGTTCTTGTATTAGTATTGTATGTTCTCTCTGTATAGTGTATAGTATGTTCCTCCCTGTTTCTCATTATAGTATGTTCCTCCTTGTTTCTCATTATAGTATGCTTTGAATCCCTAAACTATAGCTATTATAGTTACTAGTATGTTCACTTGAACTGTTACTGACTTGAAGAAAAGACACATTTATCTACTAAGTTATGTTTGTACTTTAAAAAACGGAGTTTTATAAAATATAAAGTAACATAACTTAAAAAGAGATTTTGAAATGATTTGATCGCTTATAAAAGTATAAGAAATCTTGTTGAATATGATGGTTATTATAAATAACATTTACACAATTGTCATTGTGTTCAACTTGTATTCCCCCCCCCCCCTTTAAAAGCATTTAAAACATTTAAAAGATTGATTATAGGGGTATGAACTCACCTTATGTGGGTGATTCAATCGAATATGCGCGCAAGGATGAGAAGTTCCACGAATGAATTCCCGAGACACAAACGAGTCCTAATGACATATAATGGCATATATGGGCATGAATTTAGTGTTTAAAGCAACTAACATGCAAGGAAACACCCTTAGAGACCAAGAAACACTTGGACTAAGTGCTAGAATAACATGTGATTCATCAATGGGGTGTTTACGGCCACACATAGGTGTTTACGGCCATGATGTTTACGGCCCTTGGTGTATACGGTCCTAGAGTGTACGGTTAAGGGGTTTAATGTCGTACACTCATGGTAGGACTTGCAAACGAGGTATCTTATGGTCCTATCAAGCATTCAACAAGTGCTTTCGATTCTAGGCTCGAATATAAGGGAGTTTAAGGGCCAAAATATCCACCAACACAAGAGTTTACGGCCACGCAAGGGTTTACGGCCATAAACTCTTGATGCTCATGTAATTTATGATGATCCAAGGCTAGAATCAAGAGTTTAACAAGTCTAACTAGGAGATAGAAGAGATACTCACGTTTTTGAAGCTTGGGAGGGGGGTTCACGGTCCAAGAACTAGTGAGTCTTCTTGGTGAAAGTGTTGAATTACTTGAAGATCTAACCAAAAAGATGATTACCATGGATGAATCAAGAGATGCTTACAAGGACAAGGAGGAATAACAAGAAGGATGGATGAAATACTAACAATTTTTGAAGATTACGACGAAGATCCGTATGATACTTGAGAGAGAATTCAAGTGTTCTTGAGGTGAAAGTGTAAGAAATGAAGAAAAGTGAAGGAATATGACACTTAGGGGCATGAGTTCACGGCTGGCAAGATTTGACGACCGTAAACTCCTTGTTGGCAGTCGTAAACTCCTTGAGATGGAGTTTATGGCTTGAATGATGTACAGTGAACTCAAGCAGATACTTCCTAACACTCATTCCTTGGATATATTAGGCTTAGAACACTCAAACAGACCCTTAACAAAGCTAAAAGATAGCAGAAACAAGTCTGACATTTGATTGGATTGATTGACTTTACTGGATTGAAATTTTTGGGTTGTCATAAATGATACCCCACTAAGGGGTTTTCGGTTCTAAGAAGCTAAGAACAAAGGGTTTTCGGTCTTGATTCCATACCAAAACCGAAATGACTTCCTTTAGGGAAGTGTTGACCGAAATCACTTTCTTTTGGAAGCTTTGACCGAAATCTCTTCATGGGGAAAATCTTGGACCGAAATATAACCCCTTTATGGCCGAAAACACCTTTAATATCTATATATTTTAGCTTGATTAAGTTCCCAAAGTGATATGTCACACTTACCAACGTAAGTGTCACTTCTCTTACACTCTTATCCTTTATTTTACCATATATAATACACACGTAGAAGCCAATTCTCATTCACATTTAGAAAGAGTAGCAAACTTTAATAATTCTCTCTTAAATATCAACCCTTCATCAAACTTTCCCTGGAGCTTCAATCTTCATGTTATTTCCCTAAGATCAGTGTAAGTTCTTTTATAAAGTGTTTATTCAACACTTTAACTATTAGTTCACATATTCATACATTACTATGTATTTAATCAATTAGGATACGATATCCTCCACGTTTTCTAAACTTGAAGATTACCATTTCTATCCCGTTACCTAACCCCAATCACACTTGAGGTGAGTTCATACCCCCATATTTTTCACATCTTTTTCTATGTTTTAGGGGAGGGGGAATACAAGTAAAACACAAGAAAATTTGTGTAAATAAACAAACCACTACTTATGTTTTCTTACTGTTTATATGCATTTTTATGTGAAATTAGTAAATATGCGAAACAACATTACTACCAAATTTACAAACATTTACATACAAAAACATGTTAAAACGCAACGGTTTTCATTTCAGCAAAACATACATTATAAACTATAATAGGTATAGTTTATGGTTCATTTTACAATAATTATACACTTATAAATCTCCATGGAAAAGTTACATTTTCATTCACTAAAGGGTATTACATTTCATTTATTAAAGGGTATTACATTTTCATTTACTATAAGGGTTTTCAGTTCATTACTCGTAAATTCGTTGAAGCAATGTGTGAGACTGTCACACCCCAGCCATCGGCGGAAACACCGGGTGGTGTAATGTCATTCTTCGTATCACAGTTATATGACATACATTGAACAGTACTAAAGAAAATACATACCTTTATTGATAATTGAAAGTTACATAACTGCTTTTCTAGATCCTATTACATAATATCCGACTATGGCATACTTCTTAATAAACAAAAAGGTAATAGTAAAACTTTTCATGTTCGAATACATACCAGCTTTTCAAGTTCCTGAAAACACATGCATTTTAAAATACGTCAACATAAAGTTGGTGAGTCCACAGGTTTTGACTCCATATAAAAATAATACATTTTCCACGTTCAAAAGTATAGTTTTGAAAGTATCATTTTGACTCTCCAACATTTAGTATGTATATTAGGTATAATAGTTTACTTATCAATTAAGTGTTATACCTAAACATTCCATGAGCCTAAGGTATAAGTAGGGGGAAACTTATACTTAACATTAAGACTTGTATGCGACAAAGTATAATGTTTCTAACAATTTGCTACCATGAGCATGTAGCCGCTGCTATGACATAATACCTCTGATAAAACACCCACATGATTTCCATGAGAAATAACACACTCATGATTTCCATGAGAAACAACACTCATGATTTCCATGAGAACAACACCGTACGATTCATCGACGCCGGAACAATAACAAGTAAAAGGATAGTTTGTCACTTGCTTATGGTTGACTGTAGCTAACAATCACAAGTGGGGTGGTCAACCCGTATACTAATTATACACGACTTCCTCGCTCACACGGGATTAACGGTTACAGTTCAGAGGATTTCCACTAAGATCCCCAATCTTAGTTGATGAATACAATTACTCATGTAGACTTCATGTCTAAAACCCTAAGTTACTAAACTATGCTTTTAAACAGTACTCCTAACTTCATAACATTTAGGCAGTATAACAGCTATAACTTGAAGTAAAACTAGGTTTTATCTTAACATAAAACCAATAACAACAACATATAACATACCAAGTTTTATCTTGTCATAAAACTAACAATAACAACATATAGCATACCAAGTTTTATCTTGACATAAAACCAATAATAGCAACATACTTTATAAATTAACATATAGAACTTCCGAATATAACTTCGGAAGTATATCGCACACAACATATATATACAATCCTAAGTATAACTCAAGATCTACATTAGTATAATAACATGCTAACAAGTTGATAATAGTTGTATATATTAAAAATATTATGTTTAGAACAACTATATCCTGGTTAATATAATTATTTACGTTGATACTACTATACCATCATATAGACATAATAGTAACATATATACAATATTTAGCATGCGTTTTCCCTCGAAAATATTAGAAAGTGGGGCCGTGAAACTCACCCTAGTAGCATGATTTTAAGTAATCTAAGCAGAAACGGTCAGCGTACGAGGTCGTCGGGGCTCGGGATGCAAGAGGGCTTCAACAAATGAGATAAAGGGAAGAAGTTCAGGTGTAGGAATAGCTGAAGTCGGACCTGCTATATATAGGAAGGATTTTGGACCCTCACGTCATGAGTTTTATAAGACTCACGTCGTGAGTCATGCATGATCATCTCGTAGACTTGCCATTTGCGTCCCTAGCTTCGGATGGTGTCCCTTTGAGTCCTCAAGACGTGAATCAATCCTTGCTCACGTACTGAGTTTGGCTCTTATCCCCTCGCAGCCTCGTCACACCTTCTAGATTCCGAGATGTGGCAAAATGACTCCTCGCCTCGTGAACATCTATGCTCACCTCGTGAATTCAGTCAGATTAGGGTTTCTGACAGCTGTATCTTCGGAAGGTCGTAACTTTCGCATACGAAATCCGTTTTTGACGTTCTTTATATCCACTCGTAGGTATTTACGAGTACTACAACTCTCTTTAAGACTCCAATAGCTAATTCTATGTATATTTTTAATTCCTCTTATTATAGAGATTTATAGTGTTCGGTTTATCATAACTTCTTCATGCGAAGTCAGATTTAGACGTTCTCTATATTTTTGGAATCGTATGGACGTATACATTGAGTTGTATCATAAAGAAAGTTCATATATGTTGAGAAAAAAACTTGGAGACACACTTGAACAAAAGTTAGAACAAGTATAATGCGGAATAGTTAATCTCAAAGGATCTAAAAGCTCAACAATAATATAGTTAGATAGTTAGAGAGTTAGTTGCGGAAATGTAAAGGAATGGAAATGACAGCAATTGTTATATCAAGAAGACACTTAAGCTGATTCATAACAAGGAATGCATTCACTCCAAGTTAATAAGGAAGATCAAGCTTAGTGATTAAGTCTTAAAGACTTGCTCCGAAGAGGGATTATGATCAGCAGAATTATGATAAGATTTAAGTAAGAAGAGATGAGTGAAGAAAGATAGAGAGATAACTTCAGAATGTGTATTCAGATAGTATTCATAAGTTATCGGTTCTTCAGTATCGAATACAAAGAGAGTAAGTCTCTATTTATAGAGACTTAGAAACTACACTAGATTACAACTCTATAAGCAGCCGTGCAAGGAATACTGGATAATAGAGTGTATTACATAAAAGACAAATAAAGTAGTCTAGCTAAGTTGACTGCGGTAGCTGACTCCGGTTGCTGATGCGGTTGCTGATGAACAAGATTGACTCCGGGTGCTGAACCGTTGCGGTAGAAAGATGGTTGTGGTGGCTGAGTTCAAGAGGGTCACTTTTATGATTCAACAATTTCCCCCTAAGTGACCTCTTTAACTCCGGTTCAGCTATCAAGTTTGAGGAACTTGATCAAAATCCACCAGAACTTCCTGACGTTTTCCAACCATGTGATTCTTCTTGTGATCTCGAACTTGACTTCTGCGGTACTATGCTTCAATCTTTCAATTGCGGTCCGGCAGATGTCAAGTTGTTTCTTGGTCAGGCGGTGCATGGCAGTCATAGGAATGAAATACTTGACGTTGTCAGTCTTCCTTTTGAATATGACTCCAAGTTCAGGGTAGTTTGTTGCGCCTAGAGATCTTTCTTGGAAGCCTTCGGTAGGCATTGGCACAGGTTCAAAAGGTGGGAGATCAAACTTCGTGAGGATGGTGGGGTAGATATCCGCATCTATCTTGGCAAAGTCACAGACCGTATCCCTCAAAAAAGAGTTGGCTTTTTCAAGCGCTATCTGCATTTTAGGGTGCTTTTCTGACTTGTTTTGGAACACCCTGGCAATAAGGAAGATTTCTTCCGGATTCATACAAGGAAAGTCTGCCTGGGTGCGGATGTAGTTATGCTCCCTTCTGGTGAGGGTGTACTGGATGTAGTCAGCCTTCATAAATTTCTGACTTTGTTGTTCTTGACTGCGGATGGTCTGTCGTTAGACAATATGTTTTCAATGGAGGAGGCATGTTTAGCGTGAAAAAGACTAAGTCTCTCAAACTCCATTGCCAGTCTCTTGTGATCTGGAAGGCTTTGGTCAAACTGCTCAAATACAGTGAAGTACTTGGCATTTGGAGAAATTGGTATATCCCAGTATCCATCAGCCGGGGGTTCAGCATAAGTGAGGTGCGGTCTGTAATCTTCGTCTAGGAGCCTACGGTGCGGATTGATCCAAGAATTGATCAATGACTCATCCATCATGGTGTCAAACCCGCATTTTCTCCAAATTAACTCTGCCAACTTGGCTGCTTTCCAATCATGCTTCCTTTGAGCGGTGGCAGGGGAGTCTGTGGTGCTTGGAGAAGACATGTTTTCAGCCAAGTTCTTGAAGTGCGGAGGAGTCTCTAGCTTTTTGGGAGTATCTTTTGGAGGTGAAGTGTGAGGAGATGGAGTATGTTGATATGGTTGCGGTGGTGTGGGAATTTTTTCAGTGATGATGGGGGGACTCTGATGAATAGAAGTATCAGAGTGATGGACTTCTTGTTCTTCATCACAAGAATTGATCAAGGACTCATCCATCATGGTGTCAAACCCGCATTCTCTCCAAATTAACTCTGCCAACTTGGCTGCTTTCCAATCATGCTTCCTTTGAGCGGTAGCAGGGGAGTCTGTGGTGCTTGGAGAAGACATGTTTTCAGCCAAGTTCTTGAAGTGCGGAGGAGTCTCTGGCTTTTTGAGAGTATCTTTTGGAGGTGAAGTGTGAGGAGATGGAGTATGTTGAGATGGTTGCGGTGGTGTGGGAATTTTTTTAGTGATGATGGGGGACTCTGATGAATAGAAGTATCAGAGTGATGGACTTCTTGTTCTTCATCCCTTCCCCCTCTTGAGGGATGCAACCCCGGTGCTTCCTCAAGCCATTTCTTAAGTCCATCCACCTTGTTGAAGACGTCTTGGAACTGAGCTTTGAGAGCTTCTGCCAATTGTTGGTTGTTTGGAGTGGAGGAGCTGAAGAGTAATTTGTAGATTTCTTTGGTGAGCTGGAGGATCTCAGGGCCATGGAAGTTGGAGGAAAGAGATTTATGTAGTCTGTTGATGGTTGCTTGAAGAACAGAGATAGTGGACTCATAAGCATTATGAGTCTCATCTATCAATTTCTGAGACTGAGAAGCTTGATCCGCGATGGCCGCCTGAAGATCCGTTTTGATTGCGGTCACCTCAGTGATGAGGCGTTCCGCTGCAGCCATGAAGTCCTTGTGGTCAGCCTTGCGGTTATTGTCAATGGACCGGATCCCCATCTCTATTTTGAGAGAGATTCGTTTAGCAGCCATGCGTTCCCTTGTTTCCAGACGCTCTATTCTCTCAATCAGTGACTGCGGTCCTGGAGTGTCTTCAGGTTGCGGTTGAGTAGGCTGGACCGCACCCAAGATCTGATCGATTTTGGCTTGAAGGCTCATGAACTCCTTCCGTGTGACAACATTCTTCTTCTTTTTCTTCTTCTCTTTTGGCTTGGAAGTCGAATGTTGAGAACCGCTGGACTCCTCTTCTTCAAACATCATGAGGTCATCATCAGAAGGGCTTGGCTTGTTTACTTCTTGGATGTCTTCATCATCAAGACCGAAGGTGGGAGCTGAACTGAGTTCGATTGCAGGTTCTTCGTCTTGTGATGGATTGACTGTAGGAGTGGGAGATGGAATGAGAGTTGGAGTAGGAGGAACTTTGGAGGTACCTGCGGCTGCACCTGAAGCTTGAGCTTTTGAAATTGTTTCAGCCATCTGATCCATCCAGTTCTGAACTTTTTGAATGGTGGCTACGGTACTGGCATTGTTGATGGCATTTGCCTAATATCTAGCCACTGACTGGATCTCCTGTTCTTTCTGTTGTTGCTGCTTGATTTGTTGTTCCTTACGGGCTTGGAAAGCCCTTTGGAACGCAGCATACTTCTTCTTGTCTGACTCAGTTACCGGATTGTACTGTAACCAAGAGTCATTGGATGCATCACCGTCAAATCCTTCAAAGCGCACCGAAGTGTCCTTCGGGTCCATGGATCCTTGCACATTTGTGCTCACCGTGCCTAAACCACCTGTAAAAGATGAAAGCAGAGTAGGATTTCCTGAGCTTCCTCGGTCTCCTTGACCGGTGGTCAAGTGTGGCCTCTGCTCAGTTCTGGCATGGGCGAAAGAAGTGCCCTGCGGGTGGGAAGGTGTTTGTAGTGTTTGGGTGACAGAAAGAAGGATGGAGAGCAACTCCTCTGGTGAAAAGAAATGCAGTCGGGAAGCCCTGGAGACCTTAGGGCGTGAACCAGTGTCGTCCTCTTGGGAGTGCACTGGGGGGGAGTCTCCAGGTAGTTGAGAATCAGACTCACTTTTTGAGTCTGACTGGAAAATTATGGTGGTGTTGAATGGGTGTGCGGGCACCCCAAGGAATACTGGAGCCTGTTGAGAGGCTTCAGCATCGGTCTGGTCACGCATATGGATAGTGGTATCGGTTGTTTTCCTTTTCTTGAGGATAGAAATCGGATGCCTATCCTCATCTGAATCACTGCTAGATATGGTTGGGGCAGGTTTTGTTTTGCGTTTCTTGGTGGGTGCGGTTCGTTTAGGAGCATCCTTCTTGGGTGTTCTTTGTTTCTTGGTTGCCAACTGCTTTCTTCTTTGAGAAAGATTGGATAGTATAGTGGAAGAGGGGACTGCGGTACCCTCAGGGATAATGGCTGCGGATGGAAGAGGCGGGGTAGGAAGGTATGGGGCAATACCCTCTGTAGCCTCAATGTGGTCTGAGACATCAGCAGTCTCAAGACCAAGAGAAGAAAGGATATGAGTAGGGAGTCTGCGGATCGGTCCAAACATCGTTTGATCAGAAGAAGGGTTGTACGTTTTAAGATCCTTAGTGACGAAAAAGTTGATGTCACTACCCATGTCTATTCCAGCATCCGCATGTAAGTCTGAGATGCAAAGTGACCAGAACCGTGAAAATGTGAGCTCGGTTGGGTTCTCCCTTGGGTGCTCTTTGGGAATGTATTGGAGGAAGTCGTCCCAAAGGATTTGTCCATAGTTTACGTCGTGGCCTATGTAGATACTCCATACCAATTCCAGTAGCTTCAGTCCCATGTTGTCGATGCCTCCGGTTCTGCCGGATAGGCAACGGATGACAAAATGACACACAAACTGCCATACCGCAGGCAGCTGATTCTTTTTGAACTCACCAATCCCTCGAATTGGTTTCTGATACCCCATCTGGTAGGGTGTGGATGTAACGTCTGCCATTGAAGGTGAGAAAATCTTGATGGAAGGGTGAACCAGAAGATTAATGGCATTTAAGAACTTTTCTTTGGACAAGATGACCAAAGAATCGTTCATGAGATTGATGTGAACTTCTTGGGGGTTTTCCATTGGGCGATATGCATAGAACGCACATTTGAATAGAGTAGAAACTGGAACAACGTCTGTAAATGCATCGAATGGACCAAACAGAGGGTGGTTCCTGAGAAACTTGATCATAAGCTTGATGGGAGCATTATATGAAGGATGATCTTCAAATATTGCTCTGAAATTACTTGAAGCGATTGTTGGAGAGTCGGAACCTATTGGATTTACAGAACCTGAAGCCTTGGATTGCTTCTTTGATGCACCTGATTTCACCATTGTTGAAGATTTGAGAGAAGAAAACAGAGTTCTTGAAAGTTTTGAAGGTTTTGAGGAATTTGGGAGAAAGAATCGATATTCAGAAAACGTAAAGTATTGTTGGGGAAGAAGATGGGTTTATAAAGGGGGGTGAAAAAGTGTTTAACCCTAGGTAAATGGTAAGGATAGGGTAAAACGTCGATTGGGGTTTTGGGGGGAATCTATGAATTTTGGATTAAATCTCAGCCACACATAATTAAAACGGGTTTGAAGAGATTTTGGGAGATTTCCAAAAGGGGTTTTGCATTTAATGTAAATTCAGACGCATGTCAATACGTCAGGTGATCGTGGGGGTGATGGGGGAGGAAGTTGTAACGGATGGGACATATTGGGAGAGGAAAGGACAAATTAAGGATGAGTTTATTGAAAAACGTTCTTTTTGTCATCATCCCTAAAATAGGTCTGATACAAGGATTATTCAGAAAGAGAATGTGAAAGTTTCTAAAGAGAATGTTTTTTTTTTGTCTTTAATGTTTAACTTAATGAAGGATCATTAAATAGCACACAAAGATTCAAGAGTTGATAAAACAGTTGAGAAATTATCACGATGATCGCGGATGGAAAATTCATTGCAGTTGGAAACGTCATCGCGGATGGAACTTTCATTGCGGTTGAGAAACGTCATTGCAGATGAAACTTTCATTGCGGTTGAGAAACGTCATTGCGGATGAAACTTTCATTGAGGTTGAGAAACGTCATTGCGGATGAACAAGGAAAGACTGTTGTGAGAAACTGAGAGGAAAACACTTGTACAAAGATTAGTAATAACAGACCATAAAGACCCATGAGAGATACATATGATATATGGTTGCGGTACCTAGACAGCGGTACCAAAACCATCTATCACATGTAATTCTCAGTTAGAACCGCAACGGAGACCAAGGATGGTCTGCGGTAGCAAACAATTCAAAAAGAATTGCGGGTCTGGATTCATCATTTCTAACATTTGCAGGAAGATGTTAAGCTTTGTTGAATCGAGCGCTTTTGTGAACACATCAGCAATCTCTTCATGAGAAGGGACAAAGATGAGTTCAATATTACCTTTTAAGATGTGGTCTTTGATGAAATGATACCGTAGTTCAATGTGCTTAGTCTTGGAGTGCTAAATTGGATTGTGAGAAATAGCAATAGCACTTTCAGAGTCACAATAGATCGGTATCCACAGCATTCTATACCCGTAGTCCATTATTTGAGTTTTCATCCAAAGGACTTGAGAGCAACAGCTGGCTGCGGCCACATACTCGGCTTCTGCAGTTGATAGAGAGACACAACTTTGTTTTCTTAAGGACCAGCTGACTAGTCTTTCACCAAAGAATTGACATCCTCCTGAAATGGTTTTTCGATCGAGCTTGCATTCGGCATGATCAGCATCTGTGAAAGCTTGCAGGCTGAAGTCATTGCCTGCGGGGTACCATAGACCAAGAGATTTGCTTCCTTTCAGGTACCGTAGTATCTGCTTGGCTGCGGTCATATGTGAGACTTTTGGGTCATCCTGATACCTTGCACATACACCAGTTGCAAAGACAATGTCTGGCCTGCTTGCAGTGAGGTACATCAAAGAGTCGATGATGCCTCTATAAGTCTTGTGATCCATAGATTCGCCTGAGGGATCAGCAGAGATCTTATAACCGAAGGCCATGGGGACCTTAGCAGATGAACAGTTGTCCATAGAATATTTCTTCAATAGTTCAGTGGTGTATTTTTCTTGATGAATGAATATGCCTTGCGGTACTTGTTTCACTTGAAGACCTAGAAAGAAATTAATCTCTCTATTCATGCTCATTTTGAACTTGTTGGTCATGAGCTTAGCAAATTCATCCACCATGCCTTGATCAGTCGAACCGAAGATGATATCATCCACATATATCTGTACCATCATGAGGTGGTCGCCATTTGCGTTTCTGAATAGTGTGGGATCAATCACTCCTCTCTTGTACCCGGATGAGACAAGGAATTCAGAAAGAGTCTCATACCATGCTCTTGGGGCTTGCTTCAGACCGTAGACTGCCTTTTCAAGCTTGTAGCAGTGGTCTGGGAATTCAACATTTTCAAAGCCTGGAGGTTGCTGAAGATAAACCTCTTCTTTTAGTTCCCCATTGAGAAAGGCACTCTTAACGTCCATTTGGTGTACCTTGACGTTTTTGTGGGCTGCGTATGCTAGAAAGATCCGGATAGCTTCCATGCGTGCTACCGGAGCATACGTTTCATTGTAGTCAATGCCTTCAAGTTGACTATACCCCTTTGCAACTAGCCTTGCCTTGTTTCTGACTACCGCACCAGATTCATCCAACTTATTTTTGAACACCCATCTAGTGCCAACAATGGAGTGACCACGTGGCTTCGGAACGAGCTGCCAAACTTTATTTCTTTGAAATTCTTCAAGCTCTTCTTGCATTGCGGCTATCCAGTCAGGTTCAAGCAATGCTTCTTTGATCGTTTTGGGTTCTACCGAGGACATAAATGTTGCATAGTGGCAGTGATCAGATAGGTCCTTGGAAGATCGAGTCTGGATGCCTGCGGATGGGTTCCCAATGATTTGACCTGGTGGGTGGTCTTTTGTCCATACATGAAGACGTGGCAGCAGATGATCAGCAGTTGCGGTAGAGGGAATATCTTAAACGTCAGAGGAATCTGCGGTTAGAGATGACAGTTCCCCCTGGACTTGAGAACATCCTGCTGAGTCATCTTGACCTATTGGAACGGAATTTTCTTGAGCAGTTGGGAGAGATTCCCCCTGGGTTGCAGATGGGAGTTCCTCTGGAACCTAAGAAGGTTCCCCCTGGACTGCGGATGGGAGAGTGACAATCCTTGGATCAGTTCTAGTGTCGATATTTTCTATGAGTTCATCATCCGAATCCGAAGATACGTTTGATGGTAATGCTTCTCTGCGGACAGGAATTTGAACAACATCAAGTACTGGAACCTCGACGGTTGCGGCTAGATCCGGAGTAGACCTTTCCCCCTCAACTGGAGAGGTGGAAGTATTGAGAGAGGCTACTTCAGATAGAGATGGTCCAGAAACATCAGCAAGTTGTTGTTGAGCTGCGGGTGACACAAGAACTTCGGATAGTTTCGCCGTTTCAACAGGATCGAAAAGATCCTCATAGTTGACTTCAACTAGATTCAAGGGACCTGAAGAGGCAGGAATGTCACTTTCCATGATTGCGGTGGTTTCAGTGGATGGAGGGGCGTCACGGATGTGAGAATCATCAAATTTCGCGTCGAAGCTTTCAATGATCAGCCTTGTACGCCTGATGAGCACTCGATAAGCAACCTTGTTAGTGGAGTAACCAAGGAATATGCCTTCGTCGGACTTCGGTGCAAACTTGTTGAGCTGATCTCTGTTGTTGATCACGAAGCATCTACACCCAAAAACATGAAAGAAGCGAACATTGGGCTTGCGGTTGTTAAGGCCCTCATATGGTGTTTTATTGAGGCGTTTGCACACGATACTTCGGTTTTGGACAAAGCATGCGGTTGCTACTGCTTCAGCCCAGAAGTAGAGAGGAAGTTGGGCGAAGTTAAGCATGGATCTGGCTGCTTCTACCAGTGTGCGGTTCCTTCTTTCTACTACACCATTTTGTTGCGGTGTGTAGGGTGCTGAGAAGTTGTGAGAAATGCCTTTGGACACCAAGAAACTGTTAAGAAGATGATTAGTGAACTCGGTTCCATTATTACTGCGGATGCGTCTAACTGGAAGCTTGATCTGAAGTTCGATTTCTTTGATAAAATTGATGAAGATCTGCGGTGTCTCTGATTTGAGTCGGAGGAAGAAGACCCATGTGAAGCGTGTATAGTCATCAACAATAACCAGTATATACTTCTTGTGGTGGAGGCCGGCTACGGTTGATGGACCGCAGAGATCATTGTGCAATAGCTCCAGTGGTTCAGAAATAGAAGAGTCCATTATCAGAGGGTGACTTGCTTTAGACTGCTTACCACATTCACAAGCCGGACAGAGAGTATCGTTGCTAAATTTGAGAATAGGGAGACCGCGGACTAGTTCTCGAGTGACTAAGTTGTTGATGTACCGGAAGTTGAGATGAGCTAGCTTACGGTGCGATAGCCAGCTGACTTCGGATACAGCTTTGGACAAGAAACACAATTGCGGTTTACCAATGATTAGAGAAACATCCAAAGGGTACATGGTACCTTCGGATCGAGATTTGATCAGGCAAGTGTTTCTATCACTCGTCATTACGTAGCAAAACTGATCATCAAATTCAACACGATGTCCTGCTTTACATAGTTGGCCAACACTGATGAGATTGTGTTTAAGGCTTTCTACATAAGCAACCTTCTGAATGGAAAAGTTCCCCGTAGTGAGAACACCGTAACCTTGGATGACACCGTTTGCATTGTTACCAAACGTGACATTTCCACCATTGCATATAGGCCTGAAATCCTGAAGGTACTCTAACCTTTCGGTCATGTGCAAGGAGCAGGCACTGTCAATTAACCACTCTTCTTCTTGTTCCTCCTTGCACAAAGCCTGAGAATTACACGGTTAGTTTAGGCATCCAAACAAGTTTGGAGCCTGGGACAACTGATGTGTTTCTGAGTGATGCATGGTCCGAGGTCGCAGGGACAGGTCTCTTGTCAACTTTTGAGCCTAGTCCTGGGTGTTTGAGTAGATTTGGAGTGTTGTGATTTTTTGAGAAAATACAAGGTTTCTGACTCTGACTCGATTTGACATGAGATAAAACCTTTTGACAACCACACTGACATTTACAAAAGGAGATTTTGTCTTTTGATCTAACACTGTGATTGGTCAGCGGTTTTTAAGGATGTTTTGGATCTGTTACCGGTCCGAGATGGGTAATTCCTGACACGAGTATTTTTGGGTTTTGAAAAAGTCTGTTTATGAAAGGTTTTAGCACGTGTAGATTTCTGAATTCTTTTTGATGGATTTGGTAAGATACCCTTCCATTTGAAATTTTGACGTGACTTTAAAAGTGTTGGAGTGGGTAAAATACCTTTCCATTTAGGATCATTTGAAGAATAGACCTGAAAAACATAGTTTCGAAAAGACTGAACACCCTTTTGGGTTGTGTCAGAAGGAGTAGGAATGACTTTTGAAACTGAACTTTCCTTTTTGTTTGTTTTCTTGAAAGAATAGTTTTTTGAAATGTAGTGAGAGAAAACAAATTTTTTAGGACTTTTGGATTTAGGAAATCTGACTTGCTTCTTGTTTTTTGAAAAAGTTTGTCTATTAGTATCACGAGATCTGATTTCTTCTTTAAAAGCCTTTTTTGCCAAAGATTTTGGTGAACCGCAGTCATTGTTGTTCAACTGCGGTTTCCTGGAATTCTTAGAATGATTTTGAAAACACGGACTTAAGTCATCAGAACTTGAGGATTCAGGAATTTGGGAACATTGACCTACTTCAAAATATTCTATAGGTAGTTCATGAAATATTGGCTGAAGAGTTACAGTTCCTTGAACTGATGACTGCGGTAGGGATGACTTGACTACCGCTGAGTAAGTCTTAGATGGGACTTCGGTGAGACATTTGTGGGACATTTGACTACAGTGAGAGACACTGCGGTCTGAGGACAGAGATGGAAAGTCTTTTGAGACTTCAGGGCCCTCAACAACAATCTCTTCATCAACTACGGATGAAGTTTGAGAATTTGGATAGATGGTGCCACAGATAGGAATTTGATCACATGTGTGACCCGAAACCTCCGGCACAATTTCCTCAATGACACAATTATTGCTTAAATTGTGCAGTCTACCGAAGTGAGTTTTAATATCTTCGGGAAAAGTCTTGTCATTGACAGGGAAATGAAATTCTCGGTCTGGAGGGACATACAGTCTGTCTTTGTTGAACCGGGGTGAGGAATCCATTGAGGTAGGATATCCATTTGACCAACCCCAATTGTATGTATTGTCCACGGTTCCATTGTTTACCAAATTTTCAATAGCTTCACTTTCATTAAACAAATTTTCAATTAAGAGATTTAAGCGTACAATTTCTCTCTGAGCTAAGTCTCTCTGGTTCAAAGCTATCTCTAATTGGGTTTCACTTAACATTCTTGCATCCTTTTCTAACTCTAGTTCCTTCTCTAACATAGCCATCTTAAGTCTTTTGTTATCCAGTCGTCCTCTCACGTGGAACATCTCTTGGGACGTAATGTTCTTCTCATCTAAGGCTTTATTATAGTCTGTAAGGACAGCAGCACAAGTGTCATTAAGATCATCTATGTAAGGCTGACAGTCATGCATGCTATAGTTTAGAGTTTGGATCATGAGTTTTACCTGTTCGACGATGCTTAGTGTTCCATCCTTTGCCATGTAGCAGTAGTTCTTGTTCAACATTGTAGAACCATCATCATCCGCAGTGGCCAGCATGCATATTTTCCCTTTTCCTTTGACACTGCTGATGGCCTCATCTTCGTCTCCGGATGACCAGACTTGATGGTCTCTTTTGACATGGGCCACGTATGCCCTTGCCTTTTCAGCTTTTTCTTTGTCTTCCAACTCTTGAGCCATTCTAAGGTACAATGCTCTGTCTTTTACTACATTGGCCTTACAATCTCGTGCAAAGTGATTCTCTTTGTTGCATTTGTGACAAATTACAACATCAGTCTTGTCTTTTGAAGGAGTACCGGAGTCAGTGATTTGATGAGACTGCGGTACCTCCTTTGGTTGAATATTCTGAGATTGCGGTGGTGGATGAGAACTTTTGGGAAATCGAGAGTGGTTATTCCGAGAACCGAAGTTACGGTTGAATGGAGGTTTGTTGAACTACTGATTCTTGCGGAAGGAAGGAGGTGTTAGACGGTTGAACTGTTGGCTAACCAGAGCAATAGCCTTCTGAAAATCTTCTTCATCATCATATTCAGAATCCGCTTCATATGACTGCGGTAGAGTGTCATACGAGGAAGGGTAAGGTGACTGCG
Source organism: Lactuca virosa (assembly GCF_052849685.1). Taxonomy (NCBI): domain Eukaryota; kingdom Viridiplantae; phylum Streptophyta; class Magnoliopsida; order Asterales; family Asteraceae; genus Lactuca; species Lactuca virosa. The sequence goes on along the minus strand of NC_136428.1, from coordinate 186,554,608 downwards.
GTGGAGCTTGTGCTATGAGAGCAAGTGGTCCTCCGAAGTCAACACAGTCTTTGAGTACGGTGGATTCTTGAGCTTGCAGCTCTCCATAGAGCTTGTAAAGTGACAAGGAGTGAATCTTTCTATCACCTTGGACTATCATCTTCGTTGTGGTCCAATGTCTGCCCAAACCATTAAGAAACTGAAGATTGATTTCATGGTTACTGCGGATGGTGCCCGCATTGGATAACTTGGTGACTATCAGGTTGAAGCTTTTGAAGGAATCTTCCAAACTTTCTCCAGTATGAGCTTTGAAGTTGTTGAACTCGTTGAGTGCGGTAGTAAGCTTCTTATCTTGTGCTTGTTCTAAGCCTTCGTACAGGTTTTTGAGAACATCCCAGATCTCTTTCGCTGATTTGCAATTTATGATAATATCGAAGTTGTCAGGAGCAACTCCGCAGGAGATTTCATAAAAAGCAACAGCATCATTTTCCATTTTATCGAGATCATCCTTGGTGGGACGACTCATGGCTGGTTGACCTCCTCCTAGCCTGGTTGCAGCGCCGTCAGTTTGGAATGGTGTAAGGACTGGAACATGTGGTCCTTCTTCCACGGATCGCCATACATCTCTACCTAGTCTTCTCAAGTACCTTTCCATTCTTTGTGACCAGTGATGATATTCATTTGCGACTAGTATTGGGGCTCGGTTAGAACCACTGGCGCTGTTGGAAACATTCAGAGATAATGATTGTGCCATTTGAAATTGTTTTTTTTTGAAGAAATGAGCTTTAGTGGTATAGAAGGCTCTTTGAAAAATCAGAGTTCCGTTTTCAAAAAGCAACCACTTTGGCTCTGATACCAATTGTTGAGAGAAAAACTTGGAGACACAGTTGAACAAAAGTTAGAACAAGTATAATGCGGAATAGTTAATCTCAAAGGATCTAAAAGCTCAACAATAATATAGTTAGATAGTTAGAGAGTTAGTTGCGGAAATGTAAAGGAATGGAAATGACAGCAATTGTTATATCAAGAAGACACTTAAGCTGATTCATAACAAGGAATGCATTCACTCCAAGTTAATAAGGAAGATCAAGCTTAGTGATTAAGTCTTAAAGACTTGCTCCAAAGAGGGATTATGATCAGCAGAATTATGATAAGATTTAAGTAAAAAGAGACGAGTGAAGAAAGATAGAGAGATAACTTCAGAATGTGTATTCAGATAGTATTCATAAGTTATCGGTTCTTCAGTATCGAATACAAAGAGAGTAAGTCTCTATTTATAGAGACTTAGAAACTACACTAGATTACAACTCTATAAGCAGCCGTGCAAGGCATACTGGATAATAGAGTGTATTACATAAAAGACAAATAAAGTAATCTAGCTAAGTTGACTGCGGTAGCTGACTCCGGTTGCTGATGCGGTTGCTGATGAACAAGATTGACTCCGGGTGCTGAACCGTTGCGGTAGAAAGATGGTTGCGGTAGCTGAGTTCAAGAGGGTCACTTTTATGATTCAACAATATATGTATTAGAATTTATCATGAACTACATAACACTCTTATCACATTACTAGTTTAACAAAATCACATTACATGATTGGCATAATCACATGTGATTGTCTATTGACCTATTTTGACTGGTGTTACATTCTTCCCCCGTTAGAATAATTTTGTCCCGAAATTTAACTTATGGATGGGGTTTTGTCAAACAGTTGGGGGTATTTTTCTTTCATCTGATCTTCACGTTCCCAAGTAAATTCAGTTCCTCGTAAAGAGTTCCATCAAACTTTCACTATGGGAATACGACTTTGCTTTAATCGTTTGACTTCTCGATCCATGATGTCAACAGGTTCTTCTACAAAGTTGATTTTCGTATTGACTTGTATCTCTTCGAGAGGTATAACAAGAGTGTCATCGGATAGACATCTTTTTAGATTTGATACGTGAAAACATTGTGCCCATTACTTAGTTCTTGAGGCAACTTGAGTTGGTATGCGACAAAACCAATTCTTGCTAGAATTTCAAAAGGTCCTATATACCGTGGGTTTAGTTTGCCTCGTTTTCCGGATCGAATTATGCCTTTCCAAGGAGAGACCTACAACATTACTTTATCTCCAACTTGGAATTCTAAAGGCTTACGTCTTACGTCGGCATTGCTCTTTTGACGATCACGTGCAGCCTTTAATCGATCCTTAATTTGCACGATATTTTCAGTTTTCTAGTGGATTATTTATGGTCCAGTATGTACGGTATCACCCGTACGTTCTCTGGCCATCTGCGTATCTCCAACTTCTGCCCAACATATTGGGGAATGACATTTTCGTCCATAAAGAGCCTTAAACGGTGCAGCCTTGATGCTGGTGTGATGACTATTGTTGTAGGAAAACTCAATTAACGGTAAATGAGTATCCCACGCATTTGCAAAATCTATTACACAGGCTCGGAGCATATCTTCTAAAGTCTGAATGGTTCTCTCACTCTGATCATCAGTCTGTGGATGGTAAGTTGTACTCATATCTAGACGTGTTCCTAAGGATTTTTCTAGAGATTGACAAAATCTTGAAGTGAATCTACTATCTCGGTCAGAAATAATAGAATTTGGAACTCCATGCAATCTGACAATTTCCTTAAGATAAATTCTAGTCAAGTTCTCCATCTTGTCGTTCTTCTTAATTGGTAAGAAATGGGCGGACTTAGTCAATCTATCGACTATTACCCAAATAGTGTCGAACCCACTAGGAGTTTTAGGTAACTTAGTGATGAAGTCCATTGATATCTGCTCCCATTTCCATTCAGGTATTTTCGGTTGTTGAAGTAAACCTGAAGGCTTTTGATGGTTTGCCTTTACTCTAGAACAAGTCAAACATTTGCTCATATAAGTAGCAATTTCTGACTTCATGTTTGGCCACCAATAATGTACTTTTAAATCTAAGTACATTTTGTCAGAGCCTGGATGCACGAAATATTTGGACTTGTGGGCTTCTTCTAAGACCAAGTCCCTGAATCCACTGAACTTAGGCGTCCAAATTCGGTTCATAAAGTGTCGCGTTCCGTCATCTTTTTGTGTAAGTTGCTTTTCCATTCCTCGCAAAGCTTCGTTCTTGATGTTTTCTTCTTTTAGAGCCTCAAGTTGAGCTTCTCTAATTTGTGCGGTAAAGTTAGAATGGATAGTTATAGTTAATGCTCGTACCCGACGGGGTTTAATATATTATTTCCGGCTCAAGGCATCTTCTACCACGTTTGCCTTTCCGAGATGATAACGAATCTCACATTCGTAATCATTCAACAATTCGACCCATCTTCGTTGTCTCATATTAAGATATTTTTGGTTGAAGATGTGCTGGAGACTCTTTTGGTCGGTAAAAATAGTACACTTGGGTACCGTATAAGTAATGTCTCCAAATTTTTAGTGCAAAAACTACAACTCCCAATTCAAGATCATGGGTAGTGTAATTATTCTCATGAACGTTAAGATGTCGTGATGCATAGGCGCTAAATTTTTCTCTTTGCATCAACACACATCCCAATCCTTGATTTGATGCGTCGCAGTATACAACGAAATCTTCTGTCCCATATGGAAGGGATAGGATTGGTGCAATACACAACATTTGCTTCAGTTTCTGAAAAACAGCTTCTTATTTGTCTTCCCAGTTGAACTTCGTATCCTTCTGGGTTAGTGTTGTAAGCGGTTTGGCTATTTTGGAGAAATTCTCTATGAATGTACGGTAATAGTCAGTAAGTCCTAGCAATTAATGCACTTCTGTTGGCGTCTTTGGTGCTTCCCAATTCATAATTGCTTCGACTTTGGATGGGTCAACATGAATTCCTTCGTTGCTAACTACATGACCTAAAAATTATACTTCTCTAATCCAAAACTCACATTTGGAGAATTTGGCGTACAACTTTTCTTTTCTTAGTAGTTCCAAGATTATTTGTAGGTGTTGACCATGTTCTTCCTTGGTTCGTGAATATATCAATATATCATCGATAAATACTATCACAAATTTATCCAAGTATGGTTTGCAAACACGATTCATAAGATCGATAAACACTGTTGGAGCATTGGTCAATCCAAAAGACATAACTAAGAACTGATAATGACCATAATGAGTTCTAAATGTTGTTTTTGGAACTTCGTCTTCTTGTACTTTGAGTTGATGGTATCCTGATCTGAGATCTATCTTTGAGTAGTAGCTGGATCCTTGCAGTTGATCGAATAGATCATCAATTCTTGGAAGCGGGTAACGATTCTTGATCGTTAGCTTATTTAGCTCACGATAATCAATACACATTCGAAAGGATCCTTCCTTCTTCTTGACAAACAAGATTGGTGCTCCCCAAGGTGAAAAACTTGGTCGGATAAAGCCTTTGTCAAGAAGTTCTTGTAGTTGGCTAGACAATTCTTGCATTTCGGATGGAGCCAACCGATAAAGAGATTTTGCTACTGGTCCTGCTCCTGGAATTAAGTCGATTCGAAACTCGACTTGTCGGACGGGAGATATTCCAGGTAGATCTTCAGGAAACACGTCAGGGAAATCACATACTTGAGGTATGTCCTTGATTTATTTTGTCTTTCTCTTCTGATCTACAATGTGGGCTAAGAATGTGCTACATTTCTTATGTAGATATTTATGGTTCTTAGTACAAGAGATGACTTTGAGGTTCTTCCCAAATTTATCACCATAGATAATCAGGGCTTCGCCGTTTGGTAAGGGTAGTCGTATGGCTTTCTCATGACATAGAATTCCGGCGTGGTGTGAAGATAACCAATCCATGCCAATTATGACATCAAAACTACCAATAGGCATTGGCATGAGGCTGACGTGCAAAAGGTAGTTATTAAGAGTTAACAGATAGTTTTCTAGGATTTGATGTGTTCTCTCGGTTTGACCATTAGCGATTTCTACTTCATAGATTTCTTTTAATTTGCTAGACTCATGACTTAAAAATTTTGTAAACGTCGGAGTTATAAAACTTCTATCTGCTCCAGAGTCGAAGAGTATGGTAGCATATAAATTATCTATGAGAAACGTACCAGATACGACCGAAGGGTCCTGGATAGCTTCTCTGCTTCCGATCATGAACGCCTTGCCACACCCTATGCCTCCTTGACTCCTAAACTTTGTACATTCTTTCTTGATGTGTCCAGTCTCTCCACACTCATAGCACTTTCTTCCTTCACCACAGCATGTTCCAGTATTTGTTTGTTGATTGACTGTTGCAGGTGTTTGTGCTCCTGCAGTAACTAGCAGTATGCCCCCTTTTCTTGCACTTTGTGCAGACAAAACAGTCACCTGGATGATGACGGTTGCACTGATTGCACCATGAAGATTTTGGTTGAGTGGGTACTATTGTCGTGGCTGCATAATTGGTTGCCACTTCTTGTCTATTCTCAGATGATTGTTTGGGATTCTTCCTATTAATATTGCGCTTGTTTGTTCCAGATTTGGGAGACTCAGCCTTTGAGACCACTTCTGTTCCTTCGATCTTTGTGAGGGTTAGCTCATGAGCTATTCTCTTGGTGCTGTCATAGGTCGTAGGCTTTGATGCGATCACCATGCCTTTGATTTGCGATGCTAAACCCCAGATATATCGCTCAATCTTCTTATATTCAGGGGTTACAAGTGCTTGACACATTACTGCAAGATCATTAAATCTAGCGGTATAAGCTTTTATCTCTGAACCGTTCATGGTTAGGGTCCACAATTCTTGTTCCAGTTTATGTATCTCCTCCCTAGGACAATACTCTTCTACTAGCATCATTTTTAGCTCTTCCCATTTCATGGAATTTGCAGTATCAATTCCCATTGTATTCACCTGGCTGTTCCACCATGTAAGTGTTGCATCAGCGAAAGTACATGCTGCAAATCGTACTTTACAGTCGTCTGGACAGAAGCTTATTTGAAAGACGGACTCTGCCTTTTCTATCCACCTAGTCAAATTAACTACCCCTTCATTTCCATGAAAGCTTTTTTGCCTGCAATTCATAAAGTCTTTGTAGGTACATGTTCTAGCGGTCCCTACATGGTTTTCATTTCTAACTCCATCTCTTGTGACATTAGATAGAGCCGCAACAATTCTTTGAGCTATGATTTCTTCCAGTTGTGTTGTACTTACTGGGGGTTTGGTTCTAGTGGTTGTTGTTGTGGTGCTGATCGTCGGTTAGGGTTTAGCCGAGCACTACTCCTTCTAGGCATTTTGTTTTAGTTCCTATTATAAATAATAAGAATTTTATGAGTTTTGTTAGTCAGTTAATACACGAGTACTAAATACTTTAGTTATTCTTCAAAGTGTAAAACATAATGGATAACACAATGATTACTGTAATATATGCTTCATATTATTACCAGCGGTTACATCAGTTTATTTAGGCTTATAAGAGAAAAGTTTCTATAAACATTGCAAAATTTGCAAGGTTTTCTACATCCTTGCTATAAACTTTACTCTTCTTGCCTTACCTAGTACATCAGTGACATTAACCACTTGCTCCTGAAGTGCTTGAGTTCTCTGCTCAAGACTTCCCGTGCGTTCTTCATTTCATGAGGTTTGATTGTAGAGCTCCAACTCTACAATCCTTGCATCGTGAGTAATCATGTCGTTATAAGCGGAATTTATACGATGATGGACATCCATCACCGATTCTTGATCTCGCGTCCTTTTTCCTTCTGGCCTTCGTACTCTTCTAGAGAGATGAGTAGCCCTTCCTTCGACAGTTTCCATCTTATCTTCAATTTTCACAGTTTTCTCAAAGAATTGAGATAAAGTGTTAACTTCAGAAAAATGTGGGAGATGTGGTCGAGATGATTGACCAGTCTCATACATCTTAGCAGCTCTTTCTTCCGCCACCCACCTATCAACGGTTTGTGCGATCCGTGCAGGTTCATCTTGAACTCTGTGACTTCCTGAAGATATCGCCTTCTGATTCTTCTTAATCCTTTTCCATATTGGTATGGATTTACTTGCCGTGCGTTTCATCTTTGCTCCTCCTGGAACTTGACGGTAAAGAGTGTTCATTGGTGGTAAAGATGATGCCACCGATTATGTCTCCTCCATTGATTCGCTTTCTTCCATTGGTTCACTCTCTTCCCATTTGTTGGAGGGTGAAGGTGCTCCATCGTCAGAAGGTATTCGATGAAAGGTGGTTGGATTTATAGGGTAGTAAGGATCGCCTACCATCATGGGGAATCAAACTTCCTCTTCTTCATACGTATCCTCGATGATTATCCATTCTCATGAATGTGCGATGTCGAATTCCTATACATTTTGGATCACCAAGAGTTTAGTCTATCAAATATTATACCCAAATTAAATAGTTCATATGATCTGATCATAATAAAATGTAGTTGCGTACCTACACCTAGTTGTGATAGGATATATGTACATATAAACTTTAGTTGGAATATTTGATCTAAATCCTTGAGATCAAAAACATTCCGGGTATTAAGGTGTATTCTCATCGCGGGTCTGAGTCTTTATATATGACTCTATATTCTTATTTATTGTATTCATGCTTTAACTATTGTTTGTTACTTCAGGTCTATCTAATAAGGCTCCGGCCAGTCAGGACAGTCGAAAGGGTAGGATCATTTTAGCATATAGCCGTTCTGAAATCCAGCAAACCCAAATCGACATGTCTATCCTTGTCATCACTCCCGTAAGTAGTCCGTCAGTAGAATAATTAATAATACTTTTTATTGTAGGCTAACGGATATACCTAAACCTAATAGAGTAAGCCCTGAACTATAGACGTGCTTTCCTAATAAAGTACCAGTTCACTATAGTTAATAGCTCTGATACCAATTCTATCACACCCCCAGCCATCGGCGGAAACACCGGGTGGTGTAACGTCATTCTTCGTATCACAGTTATATAACATACATTGAAGAGTACTAAAGAAAATACATACCTTTATTGATAATTGAAAGTTACATAACTGTTTTTCTAGAACCTATTACACAATATCCGACTATGGCATACTTCTTAATGAACAGAAAGGTAATAGTAAAACTTTTCCTGTTCGAATACATACCAGCTTTTCAAGTTCCTGAAAACACATGGATTTTAAAATACGTCAACATAAAGTTGGTGAGTCCACAGGTTTTGACTCCATATAAAAATAATACATTTTCCACGTTCAAAAGTATAGTTTTGAAAGTATCATTTTGACTCACCAACATTTAGTATGTATATTAGGTATAATACTTTACTTATCAATTAAGTGTTATACCTAAACATTCCTTGAGCCTAAGGTATAAGTAGGGGGAAACTTATACCTAACATTAATACTTGTATACGACAAAGTATAATGTTTCTAACAATTTGCTACCATGAGCCTGTAACTGTAAGGTCCTGAAAAGGATCTTTACCAATAATCAAGCAACAAACAATCACAATAGAAGTAGAAGAAGAAAAGAAATAGAGCTTGCACACGTTTGTATTCAGAAAAACGTCAGGTACAACTCGATGGAATGATCTGTAAACACAATGGCATCAACAACCACACATAGACCTACACCTCCACTATATATACTAAACTGGGCCGCAAACTGGGTTTACGGCCGTCAACGTGTTTACGGCCGTAAACTCACTTCCTGACCGTAAACATATAAACAACCCACAAAATGTATTAAAGACTCATACTGAACTAATACAATGAAAGCCTAGACCAAACCATTAACTGGACCCTTCAATCTCCCCCTTGGTTTGGTGCTAGCTTGGACTCAGCTTTTGACGACCACTAGCACATCAGATTTTCCCACAGCTCCGTTCCACATCTCCTTCTCGATAATCTCAGCAACCATCGAAGTGTATTCCTTTGCAACGGGCTCAAAAATGTCTTCGGCCACCTTGATCTGATGAATGGAGAGCTGATGTATGTCCCACTTACCAAATTGAAGCAAATCCCTCTTGTCATACAAGCGGATACAATCGTCTTTAAGCTTGATGACAGTAGCAGCTGTGGATTCATCAAACACCCAATATTGCATGGATGCGAGAGATCCATCTGGATAATTTTGAAGAACGGGAATCTGCTTTACTTGAGCAGTAGCGGGCCATATCACTGACCGAAGTGGCAGACTTGTTTTGGGATCAATGACGTTAGGGTAAATCTTAATGATAGACTCTGCAGTCTTCATTGAAGGGAAGCCCTTGGCCACTTGATCTTCCAAAAATGTTTTGAACTGAGTCGCCTTGGGATTGTTTGATGGATTTGAGAAGGGAGCATTTGACAGCTCAATAAGATCAACCTTAGTAAAAGAATGAAAATTGTGAGCATCTTTGTACATTTCAGTATTTCTGCTCTTTCTTCTCACCATCCACATGTTCATGGTGTCATGGAATCCCCACGAAACGATTCCTGACCTATCACCATAAACGTCTCTGAAACGATGTTCTCCCAGATCCGTAAATGTTATCTTTGGTTGATCCCAGGGGGCATGATGATCTGCGCTCCTTTTGAATAGAAATTGACCCTTTTCAGCTGACTTGGCCAATTTAGCGTGTTTTAATGCCATTACACTCGGAGCCTGAGCCGGTTCTTTTTCAAAACGGTTAACGACGATGGTCGTCTTTGTAGGTTGTGGAACTATGGGAGTATCTTGATCAGGAAGATAGATCTTTGGCTCGTCAACGGATGACTTGAATTTATCGCCAAAATCTTCTTCCAGCTTCTTCTTAAGATCGTAGTAGCTGGCGGTCAACAGGCCGAAATGCGTCTGAAGATTAGCAATTTGCTTCGACTTCAGAGCTTTATCTTCAATAAGTTCGGCGACTGAATATTGAGCTTTGCATTTTCTGACTGCAGGTCTGCAACCTTGATATCCAGCTCTATATTTTTCTGATCCAAATCAATATTTTTCTAATTCAGAGCATCAATCTCCTTCTGAAGTCCAAGTATTGAAGGATTCTCATCTCCTGAGCTGCCACCCCCAATAGAAATTCCTTTGCCATGTGAGGGAGGCGTTGTGAATTGTTCTTCGGCCAAATGCCTGGCTAGCCTCAAAGAAGGTACTACGACCTTCACTGATAGGTTCAGATGAGACGATAACAAGAGTTGTTGTTGGTGGAGTTGTAAAACTTTGAAGTATACCCGAATCAGGAATTCCCTGTCTAGGGTCAAGTCTTCGTCTTTTTGTTGGAGGTTGAGAGGCATGTGTAGTTGGGTGATCACTTTCCAATGGCTCATATGTAGGTAAAAAAACATCAAGGGGAGGAATCCTTGACGCTGTCACCATAGGAATTGCTATTTCCGCCGTTGGATTGGTAGGAGGAGGCGTGGCTTCGAGAACGTCTTCATTTTCCCTTATCTCCGTTGCTGGATGAGCAACTTCATTGATATTGTCAAGCAGCGTGTTGAGGTTTACACCGGTCATGAAGTCTTCATTGCTATCGAAGTTGAGAGGGATCTCATCTTTATCGAAACCGGTAAGATCAAGGTCTTCATACATCTCGGATTCTGTTCTACCCCTTGGAGACTCCTCATCATAATTACTTTGAATGCGAACAAATGTCAGCTCATGTTCTTCAGCTACTTGTGCATGAGTAGCAGGAGTTTCTTCTTCTTCAGCACGATCGGACATAGTAATGACATCATCTTCCGAAATGACTCTCTCGGAGGAGGTAGGCTCAGATGACACCTTGTCAGACGTTCCATGAGATTCGGAAGATTCATTTATTTCAGCAAATTTTCCGAATTTCACAAGAGGATGTAATCCTTGGAAGACGACTTTGCCCTTTCGATTCTGCTTAATGAGACCAATCGTGTGTGGGCCTAATGACTTTATATCCAGCGTGTCTCCTTCTTTGACCATCTCAGGAAATGGAGTGTCAATAAACATGTAAATAAACCTAGGGTACAGCAAGAATGCATCTCTGGTCTCCCGGCTTATAGCGTTGATGTTTACCAAGAACTCATCCAGTATGAACTTTGAGAAGTTGAATTTGATGCCAGCAGCCAGTGAAACAATTACCCATGTGTTCCTGAGCGAGATTTCATCAGCACCTGATCTTCTGCTCGAGATACAGCTCACGAACACATGCGCCAAAAATCTCCAGTAGGGTGGCAGAAGCTTTTTCACCGTAGGAGGGTAAATGCCTTCATACCCCATCTTCTTGAGAATCTTTTGTACATCATCAATCCCAATTTCAGTAGGAAAATCGGGTTGATCATTGATGAGCAATGTTTCTCTGATGAACTGCTTATTGATCGTAATCTTGCATCCTTTCACAATAGCTTTAATGGAAACTACTCCTTTGTCTGATGTCATCTTAGCAGTCTGCCAGAACTCCTTCACATTCTTCTGATAGATGACTGGATTCACAGTGATGGCAAAGGCCAGACAGCATTCTCTCAATCTGTATATCATCGACCTGAAATCTCCATGAGCAGTAGGAGGGTCATCCAGTACAATTGCCAGGTTATGCGTGTCAGCAAACTTAAGACTTGCCATTGATCTGCACTAAACCAGGCCAAGTAAGAAAACAAAGTATTTAAACAGTTAAAGCTTTAAGTTTTCTTAATTAATCAATTTTATTTTGGCCTGAAAAAATTATTTTGATCAAAAATTTGGAGTTTACGGTCAAACATGGTCAAAAATTGAGTTTACGGTTCAGATTGAGTTTACGGTCAATATTGGTCAAACTTGAGTTTAAGGTCCAAATTGGGTTTACGGCCGTAAACCCATTGCAGTGGTCACCTGACCGTAAACTGAGTTTACGGTCGTAAACTCAAAAGGGAGTTTACGGTCGTAAACTTCCAGACCGTAAGCCCAGACTGTTTACGGTAGTAAGCTCAAACCGTAAACCCTCCCCAAACCGTAAACGCCAACGAACAGTAAAACCTCGATTAATCCTCCAGTTTTAGTCGAATCGATCAACAAAACACATATCCTCAGTCGGTTTTAGCATACCTTCGAAGTGGACTAACTGATTTCGCAAAATCTCACAAAACAATTTCGAGGATGAGAGAGAGAAGAGAGAGTTTGCGGCTGGAAAAGCGTGAAATGGGAGGTGGAAAGGGTTTACAGCAGTAAACTCCACCTTTTATACCTCCCTTGAATTTTACCTGTCTCCCACACAGTGTAAGGCACAGTCCAAATCCCCATTAAATTCTCAAAAATAAAACTTTTTGAGGATATTAAAATAAAAGTAAAATTAAAATTAAACTAAAAATAAAATAAACTAATTTCTAAAATTTAAGAATTAAAAAAAATTTAAAGATTAAATTTTTGACAATTATAAAAATAAAATAAATAAAAATAAAAATAAAAATAAAATAAGAATAAACACAGACAAAATTTATCTCAAAAATCACTGAAAATTATCTTGTGACACTGGGATCAAAGTTGTTAGACAACCTTAATCCACTTGTCGGTACCGTTTATCTTCACGTATTTGTCTGGTCGATCGTCGGTATTGTGGTCCACTTAAACACGGAAAATTGTGACAAAATTAGGACATACTATTAGTTATAAGACGAAGTGATCCTAAGTTCCTAGATAATATTTCTTAAGGACCATTCAGCTAACGACGACCAGGGATATTGTTGTCCACCTAAATTGAGCAGCGAGATCTATAGAAAATCTGTAAGTGTTCAATTTTAATTGTACTAGAACATGGTTCCCGCTTCTTGATATGCTCTAGTAATCAAGGACTTCCAGAATACTCCTTACATCGGATGAGCAGAAAATTATTAAGAGAGAAGATAGATTTAGAATGCATATGTTATACACCCAGGTCGGATCTCTTCCAATCACGCAGAGGGTGAAACATATGACTAACCGAAGTTTTAGAGGGATTGAGAAAAAGAATGATGCATGTACTGTGTACCAGGTCGGATTGTGAGTCACGCAAAGGAGACAGTATATGGCTAACAGATAGAAAGAATTGCATAGATAGAGGATGCAGAGAAATAGAGTTGCATATGTTACAGTCCAGGTCGGATCTCTCGATCACGCAAAGGAAGCAACATATGAATAACAGACAGATAGAGAGAAAACAATTTTCTACAGACCTAATTTATCGGAATTCACCAGTCACCCCATCAATACCGGAATTAAGGACAGAATCCGCACATCGAGGAAAAGTTAATACACGGTTCCAAGTACAGGTTCTTTAATGTGACCAGTAGATTCCCATATATATCTCCCTGCTCAACCTATCCAAACGTCGTATTGTCAGGCTAAACGGATCTAACTAGGTCAAGATTTGTCAAGTCTATGAAATCCTTAAGTTAAACTCTGCCTAGTCATGTCCATTTAGAATCTTTCGTGCCTACCAGCGCATCAAACCCAGAGCATAGACAATTCAATTTTGGGTACGTTACGCAGACTCAGATTGCCTGTTATCACTTGATAATATCACTTCCCAGTACTACATCAACAAGCAAAACTGTAAGCGACAATATTTTTGATTTTTCTGAATTTTTAATGTTTTTGGATTTTTGAATGTTTTCTGAAAAAAATAAAACAGAAACAAGATGTTTTTGAATTTTTAATTTTTTAATTCTTTTTGTTTGATTTTTGTTTATTTCTCCCCCTAAATTTGTGCATGGGTGAGAATGAAATGACTAAAATGCGCAAATTTAAACTAACCTAATCAATAACAAAAATTTAATCCTCAAAACGAATCATTTTCAAAAATCTCACAAGCACATCGAATCGAGCTTTGTTAAAAGGCTTGGTGAATAGATCCGCCACATTATTGGAAGTGGGAACCTGTTCTAGCCGGATGAGCGAGCGCTCATAACAATCTCTGATAAAATGAATTTTGATATCAATGTGCTTGGTTTTGGAATGTTGGACAGGATTTTTAGTAATTTGAATTGCAGCCTCATTATCACAGTGAAATGGGGTTTCTAGATAATTCAAACCGTAGTCCAACAGCTGATGATGGATCCAGATAACTTGAGAACAGCAGGCAGATGCAGCAACGTATTCCGCTTCTGCTGTTGAGGTAGAGACGGTATGCTATTTCTTACACTGCCACGACACCAGCCTATCTCCAAGGAATTGGCACCCTCCTGAGGTTGATTTCCTGTCAAGATCACAGCCTCCATAATTACTGTCAGCAAAAGCATATAAATCAAATTCAGAATTCTTCGGATACCAAAGACCCAATTTTGGGCTGCCTTTGATATACCGAAAAATCCTTTTGACAGCAATAAGATGTGAAAGTTTAGGATTAGCCTGACAGCGAGCGCATTGACAAACTGCAAACATGATGTCGGGACGACTTGCAGTAAGATACATCAAGGATCCGATCATCGATCTGTAGTGTGTCTGATCTACGGATTCGCCATCAATATCTGGATTCAGCAGGGGTCTTTCAGCCATTGGTGTCGATGCAGGTTTTGCGTCTTCAAACCCAAACATCTCAAGAATATCCTCCACATACTTAGCTTGATGTAGCAGGATTCCGGTTGAATTTTGTTTGACTTGAAGCCCCAGAAACATGGTCATTTCACCCAGTGAACTCATCTCAAACCGCTTTTTCATCATGCCTTCAAACTCTTTGCAAAGCTGTGGACTGGTTGACTCGAACATAATGTCGTCAACGTAGATCTCGACTAGAATCTGATCATTACCAACATGCTTGATGAATAAATTTTGATCAATAGTGCCGCGAGAGTATCCATGCTCGAGCAAGTGCTTTGTTAGAGTCGCATACCATGCTCGAGGAGCTTGATGTAACCCATACAACGCCTTGTCCAACTTGTAGACATGATTAGGAAACTTTGAGTTAACGAACCCAAGGGGTTGATCAACGTAGATTTCTTCCTTCACCTTTCCATACAAGAAGGCTGTCTTGACATCCATTTGGTAGACCGTGAAGTTCATGTAGGAAGCATATGCGAGAAAAATACGAATAGCCTCCAACCGCCCAACTAGTGCATAAACCTCAGTATAGTCAAGACCCTCAACTTGTCGAAACCCGCGAACCACCAACCTTGCTTTATTGCGCACTATTACACCAGAATCGTCCTGCTTGTTATGATAAACCCAACGCTTGTCAAGAGACCTTTTGCCCTTTGGTAACTCAACCAATTTCCAAACCCCGAGCTTTTCAAACTGATTTAGCTCTTCATGCATCGCATCTACCCAGCTGGGCTCATTCAAAGCCATGTCAACGTTCTTGGGCTCTATTTAAGATATAAAGCAATAATAGAGACATGCATTGACATCTCCACTCTGACTACTGGTTTTAACTCCGTCACCCAGCTGGCCAATGACGTTATCGATCGGATGATCGCGTTGAATTATTGAAGGTATGTCTTGGCTGATATCATTGAGTGAAACAGGAAGAGTATGGATGTTGAAACTTCCATCATTTGCTGATTGATCCACATTGGATGAATCTGCTACAAACTCATTAGCAATTTCTTCAGGAAAGAGTAGTTCCATAAAAGTTGGATTGACAACGGAAGCATCTCTAGACATGAACTCTCTTTCAATAGGGGTAAGAGGTGTAGTATCAGCATCAGGAGTTCCATTTTGAACTTTAGACTCTGGACTATCAAGTCGATCAGATGACTCCCCCTCAGGTGGAGCAGAGGACTCCCCCTCAGATGGAGCAGAGGACTCCCCCTCAACCGTTGGACGCTTGTAAACAACTTCTTCGTCTTCGTCTTCAGAAACAATCTTCGAGCCAGAAGAGGATCCATTTGAGCCATCGGAAGACACATTTAAGGATTTGAAAAGCGATGTGTAATCAAATAACCAGTCAGGACCCACTCGAGCGTCTGTTTCATTCTCCTCCAACCAGCACACGTCATAGGATTCGACAATCTGCTTAGTCTTCTTGTTGTAAACCCTATACGCGGTACGCGCAGCATATCCTATGAAATAACAATCATCGGCTTTGGCATTGAATTTAGGGTTGGATTCCAAGTGAAGAAGGGTGCAAGGGCAGCCAAATACACGAAAATGGCTGACAGAAGGCTTGTGTCCATAGAGAATCTCGTACGGTGTCTTCATCTGAGCTTTGTTGATTAGAACACGATTCTGCACGTAGCAAGAAGTGTTAATCGCCTCGGCCCAAAAGAAAACAGGTAATTTTGAATCACAAAGCATTGTCCTTGCAGCGTCTTTTAAAGTTCTATTTCTGTAGTTGTGTTGATTATGATGGCATGTGCGGAATTAGAAATATCTAGTGAATCATCAAGTAAAATCAAGAACACAAGGAGTAAATAAATATGTGTAAGCTCATATTAGAGCTAGAAAGAATATACAAATGGATTTGTACAAAGTTTCTCTCTCTAGTCTAACACTCCAAATGGTTCCTTACATAATGGGAGTCACTCACTTCCTATTTATAGGAAAGACTCAACCCATTTACATATACAAAGGGGAAAGCCTAAAATATTACATCCAAGAGTGACTTTGCACCCTCACATTCTCCCCCTCAAAGTTAGGATTGGATGTCCAGCTTCAATCTCCAACGAGCTAGCGCGATCAAGACCAAACTCCCCCTCGAAGTAACACCGGTCTTCAAATCCGCAAATGAATATTCGATAAACACGAGAAGCTTCAAATACCCATCATTCTCCCCCTTTTATAATCAAAAAATGATTAAAAAACTCACTAAGGGTGAGAAGCGCCCGAGGAATAGTCTTCACGATACTCCCCCTTGATGTGTACCATAAATGAATCACCAAAAATCTTGCACGGAAAAACAATCACGAAAAAGCCACAAAAAATTTCCAATTTATGAAAAAATTTTGACTTTTTGGGTGAAAGTTGCAAGATTTTTCAAAAACCGGGTAAAAATCGTCACTTTCTGAATTATGCAGGGACCCGTTGCACCCAAAACAACCAAATATGCAAAACTCTCCCCCTTTTCCAAAGTTGGGTACAAAGCGTCAATTTGCACAAACTGCAGGGGCTTGAAATGCATTTTCTTCAATTTTCAACAAAAACAGTCCTTTTTCGAATTTGGGTATGAACCGCCAAACATTCGAAGCCTCAGGGACTATTTTCGAAAATTCTGCCATTGTTCACCAAACATACGAAGAGTTGTCCCAAACATTCGAATTTTTAGAAAATTTTCGAATTTGGGTGAAAAGTGTCAAACATTCAAAACTTCAATTAATTGATGAGGTTGCCAAATATTCGAAAGTTTAGGGGTGATTTTCGAAAATTTTCCATTTTTGATCAAAACATTCGAAATTTCAATCAATTCATACGAAGCCTTGCTTCGTACGAAATTATCAGGTGACAAACATACGAATTTTTTTTTCTTCTCTCTCCCCTTCGTATGAAAATCATCTTCCCCAAAATTTTCTCTCCTCTTCATACGAAAATTTTCCCAAACACACGAATGCGAAGGCATTCGAAGCCTCTTAATGAACAGTAAGCTCTTAATCATCCAACCTCTTAATCGATTTTTTTTTCACTTCGTACATTCAACCCAAAATCAAATTTTCGTTCTTACAGTTCATCGTTATGTATAATCGACTCCAACTTTCGTTCGTCGCTTTCAGTGTATCAATCAGCAAACCAATTCTTTCTCACCTATCGATTTTGACTTTAAGTAAGGGACTTTAGTTCCCAACAACAGTCGATCGATTCTCGATTTCAACTATAAACGATGGCTTTGCTTTTTGAAAAAAAAAATCATCGATATCAAAATCAACAATCCGTTACCATCGAATTTTCAAAATCAAAGCACAGTTCTTCGTTCCTTACAGTTCTTCCAAAACCAAAATTATCGATCATCAAGAACAAACACATGAACTCCAAAAACTTCAAAATCATAGTCTTCGATCATTCAGTCACAACCTAAGGTTCGTTCATCCCCAAACCAAATCCAGTTTCGTGCGCTCGACTCCAATTCAGGAACCCTTTTTCATAAACATTCCTAGTCGACATACCAATCACGAACCAATATCATCTCAAACCCGATTATCAACATCCAAAATCAAGAACTTCGTTTCCTCGTAATCAATCTCATAAATGCGAACTATCATCCATTGACGCAAAAGTCGACTCCATAAATCAACATTAACATTTTACAGTCGAATTCACACAATAAACTCATTTCGATCCCAAACCTTTGATCGTACATTCTTCCAATCGAAATTGTTCTTCCCTAAACCATCGACTGTGAACCATTGAAATCAACCCTTCCGACCATCTTATAAGAAAATCGACATTACGACCATTCGACTCAAAAGTCTATTTCAATCCCAAAAATTGATGTCACTCAACAAATAAGTTCGATTTGAACACTCATAAACTAGTTTCGACTGTCAATTCACTGAATCATAGTCGAAAATTTGATTTTGACTTTTAGCTTTGACTTGCAATCGCGATTGTCTACAAACACTAAAACCGATTATCTCCATTCGATTTTTAGATCAAAATGAGATTACTTCACTGTTCTTCATAACCTTCAAGTATTATTGATTAACAATTTCAACAAAACTGATTCATTTGATCATCATCGGCTTTCCATAGAAGAACCGATTCACATAACCAGTTTAACAACCAAAAGGAATCGATTGTTAAGAATTATGAGAAAAAGATGTATTCGTATGAACTTTATTCAAGAACACTATCGATTATAATCTGAGACAAAAATCGATGATGGCACAACTGGATACGTCAAAGAACAATTCGATCTTTACTTCCGATCTCAATCGACGATATCTGATTTCTTTAAAAAATCGATTGGGCCCAAAATGTTTCATGAACAGTAAAGAATAGTAGTCTTGGGCTCAAAATTGATTATATCAAAAGAATCTTAGTATTTCAATTTCAAGGAACAGTAAATGATTGTTTCTTGGGTTTACGAATCAGATCAGAGATTGATTTTTAATAGATCAAAACTTTGGGCTCAAAAGAATCAATGGATGAACAGTGAAAGAAAAGCAAATTTTGAATTTGAATTTGATTTTTGGGGTTTGATCTAAACAAAAATTAATTGGATCAACAAAGGGGTTTGAAACGGATTAGATCCAATGAGACAAATCGATCAAAAATGAAAAACGTAAAATATGAATCGAAATCATGGACGCTTAGGAATCCATTTGAGAATTTGTGATACCTTTTTGACGAATCGAGTTCCGTTTTCAACGAATGAATCAAATTTAGAAGATCTTGGTTCTTTTGTTGGAATGAGAAAATCTCCAATTTGAACATTGTACCACCCACTATGCGAGATGTACAACTCGTTCTTCGTGTTCTTCGTGTTCTTCAACGATCTAAGAACATCTTCAAAAGAACCACCAACACTTTTGGGTTTTGACTTCAAATTCAATGCAACACTTGGAGATTGTTGCTTTGGAACCTAAATTTGTTTAACGGATTTCGGCTTCACAACGTTTGACGATTTTTGTGAGTAAACCCGCTTGTTTTTGCGATTGATCTTCTTCTTCTTTTTCTTTCTCATCTTTTTGCATCTTGAAGACTTGACTTCATGAACAAACCCACTTTCCAAAATTTCAACATTGTGAATTTGAATCAAATCTTTTGGAGTTTGATACTTGTGAATTTCTTGGATCTCCGGCTTCCGATAAGGAACCATTCCTTCAAACGAATCACAAGAACACAAAATATCATCGGTTTGAACTCCAATCGAGCAAAAAACTTTTTCATCTTGAAAATCAACTTGAACGCCTTTTTCTTGAACATCAAGATCATCATCAAGAACACCTTCCCGAGCTTCATGACAATCTGCATAATATTCAAGTTTATTGCTTCCATATTTGCATTCAACACGAGAAATTCCTTTTATGACTTCTCCATCTCTTCTATTTCTTCGTCTCTTTTGATATGTTGTAACCAAACGATCAAACAAATCTTTGGTTGGAAAAATTGGACAACTAATTAATTCTCCAACTTCATTCTTTTCTCCATTTAAATTGATATCACATTCACTTTCAATCCAACAGTCAAGCTATAAAGAAGATATTCAAAAGTGCATTCACCTTGAACATCCTTACTATGTATCATCCATTTCTCCATTATTGCTTCTTTTCTTTTGAATCAAATGATATGAACTTGGGTTTTCTAGAGAGAGAAAGTGATTTTGAATGGGTTTTCTAGAGAGAGAAAGCAAAAATCACTTGAATTCTAGTGAAGAAAATCGAATTTTGAATAGAATCAAAGATGAATTAGATTTCTAGAATCCAAAAACTCTCTAAACCACGAAGATCCAAGATCATAAAATGAATCACCAAATCAAGAAAGACATCAAGGATCAAATCTTGATCCAATCAAGAACACCCGCTCTGATACCAATTGTATTTGTGTTGATTATGATGGCATGTGCGGAATTAGAAAGATCTAGTGAATCATCAAGTAAAATCAAGAACACAAGGAGTAAATAAATCTGTGTAAGCTCATATTAGATCTAGAAAGAATATACAAATGGATTTGTACAAAGTTTCTCTCTCTAGTCTAACACTCCAAATGGTTCCTTACATAATGGGAGTCACTCACTTCCTATTTATAGGAAAGACTCAACCCATTTACACATACAAAGGAGAAAGCCTAAAACACTACATACAAGAGTGACTTTGCACCCTAACAATTTCTCCTTTCAGCAACACCGTTTTGTTGAGGCGTGTGAGCAGAGCTGTATTGACGCACAATCCCCTTTTCTGTGCAAAAATGGTCAAGAACCGCATTCTTGAACTCAGATCCATTGTCAGTACGAAGCGCCTTCACCTGGTTCATGGTTTGATTCTCAATCATCACAATGAACTTCTTTATCAGATCAGCAACCCCAACTTTGTTGGATAAGAAGAAGGCCCACGTAAAACGAGAAATCATCGATCACAACTAGACAGTACGAGCTTCTGTTGATGCTCGAGACGTTGACCGGACCAAATAAGTCCATATCCAATAATTGGAGCACCTGACTGATTGAGTTGACCTGCTTTGGCAGGTGTGGTTTTCTATGATGTTTTCCTTGGGCACAGGACACACACTTCTCAAAGGTAATAAAGTCTCTGACAAGTAAGCCTCGGACCATCTCATTCTGAGCAAGGTGATTCATGTTTTTCGTGTTAGCATGACCGAGTCGTCGGTGCCACAACATTGCGTTTTGTTCGGAGACTTTTGAAAATAGGCAAGTGACTTGTTCAGGGATGTTACTGTTCAGGTCAATAATGTAAGCATTCCCATCCCTCTTAGATTTGACGAGAATCCACTCTTCCGGGATGACAATGCCTGGCTTGAGAATCATGCATTCTTTATCGGTAAAATGGGTAGAATAGCCTTTGTCGCAAATTTGGGACACACTCAACAAGCTATGCTTTAACTCGGGAGCAAAGTTGAAATTTTCAAAGCTTAGCACTCCATTTGTAACGGTTCCTCTCTAAGTGATCTTGCCACCATCTCCGCCCGCGAAGGAAACATACCCCCCATTAAAAGATTGAATGTCGCTCAACTGGGAGATGTCTCCTGTCATATGTCGGGAGCAGCCGCTGTCGACGTACCAAGGACGGACGACATTCATCCGCAACTGTCCCTGCAAAATGAGCGGGATCATTTAGATTTGGGAACCCAGGTCATCACTGTCCTGTGTTTCCTTTTTGCTTTCCCTGATTTATCTTTTAATGATTTCAAATTAGGATCCTCATTCCTAATCACTTCAGAGGATGGAGATGATGGATTGGAAATTGATTTGGGCATCCAATGATATTTAGGTTTTACAACATTCTCAGGTGGTTTTGAAATAGGTTTCTTATGAGTTTTCACTGAGCCTCTGGATGTTCTACCAGAAGTGGTTGAAGATCCAGAATTGCTTTTTGATGAAACCGATATTGGCGGAGCCTTGTTCGGCTTTGGCAAACTATTTTGAGCTTTGTTAGTAAAAACCTTTTTATTCTTTTCAAAAACAGCCCTTTTTCTGCTTCGATCATCTTTCCAATCATCATTTCGAGAACGAGTTCTTGAGGATTTTCTAATTAAAGACCTTCCTCGAGATTCGTTCTCTCCTCTTGGTGACAAATATTTCATAAAGATCCTATTTTGACAATTCCTAGCTATATGATCACCAACACCACAATTAAAACAAATCTGTTTATTATTTGAACTTGTACTGCATTTCTCAGATTTATTATCTTGACAGACACTCTTACTCTTCTCAGAAGAACATACATGAGAAATAGGTTGTGAGATAAGTGAGGGTGCCTCAGATGGTGTGACTTTTGGAATTGATGGGTTTTCATGAGAATCACAAGCATCAAAATTACCAAACAATTCATCAAACATATCAAAGAAATTAAGTTCAATAGTAGCAGATGTGGAAACATCACACGAAACATTATCAGTCTTAACATCAGAAACACAAACATTTTCATTTGAAACAAAAATATCATAATTAGAAACAGAAACAGAAACAGATTCTCCAGCTTCACGCTTTGCCTGATCTAATGGTTGATCTGCAGGGGAAGTAGAAATGTTAGTACTTTCAACATTAATAAATCCTCCTGAAACGAAACCAGATGGCTTGCCATAAACCATAAATGATTCGTTGGCAATCTCATCCTTGGATAGGGGTTGATACTGATATGTATGATTATAAGGAGGACGTACACTATCA
This sequence comes from Lactuca virosa, assembly GCF_052849685.1. Lineage (NCBI taxonomy): Eukaryota > Viridiplantae > Streptophyta > Magnoliopsida > Asterales > Asteraceae > Lactuca > Lactuca virosa. The sequence continues at coordinate 186,532,082 of NC_136428.1, read as the reverse complement.
TATCCTAGACCCTTTTGTTGGTTTCGTTTAAACTGCATGCGGTGATCAATCATGTTGGCAACTACCTCGCTTGATCCATCAAATTTTCTAAAATCAAAATTTGCAGTTTCAAATTGCCTTCTTAATGTATCAAGCTCGGTAATTAGCTCATCTTTTTGTCTTTTAACATAATCATAAATCTCACATTTTTCACTGTATTCTGTTTGAATTCTCTTAAAGTCCTTTATTTTTGTCTCAAACTGGGCCTTAAGGGGTTTTTGTCCTTTCCTAAGATAATAGCCCTCATATCTAAGGTCCTCTACTTCTCTACGTAATAATTGAATTTCATCATGAAGAAGTTTAACATATTCATTACAAGCCTGAGAACAAGACGGTAAACTTACCTCACTTTTCCTGGGCTCGGAAGTAGAAGACACCATCAGAGCAAACTGCAGCTCCATTATTTCTGCTTCGGGATCAGCTGCATCATTCTTCAAGGAAGCATCATCAATCTGAGCTAGGTGAGCATTTTGCTAGCCCTGAGATATTCAAAGCCTGAATCTGGTCCTCCCAGTCAAAAGACTAAGCGACCATAGCAGTCTCACCATTAACTGCAGCACCTGCACGCTTGTTTCCCACTGCAACCATCGTCCTGTTGTTGTTCATTCTACGATCTGGCTTTGGACACTCACGAGCAAAATGACCCGGCTCGTAGCAGTTGAAACATCGCAGCATGCCCTTGTTGAATCCCACCTTCTTATCAACATTCATGCCCCAGTTGTTATTCCCTGTCTTCTTAGCAAACTTCTTGGCCCTGAAAACAGCCATAGCAATCTGCCATGTAATGTCCATCTCTTCCACGTCTTCAGGATGAATCTGATCCAGGTCAGCAAATGACAGTTGAGGTGGAAGCTCTCCAGCTACAAAGGCATTGTAGCAGTTAACAAGCCCAGTGGCTAGAGCCAGATTTTCATCAGTGTCTTTCGTGTTTGAGGAAGAGGCTACAACTGGAACATTTGGATGGGGAACAGCTTGTGGAGTGACAAATGGCTGGCTTTGAGAATGAGGAATGGATGAGGTTGTTGAGCAGCAAACACTTGACCTGAGGATGTCATGATTGATGAGAGAGCATTGTTGGATGAGATTCCAAGATTTGCAGTAGAGTACGAGTTCACATGGTTTATTTCTCTCTGTTTGTCATCAATATCACAAGCTTTGATGATCGTCGTGATTTCAGCAAGAGTGAGGCGATTTAGATCCTTGATCTTCTTAATCACAGCAACATTCATGTCCCATGATCTGGGAAGAGCATTCAGAAGCTTCTTGTTAATCTCTGACTTGGTCAAGAAAATCCCAAATATATTCATGTCAGTGGTGAGAGTTGTGAACCGCTGCAGCTGTGCCTCAAGAGTCTCTCCGGGAATGTAGTTGAACATATTGAACTTTTGTCTCAACATGTCCTGGCGACTCTCCTTCATATCTTCATTGCCCTCATATACCTCAATTAGGGCTTCCCACAAATCCTTAGCTGAAGTATACTCTCGGAAACCTTGAGCAATATCAGGAGATAATGCCATGGTTAGAATGGCTAAAGCCCTTTCCTGCTCTTCAACTTTTTAAAACTCCTCATCTGTGTAGTTTTCAACAGCCTTGTCAATCACTTTTCCTCCAACTGTCATAGTGATTCAAACAGGGCCTCTAAGAATGCTTCTCCAGACTTTGAAATCCTTCATTTTAACGTATTTTTTAATTTTGTACTTCCACTCAGGAAAACCATCTGCAGACATTAATCTTGGAATACGCGTAGTAGTGGCCCATGAAAGTGTGAAGTTCGTAAAAATGATTTTTACTTTGAGATTCCATTTGAAATTAAAGCAAATTAAAGTCACAAAAGAGTTTACGGTTGATGATGATGAGATTACGACCGTAAACTGTGTTTACGGTTATTGAGTATATGACCGTAAACTTGGTTTACGGTTGAAGTGTTTATGACCGTAAACTGGGTTTACAGTTGAGGTGTTTACGACCGTAAACTATGTTTACGGTTTGGATGTTTACGGTTTGTACTTTTACGGTTTAAGCGTTTACGGTTAATGAAGCTTAGTTTACAGTTGTCGAAGATTCACAGTTTACGGTTGTTCAAGTTCTTGAGTTTACAACCGTAAACAGGGTTTACGGTTGGCAGTAAACTCCCAGAAGGTCTTCAAAAACACGTTTTTGCAGTAGATTCAGTTCCTTTAACCACGAAAACACTAAAACCAGGCTCGAACAATAAGAATGTCAGTTTAAACAGCCCAAAACTCGATTGAATGAAGCTTTGACACCAGTTTTTGCTCTGATACCAATTGTAAGGTCCTGACAAGGATCTTTACCAATGATCAAGCAACAAACAATCACAATAGAAGTAGAAGAAGAAAAGAAATCGAGCTTGCACACGTTTGTATTTAGAAAAACTTCAGGTACAACTCGATAGAATGATGTGTAAACACAATGGCATCAACAACCACACATAGACCTACACCTCCACTATATATACTAGACTGGGTCGCAAACTGGGTTTACGGCCGTAAACTCACTTCCTGACCGTAAACACATAAACAACCCACAAAATGTATTAAAGACTCATACTGAACTAATAAAATGAAAGCCTAGACCAAACCATTAACTGGACCTTTCAGTAACCGCTGCTATGACATAATACCTCTGATAAAACACACTCATGATTTCCATGAGAAATAACACACTCATGATTTCCATGAGAAACAACACTCATGATTTCCATGAGAACAACAACGTACGCTTCATCGACGCTGGAACAATAACAAGTAAAAGGATACTTCGTCACTTGCTTATGGTTGACTGTAGCTAACAATCACAAGTGGGGTGGTCAACCCGTATACTAATTATACACGACTTCCTCGCTCACACGGGATTAACGGTTACAGTTCAGAAGATTTCCACTAAGATCCCCAATCTTAGTTGATGAATACAATTACTCATGTAGACTTCGAAGGCTTCCTATAGCTCTAACAACAAAATCATTTTCATGTCTAAAACCCTAAGTTACTAAACTATGCTTTTAAACAGTACTCCTAACTTCATAACATTTAGGCAGTATAACAGCTATAACTTGAAGTAAAAGCAGGTTTTATCTTAACATAAAAACCAATAACAACAACATATAACATACCAAGTTCTATCTTGTCATAAAACTAACAATAACAACATATAGCATACCATGTTTTATCTTGACATAAAACCAATAATAGCAACATACTTTATAAATTAACATATAGAACTTCCGAATATAACTTCGGAAACTATATCGCACACAACATATATATAGAATCCTAAGTATAACTCAAGATCTACATCAGTGTAATAACTTGCTAACAAGTTGATAATAGTTGTATATATTCAAATTATTATATTTAGAACAACTATATCCCGGTTAATATAATTATTTACGTTGATACTACTATACCATCATATAGACATAATAGTAACGTATATACAATATTTAGCATGCGTTTTCCCCCGAAAATATTAGAAAGTGGGGCCGTGAAACTCAACCTAGTAGCGTGATTTTATGTAATCTAAGCAGAAACGGTCAGCGTACGAGGTCGTCGGGGCTCGGGATGCAAGAGGGCTTCAGCAAATAAGATAAAGGGAAGAAGTTCAGGTGTAGGAATAGCTGAAGTCGGACCTGCTATTTATAGGAAGTAATTTGGACCCTCACATCGTGAGTTTTATAAGACTCGCATCGTGAGTCATGCATGATCATCTCGTAGACTTGCCATTTGCGTCCCTAGCTTCAGATGGTGTCCCTTTGACTCCTCATGACGTGAATCAATCCTTTCTCACATCGTGAGTTTGGATCTTATCCCCTCGCAGCCTCGTGACACCTTCTAGATTCCGAGATGTGGTCAAATGACTCCTCAACTCGTGAACATCTATGCTCACCTCGTGAGTTCAGTCAAATTAGGGTTTCTGACAGTTGTATCTTCGGAAGATCGTAATTTTTGCATACGAACTCCGTTTTTGACGTTCTTTATATCCATGCGTAGGTATTTACGATTACTACAACTCTCTTTTAGACTCCAATAGCTAATTCTAAGTCTATTTTTAATTCCTCTTATTAAAGAGATTTATAGTGTTCGGTTTATCATAACTTCTTCATGCGAAGTGGGATTTAGACGTTCTCTATATTTTTGGAATTGTATAGACGTATACTTTGAGTTGTATCATAAAGAAAGTTCATATTTGTATTAGAATTTATCATGAACTACATAGAACTCTTATCACATTACTAGTTTAACAAAATCACATTACATGATTGGCATAATCACATGTGATTGTCTATTGACCTATTTTGACTGGTGTTACAGAGACCGTCTTCAAGTACTTACCTAAGTACCAGTGAAAATCCTGACTTATAACCAAAGTCTCTTATAGGGAGAGCGATATATTTGTGTATAGATCTATACGGGACTGACAATCCCGCACCTAATTTGTTAGCTACATTTAGGCCAGCGGGCCTGGCGTGACAAATGTCGTTAACGTTTCCGACGCCTGAAGAACGTCGTGTTCATGCCATATTAGGTCTTAGTATGGTTATAAGAACTCACATAGAGAAAACAACGACACATTTACGGAGTAATATATTTTCAAACAGACTTATTGGGGTATTAACATTACATTTGGTTTACGAGGAAAATATACCTTAAACTAGTTTTACTTAATAATAAAACTACATTACATGATTTTCCAGTACAATATGGGTTATATTCCGAGAAATATACTTTTAAAGGGGTTACATTCCGAGAAGCATACTTTTAAGGGGTTACAATCCAAGAAACATACTTTTAAAGGGGTTACATACAAATACAACTACAGTACACTATTTTTCTAGTACAGTACAATTTACATTTCTGTAAGTACCATTATAGTTAACTAAATGATTACTTGGCGTATACGTTAGGGTTATATATAATGAAGATCCTATAGGCATTATAATGCGTGATTCCGCCTTCGATCCTATTCGTTGTTTGGTTGTTGGCTTAGGGCAGAATCACTCAATCGACTGTCCGTTCGATCTTGATTATATATAACTTGTATACACTAAGCGATCATAGGAGGAACCAGTATGAGTCACATCATTTACATAAATTAGAACTTCATATTACAAATTTTAAGCATAGGAAACTTATATATTTTGGTCTTAAGGTACTACGACTACAAAACTTATACAAAGAAAATATTTGATTTTCTGGTTGAACACACTTACGTTTTCAAGGAACAAAGAACATACTTTTATATGCGAAATGCTTATGAATTCACCAACTTAAATGTTGACACTTTTTCAAACCATTTGTATTTTCAGAAAATTAGTAGACAGGTACCCACACCGGTTTCACGAAGATGGAGCATAGTAGTGTCATGTCTTAGCTTTTGTTATAGTTTTGATGTCAAACAATCAATGCTTTGAACACAATGTAAATTATATATTTTCAATATGATGGTTGTGTTTCTTTGATTACTATTATTCAATTGTTATGATACTGTACATGACATCATCCACCCCCGAATTTTTCCGCCGTTCAGGTTTGGGGGTGTGACAATCAACAATGACCAACACGAAGCCAAAGAGTAATATACCACCTAAATGGAAGCCAGGGAAAGTGAAGTCAAATAAGTCTTGTTAGACGCGAAGTATCCTATCATTAAGGTGTTACTAGGCATGGATCTTGACCAAGATCTTGAGCAAGATCATACTAAGTCCTTCAAAAACAGAAAATCAACATTCGCCTAGAATCATGAAGATATGACAAGTATATCTAAGGATGTTATAAACCATAAACTTATCATTGATCCAAGTTTCAGGCCAATTCGTCAAAAAAATGTGTGCCTGATAGGAACTTGATCATTCAAGAAGACGTTGAAAGATTAATCAAAGCCAAGATGATCAAAGAAGTAAATATCCCAAAATGGTTGGCCAATGTGGTGGAAGTCGAAAAGAATAATGGAAAGTGTAGAGTGTGTGTGGACTTTATGGATCATAACAATGCATGCCCTAAAGATCCATTTCCTCTTCCACACATAGATTGTTTAGTATATGCAACTGCAGGCCATGAAGTCCTTACCTTTATGGATGCTTCATTCGGATTTCAACAAATCCAAATGAAGCCTTCATGCCAGTAAGATACTACGTTGACAACCCCAACAAGTATATATATTGTTAAATATGAATGCCTTTTGGTTTAAAAAATGCAGGTGAAACATACCAACGATTAGTGAATCAAATGTTCAAAGATAAACTAGGAAAAACCATGCAATTCTACATAAATGACATAGTAATAAAATACATGAAATCCAAAAATCAACTCCAAGATCTAGAGGAAGCATTCAATATCTTGGATCAATTCAATATGAGGTTGAAGCTCTCCAAATGCCATTTTAGTGCTAAAGAAGAAACTTTATTGGGCTATATGGTAACAATGAAAGGAATTGAAGCTAGCCTGGAACAAATTAAGGCTATCTTAAATTTACAAGCTCCATCTTCCACTAAAGATGTTCAAAGATTGACATGTAGGGTTGCAATCTTGAACAGATTTATATCCATGGCATCCAAAAGATGTAAACCCTTTCATGATCTCTTGAGGAAGAACAAAAAGTTCAAATGGACATCAAACCATGAAAGGGCATCCCAAGAGCTGAAGAAATATCTATCTCCAGCTCCTTCGGTGGCTAAGACTAAAGATGAAGAACCCTTGTTCCTGTACTTAGCCGTATCCAAGAATGTTGCAAGCGTAGTCTTGGTCAAAGCGCAAGACCAAATTCAACATCATGTATATTATACAAGTAAGAGATTTTTGGTTGCTGAGACCATATACTCAGATATCGAAAAAATAATCTTATATCTTGTTTGTGCTTTAACTAATCTACGCCATTATTCTAAAACTCATCCTATTTGTGTGAAAACTAACTGTGACAACCATCATTTTTGGCCAAGTCAAAGTCAACTAAAGTCAACAAGTCAAACCGGTCAACTCATCTAACCCTTGTATATTTGGGTTTCCATTATGTTTCTTATTGAACAACTTGCAATCTTTATACAAAGTATCACTTAGACTTTTCACGTGTTCAGAAATTCCAAACCCTAATCAGGGCAAGTGATGAAACTACTTGATAAAACATTATTCCTTAACCCTCGGGGCATATAACAATCATAACAAGACTTAACGAGGTTTACGAACCTTGAGTTACAGAGCCAAACACTCAAAAAGGTCACAAAAGAAGTCTCTCCCAATCTCTTTCACTCTAACTCTCCCAAATCTCTCTCTGTATGAGAAATCTCTCCAAGAATTTGAAATCTCTCCCAAATCTCTCTTTGTATGAGAAATCTCTCCAAGAATGTGAAATCTCTCCCAAATCTCTCTTTGTATGAGAAATCTCTCCAAGAATGTGAAATATCTCCCAAATCTCTCTCTGTATGAGAAATCTCTCCAAGAATGTGAAATCTCTCCCAAATCTCTCTCCGTATGAGAAATCTCTCCAAGAATATGAAATCTCTCCCAAATCTTTCCAAGTATCCCAAATCTCTCTCAAAACCTCTTTTGATTTATTTTAACCATTTGGGGCATCCCGACACTTGACTTGGTGAAAAACCATTCGAAACGGGAAGATACGTTGGAAATTAGCCTTTTAGGGCCGAAGTCCCTCTATAGGGACCAAACCTTCCTTGAGCCGAAGCCCCGAGGACCAAAACCGAAGTGCCCTTAAGGAACCGCAGCCATCGTACCGCAATGGCTAAGGACTAGGACTACTGAGGACCGAGGCTGCTGAAGACCGGAGCGCTGAACCGCACCCGCAACTGAGCACCGCACCTGACCCCGCCTTCAGTCCCTTCGGACGAGTCCGCCTGCGGTACCTGCTCGGACCGAAGCCCCTTCCCCTCGGATCCAATGCACCAACCAAACCACCCTTCCGGTTCTAATGCTGCTAAGACCGAAGTCCCTCGCCCTGACTTCGGATTTTCCGTTTTCCACCCGGTTTTCGACCACTACTCCGTTTTAAGCCCGTTTTTCACTATTTTTGCATGGGATTTTCACCCAAAATCATGTTTTAACATATAAAACCCCATACTTCATGAATAATCATGTTTTTTAGTGTAAATCTTATCCAAGAAGAGTGGGTGAAGTACTTGAGGTGGAGTGTTGACTTTACTTTAGTTTGTGACACAAGCAACCACCCACACCCACTCCATGACCAGCCCACACCCCCCACCATACCTGGTCATTCATCTTCCTTTTCCCATCATTTACCAACCCCATTCCTTGTCTAAGGCTGAAATCTATCCTCTCTCCTAACACTCTCTCTCATTTTCTCATTCTTCCACCAAAGATTAAACACATTTTCTCTCTCAATTCTCTCACAAAAATTCAAGATTCAAGGGCCTTCTTCCAAGCTTTTCTTCCACTTTTGGTAAGTATATTCATCCTCCATATAATTATTTCACTTCCTTCTACTCAAATCATAGATATTTTACACAAACATCATCACATTCATGTTAGATCTTCGAACCTTCAAGGCATCTTCTTAGTGTTCTTGAGTTGAACACTACCTTTCTCCATCATCCATCTACTGAAATCACTCAAGGTGAGTTCATACCCCTATATTTTCATGTTTTTCTTAAGTTTTAAGGGGGGGAATACAAGTTAAAACACCAAGAACACAACTAAACTCATTTAACAGCCTTCATCAGAAACGTTCATATCCATTCACGGACTGTTTTAGTCAACTTGAACATTTTCTTTTTCAAAACTGTATTAGGTGCAGATAGTTCAGGTTCATGCCTTTAAAATGACTACTTGCACATCTCCATACGATTTTTCTACAATTTATGGTGATTTTTACAAAACTGTCTATCATTTCAAGAACAAATCCGGACCAGTCTGTGATTAAGGACTTTTTCACACAAGTTGGAGGTCACTAAAAATCATAATAAAATTTATGAACAAACTAGTCTCATTTTCGAAAATCTCAGAATTTACAAATTCTGATTTGGACCTTGGATGATTTTTCTATAAATTTTCTAAGAACAGTAAAAGAAATGTTAATACTAGAAAAATGTTATCAATTTCATTTGCACCTTGTAACTTGTTGAGCAAGGTGTGTATCATTATATGAATATATGTTTTTACATTATATGTCATTTCATCTTAGTCTATTGTCATACATCAGAAAACAAATGGATTTTTACCTCCACGAGTATGGTAATTAAATTAGTGTTTTAAACAAAGTTTATATCCATAGCATACAAACATTTTGATAAACCATTGTAAGTATAGTTTATGTACACTACTACTACCACTATGTTATAAACTATAATAGGTATAGTTTATGATTCATTTACATAACGAACACTACTTTTACAAGAAAACTATATATTACAAACATTTTGATGAACTATAGCAAAGATAGTTTATGTTATATGAGCAAACTTCCTACGAAAGGTTGTATTTCTACATAAAAGAGTTTTCGGATCACCACACGTAAAACTGTTAATGAATAACTTTGTGAGACATTCGCTTCATGTTACTTCCAAGGTAACGAAATCAAAAGTCCTGTAATTGTAACCAGAGTCTCCTGGAGGGAGAGCGTGATAGTTGTATATAGATCTATATTGGGATTGACACCGCACACCTTGTTGTTAGCTACAGTGGGACCTCGAGGTCTACGGGTGACAAATGTCATAATAGTTCCGACACCTGAAGAATGTCGTTTCAGGACAACTAGGTCATAGCATGGTTATAATAACTCACTTAGGGTATTCGCAAAACATAAGATTTACGCGGTGTTCTATCACTAAATCGTATTTACGACAACCTAAACTTGTGCATATTTTCATAAGTGCAGAAAACATGGATACATTTCTAGTCTTAGGATAGCTAAGAATACATCTCAACTAGAGTTGTAGGTTCCGGGTATAATTGCAGAGTGTATAAGTTGGAGTTATATAAGAGTTCAGTCACAAATCGACTTAGCATTGGTGGGCCCGCCCTATTTCCTGTTCCTTGTTTGGTTGTGGGCCTAGGGCAGACCCATTATATTCGACAGATTATTTAACTTTAATTTTATATACCTTATATACGCTGGGTGATTATAGAATGAGTCTATGGATCATCTAGAGTACATTATTTCCTAACATAGAAACTTTCATTTCACATGTCATAAAGAAAATATTGGATTTTCTGGAATCACACTCATTCTCTTTTACAAAGGAAAAACGATTTCTTTCTCAAATAAAAATCTTATGAACTCACCAACTTAATTGTTGACACTCTTTCAAAACTACTTGTATTCTCAGGAAATCAGTGAAACAGGAAACCAACAGCATTTTGAGGATGGGACGTTAAATCGTCAAATAGTTCATTTTGTCATCATAATGTAATTGATTTTGAACATGTAAACATATACTCTGATGTAACCTTTTCAATTATATTTATGATGGTTGTATTTACTTTGAGCACTATTATACTCGTTGTTGTGATACTTTACATGAAGTCCTCCACCCCCGGACATTTCCACCATCCTTGGTTTGGGGGTGTGACACTAACTATCCGATTCAGAATGTGATGAGAAAAACTGAAATGTCAGGGCGAATGGCTAAGTGCTCTGTACAACAAAGTACATATGACTAAAAATCGCATGCATTAGAAGATTTTGTGGTTGGTTTCAGTCCAAATCTTCAACCTGAAGCTGAAAAGGAAATTCAACATCTTCAAGATATTAAAGAAACAAAGAAATAGACTCTCTTTACGAATTAAGCTTCTAATTCTAAGGGATCAGGTCATGCAGTCTTACTAAAATCTCCATAAGGGTACATCATACCTCATGCAGTGACTTGTGATTTTCAAGCAGCCAACAATGAGGCAGAATATGAAGCACTGGTATTGGGTTTACAAATCGCTCAAGATCTTAGGATCAAATAACTTCAGGTACATACAGATTCATTGCTATTTACTAACCAATTTAATGGAGAATACGCATTGAAAAATGAAAAACTAGCTTCATACTTAAAGATACTAAAATAGATGCACTATCCAATCTTGGTTCAACACTTACGATCTATCTAGATGCCAAAGTCCCTATATCCGATGTCATTAAGCCTACGATAGAATACATCTAAGAAGAAGCGGCATGTGTCTAAGATCATCGAGCTTAAGATCTTAGTCCCAAAGAATATTGGATCCCACCCATATTTCGGTTACTCAAAGATGAGTACATTCTTGAAAACGAGAAATGCCCAAGAACATTCAAGATTAAAGCTTCCACGTTCAATTTAATTGAAGACAATTTGTATAGATAATCTGCAGTACGTTCCTATCTTAGGTGTCTTGAAGATAATGAAGCCGACGCCATCCTCAAAGATTCATGACGGAGAATGTAGCAACCATACTAGGGGAAGGGAACTCTTCTTCAATATATTGTCCTACAATGAGGAAAGACGTAATAGAGTTTGTTGAAAGATGTGACGCATGCCAAAGACAAAGTAATGTCTTACACCAACCAGCTGAACCTCTACATGCAATAGTATCCCCATGCACATTCATGAAATGAGGCATATATATCATTGGAAAAACTTCCTATGGAACCAGGTGTTAAGATTTTAATGTTAAAAATGACTTATTACTTCTCCAAATGGATACAAGTTGAAACCCTTGTCCAATTTAGAGAAAAAGAAGTGATATCATGCATTAAGGGTAACATCCTGATTAGGTTTGGCATCCCATCTGAAATTATATGTGATAATGGATATCAATTTATACGTAAAAGAGCACAAAAATTTTGTACAAGTTGAGGAATCAATATGATCACTTGTACACCTGTTCATCCTCACAAAAATGCTCAAGCTGAGTCAAGGAACATGATCATAATCAAAAACCTAAAGAAAAGACTCACAGAAAGTATAGGAAGATGGACTGAAGAATTACTCTTGGTTCTTTGGGTATATAGTCAAGGGATATGGAGATTGACTTACGCTTTAGTAACTGGCAACATCCATATTACTAAGTATTTGTTAGAACTTAAGTAAAATTCAATGGAATGGCACAGGTGTGTTATACAACCTGTAACTTATACCCAGATCATTTAACATTAACATGTTAAAATTAAGCGAAAGGAACATCCCAAGGCCAATATAGCAATCCTGGGACAATTTTATCCCAAGATTTATAGCATTTCTATGGTGTCAATTGGTGAGAACATGATCATGTTCACTAACACAGAGACAACTGGATATAAGATTAAAACCAAATATTTAAAACAAAAGGGGCATCCCAAGATATTATCCTAAGACGTAATCTCAAGAGAACAAGCGAAATCATTACGGCTCAAGATACCATTCATGCCAAGATATCATGCATAAGGTACACAATCCTCATAACACTTTTAATTTCTAAGTTTTTTTTCCTACTTATAATCCTAACACTTCCTTTTTATAGTAGATCATGTTTCTAATCTTACACTCAAACTTTTTCATGTTGCATCAAAGTTATTTTCATTCATGAACACATTTTTATCAAAATATATTTTCTCAAATATGCCATTGAGAATAATATATGAAGTCAAAAATATATTTTAATCTATTCTAAGTATTCAGACACAAATCATTTTACCCTAATTTTCTAACTTGGGATCTCTCATTTGAAGAGACTATCTTGAATAATTAATCTTTTAATTAAATAACAAACATTCTTATTTTGAAACTATTTTGAGAATATGATTTTAGACTGATTTAATTTCATTACTCTTTTTCTTAACACATTTCTATTATTTTTCCAAGAATTCTTCTGGAATCTTCTTCTTTAGAAATAAATTTCAAGATATTCATGAAAATATTGGCTTGTGAAAATCTAAAATCTCATTCTTAAATCTTAATTCACTTACTAATACGACTTCATATTTTCAAGACTTGTTCGTTAAAAAAATGTAAAATTCCATTCATCAAAAGTTGGAACATTACAAAGCCCCTTGGGCAACATACGATGCACACTATGTTTTTACCCTCATCAACTCTCCTTACTCCTTCACTTTCACTATCCTTTAAATCTTGGAACTCACTTCTTCTTCACCATTTAATTGTTTTTAAAGATTTCTCCCAAGCCTCAAGTTCCCAATATGCTACATGCATTTCTTTGATATCTTAAGCATCTTCACTGTTTCTTCTAGCACCACTTTGGTAGTAAAAACCTGAGCCTCCCTAGTGACCTCTTCAATCCGCCATTCAAGTTCCTTGTTTATCTCTCGCAACTTCTCAATCACCTCCTCCTTTTTGGAAGTTATTTATCCTTCCTCAGTAAGTCCTACCTCCTCTTCTTCAACTCTTGTTCCTTTGACAATAGTCTTTGTGCCATTTGCCTCTTCGAAGTAGCAAGAACCCTCTTGATATCCTTGGTACCGTTCAATATAAAACCAGCTGCTTGATGGCAGAAAATGAAAGATTATTTAACGAATGTCAATATGTATGTACTTTTGAACTAACCATTCGCTTACTTGTTGAGTAATTGTTATTAATTTCAGCTACACCTCAATTAGGGATAATCCAAGAAAAATATCTTGGCTTGTATTCCGGGGAAGCTTCCTTTTCTTTGAATCAGGACTAATGGCATTCTCCAGTGCCCTTTTGAGAACCAAAGGAAGCAATTTGTAAGCTTTCAATGGAGAATCACTTTAAATAAACTCATCCACATTAAAGTTTGAAAAAAAAGAGAAGAAGAATAGATGATCCTTGAACCTATCAAAATTAAACTAAATTACTAAGTAGAAAGAAGAGAAAGTATGTTTCAAGAATAAAGATTGAAATCACTACCAGTAGACATGTTGAAGGCTCAGTGATCCAACGACGAGTTAATATCCTCTACCAAGATATGATTTGAAACAATTCTAAAAGACCTCAAATCTTCAGACTGCTCCAAGAACCTGGCAATTTTGCCTTCACTATCCTGCTAAGCCTGGAATAGTGTAGTTGTGTTTATCGAGTATGAGAATCAAATCAGAGTAAAAGATGAACACAAGAAGTAAATAACATCTGGTTTAGCTCATATTACTTTCAGAGAACAAGAGTACAAAACTGATAGTAAAACATGGAAAACTCTACTATCAACTCTATGTTCAACTCTTATTTATAGGAGGCTGAAAGTACAAAAAATACTAAGGCTAGACATTACTCTTCATTAAAAAGAAGCCTTAGCAAATACATAGAAAACATACGAAATTGACAAATACACAGACTTCGACATATTACAAGATATTTCGACTCTACAATCTCCCCCTTTGTAATCATGTCGAACTTCTCGATTCGTGAGAATCTGTACAGCAAAGTGCATCATCCTTCGTATCTCTGAGTACCATGTCATTATCTTCCTTAACTCAACTTTATCTCAATCATTATTCTTCTTGCAATTATTCATACGAACAATGAAGTTCGTATATTGTGAAGTAGTATATCTTTCTATCTCTGAAGACTGGAATAAAAACCTCTTAGCTTTTCCATTCTTATCTTTTCCTGCAAAGAGCAATCCAAAAGGCTTTAGGCATATCTCCCCATCAGCATATTTCTTCAGTTCAGCTTGAGTCTTCGACAATTCCATAGAAACTTTCACTTCCTTTCCCATTGCTGATGCTAACTCCACATCAGTCAATGCTAGACAATCATAGTAATTGTCTATGATGATTTTGATATGGGCAAGACCAAGCCACAATACATCTTTGTCAGTCCCTTAAATTTGCGAAGCCTCCATGTCTTTCAAAATTAATGCAACTTGAATCAGGTCATTCAAGTTCATTAGAGGAAAATCAGCAACCGAGAAATCACATACTTCATTGTTCGCTCTTACAACATGATACCGAAAATTTTGTATCATATTCTCGAACATTACATCTTTTGTTATACTGATAACCTTCTTGATCTTTACTAATGACCATATTTCTTCTGGTTCTTTTGCAACAACCGCATGAAACCTAAGTTTCATATGAATAAAATCATCCTCGTTGTCGAACTTCTCAATTATCTTGAACTGAGCCATGATAAACATCATTTCATTCACCGGAAAATCAAGCTGATTCATATCAGTGTTAGTGATAGAATAGCTTTTCTTAGGCTTTTTCTCAAACGCATACATGTGATTGAAAGCAACTCGTTCTTCAATATTCTCATAGCTATACAACTTCTTTGGATCTCCATTATCCATACGAGGTGGATCACTTTCACGAAGTCTTAGTATGCTCTGTATCTGCCTTTGTTTCTTTATTTCAACTTCAATTTCGGCCTTCTTCTCTTCTTTCGATTTTTCAACCAAACTCCCCTTCCCTTTTTCCATCATCTTTAGAAGGTTTTTGTTTACAAGAACTTGAACTTCCTCCTTCAGTAGAAGTGCCAATAACAATTCCCTTCAGAATAGGTTTTGTTGTTGTCTTGATGGCGTCTGTTGTAATCACCTTTGAAACAATCGGTGTTGGGACTTGAGTAGTTACAATTTTCGTTAATTCACCAGTAGTTAAAATCTTCTCAATCTTTTTCGACTTATCAACCCCTTTGGTAATTTTCGAAGATTTGCCTTCTTGAATTTTCTTTTCTCCCCCTTGACCCCCTGTGACAACAGGAGGGCCACCAGCAGGCAACATGTTGGCAAATTTCGAAATTGGAGCAACAGCCTTCTGAATGGCTTGATCCAAACTATGTAACTTCTGAGTTAAAAACTCAGGAGTTAAAAATGAAGTTGGAGCCGGTATCGACACTAACTCTTTCAGTTCACCAAGTAAAACACCCATCTTGTCGAAATTTTGAGCATCTATTGTAGCTTTTGCGTCAAACTTGGGAGTTAATGATTGATACCATTCGATAATCGTTCTGATTGCAGCCGCTATAGTATCAACATTCGACTTGATTATCGAATAACTGGAATTTAGCTCATTCAGCTCTTTGGAAACATCAACCTTCAGCTCCTCAAGTTTTCGATAAACATCTTCTCTTATGGTTTTGACATATTTAACAAAAAGAACATGACGTTCTTTTGTTACCATATGAAGATCGTTGATTTCAGAGTTAAATGAATCAGCCTGAGCCTTGACTCTCAACTCATTCTTCTTATCGATAACATCCAACTGATGCTGCATTCGAAGTTCTACAGCTTTGAGCATCATACCAACTTCTATCCCTGACACTGAATTCTTTGCTCCGAAATCAGCTTGTGATTGAAGAATAGAATTGAGTTTTCGATTCAGAATCTTGAACTGCTTCCCCGACATCAACATATGATCAGGTATGTTCTCCTCTTCGGAATCTAATTCCAAATCAGAAAATGTTCCTCCGAAACCTCCTCTATCTGTTTCATCATCAGAATTTGGTTTTGGTGGATCGGTGGATTATTATGGGAAAAGTGTAGTGAAGGGTTGTTGTAATACTTGATCGAAAGTTGGTGAAGTAGTGGTAGTTGAAATGTGTTGAATAAAAGGTGGAAGTGAAGCGACAGTATTTGAAATACGTTCAGAAGAAGATGTAGTAGGAATACCTTGAGATGATGGATCAACACTCACCATAACATGTGCACCCATATCAGATACGTTTGCAACAATAGTAGAAATTGGAACCGCCTCAGGAACTGATTTGGTTACAATATTTTCGAGTGGAACTGTTGTTGTTGGCAATGAAACATTTGTGAGAATTAATGATTGTGAGAGTTTTGGGGAATTCGAACCCAAAGGTTTTTCTGGAATGATCTCACTATCTGATGACTCATCATGAACCACCAGCTTTCGTTTCTTTCTCTTCTTGTTGATGTGCTTCACCATATCCTCAGCTCTTCACTTCTTGGATGATGGTGAAACTGGTGCGGGAATCTCACGAACTTTCACTCCTCAGCTCTTCGCTTCTTGGATGATAGTAGGAGATTGATCTTCTGATGAAGTTCGTTTCTTATAAGAGAAATTCCTTAATCTTTTGAACACACCAGATTTCGAAGCGATCAATTCCTTCGAATATTTAGGAACAACCTTGTCCTTAGGCTTCTCAGTTTCGTTTGCAATCTTCTTAGGAGACTTAGACTTAGCTTGTTTCTTGGGGCTTTCGTGAACAACATCATCAGCTCCCTTTTTTGATTTCATAACTTTCTTAGATGATCCTTCATCACTTATTTTTAGCAATATCCCAGTTTCGACTGAAGGATTAACATGTTGCAAGTATGCCACCAATACTGAATTTGTTGGATCAATTGTCTTCAGCATCCCATCAGGAATTCGAGCAACATTTTCGGAATATTTCTGAATCATCTTCAACAGACTCTGGAAAATGATACTTCATGAATTCTGCCTTAGCCTCATCAGCAGGAATTGGAATGCCTTCTTTCTCATATATAGATTGAAGAATCAAACTCCAGTAGCGTGCACATGAAATTCCTTTTACTACATTCGTGTTTTCCAGGCTCTTTATAAACTCTTTCCAAATCCGAGTGGCATAATCAACATTGAGATCATAGTACAACCCTGCTATCATAGCATAGACTTCAATTCTCCACTTGTCAAGCCCTACACTTCGCCCAATTAAGCAACAAAGATATATCCCGAACAAGAAATTCCATATGCAAGGAAGACCAGACTTCTTGAAATCACTGATCTTGACGAGTGGTGGCTGATGACGCATCTCGTTAAACATGAACATAATCTGAGCACAAGTAGGTTTAAAGAATGGAGGTGAATTTGGAATCACCAAGATTTAAGTAAACATCCTCTTCGCGAGACAAATTCTCTTTTCATTCACCAGATTAAATGTGATAACATCAGTTGCTTTGCTGTAAGAAGCAGTGGAACCAACCATAGATAACCATGAGAACAGAACATCAAAAGCATTGAACATCGCAGTTGTGAGACCTGAATGTTGAAGAGCAACAATCAGCATCTTGAGTTCTTCAGGATACATTGACACATCTCCTTCAACCTGATAGTTGGTGCTTTGAATCTTCATAATTGGTTGATATGCAATTTCGTCAGTAGTGTCGGTTGGAGCAGCAACCATTGATTAGGGTTTTGAGAAATTCTTGAAGAACAGAGAAATTTAGGGCTTTTTAATCGTCTGAGAATTTGAACTCGTAATTATAAAAGGAGATAATAACTTCCTTTTATATGTATCCCCAATAGAATTCCAAACGTTTTCTTTAAAGAGTAAGCCACGTCTGTCCTTGAAACTCGCACCATTAGCTGTAACATGTACCATGTCAGATAAAGTACCTTGAAAGTCAGACCACGTTGCCAAAACGTCACATCAAACTGTTCATGAGTACCAAATGGATAAGATCGAAAACCTTCGGCATGGAGGTTAGGCTCTTTCGTCTTTGGGATTAGAGACGAAGTCATATGCCAGACTGTCGAAATCATCAGCCTGAGTTGGTAATACTCATAACCTCAAGGATTTCGTGAGTGCAGTGTGGCAATAGAATAAGATAAGAAGAAAACTAACGAAAATTTGGGATCTGTGATGTCGAAAAATAAAATTTCGACACAAAGGCAGTTAAACCCCGGGCAAAGGTTACTTCGTTTATTATCAAGAGAGATAATCAACAGCTTGTGTGGTTTCCCGTGAATTACAATCCAATACTTATAAAGAAGTATCGAAGGGCTTCTTTTTCAACGCTTCGTGGGTGGCTTAAAAATTTCGTTATATATCAACCTAAACATAAGGTGAGTAATTATAACAGAAATTACTTGTGTGACAAGTGTAGTCAGTGACAAGTATGATTTGGATTAATTTGAAAGTGACAATTGAAAGAATTGATATTCCCACGAAAATCATATTCAAAGAAAAATTATTTTCAGCTGGATCATGTTGGGTAACAAATGTCGTGGGCTTCTAACATTTGATCAAGACCACTCATAACGAAAGAATATGATTTGGAGCATCAAAAATTTGGTACTGAAACAAATGTTTCGTGAAAATTTGGAACATAGTTCCCCGTCAATTCCTTAAAAATTTAGAAAATTGGGTTTCACTTTTATCACGACCTCATGAATCATGATCATAAACACAGAGTTTTGATATGTCTAAGTCATGATTGGTTTGATCAATGACCTCTTGGACATACGTCATTGTGTGTGAAATGTGTTAGAACTTTGAGATGAAAAAGGTTGTTTCACGAATTCAATTGTACCTCTGTTATGCTTGGACCGAACAGAAAACTCTTAACTCTTTTGAGAAGAGTTAGGTAGCTCAGTAGACTAATGTGAATGTAAGCCTGATTGGGAAGAAATTTCCGTAATGAAAATTTTCATTAAGGCTTTCGAAATCACACATTGAGTCAATGGAGGCTTGGTTCGACATGCTGCAGCATGTGTCTAGGGACATCCTAACTAGTAGAAAGTTTCGAAAATTTACCTTACCCTAGAAACGCAAGCATGACCCTTGTAAAACATCCTTTGAATCTGCACTAAGAAAGAAAAGACAAAGTACAAAATAACAAAAAAAAATTTGGTCTTTTATGTTTTTGAAAAGAAAGAAAATATTTTTGTGTTTTTAAGTTTTTCGAAAATTAAAACAAATAACAAAATAAAATCTTTTTGATATTTTTGATTTTTCGAAAAGAATACAAATTAACGAAAATATTTTAGGTTTTTCCAATTTTTCAAAATGAAATACAAACGAAAACTTAAGAGTGTACCAAACTAACGAAACTTTTCTTTCCCAAATGCCGAAAACGAAGCGTATCGAAGCGCTGAATGTGAACAGTAACTTCTGAATGGTTAATACTATACGCCTCTGAACCATTCAATAATACCTATGAATCGACACTTTTTCTTCTTCTTTCTTCGTTATTCTTTCGAAAGTAGTCCTGGAACTGATGATTTTTTGTCCAATGCTTTTGTAAAAATAACTGCAAGCTGATCAGTTGTTTTTACAAAATGAACTTCAATATTGCCATCTTCCACATGATCTTTAATGAAATGATAACGAAGTGCAATATATTTGGTTTTCGAATGTTGTACTGGATTATGACAAATGCATATAGCACTTTGTGAATCACAACACAATGGAATCTTTTTCATATTAATTGCATAGTCACGCAATTGACTCTGGATCCATATGATTTGAGAAGTGCAAGCGGCAGCTGCAAAATACTCAACTTCAGCAGTGGAAATTGCAACACAAGTTTGCTTTTTCGATTGCCAATTTACAAGCTTCCCATCTAACAATTGACATCCTACACTTGTAATTTTTCGATCAAGTGTACATCCTCCCAGATATGCATCCGAAAACGCTTGAATGAAAAATCCTGATTTCGAAGGATACCACAATCCTAACGAAATTGTTCCCTTGAGATAACGAAAAATATTTTTCACTGCAATCAAGTGTGGTTCTCTTGGATTTGCTTGATACCTAGCACAATTACATACATAAAACATGATACCAGGTCGACTTGCTATAAGATAAGGCAATGAACCTATCATACTCCTGTATAAAGTAAGATCAACAGTAGGTGTGTCTA
This sequence comes from Lactuca virosa, assembly GCF_052849685.1. Classification (NCBI taxonomy): domain Eukaryota; kingdom Viridiplantae; phylum Streptophyta; class Magnoliopsida; order Asterales; family Asteraceae; genus Lactuca; species Lactuca virosa. The sequence continues at coordinate 186,511,569 of NC_136428.1, read as the reverse complement.
ACGAAGGAGGTAGCCTCGTTCCAACTGCCATTGGTACTCTTAACTTCGTGCTATTTGTCATTCCAAATTTTTCGAGCAAATTCCTGGTATATTTTTCTTGATTGATGAAAATTCCTTCTCTGCTTTGATGAATGTTTAAACCAAGAAAAATATTGATTTTACCCATCATGCTCATTTCGAATTGGCTTTTCATCAAACATAAGAATTCAATAGACAAAGCAGGGTCAGTAGAGCCAAAAATAATATCATCTACATAAATTTGAACAAGCAATAAATGATTCCCAACTTTCTTTCGAAATAATGTGGGGTTTAAATTTCGATTGTTTTAAGAAACTTGTAAGAGTTGCATACCAACCTCTTGGTGCTTGTTTTAACCCATATAATGCTTTATCTAAAATATAAACATGATCAGGATATTTTTCATTTATGAAACCTGGAGGTTGTTCAACATAAACTGTTTCTTCGAGTTCACCATTGAGAAAATCACACTTCACATCCATTTGATAAAAATCAAAATCTTTGTGAGCTGCATATGCCAAAAATATTCGAAAAGCCTCGAGTCTTGCGACAGGGGAAAAAGTTTCTTCATAATCGATACCTTCTTGTTGCGAATATCTTTTAACAACTAATCGTGCTTTATTTCGATCAATATTTCCATCCTTGTCGGCTTTGTTTTTGAAAATCCATATTAATCCAACAATTGAAACATTTTCAGGTTTAGGAATTAACCTCCAAACCTTGTTTCTTTCGAACTCAGCAAGTTCAGATTGCATTGCTACAACCCAATCTGAGTGTTCCATTGCAACCTTAACTGTCTTTGGTTCTATTTTCGAAATGAAAACATTAAACATGCAAAATTCTTGACGAGCATTCAGTACCTCATTCTTTGCATGAATTTGAGCTCTAGTCAAAACACCATCTTGTGGATTCCCAATGACTTGTTCTTTTGGATGATTTCTTGTCCATTTTTACAAAGGTGGATATGCTGGATCAAAGTCCAAAGGTGCATCTTCGTACATCTCTTCATTTTCGGATCCTGCAACATAATTATTATCATTTAGTTCATAAAATTCATCGTTTTGATCAAGATTTATGGTTTCAGTATCATTATGCTCCCCCTCAACATAATTGTCATTCTGATGCTCCCCCTTGAAAACATCATTCATACTGCTCTTCTCCCCCTCGAAAGGATGCTCCCCATCAACAGTTGATGGTATATTCAAGTGCTCCCCCTCCACTTGAGCATCTAGCATACTTTCGCCATTAGCAGTTGTATCTGATGTGATTGTCGAATCATCAGTATGTTTCGAAGATTCGGGAGTTGGATTATCAGCAACATTTACTTCAGCATCAGCAGCCCTGTCTGGAACACCAAAAAGTAAATCATAATCAAAATCAGATGAATTATAACTTTCAGACTCATCATTTGATTCATTAAGAATTGGTTTTTGTTCGAAACATTTTTCAAATTGTTTCACATAGTAATCATCAAATGTGAGATTAAATGTCTCTTCAACTTTTCGTGTTCGTTTATATAAGACTCTGTATGCAACCGAGTTATTGGAATATCCCAAAAATATTCCTTCATCAGCCTTAGCTTGAAATTTCGAAAGATTATCTTTGAGATTCATGATAAAACACCTGCAACCAAAAACATGCAAGAATTTGACATTAGGTTTTCGGCTATTCATGATTTCATACGGAGTAATATTAAAACGACGATGAATGAAAGATCGATTCTGAGTAAAACATGTTGTAGAAACTGCTTCTGCCCATAGATATTGAGGAAGATCCGCATCTGTCAACATTGTTCTTGCGGCTTTGCAAAGAGACCTATTCCTCCTTTCAACCACACCATTTTGTTGTGGTCTATATGGCGATGAGAAATTATGCGAAATTCCTTTCTCAGTTAAGAATGAATCAGGCACGTTGTTTTTAAACTCGGAACCATTATCACTTTTGATTTTACGAACATTCCTTTTCAGACTTGTCTCAATTTTCTCGATAAATTCAATCATTGTTTGAGCGACTTCAGATTTTAACCTGAGAAAATACACCCAAGTAAATCGTGAAAAATCATCAACAATAACAAAAATGTACCGTTTCTTATTGAGAGTTTCAACAGTTGATGGTCCACAAAGGTCAATATGAAGAAGTTCCAACGGTTCAACAATTTTTGAATCTATGACATATGGATGTCCTTTACGATGTTGTTTTCCTTGTTCGCAAGTTGCACATAAAGTATCATTGTCAAACTTTAGAACAGGTAAACCTCGAACAAGATCTTCTATTACCAACTTATTCAGATTTCAAAAGTTTAAATGAGATACACGTCGATGCCACAAACTGAGGGTCTCCCAACAATAGGTTTTATGTCAAGAGTGAACATATCGCCATATCTTTTTGATTTCAGCAATACTTCGTGCGTCTCAACATTAGAAATGATACTTCCTTCTTCGTTAAACACAACTTGATTGCCAGTGCCCACAACAAGTTGTGAAACACTTATCAAATTATGTTTAAGACCTTTAACATAAGCAACACGATTCACTGTAAATTGTCCATTTGTTATTTTGTCATAACCTTTAACTTGACACTTGTGATTATTTCCAAACTTCACTACTCCTGCATTTTCCAAACTTCTAAAATCACGCAAATTCTCCTTCCTTCCAGTAATGTGACGTGAGCACCCACTATCAATGTACCATTTCTCATCATATTGCTCATCACTCAGTAACTGCAATCAGTAAAAGAATTTAGGTACCCAAGGCTGTTTGTGTCCTTGGTCATTAGTTTGAAAAAGTAAATGAAATTTAGAACCTAAAGCCCAATTTCGAACTTTGGTTTTGAAAATATCAATTAAGTCGACATCATCAGTTAAAGATATCGAAACATAATTTTTCGATAGTTTTGGACATTCACTGACTTTCTTCTTATGCTTTTCAGTGTGTTTGTCCTTTGAGATTGGTTTCCATTTTTGAACTGGAGTATTTGATTCTTTCGAAGAAGAAATTCCAGATGAAGTATCATTCAAATACTTTTCATAGGCCTTCTTGATTTGATGTTGAGAAAACATTCCCGATTGATACTTTTTACCTTTTTCCTCAAGCCAATCATTGATTTTTTCCACCCCAGATGAACCTTTTGTGTATGAAACTTTAGTGGCTTTATGTGTAGACGGATTCGGAAAATTTTGTTTTTGTGGAATAAACTTTGTAGATGTTTTGGATTTGTCATTCACAAATGTTTGATTGTCTGCAAACTTTCGAACGTTTTCAAATTTTCGAACATTTTCAAATTTTCGAACATTCTCAAATTTTCGAACATTTTCGAATTGACGAACATTAGGAAAATATCGATTTGTTTTATTTGAAGAAAATTGGTTTTGATTGTTTGTTGGTTTGGAAAAGATGAATTTGAAGTTGAAAACTTTTGTTGGCTTTTTGAATGAAAATTCTTTTGTTGAACATTAGTTTGAAAAGTCTTTGAAGATGTTGATTTTGAAAACTTCGTTGAATAATTTTGAGAATCAGACGAAATTGGTTGAGCGGGATTTTCCTTTTTATCCGAACGAGTTGAAAACTTTGTTTGTACTGATTTAGACAACCCATTTTCAGACATTTTCTTGGTTGGTATTTTTGATTGCTTTTCATTTCACACTAATTGCCAAAAAATTAGCTTTCATGCCTGTTTTTTCGAAATTCCTTTTTCATTCGAAAATTTTTCAACAAGATCCTTAAATTCTTGTGAATTAAGTTTCAAATTCTCATTTGTTTCATTAGATTCATGTTTAAAAATCTCTTTTGTATTTTCTTGTTTATCAACCCATTTTATTTGTGGTCTTTGTCTTTGAAAAACATACGAATTCTTTGTTAGATTGTTTTCGATAGTGCTTTGGTTTGAAAAGAATCCTTTGTCTGATGTTTTCTTACACTCACATGATCAAAGTCACAATCATTCGAAGTAGAGGGTCAATCAGTGTCATCCTCAACCATCGAATCATTACAAATTTCTTTACCTTTTGACTTAGATGTGACATTAATGACAGATAACTGAAAACAATCGATACTTTCCTCCTCCTCAATTTCACTAATTTCGCTAAAACTATCAGAATTATCATCGATATCAGCAAAATTAGATTGAGAGTCAAGTTTCAAATTCTCAGTTCTTTTCAAAATTTTGATTTGTTCACTTTTAGTTAAGGTATCATTCACAATTTCAACAAGCTCATCAGCATTCAAATATTCATCTATCTTGACAATACCATAATTAAATCGATTATCTGGAACTTTATCAAATTCTGCTATGGTTTTCTCACAGTCATAAGACAAGCTATCAATCTTCTCTCTTTCGAAAGTAAGAAAAGGCAATAACTTCCTATGTTGTTCTTTGCTAATGTCATATGAATGATGCAATGAAGTCAATTTAGCATATAATCTTTTTGCTGAATTACAGTAAATGTTTCGCTGAGCAAGTAACATTCGAACTTCATTATCTAGACAATCCCTATCATTATTCACATTATTCAATTGCAATTCCAGATACTCTACTCTGCTTCGTTTCGAATCTAGAAATTTTTGGGTCTCTAGCAACTATGTACTAAGTTTCTTAGCTTCATTACTAGCAGAGACAACAATAGTATCGAAATAAGCAACAGTATCATCGAAAGCAATTATTTCAGAATCATAAGCTTGTAAAGGTATATTAAAATATTAAAGTATAGAACGTACCTTGGTTGTCATCGATGATTTGTCTCCTGATTTGGTCATGAAACAACAACCAGTCACCATTTCATCCTCATCCTATTCAAATTGTACGAACATAGCCCCATGCGTTGGATTACACATCTCTTCGTCATCAGACCCTGAAGACCAGATCTGATATGTTTCATCTTCCTCACCTTCGCCTCGTGCAACCAAAGACATCCCCTTCGTCTTTGCACAAACTTCTTCCAATCTTTCAACATAATATGCTTCGCCCTTGACCCTATTCTTTTTCTCTTCTTTCTTAAGAAGCATACAATCATTTGCCAAATGATTTGCTCCGTTGCAGTAAGGACAGTCAATTCCCGAATTTGCCTTAAGTTTCTTCTCAATTTTGGCTTCAGTTGCTTTCACATCATTCTTCTCGAATTTCTTCTTCTCCTCACCTACAGACTTATTAATGAAACTTCCTTTCACCTCACTCTGCTTCACCTTGGGATTGAAAGGTTTCTTGAAAAAAATTTTAACTCGGTTGTTCGAGTAAAAAGCAATCACTTCATCATCATAATTCATTAGAAAGCCTTCTTCATCATAATCATCTTTCTCAACTACTTCTTTCTCAGACACTTTCGAAACAAGAGCTAAAGGACCTCCCAAACTAAGTTTCGACTCTTCGGCCATCTCATTCACTTCACTTTCGTGAGTTTTCAACTGATTATACAAATCATTCAGAGATGAAGTATCGAAGCTTTGTTGATTCTTCACCATCGTGCTGACACTTCTCTATTCCTTACGAAGTCACACCACAAAAGTGAGATTGAACTCCATTGATGACCTTGTGATTCCATAATGATTGCATCTATAGATCAGTTCATTAAGACGATCATAGTAAACTTCAATCGTTTCATTCTCTTTTTGTCTGAACTCTTTCAGCTCCACAAGACACTGCTTAACAAAATTTATCTTCGTTTTCTCGCTTCCCTGATACTTTTCCTTAAGTGTGTTCCAAATTTCCTTTGCAGTTTTACAACCAAGAATGTAACTGTAATCAACAGGTGGCAAGGCACCTCGCAATTCTCTCAAACAACGCTTTTCGTTGTTCTTCAGCCTGGTGGATTGATCAGTAACTGCAAGTGCTGATCTAGATGATCCAATATTTTGAACATTCGATGGAGGTTGAGCGATTCCTGTAATGCAGCTCTAGAGTTCCTCGTCCAATCCGTTCAAGTAATCCTCCAGTCGATCAGCCCACTGATCATAGTACTCTTGAATCAACATAGGAATCGTCGTAGAAGATCCTAACAGATGAGAAAATGAAGTCATCGTGTTCATGTTGAAATTCGCCATTTACGTATGGATGAGATTTTTCAGAAGAACTTGAAGAAATTTGAAATTGAATGAATGAATTGATCAGAAACTCAAAAAGGATTACTCGATTACACAATTCAAACGCAGAATCAAATCAAAACTGTAGATCAGAGATGATTTTCGGAATCAAACAGTGCGGAAACTTTTGAGACAAACTCGTGACTCAAAAACTAGAGATTCAATTGAAAATCAGATCTTCGCAATATTGATTCCTGCTCTGATACCAATTGTAGTTGTGTTTAATCGAGTATGAGAATCAAATCAGAGTAAAAGATGAACACAAGAAGTAAATAAGGTCTGGTTTAGCTCATATTACTTTCACAGAACAAGAGTACAAAACTGAGAGTAAAACATGGAAAACTCTACTATCAACTCTATGTTCAGCTCCAATTTATAGGAGGGTAAAAGTACAAAAAATACTAAGGCTATACATTACACTTCATTAAAAAGAAGCCTTAGCAAATACATAGAAAACAAGAAATTAGTATCTCCTCCTTGAATGACAGAAATAAGAAAGAAGAAAGCTAAGAACCTACCCAAACTAACCCACTCAACTGGTAAAGTATCACCATCAATTAGAGAATTATTAAAAAAAGTATTTTATTTTTTCATCCAGTACTGTGTCAAGACGTGTTTAAAACTAAATGGCTTCTCTCGGGCTTCATTTTGAAAACTTTGTGGGAAGAACCAAAAGTTCTGAGATCATAGATACTAGCAATCTCAGGCAAACGAAGATCAAGATTCTCAGTTTTATTGAGATGATATATCCATAACAGAATACGCCAAACCATGGGCATGATTTGGACGAAAGTTAAACGTGTTATCTCAAAGACTTCAAATATCAAAGGAAGAAAAGGAAAAGAAATCTCAATCTAGAAAGGAATATAGTAGATACAAACCCAGGACGCAAATACAAAATCGGGTCTTAATCTCATGTCATGCGACCTAAAGATCGTATGCGAAGGAAAAACACTTTTTGCCTTATGAGATTCGATTCTAGTATTTGAAAAAGTATTGACTTTTTTTCCTATTTTTAAGAATACCTAAATCGATGAAGTCTTCATAGATGGAACCCTCATTTTCATTTTTCAAGTCAAAGATAGCTTTATCCATGGCTCTAGAAGAAGCAGAAGAAATAAAGAAAAGAAAAGCTTACCAAAGGAACGGACTTGACGAATGAAGATAAAAGAATGAAATGGCATTTGAGTTGCACTATCTTGGATGGTTTGATCAGGTTTATGGAATTTTTCTTTATCCCAATCATATGGTTGCTCATTCTTATCCACGTACCAGACCTTTTTATTACTTGAAGAGTTTAGTTTTGGCGTCATTTCCTTCTCATTCAAGTAAACCTCTTCACTTGTGTATGTGAAAAAGATTGGAAAGTTAGCTCATTGTAATCTTGATCATAAGTTAAGTTAGCTCCTAATTCCATTCTCGACATGGTTTCTTACACTCGACAGTGTACTGGACAAAATCTTGGAAATTATAGCATTGCACCTTACTTTTTCATAATTTCCTTGATCATCATGATATTTGTCATGATATTGATGGGGACAACCACCACAATGGCTCCCTTGGTCGTTATTACTATCGCCTCTTCTACGAACTCTACCATGATCATGGGTGTTGAACCCACCTGGTCGGAAGCTTCTCTACATATTTTATTTTTCCCCTTTCATTGCTTCTCTAACCTATGAATCCACTCCTGGTGAGTTAGTAGCACTTTTCTTTTATCGTTGTCACTATGACCAAGCACCCTTTCTTTTCAATCTTCCAATCTTTCAATCTTTCAATAACCTCCTCAAATGGCATTGCTTAAACAGTGGGTTCCTTGATTGTTGAAGAAATTCACACAATTTTCATAGTATCACTTGAAGTAACTTATTTACAACATGTGCACCATCCATCGTGTCCCATAAGGCATGTATAATTCTCACAAAATTATTTACCTTCAAGGAAAAATCATCTATGGTCTCGATCAACATCATACTTAAGATTTGAAACTCTACCTTCGATTTCTGGACCTTCATACATTTGGCTAGCTCTGTCTACACCCATGTACATAAGGAGTAGGTTTCTCCATGCTTGTTTCGGTTTTTGGTTCTTTACACATGAAATCAACGTATCTTCTAGAATACCCATCTATATGGCGACGAGTTACATCTTGTCTTTCTTGACCAACAGGGTTTTGAGGGGTTTTGGGCTCCATGGCGTTATATACATCTTGAGCTTGCATAAATATATGCATCTTGATGGCCCACACATCATAATTGCTTCTTGGAAGAATTAGGTAATAGAGTTAAAATGGTCTGTCATATTTTCTAGCCTTCCTTGGGGGGCCTATGTGTTTTTATGAAAACTTGCTTGTTGCTCTGATACCAAGTGTAAACAAGGAACTTTTTTGGTCACAAGGTAAGACGATAAGTAAAAGAGGAAAGGAACAAAGGAACAAAGGAAGATAATTATTAACAAAACAAAGAAATATGATTGAAAAACATAGGATGTAAACTAAATACTTGACCTACAAGGTTTATTAAGAAGCATTCTTGGAAGACTTATGGAAAATGTCACTATAGCACAAGGAACTTATGTGTTTTATCCGACTTGACCGATTATATTTTTTTGCACAATAGGTCATGTAACTGTTACTTTACATGTCAATTAAGCCATTATCGTTATTTTTTAACCAGTCATCCGTTAACCAGCTTTCTATATTACATGAATGGCGCTTATGTTTTAAATTTCTTTCGTACTTGGTCCTTACGAGCTATGGTTTAAACTACACGACCAAAACTGCCACATTTTAGAAACTATGGGGATCAAAGTGTAACATTGTCATTATCCTCCCCATTAAATCTGGTTGAAACACGAAGCACACTATTAGATTCCATAGACACCAAACCAAATAATAGGCAAACTTATTTTGTTGTTAGCACATACTTTTAGTATTGTTACAAAGATGGGTTACGTGAGGTTTACCCCTGAAGGTTTCATTTTATGGAAGAGATCAAGGGAGAGTAAATCTTGTAAATTTTTTACAAGACCTACTATCATTCAATTCCATGAAACTGCATCTCCAACTTCCATATAATCAAACACGGATCTTGCACATCTGATCATCCCTAATTTTGAATACATACTAATCAATGAATTACACACGTATGTAGTTAGCTCAAAGCCAAATTTGACAACGATGGTATGAACCTGCATTCCTTTTCATTATTGCACCATTGTCAGCCGAAGTTCTAAGAAGAGTAGCAAATATGAATGGGCTATGTTTGATTCCTTCTATTTGCATTTGCAAAAAAAGGTCTATAGCCTGATCATGTAGCCCCTTTAATAAATACCCTGTAAGCATTGAAGTCCAAGACACCACATTTCGGTCAGGCATTTCATCTAATACCTTCTCAGCCATTGAAATCGATTCATTTTTTGTGTACATATCAATAAGGGAAGTGCCAACGCTAACATCCTCAGCAAACACGTATTTAATGCAATTGCGATGTATTTTTTTGCCTATTATTTGATCGCATAAGCTTCTGCATATTTTAAGAACACAAGAAAAGCTTGCCCCATTAACGAGTAAACCTAAACGACAAGACCTGAAACCGAACACAACCTCCTTTCGACTTTATGGTCGAAGTTTAAATCAGGTGGTGTAAAATTCTGTATGAAACTGAGTAATTAAATACTAAACCCTGAACCCCCAAGATGTAAATTTATATATTATATTATTTTATAGTAGCTCCAATATCCATAATATTTAGCGGGGTGTTGGTTTCGGGGAGCCAAATGATATAATTTGGATTTTCAGGGGTTAAAGTGTAATTCTGGGATTTATTTTGTAAATATTTTCAGAAGTCAGGGGGTGTTTGGTAAATATTGGACTTAAATTGAAATGATTTTGGAGTGTTGAGGGCTGAATGGTAATATATGGACTAAAGTTGAAAATATTTTGTAGAGGAGGGGCTAATTGGTTAAATTTGGATCTAATTTGAAAGAAAAAGAGAAGGAAGGCTGAAAGTGGTAATATGGACTAATGTTTGAAATTGGACGGGACTTATAACCCGTCACCCATGCGACCCGTAACCCTAACCCTAATTGTGTGAATCAGCCACCACCCTCACTTCTCTCAAATCCAGCCGCCACCTTTACATCCCCTAACCATCGGCCGCCACCGCTTCCTTGCCTGTTGAAGCCGGAGCACCCATCATCAACCACCGCAACTATCCTATGGTCGGACGTGTGCTAGCGTCGTTAGGGGTGGATCTTCCGGGACCAAAGACAACTGTGAGCGACTGTCTCCACCCTTCATCCGCCATTTCTCCTTCTATGTCGTCATCCGTAGCCCTACAGGGCAGTTGCTAGTGTTACCCGACTGCCCTCGTTTTCTTTCCATCCCATAGCTGTTGTCGCCGCTGTTACAACCGACGAAGCCAAGGGTACTGAAGACCGACACCGTGGCCGTGTGCTGACACCCCCAGACGTGCCTCCTTTCTCTTCTGTTCTGTCGTCAGTCGCATCGCCGGTAACGCCAAGCGTTAACGCCGCCACCACCGCTAGGGCTGCTGTTGCCGTTGTTTCAGGTTGCTGCCATCGCTGTACGCCACCAGGTGGGTGGTTGTGTTCATCTTTCAATCAAGTTGTGCGTGTCGTGGTGTGTTGCGTGATCGTAAATAAAAAGGGAAACCACCACCACCACCGTGAGGTGGTCGCTATCGTCTCTGGCCACCGCTTGCCGCCACAAGGGTGGCTGTATCATGTATATTATTGAATGTGGTTGTGTGTGTGTGATTCATTGGGTATTAGGCGTGTGTTTGTTGGTGCAATATTGTATGTACATTGTATGGTCGGAAAATTCGAAGAAACCCACCACCACCGTGAGGTGGTGGCTGCCGCCTTCGGCCGCCACCAGCTATCGTGTTGGGTGGCGGTGTGCATTTTTTTGTGATTGGATTCTTATACATGATTTGGACTAGAATCATAACCACGACCACGAGGTGGTGGCGGCCGCCGTGATACGTAGTCGACCACCACCGCCCGAGGTGGCAGTAGGTGGTGCCCGGCCTAATGAATCCCTAATTGACCTAATGAAGCCCTAATTAACCTAAAAACCTAACCATTTGACTAATTGGCACGCGATTGGGTTGGAAACCCTAAATAGGAATTATGAATTAAGCCCGACCACACTATATGATTGACCTAGTAGATTGATGGACTTAATGGATTAAGTCCTTAATGAGTTAAGTGTTTTTGATTGACCCTAATCGTCATTTTATGTGAAAACCCTAATTGTGTTGGGTTTTGCGTTGGGCCTTTCTGTTGGGCCTAGATGTTTGGATTCTGGATGGGCCATCTAATAACAAGTATATGGACTAGGGAATTTGGATGGGCTTTAGGGTAAGGCCCATGTGAAGGGTTTGGGCCCAATTTTGAAAATTGGGCCATATGTTGGGCTTTGGCTCATTGTTTGACTTTTGGGCCTTTGGGGTCTGAGTTTGGGCCTTGGGCTTGATTCAAGCTAGGTTGGGGGTAAAGTAGTCTTTTTACCCCAAGCACGGACTTAAATCTATGTATTGTAACACAATTACTAATTTGGTGTTGTTTTGATGTTGACAGTTCAGGAATCTGTCATCCAGTAGCTAGAGTTTTGTCCGCGGGACTTCAGCAGTGTGAGGTGAGTTACCTTCCCTGTATGAGTGGATCGAATGCATGAATGTCGGCCCACTAGTAGTTGTTTACAGTTGAAATGATTGTCTTTGTGATAATTGTGTGGTTTTCCTATATCTGATGAGACTTATGTGCTTGTATGCTATGTTATTACGTGGTAGTCGTAGGGGTGAAGTAGACCCCGTAACCGACCGAAAGATATCGAAGGGGTAGGGCAGCACCCAGAAATGCTAGGCAGTATGTGATTTATGTGCTTATATGCTAGGATATTATGTGGTAGTGGTAGGGGTGAAATAGACCCCGTAACCGGTTGAAAGAGACCGAAGGGGTAGGCCAGCACCGAGATATGCTCGGCAGTACCGATTGAAAGAGACCGAAGAGGTTGAGACATACCCAGTACCAGTTGAAAGAGACTGAAGGGGTTGAGACAAACCCAGTACCGGTTGAAAGAGACGGAAAGGGTTGAGACATACCCAGTACCAGTTGAAAGAGACTGAAGGGGTTGAAATATACCTAGTACCGGTTGAAAGAGACCAAAGGGGCTGCAAGCACCCAAATATGCTTGATTGTTATGTATGTATGGTATGTGGTATGATGGGGGAACCACTAAGCTTCGTGCTTATAGTTTTCAGTTTTGGTTTTAGGTACTTCTCTTTCGAAAGGAAAGGAGCCGACATGATCGCAGCGCATCACACCATCATTTCTGCACATGAGATCTTTGGGAGTTATACTCTGATGTTGTTTTATCATGACATGTTTTGATTATTGACATATTGGTTTTGAAATGGGATGAAATTATGAATGTTTTCAGACTATTGGTTTTATAATTACTTAATTAAAAATGAAATTTTTGGTCTTGAGTTTTGGGACGTTACAAGTTGGTAGCAGAGCCCTGGTTTGAGGGATTCGGACACGCTCTCGGGTGTGTCTGGACTCAGATCTACGGTTTGAAGGATTTTTTTTACTAGAAAAATGATTTTTCTAATATAAAAATTAAGGATTTTTAATAAAGAACAAGGAGTGTGATGCGTGCAATCGGCCGATCTCAAGTAAGTTTTCCCCAAGATACCCATACATCTTATGTTATGTTCGGATATGACTTGAGAATATGTGCACTGCATGCTAGATTAGGGCTAAGGATCTAGGAAGGAGGCCTTATATGCCTAGTGTATGTGCTTGTAGACCTACATGCTAGTACTGATCAGTCAGTGATAGGACGGTCTGTTTAGGTTATGCCTGATTTTTTGAGCTCTTGGAATTTCCTGTTAGTATGGTTCAGATAGTTGAATAGAATGGTTTGATTGGAATATGTTGGTTAGTTTTTCCGCTGTCCGAATGCTGCTTGCTTTGTGATTTGTGGGAGTCTTAGCAATGTGAGTTAGCTACTAAGTGAATATGCTAGGTCACATGTGGCACAGGCTGGATAATCTTAGAGTGAAATACTTGGCCCTATTGTGCAGCTCTCTTTTGAGTCCAACCGTTCTAGGATCGAGTCTTTTACTCGAAGGATTATTTGATATCTGTTACATGTGGCTGTATTCATGAGGTAGCTTTGTTGACATTAATGGGAATCCTTCAGCAGCTGAGAAATGGGTGAGTTCGGGAACCTAGGAAAGCCTAGGAGATGCTTTAGTGGGATAGTAGTGTGGTTTAGTGGGTACATAAGTTTGAGGAAGTGACTTAGAGGATTTGGGAGGATTGCTGACGAAAGTATGGATAGGTGTGGAAAGTAGTATTGGGCCCGTACTACTGAAAGCATAGGATCCATACTCGAATCGGTGAGAGTCTTGGAGAATCTAAGAAGCTTAGGGGAGGAGAATCCTTGGACATGTTTTGATCATCTGTTTGTGGTTTTTCAGTCTGGAGATGAGCAGCAGGGAGATGGTTCTGATTCGAGTTCTGGTCCAGGGGCGAGTGATGAGCCAATTAGCGAGCAGTTACGGGAGTTCATCTCGTCGGAGATTACCCGCGGTATTTTGGAGTAGACCCCTGTGATCTTTGGTTCAGTCAAGGAGGGGATTTTGGAGCTATTTGATATTCGCCTCGGGGCCTTTCGGGCCGAGACCGTTACGAGGCAATTAGGGGCTCATCTGGAGCCCAATGCTTATGGATCCATGAGATCCTTCAAGAAGGAAGACCCTATTGTTAACTCTTGTCATTTGAGACCGGAGGTGGGTTATGCACCTTGTCTTTAGGAGAGTCTACCACATGATTGGATCACTGTGCAGGTTTCACGAGCCCTACGAGAGGAGTTACCAGACATCATTAGGCGTGTCACTGACAGAGTGGTCGCCATACTCGAGGTGCGGGCCTCAGTTATACAGACGGTTGATAGAGTGGTCGAGGTAACCCGGGAGAAAGAGATTGGTTTAGATATGCAGTTGGGGAAGAGGAAGCGGACTTCTAGTGAGGCTCAACAATCTGAGCAGTCGGACGTTGCCATAGTTGGTGCCAGAGACCCGAGGGGTCGTGGTAGTTACACAAAGGAAGAAGGGGCGCGTGAGGATGTATGCAGCTGGTCTAAGTGCGGCAGGTACGGGTGGAAGGGTCACAATCACCATGAATGCTCATTGTAGGTAGAGTTGTGCCATCGTTGTCATCAGCCTGGTCATATTAGGGAGAATTGCCCCTGCTTAGTGGTTCGGGCAGCTCAGGTTTCATCGCAGATACTTCGGCAGGAAGAGAGATTCAGGGTTTCTTCAGGGGATATTTCGGGTATGTTATATATATTTTTCTCATAGTTTCTAACAGTATTCATGGTTTTCGGAATCTTGCATCAGTATGGGTAAGCACATATTCAACTCATTTCTTTGCTCATGTTTGGGTTATATCTTCAAATATTATTATATGCCATTTGCATACCGTGAATTATTAGTGGTTAGTGTAAGGTCGTTTCCCATTTTGCTGGTTCGGGGTGTTCAGTATTATCTCAGTTCGTAGTAGAGATTGGTTCATGGGAATTCTGTGAAGGTCTGCTGTCAAGGTCTGCAAGATGGTTATTCAGCATCGTCAGGATTCAGTGGTTTTAGTAAACGTTATTGATTAGTCGATGGAAGCGCCAAGGGAAGTGGAACGTTGTTGAAGTATTAGTTAGAGCATTTGTCTTCTAGGTCTTCAAGATTTGAGAATGGTATCATTTCAAGCATCAGGGGCTATCGGTTTTACTGGAATTCGGAAAGTGTTCATCTGGTCTTTATAAGTTGCGTGGTCTTTTGAGGATTGGCTAGTAATGGAGCACTAGTTGTTAAGCGTTGGTTGTCATCGGATCAATCATTGGAAAGTGACAAGGATTGGGAATTCTTCAATTCTCGTATGCTGTGAGAATTTAGTCGAATCAAAGTGGGAGAGAATCGTTTAGGAGCAGGAATGGTTTTGAAGCTTGGATGAGTTTCGCATCCCTGTCAGGAAGGAAGACGACCCAAGTGGCTCTTAGGATTTAGAATTGTGTGAGTTGGAAGTCCGGGAAACTTACCAACATTGAGATCGCGTTCTCTTGGTGATTGATAGCAGGCTTC
The DNA here is from genome assembly GCF_052849685.1 of Lactuca virosa. NCBI lineage: Eukaryota > Viridiplantae > Streptophyta > Magnoliopsida > Asterales > Asteraceae > Lactuca > Lactuca virosa. The sequence goes on along the minus strand of NC_136428.1, from coordinate 186,496,310 downwards.
GGGGAACCAGTTCGGGGCATCAGGCATAACTCGAGTTTAGCGTGGGTGTTTGGTCGAGTGTATGTTTAACTCTAGGAGTGTTCAAATTGATAGATTAATGGTAAGGCATTGGACTACAATTATGGTAAGTGGAAGTGTTGTAATACTACTGGGATAGCCGTAACATTCACTAGGTTGGCAGATAATGCTAAAGTGTTGTAAGATTACGGGGGTAGTCGTAGCGTTCATTAGGTTGGCTGAAAATGCTAGAGTGTTGTAAGACTACGGGGATAGTCGTAGCATTCACTAGGTTGACAGATGGGTCTAGAGTGTTGTAAGACTGCGGGGGTAGCCGCAACATTCACTAGGTTGGTAGATAGCATGGGAGTGTTGTTAGATCGCAGGAAGAACCGCAGCACTCACCGATCCCTGTTCAGCAATGAGATTATGATAGATCTGTAACTTACTTGAGGATGTCTTCAGTTGGTTTAGGCCAAGGCGGGTTAGTTCATAAGGCTGTGGGAGGGCCACAGCATGTTGGAATCAGGAATCGGTAGGTCGCGAGAGACCGGGTATGAGGAGAGACTACAGTTGGTCCTGTAGCGTTCAGTTTAGCATCGGGTTAGTGTTGAGATGGTATGGGTAGTCATTGCCTGTGAGGCTTTCTATCGGAAGATGTGAGGGGCGACTGTTTGGGAGTCTTTCGACTCAGAAACGGGTTGGAACCCGGTAAATCAAATGACTAGTAGACGAATTGAGACGGGGGAGGCGTCGGTGGATTTTGGAAAGCATCCAGGTGGCAGCATGTTGTTTCGGGTAGTTTCAGTGTTTCGGGTAGTATTAGTGTTTTAGGATTTCATGTATGGATTGAGTAACTGATTGCTTAGGTTATGCTAAGTCACTTACAGCGCGATTAAATAATCTTAGAGTAATTGATTTGACCCTGTTGCGCAGCTCTCGTCTGAGTCTAACCGTTATGGGGGTAAGTCTCCCACTCAGAGGATTATCTGAGCCTTGGCCAAGTATAAGTGATCTGCATGGATAATTGGGTCTGTGATTTGGTTTTCTAGTGAAAACCTCAAGTTATTAGAGGATGAGTAGTTAGTTGGGAGATAAGGGAGCAGGATTTAGCTATAGTGATTCAGTATGGGGGGTCTGTCAGGGAGTCGGACCATTCTGAGACCTCAGATTTCAGAATAAGTAAATATAATTATGTCGCAAGTAATTTGTTTATCTTCGGACTGGAGAGCCAGAGAGGGTTGGTTTTGGTTGCCTTGTAAAGGCTGGGGTATGCTTGTGGTTGTGGTCGTGTTGCTCAAGTTATTTAGCGTGTCAGGAGTGGTAATGAATGATTTCGAGGACGAAGTCTAATTTAAGTGGGGGATAGATGTAACATTCCGTTTGAAATTGAGTAATTAAATACTCAACCCTGAACCCCCAAGATTTAAATTTATATTTTATATTATTTTATAGTAGCTCTAAAATCCATAATATTTAGCGGGGTGTTGGTTTCGTGGAGCCAAATGATATAATTTGGATTTTCAGGGGTTAAAGTGTAATTTCAGGATTTATTTTGTAAATATTTTCAGAAGTCATGGGGTGTTTGGTAAATATTGGACTTAAATTGAAAGGATTTTGGAGTGCTGAGGGATTAATGGTAATATATGGACTTAAGTTGAAAATATTTTGTAGAGGAGGGGCTAATTGGTTAAATTTGGATCTAATTTGAAAGAAAAAGAGAAAGAGGGGCTGAAAGTGTTAATATGGACTAATGTTTGAAATTGGACGAGACTTATAACCCGTCACCATGCGCCTCGTAACCCTAACCCTGATCGTGTGAATCATCTGCCACCCTCACATCTCTCAAATCCATCCGCCACCCTTATATCCCCTAACCACCGACCGTCGCCGCCTCCTTGCATGTTGAAGCTGGAGCACCCATCGTCAACCACCACAGCCAACCACCGCAACTATCCCTACGGTCGGACGTGTGCTAGCGTCGTTAGGGGAGGAGCTTCCGGGACCAAAGACGATTGTGAGTAACTGTCGTCACCCTTTATCCGCCATTTCTCCTCCTCTGTCGTCATCCGCAGCCGCGACACGGCAGTTACCGTTGTTAGGGAAGGAGCCCTCGTTTTGTTTCCATCCCATAGCTGTTGTCGTTGTGATTACTGCCGACGAAGCGAAGGGTACTGAAGACCGACGTCGTGGCCGTGTGCTGACACCCCCGGACGCGCCTCCTTCCTCTTCTGTTTAGCCGTCTGCCGCACCTCCGGTACCGCCAAGCGTTAACGTCGCCACCGCCGTTAGGGCTGCTGTTGCTGCCGTTTCAGGTTGTTGTCGTCGATGTATGCCACCAGGTGGGTGGTTGTGTTCATCTTTCAATAAAGACGTGTGTGTGTCGGTATGTTGCGTGATCGTAAATCAAAAGGGAAATCACCACCACCATCGTGAGGTGGTGGCTATCGTCTCCGGCCACCGCCTGCCGCCACAAGGGTGGTTGTATCATGTGTATTATTGAATGTGGTTGTTTGTGTGTAATTCATTGTGTATTAGGCGTGTGTTTGATGGTGTAATATTGTATGTACATTGTATGGCCGGAAAATCTGAAGAAACCCACCACCACCACCGTGAGGTGGTGGCTGTCGCTATCAGCTGTCGTGTTGGGTGGCGGTGTGCATTTCTGTGTGATTGGATGCTTAGACATGATTTGGACTAGAATCATAACCACCACCACGAGGTGGTGGCTGCCGCCGTGAGCAGCCGTCGACCACCACCACCCGAGGAGGCAGTGGGTGGTGCCCGGCCTAATGCAACCCTAATTGACCTAATGAAGGTCTAATTGACCTAAAAATCTAACCATTTAATTAATTGGCGCGCGATTGGGTTGGAAACCCTAATTAGGGTTTAGAAAACCCTAATTTTAGATATGTTAGTTTTTGGTACTGTCGGGACCCGCATTTCGGACCATTGGATTGGAATTATGAATTAAGCCCAACCACACTATATGATTGACCTAGTAGATTGATGGACTTAATGGATTAAGTCCTTAATGGGTTAAATGTTTCTAATTGACCCTAATCGTCATTTTAGGTGAAAACCATAATTATGTTGGGTTTTGAGTTGGGCCTTTCTGTTGGGCCTAGATGTTTGGATTCTGGATGGGCCATCTAATAATAAGTATAAGGACTATGGAATTTGGATGGGTTTTAGGGTAAGGCCCATATGAAGGGTTTGGGCCCAATTTGGAAAATTGGGCCATATGTTGGGCTTTGGCTCATTGTTTGACTTTTGGGCCTTTGGGGTTTGAGTTTAGGCCTTGGGCTTGAATCAAGCAAGGTTGGGGGTAAAGTAGCCTTTTTACCCCAAGTATGGACTTAAGGCTATGTATTGGAACCCAATTATTAATTGGGTGTTGTTTTGATGTTGACAGTTCGGGAATGTGTCATCCAGCAGCTAGAGTTTTGTCCGCGGGACTTCAGCAGTGTGAGGTGAGTTACATTTCCTGTATGAGTGGGTCGAAGGCACCAATTCTAGTCCACTAGTAGTTGTTTACAGTAGAGATGATTGTCTTTGTGATAATTGTCTGGGTTGCGACTATCTCTTGAGATTTATGTGCTAGTATGCTATGTTATTACGTGGTAGTGGTAGGGGTGAAGTAGACCCCGTAACCGGTCGAAAGAGACCGAAGGGGTAGGTGTTGAGAGAAAAACTTGAGACACTTGAACAAACGTTAGAACAAGTACAGTTGCGGAATAGTTTACCTCAAAGGATCTAAAAGCTCAACAATAATAAAGAGTTAACGAGTTAGATAGTTAGAGTGTTAGTTGCGGAAATGTAAGGAATATAAATGACAGCAGGTGATATCAAGTATACACATAAGTTGATTCATAACATGGAATGCATTCAGACCAAGTTAGTAAGTGAGATCGAACTTAGTGATTAAGTCACGAATGACTTGCTCTGAAGAGTAATAATATTCAGTAATGTTCTAGTGAACTTTGAGAGTAAGGAGAGATTTAAGGTGCGTAATCAGATAGAGATGAGAGATATATTTGATAGCATAGAAGTTGCGATAGATTGTAGAAGATGTGAAAAGATATATTTGAATCAGAAAGATTGAGTCCTTTATATAGAGACTCAGGAGTTACATGGATCAAATCTCTAAGAGTAGCCATGCAAGGCATACTGGACAATCGAGAGTATTACAATAAAAGTAAAGTAATATAGTAAGTAAGAGTGACTGCGGTTGATGATGACTTCGGGTGCGATTGCTGAAGGTGATCTGATTGTGGATTCTCGAGGGCTACGGTAGCTGAAGTTCAAGAGGGTCACTTTTATGATTCAACAATTTCCCCTAAGTGACCTTTTTAACTTCTCTTCAGTTATCAAGTTTTAGGAACTTGATCAGAATCCACCAAAACTTTCTGATATTCTCCAACCATGTGATCCTTCTTAAAATTTCGAACTTGACTTCGGCAGTCGTGTGCTTTGATCTTTCAACTGCGGTTCGAAAAATTTCAAGCTGCTTCCTTATGAGGCGATTCATGGCAGTCATAGGAATGAAGTATTTGATTTTATCGACCTTCATTTTGAAAATGACTCCGAGCTCAGGGAAGTTTGTTGCACCTAGGGATCTTTCTTGATAACCTTCGGTAGGCATCGATGCAGGATCGAGTGGTGGTAGATCAAACTTTTTAGCAATTGTGGGGTAGATGTCTGCATCGATTTTTGCAAAGTCACAGACGGTTTCCCTCAGAAATGTGCTCGCCCTTTCAAGTGCTATCTTCATCTTCGGATACTTCTCGCTTTTGTTTTTGAACACCTTTGCTATCAGAAAGACTTCTTCTGGATTCATACATGGGAAGTTAGCTTGGGTGCGGACATAGTCCTGATTCCTTCTTGTAAGCGTGTATTGAATGAAGTCAGCTTTCATGAATTTACGGGGCTTAAAGCTCTTGACTGCGGATGGTCTGTCATTAGACCAGAATTTCTCTATGGAAGAAGCATGTTTGCCATAGAAACGGTTGAGTCTTTCGAATTCCATAGGCAGTCTCTTGTGATCAGGCAGGCTACGGTCAAACTGCTCAAATACAGTGAAGTACTTGGCATTTGGGGATATTGGAACATCCCAGTAACCATCAGAAGGGGGTTCAGCGTAGGTAAGGTAAGGTTTGTAGTCATCATCCAGCAGTCTTCGGTGGGGATTGATCCAGGAATTGATTAAGGATTCATCCATAGTAATGTCGAATCCGTTCTCTCTCCAGATGAGTTCAGCAAACTTGGCTGCTTTCCAATCTGCTTTCTTCTGTTTCGTAGTGGGAGAGTCGTCAGAGTGTTCGGATGACATATTGGATGCAAGATTCTTGAAGTGGGGAGGAGTCTCCGGTCGCTCAGAAGAACTTTCTTGAACGATTTTGTGTTGCGGTGGAGACTGATGAGGTGGTGTTTGATGCGGTGGTGTTTGATGCGGTGGTGTTTGATGAGTAGATGGTTGCGGTGAGGGAATTTTTTCACTTATGATGGGGGGGCTTTGATGATGAGAGACATTATTTGAGTGATGGTCTTCATCACTTCCCCCTCTTGAGGAATGCAACACTGGAGCATCCTCAAGCCATTGTTTGAGACCATCAACTTTGGCACATACCTCCTGAAATTGAGCTTTAAGAACGTCAGCCAGTTGCTGATTGTTTGGGATGGCAGTGTTGAAAAGGAGTCGATGAATCTCCTTTGTGAGTTGAAGAATCTTCGGGCCATGAAAATTTGACGATAAAGATCGTTGAAGTCTGTTGATTGTGGATTGAAGGACTGAGATGGTGGACTCATAAGCAGTGTGAGTCTCTACTATAAGCTTTTGGGAGTGAGTAGATTGGTCCGCAATGGCTGCTTGTAAGTCTACCTTGATTGCGGATACCTCAGAGATGAGGCGCTCCACAGCAGCCATGAATTGCTTGTGATCAGCTTGGCGACTTGTATCCAGGGATCGGATTCCCATTTCAACTTTCAGGGAGATGCGCTCAGCAGCCAATCTTTCACGGGTTTCCAATCTTTCAATTCTTTCAATTAAGGATTCTGGTCCCGGAGTGTCTTCAGGTTGAGGTTGAGTGGGTTTGACTGCAGCTAGGATCTGGTCTACTTTGGCTTGTAGACTCAGAAACTCTTTTCTGGACACAACTATCTTCTTTTTCTTCTTCTTCTCTTTGGGCTTGGAGGTTGAGTGGTGAGAGCCACTAGATTCTTCTTCTTCATCAAACATCATCAAATCATCATCAGAAGGGTTAGGTTGGTTTACCTCATTGAGATCGACATCATCGAATCCGAAGGTAGGAGCAGAGCTAACTTCGATAGCGGTTCCCTCTTCTTGAGAATCTCGAACAGTTGGAGTTGGAGTAGGAGGGAGCTTAGATGTACCTTCACCACCATGAGTGGACTGAGCCTTGCGGATCGTCTCAGCCATTTCGGTCATCCACTCTTGTACTTTGAGAATGGTGGCTACGGTATTAGCATTGTTGATTGCGTCCACCCAATACTTGGCTACGGATTAGATCTCCTGTTGTTTCTGTTGAAGTTGTTTGATTTGCTGATCCTTCCTTGCTTGAAATGCCCTACGAAAAGCAGCATATTTCTTGACATTGGAATCAGATACTGGAGTGTAATGTAACCATGAGTCATTCGACTCATCACCGTCAAATCCTTGGAAACGCACCGAGGTGTCCCTTGGGTCCACGGATCCTTGCACATTAGTGCTCACCGTGCCTAAACCACCTGTAACAGATGTAAGCAGAGTAGGATTTCCTGAGCTTCCACGGTCTCCTTGGCCAGTGGTCAAGTCTGGCCTCGACTCAGTTCTGGCAAAGGCAGAAGAATCGCCTTGCGGTTGGGAAGGTGTTTGTAGTGTTTGGGTGACAGAGAAAAGTATGGAGTTCAACTCCTCAGGGGAAAAGAAGTGTAGACGGGAAGCCCTGGAGACCTTAGGGCGAGAACCAGTTCCATCCCCTTAGGAGTGAGTTGGGGGGAGTCTCCACGTTGAGATGAAACAGACTCACTTTCTGAGTCTGAGTGGAATTCGATTGTGGTATTGAATGGGTCTGCGGCTACCCCAAGGACAACCGGAGCCTTTTGAGAGGCTTCAGTCTCAGTGCGGTCATGCATTTGGTCTGTGGGATTGGTTTTTCTTTTCTTAAGGATGGAGATGGGCTGTGCATCCTCATCAGAATCACTCACAGAGGGAGAGTGAGGTTGACGTTCGGATGATTCGTCATCGGAGGGCACAGTTTGTATGATCTTTCTTTTCTTTGAGGGTTCAGCTTGTTTGGGAGTATCTTTCTTCTGTGGAGTTCTTTGTTTCTTGGAGACATTGAGGGGGCCTTGATGGGCTGAGGCTAACTTCTTTCGTCTTTGTGAAAGATTGGAAAGAGTGGTGGAGGATGGGACTGCGGTACTACCAGGAGTGGTGAGTGCGGTTGTGGCTTGTAGAGGCGGGGTAGGAAGGCATGGGCCAATACCTTCCATAACCTCGATATGGTTTGTGACTTCAGGGGTTTCAAGACCAAGGGAAGATAGGATGTGGAGTGGTAGTCGTCTGATGGGTCCAAAAATAGATTGATCAGTAGAAGGATTGTACCTTTTCAGATCTTTGGTGATCAAGAGATTGGTGTCGTTGCCCATGCTAAGTCATGCATCCGCATGAAGATCTGAGATACAAAGAGACCAGAACCTAGAAAAAGTGAGTTTGGTAGGGTTTTCTCTTGGACTCTCTTTGGGAATGTACTGCAGAAAGTCATCCCATAGTGTCTGACCGTAGTTAACGTCGTGGCCAGTGAAGATACTCCATACCAGCTCCAAAAGTTTGAGACCCATATTATCAGTGCCTTCGGTTCGGCCTGATAGACTGCGGATGACAAAGTGACAAACGAATTGCCACACCGCAGGCAACTGATTTTTCTTGAACTCGCCTATTCCTTTGATTTTCTTCTAGTAACCCATTTGGTATAGAGCAGAGAGAATGTCCGCCATGCTTGGAGTAAAAACCTTGGTGGAAGGATGAACAAGAAGATTGATGGCATTGAGGAATTTTTCTTTGTTCAGAATGACCAAAGAATCATTCACCAAATTGAGATGCACCTCTTAAAGATTTTCGAGGGGTCTATATGCAGAAAAGGCGCATTTGAATAGAGTTGAGAGGGGAACCACATCTGTGAATGAATCGAAGGGACCAAACAGAGGGTGATTGTTCAGGAACTTGATCATTAGCATGATCGGAGCATTGTAGGAGGAATGCTCTTCAAACACAGTCTTAAAATTGCTTGAAGCAATCGTAGGCATTTGGTTCCTTGTTGCAGGGTCAGAGCCAGTTGGGTTTGCAGAGGCAGAGGCTTTGGAGAGTTTCTTCGAAACGCCAGATTTCACCATTTTTGAGAGTTTGAGGAAGGTTGCAGAAACAGAGTGCAAGAAAGATGGAGAGTAAGTTTGATGTTCAGAAAGCGTAAACTTTTCTTGGGGAAGAAGATGGGGTTTTATAGTGGGGGTTTTGGAAAGGTAATTGATTTTTACCCTAGGTGAAATAAGATAAGGTAAAAACGTTTGGGTGTTTTTCTTCGATTGGGAGATGAAATCTCAGCCACAGATTAATAAGAGGTTTTAATCTATTTTTCGAGATTTACCAAAAAGGGGTGGCATTTAATGAAGTTTCAGTCAAAAAATGTCACGTCTGAAGAACGTGTGGTGAGGGTGGGTTTAATTCATTGTGTAAAGGGGAAGGTGTAACGGATTGGACGTGTTGGGGGTATTGGAAGGGACAGCTTAAAAAGATTTGTTTATGTAAAAACGTTCTTTTTGTCATCATACCTAAAATAGGTCTGACACAAGGTTTATTCAAAAAGGGAAATGGGACAGTTACACAAGGAATGTTTTTTTTAAAGATTTTCTTATTTAATGAAGGATCATTAAACAGCACACCATGAATCAAGAATTAATGAAACAGTTTAGAAAACAAACAATGTGGTTGCGGATTGAGATTTCATTAAGGATGGATCATTTGTCATTGCAGATGATTGGATGACTGCAGTAGAAGAACTGAGGAGAACACTTGAACAAAAATTAGTAACAACAAACAATAAGGACCATTGAGAGATAAATATGATATATGGTTGCGGTACATAGACTGCGGTACACAGGATATACCAAAACCATCTATCATAAGTAACTTCAGTTAGGACCGCAACGGAGACCATGGATGGTCTGCGGTACCTATCAATTCAAGAAGAATTGTGGGTACGGATTCATCATTCCCAACATTTGTAAGAAACGGTTGAGTTTTGTAGAGTCAAGTGCCTTTGTGAACACATCAACAATCTCTTCATGAGTATGGAAAAAAATTATTTCAATGTTACCTTTCAGGATGTGGTCTTTGATGAAGTGATACCGTAGTTCAATATGCTTTGTCTTGGAGTGCTGAATTGGATTGTGAGAAATCGCTATAGCACTTTCAGAGTCACAGTAAATTGGTATCCGCATCATTTTGTATCCGTAGTCCATAAGTTGTGTTTTCATCCATACGACTTGTGAACAACAGCTGGCTGCGGCCACATATTCTGCTTCTGCGGTAGACAATGATACACAACTTTTTTTCCTTGATGACCAGCTGACGAGTCTTCCACCCAAAAATTGACATCCACCGGAGGTGCTTTTTCGATCTAGTCTGCATCCGGCATGATCCGCATCAGTGAATGCCTGTAGGCTGAAATCATTACCTGCGGGGTACCATAAGCCAAGAGTCTTGCTACCCTTTAAATATCTTAAAATCTGCTTGGTTACGGTCATGTGTGACATTTTTGGGTCAGCCTGGTACCTTGCGCATACACCTGTTGAAAAAACAATGTCTGGTCAGCTTGCGGTGAGGTACATCAATGAGCCAATGATACCTCAATAAGTCTTGTGATCCACGGATTCGCCAGAGGGATCAACAGATATCTTATATCCAAAGGCCATGGGGACCTTAGCCGAAGAACAGTTGTCCATTGAATATTTCTTTAATAGTTCAGTGGTGTATTTCTCCTGATGAATGAATATCCCTTGAGGGACTTGTTTCACTTGAAGTCCTAGACAGAAGTTAATCTCTCTATTCATGCTCATTTGGAATTTGTTGGTCATGAGCTTAGCGGATTCATCCACCATTTTTTGATCAGTTGATCCGAAGATGATATCATCCACATATATTTGTACAAGCATAAGGTGATCACCATTTTCTTTTCTAAATAAAGTGGGATCAATCACTCCTCTTTTGTATCCGGACGAGACAAGAAATTCAGAGAGAGTCTCGTACCACACTCTTGGGGCTTGCTTTAGACCGTAGACTGCTTTTTCAAGCTTGTAGCAGTGGTTTGGGAATTCAAGACTTTCAAAGCCTGCAGGTTGCTGAAGATAAACCTCCTCTTTTAATTCACCGTTGAGAAATGCACTTTTCACATCCATTTGATGAACCTTGATGTTCTTGTGAGCTGCGTATGCTAGGAAGATTCGGATGGCTTCCATTCATGCTACCGGAGCATACGTTTCATCATAGTCAATACCTTCAAGTTGACTATATCCCTTGGCAACTAGCCTTGCCTTGTTTCTGACGACCGCACCAGATTCATCCAACTTATTCTTGTACACCCATCTAGTACCAACAATGGTGTGACCTTTAGGCTTCGGGACGAGCTGCCATACTTTGTTTCTTTTGAATTCTTCTAGCTCTTCTTGCATTGCAGATATCCAGTCTGGTTCTAGTAATGCTTCTTTGATCGTTTGGGGCTCAACCGAGGACATAAATGTTGCGTAGTGACAATGATCAGATAAATCCTTGGAAGATCGAGTATGGATACCTGCGGATGGGTTGCCGATGATTTGACCTGGTGGGTGGTCCTTCGTCCATACGTGTAGACGGGGTTGCAGATAATCAGCAGCTGCGGTAGAGGGAACATCTTCAATATCGGAAGACTCTGCGGTTGGAGACGGCAGTTCCCCCTGGACTTGAGAACATCCTGCTGAGTTGTCTTGAACTGGAAAGGTAGCTTCAGAGTTTGCTTGGGCAGATGGAGAAGGTTCCCGCTGGATTGCTGACGGGAGTTCCCCTTGAACCTGAGAAGGTTCCTCCTGGATTGTGGATGGGAGTGTTATAATTCTCAAGTCTGTTCTAGTGTCAATGTTCTCTATGATTTCATCATCCGAGTCCGAAGAAACATTTGATGGTTGAAAATCTCTGCGGATAGGGATTGGAGCTGCATCTTCTAGTACTAGAACCTCGATGGTTGTTGTATGGTCCGGAGTTGAGTTTTCCCCCTCAACCGGCGAGGTGGAAGTATTTATTGAAACCTCATCGGACGGTGTAGGACCAGATACGTCAGCATGCTGCTGTTGAGCTTCCGGGGACACAAGAACTTCGGATAACTTGGTTGTTTCTACAGGGTCGAAGAGATCGTCATAGTTTACTTCAAATAGGTTAAGTGGACCCGAAGAGGCAGGAATATCACTTTCTAGGATTGTTGTGGTTTCGGTTGATGGAGCAGTGTTGCGGATGTGATAGTCATCGAATTTCACATCGAAGCTTTCAATTATCAGCCTTGTGCGTCTAATGAGAACCCCATAAGCAACTTTGTTAGTGGAGTAGCCAAGGAAGATGCCTTCATCAGACTTCGGTGCAAATTTGTTGAGGTGATCTCTGTTGTTGATTACGAAACATCTACACCCAAATATATGGAAGAATCGTACATTTGGCTTGCGGTTGTTAAGGCCCTCATACGGTGTTTTGCTGAGACGTTTGCACATAATGCTTCAGTTCTGTACAAACCAAGTTGTGGCCACTGCTTCGGCCCAGAAGTAGAGAGGAAGGTGTGCGAAGTTGAGCATAGATCTGGCAACTTCTACTAGAGTGCGGTTCCTTCGCTCTACTACCCCATTTTGTTGCGGTGTATAAGGAGCTGAGAAGTTGTGAGTGATGCCCTTTGAAACCAAGAAACTATTTAGAAGATGATTAGTAAACTCGGTTCCATTATCACTTCGGATACGTCGTACTGGTAACTTGATCTGAAGTTCAATTTCCTTGATGAAATTGATCATGATCTGCGGAGTTTCTGATTTGAGTCTTAAAAAGTAGACCCAGGTGAACCGTGTGAAGTCGTCAACTATAACCGGTATATATTTCTTGTGATGAAGACTGGCTACGGTAGATGGACCGCAGAGATCAATGTGTAAAAGTTCCAATGGTTCAGAAATTGAGGAGTCAATCACCATGGGGTGACTTGCTTTGGATTGCTTTCCACATTCACATGCAGGACAGAGAGTATGATTGCTGAACTTGAGGATTGGAAGACCTCTGACTAGTTCTCCGGTGACCAAATTGTTGATGTATCTGAAGTTGAGATGAGCTAACTTGTGGTGCCATAGCCAGCTGACTTCGGATACTGCTTTGGATAGGAAGCATAACTGTGGTTTGCCTATGATCAGAGATACATCCAGAGGATACATAGTACCTCCGGATCGGGACTTGATTAGACATATGCTCCTATCACTTGTCATTACATAGCAAAATTGGTCATCAAATTCAACTCGGTGGCCTGCTTTACATAGTTGACCAACACTGATGAGATTGTGTTTAAGGCCTTCTACATAAGCAACCTTTTGAATAGAGAAGTTTCCCGTAGTAAGAACACCATAACCTCGGATTATCCCATTCGCATTGTTGCCGAATGTGACATTTCCACCGTTGCAAATTGGCCTGAAATCCCGAAGGTATTCTAACCTTCCGGTCATGTGCAAGGAGCAGGCACTGTCAATTAACCATTCTTCTTCTTGTTCCTCCTTGCACAAAGCCTGAGAATTACACGGTTAGTTTATGCATTCAAACTAGTTTGGAGCCTGGGCCAAAAGCTGAGTTTCTAAGTGATGCATGAACCGAGGTTGCAGGGACTGGTTTCGGGTCAACTTTTAATCCTAGTCCTGGGTGTTTGTGAATTTTTGGAGTGTTGCGTTTTTTGGAAAAGTTACGAGGTTTCTGAAAAGAATTAGATTTGACATGATATGAACCATTTTGACAACTACACTGACATTGACACGCTGAAATTTTATCTTTTGTTCTGACACTTGGTTTGGTCAGCGGTCTAAAGGATGAAGTAGACTTGTGACCGGTTCGGGGTTGGTAATCTCTGACATTTGTGATGTTGGTATTTGAAAAAGTTTGTTTCGAAAAGGATATAGCACGTGTAGTCTCTTTGGACCTTTTTGTTGGATTTGGTAAAATGCCCTTCCACTTGTTAAAATTTTGATGTGATTTTAAAAGTGTTGGAGTGGGTGAAATACCCTTCCATTTCGGATCATCTGAGGAATAGATTTGAAAACCATTGCTTCGAAAAGACCATAAGCCTATTTGGGTTGTGTCAGATGAGTTAGGAATGACTGTTGAAAATGTACATTCCTTTTTGCATGTTTTCTTGATGGGAGAGTTTTTTGAAAAATAATGAGAGAAAACAAACTTTTCGGGACTCTTAGATTTTGGAAATCTGATATGTCTTTTGTTTTTAGAAAAGTTTTGTCGATTTGTGCCTCGGGATCGAATTTCCGCTTTGAAAGCCTTTTTTGCTAAAGTTTTTGGAGAACCGCAGTCATTAGTGTTCAGATGCGGTTTCCAGGAAGCCTTTGAAAATTTTTGAAAATGAGGGCTTGAGTCATCCGAACTTGAAGATTCAGGGTTTCAAAGCATTGACCCACTTCAAAGTTCTCTATGGGTAATTCATGATGAATTGGCTGAAGAGTCACATAGCCTTTAATTGATGACTGTGGTAAGGATGATTTGACTACCACAGAGTAAGTCTGAGTTGGGACTACCGTGGGACTTTTGTGGGACTTATGTGGCTCATGACTACAGTGAGAGACACTACAGTCTGAGGGCAGAGATGGGAAGTCCTGTGAGACTTCGGGACCCTCTATGACAATTTCTTCATCAACAACTGATGAGGTCTGAGAATTTGGATATATTGTGGCACAGATAGGGATTTGATCACATGTGTGACCCGAAACCTCAGGCACAATTTCCTCTATGACACAGTTATTACTTAGGTTATGAAGTCTACCGAAGTGTGTTCTGATATCTTCAGGGAAGGTTTTGTCATTGACTGGAAAATGAAATTCTCGGTCCAGAGGGACATACAGTCGATATTTGTTGAAATGGGGTGAGGAATCCTTTGCGGTAGGATATCCATTGGACCAACCCCAATTGTATGTATTGTCCACAGTTCCATTATTCACCAAATTTTCAATAGCTTCACTTTCATTGAATAATTTTTCTATTAAAAGATTTAAGTGTACAATCTCACTCTGAGCTAAATCTCTTTGGTTCAAAGCTATCTCTAGTTGTGTTTCACTCAACATTCTTGCATCTTTTTCTAACTCTAAGTCCTTTTCTAACATAGCCATTTTGAGTCTTTTGTTATCCAGTCGTCCTCTAACATGAAACATCTCTCGGGACGCTATGTTCTACTCATCTAAGGCTTTGTTATAGTCTGTAAGGAAGGCAACACATGTGTCATTAAGATTGTCTATGAATGGTTGACAGTCATGTATGCTATAGTTTAGAGTTTGAATCATGAGTTTTACCTGTTCGACGATGCTTAGTGTTCCATCCTTTGCCATGTAGCAGTAGTTCTTTTCCAGCTTTGTAGACTCATCATCATCCGTAGTTGCCAGCATGCAGATTTTGCCTTTTCCTTTGACATTGCTGATGGCTTCCTCTTCATCTCCGGATGACCAAACTTGATGGTCTCTTTTGACATGGGCTACGTATGCCCTAGCCTTTTCTTTTTCTTCAAATTCTTAAGCCATTCTAAGGTAGAATGCTCTGTCTTTCACTACATTTGCCTTGCAATCTCTTGCAAAATGATTCTCTTTGTTACACTTGTGACAAATCACAACATCAGTTTTGTCTTCTGAGGGAGTACCGGAGTCAGAGGTTTGAATGGACTGTGGTGCCTCCTTTGGTTGAGTATTTTGAGATTGCGGTGGTGGATGAGAACTTTTGGGATAAGGTGAATGGTTGTTCTGCGGGTTGAAGTTACGGTTGAATGGAGGTTTGTTGAACTGTTGATTTTTACGAAATGAAGGTGGTGGTAGTCGGTTGAACTGTTGACTAACAAGAGCAATAGCCTTCTGGAATTCTTCTTCATCATCATACTCTGAGTCAGCTTCGTATGACTGCGGTGCAGTGTCATACGAGGGAGAGTATGATTGATTATGTGGAGCTTGTGCTATAAGAGCAAGTGGTCCTCCGAAGTCAGCACAGTCTTTGAGTACGGTTGATTCTTGTGCTTGCAGTTCCCCGTAGAGATTGTAGAGGAACAAAGAATGAATCTTTTTATCCCCTTGGACTATCATCTTAGCAGTAGTCCAATGTCTTCCCAAACCGTTGAGAAACTGAAGGTTTGTTTCATGGTTGCTGCGGATGGTGCCAACATTTGATAACTTGGTGACTATCAGATTGAACCTTTTAAAGGGGTCTTCTAAACTTTCGCCAGTATTAGCTTTGAAATTGTTGAACTCATTGCGTGCAGTTGTAAGCTTCTTGTCTTGAGCTTGTTCTGAGCCTTCGTACAAATTCTTGAGAACTTCCCAGATCTCTTTTGCTGATTTGTAGATTATGATAATGTTGAAGTTGTCAGGAGCAACTCCACAAGAGATTTCATAAAAAGCAACAACATCATTTTCCATTTATCGAGATCATCTTTGGTGGGACGGTTCATGACTGGTTGTCCTCCTCCTAGTCTGGTGGTGGCGCCATCGGTTTGAAGTGGTGTAAGAACAGGGACATGTGGTCCTTCTTCTACGGATCGCCATACATCTCTACCAAGTCTCCTTAAGTATCTTTCCATTCTCTGAGACCAATGATGATATTCATTTGCAACTAGTATTGGGGCTCGATTCGAACCGCCAACACTGTTGGAGACATTCAGAGATAATGCTTGTGCCATTTTTCCTTGTTTTTTAAGTTTTTTTTAAGAAATGAGCTTCAGTGCTATAGAAGGCCCTTTGAAAATCATAGTTTTGTTTTCAAAAAGCAACCACTATGGCTCCGATACCAATTGTTGAGAGAAAAACTTGAGACACTTGAACAAACGTTAGAACAAGTACAGTTGCGGAATAGTTTATCTCAAAGGATCTAAAAGCTGAACAATAATAAAGAGTTAACGAGTTAGATAGTTAGAGTGTTAGTTGTGGAAATGTAAGGAATATAAATGACAGCAGGTGATATATCAAGTATACACATAAGTTGATTCATAACATGGAATGTATTCAGACCAAGTTAGTAAGTGAGATCGAACTTAGTGATTAAGTCACGAATGACTTGCTCCGAAGAGTAATAATATTAAGTAATGTTCTAGTGAACTTTGAGAGTAAGGAGAGATTTAAGGTGCGTAATCAGATAGAGATGAGAGATATATTTGATAGCATAGAAGTTGCGATAAATTGTAGAAGCTGTGAAACGATATATTTGAATCAGAAAGATTGAGTCCTTTATATAGAGATTCAGGAGTTACATCGATCAAATCTCTAAGAGTAGCCATGCAAGGCATACTGGACAATAGAGAGTATTACAATAAAAGTAAAGTAATCTAGTAAGTAAGAGTGACTGCGGTTGATGATGACTTCGGGTGCGGTTGCTGAAGGAGATCTGGCTGCGGATTCTCGAGGGCTACGGCAGCTGAAGTTCAAGAGGGTCACTTTTATGAGTCAACAGTAGGCCAGCACCCAGATATGCTAGGCAGTATGTCATGTATGTGTTTATATGCTAGGATATTATGTGGTAGTGGTAGGGTAAAATAGACCCCGTAACCGGTTGAAAGAGATCGAAGGGGTAAGCTAGCACCCAAATATGCTCGGTAGTACCGTTTGAAAGAGACCCAAAGGGTTGAGACATACCCAGTACCAGTTGAAAAAGACCAAAGGGGTTGAGACATACCCAATACCGGTTGAAAGAGACCGAAGGGGTTGAAATATACCCACTACCGATTGAAAGAGACCGAAGGGGCTGCAAGCACCCATATATGCTTGATTGTTATATATGTATGGTATGTGGTATGATGGGGGAACTCACTAAGATTCGTGCTTATGGTTTTCAGTTTTGGTTTCAGGTACTTCTTCTTCGAAAGGAAAGGATCCGACATGATCGCAGCGCATCACACCATGATTTCCGCACATGAGATCTTTTGGAGTAATACTCTGATGTTGTTTTATCATGACATGTTTTGATTATTGACATATTGGTTTTGAAATGGGATGACATTATGAATGTTTTCAGACTATTGGTTTTATAATTACTTAATTAAAAACGAAATTTTTGGTCTTGAATTTTGGGATGTTACGGGTAGACGGATTTTGACGGTTTGATCCTTCAAGTTCCCATAGGTCCTCAAGTTGTGGCACCTCGTGCAAAAGACTGGTCTCTCTGGAGATTTGGGGGTAGGATTTTTGAGGATTTCATCGGGTTCAAGTAAGAAAATAGTGTGACTGACATTTGACTAGGCTTTCAAGTATCAAATATAACTTAATACCAACAAATTATGAACAACAATGAATTTATCAGATTCAACTTATTCGATCGATTGTGAAGGAGTGTCGGTAACTTGGGATACGAAAGAATTTAGGGAAGCCAATGACAATGTTACACTTAGGTCCCCAGAGTTTCAGAATTTTGGTAGTTTTAGTCGTGTGATTTAAACCATGGCTGGTAACGACCAACTACGAAAGAAATTTAAAACATATGGGCCATTCGTGTAATTTAGAAAACTAGTTAACGGATGAATGGTTTAAAACTAACGATAATAGATTAATTGACATGTACAGTAACAATTAAATGACATATTGGGCAAAAAAAATACATAATTGATCAAGTCAGATAAAACACATAAGTTCATTGTGATATGGTGATATTTTCCCAAAAACATAATGAAAACATCAATCGTTGAAACCAACTTATACTAAACGGAAATTGAAATAAAGTATAATTCAAATACACAACGAAAGAAAACGCCTAATACTAGAATAAGGAATGTTACCAAAAATCACTCTGTTTACTCCAACATCAACATTATCCTCATGACGACACATAAACATTATACTCATGACGAAATTTTACTAGCAATACCGTTTATAAAGAGGGATATGATTGAAACTTTTGTTACCTACACTACAAGGAAAAAGGCCATTAGCGGCGACAAAAGTCGCTGCTAAAGGGTCTCATTGTCGCCGGTAATGGTAATAGCAGCGACACGTCGCCGATAATAAGTCGCCGCTACTGCTTCGTCCCTATTGATAAACTTGTCGCCGCTAAAGAGAATTGTCGCCGCTAATGAGTGTGTCGCTGCTAAAGAGTGCAGTCGCCGCTAATGATATAGTCGCCGGTAATAGTGTCACCGATAATAACAATTTTCATTTTTTAAACAGGACAAACTTGCAATGAATCATGTTCTTTCCAAAAGAGAAAACAATCGTTTTTGCACACATGTATCGACTCATACCCCAGACCAATACACTTCAGTTTTTTTTAGCTAGATAATGTGAAAGGGGAACCTTGTTGTCTTTGGGAAATGCTGATTGCAACAACTCAAGGAGTTGATCAAATGAACTATCAGTCCATTTGTTGGTCACCTTGATATGCATTAACTTTTCTAGAAACTCAAGGGAAGAAAATGTGCAACCATGATACAATTTAGTTTCCACTTCTTATAACAACTGTGCAAAATCATCATCCACACCGCTACCAATTGTATTCGAGGTTCCTTCATAGAGATTGGTATTATTTTCACTCGACTCCCACATCACATCGTCGATTAAATCGACCATTTCGTTACTTGGCAAGACGACTGTAGGAATAAAAGATTCACCATGATAGATCCAAGTTTTGTACGACTTACTGAAACCATTTATAAATATATGGCGTTCCACTACAGTCGGGTACTTGAAGTAACGGTTATCACATTTTTCACACGCATATCTGATTTTACCATTACTATCAACGTATGACTTGGACTTCTCGATAAAAGCTTTGAGTCGTGCTTGGAACTCGGGATAGTTTCGATGTGTATTACTAGTCCAACTTTTATCAATTGACATGATGTTGCTGAAACATAATTTCGGGTTTAGGGTTTAGTATACAAAATTAGCATTGTTTATTTTCTACAATTACTTGTAATTTATATAGACAAAAGTTGTAAGTATTAAATAAATGGGTCAAAGATCCAACAAATCAATTTTTTCCACACGTTTGTTTTATTTATAGTAGATGTACAAATATACACATGATTATTGAAAAAAGAATTGTTTGTTTCTTTTAATATGTTTAGCAATTAGTTTTTATTGAATAAAATATTAAATAAAGCAAAGTTAATAATTCCGTATATCCATAAAAAACATTTCTTACTATTGTACCTTTTTATATTTTTTTTATTTATAACATTTTTTTGTTTTTTTTTTCAGTTATAACATTGTACTTTAAACAATCATATTATGTTGTCGTGTTGTTCTTTTTTATCATCGAGATTAAAAAAAATATTTTTTATTTATAGCATTGTATAAATATATTTTTTAATTATAGCATTCATATATAAGTTTTGGAAGTTATTTGTTAATATATAAGTTTTGGAACTTATTGGTTAATTTAGGGTTAGTTTGGGAACAAACTAGAAACTTTTTAGTATTTGTATATAAGTTTTTAAACAATTTTATAATATTTTTTTCTAATTAAAACAATAATTTTTTTTCAATTATAGCATTGTACTTTAAACAATTATATTACGTTGTTGTGTTGTTCTTTTTTAGCGTCGAGATTAATATATATATATATATATATATATATATATATATATATATATATATATATATATATATATATATATATATATATATATATATATAGCATTGTATAAATATGTTGCAAATAAAAAATTTAAAAACTAAAAAAGACATGAAAATATGAATATGAAACTATAGAAATATAACATTATAAGTTAAGTTGAAGATTATAAGTTAACTATAAAACTTATTGGTTAATTTGGGGTTAGTTTGGGAACAAACTAGAAACTTTGTAGCATTCATATATAAGTTTTTAAACAATTTAATAACATTTTTTTTGTGTTTTTTTTCCAATTATAACAATAGTTTATTTTTATTTTTTTCAATTATAGCATCCTACTTATACCAAAACGACATACATTCACATAATACATAAGAGCATTAAATTCACATACTTTCACATACATATACCACATATACACCAAACACAAATACATTCACATACACACATAATAACATCCTACTTAGACCAAATACACATACTTTCACATATATAGATAATAACATCCTACTTATACCAAATACATAAATTTCACATTCATTTATCACATATACAACAAACATACATTCATTCACATACACACATAATAACATCCTACTTATAACAAATACATATAATTTCACATATATAAATAATAACATCATACTTCTACCAAATACTCATATACAACATATACATCAAACACACATACATTGACATATATACACCAAATTTACATAGATTCATACAAATATCAAATATAGATACATATGACAATTTTCACATAACTGATACAACTACACATAGCTTGCAATTAAACTCAAATTTAACAATAAATTGAAGTAAATAGAACATGTAGTGGCGGAAATCAACGAATATGTCGCCGGAAAAGTTGGTCTTCACCGGAAAATACCCTCACCCGTACGGTAAAACCCAAAGACAAAACTACCAAAAACACTGAAATTGAAAAATAATTTGCAATTAATCATGAAATGGAGCTAGAAATCGAAGTTAACAGAGAAAGACAAAGAGATATAAGAACTTCAAGTTACCTTTTTTTTAGAGATGGAGCTAGAAATAGTGAGTTAACCTGTTTAATTGAAGCCCTAAACACCTTTGATCCCTAATCTCACAATGAGGGGATATTTCTTGTTGGAATCGTTGAAATCGATCGCAGAAAATGGGGCAAGAAGGAGCAGCAGCGTTTTGATCGAACACAGGAAGCAAAAGAGCAGAATGCGTCCGTTTTTTTCTTTTTATCTGCGATAGCCTTTAGCGGCGACTATGTAGGCTTTACCAGCGACACACGTTAACAGCGGCGACTATCTGGAGGGAAGGGTACCGCGTCTTTTTTTAGACCACTATTAGCGGCGACAAAATGTCGTCAGTATTGGTTTTGTGCGGATAAGAGGCCCTAACCGTTGGATTAGATACTCGATCGAACGGCTGAGGTCTATCAGAAGGGGATAACGTGGATTCGGGTGAAAAGCCTTTAGCGGCGACACAATTGTCGGCGACACAGACTTTTAGCAGCGACTTTACCATTCGTTGCCGCTAAAAGCTTGTGTCGCCGACAATTGTGTCGCAGCTAAAGGCATGGTTTCTTGTAGTGTTACTTTTTGATATTACAAATGGCAAGCTACAACATGGATTAAGTCTTTGCTTTAACATCTTTTTCATTTTCGGAAAAAAAAATCGAAAGCTAATATTATATTATTTAATATTTTGGTTGTATAATATTTTATTTTAAAAACTAATGTTTGCGTAAAAAAAGAAAAAAAAACAGATGATGGGTTATATAATTTTTTTTATATAGATAATGAATTAGTTAATTGTAGAAAAAAAATCAAAATAATCAATGATTTGATTGAGTTTAAGTTTATGAGTTTTTATTTGATAAAACTAGTGGAATACTGATGTGAAAAACAAAAAAATTATATAACAATGATGATTATAAATGCTCTTATAAAATAATAATAATAATAATAATAAGAATAATAAAAGATTTTCAACGGCTAACCTCTCAAAAAATATTATATTTTTATTATATTATTTTTCCATTAGTTTTTATTTTTCAAAAAACATTTATTAAATTGTTTTTCGTTAACTTTTTAAAAAACTCTTTTTTAAATTTAATTAATATATTATTTATCTATCTTAAATGTTTTATTAAGCTCACTCATATAATTTATCATATTACAAGCATATGTTATATTTTTTGAGAAATAAAACATTACTTTACTTTCTAATTAAAATAATTATAAATATACAATACAAATAAAAAAAAACATTAAGAGATGACAAGATTTTATAGACACTCAATATAGAAAATAAAATAATTTGTTGTTTTTCTAATTTCAAACTATAAAAGATAATAAATTTTTCACATATGTCGTTAAAAATAAAGAAAATAACAATAATAGATTTTTATAAGTTTTACTATAACATAGCCACAAAAATAAAAAATATCCAAATAGTCGCTATTTTTGCAGTTAATTATTTGCGAAAATATGGCTGATTGTCTATATAGGTCATTTTTCATTTTTATGGATATTTTGTGGTAAAAACTTTTAAAAATACTTATGCTCATTTTTCTCCTTTTTAACTATATATATATATATATATATATATATATATATATATATATATATATATATATATATATATATATATATATATATGTATAAATTTTATCATCTTTTATAATTTGGGAAAAAAGAGCTAAAGTTATATTTTAGTTTTATTTTTTGGAACTGATTTTTTTTCTTTCAAACTCTTTGTAGGTCACCCTTCTAATTGTAAGAACTCAAATAATATGATAATTGTTTTGAAGTTTTTACGCGAAGTTGGTTTTTTTTTTTGTTGCATGACACACTTGTGATTGGGAAAAACCAATATGGTATAATGATGGTTATGAAGTTCTTATGCAAAAACTATGAAATTGTTTTTTATTATTTTCACGGAACAGCGGAACTAAAACATTAAGAATTCTCAACATTCAAATTAAAAGTGTAAAATGTCCATGGAAAACCAGTATTTCAAATAATAAAATGAAAAAAATAGCTAAAATGGAATTCGAATAAATAGTGATGAAGATTCAAAGTTTGAAAAAAAAATTTGCAGACAATTGCAAAAACTGTGTCTATTTTCGTCTTTTTTTATGGTTATTTTGTTGTAAAAAACTTTTAAAAATGACTATTATCCGCATTTTCTCTTAAATATACTATAATAGATTATGCAACCGTAATGTTTTATAATATTTGATATTTTGAAAGTTTTGAAAGTTTTGATAACTATTTTTAGATTGTATAACTTTTAAATAAAATATGTTAATTTTTATTTTATTTATTTAATCAATTACTTAACAAAATGTAAGCCTAAAAGAAATCTAATATCTAAATGTAATTAGGGTATAAAATAAAATGTTATTAAGTGTAACTATTAAATATGATATGATGAACTCTAAAATAAAATTAAAAAGTCAGGCCTCAGGGGGGAAAGATGAAATAAATACTTTCCCACTTTCTTTTCATACCGATATTTTTATTTATATAAAACAATGTAATATGATTATGAAGTTCTCACAAAAAAATTCCAAAAGCTTTTTCAAATATTAATAAACTTTAAGAAAAAAACTATCATGCACATATGTAAGCTTATAAATAAATTTTTATTTGAATAAAAAATAACAAGGTACATCTAACATTCAAAGGCATGAAATATAGGACTTTGAAACAAATAATCAAGGCATCGACAAAACCCCACCATGATATTAACTCTATCTTTACAATACACCAAAGTCTTCTTTTCATATTCAGAATAAACAATCGCTTGCAAGATTTTTCCATCACTAGAGGATATTCTCAATCTTCATGTTCTTATATTATTCAAGACCACACAAGACTGGTACCAAATCACATGAAAAATTTACTGTTACTAAAAATGACGTGAGACCGATGCATAGACGCTTTCAATCGTGGTGGCACAAAAAAATATTTCCAAACAAATCTAAAATAGTAGTGCACTCGTATTCGAATAGTAATGCACTCGTATTCGAAAAGGTTGCACCTAAAAAAAAAAAAAAAAAAAATACACTTACCCACCGAATCGGACTGGTGGCTCGGGACCCCGGGCACCACATGCATCCGCCCCTGCTTTGTATAATCTTCTTACTAGTAAAAACCTAAGGCTGTGTTTGGCGTACCACAGTTAGCTGATAAGCTAGCTTACTTTTCGAGCTTTTGTATGTTGTTGTGTTTGGTAAACCAAAAAGTAGCTTATAAGCTAGCTTAAAAACTAGCTTTTTTAAAAGCTACTTATACTAACTTTTTAGGAGCTTTTTTAAAAATTTCCAAATACACCCTTTAATTAATTATAGAAACACATACTTTTACATGTCTTTTTATGTAATTTTATATATTTCAGCTAGCTTTTCAGCTAGTTTAACAAACGTTATTTTTTATCAGCTAACTTTTTATTTAACAGCTAGTTTTTCAGCTATCAGTTAGCTTTTCAGCTAACAACTAATTTTTCAGCTAGTACGTCAAACATAGCCTAAAAGTAGACAGTGGATACCGAAATTGCAAGAAATAAATAGGCTTATGATCTTACCAAAAACAACACGCAGCTGAGGGGTAGCAGGGCTGCAGTGCAGGGTATGGTTAGGTGTACTGCGATTGTTACTTTGAGTGTATGCAATGATGAGAACGAAAAGCAGCTGCAATTTAGGACACACTGTGATCTACATCCACAACACCCTCAATGATGTCGTTTTTTTACGATAAAAAAAGTTGGTATAAATTAAAATTGTATTTAGGAAAAATTTCACCGACAACATGTCCTTGTTATGGTCAAAACATTTTCGTTATGGTCCTTATGGAGTTACTTGTCTCCGTTGATTTACGCAATCTGTATCTCACTATGTGGTGCAGGAGATCCATTTGACTATTTAATCAATAATGGGCTGCTCTTTGTTGGCGAAATTATACGTGGGGTATTTCGATATATTCTTCTTGTAGATGGAAACAGTGATTGTAATAATAGTATTAAATTATTTGTGTATTTGATTATGATGTTTATCATTGTACTGTACAACGTACGAATTTAGGGACTGATCTATTATTGTCTCATAGTTAAGCGACGGATCTAGTTTTGGAATGGGTGGGTGATCATTTAATGGTGGTGGGGAAACAGTGATCGAGGAAATCACTGATGGTCCTTCTACTCATCTCCAGGTAGGGGTGTTCATTTGGATGAATCGGTTTGATCTGATCCAATCAAATGAATCCAAAATAATTTCGGTTTTCAAAACATGTATCCGAATAGTCCAAACTAAATTCAAATCTGATCCGCTCCGATCCAATTACAATTCTGTTGGATCGGTTTTTATAATTCGGTTTTCAAAACCAAAACATTTTAAAACGACTTATAATTATAATATTATCCAAATTTTACAAAAGAAGCGGAAACAAATTATTTAATTGTGATTTCAAATTTATAAACAACTACTCTGAAGATATATTATAGTTAAACATTTTATGCATAAAAAACTTTTGAGAGATAATACATATTGATGTTTTTTTTATCGGGTGAAACGTTTTGAACCTATTTGAAAAAATAAATTACAAAATTAATAGATAACTCGAGATATATATTATACATAAATAAATAATAAATATTTATTCGGTTTTTTTGGACTATTCGGTTCTTATTTTTAAACCAAAACCAATCCGAAATCGAAAATAATAATTTGGTTTTGTTGAAAACCAATCCAAAAAATCCGAATATCCGAACCAAATAGTCCAATCCAAATTGTCCAATTGGACAATTCGGTTTTATCCAAATAGTGAACAGACCTATCTCCAGGACCAATCTCAGGTGAGTAATTGGCCAGGGTGACCGTGATTGTGGTTTAAGAAATTAAGTGCAATAAGTGGATAGCTTAATTATTTTATATATCAAATGCAATCTAAGTTAAAAATTATAAAGTTGCAATAAAATTCATTTTAATATTTAAATATGTTAGTTGTGTATCCATGCAATGAAATCGGATATGAAATTTTAGGAGTGAGTATTATTTATTTCAACTATTGTTTATAGACTAAACTGCACAAATAGTCTCTGTGGTTAGCTCAAAATTCTCACTTTGGTCCAAAAAGTTTTGGACTAGCACCAGAGGTCCAAACTTTTCATTTTGTTGCGAGTTTGGTCCAAAGCATTTTAAAAATTCTTCAAATGACGGATTTGCCCTTTTCTATTTATTTTTTCCTTTTCTTTTCTTTTCTTTGGTATTATTTACTTACAAATGGTCTCTCTCTCTCTCTCTCTCTCTCTCTCTCTCACACACACACACACACACACAAATAAACTCATTCATCCCCTATAGATCCCATACTCATCTCCGGTGACCCACCCCAAAACCCACCACCAACATCAACAAGTTCAACTGTTCAAGAAATCGGGACTTACCCTGACTTCTTATTCATGAGTTTCGAATCAGGTCGTAGGAATTTAAATTCCATCATGATTTATGACATTAATGATGTTTACAACAAAAACAATACTACTTTACCCCTTTTATGTGTTCTTTAGCAAACGATTTTTGTTTGCCTTCTTCAACCTAAGAATCGAAGAAACCCATCATTCCAAAAATCAGAAATCAAAACCCAATTTCCAAAACAACATTATAGAAATCTATTTAAGAAACCCACAATAAAAAATCTAATATTTGGAGAACTCATACATGTGTCTAAGCTCGTTATAGATCATGCTGAAGAAACCCACATTCAGATGAACAAACAGGCGAAGATGAACACACACAAAGACTCAAATATCGACCCAGTCACACAAACACACACAAACACATGTCTCTCCCTCCTCCCTGATCTGCCATGGTTCAAGAAATAGCGGAGAAACGAAAAGGAATCATCGGCGATAGGAATTTCAACGGAGAACCCTCGTTTGAAAGTAACGCAAGTACGCTGGGAAAGAGGCCATTGATGATGTCGTTGACTGGTTAAGAAATTTCTTAGACGAAAGCTAGGGTTTAATGGAAGCATACCTGTGACGACGTTAGGCGGGCGATTGCCGACGTGTTCCATCGGCGGAGCACGAATCCTATGTGAATGAGAGCTTTATGGTTTCGCCGGTTGAATTGGAGTCGTAGGGAACAAGAAGAAGCAGTAGGCGAGGTGGGGTAATTGGACGGGGGTTTCTTCTGTGTGAGAGAGAGAGGAGCTGTAATTAAATAATACCAAAGAAAAGAAAAGAAAAGGAAAAAATAAATAGAAAAGGGCAAATCCGTCATTTGAAGAATTTTGAAAATGATTTGGATCAAACCCACAACAAAATGAAAAGTTTAGACCTCTTATGCTAGTCCAAACCTTTTTGGACCAAAGTGGCAATTTTGAGCTAACTACAGGGACCATTTGTGCAGTTTAGTCTTGTTTATAACCAAAATAGACACTACAAAAAATGATAGATCATTTTGCTAAAATGATTGACGTTTCACAACAACAACAACAATAAAAAAAATAATAAAAAGTAATAATAATAATAATAAAACCCTTCATACAAACAATATTTGTTGTTTTGTAGTAAACCCAGAGATACCCATTCACAACAACAACAATAAAAGACACTTCATTCCATTTTCTACGGAATAGAGCATTTTAGAGTAGGTACGGAAGACGTGTGATGTTCAAAGTATTCATGAATATGATATTTCGGAGTAAATATTTTCGATCCAAAGTTGGTGGTGGTTGGTGGGAATTTGGATCTAGAACGTCCGTACATAATGGAGGGCTGTTTTAGAGAGGTAAATTATGGTATTTGTGTGTTTTTGTTGCTGTAAAACCCTTCATACAAACAATATCTATTGTTTTGTAGCAAACCCAGAGATACCCATTCACAACAACAACAATAAAAGACACTTCATTCCATTTTCTACGGAATAGAGCATGTTAGAGTAGGTACGGAACACGTGTGATGTTCAAAGTATTCATGAATATGATATTTCGGAGTAAATATTTCCGTTCCAGAGTTGGTGGTGGTTGGTGGGAATTTGGATCTGGAACGTCTGTACATAATGGAGGGCTGTTCTAGAGAGGTAAATTATGGTATTTGTGTGTTTTTGTTGCTTATATGCAATATGTTTATGTGTTTGATAGTTTTCTTATACGTTCCAGAATGAGTATGGGTACATTATTTTTTTCGAGTGCCGGTTTCTAGTGGAGGGCAATTGAAGCGTACGACGGATTTATGCAGTATATTGCTCCAGACTATCTTTTCAATGTCCAACATCAAATATAGTCATGCACAATCTTGACGATAGTGACGTTAGATATTTTCTTAGTTTTGTTCGTAGTATGCCTCCTAACACAATACCATTGTTTGTTGTTAATAGTGTTATGGAAAGTGGAATTTATCGATTTGTCGGGGAAAATCGTTCTTGTGGAAATGGGTCTTCCGGTGATGGGGATGATTATAGGGATAAATGTAAGGTTGTTGTTTATGCTTCTCCTACAGTAGATGTTGTTGAATGAGCAAATAATTAGGCAAAACTAACGTTATTCGTTGATGATGGATGATATTGAAGGTGGAGATGAGGAAATTGAGCCCTTACAACCTCGAAAACCACAAAAAGAAAAGTTTCCTTATTATTTTTCCAATTATAAATAAACACAAACCACCCGTTGGGGTATGCTTAAACCTCTATCATTGCTCGAATTAACTCAACAAAAACGTAAAGGTTTCATAACCCACAATTATACTTCCTATGTGAAGTTATTCCAACACTTCAAAAGCAAAGAAGAACTTAAGATTAATTTAGGATTCAAAAGTGTTACCGAAGGTTTCCAATATAAAGTGAAAAATATACATCTAATGATGTTTGCTTTATGGATAATGGTGACGCGAGGATATAGGCAACAAAATATAATACTACTGATACATTTCAGGTGGTTAAACTATCAGAGAGACACACTTGCTCAAACAAACAGTTATGTCCCCATCACTCATAAGCCAACAAAAAGGTATTAGGTGATTTATTTAAGGTCATATTAGTTAAGAGTATGGGTAATATGTTCCGGTGGAAACATATACAATGAACTTTAAATGACCGACTTAGTGTACGTATTTTATATAGACAAACATGGAGTGCTTAAATGTAAGCTCTAAATTTATTGAGAGGGACCCCTAAAGAAAGCTTTTAAAGACTACCTTTATATTGTTATAACTTCGAGAAGAAGAATTCAAAGACGGTTACACATATAAATATGAGTTATGAAAACAAATTTGAATAGTTGGTAATATATTAATATTAATTGACTTTTAGGTTCGAGCATTTCAAAAAAGTTTGTGTCCTATTATTATCATTGAAGGAGCACGCCTTAATGGGAAATACTCGGGAATCATGTTCCTAGGCATGTACATTAATAACCAAATCATCCTTATTGCATTTGGTGTTAGTGTTGGAATATAAGAGTTGTAGATCGATAGATTCCAAATAGAAAAACAATATTTAATCAAGCAAAGAACACGAGAATGGATCAATGGTGTCGAAGGATTAATAACTCACACCTCAGAAGAGCTCGATGAAGAACTTCGACTGTAGAGGTGTGCTAGGGTTACAATGCAAGTAATTAATGAGAACGACCAATCTAAAAGCTATACATGCATGCAATATTTATATGTTAACCCTAATGTTTATCCACGGTTGGACATGCCCAAACCGGGTAAACTAAATGGACTTATGACCAAGCCCAAAGACGCAACACCAGACCCAACAATCTCCCCCTTTACATCAATTGAGGCGATAGACTACTTCGGTTGATTGACCTTGGTCTTCTTTACAACCTTGAACAGCCGAGGGATGATCGCAAGAAGCGTTTGTGGAAACTGAATATACCACCAAAGCATATCAGTGAAAAACTTCTTATCAGCTTCACTGTTCTGATTACACCTATGTATGATCTCCAAAATGTGCTCCAAACAGGAAGTGGAGAATAGGTGTTTGTCAATCAGAGCGAACAAGCATTTTTGACCTTTGCTTCTCATGAACATAACAGTGTGAAATTTACGGTCAATCTTTCACCTAACCATTGCATTCATATCACTTGCCCTCCCCATCGGCTTCATAGTGGTCTTCTTGTAAATGGAAGAAGCGATCTCCTGATCCATCTTCGCGACCTCATGAATATAACAAACGAGCATTCGCTTGATGTGATCGATAATTGGCTGATACTCCTGCGGATTGGTCAGCAAAATATTATTAAGGGGTATCCAGTCGTGAGGGTTCAAGTTCGGCAGATCAGCCAGGGAAATCATATGGACCAAGCTATCAGAGCCTCGGGTCACTTTGAATTTAATGTTGATTAATTTCCCTGCCGAAGTGGGCTTCAACACCTTGACCGTTGAGATTATCTGAGGGCTCCAGGTTAGGTATTGTGGCTGAGCAAACTCGAGATAATACTCGAGCAAATCTCGATCGACCTTCGGGTCTGGAGAAGGAATGCCAGCCGTCGACTCAAAACAGTGGAAGATAAATGCCTTTCGGGTGATTGGCATGTCAAACTGTAAGTCCTTCGAGTTCTCAAGGCCGAACGAAAAAATGGGTTCAAGCCAATGAGTGCTCGGTGCATTAATAACCTCCCTGAGAAGCGATTCCATAGTCTATTCAGGAAACATGGACTTCTTCTGCTCTAGCAGCTCGTTCTCTTTCAACTCCTTCTCAAGAAGTTCCTTCTCTTTCTGAACCTTCTCCCGAATCTCTTGATCAGTGGGCTTGATTTTCTGATCAAGTTTAGAAGCATTCCTTTCAGTATTTTCTTCCATATCATCATCATCATCATCATCATCTTCTCCAATCTTCTTCTTTCTTTTGTCCCTCATACTGCCCGAAGCTTCATTACCCTTCGGCTCAGTAGTGACTTTTGGTTTTGGAGGGGGTTGAGATTGAGGTTGAGATTGAGAAACCTTATCTCCCCCTTGTTTCGGATGGACACCAGTCTCCGGAACACCTTCAATGCGACTCAATACATCCAATGCAGGTCTTAGCTTTTCAGCCAAGTGGCGTCAGATGGAGATAGTAAGGATGGATTCATGGGCTTCCAGGAGATGCAGGAGGATGGAATGCACATCACCGACCGAACTCTTAATAATTTCGCACTCGGATTTCAATTCTTCATTCTCCTTTGTTGCAGATTTGAGCTTGAGATTCTGGATTTTCAGCTGTGAAGTTCGCTTATCCAGCTCATCCATAATTTTATTTTCAACAGCAAGCTCGGCTTCAAGTTGAGTCAGCCGATCATCAATGTTAGTATGAAGGTCTTGGTTAGCAACCTCAATTGCTTTACGAGCTGCTTCAAAAAATTTCTTCTCTGCCTCCAGTGAATGCGTAAGATTATCAACAGAGGCGTTCACTGTTTGAGCATTTTTCTGAGCTGCCGCTTGTAGAGAATCCAGAAAGAGTTGGGCCTCTGAAACTAGTTTTTCGACTTTTGCGGTCGCTTCCTTGCAATCTTTGGTGGAAGCTTCAACGGAAAGAGAAGCTTGCTGGCATGTTGAGGTTGAAGCTTCAATGGCTTTGGCAACATTGGAGATGGAGGCTTCATGATCTTTGACAACTGATGAGAACAGAGCTTTGAAAGCAGCTTCTGAATATGCACCAGTAGAAGACGAAGAAAGCAATTGATCAAGCTTTTCCGTGACAGCCTTGAGATGCTTTTTGGTAATCGAGGCGTCATCATCGTCATCGCTTTGTACGCGATAAGGACTGAAATAAGTGGAATCGAATTCCATGTCTTCTCCGCCAAGAACAGGTTCAGGTGATGGAGGTGGGGTTAAAGGGGTTGAGGTAACGGGTGGAGTAGAACCGACAGTGGATGCCCCCATATCAGATACGTTGACATGAACTGTTGGTTCGGGTGTAGTATTGGTTGTGGTAGTACTGACGGTAGTGAATAGTGGGGTTGGAATGGGGATAGAGGTTGCACTTGTAGAGGAGACAGGTGGAGGACAGGGAGCGATAGTAATAGGAACCGAAAGTGGAACAAAACGAGGAGGCGAGTTTCGGTTACTATCATTGGTAGGTGAGGGTGGAGGCGAATTACCTCTAGGTGGACTGTCGGTTTCAGTAGCTTCTTCGTCATTAGACTCAGGATTACGCTGGCCATCAGAAGGAACATACTCAGAGTCACTAGAGGATGGGGAAGGAGACTTCGGTCTACGAGCCTGCTTTTTGGTCTTGCGTTTCTTTGGAACATTAGACTCGGCTTGCTCTAACTTGCGTTTCTTAGGAGTAGAAGCTTTGGATGATTGACCAGCCTTTTCCTCTTTGTTATCAGACTTCTTTCCTTGCTTTGCAGGCTTGTCTGCAGCGTCCAACAAGCTTTGCATATCGGGAGTAAGCGGTCGTGGACCTGAAGCAGAAAGCTTTTTGTAATCTGCCATGACATGACTCGCACTGGATACACAATGGTACATAGATTCTGGAATTGACCCGATAAAGATAAACTTGGAGGTATTTGGGACAAGGATCCTCGTCGTATGAAATGTAGCAATCGAAGACATGAGGGAATCCGCCATAGTGGGAACTGTAAACTTGTCCATCGCCCAATGAGTGACGATAGTCCAAAATTGTGCACAAGAAATTTCAGTGTACCTCGAAGAAGAGCTTAGACTCTGAACAAGTTGAGCCCATAGAATCAAGCCATAGTCCAAATTAATCCCATGATACAGACCATATAGAATGGTCATAATAGCCCTGCTCGTACCGTCTGAACCAACACTCCTCTCCGATAAGCCCTTGGAGAGGAGCGTTAACAGCCCATTCCACTAAGGAGGAAGAAAAAACTTCTTGAACTTGGTGATTGTTGTGAGAAGCTCCATGTACCCCATATCATAGAGCATCGAGTACAGTTGAGTGGTAGTGATGGAATATGGGTTAACCATTGATTCAGCAGCAGGAAGGCGTAGTAATGAAGAAAACCTAGCCTTTGAAATTGAGGACTTTTGATTGACGATTTCGAAAAAGATACGCTCATTGGCTTTATCATAAACGGCAGAGGAGTAGACAGCAGAGAGCATCGACATTGGAACACTTTCCACCTGTATGAGAGCGACCACCAGTGGTGAATACTTGAGACATTCAACCACATGAAGCATATACGAATCATAGACAAAGGGGTTGAGTTCGATGACCAGATTCTGATTAGGTTTGATGGTCAGAAGAGTGGACTGAGCGAACTGATCGAAAACTGATGAAGATTCAGCCATTGTTGCAGGTGAGAAGAAGATGAACAGTGGAGAATCGCCGATGTGTTCTTGAGAGAGAGAGAGAAAGTTTGGGAAAGGAGTCCAAGAGGTTCGAGAAAATCTTTTATACCATCTCTTAGGAGAGAGAAAAATCTGTTTGTAATGATGACTGAATCTCTGAAACGTCGCCTGAAAAAGCGCGATGTGACAGGTTGGTATCCCTAGAAATACGTCAGCAGGCGTGGGTATGTGAACCTTTTCAAATTCATGCGCCTTTTTCGACCTTAGCTCCTTTTCAAATTTCGAACCGTTTCAACTTCATCCTGACTCACCCTTATATGATTTTTATCAATAAAAAAAATCACCACCATAAATTAGATACCTCCTTTCGCGTTATTGTAATCAACTGTCGCTTCTTCATAATAAAGGAAACCACCATATCTATTATAGTCGAAAGCATAAATCTGAAAATTTCCATTAGTACCACGAACAAGAATTTGGAAAATCATAAAGACCTTCGTGCAAGAGTGTGCCAATGATAAAGAAATAAAGAAAAATATTTGTGGGATTTAAGTGATGTTTTTTGAGACATGAAACTGATGATCCCGGGCATGAATCTCGTTCTTCAAAGTCAAGAGAGACTGAGAAGTGTCTGTGTGGTTTCCCGTGAAATACGATCAAATGTTTGTAGAGAAACATTGAAAGGCATCTTTTTCAACTATAGGCTTTACTAGGTGGCTTACCTTCAACCGAACCTTGATACTTGAAATAAGACCGAAAGTAGGGTGAAGTACTTGTGAAAATGTGGTTTGTTGAACAAGTAGGTTTGACAAAATATATTAAGTGACTAGAAATTAGTAAGCAATCTCAAAAAAAAAAAAAAACTGGATCTTATGGGAAGAAACGTCCTGGTGTTAGACAGTTTCATAAAGATCACGCAAAAAGAAAAAGAGATTTCGTGAGGTAACAAGTAATAGCTTGAACATTAGAGTGTTCACCGTCAATGCTTCCAAGATGTTGGATTTTGGGTTTCGCTTAGCACGTGGTAAACGAAACTAAGATCATCAACACAGAGATTGTGTAACCATAAACCTCAGTGGTAATTGCTGAGAGTCTCAAGGGTTACTTTTATGAAACGAAACTTATATGGAGAAATGTGAGGTGGTTAAGGAACCGAAAGTACCTCTGCTTTATTAGAAGGACAAAGCAGAAAACTCTTAACTGAATATGAGAAGAGTTAGGTAGCTCGTGACTTGAGTGATTCAAGCAACCTGATTTGGAAGAAACGATTGGTGTTTATCGAATCATTAAGGCTTCACTCAGAGTCATGGAGGCTTCGGTCCACATGCAGCAGCATGCTTCTAGGGACACTTAACTAGTACAAAGAGAAGAAGATTATACCTGCCCCATCATCATCGTGTTTCGCATCTGTGAATCTTGAATTGATGTTTAGAATAGAGATATTAGACAAAAACAAAAAGAAACTTAGAAATATTTTTGAAGCTTTTGGATTTTCCGAAAAAAAAACATAAATGAAACTGAATGTAAACACTCGAAAGAATAAGAAAGCTTTACAAGATTATACAACCGAAACCATTCCTTAGAAAAGATAAAGCGAAATAGACCGAGCTTTCGGTTCATTTCTGTTCCCAAAAATTTAAGAACCGAAATAGACCGAGCGTTCGGTTCATTTCGGTTCCAAAAATTTAAGAGTTGAAATAGACCGAGCGTTCGGTTCATTTCGGTTCCCAAAAATTTAAGAGCCGAAATAGACCGAGCATTCCGTTTATTTCGGTTCCCAAAAGTTTAAGAGCCGAAATAGACCGAGCGTTCGGTTCATTTTGGTTCCCAAAAATTTAAGAACCGAAATAGACCGAGCGTTCGGTTCATTGCGGTTCCCGAAAATTCAGGAGCCGAAATAGACCGAGCATGCGCTCTATTTCGCTTATTAAATTTTAGTGAGTAGAAGAAGGTTTCGGTGCTGACTCAGCTTCCATCATTCCCAAGACTTGGAGTATCTTGTTAAAGCATGCTTCTAGTAAGGCCTTAGTGAAGATGTCAGCCAGTTGATCTGAGGACTGAACGAAGTGAATTTCAACATTTCCATCTTCAACATGCTCCTTGATGAAGTGATATCTCAGTACGATATGCTTTGTCTTGGAGTGTTGCACTGGATTGTGACATATTCGTATTTCACTTTCAGAGTCACAGTATAGAGGGATTTTCTTCATGCTCATGCCATAATCTCTAAGTTAGCTTTGTATCCATATGACCTGTGATATGCAGGACGCTGCAACAATGTACTCAGCTTCGGTTATGGAGAGGGACACACTAGTTTGTTTCTTGGACTGCCAGCTGACAAGTTTGCCATCTAGGAACTGGCATCCGCAGGTTGTGCTCTTTCGGTCCAATCCACATCCACCAAGATCAGCGTCTGAGAAAGCTTGAACGAAGAAGCCAGATTTTGCTGGATACCAAAGACCGAGAGACGAGGTTCGCTTTAAATACCGGAAGATATTTTTCACTACAATCATGTGAGGTTCTCTTGGATTAGCTTGAAACCTGGCACAATAACAGACATAAAACATTATGGCTGCCCTACTAGTCGTTAAATACATTAGTGACCCTATCATTTGACGATAAAGAGTCATATCAACAGCCGGTTTCTCTAGAGATGGAGTCAGCTTCGTGCCAAATGCCATTGGAACCTTTACTTTGGAATCACCCGTCATGCCGAACTTCGTTAATAGAGTCCTTGTGTATGCTTCCTGATTAATGAAGATGCCCTCTGGTCCCTGTCTTATATTCAATCCAAGGAAAAAGTTAATCGGACCCATTGCGCTCATTTCAAATTTAGTCTCCATCAACTTCCTAAATTCAGCTGTTAAGCTAGGATTCGTGGAGCCGAAGATGATGTCATCGAAATAAATCTGAACTATCATTAAGTGTTCGCCTTCTTTCTTGCGAAAGAAGGTTGGGTCAACCGAACCTTGCTTGAATTTTGACATTTTGAGAAAACGAGTAAGAGTTTCATACCACGCTCTCGTGGCTTGCTTCAATCCATAGACTACTTTATCCAGAATGTAGCAATAATCAGGATACTTCTCGTTCACAAATCTGGGTGGTTGCTCAACATATACTGTTTCTTCTAGTTCTCCATTTAAGAAAGCGCATTTTACGTCCATTTGGAAAATGTCACAACTAGCATTCTAGCTAGGAAATTCTGTACTCTTGTAAACATTATCTACTATAAACTCGTAACCCTAATTCATGTTATGCTTGAAGTTCAACCTATGGAAACACATTCAAACCTAGACTCATCAAGTAAAGTTGAAAACCCTAGAAATCCCGGTTTAAGTCCTATATGGACTAGGGTTTCCTTATTGGGCCTAATGGGCCAATAAGCTTCCAATTTGACTATTTTGGGCTTAGAACTCTTAAATGGGCTCTCATTGGACCCATTCTCATAAGACTTAACCTTTTTGGGCCTTATAAGCCTAAAATGGACTAGTTTATCTTTAATGGGCCTTATTGGGCCATAAATAATCCAATTAGCTTTAATGGACTCAAATCCATTCTCTTACAAAAAATTGGGTCGTGAGCTACCCTAAGGGCCCAATGGGCCAAAGTGATTCCTTCCTCCTTTTTTAGCCCATTTCGGCCCAAGTAAAACAAAAAAAAAATATATAAAAGAATGGATAAATGAGGGTTGACAATTGTAGTGCCACCTCATAAATATACATAGGGTATCCATGCACCATTCTCATGTTTCCATGCATGTCAACTCATCTCACTCTCTCCCCTCTCCCCTCTTCTTGTTACGGCCGAAGACACACAACACACACACACTACACAAAAATTCTCTCCATTTCTCTCTAAGGCCATCTCCTTCCTTCCTTCAACGAATTCTCGAAAATTTAGCTTGGATTCAAGAGTCTTCATCAAGCGTTGTCAATCTTTGGTAAGTCTTTACACATCCAAGCTTCATAACTTCACTCTCTTGTTAGATCATTCCTTTACACAAAGTTTTTGGTGTTTATACTCTTAGAAATCTTCTTGAGTTCGAGATCTACTCAAGGAAGTTGCTAGGACCAAACTATTCCATTTCTTTCTTCAAAACCAAACCCACAAACCTAAGGTGAGTTCATACCCCTCTATTTTCGGTTTTCATATGATTTATGGGGGAGAATACAAGTAAAATGTGAAGATCTATGTGTATTTGTATGTTATGTGTGATTTCTTGTGTTTTTGTGGTAAATATGTGCTAAAAATGAAAGATATTTCGAGATCTATAGTTCAAGAAGGAAAAATATGTGATCTAGGTCATTATTCACTTAACATGTCAAAATAAACTACTATACAAGCTTTAAAATAAACACACTACAACATAAAATTTGTTATTGGACCATTTTTGATAAATAAACAAAAGATGGCGAAAAAGATGTCATTCACGGTTTCTACAAGGATCAAAAGGTCAAAACAGCTAAAATAAGTGTTTTTATAAATATTAGGCTTTTTAAAGGACTAAAAATGTAAATTTTAGCCTAATGGGCTAAAATTTGGGCTTTTCGACTATTTAGGCCCAAAGATGCAAAAAATCAAATTTAAGGGGCTGAAATGGAAAGTTTTCTCAAAACAGGGGCTATAAACGTATATAAACCTATTTCAGGGGTTAAAATTGCCTTATTTATCAAAAGGGACTAAAAATGCAAAGATTTTGGATTTTGGGTAAAAATTGTAAAAATTGCGAAAAGTGTGGATTTAAATGAAAATCTTTTAACTAAGGGGTTGAAACTGTCGTAAATAAAATTTTGGGCTTAAAACATCATTTAATTAAGTGTTTAGGTCAAAAATGTCAAGAAAAATAGTTCAAGGACCTAATATGTCATTTTTCATAAAAAGGGCTAAAAATTGCCAACTTTACCAAAATAAGGGGCTGAATTGGTCAAACTAATATTTTTAGTCAGTTATGTTAATAATAAAATAATTGGGTCAAAATATACAAAACTTTATAACTTATGAGTTTTAAATAGAAAAATAACTATTTTTATAAATCTATGAATCGTTATAAAACAAATTGGTGATTATTACGACATATCGATTAAACAACTTCGCAACACTAATACTATACAAAACATGTAAACATTCTAATTGTTGGGCTTGAAAGATTCTAATCATGCTTATTGGGCCTTCGTGACCTATTAACATGACTTTTGGGCCGAACATAAATAATACATGTTATTGGGCCTCATGTGACCCAATTACATGCTTAAGGGACCCTCAATGGCTTTTACATGCTATTTTTACATGCTATTGGGCCTCAGTAGCCCATTAGCATTGCTAGTAAGGTCCAAATAAATCTTATGCGAAATGGGCAAACGCGCCTTTCGTATACTCGACAGCCTTAAATAACATACGTAATTAGTAGGGCCTAGTAGTCCTCTTATCCTCGTCTGTTAGGCTTACCTTCTCTTCAAGTAAACTAAAATCAAGTCATTAATCAAGGTTAATCAAATTCATTTGGATTAAGTGAGTAATAACGGGCGACACCAATAAGTGTCGGTCGTAGTCTGTAGTTGTAATCAAAGTCTCCTGGAGGGAGAGCGAGAGTTTGTGTATAGATCTATATGGTGGTGACTCCCCTACACCTAAGCTGTACGCTACAGTTAGACTCGGCCAGTCTAGGGTGACAAAATCATAAGATCAATTCCGGTGTTCATTAGAATGCCAAGACAGACGAACTAGTCATTATCATGCATGGTTATAACGACTCACATAGAGATCCAATACCATCTAAGTAATCAGGGGAAATCATATTCATTCGCTGTGACGATACAATAATACAAAACAATCATAATATTTTATCGGAAAACTTCGGGTTTTCCGGGGAAACCAATCTTACTCACTTGTACTTTCAAAAACTATAATGCAAAACTTCTCATTTATACACGTTTTGAAATCATTCACGGATATACTTACAGGATCATCACAACATTTTCATGAAAAGTCTTATTACAGAAAATATCGTATTTTCTGGGTTTTACGAACGACATAAACTATTTTACATCAAACATACTTATGAACTCACCAACATTATATATGTTGACCGTTTTCAAAATAACTTGTATTCTCAGGTAATCGTTAGAACGAGGAAGCATCAAGTGTGTTGAAAGTTTCTTTTGCAGTTGCTAATCACCAAACACTTTATATTTTGGGATCATGTAATGTAAACTATGTACTTGATGTAAACAATGTCAGTTGTACTATGTAATGTTTGGTGATGAATGTGTTATGTTTCATGTAAATTCATTGTGATGATATTTCAATTTAAGTCACGCGAGCCTTCAGACGTTTCCGCCGTCTGGTTCGGGGGTGTGACAGAAAACTTCGAAGTTTTCATGTGCAGCATATGCCAAAAAGATTCTTACAGATTCCAACCTTGCTACTGGAGCGAAGGTCTCTTCATAGTCTATCCCTTCTTCTTGGCAATATCCTTTCACCACCAGCCTCGCTTTGTTGCGAATAACATTTACCTCTTTATCTAATTTATTTCTAAAAACCCATTTCAAACCGACCACAGAGGCATCCTTTGGTGTGGGAATCAGTCTCCAAACACGATTTTATTCAAACTCATGGAGTTCGTCTTGCATAGCTTGCACCAAATCAGAATGATCAAGAGAAGCATTTACTGTCTTTGGTTCGACTTTAGAGACAAACGAATTAAACATGCAGAATTCTACTTGAGAGAATAAAGCAGTTTGCTTCGCTTTCATTTGTGAGCGTGTGAGAACACCCTCAGATGATTCACCAATAATTTGTGTTTTAGGATGATCCTTTGTCCATTTTATGAGAGGAGGGTAATTGGGATCATAAGCAGGATCCAGCTCAGCATTGACTTCTTCTTCCATTTCTGATATATCGCCTTTGTCATTTGCATTTGCATTCTCCCCCTCAAATGGCGAGCCGAATCCTATGTCAGATTCAGTGCTCTCCCCCTCAGATGGATCTTCATGGGTTGGGGCCTTTGAAGGATTCTCCCCCTGGAAAGGCATGTCGTGTGGTTTAGGAGTAGACGATCCCTCCCCCTGGATTATTGAGCTTTCTCTTGGAGGGTCATCAGTAGTTGGATGATCACTTGCTACAGTAGGTTCACTTTGTGTCTACTTCTCGGTTGGTTGGTGAGGTTCGCTTTCCATGTCTTTAGCAGCTTCATCGATGATTTTCTTTAAGTTATCGATTTGGTTATCTGCTGCTTTCGCTTCTGAGTGGATCTCCTTTTCTGGTTCATCAAAAAGTAGCATGTACTCATCAAACAGGTTAGCAATAGGAACCGAGACCTGACCAGATTTTGGAAAGATTTCCTCCGTTGGACTTTTTGTTGTTCGCATTTTCTTCATATAATTGTCATCAAAAGTGACATAATAGGCTTCTTCAATCTTCTTTGAGTGTTTATTTAGAACCCTATATGCTTTTGAAGTAAGCGAATAACCAAGAAAGATTCCTTCGTCTGCCTTAACATCAAACTTGTTTCGGTTCTCTTTGGAGTTGAAAATGAAGCATCTTGAACCGAACACGTGGAAAAACTTCACATTTGGCTTTCGACCATTCAAGATTTCATACGGAGTGATGGCGAATCTCTTGTTCAGGAAGGATCAGTTCTGAGTGTAGCATGCAGCAGCAATTGCATCAGCCCAAAAGTATAGTGGAAGAGAAGCGAAGCTCAGCATGGTTCCGACCGCTTCACATAAAGAACGGTTTCGCCTTTCAACGATCCTATTCTGCTGTGGAGTATAGGGAGCAGAGAAGTTGTGAGTTACTCCATTTTCAGCTAGAAAATCTTCGAAATCTTTATTCTTGAACTCAAGACCATTGTCGCTTCTTATATTTCGTACCACCTTTCGCAGCTGGACTTCCACTTGTTTGATAAAAACCTTTAGCTTGGGTGTCGCCTCTGATTTATGTTTAAGAAAGAAAACCCAGGTGAAGCAAGAAAAATCATCTACTATTATTAGTATAAACTTACTACCACCGAAG
Organism: Lactuca virosa; assembly: GCF_052849685.1. Classification (NCBI taxonomy): domain Eukaryota; kingdom Viridiplantae; phylum Streptophyta; class Magnoliopsida; order Asterales; family Asteraceae; genus Lactuca; species Lactuca virosa. Next base: position 186,455,185 of record NC_136428.1, on the reverse strand, counting down.
CTCTCAATAGCCGAAGGACCACATAAGTCGATGTGCAGTAGTTCGAGGGGTTCGATGATCTTTGTATTAATGCGAGTAGGGTGACTCTTTCGGGTTTGCTTGCCCATTTTGCAAGCTGCGCACAGATGTTCCTTATCAAATTTGAGAACAGGAAGTCCATGCACGTGATCACCAAGCACCGGCTTCTTAATATCTTTGAAGTTCAGATGGGGTAGCCTTCTGTGCCACAACCAATTTTCATCTGAGTTCGCCTTTGATAGAAAACATATTGCTGGTTTTCCTTTTATCGGGTTGAGATTTAGAGGAAACATCTCCCCTTTTCGCTCAGATTTTAACAGAATTTTCTTCGTTTGTTTTTCAATTATTTCAGAGCCCTCATCGTCAAACGAGACTTTCAAACCGGTTCATGTGACAAGTTGAGAAACGCTGATGAGGTTGTGCTGCAGTCCTTCCACGTAGGCCACTTTTCGTATTGAGAACTCTCTGTTGGTGATCATCCCATACCCTTTAATCGTTCCGAAAGAGTTGTTTTCGTATTTCACACATCTACCATCCTTAAGGGACCGAAACTCCCTAAGATCTTCCCTCCTTCCAGTCATGTGACGAGAGCAGCCACTGTCAATATACCATTCTTCGTCGAACTGCTCGTCACTTATTACCTGCAAAAATTAAGCAGATTTAGGAACCCAAAGTTTCTTAGGCCCAGGTGAGACTTTTACAGAATAGGGAATTGCAGCCGAAAGATCAACCATATATGTTCTTTTTATTAATGTGGTTTCATCTTTTCGTTTGATGGTGTAAACTTTGATTTTATTTTTATATTGTTTTAACCGGTGTGTGTTATTGTTAGTAGGTTTCTCAGTAGATGTTTTCTTGGAAGTTCTAGGGGTAGCTCACTTTTTGGTGTTTTGGACTTCGGTATCTGAGTACAGCTTTCCCTTTCCTTTGATGTCCTTCAGAGAGTTGGGTTTAGGATGAGAGTGAGGAGGATGGGATTTAGGACCGAAACTTGACCTTCGGTTCTGAGCTCTTGTGTTGGGACCGAAACTGGACCTTCGGTTTTTGGCGTAGTTGGAGCTGGGACCAAAACTTGTCTTTTGATTCTCGTGACCACAAGTATTAGGGCCGAAACGTGTCGTTCGGTTCGCCTGATGGTAAGATTGATGATGATTGTTAGAATGAGACTTGACATGTGCTTCCTTTTTGAGAGTAGAAGCTTTTTCAGAGAGAACATAAGAGGGATTTTGGGAGTGCAAAAACTGCTTTTTCTCATTGAGATTTTTCATATATCTTTTGTTCCTCTGTCGTTTCTGTTCAGCGAGTTGCTCTTGAGTCAAGTGAATGTTGGCTTTAGGTTTCTCTTTCTTCTCATGAGCATCGGTTGTTGTTGACGAATCGCTGGTAGCTTTCAGTGGTTCCTCTGGTATATCTTTTGTACCACTTGTGCTGGGTTTATCGAAGCTTGAGGGCTTGTTGAGGGGTTCGGGTATGTATCGTCCCTTAACTCTCCATGAGGTTTGCTCTGACAGACCAACCGTTTCGTCTGCATTATCGATGGGAGCTGACCAGAAGAAGTTATCATACCCTTCAGCATTATCTTTGTCAACCATTGATGTTAACTCCGCCGTTTGCTTCTTAGTTACACCAGTCACTGCATACACTTGGTTTGGAGTCGTTTGAACCTTCTGATAGACAACAACTTTTTCTTTGAGTTTCTTGGATTTGTCTTTTGACATCCGTGCGTATTCAACCGAATTTTCAGATATGAGGGGTTTTGTTCGTTCGGGTTCGCTTTTAATGAATTCTGAACAATCGACCACGTCTTCTACAGAGATTTCACTCATCTCACTCTCCTCATCAAATTCAGAAGTGGTTTCCAAATTTATTTTATTTTCTGAACTCAATTTGGCGTTGGATGAGTCAAACTTTTTTATAGTTTCGGTCTTTATTTTTAATTTATTGTTTTCGTCCAGTAAATTCTTAAGCATGCATTTATGTTCTTTAGACTCAATGAAAGATTCAATTTTTTCCAGTCCATATTTGTAGGTGATATAGATTTCATCCGAGGACATTATAGATTCACATTCAGCAATGATTTCGTCCTCCTTAAATTCAAGGAAAGGTAAAATCATTTTATGAATCTGTTTTCCTATCTCACAATCTAAATGTAACCGAGTGATATTAGTATATAAGCGTTTAGCAATCAAACAGAAAACATTTCTTTGTTTCAAAAATTTCAAATTGTCTCTTTGCAAATAGATAAGTTCATCCCTAGCCCTACTTAACTCTAACTCCTTCTGCTGAATCCATATTCTTCTCTCCTCACTCTTGGAAGACTCCCTGCTGAGTTGGTCAGTTAGGTTAGAATTGGCGAAGCAAGTTTGCATAAAACTACCACTTAAATTGGAAAACTTGGACTTTAAATCATTTAAGTCTTTTTCATAGTTTGTTATTGGTACTTTATGAGATTCTAGGATAGTTTGTACCTTCTTGATCAACTGATCGCAGTCGCTGATCTTTTCACTCATGGGCTTGGCAGCGAAACATCTATCTTCCATGACCTTCGCTTCCTCATGCTTACTTTCGGTTGTTACCATTAAGCATCTCCCAGCCAACTCAGCAACTCCTTCTCTCGCCACAAATGCTCTTCCATGCGAAGGTCTTCGTACCTCTTCATCCTCAGAATCTGTAGACCAAACTTCCACTCCACCGAACTCATCATCAACAATGTTTTCCTGCACAATCAAAGCATTCATGGAAACGTTAGCAGTTTTTTTCTTCTTTATCTCCTCCATCTTTCTCATGTAGTAAGTCTCGTCATCTTCACCATCCTTCTTCTCATCTATCTTCCTTAGCATGCAATCCTTGGCAAAGTGGTTCTTGCCATGACAGTAGTTGCAATCGTACCCTGAGTCTCCCACAAGCTTACTCTCCTTCTTTTCATCGTCTTTTTGAGTGGCGATCTTCGGTTCTTCCTTCACTTTTTCAGAACTATAGCTTCCCTGCCAGTTTCGGGTTCTTGTTGATCGGGAATTTTCTGCAAGCAAACTTCTTTGGGTTAGTGACCATCATAGCATATTCTTCGTTGGATAGATCACATTCAGACAAATCAGATTCCTCTTCCTCGTTTGCGACATTTTTGCATTTAGAAACGCGGGCCAGTGAACCCACACCCGAAACTACCTTCGCTTCCTTTGTTACCATGCTTTCATGAGATTTTAGAATACCCATTAGTTTCGCTAGCGAATATGATTTAAATTGCTCATGAGCCTTCACAGTTGAAACCACCGCCATCCATTCAGGCCTTAATCCATTCATGAAGGTAACCTTTTGTTCAATCACCTTCCTTTCAATGCCATGCTTCATCATCTTACTGAGCAGAAGATTGAATCGCTTAAATATCTGAACAAGCTTCTCTTCAGGTTTCTGTTCAAAAGCACCAAAGTCAGAGAGCAAAAGGGTTTGGATCGATTGCTCTAGATCTTCATCTGTTGAATATAATTCTTTCAACCTATCCCATATTTCTTTAGCGGTTGTGCATGAACTCACCAGACGAAAAGTATCGGATTGCAATGCGAATCGGATCATCCTCATGGCTTTAACGTTGCATAACACCTTGTCTTTTTCATCTTGAGGCATCTTATCTACGTCTACCAGGAGTTGATTATACTCTTTTTGAGTCTTGACTGTTCGGTTTGTTCCAGAGTGAACAAACGGACCCAATGTTATTGCGTCCCAGATCAAGTAGTTATTATCTTCAGATCCAACTACGTAGTCTTCGAAGTGATGTGCCCACACTTCATAATCTTGAGTATAAAGAATGGGAATTCCTGTAGTTGATCCAATACTGTTGGAGATGTTGATTGGATTGATTTGAGAGTCTTCGTGAGACATGATGAACGTGTTCTGTTAGAATCAGACTTTATATTGATACCGTCGACAATAGGAAGACAACGTCTTTATATTGATAAAAGCGGAAACCCTAAAGGATTCTTCAAACAGAAGAGATGCGTATGTATTACACACTCTCCTGCTCTGATACCAATTGTTGGAATATAAGAGTTGTAGATCGATAGATTCCAAACAGAAAAACAATATTTAATCAAGCAAAGAACACGAGAATGGATCAATGGTGTCGAATGATTAATAACTCACACCTCAGAAGAGCTCGATGAAGAACTTCGACTGTAGAGGTGTGCTAGGGTTACAATTCAAGTAATTAATGAGAACGACCAATCTAAAAGCTATACATGCATGCAATATTTATATGCTAACCCTAATGTTTATCCACGGTTGGACAGGCCCAAACCGGGTAAACTAAATGGACTTATGACCGAGCCCAAAGACACAACACCAGACCCAACAGTTAGGAAAACTGAAAATGGGGAGTCGTGGATATGGTTTTTATCATGACTCAAAGAATGTATTAGAGACATGTCGTCTTTGGATATCATATCAGATAGAGACAATTCAATTGAAATGGCCATTCCAGTTGTACTCCCGAACACATACCAAAGACTTTGTTGTCTCCATTTGTTGATTAATATGAGAACAAATATCAGCAAACAACGGAGAACAAAGATTTCGCTTTGGTGGGCTGCAAAAGCTTACCAACATTCTAATTTCAAAGAAAATTTGGGTAGGCTATGTGGTACACAAAACGAAGGCTGCCATACATAGCTAGTGTAAATCGATTACGAGAAATGGGCAAGGTCATGTTTCCCTATGGTTCGGTATAATATTTTGACATCAAGCATCACCAAGTCCGTCAATTTGTTATCATGAGATGCTAAGAAACTACCAATAACAATGTTGATTGATTTCTTTCGAGCGACTATGCAACAATGATTGTGTCATCATAGCTATTAGAAGAAATTTGTACTTTTAGTGGCGTCTGGAATGTCACTCGTAACGTATTTAGAAGTGAGTGAGTTCGAAATGAAGTTTAAATGAGGTCTGAAATGGGTTTAAAATGATATTTATAGGGGGGAACACATTACCGGGTCGGATCCTATAACCATTTACCGAAAACAAATTCAGGTCTGGAACTACCCATTCTAGATCTCGTGGCCATTTAAAAAAAATTGTTATTATTATTAAAATAACATTAAAAACTGATTTCATTACTCAATTTACCATATATATATATATATATATATATATATATATATATATATATATATATATATATATATATATATATATATATATATATATATATATATATATATATATATATGGTCCGTTTACGGTGAGAAATCAAAAAATGGTGACGACTGCGAGGACAATTCTTCACCACTTATTTCGTCAATGATACAAACATGAAACCAAAATACTTGGTTATTGTGCGTTCGCATGCGACCCACGTTCATGGTAACTCATACGGACTCAATGATTTAATCGCGTGCAGCGAACGTCCATGAAACATCATTTAAGTGAGTTTTATTATTTACTTTCGTTTATTTTTGTTTATTTTCATTTTTTTTAATCTTTTAATTTTTAGTTTTTTATTTTTCGTTAAAAAAAATAAAATAGATATATGCTCAGTTTTAACGTTTTAAAATTTTTTCGTTTTTTTATTTTTTTTTTAAATTTTTTTTTGTTTTTTGTTTCTTATTTTTATAAATATCACTACATAGTTGAAGGTACCAGTATTTTTCTTTATTTTGTTTTCAGTTTTTGATTTTTTTTTTTGTTTTTTTGATTTTTTTTATTTTTTAAACTAAATATCAGTTTAAATTTTTAATGTTTAACAATTATAAAATTTGAAATAAGAAGAATATTAAAGATCATAATATTTTTCATTCATACTTTTTTTGAATCATATTACTTTTGAATCATAAAATTTTGAATTAATTTATTTTGAATCATAGTATTTTAAATCTAACCATTTTTGAATCATATGATTATGGATCAATAATATATTCAGTTAAATATAATTTTTATTCAAAAAAAAATATGGATCATTATATATTTTGTATCATTTAATTTTGAATCATAAAAGATATAATTAAGGATTATAAAATATTTGAGTCTAAATATTTTTAGATCATAACAAATTAAGGATCATAAACAAGTTGAATCAAAAGTTTTTTTTGAATCATAATATTTTGAATCATCATATTTTTGATCATATTATGTTCAACAATTTTTTTAAAAAATTAATATTTCTCAAAATTAAAAATAAACACTTCAAAACCTTATTTTTGAAAATTATTTTCACAAAGTCACTAGTATATTGAGTACAAGTATCCCTTAAATTTTTATGAATTTTGGAGAATTTTTTGTTTCTGGGTAACTTTATAAAAAAATAAAAAATATTTTTTTTTCAAAATTTTATGATTGTGCTCATTTTGTAGAGAATTAAATTTTAATAACTTCGGTTTTTCAGATTTTATTTTAAAGAAAAAAAAAGTCATGGCCAAAAAACGAAGTTAGTGGAAAAAAACTCACAAAATGAGGGCTTGACATGTGGTATTTAATTGATTACTATCACTAAAGAGTATTTATCTTATATATTAACTTTCAACCAACAAGTTACTACAAATCTAGAGTTTTCTCATTTATGCTAATAATTCTTGCTAAGAAGAACGCCCATGTTGTGGCAATTCCACCCAGTAGGTAATGAGTTACTCCTACAACACGTCCTTATACAATGCTTAAGGCTCTCGGCTGGGTAGCAGGAGCAACTTTTAATTTATTATGAGCCCAAATGATGGATTCAATAAGTTCTTGCCAATAACCACGTCCACTGAATAAAAACGTTAAACTAAAAGCCCATACAAAATGAACACCTAGGAAAAAAGGACATATGCAGATAATGAAGAACCATAAGACTGAATTACCTGGGATAATTAAGTGTCCTTATTATATTTAGTTCATATGTAGATCATATTTCTAGAATTTGTAGAATAATATGGAGATAAATATGACTAAGAATATATACAAACCTTCACTTTGGAATGCATGTTTTTGTATAAAACGAACAAGAGGTAATCATGGTATTCAACAATGTTAATTTGTATAAGGTGACATATTTGTTAATATTTTTTCTTGGTATTCTTTTATGAAATTCTAAGTTCAATGAATGTAATATATGTTGGTCCAAAAATTTTATAGTCCATACTTTTATTTATACGTATTTTGTTCTATAATTCCTTCATGAGTTTCCATATGTTATTATTAATTTTATATTTTAGATATTGTTAGTCTTATTTACGAATTGGAGTTGTTAATTAACTAACAAATCCAAATACCAATAAATAATTGCAAATAATCGGTTTAATATTGTTTGTTATGTAACGTGAGAAATAAATAGATATTGATATGGTAGTATATTTATAGGCAAGATAATAAAATTAGGTTGTATTTTTTGTATATTAAAGCCTTCAGTTTTTATATCATTACTGGATGGAACTCACCATTAATACAAAGAATAAATGAAAATGGAAATTTTGGAAGATAAAATATAGGAACCAAAGTTGGCCAAAATATCAAAACAGAAATTTTGAAACACGCTAGACGGCAAGCAAAAAAATAGCAAACCACCGACACAATCTTTTCCATTTGTTTCATAAAAACAAAGTTTTTTAAAATATTTCAAGTAAATTAGATATTATAAAAAACAATTATAATGTATAATATTATAAAACAAAGAAGTCTAAGTTGAGTTTGGATTATATTATATACTAAGAAAATTGTAACATCCCAAACTCTAGGTAAGAATATAAAGCCTTATATATGTATATTTTCAGGTCAACTCGATGAGTTGGAATGTGCCAACACGTCGTGTAGAATTTTTAATGGCCGCGTAACTTTTAAGGTCTACTCGACGAGTTAGAAGGCCCCAACTCGACGAGTTGAAGGGTGAACATGAAAAACCCTAATCGCCTCCTTGACCAGAGAAAACCCTAAATCGTGTCTCATCTCCCATATTTGAGTGTGTGTGAGTTAAAAGAGTGTGTTCTTTGGTGCTTTCTTGAAGGACTTGAATTAGTGGTGCATAGTTGAAGGGAGAAGCTTTAGATCCGAGGATTTCTCTGTTGTGGCAGCTATATTAAGGTATAAAGTCGATACCCTGACCATTCTTTTGCTAGATCACTTCCCTTGAGAGTTTATGGCCATTATTAGCTTATTTTGGGACCATTCTTGGATTTGAGCATGTTATGAAGCTATGGCTTCAGATCTGGACATCTCATGGCCTTTATGGACTTAAAGTTGCCAACTTTATCAAGTCTTGGAGCTCCTTCATGCTCTAAGCCCCTTAACAAGCTTTGTTCTAGTGTTTTAGCCTCTTGATACCATGCATCGACGTAAACTTAGCAACTTTACGGGATATTTCAGTCCTAAGGGAAAACTCGATGAGTTATCCCAAACACTCGACGAGTTGGCTCGGGTTTTCCCGCTTTCTGGATGCTATAGGAACTCGACCAGTTGTTCTACTGACTCGACGGGTGGCTCGGACTTTCCCAGTTTTCTAAACACTGAAGGAACTCGACGAGTTGATAGCTGCAATACACGAGTTAGGTCAACATGGACTGTTGACCTTGACTGTTGACTTTGACTTTGACCATGGATGACCAACTTTGACCTTAAGGGTATTTTGGGTATTTCGGGATTCCGATGGAGTTAGTCACATGATGGTTGTAGGAAGTTGAGTTCGGAGTTGTGGGTTGGGATTTGATTGTTACCGGTTCATCACTACTTGAGAGGTGAGTTCTCCTCACTATACTGACAGGGTCGAAGGCACCAATGCCGGCCCTTTGGATTGTATCCTGGTTTATCGTATGATACCATATATAGTGATCGGGTAGATCTATATCCTAGTGAGTAAGATGATGTTATGATTGATGATATGTTAGGCCTATATGATAATTGTATGTGCTAGCTAGCGTTTGATGTTATGTGATATTATATGATGGCGGGTGGGTTGAGGCGGTCCTGCTTTGTGCTCAAGGGCAACAGACGCAGGGCGGCCCGGATAGACTGAAGGCCCAAGGGGGCGTACCAGTCAGGCCGAAGGCCCGGAGAACGGCCCAAACAAGCTGAAGGCCCGATGAGGCGGACCAGACATGCTGAAGGTTTTGAGAGTGGTCAAGATAGGCTATAGGCCCGGTGAGGCGGACCAGACATGTTGTATGGTGTTGGTATTTTGGGGGAACTCACTAAGCGTTGCGCTTACAGTTTTGGATTATGTTTCAGGTACTTCGGATGATCGCGAGAAGGCGAAGGGTTGATCGTGCACCTCCTCACATTTTGTGTTATGATTTTTGGGATTTCTATGATGTTAAACTATTTTGAAAACAATTTGTAAACAATGAATGATTTTTGAGTTTTCTAAAAAGTTTGAAATTTTTATGAATTTTATGGATGTTACAAGTTGGTAATAGAGCCTTGGTTTGAGTGAATTGGAGGAACACTCGTGTGAATCCAGTCTCAAACTAAGGAAAAGATTTTCAAAATGGTTTTCAATCGATTTTCAAAATACTAAAGGATGATGCGATATGTACGATCAGCCGGAGCCAGTAAGTAGACCCCAAAATACCATACTAGTATTTGATATTGTAATATGATTGAACAATATGATAGTGATAGGCTAGGGATCTTCAGGAATTGCATGATAGAATTGTCTGATCTTTGATGCCTTATCTTGTGTACAGTACCTCATTGATTGTTGTGTGACTCTTTTGGGTGTGAATTAGTTATTGAATGAATGCGTTAAGTCACATACTGCATGGGTTAATTGGTCTTAGGTTAGAGGGTTTGGTCCTGCTGCGCAACTCTGAGTCCAACCGCTGCGGGACTGAATCTTTTAGCCTAGGATTGTTTAAGTCATGTGGTATGTGATAGTGTTCATGCAATGACTATTTGGCACTAATGGAGGGGTCGTGTGGAAGTTGGTGGTAGGATGAGTTGTGCGGGGTCAGCCGGCTAGTCGTGAGATATTTAGCCTTTCCTCTAGGGAGTGACGATTGAGTGTATATTTATGCTTGCGAGTACTGTTAGGGCGTTGTGATGATCCTTGACACAAATATGGGTAGGTGTGGAGCGTAGTATGGACCCGTACGCGTAACAAGGAAGTCACAACCCCTAGGGCTTCGTTGAGAGTTGGTTCCCCGTTGTTACGACGATTATCTGATATCTCCCTGGTGTATTTCCAGTATGGTGGTTACAACACGATTTGAGACCGGATCCGGGTCGGGATCAAGAGCTGGCAGTCAGGGCAGGCCAGCATTGTCAGGGACCGTTGGTCAGATGATATCAGATGAGTTGGATGCCAGGATTCGGGAGATCCTTCACGATGAGGTTGTTGCACTTTTCCGGGATGAGTTGCCAGAGATGTTTGGGTCTATTAAGACCGCTATAGTTGAGTACTTTGATAAGCGATATGCAGCCATTGCTGAGACGGATGCCGCTGCAGCCTCCACAGCCGTGGCGGCTGCAGGTGGTGGGACAGGTCGGGCCTTTCAGTATCGGGAGTCTAGGACCCGATCATAGCCATGAAGTGGCTATCTGAGGTTGAGGGATGATTTTTCACGGCTCATGCCCTGCTGACCAAAAGGTTAGGTGTGCCCTGAACCTACTGAGTTGTGGAGCCAAGGATTGGTGGAGACTTATTACGGGATCATATTCTAATGAGTAGAGAGCTGCGGTATCATGGGATCAGTTCAGAGAGATGTTTCGCACTCGCTACATTCCACGGGTTGAGCGAGGAGGTTGGCTCAGGAGCTTTTGGATTTGAGACAGGGATTGGAGTCGGTGACGGAGATCACCCGGATGTTTATCGAGAGGGCGATGTTTTGCCCTGAGTTTGCTTCAGAGAAGGCTCAGATGACCCGTTATCTGAGCATGCTCAAGACGGAAATCAGAAAGTTCGTCTATAATCAGTGGTGTGACACTTTGCTAGAGTTGTAGGAGGCCGCCAGGCGGCGTGAGCCTGAGATAGAGTTTCAGTTGAGGGAGTAGGGGCAAGCCCCGACACAGGCGCAGCCGGCGTCCATGCGGTTCAAGGCCGCTGATTCTATGTCTGGAGGTCAGCATGGCTGCACTTATTGGAGGTGCGGGAAGGTTCATACCGGAGCTTGTCGATCCGGTGGTGTGTGCAACAAATGTGGCAAGGAGGGGCACTTTGCAAGAGATTTCCGTCAGTTAGCCCCGATTTAGAGTATGAGTATTTGCTACCATTGTGATCAGATTGGCCACGTGAGGGCCAACTTTCCAGTGCTTATCGCTAAGCCGGCACAGGCTCCCGTGCCAGCTACATTGAGGATCACTGACGGGAGCCAGGGTAGGGCGCAGCCCCCGCGGGCTCGAGGTCACGCCTTTCAGCTCACTACTAAGGAGGCCAGGACAACACCTGATGTGGTGACTGGTACATCTTTTTCTCTTACTTTATTGTTTATGATTGTATTATGAACTTCCATTTGCCTTCCGCATGAGTCGTCAGGATATATGAGGTGTCAGGGGAATTTATTATCAGGGGATTGTAGATGGTTAGGATTCAGAGATTCATTGAGGATGAGGAGTTAGGGTAAAGAATCGCTAGTACAGGGTAAGTAGTTATAATTTGGAAACTCTGAAGTCTTCAGCTAGGATTCAGATTTCTCTTGAAGTCCGGTTGCTCCATATCTAGAGAATTATTTTGCGTAGGTTATTCATTCCATGGTTAAGTATGGTAATACCTAGTTGGGATGGTTTCGCCACCAGTAGGTAGTGGTTAATGTTCTAAGTGGGGGTGAATTGGGAATTCTCAGATTGAGCGTCATCTATTAAACGTTTTGTATGTTGCTGTTTGGATTACGGTTTCCAGAGTGGTTGGGCAGACGTTGATCGGTGAACCTCTCCAGAAGCGGGAATGTTTAACTCAAGGTGTACTTGTGGATCCGTGGTTTAGGTGTCAGGGTGTTCTAGACCAGTGGTCGTTGAGTTCATCTTCAGCGGGGATTCTCCGAAGGGTTCAAGAGGTGACAGTTGAGAAGCTAGGAATGCATCACCAATCCCCCTATGCAATGTGTTTATGTCTCCTCGGTCTTTGGGGTATGTTTACCCTTGATGGTGGAGTGGAATTCTGATTTGTATCAGACTCGTGTTTTGGCAACCTTCGGGGTAACCTTAGAAGTCTTCCCAAACTAGTTTTCCATTAGTAGAATCTATTCAGTCTCGATCAAGTATGGGGTTTTGTGGCAATTAAACATGAGGTTAGGGGTTCCCTAAGTACATGCATGGTGGTGATTCTTCGTGTGTATCTGTGGGTGTTCAAGGTAGCATTGGGGTTTGGTTCGACTTACGTGCATGGTTAGATCGGGGTTATAGTCTGCAAATTGGATCAAGAGTTCGACTATCATCCTATTCTCAGGTTGTGTGCGACCATGGTTTCGTAAGATTTTGCTTTGGTAGCAACTCGTTCCATGAGTGAATCATGCTTGGTAGGGGTTCAACATTGTGGTGCTTGTTTGGTGTGGTGTGGGACGTTGATTTAGCCTTTTTAGGCGATGGAGGAAGGTGAGTACCCTCAGGTTTGGAGTGTTGGGCGACTGATGTGATGACGGCAGTGTCGATAGGCTATCGGGAGCATTCCAGTCATGAGTTGAGGGCCATGGAGGGCATACCAGACTCATGATGTGGGCTCAGAGGCAATCCAGACCTATGCTGAGGATCAGGTAAGGGTATTCCAGTCATAGGCTGAGGGCCTAGTTAACTTAATGGCTCATTTCCCATGTTTGAAGCACCTTCAGAATAGATGCATTGTTGGGTCTCAGGTGAGCGTATCGGTTGCGATAAATCAGAAGATTTTAGGCAAAATACAAGGGTAGGTCCTTGGATCTCAAGTTATGAGTTTAGACCTGAGTTATGTATATAGTGCTATTCTAATCTAGGGTATTCCATCCCGAGGATGACCGGACCCTATGATCGATTGGACCTGACGTGTTTGGTATTCCAACCCGAGGGTTGATCAGACCAAACATGTGCATGATACGAGGGTATTCCATCCTAAGGATGACCGAACCCGTCGTAGGCATGCCTGGTATTCCAGCCCGAGGCTGATTAGGCCAGGTGTGAGTGTCCGAGCTTGTTAGTTGGTTTTTTTATGTGGGTTGGTTCGGGAGCTAAAAGGAAGCATTATCCTGCCAACAAAAAAAGGGTTCATCTCCCAGTTTGCCTTCCGTTGTTCGTTTTATCCCTGGAAATTTGGTCATTTGAATGAGCTTTCTCTTGACAAAATATCTAATTTTTTTTCTTCCATCAAAGAATTATTAGCAGCAGCGTATGATCTATGATTATGTTTCTGGCAAGAACTCCAGGTCTTCAGGGTTGAGTAGTCATTTTAAGGAATAAAGGGATTGGAACTAGTGATGCTTAGTATGGGCAGAGATGTCGTACCCCAGTCTGTTGGGGCAAGGTCGGCCACAGGGTCATGGGGCAGATCGAGGTGATCCGGTAGGCCACCGAGATGATTCAGCAGATCAGGCAACGATTGTAGACTACTCAGAGTCGACAGAAGGGTTATACCGACCAACACCGGTCTAAGTTGGAATTCAGGTCGGTGACATGGTGTTGCTGAAGGTCTCACCTTGGAAGAGTGTGATCTACTTTAGGAAGAAGGGAAAAATTGGGTCCCCGATATATTGGACCATTTCGGGTTATTGCCAAGGTTGGCAAGGTGGCGTATAGACTGGCTCTTCCGGAAGAGCTCAGTCAGATTCATAGCACTTTCCATGTTTCTAAAGGGTTTTGTGCACTATAACAATCCTATGGTGCACATACAACCCTAGATGCTTTAGATCTAAGTTTTGTCAAGTTATACATGCAATTTCATTTCATCCAAAGCATACACCCTAGCTAGCATGCAATTGGAAATATAGAACACAAAAACTAGTTAGATGAATACCTCTTTGTTGTAGCTTGTGGTTCTTGGCCTTTGATGAGCTTAGTACCTCAAATGTGATACGTCAAATAAGTCACAAACACCAAATGCAAAAGGAGGCTTATGAGAGAGGTTAGGAATCACCAAAAATCAGCTAGGGTTTCACCTTGGAATAGCTTGGCCGGTTTTATGGTGCTTAGGGGTTAATCTTATAGTGTGGAATTCCTAGGGTTTCCTACATGTAAACCCTAATTCATCATAAATCTTCATATTTGATGGCCTTTTGGATTAAACCCTAATGGACTCTCATATAGGTTTAGTCCATGCCTAATCAACATGGATCATTAGCCCAAACTATAAGTATCACTGATTTACCTAATCGGTCCCCGTAAATTTAATCAGTCTCTTTTGATCACTAAATTATTTCCAAATTAATTCTTGATCAATAACAACTAAATAATATGATTTCTCAATTAATATATATTAATCATATAATATATTAACAAATCACAAATAACCCCTTTCTCAAATATACATCATATCAAATTGCTCCAGTGAAGGCAACCCAAAAGGACCATGCTACTATCGGGTCAAGTACATACCAATTATAGTTATGGGCTTAGACACCTAATCCAACAGTCTCCCGTTTGGATAATTCTAATAACTATAAATGCCAATGTAACTTCAAAATACGATTAGCAATCGTAGCTCTCAAAAGCCGCTTTCCAACTCTAATCAAGTCAATGACTCGTCCTTTAGATAAGGGATCATATAGTCCTTTGTTGTTCAAGATATCGCGTGGACAAAGACATGGAATAAAGTCATACTCATTGTCCAACAGTTTGTTTCCCGATTTCTGATTTGTTTGACATAGAACTTAATTGAACACATCAATTGAGTCCTGACCGAGCCCGACACATAAGTCAAAACAAAATCATCGAGGGGCCCAATATATTGCTTTTAATCCTCTTAGGATAAAAGGAACAGATAAACTTTGACTTACATGCTTGTACTAATTACTTGTTAAATTATACACAACAACACGTTTTATAACATCAAGATACTGATGCGTTTTCGTATTATCAATGCACAACCAACTCGTAATCAACAACTCATATATCTTGGTTTGAAGACTATACGATATTAGCGTCTCACAATCACTCGTGATGAATTCCATGAAGTGATTCATGTGAGCGTGGGTTTAATCCAATACTCAAATCTTATTTCAGGAGTACTCATGAACGTTGTAGCAAACTTTTGCTATGTCTAAACACCTTAGACAATCTACGAGCCAATTGATGACAGTCTAATTTCATTACCTACTTCCAAAGTATGATCGATTGTGGATAGTTTGAATAATCATATTATTCCAGAAGTCAAAACATGCGAAAAGTGAAACATAAAATAACCAATTGACAAAAGACAGTAAACTTTACTTATAAATAAAACCCATTTTATTTAATCATCAAATGTCAATTAGATTTATTTATTACAATTTTCTAACTGCCTATCTAATCACTAAAACTAATATCGTCCCTTAGGCCAATGCTCTTAGCATGCTGCAAATGCTTAACCCTACTCAGTCCCTTCGTAAGGGGGTCTGCTGGGTTATCCTCTGACGATACCCTCTTCACTACGAGGAGTCCCTCTTCTACTCGATGTCTTTTGAAGTGATATTTTTTGTCGATATTCCTGGATCTGCCATGATCCCTCGGTTCCTTGGTTAAGGAGACCGCACCTTCGTTGTCACAGAAAATCTCCATGGGCTCCTTTACAGTTGGTACAACTACAAGGTCTCTGATGAAGTTCTTTATCCATATTTCCTCCTTCAACGCTTCGCTCGCTGCTATTTACTCTGATTCGCACGTTGAATCAGATACAGTCTCCTGTTTGGAACTTTTCCATGTTACTGCTCCTCCATTAAGGGTAAATACCCAGCGAGAGCGGAAATTATCTCTGTCAGTCTGAAAACTGGCGTTACTATACCCTGTCACTCTCAATTCATCACTCCCACCGAGCGTAAGGACCCAGTCCTTAGTCCTCTGCATGTACTTAAGAATGTTCTTTACTGCTATCCAGTGAGTTCTACCAGGATTCCCTTGATATTGACTAACCATGCTCAAAGCAAAAGCCACATCAGGGCGAGTACATGTCATCGCATACATGATCGAGCCAACTACGGAAACATATGGTACTCGACTCATCTCTGCTATTTCAGCATCGCTACTCGGACTCTGAGTCTTACTCAGTTTGGTATTGCTATCGATAGGCAATTCTCCTTTCTTGGAATTCTCCATGCTAAAACGTTTCAACACCTTTTCCAAGTAGGTACTTTGGCTAAGTCCTATTAGTCTTTTACTTCTATTTCTCAATATCCTTATCCCTAGAATGTATGCGGCTTCCTCGATGTCCTTCATAGCGAAAAACTTCCCAAGTCAGGACTTAACTTCCTGCAAGGTTGGAACGTCATTTCCTATGAGTAGTATGTCATCCACATACAATACCAGAAAGCTAACTATACTCCCACTAGCTTTGACATATACGCATGACTCATCCTCGCTTCTCGAAAATCTGAACTCTTAAAATTTCTCATCGAAACAAAGATTCCATCTGTGAGATGCTTGCTTTAATCCGTAAATGGATTTCTCAAGCTTACACACTCTATTAGGGTACTTCACATCTATAAAACCCTCTGCCTGACTCATGTAAACATCTTCAACCAACTTCCCATTAAGGAAAGCGGTATTGACATCCATCTGCCATATTTCATAATCATGAAACGGAGCTATGGCTAGCATAACCCATATAGATTTGATCTTCGCTACTGGTGAGAAGGTCTCGCCATAGTCAACTCAAGGAGTTTGAGTAAATACCTTTGCAACCAATCGCACCTTATATGTGCGTACTTTCCCATCCATGTCGGTCTTCTTCTTGAAGATCCACTTGCACCCAACCGTCTTACGATCTGGTACATTGTCAACCAAGTTCCAAACTTGATTGTCATACATAGACTAAATCTCGCTATCCATCGTCTCTTTCCACTTTGTAGACTCTTGGCCCGCCATGGCTTCCTTGTAGTTGTTAAGTTCATCCAGATTTACCAGTGTGCAATCACTGATAAACGTATCACCTTCACCTGTTATATGAAAACCATATAACACAGGTGGAAAAATAACTCTACTGGAACGTCTCAGAGGTAAGGACTGATCAACTGGTTCAACAGGAGTCTCATCCTCAGGTTGAGTGCTAGTGTTAGAGGTTCCTTCATTGGTTAAATCTTGAAGCTCTTCAAGGTCAATTTGCTTCCCACTATCCTCTTGGCATATGATTTCTCTTTCACGAAAGACACCCCTTCGTGCTACGAAGACTTTGTTCTCACTAGGTCTATAGAACAAATATCCAAAGGATTTCGGTGGGTAGCCGATGAAAATACAACACTCACTACGAGGTTTGATCTTGTCGTGAGTCTCTCGTCTTACGAAAGCCTTACAACTCCAAACCATGATATGTGCTAACGAGGGAACCTTCCCTGTCCACATCTCGTGAGGTATTTTGGCAACCTTCTTAGTTGGGACTAGATTAAGGATATGGGCGGCAGTCTCTTAGGCATAACCCCAGAAGGAGATAGGTAACAAAGCTCGACTCATCATGGAACGAACCATATCCAACAAGGTTCGATTGCGCCTCTCAGCCACACCATTAAGTTGCGGTGTCCTAGGTGGAGTCAATTGTGAAATAATTCCACATTCCTTAAGATAGTCATGGAACTCAATACTAAGATACTCACCACCTCGATCGGACCATAGCATCTTTATTTTGCTGCCCAGTTGATTCTCCACTTCTTGCTTAAACTCTTTGCATTTTTCAAAGCTTTCCGGCTTGTGCTTGATTAAGTAGATATATCCATATATGATGTAATCGTCGGTAAAGGTTACATAGAAGTGGTTAGAATTCCTTGTGGCGGATCTGAAGGGCCCACACACATCAGTGTGTATGAGATCCAACAAACCCTCGCCTCTTTCACAAGTACCAGTAAAAGGTGACTTTGTCATCTTTCTAAGCAAACAAGATTCGCACGTGTCATCTGACTTTAAGTCAAATGAATCCAACAATCCATCCTTTTAGAGTTGGGCTATGCGCTTCTTGTTGACATGTCCAAGACGACAATGCCACAAGCATGCCTTGTCCAAACCATTGGACGAATCAATATGCAATACATTATTTCCTAAGTTGTCTACAACCATCATAGTTTTATATACACCATTACAAGGAAATGCTTCAAAATAAAACTTATCATTTTAAAAATCATTAATAGAACCAATTTCATTGTTAAATGAAAATCTAAAACGTTGTTTATACAAACCATGAAAAGAAATAATTTTTCTCGCCATATATGACGAGTAGCAACAATTATTCAACTCTAGCCCTAACCCATTACTAAGAAATAAAGAATAAACTCCAATCTTGGTGACAGACGATGCTTTCCTATTCCCCATGATCAAGTTCATCTTCCCATGCTCCACATGCCTACTTCTTTTTAGACCCTGCAAATCAGAACAAATGTGAAAACCACATCCTGTATCAAGGAGCCAAGAATTAGCATGTGATGAATTATTAGATTGAATAATGTAAATACATGCGAATGTGGGCTTTATCTTCCCATCCCTAATATCCTGCAAGTATTTAGGGCAGCTTCGTTTCCAATGCCCTTTTTCATGACAATGAAAGCACTCTGCTTCCTTTGGATGAGGGGGTAGCAGAACCACCTTTGTACCCACTAGAAGAGGATCCATCACGAGACTTTCCCTTGTGATTCTTTTTTGGAGCTTTCCTTTTCTTCCCTTTACCATGCCCAATTGCCACGACTGGGGCAACAGTAGTAGGAGTGGGTACAATAGACTTTCCTTTCAAACTACTTTTAGCAGTTCTCAGAAGGCCTTGAAGTTTGCTTAGAGTGACTTCCTCCTTGTTCATATGATAAGTCATACGGAACTGATCATAAGAAGAAGGTAAAGAGTGTAGGATAATGTCGATAGCCAACTCTTCATCAAAATTGACATTCAACTTCAGCAAGCGGTCCACATATCTTTGCTTCTTCTGCAAGTGGCCTGTGATTGACTCTCTATCCTTCATTTTGGTTGTTATCATGGAGGCAATGATTTCATACCTTTCTTGTCGATCACTCTGATGGTACCTTTCCATCAAGTCTTGGTGCATCTCGAAAGCCCAGAAGTCCTCATAGTACTTTTGAAGCTATGAAGTCATAGTGGCTAGCATGATGCATGACACCTTTGTCGCATCCTTCTATGAGCCCTATACTCAGCCAGTTGCTCAGGAGTAACAGCTTCTTCATCAGTCTCCTTTAGCTCTTTATCGAGGATATATTCTTTTTCCTCGTATCGAATGACCATACGGATGTTACGAATCCTATCATTAAAGTTTGAGCCATCGAAGATTACCCTCCCACATAATTTCATGAGGGAAAAAGAGCCAGAAGAGTTGGAGCCAGAAGCGTTGTTTGAAGTAGACATCTAAAAAGAAAGATAGGTTTCATTAGATGGAAATTCATTAATATGAAACCCAAATGAAATATTAAGGTTGCGACCCAAACACAATAATTCACAACTTAGAAAACGGATGTCGTAATCTAATTGTAAATTATGAGTAGGGACGTAAATGACGATTTACCAATTTTCACCACCAAAAACCAAAATATAAAAGAACTAAGTTTTATGAAAATCGTAGATCTTTGAGAATCATTGAACTTTTCAATGGTGTGTTTAATCTCGATTATGGACTTCAACTTTGTGACTGGGATACCGAGGATCACAAACAAGGTGTGAATAACCATGCAAATGTGTTTGATACTCTCGATGTCATTTATCACCTAATCAATTTGCCGGTTAACCACACACGCTGCATTGATCTATGAAAAAATATCGAGCTACCCTTTGCCACCCTTGTTAGTCCAAATTAGTGTGCCGGTAAACCACACACGCTTCACTAACAACTTGGCAAGGTGCAAAGTGCAATTTCATGGAATAGCACCATTTTCACATTTTTCCTAAAGTAACTAAGATTGGGAATTTAGAAAAGTATTTAGTTCTTATAATTAACATTATACTTTTTAATGAGAATTAATGCCCTATCCTACCCGTTCGGCTAACGACCCTCCACTAGTCAAGGAACCGGTGGGTGAGACTGGACACGCATTCAATCGCCATTTTATAGGCAATTTCCTTATACCCCCTTATAGACTAGCTTTGTGAATGAGGCCTACTAACAGTAAGACTGACTGTCTTATACATATATATAAGTATTAAGCTTTTAATGTTATAATAGTATAAGTGTTGAATTTTCCACTTTTAAAACTCTAGGGTTTAGAAGTTAAATATTCAAAATTAAAGCCTTTTAATCAACCTTTTTAAATTCTAAAACTTGAGGGAAGTTTTGAACCTTTTCAAAAACCTTTGATCAATTTGATAACAATTAACTTAATCATATAATTAACTATATCACAAAATTGACCTAATCTAATTTCATATAACAAGATTATTCAAGTCAATTCTACAAATAATTAGTTTTTCACAAAATCAAGTAATTATCTTAAAATTGCCAATCATCATTCAATTGGATGAGGATAATCATTACCTTATAAGAAAAAACGAATTTTAATAGTCAAAACAGTTTGTGGTAATGATCCTAATCCAAAACAGGCCAAAAAACTCGAAAATTCATGGCTCTGACTTGTCGAGTTGGACCAACTCGTGGAGTTCCCTCATGAGACTCGTCGATTCCAGCAGTCAGAGGAAAAAAATCAAATTTTTTCAGCTTTGAAAATGATACAATTGCATCAATACAACAGAAAACACCATAGGCTCTGATACCACTGAAGGGTTTTGAGCACTATAACAATCCTACGGTGCACATACAACCCTAGATGCTTTGCATCTAAGTTTTCTCAATTTATACATGCAATTTCATTTCATCCAAAGCATACACCCTAGCTAGCATGCAATTGGAGATATACAACATAAAAACTATTTAGATGAATACCTCTTTGTTGTAGCTTGTAGTTCTTGGCCTTTGATGAGCTTAGAACCTCAAATATGATAGGTCAAATAAGTCACACACACCAAATGTAAAAGGAGGCTTATGAGAGAGGTTAGGAATCACCAAAAATCAGCTAGGGTTTCACCTTGGAATAGCTTGGCCGATTTTAGGGTGCTTAGGAGTTACTTTTATAGTGTGGAATTCCTAGGGTTTCCTACATGTAAACCCTAATTCACCATGACTCTTCATATTTTATGGCCCTTTGGATTAAACCCTAATGGACTCTCATATAGGTTTAGTCCATGACTAATCAACATGGATCATTAGCCCAAACTATATGTATCACTGATTTACCTAATCAGTCCCCATAAATTTCATCAGTCTCTTTTGATCACTAAATTAATTCTAAATTAATTCTTGATCAATACCAACTAAATAATATGATTTCTCAATTAATATATATTATTCATATAATATATTAATAAATCACAAATAACCCCTTTCTCAAATATCCATCCTATCAAATTGCTCCGGTGAAGGCAACCCAAAAGGACCATGCTACTATCGGCTCAAGTACGTAGCAATTATAGTTATGGGCTTAGACACCTAATCCAACAGTTTTGCAGTTGTGAAAGTGCGTGTTGGACGAGGATATCGTGGTATCATTGGGCAACATTCAGGTTGATGATCACCTGAACAATGTTGTGAGGTCGTTGGATGCGTTAGGAAGAAAGGTAAAGGTCCTGCGCAAAAAGGGGATACCTTTAGTAAAGGTATAGTGGCAGCATCGGAAGGGCTCAGAGTGGATTTCTGATTAAGATCATTGGGGGTCGTCGTTGTTATGAGAATTAATGAGGAAGGATTTCGAGGACGAAATCTAATTTAAGTGGGGGAGAGTTGTAACATCCCAAACTCCAGGTAAGAATATAAAGCCTTATATACGTATATCTTCAGGGCAACTCGACGAGTTGGAAGGTGCCAAATCGTCGTGTAGAGTTTTTAATGGTCGCGTACGTTTTAAGGTCTACTCGAAGAGTTGGAAGGCCCCAACTCAACGAGTTGAAGGTTGAACATGAAAACCCTAATTTTTGGGGTTTGCACCCTATTTAAAAGGCCTTAGATCTCATTGTTAGCCTCCCTTATCGCCTCCTTGACCAGAGAAAACCCAAAGTCATGTCTCATCTCCCATATTTGAGTGTGTGTGAGTTAAAAGAGTGTGTTCTTTGGTGCTTTCTTGAAGGAGTTGAAGTTAGTGGTGCATAGTTGAAGGGAGAAGCTTTAGATCCGGGGATTTCTCTGTTTTGGCAGCTATATTAAGGTATAAAGTCGATACCTTGACTATTCTTTTGCTAGATCTATTCCCTTGAGAGTTTATGGCCATTATTAGCTTATTTTGGGACCATTCTTGGATTTGAGCATGTTATGAAGCTATGGCTTCAGATTTGGACATCTCATGGCCTTTGTGGACTTAAAGTCGCCAAGTTTATCAAATCTTGATGCTACTTCATGCTCTAAGCCCCTTAACAAGCTTTTTTCTAGTGTTTTAGCCTCTTGATACCATGCATGGACGTAAAGTTAGCAACTTTACGGGATATTTTAGTCCTAAGGGACCAGATCTATAGCTTGGGGCTTTAGATTCGAGAAAAAGGGGTTGAATATGTTACGATTGAGAAAAATCGACGAGTTGCACCGACAACTCGACGAGTTGGCTTGGGTTTTCCCGCTTTCTGGATGCTATAGGAACTCGTCGAGTTGTTCTGCTGAATCGGCTAGTGGCTCAGACTTTCCCGGTATTCTAAACACTGAAGGAACTCGACGAGTTGATAGCTGCAGTCGACGAGTTGGGTCAACATGGACTGTTGACCTTGACTGTTGACTTTGACTTTGACCATGGATGACCATGTTTGACCTTAAGGGTATTTTGGGTATTTCGGGATTCTCATGGAGTTAGTCACATGATGGTTGTAGGTAGTTGAGTTCGGAGCTGTAGGTTGGGATTTGATTGTTACCGGTTTAACACTACTTAAGAGGTGAGTTCTCCTCACTATACTGACAGGGTCGAAGGCACCAGTGTCGGCCCTTTGGATTGTATCCTAGTTTATCGTATGATACTATGTGTAGTGATCGGGTAGATCTGTATCCTAGTGAGTAGGATGATGCTATGACTGATGATCTGTTAGGCCTATATGATAATTGTATGTGCTAGCTAGGGTTTGATGTTATGTGATATTATGTGATGGAGGGTGGGTTGAGGCGGTCCTGCTTTGTGCTCAAGGCCAACAGACCTAGGGCGGCCCAGATAAAATGAAGGCCCAAAGGGGTGTACCAGTCAGGCCGAAGGCCCGGAGAACGGTCCAGACAGGCTAAAGGCCCGGTGAGGCGGACCAAAGATGCTGAAGGCTCTGAGAGTGGTCCAGATAGGCCGTAGACCCAGTGAGGCGGTGCAGTCATGCTGAAGACTCTGTATGCATATTGTTTGTTTATGACATTGTTCTGGTTGTATGGTGCTGGTATTTTGGGGGAACTCACTAAGTGTTGGGCTTACAATTTTGGATTATGTTTCAGGTATTTCGAATGATTGCGGGAAGGCGAAGGATTGATCGTGCACCTCCTCACATTTTGTGTTATGATTTCTGCGATTTCTCTGATGTTAAACTATTTTGAAAACAATTTGTAAACAATGAATGGTTTTTGGGTTGTCTAAAAAGTTTGAAATTTTCGTGAATTTTATGGATGTTACAAAAATAACTAATAATTTTTTTTTATTGTTTTCTAATTTAGGTTTACATGTGTATAATATAATTTTTATCTCGAAAATTAGTATTATATATATAATGACAAAAAAATATGGTTAAAAAAGTAAATTCGAACAAATTTTAAAATTTTAAAATTTTGACAATGACTATTTTAACTGTATGACTGTAAACTTGCACAACACAAGGAAATACCCCTAGTATTATTATAAAAGACATTGTAAAAACGAATATGGTTCAAAACATGTCATCTTTATTGAACCATATTCATTTGAAACTCTGTGACTTTTCACCTTATGCTACTTAAATGATATTAAATTGAAAACTGAAAATTAAAATTAAATTGAAAATTCAAAATCTCTTAAAAAAGAGGCATTCAAATAAATGTGGTTAAAGATATGTCATCTATCTTGAACCATATTAATTTGAAACTCCCAACTCTTCACATTATGCTACTTAGATGATATTAAATTGAAATAGTTTGACTATATAAGACACAATTGCTTCTCTTCTCTATTCATTTTCATTTATCTTCTTTTTTCCTTATATTTTTTTAAAAATTCCATAAGAAGTTTGTTATTTCCAGAAGACAATCTAAATGTTTATGATATTTACAGATGATGAAGAATTATCTCAAGGTAGCATATTTAGAGCCAAAAGAAAAGTGTTGTCAGTTTTTGATTTGTTATGTGTTGAAAGTGTATTTGTGAAAGAAAAAATAAGATAGAAACAACGAGATTTTTTAGGTGAAGGTTGCATAATTAGAGCCAAAAAAAAGTGTTGTGATTTTGATATGTGTTTAAAAAAAATTATGTTTTGATGATTTCACTTCATATTGATGAAATATGTACAAGAAGAAACTACGAATGTTAATGTACTTGAAGTGTGTTTTTGAAAACAGGGATCGTGAATTGGCTTTTGATGACTTATGTTCATATTGATAAAAACATAAATGTTCAAATTCATTTGCTTTATTGCTTGTGCATATTGAATAAAAAAATATGAAGATTCAATAGATGTTATTGTTGCTTTTTATTTTTGTCATTGTCGTGACTTTTATTTTAATGTCAGAGCTCTTTTAATTCTTAAATATTTTTAGAGTTGTCTTTTGAAAAGTATCCATGTCATCCCACTCAACTTCCAAACTTTTTTTTTATTACAAAATGGTTTTTGGAAGGATGTATATTACGATGATTGTGCTACTGTAATTTAATACACATAAATTTTATTAGTTTTATTGATTGTAGATTGGGGTTGAAGTTATCAACTACTAATTGTAAACTTATGAAAATCAATATTTTTAAAATTATAGGGCCTTAAGTTTGTATATATTGCATCTTCCAAATATATTTTTTTAATTTAATACATATAAATGTGAATAATTTCATTAGGTAATTATGAAAATGTTTTCTTAAATATATACTTTGTATTATATATTTGATTAATATTTTGGTAGAGAAAAATAAACATACACTTTTATATTAACAAATACACAAAAAAATAATAGATGCACATAATTTAGTTTTTAATAATTGGTTTGAAGGCTTTTGGTATAATATTAGTTCTAGACATTAGATGATTATAGTATTTATTTAATTTAGTAAATATAATTTAACTACTTTAATCATATTCAAGTCTCATAAGTATCAATTAAATATCATGAATGAAAAAACATTTTTAGTTATGGTGATTTAATTCAAAATAACGTTTAATTGAAAGCTGAAAAGTTAGAATATTACAATAGAACTTAAATGTAGTTAACCAATTTTCATTAGATCACTGTGGTTAAAGATATATATTATAATTATTGAATAAAAATATATGAGATTCTATAGATGTTATTGTTGTTGTTTTGTCACTGTCATGAATATTATTTTAATGACATAATTTTTTAAATTTCATTCTTTTTAAAAGTGTACTTTAAAAAAATGCATATAAAGCATTCAACTTCTAATTTTTTTTATTACAAAATGGTTTTTGGAAGAATTTATATTTCAATGATTGTGCTATTGTAATTTTATACATATAAATGTGATTATTTTTATTGACTAAATTACATATTAGATTTGTTTTACAAATTACCTTCATTTGATTTTAATTCTAAAATTATTTGATATCTCATTTTAGTTGACATAAAAATGTTTTTTATATATGCTTTTTTGTAGAATAATAAAATTTTATTTTGTGTATATAATAAATCAGATAAATTAATCAGTAAATAATAAAATAGTGTTAGAAAGTAAAGCAGATAACAAGCAAAACTATAAGCACACAAGACACATTATTTGCGTGATTCGGTCAAGGTGACCTACGTCCACGAGAAGGATGGGAGTATTCATTATTTTAGAGCTCTCAAACAAAGGATACAAGTAAAATTACACAGAGGTTCGCCTATCACTCTAGAATTCAAGATACAAGACGTTACAAATGACTCTGCATGCATCCCTATTTATACTTGAGGGATCAGATGTAAAACCCTAATGGGCCAAGTCCATTGGCTCATAGGCCCAAGAATGGTGACAACCAATCATATTCCACCATGCATCATCTTCTAGAACATTCTTCCATGTCATACAACCCACGAGCATCAACAACACACATAATGGAGCACCTTGTACCATAGTGAAACATCATGATGTACAAGTGGCGCATCATGAACACTAATGGCCCAACATCCATCGTGGTTTCACAACACGGTGTAATCCTTGAGCAATACCAACGGCAGATCATCCTTGAACGATCTTGAGCATCATAGAGTACTTCATAGCATAATTGGCTCATTAGGGATACCATGGCTTATAAAGGAACCAAAATGGACCATCTTGCATCATGATGGATCAACAAGAATCATGTTGGCCCATCATGTACAAGTATGGCGCAACAAGCTTCAAGTGTGGTGCAAGAACATCTATGTTGGAGCGAAATCAACTTCATTGGTGCAACAAGAACCATCTTGGCGCAACAAGGACATTCTTGGCGCAACAAGGACCTACTTGGCGTAACAACTTTTCTTCATGGCACAAAAGCGACATGCTTGGCACAATAAGGAATTCCCTTGGTGCAACAGCATCCATCTTGGCCTAACCCTTTAACAGATGGCGCAACAAGTTCCATTGTTGCTCCATATTACTCCCAAGTTCTCCAAACCTCTTCGAGGTGCACCAAACCTCCTCATATATGATCAGTTCCTTTGGCGCGTGATCCGTTATTTTGTCAGATGATTCATTCCCTTCTCATATGATATGTTCCTTTGTCACATGCTCCATGAAACCGAAGTGGTCCATTGAGTTCCAAGTGATCCATTAATTTCAATTGCTCCATGAGAATGCTCTAAATGCTCCATGAGAATGCTCCAAATGCTAGAGTCACATTTAACAATCTCCACCTTAACCTGAGCATCCTCTGAACTCCACCTCAAACAAGAACTTCCTCTCCCATCCTGCCATCAAGCCCCGGAGGGGATTACCTCCTACGGACATCCACCAAGTCCAAACAAATCTCGAACTTCTCTCTAAGAAACGACCTTCTCACAATGTATTTCAGATTCTCCTTGGAAATAAAATTTTGAATGCATAACCTGTCATAGAGCATGATAGGTTTCAACACCTTCAAAAGAAGAATTTGAACAAGACCAATCGCCAATGATCTTCTTATTCGCATATCACTTTCATGGTCCAAGTCTATCAATCCAACCAAGTATGTATGTCGTGCATAAGCACCATACACCAGACAAACATAAAGCTTTCCCTTCAAGTGTCGCAAGATCCACTCTGACCACTTCCCAATAAGCTTTTCCCCGATTGCCTCGAACTGCCAAAGAATTATCAACAAGTTTGGACTGATAAGAATAAAACGACCGTAAGAGTTTCTCAAAGTAATGAGAAATGTATAACCATCCTGCTCTTCTATAACTTCGAATCTCCATCCTTGCTATCTTCTTTTCAGCTCCTAAATCATTCATCACAAACTCATTCTCCAGAAGCTTATTCAAGTTGTCTTTCCCATCATCAACATCACCAGACACTTCTTCCCTCGGTTGAACAAGGGATTCCTCATGTCTATGATGTTCCATACCACCCTGGTGTTCATCATTTATCACAAAACTATGTGAGGTTTTTGTTTCAAACTTCGTCTTCTGGCTAGCATCCTGATTGTTCCCTTCAAGACTTGTACCATATCCTCTCTGGTTACACATAGCGGATTCAAAGGTCACATCTCTGCTAATAACAAATTTTTGGAGTTTGATCTTATGTACACCACAAACGATGACCTTTCCCTCTAAATGCATGTCCTAGAAATATGCACTTCATTTCCCTACGCTACAGTTTACCATCATTCACACGAGCATAAGTAGAGCATCCAAGCACTCGTAAACCAGTGTTCTCAAAGTATTTCCCATACCACACCTCTTGAGGAGTCTTACAATCAATTGCAGTTGATGGAGATCTATCCGCTAGATAGCAAGCAGTGTTGACTGCTTTTGCCCACAATTTCTCCGATAAATCAGCAGATAATCGCATGCATTGAGTATGCTCCACCAGTGTTTGTTTCATTTGTTCCGCCACTTCGGTTTTCTGTGGTGTATGCCGTACAGTGTGATGCCTCACTATACCTTCTGTTTTGCAGAAGTTGCCAAACGAAGCCTTGCAGAACTCCAACCTATTTTATGTTTTGAGTAACATGATATGGTTCCTTGTCTGTTTCTCAACCATCGTCTTCCACTCCTGGAACTTCCCAAACACTTCATCTTGGTCCTTTGTATTTAGAAAGTACACCCAGGTCTTCCTTGACTAATCATCTATAAAAGTCACAAAGTATTGTCATCCACCATGAGACTTCACAGGAGAGGGACCCCATAGATCTGAGTGAACACACTCGAGAATCTCCTTGCTTGAGTGTTGAAACGAATTGAACTTAACCCTGATTTGTATCTCTTGAACACAAGCTTCACTGGGTTTAGCATTTCCAGTTGCATCTCTACCAAACAACCCCTTCTTGGTCACATATCCCAACTTATGGTGCCACAACTTTCATTGATCATCATACTGATCCAAGGATTGCGATACAGTCATCGTTTGTGACATCCCCATTTTCACGGCTAGAAAAGACCGATTTGTTTATGCTTTATTTTGAAAATCAGAGTAACCTTTTTAAAGAAAAGAGTTGCGGAATTTGTTCCCAGAAAAACATGATAAATGTGTTATCAAAGCATTTCCGAAGAAATGTATTTTATTCCTTTTAAAACTTTGGAATGTCATTATCAATAAAGAAACATAAGCATAAACAGACCTTACATTCTTTTACACTAGTGATCTACATCTCTTTTAAATCTCTCAGTGTAAAGTAGCTTCATATCGACACCTGTGATACAAATAAGCTTGAGTGGGTCTGGTTGGGAAACCTGGTGAGTAATAGGGTTTTCAACCCACAATAATATAATTATTAAGTTAAACATCAAACAATCAACCCAATTACCCATCCCCATTATCTTCTTTACTCTTAAGGATCTACCCTAAGATTCAGCTATTCCTCGTTCATTCATTCCTAAGGAGTATCCTAAGGAATCGGCATGAAATTCGTCGTTTCAAGTGTTCATATGACAGGCACTAAGTCCATAGCTGCCAATGCTCGTTCGTAAAGCACTAAATCCATAGCTGCTAATCTTCATTTATCGGGCACTAAGTCCATAGCTACCAGCGTTTATCTAACAGGTACTAAATCCATAGCTACCAACGTTTCTCTAACAGGTACTAAGTCCATAGCTACCACTGTTTATCGAATAGGTACTAGGTCCATAGCTACCATCGTTTCTCTAGCAGGTACTAAGTCCATAGCTACCAGCGTTTCTCTAACAGGTACTAAGTCCATAGCTACCAGTGTTTATCTAATAGATATTAAGTCTATAGCTACCATCATTTCTCTAGCAGGTACTAAGTCCATAGCTACCAGCATTTCTCTAACAGGTACTAAGTGCATAGCTACCAGCGTTTCTCTAATAGGTACTAAGTCCATAGCTACCAGTGTTTATCTAATAGGTACTAAGTCCATAGCTGCCGATGTTATTTATTAGGCACTAAGTCTATAGCTGCCAATGTTTTCTCATACGATCTTTTATCTCTCATCGTTCATCTACCCATGTTTTACCCAACATATTCGTAGATATAAAATACAGATACAGTTTAAATCATTTAATACATGTATAAAATCGTTCATCCAGCATAGAAAGCAAGTATTCAAATAATATGCACACATAGCACGTAATTTATATAAAATACTTCATATCTATGTGTAAGATGAAAGTAACTATGCACTCATGACACGTAATTTATATTAAATACTTCATATCTATGTGTAAGATGAAAGTAACTATGCACTCACTTGTTTAAGTGATGATTCCAAACTCGGGCAGCGCTTCGCTTCTAACGATTCTATTTTCCTTCAATGAAACCTACCATTATTATCGCTAAATTTTAGTCTAATCTTTATTGCGACTAATTATTAGTCTAGATTCATCATTAACTCAAAGTCTACTTCATGATCTATCAAGTAAGGATAATCCAGACAGGACAGTTGGGAGGCAGGACCATTTCGGCATATAGCTTTTCTCAAATCCAACAACCAAACCCAACGTGACCATTCTAGACACCTCTCTCGTAAGTAGTTCAATTAGTATAACGACCTTGAATAACTGATAAATATTATTTATAGGTTCATAATAACGATATTATATTTATATATAAGCTATATTTAAAGTATGGTAGGCGTATCTCACTTACAGCGAGTTTTTATCAAAACCGGGCTCCGCCGAAGCAGAGTTTCTAAGCCGAAGGCTCTTTTTTTCGGAACCGTCGGGCGCTCCGGGGCTTTTGCCTCGTGCTAGGGAGTTACCCTAGGCTTTGGGGGGGGGGGGGGTTTGGGGGGTTAAGGGAGAGATTCTAGAGAGATAAAGAATGAGTGAAGGTGTGAGGAATGAGGCAGCCCGGACACCTCTATTTATAGGCTGCCTGGAGCGTCACCATGTCGTGGTTCCTAGCTCCACGTCGTGGTGTTGCGTAGGCTCCAAGGCTTCGCCTGGTGCTGACACGTGGCGCCGAACACAGGGGGTAAAACAACCGATTTTCAAAAATTCATAACTTTCGTATACGAGCTCCGTTTTCGACGTTATTTATATCCACGCATAGGTAAAAATAATATCTACAACATTCCTTTTGACTCCGTCGGCTAATTCTCAACCAATTTTAAATTTAACAGTATAAGGAGAATATATTGTTAAACGACTGCGAAAAATTCGTAACTTCTAAATACGGACTCTGTTTTCTTCTGTCTTTTTATCGTTGAGCTCCTATTAATGAGATCTTGAATTCTAAGTTAGGTCGCGTTTGCAAAAAACCGCTTGATCTAAAATTCGAGTTTCGGGCTGTGCATTACTAAGCCAAATCTTAGAAAAATCATAACTTTCTCATACGAAGTCTGATTTGGGCGTTCTTTTTATGCATGCTCTCTGTTTAACGTATGCTACAACTTTCGTTTAGAATACTAAGGCCAAAAAGTCCTCTATCGTAAATTCACTATTTATGTCACCCAGCGTCGTGTCAGTTTTGTCGCGAAACTTCGACATGCCATAACTTGTTCGTTATAACTTGGATTTTGGCGTTCTTTATATGTATGAAACCCTTGTGACATATTCTAAAACTTGGTTAAGATTACTCCTTCTAAATAATCTTCCATAAAAAACTCATTTTTGATGCTCATTGTCTCTAAATTGACTAGCCCGAATCTGCGGGCGTTATAATTGTCTCCCCCTTAGGATGATTACGTCCCTGAATCATCAACGAAACAGGTTTGTATAATGACTCCATACGTTATCTCTTCATACTAGGTAATAATCGTAACTTCTATGTTCCTTCGAATGAGTATCTAATTCTTAGACTTCTTGACCGTAGGCAGTGCTCGATCTCGCTCCCGCTCTCTGTCTCATGTTAGACCTTTAATCATGACCTTCGATTCACAATCCCAATCCTTACTGGAGACTCCTTCTTCTTCTTAACAAACTTAAGATAAGTTTCTTCCTTCGATTATCATAATAGACTGATGGGTCACATTCTAATGAGCCTCATCGTATGCTGCGACGCTTAGACTTAGGTCTTTTAGAGTCAAATTCTAGTCTTGAAGATAACTTCCTTCATGTCCTAATGTGATATAATCACCTTTTAGTATGTAGCACTTCTAGCTACAAGTTTCTTACTTTAACAGCGATCGCGATACTTCTACTGATCGCTTCGATTATCTTTCATTCCAATCTTCTGGCTTAAATCAAATGCTACATCGATATTGGTTCTCTGAACCTTGTAACATACTCATCTTAGTCGGACTCGATTTGATATGACCACTAGGGTCGGATTAACAATCATCTTCTTAGTCATTACCAAAATGATGGTAACGACAAACATGAACAAAATGGAATCAATTACTAGTGCCTTGGTAACCTTGTAACTTTCCATGATCCAAGTGCGAGTCTTATGCTTCCGGTAGTATAGGCCTTTACTACTTCTTACATCTACTCATACTCGTCCCAAGTATTGTCTTGCACTTCTCCAAGTCATTATCACAAAAACAATTTTTAACACATACAAATGTGTCCAAACAATCATATAATTTTCCCTAGACTCTACTAGGACTTCTTCCATGCGTATCTTCAATCATCAATTCTGCTTCAACTCGGTTAGTGATGGAAATGTCAGACGATGTGATAACTTTATGGATTATACCAAAAATGTTTCTTTCTGCTAATCGAAAGTGTACTTCTCCCGTACTAGACGTATTATTTATTAGACGCATTCTAAAGGCAATATATCACTCTTATGATATCTTCCGATAGGTACCATTCAGCATCGTAAGCCTTCTCATTTCCTCCATTTACGCAATTTACTATGAGTCTTCACCATGATGTTCCGTACACCAAATCAGTCATTTGGGGTATCGAGATGAGAATATAGATAGAGGAAGGTTTAGATGTGTAATCCTCCTTATTACTCCGAAAAGTTACATGCCAGTTCTAATACCGTATTTAAACGTTTACAAATCTAAACACATAAAATTTCCAGATCTGGTCGGCAACAGACCATAGATCCGATCAAACGATAGCATCATATAACATC
Source organism: Lactuca virosa (assembly GCF_052849685.1). Lineage (NCBI taxonomy): Eukaryota > Viridiplantae > Streptophyta > Magnoliopsida > Asterales > Asteraceae > Lactuca > Lactuca virosa. The sequence continues at coordinate 186,422,357 of NC_136428.1, read as the reverse complement.
ACAAATCATTTAGCATATAAAAGCATTTTAGGTATCTATCCTAATTAAGCTAGTGCTTGTGTCTATTCAGGTGTACTACCTAATATATTAGACACACTCCTCACGATCATCGCTTAGCATTCTAAGTTTAAGTCTAGAAATAAATCCTTATTCCTAGTTCGATTAAATTAATGCTCTGATACCAACTGTGACATCCCCATTTTCACGGCCAGAAAAGACCGATTTGTTTATGCTTTATTTTGAAAATCAGAGTAACCTTTTTAAAGAAAAGAGTTGCGGAATTTGTTCCCAGAAAAACATGATAAATGTGTTATCAAAGCATTTCCGAAGAAATGTATTTTATTCCTTTTAAAACATTGGGATGTCATTGTTAATACAGAAACATAAGCATAAACAGACCTTACATTCTTTTACACTAGTGATCTACATCTCTTTTAAATCTCTCAGTGTAAAGTAGCTTCATATCGACACCTGTGATACAAATAAGATTGAGTGGGTCAGGTTGGGAAACCTGGTGAGTACATAGGGTTTTCTAGCCACAATAATATAATTATTAAGTTACACATCAAACAATCAACCCAATTACCCATCCCCATTATCTTCTTTACTCTTAAGGATCTACCCTAAGATTCAGCTATTCCTCATTCATTCATTCCTAAGGAGTATCCTAAGGAATCGGCACGGAATCTACCGTTGATAGGGTTCATATGACAGACATTAAGTCCATAGCTGCCAATGCTCGTTCGTAAAGCACTAAATCCATAGCTGCTAAACTTCATTTATCGAGAACTAAGTCCATAGCTACCAGCGTTTATCTAACAGTTACTAAGTCCATAGCTACCAGCGTTTCTCTAACAGGTACTAAGTCCATAGCTACCAGTGTTTATCTAATAGGTACTAAGTCCATAGCTACCATCGTTTCTCTAACATGTACTAAGTCCATAGCTACCAACGTTTCTCTAACAGGTACTAAGTCAATAGCTACCAGTGTTTATCTAATAGGTACTAAGTCCATAGCTACCATCGTTTCTCTAACAGGTACTACGTCCATAGCTACCAACGTTTCTCTAACAGGTACTAAGTCCATAGCTACCAATGTTTCTCTAACAGGTACTAAGTCCATAGCTACCAGTGTTTATCTAATAGGTACTAAGTCCATATATGCACACATAGCACGTAATTTATATAAAATACTTCATATCTATGTGTAAGATGAAAGTAACTATGCATTCACGACACGTAATTTATATTAAATACTTCATATCTATGTGTAAGATGAAAGAAACTATGCACTCACTTTTTAAAGTGATGATTCCAAACTCGGGCAGCGCTTCGCTTCTAACGATTCTATTTTCCTTCGACGAAACCTAGCATTATTATTGCTAAGTTTTAGTCTAATCTTTATTGCGACTATATATTAGTCTAGATTCATCAATAACTCAAAGTCTACTTCATGATCTATCAAGTAAGGATCAGCCAGGCAGGACAGTTGGGAGGCAGGACCATTTCGGCATATAGCTTTTCTGAAATCCAACAACCAAACCCAACGTGACCATTCTAGACACCTCTCCCATAAGTAGTTCAATCAGTGTAATGACTTTGAATCACTGATAAATCTTATTTATAGGTTCATAATAACGATATTATATTTATATATAAGCTATATTTAAAGTATGGTAGGCGTATCTCACTTACAGCGGATTTTTCTCAAAACCGGGCTCCATCGAAGCAAAGTTTCTGAGCCGAAGGCTCTTCTTTTCGGAGCCGTCGGGCGCTCTGGGGCTTCCGCCTTGTGCTAGGGAGTTACCCTAGGCTTTGGGGCGTTTGGGGGCTTAGAGAGAGATTCTAGAGAGAGATAGACGGGGTGAAGGTGTGAGGAATGAGGCATCCCCGACACTTCTATTTATAGGCTACCTGAGCGTCACCATGTCGTGGTGCCTCTCTCCACATCGTGGTGTTGCGTAGGCTCCAAGGCTTCGCCTGGTGCTGACACGTGGCGCTGAACACAGGGGGTAAAACAGCCGATTTTCAAAAATTCATAATTTTCGCATACTAGCTCCGTTTTCGACGTTCTTTATATCCACGCGTAGGCAAAAATAAGATCTACAACTTTCCTTTTGACTCCGTTGGCTAATTCTTGACCAATTTTAAATTTAATAGTATGAGGAGATTATAATGTTAAACGACTACGAAAAATGCGTAACTTCTAAATACGGACTCTGTTTTCGTCTGTCTTTTTATCGTTAAGCTGCTATTAATGAGATCTTGAATTGTAATTTAGGTCTCGTTGGCCAAAAACCGCTCGATCTAATATTCGAGTTTCGGGCTGGGCACTGCTAAGCCAAATCTTAGAAAAATCATAACTTCCTCATACGAAGTCAGATTTGGGCGTTTTTTATGCACGCTGTCGGTTTAACGTATACTACAGCTTTCGTTTAGAATAATAAGGTCAAAAAGTCCTCTATCTAAAATTCACTATTTACGTCACCCAGCGTCGTGCCGGTTTTGTCGCAAAACTTCGACAAGCCATAACTTCTTCGTTATAACTCGGATTTTGGCGTTCTTTATATGTACGGAACCCTTGTGACATATTATATAACTTGGTTAAGATTACTCCTTCTAAATAATCTTCCATCAAAAGCTAATTTTTTGATGCTCGTTGTCTCTAAATTGACTAGCCCGAATCTGCGGGCGTTATATCGTTCCCCCAATCGTACATCCATCCATAATATAAATCCCATGAGGATTCATCTTTCCCATCTTAACTACAAAAGCACCCTTGGAGACTCTTAACCAGTCACCTTCTCCGGAAGATTTCAATCCATCCTTCGCCAAAGTGCCAAGTGAAATCAAATTCTTTCGAATTTCTGGACGAACTAGCAATCCCGTTTCCAAACCATACCATTATGAATCTTGATCTTCACCATTTCATTGCCATTGATATTGTTCACCCAATCATCACCCATCTTGATTGTTCCATTCCACTCTTTGAAGGAGTCGAACCAGTCGCGATTGCATGCCATATGATAGAATGCTCCATAGTCCAAGACCCAAGCATCAGCAGAACTAGATGTACAAACTGTCAAAACTTAACCATCATCCCCTTCACCAGAATTTCCTTGAACCACATCAACATTGTTGTTGCTTTGTCCAGCACCATTATTCCCTTTCTTCAGCAATGGACAATCCTTTCTGAAGTTCCCATTTTCCTTGCAATTTTAACATTTAATGTTGGCTTTAGATTCAGAACTTGCCTTCCCTTTGTTACCTCCACCTCTTTCTGATGTTCTTCCTCTGCCTGCAAACAAACCGAAACTAGAAACTTCTTCTCCAACTGAAACTTTGCTTTTCAGTTCCCTGGACATCAAAGAATCGTTCACATCATTCCCTGTGAACATTTTCCTAGCATACAACATGGTATCAACAAAATTCTCATAAGAACTCGGCAATGAACTTAAGAGGATAAGTGCTTGATCTTCATCTTCAATCTTTACATTCACACCTTGTAGGTCCAAGATGATCCTATTGAAGTTGTCTACTTGATACTTTACTTGGGTACTTTCATACATTTTGAGAGTGTACAACCTTTGCTTCTGATACAACATGTTCGTCAGTGAGTTGTTCTGGTAGTGGTCATAAGTTTATCCCAGAGCCCAGTAGTAGTTGTTTGATCCACGACCTCCCTCAGTACTTCATCTGTTAAGCTCAATAGAATAGCGTTATGCGCTCTTTCAAGAATATCCACCTTCATTGCAACCTCCATTTCATTAGGTAGTTGAGCTTCTCCTTCTGGTGTCGTTGCACATCCTTGTTGAACATGAAGACCCTTCATCTTCACATTCCACAAAGTGAAATCATTCAAACCATTGAAGTTCTCAAAATCGAACTTGTCAGATGCCATCTTCAATCATCAGAACACCAATCGTAGCTCTGATACAACTTGTTAGGAAGTAAAGCAAATAATAAGTAAAACTATAAGTTCACAAGACATAATATTTATATGGTTTGGTCAAGGTGACCTACGTCCACTGGATGGAGGGGAGTATTCTTTATTTCCGAGCTCTCACACAGAGGTTACAAGTAAAATTACATAGAGATTTTCCTAGCACTCTAGAATTCAAGATACAAGACGCTACAAGTTACTCTGCATGCATCCCTATTTATATTTGAGGGTTCAAACCTAAAATCCTAATGGGCCAAGCCCATTGGCGTATAGGCCTATGAATGGTGACAACCAATCATATTCCACCATGCAGTATCTTCTAGAACATTATTCCATGTCATACAACCCATGAGCATCAACAACACACATGATGGACCACCTTGCTCCATAGTGGAGCATCATGACGTAGAAGTGGTGCGTCATGAACACTTATGACCCAACATCCATCATGGTGGCACAACATGGTGTAATCCTTGAGTAATACCAACTTTAGAGCATTATTTCATGATGTTGAGCATCATAGAGGACATCATAGCGTAATTGGCTCATCAGGGATACCATGGCTCATCAAGGAACCAATATGGCCCATCTTGCACCATGATAGCACAACAAGAATCATGTTGGCCCATCATGTACAAGTATGGTGCAACAAGCTTCATGTGTGGCGCAAGACCATCTAGGTTGGAGTAACATCAACTTCATTGGCGCAACAAGGACCATCTTGGCGCAACAAGGACATGCTTGGCACAATAAGAATCTACTTGGTGCAAAAAGGTTTCTTCATGGCGCTGTTGGATAAGGTGCCTAAGTGCATAACTATTTCTGGTATGTACTTGACCCGACCCGGCATGGTCCATTTGGGTTGCATGGTACCATGCAATTGGATAAACTAAAATGAGAGAAATAACACTTATGGTTTATTAATATATTATAAGTTCTAATATATTAATAATATTATTTAATTAGTTTGATCAAGAATTAATTTAGAATTAATTAAGTGATCAAAAGATAACTAATTAAATATATGGGTAGATTATGTAAATCTTCCATATCTTATATAGTGGGCTAAGAGGCTCCATGGATTATCAAGTTGGGTTCCACCCATAGGATGCTTCATGGATGCTCCATGGAGTTAACCCATGGATCAAGAAATGAAGAGTCATGTTACATTAGGGTTTACCTAATACAACACACTATATAAACAAAGGTGTTCTCCCCAAAATTGGCTACACTAAGAAACAAGAGGGCTAGAGTCGATTTTGGAAGTGTAAGATTCTCTCAAAGTTTACTCCTTTGCATTTGGTGTTGTGTGAAGCATTTGAGGCATCACACTTGGGGTGCTAGGCTCACAAGGTTTCAAGGATCATAATCAACAACAAGGTAAGTTATTCTATCTTTCATTCAAGTTAAAAATGTTCCCCATGTATGCTAGATAGGAATATAACCTTGGAATTTCAACTTTGCATGATAATTAGACAAACATAGATCCAAGGTTATTAGGGTTGCATGTACACTTAGGAAGTGTTAGAATGCTCAAAACCCATCTGTGGTATCAGAGCCTAGGCTTGTTTGTTGATTTTTTGTGCAAACTGCTTGAAAAAAATCGTTTTTCTGTTTTCTGCTCGTTTGAACTCGCCGAGTCCATGGGGGGACTCGACGAGTCCATGAACAAATGCAAGCTACTCGTCGAGTCTGTTCTTGCACTCGACGAGTAGAGGCTGCAGTTTTCAGAATTTCGACATTTGTTTCTGGAAATGGACTAGAAACATTACCCTAAACTGTTTTGGTGTTTTAAAACTTGTTTTAGATGGTGTAATGTTTATGCTAATCCATTTACAATGGCAATTATCAAAATTACAAGTTTTTAAGTGTAATTTTTGATTCTTGAAAGTGTTCATATTCATGTTCTTGAACTTATGAAGATTAGATGATCATAGGAATTGTTTGTAACATTCATGGTAGTTTAATTCATGATCATAATGTGTTTTAATGGAGTCCATAACTTGTCCTCAAGTTATGGAAAACCAAAAGTCACACTTTTATTAAAGCCATTAAAAGAACACAAGAGTTATAAAAAATGAAGAGTCTTCATTTTTATTACTCAATTAATTCATAAGCTATAAGAGATGAAAAGTTTTGAAAGTTTACAAAACTTGCCCTCTAGTTTGGGAACAAGTAAAGTCTTGATTAAAACTTTAGTTCCAACCCTTAGAATTTTAAAAGTTAAAATTCAATCCTTATACTTTATAATATTATAAGTTAATAATATATATATACATACACATATATATATATATATGTATATCTATATATATATATATATATATATATATATATATATATATATATATATATATATATATATATATATATATGTATAAGATCAAGTCGTCTTACCGCTAGTACGCCTCATTCACGAAGCCGGTCTATAAGGGGGGGTATAAGGTTGTTGCCTATAAAATGGCAACTTAATTGGTCTCCACTCTCACCCACCGCTTCCTTGATCGGTGGAGGGTCGTTAGCCGAATGGGTAGGACAAGGACTTATAAATTCTCATTAAAAGTATGATGAATATTATAAAGTAACTAAATGCTTTTTTTAAATTCCCAATCTTAGTTACTTTAGGAAAAATGTGAATAAGGTGCTAATCCATGAAATTACACTTTACACTTTGTTTAAGTCGTTGGTGGAGCGTGTGTGGTTAACCGGCACACTAACTTGGACTTAACAAGGTAGGTAAAGGGTGACTTAAGGTTTATCATAGTATCGGTGGAGCGTGTGTGGTTTACCAGCACATCGATTGAGTGATAAACTTTAAGGGTACCAAGTGATTTGCATGGTTACTTCACACCTCGTTTTGTGATCCTCGGTATCCCAGTCACAAAACTTGGAGGGCACACTCGAGATTGAAAGATGCCTTTGAAAAGTTCATTGAATCTCAAAAGAATCTAGGAATTTCTAAGAACCAATTAAAAACCTAATATTTATATTTCGTTTTTCATGGTGGAAATTGGTGAATCGTCACTCACCTACCTTTCAAATATGTTATAGCTTGGATTACGGCATACCTCTTCTAAGTTATAATATATTGTGATTGGATCCTAGCCTTAATATTACATTTGGGTGTTTTATTAAGGACTCTCTTAATATCTAAACTAATCTTGTTCTCTTCTTTCAGATGTCTTCAAACAATGCTGCTTCTGGCTCTAATCCTAATGGCTCCTTTACCCTTATGAACTTGTGTGGGAAAGTCACTTTTGATGGATCCAACTTCAATGAATGGATCAGAAACATCAGGATGATTACCCGCTACGAGGACAAAGAATATGTCCGTGACAAGGAGCTTAAGGAGATTGATGAGACCACTTCAACTCCCCAGGAGATCGCTGACTTCCGGGCACATGAAAGGGATGCTACAAAAGTGGCATGCATCATGTTGGCCACGATGACAGCGAAAATCCAAAAGTCCTATGAGGACTTTTACCCTTTTGAAATGCACCAAGATCTGATGGAAAGATACCATCAAAGTGCACGACAAGAGAGGTATGAAATCATATGCTCTATCATAACAACCATGATGAAGGACAGAGAATCCGTCACAAGCCACATGCAGAAAATGCAAAGGTATGTGGATCGGTTGCTGAAGCTTAATGTGAACTTCCCTGAGGAGCTTGCAATAGATATCATTTTGCACTCCTTATCATCGTGCTATGATCAATTCCGCATGACATATCACATGAATAAGGAAGAGGTCACACTCAGCAAACTTCAGGGACTCCTCAAGACCACAGAAACAGGTCTTAAGGGTAAGTCAGTTGTTAACACTCCTACTCCAAACTCCGCCCCAGTTTTGGCAATCGGGAAAGGTCGATGGAAGAAGAGGAAGAGCTCTTCGAAGGGTACCAAGGCTAGGACCCTTGATGGCTCTTCTTCAAGTGGAACCAAGAAAGGTTTCGTCACTCCTTCTTCTGACCCAAAAGAGGCTGAATGCTTCTATTGCCCAAAGTACCAGCAAGATGTGAAGGATGGGAAAGTTAAACCCAACCATGCAGGTATTTACACTATCTTATCTAATAACTCACCCCATTCTAACTCTTGGGTCCTTGATACTGGTTGTGGTATTCATATCTGTTCTGATTTGCAGGGACTAAGAAGAAGTGAGAATGTGGAGCATGGAAGAATAAACTTAATCATGGGGAATAGGAAAGCTTTACCTGTCACCAAGATTGGAGTTTATACTTTATCGCTAAGTAGTGTATTCGATTGAAACAAACCTTTAATTGGTACTAGAGCGAGTTTTTAATACACTCAAGTAATCATGCAACTTCCAACAATCTCAAATCCTTTGGTCTCAACAAAATTCCTCCATTCGATGAGCACAAGTTAAATATGTGGAAAACTAAGGCCATGGTTGTTTTTGACACCATGGACCACGAGATGCGCAACATTTTTGAAAAAGGTCCTCATGTTCCTATGTATCAACCTATGGGCAATAATTCTCTCGTTGGTCCCTTGAAGCAAAATCCAGAGAAGAGTTATGACGACGATGACAAGAATATTCTTAGTCTTGATGTGAAAGCTAGGGCTGAGATAGGAAGCTCTCTTCCCTATCACGTGTATCATCTTGTATAAAATTGTGATTCAGCTCAAGATATGATAGATATGCTGACAGAGGCTTATAAACGCACTGTGGAAGTCTAGGATACATCCATAAACAACCTCAATCGGAGATATGAGCATTTCTTTGCTCAACAAGGTGAGTCACTTACCTAAACCTTCAACAAGTTTAACTGCTTGGTTAATGATATGTGTAGGTTGGGAATTGTCAAGCATTCAACTTAGTTGGTTCTGAATTTCCTTGACTCTCTCGGGAAAAGATGGGAACATCACCCTGATGTCCATAATAATAGTGAAAAGATCAATACCATGGATCTGAACTCCTTGTTTGGAAATTTGTGAAATTACGAGGAGAATAAAGCACTTCGTAAAGAAAGCATGAATGACTCAAGCAAGGAAAAGTTTGTAGCCTTGGTTTCTTGAAAGGAAGCAATGAAGCATATCAGCGACTCAAATATCTTAGATCTGGGTGAAGATGATCATGAATATCTTACTGATGAACTTGTTTCCAGTGTTGCACTTATTGTCACGTGTTATGAAGAAAGCAGATCAAATGGAAGTCGAAGAGCTCAGTGCAAGGGAGGTAGTCCAACGAGAAGATCCACTTTAGAAAAGAAAAAATCGTGTATCCTCTTTAACTGTGGAAGCCCTGATCATTTTGCTAGGGACTGCAAAAAGAAGAAAGAAGCTCAAAGTCCTGAGAACTATGAAGTGTTGTATAAAAAGATGTTGGTTGATTTGAAGAAGGAAAACATCTCTCTGCCTAAATAATTCATTGAAAACAGGAGGATAATGAAGAATGGGTGGAAGGATAAGAGAAATCTGAAGATGAGGGGTTTAATGTTAAGGTTCTAATGGCTCTTACCAATGATTCCCCTGATGGTAATCTCAACATGTCTAATGCTAATAATTTTAATGTTGTCCAAGGATCAAGTCTAAATTAGGACATACTTGGTACCTAGACAGTGGGTGCTCTAGACACATGATTCGCCTCAAATCCCTCTTAACATATTTTGTAGAGAAGGATGGTCCAATGGAGATTTTTGGTGACAATAGTGGAAGAGTTGTTATGGGTGTTGGAACATTTGAGCACAGGACGATCAAGCTGAAGGATGTGTTTTATATTGAGGGTCTAAAAGGAAATTTTATCTCCATCAGTCAACTTTGTGACTCTGGTTATAAAGTTCTTTTTGAACGCCATGAAGTAAATGTGTTTGATTCTGAGAACAAAATTGTGCTTACTAAACTCAGGGTCAACAACATTTATATGGTTTGATTTTGTTTGTTTAGACATTGCTACATTATTTGTTTTTACTTTATGCTTCGCTACTTTTAAATTTCTGAACATAAGTTGGTAAGTTTTTTTTTACTATAATTTTCTGCTTCAAAAATTTCTTTTACCTTTGATTTTACCAAAGGAGTATACATTGTGTATTTTTCTACTAACATTACCTATACATGTTCTTCTCTATCTATAATGATCTTAACCTATTTGCTCCTTTTGAAAGGATCGACATTTCATTCCATGAATTCATCAACTTTCTCATAGAGCTAATCTGACTCTGCTTCTTTTCTTCAGTGCCAACCACTCTCTCCCTGAGGCTGATACTCACACTGATTGACTAGTTGTTTCATATTGATGAGACCAAATAAGAGAGAACTGTGCCACTAAGTGTTCTTCCGGATCTGATGAGTAGGATTAAGTTTTTTAGTTGATATCAAGGAACTATCTATAATCCCTCAACATCTAATAAAAATGAATTTCACTATGTATTTTGTATGCTATGAATTGCTTCTCATCACATATTTATATAGATGGAGATATAACCTAATGTGAGAGATGGATGTGATATAGAGGATCTTGATTCAAACTGGGAACTCAACGTAGTAAATGTAAGTAAATATCCAATAAATCGGTCCATTAGCAATTTATATTCTTACCATAATAACCAGATTTAGTGATAATATTATACATATTTATGAAGTGGTCCCATAATTATCTAACATGTAATTCCCAAATCTCCAAGAATGCTAGATGCACAATTAAAATGATGAGTGATATTCAACTTGTGTCGTTTAATTGAATTAGAAATAAAGCTCAATCTAATTCCTTGAATTAGTATTATTACTAAGAATAGGCTATCCAAAAATGTTTGAAGAAGGAGAGCCATCCGATCCCAAGATCGTTCAATCCTCACCATGCTATATTATCATTCACAGTTACTCCCAATGACAAGATTTCTTTTTTCCCACTTTGCATCTTCTTCCCTCCATGATGCACTCCCACATTCCCCACCTCCCACCACTTTTTTCGGTTTCCCCTTCCACCTTAAAAAACCCACACGAACTCCAAGCTTATTATCTTTACTTAAAAAGAGTAACAATGAGAGTTTAATTGATAAGGAGGATGTGGATGGTGACTAGGTCGTTGCCACCTACTAAGGCTCATATTGCTTACACTATTTTCACTTATCATCAACTAAATCGTTTGTCACAGAGGTATGTTAACGTTCTTTAAAAAATACAAGTAATATATTAATCTTCATGTACTTAAACCCTTTCTTAATCACAACCTTATCACGTTCCACATCCAATTGTCGGATGTGTTTTCTTGGCGGTTCCACCAGGCCATGATCTTCCTCCGGTGGAAGATTCAATTTCATGAAACAAGCATCAACCAAGCCACCACAAATTTTCATCATTCATCTTGAGCTCATTGCATGCAGGTTGTTTTAATCAATTTAATTTAATTGTACTTTTGTAAGGTCTTTGATGGAAGGATCTATACCAATGATCAATCAAACAATTGTAACTAAGAAGAAGAAGAGTAGAAGATGAAATGAAACTGAGCTTGCATACGATTAACACATGAAACCGTCTGATACAACTCAAGGGGACCGAAAACCACCAGTAAACAACTGTAGATCAACAACATACTACTGACAACCTGACAAGACTATGTATACCCAACTGGACCGAAAACAGGTTTCGGTCAGGCAGACCGAAAACCTGTTTTCGATCACTTCCCAACCGAAAGCTTGCCTAGACCGAAAATGTCAAACACACACAATAGACTCCAAAATACATTGTCAAATGCCCTAACTCATCTATACATTGTTGCCTAGCCCAAACCATATATATTGGCCCTTCAATCTCCCCCTTGGTTTGGTGCTAACTTGGACTCAGTCTTTATCAATCACCAGCACGTCGGACTTTCCCATGGCTCCATTCCACATTTCCTTTTGAATAATATCAGCAACCATGGCAGTGTACTCCTTAGCAGCAGACTCAAAAAGGTCTTCAACCAACTTGATCTGATGATGAGAAAGCTGATGTATATCCCACTTTCGAAACTGTAGCAGATCCCTCTTGTCATACAAACGAATACATCCATGTTCAAGTTTGATGACAGCGGAAGCTGTAGTTTCACCAAACACCCAGTATTGCATGGATTTTAGAGATCCATCTGGATGGTTCTGAGGGATAGGAATCTGCTTTACTTGATTAGTAGCAGGCCACATCATAGACCGAAGAGGGTGATTGGTTTTGGGATCAATGACACTCGGGTATATCTTGATGATAGACTCTGCAGTATTCATTGAGGGAAAGCTCTTTGCCACTTGATTTTCCAAAAATAACTTGAACTGTGTCGCCTTGGGTTCATTTGATGGATTTGCAAAAGGAGCCTTATACAACTCCGTAAGATCAACCCTGGTCCAAGAGTGGAAGTCGTGAGCATCTTTATACATTTCAGTATTTCCACTCTTCCTTCTCATGATCCACATGTTCAGAGTGTCGTGGAATCCCCATGAGATGATCCCTGACCTATCACCATATACGTCCCTGATGCGATTTTCTCCAAGATCCGTAAAGGTGATGTTTGGTTGACCCCCGGGAGCATTCTGATCCGAGCTCCTCTTGAACAAAAATTAACCCTTCTCAGCAGACTTGGCTAGTTTAGCACGTTTTAACGCCACGAAATTTGGAGCCTGTGCTGGTTCTTTGTCAAAACGATCGACAATCGTTGTTGTTCTTGTAAGAGGTGGAACTACGGGAGCGTCTTGATTGTGAAGATAGACCCTTGGCTCATCGACAAATGATTTGAATTTGTCACCAAGTTCTTCTTCCAGCTTCTTCTTCAAATCATAATAGCTGGCGGTCAACAAACCAAAATGCGTCTGAAGATCGGTGATCTGCTTTGTCTTCAGAGCTTTATCTTCAAGAAGATCAGCAACTTGAATATTGAGCTTGGCGTTCTCAGTTTGAAGGTCTGAAACCTTGATATCAAGCTCGATATTTTTCTAGTTCAACACACCAATCTCCTTTCTCAACTCAGGCACTGAGGCATCATCATCTCCAGATATACCTTCCTCAAAGGATATTCCTTTTCTGCATGAGGAGTGAGTTGGACTTAATTGCTGGACCAAATGAATGGCTAGTCTCTCACAGACAGCATCATGATAAGGCCTTAGAGGAGACGATCTCAGGCCAGCAGACGAACCACCAGCTTCATGGATAGAGCTGGGATTCTCTTGAATGGGCACAGATGAGGAAGAAGCAAATGTTGTAGATGGAGGAGTCTCTGTGGTTTGAGTTTGATCAGGAAAAATTACTCCCACCCTTGGATCAATTCTGCGTCTCTTTATCGGGGGTTGGGAGGTCAGGACTGTCTGGAAATCACTTGTAACTGGCTCGGATGTAGGAACCACATTATCAAGGGGAGGAATCCCTGATGATGTGTCCATTTGAGTTGAAGAATCAGCCACTTGAAGGGTAACCGGAGGCTCAACTTCTCGATCGTCAGCTTTCTCCCTTATCTCCGGTGTTGAATTGGCACCATCATCGATATCTTTGAGGAAGTCATCGAGGTCTTCATTTGACAATGGGTGCTCAAGTCCAGTAAAATGCATCGAAACATCATCTTTGTCGTAACCGGACAGATCAAGATTCTCATACTCATCCTCTCCTTCTCCTTCGATCTCAGTAAATTCTTCTGTAGTTCCTTCACTGAAATCATTCTGAACCGCCACGTTTGTGAGATCATGCTCTTCAGTAACAATGGTGGACGGAGCAACATTTTCAATCTCATGGTCTGAAACGGTGATGACATCATCATTTACATTTGCATGATCTGACGATGCTTGATCTGTAGACTCTTGTTCCGTGGACCCATGAGATTCTGACGAGTCGGCCAGTTCCATAAACTTTCCAAATTTCACGAGAGGGTACTTCCCTTGGAACATGATTTTCCCTTTACGCTTCTGTTTGATTAGGCTCACAGTGTTTGGTCTGAAGGCTTTCATGTCAAGAATCTCTCCTGTCTTGAGCAAATGAGGAAATAGGTTGTTGATGAAGATCTATATAAATCTTGGATAGAGCAGGAATTGATCCTTTGACTTCTTGTTGAGATTTGTAACCATTTCCTCCAAGATGAACTTAGAAAAATTGAAGTCAATCCCTGCAGCCAATGCGACTATCGCCTGAGTATTTCGTGAGGATATTTCGTCTGAACCACCCTTTCGTCCAGATATGCAGTTCACGAACATCTGAGCTAGAAACCTCCAGTAAGGAGGTAACAACTTCGTTAGGGTTGGTGGAAAGACTCCTTCGTATCCCATCTTCTCGAGATACTCATCAACAATTCTCAGATCGATGTCAGTCGGGTAAGCAGCTTTGTCATCAATCTTCAAGATATCTCGGATGAATTGCTCAGAGATAACAATTTTGCATCCCCTGACAGAAGCTTCAATTGCCACTGATCCATTGTCTCTATTCTTGACACTTGCAGATCTCCAAAATTCGTTGATCAGGTTCAGATAAACAATGGGGTTCCAGGTAAGTGCGGTTGAAATGCAACATTCCCTTAGCCTATACATCATCTATTTGAACTCGTTATGTGCTACTGGAGGATCGTCAAGAAGGATGGACACATTGTGACTATCTGCAATTTTTAGACTTGCCATTTTTCCTGCACAAAACTGGCCAGGTGAGAAAACATTTGATAATAACAAAATACAGATTATTTTCTCAATTAATTCCATTAATTTTGGCCATTTCATTTGAATTTTATTAGTCAAACATGGGTTCTCGGTCAAGACAGTCAGACCGAAAGCCCTAACAACGAACAGAGTGTAGACCGAAAGCCATATGGGACCGAATACAGCTCAACCGAAAGCCGTCTAAGCCGGTTTGACCGAAAACGGCTCCGCTTGACCGAAAGCCGGTTAGCCGGTGAACGGAAAACAGCTCGGCTCGACCGAAAGCTCCGACAGTCATGTTTTCGCGATTTTGCTTCGATTTCACGGTTGATTCTCGGTAAAAATTGTTGGGTTATGAGCATTCTAACACTCCTAAGTGTACATGCAACCCTAAATACCTTGGATCTATGTTTTCTCTATTATACATACAATTATGAACATCCAAGGTATTATCCTAATCTAGCATACAAAATAATAAATATAACAAGATAGAATACATACCTCTTTGATGTAGAATGTCTTCATGAAGCTTGAGTGCCTAGTGCCCCAAGTGTGACACCTCAAATGGTTCACACAGCACCAAATACACTTGGAATAACTTGAGAGAAACTTGAACACTCCTTGAAATCGTCTAGCCCTCACACTCACACATTAGTGCACGATTTCTTGAGCCATGGGATTCTTTTATATGGTGGCTATTAGGGTTACACCATGTAACTCATAACTTTACCCATTCCTTATGCTCCATGGATTTTAACCTCCATGGAGTATCCATGGGTCACCCCATGGACTTAGTCCAACATAAGGAATCTTGGATCACAAGCCCACATATATAAGAATGAATGATTTACACAATCAACCCATATATTTAATTAGTCTCCTTTTGATCACTTAATTAATTCAAAATTAATTCTTGATCAATACTAATTAAATAACCTTATTAATATATTAGAACTTATAATATATTAACCAACCTTAAGTGTTATTTCTCTCATTATAGTCTATCCAAATGCATGATGCCATGCAACCCAAATGGACCATGCCGGGTCGGGTCAAGTCTTACCAATTATAGTTATGGACTTAGACATTAATCCAACAGTCTCCCACTTGGATAAGTCTAAAACTATTATTGCGTATGACTTCAGGAACCGATCAGCAATCGTAGCTCTCAAAAGCTTCTGTCGAACTCTGACCTTGTCGATGAACTCTGACCTTTGTCAATGACTTGTCCATTAGATAAGGGATCATATATTCCTCCATTCTAGATATCATATGGACTGAGACATGGATTATCAATCATTCTCTCTGTCCATTTGTTGTTTCCTGATTTCCGATTCATGATGACTGACTGATTGAACAAATCAAATCAGTCCTGGCTTGGCCAAGCACTCACATGTATCATCTTTAAATCATCAAGGGGCCCACAAATATCGCTTTTATCCCGAAGGTAAAAGGAATGGATAAACTTCGACTCATATGGCTTGTTCTACTACTTGTTGAATCATACACAAAGGCACGTTTTATAACATCGAGTTACCAATGCGTTTTCGTGCAATCAATGTATAACCAACTCATAGTAACAACTCATATCTCTAGGTTTGAAGAATATAAGATATTATCGTCTCATGATCACTCGTGATAAAATCCATGAAGTGATTCAAATGAGCGCGGGTTGAATCCAATACTCAGAACTTATGAGCACTCATGAGTGTTGTAGCATCACTTTGTCCACCAACTTGGACCTCTACAAACCAACCCATGACAGTCTTGATTCATATCTACTTCCAACATATGACCGACTGTGGATGGTTTGAATAACTTAATCATTCAGGAAGAGCGACTTAGTTATTCTGGAAGTCAAAACATGCAAAGTGAAACACAAGAATAAATGAATCAAATATGGTATCAAACCCTATGAATATAAATAAACACTTTTATTTATCACCATACTGATTACTCATTATTCATTGTTTCGGTTTTATCAACTTTATACTTGAATTTAAAACAATAGTTGTCCCATGCTCCAAGCATGTACACTATGTTTTCTAAACACTAGTCATGCCATACACCAAGTATGCATACTATGTTTGTCTATGATCTTTACTTTGTAAAATAGATCAATTGAACATCACTCCAATGATCATCTTTTCACAGTCCCAAATCCTTACTGCAAATGCAAGAATTCCAAATTCATGCCATTTACTAAAATCTTTTAGATTCTAAACTTATATGCATTGATCCTCTTAATGATTATGCACAAAGTCAGAAAGACTTGACAACAATCATTACAGAGCATTCCAAAGGAGATCAGCTCCTTGGAAACATCCTTCTTTCATTAAGTTTCCTAATCTTACACAGATTGAATAATTTCTAACTTTGAAACATTTCCATATTCCATTTTTACTATCACTTCTGAACAAGAGTTGCCTCCTTACAGATTATGTCAATATGGTCCTTCCAGAATTAACATTATACTTCCAACTGTCCTTGAGCAACCAATCTTTGGTAAACCTTAGATTGTCCTCGACAATTGCTTAATCATTTTAGTCATATCCAATTCTAGACCTTTTCCCTTCATAATGCCCCAGGCATTTGGAAAATTTTAGAAAGGATGAATATAGCACATGTAATCGATCCTATATCTGAAGCATATGGGACACGATTCATGATGTCTCACATAAAGACTAAACCAGTCTTTTGCTATAATATTTCCATTTCAATTTGCCAAGTTCTCAAAATCCAGATTATGAAAAGGGATGCCGTAATCATAATCGAATTTTAGAACGCAAATAAAGACTAACCCAGTCTTTTGCTATAATATTTCCATTTCAATTTTCCAAGTTCTCAAAATTCAGATTATGAAAAGGGATGCCGTAATCATAATCGAATTTTAGACCGAAAATAATGGACCCATATATAGAATTTCCTTATGTTGAGCCATTCCAACATAAAATTCATATATATATCCTTGATTAAATACGATTAAAATCTCAATCTAAGCTTTTAGAATTGAAATGAAGTATAATTTCCTCTCCCTTAATTATAGCAAAACAACTTTTTCAACCCCTGCAACCTCACGAATTGAAACTTTTGTTTTCTATAATTAACATTGCTAACTTGCAACCTTTGTCATAATTATCATGCTCCCACTAACATGATGATTATTAACATAACACTTATGCTCCCACTAGCTTTGACATGTACTCAGAAATCAGCTGACTTTCTTACCAAAGTTCAGATTTCTGATACTAGATTGTTTTGATAAAACTTTATCAAAATCATACACCTCACTGAGATAGCTCGCATGTGTGTCTAAACAATTTTAGAACTATGAAAAGGGATGCCGTAATCATAGTCTCAATTGTTTAGACCTTTGCCACTTCTCACAAGTCCATGTTAGTGTGCCGGTAAACCACACACGCTCCACTAACGACTTTGAGAATGCAAATATCACAATTGCTATCTAGCTAAAATCTACTTAGTGAAAGTGTTTCCTCACCATCATTTTCATGAATCGGAGAGAAACCTTATGACACTTAGATTTAATAGTGTATGTGTTCTTATCCATGTGAATTTGTCAAAACCATAATCACAAGACAAGGTTATTGACAAATCCAAACTCATATTGATTAAACTTGTGCAATCTTAAATTCTTGCCATTTGGCAGCTCAGGTGTCTGCCATTGCTTCCAAGTAGTCGTGCAACCAATTGAGAAATCTCAGAACTCCTATGCAAAGCCAACTTGAATAGGCACAAAAATTTCAACACGATAGGTTATAAACCTCAAGTCGTGTGCTAGTGAAGGACTTTAGGTTTTATTCTTGATTAAGTCTTGAAACTTTCAAGAGCTTTAAGACTCCCACTGTCCTCTTGACATATAAGACTCCCTTGTCAAATATTCAAGAGATAGTGTGGATTCTTTATCAAGACTAACACTTTACACAATTGGCCTAAGTTGGTCTCTGTTTTATCCAAAACATCACAACTTACCAATTTCAAATGTACAAGAGTAGATAACCTTTTACTCTTACATTTGACTAGTGTTAACAAACCCTCTTTAAGATATGTCACTCAAGTTACAAGCTTGGAGTATGACTCTAAGAATTGTTTTGGAACGAAGTATGACTCATCTTTTTGATTTAACCATTTCAACAATTCATGACTCCTCTTCTTAGTCATAAGAGATGACTTTAGAGGACCAATTGTGATATGGTATCTTAATCATTAAGATGATCATAAACATGATACTAAAGTACTCTCCCATCTTTTCAGATTTGAGAAACTTTTATCTTTCTGCCATACTTTGATTCTTCTTATTCGTTTTGTCTCACATTAAAACTTCTCCAATGCTACAGACTTATACTTAAACTTATAAGTATAACTATATTTACTGAACTTAAGAAAATCATGACGAATAGTCTTCTTGATCTTTTGTGGTGGACTTGACCAGTGCACAAGAATGTGTACTCGATCCCTTAGTCCTTTCCTTATTCACATAAGGAATTAGTCTTAATTTTCCAAGCTGAAAGTTCTCATTCATCATACTATACAACTTGCATGATTCCAAGTTTCGATCCAATTGAACCTTGGGTGATGAGAATCTTTCCTTATTTGGTAATATTAGACACTACCAAAACCGAAAGAATCAAATCCATTTTTCCAATATTGCTATCAATGGAATCTTATAAGCAACAACTTTTCACAAATGCCATTGTAAGGATACTTAAAATAAATAAAATCAAAACCTTTTTCTTTTATTTTAAAACTTTGCGGAAAAACTTATCCTTACAATCCATATGAAAATCTTGTTGTTATCTATTCCTAAGCAATATAAATATCATAACTCTTAAGTAATAGCCCAAAATTCTGATCACCGAACCATGCGATTGAAATCCATCTTCGCGATCAGAATCAGCATGTACTTAATAGAGTTAGACAATGGACTTTACCTGAAGTAGAGCCAAACTTATTGACTTTAACATCCTTAGGTAAATTTGGCAGCTTCGTAACCAATGCCCCTTCCTTTGGCAATAGTTACCTATGGACCCTTGATAATGGGACTATCTCAGACTTCGCATCTCTCTTTACCATTGGGTCAACCCAGTTGACTATGGCCGATCCCTTTCCATTGTGAAGAGAGAGCTTTACTGGATATCCAATGTCATCATTGTCAATGTCCATAGCGTTTTAGGAAGTTGATCTTAGCAAATAGATAAGATCATTAAGGGTCTTGTCTTAGTCTGTTTCATAGGATTCCCAAAAGAACTCACTATGTGACTTAGAAAGTAGTTGAGCCACCATCTTTCTCAAGACTTTGACACCCAACTCTCCCGGCTTGTCAATATGTGACTACATCTCGAAGATGTGATCACACCTAGACCTTGCCTTGCCAATAGGGCTTGAGTGACCTTAAACCTTTTAGGAACTTGTGGGTTAGGAAGAATAATTGGAGGAGGTGAAAGAAGTATGATATCCATGGGACATCATCTTCATTTAGGAAAGCTTGTTTCAAGAGACTTGGGAAGATCATAAATGTCTAGACCAGACATCTTTTTGGGAGATATTCAAGATAGTTGATTTAAAGTCCTTAATATGACACCCAATATGAAATATTAAGGCTAGGACCCAACAAACTATTTTATAACTTAAAAGAGGGATGCCGTAATCCAAGCTATAAAATATTTGAAGGTAGGTGAATGACGATTCACCAATTTCCACCATGAAAAACGAAATAATTTATTAGGTTTTAATTGGATTTGAAAGTCCTAGATCTTTGAGATTCATTGAACTGTTCACAGGCATGTTTCAATCTCGAGTGTGCCCTTCAGGTTTTGTGACTGGGATGCCGAAGATCACAAAACAAGGTGTGAATAACCATGCAAATATACTTGGTACCCTTAATATTTACCCCTTAATCAGTGTACCGGTTAACCACACACGCTCCACCGATACTATGATAAATATTAAGTTACCCTTTGCCTACCTTGTTAAGTCCAGGTTAGTGTGCCGGTTAACCACACAGTCTCCACTAACGACTTAAGCAAAGTGCAAAGTGTAATTTCATGGGTTAGCACCAAATTCACATTTTCCTAAGTAACTAAGATTGGGTATTAATAAGAGTTTAGTTACTTAGTATTTATCATTAATACTTTTAATGAAAGGAGAATTATAGTCCTTGTCTTACCCGTTCGGCTAACGACCCTCCACCAGTCAAGGAAGCGGTGGGTGAGGGTGGACACCCATTAAACTGCCATTTTATAGGCAGTAACCTTATACCCCCCTTATAGACCGGCTTCGTGAATGAGGCCTACTAACGGTAAGACTGACTTTTACTCTTATACATATATATAAATATTATTAACTTATAATATTATAAAGTATAAGGGTTGACTTTTAACTTTTAAAATTCTAAGGGCTAACTTGGAATTAAAGTATTCATAAGTGAAAACTT
The DNA here is from genome assembly GCF_052849685.1 of Lactuca virosa. Classification (NCBI taxonomy): domain Eukaryota; kingdom Viridiplantae; phylum Streptophyta; class Magnoliopsida; order Asterales; family Asteraceae; genus Lactuca; species Lactuca virosa. The sequence goes on along the minus strand of NC_136428.1, from coordinate 186,401,368 downwards.
TTCAAATTCCAAAACTTGAGGGCAAGTTTTGAAACTATTCAAAACTAATTAATTCCATAACTTATGAGTTTAAAGTAGTTTTAATTAAAAAAAAAAAAACAAAAAAACAAAACTCTTCAAGTTCCATAACTTGAGGACAAGTTATGGAAGACTTTAAACTAATTAATAAAAAAAATAACTTTTTTTTTACTGTAACTTATGGAACTAATTAAGGTTACACTTTTTTTTTTAATTTAATGAAGAGACTCTTAAACCTCCATAACTTGAGGACAAGTTATGGAGTCATAAAACCATTTAATTAGAACTAGACTCTTCATTTTGTAACCTTTGCCAACTTTTATGAGTTTTATGATTCTTAAATGTGACTTTTCATATAACTTGAGGACAAGTTACAAAAACACACTTTGGAATCAACTCTTAGATTAAAATGGATTGAAAACAACTATTTCACACAACTTTTATATTAATCTAAGAACCTCATAAGAACAAGATAATTCAAATCATCAATCTTCAAGAAATTAGCATGAACATACAAACTAATACAAATCTAGAAATTATGACAATTATCTTAGAAATTAGATTAGCATGAACATTACCACATCAAAAACAAGTTTATAAGTCCAAAAACATCTTAGGGTAATGTTCATACTCCAATTCCAGCCAAAACAATCGAATATATGCATCCAACTCGATTTTTCAGCTACTTTTGCAAGTATAACAAGAAAACAAGCCTAGGCTCTGATATCACTGTTGGGTTATGAGCATTCTAACACTCCTAAGTGTACATGCAACCCTAAATACCTTGGATCTATGTTTTCTCTATTATACATACAATTATGAACATCCAAGGTATTATCCTAATCTAGCATACAAAATAATAAATATAACAAGATAGAATACATACCTCTTTGATGTAGAATGTCTTCATGAAGCTTGAGTGCCTAGTGCCCCAAGTGTGACACCTCAAATGGTTCACACAACACCAAATACACTTGGAATAACTTGAGAGAAACTTGAACACTCCTTGAAATCGTCTAGCCCTCACACTCACACATTAGCGCACGATTTCTTGAGCCATGGGATTCTTTTATATGGTGGCTATTAGGGTTACACCATGTAACTCATAACATTACCCATTCCTTATGCTCCATGGATTTTAACCTCCATGGAGTATCCATGGGTCACCCCATGGACTTAGTCCAACATAAGGAATCTTGGATCACAAGCCCACATATATAAGAATAAATGATTTACACAATCAACCCATATATTTAATTAGTCTCCTTTTGATCACTTAATTAATTCCAAATTAATTCTTGATCAATACTAATTAAATAACCTTATTAATATATTAGAACTTTTAATATATTAACCAAACTTAAGTGTTATTTCTCTCATTATAGTCTATCCAAATGCATGATGCCATGCAACCCAAATGGACCATGCCGGGTCGGGTCAAGTCTTACCAATTATAGTTATGGACTTAGACATTAATCCAACAAAAATTACATAGATGAGGTCGGAATCTTCATACCTTCGATTATGTGAGGTCGATTGAACAAAATAACACAATTTTTTTTTTCGAGACTAAGAGAGGATTGAGAGGTTTTCGGTTTGTAGAGGAGTAAAATGAGGGAAGGAACCGATTTTGGTGTCCCCTTTCCCTTATATACCTGGACCATTTCCGGTGGGCTGCACCCGAAAATATGTGAGGCTCAATACCCAAAACCATTTAAAAATAAAACTCTTGGAGGATTAAAATAAAATAGAATAAAATAAAATAAAATAAAAACATTTTCTAAATATTTATCAAACCTAAAAATTTAAAGAATAAAAAATTTAACAATTCAAAAAAAATGAAAATAAAATAAAATAAAATAAAAATACCAAAATTTTTAATTCAAACTAATTTTAATCCTCTATCTTGAAATTGATTAACTTTTTGTGATATGGGATCAAAGTTGTTAGACAATCATTTTCCATTTATCAGTACCTCTCCTTTCATGAATAGATCTGGTCGATCGCCGGCATTGTGGTCCACTTAAGCACGAAAAATTGTCACAATTTTTAGAAATTTGATCAGTGACAAGACATATTGATCCTAAGTTACTAGATAAAAATACCTAAGGACCATTTATCTGAGGACGACCAAAGATATTGTTGTCCACCTAAATTCAGCAGCGAGATCTACAGACAATCTAGAATTGTTCAATTTTAAGTGTACTAGAACATGTTTCCCGCTTCCTGACATACCCCAATAATCAAGAACTTCTGAAATACTCCTTACTTTAGTTGAGCAGACAATTATTAATAGAAAGGATAGATTTAGAATGCATATGCTGTACACTCAGGTCGGATCTTTCAATCACGCAGAGAGTGAAACATATGACTGACTAGAATTTCAGAGGGATTGAGAAGTAGAAGGTTGCATATGCTGTGTACCAGGTCGGATTGTTACTCACGCAAAGGAGACAGCATATGGCTAACAGATAGGAAGAATTGCATAGATAGAAGATGCAGAGAAATAGAGTTGCGTATGCTGCAGTCCAGGTCGGATCTTTCGATCACACAGAGGAGACAACATATGACTGAAAGTAGGAGAGAAAGAAAATAATTTCCTACAGACCTACTTTATCGGAATTCCCCAGTCGCCCCGTCAATATCGGAATTAAGGACAAAATCCATACATCGAGGAAAAGTTAAACCACAATTCTAGATACGGGTTCTTTAATGTAACTGGTGGATTCTCATGCATATCTCCCTGCTCAACCTATCCGAGCGTCGTATTGTCAGGCTAAATGGAACTATCTAGTTCAGAAATTGTCAAATCTCTAGATTCCTTAAGTTCATCTGCACCTAGTCAAGTCCATTAAATTTTTCGTGCCTACCAGCGCATCGAACACAGAGCCTAGACAATTTAGCTTTGGTACTTTACACAGACTCAGATTGTCTGTTATCACAAGCTGATATCACTTCCCATCACATCATTTCTCAGCGATATTTTTGATTTTTCTGTTTTTCTAATGTTTTTGGATTTTCTGATTTTATATTGTTTTTGGATTCTTAATTTTCTAATTTTTGTTTGGTTTTTGTTTATTTCTCCCCCTAAATTTGTGCATGGGTGAGAATGAAATTAAAATGCGCAAATTTAAACTAACCTAAACAAAAATTAATCCTCAAAGTGAATCATTTTCAAAAAGTTTACCAGCACATCGAATCGAGCTTTGTTAAACGGCTTGGTGAACAGATCCGCCACATTATTAGCAGTGGGAACCTGTTCTAGCCGAATGAGCGAGCGCTCATAACAATCTCTGATAAAATGAAATTTGATGTCGATGTGCTTGTTTTTTCAGTGCTGGACCGGATTTTTAGCAATTTGGATTGCAGCCTCATTATCACAGAAGATAGGGGTTTCTTGAAAATTCAAACCATAGTCCAACAGCTGATGTTGGATCCATATGACTTAAGAACAACAGGCAGACGCAGCTACCTATTCTGCTTCTACTGTTGAGGTCGAGATAGTATTCTGCTTCTTGCAGTGCCATGACACCAGCCTATCTCCTAGAAATTGACATCCGCCTAAAGTCAATTTCCTGTCAAGCTCGCAGCCTCCGTAATTGCTGTCTGCAAAAGCATAAAGATCAAATTCGGAATTTTTCGGATACCAAAGACCCAGTTTTGGGCTGCCTTTCAGGTACCGAAAAATCCTTTTAACATCAATAAGATGAGACAGTTTAGGATTAGCCTGGTAGCGCGCGCATTGACAGACCGCAAACATAATGTCTGGGCGACTTGCAGTCAGATACATCAGCGATCCGATCATCGATCTGTAGTACGTTTGATCTACGGATTCGCCTTCAAGATCAGGAGTCATCAGTGGTATATCCGCCATGGGTGTCAAGGCAGGTTTGGCATCTCTGAACCCGAACTTCTCGAGCATATCATCCACATATTTGGCTTGATGAATCAGGATTCCGGCTGAAGATTGTTTGACCTGAAGCCCCAAAAACGTGGTCATCTCCCCCAAAGAACTCATATCGAACCGCTTTTTCATGACGTCCTCGAACTCCTTGCATAGCTGAGGACTCGTCGACCCGAAAATGATATCGTCCACATATATTTGGACAAGAATCTGGTCTGCACCGACATGCTTGATGAATAGGGTCTGATCGATAGTGCCGCGGGAATAGACATGATCGAGCAAGTGCTGTGTGAGGGTAGCATACCAGGATCTAGGAGCTTGATGCAGCTCGTACAAAGCCTTGTCTAGCTTGTAGACATGGTTAGGGAGTTTTGAGTTAACAAACCCAGGAGGTTGGTCAACATAAATCTCCTCCTTCACCTTGCCGTACAAGAAAGCCGTCTTGACGTCCATTTGATATACGGTGAAGTTCATGTATGAAGCATAGGGGAGGAAGATACGAATAGCCTCCAAGCACGCCACCGGAGCATAGACTTCTGTATAATCAAGACCCTCAATTTGCCTAAACCCACGGACCACCAATCTCGCCTTATTACAGACAATGACACCCGAATCGTCTTACTTGTTCCGAAACACCCATCTAGTGTTGAGATATTTCTTGCCTTTAGGCAGCTCCACCAACTTCCAAACCCCGAGCTTTTCGAATTGATTGAGCTCGTCATGCATGGCATCCACCCAGCTAGGCTCAATCAAATCCATTTCGACGTTCTTGGGCTCTATTTGAGAAATGAAGAAAGAATAGAGACATGTGTTGACGTCTCCACTCTGGCTTCTCGTTCGAACTCCGTTGCCCAACTGGCCAATGACGTTTTTTATCGGATGATCGCGCTGTATGCGAGAGGGGATTTCGTGACTGATGTCATTGATTGAAATGGGAAGATTATGGATATTAATAGCTCTGTCATGTGCTAAGGAATCCACGGTAGATGTACCAGCTTCGTTTGTTGGATTTGCTACAAACTCATCTGCGATTCGTTCGGGAAAGAGAAGTTCCATCAGATTCTGAGTGACAGCGGAAGCATCTTGGTTCATGAACTCTCTTTCGACCGGAGTTAGAGGAGTAGCATCAGCATCTGGAGTATGTTGTTGCGTTGATGACTCAGGAGAAGCGATTGGAACAGTAGACTCCACCGGAGGATCAGTAGCAGAAACCAATGGTGGTCTGTAGACAACATTTTCATTTTCGTCTTCAATGATATTCTTCGAGCCAGAGGTAGACCCAGCTTGGTTATCAGTCGACACACTAAAAGATTTGAATAGTGATGTGTAGTCAAATAGCCAATCAGGACCCACCCTAGCATCCGTCTCATTCTCTTCAAGCCATCGAACATCGAAACAATCCACGATTTTCTTCGTCTTCTTATTGTATACCCTGTAAGCAGTACGAGCAGCATATCCGACAAAATAGCAGTCATCAGCTTTTGCATTGAACTTTGGGTTGGATTCCAAGTGGAGAAGGGTGCAAGGGCAACCAAATACACTGAAATGGCTGACAGACGGCTTGTGTCCATATAGAATCTCGTACGGTGTTTTCATCTGGGCTTTGTTGATCAGGACATGATTTTGAATGTAGCAAGCCGTGTTAATCGCATCCGCCCAAAAGAAAACTGGAAGTTTAGAATCATATAGTATCGTCCTTGCGGCATCTTGTAGTGTCCGATTCCTCCGCTCAGCAACACCGTTTTGTTGTGGTGTCCGAACAGAGCTAAATTGATGCACGGTCCCTTTCTCAGTGCAAAAAGGATCAAGAACAGCGTTCTTGAACGCTGTTCCATTATCTGTACGAAGCGCTTTCACTTGGTTGTTGGTTTGGTTCTCGATCATTACAATGAACTTCTTGATGAGGTCAGCGATCCCAGCTTTGTTTGACAGAAAGAAGACCCACGTAAAACGAGAGAAGTCATCTATCACAACGAGGCAGTATGAATTTCGGTTGATGCTGAGAACGTTGACCGGACCAAACAAGTCCATGTGCAACAACTGGAGCACCTGACTGATGGAGTTGACCTGCTTTGGCAGATGTGGTTTCCGATGGTGTTTGCCTTGAGCACAGGAAACACATATTTCAAAAGTAATAAAATCTCTGACACGCAGACCATTTCGTTCTTAGCAAGCCGGTTCAGGTTCTTTGCATTTGCGTGGCCAAGTCGACGATGCCACAACATTGCGTTTTGTTATGAGACTTTGGAAAAGAGACAAGTGACTTAATCGGGTACATTGCTGTTCATGTCGATAATATAGGCATTCCCATCCCGCTTTGATTTCACGAGAATCCACTCCTCCGGGATGACAATGCCCGACTTTAAGATTAGACATTCTTTATCGGTGAAGTGTGTCAAGTAACCCTTGTCACAGATTTGAGAAACGCTCAGCAGATTGTGCTTCAGCTCAGGAGCATAGTTGACATTCTCAAAACTGAGCACTCCGTTTGTCACCATTCCTTTCTGCGTTATCTTTCTGCCTTCTCCGCCCGCAAAGGAGACATATCCCCCATTAAATGTCTGAATGTCGCGCAGTTGGGAGATATCTCCAGTCATGTGCCGGGAGCAGCCGCTGTCGACATACCACGGTCTAACGACACTCCTCCACAACTGTCCCTGCACGATGAGCGGAATCATTTAAATTTGGGGACCCAGGTCATTACAGTCCTGGGTTGACCCTTAACTTTCACAGATTTCTCATTTGATTTCTCTTTTGATTTTTCTTTTTCAACAAATACAGAGGATAATGATGACTGATCAGACTTTAATTTTGGCACCCATTGATATTTAGGTTTTGAAACAGTTTTCTTTTCAGTTTGCTTTGAGCAGGTGGATTTTCTACCCGAAATCGACTTTGGCTTTGGCTTTGGTCGATTTTGGCAAACTGTTTGGATTTTTATTAAAAACCTGTTTGTTCTTATGAAGAACTGCCATTTTCTTGTTTGAATTTGTTTTCCAGTCATCATCTCGAGAGCGAGTTCTGGAGGATTTTCTAATTAAAGATCGTCCTCTAGACTCATTCTCTCCTCTTTGTGACAAATAATGCACAAACAGCCGGTTTAAACAATTTCTGGCAATATGACCAGTAGTACCACAATTGAAGCAAATTTGTTTATTATCATTGGATTGGGTACTGCTCTTGTCAGATTTCTGGTTTTTATTATCTTTTCTAGCATTTTCAAATTTGCAAGAACAAGCACTAGATTGTGTAGCAAACGTAAAAGATGTAGAAGCACTCGAATCAGATTTAGCAACTTTATCATAAACAACACCATTATTTTCAAAATTATCATTCTAAAACATCACACCACCAGAAACAAAAACATTAGTGTTTGAGTAGAAATGTTATTCGACTCAGACTTTTCAGCACCAAATTCAACACCAAATTTAGACACAGAATTATTCGACTCAGACTTTTCAGCTTCTTGCTCCCCCTGAACTACTGACATATCTGCACTTGATGTAGAAATGTTAGTATCCAAAATTTTATCACTAGGCCCAGTTGCTTGTTCAGCAGCTGGCCTTCCATAAACCATGAAAGGTTCTCTGTCAATCTCTTCCTGAGTCAAGGGATTAACATAATATGAATGGTTAAATAGAGGAGGGACACTCTCAAAACCTAATCCTACTTTTTTCTTGTTTCCACATGTAATGTCCTTCCACTGGATCTGTTCCTCTATCATTTTTGCAACTACTTCACTTGACCCATCGAATTTGTTAAAAATAAATTCAGCATTTTCAAGACGATTTTTCAATGAGTCAAGTTCAGCGGTCACAGCTGCAAATTTTCTTTTGAGATGATATAGTTCTCGCATTTGTTGCTGTAATCCTCTTGCAGTTTCTTAAAGTCCTTTGTTTTATTCTCTAATTGTGTTTTTAAAGGCTTTTGATTTTTCCTAAGTGTGTAACCCTCATACTTAAGGTCCTTGTTCTGTCTCTTGATTAATTCAATTTGCTCACGTAAGAATTTAACAGTTTTCATGCAAGATTGAGAACAACCAGATTCACTGACCTCGGGTTTGGCTGGCCCAGGAGTAGTTTGCACCATGAACGCAAACTGAAGATTCATCATCTCTTCTTCAGGGTCTTTCTCTGCTTCTTCCTCCACACAATCCTTAATTTGAGCAAGATGCGCATTTTCAAGTCCTGAAATATTCAGAGCCTGAATTTGATCTTCCCAATCAAAGGATTGGGCCACCATTGCCAAGTTAGCAGTCTGATTGCTTGAAGATGATCCTCTGTTGACATTGTTCACTGGAACCATGGTTCGCTCAGAATTCTCTCTTCGGTCTGGCTTTGGACACTTCCTTGCAAAATGCCCAGGCTCATGGCAGTTGTAACATCGCAGTTTTCCTTTGTTGAATCCCACTTTCTTGTCGGAATTCACATTCCAATTGTTCTTTCCTGTTTTCTTGGAGAACTGCTTTGCCCTGAAAAACCGCCATGGCCATTTGCCATGTAATGTCCATCTCTTCCACATCCTCAGGATGGATCTGGTCTAGGTCAGCAAATGAGAGTTGTGGGGAGAGTTCTCCGGCCACAAAAGCATTGTAGTAGTTAACCAGACCAATGGCGAGGGCCAGATTTTCTTCCTTTTCTTTTAAAGATGAAGCTTGAGAACTGAATCCATGAGATTGAATGGGTGCAACTGAGGATGAACCAACACTAGAACCAACTTGTTGAGCTAAAGTTTGAGGTTGAGGAGCTTAAATGTTTTGCATTTGAGGGATCACATATGAGGTAGGCTAATGAGTCACATAAGGTTGAGCATGTGGAACATGAGAAACTGGAGGAGCTTGAGGAGTTGAGAAAGTGTTGTTGGTGGTTTAGATCCCAAGATTTGCTGAGGAGTATGAATTAACATGATTAATCTCCCTTTGCTTATCATCGAGATCGCAAGCCTTAATGATCGCCATTGTTTCTGCCAAACTCAACCTGTTCAAATCTTTGGTCTTTTTGATCACTGAGACATTCATGTCCCAAGATTTTGGTAGAGAGTTTAGCAGCTTCTTGTTGATCTCCGATCTTGTAACCATCACACCAGCAGAGCTCATTTCTGTGGTAAGTGTGATAAACCTTTGCAACCGATTCTCAAGTGTTTCTCCCAAGACATGGTTAAACATATTGAACTTCTGTCGCAACATGTCTTTGCGACTCTGTTTCATGTCTTCATTGCCTTCATAGACTTCAATCAGTGCTTCCCATAAGGCCTTTGTTCATGTATACTCACGGAAACCTTGAGCAATTTCCGGAGATAAGGCCATGGTAAGTGTAGCAAGAGCCTTTTCCTGCTCCTCGACTCTCTCAAAATCATCGTCCGTGTAATTTCAACCTGCTTGTCAGTTATGGTTCCATCTTCCAATGTGGTTGTGATGTGGATTGGACCTATTAGAATGCTTCGCCATATCTTGAAATCTTTCATTTTGATGTACTTTTCGATCCGATATTTCCATTCTGGAAATCCTTCCGTGGATAACAGTCGGGGAATTCGAGAAGTGGTTCCCATAATTGCATCTAATTCATGGTGAGCTGACATGCTTTGAGATTCCATTTTTGTTTTTGATTTTTGTTGTTTTTGTTTTTTTTAGTTTTTAATAAAAATTAACTGTCAAATAGAATGGGTTTTCGGTTGAGGAGTCTTGACCGAAAACAAGATAAAGGGGTTTTCGGTTGAGATGAAAATTAGGTTTTCGGTTTCTGAATGATTCAAGAGATTTCGGTTGAATTGATAAGGGGGGTTTTCGGTTTCTGAAGATTGAGGAGGTTTTCGGTTTCTGAAGGTTGAGAGGTTTTCTGTTTATGAAGATCAAGGGTTTTCCGTTGAAGAACACAACAGATTTTGGTTGAAGAACAGTTTTCGTATTTTGAAGAACTTGAAGAACAGTTTTCGGTGTCTGAAGATAGAACCGAAAACTAACAGTTTTCAATGAAAAACATAGATTTTCGATTCTAAATTGATTTCCACACACTGAAACCTCAAACACAACCTTCAAACAAGATAGATCTGGACAAAAAACGATTGAATATATGTTTTCGGTTTATGAAGATCCAACCGAAAACACTGAGAATTCAACCGAAAAGCTGAATTCCAAGTTGATTTCAATTCCACACGATGCAGATTCTGATCTGATATTCAAAACTCGAGAAAATAGTAAGCTCCTAGACACCGAGAAGGTGAAGAACAAAGCTGTGAAAACCGAAAACTGAATAACAAGCTTGATTGACACCGGTTTTGCTCTGATACCAATTGTAAGGTCCTTGATGGAAGGATCTATACCAATGATCAATCAAAAAATTGTAATTAAGAAGAAGAAGAGTAGAAGATGAAATGAAACTGAGCTTGCATACGATTAACCATGAAACCGTCTGATACAACTCAAGGGGACCGAAAACCACCAGTAAACAACTGTAGATCAACAACATACTACTGACAACCTGACAAGACTAGATATACCCAACTGGACCGAAAACAGGTTTCGGTCAGGCAGACCGAAAACCTGTTTTCGGTCACTTCCCAACCGAAAGCTTGCCTAGACCGAAAACGTCAAACACACACAATAGACTCCAAAATACATTGTCAAATGCCCTAACACATCTATACATTGTTGCCTAGCCGAAACCATATATATTGGCCCTTCAACTTTTCATCCGAAAGATTCAATGCTTTTATGTAGTCTACCCACCAGGTGTTTGATTGAATGTTTTCTTATTTTATTGTGAACTCTCTCTCTCTCTCTCTCGTATTCTTTCGCAGTCTCTCTCCCAGTTTATCTATCTCTCTATGTCACGTTCATGAAAATCGGTTTTAGAAGAAAATTTATTTTGAATTATTTTAACAACCCATATATGAAATCAATCTACCTGTACTTTTCGTCCTTATTTAGCAATGATTTTGGGTTTTTATTTTGTTAAGTTGCTTAATTTCTTATTGCATTGCACATGCCAGATGTTTATATAATTGGTTATGTTCATATCTCCAGTCAAGTAGATTTTGACATCCGTTATTAAAACAATCATAAATTCATGTCTCTCTCTCTCTCTCATTATTTTTTTGAAGATAGATCCATTTGGAATTGGGGACTGTTAAGAAGTTGTCGTAAGCTCTTCAATAATATATATATATATATATATATATATATATATATATATATATATATATATATATATAAGCACTATTCAATTGCACTAAGGGGTAGTACATGAAAGCAGGTTTGAAGTCGTAGGGACATATCCTAAGGTATACTCCTTCTTGTGTAAGGCACGCACTAGTCTGATAGTAAATCAAATGGCGATATAGGTGTTTTGATGATTAAAATCAATATTAAACAAGAAATTATAAAAATGCAACTAATAACTTATGAAAATTCAAGTTATTTAAAGCAATTTCAGTTCTTCGGTGACTTTCCTAATCATGTAAATGAGCCTCTACTTGATTGTTTGAACTGTATGTTGTCTAAATTGGTACTGGAAATCATTAAGAAGCTCTAATAATCTTCTTTTACCAAATTATTTAATCAAAACATGTTCTTTGAATTAACCTCACTTTTTACTATATTAATAAGATTAGCTCTTAATTAATCTAGAAAAGCAACATTAATAACAGTCTAAAATTCCCAGTAAAGTTCAAAACTTTTCATAGGCTCGGAAGCGTAAAAACTTTCTCAATCACTTTATATTAGAATTGAGACAACTATCGGTCATAAATATCAGTTTATTGGAATGATATATTAACAAAATAAACGGCCAACAAAAATTAAATCGACATAAAACATTCAATTAAACGCAAAACTGATCTAACTGGAGAGGCTTCATAATCAAAAATTAAGCCTAATGATTACTTGCATGAAAAGTAAAGTCGACGATCTAGGGTTTTTATCCTGACATGGCTTAAAAACTTATTACGAAGGATAAAATAAGTACTGAGTGATTAATCTTACTAAAGAAGAATAACAGATTGAATCGTGTTCTTCGGATCTTCGTTCTTCATACATAATCTTCACAAAATTGCCACAAAGCCATCTGGAATAGAAGTTAGGGTGACTGAAAGGTTATCAGATGCTTTTTATATGTAGAAAAATTTGTCGACCCATTCCATGTTCGTGTTCTTGTAAAACACGATCGTGTTTTTCTTCAACGCACATCCAAAGCCAGTTTAATAAAGTACGTTGTGATTTTTAGTCCTTTTTCTAACCTCGAAGGAAAATCACAACTCTTTTAATGGGGAAAACACTGTCGTGTTTTTGCTTTAAAACTTCCGATGCATTTTAATGTCCAACAAACCCCCGAATCACTAACACAATCATGCTTTTTGAGGAAGCACGATCGTGTTTTCTCTTTTTCTTGCAGATAGATCCTAATTCTTATATTAGAGCAGCTTCTAATCATTCCTCAGCATCAATCTTCAGTTTCCAACTCCAATTAAGCACCAACTCTTCATCTAACACGTCCTCAAAGTCTCGTCATCTCATTCCACTCTGATTTATTCTTAAAATAATAACAAAAGTAAGTAGTATAAGGCATTCTATGAATATAATGAGAAGTATGCAATTCATAGTAATACAAGGGATATATTTAGCAAATTATAACAAAATACTGAAAAACATGCTAAAAGACGCATATAAAATGTATCTAACAGGGACCATGGGATTCGTCCTAAAGCTTTGAGAAGATTTTGTTATGATTTTGGAAATATTCATTTGAATCGAATTAATAAGCCTTTAATAAAATTGATCAAAGTGTACTTTCACTCCTTATACATTTTTATTTGGCATAAAATTGTTTCCATGCAAACTGTTTGATTAAATACCTCTTTCAAGTAGTAACTTTGTTGGTTTTGAGAATCTAATTTTTGAGGTCATGTTTTGAGTAATTGTATGTAGAAGGAATCTAATTGAGATTTGTAATTTTACTATTGTCTTGTCTAGGCGCAGGTGGATGGTTTGAATATTTGGATAAGTACAAGTGTTAACTTTAAGCCATATATGGGATTACTGTGCACTCAAGATTATTGAGATATCCAAGTCAAGGTTTTTACCATTGAAAGTGTTATGGGCCATGATTTTGTTGGTTGTTGTTACAGATAGTCAATATACCCATTCTACTAAAGGTAAAATCATGAGATTATTGATTATGTGTAACATCCTGTTTTGGGACGTTTCTTAATTCAGGGTTAGTGGGCCCAATCTCTATCAAGTAAAGGTTTCAGGCTTTGAGGAGGTTAAGTTTAGATCTTATTGAAGGATTATAATATTGGTTGTGAGAGATAAGCCCTTGATTTGTGTGTTGGAACAAATGGGTTACGAGAAAAGTTTCATGTTGAGCTGCTTGCATGGATTATGCTTTTAGTTCAACATGTTTTAAACCAAAAGTAACGAGATAGAATGATGGGCCTCGTCAATACCTTTCACTGCATATAAAGAACCACGAAATACAATTTGAAACGAAGAAGTTATGGCTGCTTGAAGTTGAATTGGAATCTGGGGATTTTTTCCTACACACGGCATAGCTTGCTGAATGTCGAACGTGGGTTTAATGGCCTATGCATGGCGTAAGTTATGCTACACAAGGTGTTTCCGTTGCTGACCAAAACCCAAATTTAAGGGTTGTGAGCCCTAGTTAAGGGCTCTAATCCCTTGAGAGTCTTCCCATGCTCAGCCTCCACCCTCATTTTCAGTAACCTCGAAACCCTAGCCATCTTGTGAGGATTTTGAAGCATTTGTGTGTTCCTTTGTGTGTTTTGTGAGGAGGGAGTCCGTTGAAGAAGCTCTTAGGAGTCCATAGCTTGTAGATCCAGACTTTTCACTTCATCAATATTCTCCAGGAGGTATAAAGCTTGCATGTTGATGATTCCTTTTGATATATCACATTAGTTTGTGGGTTTTTATGTGATTTTGTCCCTTAACCTTGGTCTTAATGAGTAGGAGCTACTTCTGGCCTTATGAGTGTCATTTATAGATGTTTTTAGCTGATTGAGTCATAAAAATAGGAGCTTGGTCACTCCCATCCATCCATGCATGAGATTTTGAGAATGGGAGTGTGTTTTGGACTAAGGGTTTGGTCTTATGCCCTTTTTGTAGAGTTGAAAAACTCTTAGATCGATTAGATCTTCAACAGGTTAAACAATAAAATCAAATAGATATAAAGAACACAATATAGAATCAAATAATGCTTAATGATTCAAATGTAGTCACGCCTCAGCAGAGCTCGACAAGGAACTTCCACTGTAGAGGCGAGCTAGGGTTTGTAGTACAAAATCAATAATAATCAATGCGTTAATCAGAAAGGCTGCATGCATGCACCTTAAATACTAAACCCTAAACAAAACAATCACGGTTGGACAGGCCCAAACCAGATAGCAAAACTGGGCTAAGGACCGAGCCCATGACGCAACACTTAATCAACCCAACAATCTCCCCCTTTGCGTCAAATGAGGCGAGAGATTATTTCTGTTGTGGAGCCTTCACTTTCTTCACAACCTTGAACAGCCGAGGAATGATAGCAAGAAGCGTCTGTCGAAATTGAATGATCTCCAAAATATGCTCTAAGCAAGCTGTTGAGAACAGGTGCTTATCAATAAGAGCAAAAAGACATTTTTGACTTTCGCCCCTAACAAACATCACGGTGTGAAACTTTGGGTCGATTTTACCCTTGACCATCACGTTCACATCGCCAGTTCTGCCAATAGGTTTGATTGTAGGTCGCTTGTGAATGGCAGATGCGTTTTCTTGATCCATCTTTGCTACTTCATGAATGTAGCAGACAAGCAATCGCTTGATGTGGTCAATGATCGGCTGATATTCCTGAGGAATTGACAATAGAATATTGTTGAGGAGTATCCAGTCGTGAGGGTTAAGGTTCAGTAGATCAACCAGGGAGAAATTATGAACCGAGCTATTAGAGCCTCGGGTCACTTTAAACTGAACGTTGATAAATTTTCCGGCTGAATAAGTCTTCAGTACCTTAACCGTAGTAATCTTCTGTGAGTTCCAGGTTAAGTAATGTGGTTGAGCGAACTCCAGATAAAATTCCAACAGATCCCGATCTACCTTCGGTTCCGGAGAGGGAATGACAGCAATTGAGTTGAAGCAATGAAATATAAATTCCTTTCGTGTGATTGGCATATCAAATTGAGCATCTTTCGAGTTCTCAAGACCGAACGACATTACAAGTTCAAGCCATTGAGTACTAGGTTCATCTATAGCTTCTCTCTGGAGCGAGTCAATGGTCCCTTATGGAAATATGGACTTCTTTTTCTCCAAGAGCTCCTTTTCTTTTTGCTTCTTCTCGAGCTCAACTGTTTCCTTCTCAATCTTTTTCTCAAGCTCCTTATCAGTGGGCTTGGATTTCTGAAAAGGCTTAGAGGGATTTTCACCCAAGATGTCTTCAAAATCATCGTCATCATCTTCATCATCTTCTCCAATCTTCTTCTTCTTTTTATCCCTTTTGCTGACCGAAGCTACATTATCCTTCGGTGCAGCTGTTGATTTGGGTTCGGGAGGAGGTTAAGTTTCATCCTTGCCAGCTTGAGTAACCTTTTCTCCCTCTTGTTTCGGTTTGACAGAAGTCACCGGAACACCCTCTATCCGACTCAAGATATCCAACGCAGGTCTGAGTTTTTCGGCTAAATGGCGTCTAATGGATATAGTCAGAATAGAGTCATGAGCGTCAAGAAGGTGTAACAGAATGGAATGAACGTCACCCATAGAGCTTCGAATAACCTCTCTTTCAGACTTTAAGTCATCAAGCTCTTTTGTGGCAGAGCGAAGCTTGATGTTTTGAATTTTTAGCTGAGAAGTCTGTTTGTGTAGCTCATCCATGATACGATTTTCAACCGCAAGTTCTGCTTCCAGCTGGTTCAAGCGGTCATTGACACTAGTATGAAGGTTTTCGTTAGCAGCTTCAATGGCCCGGCGAGCGACTTCAAGATTAGACCTTTCAGCTTCGAGAGAACGCGTGAGAGTTTCAGCCGAAGCATTCACAGTCTGGGAGTTCTTATGAGCAGCTGCTTGCAAAGATTCAAGGAAGATTTGAGCCTCAGAAATTAGTTTTTCGACTTTTTCGGTCGCATCTTTGCAATCTTTGGTGGAGGCCTCAACAGCAAGCGAGGCCTTCTGACATTGAGATGTAGAAGCGTCAATTGCCTTCGCTGCAACAGTGAGAGAGGCATCATGTTCTTGAACAACCGAAGAAAACAAGGCCTTGAGAGCAGCTTCAAAGTAAGCACCAGTGGAGGAGGAAGAGAGTAGTTGATCAAGCTTATCAGTAACCGTCTTGAGATGGCGCTTGGTGATAGGAGCATCACCATCATCGTCACTTTGGACACGGTATGGACTGAAGTAAGTGGAATCAAACTCCAAGTCCTCACCTCCAAGAACAGTGTTGGTTTCAACGGATTGGGTAGGAGATGGTGGTTCGGTAGTAACTGGAGGTTCGGTAGTGACTGCGGGTTCGGGTGCTGAAGAACGAGCCCCCGTATCAGATACGTTGGTTCAAACTCCAGTAGTGGTGGTAGTAGTAGCCTCAGAGAAGATGGGTGCAGAAATGGGAATGGTAGAGGATGGTTGAGATGTAATGACATGAAAAATAGGAGGGATGGAGATAGGAACAAAGACAGGTGGAGGAGAAGGTGCTTGGGACCGAACAGGTACCTCTGGTGTAGGCGAGCGAGGCGGGGTATCACCACGAACCGAACCCTCATCCTCTAAGCTTTCGCTATCAGATTCACTGGGAAGATTTGTGGGATGATTAGGAGGCACATATTCTGAGTCAGAATCACTTGATGATTGGAGAATAAGCCGGCGAGCAGGTTTCTTGCCTTTCTTCGGTTTCGGTTGAGATGGTGCTACCTTCTCAGACTTTCGCTTCCTAGGGGTTTGAACTTTTGAGACCTGACCCCCCTTATCCTCCTTTTTTACTTATGCCTTCTTGCCTCGCTTTGCAGGTTTGTCTGCATCATTAATTGATTTCACCATGTCAGCAGTGAGTTCCCTTGGACCAGAAGAGGGAAGCTTCTTGTATTCCTAAATAAGCTTGCTTGAAGAAGGTACAGAAGCGAACATCGACTCAGGAATGGACCCCATAAAAATAAACTTTGAAGGATGAGTAACGATGATATTGGTAGTATGAAACGTAGCAATGGAAGAAAGCATGGAGTCCGCCATGATAGGAACATGGAAACGATCCATTGCCCACTGAGTGATAATAGTCCAGAAGCGAGCACAAGAGATTTCGGTGTGGTGAGATGAAGATGATAAACTCTGAATGAGTTGAAGCCATAAAACCATTCCATAATCCAGATTAAGACCGTGGTACACACCATAAAGCAAAGTCATGAAGGACTTGCTCGCACCATCAGAGCCGGCACTCCGTTCAGAAAGCCCTTTGAACAGTAGAGTGAAGAGGTCATTCCAGTGAGGAGGAAGGCAGGACTTTTTGAACTTAGTCACAGTGGTTAGGGTTTCAGTATACCCCATGTTGTAGAACATAGAGAAGAGCTGACCTGTGGCAATGGAATCTGGATTAACCATGGAATCTTCAAACCCAAGCCCTAGAAGAGAGCAGAAATGATTCCTGGAGATCGAGGCTTTTTGGTTAAGAATATCGAAGAAAATTTTGTCAGCCCCTTTATCATACGTTGCAGAGGAATAGATTTGAGAGAGACAGGACATCGGTACAACTTCGACTGTGGTTAGGGCTTTGACGAGTGGGGAATATTTCAGGCATTCCACCACTTGATACATGTACGTATCGTAGAGGAAAGGTGAGAGATCGATCAACAGGTTCTGATTGGGCTTGATTGCAAGAAGAGTGGAGCGTGCAGTAGTTTCCTGAATAGAGGAGAATTCTGCCATTGATGAAGCTTGACGAGGAAGAAGATGTACAGTGAAAAATTGATCGTCTGCTTTTGCACTAATGAATTGAAGTGTGGTACGGAATAGTCGCACATAAATTAAACCTTATATACGATCTTGGAGAGAGAAATCGTAAGTGATGATTGCTGAAATCTTGGAAACGACTCCTGAAAAAGCGTGATTTGACATCTTGCAACCCCGATAAAGTAGAGATGACGCATGATGACCAATTTAAATTATGGCGCCTTCAAAACTTATCCATAATTCAAACCGTCAAGCGTTTAAACTTCCTGCTGAGTCATCGGATGAATCGCCGATAAACGTTCTATGACCATAATAACCCAATGTCGTTACACCAACCCATCTCTTTTAATTTTTCAGCCATCTGCATTAATTCGTGAAGAACCAAACAAGACCTCTTTGTGAGTAGAGAATGTGTGTGCGTAAGAGTGTAAAAGATAAAGAAATAAAGCAAAGTTTTTGTGGGAATTTGTGATGTCTATTAAGACATGAAGCAGGTGATCCCGGGCACGAATCTCTTCCTTCAAAGTCAAGAGAGACTTCAAAGTGCTTGTTTGGATTCCCGTTGAATTACGATCAAGTACTTGTTAAGAAGCATTGAAAGGCATCTTTTCAATTAAAGCGTCCAAGGGTGGCTTTCGCTTCAATTCTTGAGTTTGATACTTGATATAAGACCGAAACAGAATGAAGTACTTGTGAGACCAATGTAGCCTATTAAACAAGTAGGTAGGAAACATATTCAGTGACTTGTTGAAAAACTTTGACAGGAAATCTCAAAAAATAAAATCTGGAACCTTTTGGAAGAAAGAGTCTTGGTGAAAAACAATTTCATAAGGATCTCGCAAAAAGAAAATTGGAGATTTCATAAGGTGACAAATAATAGCTAGAGCTTTGACGAGTTCACCGTTAATTCATTATGGGAGTTGCATTTTGGGTTTCACTTGATTCGTGGTGGACGAAACTAAGATCATCAACACAGAAGTTGTGTAACCATAAACCTCAGTGGTTATTGCTGAGAGTCTCAAGGGTTACAAAATGTGAATCGAACCATGATGGAGAAAAATAAGGTGGGTATGAGAACCGAATGTGCCTCTGACATAAAAGATTGACATTGCATAAAAACTCTTAACTCAATTTGAGAAGAGTAAGGCAACTCATGATTAGAGTAAATTTGACAGCCTGATTGGTGAGACAAGATTTGTATATATCAAGTCATTAAGGCTTTACTCAAAATCGCTCGAGGCTTTGGTCAACATACAACAGCATGCTTCTAGGGACACTTAGCTAGTGCATAGATTGAGATTGATACCTGCCCCAGCTCCATCAGAAAGAGAAATTCTTGTACAGAAAGTAAGCAAGAAACGAAAAAAAAAAAAATTTGGATTTTATGAAATATTCTGAAAAAGAATTAAAAACAGAAAGAAATATTTTTGGATTTTATGAAATATTCTGAAAAAGAATTAAAAACAGAAAGAAATATTTTTGGATTTTATGAAATTTACAAAATATACAACCGAAACCATAAGATAGAAATTAGAGGCGAACCGAGATCAGGGAAACCGAACCCGAAATGGACCGAGCGTTCGGTGCATTTCGGTTCCAAGAAGAACCGAACCCGAAATGGACCGAGCGTTTGCTCTATTTCGCTTCTAACTTTTATTGAAACATTGGGGATTTCGGTACAGATTCAGCTTCCATCATTCCTAAGCCATGCAGGATTTTATTAAAACTTGTTTCAGGTAAGGACTTAGTGAAGATGTCAGCCAATTGATCAGTGGTTCTTACAAAATGAATTTCAACATTACCATCTTCCACATGATCTTTGATAAAATGATACCTCAGTGCAATGTGTTTCGTCTTTGAGTGTCGCACTGGGTTGTGACAAATCCTTATTGTACTTTCGGAATCACAGTATAGTGGGATTTTCTTCATATTCAGGCCAAAGTCACGAAGTTGACTCTGTATCCAGATGACCTGAGATGTGCATGATGCTGCAGCAATGTATTCTGCTTCGGCAGTGGAGAGTGATACACACGTTTGTTTCTTCGATTGCCAGCTTACGAGTTTGCCGTCCAGAAATTGACATCCACCAGTGGTACTCTTTCGGTCTAGTCCACATCCTCCAAGATCAGCATCTGAGAATGCTTGGACAAAAAACCCTGATTTGGCTGGGTACCACAACTCGAGAGAAGTAGTTCGTTTTAGATACCGAAAGATGTTCTTTACTGCCAACAGATGAGGTTCGCGTGGATTGGCTTGAAACCTAGCACAATAACAAACAGAGAACATTATATCTGGCTGACTAGCAGTGAGATACATTAGAGACCCTATCATCTGACGATAAAGAGTCATGTCAGCAACCGGTTTGTCCAGAGAAGGTGTTAGCTTTATGCCAAACGCCATAGGAACCTTCACTTTTGAATCTCCCAACATTCCAAATTTGGCAAGCAATGTCTTCGTGTAGGCCTCTTGATTAATGAAAATGCCTTCGGGTCCCTGTCTTATATTTAGACCAAGAAAAAAGTTAATAGGACCCATTGAGCTCATTTCAAATTTAGTTTCCATCAGCTTCCTGAACTCAGCAGTTAAGCTAGGATTTGTGGATCCGAAGATGATGTCATCAACGTAAATTTGAACGATCATAAGGTGGTTACCCTCTTTCTTGCGAAAGAAGGTTGGGTCAACCGAACCTTGTTTAAATTTAGACATTTTCAAAAATCTAGTTAGAGTTTCATACCAGGCACGTGGAGCTTGTTTGAGAACATAGCCCGCCTTGTCCAGGATGTAGCAGTGATCTGGATATTTTTCGTTCACAAAGCCTGGTGGTTGTTCTACATACACAATTTCTTCCAGTTCACCGTTTAAGAAGGCACACTTTACGTCCATTTAGAAGACTTCGAAGTTTTTGTGTGCAGCGTAGGCAAGAAAAATGCGAACCGACTCTAACCTTGCTACTAGAGCGAAGGTCTCTTCATAGTCTATACCCTCTTCTTGACAGTATCCTTTCACAACCAACCTCGCCTTGTTGCGTATCACATTCCCTTCCTTATCCATCTTATTTCTGAACACCCATTTTAATCCAACCACAGAGGCATCCCTTGGTGTTGGAATCAGTCTCCACACTTTATTTCGTTCGAATTCATGTAATTCGTCCTGCATTGCCTGTACCCAATCAGAATGATCAAGTACAGTCTTGACTATCTTCGGTTCGACTTTTGAGACGAAAGAGTTAAACATGCAAAATTCTACTTTAGAGAAAAGTGTTGTTCGTTTCTCTTTTAGTTGAGATCGTGTGAGAACGTTTTCTATGGAATCACCAATAACTTGTGATTGGGGATGATCTTTTATCCATTTGATGAGTGGAGGATAATTAGGATCGAATGAAGGATCCAGTTCAGAGTTTACTTCTTCTTCAAACTCCGACTGAGTATCATCATCGTTTATGTTCGCGTTCTCCCCCTCGAGCAATGATACTTCCTCTGTTGCAGGATTAGAATCTTTCACATTGAACGATGATACTTCCTCGGTTTCAGGCTCAGAATTTTCCCCTTGAAGTTGGCTTTCGGTTGCAGAGCAGTCCCCCTGGAATGTTGGATCTTGGTTGGGAAGATCAGACGACCCTCCCCCTGAGCATGAGAGCAATCTTTTTGAGGTTCACCTGTGTCTGGCGTGTTGGATTTCACAGGCTGTTCTTCTTCCATATTCGTTGCAGCTTCATCGATTATTTTCTTCAAGTTATCTACCTTGTTGTCTGCAGCTTTGGATTCAGAGTGAATAGCCTTTTCAGGCTCATCAAACAGCAGCATATATTGTTCAAACAGGTTCGAAATAGGTATCATAACTTGACCAGAAATAGGAAATATATCCCCCACAGAGCCTTCGGTGGTTTTGAGTCTCTTGACGTAATTATCGTCGAAGGTAACATAATAGGTCTCCTCGATTTTCTTTGAACGTTTGTTGAGAAACCTATATGCTTTAGAGGTTAAGGAATAGCCCAGAAAGATTCCTTCATCTGCTTTCACATCAAACTTATTTCGGTGCTCCTTTGAAGTAAAGATGAAGCACCTTGAACCGAACACATGAAAAAACTTGACATTTGGCTTTCGGTTGTTTAAAATCTCATATGGAGTGATTGAAAAACGTTTGTTGAGATAAGATCTGTTCTATGTAAAGCAGGCAGCAGCAATGGCATCAGCCCAGAAATACAGAGGTAATGAGGCGAAGCTCAGCATAGTTCGTGCTGCTTCACATAGAGATCGGTTTCGCCTTTCGACAATACCATTCTGTTGTGGTGTGTACGTAGCCGAGAAGTTGTGAGTAGTTCCTTTCTCTGCAAGAAACTCTTCAAAATCTTTATTCTTAAACTCCAATCCGTTGTCACTTCTTATGTTACGAACAACCTTTCTTAGTTGGACTTCTATTTTCTTGATAAAGAGTTTAAGTTGAGGAGTGGTCTCCGATTTCTGCTTCAAAAAGAATACCCAGGTAAATCGAGAGAAGTCATCCACTACAACAAGTATATACTTGTTGCCACCAACACTTTCGATTTATGAAGGTCCACATAGATCAACATGAAGTAATTCAAGTGGTTCGATAATTTTGGTGTTGATGCAAGAAGGATGACTCTGTCGACTTTGCTTTCCCATTTCACATGCAGCACATAAGTGTTCTTTATCGAATTTCAGAACAGGAAGACCTCGAACATGATCCCCAAGCACCAGTTTGTTGATGTCTTTAAAGTTCAGATGGGAAAGTCTTCGGTGCCAAAGCCAGCTTTCGTTTGATTGAGCCTTTGATAGCAGGCAGATTGCTGGTTTTCCTCGGATCGGATTGAGATTCAGAGGGTACATCTCTCCTTTTCGCTTTGATTTCAGCAGAATATTGTTTGACTTCTTTTCTATAATCTCTGATCCCTCGTCGTCGAATGACACCTTTAGCCCAGTACCAACCACCAGTTGAGAAACACTAATAAGGTTGTGTTGCAAACCCTCAACATACACCACTTTTCTTATCGAAAACTTGCCATTGGTAATCATACCATAACCTTTAATCGTGCCATAAGAGTTGTTACCATACTTGACACTTCCACCATTTGTAAGGGACCGAAACTCCCTCAGTTCTTCCCTTCTTCCTGTCATGAGACGCGAGCAGCCATTGTCTATGTACCATTCATCATCAAACTGCTTGTCATGTATAACCTGCAAAATTTAAGCAGATTTAGGAACCGAACGTTTCTTGGGTCCTCGTGAGCCTTTTACAGAATAGGGAATTGTAAGTGAAATATCAACTAAAAAGGTTGTTTTTGTTAACATTGTTTCATTTTTTCTTTTTAGGGTGAAAACTTTGATTTTATCTGATTTAAGCACTTTAGGTGGAGTTGCCGAATATGTGTATTTTACGTTAGCATACTTTCGATCAACATTAGGCTTAATTAACGAATTCTTTGCATTTTATTGACAAAGGTTTTCTTTTCCCTTTTGATCATTTTGTGAGTGAAGTTTAGAACTAGGGTTATGAGATTTGGAAACGAAGTTATCTGTTTGGATATAGCTCTTTTGTGATTGAGAGCCAAAATTTCTTTCCCTTCGGTTCTTCTCACTGATTAGTCTAGAACCGAAATTACCCTTTTGGTTTTTATCATCTCGAGAACCGAAACCTTGTGTTCGGTTGATATTCTTTGGCGGACCGAAACACTGTTTTCGGTCGGGATGGTTCTGAGGACCGAAACGTTGTTTTCGGTTAGGTTGATTTTGAGGACCGAAACTCTGTTTTCGGTTGTTTTTGCCATGCTGAGTGCGAATGCTGGAGTCTTCTTTCCCTACCTCCTTTTGCTTAGAAGGTTTTTCATAGTGAACGTAATTGGGATTTTGAGATCGCCAGAACTGCTTCCTTTCAGTGAGGTTTTTCTTGTA
Organism: Lactuca virosa; assembly: GCF_052849685.1. NCBI lineage: Eukaryota > Viridiplantae > Streptophyta > Magnoliopsida > Asterales > Asteraceae > Lactuca > Lactuca virosa. The sequence goes on along the minus strand of NC_136428.1, from coordinate 186,377,622 downwards.
CCTCATATTCCTTTGATGCTTTCGTTCTTTCACCTGGTTAGGATTTCTGTGGATGTTGGCCTTTTTCTCAGATTTTTGAACACAGGCTTCGCTCTTAAGTGAGGAGGTTTCGCTTGACACTACGACTTGTTTGTCTGAAGGCGTTTTGGTACCACTTGTGCTAGGCTCATCAAAACGAGAAGGATCATTAAGTGGTTCTGCCACATACCTTTCTTTTACTCTCCACGATGTTTTCTGCGACAGACCTACTGTTTCATCGGCATTATCAATAGGTGCTGACCAGAAATATTCGTCACATCCTTCAGCATTATCTTCTGCTACTATTGTCGTTAGTTCGGCTGTTTGTTGCTGAGTAACTCCATTAACTTTGTACACCTGATTTGGAGTTGTTTGGACCTTTTGATATACAACGACCTTTTCTTTAAGGACGTTGGTCTTGTCTTTGGACAAACGAGCGAACTCAACCAAATTTTTAGAAATGAGATTTTTGTTAGTTTCGGGTTCGCTTTTGACAAATTCTGAACAATCAACTTCATCATCCACACAAATGACACTCATATCATCATCCTCATCAAATTCAGAAGTATTTTCAACATCAATTTTATTTTCTGAACTCAACTTAGCATTCAACGAGTCAAATTTCTGTACAGTTTCGGTTTGGATTTTCAATTTGTCATTTTCATCCAACAAATTTTTGAGCATGTCCTTATAGTCTTTGGACTTTATGAAGGACTCTATTTTGTCAAGACCAATTCTGTAAGCAGGAGAAATATCCTCAGAAGAAACAACATTTTCGCAGTTATATGCATCAGCATCGATTTCATCCTCCTTTAACTCAAGGAAGGGTAAAATCATACGATGTATTTTCTTCCCTATTTCACAATCGAGATGCAATTGAGTAATATTGGTATATAACCGCTTAGCAATTAAACAAAAAACATTTCGTTGTTTTAAAAGCATCAAATTATCTCTTTGAAAATAAATTGTTTCGTCCCTAGACCTAATCAACTCCTTCTCCTTCTGCTCAATCCACATTCGCCTTTCCTCACTCTTCGATGACACCCTGCTGATTTGATCAATTAGGTTAGAGTTTGTGACGCGAGTTTGAGTTAAACTTCCACTTAAACTAGAAAATTTAGATTTTAATCCATTGAGTTCCTTTTTATAGTTGGTGATGGGGATTTTCAGAGAGATAAGAATAGATTGTACCTTCTGGATCAACTCGTCGCATTCGTTGATCTGCTGACTGACAGGTTTCGCTGTAAAACAGCGGTCTTCTCTCTCCTTATCTTCATCTTGTCCCCCGTCAGTGGTATAACCTCGCATGTGTGACACCCCAGAAGTCACCATCAAGCACCTTCCTGCAGTATCCTCTTCCTTCACCAACAGAGCCCTGCCATGAGTCGGCTTCCTCACTTCTTCGTCCTCTGAATTAGTCGACCAAACTTCAACACTTCCAAATTCATCATCAGCAACATTCCCCTGCACAATGAGAGCATTCATAGTGTTGTTAGATCCTACTTTCTTCATCCTGATTTCCTCCAAACGCCTTGCAAGGTTTGCTTCCTCGTCCTCATATTCGTTCTTCTCAGTATTCTTTCTTAACATGCAGTCTTTGGCGAAGTGATTTTTACCTCCACAGTAGTGACAGGTAAAGCCAGAGTCACCTCCAAGTTTCGCTTCCTTCTTTGGTTCTTCCGTCTGAGAAACACTTTTCGGTTCCTCCTTTGCTTTCTCCGCGCTGTAACTGCCTTGCCAGTTTCGGTTCTTGTTTGTTGAGAACCTTCTCTTGATGAACTTCTTGGGATTTGACACCATCAGAGGATAGTCTTGGCTTGTTAGATCATATTCAGAGAGATCTAAATCTTCCTCTTCCTCAGTACTGTTTTTACCTTTTGAGATTAGGGCCAAGGATCCCATTCTAGAAACCACATTCGTTTCTTTAGTCAAGGCATTCTCATGCGACTTAAGTATTCCCACCAGTTTTGCAAGAGAATAACTTTTGAACTGTTCATGTGCCTTCACCGTTGACACTACATCCATCCATTCTGATCTAAGACCATTCATGAACGTTACCTTCTGTTCAATGACCTTCCTTTCGATCCCATGCTGAATCATCTTACTTAAGAGATGATTAAAGCGATCGAAGGCTTGAACGAGCTTCTCTTCAGGCTTCTGCTTGAAATCACCAAATTCTGAGAGCAACAGTGTTTGGATTGAATGCTCAAGATCTTCATCTGTAGAGTACAATTCCTTCAACCTGACCCATATTTCCTTTGCTGTCGTGCATGAGCTTACCAACCGAAACGTGTCTGACTGTAACGCAAACCTAATTATCCTTAAAGCTTTGATATTGCACTGAAACTTTTCCTTCTCATCTTGAGGTATATCTTTCACGATGCTAATATGCTGATTATATTCCTTTTGAGTTTTAACAACTCTTGAGGTACTTGCATGAACGAATGGACCAACGGTGATTGCCTCCCAGATCAAGTATCCATTATCTTCTGAGCCAATCACGTAGTCTTCAAAGTGATGCGCCCAGACCTCATAGTCTTGAGTGTATAAAATAGGAATCCTTGTCGTCGATCCTATGCTGTTTGAGATGTTGATTGGGTTTGACTGAGAATCGTCCATGGATGTGTCGATGTTTGTTTAAAAACCTGCTTAAGATCAGACTTGTAAATAATGTTAGGGTAAGATCGAATATTTAAAGAACCAAGTCAATAGCAGATGACGGCTCTAGTAATATCAATCTAAGTGGAAAACCCTAAGATCTTCTTCAACAGAAGAGATGTGTATGAATTACACAGTCTCCTGCTCTGATACCAATTGTAGAGTTGAAAAACTCTTAAATCGATTAGATCTTCAACAGGTTAAACAATAAAATCAAATAGATATAAAGAACACAATATAGAATCAAATAATGCTTAATGATTCAAATGTAGTCACGCCTCAGCAGAGCTCGACAAAGAACTTCCACTGTAGAGGCGAGCTAGGGTTTGTAGTACAAAATCAATAATAATCAATGCGTTAATCAGAAAGGCTACATGCATGCACCTTAAATACTAAACCCTAAACAAAACAATCACGGTTGGACAGGCCCAAACCGGATAGCAAAACTGGGCTAAGGACCGAGCCCATGACGCAACACTTAATCAACCCAACACTTTTAATCCATGCAAAGGTGTAAAGTCATAGACTTTATCACTTAGAACATTTATTAGGTACAAATATTAGAATTGGTTCCTTGGTCTTTACGTATTAAGGGCTAATGTGAAGTTGGCAATTAGCGTATCTACATGGGGCCTAATTTGGGCTACGCATGGCGTAGCCTGATTTGTTCGTGTTTTTCATCAAAGGTTGTACGTTGAGTGTAGAGCATGAGTACGCATGGTGTGTTAACAGAAATGGGAATTTCGGAAAATTTAGATTAATGGTCAAGTGGAGTGGGTTATTGGCTTGGAAGGGTAAAATGGTCTTTTACCCCAGAGAGAGAGAGAGAGAGAACGAGAAAGATTATTAGCTAAGGCTTTTGAGTGGGAATTATTACCTTAATTTCTAATCAGAGCCTTATTGTATATTGATTAGTGTGGGGAGTTCCAGTATCGGCAACTCGAGTGTGAGATTTGTTTGTCTTCAGATTAAGGTAAGTCTTATCACTATACTTATGGGTCGAAGGCACGAATGCCAGCCCACTAGATTATGTTATGTAGGTTGCTAGCTGTCTTCATGACTCTTGCGTGTGTTTGGGAGGTTGGGCCGTTTCTATTATGTGTGTGGCAGGGCCCGTTATGTATGTTGGGCGGGGGCCCGTTATATATGTTTGACGGGGCCCGTTATATATGCTAGGCGGGGCCCCATTTTACTGCAGTTTATGGTTTAACATTTTTTAGGTACTTCTAATTCCAAAGGGGAGGGCCCAGTTTGATTGCAAACAATCCCCTTGATGGCTTTTTCCGCATTGATTACTTTTGATTTACTCTGATGTTTGAGAAATACGTTTTATCATGTTTGGTTTTGGAATAAATTGTTATATGACTTTATGGTTTTAAATGAAAATTTTATTGGTATTTTTTGGGTGTTACTAGTTGGTATCAGAGTCTTAGTTTGAGGGATTCGGGCACACTCTCAGGTGTGTCTGAACTCAAACTGAAGAATTGGTAATCTTTTCAAAATAAAATAAATTTTTCTAAAAAGATTTTTCGAAATGAAAGGGGTGCGGTGCGTGCAATCAGCCGAGTTCAAGTAAGTGATTCCCAGAGTACCCATATATGTTAATATGTTATATGTTATGTAGTGTTTTCATGATATGATACGACTAAGGATACCTTCAGGAATTGCATGATAGAATGGCCTGATTCATGATGCCTTGTAGCCTAGGAGGAATTGGATGCAATGTTAGATTTGGACTATATATTGGTGGAATTGATTGCTAAGTGTATGTTTGAAAATTCTAGACGGTTAGGATAATATAGCCTAAAATTAATTATTTAGCCTTATTTCCTATTCCTCATATGGTTTTGAACATAGGGTAGAATCATTTATTGAACAGTCTATTTGATATTGTATTGTGTATAATTTGCATGCATAAGGCAACCGACAGTATTTGTAGAAATTTTGAACATCGCAGAAGCAAGTGAGTTAGAGGATGCCATCTTCTGCTATATAGCCTATGGAGTGTTACTACTCGAATGTTGCTTGCTGTGTGCATTTTGGAACTCATATTGATGTGAGTTAACTATTAAATGAATGTGATAAGTTACATGCTACAAAGGATAAAATGATTTTAGAATGATTGATTCAACCGTATTGCACAAATCTCGTCTGATTCTAACCGTTGTAGGGTTGGGTATTTTAGTCAAAGGATTATTTAATTTTTGTTGCATGTAATTATATTCATGAATTAGTTAGCTGACATTAGTAGGAGTTCTTCACCAACTAATGGCAGGGTGAGGTGGGGATCCTACGAGAGCCTATGAAGTGCTTTAGTGCGAGTGGAGTGTTATTTAGCAGGTATTGGGAGTATCAGTATGAGAAGGTGAGTTATAGGATTCAATATGATTCTTGAGGAAAGTATGAATAGGTGTGCAAGGTAGTATTGGGCCTGTACTACTGAAAGCATAGAATCCATACTCGAATCAACGAAATTCGCGATGATTTTAAGATGCATGGAAGATGATGATTCTTTGGGCATTTTATGATCATTTGTGTGGTTGCTTTTTAGTATGGTGATGAGCACTTCTAGAGGAGGATCTGGTTCTGATTCAGACTCAGGCTATGGTGGTCATCCAATTGATGAGAGGGATTCACGAGTTTGTTTCGTTTGAGATTACTCTCGGTATCTAAGAGACGACTCATGTGATGTTAGTTACCATCAAGGAGGGGATCATAAAGTTTTTGGATGAGTGGCTTGGGGCTTTTCATGTAGATATTACGGTTGGAAAGATTAGGGTGAGGTCTCTCTTTTTTCTAGAGTTCAAGGCTTGCGGAGCCCCAGAGTTCTTAAAGAAGAAGGACATTATTATGTGTAGGCGGTGGATTGCTGAAATGGAGAATGCTCAGCATCGAGTTTATGTCCTGTGGGATCGTAGGTGGAATTTGCATCTTGCCATTTCTCGGTCAGATTTTGTGGCAAGGTTGTTCACTCTTTGCGAGAGAAGGTTGGTCACTCTTTGGGAGAGGATATCATGGTGGCCATGCCTTAGTTAGATTTTGTGGAAAGGTTCAGGGCAGATTTTGCACCAGACATCAAGTTGCAACAGTTGGCGAGGGAGTTTCAGGACCTTCGCTAGACAACGAAGAGTGTGACAGAGATCACCACCAATTTCAGGGGGAGGGCTCTACTAGTTCCTCAGTATGATGCATATGAGGAGATGAAGAAGACGATGTATCATAATATGTCGAGGGATGACATTTGGGAGTTTGTGAGCATGTACAGTTGCAAGACCTTGGAAGATATGATTACCATAGCCTGAGAACGGGTGATTGATTTTGAGCTTTTGAGGAAGTGGATGCCAGTTTTTATTTTGACAGCAGACAGATCAGTGAAGAAGCCCAATAATTTCGATTCATGAGCTAGAGGCCAGTAGGGACGGGCCCATTTCGGAAAGTGTAGGAAAACACATGATGGGGTATGTCGATCTAGATGTATGAGTTGCTACAAGTGTACCGGGATTGGTCATATCAGTAGGGATTTCCCCTAGGGATCGAGTCTGATATGTTTCCACTGCAAAAAAAGTGGGCCACAAGAACGACGATTGACCAGGATTAACGGCTGGAGCAGTGAGAACACTAGATCCAGCTACTCTGAGGATTATTGATGGTCGCGAGGGGAAAGTGGAGGCTCACGTAGTGACGAGCCGAGCGTTTCACTTACTGGCCGATGAGATCCAAGTTCCATCAGATGTTGTCTCAGGTATGTATCGTATTCACTTTATTCATGCTCTTATTATTTATGCTTATGATTATGTGATTGTGTGTGCGACACATTATGTTCAGTTTAATTAAGTATCCACCTAGGAATTGGAATTCATTTATGATGTTCTGGTTATTCTCATTCGAGGGTTATTCATATACCATTTTGCATACCGAGATTCATTCCTAGAGTATGTATGATTGGTTCAGTTTTAGACTTCGACATAGGAGACGATAGCCAGTGGTAGAGTGAGCCCTAAGTAGAGAAGAATTAGTTGTTGTGCTTGGAGGATCATCAGTCGGGCTGATTTGGTAGTTTCACTGCATTGAGTATGAGGAAGTCGCAGTGTGAGAATGTTGGATTTGAATGCAGGATTAATTGGGATCGTTCATGGTTGCGAGGAAATGAAGGATTGGTCAAGTCACGGGTGTATGCTGGGTTATTCATTCTTCGTCATCCGTTGAAGTCGCTCTCGGATTTTGAAGTTGTATCAACGTAAGTTTCTTGGAAGTATCAAGTTTTTTTGTGGAGATAGTGAGGTGTATTTATCCAAATTTTGGGATGTGTGTACGGTCGGTTGACTGGTCATGAAATTTTAATTCTTGCAAGCTTAGGTGGGAGGCAGTATTGAGTAGCGAAATAGTAGGTGGCTTGGAAATTCGAACGGTTACAAGGTTGACAGGGTGTATATGATTCCAAGTGAGGGAGAATCGCTTGGGATTAGTGGAAATATTTCCAATGCAGGTCAACTTGGAATAGCATAACCAAGAGCAAGTGGATAGCCATTTCTGATTGTCGAATGAGTTAAAGTTTATGTAAGGAATATTGATCGTTAGGTAGTTGTAATCTGGGATGCAAATATTGAAGATCTAGGTTATCTTGTATGAGGACGTGAAGCAAGGGCAATGACACATTTTAGTTTCGTAACTGGGTTCAGGTTGATGGTTTTGTAAGTACCCCTTTGCCTCCTGATGAAGGCGTTGAGGTTCGAAGCATGACCCGAACGCCCAATTGGGTTTAGGAAAGTGAGATTTTCGACTTTTGTTTATTTTGGAAATGTATTAATGTGGATATTCGGCAAGGCCCTGGGTTGGGCCCATAGCAGTATGGAAGTGTTGTAAGACTGCGGGGTGGCCCGTAACATTCACTATGTTGGTCGGAAGTATGGAATCGTTGTAAGACTGTGGGGTGTCCTGTAACATTCACTAGATTGGTAGGAACTGTGGAAGTTTCGTAAGACTGCAGGGTGGCCCGTAGCATTCACTAGGTCGATGAGAAGTTGTGGGAGTGTTGTGTGTGTACGATTTGGCTTGTAGCCTTCACTAGGTTGAGTTAGATCACTACAGGAAGGATTGTGAGACTGTAGGAGGCCACGTCATTCATAGGATTGAGGAAGGTTGTAAGCCGACTTGGGGTTGGGTGTGATGTAAGACTACGGCTGGGCCAGTAGCATTCATCTGGAGTGAGGTGGACTAGCTAATGTTCATGTGTTGGTTGGTAATTTCATCATTTTTTTGAATATGAGGGTTGTTGGAGTCGTGTTGGAAAATAGACTAGGATAGCCTTTGTCAGTTAGACTCTTGGTTGGGGACTCGTGGTGTGGCCGTGTGTGAGGTTATCAACTTCAGCAATCGATCGGGGATTCGGTACTTTGGTTAATTGGTAGGTCAACATGGAACCAGGGAGATCTTGGATAAATAAAAAATGTGAATGTTTGGTTAGCAGGATGTGATTTATATTTTGGTATGGCACCAATGGTTGAATCTTGTGTTGGGAATTGTCTTTGTATTCAAGTGCGAGGTCTCCAGCATCAATGAATGGTCAGGATTTCTGGTTTCCAATTATTAGAGAGCTACTCAGAGTTGAAGGGGCTTTGTTCATTTCGGGTTGCAGTTTGGAGTCGTCATGGATGTGGTTGGAGTGGTTATGTCTGTCTAGGAGTCAGATATAGTATAGGGTTTTCAGGTTCCGGGCAGAACAGTTGGATCTTCTTTTGTTGGTTGAGGGCAGAGTGTTAAGGTTAGTTCTTCATCAGGGTATGTGATTTCGGCTAAGATTGGGCTTCGATAGCAGTGTTGGTAGGCGATCGTCGGTGTGAGATGAAATTTTAGTCTTAATTAGATTTCAGGAAGTTCTGTCAAGATCGACTGTGTGGAAGAGGAAGTAGTAAGGAATGATTTCGAGGACGAAATCTAATTTAAGTGGGGGGAGTGTTGTAACATCCTGTTTTGAGACGTTTCTTAATTCAAGGTTTGTTGGACGCATCTCAATCAATTAAATGTTTCGGGCTTTGAGGAAGTTAAGATTAGACCATACTGAAGATTTATAATAGTGTTTATGAGAGCTAAACCCTTGATTTGTGTATTGGAACCAAATGGATACCGGAAAAATTTCATTCCGAGCTTCTTGCATGGATTATGGTTTTAGTTAGACATGTGTTAAGCCAAAAGTATCTAGATAGAATGGTGGGGCTCGTCAATACCTTTCCGTGCATATAAAGAACACCGAAATCGGAGATGAAATGAATGGTTGCTTGAAGTTGAATTGGAATTTGGGGATTTTGCCCTACGCATGACGTAGCTTGCAGAATGTTGAACATGTGTTTAATAACCTACACATGGCTTAAGTTATGCTACATAGGTCGTACCCACTACTGACCAAAACCCTAATTGAGGGGTTGTGAGCCCCATTTAAAGGATCTAATCCCTTGAGAGCCTTCCCATGCTCACCCTCCACCCTTATTTTCAGCAACCTCGAAAACCTAGCCATCTTGTGAGGATTTTAAAGCATTTGTGTGTTCGTTTGTGTGTTTTGTGAAGAATAATTCCATTAAAGAAGCTCATACGAGTCCATAGCTTGTAGATCCAGACTTTTCACTTCATCAACATTCTCTTGGAGGTATATGGGTTTTTATGTGCTTTTGTCCCTTAAACTTGGTCTTAATGAGTTGGAGCTACTCCAGGCCTTATGAGTGTCATTTCTAGATGTTATTTAGCTGATTGAGTCACAAAAATGGGAGCTTGGTCACTCCCATCCATCCATGCATGAGATTTTGAGCATTGGAGTATGTTTTGGACTTAGGGTTTGGTCTTATGCACTTTTCAGCCATGCAAAGGTGTAAAGTTAGAGACTTTATCACTTAGGACATTTATTAGGTCTAGATATGAGAATTGGATGGTTAGTCTTTATACATTAAGGGCTTAACGTAAAGTTGGTAATTAGCGTATCTAAGCAGGGCGTAATCTAGGCTATACATGGCGTAGCCTGATTTGTTCCCGTTTTTCATCAAAGGCTTTACGTTGGGCGTAGAGCATGAGTATGCAGGGCGTAGCACCGGAATTGGGAATTTTGGACAATTTTGATTAATAGTCAAGTAAAGTGGGTTCTTCGCTTGGAAGGGTAAAATGGTCTTTTACCCCATATATATATATATATATATATATATATATATATATATATATATATATATATATATATATATATATATATATATATATATATATATATATATATATAGAGAGAGAGAGAAAGAGAGAGAAAAAGAAAGAAAAAGAGAGAGATAGAGAGAGAGAGAGAGATTATAAGCTAAGGCTTTTAAGTGGGAATTATTACCTTAATTTCTAATTTGAGCCTTATTTTATATTGACGTAGATTGAGGTGAGTCTTCTCACTATACTTGTGGGTCGAAGGCAACAATGTCAGCCCACTAGATTGTGTTATGTTGGATGATAGTTGTATTCATGACTCTTTCATGTGTATGTGGGGATAGACCCTTTTTATTGTGTGTTGGGCTAGGCCCATTTGCATGTTGGGCAAGGCCCGTTATGTATGTTAGGCGGGGCTCGTTATGTATGATGGGCGGGGCCCGATTGTATGTTGGGTGGGGCCCGACGTGTGGATGGGGCCCGGGACTATGTATGGTTATGTGGTATTTTGGGAAACTCAATAAACTTTCTGTTTACAGTTTGTGGTTTAACATTTTTCAGGTACTTATACTTCCAAAGGGAAGGACCCGGCTTGACTACATAGCATCCCGCTGATGGCTTTTTTTGCACTGATTACTTTTGATTTACTCGGATGTTGGAGAAATATGTTTTATCATGTTTGGTTTTGGAATAACTGGTTGTATGACTTGATGGTTTTAAATGAAAATTTTATTGGTATTTTTGAGACATTACGTTATGAAGAAAAATTATGGTATGGAAAATCTTCTATTTTTTAAAATATGTTGAAGGGAACCTCTTGAAAGGTGGATTTACTCATAATATATTGAAGAAAACATCTCGAAATGTGGATTTACTCAAGATAACCTTGTAACTAATCTGTAGTGTTGTCACTTCAGGTTATTAGGAAAATTTTGTGTATCATACTGATTTTTTTAGAACATGATGCACATTTGGAGTTCATCTTGAATACATAAGTTCAATATTTATAAGAGAATGCAAATCTAGTAGCTTTTTTGGTTTTAATGTATAATCATTTGGTATTTGTAGGTACAAGCTGTTTAGTCGAACATCTATATGTGCCAAGACCCAGGAGTGCTAATTTGTGTTCCAGCAAAGGTAAAACTGAGAGTTTTGTTATTTATGATGTGCTTTTTCGTTTGCATTTAAATATGAAGAAACTGATGGAGGAGTTGGGCAACAAAAAGAGATGATTGATTCAAAAGGGCAGAAGAAACAAAGAACGAAACATGATACCCACTTTTGCTTATCTTCTATGATGCATCCCTTTTGAGATATTTCCTTTTATTTTCAAAATATTTATCGTTAGGTTCTCTATTTCAGTTTTATTTTCTAATTTGGGTGTGTTATTTGCGTGAAAGAACCTATATATTTATGTTTTTTTTTTCAAGTTTGAATTAACTATCTTTGGGCCTTCTAAGGTTTATTTGGTCAAGTCCTTATTAGGATAAAGATGATGAACACCATTAATGTCAACTTGGTGAGGAACCCCGCTTTGCGGGGTATGGATTTGTTAACAATATAGCAGTAAAGTATGTTGCTATTGTCTACAATTCGCCCATTTACAAATACATAATAATCAAATATGTTGTAGTATGGCACCATTTGTAGGGTATTCCTTTGTAAAGCATGTTGCTGAATTGTTAAAGTACAATATGTTCAAAAGGAGAACATTTTCTTAGATCAAAAGCACAACATACTTTAATCGGACCAGACCACTACTCAACTGATCCCTTAAATGTTCTTCATGGATGTTTACATTGATCCAAAAAAAACCTCCAGCCTGCAAGTGAGACAAAAAATGTGTTAATGCAATAAATAGCAACATGCTTCCATTTCTTCCTATTGCAGCATTGTACTTTGGAAAATTTATTCAATTATAGCAAGCGAACGTCTATCTACAAAATATATGTTTGCTTTAACAAAAAAAGGTCATTAAAACCCAAATAGGATTATAACAATTTTAATTTTTATCTTCAATTACCATTATTAAAACAACCACTATAGTTAAAATAGTATTTTGTTTTATGTGATAACTATTTATAAAACAAATTAATAAAATTGATAGATCAACATAGTTTAAACCAAATTTTTTACTTAAAATATTGAATCGTTTATGTTGATACCGAAATTGTGATGTTAAATATGAAAAAAGAATAGTAAATCACTTGCACTTTCATGGTTGTATTCTTACCAGAAAAGCATAGTAAATCACTTTCACTTTCATGTTTACGGAATTGTGCTTTACAAAACATACCCGATTATGATACTACTGTACCTTAAAAAAAGGAATTCTAATTAGGACATTATACTCTAGAATTGAAGTCACCTGATATGGTCGCTATTATCTGATGTTATGTGGTGTATGTTAACCGACCATAAAACTCATACCGGTGACAAACTACAAAAAAAAGTTAAACATAATAAGTAATAAGTACCGTTAACTACATTTAACAGTTACAGTGTTCTAACATTTTTATATTTATAATTTATAAATAGAAGGGATTCCCCGCATTGCGGGGTTAGAAGGTATTGCTTTTATGTGAAATTATGGTACAGTGCCGGAATTAGTAGCCACAATAAAGTATCTTGCTATTCTCAATTGATGATATTTTCGTTTAAAAAATGTTACCTTGAATGTAAAAGCATTCCGGTCAAAACTATAAGAACAGTATGTAGCGGCATTCCGGTCAAAACTATAAAAATCATTATTTTTTTTAATCATAAAAACAGTATGCATAGTCACTTTGGACAAAAAACTGTTAAAATCACTTTTTTTTATAACCAAAAAAACAATATGTAGTGTCAGTTTGGACAAAAACTCTACACTTTTGTTGCCCGGATCCTTTCGTGGGCGTGCACGTTTAATTTCATTATAACCAAATGAATCGTTAAGACGTGCCTTTTAAAAATGCTAAAAGCATATCACCGATACCTGCTAAAAAATACAATAAGAAAAATTATAGTCTGAAAGACAACTTTATGATTGTTGACCGTTAGTAGAACAAATCTGCATCAAATCCTGGTGAAATCAAAACTAAATTAGCTACAGGTGATGTATTAGTTTAAAAACTTACATAAAGTGTTGTATAATAATCCATCTGCTCAATAGCATCCATCGACTGAATTTGCAACAGTAAATGATTTATCGTTACATCATTTTAAGCATGCGACAACACCAACAACATCAACCATGTTGGAAAAAGAAAAAAAAAGTTGAGTAATGTTTGATTAGCAGATGTAAGTTTCTATTAAACCAAAGTAAAAGAAAAACAATGTGTTGTTATTTATCCGACAAAAAACAAATGTTTCTTATACATGACCAATTCAAGGCTCGTGACCCAATTGTTTGGGTAAAAAAAGGCAGAAATAACAACATGTTGAAATTTACAAGTTTGTGGCCACAAGAAAAAAACTTAATTTTCTACAAAATAGCATAACTTAATAAAAAAAATTATATTCTTAAATGGATTTTTGGAATATTTATTAGTACATTAAATATGATTTTCACCTTCATTTATTCGACTTTTTTGTTAACCATTTGTGAACCACTTCTCTTCAATCTCAACAAACCTTCAATACTTTCAAATTCACCTCTGTCTTTCTGCAATCAGAAAAAATCAAATGAATGCATACATCTAACTTCCTACAAAAGAGAAAACAGAGCTTAAATCTAATCCAAAACCAAATACTAATCCTACATTTTTACGATGTATTATAATGGCAGAAAATTAACCAAATAAATTCACTAAATTGAAACTAACCATTTAACTAATAAATAGACAGACCTTTCTATTCAAATACTTGCACGGATGTTGATCATCGTGAATAATAAATAAAGATTGTAGGGTAGACCTTCCCTGATACATTAAGATATTACATATACGATACCAAAAGTCAAAACACATTAATAAAGGAAATATTTGAATGGTATAAGAATCAATACTCACCTAAAACACCATCAGACACTTCTATGGATCCGACCTTTTTCAAAATCTGATTCACGTACTGGTCCCTACCAATCAAAAATGTAAAAAAAAAGCTAAAATTTCAGTGTTGGATTCTGAGCATTTTAAAAAACAGTTGGCGGGTAGAGGAAGTAACCAAAGTTAATTTCCTCAGCAAGCCGTAGGAATCTTCTTTGGTTCAAAATTACAAAAAAACTATTGTCTTCTTTATGTGGCTGTGAAATATAAAAAAAAAGACAAAGAATCGTAGGTATGTGCATCTGATAACGCAAAGAAAAGAAAGAGATAAAGACAAAGCATAAAACCTAAAAGAGGATAAGTTAAAGCGGAGCAACCCAATACAACCCTAAACCACGGGAAATACGACATGAAAAGAAGAACATAAAACAAAGAAAAGAAGAAAGTCGGAAGAAGACCTTTCAAGATGGTTGCCGTCGGGGTCGGCAGCTATGTCGCACGCCCTTGAATCATGACACAGTTTTGTTTGGTCCTGCTTCAGTTCAATCGAGTGCACAGAAAAGAAAACCAATTTTGGAAGGCGGATTATTTAGAAATTAAACGTTGGATGGAGAAAGGCGTCGACAAAGTTGAAGCAGGTGTGGAGGCGATCGTGTATGGTACCGATTGATGTTTTTGCGGGTTCATCGGGATCAATCGGTCGGTAGAAGCAAAACAGTGGAATAACGGCTGAAGAATTTTACCGAGATGAAAAGAAGAAACCGAAATGAACAAACCGAAGACGAAGATGAAGACAGCTGAAAAAAACAATGTCCATAACATAAACATCGGGAAGATAAACATGAAATACAGTCACATTACAGCAACGATGATCAACACGTGGACAAAGAAAGCAACTAATGACATAAAATACCCGTATAGAAAAACCAATCCCAAACTGCAACAAAATGTATAGTTAAAGGACCATTTGTGCAAACCCCTTAGGAACTTTATTGTTCCTAAGGTGCACAACTTTAATATATATATATATATATATATATATATATATATATATATATATATATATATATACACGCTTAGGTTTTTCTATTGTAACTAATTACTGTACGGACGTATGAACAATGCTATTCTTTAAGAATGATAAAGAAAATATGTTGTTTGATAATATAAATAAGTTCAATCTTACATAACTATTATCATTTACACACATTCTCACTAATCAAATCATCTATAAGGTTATTATACACTTATTATTATTATTCTCATTTTTGTCAGAATGTTTATTGAGTCGTATTCTGTCAGAATGAAAATGAGTGAAAAACGATGTGTGAGAACAAAAATAAATAATAATTAGCGAGAATACATGAAAATGACCATATTTTTATAAGGTTGAACGTATTCGCATTCCTAAACAACTTATTCTCTTAGTAATTCTCATAGAATAACATTGTCCACACATCCGCACAATAATTAGTTAGAATACTTGAACCTATCTCTCTCTCTCTCTCTATATATATATATATATATATATATATATATATATATATATATATATATATATATATATATATATATATATATATATATATATATATATATATATATATATATATATACACACTAACATTATATTTTGTTTGAGATAGGGTACATCTTGGTAAAAATTTTGGTTTCAAAGAGGAAGATTTGGATGACTTCCTTATTTACATTTATTTTTCAATATGATAGATTAATGGAGAAGATGGATACAATCCGGTTATTTTGTTCTGATTTGGCTGTCAACCCCATGCACACAACTATTGACATATACATAATATGAAGTAATGATGTAGTCTCAACAATAGAGATACAATAATAAGTTAGAGAAATTATATTATTGTTATTTATGCATAAATCTAATTTCTATTTACAGATTTATAATGATCAATTAATTGATATGTTGGTTTATTATTATTTTTTACTTACATTCTCTATTAATGTTCCGCTTTTTAATATATACAATATTATATTGTTATTCCTTTTGGATACCAAAAACATGTTTTTATAACATTCAATATATAATGTATTTTATAATTTTCTCTCGGCTAAAAGTCTTTTTTATTATATGCATTTTCTTACTAAAGCATTGAACTTTAAAAATACAATGCTATAACCGGGTGTAATTTGAAAAGGGTACCCAATTACAACAATATAGTTATAGAATACAATACTTTAGTTAGAGAAATTAAATATCCTTCTACTTTTTATGCCTACTATCTTCCTATTTATTTTACATGGTGACAAACGTAATTTAATTTAATTTAAATTTGATTGGTATGTTAAATTTGTACACTTATCATCATCTTAAATATATAGGATGAAAAATAGAAACAAAAGGTAGTACGATATTTAATTTCTCTTTTAATTATTCAACGATGTTTTAAGGTGGTTAATTGCAGGGTGTATTGCTAATTGCATTGCACCAAGGTCGAATTTTTGCCTACAGGTTAGTCGTTTTGACCCTAGCCTATGCTTAAATGAGGACATAATTAATGGTAATTTGGTATAATCATTTTTATATATCATGTGAAAAATAAAAATTATAAAATTATTGATTGCGTTGAAGAATAAGTGAATTCTTATCGCTTACCCTATTCAAGTTTATGAATAATTTGATGTTATTGTTGGTTTAAAACTCAAATTACACGAAAACAATATAATTTACAGAAAAATTAATTGTTTTATTGTTTTAATTTTTTTCTTTTTAAACAATTTACTTTGAAAAGTACAATTCTATAAAACAAAAAAAAAGTATACATATGTGTAACATTCTGTTTAAAATAAAATAAATATAACAAAATAAGTGAATAAATAAATAAATAAATAAATAAATAATAAGCCCTAAAACCCCCGAGATGTATTTTTATATTTTTATATATATATTTATATTTTATATTTTTATACTTTATAATGGTCTTAAATCCATAATAATTTTTTAGAGCATTAGTGCAAGAAGTTAAATGTAATAAATTATGGAAATCATGGACTTAAAAGTAGTATTCTTGGGCAATGGGGGGTTAAAGTGTAACTTCCGAACTAGTTATGAATAGATTTTTGGATGCTAGGGGTTGATTGGTAATTTTTGGACTTGTGTTGAAAGGATTTCTGGAGTCGGGGGCGATAGAGTAAATTTTGGACTCGAATTGCAAAGGAATTGTGAGGGGAGAACTAAGAGTGTATAAATGGCTTAAGTTTGAAAATGGATGGGGCATAAACCCGTCACCTCCCATTCCCTTGGCTCTCTTTCAAACCCAAAACCCTAACCCTACTTCAATTCTTTTAGCCACCACCTTATCACCCCTTATCCTCCAGCCGCCGCCCCTCCACTGTTGAAGCCGAAGCCGCCAACTGTTATGCTACCGGCGAAGACGAAGAGCCATGAATCAACGTCATGTTAGTCGAGGATGATCAGGAGAGCGAGGATCGTGAGTGCTGTTGCCGCTGTTCGCAAGTGGGGTCGCTAATCTTCTCCTTTCTCCATCACTTCCATTACCTCGCCACATTCTGTCGCTGGCGCCGCTCGTACAACCCTCCCGTCCGATGATCCTGTCGTCGTTACCACACCGGAGGAGGCTGTTGAGTTTGTATTTTGAATTAGTGGCGTGTGTGTAAGTGTGTCTTGATTGGCCGGGTAATCGAAAAGAACCACCATGACCGCCAAACATGGTGGTTGCCCCCTACTGCCATCTCCTGCCGCCACCAGCCACCATGAGAGGTGGTTCTGTGTGTGTTTTATGGTGTAAATATGTGTGTATTAAAGTGTGTTGTTGTATGATCAATCCTTGGCCGGAAAATCAAGGAAAACCCCCACCACCACCGTGAGGTGGTGGCTACCGCCGCGGACCACTGTCGACCACCACTGCCCGAGGTTGCAGTGGGTGGTGCCCGATTTAGTAAATATAAATTTAATTAATTCACTAATCATCTAACTTAAGGAGTTGGAAACCCTAATTAGGGTTTAGAAAACCCTAATGTCAAGAAACCCTAGTTTTGGAGTTGGCCGGGACTCGCGTTAAAACTATTAAAATAACTTATAATAATACTTAATAATTCTCTACATTTAACTTAATGCAATATTGGAATTAATGGATTAAGTCCTTAAGGGGTTAACCACGGAACACTAACCCTAGTTATCATTTTATGTGAAAAACTCTAGAATCGAGGAGCTCTTGTAACATTCCAAAATTTAGAACCAAAAATTTCGTTTTTAAATAAGTAATTATAACAACCATTAGTCCGAAAACATATATAGTGCCATCCCATATCATAATGAAAACCAATACGTCAATAACCAAAACATGTCATAAGAAAACAATATCAGAGTGCAACTCCCAAAGATCCCATAATGCGGAAAACCATAGTGTGATGCGCTACGATCATGCTGACTCCTTTCCTTTCGAAGAAGAAGTACCCGAAACCAAAAATGAAAACCATAAGTACGAAGCTTAGTGAGTCCCCCATCATACCACATAATCACATACTACCAGGCATATCTGGGTGCCCGACCTACCCTGTCAGGCATATCTGGGTGCCCGACCTACCCTGCTGAACATATATGGGTGCTCAACCTGCCCATGTTAGGCATACCTGGGTGCCCGACCTACCCCTGTCAGGCATATCTAGGTTCCCGACCAACCCTGTTAGGCATATCTGGGTGCTCGACCTACCCTCCGGTCTATTTCAACCGGTTAAGGGGTCTATTCCACCCCTTACCACTACCACATAATAACATATCATAAGCATATTGTCAGGCATATCTGGGTGCCCGACCTACCTTCTGGTTTATCTCAACTGGTTGCGGGGTCTATTTCAATCCTCCTACCACTACCACATAGTAACATAGCATGCAAGCACATAAATCTCTACAGATAGTGGCATACCAGACAATTATCACAAAGACAATCATCTCTACTATAAACAACTACTAGTGAGCCGACATTGGTGCCTTCGACTCACTCATACCGGGAAGATAACTCACCTCGATCCGCTGCTATTTGATAACACTCGGCTGCTGAACCGGAAATCCCACCCTAACAACAAATAAATCCTAATTAATAATTATGCCATAACCCATTAACCGCGCCCTCAACTCATAAGTCCCGACTCCTAAGGTAAAAGGCCAATTTACCCTTTCCTTAATGGGTCCAACCCAAACTTGGCCCAAGGCCCACTAATGGCCCAACACACAACTCGAGGCCCAAACCAAACCTAAGGTCCACTCAAAGTCCTAAGGCCCAACCAGAGCCCAAACAGATAATTCATTGCCCAAAGAAACAAGCCTGAACCCCAAGACAAGTCCATGACCAAAAGCATAAAAAGCCTAGTGATGAACCGAACGCGCTGCGTTCCCTGGTGGAGCGCAGGGCGTTCGTTCCCAGACCACCGATCGGGACCCTTTGTGTGTACATGTCGCGTTCCCGAGATGAATGCACGATGTTCCCGGCCATTGTCATAATTACCCCAAACGTCTTAATACCTTAAGTCCAACGTTCAAATCCACAAAACAGTTTCATATCAGTGACTTAATCCATAAATTTGTCAACTTGGAACCTTTGCATGGTCCAAAAGGACCCAATCAAGATTTCAAGCCTTCTAACTCCATAAAGAGGCCAAGATGTAAGCTTTTACCTTAAGACCTTAGTCAAAACTTCCATATCTAATTCAAAGGGACTTCTCAAGTCATAAAGTTTCCAACTTTGTGACTTAGCATAACTCAATGGGACCCAAATCATAACCCTAAGTCCCCAAACTTCATCAAATAACTACCAAATCATGCATGGAAGGTCTACACCCATCAAGATCCAAACTTTATGACTTTATAACCTCAACAAGGACCAAATATGAAGCTCAAAGGTTCTGGAGCAACTTTTAATCACAAGAACCACCTTAAAGGGACGAAAACTATAACAAAATACCACTTAGCTAGATCTACATGAAAGAGTTGTCAAGGTTGAGACTTTATACCTCCAGAAGATACATCTAGGTGCACAAAGCCTGGATGCAAAAGCTCCAACTCAAGAAATGACTCTTCAAGAAGTTCCTTCTTCCTCCTCAAGCACCAAATTACTCATAAATCACTTTAAAGCTCAAGAATGACTCAAATGGAGGCTAGGTTTTAGTTCTTAGGGTTAAAGAGGATGGAGGCTGAAGAATGGAAGAGGTTTGGGTCTATAATGATGCTTATACAGGGACCAAACCCTAAAAACGAGCTTTTGAATCTGCCCAGCGAACGCACTGCGTTCCCTTGGGGAACGCCATACGTTCCTACCCAGACCCGCGACCATTTTCCTTGAACACCATGCGTTCTCATCGGGTACGCCCCACGTACCTGGTTCGGCCCAAAACCCTTCTAACTTCAAATGGTCATAACTTTTGTGTCCTTTATCCATTTTCGGTGTTCTTTATATCTACGGAAAGGTAACGAGAAGCCCTACACTTCTATCAACTTTATTTTGCCTGAAAACCAACCGAACTTAAATTAAAAATTCATAAAAGTCCCGAACCAACGCCTTTACCGATACCCTTGGGCTCCAAAACACAAACCAAATACCCGGATCATTCAAAATACATTATCCACATATAAATGAGCCCAAACTCAATTCTTCAAGGGTTCTATGTCTGCTAATACCAACTCCTTGCTAACCATCCTGCAATGGGAACGATTTGAAACAAGGCGTTACAATTCTCTCCCACTTAAAGTAGATTTCGTCCTCGAAGTCATTCCTTACTAACACCCATATCAAAACAAACCACCCGAGCATAAAACGACCTTCCCTAGATAACCGAACCAACACAGAAACTTCCAACTCGAGGAAGAACAAACCCTGGAAGAACTCTTCGGCCCAACGACAACGAATCCAAAACCCATGCATAAAACCACTTCTTCATTCCCGAACTTGTAGTGTCAAGTTGGTCTGACCCCGAGACAGACCGTCCACACTGAACCATTACTGATCCCATTCCACCTTGACTACCAAACTAAACAGAATACTTCCAACCTCTATTATCTCGATGCTACCACTATGAACAAGGTCACTGACCATAACTAGATGCAGAACACCTATACTTGACAGAAGGCTCAGATAATCCTCCGAGTAGAAGACTCATCCCTGCAACGTCTAGACTCAGACGAGCGCTGCGCAACAGGGTCAAATCACTTACTCTGAGATTATTTAATCCAAACTGCAAGTGACTTATCATTTCCCGAACAACGAGCTATTCCGCACACACGAATCCTAAGTCACTAACACTGTCCGAAACATCACGCTGCCTATTAGTTGCTTTCCAAAAGCAACCGTGACCTCCCTGGTCCCAACTGATCTGTCAAGTATCTGAAATACTGGGTTCCTGCCCGAATGTCGAGTCAAAGAGTAACCTGAGAGTCGCTCCCCGCGACTTCCAAAGAGAACTTCGGATATCGAAATCTGCCCTAACCATATTGCCACTAATGGCTCCATTATTCCTTCTGATCCTCCCGATTATAACAGTCCGACTGCCCGTCGCCCCCGAATCTAATACGAAAAGTGAATGCTACTAGAACCACTGTAGTCTTACATTACTCCTGGTCTCTAACGACCTACTGTTCCCTGATTCCATCTACATTGTGTCCTAAATCATCTGAAAGAATCCGTGAATGCTACGGCGACCCCATAGTCTTATATCACTTCCCACACTATTTGACCGCTAGTGTATGCTACGACTACCCCACAGTCTTACAACACTTCCCACACTGACTGGTCACAAGTGAATGCTACGGCTACCCCTGCAGTCTTACAACACTTCGCACTCTGACTGACCACTAGTGAATGCTACAGCTACCCCCACAGTCTTACAACACTTCCACGTTAACTACTAACTAGTGAATATGGTTACCCCCACAGTCTTAGAACACTTCCACGCTAACTGCTAGTTAGTGAATGCTACGAGTACCCCACATTCTTGCAACACTTCCACGCTGCCACACCTGCTGCCCACTGCCTTACTGCTAATCTATCTACCCGAACACCATCCAGATGCTAACACGCGCCTGAGCCACTCCCAAACGAACTTAATTTATGATTAGAACCCCAACCTGAGTCCCCGAAGCCCGCTATCTGATGCCAAGAAAAACGCGAACCAAATGTTGGAAAGTTTCCCAAACTCCCAACTCACACAGTCCTCAATCTAGATGGCCACTCGACCGTCTTCCTCCCTGACGGGAATGCGAAACTCAATCTAGAGAAATAACTCAAATATACATTTACCCCAACCGATGCAAGATTCCAGAATAATGTACATACTGATAAAACCATGAAGAAAGCAACAGATAACATCCTCGCAATGACGCATGCTGGAGTCCTGGCCTCATCTGTCTGACACGGCAAAGCCTGACTCCATTCTGTTGGGCTCCTGCCCTACCCTCTCGTCCATCTGTGATCCTCAAAGTATCCGGAGTAGGCGCGCTCACTGCTCCTCCCCTCAACATCGGACAATCAGCCTTCTTGTGGCCCCCTTGATCATAGACGAAACATAACGGCCTTGCCCCCTGAGGAAAATCCCTACTAACATTACCAAACCTGCAACACTTGTAGCAGCCCAAACCTCTGGAACGACAAGTCCCCTCGTGCAGTTTCCCTCACATGTTGCATAGGTTCCGGCCCTGCTGCCCTTTCATGTGCTGGTCAGAAATCTCTGGTCTCTTACCGGGACCCTCCAATGTCTGAAAATGATCTGACACCCTCTTACCAATGTGCTCCAAATCCTTCTCCCACTTACAGGCTCTAGAAGTCATATCATTCAGGGTCTCGCACCCCGAAATACTCACGAACTCCTTGATATCATCCCATATCATATCATGATTCCTCACTTTCTTCATCTACTCATCTGCTGCATACTGTGGTACCAACAAAGCCCTCTCCCGATACTTGGTAGTGACCTCTGTCACAGTCTCAGTAGTCTGGTGGAGACCCAGAAACTCTCGCGCCAACTGTTACACCTCAATTGCTGGAGCAGACTCCGCTAGAACCCGGTCGAGAAATCATCCCATGACACAACATCAAACAC
Source organism: Lactuca virosa (assembly GCF_052849685.1). Lineage (NCBI taxonomy): Eukaryota > Viridiplantae > Streptophyta > Magnoliopsida > Asterales > Asteraceae > Lactuca > Lactuca virosa. The sequence continues at coordinate 186,354,733 of NC_136428.1, read as the reverse complement.
ATCATCACCCAACTCACTACCAATCTCTTCCCACCAATCACGTGCCCGATCCTTCAACAGGCAGGAAGCATATCTAACATTCACCTCCTCGAGGCAGAAACTTGTCCTGAACGCGTTAGCCATATCCGCTAATCACCTCCTACTGAGAATGTGGTCCCTAACCCCATGATAGTCTGGAGCTCCACAAACTCAGAACTCCCGAAACGTCATCGCGTGCGTCCCCATCATAGCCATCACCTCAAAGTGAAATGTGCTCATCCTCTCATCAAGGATCTCCAAAATTCCCTCCTTGACCGTACCGAAGATCACATGAGTCTGGTCAATGATACTTCACGTAATCTCAGCTGGAATAAACTCCCTCATCTGATCATCAAGCTGCCCGACTCCAAAATCCGAGCCTGATCCCTTGTCGGCACCAAAACTGCCAACTGGCCCATCACGTAGCGTCACCATGCTGGAAACATACCATAACAACCATTTGAATACTTATCCAATATCGAGGGATCACACACGTGCTACAAGTTTCCTGGTCTTATCGCAACCCTTCTTGAATCGAGTACGAATCCTTTCCTTTCAGTAGTACGGGCCTATACTACCTTCCACATCTATTCGTACTTTCCTTAATAGTTTCCTTGACTCCACCAAGTCCCTTTCACTAATACCGCTCCCATCACTAATCTCATCCTAGGCTTACCCTAGGGTAATCTCCGACCCACTCTTTGCCATCAGCTGCATAAGAAGTCCCTGCTATCCCGCCTAACTAGCTCGGGAATACCATTACCTATTACTAAGACCAGATAATTCTTTGAATGAGAGGTCTCTCCCTACAACGGTTAGACTCAGACGAGAGCTGCGGAATAGGGCTAAACCTAACCTTCTGAAATTATTTAGTCCTCGTAATATGTAACTTAGCGTACTCATTTTATAGTTAGTTAGAGATAACTAGAACTCCTAATAGCACAAAGCAAGAAACATTCGAGCATTAAGTAACCAAAACCAAGCATATATCCTAATCAGGCCATCATATCACTGACTAATTAGTACTAGCATGCAGTTCAATAAGCACATACAGTAGGCATACAAGGCATCCTTCCTAAATCCTTATCCCTAATCTAGCATGTCATTGTCATAATCATAACATATATCATAACAAACATGTATGGTATCTTGGGGAAACTTACTTGAGCTCGGGCGATTGCACGTATCACACTCCTTGTTATTTACAAAAACCCTAAGTTTTAATTTTAGAAAAATTATTTTTTTCGTGTAAAAACCTCTGAACCCCTCGATTTGAGTCCAGACACCCCCAAAAGTATGTCTGAAACCCTCAAACCAAGGCTCTGATACCAACTTGTAACATCCAAAAATATAGAACCAAAAATTTTGTTTTTAAATAAGTAATTATAACAACCAGTAGTCTGAAAACATCGATAATGCCATCCATTATGATAATCAAAAGCAAATACATCAATAACCAAAACATGTCATAAGAAAACAATATCAGAGTACAACTCCCAAAGATCCCATAATGCAGAAAACCATAGTGTGATGCGCTGCGATCACGCCGACTCCTTTCCTTTCGGAGAAAAAGTACCTGAAACCAAAACTGAAAACCGTAAGCACGAAGCTTAGTGAGTTCCCCTATCATACCACATAATCACATACTGCCAGGCATATCTGGGTGTCCGGCCTACCCTGTCAGGCACATCTGGGTGCTCGACCTACCCTGCTGAGCATACGTGGGTGCTCAACCTATCCATGTCAGGCATACCTGGGTGCGCGACCTACCCCTGTCACGCATATATGGGTGCCGACCTACCCACAGTCATATTTGGGTGCCCGAGCTACCCTCTGGTCTATTTCAACCGGTTACGGGGTCTATTCCACCCCTTACCACTACCACATAATAACATATCATACGCATACTGTCAGGCATATCTAGGTTGACCTACTCTCCAGTTTATCTCAACTGGTTACGAGGTTTAATTCACCCCTCCTACCACTACCACATAATAACATAGCATGCAAGCACATAAATCTATACAGATAGTGGCATACTAGCCCATTATCACAAAGGCAATCATCTCTACTATAAACAACTACTAGTGGGCCGACATTGGTGCCTTCGACCCAGTCATACCAGGAAGATAACTCACCTTGATCCGCTGCTATCTGATAACACTCGGCTGCCGAACCGGAAATCCCACACTAACAACAAATAAATCACAATTAATAATTATGCCATAACCCATTAACCGCGGCCTCAACTCATAAGTCCCGACTCCTAGGGTAAAAGGCCATTTTAACCATTCCTGAATGGGCCCAACCCAAACTTGTCCCAAGGCCCACTAATGGCCCAATACACAACTCGAGGCCTAAACAAAACCTAAGGTCCACTAAAAGTCCTGAGGCCCAACCAGAGCCCAAACAGATAATTAATATCCCAAAGAAACAAGCCCAAACCCCAAGAAAAGTCCATGACCAAAAGCCCAAAAAGCCCACTGATGAACCGAACGCGTTGCGTTTCCTTGTGGAGCGCAGGGCGTTCCTTGCCAGACCACCGATCCGGACCCTTTTCCTCAATGTGTCGCGTTCCCTATATGAACGCACAATGTTCCCGGCCATTGTCCAAAATTACCCCAAATGTCTTAATACCTTAAGTCCAACGTTCAAATCCTCAAAATAATTTCATATCAGTGACTTAATCCATAAAGTTGTCAACTTGGAACCTTTGCATGGTCCAAAAGGACCCAATCATGATTTCAAGCCATCTAACTCCATAAAGAGGTCAAGATGCAAGCATTTACCTTAAGACCTTAGTCCAACCTTCCAAATCTGATTCATAAGGACTTCTCAAGTCATGAGCTTTCCGACTTTATGACTTAGCATAACTCAATGGGACCCAAATCAAAACCCTAAGTCCACAAACTTCATCAAATAACTACCAAATCATGCATGGAAGGTCTACACCCATCAAGATCCAAGCTTTGTGACTCCATAACCTTAACAAGGACCAAATATGAAGGTCAAAGGTTCTGGAGTAACTTCTACTCACAAGAACCACCACAAAGGGACCAAAACTATAACAAAATACCACTTAGGTAGATCTACATGAAAGAGTTGTCAAGGTTGAGACTTTATACCTCCAGAAGATAGATCTAGGTGCACAAAGCCTGGATCCAAAAGCTCCAACTCAAGCAATGGCTCTTCAGGAAGTTCATTCTTCCTCCTCAAGCACAAAAATACTCATAAATCACTTTAAAGCTCAAGAATCACTCAAATGGAGGCTAGGGTTTTGTTCTTAGGGTTAGAGAGGATGGAGGTTGAAGAATGGAAGAGGTTTGGGTCCATAATGATGCTTATAAAGGGACCAAACCCTAAAAACGAGCTTTTGAATCTACCGAACGAATGAACTGCGTTACCTTGGGGAATGCCCTACGTTCCTACGCAGGCCCCTGACCATTTTCCTTGAACGCCATGCGTTCCCATCAGGTACGCCCCGCGTACCTGGTTCGGTCGAAAACCCTTCTACCTTCAAATGGTCATACCTTTTTCGTCCTTTATCCATTTTCGGTGTTCTTTATATCCACGGAAAGGTAACGATAAGACCTATACTTTTATCAACTTTATTCAGCCTAAAAACCAACCGAACTTAAATCCAAATTTCATAAAATGCCCGAACCAATGCCTTTACCGATACCCTTGGGCTCCAAAACACAAACCAAATACCCGGATCATCCAAAATACATTATCCACATACAAATGAGCCCAAACTCAATTCTTTAAGTGTTCTATGTCTGGTAATACCCACTCCTTGCTCACCACCCTGCAATGGGAACGATTTGAAACAGGGCGTTACAACTCTATTTGGATAATGATCGGACGCGTATTTGGGCTGTTGATTGGATTATTATTTCACCCCAGAATGACTAAGTCAAACCTTAATTAGTCATACCCTTAATAAATTAAGTCCTTAATGGTTCAAGTGTTCTTACTTAACCCCAATTGTCATTTTATGTGAAACCCTAATCGTCATTTCATGTTAGGTGGTCACTGTTGCAAGTGACTATGAACTGTAATCGGGTATTAACTCAAGTATCTTCCTATAGGTGATTGGACGTGATTTGAAGCTGGTAGATTCCTTCATTGCTACCGTAGTTATCTATGCACATATCGAGGTGAGTTTTGCCTCACTGTACCCGTGGGTCGAAGGCACCAATGTCGGCCTGCTAGTTTTGGTTATCTGTTAGTAGAGGGATGCCCTAGAGACTGTATATAGTCATGTAGGATAGACTGGGGACTCTTGATCTAAGCTCTGTTACATGTTCCTTGTTTGGTTGTGGTTCTACAGTAGGATCACTGTCCGAGTGACTATCTCACCTCTTAGTATATATGTCACACCCCCAAACCGGAACGCCGAAAACGTTCCGGGGCGGAGGACGTCGTGTTTAGTATCACAACACATGTATCATAGTAATCAAAGTAACACACAACCATTTCATTAATATTAAAGTGTTTACAAAGTATGTGATTCACAAAAGTTAGACTCCAAAAGTAAATAACAAAACAAGACATGAAGCTACTATGCTCCATCTTTTGAATCCCAGCGCGCGTACCTGTCTACTAGTTTCCTGAGAATACAAGTTATTTTGAAAGAGTAGATTAGCATTTAAGCTGGCGAGTTCATAAGTTTTAGTGATGTAAAGTACGTTGTAAGTTCTTTTAGAAAAGTTCTTCTGTTCCTCCAGAAGATCCTATATCTTCTGATATGATGAAAGATAAGTAAAAATGGCTCTATAATTCCTTCTACGAGTACTAAATGGATACAAGTTATATAAAACCCAGAGAAAACATAAAATCGATTGTGTGAATTTTCCCTAAGCCCACAACCAAAAAAGGAATAGGAAATGAGGCGGAAGTCACACATCCCATTGTTTGTTAGATCTTCGTTGTATATAACCTGGCGTATTCATTTGGTACTCACGGAGTTAACTGTAATAGTTCCTTTATATTTGATGAAAACATTCTTTAAGAAAAACCCTTATTTCCTTTAGTAAAAATGGTAACCACAATAGTTCCTTCTATAATCACTTAGTTTATACTAGCTATATATAATCTAATATCGAACGCATAGTTAATTATGTGAATCTGCCCTAAGCCCACAACCAAACAAGGAACAGGAAGTAAGGCGGAAAGCACACATCCAACTGCCTATCAGATATTAATTATATATAACCCTGATGTATAACCTAAGGTATTATAGAATTAACCACCAAAGGTCCTTTAAGTTATACTGGTTTAATAAAATGGATTAAACCCTTTACTGATAAGTTTCTAGTTTAGCCTACTCAATGTTCTATCTGAAAAAGTATGTTTTTGTACTAGAAAACAATGTATTTAATTTGTATACTATGACCTGACCCATACCTGGTACTCCTTATGATTACTTGGTGTATACGGAATATATATATATATAGCTAAGATCGAATAGATAGTAGACTAGGTGAATCTACTCTAAGCCCACAATCAAACAAGGAACAGGAAATGAAGTGGAAAGCACACATCCTACTGTCTGTCGGACCCGATTAATATATATCCCTGATGTATCTACCAAGGAATCATAAAGTTAGCATTATAGGCCCCCTTCTAACTGAATGTACTAAGACTCGACTGTTTTGTTTTTCTTTTGTAATGATGTAAGTTTTCCCAAGTTTAAGACTATCTTTACTAGAAAATAGTTTGCATTACTCTTATGTGAGAAGATCACTATATTAAAGTAATGGGAAAATGAAAGTATTCAGTAATGTTGTATAAAGTGACTACTGAAGCACTAACTACCTTAAAACCAGTTTGTTAATTAAGGTTTAAAATGTGATGAGGTTATAACCATACTCGATTTGACTAGTATAAGACACGACACTCCAAAGACGTCGAAAATGATATGATATTTGTCAACCGTAGACTTTCACGTCCCACTGTAGCTAATAGCAAGGTGTGGGTGTCAATCCCGTATAGATCCGTACACAAACTCACGCTCTCCCTCCAGGAGACTCTGGTTACAAAACGTGACATAACAAGTATATTGCTAAGCCGTGAAGCAGTGGTTTCATATTATTGTTATCTTGTTCTTGTTATAGTATATTCCTCCCTGAACTTCTTATAGTATGTTCCTCCCTGTTCTAGTTATAGTATGTTCCTCCCTATACTAGTGATAGTATGAACTGAACCCCTAAAGTATACCTATTGTAGTTTACTAGTATGTTTACTTGAACTATATCCGATTTGTAGAAAAGACTCAATTATCTACCGAGTTATGATTGTACTTTAAAAACAGATTTTTGTAAACAACAAAGTGGCTCAACTTTAAAAGAGTTTTTGAAATAATTTGATAACTTATAAAAGCATAAGAAATCCTTTAAAATGGTGTTTAACACAGATAAAACATTTACACAATTATCATTGTGTTCAACTTGTATCCCCCCCCCCTAAAAGCATTTAAAACATTTAAAAGATTTATTATAGGGGTATGAACTCACCTTATGTGGGTGATTCAATTGAAGATTCGCCTAAGGATGAGAAGTTCCACGAATGATGTCTCGAGACACAAACGAGTCCTAAATGACATATAATGGCATATATTGGCATGTAATTAGCATATATAACTACAAAGGAGATTGGGAAACAACCTAGGATGCAAGGATAACTCACCAAAAGAGTAATAGAAGCAAGATAGGAGGTTGAAAGAGTTTTTACGGCCCAAATGAAGGATATTTCACGGCCCAATGGAGTTCACGGCCCAAATGGATGAATGGCTCACGGCCCAAGTTGGTTCACGACCCAACTTGATGAGTGGTTCACGACCCACTTGGTGTTCACGACCCACTTGGTGTTCACGACCCAATCTTGAAGGGTGCACGACCCAAGTGTGAAGAACACTTGAAGATCTTTGTTTTTTGGCTAGTGTTTGAAGATCCTTGCAAGCTTCTATAGAGTATCTAAGGAAAGAAGTGTTTTAAGATTGAAAGATTGGAGTGTTTGTGGATGAAACTTGAGAGAGAAAGGGGTGTTTGCGGCCAAGAGAAGGAAAAATGAAGGAAAATTGGCTAACATTCATCTATATACCATGAGTTCATGACCCATGAGGGGTTCACGGCCGTGAACATAGTCCTTGACCGTGAACCTCACTTGTTGAGGTTTTATGGCAAAAATGTTGTTCTAGGCTCTTGGTTCTTACGTGGCTCGCTTCCTAATACGCAACCCTTACGTATACTCGGTCTAGAAGCCTATAAATCTGACCTTAAGTTGATGTGTTTGACCTACTCCAATAAAAAATTTTGGGTTGTCACAATATACGACCATGCATTCCTTGGATTGATGATATTTATGTTGGATTAGGCGTCTAATCCCATAACTATAATTGGTATGTACTTGAATTGATAGTAGCGCCGTCTTTTTGGGTTGCCTTTATTATTTGGAATAATAAATTAATATATAAAATGATTTATTAAAGTATTATGAAAATAATATATTAATTAGCAATCATATTATTTAATTAATATTTAATCAGAAATTAATTTGGAATTAATTTTAGGATGAAAGGAATTGAATAAACGTGGAGGGGCTGTTTGGCAATTTATTGATGGTTGTGAAATCCGGCTATCGGATCCTCCTAGAAGGGTTGGACGAAATCTTCTAGGGAGACCCTAGAAATTTCGTCTAAGGGCCCCTTGGATGGAATCCATGGGCTGCTTAAGGCCTAAGTTGAGAAATTAGGGTTTTCTCGAGCAAACCCTCGCTTTGGCTCCAAGCAATCACATCTATATAAGGAGTTGCACCCCTCTTGATTTCGGCACCATTCCAAACCCTAAGAAGAGCCGAAATTATGAAGCTTCCTTCCCCTCTCTCACATCACCCTCTTGCAAGTGTGTTTGTAAGCCATTAGAGGTGTTACACTTGTGACACTAGTTCTCAAGCTTCTACAACAACAAAGGAATTGTTTGTTATTACTACATAACATTCAAAGGTTAGTTTTCTTCGTTTCCTTTTTGTTAATTTCGATATTACTAGATGCTTCTAGGGTTTTCCCAATAGTTGATCAAAATATTGTATGTTCAATTACACAAACATAGATCGGGAACATTAGGGTTGCATGCACACATAGGATTTGTATGTATTGCTCAAATCCCATCAGTGGTATTAGAGCCTAGGTTTTATTTCCTGATTGAATTGATTACAAATTGGTATCTTGATCAAGCAACAAAAACGTTTTTTTAAACACTGCTCCTCACCACGTGAGCATTATGGCTCACAACGTGAGCTCGGTACAGATCCGAAAATTTGTATCAAATATGCCTAATTTTGTTAAAAGAGATAATTGCTTGTTCTGTTTATCTTCCAAATCTGATTTTGATAAATATTTGGTGATAAATTGAATGCCTCAAAATTAGGAGATAAATATTTGACTAAAATAAGTACTTTGTGATTAATATAATTAATTTTTCTCTATGTTTAAAAAATTATTAATTTGAATATTAATAGTACTTAATAATTATTGTCAAATATTTGTTGGGATTAATTTTTTAAAAATTAAATTAAGTTGTTTTAAATTAGGAATATAAATAATTAATAACCTTAGTATTTTGAAATGTTTAAAATACACCCTTTTACTGTATGTATAAGATAAGTCAGTCGAACCGCTAGTACGCCTCATTCACGAACCCGATCTATAATGGGGGTATAAGGAAACTGCCTATAAAATGGTAGTTGAATGAGTGTCCACTCTAACCCACCGCTTCCTTAATTGGTTGAGGGTCGTTAGCTGAAAGGGTTTGATAGGACACTTAATTCTCATTAATAAGTATAATGGAATAAATAAAGTAACTAAATATTTTTTATTAAATTCCCAATGTTAGTTACTTTTGGACAATGAGAATTTGATACTAATCCATGAAATTGCACATTGCACTTTATAAAAGTCGTTAGTGGATCTTGTGTGGTTAACTGACAAACTAATATGGACAATGTTTGAGCACGTAAATGCTCTACAAATTATGAGTGATACTTAGGTTATTTATTCCCTTTATTGTATGGTTGGTTTTTCTCTCTCCCTATAAATAGAGAGAGGTGGTCATTATAAAAGTAAGAGTGCACTCACAATATAGTTTCTAGAGAGAGAAAGTATGGTGGGATCTTTCCCATCAAGGGAGAGTTATCTCTCCCAACCATGTTCTTGTATTGTAATATTATTTCTCTCTTTCTAGTGATTATGGAACTACTCATCTTCATGTTCTTCATTTATATTTTTTTATGATCGTTAAATCTCGAGATATTACTATTCCGCATCCACCGATCGTCGAAATGGGTTTCAACATTTGGTATCAGAGTCGTACCGTGAAGGTTCGAGCGACTAGTTCAAGGGAACGACTCCCGTTCGGTGTTTATCTTGAAGATTTTTCAGATATTTGCAAGAATTTTCGGGTTCAAACCGAAATTTTTTATGATGAGTTCTTCTATTTTTAAGTGTTGATTCAAGATTAGAAGAATAAAAAAGTTACTGATTGGTTGTTCATTTTTATGCTGAAAATCCATGTTTACAAAGTTCTTATGATGCTGTTGAAGAAAAGAAGAAGAAAAAGGGAGAAGAAAATTTTTGTAGTCTTAAAAAAATTGTTGAAGATTTGCTCCAAGCATTTTATTTATGCCTTGGAAATGAGACAAAAATTTTGGGCTTATTATTGAAGAAATTGGAGAATTCTCTATGAAGATCTTTGCCGAGCAACTTCATATGTTCATCATAAAAAGGTATGATATTCATGCCTTTGAATTCTAAATGTTATCTTGAATCCTTAGTTTAGAAGAGTTTGGACGTAATATGGTGTTTTCCAAAGACACTTGTCCTCTTTACTCTTTTTGGAAAAGTGATATCCACTTTATTTGCCCTCCAAAGACAAAAAAACCATGTGACTTGACCAATCCCATCACCTTTTGTCCCTTTAAACCCCCTTCACACTCCAACTTTTTTCCTTCTAACACCTCTTTTTGACCCAAAATGCTCTAGAAAAGATTCCCCTTGTTAAAATATGAATAAATGGCCTTTTCAGCATCATATTTTCATGAAAAATCGCATTTTTCGTCATTAGTTTTGCCATCCTCGGTTCCCAGAAACGCAGTAAAAAAAACTGCACTACCGGAGCCTCCTGAGAAGCCTCTGCGGTACCCCTCTCAGCCATGGTACCGGAGCCCTTCTCAGCTACCGGAGTCCTCTCAGCTGTGGTACCCCTCTCAGAGTTGCTACCGAAGTCCTCTCAGCTGCGGTACCCTCTCAGACTTGCTACCGAAGTCCTCTCAGCTGCGGTACCCCTCTTAGACTTGCTACTGAAGTCCTCTCAGCTGCAGTACCCCTCTCAGACTTCCTACCGAAGTCCTCTCAGCTGCATTACCCCTCTCAGACTTGCTACCGAAGTCCTCTCAGCTGTTGTACTCCTCTCAGGCCTTGTACCCGGAGTCCCTTTCAGCTCTCAACCGCAACTCCTCCCCACCGCAACTCCGCTCACCAACCGGAACTCCTCCCGCCCGCAACTCCTCTCACCCACAACTCCTCTCACCAATCGCAACTCCTCTCATCCGCAACTCCTCTCATCCGTAACCCCTCTCACCCACAACTCTTCTCACTGCAATCCTCTCGACTGCGATACTTCCCTCCCTTTCGCCTTTCCTCCTTTCTCTTCAGCCCCCCTTTCCACCTCCTTCTTCCTCCACCTTCCTCTTCAGCCCCCCCCCCCCCCTTTACAGGTCCTCCTTCCTCCTCCTGCCTCCTCCCCTCTCATAGCAACCCCTTCCTCGTTCCTTTATTCTTTTAGCCTTATTTTTTAAATAACACCATTTTTTTTTAACACCAATTTTTCTTTTACAACAATTTTTTTTTCAGCCATATTTTTTTATTTATCCAATTATTTTTTTTAACACCATTTTTTTATTAAAACCATTTTTTTATTAAAACCAGTTTTTTTATTAAGACATATTTTTTTTTTTCTAAAACCAATTTTTTTAATACCAATTTTTGCCACAACCCAACCTGTTATACTCACATTGGTTCACTTCATGCTGATTATATTGGAAAAATTTTATTCTTTCCATGAGGATTACTCCATACCGCAGTCGGACATCATATTATTCTTCGCGATGTTTACACCGCAACGGCGCCTGATCAACAAAGTTGTTTCGCATTCTTCGTTTCATGAAGATTTTTAAGACTTGTCACTCTTGATCTCCGGTGGACGAACTATCTATCTTGAGAATGTGGACTGATGCGACCTTGGACTCCGGTTACTCGAACTCCAGCAAGAATTGCTTCGCTAATCATGGAAGGTCATAGTGAAAAGAGGCCGTCAGCCGTTTCCTGGGAGGAGCTCCCGGAAAGACGCTCGGACGGTCAAGTCAGTTGGGTACTCTATAGTTTTTGTGTATTTCTTGGAGAAGATTGCTTACCTGTCGGGGCTTTAAGGGTATCCTTTGATATTAGGCGCTCCTGATCGTCCGTACAGGACCGGATCGTCAGAGACGACAAGATCAGGAGCGCTGATTGGAGGATCGTGTTCCTCTATCTGTCAGAGAACTATGATTGGTTCTGGCGGTAATGGCCTGAATGTTTGCTTTGTCGCTTGACCATTACATTTGTCCCGGAGCGAAAGACGCCCCAAGCGGGGGCGAGCCTTTCTGCGGGAGCGCCCTACTCTCAGGGGTGCTGGCGGGCGCTAAGCTCCGCTGGGTCTGTCCTGCCGGGTGCTCTATGCCTTGAGGCGTTTTGTCACGGCCGGGTGCGGTTCCTTTCGTGCTTTCTAGGGCACGTAATCAAGTCCCCTAGTCGAGTAGTCGTAGTGTTGCTGCACTAGCGATGGTGTTCTGGACTCAACTACTATGTATACATGTCTGTTTCTGGTTTATCCGTCGTTTCGATTTTAATGGCGATGTGACCGCTCATCATGGATGTCAGTTACGTCACTGTGTCAGGGATTTTGAACATCCTGCCTTTCCCTCTCTTTATAAGGACGCTTAAAACCTCCTCTTCACACTATATTTCATCTCTTTCTTTTCTTCTTCTAGGGTTCTTTCTATCCCTTTTCTCATGTCCGGTCAACCTGGTGCACCCCCTTCTGAGGCCGAATTCAAACTTCTTCGAGATGCGTACGACCTTTCTCCGGCGGACGGTGTTGATTTCCCGTTGCCTGGTTCCATGATTCTTCCCCCCCCCCCCCACCGAGTAAGGTGGGGGTCTACTTGAAGACTCTTGACACTGGCTTACGTCTTCCTCTTTCAGACTTTCAAGAGGAAGTTCTGCAGAAAGTTGGGTACAGTGTTCAGATGCTTACTACTAACGCCGTGAATAAAGTGGTGGCGTTTGAGATGGATTGTCGTGCTAATGGCTTGCTCCCAGATTATTTCGTTTTCAAGTATTTCTTCAGGTACCGGCGATAAGTGTACTTTTTCTGTTCGACGGGGAGGACATACCTTGGTCCCTGACGGGAGGACTCCCAAGAACTACCAGGACAAATGGTTGTGGGTCAACCAAGGTTTGGTGGGTACTAGTCGGTATCGGGCGAATATCTTTGTTGACGTAACTCCTATGCTGTTTCCTCTTAATCAGGCCGTCGCCGATCATTTGAAAAGTATCCAGGTTGCACCTGAGGAGTACTTCGAAGTGCTGCTTGCTGGCGTGGGGATGAGCCCTTCTTGGAGATGACGAGGCAAAATGCCGATCTTTTTCACTACCGTTGATGGTAGGTGCTTCTGTTGTACATTCTCCTTTTCCTTCTTTACCTCCTCTCTTTTTTTTTGAAGGAAAGTAGCAGATTAGTTTTGTGCTTGGTTACATGCTTTTTTGGTGTGTTGGTGTCAGTGCAGGTGTCAAGTTCCCGTTGTCTATGGATAAGGTGTTGCGGAAACGCTACCGGGGAAAACTAGAGCATCGGGAGACTGATTTGGTCGATAATCTCCCTCCTCCCGGTCATGTCGACTAGCTTGTTATAACCACCATTGCTCCTGTCCTACATGTCGCAGTAGGGACATCGGTGTCGGTCAAGGATTCTCCTTTGACCGCCTACCCTATCTCGACTGTCGCCCCTCCTTCCGGTGCCTACTCCAGCTCCACGAAGGTGGTTGAGGATAACAAAGATGCCATAATCTCAGATGTCCGTCGGGTGCAGGCCAAAAGGAAATCCGTTTTGGCCATGAGGGAGGCTATTACCGGTGCGCTTAATATTGGCAAGCGAGTTCAGTCGAGGCGTAATTGTACTCGCCTTCTGAATTCGATATCTTCGACACTGGAAGCAGTTGTTGTGATTCCCGATGATGACATTTAACAGTCTGAGGGGAGTCAGGGGGAGACTAAGCAGCCCAAAATTCCTACCCAGCATGTTCTTAACACACCTTCTGGTCTTTCTCCCCCTAGGGATTCTTGGGACACTGAGAAACACCAGGCCCCTCCCCGCGAAGGGGTCTCTAGGGGCTTTCCTGGGTCCTGCGTGTTTGTTCCTGCTTGGAATCTTGGCAATGATTCTTATATTTCTGTCCGTGCGAACACAATTGATTACCTGAGAATTGTCACACCCCCAAACCAGTCGTTGTCTCTGATATTGTCACACCCCCAAGCCATGCATTTCCACCTGTCGTTGTCTCTGATATTGTCACACCCCCAAACCAGAACGGCAGAAACGTTCGGGGGCGGATGACGTCATGCTCAGTATCATAACCATAGTGAAGAAAGTAAAATACAACCATCATAGACATAATTTAAAAAGATTACATTGTTTCCAAAATACATGTTCCAAAAATACATGTTCCAAAAATACATGTTCCCAATTTAAATTACATATGATGATAAAATGTAGCAAAAGAATCTACGCCTTAGCGTCTTGACTTCAGAAATCTTGCGATTACCTGTATTACTGATTACCTGAGAATACAAGTTGTTTTGAAAAGAGAGTATCAGCACAAAGTTGGTGAGTTCATAAGTATTTTATAAAAATGAATGTTGTTTCCTTAACGTTTGTTACAGGTTTGTTTCCAGAAAATCCAATATTTTCTAAAAGATTTGTTGTAAACTGAAATGAAACAAGGCTTAGTATGTGCAAGTAAATCGTCATACTTATGTGTGTGTTTTATATTTAAATAAAACCCCTTGGTATAAAGCCTTATAACTTCCGGGAACTGTATGTTGTGTTAATATTCCATGCGAGGTGTTATAATCATACTAAATACTAGATGGCCTTGAATGCGACGTTCTTCAGGCGTCGGAAAGTTATGACACTTGTCACCACAGACCTGCCGGTCTAGCTGTTGCAAGCAGCTCAGGTGCGGGTTTGTCGGACCCAGTATAGATCAATACACAACTATCACGTTCTAACTCCAGGAGATTCTGATTATAACTAAAGGACTTTTCTGTGGTACTTGGAGTATCCCGAAGGAGAATGTCTCACAAATATTCATTAACGAGTTCACGTAGTGTGCAGTGAAAGTTTGTTTTGTAAATCGATAATGTTATTGTTTTCTTTGTTAAATGAAGTGTTCAAAACTATACCTATTATAATTTATCAAAAGTGTCGTGTGATGGTATGAAACCTTGTTACGCATGTATATGTATTTCAAATAAAGGACATTGGAAATACTAAGTGTAAATCTTACACACCTTGCTCAACATGTTACAAGGTGGGAATAACTCTTAAATATGTATATGACAGTTTTACCCTTAACTGTCACTGTTTTTGAGTAATTATAGAGAAATCATCGTAAGTCGAAAACTGAATCCGCAAACTTTGAGTATTTGTAAAAAGTGTCTACTATGTCATAAATTTTTCCATAATTTTTGGTGGTCTCAATCTAGTGTGAAAATGTTCATTTTCACAACCTGGTCTGATTTTGTTGCTGCAGTGATAGGCAGTTTTGTAAAAATCACCATAAATTGGCGAAAAATCATATGGAGATGTGCAAGTTGTCATTTTAAAGGTATAAACCTGAACTACTTGGATATTATACAGTTTTGAAAAATATTAAGTTTAAGTTGGGTAAAACAGTCCGTGAACAGGTCACAACGTTTCTGTTGTACGCTGTCAAGTTAAGTTTTGAATATGTTTTGGTGTTTTAACTTGTATCCCCCCCCCTGAAAACTAAAGAAAACTAGAAAATGTAGGGGTATGAAATCACTTTGAGTGATGACTTGAAGAGTGGGAGGTTGAACTTAAGGAATATCAAGTCAAGAGCACTTGGTGGACACGTGAAGACTTGGATGATCCTAAGAACGATTTTTGGCTTTAAGACGTGAGTCAATGATCCAAGAATGTTATGAAATTATGGAATAACACTTGAGTTTAGATGGAATACTTACCAAAAAGTGCAGTAGCAACTCAAGAACACTTGCACAAGGTGGTGGAAAGTAGAGAGAAAGAAGCTTTCTTGAGGTGATATGAGAAGTGTGTGTATGTTTGAAATGAGCAAGTAAATCAAGAAATCCTCCAGAGATTTCTTTATATAGAAGGTTGCTGGAGCAACTTGAGAGTTTGAAGTGATGTGTGCCTTGGTTTGTGTGATGTGGATAAGGTGGCAAATGAGAGGATGACACATGGAGGCAAGTGGACACAGTTGACCCACTTGTGGGGTAGAATACTCCTCTTATAATAAAATAATGATTTTTAATTAAAAATCCTTGAAAAATAGATAAAATATGAGTTTTGGGGATTAAAAATGGTAAAAATATGAATTTGGTGAAAAAATCCCGTGAAAAACGTCAAAAACTGGCTTAAGGAAGCGAAAGTGGTCGAAAACCGGACAATAGGGACCGAACCTGCGAGGTTCGGCTCTAAGAGCTTGAGAACCGAGAGAAGGGGAGAAGGAACCGAGAGAAGGGAAGAAGGACCGAAGGTGCGAGGGGGAGGGCCGAAGGTCAGGTCTCGGTTCGAAGTAGCTAGGGAACTGAAATAGGCCGAACCTTCGGTCCATTTCGGTTGAGAGGGTTTCGGTTCTGATGCATGTTCGGTCCGAGAATGGGAGGTTCACTTCTGACAGCTTCGCTTCTGACAAGTTCGGCTCCTAAGAGGTTCGGTTCCTAAGAGGTTCGGTTCCTAAGAGGGGTTTCGGTTCAATTTAGCTGTTTTTCGATATAACTCACCGTTTCGAGCGGTTTTTGGCCAAGTTATGGGTCGGGATGAATGTAAAAAGTTGAGAGAGATTTTGAGAGAGATTTGGGAGAGATTTCACATACTTGGAGAGATTTCACATACTTGGAGAGATTTGGGAGAGATTTCACATACTTGGAGAGATTTCACATACTTAGAGAGATTTGGGAGAGATTTCACATACTTAGAGAGATTTGGGAGAGATTTCACATACTTGGAGAGATTTGGGAGAGATTTCACATACTTGGAGAGATTTCACATACTTAGAGAGATTTGGGAGAGATTTCACACACTTGGAGAGATTTGTGAGAGATTTAACCTTAGCCATTATTATCGTATAATCTCGTAATGCAAGGTTCGTGAACCTCGTTATGCTTCGTTTATGATTGTTTTAAGTCCCCGAAAGGGTCCTTAGTCATGTTTCGATGCGTTTAACTCTCTTTTTAGTGTTTTTACATTGTTAACACATAGATTCTTCGAGACACTTGAATTTTTTACATACAAATGCACATTTTTATACATAGAATAACTTCTAACATACAAGCACTAATTAAATTCGACCGATTTGACTTTGACTTGAATTTGACGGTTGTCACAGATATGGAAGCCATGGGCGGTCCTGTCCTGTCCCACAACATGTCCTATGTTGCTGCACAAGCTATGTTTTATCTCGTTGCAGGTACCCGCCGGATTCAGTTGCTTAACGAAATGGAGGTTACTCACCCGGGATGCAATGCCCGGGAAGGTGGTTTGAGGCGTCGAATTTATGAGCTTGAGAGTGACGTTCAGGGGTCTAGAACAGAAGTGTATGTTGCTTGCTACTGAGAAGATCGTTGTAGAGGAAATTCGAGCTTCCCTGGAAAGTAAAGTAGATTCCCTGACCCATATAAACGAGGGATTGATGGTCCAAAATGAAAGTCTCGAGCGTGACGTTGTTGACCGTGATAGGTTGGTTGCCACTATCCAGACAGACGCCGAGGCTGCTCGGCGAGATCGGGATTGGTTTTTACGTGTAGGCGTTGTCTGCATCGTGGACAAGTTGATCGAGCATCTTGAATTCACCGGTGCCATGAGTCTCATTCGCCATGCGGCTTTTGTTGCTGGAGAGGAGGCTGGTCGCAAAAACTTGAGGGTTGAATTGGATTCTGGTTCTCATGATCCGAATGCTAGTAGCTCCCGATTGGGCCATGTTTTAAGTGTGAATGAATCCATCCTTGTTTTTGCAAGCATGGATCATGCATCTCTGCTGGGTTTTGGGAGATTCATACATGTAGGGCTTACGAGAACTTTGTGCTTTTGACGGTGATGAGGAGACCCCTGAGGGTATGTTGATCTACGGTGGTGATGGCGCAGGCGCTGGTGGTAATACCGGGGTTTGTGTTTGTGATAGCGGTGGCGGAGACGACAAGGACGTGGGTGGCGGTGCCAGCGCCGATGTTGGTGATCCGGTGTTGGGGGATGGTACTAGTAGTGTTGATCATGTTGTTTCTTGAGGTACTCTGTACCATGTGCTGCCCCTCTGGGTGTGAAAAGAAAACTTTGAAGCTCTATAACTCGTTGTTTTGTTGATGAATAGTTTTCGTTAATGCCGGCCTCTTAGGCCTTGCTTTTGTAATGAACCTTTATCTTGTAATATAAATGGATCCTTATGTATTGTGCTTTATGCATAGTCTGTTTAGTTTTGTGGGTGTCCCATGCATGTTATATCAATTATGGCGCTGAGCCGCATGGGTACGCTTGTCATTTCAATTGCACAAACGTTTTGAGTATTTAAAATCTTTTGGCTTGTTCTGAGCCTTGAAAATACACTGAGTATATGAATTTGATACGCTGAGTATAGCGAATAGAAAACTTGTCCCAATGCACTGAGTATTTGGGCTTAATACGTTAAGGATTACAAACGGAAAACTTGCTTTCAATGCACTGAGTATTTTAAAGTGAATAAATTAAGTATTAAAAATAGGAAACTTGCTCCCAATACTGAGCATTTTGGAGTTAATACACTAAGTATTATAGATAGGACTCCTGTTTTCAATACACTGAGTATTTTGAAGTAGGGGAGAGATGTTGCTCGACCCCACACTACATTGACTAGTTATAAGTAAGATGTTTGTCAGGGGGGCTGAAGGGTTCCCCTGGACTAGAGAATACGCCTGGCATTCCACACACTTCTTTATTAACTCTATTGCGTCCTGATGTGTGGTTGGCCAATAGATGCCCATGCAGAGTACCTTCCCTGCAAAAGCGCGTGCTCCTTCGTATGTACCTGCCTGACCAGCGTGTGCCTACTGGAGTGCTTCCCTGTTCGTCCGCACACTTTAGCCAAGGCATCGTGAATCCTTTCCGATATAATTCTCCGTCTACGAGTGCATATGAGAGCGCTTTAACGCGTACTTTCATGGCCTCTTCGTGGCTACCTGGTAAATTACCGTGCTGCAAGTATTTGATCATCGGGGTCGTCCATGTTCACCTGGACGCCGTCAAGGAGTTCACCTGTCGCTCGTCTATACTTCTTTCTTTGAGCACTTCCACAAGGACCTTCTTAGACAGGTGGTCAAAGCATGTCGACGCCAGCTTGGTTAGGGCGTCTGCCCTTGTATTCTCGCTTCTTGGTATCTGCTTGATGATAAACTCTTTGAAGTGCTTGACGAGCCGTTGTACTATCTTGAAATACCTCTCCATCCTTCTATCTTTTGTCTTGAAGCTTCCGTTGATTTGGTTGGCGGCCAGTCTTGAATCTGTAAGGCCTACCACTGCTTCCGCTCCCATTTGCTTGGTCAATCGCAGGCCTGCGAGCAAGGCCTCATACTCTGCTTCATTGTTGGAGGTATGTAAATCAAAACGAAGGGCGTACGTGACTTCCTCCCCCTTTGGGATGGTTAGGATCATGCCCGCTCCTGAGCCTTCCCTGCTAGACGCATCGTTCGTGTATAGAGTCCATCTCCGGCTGTCCTTTGACGGTTCCCTTGCCGCCGGTTTTCCTTCCTGATTCACGTCTTCCTCTCCCCCGGGGATTTCAAGCAGGAAATCAACAAGCTCCTTCCCTTTGATACTCGTTCGTGGACGATAGTTGATTTTGTGCTTGTCCAGCTCGATTTCCCACTTTACGAGTCGTCCAGATGTTTCTGGTTTGAGCAGTATTTGCTTGATTGGACAGTTTGTTAACACTTCTATCTGGTGCGCTTGGAAGTAGCGCCTCAGGCGTCGTGCAACATAAATAAGTGCGAGCACTAGTTTTCGAGAGTGGGATAATTGAGGTCGGGACCCTGCAATTCCCGGCTAACGAAGTAGACCGATGTCTGCCTTCCTTCTCTTTCCACGACCAAGACCGAGGAGATGGCTTCTGCTGAAGCTGAGAGGTACATTTGCAACGTCTCGCTTGGGATAGGACTGGCCAACGTGGGCAACTTATCCAGGGCCTCTTTAATTTGCTGGAGTGCTGCCTCCGCTGCTGCTGTCTATTGGAAGTTGTTTTTCTCGATACAACCCTTGAGCGTATGGAAGAGCGGCATAGCCTTCTCAACCGATTTCAATATGAAACGGCTTAGGACTGTCAGTTTTCCGTTCAGGCATTGGGCGTCTCTGAGGGTGCTTTGTGAAGGGGCCTCCATGAACTCGTCGACCTTGGCTGGGCTAAGTTATATTCCTTGCCTAGTGACATAGTATCCCATGAACTTCCCTTCTTCTACTCCAAAGGTGCACTTGCCTGGGTTTAGCTTCATCCTGACTTTCTCTAACATCTTGAAGGTTTCCTCCACGTCTTCTAGTAACTTTCCTTCATCCGGGCTTTTGATGACCTTGTCGTCAACGTATACCTCAATATTCCTTCTGATCTGTTTAGCCAAGACGGAGTCGACTAGTCGCTGGTATGTTGCTCCTGAATTTTTTAGTCCAAATGGCATGATGGTGTAACAGAAAGCTCTGTGGTCTGTGTAGAAGGCTGTCTTCTCTTCGTCTTCCTTGCTCATCAAGATCTGATGGTACCCCTTGTATGCATCCGAGAAACATTTTAACTTGAACCCCTGCAACGATTCTACCTTTTGATTGATTTCTGGCAGAGGATAACAATCTTTGGGGCACTCCTTATTCAGATCAGAATAGTCGACGCACATGCACCACAAGTCGTCGCGCTTCTTTACCATAACAGGGTTGGCGATCCAGGTTGGAAAGATCGCTTCCCTTAAGATTCCTGCTTTTGTTAGATTGGCTACCTCGGCATTAATTGCTCTGTTGCGGTCTCCCCCTTGAACCCTTTTCTTGTGCTTAACTTCCTTTGTGCCCGACTTGATCATAAGTCTGTGCTCTATAACTTCCTTGTCTACCCCTACCATTTCGGTGGGGGTCCAAGCGAATACATGTTTGTATTGTTTTAGAAGGCTGATCAGTGCTTGCCTAGTAGGTCCAGGGGGTTGCTACTGATGCTGACCGGCTGGTGTGGGTATTCTTCGTGGATGATTTCTTTTCCGTTTGTTAACTCGACATGTGCACTTTTGGTGGGGTCGTGAGGACTATGCACGACCCCTCGGTGGTGCTGACTTTTACGATCTCATGCATTGTTGCGGAATCGTTCCAAGCTTGAGTAGACCTGTCCTCCCCAGAATGATGTTATGCTTTGTCGGGTGTCGTATTACTACAAAGTCGATTAGAGCCGTCTTCTTTCGCTGCTTGTCGTGGCTGGTCAACGTGAATCGTCCCTATGGGCCAAAAGCTATGCCCTGTAAAACCTACGAGCCTCCATGTAGTGTGCTTGAGATTATCCTTCCATCTGTCGGGGAGGAGGCGGAAGCAATGTTCGTAGATGATGTCCGCCGAGCTGCCCGTGTCGATGTACACCCTATGGATTGTTACTTTCTTAATGGACCCTTGGATTATGAGCGGGTTGTCTCTCCGCCAGCCTTTAGGTCGAGGTTCTCTCATTGAAAATGTGAGCCCTTGCATTATCGTGACGAGGCTTGTCAGGTCGTCATGCTCGTCATGTCGCTCCCGCTTAGCTCGTATAATGAGGATTTCCCTGGGTTGGGCATGCTCTTTTGTTGCATCTTAGGCGTTTTCAGCGTCAAATTTGGCGCGGAGGCTCCGCGCCACCTCGATGAGGTTTCCCTTTAACTGCTTTTCCTGTATTTCTCTCTTCAACACTGAGTAGTTGGTAGTGTCATGTGTTTTGCTCTTATGGTATTCGCAGAATCGTCCCTTAGTTACTTTTTTCTGGCTTCTTGTCTGCAACCACATAGATTTCTAGTAGTCGGACCCACCTGCCATCCCTGGTGAATGGCCTGAAACTCCCCTGCAAGAGTTTTCCTCGCCCGAAGAGCATGTTCTCGCCTTGCGCCTCTGCATGAGGTGGACTGTGGTGCTTTGTCGTGGAGGTGGTCATGGTGTTCAGATATGCATGTTTCGTCACTTCCCCTTCCTCTTGCCTCAAATACCGTTCTACCTTTTCTTTCAGCTCGACCCACGTCTACGGTTTTTTGCCCATAGGTTTTTGGGATAGATGTGTTGGATTAGATGTCTAAGCCAATAACTATTATTGGTATGTACTTGACCCGAGAGTAGCATGGTCCATTTGGGTTGCATATCATCAGGACAATTTGTTAGGATGGATTCGTGAGAGAAGGTTATATATAATTTGTTAATTTATTATAAGTTATAATATATTAATATGAAATCATATGTTTTAATTAGTATTGATCAAGAATTAATTTGGAATTAATTTTGTGATCAAAAGAGACTAATTAAATCTATGGGGACTAATTATAGTAATTAGTCATATTTATATGTTTTGTGCTTATGATCCATCTTGGACCAAGTTTATGTATGGATACATAAAGAGTTGGGCCACATAAACCATGGATCATAAAACCCATGGGTATGGATTTGGGTTATACCCATGATCCTTGGAAATCCACCACATATAAATATGTGCTCCTTTGCCCAAAATCGACACTTGTGGCGAGACTTGTACTTGGAGCTCATGGAGGTGTTTTTGGGTGCACAAAATTATCTCTCAAGTTCCACCTTTGTTCATGATGTGTTGTAACTTCATTTGAGGCTTCCATAGTATTGGGGCTAAGCTATTAAGGCCAAATACATCAAGACTTCAAGCTACATAAAAGGTATGTTACTCTAACTAGTATCTTGTATGGTATTTGTCAATTGCATGCTAGTTATAGGCTTAATACCTTGGAAACATCATTGCATGTATAATTAGTGAAAACATAGATCCAAGGTATTTAGGGTTGTATGTGCACCATGGGATGTTCTAGCATAGAAAACCCAACAGTGGTATCAGAGCCATGGGTTGTTTTCAATTATACTTGATACTACTTGCTTGGAAATGCCTTAAAAATCGATTTTTTGCTGTTCTGAACTGTGGACTCATCGAGTCCACTGATAGACTCGCCGAGTCCAAGGAAAAACTGACCAACTCGTCGAGTTTGTTCATACACTCGACGAGTTGGTGCTCCAGAATGCAGATTTTCGAGGTTTTAGACCAGAATTGGACTAAGATCATTACCTTAAGTTGTTTTTGAATTTATAAACCTGTTTTTGATGTGGTAATGATCATACTAATCCAATTGAAAAGATAATTGTCAAAATTTTCTTGTTTTGTATTAGTTTAATGGTTAGGCCAATTACATGAAAAATGTTTGATTTGAATTGTCTTGTTCATATGAGTTTAATCTAGATTATAGTTTTTCTTGACATGTTTGTTAGTTTAATTGGTGATGTTAATGATTTTTAATGGACTCTATAACTTGTCCTCAAGTTATGAAAAACCAAAATTTTTTCCTTCTAAAAGAATCATTAAAGCCATGGGTTATAAACTTGAAGAGTCTTTTTCCCATAAATTATTTTATGACCTCCATAACATTTCCTCAATTTATCGATTTTCAAAAGTTTCTTCATTAAAGTCTTTAAAACCTATATTAAACTCATATGTTATGGATTCCAAAAGTTTTTGAATTGTCCAAAACATGCCCTCAAGTTTTGGAATTTGTAAAGTTACCCCCACCATGTATACTTTAATTCCAACCCATAGAATTTTAATAGTTTAAAATTCAACCCTTATACTATTATAATATTATAGGTTTAATATTTAGATATATGAATAAGAGTAAGTCAGTCTTACCGTTAGTAGGCCTCATTCACGAAGTCGGTTTATAAGGGGGATATGGTTATTGCCTATAAAATGGCAGTTTAATGGGTGTCCACTCTCACCCACCGCTTCCTTGACTGGTGGAGGGTCGTTAGCCGAACGGGTAGGACAAGACATTAATTCTCCTTTCATTAAAAGTATAATGATAAATACTAAGTAACTAAACACTTATAAATTCCCATTCTTAGTTACTTAGGAAAATGTGAATTTGGTGCTAACATATGAAATTACACTTTGCACCCTGTTAAGTCATTAGTGGAGCGTGTGCGGTTAACCAGCACACTAATCTGGGACTGACAGTGCGTGGAAAAGGGTAGCTTGATGTTAATCATAGATCAATGGAGCATGTGTGGTTAACCATCACATTGATTAGGTGGTTGTAACATTGGGTGTACCAAGTTAATTTGCATGGCTATTCACTCCTTTTTTATGATCCTCGGCATCCCAGTCACAAACTTGAAGGGCACAATTGAGATTTAAACATGCCATTGTATAGTTCAATGAATCTCAAAAGATCTAGGAGTTTCAATTCATTTAAAACCTAATGTTAAATTTCGTTTTCATGGTGGAAATTGGTAAATTGTCATTTACCTACCTTCAAATATTTTGTAGATTGGATTACGACATCCCTCTTCCATGTTATAAAATATTGTGTTGGGTCCTAGCCTTAATATTTCATATTGAGTGTTATATTAAGGACTTAAATCAACTAACTTGAATTTCTCCCATTTAAGATGTTTGGTTCAGACAACTATGGTCTTCCCAAATCGCTTGTAACAAGCTTTACTAATGAAGATGATGTCCCGCAATTGGATCATGGAAATCATACTTCTCTTCCTCCACCTCCTCCAATTATTCTCCCTAACCCACAAGTTCTTAAAAAAGTTCAAGGTCACTCAATCCCTATTGGCAAGCAAAGTCTATATGTGCTTACATCTTGGAGATGAAGTTACATATTGACAGGCTGGGAGAGTTGGGTGTCGAAGTCTCGAGGTAGCTGGTTGTTGACTTGGTTCTTCAGTCACTCCCTGATGACAGATCACGACATGACCCTTATTGATCTTACCTATTTGATTGTTGCTGCTGAATCAGCAATGATTTAGGGCACTGGTAAAGCAAATTTGATTGGAAGATCTACTTCCCAAACCTTCACGGACATTGACAATGGAAACATTGGAAGTGCAGAAAAGTATTCTCTTCCCAATGGAAAAGGATCGACCATAGTCAACCCGGTTGACCAAATGGTAAAGAGAAAGGCTAAGTCTGAGATAGTCCCATGTACCATTACTAAAGAGTCCATATGTTTCTATTGCCATAAGAAGGGGCATTGCTTGTGAAGCTGCCCCATTTACCAGAAGAATCATAAGGATTGTAAAGTCAGAATGTATGACTCTACTTCAGGTAAGTCCACTATCTAACTCTATTAAGTTCCTATTTGGAGATTCTTATTACATGATGTGACTAGGTCGCATTTTGATGTTTTGTAGAATCGAAGAAATGAAAGGGAACTTAAAAGAATAGTAAGATGATTCTGATCGTGAATAGATGGTTTTTGATCGCATTGTTCGATGATCAGAATTTTGAGTTGCTACTTAAGAGTTATGATATATTGCTTACGAATAGATAACAACATGTTTTTCATATGCATTTGCATTGTAAGGATAAGTTTTTTCTGCAAATTTTTAAATAAAAGAAAACTTTTGATTTTATTTATTTTAAATTTCCTTACAATGGGAGTTGTGAAAATTGTTGTTTATATGATTCCATTGATAGCAATATTGGAAAATAGATTTGATTCTTTCGTTTGTGGTAGTGTCATAATTTACCAAATAAGGAAAGATTCTCATCACCCAAGTTTCAGTTGGATATATTCATGGAATCATGCAACTTGTATTGTATGTTGAATGAGAATTTTCATCTTTGGGAAATTAAGAGTAATGCCTTGTCACATGTATATGTGAGTCAAGTGAAGGACTATGAAATCGGGTACACTTGGTTGTGCGCTATCAGGTCCACCACAAAGAACGATAAGGCTATTCGTCATGATTTACTAAAGTATAGTAAATACGGTTGTGCTTACAAGTTTAAGTATAATTCTGAAACATTGGAAAAGTTTCAATGTATGGAAGGACGAATGAGAAGAATCAAATTAGGCAGAAAGATAAAAGTTTCTCCAATCTAAAAAGATGGGAGAGTACTTTAGTATCGTGTTTTATGATTATCATAGTGATTATGAAACCATATCACAATTGATCCTCTAAGGACATTTTAGTGCATTCGTATGACTAAGAAGAGTAATCGCGAATTGTTGGAATGGTTAAACCAAAAGATGAATCATACTTCGTTCCAAAATTGAGTCTTAGAGTAATACTCCAAGATTGTAACTTGAGTGACATAATCCTTAGAAGGTTTATAATACTTGTCAAATGTAGAGTAAAATTTTTTCTTACTCTTGTACATTTGAAATTGGTAAATTGTGATGTTTTCGATAAAACAAAGACCAACTAAGACCAATTGTGTGAAGTGTTTATCTTGATAAGTATCTGCGCTAACTCTTAAATATTTGTTTTGTCAAGGATTGGTTCTTGACAAGAGAATCTTATATGTCAAGAAGTCAGTGGGAGTCTTAAAGATGTTGAAAAGTTTCAAGAACTAATCAAGAATAAAATCTGTTGTTTATCACTAGCACACGACTTGAGGTTTATAGCCCATCGTGTTGACATATTCTTGTTTCTGTGCCCATTCTAGTTAAAGTTGACTATGCATGTGAGTTCTATGAGTTCTTAATTGTTTGCATAACTACTTGGAAGCGATGGTTGGCCCTTGTGCTGCCAGGTGGCAAGAAGTTAAGATTGAACAAGTTCAGTTCATATGAGTTTGGATTTGTCACTAACTTTCTTTTGTGGTTATGACAAATTCACATGGATAGGAACGCATACACCATAAAATCTAAGTGTCATAAGGTTTCTCTCCGATTCATGAAAATGATGGTGAGGAAATGCTTTCGCTAAATAGAATTTAAGTAGATAGTAATTGTGATATTTGCATTCTCAAAGTCGTTAGTGGAGCGTGTGTGGTTAACCGACACACTAACATGGACTTGTGAGAAATTGCAAAGGTCTAAACAATTGATAATATGATTATGGTATCCCTTTTTGTAGTTCTAAAAATTGTTTGGACACAGATGTGAGCTATCTAAGGAAAGTTGTATGATATTGATAAAGTCTTATCAAAGCATCTCGTATCAGAAATCTAAACTTTGGTAAGAAAGTCAATAAAGTATTGATTTCTAGAAGTCCAGTTAATTTCTGGATACATGTCAAAGCTAGTGGGAGCATAAGTGTTATGCTAATAATTATCATGTTAGTGGGAGCATGATTATTATGTTAGGTACTTCAAGTTAGCAATGTTAATTATAGAAAACAAAAGTTTCAATTTGCAAAATGTACTTTGCAGGGTTTGAAAAGTTGTTTTGCTATAATTAAGGGAGAGGAAATTATACTTCATTTCAAATCTAAAAGCTTAGATTGTGAGATTTTAATCAAATTTAGTCATGATTACATTATTTGCGTTCTAAAATTCTTATTATGAGAATATGGCAAATTATAAGAAATGTTGTAGCAAAAGACTGGTCAAGTATCATGTCTTTATGTGAGACGTCATGAATAGTGTCTTGTATGCTTCGGATATAGGATCGATTCATGTGCTATAATACTTATCCGTTCTAAATTTTCCAAATGCCTAGGGCATTAAGAGTGAAAAAGGACTAGAACTGGGTATGACTAAAATGATTAAGCAATTGTCGAGGACAATCTGAGGTTTACCAAAGATTGGTTGCTCATGGACTGTTGGAAGTATAGTGTTAGTTTTGGAAGGACATATTGACATATTCTGAAAAGAGGCAACTGTCACACCCCAAAACCGGAACGGCGGAAACGTTCTGGGGTGGAGGACGTCATGTTTAGTATCACAAGACATGTATCATAGTAAGCAAAGTAATGAAAAACCATTTCATTAGAAAGAAGGTGTTTACAAAGTGTTTGTTCACAAAACATAGAATACATAAGCGAATAACAATCAAGACTTGAAGCTATATTGCTCCATCTTCTGAATTCCCAGCGCGAGTACCTGTCTACTAGGCTACTGAGAATACAAGTTATTTGAAAGAGTTGATCATCAATTAAGCTGGTGAGTTCATAAGATTTTAGCGATGTAAGTAAGTTGCAAAATGTTGTAGTAAACTGCTGTTGAAAATGTAGTTGAAAAATGTAGTAAGTTGTAAGTTCTGTTTAGAAAAGTTCGCCTGTTCCTCTTAGAAAATCCTAAATTCCCTACTTTGATGAACGATACGTAAAAATGATTCTACAATCCTTTCTATGAGTACTAAATGGATACAAGTGATATAAAACTCAGAGTAAACAAACAATAGACTATGCGCATCTGCCCTGAGCTCACAACCAAACAAGGAACAGTAAGTAAGGCGGATATCACACATCCCATTGTTTGTTAGATCATTGTTATATATAACTCTGGTGTTCACTTGTTACTCATGGAGTTAATTGTAATGGTTCCTTCATATTTAATGAAAAGATTCCTAAAGAAAACCCTTATTTCTTATAATAAAATGGTGACCACAGTGATTACTTCTATAATCACTTAGTTTATATTGGCTATATATGATCTAATATCGGATAGAGAGTCAATTGGGTGAATCTGCCCTAAGCCCACAACCAAACAAGGAACAAGAAGTAAGGCGGAAAGCACACATCCAACTACTTATTGGGTATTAATGATATATAACCGTGCTGTATAAACTAAAGTATTATAAAGTTAGTCACCTAAGGTCCTTTAAGTTTATACTGGTTTAATAAAATGGATTAAACCCTTAACTGGTAAGTTTCTAGTTTTGTATACCAAATGTTCTGATTTCGGAAGTATGTTTTGTACTAGAAAACTGTGCATTGACTCTGTGTCCTATGACTTGACCCATACCTGCTACCCTTATGATGACTCAATGTATACTGGACATATATATCAAGAATCGAATAGATAATAGACTGGGTGAATCTGCTTCAAGCCCACAACCAAACAAGGAACACACACCCTATTACCTGTCGGATCCTATTGATATATATGTATCCTTTGATGTATACATTAAGGAATCATAAGGTTAGCATTATGGTCCTTTCTACTAAACGTAGCTTTCTACCAAGGCATCAAAATGTTATGTATGTTTGTTTCTTGTATGAGTGTGTATTTTCCCGAGTGAGACTCTCATTAACTAAATATAGTTTATACATTAAGGAATATGTGAGAAGATGACAAAGTAAATGCAATAGGGAAAATAATGTTTTACCTCAGCAGTAACACTGCTGCCTATAAAGTAATAAAATACAGACTCCAGGTAGTATTAAATGTACAATACACCTCGGGAAGTCTAAAGTAGCCTTTAATCCCAAAATGGTTAATTAAAGGTTTTAATGTGAACTCGTATATAACCATGTTGATTGACGACTGAATAAAAGATGACCCTCCGGTGTCATATGTAGTGAGGTGACATTTGTCACCCCTTGGCCTTATCGGCTGGGACTGTAGCTAACAGTCACGGTGTGGGAGTGTCTGTCCCGTATAGATCTATACACAAGATGCCCGCTCTCCCTCAGGAGACTCTGGTTACAAATGGATACAACACAGTGTCGTTGTATCCTTAAATGGTTTGTCACATTAATTTACCGTATATCAGTGTTTGTATAGTAAGTCATAATGTAGTAATGTTCACTCTGTACTAGTGTATAGTATACTCTCTTGTATAGTATGTACTAGTTGTATTGTATGTTATCTCTGTCTAGTATGTATGTATGTTATGTTTCTTTCTCATCATAGTATGCCTTAAGTCATGTATGAACCGACTCTAAACTATACCTATTATAGTTTACTAGTAATGTACTTGAACTGTTGTGGAAAAGACTCATTTTACCACTAAGTTATGCTGGTACGTTAAAACAGAGTCTTGTTAAACTATAAGGTAACATAACTTGAAAAGAGTCTTTGAGATGTTTTGAAAACTTATAAATGACATAAGTAATCCTTTTGAAAATGTTTATAACAAACAATTACCCAATTAACATTGTGTTCAACTTGTATTCCCCCCCTTAAAACATTTAAAACAGTTAAAAGATTCATTACGGGGTATGAACTCACCTTATATGGGTGATTCAAACGAATATGTGCGTAAGGATGAGAAGTTCCACGAATGAAGTCCCAAGACTTAACGAGTCCTAAATGACATATAATGACATATATTGACATAAATATAGTGTTTAGAAGCAACCAAATGCCAAGAAACACCTTACGGGACCAGGAAACTCTTTGTCCAAGTGTTGGAATCACATGTGATTCAATTTAAGGGAGTGTACGACCACTTGAGGGAGTGTGCGACCATGGGTGTGCGGCCAGGGAGTGTGCGGCCGCACACTTATGGTAATGAGTGCGCAAAATTCTATTCTAATGATAGGGAAGCTTGTAGGACAATTGCTCAATAAGTGTTGAAGCTAGAAAGGCACTTTGGAGGCCCTTAAGCACTAAACAAAGGGGTGTACGGCCACATGGAGTGTGTGCGGCCGCACACTCCTTGATGAACATGGTTTGGATGTTTTCTAAGGCTCACATCTAGTAAGTAACAAGCTTAGGGAATGGTACTCACGATATGGAAGCCTTTAGGGGTGTTTTAAGGGTGTTTGAGGTGTGTTTGAGGGGTGTACGACCACATGAGTGTGTGCGGCCGCACACACCATATGTTCTTGAGTTCCGGGAAGTTTCAAGGCTTAAACTAGTGTTCTAAACAAGATTCAAGTGTAGGGAAGAAGTACTTACTATCCGGAAGCTCGAGAAGGCCCAAAATCGCCAAGAACAAGTGTGTGTTCTTGGTGTTCTTGGTGAAATGGATGAAGATTTGAAGATCTAGTCAAACATGATTTCCAGTGGATGCAATCAAAGAGTGTTACTAGTTTGGAAGGATTAACAACAAATCAAGTGAAGAACACTTACATTCTTGAAAATCTTGGCTGAAAATCGGATGATAGTTGAGAGAGAAATCGAGTTCTAAGCCTTGGAGAGTGAAAAGGGATGAATGAAGGCTAAACCCCTCCTTTGTACACGTGAGTGTGCTTCCAGGAGAGGGGTGTGCGGCCGCACACCCAGTGTGCGGCCGTACACTCCTGATGTTGGAGTGTAAGGCTCGATTTTAGTGCTAGAAGTTTACGTGATCCATTCCTATGCTCAATGCTGGAATGTACTGAGCTTTGAACCTTTAAACGGACTCTAAACGAGGCTAAATGATAGCAGAAATGAGTCTGACACTCAGCGGATTTGACTGGCTAGGCTTTGCAAGGCAAAAATTTAAAAAATTTCGGGTTGCACATCATCCCCCCGTTAGATGGAATTTCGTCCCGAAATTAGCTTTCTTACAGTACTACTGGGGTTGCGCTCCTCTGATTTGCAGAATACCTACTCGTAGACCTGGCAACTTTGCCCTGGTGTTCATGATAGGATTCGTACTTGGTCCATCTATCATTACTTCGTGTATACAAGTCGTATATAATTAGGATTAGTAAGACTGTTGGATGTGCGACTCTGCCCCAGGTCCACAACCAAACAAGGAACAGGAGATAGGGCGGAAGCACACATACTAAATCTGCGTAATCATAATCATATACCACCCTCGCGTATACCCTGAATAGTGATAGGAGGGCTGTATTCGTCCATAGCCTCTCTGCTCGAACTTGGGTCTGTTGGACGAGTGGTATTTCGTGATGGTCTGCGGACATCCGACGATAAGACTTCGGAGGACAAAGTACTCTTCGCATGAGTACTTCAGGGTTTAGAATACGAAAGATAAAAACTGATGTTTAGGTTCGACTGTTGATACGAATGACGGGAGTTTTGAGAGCTTGACGATCGATGCGATAGAAACATATGAACTTAGTATGGTGAGGACCACGCCAATTCATGACGAATGATAGTAACAGACTCTTTGCTGAATAGGGTTTGGCCAATTTGAAAGAAACGTATGTTATACGATGATGTATCCCTAGCGTGATCGAAAATGTACCCTTTGTGCGTTTGACTGTGTACTCTTAGTGCGTTCGAAAATGTACTTCTAGTGTGTTCGAAAATGTACTCTTTGTAAATGTTCTAGTGCTTTCTGTTTTCCCCTTGATGTTAACACTTCTACGTATCGTACCGCGATGTGCGCATACATACAAATGAAAGTGTTTTTGATAACTGGTGATGATACTTTATATCATGATCCTCCTCGGTACCACTACGATCGCCTGTCATATACAAGTTATGAATAATTAAGATGACTAAGACGGTCGACTGAGTAACTCTGCCTCAAATCCACAACCAAACAAGGAACATGAATTCAGGCGGAATTACTCACTCTAAGTCTGCAACATCTTAGTTATGCACAACCCTGATGTATATGTTCAGCCATCATAGCTTCTCTAAATGGATCCTTTAGTTCTTTTGAATATTGTGACTTGTTCCTATGAGTGAGTTATTATAATTACTTTTAGGTGTTATCCCCAAGTTTTAATCTTATATAAATATAAATTAATTTTCAAAGCAATTACTAGGTCGAAAACGTACGGCTGCTCGAAGGCGACTCCGAGGTCGATTCCCTTGCGGTGATCATCAGAATTCGTCCATCTGCTCCATAGTTCATTGTTATCGGGCAGTCCTCCTGGTAGTGTCCAGTCTCACCACAGCCATAGCAGGCTTGGTTTTCTTCAACTCCGGGGACTTGGGAGATCGGTTGAGCTGGTGCCCTGTAGAAACGGACTGTGTGTCCTTTTCTGTGGCAGTTCAGACATTGCATTTTCTGGCATACTCCAGTGTGGTGATAGTTGCACTTCCCACACTTCGGAAGAGTTCCAGCATATCGACTGGCAGGTTTGGAGTAGCAGGTTTTGTGGCGGTGTACATAGTACTCGGTCGTTCCTCCTGTGGGGTGTTCTGTGTTGTTCGCTTCTTCTTCCCCTTGTTCCCCGACTTCTGTCCATAGTCCTCTTCCCTCGATGGCGCAGGAACCGGGACTTCTACGCCATGGTGGACTTCATGGTCGATGGGTCGCTGAGCCAAGTGCTTAGCACTATCAAATGTGGCCGGGTTAGAAGACACCATATTTCCTTGGGTCGGGGGAGTCAGACCCTAGATGTATCTTTCTATCTTATTGCTCTCCGGGGTAACCATCCCGGGGCATAGTGCTGCCAAGTCGCTAAACATGTCAGTGTAGGCCACTATGTCTGAGCCAACCATCCTGAGCTCCCATAGCTCTTGTTCCAGCTTTTGCACTTCGCCCCTTGAGCAGTACTCTCTCATCATCATTTCCTTCAAGTTTTCCCAGCCCATAGAGTTTGCCACTGTTAGAGTCAGTGCTTAACATGGCCATTCCACCATGGTAGGGCTCTTCCGAAGAAGGTGCAGGCAACAAACTTCACTTTGCTCCCTTCGGGGTACGAACAGATCTCGAAAATCGACTCTGTTCTCTCAAACCATTGCATCAAAGCGATGATTCCACCATTTCCATCAAAGGAATTGGGTTTGCAGCTCATGAAGTCTTTATACGAACATTCCCTTGGGCGTTCATGGGTATCTTCGTGGTTGGTTAGGTGAGCACTGCTACTAGATCCACCGGTACCACTTGCGCGAATTTTGGTTAGGGCGACAATCATTGCTGCCGTTACCGCTACCTGAAAAGCAGCTAGGTCGAACCGTGGGGGGGGGGGGTAGTGGCGGTTGAGTTGGAGTCATCGGAGTAGTACGTCTGTTCGATTTGCGAGGAGGCATCTTCACTAAAAGAATACAAAGATGAGACAGAATAAGTCTAAAGCAATGGACACAGGCCGAAAGCTGAAAAGACAAGGTTATCCCAGTTTTGAGTATATTGGGTCCTCACTTCCACAGGGTTCTAGAAACAATTCATAAAAGAGTCTATACCAAATAAACTCTATGAATTTGAAATGGCTATCCTCGAATGAATATTTGTTGCCTGAATAACTGTTACCAGCTGCATGTAAGAAAATAATTCTAACACATAATGTGAGCAATGTTTCCACTCGCTCAATTACTTAACAAGATTATTATTTATTAGTGTGACGTGTAAGACGTTTTGGTTACTTCGGTTGATCCCTCTTTGAAAACTTCTCATGAACTTGCTCTTGTTCCTACTGAACTCTTCTGTTGTCTACTATGAGGAAGTGGTTACATCTATCTGGGTTCGTTGTGCGAGAATGGATGTGACTAAAGAATCTATGAGATTTAAGGTACCTTTATGGGGTGATCCTTACAGAGTCCTCCTATAACTGCACAATGTACACAAGTTGTATATAAGTTAAGATTAAATAGACCTTCAAATAAGTGATCCTACTCCAGAACCACAACCAAACAAGGAACAGGTAGTGGAGCGTAGATCACAAATTCTAAGTCTATAAAATCTCAATTATATATAACCTTGGAAGTATACATTGCAAGATTATAGACCTATCCGTAAGGGTCTTTTAAGTTATCACATAAGTTGTTTATATAGTGCCTAAAATACTCCTATAGTATTTTAATGTAATCTTCCTGGTATGTTTCAAACTTGTTATCGCGTTATAGAATCATAGAATACTCCTATAGTATTCTAACTCAAATGTACTTGTTCGAGTATTCCCTTGACTTAGTATTCGGTAAGTTTTAAGACTATTGCAACACCACAACACTCCCAAACACATGTCGGTCACATCTCGAATGAATATAGTTGATCAGGCTATATTGAACCTAGCTATGATGACATAGCTGTTCAGGTTTGACGACAGTGTACAACCTTTAAGTACTTTAGTTCTGTTCTCCTTGTGATACTTGGTCTAGCATGTACATGTATAAGCAAGTAGGTATATTTTTATAACTTATCGTTATACTCTTAAACTATACCATTATCCAGAGCACTTAAGCCCCATTGTATTTATAGTTGTATATCTTTTATCAGTCGATATACTCTGATACCAATCTGTCACACCCCAAAACCGGAACGGCGGAAATGTTCTGGGGTGGAGGACGTCATGTTTAGTATCACAAGACATTGCATCATAGTAATCAAAGTAATGAACAACCATTTCATTAGAAAGAAGGTGTATACAAAGTGTGTGTTCAGAAAACATAGAATACATAAGCGAATAACAATCAAGACTTGAAGCTATATTGCTCCATCTTCTGAATTCCCAGCGCGAGTACCTATCTACTAGGCTCCTGAGAATACAAGTTATTTGAAAGAGTTGATCAACAATTAAGCTGGCGAGTTCATATCCCGTAATGAATCTTTTAACTGTTTTAAATGTTTTAAGGGGGGGGGGAATACAAGTTCAACACAATGTTAATTGGGTAATTGTTTGTTATAAACATTTTCAAAAGGATTACTTATGTCATTTATAAGTTGTCAAAACATCTCAAAGACTCTTTTCAAGTTATGTTACCTTATAGTTTAACAAAACTCCGTTTTAAAGTACCAGCATAACTTAGTGGTAAAATGAGTCTTTTCCACAACAGTTCAAGTACATTACTAGTAAACTATAATAGGTATAGTTTAGAGTCGGTTCATACATGACTTAAAGCATACTATGATGAGAAAGAAACAGAGCATACATACATACTAGACAGAGAGAACATACAATACAACTAGTACATACTATACAAGAGAGTATACTATACACTAGTATAGAGTGAACATTACTACATTATGACTTACTATACAAACACTGTTATACGATAAATTAATGTGACAAACCATTTAAGGATACAACGACACTGTGTTGTATCCATTTGTAACCAGAGTCTCTTGGAGGGAGAACGGGCATCTTGTGTATAGATCTATACGGGACAGACACTCCCACACCGTGTCTGTTAGCTACAGTCCCAGCCGATAAGGCCAAGGGGTGACAAATGTCACCTCACTACATATGACACCGGAGGGTCATCTTTTATTCAGTCGTCGATCAACATGGTTACATACGAGTTCACATTAAAACCTTTAATTAACCATTTTGGGATTAAAGGCTACTTTAGACTTCCCGAGGTGTATTGTACATTTAATACTACCTAGAGTCTGTATTTTATTACTTTATAGCCAGCAGTGTTACTGCTGAGGTAAAACATTATTTTCCCTATTACATTTACTTTGTGATCTTCTCACATATTCCTTAATGTATAAACTATATTTAGTTAATGAGAGTCTCACTCGGGAAAATACACACTCATACAAGAAACAAACATACATAACATTTTGATGCCTTGGTAGAAGGCTACGTTTAGTAGAAAGGACCATAATGCTAACCTTATGATTCCTTAATGTATACATCAAAGGTTATATATATATCAATAGGATCCGACAGGTAATAGGGTGTGTGTTCTCCGCTTTATTTCCTGTTCCTTATTTTGTTGTGGGCTTGAAGCAGATTCCCCCAGTCTATTATCTATTCTATTCTAGATATATATGTCCAGTATACATTGGGTCATCATAAGGGTAGCATGTATGGGTCAAGTCATAGGACACAGAGTCAATGCAGAGTTTTCTAGTACAAAACATACTTCCGAAATCAGAACGTTTGGTATACAAAACTAGAAACTTACCAGTTAAGGGTTTAATCCATTTTATTAAACCAGTATAAACTTAAAGGACCTTAGGTGACTAACTTTATAATACTTTAGTTTATACAGCACGGTTATATATCATTAATACCTAATAGGTAGTTGGATGTGTGCTTTCCGCCTTACTTCATGTTCCTTGTTTGGTTGTGGGCTTAGTGCAGATTCACCCAATTGAATCTCTATCCGATATTAGATCATATATAGCCCGTATAAACTAAGTGATTATATAAGTAATCACTGTGGTCACCATTTTATTATAAGAAAAAAGGGTTTTCTTAAGGAATCTTTTCATTAAATATGAAGGAACCATTACAATTAACTCCATGAGTAACAAGTGAACACGCCAGAGTTATATACAACAATGATCTAACAAACAATGGGATGTGTGCTATCCGCCTTACTTACTGTTCCTTGTTTGGTTGTAAGCTCAGGGCAGATGCGCACAGTCTATTGTTTGTTTACTCTGAGTTTTATATCACTTGTATCCATTTAGTACTCATAGAAAGGATTGTAGAATCATTTTTACGTATCTTTCATCAAAGTAGGGAATTTAGGATTTTCTAAGAGAAACAGGCGAACTTTTCTAAATAGAACTTACAACTTACTACATTTTTCAACTACATTTTCAACATCAGTTTACTACAACATTTTGCAACTTACTTACATCGCTAAAATCTTATGAACTCACCAACTTAATTGCTGATCAACTCTTTCAAATAACTTGTATTCTCAGGAGCCTAGTAGACAGGTACTCGCGCTGGGAATTCAGAAGATGGAGCAATATAGCTTCAAGTCTTGATTGTTATTCGCTTATGTATTCTATGTTTTGTGAACACACACTTTGTAAACACCTTCTTTCTAATGAAATGGTTGTTCATTACTTTGTTTACTATGATGCATTCTTGTGATACTAAACATGACATCCTCCACCCCAGAACGTTTCCGTCGTTCCGGTTTTGGGGTGTGACAGCAACTCTTGTTCAGAAGTGATAGTCAAATGGGAATGTGGAAATGTTTCCATAGGTGGAAGTTATTAAATATGTGTAAGTTTAGAAAACTTAATGCTAGAAGGATGTTCAAAGGAATGTACTTTGAATGTGAGATTTCATTTCCATGGAATTGCTCTCCATTGGAATACTTTGTAAATATCTGTTGCCAAGTCTTTGAGACTTTTGTACATAGTCATTACAAGAGGATCGATGCATATAAGTTTAGAATCTAACAGATTTCAGTAAATGGCAAAGAATATTGTATTCTTACATTTGCGGTAAGGATTTGGGATTGTGAAATGAGCATCATTGGAATCATGTTCAATTGGTCTATTTCACAAAGTAAGGATCATAACAAACATAGTGTGCATACTTGGAGTATGGCATAAATATTGTTTGGACAAACATAGTGTGCATGCTTGGAGCATGGCATTATTAATGTTTCAGTTCAAGTATTAAGTTGATTATTTGAAACATTATGCAATGAATATTGTGTAATCAATATGGTGATTAAATAAAAGGTGTTTTATTTATATTCATAAGTTCTGAGACGATATTGGATTCGATTATTCTTGTGTTTCACTTTTAATGTTTTGACTTCCCGAATAACTAAGGTTATTCAAACTCTCCACAGTCAATCGTACTTTGGAAGTAGGTATGAACCAAGACTGTCATGAATTGGGCTTGTA
Organism: Lactuca virosa; assembly: GCF_052849685.1. NCBI lineage: Eukaryota > Viridiplantae > Streptophyta > Magnoliopsida > Asterales > Asteraceae > Lactuca > Lactuca virosa. The sequence goes on along the minus strand of NC_136428.1, from coordinate 186,317,046 downwards.
GATGTCTAAGGTGTTTAGAAATAGCAAAACTTGATGCAACATTCATGAGTGCTCCTGGAATAAGATTCAAGTATTGGATTAAACCCACGCTCATTTGAATCACTTCATGGATTTTATCACGAGTGATCATGAGACGATAATATCTTATATTCTTCAAACCTAGAGATATGAGTTGTTGACTATGAGTTGGTTGTACATTGATGTTACAAAACGTGCATTTGTGTATGATTCAACAACTAGTTAGTATAAGCATATGAGTCAAAGTTTATCCATTCCTTTTACCCTTGGAGGGATAAAAGAGATATATGTGGGCCCCTAGATGATTTAGTGATGACAAACGTAAGTGCTCGGTCGGGCTTGGCCTGATTTGATTTGTTCAATTACTCGGTCGTCATAAACCAGAAAATCGGGAAACAACAGATGGACAGAGAGAATGATTATAATCCATTAATCAATCCATATGATATCTACAATGGAGGAATATATGATCCCTTATCTAATAGACACGTTATTGACTAGGTCAGAGTTTGACAACGACTTTTAAGAGCTACGATTGCTAGTCGAGTTTTGGAGTCGTAATTGCAATAATAGTTTTAGACTTATCCAAGTGGGAGACTGTTGGATTAGATGTCTAAGCCAATAACTATTATTGGTATGTACTTGACCCGAGGGTAGCATGGTCCATTTGAGTTGCATATCATTAGGACAATTTGTTAGGATGGATTCGTGAGAGAAGGTTATATATAATTTGTTAATTTATTATAAGTTATAATATATTAATATGAAATCATATATTTTAATTAGTATTGATCAAGAATTAATTTGGAATTAATTTTCTGATCAAAAGAGACTAATTAAATCTATCTGGACTAATTATGGTAATTAGTCATATTTATATGTGTTGGGCTTATGATCCATGTTGGACCAAGTTTATGTATGGATAGATAAAGAGTTGGGACACATGAACCATGTATCATAAAACCCATGGGTATGGATTTGGGTTATACCCATGACCCTTGGAATCCACCACATATAAATATGTGTTCCTTTGCCCAAAATCGACACTTGTGGGGAGACTTGTACTTGGAGCTCATGGAGGTGTTTTTGGGTGTATGAAATTCTCTCTCAAGTTCCACCTTTGTTCATGATGTGTTGTGACTTCATTTGAGGCTTCCACACTATTAGGGCTAATGTCTTAAGGCCAAATACATCAAGACTTCAAGCTACATAAAAGGTATGTTACCCTAACTAGTATCTTGTATGGTATTTGTTAATTGCATGCTAGTTATAGGCTTAATACCTTGGAAACATCATTGCATGTATAATTAGTGAAAACATAGATCCAATGTATTTAGAGTTGTATGTGCACCATAGGATGTTGTAGCATAGAAAAGCCAACAAGATGGCCCGGTAGGAGTCCCCATATGAAGGCCCCTGCTATTAAACCTTCGTCGTGTCCTGGGACATCTAGCGTAGCGTTCGTGAACCTTGTGAAATATTCTCTCACCGTTTCCCCATCCTTCTGTTTGCAACCGATAATGGAGTGTGAGTCGCCTTTATACTTCTAGGGTTGTCTGATTTAGTGGTGTTGGGTATTAGTGTCGCATCATTGTGTATATTAGTTAGTCCATTATGTAATCGAGTTTGGGCCTGTCCACCCGTTCATTAATTATTAGGGTTTAACTATTTAAGGTGCATGCATGCACCGTGTTTTGTAATAAAAATAGAGCCTTGTAACCCTACACGCCTCTACAGTAGCAATTCTTCATCGATTTCTTCTGAGGCGTGACTTTGAATCATTCAACATATTTTGATCCATTCTTGTATTCTTGTTTTCTATTACCTTTTTGAATCTTTCGATCATTAGAGATTTTTCTCAAAAATTGGTATCAGAGCAGGAGACCGTGTAATCTATGTGCATCTCTTATGTTGAAAGAAGCTTTTTAGGGTTTCCGCTATTATTGGATCTGGTGTCAGTCGTCATTATCGTTCGTTCATTTGTTGACACTAATCTTGATATTATTATTACCCTAATCTTGTTTACACATTTGATTCATACAGGTTTTGTTCAATATACAAACATGCATTCAGACGATTCCCACTTTAACTCAATAAATCTGTCAAGCGACATTGGATCCACAACAAGGATTCCTATCCTATTCCCTAGGGAATATGAAGTTTAGGCGCTACATTTTGAAGATTATTTCGTTGGCATGGAAGACAATGGCTATCTGATCTGGGACGCCATCACAGTTGGGGCGTTTGTTCATACAGGAACTAGAAGAGAAGTTAAAACTCAGTCTGATTATAACAAGCTTCTTCTTGAAATAAAGGATGTTCTAGAAAATTATAAGGAAAAGTTAATCCGCAATCTCAAGGAAATGATGATCATTAGGTTTGCCTTACCACCAGACACCTTTCGTCTGGTTAGTTCACTCGATACAACAAAAGGTATATGGGACAGGCTTAAGGAATTATACTCCACTAATGCTGATTTGGAGCATTCAACTTAAACTTTACTGCTGTCAGAATTTGGTGTATTTATACAAAAGCCTGAAGAAAGTTTGGATCAGACCTTCAATCGATACAATCATCTTCTGTAACGACCCAAAAATCAAGGGTAAAAATTTCATTTTAAATATAGTCAAAACATAGATATCATTTATTCCAAAAATCTAAAATATTATTAATAAAAACATTTATAATAGTTCATCCTAAAATCATTCAATGCGGAAAACATAGGTGTGTGTACTGCGATCAATACGAGCCCTCCCTTTCCAAACCGATGATACCTGAAACAATAAACAAAACTGTAAGCACGAAGCTTAGTGAGTTCCCCAGAGCATACGCCACACAATCCACATAACCACATAATCCATATCAGCTATAATAGCTACATAAACCATATAAATGACATATCCATATCAATCACATAGCCATGCATATATACATATACGGATGTCGTGGGCTCCCCCCCATGGTCTTACTCCGGGATGCCATGGGCTCGCCACATGGTCTTACACCTAAGTCCCATGGGCTCCCTCATGGTCTTCAATAGGAAAGCCATGGGCTATCCCCGTGGTCTTACATCTAAGGGCCATGGGCTCCCCCCATGGTCTTTAATAGGAAAGCCATGGGCTCTCCATATGGTCTTACATCCGGGTGACATGGGCTCCCCCCATGGTCTTTCATACATAGTGCCTAGGGCTAACCGCTGGGTCTTCCTACCATACATAAACTAAATGGGCCGGCATTATGTCCGTAGACCCATACAAACAGTGATGAGACTCACCTCACAAGCTAACTGCTGAATCCCGTGAATAAACCCCTTGCTGCTAGCTGGAAGATCCCCGAACTGCTAATCTCTCGACTCCTTGAGCTACCGATCATCATACAACTTAGATAAGTCCGGGATTCTTATAACTTAACCATAAGTCCTCACTAGGGTAGAAGACCATTCACTAGGGAGGAAAATTGACCTTGAAGAACTTCAAGAGTCAAGCGGTGAAGGAACCTCAAACACTAGCGATCAACCTGAGGAGCAAACTCCTGTTGATCCGATTGACGAGTCCGTACCTCTAAGGCGTTCCAGTAGAGTTAGTGTTCCACCTGTGTTATATGGTTTTCATATAACATCTGAGGGTGATACATTTATGAGTGATATCACACTGGTAAATTTGGATGAACCTAAACGCTACAAGGAAGCCATGGCAGGCCCCGAGTCTGCTAAATGAAAGGAGGCGATGGACAACAAGATTCATTCCATGTATGACAATCAATTTTGGAACTTGGTTGACAATGTACCGGGTCGTAAGACAGTCGGGTGCAAATGGATCTTTAAGAAGAAGACCGACATGGATGGGAAAGTACACACATACAAGGCGCGACTGGTTGCGAAGGGCTTTACTCAAACTCCGGGAGTTGACTATGATGAGACCGTCTACCAGTGGCGAAGATTAAGTCTATTAGGGTTATGCTAGTCATAGCTGCATTTCATGATTATGAAATATGGCAAATGGATGTCAAAACCGATTTCCTTAATGGAAAGTTGGCAGAGGATGTTTACATGAGTCATCAAGAGGGTTTTGTCGATGCAAAGCAACTTAATAGAGTATGTAAGCTTGAGAAATCCATTTATGGATTGAATCAAGCATCTCGTAGATGGAATCTTTGTTTCGATGAGAAAGTCAAAGAGTTTGTCTTTTCGAGAAGCGAGGATGAGTCCAATGTATATATCAAAGCTAGTGGGAGCATGGTTAGCTTTCTGGTATTGTGTGTGGATGACATACTACTCATAGGAAATGACATCCCAACCTTGCAGGAAGTTAAGTCCTGACTTAGGAAGTGTTTCGCTATGAAGGACCTCGGAGAAGCTGCCTATATTCTTGGGATAAGGATATTGAGAGACAAGAGTAAGAGACTAATTGGACTTAGTCAGAGTACCTACTTGGATAAGGTGCTGAAAAGATTCAGCATGCAGGATTCCAAGAAAAGGTGATTTACCGATCCAGAGCAACTCCAAGCTGAGTAAAACTCAGAGTCCGAGTACAGAGGCTGAGATAGTTGAAATGAGTCGAATACCATATGCTTTCGCTGTTGGCTCAATCATGTATGTTATGACTTGTAGTTGCCCTGAAGTGGCCTTTTCTTTAAGCATGGTCAACAGGTATTAAAGGAATCCTGGTAAGGCTCAATGGACTACGGTAAAGAACATTCTCAAATACCTGCGGAGGACTAGGGACTGGGTCCTTACCCTCGGTGGGAGGGATGACTTGATAGTGGTGGGGTATAGTGACTCTAGCTTTTAGACTGACATGGATAATTCCCGTTCTCAGTCGGGCTGGGTCTTTACCCTGAATGGAGGAGCAATAACTTGGAAAAGTTCCAAGCAGGAGACAGTAGCTGATTCAACTTGCGAATCAGACTATATAGCAGCAAGCGAGGCGACGAAGGATGCGATATGGCTGAAGAACTTAATTGGAGACCTTGGAGTTGTACCAGCTATAAAGGAGCCTATGGAGATTTTTTGTGACAGTGAGAGTGCAGTTGCCTTAGCCAAGTAGCCAAGGGATCATGGCAGATACAGACATATTGACAGAAAATACCATTTCATTATACATCGAATAGAAGAAGGACTCCTCGTGGCAAAGAGGGTATCATCGGATGAGAACCCAGGAGATCCCCTCACAAAGGGACTGAGTAGGGTTAAACATTTACAACATGCGAGGCGTATTGGGCTGAAGGATGATATTAGTTTTAATGATTAGATAGCTTTCGAAACTTGTAATAGTTGAAATGTAATTGCCATTTGATGTTTAAATAAAAGGTGTTCTTTATTTACTAGTATGGTATTGTCTTGTGTCAATCATTTACTGGTGTTTCACTTTGCATGGTTTCACTTCCAGAATAATTATATTATCAAACTATCCGCAGTCGATCATACGTTGGAAGTAAGTATTGAATCAATACTGTCATGAATTTGGCTTGTAGATTTGTCTGAATTGTATTAGACATAGCAAAGTTTGCTGCAACATTCATGAGTGCTCATAAGGTTTGAGTATTGGATTAAACCCATGCTCACTTGTATCACTTCACGGAATTCAACTCGAGTGATCGTGAGACGATAATATCATATAATTCTTCAAACCTAGATATATGAGTTGTTGACTATGAGTTGGTTGTACATTGATAGTACGAAAACGCATCGGTAACTCGATGTTATAAAACGTGATGTTGTGTCTGATTCAATGAATAGTTAGTGCAAGCATATACTGTCGAAGTTTATCTGTTCCTTTTAGTCCTTGGAGGATTAACAGTGATATCTTGGGCCCCTCGATGATTTTGTTTTGACTTATGTGTCGGGCCCGGTCAGGACTAAATTGATGTGTTCGATTAAGTTCTATGTCAAACAAATTGGAAATCAGGAAACAGACTGCTGGACAATACGTACGACATTGTTACATGTATTTGTCTGGCTGATATCTTGAGAACAGAGGATTATATGATCACTTATCTAAAATGGCGCGTCACCGTTCGACAGAGGCTTTTAAGAGCTACGATTGCTAGTCGGTGTTTGAGGTCATACTTGCAACTATAGTTATTAGACTTAACCAAGTGGGAGACTGTTGAATAAGGTGTCTAAGTCCATAACTATATTTGGTATGTACCTTACCCGAAAGTAGTATGGTCTATTTGGGTTGCATGGCATCGGAATAATCTGAAGGATGGACTTTTGAGAAGAGGATATTTATGATTTCTTAATATATTATAAGTTTTAATATATTAATATGAAATCATATTATTTAATTAGTATTGATCAAGAATTAATTTGGAATTAATTTTGTGATAAAAAGAGACTAATTAAATAAATGGGGATTGATTGTGTAAATCATTCATTCTTATAAAGTGGGCTTATGATCCATAATCCTTTATGTTGGGCTAAATCCATGAGGTAACCCACGGATACTCCATGGAGATTTTAACCCATGGAGCATGAGGGATATGGAAAGTCATTGGGGTTTACATGGTGTAACCCTAGTTTGTCACACTATATAAAGGACCCCATAGCCACCAAAATCGGCACTTAAGTGAAAGGAAAGAGGGCTAACCGATTTTGAGTGCAAGGATTCTTCTCTCAAGTCATTCCCATTGTTGGTGGTGTTGTGTGAAGAATTTGAGGCATCACACTTGGGGTGCTAGGCTCTTAAAGGCTTAAGGAATCAAGCTACAAGAAAAGGTATGTCATTCTACTAGATTTTTGTATTACATATACTTGATGGTATGCTAGTTAGGATGAAACCTTGGAAAAATGAAAGTTTTCATGTATAATAGAGAAAACATAGATCCAAGGTTTCTAGGGTTGCAGGCACACCTTAGAGTGGTAGAACGCTCAAAACCCATCAGTGGTATCAGAGACTAGGCTTGTTTTCAATTCTACTTGACGCTACTTGCTTTCAAATGCTTGAAATATCGAATTTCTGCTCACTGTTCAATGGACTCGCCGAGTCCCCTCACAAATTCAACCAACTCGCCGAGTCAGTTCATGCACTCGACGAGTTGGTTCTCCTGAGTGCAGATTTTTGAGTTTTAAGGCGGGAATTGGACTAGGATCATTACCCTAAACTATTTTTGAACTTATAAACCTATTTTTGATGTGGTAATGATCATGCTAATCCAATTCAAAAGATAATTGTCAAAGTTTCAAGTTTTATATTACTTTATATGATTCTTGAAAATTGTTGATGTGAATTATCCTTGCTTATGAGTTTTGCTAGATCATAGAAATTATTTGACACCCTCTTGTTAGTTTAATTGTTGATCTAAATGCCTTTTAATGGACTCCATAACTTGTCCTCAAGTTATGGAATTCCAAAAGTCTTTTCCTCAAAAGTCATTAAAACTCATAAGTTATAGAAATGAAAGGTTTTGAATAGTTTCAAAACTTCCCTCAAGTTTTGGAATTTGTAAAGTCACTTTAGAATACTTTAATTCCAAACCCTAGAATTTTAAAAGTTTAAAATTCAACCCTTATACTATTATAATATTATAGGTTTAATATTTATATATATATATATATATATATATATATATATATATATATATATATATATAAGACAAGTCGGGTTTACCGTTATTAGGCCTCATTCACGAAGCCGGTTTATAAGGGGTATAAGGTTACTGCCTATAAAATGGTAGTTTAATGGGTGTCCACTCTCACCCACCGCTTCCTTGACTGGTGGAGGGTCGTTAGCCGAACGGGTAGGATAGAGACTATAATTCTCATTAAAAGTATAATGATAGTAATAAAATAACTAACCTTTTTATAAATTCCCATTCTTAGTTACTTTAGGAAAATGTGAAATTGATGCTAATCCATGAAATTACACTTTGTACCTTACCAAGTCGTTGATGGAGCATGTGTGGTTAACCGGTACATTAACTTGGAATAGTAAGGGTGGAAAACGGTAGCTTAATCTTTATCATAAGGTCAATGGAGCGTGTGTGGTTGACCGACACATTGATTAAGGTGATAATTAACATTAAGAGTACCACGTACATTTGCATGGTTATTCACACCTTGTTTGTGATCCTCGGTATCCCAGTCACAAACCTGAAGGGCATAATCGAGATTTAAACATGCCATTGAATTGTTCAATGAGTTTCAAAGGATCTAGGAGTTTCAAATCCAATTAAAACTTAATTAACAAATTTCATTTTCATGGTGGAAATTGGTAAATCGTCATTACCTACCTTCAAATATTTTGCAAGTTGGATTACAACATCTCTTTTCCAATTTGTAAAATATTGTGTTGGGTCCTAGCCTTAATATTTCATTTAGTGTTTTATTAAGGACTCTTTATCTAATCTAAACTTGTCTCTCTTTCTTTTCAGATGTGTTCCAACACTACTTCTGGCTCAAACCCTACTGGCTCCTTCTCTCTCATGAACCTTTGTGGGAGAGTCATCTTTGATGGGACTAATTTCAATGATTGGATTAGGAACATCAGGATGATCGCTCGCTACGAGGACAAGGAATATGTCCTCGACAAGGAGCTCAAGGATATCGATGAGTCTGCTGCTACTCCTAAGGAGATTGCTGATTTCAGGGCACATGAGAAAGATGCCACCAAGGTAGCTTGTATCATGCTTGCCACCATGTCTCCTGAACTCCAAAAGTCCTTTGAGGACTTCTACCCTTTTGAGATGCATCAGGACCTGATGGAAACATACAATCAGAGTGCTCGTCAAGAGCGGTATGAAATCATCTACTCCATGATTACAATAAAGACGAAGGATGGTGAACCCATCACGGGCCACTTGCAGAAAATGTAAAGGTTTGTGGACCGTATGATCAAATTAAATGTGAACTTTGATGAGGAGCTGGCTGTAGATATTATTTTACACTCCTTACCTCCATGTTATGATCAGTTCCGCATGACCTATCATATGAACAAGGAGGAGGTCACACTGAGCAAGCTTCAGGGCCTTTTGAGGACTGTCGAAAGTGGTCTCGAAGGTAAATCTGTTGTAACCGCTCCTACTGCTAATGCCCCTGTTCTGGCAATTGGGCAAGGTAAGGGGAAGAATAGGAAGGCTCCTTCCAAGAGCCGCAAGGGTAAGTCCCTTGATTGAACCTCTTCAAGTGGAACCAAAGGAGGTTCTGCTACTCCCTTAGCCATTCCAAAAGAAGCATAGTGTTTCTATTGCCATGAAAAAGGGCACTAGAAGCGAAGCTGCCCCAAGTACTTGCAGGATGTTAAGGATGGGAAGGTTAAACCCACCCATGCAGGTATTTATACTATTCTATCTAAAAACTCATCACATTCTAACTCTTGGGTTCTTGACACATGTTGTGGAATTCACATTTGTTCTGATGTGCAGGGCCTAAAAGGAAGTAAGGATGTGGAGCACGGGAAGATAAACTTGATCATGGGGAATAGGAAGGTTTCACCTGTCACCAAGATTGGAGTTTACTCTTTATTGCTTAGTAGTGGGTTAGAAATAGATTTGAATAATTGTTGCTACTCGTCGGTGATGGCGAAAAATGTTATTTCTTTTCATGGTTTGTAAAAGCAAGGTTTCACATTTTCGTTTGATAATGAAATTGGTGCAATAAATGCTTATTATAATGGTGTTTTTTATTTTAAAGCATTACATTGTAATGATGTATATGAAACTGTGAAGGTTGTAGACAACTTAGGAAATAATGTGTTGCATATCAATTCTGCTAATGATTTGGATAAGGAATCCTTGTGGCATTGTCGTCTTGGACATGTCAACAAGAAGCGCATAGGCCAACTCCAAAAGGCTAGAGTTTTGGAGTCATTCGACTTAAGGTCGTATGACACTTGCGAGTCTTGTTTTCTTGGAAAAATGACTAACTCACCCTTCACTAGTTCTTGGGAAAGGGGTGAGGGTTTGTTAGATCTCATACACACCGATGTGTGTGGGCCCTTCAGAACCACCACAAGGGATGCTAACCGCTTCTATATGACATTTACTGATGATTACATCAGATATGGCTATATCTACTTAATCAAGCATAAGTCAGAAACATTTGAGAAATTCAAAGAGTTTAAACAAGAAGTGGAGAATCAACTGGGCAGGAAGATAAAGATTCTTTGATCCGATCGGGGTGGTGAGTATCTTAGTATCGAGTTCGTAGATTATCTTAAGGAATGTGGGATTGTTTCACAGTTGACGCCACTTAGGACACCACAGCTTAATGGTATGGTTGAGAGGCGCAACCGAACCTTGTTTGACATGGTTCGTTCCATGATGAGTCGAGCTTCGTTACCAATCTCATTCTGGGGTTATGCCTTAGAGATTGTCGCCCATATCCTTAATCTAGTCCCTACCAAGAAGGTTGCCAAAACACCTCACGAGATGTGGACTGGGAAGGCTCCCACATTAGACCACATCAAGGTTTGGGATTGCGAGGCTTTCGTGAGGCGCGAGACTCACAACATGCTTGAACCTTGGAGTGAGCGGTGTATTTTCATCGGATACCCACAAAAATACTTTGGTTATCTCTTCTACAGACCGAGTGACAATGTGTCTTCGTTGCAAGGAGAGGAGTCTTTCGCGAGAGAGAGCTCATAAGCCAAGGAGACAGTGGGAGGAAAATTGACCTTGAAGAATTTCAAGAGTCAAGCGGTGAAGGAACCTCAAACACTAGCGATCAAACTGAGGAGGAAACTCCTGTTGATCCGATTGACGAGTCCGTACCTCTAAGGCATTCCAGTAGAGTTAGTGTTCCACCTGTGTTATATGGTTTTCATATAACATCTGAGGGTGATACATTTATGAGTGATAGCACACTGGTAAATTTGGATGAACCTAACAGCTACAAGGAAGCCATGGCAGGCCCCGAGTCTGCTAAATGAAAGGAGGCGATGGACATCGAGATTCATTCCATGTATGACAATCAAGTTTGGAACTTGCTTGACAATGTACCGGGTCGTAAGACAGTCGGGTTCAAATGGATCTTCAAGAAGAAGACCGACATGGATGGGAAAGTACACACATACAAAGCGCGACTTGTTGCGAAGGGCTTTACTCAAACTCCGGGAGTTGACTATGATGAGTCCGTCTCACCAGTGGTGAAGATTAAGTCTATTAGGGCTATGCTAGTCATAGCTGCATTTCATGAATATGAAATATGGGAAATGGATGTCAAAACCACTTTCCTTAATGGAAAGTTGGCAGAGGATGTTTACATGAGTCATCCAGAGGGTTTTGCCGATGCAACGCACCCTAATAGAGTATGTAAGCTTGAGAAATCCATTTATGGATTCAATCAAGCATCTCGTAGATGGAATCTTTGTTTTGATGAGAAAGTCAAAGAGTTTGGCTTTTCGAGAAGCGAGGATGAGTCCAGTGTATATATCAAAGCTAGTGGGAGCATGGTTAGCTTTCTGGTATTGTATGTGGATGACATACTACTCATAGGAAATGTCATCCCAACCTTGCAGGAGGTTAAGTCTTGACTTGGGAAGTGTTTCGCTATGAAGGACCTCGGAGAGTGTCACACCCCCAAACGAAGGATGGCAGAAAAGTTTGGACCATTTCTCGCGGGGTCGGGCCTTTTTGAGTGTTTGGGTTCGCAACACAAGGTTCTTACACTCTGTTAAGCCTTGTTATGAATGTTATACACTCTCGAGGGGTATGGAATAATGTTTTATCGAGTAGTTTCATCACTTTCCCTGATTAGGGTTTAGATTTTCCGGACACGTGAAAACTCTAAGTGATACTTTGTATGAGGATTGCGAGTTGTACAATAAGAAACATAATGGAAACCCTAATGTACAAGGGTTAGATGAGTTGACCGGTTTGACTTGTTGACTTTAGTTGACTTTGACTTGGCCAAAAATTGACGGTTGTCACATCATCCCCCCGTTAGAAAGAATTTCGTCCCGAAATTAGCTTTTCGACTGTGACTTCAAGAATTTGGAGGAAAGATGGGGGAAACTTTTCGTAGTTACAAGAAATTGATGTGGCGGGGACCAATCCGCCTGATGTCAAATGACGACCTTGGAATTTCTTATTGTAACATGAGCTGAGTCGATTTAAAAGGAGTTATTGTTTTGGAATGATAGTGTATTCAATGTGTGCCTTTATGCTCCCCGTTTTATCCTAGTTGTTACTACTCCGAATATTTTTATAATGTAATTAGTGAGCACTAGCATTACGAGTGTTTCAACAATTTGTGATGAAATTTGCATTACAAGTCCTACCAGTTCTTTTATAATTGCTTGGTGTAAACTAGTCGTATATCATTAAAATTGCAAGGGCATTCGGATGGGGGACCCCACCTTAAGCCCACAACCAAACAAGGAACAGGAAATGAGGCGGAATCACACATTCTAAGTCCATAGAATCTTAATGATATCTGACCATAATGTTTACACTAGCCATAATAGATTCACTAGTAAAAACCCTGTGTTTTTATATAGAAGATAAGATTTATTCAGGTTTTGCCGTGTTCTCGAGATGCTTTCATCCTTTCTCGAACTTGCACTAAGTCATAAGTGATAATTTCTCCTCGGAGCGCTGCATAGGGTCTGCTTTAGTGTTTCTCGTTTGATTAGATCGGTAGGGAACATATGAGTTCGGTTTACACGACTAGACTTATTCGGATGATAGGGCGTTCACTCGCACTCCTAGGTAGCCTTGTCCCGAAGTTCATGGTAGGACTCATACCTGGTCCGTTTATCATCAACTTGCACATGTAGTTCGTATGTAATTAAGGTTGGAAAGACAGTTGGATGGGTGACTCTGCCCCAAGTCCACAACCTGACGAGGAACAGGAAATAGGGCGGAAACACACATCCAATGTCTGTAGAATCCTAATTATACATTATCCTCGCGTATACACTTAGTGGTGATAGACCAACCGTATTCGTCCCAAGCTTCTGTGCTTGAACCTTATCTGATGCATGTGTGACATTCCTGAAGGGTCTTCTGGATATACTTGTGGTAAGGTTTCGGAAGGTATAATATTCCTCTGGTGAGTGTTTCGGGGTTTCGCGGCGAGAGACGGCCCGGAGGTCCGTGTTGGATTTGTGTTTATGAGAGACGAAGGTTTTCGAGATTAGGTGAAAGGTCTTTTCGTAGCCATTTAGTCGGGAAGGTGAGGACTATACCAATCGAAATCGAATGATGACAACAATATCTTTTTAGGTACGATATGTGTTAAGCTGTATTCGCACAAAATGTTCGTTGGAGTGATAGAGTATCTTGTGTTTCTTTTCAGTGTGTTCTGTTTTGATCGATGTTATTGTTACTGCAATTACTTCGAATTGATGTTACTAGTACTGATGGTGAGTGTGTTCTGATAGCTAGTAATGATACTTTATATCATGATTTCCGACCGGTCACTCTATGATTGAGTGGTATATGCAAGTCGCTTGAATAAGGGTTTATACGTCGGGAGTTATTTATCTAAGTTATGAGTGTATCGTGTTCCGGTTGTTTATGGTGTTCTGAAAACAGTTCATAACGAGAGTCTATATATGATGAACTTATGAATTTTAGTAGTATTGCTCCCAAAGAAATAATACGCATGCCCTTTTTATTTGTATGATTTTAGCATATTTAGTTTTTAGAGGAAGGTTTTGAGCCTGATGCAGGTCCATACCACATCATTGCAAGAAAAGTTTGGACCATTTCTCGCGGGGTCGGGCCTACACATGGAGGGGAGTAACACCAACGCATACTCATAGACCTAATCTACAAGGTCTTGTGAGTAGAATGAACTCTGCTTTCGATAATACGTCTCCAAATGGTGATTTGTTGTTGCTGATGGCGGCTCCATCCCTCGATCAATGCTGCCCAACGGGGAACAGGTCCGATGGAGTCGAGATGGTTCGCGAGAGCCCAAGGTATGTGAGGAGAGTTGTCGACCTCTGACTCCACCTCCGACTCTTTTCCTCATCACTCACTAACTCTCCGGATTTGGAAAGTAGGGGCCTCCTGGTATGTAAGATCTTGTCGTGCTGTCCGTGCGAGAATAGGGGTGGAAGAGGTAATTAATAGGCGTCTAATCCTATAATTAATTACTTATAGGGGGTGATCCTTATCAGTCATGTCTATAATCACATAGTGCATACCAGTTATACATAATCTGAGATAAAATAGACCTTCGAATAAATGACTCTACTCTAAGTCCACAACCAGACAAGGAACAGGAAGTAGAGCAATAGTCATAGATTCTGAGTCTATAATATCTTCAATTATTTATAACCTTAGTGTATGCACTCAGTCATTATAGGCCTACTAATAGGGGTCTTTAGTTTTCACATAAGTTGGTAATAGTATCAGAAAATACTCCTATAGTATTTTAATGTTTGGCTTATGCTTTTCAATGTTTGTTTGTAGATAGAATTGGTAAGTTTTTAGACTTATTGCAACGCCACAACCATTCCTGGGCATATGCTAATCACTTCTGGGTTAGACATAGTTGATCAGGCTATGTCATTCCCAGACCTGACGATACATCCCCAAGCCTACTTGTGCCATTCAACAATCACAACTTTTGTTTTGTTCTAGAATGATGCTGACCTTAATATGTATGCATGAATGTATACTTTTAACAAGAAACTATTTATTTCTAAAAATATAGTTATTTGAAAATATTACATCAGAGACCTTAGTCCCAATGCATTTATAGTTTGTATATCTTATGTGGTTCGATATACTTAGTTCACTATAAACAATGCTCTGATACTAATCTGTCACACCCCCAAACCAAGGATGGCGGAAACGTCCGAGGGTGGAGGACTTCATGTATAGTATCACAACAACGAGTATAATAGTGCTCAAAGTAAATACAACCATCATAAATATAATTGAAAAAGTTACACCAAAGTATATGTTTACATGTTTCAAATCAATTACATTATGATGACAAAATAAACTGTTTGACGATTTAACATCCCATCCTCAAAGTGCTGATGTTTTCCTTTTTCACTGATTTCCTGAGAATACAAGTAGTTTTGAAAAAGTGTCAACAATTAAGTTGGTGAGTTCATAAGAGTTTTGTTTGAGGAAGAAACCATTTTCCTTGTAAAAGCGATAGAGTTTGATTTCAAGGAAATCCAATATTTTCTTAGTTAAGTGTGAGAAGAAAGTTCCTATGTTATGCGATAAGGAACCCTATAAAGACCCATAGATTCCTTCTATAATCGCCCAGCGTATACAACTTATATAAAATTTAAGTTAAATAAACCGTTGAATATAATGGGTCTGCCCTAGGTCCACAACCAAATAAGGAACAGGAGATAAGGCGGGTCCCACCAATTCTAAGTCGATTGTGACTAGATTCTTATATAACTCTAGCATATACACTTTGCAATTATAGCTGAAGCCTAACAATTCTAGACGTAATGTAGTTTTAATAGGACTATGTTTCCAAAGAAAATCTGATATTTTCCTTAAAGAGTGAATCGTAAGTTTCTATATTAATAAATAGTGCATCCTAGAATTTCCTATAGTTTCCTTCTATAATCTCTAAGTGTATATAAGTTATATAAAATTTAAGTTAAATAGACCGTCGAATATAATGGGTCTGCCCTAGGCCCACAACCAAACAAGGAACAGGAAATAAAGCGGACCCACCAATTCTAAGTCGATCACGACTAAATTCTATATAACTCTAGCATATACACTTAGTAATTATGGGTGAAAACTAACAATTCTAGATAGAATGCAGTCTTCAAAACCAAAGACCGAGACTATGCTTATCATAATTCATCAAGTAGTGGTAGTGGACATAAACTATACATATCATAATTTACCAAATAGTGGTAGTGATAGTGAACATGAATTATGCATATTATAGTTTATCAAATAGTGGTAGTGGTAGTGAACATAAACTATACATATCATAATTCACCAAATAGTGGTAGTGATAGTGAACATGAATTATGCATATTATAGTTTATCAAATAGTGGTAGTGGTAGTGAACATAAACTATACATATCATAATTCACCAAATAGTGGTAGTGATAGTGAACATGAATTATGCATATTATAGTTTATCAAATAGTGGTAGTGGTAGTGAAGATAAACTATACCTATTATAGTTCTAGCACGTTTGTTTGTGATGTATAAGGATCCTTTTCTATGTAAGTCGAATGTATAGCAAAAATATAACTATGTGTTATCATGCCTTATTTTTGTACTAATGGTAATAATGGAGTATTCTTACAATTCAGTGAGTATTTTCTGTTATATAATTATACCACAACAAGAAACACATGTAAAATATGAAATCTTCAAAGATTAACACTTTGCTCAACAAGTTACAAAGTGTGATGAAAGTTATGAGCTGTTATCTAGATTTTTACCTTTCTACACTGTTTTAGAAAAATCATAGAAAAGTCATACGAAGTCGAAAACTGAATCCGTAAATTCTGCGAGTTCGTAAAATGTGTCTAGTTTATTCATAATTTTTATTATGATTTTTAGAAGTGTTTAACTTGTGTTAAAATGTTCATATTCACAGACTGGTCCGAATTCGTTTCTGAAATGATAGGCAGTTTTGTAAAAATCACCATAAATCGTAGAAAAATCTTATGGAGATGTGCAAGTAGTCATTTTAAAGGTATGAACCTCAAATATTTGCACCTAATATAGTTTTGAAAACTAAAACGTTTAAGTTGACCAAAACAGTCTGTGAATGGAGTTGAACTTTTCTGATGAAGGCTGTTAAATGAGTTTAGTTGTGTTCTTGGTGTTTTAACTTGTATTCCCCCCCTTAAAACTTAAGAAAAACATGAAAAGATAGGGGTATGAACTCACCTTGTGTGTTCTTAGTGGATGGATGTGGAAGAAAAGAAGTGTTCTACTCAAGAACACTAAGAAGATGCCTTGAAGATTTCGAGAATCTAACACAAATATGATGGAGTTTGTGTAAGAAAAACTATGATTGGAGTAGAAGGAAGTGAAATAATTATATGGAGGATGAATATACTTACCAAAAGAGAAGGAAAAGCTTGGAAGAAAGCCCTTGAATCTCGAATTTTAGTGAGAGAATTTAGAGAGAAAATGTGTTTGATCTTTGGTGGAAGAATGAGATAATGAGAGAAAGTGTTAGGAGAGAGGATAGATTTCAACCTTAGACAAGGAATGGGGTTGGGAAATTATGGGAAAAGGACTATGAATGACCAGGTATGGTGGGGGGTGTGGGCTGGTCATGGAGTGGGTGTGGGTGGTTGCTTGTGTCATAAACTAAAGTAAAGTCAACACTCCACCTCAAGTACTTCACCCACTCTCCTTGGACAAGATTTACACTAAAAAACGTGATTAATTATGAAATAAGGGGTTTTATATGTTAAAATATGATTTTGGGTGAAAACCCCACGTTAAAATAATTAAATTCGGGCTTAGAACGCAAAACTAGTCGAAAACCGGGAAGAAAGAGGCTTCGTACGAAGTTGCTCGGATAGGGCCGAAGTTCGGTCCTTAGCAGCTTGGACCCGAAGGCGAAATGGGCCGAAGGCGAGGTTCGGGTTCGGGTCAGTAGGCTTCGGTTCGGGTCAGCAGCTTCGGGTTCGGCATCAGCAGCTTCGGTCCGAGAAGGTTCGGTTCTTATGGGTTTCGGCCCTAAGAAGGTTCGGTCCTATTTGGCTGATTTTCGCATAAACTCCCCGTTTTTAGTGTGTGAAAATAATATATAAAGGGGTCCTTGGCTCACAAAATTGGCACAAGTGTGTGAAAATAAGAGTGGGCCGATTTTAGTGTGCATATATATTCTCTCAAGTTCTTCCAAGGTGTTTTGGTGATTTGTGATTCCACTTGAGGCTTCCACACTATTGGGGCTAAGCTCTTAAAGCTTGAAGACATCAAGCTACATCAAAAGGTATGTCATCTAACTAGAACTTTGTAGTATAGGTGCTTCATAATATGCTAGTTAGGATGAAACCTTGGAATAGTTAATATTTGCATGTATAATAGAGAAAACATAGATCCAAGGTTTATAGGGTTGCATGTACACCATAGGAGTGTTAGAATGCTCAAAACCCAATAGTGGTATCAGAGACATGGGTTGTTTTCTGTTATATTGATTCAAATATTTTATTTTCAAAGTTGGAAAAAAAAGGAAAAAAACATGACGTTTGTCAAATTTTAAGATAATTACTTGTTTTTGTGAAAAACTAATTATTTGTAAAATTTGAATCATTTGCTATATGAGTTGAATTAGGTCAAATTTAGTAAAAGATAAAATGATATGATTATTTTATTAGATTTAAAAGTTTGATCTAAAGAGTTTTTTGAAACCTCCATAAGTTATGGATATGAAAAGGTTTTAAAAAAAATTGATTCAAAGTTTTTTATGGAGTTACAAAACTTAGTCTTAATGTTTTAAAGAATTCCATAACTTGTTCATAAGTTATGGAACATGAAAAGTTTCATCATAAAACAAGTATTTAACTCTATAAGTTATGGAATCCAAAAGTTTTCAAGAGTTACAAAACTTGCCCTCAAGTTTTGGAATTTGGAAAAAGTTTTTTTATGAAAAAAAAATAAGAATTGAATTCTAAAACTCTTGGGTTCATAACTTAAACAATTAATTAAATGGTTTTAATTTTGAATTTAGTAATTGGAATTATGATGCTTTTATTGAATAATTCAATTAACTCTTATGGACTTTATTAATAGATAATTAAAGTGTTTAATTAAAAGAGAATTAATAATTCCATAATGACATGGTTTAAATTTAATTAAATTAAGAGTATAGTTTAATTAATAGATTAAACCACCAAGTATTTTAAATATCTAAAATACACCCTTATACTATTATAATATTAAAAGTTTAATATATTATATGTATAAGAGCAAGTCGTCTTACCATTAGTAGGCCTCATTCACGAAGTCGGTCTATAAGGGGGGTATAAGGTTATTGCCTATAAAATGGCAGTTTAATGGGTGTCCACTCTCACCCACCGCTTCCTTGACTGGTGGAGGGTCGTTAGCCGAACAGGTAGGACAAGGACTATAATTCTCCCTTAATTATAAGTATAATGATAAATACTAAGTAACTAAACACTTATAAATTCTCAATCTTAGTTACTTAGGAAAATGTGAATAAGGTGCTAATCCATGAAATTACACTTTGCATTTTGTTTAAGCTGTTAGTGGAGCGTGTGTGGTTAACCGGCACACTAACCTGGACTTAACAAGGTAGGCAAAGGGTAACTTAATATTTATCATAATATCGTTGGAGCGTGTGTGGTTAACCGGCACATCGATTGAGGGGTAAATATTAAGGGTACCAAGTATATTTGCATGGTTACTTCACACCTTGTTTTGTGATCCTCGGCATCCCAGTCACAAAACCTTAAGGGCACACTCGAGATTGAAACATGCCATTGAAAAGTTTAATGAATCTCAAAAGAATCTAGGAGTTTCAAAACCAATTAAAACCTAATAATACATTTCGTTTATCTTGGTGGAAATTGGTGAATCGTCATTCACCTACCTTCAAATATTTTATAGCTTGGATTACGGCATCCCTCTTCCAAGTTATAAAATAGTTTGTTGGGTCCTAGCCTTAATATATCATATTGGGTGTTATATTAAGGACTTAAATCAACTTTACGTGAATTTCTCCCATTGTTGATGTCTGGTTTAGACAACAACGATCTTCCCAAACCAAGCTTTCCTAATGAATATGACTTCCCGAGTTTGGCTCATGGAAGTCATACTTCTCTTCCTCCACCTCCTCCAATTATTCTCCCTAACCCACAAGTTCATGGTCACTCAAGCCCTAATGGCAAGCAAGGTCTATGTGTGATCACATCTTAGAGATGAAGTCACATATTGACAAGCCGGGAGAGTTGGGTGTCAAAGTCTTGAGAAAGTTGGATGTTCAATCACTTTCTAAGTCACATAGTGAGTTCCTTTGGGACTACTATGAAACAGACTATGACATGAACCTTAATGATCATATCTATTTACTTGGTGCTGCTGAATCAGCAATGATTTGGAACGATAGTAAAGCAAATTTGATTAGAAGATCAACTTCCTAAAAACTTTATGGACAGTGACAATGGTGACACTGGAAATCCAGAAAAAGCATTCTCTTCCCAATGGAAAGGGATTGGCCATAGTCAACCCGGTTGACCAAATGGTAAAGAGAAAGCCTAAGTCTGAGATAGTCCCATTACCAAAGGGTCCATATGTTTATTTTGCCAAAGGAAGGGGCATTGATTGCAAAGCTGCCAAATTTACCTAAGGTTGTTAAAGTCAATAAGTTTGACTCTACATCAGGTAGAGCCCATTATCTAACTCTGTTAAGTTCTATTCTGAGATCCTCATTACATGATGTGACTGGGTCACATGTTGATGTTTTAAGAATCAAAGAATAGAGAGAAAACTTAAAGGAAGTATATGCTGATTCTGATCGCGAAGGTGGATTTCGATCGCATCAGAATTTTGAGCAGTTGCTTAAGAAGTTATGATATATTGCTAAGGAATAGATAACAACAATTTTCCATGTGGATTGTAAGGATAAGTTTTTCCGCAAAGTTTTAAAATAAAAGAAAAATGTTTAATTTTATTTATTTGAAGTATCCTTACAATGGTATTTGTGGAAAATTGTTGCCTATATGATTCCACTGACAACAATATTGGAAAATGGATTTGATTCTTTCATTTGTGGTAGTGTCTAAATTTACGAAATCAGGAAAGTTCCTCATCACCCAAGTTTCAATTGGACCGAAACTTGGAATCATGCAAGTTGAATAGTATGATGAATGAGAACTTTCAAGCATTGGAAAATCAAGACTAATTACTTGTTCACATGGATGTGTGAGTCAAGTGAAGGACTAAAGGGATCGAGTACACATTCTTATGCACTGGTCATGTCCACTACAAAGCTCGTTAAGACTATTTGATTTACTAAAGTTTAGTAAATATGGTTATACTTACAAGTTTAAGTATAATTCTGAAACATTGGAAAAGTCTCAATGTATGGCAAAACGAATGGGAAGAATCAAATTAGGCAGAAAGATAATAGTTTCTCAAATCTTAAAAGATGGGAGAGTACTTTAGTATCATGTTTGTGATCATCTTAATGATTTAGAAATCATATCACAATTAGTCCTCTAAAGGTCATCTTAGTGCATTCTTATGACTAAGAAGAGGAGTCATGAATTGTTGAAATGGTTAGATTAGGAAGATGAGTGATACTTCGTTCCAAAACAATTCTTAGAGTCATACTCCAAGATTGTAACTTGAGTGACATATCTTAAAGAAAGGTTTAAAACACTTGTCAAATGTAAGAGTAAAAGTGTCCTACCCTTGTACATTTGAAATTGGTAAGTTGTGATGTTTTGGATAAAACAAAGACCAACTAAGGCCAATTGTGTGAAGTGTTTGTCTTGATAAAGAATCCGCACTATCTCTTGAATAGTTGGCAAGATAGTCTTATATGTCAAGAGGATAGTGGGAGTCTTAAAGATCCTAAAAAGAATTTCAAGAACTAATCAAGAATAAAACCTGAGGTTCTTCACTAGCACACGACTTGAGGTTTATAACCTATCGTGTTGACATATTCTGTGCCCATTCCAGTTAAAGTTGGCTTTGCATAGGAGTTCTGAAAGTTCTCAATTGGTTGCATAACAACTTGGAAGCAATGGCAGGCCCTGTACTGCCAGGTGGCAAGAAGTTAAGATTGCATAAGTTCAGTCCATATGAGTTTGGATTTGTCATTATCCTTGTCTTGTGACTATGGTTTTGACGATTCACATGGATAAGAACACATACACCATAAAATCTAAGGGTCATAAGGTTTCTCTCCAATTCATGATAATGATGGTGAGGAAACACTTCCACCAAGTAGATTTGAAGCAGATGGCAAAAGGTCTAAACAATTGAGACTATGATTACGGCATCCCTTTTCATAGTTCTGAAATTGTTTAGACACACATGCATGCTATCTAAGGAAAGGTGTATGATTTTGATAAAGTTTTATCAAAGCATCTCGTATCAGAAATCTGAACTTTGGTAAGAAAGTCAATAAAGTATTGATTTCTAGAAGTCCAGCTGATTTCTGAGTACATGTCAAAGCTAGTGGGAGCATAAGTGCTATGCTAATAACCATCATGTTAGTGGGAGCATGATAATTATTGTTAGTGTTGCAAGTTAGAAATGTTAATTATAGAAAACAAAAGTTTCAATTCGTGAGGCTGCAGGGATTGAAAAAGTTGTTTTGCTATAATTAAGGGAGAGGATATACTTCATTTCAGTTCTAAAGGCTTAGATTGAGACCTTAATCATCCTTAGTCAAGAATATATATATGAATTTCATGTTGGATTGGTTCAACTTAAGGAAATTCTATATATTGCGTTCTCAAAATTCGATTATGATTACGGCATCCCTCTTCATAGTCAAATTTTGAAAACATGGCAAATAAAAATATTGTAGCAAAAGACTGGTCTAGAATCATGTCTTTATGTGAGACGTCATGAATCGTGTACCATTTGCTTTGGGTACAGGATCGATTGCATGTGCTATAATATTTTTCATTTCTAAATTTTTCCAAATGCCCAGAGGCATTAAGAAGGGAAAAGGTCTAGAATTGGGTATGACTAAAATGATTAAGCAATTGTTGAGGACAATCTGAGGTTTACCAAAGATTGGTTGTTCAGGGACAGTTGGAAGTATAGTGCTAATTTTGGAAGGACCATATTAACATATTCTGAAAAGAGGCATATCTTATTCAGAAGTGATAGTCAAAATGAGAATATGGAGTTGTCTCCATAGG
Source organism: Lactuca virosa (assembly GCF_052849685.1). Lineage (NCBI taxonomy): Eukaryota > Viridiplantae > Streptophyta > Magnoliopsida > Asterales > Asteraceae > Lactuca > Lactuca virosa. The sequence continues at coordinate 186,294,273 of NC_136428.1, read as the reverse complement.
TGGAAGTTATCTATGGAAGATTAGAAAACTTAATGCAAGAAGCATGTCCAAAGCAATGTACTTTGAATATGAGACTTAGTTTCCATGGAGTTGATCTCCATTGGAATACCTTATAATGACTGTTGACAACTCTTTGTGACTTTGTACATATTCATTACAGGAGGGTCAGTGCATATAATTTTAAAATCTAAATAGATTTCGATAAATGATAGGAATTTGAAATTCTCACATTTTTCGATAAGGATTTGGGAGTGTGAAATTAGAATCATTGAAATTATGTTCAATTGGTTTATTTCACAAATAAGGATCATAGACAAACATAGAGTGCATACTTGGTGTATGGCAAATCTATTGTTTAAGAAAAACATAGTGTACATGCTTGGAGCATGGGACAACTAGTGTTTTTAATTCAAGTATAAAGTTGATAAAACCGAAACAATGAATAATGAGTAATCAGTATGGTGATAAATAAAAGTGTTTATTTATATTCATAGGGTTTGATACCATATTTGATTCATTTATTCTTGTGTTTCACTTTGCATGTTTTGACTTCCGGAATAACTAAGTCGCTCTTCCTGAATGATTAAGTTATTCAAACCATCCACAGTCGGTCATATGTTGGAAGTAGATATGAATCAAGACTGTCATGGGTTGGTTTGTAGAGGTCCAAGTTGGTGGACAAAGTGGTGCTACAACACTCATGAGTGCTCATAAGTTCTGAGTATTGGATTCAACCCGCACTCATTTGAATCACTTCACGGATTTTATCACGAGTGATCATGAGACGATAATATCTTATATTCTTCAAACCTAGAGATATGAGTTTTTACTATGAGTTGGTTATACATTGATTGCACGAAAACGCATTTGGTAACTCGATGTTATAAAACGTGCCTTTGTGTATGATTCAACAAGTAGTAGACCAAGCCATATGAGTCGAAGTTTATCCATTCCTTTTGCCATCGGGATAAAAGCGATATCTGTGGGCCCCTCGATGATTTAGCGATGACACATGTGAGTGCTTGGCCAAGCCAGGACTGATTTGATTTGTTCAATCAGTCAGTCATCATAAATCAAAAATCGGGAAACAACAAATGGACAGAGAGAATGATTATAATTCATGTCTCAGTCCATATGATATCTATAATGGAGGAATATATGATCCCTTATCTAATGGACAAGTCATTGACAAGGTCAGAGTTCGACAGCGGCTTTAAGAGCTACGATTGCTAGTTAGGTTTTGAAGTCATACTCAATAATAGTTTTAGAATTATCCAAGTGGGAGATTGTTGGATTAATGTCTAAGTCCATAACTATATTTGGTATGTACTTGACCCGACCCGGCATGGTCCATTTGGGTTGCACTTCACTGGCACAATTTATATGGATAGTCTTTTGAGAATAGTATATTTATGATTTATATTAATATATTATAAGTTCTAATATATTAATATGGAATCATATTATTTAATTAGTATTGATCAAGCATTAACTTAGAATTAATTAAGTGATCAAAAAGAACTAATTAAATATGGACTCTTATATATATGGAATGGGCCAAGTTCATTTAGGTTGGGCTAAGCTTTCATGGATGGTCCATGGAGCTTTTAACCCATGGATCCTATGTAAATGAAAGGTCATGGGTATTAGGGTTTACATGGATGTAACCCTAATCCTCCATAATATATAAAGGGGTCCTTGGCTCACAAAATTGGCACAAGTGTGTGAAAATAAGAGTGGGCCGATTTTAGTGTGCATACATATTCTCTCAAGTTCTTCCAAGGTGTTTTGGTGATTTGTGATTCCACTTGAGGCTTCCACACTATTGGGGCTAAGCTCTTAAAGCTTGAAGACATCAAGCTACATCAAAAGGTATGTCATCTAACTAGAACTTTGTAGTATAGGTGCTTTATAATATGCTAGTTAGGATGAAACCTTGGAATAGTTAATATTTGCATGTATAATAGATAAAACATAGATCCAAGGTTTATAGGGTTGCATGTACACCATAGGAGTGTTAGAATGCTCAAAACCCAACAATACTTTGTATGAGGATTGCGAGTTGTACAATAAGAAACACAATGGAAACCCTAATGTACAAGGGTTAGATGAGTTGACCGGTTTGACTTGTTGACTTTAGTTGACTTTGACTTGGCCAAAAATTGACGGTTGTCACAGAGAAGCTGCCTATATTCTTGGGATAAGGATATTGAGAGACAAGAGTAAGAGACTAATTGGACTTAGTCAGAGTACCTACTTGGATAAGGTGCTGAGAAGAACATGCAGGATTCCAAGAAAGGTGATTTATCGATACAGAGCAACTCCAAGCTGAGTAAAACTCAGAGTCCGAGTACAAAGGCTGAGATAGTTGAAATAAGTCGAATACCATATGCTTCCGCTGTTGGCTCAATCATGTATGCTATGACTTGTACTCACCCTGATATGGCCTTTTCTTTAAGCATGGTAAACAGGTATCAAGGGAATCCTGGTAAGGCTCAATGGACTACGGTTAAGAACATTCTCAAATTCCTGCGGAGGACTAAGGACTGGGTCCTTACCCTCGGTGGGAGGGATGAATTGATAGTGGTGGGGTATAGCGACGCTAGCTTTTAGACTGACATGGATAATTCCCGTTCTCAGTCGGGCTGGGTCTTTACCCTGAATGGAGGAGCAATAACTTGGAAAAGTTCCAAGCAGGAGACAGTAGCTGATTCAACTTGCGAATCAGAGTATATAGCAGCAAGCGAGGCGGCGAAGGATGCGATATGGCTGAAGAACTTAATTACAGACCTTGGAGTTGTACCAGCTATAAAGGAGCCTATGGAGATTTTTTGTGACAGTAAGAGTGCAGTTGCCTTAGCCAAGTGGCCAAGGGATCATGGCAGATCCAGGCACATTGACAGAAAATACCATTTCATTAGACATCGAATAGAAGAAGGACTCTTCGTGGCAAAGAGGGTATCATCGGATGAGAACCCAGCAGATCCCCTCACGAAGGGACTGAGTAGGGTTAAGCATTTACAACATGCGAGGCGCATTGGGCTGAAGGATGATATTAGTTTTAATGATTAGATAGCTTTCGAAACTTGTAATAGTTGAAATGTAATTGCCATTTGTTGTTTAAATAAAAATTGTTCTTTATTTACTAGTATGATATTGTCTTGTGTCAATCATTTACTGTTGTTTCACTTTGCATGGTGTGACTTCCAGAATAATTATATTATCAAACTATCCGCAGTCGATCATATGTTGGAAGTAAGTATTGAATCAAGACTGTCATGAATTTGGCTTGTAGATTTGTCTGATTTGTATTAGACATAGCAAAGTTTGCTGCAACATTCATGAGTGCTCATAAGGTTTGAGTATTGGATTAAACCCATGCTCACTTGTATCACTTCATGGAATTCAACTCGAGTGATCGTGAGACGATAATATCATATAATTCTTCAAACCTAGATATATGAGTTGTTGACTATGAGTTGGTTGTACATTGATAGTACGAAAACGCATTGGTAACTCGATGTTATAAAACGTGATGTTGTGTCTGATTCAATGAATAGTTAGTGAAAGCATATACTATCGAAGTTTATCTGTTCCTTTTAGTCCTTGGAGGATTAAAATCGATATCTTGGGCCCCTTGATGATTTTCTTTTGACTTATGTGTCGGGCCCGGTCAGGACTAAATTGATGTGTTCGATTAAGTTCTATGTTAAACAAATTGGAAATCGGGAAACAAACTGTTGGAGAATAAGTACGACATTGTTACATGTATTTGTCTGGCTGATATCTTGAGAACAGAGGATTATATGATCACTTATCTAAAATGGCGCATCACCGTTCGACAGAGGCTTTTAAGAGCTACGATTGCTAGTCGGTGTTTGAGGTCATACTTGCAACTATAGTTATTAGACTTATCCAAGTGGGAGACTGTTGGATAAGGTGTCTAAGTCCATAACTATATTTGGTATGTACTTTACCCAAAAGTAGCATGGTCTATTTGGGTTGCATGGCATCGGAATAATCTGAAGGATGGACTTTTGAGAAGAGGATATTTATGATTTCTTAATATATTATAAGTTTTAATATATTAATATGAAATCATATTATTTAATTAGTATTGATCAAGAATTAATTTGGAATTAATTTTGTGATCAAAAGAGACTAATTAAATAAATGGGGATTGATTGTGTAAATCATTCTTTCTTATAAAGTGGGCTTATGATCCATAATCCTTTATATTGGGCTACAGTCATGAGGTAACCCACGGATATTCCATGGAGGTTTTAACCCATGGAGCATGAGGGATATGGAAAGTCATTAGGGTTTACATGGTGTAACCCTAGTTTGTCACACTATATAAAGGACCCCATAGCTACCAAAATCGACACTTAAGTGAAAGGAAAGAGGGCTAACCGATTTTGAGTGCGAGGATTCTTCTCTCAAGTCATTCCCATTGTTGGTGGTGTTGTGTGAAGCATTTGAGGCATCACACTTGGGGTGCTAGGCTCTTAAAGGCTTAAGGAACCAAGCTACAAGAAAAGGTATGTCATTCTACTAGATTTTTGTATTACACATACTTCATGGTATGCTAGATAGGATGAAACCTTGGAAAAATGAAAGTTTGCATGTATAATAGAGAAAACATTGATCCAAGGTTTCTAGGGTTGCATGCACACCTTAGGAGTGTTAGAATTCTCAAAACCCATCAATAACAACATCGTTACGGTTTGCATGGGACTCCAATGGCATAAAGTTTGCACCTTTATGCCTTCACAACCCTCAAGGACTTCAGATCTAGATGTATAATCAACTTGGGACATCCATGACCCGTAAATCAAGCTCCTTGGTAAAAAAAACCCCATAAAAGTGACCACAAGAAGATCTAAGAAACTATAAGGCAAGTTAGCTTGATTACCAGAAAGTGATGACAATGGAACGAAATCCATGGATCTACAACCTTCTCCTTGAACCTTCAAGCTTCTTCCTTTTCTTTTAGTCTTCAAGAAAACACAAACCACTCAAGGATGGCTCACACACTCACAAGATGCTCTAGGGTTTCGTGGATGAGGGTTTAGGATTATGGAGGCTGAGAATGAGGCTGATGGGAGGAGAATAAGAGGCTTAAATAGGGTACATAATCCCAAATTTAGGGTTTCCCAAGCCCAGACCAACTTGCCGAGTTGGTCCTCCAATTCGTCGAGTAGGTCACTTAACCCGCGACCCAAAATCCGCTCCTACTCGTCGAGTCGTCCCACCGACTAGATGAGTTGCCTTCTTGTCTTCAGGTTTTCCTTTCCTTTCTTGGTCTTCTGGATTCTGGGTGTTACAACTCTCCTCCACTCAAAATAGACTTCGTCCTCGAAGTCCGCTACGGCCAACTACCCCACAATCTCTCACGACATTCCTATATGATGCATACCTTGCCTGCTCGGTCCAATCCTCGATGGACCGCTTCTATTGGCCTTCCGCCCAGCCTTCCTGAGAGGAATGTCAATCCTTGAAGGTATCGTCCTGAGAACAATCCAATCATTATAACCTTAAGTACATCGATCTTACCCAGTCGGCAATTCTTCTCGTAATCCCCGAGTACTGACGCTGAATATCCAAGGGGTTCACCCCTTTACCCTGCGTAGTTGCTCGCCTTCCCAAGGCAACTTTCCATAAGTAACAAACCCTTTGCTGTAACTAAATCTGCATCCACTCCCAGTGTTGGTCCCTTCGCTATTACCCACTGAATGCTTCCACTTACTATGTCCAGATATTGAACTCTCAACTCAGCGTGTAAACCAAATAATCCTTCGAGTAAAAGATTCGTCCCTGCAAAGGTTAGACTCAAACGAGAGTTGCTCAACAGAGTCAGACCCCTTACTTTTAGATTATTTAATCCTATTGTGAACGACTTTGCATCTCCCAGTCAACTAGCTGATCCACACCAAAGTTCTCTTATCACGACCTCTCCCAAGATCGTGCTGTCTCTTATCCGCTTTTCGGATGAACCGAGACCACCCTCTTCCCCACTGATCTGTTATTATCTAGAATACCAGACTCTCACCGGTTACTGAACTAAAGAACGCTTTCTCGATCGCTCCCAACGACTTCTGAAGAAACTTCGGCTATCGAAAACTACTCTATCCACTTTGCCACTCATGGCTCCATTATTCCTGTTGATCCTCCCGATCATACCGTCTGACTACCCGTTGTCACAGAACGTACTACAAAAGGTGAATGCTACTAGAACCGTTGTAGCCTTACATCACTCCTGGTCTTCAACGACATACCGCTTCCAGAATCCAATCATATGATGACCTACTCAAGTCCGTGCGGGTTGTCCTTCCCTGGTCTAACCCATCTGAAGAAATCCACAAGTGAACCACACATCTGATACATTCTTAATGTTGATTAGGGACCGGAGAATGCTACGGGCCACCCCGCAGTCTTATAACTTTCCTACTCTATCTGCCAACTTATGAACGCTACGGGCCACCCCATAGTCTTACAACACTTCTATACTATCTACTAACTAATGCTACGGGCCACCCCGCAGTCTTGCCACACTCCTCATGCTATCTGGCCACTAGTGAATGCTACGGCTATCCCGCAGTCTTACAACACTTTCCATGTTGACTGGCTACTAGTAAATGTTACGGCTCCCCCGTAGTCTTACAACATTTTCCACACTATCTGACTATGAGTGAATGTTACGGCTCCCCCATAGTCTTACAACACTTTCATCCTAGTTGACCATTAGTGAATGCTACGGCTCCCCCGTAGTCTTACAACACTTTCACCCTAACTGGAAATTAGTGAATGTTACGGCTCCCCTGTAGTCTTACAACACTTTCATCCTAATTGACCATTAGTGAATGCTACGGATCCCTCGTATTCTTACAACACTTTCATCCTAACTCAAACACAACCCAATGCCTTACCCCTAATCTATCGATTCGAAATGCATACAGAGTCGAGCACTCACTCGACCGAACACCCCAACTAGACTCAATCCATCACTGGAGCCCCAACCCGCTTCAAAAAATTCTGCTATCAAGCCCCCAAGAAGACGCAATTCACATGCTGGGGAGTTTTACCGAACTCCAAACCCACACAAGTCTCAAGCCAAATAGCCACTTGGGCCGCCATTTTCCTCGATGAGGATGAGAAATCCAACCCAGTCTCAAACCTGCCCTGTCCTGAATACTTGCGCGATTCTCCCCCACTTAGATTCAACTAATTCTTCATAATATATGAGATTTGACGGATGCCCAATCCTTTTTACTCTCTTATACTCGTGATGTTGACAATATGCTGCTTACCCGTGCTAGTGTTTTATTACTGGCCCAAACCCCAAAAAGACGACTCAACTCCTAATGATCAGACGAACACTCCCCAAATCCTAGCGAACTAGTAATCTCAGACGCCTTGAAATGATGACACGCTTATATCTTGAAGCCCAAATAACTGATGTCCAGACCAAAGCCTCTGCGGTGGACCACTTCCCATGGCGCTTCCAAAAGCAGACCCAAGCATAATGCCGAGTTACCAATCCTGACCATAGATCTTGCGCATCATGTCTCTGAACCGATCTCGACCATAGACCTAGATAACATTGAACGCTTCAAACTAGAAAAGAGGGAAACGAGTTTTCACTAACCATCCCGTAACTCACGGTATGGAAATGGCATATGATAATGTTTGAAGGTATAATCCAAACACAAGCAGGGAAACAAACCCAGAGATACACTTGCTAGACCTTTGAAATGAAAAACTCCCTCGTGCTGTTTCACGCAAGTACTACACTGAATTCGGCCCTGCTGGCCTATCAAAAGCTTACCCGAACTCTTGGGTCTCTTTCCGGGACCCTCTAATATATGCACCTGATGTGGTCCCCTCTTCCCAAGGTGCTCCGAGTCAATCCCTCTCTCTCAGCTCCAGAAATCATATCATTCAGGGTCTCGCACCCTGACACACCCACCAATTTCAATCGTCAACGGCAAACTGAAATAGCTGGAGCAACCTCTGCCCTACCCGGGCTACAACTACTCCCAAGTCATAGTCTCCAATCCCGAAAGCGTAATAGAACGCAAAATCAATCAGTGTCGTCCGATACAAGAGATCCACGATGAAATCAAAACCTTGGCAGTCCTTCCGCTAGCTGGCTCACCACCGGAGCCGACACCAAGCCCTAGTCCTTCCTCATGTGTGCTCATCCTCATCTGGCAGAGCAGCTATCCTCACTATCAGAGCATAATCAATAATTCTCCTCCCCATAAGCTTATTAGATTTTCCAAGACTCTCACTAATTCAAGTATGGATCCTGTGCTTTCAGTAGTACGGGCCCATACTACCTTCCACACCTAGCCATACTTTACTCAGCAATCCTCCCAAATCCTCTAAGTCTCCTAATCCACTGGTGCACCAAATATCCGCTAAACAGCAACACAATACCCACCAAAGAAACTCCTAGGCTCCCCTAGGTTCCCAACCTCAATGAACCGCCCCACTAAACTCACTGGAGCATATCCTAGGATTTCCTAGGTCCCCAATCTCACCATGCCATCAGCTGTTTAAGAACTTCCCATGATGCCATCCACCAACCTCCTGGATATCGTGATATCCACTTAGTGGCTGACTCCCATCACTCAAGAGTTCCATAAATCACAAAGCAAGCAGCATTCGTGCAGTAGCACTCCGATCCAAAGGACTATCATAGAACATTTAGCCCACGTATATCAACTCGTGCTATCCTCATCAATCCATCCTCACTGTCGGATGCCTTATTCATTCAAATTATACATAGAACATGATCTAATAGACTGTCGAATAATAGACTCTACCCTAGGACCACAACCAGTCAAGGAACATGAAATAAGGCCAAATCAATTATTCTAAGACTATAGGATCCTAACCATATACAATTTTAAAATCATACACTTAGCAGTTACTAATACCAATTAATCCTTCTCATTCAAGCATGACATACAATATTTCCAAGGCTACAAGCATCACATATCAGGCCAATCTATCGTTGACTACTCAGCACTAGCATGCAAGTCTACCAGCTCATACAACATATATGGGTATTCTGGGAAACTTACTTGAGCTCGGCTGATTGCATGCACCACACCCTTTCTTGTCTTAGAAAACTGTTTTCTTGAATACATTTTTATTTTTGAAAACTTTACAGATCCTTAGTTTGAGTTCAAACACACCCGAAAGTATGTCTGAATCCCTCAAACCAAGGCTCTGATACCAACTTGTAACAACCCAAAAATCAAGGGTAAAAATTTCATTTTTAATATAGTCAAAACATATATATCATTTATTCCAAACATCCAAAATATCGTTAATTAAAACATTTATCAGAGTTCATCCCAAAATCATTCAATGCGGAAAACATGGGTGAGTGCAATGCGATCAATCCGGGCCCTTCCTTTCCAAACCGATGATACCTGAAACAATAAAAAAAACTGTAAGCACGAAGCTTAGTGAGTTCCCCAGAGCATACCTCACACAATACACATAACCACATAATCCATATCAGCTATAACAGCTATATAAACCATATCAATCACATATCTATATCAATCACATAGCCATGCATATAAACATATACAGATGTCGTGGCCTCCCCCCATGGTCTTACTCCAGGATGCCATAGGCACCCCACATGGTCTTACACCTATCTGCCATAGGCACCCCCCATGGTCTTCAATAGGAAAGCCATGGGCTCTCCACATGGTCTTACATCCAAGTGTCATGGGCTCCCCCCATGGTCTTTAATAGGAAAGCCATGGGCTCTCCACATGGTCTTACATCCAGGTGCCATGTGCTCCCCCATGGTCTTTCATACATAGTTCCTAGGTCTAAGCCCCGGGTCTTCCTACCATACATAAACTAAATGGCCCGACATTGTGGCCGTAGACCCATACAAACAATGAGGAGACTCACCTCACAAGCTGACTGCTGAATCCCGCGAATAAACCCCTTGCTGCTAGCTGGAAGATCCCCGAACTACTAATCTCTCGACTCCCAAAGCTACTGATCATCATACAACTTAGATAAGTCTGGGATTCTTATAACTTAACCATAAGTCCTCATTGGGGTAGAAGACCACTCCAGCCCTCACATACTCTTTTCCAAAGGTCACCAAAAGTCAAACTAGATCAACCTTGGTCAAAGTCAAAGTCAACGGTCAAAGTCAATGCTCCGAGTTGACTCAACTCGTCGAGTCACCCCTTAACTCGACGAGTTCCCATTCTACTCATAGTCATGAAACCACGAACCAACTCATGGAGTCCCTTCACAGACTCGTCGAGTTTCTTCTGTACGTAGTCGGGACAATACCAACTTAACTCGTTGAGTCCCTTCTGGACTCGGCGAGTTCTTCACTCTATTAAGCCTTCCTTAATGGATTAAGCCACTATACTTCAGATCTGAGTTCCAAACTTCGAATACACTCTGGAACTGACCTTAGAGGGGTAAAGTTTAAACTTTACCCGTTAATACCCTCACTTAAAGGATTTCACTCAAACCCTAACTATTTAAGACATAAATCTTTGTCCAAATCCTTATTACTGCAATCCAAAACAGGAGAACCAAGATCTTGGCTCTAGTCACCCAATAAGAACATAAAGTCTCAAACTTTACTTCCATGCATGGCCCTTTGGGGCTTAAAAGGACATAAAAACATCCTTAGGGTTTGCATGGGACTCCAATGGCATAAAGTTTGCACCTTTATGCCATTATAACCCTTAAGGACTTCAGATCTAGAAGTATAATCAAGTTGGGACATCCATGACCCATAAATCAAGATCCTTGGTCAAAAACCCCATAAAAGTGACCACAAGAAGATCTAAGAAACTATAAGGCAAGTTATAAGCTTGATTACCAGAAAGTGATGAGAATGGAATGAAATCCCTGGTTCTAAAACTTTCTCCTTGAACCTTCAAGCTCCTTCCTCTTCTTTTAGTCTTCAAGAACACACAAACCACTCAAGGATGGCTCACACACTCACAAGATGCTCTAGGGTTTCGTGGATGAGGGTTTAGGATCTAGAGGTTGAGAATGAGGCTGAATAAGATGCTTAAATAGGGTACATAAGCACGAATTTAGGGTTTCCCAAGCCCATACCAACTCGCTGAGTTGGTCCTCCAATTTGTCGAGTAGGTCACTTAACCCGCGACCCAAAATCTGCTCCTACTCGTCGAGTCATCCCACCGACTCGACGAGTTGCCTTCTTGTCTTGAGGTTTTCCTTTCCTTTCTTGGTCTTCTGGATTCTGGGTGTTACATCTTCTCAGCAGGATGATGAAACATAAAATTGGACGTGATCTTATTGAGCAAAAGGTCACGTTCATGAATGCTCTAAGTTCTGAATGGAAAGCTAATGTTTCTACAGTTAAAGCATATGAGTAGTTTAAAAACTACACATTGGCTAAACTAGTTGGTATCCTTCAGTCACATGAGGATGAGGTGACAAAAGAAGGAAAAATTGTTTCTGGAGTAGGTTCGCTGGCACTGGTAGCTAAAGGAAAGAAGGATACTGAAGATGAGGATTCGGAGTTTGAGCTCTCACATTGCGAACTTTCTAAAGAAGGGTTCGCAATGATGGTGTCCAACCCAAGGAGGTTCGCAAAGAAGAACTTCAACATAAATAAGAACCGAAATTGGCTGGGAAGCTATAGCTCTGAGAAGGTGAAAGAGGAGAGTGCTATGTGACATCCCCATTTTCACGGCCAGAAAAGACCGATTTTGTTTATGCTTTACAAAAATTAGAGTACCTCTTTTAATAAAAATGTTGCGGAATTTGTTCCCAGAAAAAACATGATAAATACGTTGTCAAAGCATTTTCGAAGAAATGTATATTTATGCATTTTAAAACATTTGGGATGTCATCGTCAATATAGAAACATAAGCATAAATAGAACTTACATTCATTTACACTAGTGATCTACATCTCTTTTAAATCCCTCAGTGTAAAGTAGCTTCATATCGACACCTGTGATACAAATAAGATTGAGTTGGTCACGTTGGGAAACCTGGTGAGTACATAGGGTTTTCAACCCACAATAATATAATTATTATGGTAAACATCAAACAATCAACCCAATTACCCATCCCCATTATCTTGTTTACTATTAAGGATCTACCCTAAGATTCAGATATTCCTCGTTCATTCATTCCTAAGGATTATCCTAAGGAATCGACACGAAGTCCATCGTCGCCACGATTTATCCAACTGACACTAAGTCCATAGTCACCAGGGTTTAGGCGCTAAGTCTGCATAGTCGCCAGGGTTTATACAACAGACACTATGTCTATAGTCGCCAGGGTTCAGGCACTAAGTCCATAGTCGCCAGGGTTCATCTCGTTTATTGACAGTACTATTTTCGAGAATCCACTCGCAATACATGTCAATGTTTTTTAGAGTACACCAGGTGAACACATCGTTCACAACATTTACAGGTTGTGAGACTGCTAGTGTTCCACTGGACTGTCTAGAATAGTCTGTGGTTGTCATCCATTCTCTGCTAGATGACGGGGCCATCGCTTGGGTCATCGTTTGGCTCATCGTTATGGCTCATCGCTTTGGCTCATCATTTTGGCTCATCGCGTTGGCTCATCGTTTTGGCTCATCGCTTTGGCTCATCGCTTTGGCTCATCTCTTTGGCTCATCATTTTGGCTCATCGCTTTGCCACCATATTTTATCACTCATATATCATTGCTCATCATTCATCTCATCTTTCATCGCTCATCATTTATCTCATCTTTCATCGCTCATCATTTATCTCACCTCTAATCTACCCATGTTTTACCCAACACATTTTATAGACATAAAATACATATATATACAGTTTAGATCATTTAAAACATGTATAAAACGTTTTATCCAACATAGACAACAAGTATTCAGACAATATACACACATAGCACGTAATTTATATAAAATACTTCATATCTATGTGTAAGATGAAAGTAACTATGCACTCACCTATAAAGGTGGTGACACGGCACTAGGACAACACTTTGTTACTCTTAAAATAATTTTCCTTTGTCAAAAACTAGTATCATTACCACTAGAGTTTAGTCTAATGTTCAAGGAGACTAATAAATAGTCTTGCTATTATTACTATTATATAAGCGTTAAAACAATACTCTTTGCCCACTATGTACAGACAGGGGCCATATATGAAACACCGGAGGGCAAGATCATTTTGGCATATATCACTTCAGAAATCCACCAACCCAGGCGGCCCTTCAAAACGGATTCCCCGTACCGCGAGTGGTTAAAAAGATATTATAACGACACTTATCTAACCCATAATAATAGCGCAAATAATTATTATAAGGTCCTAATAACGTTACTATATTTAAATAAAAGCTATTTTAAAAATTAGGTAGGCGTATCTTACCTACGAGGGGGTTTGGCTAGAAGTCGGGCTCTGTAGGGGCAGGACTTCTGAGCCGAAAGCTCTTCTTCTCGGAGCCGTCGAGCGCTCCGGGGCTTTCTTTTAGCGCTAGGGGAGTTTTTGGGAGGTTTAGAGAGAATGTAGAGAGAAGAAAGAATGGGAAAGGTGTGAAGAAAATGAAGGTGGGAGAGGTTCTATTTATAGGGTGAAATATGGTTGAACTTGGTGCCATATGTCACCATCTGGTGGCAAGACTTGGGGAGAAAGCAATGGCCAAGATTGTGCCACATCACCCATTTTCGCACAGCACACTTCCTATTCTAAAATCCATAACTTTCGCATACGAGCTCCATTTTTGACGTTCTTTATATCCACGTGTAGGAAAAAATAAGATCTACAACTTTCCTTTTAACTCCGTCGGCTAATTCTCGACTGATCTTAAATTTAACAGTAGAAGGTGACTACACTGTTAAATGTCCGCGTAAAATTCATAACTTCTACATACGGACTCCGTTTTCGTTAGTCTTTTTGTCGTTGAGTTCCTATTAATGAGATCTTCAATTCTCATTTAGGTCGCGTTGGCCAAAAACCGCTCGATTTAAAATTCGAGTTTCGGGTCGTGCACTGCTAGGCCAAATCTTAGAAAAATCATAACTTCCTCATACGAAGTCAGATTTGGGCGTTCTTTTTATGCACGCTCTCGGTTTAATGTATACTACAACTTTCCTTTTAACTCCATCGGCCAAAAAGTCCTCTATCGTAAATTCACTATTTACGTCGCGTAGTGTCGTGCCGGTTTTGTCGCGAAACTTCGACGTGCCATAACGACTTCGTTATAACTCGGATTTCGACATTCTTTATATGTACGGAACCCTTGTGACAAATTCTACAACTTGGTTAAGATTACTCCTTCTAAATAATTTTCCATCAAAAACTCATTTTTGATGCTCATTGTCTCTAAATTGACTAGCCTGGATCTACGGGGGTTACAATTATCTCCCCCTTAGGATGATTACCTCCCAGAATCATCAACGAAACCGGGCTTATATAATGACTCCCTACATTAACTCTTCATCCTAGGTAATAACCGTAACTTCTATGTTGCTTCGAACGAGTATTTAACTCTTGGACTCCTTGACTGCAGGCGGTGCTCGATCTTGCACCTGCTCCCTATCTCATGTTAGACTCCAAATTATGACCTTCAAGTCACAATCTCGATCCTTACTGGAGACTGCTTCTTCTTCTTAACAAACTTATGAAAAGTTCTTTTATTACTACAATGGACCGATGTGTCATATTCTAATGACCTATCATCGCATGTTGCAACGCTTAAACTCAGGTCTCTTAGAGTCAAATTCCAGAACAGACTATACCTTCCTTCATGTTCTAATCACGTCTTAAAAGGTAGCATTTCTAGCTACAAGAAACTATCGCGATACCTCTACTGATCGCATTGATTATCTTTTATTTCAATCTTCTGGCTTAAGTCAGATGCTACATCGAACTTGGTTCTCTGAACCACGTAACATACTCATCGTAGTCGAACTCAATTTGATATGACCGCTAGGGTAAGAATAACAATCATCTTTTTAGTCATTACCGAAAGAATGGTAATGACATACATGAACAAAACGGAATCAACTACTAGCTTCTTGGTAACCTTGTGACTTTCCCTGATCCAAGTGTGAGTCCTGTGCTTCAGGTAGTATAGGCCTCTACTACCATTCACACCTACTCATACTCGTCCCAGGTATTGTCTCGCAGTTTTTCAAGTCCCCATACAAGAAAATCACATAACAACTTAACACATCAGATAGCAAAACGAAGGTTTTATATTAGTCCTTGAAACGATTACATAGGTGTTCAAGTTCACCCAAGACTATGCCTCTAATATGCTACATCATACGATACTATGGCTACTGCATAACTCGATCTTCGGATATGAAGTCCTCATCCTTGATTCCTCGCGTTGTCATCTGCTTCGTCGAGGATCATGTGAAATGCCCTTGGCTTTGGCGGTGCATTTGGCCTTGCTGCTTCGTTTTTCTTTGGGCAGTCTCTAGAAATATGCCCTTCTTTGTTACATCTGCAACATACCTTCTTGTTGAATGTGCACTCGTTGGTGTAATGGCCAGACTTTCCACACTTAAAACATATCACCTCTTCGCCACATTTTCTTAAGTGTTTCTTCTCGCACTTATCACATCATCTTTCTTCGCCTCTTCGTTCTCCTCCAAACTTCAAGAATTTACTCTCCTTGTTGGGCCTTGAAGATCCTTTGAACTTCCTCTTTTCTCCTGCCTTATCTTTTTCTAGACCCTTTTCTTTTATCTGGGTCTCTATATTCTTAGCTGCTCTAACGGCTGTTTTCAAAGTAGTTGCCATTTTGATCATTGGGCCAAAGTCTGCGGGCAGTCCGTTAGCGAACCTATCTATCTTGGAGAGTTCAGTAGGCACCAAGTAGGGAATTAGTTTCATCTGCTCAGTAAATGTGGTGGCATACTCATTAACACTCATCTTCCCTTTCTTCAGGTTCTGAAACTCGTTGTTTAGGTTTATCAGATCTATCTCTGAGCAGTATTGCATTTTTAACTACTCCGTGAATGCTTCCCAAGACATTCGTATGACTTCTTCTCGTGGCATTGTATCTGCCAGCAACTTCCACCTACTTAACACTCCAGTCTTTAGTTGTCTGACTGCAAAGACGGTCTTTTGCTTATCGTTGCATTCGCAGCTCTCTAATACCATCTCCATCTCGGAGATCCAGTCCATAATCTCCACTGGTTTTGGGCTTCCAGAGAGACTCGACGGTTTTGCACCCAAGAAATTCTTATACATCCGCCCATCCTTGTCATTTCCCTTCTCCGGGCCATTCCACCTTACCCCTTGGGTTCCAACTTGACTCACAGTGCGACTATAATTTCCTTCCTCCGATTGTTCAGCAATCAACTTAGGTTGCACAATGGGCACCGTAGGTTTATCCCTATTTTCGCGCAAGATCTGCCTCATCTCTTCTCTTTGCTCAACCAGCATAGCCCGAATCATGGCTTGTACTCCAGCCATTGTGATTGGCTCGGGAGTTGCCACTACAACAGGTATTTGCTCAATCACTGGTGGTTGAGGCGGTTGATTTCTATTTCCATTCGCGTTTCCACTTCGGGTTCTTGCCATTTCGTTCTATACACCAAATCAGACGTTCGGTGTGTAATGACGAGAATTAAGATATGAAAGATGTTATCTACGATTGACGTATAAATCTCCTTATCTCTCTGAAAAGTTATATGCCAGTTCTAATACCGTAATTAAACGTTTAGAAACCAGAACACATAAAGTTTCCAGATCCGGTCGGCAACAGACCATAGATCCAATCATATAATGCATATCATAAATCATTTAGCACATAAAAGCATGTTAGGCATTTTCCCTAAATAAGCTAGTTCTTGTGTCTATTCAGGTGTATTACCTAAATTTATTAAACACACTCCTCACGATCATCGCTTAGCATTCTAAGTTCAAGTTTAAAAATAAATCCATATTCCTAGTTCGCTTAAACCAATGCTCTGATACCAACTGTGACATACCCATTTTCACGGCTAGAAAAGACCGATTTTGTTTATGCTTTATAAAAATCAGAGTACCTCTTTTAATAAAAATGTTGCAGAATTTGTTCCCAGAAAAACATGATAAATACGTTATCAAAGCATTTCCGAAGAAATGTATTTTTATCCATTTTAAAACATTTGGTATGTCATCGTCAATACAGAAACACAAGCATAATCAGAACTTACATTCATTTACACTAGTGATCTATATCTCTTTTAAATCCCTCAGTGTAAAGTAGTTTCATATCGACACCTGTGATACAAATAAGCTTGAGTGGGACAGGTTGGGAAACCTAGTGAGTACATAGGGTTTTCAACCACAATAATATAATTATTATGTTAAACATCAAACAATCAACCCAATTACCCATCCCCATTATCTTCTTTACTCTTAAGGATCTACCCTAAGATTCAGCTATTTCTCGTTCATTCATTCCTAAGGATTATCCTAAGGAATCGGCACGAAGTCCATCGTCGCCACAATTTATCCAACAGGCACTAAGTCCATAGTCACCAGGGTTTAGGCACTAAGTCTGCATAGTTGCCAGGGTTTATACAACAGACACTAAGTCCATAGTTGCTAGGGTTCAAGCACTAAGTCCATATTCGCCAAGGTGCATCTTGTTTATTTACAGTATTATTTGCGAGAATATACTCGCAATACATGTCAATGTTTTTTAGAGTACACCGGGTGAACACAACGTTCACATTATTTACAGGTTGCGAGCCTGCTAGTGTTACACTGGACTGTCTAGAATAGTCTGTGGTTGTCATCCATACTCTGCTAGATGACGGGGCCATCGCTTGGGTCATCGTTTGGCTCGTCGTTTGGCTCATCATTATGGCTCATCGCTTTGGCTCATCATTTTGGCTCATCGCGTTGGCTCATCGTTTTGGCTCATCGATTTGGCTCATCGCTTTGGCTCATCGCTTTGGCTCATCGTTTTGGCTCATCGCTTTGGCTCATCTCTTTGGCTCATCGTTTTGGCTCATCGCTTTGGCATCATATTTTATCACTCATATATCATCGCTCATCATTCATCTCATCTTTCATCGCTCATCATTTATCTCATCTTTCATCGCTCATCATTTATCTCACCTCTAATCTACCCATGTTTTACCCAACACATTTTGTAGATATAAAATACATATACAGTTTAGATCATTTAAAACATGTATAAAACGTTTCATCCAGCATAGAGAACAAGTATTCATACAATATACACACATAGCACGTAATTTATATAAAATACTTCATATCTATGTGTAAGATGAAAGTAACTATGCACTCACCTATAAAGGTGGTGACTCGGCACTCGGACAGCACTTTGTTACTCTTAAAATAATTTTCCTTTGACGAAACCTAGTATCATTACCACTAGAGTTTAGTCTAATGTTCAAGGAGACTAATTAATAGTCTTGCTATTATTACTACTATATAAGCGTTAAAACAATACTCTTCGCCCACTATGTACAGACAGGGGCCAGACATGAAACACCGGAGGGCAGGATCATTTTAGCATATAGCACTTCTGAAATCCAACAACCATGGCGGTCCTTCAAACCGGATTCCCCGTACCGCGAGTGGTTAAAAAGATATTATAACGACACTTATATTACCCATAATAATAGCGCAAATATTTATTATAAGGTCCTAATAACGTTACTATATTTAAATAAAAGCTATATTAAAAATTAGGTAGGAGTATCTTACCTATGAGGGGGTTTGGCTAGAAGTCGGGCTCTGCAGGGGCAGGACTTCCGAGCCGAAAGCTCTTCTTCTCGGAGCCGTCAAACGCTCCGGGGCTTTCTTCTAGCGCTAGGGGAGTTTTTGGGAGGTTTAGAGAGAGTGTAGAGAGAAGAAAGAATGGGAAAGGTGTGAAGAAAAGGAGGGTGGGAGAGGTTCTATTTATAGGGTGAAATATGGCTGAACTTGGTGCCACATGTCACCATCTGGTGGCAAGATTTGGGCAGAAGGCAATGGCCAAGAGTGTGGCACATCACCCATTTTCGCACAACACACTTCCGACTTCTAAAATCCGTAACTTTCGCATACGAGCTCCATTTTTGGCATTCTTTATATCCACACGTAGGTAAAAATAAGATCTACAACTTTCCTTTTGACTCCGTTGGCTAATTCTCGACCGATCTTAAGTTTAGCAGTAGAAGGTGACTACACTGTTAAATGTCTGCATAAAATTCATAACTTCTACATACGGACTTCGTTTTCGTCTGTCTTTTTTTCGTTGAGTTCCTATTAATGAGATATTCAATTCTCATTTAGGTAAGGTTGGCAAAAAACTGCTCGATCTAAAATTCGAATTTCGGGCCGTGCATTGCTAGGCCAAATCTTAGAAAAATCATAACTTCATCATACGAAGTCAGATTTGGGCGTTCTTTTTATGCATGCTCTCGGTTTAACGTATACTACAACTTTTGTTTAGATAACTAAGTCCAAAAATTCCTTTATCGTAAATTCACTATTTACGTTGCATAGTGTCGTGTCGGTTTTGTCGCGAAACTTCGACGGGCCATAACTTCTTCGTTATAACTCGGATTTTGACATTCTTTATATGTACGGAACCCTTGTGAAATATTCTACAACTTGGTTAAGATTAATCCATCTAAATAATATTCTATCAAAAAGCTCATTTTTGATGCGCATTGTCTCTAAATTGACTAGCCCGGATCTACGGGCGTTACATACTAATTGTTCTTAGAAAGAAGAGGACAAGAAGGAGAAGAAGGTCGTAGGTGATTCCAGCTATGACTGCAACTATTGTCATGGTAAAAACCACCTAGCCAAGGATTGTATGTTGTAAAGGTTTAACGAGAAGAAAGAAGGAGAAGATGATGAGACATAGATCTCCGAAAGCTCGAGGATATAAATAAGAAAAAGAATACTGATGACTCTATGCCTGCTTTGATTGTGCATGAAAATGATGCTGATGATGAGTTTGGTAAGGTTGAAGTCTGGTCTACTGACTCCAAATATGAGGAGGTTCGCAGGCCTACACATGGAAGAAGTTTCGTTGCGAAGGAAGAAGATTCGCAGTTTGGAGGTACATGCTTGATGGTGACAAATGATGTGTCAGGACAGAGAGGATACGCCACTGATGGAGACCATGTTTCTGACAGCTGCTTCGCTACAAAGACTGTTCCTGAGCAAATATGCTAATGCGAGCAAGTCATCAACAAGGTAATACGTGACGAGCAGTTTGACTCAGAATGGTACATCGACAGTGGCTGGTCACGACACATGACAGGATGGAAGGAAGAGTTGCGAGAATACAGAGAACTAAAAGACGGTGGAAAAGTGAAGTATGGAAATAACTCACTTGGATAAATTAGAGGATCTAGAATGATAACTAATTGAGAATTTTCGATTCGCAAAGTCACATATTTGAAAGGATTTCAACACAACCTAATCAGTGTTTTGCAACTGGTTGTTGGCACAAGATTGAAAGTTTCGTTTGACGATGAGGGTTCTAAAATCATTGAAAAAGAAATCAAAGTTTGTTCTTCTAAAATAAAAACACAAAGGCGAAATGTATCCATTGAACATGAATCCTATTCGAGGGAAGCCTGCCATTTTCCTGTTGACAAAAGCACCTACAGATGATAGTTGGTTGTGGCATCGTCGACTTTCAGACCTCAACTTCAAATATATCAACAAGCTTGTTGTTGGTGATCATGTACGAGGTCTTACAATCTTGAAATACGAAAAGGACCATCTCTGTGTTGCATGCGAAATGGGTAAGCAAAGCAGGAAGAGTCATCCAACTGTAGTGAATACGAAAGTCATTGAGCCACTCGAACTTCTGCACATCGACCTCTATGGTCCTTCTGTTGGGTTTTGAGCATTCTAACACTCCTATGGTGTACATGCAACCGTATAAACCTTGGATCTATGTTTTCTCTATTATACATGCAAATATTAACTATTCCAAGGTTTCATCCTAACTAGCATATTATGAAGCACCTATACTACAAAGTTCTAGTTAGATGACATACCTTTTGATGTAGCTTGATGTCTTCAAGCTTTAAGAGCTTAGCCCCAATAGTGTGGAAGCCTGAAATGGAATCACAAATCACCAAAACACCTTGGAAGAACTTGAGAATATGTATGCACACTAAAATCGGCCCACTCTTATTTTCACACACTTGTACCAATTTTGTGAGCCAAGGACCCCTTTATATATTATGGAGGATTAGGGTTACATCCATGTAAACCCTAATACCCATGACATTTCATTTACATAGGATCCATGGGTTAAAAGCTCCATGGACCGTCCATGAAAGCTTAGCCCAACCTAAATGAACTTGGCCCATTCCATATATATAAGAGTCCATATTTAATTAGTTCTTTTTGATCACTTAGATAATTCTTAATTAATTCTTGATCAATACTAATTAAATAATATGATTCCAAATTAATATATTAGAACTTATAATATATTAATATAAATCATAAATATACTATTCTCAAAAGACTATCCATATAAATTGTGCCGGTGAAGTGCAACCCAAATGGACCATGCCGGGTCAGGTCAAGTACATACCAAATATAGTTATGGACTTAGACATTAATCCAACAGTCTCCCACTTGGATAAGTCTAAAACTATTATTGAGTATGACTTCAAAACCTAACTGGCAATCGTAGCTCTTAAAGCCGCTGTCGAACTCTGACCTTGTCAACGACTTGTCCATTAGATAAGGGATCATATATTCCTCCATTCTAGATATCATTTATGGGTTTTCAGCATTCTAATACTCTTATGGTGTACATGCAATCCTAGAAACCTTGGATCTATGTTTGACTATGATACATGCAAATAATTATTTTTCCAAGGTTCTTATCCTATCTAGCATGGCATGGGGAACTTGAATCAAATAAAGTTAGTAGAATTACTTACCATGTAGTTGTAGTTGATTGCTTGGAGTTTTAGAGCATAACACCAATAGTGTAGATGCCTCAAATGGAAATCACAAATCACCACAAACTTGGAACTTTGAGAGAATAGTAATCACCTTCTTGAAATCGGCCCTCTTACTTTACTCACCACAACTCGTGTAATTTCAAGAACCAAAGCCTCCTTTATATAGTGTGGTGGATTAGGGTTACATCCATGTAAACCCTAATACACATGTCTTTTCATTTCCATGAGATCCATGGGTTAAAGCTCCATGGAGTATCCATGGACTTTCCATGCAATCCTAGCCTATTCCAAATAAGCATTAGCCCACACTATATAAATACAAAAGCCCATATAATTAGTCATACTTTTGATCTCTAAATTAATTCTAGATTAATTATAGATCAATAATATATTAATAAATCATAATTTATACTATTCTCAAACGATTATCCATAAATTGTTCGGGTGAAGTGCAACCCAAATGGACCATGCCGGGTCGGGTCAAGTACATACCAAATATAGTTATGGACTTAGACACTATATCCAACAGTCTCCCACTTGGATAAGTCTAATAACTATAGTTACAAGTATGACTTCAGGAACCGATCAGCAATCGTAGCTCTTTAAACTCTGTTGAACTATGAAGCGCCATTTTAGATAAGTGATCATATAATCCTCTGTTCTAGATATCAGCCGGACAAATACATGGAACATGGTCTTGCTTATTGTCCAGCATTTGTTTCCCGATTTCCGATTTGTTTGACATAGAACTTAACTGAACACATCAATTTAGTTCTGACCGGGCCCGGTACATAGGTCAAAACAAAATCATCGAGGGGCCCAAATATCGCTTCTAATCCTATAAGGAACAGATAAACTTCGACTCATATGTTTGCTCTACTACTTGTTGAATTACACACAAAAGCACGGTTTATAACATCGAGTTACCAATGCGTTTTCGTGCAATCAATGCATAACCATCTCATAGGCAACAAATCATATCTCTAGATTTGAAGACTTATATGATATTACCGTCTCACGATCACTCGAGATAAATTCCATGAAGTGATACAAGTGAGTGTGGGTTGAATCCAATACTCAGAACTTATGAGCACTCATGAGTGTTGTAGCCCCGCTTTGTCTAACATCTTAGACCTCTACAAGCCAACCCATGGCAGTCTTGATTCATATCTACTTCCAACATATGACCGAATGTGGAGAGTTTGAATAATATGATATAAAGCATAACATAATTATTCTGGAAGTCAAAACATGCAAAAAGAAATAATAGTAAACGATTGACAAGAGATAGCAACACTTTACTCATAAATAACAGCTTTTATTTATCATCATATGTCAATTACATTTTACAAATTTCAAGATTATCTAACTACTAAAACTAATATCATCCTTCAGCCCTATGCTCCGAGCATGCTGGAGATGCTTAGCCCGAGTCAGTCCCTTCGTGAGGGGATCTGATGGGTTCTCATCCGATGATACCCTCTTTGCCACGAGGATTCCTTCTTCTATTCGATGTCTGATGAAGTGATATTTTCTGTCAATGTGTCTGGATCTCCCATGATCTCTTGGTTCCTTGGCTAAGGCAACCGCACTATTACTGTCACATAAAATCTCCATTGGCTCCTTTATAGCTGGTACAACTCCAAGGTCTCCGATGAAGTTCTTTAGCCATATAGCCTCCTTTTGCTGCCTCGCTTGCTGCTATATACTCTGATTCACAAGTGGAATCAGCCACTGTCTCCTGCTTGGAACTTTTCCAAGTAATTGCCCCTCTGTTTAGAGTAAAGACCCAGCCCGACTGAGAGCGGAAATTATCCCTGTCAGTCTGAAAGCTAGCATCACTGTACCCTACAACTCTCAAGTCCTCACTGCCACCGAGGGTAAGGACCCAGTCCTTAGTCCTCCGTAGGTACTGGAGGATATTCTTTATCGCAGTCCAGTTTGCCTTGCCAGGGTTCCCCTGATACCTGCTAACCATGCTCAAAGCAAAGGCTACATCAGGTCGAGTACACGTCATAGCATACATGATCGATCCTGCAGGTGAATCATAAGGTATTCGACTCATTTCTGCTATCTTAGCCTCAGTACTAGGGCTTTGTGTCTTACTCAATCTGGCGTTACTCTGGATGGGTAACTCTCCTTTCTTGGAGTTATGCATGTTGAACCTTTTCAACACTTTGTCCACATAGGTGCTTTGACTAAGTCCAATTAGTCTTTTACTCCTGTTTCTCAAAATCCTTATCCCTAGGATATAGGCAGCTTCTCCAAGGTCCTTCATAGCGAAACACTTCCCAAGCCAGGACTTTACTTCCTGCAGGGTTGGGATGTCATTTCCTATGAGTAGTATGTCATCCACATACAGTACCAAAAAACTGACTATACTCCCACTGGCCTTGATATAGACACAAGATTCATCTTCACTCCTTGAAAAGCCAAATTCTTTGACTTTCTCATCAAAGCAAAGATTCCATCTGCGAGGTGCCTGTTTTAATCCATAAATGGATTTCTCGAGCTTACACACTCTACTGGGGTACTCTGTACTGACAAAACCCTCTGGCTGAACCATGTAAACATCTTCAGCCAACTTTCCATTAAGGAAAGCGGTTTTGACATCCATTTGCCATATTTCATTATCATGAAATGCAGCAATGGCTAACAGAACCCTAATAGACTTAATCTTGGCCACTGGTGAAAAGTTCTCATCATAATCAACTCCCGGAGTTTGAGAATAACCCTTTGCAACCAGTCGTGCCTTATAAGTGTGTACATTACCATCCATGTCGGTCTTCTTCTTGAAGATCCATTTGCACCCAACTATCTTACGATCAGGTACATTGTCAACCAAGTTCCAAACTTGATTGTCATACATGGACTGTATCTCGCTATCCGTAGCCTCTTTCCATTTAGCAGCCTCAGGGCCTGACATGGCTTCCGTGTAGCTATTAGGCTCATCCAGATTTACCAGTGTGTTATCACTGATAAGTGTCTCACCTTCTGCAGTAATATGAAAACCATAATAATGCTCAGGTGCATTCCTAACTCTGGTGGAACGCCTCAGAGGTATAGATTCTTCAGTCGGCTCAACAGGAGTTTCCTCCTCAGGTTGAGGGCTAGGATTTGAGGTTCCTTCACCACTTGACTCTTGAATTTCCTCAAGGTCAATTTTCCTCCCACTGTCTCCTTGGCTCATGAATTCTCTCTCTCGAAAGAATCCTCTTCCTGCTACAAAGACCACATTATCACTGGGTCTGTAGAAGATGTAACCAAATGATTTATGTGGGTAGCCGATGAAAATACACCTTTCGCTTCGGGGTTCGAGCTTATCGTGAGTCGTACGTCTCACGAAAGCCTCGCAACCATAAATCTTGATATGGTCTAGATTGGGAACTTTTCCAGTCCACACCTTGTGAGGTGTTTTGGCAACCTTCGTTGTAGGGACTAGATTAAGGATATGGGCGGCAGTCTCTAAGGCATACCCCCAAAATGAGATTGGTAGCAAAGCTCGACTCATCATGGAACGAACCATGTCCAACAAGGTCCGATTGCGCCTCTCAGCTACACCATTCAGCTGTGGTGTCCTAGGAGGTGTCAATTGTGAGACAATCCCACATTCCTTAAGATAGTCAAGGAACTCAGTACTAAGATACTCACCACCATGATCGGATCGAAGCATCGTAATGTTCCTGCCCAACTGATTCTCCACTTCTTGCTTAAACTCTTTGAATTTCTCAAAGGTTTCTGACTTATGCTTGATTAGGTAGACATATCCATATCTACTGAAATCATAAGTAAAAGTCACATAGAACCGATTAGCATCTCTTGTGGCGGTTCTGAAGGGTCCACACACATTCGTGTGTATGAGGTCCAACAAACCTTCACCCCTAGCACAAGTTCCAGTAAAAGGTGACTTTGTCATTTTACCAAGCAAACAAGATTCACAACTATCATCTGACTTTAGGTCAAATGACTCCAAGACTCCATCCTTTTGGAGTTGGCCTATGCGTTTCTTGCTTACACGTCCAAGACGACAATGCCATAAGGATGCTTTATCTAAGCTAGTGGAAGAGTTAATACACAATACATTATTTCCTAGATTATCTACAACAGATACAGTTTCATACACGTCATCACAAGGTAATGCTTTAAAATAAAGAACATTATTTAAGAAAGCATCAATACTACCATTATTATTATCAGAATAAAAGGTAAAACCTTGTTTATACAATGCATGAAAGGAAATAACATTTCTTGCCATTTCTGGTGAATAATAACATTTATTCAAATCTAATGTAAACCCACTATTTAGCACTAAGGAATAAACTCCTATCTTGGTGACAGGTCAAGCTTTCCTGTTTCCCATGATCAAGTTTATCTTTCCCTGCTCCACATTCTCACTTCTTTTTAGTCCCTGCAAATCACAACATATGTGAATACCACAACCTGTATCAAGGACCCAAGACTTAGAATGAGGTGAGTTATTAGACAATATAGTCTATATACCTGCATGTTTGGGTTTTACTTTCCCATCCTGCAAATCTTGCTGGTACTTTGGGCAGTTTCGCTTCCAGTGCGACTTTTCATGGCAATATAAGCATTCAGCCTCATTAGGGTTAGCAGAAGGAGTGACAAAACCTTTCTTGGTTTTGCTTGAAGAGGAGCCTTCAAGGGTCTTATCCTTGGTACCCTTAGAAGGGTTCTTTCTCTTCTTCCCTTTGCCATGCCCGATTGCCAAGACATTGGCCGCAGTTGGAGTAGGAGTAGGAGTAGTAACAACCGACTTACCCTTTAGACCACTTTCGGCGGTCTTCAAGAGTCCTTGAAGTTTGCTGAGGGTGACTTCTTCCTTGTTCATGTGATATGTCATGCGAAATTGATCATAACACGATGGCAAGGAGTGCAAAATGATGTCTATTGCTAACTCCTCAGAGAAGTTCACATTCAGCTTCAGTAAACGGTCCACATACCTTTGCATTTTCTGCATGTGGCCCGTGATGGGTTCACCATCCTTCATTCGGGTTGTTATCATGGAGGAGATTATTTCATATCGCTCTTGACGAGCACTTTGATGGTAGCGGTCCATCAAGTCCTAGTGCATCTCAAAAGGATAATAGTCGTCATAGGACTTTTGGAGCTCGGCTGTCATGGTGGCCATCATGATGCATGCCACTTTTGTAGCATCTCTTTCAAGTACCTCATATTCAGCAAGCTCTTCAGGAGTAGCAGTTGGCTCGGGTACCTTCAGCTCCTTGTCGAGAACATATTCTTTGTTCTCATACCGAGTGACCATCCTGATGTTTCTGATCCAATCTGTAAAGTTGGACCCATCAAAGATGACTCTCCCACAAAGATTCATGAGCGAGAAGGAGCTAGTAGGGTTTGAGCCAGAAGCATTGATATTGGAAGACATCTGAAGAGAAGAGGGAATATATTACATTAGATATAGAGATAGTCCTTAACAAAACACCCAAATGTAATATTAAGGCTAGGACCCAACACAAAATTTTATAACTTAGAAGAGGGATGCCGTAATATAAGCTGTAAGATATTTGAAGGTAGGTGAATGACGATTCACCAATTTCCACCATGAAAAAACGAAATATTTAATTAGGTTTTAATTGGTTTAGAAATTCCTAGATTCTTTGAGATTCATTGAACTTTCTTCAATGGCATGTTTCAATCTCGAGTGTGCCCTTCAAGTTTTGTGACTGGGATGCCGAGGATCACAAAACAAGGTGTGAAGTAACCATGCAAATTACTTGGTACCCTTAATGTATTACCCCTCAATCGATGTGCCGGTTAACCACACACGCTCCATCGATACTATGATAAACATTAAGTCACCCTTTACCTACCTTGTTAAGTTCAAGTTAGTGTGCCGGTTAACCACACACGCTCCACTAACGACTTAAACAAAGTGTAAAGTGTAATTTCATGGATTAGCACCATATTCACATTGTCCTAAAATAACAAAGATTGGGAATTCAATAAAGTTTAGTTACTTTAGTATTATCATTATACTTTTAATGAGAATTTATAAGTCCTTGTCCTACCCGTTCGGCTAACGACCCTCCACAGATCAAGGAAGCGGTGGGTGAGAATGGACACCCATTAAGTTGCCATTTTATACGCAACAACCTTATACCCCCCTTATAGACCGGCTTCGTGAATGAGGCGTACTAGCGGTAAGACGACTTGATCTTATACATATATAAATATTATTAAACTTATAATATTATAAAGTATAAGGGTTGAATTTTAACCTTTAAAATTCTAGGGGTTGGAACTAAAGTTTTTAATATGACTTTACATGTTCCAAAACTTGAAGGCAAGTTTTGTAAACTTTAAAAACTTCTCATTTCTCATAACTTATGAGTTAATGGTTATTAAAAATGAAGACTCTTCATTTTTTGTAACCTATATGTTCTTTTAATGGTTATTTATAAATGTGACTTTTGGTAATCCATAACTTAAGAACTAGTTATGGACTCCATTAAAACACATAAAGATCAAGAATTAATCTGATCAATTATTAGCACATAATTTCTATGATCTTCTAAACTCATATGTTTATGAATGTTCATATCAAAAATTTCAAGAATCGTAAGTGCATATACAAAACTTGAAATTTTGATACGAGCTTTTGAACAAAACTTCGATTTTCAAGTTTTTTTTTTTTTTTGCATCAAGTATCAAATAAACAAACCTGGCTCTGATACCACTGATGGGTTTTCAGCATTCTAACACTCCTATGGTGTACATGCAACCTTATAAACCTTGGATTTATGTTTGACTATGATACATGCAAATAATTATTTTTCCAAGGTTCTTATCCTATCTAGCATGGCATGGGGAACTTGAATCAAATAAAGTTAGTAGAATTACTTACCTTATAGTTGTAGTTGATTGCTTGGAGTTGTAGAGCCTAGCACCAATAGTGTGGATGCCTCAAATGGAAATCACAAATCACCACAAACTTGGAACTTTGAAAGAATAGTAATCACCTTCTTGAAATCGGCCCTCTTACTTTACTCACCACAACTCGTGTAATTTCAAGAACCAAAGCCTCCTTTATATAGTGTGGTGGATTAGGGTTACATCCATGTAAACCCTAATACCCATGTCTTTTCATTTCCATGAGATCCATGGGTTAAAGCTCCATGGAGTATCCATGGAGTTTCCATGCAAGCCTAGCCCATTCCAAATAAGCATTAGCCCACACTATATAAATACAAGAGCCCATATTTAATTAGTCATACTTTTGATCACTAAATTATATCTAGATTAATTATAGATCAATACTAATTAAATAATATGATTTTATATTAATATATTAGGACTTATAATATATTAATAAATCATAACTTGTACTATTCTCAAACGATTATCCATAAATTGTTCGGGTGAAGTGCAACCCAAATGGACCATGCCGGGTCGGGTCAAGTACATACCAAATATAGTTATGGACTTAGACACTATATCCAACAATCATATGGACTGAGACATGGATTATAATCATTCTCTCTGTCCAGTTGTTGTTTCCCGATTTTCGATTTATGATGACTGACTGATTGAACAAATCAAATCAGTCCTGGCTTGGCCAAGCACTCACATGTGTCATCGCTAAATCATCGAGGGGCCCACATATATCGCTTTTGTCCCGAAGGTAAAAGGAATGGATAAACTTCGACTCATATGGCTTGTTCTACTACTTGTTGAATCATACACAAATGCACGTTTTATAACATCGAGTTACCAAATGTGTTTTCGTGCAATCAATGTATAACCAACTCATAGTAACAACTCATATCTCTAGGTTTGAAGAATATAAGATATTATCGTCTCATGATCACTCGTGATAAAATCCATGAAGTGATTCAAATGAGCGCGGGTTGAATCCAATACTCAGAACTTATGAGCACTCATGAGTGTTGTAGCACCACTTTGTCCACCAACTTGGACCTCTACAAACCAACCCATGACAGTCTTGATTCATATCTACTTCCAACGTATGACCGACTGTGGATGGTTTGAATAACTTAATCATTCAGGAAGAGTGACTTAGTTATTACGGAAGTCAAAACATGCAAAGTGATACACAAGAATAAATGAATCAAATATGGTATCAAACCCTATGAATATAAATAAACACTTTTATTTATCACCATACTGATTACTCATTATTCATTGTTTCGGTTTTATCAACTTTATACTTGAATTAAAAACACTAGTTGTCCCATGCTCCAAGCATGTACACTATGTTTTTCTTAAACAATAGCTTTGCCATACACCAAGTATGCACACTATGTTTTTCTATGATCTTTACTTTTTGAAATAAACCAATTGAACATAATTTCAATGATTCTAATTTCACACTCCCAAATCCTTATCGAAAAATGTGAGAATTTCAAATTCCTATCATTTATCGAAATCTGTTGAGATTTTAAACTTATATGCACTGACCCTCCTATAATGAATATATACAAAGTCACAAAGACTTGTCAACAGTCATTATAAGGTATTCCAATGGAGATCAACTCCATGGAAACTAAGTCTCATATTCAAAGTACATTGCTTTGGACATGCTTCTTGCATTAAGTTTTCTAATCTTACACAGATAACTTCCACCTATGGAGACAACTCCATATTCTCATTTTGACTATCACTTCTGAATAAGAGATGCCTCTTTTCAGAATATGTCAATATGGTCCTTCCAAAATTAGCACTATACTTCCAACTGTCCCTGAGCAACCAATCTTTGGTAAACCTCAGATTGTCCTCGACAATTGCTTAATCATTTTAGTCATATCCAATTCTAGACCTTTTCCCTTCTTAATGCCTCTGGGCATTTGGAAAAATTTAGAAATGACAAATATTATAGCACATGCAATCGATCCTGTACCCAAAGCAAATGGTACACGATTCATGATGTCTCACATAAAGACATGATTCTAGACCAGTCTTTAGCTACAATATTTTTATTTGCCATGTTTTCAAAATTTGACTATGAAGAGGGATGCCGTAATCATAATCGAATTTTGAGAACGCAATATATAGAATTTCCTTAAGTTGAACCAATCCAACATGAAATTCATATATATATTCTTGACTAAAGATGATTAAGGTCTCAATCTAAGCCTTTAGAACTGAAATGAAGTATATCCTCTCCCTTAATTATAGCAAAACAACTTTTTCAATCCCTGCAGCCTCACGAATTGAAACTTTTGTTTTCTATAATTAACATTGCTAACTTGCAACACTAACAATAATTATCATGCTCCCACTAACATGATGATTATTAGCATAACACTTATGCTCCCACTAGCTTTGACATGTACTCAGAAATCAGCTGGACTTCTAGAAATCAATACTTTATTGACTTTCTTACCAAAGTTCAGATTTCTGATACGAGATGCTTTGATAAAAATTTATCAAAATCATACACCTTTCCTTAGATAGCATGCATGTGTGTCTAAACAATTTCAGAACTATGAAAAGGGATGTCGTAATCATAGTCTCAATTGTTTAGACCTTTTGCTATCTGCTTCAAATCTACTTGGTGGAAGTGTTTCCTCACCATCATTTTCATGAATCGGAGAGAAACCTTATGACCCTTAGATTTTATGGTGCATGTATTCTTATCCATGTGAATCGTCAAAACCATAGTCACAAGACAAGGATAATGACAAATCCAAACTCATATGGACTGAACTTATGTAATCTTAACTTCTTGCCACCTGGCAGTACAGGGCATGCCATTGCTTCCAAGTTGTTATGGAACCAATTGAGAACTTTCAGAACTCCTATGCAAAGCCAACTTTAACTGGAATGGGCACATAATATGTCAACACGATAGGTTATAAACCTCAAGTCGTGTGCTAGTGAAGAACCTCAGGTTTTATTCTTGATTAGTTTTTGAAATTCTTTTTAGGATCTTTAAGACTCCCACTATCCTCTTGACATATAAGACTATATTGCCAAATATTCAAGAGATAGTGCGGATTCTTTATCAAGACAAACACTTCACACAATTGGCCTTAGTTGGTCTTTATTTTATCCAAAACATCACAACTTACCAATTTCAAATGTACAAGAGTAGGACAGTTTTACTCTTACATTTGACAAGTGTTTTAAACCTTTCTTTAAGATATGTCACTCAAGTTACAATCTTGGAGTATGACTCTAAGAATTGTTTTGGAAAGAAGTATGACTCATCTTCCTGATCTAACCATTTCAACAATTCATGACTCCTCGTCTTAGACATAAGAATGCACTAAGATGACCTTTAGAGGACTAATTGTGATATGATTTCTAAATCATTAAGATGATCATAAACATGATACTAAAGTACTCTCCCATCTTTTCAGATTTGAGAAACTTTTATCTTTCTGCCTAATTTGATTCTTCCCATTCGTTCTGCCATACATTGAGACTTTTCCAATGTTTCAGAATTATACTTAAACTTGTAAGTATAACCATATTTACTAAACTTTAGTAAATCAAATAGTCTTAACGAGCTTTGTGGTGGACATGACCAGTGCACAAGAATGTGTACTCGATCCCTTTAGTCCTTCACTTGACTCACACATCCATGTGAACAAGTAATTAGTCTTGATTTTCCAATGCTTGAAAGTTCTCATTCATCATACTATTCAACTTGCATGATTCCAAGTTTCGGTCCAATTGAAACTTGGGCGATGAGGAACTTTCCTGATTTGGTAAATTTAGACACTACCACAAATTAAAGAATCAAATCCATTTTCCAATATTGCTGTCAGTGGAATCATATAAGCAACAATTTTCCACAAATGCCATTGTAAGGATACTTCAAATAAATAAAATTAAACAATTTTCTTTTATTTTAAAACTTTGCGGAAAAACTTATCCTTACAATCCACATGGAAAATTGTTGTTATCTATTCCTTAGCATTATATCATAACTTCTTAAGCAACTGCTCAAAATTCTGATGCGACCGAAATCCACCTTCGCGATCAGAATCAGCATATACTTCCTTTAAGATTTCTCTCTATTCTTTGATTCTTAAAACATCAACATGTGACCCAGTCACATCATGTAACGAGGATCTCAGAATAGAACTTAACAGAGTTAGATAATGGGCTCTACCTGATGTAGAGTCAAACTTATTGACTTTAACATCCTTTGGTAAATTTGGCAGCTTCTTTTTTTAATTAAACACTTTAATTATCTATTAATAAAGTCCATAAGAATTAATTGAATTATTCAATAAAAACATCATAATTCCAATTATTAAATGCAAAATTAAAACCATTTAATTAATTGTTTAAGTTATGAACCCAAGAGTTTTAGAATTCACTTCTTTTTTTTTATAATAAAAAACTTTTTCCATATTCCCAAACTTGAGGGCAAGTTTTGTAACTCTTGAAAACTTTTGGATTCCATAACTTATGGAGTTAAATACTTGTTTTATGATGAAACTTTTCATGTTCCATAACTTAAGAACAAGTTATGGAATTCTTTAAAACATTAAGACCAAGTTTTGTAACTCCATAAAAAACTTTGAATCAATTTTTTTAAAAAACGTTTAAGATCACAACTTTAAAAAAAACTTTTGAGCTCCAAAATTTTATGACAAAATAGGTAACTCCTTAAAACATTTAGATCAAACTTTTAAAACTAATAAAATAATCATATCATTTTATCTTTTACTAAATTTGACCTAATTCAACTCATATAATAAATGATTCAAATTTTACAAATAATTCGTTTTTCACAAAACAAGTAATTATCTTAAAATTTGACAAACGTCATGTTTTTTTTTCCTTTTTTTTTCAACTTGAAAATAAAACATTTGCATCAATATAACAGAAAACAACCCATGGCTCGGATACCATTGTTGGGTTTTGAGCATTCTAACACTCCTATGGTGTACATGCAACCCTATAAACCTTGGATCTATGTTTTCTCTCTATTATACATGCAAATATTAACTATTCCAAGGTTTCATCCAAACTAGCATATTATGAAGCACCTATACTACAAAGTTCTAGTTAGATGACATACCTTTTGATGTAGCTTGATGTCTTCAAGCTTTAAGAGCTTAGCCCCAATAGTGCGGAAGCCTCAAATGGAATCACAAATCACCAAAACACCTTGGAAGAACTTGAGAGAATATGTATGCACACTAAAATCGGCCCACTCTTATTTTCACACACTTGTACCAATTTTGTGAGCCAAGGACCCCTTTATATATTATGGAGGATTAGGGTTACATCCATGTAAACCCTAATACCCATGACCTTTCATTTACATAGAATCCATGGGTTAAAAGATCCATGGACCATCCATGAAAGCTTAGCCCAACCTAAATGAACTTGGCCCATTCCATATATATAAGAGTCCATATTTAATTAGTTCTTTTTGATCACTTAATTAATTCTAAATTAATTCTTGATCAATACTAATTAAATAATATGATTCCATATTAATATATTAGAACTTATAATATATTAATATAAATCATAAATATACTATTCTCAAAAGTCTATCCATATAAATTGTGCCTGTGAAGTGCAACCCAAATGGACCATGCCGGGTCGGGTCAAGTACATACCAAATATAGTTATGGACTTAGACATTAATCCAACACCTTCTGCGATTGAAAGTTTTGGTGATAATAAGTATATTCTTGTTATTGTAGATGATTTTTCTCGTTTCACTTGGGTGTATTTTCTTAAGAAGAAATCTGAAGCCACTCCAAAGTTAAAAGACTTCATAAAGCAGACTAGGCTACAATTGCGAAAGCTGGTTTGCAACATTCGCAACGAAAATGGGTTGGAATTCAAAAACCAAGTGTTTGAAGAATTTCTGACTACGAAACAAGTAAAGCAAAACTTTTATGCTCCTTATACTCCATAAAAGAATGGAGTCGTTGAACGGCGAAACAGCTCCCTGCGTGAAGCTGCGAGAACCATGCTTTCTTTTGCGAATCTGCCTCTCTACATCTGGGCTGATGCGATAGGAACTGCATGCTTCACCCAAAACCGTTCAATCCTCAACAAGCGATTTTTTGTCACCCCATATGAAATAATAAAAATACAAAAACCTAACGTAAAGTTTTTCCATGTGTTTGGTTCCACGTGTTTCATTTTAAACTCTAAAGAACAAAGGAACAAATTTGATGTGAAAGCTGACGAAGGTTTCTTTTTGGGATATTCGCTGACCTCCAAAGCATATAGGGTCCTCAACAAAAGGTCTAAAAGTATTGAACAAACCTACTATGTTACATTCGATGATAATTATTTGAAGAGGACTCTGAAAGCTGATAGTCAAACGAAGGAGATCTTTCCACAAGAAAATGCAACAACAATTCCTCTCTCCACTCTCTACGATGAATTTCTGAAGCTTTTCGACGAACCAGAAAAAGTGATTTCGTTCGAGTCCAAGGAAGCTGACAACAAAGGAGATGAATTGAAGAAAATAATTGATGACGCTGCGAAAGATATGCAACAAAATCCACCAAGTGTGAATGACCCTAATGATACGAACACCACATTCCAGGGGGAGAATACTAAATCAACTCCCAATGCAAGTTTTCAGGGGGAGCACTCTACTCCACAAGAGACCCACGAAAGTCAACTGCATGGGGAGAATCAGACACTTGAAGAGGACTCATTTACATCATTCGAGGGGGAGAAAGATAATACGAATGATGATTCAGATATATAGTCAGAATTTGAGGACATAAATGTCGAATTGGATCCAACTTATTATCCTAGTTATCCTCCTCTAACTAAATGGACTAGAGATCATCCAAAAACGCAAGTTATAGGCGAATCGTCTTCAGAAGTTCTTACAAGAGCACAACAAAAGGCGAAGCAAAAGGCGAAGCAAAATGCTTTATTCTCAAAAGTACAATATTGCATGTTTAATTCGTTCATCTCCAAAGTCGAACCCAAAAATGTTTAGATTCCTACTCAATGAATTCGAACGAAACAAAGTCTAGAGACTGATTCCTACTCCAAAGGATGCATCTGTTGTAGGGTTGAAGTGGGTGTTTCACAACAAGCTTCATAAAGAGGGAAACGTTGTACGAAACAAGGTGCGACTCGTTGTTAAGGGGTATTGTCAAGAAGAAGGTATTGACTACGAAGAGAACTTCGCACATGTTGCTAGGCTAGAATTCGTTCACGTCTTTCTGGCTTATGCAGCACATAAAAAGTTTGAAGTTTATCAGATGGACGTCAAGTGTGCCATTTTGAATGGGAAGCTTGAGGAGACAGTTTATGTGGAACAACCACCTGGTTTTATAAATGAGAAGTATCCCAACCACTACTATATTCTGGACAAAACGGTCTATGGTCTAAAGCAAGCTCCGAGAGCCTGGTACGAAACTCTAACTCATTTCTTGAAAATGTCTAAATTTAAACAAGGTTCGGTTGACCCAACCTTCTTTCGCAAGAAAGAGGGTGACCACTTAATGCTTGTCCAAATTTATGTTGATGACATTATCTTAGGATCAACTAATCCCAGCTTAACAACCGAATTCCGAAAGTTAATGGAAATGAAATTTAAGATGAGCTCCATGGGTCCGATTAACTTTTTCCTTGGTTTGAACATAAGACAGAGTCAAGAAGGTATCTTTATCAACCAGGAGGCCTACACAAAGACATTGATCGCTAAGTTCGGAATGGTGGGAGACTCAAAAATAAAGGTTCCAATGGCATTCAGAATGAAACTAACACCATCTCTGGAAAAATCAGGTGCTGATATGACCCTTTATCATCAGATGATAGGATCATTGATGTATTTAACAGCTAGTCGACCAGACATTTTGTTTTCCGTTTGTTATTGTTCTCGGTTCCAAGCGAATCCTTGCGAAACCCACATGGTAGCTGTCAAGAACATTTTCAGGTACTTAAAACGAACCTCCTCAACTGGTCATATGGTATCCATCAAGCTCAGGTTTCTTCGTACAAGCATTTTCAGATGTTCATCTGGGAGGGTGCGGCCTAGATAGAAAGAGTACAATGGGGGGATGCCAATTTCTGGACGGCAAGCTCATGAGTTGGCTATCTAAATAGCAAACTTGAGTATCCCTCTCAACTACTGAAGTTGAGTACATAGCTGTTGCATCTTGTACTTCACATGTCATTTGGATTCAAAGCCAACTTTGTGACTATGGCATTAACATGAAACAAATCCCCTTATATTGCGACTTTGAAAGTGTCATCCGCCTTTGTCATAATCCAGTGCAACACTCAAAGACGAAACACATAGCACTGACGTATCATTTTATCAAGGATCATGTGGAAGATGGTAATGTTGAAATACACTTCGTGAGATCCGCTGACCAGTTAGCAGACATATTCACAAAAGCCTTGCCTGAAACAACATTCAATAGAATTCTTCCAGGTCTAGGAATGATGGTAGCTGAATCTGTTCCGAACCCACTTTCACATCCATAAAGTTACCTCTGCGAATCGGTGCGAACACTCGCAGTAATTCGCAGTCTACTTTGATACTGCGAATCGGTGTGAACGCTCGCAGCGACCAGCAATCCACTGTTCATTCGTGGTCCAAATCTTCCTATATACTTTTGTATATTTTGTATATTATCTTTTGTCATAGTTTTGTTTTTGAAAAACAAAAATTCAAAAATATTTTCTTTGTGTTTATTTTTATTCCTTTTACTTTCACAAAAATATAAAGTATCAAAAATATTAGAAGATTAAGAAGATTTTGAAGGAACATATTCGTAATCACCATCAGTTCATATGATGGGGCCGGTATAAATCTATTTTCCTATGAACTAGCTAAGTGTCCCTAGAAGCATGTTGCTGCATGTTATCTGAAGCCTCGACGACTCTATGTTAAAGCCTTAATGAATCGATTCTACCAATCGTTTCTTCCCAATCAGGCTGCAAATTCACATAAGTGATGAGCTACCTTACTCTTCTCACATTGAGTAAAGAGTTAGTTTCTTAGTCACTTTCGCATAGCAAAGGTACACTATTTTCTTTGGAACCACCTCACACTTTTCTCCATTACTTTCGCATTCACCAATGTAACGCTCGAGACTCTTAGATATTACCACTGAGATTTATGGTTACATAACTTTTGTGTTTATGATCTTCAATTCATTATCACCATGAATTGAGTGAAACTCAAAATCCAACACACTTATACCAATTGACGGTAAACAATATACATGTTCTTGACTATTCACCATGGAATTAACGAAAGTCCACTTTCATGGTTTGTACCAAGAAATCTCTTTTTCTTTTGTGAGATCTTAATGATATGTTCTAGACCTAAGACGTTTCTACCAAATAGATCCAATTTTTATTTTTCTTGAGATTTCCATGCGAATCCATGTGACTCAAAATACTTCCAAAACTTACTTGTTCAAATTGACTACACTGGTTAAACAAGTACTCTATTCAAACGTTCGGACTTCTATCAAGTTTTGGAGTTTGGTTGGAGAATAAGCCACCCTATTGAGCCTTAAGAAAAGATGCCTTTCACTGTTTCTTATCAAACAGCTGATCGTAATTTAACGGGAAACCCCACAGACACTTCTTAGTCTCTCTTGACTTCGAAGGAAGAGATCTATGCCCAGGATCCAAATGTTTCGTGTCTTAACTGAAATCACTAGAATCCCTTAGATTTTGTTGATTTATTTCTTTATCTTTGGCACACTCTTGCACGAAGATCATTGTGATTTTCCAAAGTCTAAGTTCGTGGTACTCATGATTACTTTAAGTTTTGCAGATTTCTTGATAATATTTCACTGTGAATGGTCATGGGAAGCAAAAGGGTGATTACTTTAAGTTTTGCAGATTATTTTACCGCCACCTGACACACCTCTCTAGCGTCATAGTTGTCAAGTCGCGCTTTTGCAAGCAACTTTTCAGTACCCGATACAATCTCTCTACGAATTTTTCTCACCAAACAAACGGTATAAAAGGGTTTTTGACGCTACATTTCTCTTTACCACTCACAAATACTCTCAAAGAATTTTGGTGATCGAAAAGCTCTCAACTGTTCATCATCTTCTTCTTCTTCAAGAAATCATCAATGGCGGGTTCCTACGAAACTCCTTCTGTTCAAGAACAAACAGGGCAATCATTGCTTCTTGCCATTAAGCCCAATCAAAACCTGGTGATCGATCTTGACTCTTGCAAGTATGACAATTATCTTCTTCGTATTGTTGAATGCCTGAAGTACTCTCCGCTGATTACTGCTCTGACTAAAACGGAAAGCGTTCCGATGTCTCCTCTGTCGAAAGCTTACTCTTCTGCATGTTATCTCAAGGAAGAACAAAGAATCACTTTTGAAGTTCACCACAGAACAAACTCCATCACCAAATCTCGCTTTTTCTCGATCTTAGGGCTTGCTCAAACAGATGACATGATTTATCCTGAATCTGTCACTAAATCAACCCTATTATAAATTTACTATCAAATGGGGTACAAGGAGACCCTAACCGCCGTTTCAAAGTTCAGAAAACCTAACTTGCCGCCACAGTGGAATGGGCTCTTTACCCTATTATTCAAGGCTTTCTGTGAATGGGTAAGGGGATCGGATTGCGCCAGCAAGCTTTTTATAACGATCATCTATGGGATTTACACAGGGATCAACATTGATTTTGGTGTTGTTCTCTGGGAACAAGTTATTCAAAGCACTCATTCTACTACTCGTCACAGTGAAATTTCCTATGCACGTTTTTGGACTGTCATTGTTCAAAGGGATATCTTTAAGCTTCAAATTTCGGTTATGCAAGATTCTTTGATGGCTAGTATTTCAACCTTTCATACTACAAGCATTATTCTTGCTGACAACTCCAAATTTGCATTTGTTGGTTCAATCCCTGAAGCCATGCTACATGATGTGCCAGCTGCTAGCAAGATTCTTGAAGGTTATCGGTCAATTCCTGCTTCAGGTTTTCGTCCCTTAACTCCTGAGATGCAATCAATAATTGTTGAAGCTGATAAACCAAAGAAATAGGGTCAGAAAGGACGCAAGAAAGATGAAAAGCAACAGAGAGCTAAAGAGGGTCCATCTGAGCCTGCGAAAACCCCCAAGAAAGGAAAAGCACAAGTTGTCTCATCTATAACGGGTCCTGCTCCAACAAAGAAGCGAACATTTGCAGTCTGACAGTCAATCAGATGTTCACATTAAAGGGGATGAGCCTGTTCAAAACGAAGACACTGCAACAACTTCACAACCTGAGGTTTCGCAGCCAATTTCCGCGATTCCTGAGGTAACCTTTCAGATTCCTGTCTCTGTTTCTATTACTAATTACTTCTTTGACAATGTCTGTGTTCCCTCTCCCACTGCCACTATTTCCACACCAATCTCTTTTGCTCCATGCCCATCTGTCTCATTGGGTGTTTCGCAACCCGCACCTATTTTCACCGATTCTACCACAACTACCACGCCCATGACCAATGAACCTCCTGTCACTATCAACGCATCTGATGTGGGGGTAGGGGCTTCAGGTTTTACTGTTGTTCATTCAACACCTCTTATTTCTCCTCTACGAAAAGGAGATTCAGATACATTTTTCGAAGGAGATGGATTTTCTTTTGAATCCTTTCAGTACAGTCCCTTCAGAGTTTAAGAGGATAGTGATGATGATGCCCCTGTTACTCAACGACAGTTCAAGACCATCAACGAGAAGCTGGATTTGTTGATTAGTGCTTCTCAAGCTTCCACCAGTGATGTTTACTCTAAGGTCGCAATTGAAGCCTTTTCCCAAGCCATGACAAAAGAACATCAGGAGAATCAGGACAAGGAAAATAAAGCGGCTTTTGATTCTACTACTATGTGTACAGAGGTGACTAAAAAAGTCAAAAAACTCCTCCATGAAGCTCGGGCCTTTATGACAACCTTAAAGACATCTGTTGAGTCAAACACACTTAAGGCGAATGAGGCAATCGTGGGTCTTAACAACAAACTGCGAAAGGAGAAAGAAGCTCTTGTGCAGGTTCACACTGGTCTGCAAACCTATAACGCTGAGTTTCAAGCTTCAATCTCTACAAAGATAGATAAGCTTGTTGACGATATAGCCGTTAAAAAATCCATTATGGTCCAACTTGTTGCTTATACAACATCAGTCAAAGTTCACGCAGCCAAATGACCCACGCAAACAAAAAAATCAAGGAGCTTCAGTCTGAGGGCGCTGTAATTAAAAGCTATGTTGGTGATGTCAATGCTTTGCTCTCCAATATTCTTGATTCTCATGACCCTATGCTTCCAATCTCTATTCGAAGGCATTTGGCTGAAAAGTTTCATCATGCTCTCGCCATGCTAAATCGAATTGAGGGTCTTTCGGAGACTCCCGTCCTTCCAAAACAAGGGGGAGACTCATCAAAAGAACCATCTCAGCAACCTCTGAAGGCCAATACTGATACATCTGGTCATGTTGAGCAAAAGCCGAAAGTCTCCAGTGAACCGAAGGTTAATGTAGCTTCGATTTACAAAGGCAAAGAAAAAACTGGTAAACAGTGATGATGAGGAAGAAAGTGAAGCAGATAAGCTAAAGAGAAAGGCTCGTGATCAGCTTCTTGATGAAAACGCTCGCATTGCGAAAGAGGCAGAAGCTAAGGAAAGAGCAGAACGCGAAGCTCAGGTCACTTTGGAAAGTCGAAAGACTTTGTTTCCACCATGGATGTTGGAATGAATCATAAATGAGGCTGTTGATAATCCAAGTATGCATTGGCTAGAACCTGTAACTTTCTTTGATCTGGAGAATTCGCAGGATTCTCAGTTCGACATGCCTATCACTCAGAAAGCGTTTCTCTTTTGCAGTTTTGATGCAACTGTGAATGTTCCAGCATCATATACGAATGTTGATAAATCCTTGATGGAGTTCTATTGTCCCATGCCAAGCCTCAGTACCTCACCTGGAGTGCATAAAAGATTACTGGTGTGAAGATCATAAGGCCTATGGAAACAGGGAGCTTCGTGTATGTCAACATCAAAATAGCAAGAGTATCCGAAAATGTTGTTCATGAGTTTTCCTTGGCTGGCATGCCATGTCTAAATCCCTATGATTGGATCGTTTTATTGCATTTCGTTCTGAGAGATGAAAAGAAGTACGAACCTGTTTTGGGGAACATAAAGCGAATGCTGATTTCGTACATCTATCAAGTGGCGCAGTTTGATATTGAAATCGCCTCAGTTCTTAAGAGGAAACCCACTGCTCCCCTTACTGGCAAAACGAAAGACATCAATAAGATGCAGATGGGGAAGATTGAAAAAGAAAACTGGACTGTGATGTTTCATCGTGGTTCAGGAGGTAGCTTGCAAAAGTGCCTCTTTGCATTGCCTGATAAGCATCTGTTCTCTACAGTTTGCTTGGAATTCATTTTGGACATCACATGTCAATGTAAACTGAATGACGAAGTTGCGAAGAAGAACTACTCAGATACGATTCATTGGTACATTGCATTTCGCATGCATCTTCTCGCAGTTATAATGATTGGATGCGAAACATCAAGATAGCTTTACGCAGTTTGGGTATATCGGTAGTTCCGGCACTGCAGTTTGGGTATATCGGTATTATTCTTTCAGCACGTCAGATATCTTTTTCATGCAGAGTTATTATTGTTACTTTGGTATTTGTTCGAGCAGTTTTCAGCGACTGAATCAGCCAACTACATATGACCGCAAAGTATTTATTTTACTCTCATTCTCGTGTTTTATCAAGACCCTTCAAACATTTAGGGAGAGCTTTCTTAGATCTTGGTATCCGACACTCTCCATCCCGATGATATGTTGATTTTTCATATCCGGTCATTGGTTATCAAAAATAAGGAGAGAATATTATGATATCATCCGGATATGGTTTTAT
Source organism: Lactuca virosa (assembly GCF_052849685.1). Lineage (NCBI taxonomy): Eukaryota > Viridiplantae > Streptophyta > Magnoliopsida > Asterales > Asteraceae > Lactuca > Lactuca virosa. The sequence goes on along the minus strand of NC_136428.1, from coordinate 186,251,487 downwards.
GATTGTTTGATTTTGGATTTTTGAAGACTTCTGAAGGTGATGATTTATTTAGTGATGCGATGTGGCACTGATTTTTGGTCTTCACATATCAAATTTTTGGTATTACTAGATGTTTCCCGATTTCGGATTATTTATTATTCAGACTCTACCACAGGATGATTCTTTTGTGTTTGCATCCGGTTCAGATCTATGATTTCTAGAGTTTGGATTTGTGATATTTTGAAGACGAAGACTACTTTGGCGATGTGAAGTGACACTTATTTTTGATCTTCCGATCAAATTTTTGGCATTGCTAGACCATGTCTTTGGACTCACATTATTTATTATTCGGACTTCACTTTTGGATGCTTCACATTTTTAGCAAGCTATTATTTTGAAGAATTTTGGGTATATTATGATTTGAGAATTAGAGAAGTTTTCAGACTTTTTGAAGCCGCAGTGTTTATCTGATTGGATCTTCTACTTGATCATGGGGCTTATGACTAGTTTGAAGATTTGGATCTTAATTTCCTGCTTCATTGGTAGTGCTATGAAGTTGAAGACCTTTACTGTTTAGAGATTCTTGGCCAGCATCAGAGACCACAAACACTTCAGAGTTTCAGAGACATTTCAGCATTTGGTTCTCATTATATTTCATTTTATTTCCACACTTGCTAGTCGGTTACTGTATTTTACCCTTTTATCACTTCATTTGTATCCCTAATTATTTGCGAGCATTTAGGGAGAGAATGTTGGAGCATGCAAATGCTCTACAAATTATGAGTGATAGTTAGGTTATTTATTCCCTTTATTGTAATGTTGGTTTTTCTCTCTCCCTACAAATAGAGAGAGTTGGTCATTGTAAAAGTTAGAGTGCACTCACAATGTAGTTTCTAGATAGAGAAAGTGTGGTGGGATCTCTCCCACCAAGGGAGAGTTATCTCTCCCAACCATGTTCTTGTATTGTAATATTATTTCTCTCTTTCTAGTGATTATGGAACTACTCATCTTCATGTTCTTCATTTATATTTTTTATGATCGTTAAATCTCAAGATATTATTATTCCGCATTCACCGATCATCAAAATGGGTTTCAACAGACTAAAACCGGCAGACTAATATGGACTAATAAAGGGTGGCAATGGGTATCTCGTAAATTCTCATTGATTAATGGGGCGTGTGTGGCTAACCAGTACATTAATTAGGTGGTAAATGACATCGAGAGTACCAAGCTAATTTGCATTTTTATTCACACCTTATTTTTGATCCTCGGTATTTCAGTCACAACTGCAAAAGGGCATAATCGAGATTAAACATGTCATTGAATAGTTCAATGAATCTCAAAAGATCTAGGAATTTCATTTAAACCTCATTCATTCAAATTTCGTTTTTCGTGGTGAAATTGGTAAATCGTCATTTACCTACCTTTAAATAATTTACAATTAGATTATGGCATCCCTCTTTTGAATTGTGAATTATTTAGTTGGATCCTTTCCTTGATATTTCATTTGGGTGTTAAATTAAGGATTTTCTTATCTAATCAAAACTTGTCCTTCTTCTTTTTCATATGTCAACATCCAACAATGCTTCTCGTTCCTCCAACAACAACTCCTCCAACCACTTCTCGCTCTTGAGCATCTTCTCAAAAGTCACATTTGATGGCACCAATTATAATGATTGGATGTGAAACATCAAGATAGCTTTACGCTTCGACGACAAGGCATATGTATTCGAAAAAGAGTTGAACGAGATTGATGTACTTAGATTTCACATTGATATGTGAATTCTACAACTACTTAACTATAGTGACTATCCATATCCGGGTCACTCTTTGACTCGAACACCTTTTCATGAATCATATACACACATCATGCATTTGACCGACTAGTAGAAATTAGGTCCGAGTCTCGTTGAAACTTAAGTCAAAGTTGAAACCTAGGACTAGCATACTTGATTCCTCAATTTCACTTGAAGGAAAAGTATCCACAACTTTTTCCATACGATGACAAACGATGACATAGAATGAATTTCAAGACGAAATTATTTTTGAGTGGGGGATACTATGACAACTATAAAATTCAGGTCATTCTCGGACTCATTCAACTTTTTGTAAACCATATATGCACATCATGTCGTGACCTAGTAATAGAAATTAGGTCACAATCTTGTATAAACGAGGATCTAACTAAAATCTAGGACTAATCTACTTGACTCTTACGATTCTAGTAAGTTGTTTGGCTACTGTAAGAAATGTCAATACCCGAATTAGAACGAACTCTAAACAGTGGTTACAATTAAAAAAAAAGGGTATAAAACCCTAGAAATAAATTAAAATCTTCTAATTTCATTTCAACATGATGGTAAAATATCTAACAAAGTTCCAAAAGCCCTAAAGAGCCCAAAAATCCAAATTTATAAACTTTAGAACCTAAAAACTCTATAAAATTTGTTATAAACCTTATTATATCAAATTTAAATAATTAAGTTAGGGGATATAATCAAAGACATAAAAATTTAATTATCAAACATACATCATATTTTATGAGCTAAAAACAAATATTTTTAACAAGTTAAGAATTAAATAAAGAAGCCTTTTAATAAAAATTCGGGTTTTATAAAAATTAAAGAGAAATTATATAAAAATTTAATTATGAGAGAAAACACCCCTCTCATACTAAAAAAAATCGTCCACCACATCCCATGCTCCCTCTTCCCCAAGTCTTTCAATCATTTTATCTTCTCTTACACTCCAACTTCCCTTCACTCTCCCTCTCACACTCCCCTCTTTACCACACTCAAACTCTCTCTTTCTCCCTCAAAACCCACGAAATTTCTCCAGCCAAGAACATGTCTCAACCTTCAAATCTTCATCTTCTAGGGTTGTTCTTCAAGGTAATCACGAAAATCCTTCATCATCCTTCAATTTCTTTCTTGTTTTAAAGGTTTTTCTTTCACTTCTCCTTCTACACCATTCTTTATGAACATTCATGAACATATCCATGAATTTCGAGTTTGATGATGGTGGTGGTAGGGTTTCACCCAAGACCAACATGCATGTTGTTTGATGGTGAAATCCCAGGACCAAAACCTATGTCAAACCCTAAAATACGAATTTTTACAAGTTTTGAAGATTCATCTACCTTATGCATTCAAGTTTTTCCTTTGAAAACATCACTTTGAAAATGTAAAATTTGATGAATTTTGGAAACTATTTGATAATATTTTTGGATTTTTAGGAGTTTAAAAATCCTTTAAATGTGTTGAAATACCCTCAATTAATATTACAAAAACCTGGAAAATAATATCCAGGATGATCTTAATCGCATGAGTTATAAAATATCACCATTTAAGAAAAATTGTTGCCCATTTAATATAAAACCAATGTTTGAACAAAAATTCGACATTTCTCTATATGTAGAATTTAGTATATTAGCATTAGATTTCGACATAGAAACTCACTAGCGTGTCTTTGATGTCGTAGGATCGCGGTAGTAAAGGCATTGGTGTATTCCGAGGCACCACTTGTAGGTACTTGAAACATTGTGAGTATTCACGCATCCCCTTATTTTCGGTTTTTATGTTTTGGGGTGGAAAAGCATGTCCGAAAAACTATTTATTGTTCATTGTATTTAAATTGATTTGTATCAAACATGATTGCTATATTTTTCTATGTATGTATATGCAACTTGAAACATGAGGCCTTATCGTCTTAAGTCCCTTCCCTTACACTTTACTCCAACCATTAACTCTTTGAGCCAATGGTCATTATGGATAGTGCTATTAGGAATTGACAACTCCTCACTCGCCTGATTGCTTGACTGCATGATACCATACTAATCTATGGAACGATAAGCATAGATCTTGATAGGGCATCAGTCATAGGCTTGGTTGTGAACTAAGTGTTTGGTCATTTACATACAAACTCGCTTATTAATTATAGCAATGAACTTTGTTTCTCATTATACCAATAAACTTTGTTTCTCATTATAACAACGAACTTTTGTTACTAGAAACTTATTTACTTGTCTTAGCAACGAACTTGTTTTCTCATTGTAGCAACGAAACTTGTTTATTCGTTTTAGTAACGAACTTTATTTCCCATGAGAATATGAACGTTGCATCTCATTTGGGCAACATACGTTATTCATCATGATGACAAAGAACTTTGTTATACAAACTTATTTACTCATTTTAACAATGTACTTTTATTTATGGAAAGTTATATCAAAACTTTGATTACGTTTCATTAAACTAATATTATTTTAACCTGTGAGTACTCACCAACTATTTTTATAGTTGACACTCGTTTTACATGCTTTTTCAGGAATCATCTAGTAAGAGGCATGTAGAGACACAAGACTTGTAGGAGCATTTGCATGTGTTGACTTTTAAATAAATTGTAATTTCTTTTAAAAAGTTGCTCAAACTCATTATAAATTTGTAATGATTTTTAATACTATGGTTGGTGTTGTCTTTTAACTTGTGCTATGAGACCCTTTGTACTGCCACGCCTCGTGTTTCCGCTTTATCGGGGTGTGACAGAAATGGTATCAGAGCCAAAGGTTATAGAGAATAGTGATTTTCCTTTGGAGAACCACAACTATAGCAAAAAAATTTCAAAAAATATTTTTAAGATACTGAACATACTAGTGGTATAACTAATTCGAGTACACATTATTGGACATTAATTAAGTATAGTCTGGCCAACTATGCTTAATTAAGGAAAGTTAATGCGAGATTGGAAACGGTTATAGTCGAATTATGTTGAAAACGATTTTCAACTTGAACTTTTGAAAAACAAAATTTTCCGGTGTGCATACGGGCATTGCATATTATAGGCATTCATCTAGGTACACTTAGAAACTAAGTGCACTTTTACCATAATGTCTTATTTAGAAATATTCTTATCGCTTATCAAGTGCTAGGTTAACCAGATAGGTTATATCACTAGCCACTCTAGGAGCGATCTACTTAGTATTGAGAATGAGTATTCATTGGTAGCTATTGACGTTAGACATAAGGTTAGTAGCTAGACAGGCACTAGTAATAATCTTAAGTCGAAACCTATACCAATTAGACCTCAATACCTCTTCATCGTCTTCATACCAGAGTTAAAATTAGAAAAGTGTTCTGATACCGACATGAATGAGAATTGGAGCATTGCGTAAGGAGGTAGACACGGAGGTTTAACCCATATGCTAGACCTTATTTCTACGCTACGATTTAGCTTTAGTTTGTTTCCACCTTGAGCTTAAAACCTAACATAGGATTTGACCCAAAAGCTTTTCTTTAGGTAGTTCTTACCCTACCATCTTTATTTCGAATATTCTAATTCAAGCACAAACCATTACCCTTATGACAAAAACTTACAAGTCTTAGTTCAAGACCCCCTACATGCACTAGTGATTATATCGAGTATACAACCATCTTACACTTTCCAATTTACTATCATGTTTCATGCACAACCTTTAACCTTAAATTTGCATGCCCGATCGAACATCGCACTATTTCGTTGTACGAATCCTTCCTGCAAATTTTGAATATTCCTTCGAACCTTATTACTTTCATACATTCGTTTAAGCCTTATCGACATTAATGACATTCCTATCATTATAAAGGATTACATCCTCTTACGCCGCGAGCCAGACGCCTAACCTATAACTTAACTTTTGACCTCTATATAAGGTCGTAAACTGCAGTGACACCATTAAACGTTTTTCAAACAATTTTTCTTGTCCTTTATCTTGGGGAAAAGACATTGGTACTCGCCTTATACTAGCCTTGTACTTGCCTTAGTATTTAGGTATGATCAACTACAGTAATCTACCTATTCCTTACTTCTTAATCTTCCATCGAAAAGTTATTTCGCTTCATCGGTTTTATTTATCATCGATAAAATACTTTATAACCACTTCATACAACTTACTAGACCTTTCCTAACAATGTAAGCCATATTTTCCGCCAAAAACAACCAAATTTAATTTTGACAACTTGCTTTAACTTAGTACTTTTCTTCAAAACTCAATTTAAACAATGTTGGTTTTAACCTTGCAATTTCAATTTCATTTCAATTTCATTTCAAATCCATTTCATTGGATATATGTGCTTTTAAGGGAATATACACCATTTTAAACCTTGCTTACCATTTTGGTACGTTTTCGAAAAACTTAAAAGCATATTCTTTTATAATAGTTTTTAAACATTATGCTCTAAAACTTAAACATATAACATTGAAGTTCATATTATGTATAAAATCTTCATCGAATCTTTCAACCCACTTTGTTTTTACTCTTTTTACCACTTTCTCATTTAGACATTGTAATTTAGTTAAATGTGTTTTCCTGAAATCCAATATGATATTTCTGCAACTTTCTACTTCAAACATGTTTATAAAACATCTCTAATGCCTACATCTCAAAACATACCTCATTTGTTTATTTTATAATTTATAAAGTTTCTAAAATCAATAGCATTTCAAAACTTAGTGTTCACTTATGCACTTTCAACAACGTATAATTATTCTTTTAAATATACTGAGTTTTACCTTGTCCATTTTAACCATTGTTAGACTCCAGTGAAAAAGGTCAAAACTATCAGATTTTCAATTACCAGTTTTAGTGCTCCTTCTTTTTCACAAATGGAGTTTAACTTAATTGATAACACATGAATTATTAGCAAACACTTTAAAACTTCTACATGTCTATGTAATCATCAACATATATCAAGGATTGAAGTTTGAAATATATCTCAACCTAAGTTTTAAATATAAGTATAATCAGTGATCTTAAAATTTTAACAATAGCTATCATTGCCGCTGCTACCTTCCTTTTCTTTCCCCTGCACTTCATTTCTTGCTCTCCTACTGATTTTAGATCTCGCACACCCATAATAATAACATAATACATTGTCTAACTTTGTTTCTGTCTATTTTGCTTCTTCTTGGTACCATGTTCATACACATACAGACTAGAAGTCTACCCTTTCGTTTTGAGCGATTAATATGTGTATAGTCGTGAGGTATAATTTCGATTTAGTCAACTTTGATATATTCAATTACGCCTTTTATCATTTACATTTTTTTTTATTTTCAAATCTATAGTAAACAAGTAATCCTTATTTACATTTGCTCTTTCATTCTAAATTCAGAAACTTGATTTAAAGTGCAATTTTCATTGTATTTTCCTTACACTTAATACACAAGATGAATACCATTGTTCTTATCATTTTTCTTAATCCAGAAAAATATATGTGAAAGAATACATTTTCTTATGTTTCTTCTTTTCTATAAAAAGTATAAAAAGTTCTAAATGTTACGATTATCTATCCTTAAAATGATTGTTTTTGGTACAATCACTGAATTAAGAATGCACTATTTTCAATGCTCGATATTTTTACTCAATTCTTAAAATAGCATTATACTTTGCAATCACCAGTGAATTCCTAAACTCTCAAGATTCTTTTCATAAATACGCTGACTCCTCTTAAACTTGGATTTTTATTGACTTAAAGAAATAGAAATTTTTTCAAAAGGGGAATCTAAATATTCTACACAAATTCCCTTAATGACGACTTAAACCTTTAACCTTAATTAATTTGTATATTATTTTACTACTTTGTTTGATCGTCACACATGTATCTTCATTCTCTTGGAATTATCACACATTTTTAATAATAGTGAGATTACTTATCGTTTCTAAACACTCAAAATGCAATCTAGATAATGTGATTTAAAATATCATAAACTATCACCGCCATCACTAGAAACAACGACTCTCTAACTATATTCTTCAAGTATAATTCTATCATAGTCAGAGTACCCGTAGTAGAAATTATAGCTTCGGAATCCTTGATCGTTTCATAATTTCTTTTGTAGACGGCACTTAAATAGTCTTTACATTCGAGATGTACCAAAACTTTGTTGCTTACCCTCAGTACTTATCTTTAGGAACTTACCCTGGATCGCTTCTCCTTCATTCGTGCTACCCCTTCTTATTTTGAAATATAAATTTTCCAGATTTAGTAGCCAACCTGGAAGTGAACAAATTGTTCCTAATCCCTTCTTAATTAGACGGAAAATTTACACTTAGTGCCGATTAGAACACGACTTAAGAATCGATGCAGACTGAGCACACAATGCAGTTGGTGCTTCAGCCAAACTTATAGCGCTCTCTTAATTCAGATAATATCTAATTAGATAATCTTTTTGTCTAGATCGCCATGGTTGGATCCTGATTCTATGAACCAAATATTCCATAATCTAGACGACAGAACTCGAATTAAGGAAACACTAATTTGATTATAACTAAAGAATTGGGCTCTTCCTTTGAGGAAATAAACCCAAAATAATCAAAGAACACTTCAAGTCACCACCGCTCCAACTATACAATTGTATTCGAATGAGTTCTAATAGAATACGTCACGAATTTAATTTCGGGACGAAATTCTTTCAACCGGGGGAGACTGGCACAACCGTCAAAATTTGAGGCAGTTCTAGATTTGAATAAACTTAGTTGCACATATAGGCTCAACACATACTAGACTTAGTAACTAGAAGATAAGTTATAACCTACTAGAAACTTGGAAACAATTAGAAACAATGGATAATGTACTTAGATTTCACATTGACGTGTGAATTCTACAACTACTTAACTATAGTGACTATCCATATTCGGGTCACTCTTTGACTCGAACACCTTTTCATGAATCATATACACACATCATGCATTTGACCTAGTAGTAGAAATTAGGTTCGAGTCTCGTTGGAACTTAAGTCAAAGTTGAAAGCTAGGACTAGCATACTTGATTCCTAAATTTCACTTGAAGGAAAAGTATCCACAACTTTTTCCATACGTTGACATAGAATGAATTTCGGGACGAAATTCTTTTTGAGTGGGGGATACTGTCACAACTGTCAAATTCAGGTCATTCTCGGACTCATTCAACTTTTTATAAACCATATATGCACATCATACCATCACCTAGTAATAGAAATTAGGTCACAATCTTGTATAAACTAGGATCCAACTAAAATCTAGGACTAATATACTTGACTGTTACGATTCTAGTAAGTTGTCTAGCTATTATAGGAAATGCCAATACCCGAATTAGAACGAACTCTAAACAATTGTTACAATTAAAAAAAAGGTATAAAACCCTAAAAATAAATTAAAATCTTCTAATTTCATTTCAACATGATGGTAAATATCTAACAAAGTTCCAAAAGCCCTAAAGAGCCCAAAAATCCAAATTTATAAACTTTAAAACCTAAAAACTCTATAAGATTTGTTATAAACCACATCCTATGCTCCCTCTTCCCCAAGTCTTTCAATCATTTTATCTTCTCTTGCACTCCAACTTCCCTTCACTCTCCATCTCACACTCCACTCTTTACCACACTCAAACTCTCTCTTTCTTCCTCAAAACCCACAAACTTTCTCCAGCCAAGAACATCTCTCAACCTTCAAATATTCATCTTCTAGGGTTGTTCTTCAAGGTAATCACGAAAATCCTTCATCTTCCTTCACTTTATTTCTTGTTTTAAAGGTTTTTCTTGCACTTCTCCTTCTACACCATTCTTATGAACATTCATGAACATATCCATGAATTTCGAGTTTGATGGTGGTGGTGGTAGGGTTTCACCCAAGAAAAACATCCATGTTGTTTGATGGTGAAATCCAAGGACCAAAACCTATGTCAAACCCTAAAATTCGAATTTTTACAAGTTTTGAAGATTCATCTACCTTATGCATTGAAGTTTATCCTTTGAAAACATCACTTTGAAAATGTAAAATTTGATGAATTTTGGAAACTGTTTGATAATATTTTTGGATTTTTAGGAGCTTAAAATACCTTTAAATGTGTTGAAATACCCTCAATAAATATTACAAAAACCTGGAAAATAATATCCAGAATTATCTTAATCGCATGAGTTATAAAATATCACCATTTACGAAAAATGGTTACCCATTTAATATAAAACCAAAATTAGAAAATTTTTTTGGCATTTCTCTACATGTAGAATTTAGTATATTAGCATTAGATTTCGACATAGAAACTCACTAGTGTGTATTTGATGTCGTAGTATCCCGGTAGTAAAGGCATTGGTGTATTCAGAGGAACCACCTGTAGGTACTTGAAACATTGTGAGTATTCACGCATTCCCCTATCTTCGGTTTTTATGTTTTAGGGTGGAAATGAATGTCCGAAAAACTGTTTTTTATTCGTTGTATTTAAATTGATTTGTATCTAACACGATCGCTATATTTTGCTATGTACGTCTATGCAACTTGAAACATGAGGCCTTATCGTATTAAGTCTCTTAACTTACACTTTACTCCAACCATTAACTCTTTGAGCCAATGGTCATTATTGATAGCGCTATTAGGAATTGACAACTCCTCACTCGCCCGATTGCTTGAGTGCATGATACCATATTAATCTATGGAACGAGAAGCATAGATCTTGATAGGGCATCAATCATAGGCTTGGTTGTGAACTCATTGTTTGCTCATATACATACAAACTCGCTTATTAATTATAGCAATGAACTTTGTTTCTCATTATAGCAATAAACTTTGTTTCTCATTATAACAACGAACTCTTGTTACTAGAAACTTATTTACTTGTTTTAGCAACAATCTTGTTTGCTCATTGTAGCAACGAAACTTGTTTACTCATTTTAGTAACGAACTTTATTTCCCATGAGAATATGAACGTTGCATCTCATTTGGGCAACATACTTTATTCATCATGATGACAAAGAACTTTGTTATACAAACTTATTACTCATTTTAACAATGTACTTTTATTTATGGAAACTTCTATCAAAACTTTGATTACGTTTCATTAAACTAATATTATTTTTACCTATGAGTACTCACCAACTATTTTTCCAGTTGACGCTCGTTTTACATGCTTTTTCAGGAATCATCTAGTAAGAGGCATGTAGAGACACAACACTTGTAGGAACATTTGAATGCGTTGACTTTTAAATACATTGTAATTTCTTTTAAAAGTTGTTCAAACTCATTGTAAATTTGTAATGATTTTTAATACTATGGTTGGTGTTGTCTTTTAACTTTTGCTATGAGACCCTTTGTACTGCCAGGCCTTGTGTTTCCGCCTTAGCGGGGTATGACAGAAATCAAGAAGAAAAAGAATGCAGATAACACTATGTCTGCTTTAATTGTGTAGGGAAAATAAGCTAATGATGAATTTGGGAGAGTGGAAGTCTGGTGTACGGATTCAGAAGAAGAGGAGGTTCACAGGCCAACTCATGGGAAAAGCTTCGTTGCGAAAGAGGAGGATTCGCGCTCTAGAGGAAGCTGCTTTGTAGTGACGAATGATATGTCACAAATGCGAGGATATGCTACTGATAGTGGACATGGGAGTAATAGCTGCTTTGCTGCGAAACCAGTGTTTGAGCAAATCAGGGAACGTGATCAAATGATCAATAAGGTGCACTCTATTCTTGAATCACTCAATATTCCTGTGTCACTATACGAAACTAACTTAAAAGAATTAAAATTCACATTTTCAAGTATCAGTAACAGTTTAAAACAACTCGCTTGACAAATTCTAACCTAACTGATCAAATCAGCAGGATTTCGTCGAAGAGTGAGGAGAGACACATTTGGATAGAGAAGATTGAGTCTGAATTACATAAATCTAGGGATGAGTTAATCTACTTGCAACGAGACAATTTAACGCTTTTGAAACAACGTAATATTTTTTGTTTGATTGCGAAAAAGCTATATTTTAACATTACTAAGTTGCATCTTGATTGTGAGATTGCTAAGAAAATTCACAAAATGATTTTACCATTCCTTGAGTTAAAGGAAGACGAAATCGATGCTTATTGTTACAAGTGCTAACCAATAGTTTCATCTGATGAAACTTCAGGTACTTATAGGATAGGTCTGGATAAAATTGAATCATACATTCAGTCCAAAGACAATAAGAACTTGTTAAAGCAGCTTTTGGACGAAAATTACAAAAAACAAATTAAATCTGATACTATACAAAAGTACGACTCGTTGAGTACCAAGTTAAGTTGATATAATAAGCTTAATGCTGAAAATACATATAAATTTGATGAGGACAGTGATATGAGTGAAATTTTATGTCACACCCCAAAACCGGAACGGCGGAAACGTTCGGGGGTAGAGGACGTCATGTACAATATCACAACAATGCAAAGTAGTAAACAAGCAACAACATCATCCATTGCATTAATAATATAAGTTAATACAAGTGTGTTCTGTCAAGTTATATAGACACCAAAAATATGAATCAAAATAAAAGATGAGTCTTGAACGAGCTCCATCTTCTCAAAACCTGGCACCGGTACCTGTCTACTGGTGACCTGAGAATACAAGTTATTTTGAAAGAGTTTATCAACTTTAAAGCTGGTGAGATCATAAGTATATTAGTGTCTCTGTTTGTATGAAAGTGTTTGTAAGTATGTAATGTGTAAGTTTGAAAATGTTTGTAAGTGTTTGAATTCTCCTAGAAAACCCTATGTTTCCTACTAAAAGTAGCCTTCTACCAAGGCATCTAGTGGTCGTGTGTGTGTCTCTTTTCAGAGTATGTATTTTCCCAAATCTGACTATCATTAACCAAAAATATAGTTTTTACATTACTGTTTATTGTGTGAAGATCACAAAGTGAATGTAATGGGAAAATGAAATAGTACTGTAGTGTTGTATTAAGTAACTACTGCTGTACTAACTACCTTAAACCAATTGTTATTTAAAGTACCATGTGATCGGCCTGTACCATACTACCGACTATAAACACGACGATGTAAGACGTCAGAAGAAATGACGTTTGGCACCCGTAGACTTGCAAGTCCCACTGTAGCGAGCAGCAAGGTGTAGGATAGTCAATCCAGTATAGATCTATACACAAACTCAATGCTCTCCATTTAAGGAGATTCTGGATACAAAACGGGCCATGGCAGGTGATTCCATGCCCCGTTACGTGGCTCACATAACTGTAGTAATGTTCTAGTATATGAATGTGCTAGCTGTATTGTGTGTTCTCTCTCTGTCTAACATGTATGTTGTTGGATATAGTGTCTAAGTCTATAACTTTATTTGGTATGAACTTGACCCGACCCGGCATGGTCCATTTGGGTTGCATGGCATTGCAATACTTGGATAGACTAAATGAGAGAATAAGGCACTTAGGATTATTAATATATTATAAGTTCTAATATATTAATAATAGTATTATTTAATTAGTATTGATCAAGTATTAATCTAGTATTAATCTGGTGATCAAAGTGAGACTAATTAAATATATAGGGTTGATTATGACAATCATCAATTCTTTTATGGTGGATTAATGATCCATGGTTTATGGGTTTGGTTATAACCATATGGAGCTCCATGGATAGTCCATGGGAGTTACAAATCCATGGGTCATGGAAAATCAAGAGTCATGACAATTAAGGGCATTCATGTGTAAACCCTAATTGTGACAACACTATAAAAGGAACCCTATGGCTAGCAAAATCGTGACCTAGTGTTTCTAGTGAGGGCATAACCGATTTTCAAGTGTAAGAAGTATTCTCTCAAGTTATTCCAAGTCTTGTGGTGTTGTGTGAAGCATTTGAGGCACAACATTTGGGGTGCTAGGCTCATAAAGTCTTGAAGGAATCCAAGCAACAACAAGGTATGTATTTCTACTAGTTTTATGTTCTATGTAATCCCCATGCCATGCTAGTTAGGAAATAACCTTGAAAAGAAATTTGCATGTATATAGAGAAAACATAGATTCAAGGTTATTAGGGTTGCATGTACACTTAGGAAGTGTTAGAATGCTCAAAACCCATCATATGTATGTTCTCTCTGTATGGTATTATTTGTTTCTCATCATAGTATTCTCTATCTGTATGTTATGTTCTCTCTGTATGGTATTGACTTATGTATGAACTGACTCTTTGTATGTTTCACTGTTCTGGTAATAGTATTAGTATCTCCCTAAACTATACCTATTATAGCTTACTAGTAATGTTGTTTGAATGTATGAACATGTGTGTATACCTTTGCTACCCAAAGGTATTGAATAGAAAGAAGTAACCTTTTATATCTATACAAATATACATGATACATGACTAGGATTCAAACGACCTTCGGACAAACAACCGATACCCTAAGTACACAACCAAACAAGGAACAGGAGGTAATGTGAGCTATCAGTCCTAGGTCCTTTAAATCCTACATATATAACTATATCTATATAGATACACATTTAATAGAATATAAGTTTAAAAGAGTTTAATAAAAGTATTTGACATGTAAAAGAGTTTGTAAAACAGTTTGAAGTAAAACAGTTTGATAACACAGTTTGAAAAGTAAGAAATCCACTTGTTTGGTAGTTATTAATCACATGTGATTGATATAATAACTATAATAGTTCAACTTGTATTCCCCCCCATAAAAGCATTTAAAATCATTTAAAAGGTTGATTAAGGGGTATGAACTCACCTGTAGTGGGTGGTTTGGATGAACGGATGGTATAGGATGCTAAGTGTCAAGTGAAGACTTAAACACACACAAGGATCCTAGTTAACATATAATAACACATATATGTATCCAATTAGTCATTAAACAACTAATTAACCAAGTTAAGACATCCTAGGACATGTAAAACACTTGATTCAAGTGTTATAAGTACTAAGGATTGCATCTAAGGGTTGTAGGGCTTGGCTATTGAGTTTAGGGTCCAAGGGTAAACTCTTGATGAATTTACGGTTTTGGGACCAACTCCATTGGAGTTTACGGTCGTAAACCCATGAGTTTACGGCCGTAAACTCATGTTATTTCTACCATTTTGTGTTTTGAAGCTTTATAAGTCATAAAGAAGCATCCTAACTTCAAGTCTAAGCCTTAGGAAGTGATTGGGGCACCATTTCACCCCTTTGTAGAGTTTACGGCCCATGGACCATTTCTCCATGAGTTTACGGCCGTAAACTATAATGGTTATTGGTCTTTTTGATGTTTTAAGTCCTATACACTTCAAGGATGTGATCTAGACTAGTATCCAAGGTTTGGTAAGGGACTAGGGCACACAATGGCCCATTCATTAGGGTTTACGGTCCAAGAACATGTTCGACCGTAAACACCTTTGATCTTGTGTTTCTTTGTGTTTTCTAGATGATTAAGAAGTGTAACAAGCCTTATAACAAGCCAAGGTAAGAGTACTTACTATGTAGAAGCTTGAAAGGGTGTTAAAAGTCCAAGAACACTGGTGTGTGTTCTTGGTGTTCTTGGTGAAACTAAGAACACTTGAAGATCTACACAAATGGAATGATTTCACGGATGGAATCATGTAAGATCTCTAGATTAAGTAAGATATCAACTTATTAGGGCAAGAAACACTTACAAAGTTGAAGATCATGAAGGAAAATCGGATGATACTTGAGAGGATTTGAGTTCTACTTCTTGAAAGTGTGAAAAAGTGAATAAAATGGCTAAGTGCCATATTTATACCCCTTGGGGTTTACGGCCGTAAACACCATGTTTAGGCCGTAAACTCCAAACTCTTGGAGTTTTGAGACTTTATTGATGCACAATAAACCCTAGGGTATCCTCTCTCCTGTTATCTCCTGAAGTACTAAGCTTTAAAACACTCAATCTGACTCCAAAAAGCTTAACCGTTAGCAGAAACAGTTCTGACTTCTATTGAAGTGACTGGTTGTACATAATAGAAATTTCGGGTTGTCACATCATCCCCCCGTTAGAAGGAATTTCGTCCCGAAATTAGAGTTTAAGCAAATAAATAGTTACAAATAACTAAGTAAAAAGATGAGGATATTTCAGTTTCATCTGATCATCTCGCTCCCAAGTGAATTCAGGTCCTCGCTTGGCGTTCCAGCGAACCTTCACTATCGGGATACGGATTTGTTTCGTTTGCTTGACCTCCCGGTCCATGATCTGTACAGGTTCTTCCACGAAGTTGAGGCTCTCGTTGATCTCGATCTCGTCGAGTGGGATTACAAGAGTCTCGTCGGACAGTCACTTTTTCAAGTTCGAGATGTGGAAAGTAGAATGTACGTTACTGAGTTCGCGTGGTAAGTTAAGTTTGTAAGCTACAAGTTCGATTCTCACGAGAATCTCGAAAGGCCCTATGTATCTTGGATTTAGCTTTCCACGCTTTCCAAAGCGTATCAAGCCTTTCCAGGGTGAGACTTTCAATAGAACACGGTCTCCTACTTGGAATTTCAACGGTTTCCTTCGTTTATCAGCGTAGCTTTTCTGTCGGTCTCTAGAGGCTTTCAATCATTCACGAATCTGAACGATCTTCTCTGTCGTTTCCCGAATGATCTCCGGACCTGTGAGAGTGCTTTCAGGAACTCGTCCTTTAGCTAACTGGGTATCACCCACCTCAGCCCAGCACAGAGGGGATCTGCACTTTCGGCCATAGAGGGCCTCGAATGGAGCAGCCTTTAAGCGCGTGTGATAACTGTTGTTGTAGGAAAATTCGATAAGGGGTAAATGAGTATCCCATGCTTTCCCAAAGTCGATTACACAGGCTCGCAACATATCTTCCAAGGTTTGGATAGTCCTCTCACTTTGCCTGTTGGTCTGTGGATGGTAGGCTGTACTCATGTCTAGCCTAGTTCCTAAGGAACTTTGTAGCGACTGCTAGAAGCTCGAAGTGAACCTACTATCTCTGTCCGAGATAATGGATATGGGAACACCGTGTAGTCGTACAATCTCCCATATGTAAGTTCTTGTAAGCTTCTCTATCTTGTCTGTTTCTTTGATAGGCAAGAAGTGTGCGGACTTGGTCAATCTGTCGACAATGACCCATATGGTATTAAGTCCACCCGTTGTCTTGGGCAACTTGGTTATGAAGTCCATAGTGATCCGCTCCCACTTCCATTCCGGTATCTCCGGCTGTTGTAGTAGGCCGTAGGGTTTCTGGTATTCGACCTTGACCTTGGCGCAAGTAAGGCATTTACCCACGAAGGTAGCAATCTCTGCTTTCATGTTAGGCCACCAGTATAGCTTTTTAAGATCCAGATACATCTTATCTGAACCTGGGTGAACGGAATAACGAGTGTTGTGCGCCTCTGTCATGACCAAGTCTCTGAAACCACCATGTTTCGGTGTCCAGATCCGATCCATGAAATATATGGCTCCGCCACCTTTCACTTCCAAGTTCTTATCCATCCCTCTCAGGGATTCACTCGCCACATTTTCAGGTTTCAATGCGTCAAGCTGAGCCTCCTTAATTCGTGTGGACAAGTGTGAATGGATAGTCATAGTCAATGATTTGACTCTACGACCAGAGTATTCTTTCCGACTTAGGGCGTCAGCTACTACGTTGGCTTTACCCAGATGATAACGAATTTCGCATTCGTAATCACCGAGCAGCTCGACCCACCGTCGTTGTCTCATGTTTAGCTCCTTCTAGTCGAATATATGTTGTAGGCTTTTGTGGTCTGTAAAGATAGTGCTTTTTGTACCATACAGGTAGTGTCTCCAGATCTTCAGAGCTAACACAACTGCTCCTAGCTCAAAATCATGGGTAGTGTAGTTGACCTCGTGTGTCTTCAGCTGTCTCGAGGCATAGGCGATGACCTTACCTCGCTGCATTAGAACACATCCGAGCCCTTGATTTGACGCATCGCAATACACAACGAAGTCGTCTATCCCTTCGGGGAGGGATAGTATAGGTGCGGTGCACAAGGCTCGCTTGAGCGTTTGAAACGCTCTCTCCTGCTTCTCTTCCCAGTCAAAGGCCACGCCCTTCTGGGTCAGTGTTGTAAGAGGTTTTGCAATTCGTGAGAAGTTCTGAATGAACTTGCGATAGTAGCCAGCGAGGCCTAGAAATTGACGAATTTCAGAAGGCGTCTTCGGTGATGACCAGCTCTCAATGGCTTTGATTTTGGAAGGGTCCACGTGTATTCCCTCTTCGCTAACCATGTGCCCTAAGAATTCGACTCTTCGGATCCATAATTCGCACTTCGATAACTTCGCATAGAGCTTCTCTGAACGTAGTGTTTCTAAGACATGTCGAAGATGTTGACTATGCTCCTCCTTACTACGAGAGTAGATAAGTATGTCATCGATGAAGACGATGACAAACTGATCCAAGTAAGGACGACACACCCTATTCATTAAATACATGAATACTACGGGCGTGTTTGTTAATCCGAACGGCATCACTACGAATTCGTAGTGCCCATAACGAGTTCGGAAGGCTGTCTTCGGGACATCCTCCCCTAGCACTCGTAGTTGGTGATATCCGGACCTTAAGTCGATTTTTGAAAAGAAGTTTGCCCCTTGAAGTTGGTCAAATAAATCGTCAATACGAGGCAGAGGGTAACGATTTTTGACGGTCAGTTTGTTGAGCTCCCTATAGTCGATGCACATTCGAAACGATCCGTCTTTCTTCTTGACGAACAAGACTGGAGCTCCCCAGGGTGAGAAGCTTGGTCTTATAAAGCCCTTGCTGAGCAGTTCGTTAAGTTGACAGGACAGTTCTTGCATCTCTGCAGGTGCTAGTCGATAGGGCGATTTGGCTATGGGAGTAGCCCCTGGAACTAAGTCGATTCTGAACTCGACTTGACGTTGTGGAGGTAATCCTGGGAGTTCTTCTGGAAAGATATCGCGAAAGTCGCGTAATACTGGAATGTTCTGAATGTTTTTCGTTTCTTGGCTCACATCGACCACATGAGCAAGGAATGCGCGACATTCCTTTCGCAAGAATTTCTGAGCTTGAATGCTTGAGATGATACGAAGGTCCGTGCCGGGTTTGTTGCCATAAACTACTAGAGTTTTGCCAGACGGCAAATTAAGGCGAACTGCCTTTTCGTAACACATGATGTCGGCATGATGAAGACTCAACCAATCCATGCCGATAATGACGTCAAAACTTTTAATTGAGACCGGCATGAGGTCGATCGAAAATGAATGGCTATCTAGTGTTAGGGTACACCCTATGAATATTCTCCTAGTGCTCTCCGTCTTTCCATTAGCCATTTCTACAGTGAACGGTTCTTGAAGTGCTCGTGATTTTTGCTTAAGTAAATGAGCAAATATTTGGTTCACGAAGCTCTTCTCCGCTCCACTATCAAACAGAATGCATGCATAAGAGTTATCGAGGAGAAACGTACCCGTGACCACTGTGGGGTCGGCAACCGCTTCCTCGTGGCCTATGGCCAGAACTCTTCCCATTCTACCGGCATTACCTGCCTTTGGGCAGTCCCTCTTGTAGTGGCCCACCTCGCCACAACCGTAGCAAGCTTGGCCCACACCAGCACCAGGGACTTGGTTGAGTGGCCTCGCCGGAGCTTTGTGGAAACGGGCGTTGTGCCCCTTCCTGTTGCAGTTTGAACACTGCATTTCCCGGTAGGCTCCTGTGTGGTGGAAGTTGCATCTGTTGCACTTAGCCAAACTTCCAGCGTACTACTTTACCGGAGCAGCAGCGGCAGGTGCTATCGCAACATGAACTGCCACGACCTGTTGCTTTTTGGCAGCCTTCTTCTTCTTTTTGTCATCCCAGAACTTTCACTTAGAATCAGCTGTTTTGGAAGGTTATGAGATGGCCAGGGTTGTTGTTGCAGCCGGGGTACGAACCCCATGGTCTATAAGCCGCTGTGCCAATCGCTTGGCACTATCAAATGTAGTGGGATTTGAAGCCAAAACGTTTCCCTGGAATGGAGGCACCAGCCCCCATATGTATCTTTCAATCTTCTTTCCCTCTGTGTGAACCATGTTGGGACAGAGGGCCACCAGTTCACAGAACCTGGCGGTGTAGGAGACTATGTCGGAGCCCTTCATGGTTAGGCTCCACAGTTCTTCCTCCAGTTTTTGGATTTCGCCCCTCGGGCAGTACTCTTCGATCATTAGCTCTTTCAGAGTTTCCCAGCCCATAGCATTAGCCACCACAAGAGATAGTGACTTGACATGGTTATTCCACCATGTCAGGGCTTTTTCCACAAAGGTGCAAGAAGCGAACTTGACCTTGCTCCCTTCCGGACAGGAGCAGATTTTGAAAACCGAATCAGTTTTCTCGAACCATTACGAGAGGGCAATGACTCTGCCAGTCCCTCTAAAGGACTTGGGTTTGCAGTTTGTGAAGTCCTTATAGGAGCACTCTCTCAAGCGCACAGGAGCTTCACCAAGAGTAGATTGAACAGGGGTTCCTCCTCCAGTGGAACCAGAAGAATGATATTGTGCCATGGTTGTAGCCACAGCCGCAGCTACAACAGCATTCAGAGCTGCCGTATCAATTTGAGGAGCAGGTGGTGTTGTAGTTATCGGAGGATCGCGTCTTGTTGATCGACGTGGAGGCATCTTTTAACTATAAGTTTAGAAAGATGAAGATATTGATATGAATTTAATAGGAAAATTTATGAGAATGAGTCATGGACTAACTCTCCATAGCCCAACAGCACAATTGAATAGTATGATTGATTGTAGATCTAGTACCAACAGATGATAGAATTTGGATAATAATTTCCATGAGATTAGATATCTGTCAATAATAATGGAATTACAGATGTAATAAGTTCGGGAAAAATGGCCTAGAAGTAGGCCTTTCATCAACCAAGATGGAAAAATTTTTACAGAACTAAGACCTAATCAAGACCTAGCAGGTCTAAGATTTACAAAGAGAGGAAATTAGACTAGAGTTTTTACATAAACTAGGTTATATCCAAAAGAGAAGTCGATGGGACTCTATCGGCGACGAGAACTACTAGAGTGAGTTCTTGACTCCGACAGAAGACGTTCTATGTCCCTCATATGCCTTTCAGATCTTGCTTGCTGAGCTCGAAGTTCCCTGACTTCAGCTTGGGTTTCAGCAAGTTCCCTCTGTAGAGCTGTATTGCGGACCTGAGTCCTTTCATGAGCAGACTCTAGCTGGCGAATGCGGACTGTGTTAACGCCATAGTTGGCGTCAATCTCCACGACTCGGTCGATAGTTGCTCGACCTTGCTCGGTGTTTCGGGAAATCCTTCGAACCATGACGGGTAGGACCCTGTCAGCTGAACCTCCCTCAGTGAGGTTGTAGAAGCTTCTGTCTCCACTGTAGGGCATGGGTTGGCCCTGTTCCTGACTCTATCTGTTCAAGTTTGTGGCCCACAGAGGTGTGGGTCCTTGAAATGCTGTACGAGGGTTCGGGTTTTGAGCAGCTGGGGGTAGGTTGGTGACTTCAGGTTCTGAGTCAGAACCATCAGAAAAGCCTTCAGCTTCGTGATCATCCAAAGGGATTGGGTGATCGTCGTCTGGCTCTTCTCCAAGCCATCCAGCATTGCCTTCGTTGGGATAGTACGGATCTCTAGGGATATGGAATCCAGCCATGAAATCTACGCGAGAAAAGGGATAAAGAAATAATTAATAGATGAACTAACTAGATAATTATAAGAGGATTTTTATCAGTTACTCCAATACTTGTTTTGTGCATACCAGTTATATGTACTCAAAATAGGATAGACCTTCGAATAGGTGACGCTAACTCTAAGCCCACAATCAAACAAGGAACAGGAAGTAGAGCAAAGATCCTAGATTCTAAGTCTATGACATCCTAGTACATATAACCTTAGCGTATCCACTCAGCAACTATTGACATACTAATAAAGACCTTTAGTTCTCAGATGAGTAGTTATAGTAACACAAAATACTCCTATAGTATTTTATGTTTATGTTTTGTTCTAGTGTTTTCGTTGTAGTAGTGTTGGTAAGTTTTTAGACTTGTTGCAAGCTCACAACCACACTTCGGCACATGCTAGTCACTCCTTGGATAATATAGTTGATCAGGCTATATCTTCCCAGGGTTGACCATATGTCTCTAAGTCTAATTGTGTTGCCCAACAATCGTAATACTTTTGTTCTGTCCTAGTGACACTAATTTTAGTATGAATACTTGGTTAAATATTTTATTATTTAAAAGTATAAACTCTTTATCAGAGTCTTTTATGGGTTGATACACTCGATTCACTATAAACAATGCTCTGATACCAATCTGTCACACCCCAAAACCGGAACGGCAGAAACGTTCGGGGGTGGAGGACATCATGTACAGTATCACAACAATGCAAAGTAGTAAACAAGCAACAACATCATCCATTGCATTAATAACATAAGTTAATACAAGTGTGTTCTGTCAAGTTATATAGACACCAAAAATATGAATCAAAATAAAAGATGAGTCTTGAACGAGCTCCATCTTCTCAAAACCTGGCACCGGTACCTGTCTACTGGTGACCTGAGAATACAAGTTATTTTGAAAGAGTTTATCAACTTTAAAGCTGGTGAGATCATAAGTATATTAGTGTCTCTGTTTGTATGAAAGTGTTTGTAAGTATGTAATGTATAAGTTTGAAAATGTTTGTAAGTGTTTGAATTCTCCTAGAAAACCCTATGTTTCCTACTAAAAGTAGCCTTCTACCAAGGCATCTAGTGGTCGTGTGTGTGTCTCTTGTAAGAGTATGTATTTTCCCAAATCTGACTATCATTAACCAAAAATATAGTTTTTACATTACTGTTTATTGTGTGAAGATCACAAAGTGAATGTAATGGGAAAATGAAATAGTACTGTAGTGTTGTATTAAGTAACTACTGCTGTACTAACTACCTTAAACCAATTGTTATTTAAAGTACCATGTGATCGGCCTGTACCATACTACCGACTATAAACACGACGATGTAAGACGTCAGAAGAAATGACGTTTGGCACCCGTAGACTTGCAAGTCCCACTGTAGCGAGCAGCAAGGTGTAGGATAGTCAATCCAGTATAGATCTATACACAAACTCAACTGTAGTAATGTTTTGTTCTAGTTTTTTCGTTGTAGTAGTGTTGGTAAGTTTTTAGACTTGTTGCAAGCTCACAACCACACTTCGGCACATGCTAGTCACTCCTTGGATAATATAGTTGATCAGGCTATATCTTCCCAGGGTTGACCATATGTCTCTAAGTCTAATTGTGTTGCCCAACAATCGTAATACTTTTGTTCTGTCCTAGTGACACTAATTTTAGTATGAATACTTGGTTAAATATTTTATTATTTAAAAGTATAAACTCTTTATCAGAGTCTTTTATGGGTTGATACACTCGATTCACTATAAACAATGCTCTGATACCAATCTGTCACACCCCAAAACCGGAACGGCAGAAACGTTCGGGGGTGGAGGACATCATGTACAGTATCACAACAATGCAAAGTAGTAAACAAGCAACAACATCATCCATTGCATTAATAATATAAGTTAATACAAGTGTGTTCTGTCAAGTTATATAGACACCAAAAATATGAATCAAAATAAAAGATGAGTCTTGAACGAGCTCCATCTTCTCAAAACCTGGCACCGGTACCTGTCTACTGGTGACCTGAGAATACAAGTTATTTTGAAAGAGTTTATCAGCTTTAAAGCTGGTGAAATCATAAGTATATTAGTGTCTGTGTTTGTATGAAAGTGTTTGTAAGTATGTAATGTATAAGTTTGAAAATGTTTGTAAGTGTTTGAATTCTCCTAGAAAACCCTATGTTTCCTAATAAAAGTAGCCTTCTACCAAGGCATCTAGTGGTCGTGTGTGTGTCTCTTGTAAGAGTATGTATTTTCCCAAATCTGACTATCATTAACCAAAAATATAGTTTTTTACATTACTGTTTATTGTGTGAAGATCACAAAGTGAATGTAATGGGAAAATGAAATAGTACTGTAGTGTTGTATTAAGTAACTACTGTTGTACTAACTACCTTAAACCAATTGTTATTTAAAGTACCATGTGATCGGCCTGTACCATACTACCGACTATAAACACGACGATGTAAGACGTCGGAAGAAATGACGTTTGGCACCCGTAGACTTGCAAGTCCCACTGTAGCGAACAACAAGGTGTAGGATAGTCAATCCAGTATAGATCTATACACAAACTCAACGCTCTCCATTTAAGGAGATTCTAGATACAAAACGGGCCATGGCAGGTGATTCCATGCCCCGTTACGTGGCTCACATAACTGTAGTAATGTTCTAGTATATGAATGTGCTAGCTGTATTGTGTGTTCTCTCTCTGTCTAGCATGTATGTATGTTCTCTCTGTATGGTATTGGTTATTTCTCATCATAGTATTCTCTATCTGTATGTTATGTTCTCTCTGTATAGTATTGACTTATGTATGAACTGACTCTTTGTATGTTTCACTGTTCTGGTAATAGTATTAGTATCTCCCTAAACTATACCTATTATAGCTTACTAGTAATGTTGTTTGAATGTATGAACATGTGTGTATACCTTTGCTACGAAAAGGTATTGAATAGAAAGAAGTAACCTTTTATATCTATACACATATACATGATATATGACTAGGATTCAAACGACCTTCGGACAAACAAACGATACCCTAAGTCCACAACCAAACAAGGAACAGGAGGTAAGGTGAGCTATTAGTCCTAAGTCCTTTAAATCCTACTTATATAACTATATCTATATAGATACACATTTAACAGAATATAAGTTTAAAAGAGTTTAATAAAAGTATTTGACATGTAAAAGAGTTTGTAAAACAGTTTGAAGTAAAACAGTTTGATAACACAGTTTGAAAAGTAAGAAATCCACTTGTTTGCTAGTTATTAATCACATGTGATTGATATAATAACTATAATAGTTCAACTTGTATTCCCCCCCCCCCCCATAAAATCATTTAAAATCATTTAAAAGGTTGATTAAGGGGTATGAACTCACTTGTAGTGAGTGGTTTGGATGAACAGGTGGTATAGGATGCTAAGTGTCAAGTGAAGACTTGAACACACACAAGGATCCTAGTTAACATATAATAACACATATATGTATCCAATTAGTTATTAAACAACTAATTGACTAAGTTAAGACATCCTAGGACATGTAAAACACTTGATTCAAGTGTTATAAGTACTAAGGATTGCATTTAAGGGTTGTAGGGCTTGGCTATTGAGTTTAGGGTCCAAGGGTAAACTCTTTATGAGTTTACGGTTTTGGGACCAACTCCATTGGAGTTTACGGTCGTAAACCCATGAGTTTACGGCCGTAAACTCATGGTACTTCTACCATTTTGTGTTTTGAAGCTTTATAAGTCATAAAGAAGCATCCTAACTTCAAGTCTAAGACTTAGGAAGTGATTAGGGCACCATTTCACCCATTTGTAGAGTTTACGGCCCATGGACCATTTCTCCATGAGTTTACGGCCGTAAACTCTAATGGTTATTGGTCTTTTTGATGTTTTAAGTCCTATACACTTCAAGGATGTGATCTAGACTAGTATCCAAGGTTTGGTAAGGGACTAGGGCACACAATGGCCCATTCATTAGGGTTTACGGTCCAAGAACATGTTCGACCGTAAACACCTTTGATCTTGTGTTTCTTTGTGTTTTCTAGATGATTAAGAAGTGTAACAAGCCTTATAACAAGCCAAGGTAAGAGTACTTACTATGTAGAAGCTTGAAAGGGTGTTAAAAGTCCAAGAACACTAGTGTGTGTTCTTGGTGTTCTTGGTGAAACTAAGAACACTTGAAGATCTACACAAATGGAATGATTTCACGGATGGAATCATGTAAGATCTCTAGATTAAGTAAGATATCAACTTATTAGGGCAAGAAACACTTACAAAGTTGAAGATCATGAAGGAAAATCGGATGATACTTGAGAGGATTTGAGTTCTAGTTCTTGAAAGTGTGAAAAAGTGAATAAAATGGCTAAGTGCCATATTTATACCCCTTGGGGTTTACGGCCGTAAACACCATGTTTAGGCCGTAAACTCCAAACTCTTGGAGTTTTGAGACTTTATTGATGCACAATAAACCCTAGGGTATCCTCTCTCCTGTTATCTCCTGAAGTACTAAGCTTTAAAACACTCAATCTGACTCCAAAAAGCTTAACCGTTAGCAGAAACAGTTCTGACTTCTATTGAAGTGACTGGTTGTACATAATAGAAATTTCGGGTTGTCACATTTTAGTAGAGGATGAGGTTGACTGTTCTGAGTTCATTAAAAATGAACCAGTCGCTGCGAAAGTCCTAATATTTGAGGATTCAGTAGAGTTCGCACGAATTTCCAAAACTAAACCTGAAGTTTTAAAAGCGAAAGCAACCATTTTTCCTAATGTCCAAATAATCCCCAACAAAGTTTTTACAACAAAAGGACTTGACAAAAACCAAACCGCTGAATTAACGTCCTTAGTTGAAGAAGACAACGCAGATGGGTGTGATGCGTACTTTTGGTCAGCTCCTATCGATAACGTTGATGAAACAGTCGGTCTCTCTGAAAGAACGACATGGAGAGTAAAAGGAAGATATGTAGCAGAACCTTTAAACAAGGTAAATTCCATCTACGAGAAAAGATGACCCAATAGAACTAACAGTGTTCCTAGTGACACATCTTCTGTGCAAAACGAAACTCCAGCAAGAAAGACAAGAGCGAAGGCTAATGTTCACAAATCTTCTGAACAGTTTGCAGCGCAAAAACGTCAAAGGAGCGTCAGATACAACAAAAATCTTAGGGAAAGAAAACAGTTCTGGCAATCCAGAAATCCCAACTTTGTTCACTTTGAGAAACCACTCAATCAAAATGCGAAAGTAGTACCAAAAGCGAATCTAAAGAGCTTTTCGTATAATCTGTTTCGTAGTCCACAGAATTCTAAACAAAAGGTGTTTCAAAACCTATTCTTTCAAAGCCAAAAAGCCTTGTGGAGAATCCAAAACCTCGCAACTCACAAACCAAAAATGCTTCGCATCCACACAAGACATCGAAAGATGTTAAAGGAAAAGGGAAGCAGGTTTCGGATCATAATGCTCCAGTCAAGAAGCCCGAAACTATCACAAAGAAAAGTGAAAAAGAGTTTGTGAAGAGACAAAACAAAAATCAAAATCCATCATCTTTAAAAGATACTAACCTAAAAGACAAAAGGATCAAGGTTTTTAAAATCACAAAGAAAGATAACACCACATTAATAAAATGAATCTATATGGTTGATCTTTCAATTGATTTCCCTCTCTCTGTAAAAGGCTCATGTGGACCCAAACAACTTTGGGTTCCTAAATCTGCTTCATCTTTGCAGGTGATTCGTGACGAACAGTTTGACACTGAATGGTATATCAACAGTGGTTGTTCGCGTCACATGACATGTAGGAAGGAAGAATTACGAGAGTATATGGAACTGAAGAACGGTGGAAGAGTAAAGTTTGGGAATAACTCACTTGGAGAGATTAAAGGCTACGAAATAATAACAAATGGAAAATTTTCAATTCGAAAAGTTGCTTATGTCGAGGGTCTGCAACACAATCTTATAAGCGTTTCACAGTTGGTCGTTGGTACAGGATTAAAGGTCTCATTTGACGACGAAGGTCCTGAGATCATTAAGAAGAAATCCAAATAAGTCCTTCTAAAGTCAAAGCGCAAAGGCGAGATGTATCCATTGAACTTAAAAATCCGATATGACGGAAGCCAGCCATTTGCCTTCTGACAAAAGCTCCTACAGACGATAGTTGGCTATGGCATAGAAGACTTTCACACCTTAACTTCAAAGATATCAACAGGCTCGTTCTTGGTGATCATGTGCGAGGGCTTCCTCTCCTAAAGTATGACAAGGATCATATTTGTGCTGCATGCCAAATCGGGAAGCAAAGCAGGAAAAGTCATCCAACGGTGGTGAATATGCAAGTTATTGAGCCACTCGAAGTATTGCACATCAATCTTTGTGGTCCATCTACGATCGAAAGTATTGGTGGTAATAAATATATTCTCGTCATTGTGGATGATTTTTCTCGTTTCACTTGGGTTTATTTTCTTAAGCAGAAATCCGAAGCCACACCAAAGCTCCAAGACTTCGTAAAGCAGATTGAACTGCAACTGCGAAAGCTGGTTTGCAATATTCGCAATGACAATGGGTTGGAATTCAAAAACCAGGTATTTGAAGAATTTCTGACCGCAAAAGGAGTTTCACATAACTTTTCAGCTCCTTACACTCCACAACAGAACATGGTCGTTGAAAGTCGAAAATCGATCATTGTGCGAGGCTGCAAGAACCATGCTCTTATTTGCCAATTTGCCACTCTACTTTTGGGCAGATGCGATAGGAATTGCCTGCTATAGCCAAAACCGTTCCTTTCTCAATGTATTATTCTCTGTCACTCCTTATGAAACTTTAAACAAATGAAAACCTAACATAAATTTTTCCATGTTTTTGGTTCCAGGTGCTTCATCTTTAATTCTAAAGAACAGAGGAACAAATTCGATGTGAAAGCTGATGAAGTTATATTCTTGGGATATTCGCTGACCTCTAAGGCATATAGGGTTCTTAACAAACGTTCAAAACGAATAGAAGAAACCTATTATGTAACGTTTGATGATAACTACTTAAAGAGGATTTAAGCGAACGACAGTCAATCAAAATAGATTTTTCCTACACCAAGCCCAGCTACGATTCCACTAGCCAATCTCTACGAAGAGTTCATGCTTCTATTCGATGAACCAAAAAAAGCTATCTCTTCCGAATCCAAAGCAACGGACAACAAGTTCGATGAATTGAAGAAGATAATTGACAACGCTGCGAATGATATGCACAAAGAACAACCAAGTGTGAGTGCTCCAGATGACACGAATGCTATATTCCAGGGGGAGAGTCTAACTCAACTCCTAATGCAACTTTTCAGGGGGAACACTCAACTCCACAAGTCACCCATGAAAGTCCACTCCAGTGGGAGAATCCGACAACTGCAGAAGCGATATACTCATCATTCGAGGGGGAGAAAGATAATGCGAATGATGATTCAGATGTACAGTCAGAATTTGAGGACATAAACGTTGAATTGGATCCCACTTATGATCTTGATTATCCTCCTCTGACTAAATGGACTAAAGATCATCCAAAAACGTAGGTAATAGGCGAATCGTCTTCAAGAGTTCTTACAAGAGCACAACAAAAGGCGAAAGGAACGGATTTATTCTCCAAAGTAGAATATTGGATGTTTAATTTGTTCATCTCCAAAGTCGAACCCAAAAATGTTTATATTGCTTTGGATCATTCAGATTGGGTACAAGCGATGCAGGATGAGCTCAATGAATTCAAGCGAAACAAAGTTTGGAGGCTGATTCCTACTCCAAATGATGCATCCGTTGTAGGGTTAAAGTGGGTGTTTCGCAAGAAGTTTGATAAGGAAGGAAATGTTATACAAAACAAAGCGCGACTGGTGGTTAAGGGATACTGTCATGAAGAAGGTATTGACTACGAAGAGACCTTCACACATGTTCCTAGGCTAGAATATGTTTGCATCTTTCTGGCTTATGCGACTCATAAGAACTATGAGGTCTACCAGATAGACATCAAATGTGCATTCTTGAACGGGGAACTTGAAGAGACAGTGTATGTGGAGCAACCACCTGGCTTCATAAATGATAAATATCCTAGTCACTGTTACATTCTAGACAAAGCAGTCTATGGTCTGAAACAAGCTCCAAGAGCCTGGTACGAAACTCTTACTCGTTTCTTAAAATTGTCTAAATTTATACAAGGTTCGGTTGACCCAACCTTCTTACGCAAGAAAGAGGGTAACCACTTAATGATTGTCCAAATTTTCATTGATGACATTATCTTCGGATCAAAATGTTGGATTAATGTCTAAGTCCATAACTATATTTGGTATGTACTTGACCCGACCTGGCATGGTCCATTTGGGTTGCACTTTACCGGCACAATTTATATGGATAGTCTTTTGAGAATGGTATATTTATGATTTATATTAATATATTATAATTTCTAATATATTAATATGGAATCATATTATTTAATTAGTATTGATCAAGAATTAATTTAGAATTAATTAAGTGATCAAAAAGAACTAATTAAATATGGACTCTTATATATATGGAATGGGCCAAGTTCATTTAGGTTGGGCTAAGCTTTCATGGATGGTCCATGGAGCTTTTAACCCATGGATCCTATGTAAATGAAAGGTCATGGGTATTAGGGTTTACATGGATGTAACCCTAATCCTCCATAATATATAAAGGGGTCCTTGGCTCACAAAATTGGCACAAGTGTGTGAAAATAAGAGTGGGCCGATTTTAGTGTGCATACATATTCTCTCAAGTTCTTCCAAGGTGTTTTGGTGATTTGTGATTCCATTTGAGGCTTCCACACTATTGGGGCTAAGCTCTTAAAGCTTGAAGACATCAAGCTACATTAAAAGGTATGTCATCTAACTAGAACTTTGTAGTATAGGTCCTTCATAATATGCTAGTTAGGATGAAACCTTGGAATAGTTAATATTTGCATGTATAATAGAGAAAACATAGATCCAAGGTTTATAGGGTTGCATGTACACCATAGGAGTGTTAGAATGCTCAAAACCCAACAGTGGTATCAGAGCCATGGGTTGTTTTCTGTTATATTGATGCAAATGTTTTATTTTCAAGTTGAAAAAAAAAGGAAAAAAACATGACGTTTGTCAAATTTTAAGATAATTACTTGTTTTGTGAAAAACGAATTATTTGTAAAATTTGAATCATTTGTTATATGAGTTGAATTAGGTCAAATTTAGTAAAAGATAAAATGATATGATTATTTTATTAGTTTTAAAAAGTTTGATCTAAATGTTTTAAGGAGTTACATATTTTGTCATAAAATTTTGGAGCTCAAAAGTTTTTTTTAAAGTTGTGATCTTAAGGGTTTTTGAAACTTCCATAAGTTATGAATATGAAAGTTTTTTTTTAAAAAAAATTGATTTAAAGTTTTTTATGGAGTTACAAAACTTGGTCTTAATGTTTTAAAGAATTACATAACTTGTTCTTAAGTTATGGAACATGAAAAGTTTCATCATAAAACAAGTATTTAACTCCATCAGTTATGGAATCCAAAACTTTTCAAGAGTTACAAAACTTGCCCTCAAGTTTTGGAATTTGGAAAAAGGATTTTTATGATAAAAAAAAAAAATAATTGAATTCTAAAACTCTTGGGTTCATAACTTAAACAATTAATTAAATGGTTTTAATTTTGAATTTAATAATTGGAATTATGATGTTTTTATTGAATAATTCAATTAACTCTTATGGACTTTATTAATAGATAATTAAAGTGTTTAATTAAAAGAGAATTAATAATTCCATAATGACATGGTTTAAATTTAATTAAATTAAGAGTATAGTTTAATTAATAGATTAAACCACCAAGTATTTTAAATGTCTAAAATACACCCTTATACTATTATAATATTAAAAGTTTAATATATTATATGTATAAGAGCAAGTCGTCTTACCATTAGTAGGCCTCATTCACAAAGCCGGTTTATAAGGGGGGTATAAGGTTACTGCCTATAAAATAGTAGTTTAATGGGTGTCCACTCTCACCCACCGCTTCCTTGACTGGTGGAGGGTCGTTAGCCGAACAGGTAGGACAAGGACTATAATTCTCCCTTCATTATAAGTATAATGATAAATACTAAGTAACTAAACACTTATAAATTCCCAATGTTAGTTACTTAGGAAAATGTGAATAAGGTGCTAATCCATGAAATTACACTTTGCACTTTGTTTAAGCTGTTAGTGGAGCATGTGTGGTTAACCGGCACACTAACGTGAATTTCTCCCATTGTTGATGTCTGGTTTAGACAACAATGATCTTCCCAAACCAAGCTTTCCTAATGAATATGACTTCCCGAGTTTGGCTCATGGAAGTCATACTTCTCTTCCTCCACCTCCTCCAATTATTCTCCCTAACCCACAAGTTCAAGGTCACTCAAGCCCTAATGGCAAGCAAGGTCTATGTGTGATCACATCTTAGAGATGAAGTCACATATTGACAAGCCGGGAGAGTTGGGTGTCAAAGTATTGAGAAAGTTGGATGTTCAATCACTTTCTAAGTCACATAGTGAGTTCCTTTGGGACTACTATGAAACAGACTATGACATGAACCTTAATGATCATATCTGTTTGCTTGGTGCTGCTGAATCAGCAATGATTTGGAACGATAGTAAAGCAAATTTGATTAGAAGATCAACTTCCCAAAAACTTTATGGACAGTGACAATGGTGACACTGGAAATCCAGAAAAAGCATTCTCTTCCCAATGGAAAGGGATTGGCCATAGTCAACCCGGTTGACCAAATGGTAAAGAGAAATGCAATGTCTGAGATAGTCCCATTACCAAAGGGTCCATATGTTTATTTTGCCAAAGGAAGGGGCGTTGATTGCAAAGCTGCCAAATTTACCTAAGGATGTTAAAGTCAATAAGTTTGACTCTACATCAGGTAGAGCCCATTATCTAACCCTGTTAATTTCTATTCTGAGATCCTCATTACATGATGTGACTGGGTCACATGTTGATGTTTTAAGAATCAAAGAATAGAGAGAAATCTTAAAGGAAGCATATGCTGATTCTGATCGCGAAGGTGGATTTCGATCGCATCAGAATTTTGAGCAGTTGCTTAAGAAGTTATGATATATTGCTAAGGAATAGATAACAACAATTTTCCATGTGGATTGTAAGGATAAGTTTTTCCGCAAACTTTTAAAATAAAAGAAAATTGTTTAATTTTATTTATTTGAAGTATCCTTACAATGGCATTTGTGGAAAATTGTTGCTTATATGATTCCACTGACAGCAATATTGGAAAATGGATTTGATTCTTTCATTTGTGGTAGTGTCTAAATTTACCAAATCAGGAAAGTTCCTCATCGCCCAAGTTTCAATTGGACCGAAACTTGGAATCATGCAAGTTGAATAGTATGATGAATGAGAACTTTCAAGCATTGGAAAATCAAGACTAATTACTTGTTCACATGGATGTGTGAGTCAAGTGAAGGACTAAAGGGATCGAGTACACATTCTTGTGCACTGGTCATGTCCACCACAAAGCTCGTTAAGACTATTTGATTTACTAAAGTTTAGTAAATATGGTTATACTTACAAGTTTAAGTATAATTCTGAAACATTGGAAAAGTCTCAATGTATGGCAGAACGAATGGGGAGAATCAAATTAGGCAGAAAGATAAAAGTTTCTCAAATCTGAAAAGATGGGAGAGTACTTTAGTATCATGTTTGTGATCATCTTAATGATTTAGAAATCATATCACAATTAGTCCTCTAAAGGTCATCTTAGTGCATTCTTATGACTAAGAAGAGGAGTCATGAATTGTTGAAATGGTTAGATCAGGAAGATGAGTCATACTTCGTTCCAAAACAATTCTTAGAGTCATACTCCAAGATTGTAACTTGAGTGACATATCTTAAAGAAAGGTTTAAAACACTTGTCAAATGTAATAGTAAAAGTGTCCTACTCTTGTACATTTGAAATTGGTAAGTTGTGATGTTTTGGATAAAACAAAGACCAACTAAGGCCAATTGTGTGAAGTGTTTGTCTTGATAAAGAATCCGAACTATCTCTTGAATATTTGGCAAGATAGTCTTATATGTCAAGAGGATAGTGGGAGTCTTAAAGCTCCTAAAAAGAATTTCAAGAACTAATCAACAATAAAACCTGAGGTTCTTCACTAGCACACGACTTGAGGTTTATAACCTATCGTGTTGACATATTTTGTGCCCATTCCAGTTAAAGTTGGCTTTGCATAGGAGTTCTGAAAGTTCTCAATTGGTTGCATAACAACTTGGAAGCAATGGCAGGCCCTGTACTGCCAGGTGGCAAGAAGTTAAGATTGCATAAGTTCAGTCCATATGAGTTTGGATTTGTCATTATCCTTGTCTTGTGACTATGGTTTTGATGATTCACATGGATAAGAACACATACACCATAAAATCTAAGGGTCATAAGGTTTCTCTCCGATTCATGAAAATGATGGTGAGGAAACACTTCCACCAAGTAGATTTGAAGCAGATGGCAAAAGGTCTAAACAATTGAGACTATGATTACGACATCCCTTTTCATAGTTCTGAAATTGTTTAGACACACATGCATGCTATCTAAGGAAAGGTGTATGATTTTGATAAAGTTTTATCAAAGCATCTCGTATCAGAAATCTGAACTTTGGTAAGAAAGTCAATAAAGTATTGATTTCTAGAAGTCCAGCTGATTTCTGAGTACATGTCAAAGCTAGTGGGAGCATAAGTGCTATGCTAATAATCATCATGTTAGTGGGAGCATGATAATTATTGTTAGTGTTGCAACTTAGCAATGTTAATTATAGAAAACAAAAGTTTCAATTCGTGAGGCTGCAGGGATTGAAAAAGTTGTTTTGCTAAAATTAAGGGAGAGGATATACTTCATTTCAGTTCTAAAGGCTTAGATTAAGACCTTAATCATCTTTAGTCAAGAATATATATATGAATTTCATGTTGGATTGGTTCAACTTAAGGAAATTCTATATATTGCGTTCTCAAAATTCGATTATGATTACGGCACCCCTCTTCATAGTCAAATTTTGAAAACATGGAAAATAAGCTAAAGACTGGTCTAGAATCATGTCTTTATGTGAGACATCATGAATCGTGTACCATTTGCTTTGGGTACAGGATCGATTGCATGTGCTATAATATTTGTCATTTCTAAATTTTTCCAAATGCCCAGAGGCATTAAGAAGGGAAAAGGTCTAGAATTGGATATGACTAAAATGATTAAGCAATTGTCGAGGACAATCTGAGGTTTACCAAAGATTGGTTGCTTAGGGATAGTTGGAAGTATAGTGCTAATTTTGGAAGGACCATATTGACATATTCTGAAAAGAGGCATCTCTTATTCAAAAGTGATAGTCAAAATGAGAATATGGAGTTGTCTCCATAGGTGGAAGTTATATGTGTAAGATTAGAAAACTTAATGCAAGAAGCATGTCCAAAGCAATGTACTTTGAATATGAGACTTAGTTTCCATGGAGTTGATCTCCATTGGAATACCTTATAATGACTGTTGACAAGTCTTTGTGACTTTGTACATATTCATTACAGGAGGGTCAGTGTATATAAGTTTAAAATCTAAACAGATTTCGATAAATGATAGGAATTTGAAATTCTCACATTTTTCGATAAGGATTTGGGAGTGTGAAATTAGAATCATTGAAATTATGTTCAATTGGTTTATTTCACAAAGTAAGGATCATAGACAAACATAGAGTGCATACTTGGTGTATGGCAAAGCTATTGTTTAAGAAAAACATAGTGTACATGCTTGGAGCATGGGACAACTAGTGTTTTTAATTCAAGTATAAAGTTGATAAAACCAAAACAATAAATAATGAGTAATCAGTAATCAAATAGGGTTTGATACCATATTTGATTCATTTATTCTTGTGTTTCACTTTGCATGTTTTGACTTCCAGAATAACTAAGTCGCTCTTCCTGAATGATTAAGTTATTCAAACCATCCACAGTGGGTCATATGTTGGAAGTAGATATGAATCAAGACTGTCATGGGTTGGTTTGTAGAGGTCCAAGTTGGTGGACAAAGTGGTGCTACAACACTCATGAGTGCTCATAAGTTCTGAGTATTGGATTCAATCCATGCTCATTTGAATCACTTCATGGATTTTATCACGAGTGATCATGAGACGATAATATCTTATATTCTTCAAACCTAGAGATATGAGTTGTTACTATGAGTTGGTTGTACATTGATTGCACGAAAACGCATTCGGTAACTCGATGTTTTAAAACGTGCCTTTGTGTATGATTCAACAAGTAGTAGAACAAGCCATATGAGTCGAAGTTTATCCATTCCTTTTACCTTCGGGATAAAAGCGATATCTGTGGGCCCCTCGATGATTTAGCGATGACACATGTGAGTGCTTGGCCAAGCCAGCACTGATTTGATTTGTTCAATCAGTCAGTCATCATAAATCGAAAATCGGGAAACAACAAATGCACAGAGAGAATGATTATAATCCATGTCTAGGTCCATATGATATCTAGAATGGAGGAATATATGATCCCTTATCTAATGGACAAGTCATTGACAAGGTCAGAGTTCGATAGCGGCTTTAAGAGCTACGATTTCCAGTTAGGTTTTCAAGTCATACTCAATAATAGTTTTAGACTTATCCAAGTGGGAGACTGTTGGATTAATGTCTAAGTCCATAACTATATTTGGTATGTACTTGACCCGACCCGGCATGGTCCATTTGGGTTGCACTTCACCGACACAATTTATATGGATAGTCTTTTAAGAATAGTATATTTATGATTTATATTAATATATTATAAGTTCTAATATATTAATATGGAAGCATATTATTTAATTAGTATTGATCAAGAATTAATTTAGAATTAATTAAGTGATCAAAAAGAACTAATTAAATATGGACTCTTATATATATGGAATGGGCCAAGTTCATTTAGCTTGGGCTAAGCTTTCATGGAAGGTCCATGGAGCTTTTAACCCATGGATCCTATGTAAATGAAAGGTCATGGGTATTAGGGTTTACATGGATGTAACCCTAATCCTCCATAATATATAAAGGGGTCCTTGGCTCACAAAATTGGCACAAGTGTGTGAAAATAAGAATGGGCCGATTTTAGTGTGCATACATATTCTCTCAAGTTCTTCCAAGGTGTTTTGGTGATTTGTGATTCCATTTGAGGCTTCCACACTATTGGGGCTAAACTCTTAAAGCTTGAAGACATCAAGCTACATGAAAAGGTATGTCATCTAACTAGAACTTTGTAGTATAGGTCCTTCATAATATGCTAGTTAGGATGAAACCTTGGAATAGTTAATATTTGCATGTATAATAGAAAGAAAACATAGATCCAAGGTTTATTGGGTTGCATGTACACCATAGGAGTGTTAGAATGCTCAAAACCCAACACAAAAACCCCAGCTTGACAACTGAATTCCGAAAGCTAATGGAAACGAAATTTGAGATGAGCTCAATGGGTCCAATTAACTTTTTCCTTGGGTTAAACATAACACAGATCCAGGAAGGTATATTTATTAATCAGGAAGCATACAGGAAGAACCTGCTTGCTATGTTTGGAATGGTGGGTGATTAAAAAACGAAGGTTCCAATGGCAATCGGAACGAAACTAACACCATCTCTGGAAAAAACAGCTGCTGGTATGACCCTTTATCGTCAAATGATAGGTTCATTAATGTATCTAACAGCTAGTCGACCAGAAATTATGTTTTCTAGTTTCAAGAGAATCCTCGAGAACCCCACATGGTTGCTTTCAAGAACATTTTCAGTTACTTAAAATGAACATCCTCACTTGGCATATGGTATCCATTAAACTCAGGTTTCTTCGTACAAGTGTTTTTGGATGCTGATCTTGGAGGGTGCGGCTTGGATAGAAAAAGTACAACGGGAGGATGCCAATTCTTGGATGGCATGCTCGTAAGTTGGCAATCGAAAAAGCAAAATTGTGTATCCCTCTCAATTGCTGAAGCAGAGTACATAGCTGGAGCCTCATGCACTTCACAAGTCATTTGGATTCAAAGCCAACTTCGTGACTATGGTATGAACATGAAACGAATCCCCTTATACTGTGACTCTGAAAGTGCCATTCGCATCTATCATAATCCAGTGCAACACTCAAAAACAAAACACAAAGCCTCATGCGCGTTATATCCTTTTGTATATTATGTATATTTTTTTGTTTTTCTCATTAATTTAATTTTATTTTTCTAAGAAAATCAAAAATACAAAAACATTTTTTTTAAATCTTTAAAATCCAAAAACATATTTTTTTATTTTTTTTATTTTTTATTTAAGGAAAATCTCAAAATTCAAAAATATTTTGTTTTTGTTCAGATATTAGTTCTAATATTTTTGTGTAGTTTTGAAGAAGAAATTTTTTTAAACACGTATGATGGGGCAGGTATACAATTCTTTCTCTTTGTACTAGCTAAGTGTCCCTAGAAGCATGTTGTTGCATGTTGTCTAAAGCCTCGGCGATCTTATATTGAATCCTTAATGAATCGATAACACCAATCGTTTCTTCCCAATTATGCTACGAATTCATATAAATCATGAGCTACCTTACTTTTCTTATATCGAATAAAGAGTTGTCTGCTTGGTCACTTTCGCATAGCAGAGGTACATTCGTTTCTTATAAACCACCTCAATCTATTCTCCATCACTTTCGCTTTCATAAAAGTAACCCTTGAGACTCTCAGAAATTACCACTGAGGTTTATGGTTACACAACATCTGTGTTAATGATCTTTGTTTCGTTCTACCATGAACTGAGTGAAACCGAAAATTCAACACCATTTTATGAATTGACGGTGAACAATTATATGTTCTAGATAATTCACCAAGGAATTAACGAAACTCTAGTTTTTTGGTTTGTACCAAGAAATCTCTTTTCCTTTTGTGAGATCTTAATGGAATGCTCTAAACGTAAGACATTTCTTCCCTAAAGATCCAGTTTTATTTTTTTGAGATTTCTATATTTATCCAAGTCACTACAATAATTCCACAGCTACATGTTTAACTGACTACACTGGTCACACGAGTACTTCATCAGACTATTCGTACTTATATCAAGTGTCGGAAGTTGATTGAAACTAAAGCCACCCATAAACCTAACACAAAGAAGCATTTCAATGTTTCTTGATAAACAAGTGATCGTAATTCAACAGGAAACCACACAGGCACTTCTTAGTCTCTGTTGACTTCGAAGGAAGAGATCTTTGCCCGGGATCCACTGTTTCGTGTCTTAAAATAGACATCACAAAAATCTCACAAGTATGCCTTGCTTTATTTCATATCTTTGGCACACTCTAGCTCGAAGATCCTTGTGATTTTCCAAAAGTCTTGTTCAACTCAAATTTAGTTAAAAGCAAAAGTTCTTTTTCAATGTGAAAGTTGGATTACTCTTAAACGTTCAAGGGAGAAATTGACGCGACATTCTAAAGGATAAGAATTCAAATAGGCGCGTGAAACTTTGAACCGACGCCACTTTTCCCGCCGCCTGACACTTTTTGCTGACGTACAGTTGTCATATCACGCTTTTGCAAGACACATTTCGGTAACCGATACAATCTCTCTCCAAATTTCTCTCACCAAACAAATGGTATAAAGGGTTTTTGATGCTACATATCTCATTACCACTCACGAATTCTCTCAAAGAGTTTTGGCGATCATCACCATCTACTGTTCATCTTCTTCTTCAGGAAATCATCAATGGCAGGATCTTCTAAAACTCCTTCTGTTCAAGAACAATCAGTACAGTCCTCTCTGCTCGCCATCAAGCCAAACCAAAACCTGATTCTTGATCTTGATCCTCTCAAGTACGACAGTTACATGTTACCGATCGTTGAATGCTTTAAGTACTCACCGTTGGTTAAGGCTTGGCCACATGTGAGATTGTTCCAAAGTCCCTTTTCTCAAAGGCGTACTCGTATGCTTGCTACGTCAAAGAAGAACATAGAATCACGTTTGAAGTTCTCGACAGGAATACCTCTATTTCTAAGTCCCGATTTTGCCCCTTGTTACGGTTTGAACAAACTGTTGATTTGGTTGACCCTGAATCCATCCCCATCGCCGCAATCATGGAGATGTTTTATCAGATGGGATACAAAGGAACCCTTTTTTCCATATCAAATTTTAGGAAGCCTAATTTGCCACCACAATGGAATGGGCTTTTCACTTTACTATTCAAGAGCTTTTCTGAAAGGGTGACTGGCTCTGACTGCGCCA
Source organism: Lactuca virosa (assembly GCF_052849685.1). Classification (NCBI taxonomy): domain Eukaryota; kingdom Viridiplantae; phylum Streptophyta; class Magnoliopsida; order Asterales; family Asteraceae; genus Lactuca; species Lactuca virosa. The sequence goes on along the minus strand of NC_136428.1, from coordinate 186,211,936 downwards.
GCAAATTGTTTATGACCATCATGTATGGACTCTACACAGGGGAAAACATCGACTATGGGGCAGTTCTTTGGGCTCACTTAGTCCAAAGTACCCATTCTACAGCCCGACACAGTGAGATCTCTTGTGCTCGATTCTGGACGATTGTTGTCCAAAGGGCTATTGAGAAGCTTTAACTTCCTTTGATGAGAGATTCGTTTACATACGCTATTTCAGTCTTCCATACTACCAACTTCATTATTGCTGACAACTCCAAATTTTCATTTTTGGGTTCGATTCCTGAAGCCATGCTTCGTATTGTTCCTGCTGTGAGCAAAATTCTTGAGGCATACAGGAAACTTCCAGTCTCAGACTTTCGTCCTTTGACTGATGAGATGCAAGCTATTTTAGTTAAGGTTGATAAGCCAAAGAAAGGAGGTAAGAAAAAGTTGTGCAAGAAGGTACTTCAACAACCACTGCAACCCCCAAGAAACGAAAGGTTAAAGCTGGGTCATCTGCACCTCCTCCTCCACCCAAGAAGCGAAAATCGACGAAAGTTGCTCGCAAGGCTAAATCACCGACTCCCAGTGAAAGCGAACATTCGCAATCTGATACTCAGTCAGATGTTCGCATTGAAGTGGAAGAGCATGTGAAAAATGAAGATACTTGTGCTACTTCTCAACCAGAGGTTTCACAACCTGAGGTAATCTTTCACATTCCAGTCTCAGTTCCTATTACTGATGAATTCTTTGAGAATGCCTCTATTACCTCTCCTACTGCTACCATTTCTACTCCGATTACCATTGCACCATGTCCACCTCCGGTTACTTCACAAGTTCCAACTACTTTTGCCTCATCCATTCCAATATTCACTGACACCACTTCTACCACCACCACTACAAACACGAATAATGAGCCTCCTATTACTACCAATGCATCTAATGCGGGGGTAAGAGCTTCAGGTTTATCTGCTGGTCATTCAAGACCACCCTTTCCCCTCTGCGACATGATGATACAAATACCTTTTTCGAGGGAGATGGGTTCGAATTTAGATCTTTTGAATTCAGCCCATTCAGGGTTCAGGAGGATAGTGATGATGATGCTCCTGTCACTCAACACCAATTCAAGGTTATCACAGAAAATCTAGATTCGTTGATCGATTCTACTCAAGCTTCATCTTGTGATGCTTATTCTAAGGAAGCTATTGAAGCCTTTTTCCAGTCCATGATGAATGAACATCAAGCGAACCTGGATAAAGCGCATAAGGCAGTTTCTGACTCTACTGCCTTGTGTTCTGAGGTGACTAAAGCGACTGAGGTGATTGTGGGTCTCAACAACACTTTGTGACAAGAGAAGGAAGCTCTTGTACAAGTTCGCATTGGTCTCCCAAAGGATAATGATGAGTTTCAAGCTTCAATCTCTTCAAAGATGAATAAGCTTGTTGATGATCTAGCATCTGAAAACAATATTATGGATCAACTTGTTGCTCACACCACTGCAGCCAAACTTTCAGCAGCCAAACTTTCCCATGCCAACAAAGAAATCAAGGAACTTCAGTATGAACGGGCTGTTGTTAAAAGTGTTGTTGGAGATGTTAAAGCCTTGCTCACCAACATTCTCGATTCTCATGACCCTATTCTTACAATCTCTGTTCGGAGGCATTTAGCTGACAAGTTTCTTCCTGCTCTTGCCATGCTGAATTGAATTGAGGGTGTTTCGCAGACTCTCGTCTTTCCAAAACAAGGGGAGAAGCATCAAAAGAACCAACTCAGCAACCTCCGAAAACATCTACTCATGAAGAGCAAAAGCTAAAATTCACTGGTGAACTGAAGGATAATGTAGCTTCAGGCTCAAAAGGCAAAGAAAATTTGGTGTATAGTGATGATGAGGAAGAAAGTGAAGCTGACAAGTTGAAGCGAAAGGCTCGCGATAAACTCCTGGATGAGAATGCTCGCATTGCGAGAGAAGTAGAAGCAAGAGAGCGAGTTGAGCGCGAAGCTCATGTGACCTTGGAAAGTTGAAAGACTTTGTTTCCACCTTGGACCAAGGAGAGAATTCTAAATAAGGCCATTGACAATCCAAGCATGCATTGGCTGGAACCTGTTCCTTCGTTCGATCTAGAGAATTCACAGGATTCGCAGTTTGATATGCCAATGACTCCGAAAGCGTTTCTACTCAACTTTGAATGCTCCAGCTTCTGATTCGAATGTTGATCGGTCATTGATTGAGTTATATTTATCCCAGGGCAAACCTCAATACCTCACTTGGAGTACACAGAAAATTACTGTCGTGAAGGTTATAGGGCCTATTCAAACAGGGAGCTTCGTGAACATTAAGTTCAGAACGGCACGAGGATTAGAAAGTGTTGTTCATGAATTCTCCTTAGTTGATCTGCCATGTCTCAACCCCTATGTCTGGATCGTTTTACTGCACTTCCTTCTGGGTGATGAGAAGAAGTATGAACTTGTTTTAGTGCATATAAAATGAATGTCGGTTTTGTATATCTATGAAGTTGCAGATTTTGATATTGAAATCGCTTCGGTTCTGAAGAGGAAACCCACTGCTCCCCTCACCGGCAAAACGAACAACATCAACAAAATGCAGATGGGGAAGATTGACAAAGAGAACTGGACCGTGATGTTTCATCGTGGTTCAGGAGCTAATTTGAAGAAGTGTCTCTTCGCACTGCCCGATAAGCATCTGTTCTCTAAAGTTTGATTCGTTGGTACATTTCCTTTCGTATGCACTTTCTCGCAGTCATTCCCAAGCTCTTCAAAACCGTAAAGAAGACTCAGTAGTGAAGAGCCTCTCGCCTCAATGGACGAAAAGGGGGAGATTGTTGGGAATTAGTGTTGCGTCATTTAGTCTTATTTAATTGTTTAATTAAGTAAACGGACTTGGGCTTGCCCACCCGTCATTTATTAGGGTTAGAGTATTTAAGGTGCATGCATGCACCGTGTTTCATAAATTTGGCAATTATTCTTATAACCCTAATCACGCCTCTATAGTAGCATATCTTAATCAAGTTCTTCTTGTTGGATTAGTGTCTAAGTCCATAACTATAATTGGTACATACTTGACCCGACCCGACATGGTCCATTTGGGTTGCATGGCATCGGAACAATTTGGATAGACCTTTTGTGAGAAGAGGATATTTGTGACATATTAATATATTATAAGTTCTAATATATTAATATATAATCATATTATTTAATTAGTATTGATCAAGAATTAATTTGGAATTGATTTTGTGATCAAAAGAGACTAATTAAATATATGGTGATTGATTGTGTAAATCATTCATTCTTATATATGTGGGCTTATGATCCATAATTCCTTATGATGAGTTTAACCCATGTGGTGACCCATGGATACTCCATTGAGGTTAAAACCCATGGAGCATAAGGAATGGGAAAAGTCATGGGTTACATGTTGTAACCCTAATGTGCACACTATATAAAGAACCCATAAGCTCAAGAAATCGGCCCTGAGGATTCTAAGTTAGAGCTAGCCGATTTGGAGCATAAGAACTCTTCTCTCATGGTTATTCCAAGATGTTGTGATGTTGTGTGAACCATTTGAGGTGTCACACTTGGGGCACTAGGCTCTTAAGTTCCATGGAATAAAGCTACAAGGAAGAGATATGTAATTCTACTAGATTTTATATTACATGTTGTTCATATTATGCTAGTTAGGATAATACCTTGGAAAATTGATATATGCATGTATAATAGAGAAAACATAGATCCAAGGTATTTAGGGTTGCATGTACACCATAGGAGTGTTAGAATGCTTAAAACCCAATAGTGGTATCAGAGCCTAGGCTTGTTTTCATTTATACTTGATGCAAATTGCTGAAAATCGAAGTGTGTATGCTGTCAGGACTGCTGACTTGCCCAGTTCATTAAGGGACTCGACGAGTCCATGCCTAGATTCATCCAACTCGTCGAGTTGGTTCATGCACTCGACGAGTTGGACCCCCTGACAGCATATCTTCGAGTTTTAAGGCTGGAATTGGTCTAGAATCCTTACCTTAAACTGTTTTAGACTTATAAAACTTGTTTTTGATGTGGTAATGATTATGGTAAAGCAATTTCAAAGTCATTATCAAAGTTTCAAGTTTTATATATGTTTATATGATTCTTGAAAATTGTTGATATGGATTGTTCATGCTTATGAGTTTTGGTAGATCATAGGAATTATATGCACATTGTTTGTTAGTGTAATTCTTGATCTTAATGAAATTGTATGGACTCCATAACTTGTCCTCAAGTTATAGATTATCTAAAGTTTTTTGTGTTACCTTGTTTTTGTGAGTCAATTTAGATTAATAAAAAAAATTGTATGATAGTTGTTTTCAATCCAAATTGATCTAAAAGTAGTTCACAAAATGTGTTTTTGTAACTTGTCGTCAAGTTATGTGAAAGGTCACATTTATGAATCTTGAAACTCATAAAATTGCCATAGGTTAAACAAATGAAGAGTCATCTTTGTCATAAATAGTTTTATGAACTCCATAACTTGTCCTGAAGTTATGGATGTTCAAGAGTCTCTTCATTAAAGTCTTTAAAACTTTAATTAAACTCATAAGTTCTGAAAATCAAAGAGTTTTGAAAAAGTTTCAATACTTTCCCTCAAGTTTTGGAATTTGTAAAGTTTTGCTTATGAATGCTTTAATTCCAAATCAAACCCTAGAATTTTAAAAGTTTAAAATTCAACCCTTATACTATTATTATAATTTTAATTATATATATATGTATAAGATAAAGTCAGTCTTACCGTTAGTAGGCCTCATTCATGAAGCTAGTCTCTAAAGGGGGTATAAGGTTACTACCTATAAAATGAAAGTTTAATGGGTGTTCACTCTCACCCACCGCTTCCTTGACTGGTGGAAGGTCGTTAGCCGAACGGGTAGGATAGGACTCTAATTCTCCCTTCATTAAAAGTATAATGATAAAAACTAAGTAACTAAACACTTATTAATTCCCAATCTTAGTTACTTAGAAATATGTGAAATGGTGCTAACCCATGAAATTGCACTTTGCACCTTTGTTAAGTCGTTAGTGGAGCATGTGTGGTTAACCGGCACACTAACATGGAACTGACAACGTGTGGCAAAGGGTAACTTAATGTTTATCATAGATTGGTGGAGCGTGTGTGGTTAACCGGCACATCAATTAGGTGATAAAGTTAAGGGTACGAAGTTAATTTGCATGGTTATTCACACCTTGTTTGTGATCCTTGGCATCCCAGTCACAAACTTGAGAGGGGACAATCGAGATTCAAACATGCTATTGAAAGTTCAATATATCTCAAAAGATCTAGGAGTTTCAAATCCAATTAAAACTTAATTATATTTCGTTTTCGTGGTGGAAATTGGTAAATCGTCATTTACCTACCTTCAAATATTTTATAACTTGGATTACGGCATCCCTCTTCCAGTTATAAATAGTTTGTTGGGCCCTAGCATTAATATTTCATATTGGGTGTTATATTAAGGACTTTAAATCAACTAACTTGAATTTATCCCATTATAAATGTCTAGTTTAGACAGCTATGATCTTCCCAAATCTTTAGGAACAAGCTTTCCTAATGAAGATGATATCCCACATGGCAATCAAGGTGAAAAATTAATCCCTTTGTTGTGCATTAATAGGACTGGAATCATATTTCACTTCCTCCACCTCCTCCAGTTATTCTCCCTAACCCACAAGTTCAAGACTTGAAAGTTCTAAGTCACTCAATCCCTATTGGCAAGCCGGGAGAGTCGGGTGTCAAAGTCTCGAGGTAGCTGGCTGTTGACTTGGTTCTTCAGTCACTCCCTGATGACAAATCATGACATGACCCTTAGTGATCTTACCTATTTGCTTGATGCTGCTAAATTAGCAATTATTTGGACCACTGGTAAAGCAAATTTGATTGATCTGCTTCCCAAAACTTCCATGGACATTGACAATGGTAACATTAGAAGTTCAAAAAAGTTTTCTCTTCCCAATGGAAAGGGATCGGCCATGGTTAAGTCGTTTGACTCAATGGTAAAGAGAAAGGCTAAGTCTGGACAATCAAGTGTACCATTTCCAAAGAGTCCATATGTTTCTTTTGCCAAAAGAAGGGGCATTGGTTGTGAAGCTGCCGAATTTACCTGAAAGTTCATAAGAATGGTAAAATTAAAAAAGGTTTGACTTTGCTTCAGGTTAAAAATCCATTATATAACTTTATGAAGTCTCTTTTGAAGATTCTTAATACATGATGTAATGTAATTTTGATGTTTTGAAGAATCAAAGGAAACCTAAACAAAGAGTATACTGATTCTGATCGCGAAGATGGATTTCGATCGCAAGGTTCGGTGATCAGAATTTTGAGCTGCTACTTAGGAGTTATGATATATTGCTTAGGAATAGACAACAACATGTTTTTTATATGTATTTGCATTGTAAGGATAAGATTTTTTCCGCAAGTTTTAGAATAAAAGAAAAGGTTTTTTTTATTTATTTTAAGTATCCTTACAATGGCATTTGTAAAAAAATTGTTGTTTATATGTTTCAATTGATAAGCAATATCGGAAAATGGATTTGATTCTTTCATTTGTGGAAGTGTCATAATTTACCAAATAAGGAAAGATTCTCATCACCCAAGTTTCAGTTGGATAAAAACTTGGAATCATGCAAGTTGTATTGTATGATGAGTGAGAAATTTTCATTTTTGGGAAATTAAGACTAATTCCTTGTTCACATGTGTGTGAGTCAAGTGAAGGACTGAAGGATTGGGTACACTAGGTCGTGCGCTGGTCAGGTCCACCACAAAGGTCGATAAGATTATTCGTCATGATTTACTAAAGTTTAATAAATATGGTTATACTTACAAGTTTAAGTGTAATTCTGAAACATTGGAAAAGTTTCAATGTATGGCAGGACGAATAAGAAGAATCAAATTAGGCAGAAAGAAAAAAGTTTCTCCAATCTGAAGAGATGGGAGAGTACTTGAGTATCTTGTTTTATGATTATCTTAGTGATTATAAAACCATATCACAATTGATCCTCTAAAGACACCTTAGTGCATTTGTTTGACTAAGGAGAGGAATCATGAATTTTTGAAATGGTTAAATCAAAAGATAAATCATACTTCGTTCCAAAAATCAAGTCTTAGAGTCATACTCTAAGATTGTAACTTGAGTGACATAATCTTTAGAAAGTTTTTAACACTTGTCAAATGTGGAGTAAGATGTTTCCTATTCTTGTACATTTGAAGTTGGTTAGTTATGATGTTTTCGATAAAACAAAGACCAACTAAGACCAATTGTATGAAGTGTTTAACTTGATAAGAATCTGCACTAACTCTTGAATATTTGTTTTGTCAAGGAATGGTTATTGACAAGAGAATCTTATATGTCAAGAGGTCAGTAGGAATCTTAAAAGATCTTGAGAAAGTTTTAAGAACTAATCAAGAGTATTGTTAATCACTAGCCCACAACTTGAGGTTTGTAACCCATTGTGTTGACATATTTCTGTTTATGTGCCCATTCCAGTTTAAGTTGACTATGCTTGTGAGTTCTATAAGTTCTCAATTGTTTGCATAACAACCTGGAAGCGATGGTAGGCCCTTTTGCTGCCGGGTGGCAAGAAAAATGAGATTGGGCAAGTTCAGTCCATATGAGTTTGGATTTGTCACTAACCTTGTCTTGTGATTATGGCTATCACAAATTCACATGGATAGGAACACACACACCATAAAAATCTAAGTGTCATAAGGTTTCTCTCCGATTCATGAAAATGATGGTGAGGAAACGCTTTCACTAAGTAGATTTTAAGTAGATAGCAATTGTGATATTTGCATTCTCAAAGTCATTAGTTGTAACACCAGTCAAAATAGGTCAAAAGACAATCACATGTGATTATGCCAATCATGTAATGTGATTTTGTTAAACTAGTAATGTGATAAAGTGCTATGTAGTTCATGATAAATTCTAATACAAATATGAACTTTATTTATGATGCAACTCAAAGTATACGTCCATACGATTCCAAAAATATAGAGAACGTCTGAATCTGACTTCGCATGAAGAAATTATAATAAACAGAACACTATAAATCTATATAATAATAGGAATTTAAAATAGACTTAGAATTAGCTATTAGTCTAAAAGAGAGTTGTAGTACTTGTAAATACCTACGCGTGCATATAAAGAACGTCAAATACGGAGTTTGTATGTGAAAGTTACGACCTTCCGAAGATACAGCTGTCAGAAACCCTAATCCGACTGAGCTCACGACATGAGCATAGAAACTCACGACGTGAGTAGTCAATTTGCCACATTTCAGATGTAGAAGGTGCGTGACGAGGCTATGAAGGGATAAGTTCCAAACTCACGACGTGAGCAAGGATATCTCACGACGTGAGGATTCATCTGGCCACCTTTCGAAGCTACGGACGCAAATGGCAAGTCTACGAGATGATCATGCTTGACTCACGACGTGAGTCTTATAAAACTCACGTCGTGAGAGTCCAAAAACTTACTATAAATAGCAAGTTCGACCCCAGCCATTCTTACACCTGAATTTCTTTCCTTTCTCTCATTTGCTGAAGCCCTGTTGCATCCCGAGCCCCGACGACCTCGTACCACTGACCGTTTCTGCTTAGATTACATAAAATCACGCTACTATGGTGAGTTTCACGGCCCCATTTTCTAATATTTTGGGTGAAACGCATGCTAAATATTTTATATACGTTACTATTATGTCTATATGATAGTATATTAGTATCAACGTAGATAGTTATAATAACCGGGGTATACTTGTTCTAAATATAATATTTTAGATATATACAACTATTATCAACCGGTTAGCATGTTATTATACTAATGTAGATCTTGAGTTATACTTATGATTCTATATATATGTTGTGTGCGATATAGTTCCGAAGTTATATTCGGAAGTTCTATATGTTAATTTACAAAGTATGTTGCTATTATTGGTTTTATGTCAAGATAAAACTTGGTATGCTATATGTTGTTATTGTTAGTTTTTTGACAAGATAAAACTTGGTATGTTGTATGTTATTATTGTTGGTTTTATGATAAAACCTGGTTTCTTCCTCAAGTTATAGCGGTTGTACTACCTAAAGTAATATGAACTTAGGAGAAATGTTTAAGCAAAGTCTAATAACTTAGGATTTTAGACATGAAAATGCTTTTGTTGTTAGAGCTATATGAAGTCGTCGATGTCTACATGAGTAATTGTATTCATCAACTAAGATTGGGGATCTTCGTGGAAATCCTCTAAACTGTAACCGTTAATCCCGTGTGAGCGAAGAAGTCGTGTATAATTAGTATACGTGTTGACCACCCCACTTCTGATTGTTAGCTACAGTCAACCATAAGCGAGTGACGAACTATCCTTTTACTTGTTATTGTTCTGGCGTCGATGAAGCGTGCGGTGTTGTTTCTCATGGAAATCATGAGTGTGTTGTTTCTCATGGAAATCATGAGTGTGTTTTATCGTTGGTATTATGTCAAAGCTGCAGTTACAGGCTCATGGTAGCAAATTGTTAGAAACATTATACTTTGTCGTTATACAAGTATAAATGTTAAGTATAAGTTTCCCCATACTTATACCCTAAGTTCATGGCCAGTTTTAGACTTCACAAACACATTAGAGTTCAGAGACATTTCAGCACATGATTTCATTTTATTACCACACTTGCTAGTCGGATTACTGTATTATAGCCTTATATAACTTGTTGTATCTCTCATAATTTGTAAGCATTTAGGGAGAGAATGTTGGAGCATGGAAATACTCTACAAATAATGAGTGATAGTTAGGTTATATTTTCCTTATATTGTATTTTATGGTGTAAATACTCTCCCTCCTATATAAAGGGAGAGTTTGTCATTTCTTACTTAAGCAAGCTCATTTTTCTTAGTTAAAGATTACTTTTGTACTTCTCACAATGTAATCTAGAGAGAGAGAAAAGTGGTGGGTTCTCCCACCCAGGGAGATTTTCTCTCCCACCATGTTCTTCATGAAATATATTATTAACTCTCTTTCTTTCTCATCTTCTAAGAATTCTCATCATGTTCTTCATATTTTTATATTTTGATACATGATAAATCTCAAGATTATTTCTTCCGCATCCACCGTTCGTTCAAATGGGTTCTATCAATTGGTATTAGAGCCGTACCTTGAAGATCTCACGATGAGTTCAAGGGAACGACTCCCGTCCGGTGATTATCTTGTGATTTCTCCGTGTTTCTGCAAAAAAATTTCGGGCTTCTTACTGGAATTTTTTTTATGAAGTTCGTTCTAGGTTCTATTTTTCTGGGGTGATTCTATCTTAGTAAAATATATTGTTGCTGTTGCTGCTCGTTCTATTTGTTGCTGGAAAATGATGTTCTTGAAGTTCTTAGTATTTCTCTGTTGAAGAAGTGTAGAAAAATGGGAGAAGAATTAATTTTGTGGTCTCTTAAAAAAGTTGAAGATGTATTCCAGAGAATTCTTTTTTCCTTGGATGAGAAGACACAAGATTATGGGCTTATTTTTCTTGAAGAAAGTGGATCAAAGCATTTCTTTTTGAAGATTTTTCTTTCCCAGCAACTTTCATCATCATGAGGTATGAAGATTTTGATTCTCATGTATTAGTTGTTGTAGATCTCAAATTGAATTGTTTGGACGTGATAATTTGTTTGCAAAAAGTCAATTGTCCTTGTTACTCTTTTGGGTAAAGGGTACTCCACTATTTGCTCCCTCAAAAAGACAAAACCATGTGACATTGTCCAATCCCATCACCTTTTGTCCCTAAAACCCACCTTTTGTCCCTAAAACCCACCTGCATACTCCTCAATAAAATATGAATAAATGGCCTTTGCGGTACCATTTTTCATGAAAAAATTGCATTTTTCGTCATATATTCAGCCCTTCTCGGAGCCCCGAACCGCAGCCAAAAACTGCCTACCGGAGCCTCCTAAGAAGCCTCTCAGCACCCCTTCTCAGCCCAGATCCGAAGTCCTCTCAGGTCCCTATCCGCAGCCGAGAGACCGCAGCCCATCCCTTGCCTTCCCTGCTGACCGAAGTTGCTATCTCCTCTTGCTCGGACCGAAGCCTTGGTCCGCAGCCACTCGCACGCTCCACTTCGGACAGCCTCCTCGCCCTACCACAGCTAGCATGCGCAACCTTCTTCCCTCGCACCGCAGTCCCACTATCCGCACCCTACATCTCTCATCCGCAACATCTGACCCGCAACCAGCTTGTCCCGCAACCAACCTTCTCCTACCGCAACCTCTCTCCATCAGCAGCCTTCCCTAGACCCGCCTCCACCCTTCTTTCCTCCCTCCCCTCCTCCTTCTTCGCCCAGACCTCCCCCCTCCTTCTTCTTCCTTCCTTCCCTCCTCCCCCTCCTTTCCACCTTCTTTTTCCTCCCCTCCCTTCCTTTTTCCCTTTTTTTTTAAAACTTTATTTTTTTTGTTTAGATTTTTTTCTGCATTATTTTTTTTTCAATTAACTTTTTTTTTCAGCCAATTTTTTTTATTTAGCCATTTATTTTTTTTAACACTAATTTTTTTTATTTAGCCATTTTTTTTATTATAACCAATTTTTTTTTATTAAAACCAATTTTTTTTTTTAAAACCAATTTTTTTTTTTAACACCAATTTTTGCCACAACCGAACCTTGGATTGTCACATTGGTTTACTTCATGCCGGTTATTATTTTTTTTGGAAGAATACTCCTACCGCAGTCGGACTTCATATTATTCTTTGTGATGCTTGCACCGCAACGGCGATTGATCAACAAAGTTGTTTCACATTCTTCACTTTATGGGATTTTATGACTTGTTGCTTATGATTTTTGGTTGACGAATCATGTATCTTGAGCATGTGGACTTTATTCTCAATTGAAGACCACTACGAGAGTTCCGGCACTGCAGTTTGGATATTTGGATATTATTTTTGGCACAACAGATTATTTTCTCAGCACCGCTTCAGCAACTATGTCACCCACCTTCTCATGACCGCAAGAGTATCTCTTTTACTCTTTCTCGTTTCTTATCGAGACCCTTCATACATCTAGGGAGAGCTTCTCTTAGCTCTTGGTATCCGACACTCTCCATCCGATGATTTGTTGATTTTTGATATCCGGTCATTGGTTATCAAAAATAGGGAGAGAATATCATCCGGATTTGGTTATTATGATTGTTTGAGTTTGGATTTTTGAAGACTTCTGAAGACGATGATTTATTTAGTGATGCGACGTGACACTTATTTTTGGTCTTTACGGATCAAATTTTTGGCATTACTCGATGTGTTTCGATTCAGATTATCTATTATTCAGACTCTACCACAGGATGATTTTGTGTTCACATCCGGTTCAGATCTTATGGTTTCACGAGTTTGGATTTGTGATATTTTGAAGACGAATATTATTTTGGCGATGTGACGTGCCACTTATTTTTGATTCTTGGATCAAATTTTTGACACTGCTGGACCATGTCTTTGGACTCACATTATTTTTATCCGGACTACATTTTATGGATGCTTCACATTTTTAGCAGGTTATTCTTTGAAGAATTTCGGTGTATTATGATTCGAGAACTCGAGATGTTTTTCAGACTTTTTGAAGCCGAAGTGTTTCTTTTATTGGATCTTCTACTTGCTCATGGTGACCTCCTTCTTCGGGTAATTATGACTGGTTTGATGATTTGGATCCTATCTTTTCTGCTTCATTGGTTGTGCTTTGAAGCCGAAGACCTTCATTTCAGAGATTCATGGCCAGTTTTAGACTTCACAGACACTTCAGAGTTTCAGAGACATTTCAGCACTTGATTTCATTTTATTACCACACTTGCTAGTCGGATTACTGTATTATAGCCTTATATCACTTGTTGTATCTCTCATAATCTGTAAGCATTTAGGGAGAGAATGTTGGAGCATGGAAATGCTCTACAAACAATGAGTGACAGTTAGGTTATATTTTCCCTTTATTGTATTTTATGGTGTAAATACTCTCCCTCCTATATAAAGGGAGAGTTGGTCATTTCTTACTTAAGCAAGCTCATTTTTCTTAGTTAAAGATTACTTTTGTACTTCTCACAATGTAATCTAGAGAGAGAGAAAAGTGGTGGGTTCTCCCACCCAGGGAGAGTTTCTCTCCCACCATGTTCTTCATGAAATATATTATTAACTCTCTTTCTTTCTCATCTTCTAAGAATTCTCATCATGTTCTTCATATTTTTCTATTTTTATACACGATAAATCTCAAGATTATTTCTTCCGCATCCACCGTTCGTTCAAATGGGTTCTATCAACTAGTACTTTCTTAGGAAAGCACGTCTATAGTTTAGGGCTTACTCTATTAGGTTTAGGTATATCCCTTAGCCTACATTAAAAAGTATTATTAATTATTCTACTGAAGGACTACTTACGGGAGCGGTGACAGGATAGACATGTCGATTTGGGTTGTTGGATTCCAGAACGGCTATATGCTAAAATGATCCTGCCCTCCGACTGTCTTGACTGGCCGGAGCCTTATGAGATAGACCTGAAGTAACAAACAATAGTTAAAACGTGAATACAATAAAATAAGAATATAGATTGATAGATAAAGACTCAGACTCGCGATGAGAATACACCTTAATACCCGGAATGTTTTTGATCTCAAGCATGTAGATAAAATATTTCAACTAAAGTTTATATGTGCGTGGATCCTATCACAACTTGGTGTAGGTGCGCAACTACATTTTATTATGATCAGATCATATGAACTATTTAATTTGGGAGTAATATTTGATAGACTAAACTCTTGGTGATCCAAAATTTATAGGAATTCGACATGGCACATTCACGAGAATGGATAATCATCGAGGATACGGATGAAGAAGAAGAAGTTTCATTCCCCATGATGGTAGGTGATCCTTACTACCCTATAAATCCAACCACCTTTCATCCAATACCTTCTGACGATGGAGCACCTTTACATTCCAACGAATGGGAAGCGAGTGAACCAATGGAAGAGAGCGAACCAATGGAGGAGCCAGAATCGGTGGCATCATCTTTACCACCAATGAACACTCTTTACTGTCACACCCCCAAACCAAGGATGGCGGAAACGTCCGGGGGTGGAGGACTTCATGTATAGTATCACAACAACGAGTATAATAGTGCCCAAAGTAAATACAACCATCATAAATATAATTGAAAAAGTTATGCAATAGTATGTGTTTACATGTTTCCAATCAATTACACTTATGATGACAAAAATGAAATGTTTGACGATTTAACGTCCTATCCTCGAAAGCGGTTGATTTCCTGTTTCACTGAATTCCTGAGAATACAAGTAGTTTGAAAAAGCGTCAACAATTAAGTTGGTGAGTTCATAAGAGTTTTATTTGAGAAAGAAGCCGTTTTCCTTGTAAAAAGCGATAGAATATGATTCCAGAAAATTTAATATTTTCCTATGTTATGCAATAATGTACCCTAGAAAGACCTGTAGATTCCTTCTATAATCACCCAGTGTATATAAGTTATATAAAATTTAAGTTAAATAAACGGTCGAATATAATGGGTCAGCCCTAGGTCCACAATCAAACAAGGAACAGGAAGTAAGGTGGGCCCACCAATTCTAGGTCGATTGCCACTAGATTCTTATATAACTCTAGCATATACACTTAGCAATTATAGCTGAAGTCTAACAATTCTAGATGAAATGTAGTTTTGATAGAAATATGTTTCCAAAGAAAATCCAATATTTTCCTTATAAAAGTCATGTAGTCCTAATTGTTAAGACAGAGAATATGTGTGTGTTTTGTGCTTATAATGTTCACAATGGGAATGTGTTTCCAAAGAAAATCCAATATTTTCCTTATAAAAAGTCATGTAGCCTTAAGCGTCAAGACCGAGAATATACAAGTTTTTTTCCATACTTAGAGTAATTCATGCAAGTTTAAATCGGCATAAACTCGTTTAATTTAGAAGTAAAACCCCTTTTCAAAGTAGAATTTTTCCTGTAAATTTGAAAGATTGTTAACTCCCTATGTGAGTCGCTATAACCATACTACGATAGAATAACCTGCTTACGATGTTCTTCAGGCGTCGGAATCGAAATGACACTTGTCACCCCCGATCGGCCGATCGGACTTATGCAAGCAGCATGGGTGTGGGTTGTCAATCCCAATATAGATCTATACACAATTATCACGCTCTCCCTACAAGACACTCTGGTTATAACTAATTCAGGATTTTCTGTGGTACTTAAGAGTACCCCGACGGAGAATGTCTCACAACTTACGTTAACTAGTTTACATATAGTTTTGAGTATACAACTTTCGTGGAGGAAGTGAAATCACCTTTTATGAAAATACATTTGTGATATAAATCCATAAAATATTACTATTATAATTTATCAAGTAGTAAATGAAAAATTCATTTGTTTTGAGAGTAAAACCTTTTCCATGTAGTATGCTTTTATCGAAAATTCATAAAGTATACTTAATGTAGTTTATTATATGTGTTCGAAATGAATGCAGGAAAAACCTTAACATGAGTGACTAATTTCTGTTCATGATGATAAACTAACAAGAATGCATCAAAACATTGAGAAACTTATCATTATGCACTTTGCTCAACATACTACAAAGTGTTGTTAATATGGTAAATTATGTAACTAGTTTTTATCCTTTCTGCACTATTTTGAAATTATCATAAAAAAATCATACGGAGTCGAAAACTAACTCCGTAAACTCTGAGAATTTAGAAAATGTGTCTAGTTTATTCATAATTTTTATTATGATTTTTAGAAGTCCCTAACTTATGTGAAAGTGTTCATAATCACAGACTGGTCCGAATTCATTTCTGAAATGATAGGCAGTTTTGTAAAAATCAACATAAATCGTAGAAAAATCATATGGAGATGTGAAAGTAGTCATTTTAAAGTTATAAACCTGAACTACTTGCATATTAAACAGTTTTGAAAGATATTAAGTTTAAGTTGGGTAAAACAGTTTGTGAACAGGTCACAACTTTTCTTTTGTAAGCTGTCAAGTTGAGTTTTGAATATGTTTTGGTATTTTAACTTGTATTCCCCCCCTGAAAACTGAAGAAAACTAGAAAATGTAGGGGTATGAACTCACCTTGAGTGATTTCTTGTAGAGTGGAAGGTTGAAGATGATGAGTTTCAAGTCTAGATCACTTGATGAACACACGAAGTTTTGGATGATCCTAAGAACGATTTTTGGTGTGAAGATATGAGTCGTTATGAAAACATGTAATAACACTTGAGTTAGAAGGAAATACTTACCAATAAGTGAATAAATGACTCAAGAACACATCAAAAGTGTGGCTGAAAGTTGAGAGAAAAGAGGCCCTCTTGATGGTTTAAGAAGTGTATAATTTTGATGGTGAAGTAAAAGATCAAGGGAATCCCAGGCATTTCTTTATATGGAGGGTTGTTGGAGCAAGTGGCTAGGGTGAAGGGATGTTTGCCTTGGTTTGTGTGATGTGGATAAGGTTGGACCAATGAGAAAGTGACACATAGGAGGCAAGTGGGCACACTTGACCCACTTGTGGTGTAGAATACTCTTCTTATTGTAAAATAATGATTTATAATTAATAAATCCTTGAAAAATAATTAAAATAATAGTTCTGGGGGTTAAAAATGATAAAAACATGAATTTGGTGAAGAAATCCCGTCAAAAACAAGCTTAGGAGGCGAAAGTAGTCGAAAACCGGACAATAGGGACCGAACCTGCGAGGTTCGGCTCTTAGGAGTGTGAGAACCGAGAGGGAACCGAGAGTAGGAGGGAAGACCGAAGGTCCGAAGTTGGGGGGTGCGAGGGTCTCGCATGGGAGCCGAAGTTCGGTCCTCGCTGCTGAGCTTCGGTCTGCTGGGGTTTCGGTCCGAGATGTTTCTGACACTTTCGGTTCTGACACTTTCGGCTCATAAGAGGTTCGGCTCCTAAGAGGGGTTTCGGTTCCTAAGAGGAGTTTCGGTTCCTAAGAGGGGTTTCGGTCCTATATAGCTGTTTTTCGAGAAATATTTCCGTTTTGCGTGATTTTTGACCAAGTTAAGGGTCGGGATGACCCGGATGACTATAAAAAGTTCGAGCGAGATTTTGGGAGAGATTTGGGAGAGATTTCACATACTTGGAGAGATTTGGGAGAGATTTCACATAATTAGAGAGATTTGGGAGAGATTTCACATGCTTGGAGAGATTTGGGAGAGATTTCACATACTTGGAGAGATTTGGGAGAGATTTCACATACTTAGAGAGATTTCGAATACTTAGAGAGATTTGGGAGAGATTTAACCTTAGCCATTATTATCGCATAATCTCGCAAATGCAAGGTTCGCGAACCCCTTTATGCTTCGTTAATGATCGTTTTAAGTCCCCGAAAGGGTCCTTAGTCGTGTTTTGATGCGTTTAAATCCCTTTTTAAGGTTTTTACATTGTTAACACATAGATTCTTCGAGTCACTTGAATTTTTGACATAAAGATGCACATTTTTATACATAGAATAACTTTTAACATACAAGTACTAGTTAAGTTTGACCGGTTTGACTTGTTGACTTTGACTTTGACTTTGACTTTGACTTGAATTTGACGGTTGTCACATTTACCGTCAAGTTCCAGGAGGAGCAAAGATGAAACGCACGACACGTAAATCCATACCAATATTGAAAAGGATTAAGAAGAATCAGAAGGCGACATCTTCAGGAAGTCATAGAGTTCAAGATGAACTTGCACGGATCGCACAAACCGTTAATAGGTGGGTGGCAGAAGAAAGATCTGCTAAGATGTATGAGACTGGTCAATCATCTTAACCACATCTCCCACATTCTTCTGAAGTTAACACTTTATCTCAATTGTTTGAGAAAAGTGTGAAAATTGAAGATAAGATGGAAATTATCGAAGGAAGGGCTACTCATCTCTCCGAAAGAGTATGAAGGCTAGAAGGACAAAGGACGCGAGATCAGGAATCGGTGATGGATGTCCATCATCGTAGAAATTTCGCTTATAACGACATGATTACTCACGATGCAAGGATTGCAGAGTTAGAGCTCTACAATCAAACCTCAAGAAATGAAGAACGCACAGTAAGTCTTGAGCAGAGAACTCAAGCACTTGAGGAGCAAGTTGTTAATGTCACTGACGTGCTAGGTCATCACTTAGGTTTCTAGTAGATAAGCTAAAACTACTGGTTGTGTAAATAGAAAAATCAGACTAGTTAAGGCAAGAAGAGTAAAGTTTATAGCAAGGATGTAGAAAACCTTGCAAATTTTGCAATGTTTATAGAAACTTTTCTCTTATAAGCCTAAAAAACTGATGTAACCGCTAGTAAAAATATGAAGCATGTATTACAGTAATCATTGTGTTATCCATTATCTTTTACACTTTGAAGAATAATTGAAGTATTTAGTACTCCTGTAGTAAATGACTAATTCTTCATGGAACTTATAAAATTCTTATTATTTATAGTAGGAGCTAAAACAAAATGCCTAGAAGTAGTAGTGTTCGGCTAAACCCTAACCAATGATCAGCACAACAACCACCAGAACCAAACCCCCCAATAAGTACAACAGAACTTGAAGAAATCATAGCTCAAAGAATTGATGCGGCTCTATCTAATGTCACAAGAGGTGGAGTTAGAAATTAAGGCAATGTAGGGACCGCTAGAACGTACACCTACAAAGACTTTATGAATTACAGGCAAAAGAGTTTTCATGGAAATGAAGGGGTTATTAATTTGACTAGGTGGATAGAAAAGACAGAGTCCGTCTTTCAAATAAGCTTCTGTCCAGTCGATTGTAAAGTATGATTTGCAGCATGTACTTTCGCTGATGCAGCACTTACATGGTGGAACAGCCATATGAATATAATGGGAATTGATACTGCAAATTCCATGAAATAGGAAGAGCTAAAAATGATGCTAGTAGAGGAGTATTGTCCTAGGGAGGAGATACATAAGCTGGTACAAGAATTGTGGACCCTAACCATGAAGGGTTCAGAGATTAAGGCTTATACCGCTAGATTTAATGATCTTGCAGTAATGTGTCCAACACTTGTAACCCCTGAATATAAGAAAATTGAGCGGTATATCTGGGGTTTAGCATCGCAAATCAAAGGCATGATGATCGAATCAAAGCCTACAACGTATGACAGCACTAAGAGAATAGCTCATCAGCTAACCCTCACAGAGATCCAAGGAACAGTAGTGGTCTCAAAGGATGACTCTCCCAAATCTGGAACAAACAAGCACAAGTTTAATGGGAAGAATCCCAGACAATCATCTGAGAAAAGCCAAGAAGTGGCAAACAATTATGTAGCCACGACGGCAGTAACCACTCAACCAAAGTTTTCATGGTGCAATCGGTGCAACCGTCATCACCCAGGTGACTGTTTTGTTTGCACGAATTGCAAGAAGAAAGGGCATACTGCTAGTTACTGCATGAGCGCAACACCTGCAACAGTCAATCAACAAACAAATACTAGAACAGGAAAAGATGAAGGAAGGAAGTGTTTTGAGTGTGGAGAGGTTGGACACATCAAGAGAGAATGTCCAAAGTTAAGGAATCAAGGAGGCATAGGGCGTGGCAGGGCATTCGTGATCGGAAGCAGAGAGGCTATCCAGGACCCTTCGGTCGTATCTGGTACGTTTTTCATAGATAATTTATATGCTACCATACTCTTCGACTCTGGAGCAGATAGAAGTTTTATAACTCCAACGTTTAGAAAATTGTTAAGTCATGAGTCTAGAAAATTAAAAGAAATCTATGAAGTAGAAATCGCTAACGGTTTTGACATCCCTAAATTTATTGGCCAGAAAATACCAATTTGTTTATGCTTTATTTGAAAATCAGAGTATATTTTTAAATAATTATATTGCGGAATTTGTTCTCAGAAAAACATGATAAATATATTATCAAAGCATTCCGAAGAAATGTATTTTGTTCATATTAAAACTTTGGGATGTCATCGTCAATACTGAAACATAAGCATAAACAGACCTTACATTTATTTACACTAGTGATCTACATCTCCTTTAAATCTCTCAGTGTAAAGTAGCTTCGTATCGACACCTGTGATACAAATAAACTTGAGTGGGTCAGGTTGGGAAACCTGGTGAGTACATAGGGTTTTCAACCCACAATAATATAATTATTATATTTAATCATCAAACAATCAACCCAATTACCCATCCCCATTATCTTCTTTAATCTTAAGGATCTACCCTAAGAATCATCTATCCTTCATTCCTAAGGATTATCCAAAGGAATAGGCACGAAGTCCATCGCTGCCCGAGGTTTATACTACAAGCACTAACGAACGTCGATCCCCACGTACAGATCCTATACAATGATCTTACAATATCTAGCCTAAAGAATCGATATGAACAACAAACTGACGAAGCTGCTTCGGAAATTCCCTAGCAGCAAACGAGGATCGATAAAGACATCAAATGAGGGGAATGGAATAAGTTTCACCACGTACCTTCGTTCGTAAAAGAAAGTACCACAAGACAATTAAGTCAGGGGTAGTTATCTAGATAACAATGCCTAGCCGTGGTCCGAATATCGTGAGGTATTTTACCCCCAGACTCACCCTATTCGGCATCGAACTTTGCCTAGCGGTGGTCTGAATATCGTGAGGTATTTTACCACCAGACTCGCCCTATCCAGCATCGAACATTTCCTAGAAGTGGTCTGAATATCGTGAGGTATTTTACCCCCAGACTCACTGTTAGAACAAAGTTCTATTAGGATCGTTAGATTCTATGCAAGCAAACAGTTAAGAATGTAATCAAGAACACAAGAATGGCTTTGAATATGTCGTATGATTAATACTTCAACACCTCAGAAGAGCTCGATTAAGAACTTCGACTGTAGAGGTGTTTAGGGTTACAAAACAATGAACGTAATAATCAACAACGTCAAATGCATACATGCATGCATATTTATAGCATAACCCTAACAGATAAACACGGATGGACAGGCCCAATCCGGATACAAAAAAAAGCCCAAGACGCAACACAATTAGACTCAACAATCTCCTCCTTTGCGTCAATGGGACCGAAAGCTCACTTCGGTTGAGCTGCAGAAGTCTTCTTTATTGTTTTGAACACCTTCGGAATGATAGCCAGCAAATGATGACGGAACGTTATGTACCACCGAAGCATGTCAGTAATATTCTTCTTGTCAGCCTCTGAGTTCTGCTTGCACCGATGTATAATGTTGATGATGTGCTCCAAGCAGTCAGTTGAAAATAAATGTTTATCAACAAGAGCGAACAAAAATTTGTGAGCTTCGCCTTTTGTAAACATCACAGTGAGATGTTTTGAATCTATTTGGCCCATCTTCATCTTATTCACATCTCCTGGTTTTGATGTTGGCTTGATGGTCGGTTTCTTGTTCATTACTTTCGCTATCTCTTGATCCATAGCTGCGACCTCATGGATGTAAGAAGCCAACATCCTCTTCAAGTGCTCCAAAATAGGTTCATATTCCCTCGGATTTGTAAGCAGAATATTGAACAATAAAATCCTATCATGAGGGTTTACATTCGGAAGATCTGCTAGAGATATAATCGACACCGAGTTTGCAGAACCTCGTGTGATTTTGAAATTGACATTTACAAATCTCCCAGCAGACGTAGGTTTCAGTACCTTGACAGAGATTATTTTTTGTGCGCTCCATGTCATGTACTGAGGTTGTCCATACTTCAGATAGAAATCAATAAGCTCTCGGTCAACCTTCGGATGAGGAAAAGGAACCTCAGTAGTCGAATCAAAACAGTGAAACGTGAACGCGTTTCGTGTTATCGGCATATCGAACTGCGAGTCCTTAGAATTATCACAGTCAAACGAAGCATCAGGTTCCAACCAATAAATACTCGGAAACTCTATAGCTTGATTGATAAGTGCCTCTTTAGTCCATAAGGGAAACAAGGCCTTCTTGCAGATCAAGGCTTCTTCTTCTTCCTTGTTTCTCCTTTCCCTCTCCTCTGTTTCCCTTGCAACCTTCAAGGTCTCATCAAGCTCTTTATCTCTCTTCTTTCGCTTGAGAGCCTCAGCAATAGTTTCATCAGATTCATCATTGCTATCATCATCAATCTCCTTTTATTTTTCTTGTGGACCAGAACCTGAAGCTACATTATCCTTCAGTTCGGTTGTAACTTTGACCTTCGGTTGAGCAGTTTCGGTTTCAGTCTTAACCTTCGGTTGATGAACACCCTCTCCCCCTTGTTTTGGAGCAATAAATCTCTCCGAAACACCCTTCATCTCGTGTAACAATGCAAGGGCGGGAAGAAGTTTTGTTGTAAGATGATTCCGAATGGTCAAAGTGAGGATAGGATCATGAGCACCAAGAATGTTGGTGAGCATATCCTTCACATCCCCTGCACATCTACGGAAAACAGCTCTTTCGGTCTTCAATAAAGAAATTTCTTTTTCTGCTTGGGCAAGCTGCACTTTCTGTACTTCAACGACGGATGTTTGTCATGCCAGTTCTTCTTTTAAACCACTTTCTTTGGCGAGATCAGCGTGAAGAGATTCAAGTCTAGAATTCACTGAACTGATAAGTGAAGAGTTCTCGGCTTGGATGGAAGAACGCACATCCTCAAACTTTGTTTGTTCTTCTTGAAGAGACTTGGACAAAGAATCAACAGAAGCATTTACCTTTGTTGCATTTGTATCAGCATGCCCTTTAAGTGACTCAAGAAAAATCTGAGTACTATGTACAATTTCAGTAACATCAGAGGTGGCCTTTTGGCAAGAGGAGGTAGACGCATTAACAGCTTTGGTGGATTTGTCAATTGAATTGGTGAATTGTTCTAGAGCTGTATCCAAAAGTTCCTTAAGCACAACACCACTATAGGACTTGTTGTCTTCAATCAACTTATCAAGCTTCTCATGAATGCTCTGTAGGTGTTGTCTTGTGACTGGAGCATCATCATCCTCATCAGTAGGAAGCCGATAGGGACTGAAGTATGTAGAATCATACTCATCATTAGCACCACCGAGAGTGGCACCGGAGTCGGTTGAAGGTGAGGGTGAAAGGGGTGCACAAGTAACTGGGGGTTCTGTTTCAGTAGTAACCCCCGTATCAGATACGTTGACTCCTATTGTCGGTTCAGGAATAGTGGTGGTAGTGGATTAGGAAAAAATAGGAGTTGGGATTGGAGTTGTAGAAATAGGAATAGACAAAACTGGTGGTAAAGTAGTTGTTTGAGATGTGGTAGATGGGGAAATAGGAGGAACCAAAACTGGAACTGTCTGTTTCGGTGATGGAGGTGGGGTTGGGAGTTTGTTATGAGGAGATTCGGTTGGAGTAGGAGATCTGGGAGGAGTGTTACCTCTCGGTGATGCATGACGAATTTCCTCTTCTTCACCTTCATCGTCATTGTCTGAGCCAGGAGGAGTAGGACTCTTGGACCTTTTTTCCATCTTTTTAATCTTCTTCGGTTTAGAAGAATCTCCTTTATCAGACTTTCGCTTCTTGGTCTTGATAGGCTGAGACTTATCCTCCTCTGTTGTCTCTGTCTTAGTAGTAGTCCTTTTTCCCTCGGTTACTAGGCTTGTCCAAAGCATCTAGGGCAGCCTGCTGTTCAGCAGAAAGGACTCTCGGTTCCTGGGGAGGAATCTTTCGATATTCAGCGAAGAGCTTGCTCCCAGTTGTAACACACATGTACATTGTCTCTCGGATAGAGCCAATGTGAGGGAACTTCTTTGGATCAGAAATTATAATCTTCTTGGTGTGAAAGGTAGCAATAGACGCAACCATAGCATCCTTCATTATCGGAATTTCCAACTGATTAATCGCCCGTCGTGTAATAAGGGTTCAGAATCGTGCACATGAAATTTCAGAATGCCTCGTGGACGTGTTGAGGCTTTGAACCACTTGAGACCAGATAATACTCCCGTAATCAAGATTGAGACCATTGTAAAGACCGTACAGAAGGGTTAGAAAACCCTTGCTGGTGCCATCAGATCCAGCACTTCGCTCTGCCAAACTCTTGATAAGAAGAGTAAGCAATCCATTCCATGGAGACGGTAGGCACGACTTCTTAACCTTTGCTATCGTGGTAAGCAAGTCGGTGTAACACATCTCATATAGCATTGACAAAAGTTGATTTGTGGTGATGAAGTCAGGGGAAATTAGAGATGAATCCACAGCCAGGTGCAAAAGGGAACAAAATCTCCCTTTTGACATAGAAGCTTTATGAGAGTGGATTTGGAAGTACATGCGTTCCTTGTTCTTGTCATAAGAAGCAGTAGAGTAAACCTGCGATAAAAGGGACATCGGAATAGCTTCCACCTGGGTTAGGGCTATAACCAATGGTGAATATTTCAAACATTCAACCACGTGTAGCATACAAGCGTCGTATAGAAACGAATTGAGTTCAATAATCAAGTTCTGATTAGGCTTATTCGAAAGCAATGTAGACGAAGCAGTCTAATCGTGAATTGATGAAGAAGTCGCCATTGTTGATCGTAGGAAGAAGATGAACAGTTTGAACTTCCTTTGTAAGTGAGAGAATTTGGTGCTGGTAAAAGACAAACAAACGTAGAAACCCTTTATATACCGTTGCCAGGAGAGAGAAAAATCATCATGATAATAACGCGGTCACTAAAACGTCGCCTGAAAAAGCGCGATGTGACAGGGTGGTTACTCCCAGGTATACGTCAGCACGCGTGGGTAGCTCGACCGTTCAAATTGACGCGCCCAAATCCTTATCCTCAATCATCGTTTGAAATTCAGTTTCGCTCCAAGATGTAGAATTGCCCCTGTTTCGCCAAAAAAAAATAAACACAAATCGAACCAACAGCAACCAGAATGTTGGAAAATTAAAATTTTCGTGCAATAGAGTGACAAAAGATAAAGAAATAAAGCAAATGTGTATTGGATGTGAGTGATGTATATTAGAAGACATAAAGCAGGGGATTCCGGGCAAGAATCGCTTCCTTCAAAGTCAAGAGAGACTTGAAGTGGTTGGGTAGGTTCCAGTAAAATAACGATCAAATGTTTGTAAGGAAACATTGAAAGGCTTCTTTTAAAGTCATAGGCTTAAGGTGGCTTATCTTCAACCGAACGTCGACTCTTAACATAAGACCGAACATTGGAAGAAGTACTTGTGAGACCGATGTGGTCTGTTGAACAAGTAGGTAGGACATATTTTATAGTGACTAAAGAAGATATAGAAATCTCAAAAACAAAAAGAAACTGGATGTTTATGGGAAGAAAAAGCCTTGGTGTTAGACAAATTCATAAAAGATCACTCGAAAATAAAAATGAGATTTCATTAGGTAACCAGTAAGATCTTGAATATTAAAATTCACCGTCAATTCGTTGTTGGTGTTGGATTGTGGGTTTCACTCAGTACGTGGTATTCGTATCTAAGATCATGAACACAGATTTTGTGTAACCATAAACCTCAGTGGTAAAGACTGAGAATCTCAAGGGTTACAGTTGGTGAACCGAAAGTTGATGGAGAAAGTAAGGAGGGTGGTTAAAGAACCGAAAGTACCTTCTACTATATAGACGTAACAAAGCAGAAAAACTCTTAACTCATATGAGAAGAGTAAGGTAGCTCTAGACTAAGTGGATCTGAACAGCCTGATTGGGAAGAAACGATAGGTAGAGATCGAATCATTACGGCCTTGTCCTAAGTCGTAGAGGCTTTAGTCAACATGCAGCAGCATGCTTCTAGAGACCCTTAACTAATTCTTATTTAAATGATTATACCTTCCTTAGCTCCAAACTCTGTTATACTGGTATACTTGGGACCTATGTAAAAGAACAAGCAAACAAACACACCACAAAACCAAAACAAACAAACAAAAACAAGAAAAAATATTTTTAAGGATTGAGTTTTTCTGAAAAAATAATAAAAACAGAAAAAGAAAATATTTTTGGATTTTTGAAGTTTTTTTTTTTTTTTGTTTAAGTTTTCTGAAAAATAATAAAAACAAAAAAAAAAGAAAATATTTTTGGATTTTTGAAGATTTTCTGAAAAATAATAAAAACAGAAAAAGAAAATATTTTTGGATTTCAGAAGATTTTCTGAAAAATAATAAAAACAGAAAAAGGAAATAAAGTTGCATAAAACACACTTTGAACAAAATTTACAACCGAAACCTTATCTTAAAGGAATGAAGCGAAATAGACCGAGCGGTCGGTTCATTTCGGTTCCTTAAAATTCCAGAGCCGAAATAGACCGATCGGTCGGTTCATTTCGGTTCCTCAAAATTCCAGAGCCGAAATAGACTGAGCGGTCGCTCCATTTCGCTTGTCTAATTTTTTAGGTGATGAATTAAGGATTCAGTACCGACTCTGCTTCCATCATTCCCAAGCCTTGCAGAATTTTATTGAAACTCGCTTCAGGTAAGGCTATAGTGAATATGTCGGCCAATTGATCAGAGGATCGAACAAAATGCACTTCCACGTTCCCGTCTTCTACGTGATCCTTGATGAAATGATATCTAAGTGCGATGTGCTTAGTTTTTTAGTGTTGTACTGGATTGTGACATATCCTTATTGCACTTTCTGAGTCACAATAGAGAGGAATCTTCTTCATACTTAGCCCGTAATCTCTCAGTTGACTTTGAATCCAAATGACTTGAGAAGTACAAGATGCTGCAGCAATGTACTCAGCTTCGGCTGTTGAAAGTGACATGCAGGTTTGCTTCTTGGACTGCCAGCTAACCAATTTCCCGTCAAGAAATTGGCATCCACCTGTAGTGCTCTTTCGGTCCAGACCACATCCTCCAAGATCAGCATCAGAAAAAGGCTTGAATGAAGAAACCAGATCTAGCAGGATACCAGAGACCGAGAGATGAGGTTCGCTTCAGGTAACGGAAAATATTTTTTACTACCACCATGTGAGGTTCTCTTGGATTAGCTTGAAACCTGGCACAATAACAAACATAAGACATAATGTCCGGTCTACTAGCTGTTAGATACATAAGGGACCCTATCATTTGTCGATAAAGTGTTATATCAACAGCAGATTTTTCCAGAGAAGGTGTTAACTTGGTGCCAAATGCCATAGGAACCTTCACTTTCGAGTCTCCTGTCATGCCAAATTTTGTTAGCAGGGTCTTTGTGTACGCCTCTTGGTTGATAAAGATACCTTCTGGTCCCTGTCTAATATTCAAACCAAGGAAAAAATTAATCAGACCCATTGCGCTCATTTCAAATTTAGTCTCCATCAACTTCTTGAATTCAGCTGTTAAGCTAGGATTCTTGGAGCCGAAGATGATGTCATCGACATAAATTTGAACTATCATTAGATGTTCGCCTTCTTTCTTTCGGAAGAAGGTTGGGTCGACCGAACCTTGCTTAAATTTCGACATTTTCAGAAAGCGAGTTAAAGTTTCATATCAGGCTCTCGGTGCTTGCTTCAAACCATATACCGCTTTATCCAGCACATAGCAATGATCAGGGAATTTCTCATTCACAAACCCGGGAGGTTGCTCAACATACACTGTTTCTTCTAGTTCCCCATTCAAGAAAGCACATTTGACATCCATTTGGAAAACTTCGAAGTTTTTATGAGCAGCATATGCCAGGAAGATTCTCACTGATTCCAACCTAGCTACTGGAGCGAAGGTTTCCTCATAATCTATCCCTTCCTCTTGGCAATAACCTTCCACCACCAACCGAACCTTGTTGCGAATGACATTCCCTTCTTTATCTAATTTATTTCTGAAGACCCATTTTAAGCCCACCACTGAAGCATCCTTTGGGGTAGGAATCAGCCTCCAAACACGGTTGCGTTCAAACTCATGGAGCTCATCTTGCATTGCTTGAACCCAGTCAGAATGATCAAGTGCAGCATTAACTGTTTTCGGCTCAACCTTGGATATGAATGAATTAAACATATAGAATTCAACTTTAGAGAAAAATGCAGTTTGTTTCGCTTTCAACTGTGAGCGAGTGAGTACTTTTTCAGATGATTCTCCAATAATTTGAGCTTTGGGATGGTCCTTGGTCCATTTGACTAACGGAGGATAATTTGGGTCATATGCTGGATCCAATTCAGCATTCACTTCCTCTTCAAGTTCTGATTGATCACCCTCACCTTCGTCAGTTGCATTCTCTTTCTCCCCCCTCGACTGGCGAAGTGTAACCTGTGGCATCATCAGAATTTACATCCTCTGTGGGAGTAGGATTCTCCCCCTTGATTGGACAACTATGGAGTGGGTTTGGAGCAATATGTTCACCCTCGCTTGGACCTTTAGGAGTTGGGAATAGAATAGGACTCTCCCCCTCGAAAGACATTTCGGTTGTCTTTGGTACTGAAGAACTCTCCCCCTTGAATATTGAGTCGTTGATGGGAGAGTCAGTTGAGGATTGAACACCTATAGTTTTAGGAGGTTCACTTTCCATTTCTTTGGCAGCTTCATCTATGATCTTCTTGAGATTATCAATTTTGTTATCTGCTGCTTTTGCCTCTGAGTGTGCTGCTTTCTTTGGTTCATCAAATAACCGAATGTACTCTTCAAACAGGTTGGATATTGGAACCGAGACCTGTCCAGATTCAGGAAATATTTCACTTAAGTCATTTGCACTCCTTTGCACTTTCTTCATATAATTATCATCAAAGGTTACGTAATATGTTTCTTCAATTCGTTTGGAGTGTTTGTTCAACACTCTGTAAGCTTTAGAAGAGAATGAATATCCTAGAAAAATCCCTTCATCTGCTTTGACGTCAAACTTGTTTCGGTTCTCCTATGAATTAAAGATGAAGCACCTTGAACCGAACACATGGAAAAATTTGACGTTTGGCTTCTGATTGTTTATTATCTCGTATGGAGTGATCGAGAATCTCTTGTTGAGCAAAGATCGGTTCTGAGTGTAGCACGCGGCTGCAACTGCATCAGCCCAGAAGTATAACGGAAGAGAAGCGAAACTGAGCATGGTTCTGGCTGCTTCACACAAAGAACGGTTTCGTCTTTCAACAATCCCATTCTGTTGTGGTGTATAAGGAGCTGAAAAATTGTGAGTTATCCCCTTGTCAGCCAGAAAGTCCTCAAAATCGTTATTCTTGAATTTCAGACCGTTGTCACTTCTGATATTCCTCACCGTCTTTCTCAGCTGCACTTCCACTTGTTTGATAAATGTCTTCAACTTGGGAGTTGCATCTGATTTCTGTTTAAGAAAGAAAACCCAGGTGAAGTGTGAAAAATCATCTACAATCACAAGTATGTTGAAAGAACCCCTTTCTATACTTTCATATTTCTGAAAGACCCAAACTTTCATACTTGACAATATAGTTACTCCAAAACATGCTACATGCATATTCATAAAACAATATTTTTACATTGATAAAGTCATTACAAAAGATTCGATACA
Organism: Lactuca virosa; assembly: GCF_052849685.1. Taxonomy (NCBI): domain Eukaryota; kingdom Viridiplantae; phylum Streptophyta; class Magnoliopsida; order Asterales; family Asteraceae; genus Lactuca; species Lactuca virosa. The sequence continues at coordinate 186,182,627 of NC_136428.1, read as the reverse complement.
AACCGACTATGTTTTAAGATTTTACATGACTACCCAGGATATTGTAATTTTATACATACATGAACTGAAGTACAAAAGTATTATTACAAACTATTCTAAGTCTTCCAACTATACTGGGTGCTTATTGCCTGCATTATGTTAAAACATTGGGAGGGGTAAGCGATAACGCTTAGTGAGTTCAATAATAGATACAATATAACGTTATGCCATACATATATACCAATATGGCAGAAGCAATTAGAAGCAAGGAACAACAAAGACATAATGTGATAAGCTTTCCCTAACAATAGCGGATACAACAACTCGAGATGATAACATGGAAAAGCACATAGCACACATAACACATAACATACAATTGTTTCTACATATTAATCTCACCTTGAATTAACCGGGGGTCAAAATAATAATTTGGGCAGCATTTCGGCTCTAAATATGCCTTTCGTCGTTGAAAACCGGGAGTTTTCTTGAAAACCGGGCCCTGCGAAGGTAGAGCTTCGAAACCGAAAAGATAAATTTTTCGGGCTTCTCGGGAATCTCGGGGCACGTTTCGGGCTTTGGAATAAGTACCGGGGCTTCGGGGGATGTCGGGATAGTAAAAGTATTGAAAAATGGTGAAAAAGTGTGAAATTTCCAAAGTTAGCCGAGAGGGTTCGCACCCTCCTATTTATAGGAGGCGAAGGTCTTCGGCCGAAGGGAGGAGGGGCAGCTGGCGGCTCGCGAGAGGACCAGATGGCGCGCATGCGAGGGCTCCAGGTGGCTCGCTTCGGACGCAACAGGCGTCTTCGGACGCGAGGAGTCACCGGGTGACTAAGCAGCTTCGGACGACTCATCGCGACACGCGTCGGATCCGGGTGAGGGTGAGTCACGATGTCGGAAACGAGGCGGACACAGCATTGGACCAATCAGAAGGTGCCAGCGAGGATGCGGTCCAATCAGAAATTGCCACGTGGATCAACACTATTCATGCGAAAATTAAATGAAAATGTGCCCAATCTTGTAAAATCCATAACTTTCTCATACGGGCTCCGTTTTTGACGTTCTTTATATGCACGCGTAGAGAAAATTATGCTCTACAACTTTCGTTTAGACTTCATTGGAAAATTTTGATTTTATTTTTATATTATTATTTTTAACAGACTGGGACTGGTAAATCCGTTAAAAATTCATAACTTCTTCATCCGACGTCCGTTTTCGTCAGACTTTTTACCATTGTACTGCTAATGACGAGACCTTCGATTCTCGTTTAGGTTGTGTCGGCTAAAAATCAATCGATCTAAAATTCGAGTTTTTAGCTGTCTACTTCTACGCTGAAACTTGTAAAAATCATAACTTCCTCATACGAAGTCAGATTTTGGCGTTCTTTTTATCGAACTTCTCGGTTTAACGAATACTACGACTTTCATATAGATCACTAAGGCTAAAAAGTAGTTTATCAAAAACTCACTTTTTACGTCATTCAGCACCGTGCCGGTTTTATCGCAGATCTTCGATTGGTCATAACTTCTTCGTTATAACTCGGATTTCGACGAGGTTTTCGCCTACGTGTTTCTAACGAGATTATCTACAACTTTCAATAATAAAATTTTACTTATTTCAAAGTTTATATTTTTGCTAAATTTCACTATTTTCCTTTAATTGGAATCTCATAAGACTTCCAATAATTTATGAGTGATTCTAAACATAGTTTTACTTTATTTCTAGTAAAAACTATCTGTTAGAACTTAACACTCAATTTCTCATAATATTTCATAATATTATTAACTTTTTAATTTACATAACACGATTTCAAAACGTGTATGTTATAAATACCTCCTCCTTTTAAGGATTTCGTCCCCGAAATCACAACAATTTAGACAAATGAGGATATTTCGCTCTTATCTCATTCTTATTTTCCCTAAGTATAATTTTATTATCCCGTTTCACCTTGGATAATGGAACCGTTTCATCATACATGCTCAAGCATTTACGTAGATATCTTACATGAAATACATCATGAATACCTGCCAAATCTTCAGGCAATTTCCAAGCGATATGCTTGTTGACTAATTCTCTATATAATTTTTGAAAAGTCTAACAAATCTAGGACTCAATCTCCTTTTATTCTCAAATTTCATAATACCTTTCCACGGGGTTACCTTCAGTGTCACCCACTTGGGAGCAACTCGAGATCCCAATTCACTTTTCATATTCGCCTAAAAGTGAGAAGTGAAGCGAGTATCACGATCGGAAATAATCTTTAGTGGCACACCATGTCTCGCCATAATTTCGTCTAAGTAAACTTGTGCATATTTCTTCATTAGAACTGTTATACGTATGGCGAGAAAATATGCACTCTTAATCAGCTGGTCGATAATTATCCAAAGGCTATCATTCACAGTTTTCTTCTCCTCTTTCAAGGTATTAACTGTATAAGCCGGATAAGTAAAATATCCCTTCGATATAAATTTACGAGTTTTTAAGAAAGAAATTTATTATTTTCACCGTAGACATAAATAGAATCTTCCCTTTCGATAGGGATGCATATCATCTCTTCGTAGCACAAGAGATCTGTGTAGTTCTTTAACAACCAATCCATGTCGAGAATAATATCAAAGTTGGGAAGAAGATAGGAATTAGGTTAGTAGGAAGATTATAACTTTCAATTCCTATGGCATTATCTCTATAGACTTTATTAGTAAGTAATGATATATTTCCTATGTTATCTATATGAAATGATTAGACAATTGCGTAACAAAGAATGTGCGAATTTGTAAGGTACGAAAGAATCTGAGGCATCACAATCAAATAAGATGTGAGTAGATCTAAAGTTTACTAGAAAATTACTAGTCACAACATTCGAGTCCTAACTTACTTCCTCTGTGGTAATCTATGATGTACGATATTTAACTTTTGGTTAGCCAAACGATTGTCAAACTCTTCAAACTTCTTAATTACTAGCGGTGCTCAAACCTGCACCGCTCATCATTCTCCATTGGGCTTTCGATCCTAATCTTTGAGTTAAAACTCAATTCTCATTGCAGACTCCTGCTCCTTCTTGGTTTATAGACTAAACCCAAGATAAGGTCTTTACTTTTGCTATAACAGCAACTCGAATGGTCTTATTCTAATGACCTTTGATTTTATAACGCACAAGACACGTAACGAACCAAACTCTTGTATTAGAATCAGATCGAATAAATCAAGCTGATGGAATAAAGAAAACAAAAAGAGTTTGAACAACACGTGGATGCTTCGGAATAGAAAGAATAGCACCACGTATCTCTAATTCGTGCTTTCGGACATATAGATCTTTTAGCTTTTGGCACCTCCTCCTTTTTAGTTGGAGTACTCTTTGATTGTTGAACGAAAACTTGACTCCCTGCCATTTGACTAGTAAGAGTAGGGCGGAAACATTTCTTGTGGCCAGTAACACCACATAACCAGTCACATCTCTGGCTAATGATTGCTCAATCCTTTAATAAAGATCGTTATATTTCTATCGACTACCTAGACCATTTACTTCTTCAGTATTCCTACTGAAGTTTCGTCACTATACAAGACATGGTTCTCTGAACCAATCGACTCCTTTCGCGGATTTATACTAATGGACTCGATTCTTTATGACATTAAGATTTGAACGATAATTATCTTCTTAGTCATTACCGAATCGAAGGTAACGACAGACATGAATAAAACGGAATCATTTACTAGCTTCTTGGTAACCTTGTGACCATTCCTGATCCAAGCGTGAGTCATGTGCTTCCAGTAGTATAGGCCTCTACTACTATTCACACCTCTTCATACTCGTCCGAAGTATTGTCTCGCAGTTACCAAGTCACCATTCAAAAGTTTTCACAAAGCAAATTTTCACACCTAAGTGCGTTCAAACAAGTACATACAACAATTTCTCCTAGACTCAACTAGGGTTTTCGCATTTCTATCAAACATATATTGGATTACTTATACTCACCTTCTAAAATTCTTCTCATGCATATGCTCGATTTAATATATCCTAATACTTTTCCATAGGTCGATAGAAATTTTACTTCCATTTCTTCATATAAATTCTTTCTCGGGTAGTGTCTACTCTGCAAGACATACTACACCCAAAATTTCCTCTAGTAGTGTAAAGACAAATAGTTTCCAACTACTTACATCATCTTCTAACTCATGCAAACCATCATGCATATTTTTTGGTTTCATTATCCTTTCATGACATCGTCATTCCTGTATCTGAGTAAGTCTTCTTCTCTTGGTTGTATCTTTTAAGTCTACTTCATATGAGTCTATCCTAAGAAGTTTACATTATAGCTGCATCTCAGCAAGCTCTACTAGCTTCAACTTGATTCTCTATCATTCTTAATTACAACATTTCTTCTCATATAATAATATGAGTGTATATCTTCTTCAACTAAGTACTCTACCTTACTCTAACAAGTAAGCCACTCAGCCTTTTCACAACCAAATAACCTATTTCACTATCCCAATTTTGTATGTTAAAGTCAGCTTAACACACAATGGAACTAACATAAGGATGTGATAGAAATCAATCATCACTCAGTATTATTCAATACTAAGTCTGAGCATCCTGTATAGGGTTACTACTCGAACTACATACTATATCACAAGGCCTTGGCCTAATAAGTCTAAAAACTTCATTAGCCTTTCCTTTGATCTTCATTTAATTCTTCTAAATCTTGGACTACATTAATTTCAATACTATCGAAGTATTTATCACCATCCTTGGTTCTTCCGACTCTATAAACTATCACTGCTTTAATCTGGACAGCGGTGGAACAACTTCATCGGTTATGCCAAAACATTTATCTCATCTAAATGTATTTTAAACGCACATCTATCTTCCAAAGATGTTATTATATTATCTTACATATTTTAAATGCATAATATCACTCTGTTGGTATTAATACACTATTTACGATTACACTTCATATTTATTATTTCACGATATCCTTCGATCGTTTATCAATAAACTTATCAATATCAACTATCATAAGTATCTTTATTACTTTGAAAAATTTCATGTAAATTCTATTACGAAAATTCTTAGAATTCTGAACATAAAATTTTCTAAACCAAGGTCGGCAACAGACCTTAAACTTTCTCAAATAATAACAATATAGGTATGAAACCTAAAGCATGCTATATTTACTTATCATTTAGCACATATTAGAATATAAGGCATATCTCCTCTTAATATTCTAGTGCTTACCCGATTAGATATTCAACCTAAAATATATCAGATACATATTGTATCATCTTCACTTAACAATTCATGTTTAAATCTAGAAATTCTCAAGATTCCTAGTTCATATATACTAATTCTCTAAAAAATTTGAAGTAACTTAATATCTTAGAATACTAGGGTTTATCACTACCCAATACCCCACTTAAGTGTTTCCTATGGTTTGTATCCATATATTTACAATGATTCAGTTCATATATTGAACTTCCAATAGTTTAAGTCTAAATACCAATCCATGGAATTTAGTTCACTTAAACCACTGCTCTGATACAATGATTGAAAGAACCCCTTTCTATACTTTCATATTTCTGAAAGACCCAAACTTTCATACTTGACAATATAGTTACTCCAAAACATGCTACATGCATATTCATAAAACAATATTTTTACATTGATAAAGTCATTACAAAAGATTCGATACAAACCGACTATGTTTTAAGATTTTACATGACTACCTAGGATATTGTAATTTTATACATACATGAACTGAAGTACAAAAGTATTATTACAAACTATTCTAAGTCTTCCAACTATATTGGGTGCTTATTGCCTGCATTATGTTAAAACATTGGGAGGGGTAAGCGATAACGCTTAGTGAGTTCAATAATAGATACAATATAACGTTATGCCATACATATATACCAATATGGCAGAAGCAATTAGAAGCAAGGAACAACAAAGACATAATGTGATAAGCTTTCCCTAACAATCATTGATTTGATTCAATATATACCATCATTTAGACATAACAATTTCCATACTTGATAAACATCAATAACGCTTCGGCCCAAATAGCACTGAAGACAAACAATTCCTGATTAACATTAATGTAGATTTCAGGTTTTCACGCCCTGTCTAACCATATGCCAATGCCATAGAATATAGTCATTCACTTACTGGGGGACATGCTCTACCTGGCCAGAGGTTACATACCAGTGCCACTGTGAATCTGAGTTCGTAAACTGATCACATGGTCAAAGGTATAGCTTTGCTATCATAAATAGCAGAAATAAAAATAACACGGGAAAATACTCAGGAATAACATTCTACCGAAGCTAAAGTGATGCCTATGTCATACACTTCATGGTCAACGGTTCATACCAATACCCAAGTGATGCCTATGGCATACACTTCAAGTCAGAGGTACAACCTTGCTATAAAAATAGCAGATACAACAACTCGAGATGATAACATGGAAAAGCACATAGCAAATATAACACATAACATACAATTGTTTCTACATATTAAACTCACCTTGAATTAACCGGGGGTCAAAATAATAATTTGGGCAGCATTTCGGCTCTAAATATGCCTTTCGTCGTTGAAAACCGGGAGTTTTCTTGAAAACCGGGCCCTGCGAAGGTAGAGCTTCGAAACCGAAAAGATAACTTTTTCGGGCTTCTCGGGAATCTCGGGGCACGTTTCGGGCTTTGGAATAAGTACCGGGGCTTCGGGGGATGTCGGGATAGTAAAAGTATTGAAAAATGGTGAAAAAGTGTGAAATTTCCAAAGTTAGCCGAGAGGGTTCGCACCCTCCTATTTATAGGAGGCGAAGGTCTTCGGCCGAAGGGAGGAGGGGCAGCTGGCGGCTCGCGAGAGGACCAGATGGCGCGCATGCGAGGGCTCCAGGTGGCTCGATTCGGACGCAACAGGCGTCTTCGGATGCGAGGAGTCGCCGGGTGACTAAGCAGCTTCGGACGACTCATCGCGACACGCGTCGGATCCGGGCGAGGGTTGGTCACGACGTCGAAAACGAGGCGGACACGGCATCGGACCAATCAGAAGGTGCCAGCGAGGCTGCGGTCCAATCAGAAATTGCCACGTGGATCAACACTATTCATGCGAAAATTAAATGAAAATGTGCCCAATCTTGTAAAATCCATAACTTTCTCATACGGGCTCCGTTTTTTACGTTCTTTATATGCACGCGTAGAGAAAATTATGCTCTACAACTTTCGTTTAGACTTCGTCGGAAAATTTTGACTTTATTTTTATATTCTTATTTTTAACAGACCGGGACTGGTAAATCCGTTAAAAATTCATAACTTCTTCATCCGACGTCCGTTTTCGTCAGACTTTTTACCATTGTACTGCTAATGACGAGACCTTCGATTATCGTTTAGGTTGTATCGGCTAAAAATCACTCGATCTAAAATTCGAGTTTTTAGCTGTCTACTACTACGTTGAAACTTGTAAAAATCATAACTTCCTCATACGAAGTCAGATTTTGGCGTTCTTTTTATCGAACTTCTCGGTTTAACGATTACTACGACTTTCATTTAGATCACTAAGTCTAAAAAGTAGTTTATCAAAAAATCACTTTTTACGTCATTCGGCACCGTGCCAGTTTTATCGCAGATCTTCGATTGGTCATAACTTCTTCGTTATAACTCGGATTTCGACGAGGTTTTCGCCTACGTGTTTCTAACGAGATTATCTACAACTTTCAATAATAAAATTTTACTTATTTCAAAGTTTATATTTTCGCTAAATTTCACTATTTGGCTTTTAATTGGAATCTCATAAGACTTCCAATAATTTATGAGTGATTCTAAACATAGTTTTACTTCATTTCTAGTAAAAACTATCTGTTAGAACTTAACACTCAATTTCTCATAATATTTCATAATATTATTAACTTTTTAATTTACATAACACGATTTCAAAACGTGTATGTTACATATGTACTTACTACCACCGATGCTCTCGATAGCCGAATGTCCACATAAGTCAATGTGAAATAGTTCAAGAGCTTCAACAATCTTTGTATTAATTCGTGTAGGGTGGCACTTTCTGCTTTGTTTGCCAATCTCACACGCTGCACACAGATGTTCCTTGTCAAACTTGAGAAGAGGGAGGCCTCGAACGTGATCACCAAGCACCAACTTATTAATGTCTTTGAAGTTCAGGTGCGATAGTCGTCAATGCCACAACCATCTTTCATCAGTGTTCGCATTTGACAGCAGACATATTGATGGTTTTCCTCGTATTGGGTTGAGATTTAAAGGATACTTTCAGACCTGTTCCCACAACTAATTGTGACACGCTGATGAGGTTATGCTGCAATCCTTCCACATACGCCACTTTTCGAATCGAGAAATCTCCATTGGTAATCATACCATATCCCTTGATTGTTCCATAGGAGTTATTTCCATACTTTACACACCCACCATCTTTTAGGGACCGAAACTCCCTCAGCTCTTCCTTCCTCCCTGTCATGTGACGCGAGCAGCCACTGTCTATATACCATTCATCATCGAACTGCTCGTCACTGATTACCTGCAAATTTAAGCAGATTTAGGAACCCAAAGTTTCTTGGGTCCTGGTGAGTCTTTCACAGAAAAAGGAATTACAGTAGAAATATCAACCATATATGTTCTTTTTACGAGAGTGGTTTGATCTTTTCTTTTAATGGTGTACACCTTGATTTTAGTTTTATCTTGTTTCGGTTTTGGTGTATTAGTCTGTGTGTTGTTAGATGGTCTAGGAATATTCCTTTTAATCCTAGGGTTAGCTGACTTTTTCTTATTATTGAACTCAGAATCAAGCTTTCCCTTGCCTTTGATATCCTTCATTGAAGTTAATTTTCTTTGGGAGTGAGAAGGACCGAAACTAGACTTAGGACCGAGACTCGACTTTCGGTTCTGAGTGTTGTTGTTGGGACCGAAAGTAGGCTTTTGGTTGTTAGCCTTGGCGGTTGGACCGAAACTTGTCTTTCGGTTCTGTGAGTCCATGTGGGGACCGAAACTTGTCTTTCGGTTCGGTGTGCTAGTTTGGGAACCGAAAGTGGACTTTCGGTTCTGAGATTTGGAATAGTAGGAATTTGGGCTGAAGTTTTCTTTTCCTTTCAGTTTTTCCTTTTAGTTTTTCCTTTCCTCTATCCGTTGATTCTTTCTCAGGAGGTACGTAGTTGGGATTTTGGGATTCCCAGTGACGTTTTCGTTCATTCAGATTTTTTGCGTATCTCTGATTTCTTAAACGTTTCTGTTCAGCTAACTCCTTCTATGATTTGTGGATATTGAAACTGGCCTTTGGCTTCTCCTTTTGACTTTCGGTTGTATTTGCTGGAACAGTTGGTTCTGTCATCGGTTCTATAGGGATTTCTTTAGTTCCACTTGTGCTTGGTTTGTCAAAACTTTAGGGTTTGTTGATGGGTTCAGCAACATATCTTCCTTTAACCCTCCATGAAGTTTGCTCAGATAAGCCTACGGTTTCGTCTGCGTTGTCGAAAGGGGCAAACCAGAAGTAATCGTCGCATCCTTCAGCATTGTCTTTGTCGACCAAGATCTTTAATTCTGCCGTTTGTTTAGCAGTGACCCCTGTAACTGCATATACCTGATTCGGCACAGTTTGAACCTTTTGATAGACCATAGCTTTTTCCTTGAGTTTTTGTGGCTTTTCTTTCGACAAGCGAGCGAATTCAACCGAATTTTCAGAAATGAGGGGTTTCTCATTCTCGGTTTCACTCTTCATGAACTCAGAGCAATCAACTTCGTCTTTGACTGAGATTTCGCTCATCTCACTTTCCTCATCAAATTCAGACGTATTTTCTAAGTTCATTTTATTTTTTGAAATCAATTTTGCGTTAGACGAGTCAAATGATTTAATAGTTTCGGACTTTATTTTTAACCTATCATTTTCATCTAAAAGATCTTTGAGCATACATTTATGTTCCTTAGAGTCAATGAAGGTTTCTATTTTGTCCAGTCCGATTTTGTAATGAATTGACGTTTCTTCTGAGGACACTACTGATTCACATTCTGCTATGACCTCATCCTCCTTAAATTCAAGGAAGGGTAACATCATCTTATGAATCTTCTTTCCTATCTCACAACTTAAATGCAATTGAGCAATATTAAAGTATAAACGCTTAGCAATTAATCAAAAAACGTTCCTTTGTTTTAAAAACTTTAAATTGTCTCTTTGTAAATAAATACTTTCATCCCTAGCCCTAATTAACTCTGCCTCCTTTAGCTCAATCCACATCCTTCTCTCCTCACTTTTTGAAGACACCCTGCTGAGTTGGTCAGTTAGGTTAGAATTCGCTAAGCGAGTTTGCATGAGACTACCACTTAAGTTAAAAAAATTAAATTTTAATTCATTTAATTCTTCTTCGTAATCTGTTATTGGAACTTTAAGTGATTCAAGGATGGATTGTACCTTTTTGATCAACCGATCGCAGTCGTTGATCTTCTCACTCACAGGCTTGGCCGCAAAACACTTGTCCTCAGTCAGGTTTGGTTCCTCATTTGCACTTTCGGTTGATGAACCAGCTGTAACAATTAAACACTTTCCAGCCGAACCTACCTCCTTTGCCACATAAGCCTTTCCATGAGTGGGCTTTCTCACCTCTTCATCTTCAGAATCGGTTGACCAAACTTCGACGACACCGAACTCATCTTCACCTGCATTCTCCTGCACAATCAGGGCATTCTTAGAGCTGTTAGTTGCCTTCTTTTTCTTGATCTCTTCTAACTTGCGCATATAGTACGTCTCATCATCTTCACCATCTCTTTTCTCAGCCATTTTCCTTAGCATGCAGTCTTTGGCAAAGTGGTTCTTGCCGTGACAGTAGTTGCAATCGAACCCAGAGTCTCCTGCAAGTTTGCTCTCCTTCTTGTCTTCATCCTTTTGAGAAGAGACTTTCGCTTCGTCCTTCACCTTCTCAGAACTGTAACTTCCCTGCCAGTTTCGGTTCTTGTTGACAGGAAATTTTCTTCTTGCAAACTTCTTTGGATTGGTGACCATCATAGCATACTCCTCGCTTGTAAGGTCACAATCAGACATATCAGACTCTTCTTCTTCTTCTGCAATGCTTTTTGCTTTTGAGACAAGGGCCAGCGATCCCACACCCGAAACTACTTTCGCTTCTTTGGTTACTACACTTTCATGGGACTTAAGTATTCCCACAAGTTTCGCCAGTGAGTAAGATTTAAACTGTTCATGCGCTTTCACGGTTGAAACCACAGTCATCTATTCTTGTCTCAGACCGTTCATGAAGGTTACCTTCTGCTCGATCAACTTTCTTTCGATTCCATGCTTGATCATCTTACTTAGGAGATGATTGAACCGATCGAAGGTTTGTATGAGTTTTTCTTTTGGTTTCTGTTCGAAAACTCCAAATTCTAACAGCAGCAAGGTTTGAATGGAGTGTTCCAAATCTTCATCAGTTGAATAAGGTTCTTTCAACCTATCCCAGATTTCTTTGGCCGTCGTGCATGATCCAACCAATCGAAAAGTGTCAGATTGCAAGGCGAATCTGATCATTCTCATGGCCTTCACGTTACACAGCAACTTGTCTTTCTCATCATGTGGCATCTTCTCTACATCCGCCACCAGCTTGTTATATTCCTTTTGGGACTTAATTGTCGTGTTTGTTACTGAATGAACAAACGGCCCAAGTGTGATAGCTTCCCAGATGAGATAGCCATTATCTTCAGATCCAACCACGTAGTCTTCAAAGTGATGCGCCCATACTTCATAGTCTTGAGTGTAAAGAATGGGTATCCTGGTTGTTGATCCAATGTTGTTTGAGATGTTGATGGGATTTGTTTGCGAATCTTCGTGAAACATGGTGAGATGCTAGAATCAAACCTGTAAACTTGATATTAGGGTTTTATCTGAAACAGAGTTGTCGTCGATACGAAGAAGACGGCTTCTCTTTATACGATAAAAGCGGAAACCCTAAAGAATTATGAATACAGAAGGAATGTGTATTGATCACACAGTCTCCTGCTCTGATACCAATTGTTAGAACAAAGTTCTATTAGGATCGTTAGATTCTATGCAAGCAAATAGTTAAGAATGTAATCAAGAACACAAGAATGGCTTTGAATATGTTGTATGATTAATACTTCAACACCTCAGAAGAGCTCGATTAAGAACTTCGACTGTAGAGGTGTTTAGGGTTACAAAACAATGAACGTAATAATCAACAACGTCTAATGCATACATGCATGCATATTTATAGTATAACCCTAACAGATAAACATGGATGGACAGACCCAATCCGGATACAAAACAAAAAGCCCAAGACGCAACACAATTAGACTCAACACTCACCCTATCCAGCATCGAACTTTGCCTAGCAGTGGTCTGACATCGTGAACGGAAACGCTGACACATGAAGCTCGTCTGATCACTTCTAAAAGAAATGAAGACTCCAAAGCTCTTCAAAATAAAAAGTACAGGGAAAATACTAATAAAGTACTCTCGTACGCTCCCGTACCCCGACACACAATAGTGTCAAAAAGAAGAACTTTGTACATGATACTTATCGGATGAACACATAGTTCAAAAACACCTAATGAACACTTAGTTCAAAAACACTTAATGAACACTTAGGTCAAAAATACCTAATGAACACTTAGTTCAAAAATACCTACAGGTTACGAGTCTGCTAACGTTCCACTGGACTATCTAGAATAGTGTGTGGTCGTTGTCTATACTCTGCTAGATGACTAAATCATCTTAAACATCGATACCTCTCATCAATTTTTATTTCATCACACATCATCTAATTCATCTACCCATCTTTTACCCCAACATATTTGTAGATATAAAATACATATACAGTTTAAATAATTTAAAACATGTATAATAGTGTTCATCTAACATAGATAACAAGTATACAGATAATATGCACACATAGCACGTAATTTATAGAAAATACTTCATATATATGTGTAAGATGAAAATAATATGCACTCACTTGATAATACGACGATTGGACAAAACTTCGTCCGTTAAAACAATATTCTTCGATGAAACCGGGATGTTTTCTGAAAAACCGGGCTTCACGCGGGCAGAGTTTCGGCTCGAAAAACTCTTTTTCTCGGGAAATTCGGGCTTTCTTCGGGTGTTAGGGGCGTTCCCGAGGCTTTGGGGTGTTTTAAGATGGCTAGAGAGGGTATAGAGAGTGAAAGAGAGTGTGAATTAGCAACCATTCCCGGATACCCTCGATTTCTATTTATAGGGTGAAAATTCGACATTCACGTCGTGAAGCAGGCTTCTTCACGTCGTGACTTTGATCCTGGTCATTCCCTAGCCTTGCCATGTGCCTTCTATGCTCGAAACGCATCATTTACTGAGTTAACGTCGTTTACTGATTTCACGTCATGAACACTGTGTTCACGTCGTGAATGCAGTCAAATTCTCGAAGTTTGTGCGCCGAACTTCAGAAATTCATATCTTTCGCATACGAAATCCGTTTTTGACGTTCTTTATTGTCACACCCCGCTAAAGCGGAAACACAGGGCGTGTCAGTACAAAGGGTTTCATAGCAAAAGTTAAAAGACAACACCAACCATAGTATTAAAAATCATTACAAATTTACAATGGGTTTGAACAACTTTTAAACGAAATTACAATGTAAATTGAAATACAACACATGCGAATGCTCCTAAAAGTGAAGTGTCCCTAAGTGCCACTTACTCGATGATTCCTGAAAAAAAAACATGTAAAACGAGCGTCAACTATAAAAATAGTTGGTGAGTACTCACAGATAAACAAAATAATACTGGTTCCATGAATTGAAATCAAAGTTTTGATAAAAGTTTCCAATAATAAAAGTATATTGTTAAAATGAGTAAATAAGTTTGTAAAAACAAAGTTCTTTGTCATCATGAGAGATAAGGTATGTTGCCCAAATAAGATGCAACATTCATATTCTCATGGAAGATAAAGTTCGTTACTCAAACGAGTAAACAAGTTTCATTGCTAAAATGAGCAATCAATTTCGTTGCTACAAGGAGCAAACAATTTCATTGCTAAAACATGTATATAAGTTTTCAGTAATAAAAGTTCGTTGTTGTAATGAGAAACAAAGTTCATTGCTATAATTAATAAACAAGTTTATTGCTATAATAAGTAACGAGTTTGTATGTGTATGAGCAAACAATGAGTTCTCAACCAAACCTATGACTGAAGCCCTATCAAGATCTATGCTTATCGTTCCATAGATTAATATGGTATCATGCACTCCAGCAATAGGGCGAGTGAGGAGTTGTCAATTCCTAATAGTGCTATCCATAATGACCATTGGCTCAAAGAGTTAATGGTTAGAGATAAGGGAAGGGCCTTAGTACGATAAGTTCTCATGTTCCGTGTTGCATAGACATACATAGAGAGATATAGCAATAAAATAGCAATCAAGTTTGATACAAATCAATTTAAATACAACATTCAAATAATAGTTTTTCGGGACATGCTTTTCCACCCCAAAACATAAAAACTGAAAATAGGGGAGTGCGTGAATACTCACAATGCATTGAGATGATGCAAATGGTGCCTTGATCTACGTTCCACTCGTACCACTATCGTTTTTCCTACAACGACGTTACACACTAATGAGTCCCTAATTGAAATCTAATACTAGTATACTTACTACTACAATAGAATTATGCCAATAATGTGTCAAAGTTTAATATTGATAGGTTACAAATATTTTTCTGTGAAAATTAAATTTCAAAGAATCAATTGTTATATAACAATTTAAGTGGAAAATTCTCATTATTGAAATGTTAATATTAAACATTTTAAGAGGCGTTCTAATGGTTAAATATTCAAAAACTAAATCAATTTAGTTCTAAACTTTCCTAAACTTTGCATTTCAGTTTTAATTGAAGTCAAAGACCTTAAGATAAATTTTCTTGACTTTTTGATTTGTCTAATTATTTTTCACCATTTAATTCCTTGAATAATCATAAAATCATGGAAAAATAGTAAAAAGTTAATAAAAATTACCAAACTTCAGATTTTGGTTCTAACTACATTAAAAGACTTCCAGATAAATTTTCATGGTTTATAGATATGTATAACCAATTTTCTTATAATTAATTCTCTAAATAGATAAAAATTCATGAAAAATAGCAATCAGTTAAGAAAATTCCCCAAACTTCTTATATTACTGCCATTACACATACTTAAGCTGAGAAAAATATAAAAATGGATTTATAAACTGTTTAACCCAATTTTTATGATTTTTATTCATTTATTCTAATAAAAATGGAGATAAATAGAAAACAGTTTCCAAAATTGTCCAAAATTTTTGTAACACGGTTATTACATATATAGAAGCTGTGAAAAATATAAAAGATATTGTTCAATTAGTGTTGCTATTTTTCCTTGTTTAATCCTCTTAAATAATCATTAATTGAATAATAATTATTAAACAGTTAAAGTAAATTACCAAAAATTTTGTACACTTCATTTACAGAGTAAATAATCTGGGAAAAATACCAAATGTGGTTTTTATATACTGAAATCGATTTTGTGTATTTAAGTGTATTTAATCTTAGAAAATAGGAGAAAAATAGTATACAGAAGAGAAAAATCATCAAAAAGTTTATGTAGCCTCCTAATGTACTACAAGTTGTTCTGGTAAATTTGTATGAATTTTGGATGAGCAGAACTATTTTTTCTATTTTTAGGCCATTATAAATACAAAAATCGGGGAAAAATAGGAATGCATTATGAAAAATTCTGAAAATATTGTTTTGAGTCTTATACCTCTGGTAGCAACTGCGAAAATTGTTATATATCATTTTAAGATTCTCTAAAGTGCTTTTATGATTTATTGGAGCCAAAGAAAAAGAAAATTCAAAACCATATTAAACAGTAACAAAAACCGATGAAATTTAATTTGGGGTCATTTCTTAGCATAGGGGTCATCCACGAATTTACCTAGGATTTATAGACATCAGACAGTATTTTATATGATTTATTGCCCTATTTTATTTCAACAATTATAATAATTCGAGAAAAATGAATTATTTTCTGATAATTTGTTGAACATCTCATTTTGTTGATGGGAATCTGGGAAAAATCGGATTTGGTCAGAAAAGGACTTTTAGATATTTATTTGGAAATAAATCCTTCATGAACATATTTGAAAGCTTTTAACAACATACTTTGATGATCTAGCATCTAAGCTTGAAGATCATCACATGCATGTTTGTTTGAAGACCATTCATGAGTTTGAAATGTTCAAAAATCATTTTTGAAAGAAAACTTAGAGTGCATGTGGTGATTTTCCACCAAAACTTGTAGAAAAGTGCATTTTCATGATCTTGACTTAGGTTTAGGTCCTTGGATTTCACCATTTACAACATGCATGTTGTTTCTGGGTGAAATCCTACCACCATCATCATCAAAACTGAAGTGAATGAACATGCACACATATTTTCTAAGAGAAAGGTGTAGAAGAATAAGGAAATGCAAGAAAAACCTTGAAAACATGGAGGAAAATGAAAGGAAATCGTGTTCTACCTTAATGAAAACCACTAGATGATGAAGATTTTGAGTTTGAGGTGTCTTCTTGGACTTATTCTCTGGAAAATTTCGTGGGTATAGAGAAAGGAAGAGAGAAAATGGAGTGGTGAAGGTAGAGAGAAATGATAGAAAATGAGAGAGAAGGTGGAGTGTGAGAGAGAAAGAAGTGATTATGTATTTTGGGAAGAGGGGGAGTGTCTTGGGAAGAGGGTGGCCGGTTTTGGGGAATAAGAAAGGGTTTCCCTCTCTTTTATTTTTATAAAAATTCAAATCTTTTATAAAAATATCAAACTCTTTTATAAAATATACACTAAAATCAAGTTTTTATTCATAAAACCTTTATTTTTGATTTATAAATTAAGGGTAATGTTAATGAGTTAAATTTTATTTGCCTTGAATATATTATACTAATTTTAATTATTATAAGATAATATTATAAGTTTCATAATTATTTTTATAGAAATTTTAAGGTTAAAGTTCATAAATATGAGTTTTTTTATGGCTTTTAGGGTTTTGGAGTTAAATAAACTTTGAATATCAAAATAAATAGAATATTTGAGACTTTAAATTATCTTATGGTATTATAACTCTTTTATAGTTATAAATAATGTTTGTAATTTTTTTTTATCGGTTTATTGGCATTCTATGTAGTGATTCCGAGATTCAAGCGAAATTGAGGAATCAAGTATACTAGTCCTAGTCTTCAACTTTGACTTAAGTTTCTATGAGACTTTGACCTAATTTCTACCAGTAGGTCAAGTGCATGATGTGTGTATATGATTCATGAAAAGGTGTTCGAGTCAAAGAGTGACCCGAATATGGATAGTCTCTACAGTTAAGTAGTTATAGAATTCACATATCAATGTGAAATCTATGCACACTATCCATTGATTCTATATGTTTCCAAGTTTCTAGTAGGTTATAACTTAGCTTCTAGTTACTAAGTCTAGTATGTGTAGTGCCTATATGTGCAACTAAGTTTAGTCAAATCTAAAACCGACTCGAATTTTGACGACTGTCACATTTATATCCACGCGTAGGTGAAATTATGCTCTACAACGTTTCTTTAGACTCCGTCGGCTAATTTTGAATTTATTTTTAATATTATATTTTTAACCGGCCGGGACAGGAAAAGCCCGTTAAAAATTCATAACTTCTTCATCCGACGTCCGTTTTCGTCTGTCTTTTTATCGTTACGCTACTATTAATGAGATATTAGATTCTCGTTTAGGTTGTGTAGGCTAAAATCCGCTCGATCTATTATTCGAATTTCGGGCTGCATACTGCTAAGCCGAAACTTCGAAAAATCATAACTTCCTCATACGAAGTCTGATTTGGGCGTTCTTTTTATGCACGCTCTCGGTTTAACGTATTCTACGACTTTCGCTTTGATCGCTAACGCCAAATATCGCTCTATCGTAAATTCACTATTTACATCGCTCTGTGTCGTGCCGGTTCTGTCGCGAAACTTCGACGGGTCATAACTTCTTCGTTATAACTCGGATTTCAGCGTTCTTTATATGTACGGAATCCTTGTAACATATAATACAACTTAGTTAAGATTATGTCTTCCAAATAATCTTCCATCAAAAAGTCATTTTTGACGCTCATTGTTCTTAAATTGACTAGCCCGAATTTGCGGGCGTTACAACGGTCAAACCGAGAAAACACATGAAATCCTAGAAAACTGTCTATTAACTCTTAATAACTACCTTTTTCACGTCAACCTTATGCCAATGCCTATCGGTAGTTTTGATGTCATAATTGGCATGGATTGGTTATCTTCACACCAAGCCGAAAATTTATGTTATGAGAAAGCTATACGACTATCCTTACCAAACGGCGAAGCCCTGATTATCTATGGTCATAAATCTAGGAAGAACCTCAAAGTCATCTCTTGTACCAAGACCTAGAAATATCTACATAAGAAATGTAGCGCATTCTTAGCTCACATTGTAGATAATAAGAGAAAGACAAAAGAAATCAAGGACATACCTCAAGTATGTGATTTCCCTGACGTGTTTCCTGAAGATCTACATGGAATACCTCCCGTCCGACAAGTCGAGTTTTGAATTGACTTAATTCCAGGAGCAGCACCAGTAGCGAAATCTCCTTATCGGTTGGCTCCATCCGAAATGCAAGAATTGTCTAGCCAACTACAAGAACTTCTTGACAAAGGCTTTATCCGACCAAGTTTTTCACCTTGGGGAGCACCAATCTTGTTTGTCAAGAAGAAGGACGGATCCTTTCGAATGTGTATTGATTATCGGGAACTGAATAAGCTAATGATCAAGAATCGTTGCCCGCTTCCAAGAATTGATGATCTATTCGATCAACTGCAAGGATCCAGCTACTACTCAAAGATAGATCTTAGATCAAGATACCATCAACTCAGAGTACAAGAACATGATATTCCAAAAACAGCGTTTAGAACTCGTTATGGTCATTATAAGTTCTTAGTTATGTCTTTTGGATTGACTAATGCCCCAGCAGTGTTTATGGATCTCATGAATCGTGTTTGCAAACCATACTTGGATAAATTCGTGATCGTATTTATCGATGATATATTGATATATTCACGAACCAAGGAAGAACATGGTCAACACTTACAAATAATCTTGGAGCTACTGAGAAAAGAAAAGTTGTATGCCAAATTCTCCAAATGTGAGTTTTAGATTAGAGAAGTACAATTTTTAGGTCATGTAGTTAGCAACGTAGGAATTCATGTTGACCCATCCAAAGTTGAAGCAATTAGGAATTGGGAAGCACCAAAGACGCCAACAGAAGTGCGTCAATTCCAAGCAACGAAGTAATTCATGTTGACCCATCCAAAGTTGAAGCAATTAGGAATTGGGAAGCACCGAAGACGCCAACAGAAGTGCGTCAATTCCTAGGATTGGCTGGCTATTACTGCAGGTTCATAGAGAATTTCTCCAAAATAGCCAAGCCGCTTACAACACTAATCCAGAAGGATACGAAGTTCAACTGGAAAGACAAATAAGAAGCTGCTTTTCAGAAACTGAAGCAAATGTCGTGTAGTGCACCAGTCATATCCCTTCCAGATGGGACAGAAGATTTCGTCGTATACTGCGACACATCAAATCAAGGATTGGGATGTGTGTTGATGCAAAGATGAAAAGTTATCGCCTATGCATCACGACAACTTAAGGTGCATGAAAATAGTTACACTACCCATGATCATGAATTGGGAGATGTAGTTTTTGCACTAAAAATCTGGAGACATTACTTACACGGTACTAAGTGTACTATTTTTACCGACCACAAGAGTCTCCAGCACATCTTCAACCAAAAAGATCTTAACATGAGACAACGAAGATGGGTCGAATTGTTGAATGATTACGAATGTGAGATTCGTTATCATCTCGGAAAGACAAACGTGGTAGCAGATGCCTTGAGCCGGAATGAATATATTAAACCCCGTCGGGTACGAGCATTAACTATAACTATCCATTCTAACTTTACCGCACAAATTAGAGAAGCTCAACTTGAGGCTCTAAAAGAAGAAAACATCAAGAATGAAGCTTTGCGAGGAATGGAAAAGCAACTTATACAAAAAGATGACGGAACGCGACGCTTTATGAACCGAATTTGGACGCCTAAGTTCCGTGGAGTCAGGGACTTGGTCTTAGAAGAAGCCCACTAGTCCAGATATTCCGTGCATCCAGGCTCTAACAAAATGTACTTAAATTTAAAAGTACATTATTGGTGGCCAAACATGAAGGCTGAAAAAACTACTTATGTGAGCAAATGTTTGACCTGTTCTAGAGTAAAGGCAGAACATCAAAAGCCTTCAGGTTTACTTCAACAACCGGAAATACCTGAATGGAAATGGGAGGAAATATCAATGGACTTCATCACTAAGTTATCTAAAACTCCTAGTGAGTTCGACACTATTTGGGTAATAGTCGATAGATTGACTAAGTTTGCCCATTTCTTACCAATTAAGGAGAACGACAAGATGGAGAAGCTAACTAGAACTTATCTTAAGGAAATTGTCAGATTGCATGGAGTTCCAAATTCTACTATTTTTGACCGAGATAGTAGATTCACTTCACGATTTTGGCAATCTCTACAAAAATCCTTAGGAACACGTCTAGATATGAGTACAACTTACCATCCACAGACTGGTGGTTAGAGTGAGAGAATCATTCAGACTCTAGAAGATATGCTCCGAGCCTGTGTAATAGACTTTGGAAATGCGTGGGATAATCATTTACCGTTAATTGAGTTTTCCTACAACAATAGTCATCACACCAGCATCAAGGCTGCACCGTTTGAGGCTCTTTATGGACGAAAATGTCGTTACCCAATATGTTGGGCAGAAGTTGGAGATACGCAGATGGCCAGAGAACGTACAGGCGATACCTTACATACTGGACCAGAAATAATCCACGAGACAACTGAAAAGATCTAGCAAATTAAGGATCGATTAAAGGTTGCACGTGACCGTCAAAAGAGCTATGCTGACGTAAGACGTAAGCCTTTAGAATTCCAAGTTGGAGATAAAGTAATGTTGAAGGTCTCTCCTTGGAAAGGCGTAATTCAATTCGGGAAATGAGGCAAACTAAACCCACGGTATATAGGACCTTTTGAAATTCTAGCAAGAATTGGTTTTGTCGCATACCAACTCAAGTTGCCTCATGAACTAAGTAATGTGCATGATGTTTTTCAGGTATCAAATCTCAAAAGATGTCTATCCGATGAAACTCTTGTTATACCTCTCGAAGAGATACAAGTCAATACCAAACTCAACTTTGTAGAAGAACCTGTTGAGATCATGGATCGAGAAGTCAAATGATTAAAGCAAAGTTGTATTCCCATAGTGAAAGTTCGATGGAACTCTTTACGAGGACCCGAATTTACTTTGGAACATGAAGATCAGATGAAAGAAAAATACCCCCAAGTTTTTGACAAAACCCCATCCATAAGATAAATTTCGGGACGAAATTATTCTAACGGGGGGAGGATGTAACACCAGTCAAAATAGGTCAATAAACAGTTACATGTGATTATGCCAATCATGTAATATGATTTTGTTAAGCTAGTAATGTGATAAAAGTGCTATGTAGTTCATGACGAATTCTAATACAAATATGAACTTTCTTTATGATGCAACTCAAAGTATACGTCCATACGATTCCAAAAATAAAGAGAACGTCTGAATCTGACTTCGCATGAAGAAGTTATGATAAATAGAACACTATAAATCTCTATAATAAGAGGAATTTAAAATAGACTTAGAATTAGCTATTGGAGTCTAAAATAGAGTTGTAGTACTTGAAAATACCTACGCGTGCATATAGAGAACGTCAAAAATGGAGTTCGTATGTGAAAGTTATGACCTTCCAAAGATACAGATGTCAGAAACCCTAATCCGACTGAGCTCACGACATGAGCATAGAAACTCACGACGTGAGGAGTCAATTTGCCACATTTCGGATCTAGAAGGTGCGTGACGAGGCTACGAAGGGATAAGTTCCAAACTCACGACGTGAGCAAGGATATCTCACGACGTGAGGATTCATCTGGCGACCTTCCGAAGCTACGGACGCAAGTGGCAAGTCTACGAGATGATCATGCTTGACTCACGACCTGAGTCTTATAAAACTCACAACGTGAGAGTCCAAAAAGTTACTATAAATAGCAATTTCGACCCCAGCCATTCTTACACCTGAACTTCTTTCCTTTCTCTCATTTGCTGAAGCCCTCTTGCATCCCGAGCCCCGACGACCCCGTACCGCTGACCGTTTCTGCTTAGATTACATAAAATCACTCTACTAGGTTGAGTTTCACGGCCCCACTTTCTAATATTTCGGGGAAAAACTCATGCTAAATATTTTATATACGTTACTATTATGTCTATATGATAGTATATTAGTATCAACGTAGATAGTTATAATAATTGGGGTATAGTTGTTCTAAATATAATATTTTGGATATATACAACTATTATCAACTGGTTAGCATGTTATTATACTAATGTAGATCTTGAGTTATACTTAGGATTCTATATATATGTTTTGTGCGATATAGTTCCGAAGTTATTTTCGGAAGTTCTATATGTTAATTTACAAAGTATGTTGCTATTATTGGTTTATGTCAAGATAAAACTTGGTATGATATATGTTGTTATTGTTAGTTTTATGACAAGATAAAACTTGGTATGTTGTATGTTGTTATTATTGGTTTTATGATAAAACCTGGTTTCTTCCTCAAGTTATAGCGGTTGTACTGCCTAAAGTAATATGAACTTAGGAGAAATGTTTAAGCAAAGTCTAATAAATTAGGATTTTAGACATGAAAATGCTTTTGTTGTTAGAGCTATAGGAAGTCGTCGAAGTCTACATGAGTAATTGTATTCATCAACTAAGATTGGGGATCTTAGTGGAAATCATCTGAACTGTAACTGTTAATCCTATGTGAGCGAGGAAGTCGTGTATAATTAGTATAAGGGTTGACCACCCC
Source organism: Lactuca virosa (assembly GCF_052849685.1). Classification (NCBI taxonomy): domain Eukaryota; kingdom Viridiplantae; phylum Streptophyta; class Magnoliopsida; order Asterales; family Asteraceae; genus Lactuca; species Lactuca virosa. The sequence continues at coordinate 186,159,628 of NC_136428.1, read as the reverse complement.
ACTTGTGATTGTTAGCTACAGTCAACCATAAGCGAGTGACGAACTATCCTTTTACTTGTTATTGTTCCGGCGTCGATGAAGCGTGCGGTGTTGTTTCTCATGGAAATCATGAGTGTGTTGTTTCTCATGGAAATCATGAGTGTGTTTTATCAGAGGTATTATGTCAAAGCAGCGGTTACAGGCTCATGGTAGGAAATTGTTAGAAACATTATACTTTGTCGTTATACAAGTATAAATGTTAAGTATAAGTTTCCCCATACTTATACCCTAAGTACATGGAACTTTTAAGTATATCACTTAAGTGTTAAGTAAACTATCATACCTAATATATCTACTAATCGTTGGAGAGTCAAAATGATACTTTCAAAACTATACTTTTGAACTTGGAAAATGTATTATTTTTATATGGAGTCAAAACCTGTGGACTCACCAACTTTATGTTGACGTATTTTAAAATGCATGTGTTTTCAGGAACTTGAAAAGCTGGTATGTATTCGAACAAGAGAAGTTTTACTATTACCTTTCTATTCATTAAGAAGTATGTCATAGTCGGATATTATGTAATAAGTACTAGGAAAACAATAATGTAACTTTCAATCATCAATAAAGGTATATATTTTCTTTAGTACTGTTCAGTGTATGTTATATAACTGTGATACAAAGAATGATGTTACACCACCCGGTGTTTCCGCCGACGGCTGGGGGTGTGACATTAGTGCAGCGCGTGTGGTTAACCGGCACACTAACATGGACTTGTGAGAATGGAAATAGGTCTAAACATTATGATTACGGAATCCCTCTTCATATTTGTTTAGACACACATGTGAGCTATCTAAGGAAAGGTGTATGATTTTGATAAAATCTTATCAAAGCATCTCGTATCAAGAATCTGAACTTTGGTAAAGAATGTCAATAAAGTATTGATTTCTAGAAGTCCAGCTGATTCCTGGATACATGTCAAAGCTAGTGGGAGCATAAGTGTTTTGCTAGTAAGATAATAATCATTTTGCTAGTGGGAGCATGATTATTATGTTGCAAGTTAGCAATGTTAATTATAGAAAACAAAAGTTTCAATTCGTTTTGAAAAGTTGTTTGCTATAATTAAGGGAGAGAATTTATACTTCATTCTAATTCTACAAGCTTAGATTGAAATTTTAATCAACTTTAGTCAAGGATATATATGAATGTTATGTTGGAATTGTTCAACATAAGGAAATTCTATGTATGGTGCGTTTTCAAAATTTGATTATGATTACGGCATACCTCTTCATAGTTCAAATTTTGAGAACATGGAAAATAAAGAATATTGTAGCAAAAAGACTGGTCAAGTATCATGTCTTTATGTGAGACATCATGAATCATGTCCCATATGCTTCGGGTATAGGATCGATTGCATGGGCTATCATATTTATCCTTTCTAAATTTTCCAAATGTCTGGGGGCATTAAGATGGAAAAAGAAATAAAACTGGATATGACTAAAAAGATTAAGCAATTGTCGAGGACAATCTAAGGTTTACCAAATATTGGTTGCTCAGGGACAGTTGGAAGTATAGTGTTAAACTTTGGAAAGGACCATATTGACATACTCTGAAAAGAGGCAACTCTTGTTCACAAGTGATAGTCAAAATGGGCATATGGAAATGTTTCCATAGGTGGAAGTTATTCTTTAAATATGTGTAAGATTAGAAAACTTAATACAAGAAGGATATTCAAAGGAATGTACTTTGAATGTGAGACTTCGTTTCCATGGAATTGATCTCCATTGGAATACTTTGTAATGTTTATTTCCAAGTCTTTGTGACTTGGGCATAGTTATTACAAGGGGATCATTGCATATAAGTTTAGAATCTAACAGATTACAGTAAATGGCAAGAGTTTGGTATTCTTACATTTACAATAAGGATTGGGATTTTGAAATGAGCATCATTGAAATATTGTCAATAGATCTGTTTCACAAAGTAAGGATCATTAGCAAACATGGTGTGCATACTTGGAGTATGGCATAGCTATTGTTTGGACAAACATAGTGTGCATGCTTGGAGCATGGCGTGACTATTGTTTTAATTCAAGTATTAAGTTGATAAATCGAAACATTATACAATGAATAATGAGTAATCAATATGGTTCTTAGATAAAAAGTGTTTTATTTACTCTAAAAGTGTTCGGGCCATATTGGATTAGTATTATTCTTGTGTTTCACTTTGCATGTTTTGACTTCCCGAATAACTAGGTTATTCAAACCATCCATAGTCGATCATACTTTGGAAGTAGGTATTGAGGCAAGATTGTCATGAATGGGTCTGTAGTATGCCTAGGTGGCCTAGACATAGATGCAGTATTCATGAGTGCTCCTGGAATAAGATTCGAGTATTGGATTCAACCCATGCTCATTTGAATCACTTCATGGATTTTATCACGAGTGAATCATGAGACGATAATATCTTATATTCTTCAAACCTAGAGATATGAGTTGTTGACTATGAGTTGGTTATACATTGATTACACGAAAACGCATTGGTAACTCGATGTTATAAAACATGCCTTTGTGTATGATTGAATAAGTACTTATTACAAGCATATGAGTCAAAGTTTATCCATTCCTTTTACCCTTAAAGGGATAAAAGCGATATCTGTGGGCCCCTCGATGATTTAGTGATGACACACCGAAGTGCTTGGCCAAGCCTGGACTGATTTGATTTGTTCAATTAGTCGGTCATCATAAATCAGAAATCGGGAAACAACAAATGGACAGAGAGAATAATTATAATCCATGTCTCAGTTCATATGATATCTAGAATGGAGGAATATATGATCACTTATCTAATCAACGCATCATTGATTTGTTCAGAGTTCGATAACAGCTTTTAAGAGCAACGATTGCTAGTCGGGTTATGAAGTCATACTTGCAATAATAGTTATTAGACTTATCCAAGTGGGAGACTGTTGGATTAGTGTCTAAGTCCATAACTATAATTAGTACATACTTGACCCGACCCGGCATGGTCCATTTGGGTTGCATGGCATCGGAACAATTTGGATAGACCTTTTGTGAGAAGAGGATATTTGTGACATATTAAAATATTATAAGTTCTAATATATTAATATGAAATCATATTATTTAATTAGTATTGATCAAGAATTAATTTGGAATTGATTTTGTGATCAAAAGAGACTAAATAAATATATGGGGATTGATTGTGTAAATCATTCATTCTTATATATGTGGGCTTATGATCCATGATTCCTTATGTTGGGTTTAACCCATGTGGTAACCCATGGATACTCCATGGAGGTTAAAACCCATGGAGCATAAGCAATGGAAAAATTCATGGGTTACATGGTGTAACCCTAATGTGCACACTATATAAAGAACCCATAAGCTCAAGAAAACGGCCCTAAGGATTCTAAGTGAGGGCTAGCCGATTAGGAGCATAAGAACTCTTCTCTCATGGTTATTCGAAGATGTTGTGATGTTGTGTTAACCATTTGAGGTGTCACACTTGGGGCACTAGGCTCTTAAGCTCCATGGAATCAAGCTACAAGGAAGAGGTATGTAATTCTACTAGATTTTATATTACATGTTGTTCATATTATGCTAGTCAAGATAATACCTTGGAAAATTGATATTTGCATGTATAATAGAGAAAACATAGATCCAAGGTATTTAGGGTTGCATGTACACCATAGGAGTGTTAGAATGCTCAAAACCCAACACTTCTGACGCTGTGGCTTTTAATCATTCAGCATTCTTTGAATCATTGTCGAGTTCTTATTCATAAATTGTTTTGAATCTAATCGATCTTTCAAGGATTTATATCCTAACACTTGTCCCAACTAAGAAGGTTGCCAAAACACCTCACGAGATGTGGACAGGGAAGGTTCCCTCATTGGCACATATCAAGGTTTGGGGTTGTGAAGCTTTCATTAACGAAAGACTCATGACAAGCTTGAACCTCGAAGTAAGAGATGTATTTTCATCGGCTACCCACAAAAGTCCATTGGATATCTATTCTATAGACCTAGTGAAAACGTGGTCTTCGTAGCACGAAGAGGAGTCTTTCTAGAGAGAGATGTCATATGCAAAGCGGACAGTGGGAGTACAATTGATCTTGAAGAAATTAAAGAGTCAAACAATGAAGGAACCTCTAATACTAGCGCTCAACCTGAGGAAGAAATTCCGATTGAACCAGTTGACGAGTCATTACCTCTTAGATGTTCCAACAGAGTTAGAATGACACCATAGTGTAATGGTTTCCATATTACTACAGATGGTGATACATTTATGGGTGCTAATACATTAATAAATTTTGAAGCGCCTTCTAGCTACAAGGAAGTCATGGCGAGCCCTGAGTCTGCCAAGTGGAAAGAGGCAATGGCAGCGAGATAAAGTCCATGTATGACAACCAAGTTTGCAATTTGCTTGACAATGTACGAGGTCGTAAGACAGTTGGGTACAAATGGATCTTCAAGAAGAAGACCGACATGGATGGAAAGGTACAAACTTTCAAGGCACAATTAGGAATGAAGGGCTTTACTCAAACCCTGGGGGTTTACTATGATGAGACATTCTCACTAGTGGCTAAAATTAAATGTATTAGGTTTGTGGTAGCCATAGCTGCGTTTCATGATTATGAAATTTGGTAGATGGATGTCAAAACCGATTTCCTTAATTAAAAGTTGGTTGAGGATGTTTACATGAGTCAGCCAGACGGTTTTGTGGATGCTAAGTTCCCCAATTGAGTGTGTAAGCTTGAGAAACCAATTTATGGATTGAAACAAGCTTCTTGCAGATGGAATCGTTGCTTTGAAGAGAAAGTTAAAGAGTTTGGCTTCTCTAAAAGTGAAGACGAATCTTGTGTATATGTTAATGCTAGTGAGAGTATAGTCACCTTTCTGGTATTGTATGTTGATGACATACTACACATAGGAAACGACATTCCAACTTTGAAAGAGGTTACGTTTTGGCTTGGAAAGTGTTTCGCTATGAAGGATCTGGGAGAGGCTGTTTATATTCTGGGAAGAAGGATTTTGAGAAATAAGAGTAGAAGACTAATTGCACTTAGTTAAAGTACATATTTGGCTAAGATGCTGAAGCATTATAGCATGGAAAATTTCAAGAAAGGAGAGTTGCGTATCCAAAGTAATACCAAACTGAGTAAGACTCAGAGTCCGACTACGGATGCAGAGATAGCAGAAATGAGTCGAGTTCCATATGCTTCCGCCGTTGGATCGATCATGTATGATATGACATATACTCGCTCTGAAGTGGCTTTTGCTTTAAGCATGGTTAGTCGATATCAGGGAAATCTGGGTAAATCTCATTAGATAGCGGTCAAAAACATTCTTAAGTATATGCGAAGAACTAAGGACTGGGTCCTTGTGCTTGTTGGAAGTGATGACTTAAGAGTTACTGGGTATAATGACGCTAGCTTTTAGAAGACAGAGACAACTTTTGTTCTCAATATGGTTGGGTGTTTACCCTTAATGGAGGAGCTGTAACCTAGAAAAGTTCCGAGCAGGAGACGATTGTTGATTCTACCTATGAATTAGAGTACATTACAGCAAGCAAAGCATCGAAGGAGGCTATATGGTTGAAGAACTTCATCAGAGACCTCAGAGTTGTTCCAGCCATAAAGGAGCCAGTGAAGATTTTCTGCGATAATGAAGGAACGGTTGCCTTAACAAAGGAACCAAGAGATCTTGGCAGATCCAGACATATCGACAGAAAATGTCACTTCATCAGACATAGGGTAGAATAAGGACACCTCGTCGTAAAGAGGGTATCATCTGAAGAGAATCATGGTAATCCTCTCACAAAGGGTCTGAGTAGGGTTAAGCACGTTTAGCATGCGAGGAACATTGGTCTGAAGGATGATATTAGTTTTAGTGATTAGATAGATATTTAGAAACTTGTAACAAATAAATGTAATTGACATTTGATGATTAAATAATGGAGATTTATTTATGAGTATCGTTTACTATCTTTTCTCAATTGTTTATCATTGTGATTCACTTTTACATTTTTTACTTACCGAATAATTATATTATTCAAATATCCACAGTCGATCATACATTGGAAGTAAGTAGTGAATTAAGGTTGTCATGAATTGGGTTGTAGATTGTCTAAGGGATTAGACATAGAAATGGTTTGCTGCAATATTCATGAGTACTTTTGAAATGAGCATTTAAGTATTGGATTAAACCCACGCTCAGTGAATTACTTCATGGAATTTATCACAAGTAATTCTGAGACGATAATATCGTATAATCTTTAAACGGAGATATATGAGTTGTTATTTACAAGTTGGTTGTGCATTGATAATGCGTGAACACAAAAGTAACTTGTTGTTATAAAACGTATTGTTGTGCATGATTTGATGAGTAAATAGTGCAAGCATATAAGTCAAAGTTTATTTGTTCCTTTTGTCCTAACGGGAAAACCCATATCTTGCGCCCCTCGATGATTTCGTTTGACTTATATGTCGGGCCCGGTCAGGACTTAATTAATGTGTTCACATGATATCTTGCAGAATGGAGGATTATATGATCACTTATCTTAGGACACGTAACTGACTAGGTCAGAGTTCGACTACGGCTTTGAGAACTACAATTTGCTAGTCAATTTTTGAAGTCATACTTGCAATTATAGTTATTAGACTTATCCAAGTGGGAGACTATTGGATTAGGTGTCTAAGCCCATTACTATAATTGTTATGTACTTGAATTGATAGTAGCACAGTCCTTTTGGGTTGCCTTCATACTAGCAACTAGACAGGATGACCTATTGAGAAAGAGGAGAATTTATAATTTGGAATAATAAATTAATATATAAAATGATTTATTAATGTATTATGAAAATAATATATTAATTAGAAATTATATTATTTAATTAATATTTAATCAGAAATTAATTTGGAATTAATTTTGGGATTAAAGGATTTGATTAAAACTGCAGGGGCTATTTTGCCATTTATTAATTGCTGTGAAATTGGGCTATTGGATCCTCTAGAAGGGTTGGACGAAATCTTCTAGGGAGATCCTAGAAATTTCGTCCAAGGGCCCCTTGGATGGAATCCATAGGCTGCTTAAGGCCTAAGCTGAGAAATTAGGGTTTCCTCGAGCAAACACTAGCCTTGGCTCTAAGCAAACACATCTATATAAGGAGTTGCACCCCTCTTGATTTCGGCCACTATTCCAAACGCTAAGAAGAGCCGAAATTCTATAGCTTCCTTCCCCTCTCACATATCATCCTCTTGCAAGTGTGTTTGTAAGCCATTAGAGGTGTTACACTTGTGACACTAGTTCTCAAGCTTCTACAACAACAAAGGAATTGTTTGTTATTACTACATAACATTCAAAGGTTAGTTTTCTTCTTTTCCTTGTTGTTAATTTTGATATTACTAGATGCTTCTAGGGTTTCCCAATAGTTGATCAAAATATTGTATGTTCAATTAGACAAACATAGATTGGGAACATTATGGTTGCATGCACACATAGGATTTGTATGTATTGCTCAAAACCCATCAATTTAGTATGTTGATATATTGTAGTGATCTGTTAGAACTATGTTCTGGTATTGAGTATGTTGCTATGTTGTAGTGATCTATTAGATCTGTGTTCTGGTATTGAGTATGTTGTTATGCTGTAGTGATATGTTAGATTTGTCTCCTGGTATTGAGTATGTTGCTTTGTGGTAACAACCTGTAGAACTGTATGTTATATGTGCTTGCTGGTTATCATTTATGGAGTGCCCTTAGGGACTATTTGTGGTCATGTAGGATAGCCTAAGAACTCTTGGTGTAGGCTCTCTTGCATGTTCCTTGTTTGGTTATGTCTTTAGAGGAGGATCATATGTGCAGGTGGCTTTCTCACCTCTGGTTACATATGGTTACACATTCTATGGAGGTTGGCTGGTAGCATGATTGTATGTTATGAGAGGACTAGTAGGCAGTAGTGAGATTTATGATTGATGTTTTCCTATATTATGTGCCTACTTGATCATGATTGTTTATATGTTGACATATTGTGTTTGGTTTGGGTTGAGGTGGTCCTGCTTTGTGCAGTAGGCCGAGACAGCTGGTGCGCTGGCCGGCTGTAAGTCGTAGGCACGGAGGCTCGGGAAGAGCAGTATAGTTGAGGTGGTAGGCCAACAAACCATGGGTATTCATGCCCGAAGGGTGTTTGGACCTGTTGTATATTGGCATTCCAACCTGAGGTATTCCATCCCGAGGATGACTGGACGCGGAGGTTGACTGGGCCGGACGTGTTTGATTGTATATGTGATATGTTTATATGGTGGTATTTTGGGGGAAACTCACTAAGCTTTATGCTTACCTAGTTGTTTATGGTTTCAGGTATCATCGGTTATTGCTGGAAGGCGAAGGCGGGACTATACACACTCATCAGCAACATTGAAGATTCTGCGTTTCTATAATACTCTGATTTTTAATAAATGTAATTCGGAATAAATGGTTTTCTTAATTAATGGATTAATAAATTGGGAAGTTTTACCTTAATAAAAATGAAACTTTTTTTTTGTGAAAATATGACGTTACAAGTTGGTATCAGAGCCCTGGTTTAAGTGAATTGGAGGAACACTTTTGTGAATCCAGTCTCAAACTAGGATCCAAGAGTTTTTGCAAAATCTTTTTGAAAAAGAAATTATAATAAAAGAGTGAGGTTAAGGACACGGGCTCTGTCTTTTTTCATGTTCTTGTTTGATTGTAGGCTTGGTATCGGGAATGTGGACCTTGACTTAATTTTAATTTTTCAGGAAGATGTGGTGTGTACAGTCAGCCAGAGCCCGAACAGAAGAGTGGTTCCCAAAATACCCTTACTTGTAATATTTGTTGAGTTTTGATCTTGCTGATACATGATTTGTTACAAAAGCATGCTAATGATAGGCTAGGGATCTTCAGGAATTGCATGATATAATTGTCTGATTATATTATGTATAGCCTAGGGCTCTTCTTGTATGAAATTATCATCATTACACTAGTTGCTTAGTGTATGTAGCATAGTTGTACACAACTAAGATTCTATAGAATGTTTGGTTTAGCCTTATTTCCAGTTCTTGTTTGATGAATGGCTTAGGGTAGAATCAGGTATTCGACTGTCTATAGGGTCCAATGTTATGTATGATTAGCATACACGAGTGATGCAGGGTTGGTAAAAGTTTCATGGATTAGTTGGGTGAGGTCTGCCGACCAGTTGTGTAATGTCTAGCCTTCCTATAGAATGAGAGGATAGAGTGTATATTTATTCATATGGGTGTTGTTAGGGTTTTTCTAATGATCTTCTGAGACAAATACGGGTAGGTGTGGAAGGTAGTATGGGCACATACTAGTGGAAGCACATGACCTGTATACGTAGCAGGGAAGTCACAACCCCTAGGTTTTGTTGGGAACTAGTCCCCCTGGTATTACACGCATTTTGTCTGATATTTCCCTTGTTTATTTTCATTATCGCGATTACGAGACGATTTGGGGCTGGATCCGGATTAGGATCAGGATTAGATGGCCAGAATGGGCCACGAGTGACTGAGTATTGGGTCAGGGAGATCATTCATGATGAGGTTGTTTCTTTTGTACGGGGGCAGATACCGAAGTTGGTCGGGCTTGTCAAGGCTGCTATGATGGAGTACTTCGATTACCGATATGCTACACTTTCTGAGGTTGAGGTTGTTGTAGCCACTGCGGCTGTTGCTGCCATTGGGGCTCGAGGAGAGAGAGTTTTCCAGTATCGGGACTTCGATCATACGAAGCCCCTAGAGTTTGATGGGGTCTCGGACCTGATTGTGGTGATGAGATGGCTGTCTAACGTGGAGGGTTGTTTCTTCACGCGTTCTTGTCCAGATGACCAGAAGGTCAAGTGCGCCCGAAACCTTCTCAGGTTGGGGGAAAGGGATTGGTGGAGATTGGTGACTATTTCTTATACTCCTGAGCAGAGAGGACTTTGTTCAGCCATGAGTTCACTGCTTCAGAGCAGGCTCAGATGACTCGGTATTTGAGCATGCTCAAGACAGATATTCGACAGTTTGTGTCCATTCAGCGCTATGGTTCCCTCAACGAGCTTCAGGATGTCACGAAGAGGCGAGAGATTGAGATAGAGACCCAGGTGAGGGAGCGGTATCAGGCTCTGGATCAGTCCCAGCCTTCAGTGAAGCGGTTCAAGTCCGCCGACCAGAGTTCAGGATCAGTTGGAGGGAGGCACAGATCTGTTGCATGTCGCCGGTGTGGTGAGGAGGGTCATTTTGGAAGAGACTGTGGGTGGACTATGCGAATTTGTTTTCATTGAGGTCAGGTAGGCCACATTAGAGCTCATTGTCTTTTTCTTAATGAGGTGTTGGATCCTACGCCCTTAGCTTGGCAGTTACTCGATGGTCGTTAGGGTACCGGCCGGGTCCCGAGGATCGAGATTTGAGTTGGCAGTTTGTTGGGTATTAGAGGTTGCGTCATTGGGCTTTTAATTTAGTCTTTTGTATTAACGAGTTGGGCCTGTCCACTCGTATTTATATATAGGTTTAGAGTATTTAAGATGCATGCATGCATCATATTTTATTGCTCTTTTTGATCTTTACGTTGTAACCCTAATCACGCCTCTACAGTAGCAATTCTTCATAGAGTTCTTCTTAGGCGTGACACTTAATCATTCAGTATCATTTGAATCATCGTTGTGTTCTTGCTTTACATGTTTTGAATCTAATCGATATTTGAGGATTTTAATCCTAACAATTGGTATCAGAGTAGGAGATTGTGTAATCTATACGCATCTCTTCTATTTACAAAGTTTTAGGGTTTCCGTAATATAGTATCTAGTTCTGTCGTCTTCATTGTTTTCTTGATGGCAAAAAGTCTTGATATTACCCTATAAACTGTCTTAGTTTACACATCTGATTCTCTACAGGTATCAAATACAATATCGTCATGCATCACGACGATTCTAACATCAACTCCATTAATATCTCAAGCAGTACTGGATCAACAACAAGGATTCCAATTCTCTTTCCTCATGAATACGAAGTATGGGCGCTTCATTTGAAGATTATGTTATTGGTTCAGATGATAATGGTTATTTGATTTGGGAAGTCATTACTCTCGGTCCATTTGTTCACACAGAAACCAAAAGAGTTATCAAAATTCAGAAGGAATATAACCAGCTGCTCCTTGATGTGAAGAATGTTCCTCAAGACGAGAAAGATAAACTAATCAGCAACGTCAAAGCAATGAGGATCATTAGATTCCCTTTGCAGGCCGAAACTTTTCGTCTAGTTAGTTTGTGTGATACTGCAAAAGCAATCTGGGAAAGGCTCAAAGAACTTTACTCCACTGACGCAGATCTTGAGTATTCTACACAAACACTCCTGCTTTCATAGTTTGGTCCTTTTGCACAAAACATTCAATCGATATAATCGTCTTCTTAGCAAGATGATGAAACATAGTATTGGACGTGAAGTGGTGGAGCAAACGGTTACCCTCATGAATGGGCTTAGATCTGAGTGGATGGCAGTGGTTTCTACTGTCAAAGCGCACGAGCAGTTCAAAAGTTACACCTTAGCCAAGCTTGTTGGGATTCTCAAGGCACATGAAATTGAGGTGTCGAAAGAAGCAAAAGTTGTTTCTGGTATGGGATCTATAGCTTTTGTTGCGAAGGGCAAGACAATTGTAGAGGAGGAGCCTGAGTCTGATCACTCTGAATGTGATCTTACAAATGAGGAGTATGCTTTAATGGTGTCAAATCCCAACCGGTTCACAAGAAAGAAATTTCCATCAAATAAGAACTGAAACTGGCATGGCAGCTATAACTCAGAAAATGTGAAAGAGGAGAACAAAAGCGCTTCTCAAAAGGAGGAAGAAAATAAGGAGAAAAAGCTCATGGGTGACTCCGGCTATGACTGCAACTATTGTCATGGAAAAAACCATTTGGCGAAGGATTGCATGCTAAGAAGGTTAAATGAGAAGAGAGAAGGAGAATATGATGAGACTTACCACATGCGAAAGTTGGAGGAGATCAAGAAGAAAAGGTTACTGATAACTCTATGCCTTCTTTGATTGTGCAGGAAAATGTGGTTGAAAACGAGTTTGAAGGAGTTGAGGTTTGGTCGACAGACTCGGAAGACGATGAGGTTCGCAGGCCCATAGATGGCAGGGCGTTCGTTACGAAAGAGGATAGTTCGCGGTTTGCAGGAAGGTGTTTGATGGTGACAAATTATGGATCACAAACGCAGGAAAATGCTACTGGGAGTGAAAGAAAGGATGATAGTTGTTTCACTGCGAAACCGGTTGGTGAACAAATCAACGAATGCGAACCGCTGATCAACAAGGTAAATCTAATTCTTGAATCTCTAAATATTTTTGTATCTAGATATGAAAATGAACTAAATAACCTAAAATTTACCTTTTCAAGCATTACTGATAGTTTAAAACGAACCCGTTTGACAAACCCTAACCTAACTGATCAAATCAGCAGGGTTTCGTCGAAAAGCGATGAGAGGCGAATGTGGATTGAGAAGATCGAGTCTGATATGTCTAAGTCTAGGGATCAATTAATTTACTTGCAACGAGACAATTTGATGCTTTTAAAACAACATAAGATTTTTTGTTTGATTTCTAAAAGGCTTTACTTTAACATTACTCAGTTGCACCTTGATTGTGAGATTGGTAAGAAAATTCAAAAGATGATTTTACCATTTCTTTAATTAAAGGAAGACGAAATTGATGCCGACTGTTATAAGTGCGAATCCATCGTCTCATTTGACGAGACTTCTGATGCTTAAAAGGTAGGACAGGAAAGAATTGAATCATACATTTAGTCTGAAGATCACAAAAATATGTTAAAACAACTTTTGGACGAAAACGATAAAAAGCAAATACAATATGATACTATATAGAAATTCGATTCATTGAGTACCAAATTGAGTTCAGAAAATAAGATAAATGTTGAAAGCACATCTGAATTCGATGAGGACAGTGATATGAGTGAAATCTATGTAGAGGATGAGGTGGATTGCTCAAAGTTTGTTAAAAACGAAAATGAACCTGCGAAACCTTTAATTTCTGAAAATTCGGTCGAGTTCGCACGTATTTCTTAAAACAACCCTGAAATTTTAAAAGCTAAAGCAATTGTTTTTCCCAAAGTGCAAACTATCCCTAATCAAGTGTTTGCTACTAAAGGACTAGACAAAAATCAAACAGTAGAACTAACGTCATCGTCAACGAAGACAACAAAGATGGTTGCGACGAGTTCTTTTGTTCCGCTCCAATAGGCAATGCAGATGAAACGAAGGGACTATCAGAACGAACCTCGTGGAGAGTGAAAGGAAGATACATGGCAGAACCACTGAACAATCGTTCAGGCTATGAGAAAGGAAGTTCTAGTGGAACAAAGGAAAGTCCAAGCGAACCTCAGTTAGTAAAGGACGAATCTCATGCAAGGAAAATGAAACCGAGGACGAATATTCACAAGTCCTCTGAGAAACTTGCATAGCAAAAACGTCAAAGGAATCAGAGATATCAGAGAAATCTTAATGAGAGGAAGCAAATTTGGCAATCCCAAAATTCCAACTATAATGCGAAAGCTCGTTCGCATGCGAATCCCAATCAATGTTCGCACTGTCATTCTTGCAATCCACAGAAACCCAAAAGGGACTCAGCTCAAAAACCCTATCTTTCAAATAAGCCTAATGAGAAACCAAAATCTCATCATTCTTAACCCACGAAGGCTTCTTTCAAATATTTCAAAGGAAAGGGAAAGTTAGTCTTCGATTCTGAAGCTCAAACCAAGAAATCGACTGTTAACCCAAAGAAAGTTGAGAAAGAATTCATCAAGCATCAAATAAAAAACAAACAAAAATGATCTGATTCAAAAGAAATGAAAAAGAAAAATAACAAAGTAAAAGTTTTCACCATAACTAAGAAAGACGAAACCACATTATTTAAAAGAACTTATATGGTTGATATTGAAATTAGTTTTCCTCGTTCTGTAAAAGGCTCACAAGGACCCAAGCAACTTTGGGTTCCTAAATCTGCTTGATTTTTGCAGGTAATTTATGACGAGCAGTTTGATTCTGAATGGTATATCGACAGTAGCTGCTCACGTGACATGACTGGGAGGATGGGGGAGTTGCGAGAGTTTCGAGCTCTGAAAGATGGTGGAAATGTAAAGTATGGAAAGAACTCGTTTGGAAAGATCAAAGGCTATGGGATGATAACGAACGGAGATTTTTCGATTCGTATGGTGGCGTATGTGGAAGGCTTACAACATAACCTAATTAGTGTTTCACAATTGGTTGTAGGGACGGGCTTGAAAGTATCCTTTGGCGATGAAGGATCTGAGATAATAGAAAAGAAAACGAAAGTAGTTCTCTTAAATTTGCAACGAAAAGGAGAAATGTATCCTTTAAATCTGAACCCGATACGATCGAAGCGTGCCATATGCTTGCTCACGAAAGCTCACTCTGATGATAGCTGGCTATGGCATAGAAGACTTTCGCACCTCAACTTCAAATACATCAACAAGCTTGTTCTTCGTGATCATGTACGAGGGCCTCCTCTCTTGAAGTATGATAAGGATCATTTGTGTGCAGCCTATGAAATGGGGAAACAAAGCAGGAAAAGTCATCCAACAATAGTAAACACGAAAATCATTGAACCATTGGAACTTCTACATATCGACCTTTGTGGACCTTATACAATTGAAAGTGTTGGTGGTAGTAAGTACATTCTTGTAATAGTTGATGATTTTTCACGTTTCACTTGGGTGTATTTTCTTAAACAGAAATCTGAAGCTACTCCTAAACTCAAGGATTTTATAAAGTAAATTGAGTTTCAACTGCGAAAGCTGGTTCGCAATGTTCGAAGCGACAATGGGCTAGAATTCAAAAACCAAGTGTTTGAAGAATTTCTTGCTGAAAAGGGAGTCTCACACAACTATTCTGCGCCTTACACTACACAACAGAATGGTGTAGTTGAAAGACGAAACCGCTCTTTGTGCGAAGCTTTACGAACTATGCTCACGTTCGCATGTCTGCCTCTATATTTCTGGGCGGATGCAATTGCGACTGCTTGTTTCACCCAAAATAGATCTATCCTGAACAAGCGATTCTCTATTACTCCTTATGAAATCCTAAATAATCGTAAACCTAATGTTAAGTTTTTCCATGTATTTGGTTCCAGGTGTTTCATCTTTAATTCCAAGGAACAAAGAAACAAATTTGATGCGAAAACTAACGAGGGTATATTTTTGGGATATTCGTTGACATCCAAGGCATATAGGGTTCTCAAAAAACGATCAAAGAAGATCGAAGAAACCTACTATGTCACATTTGATGATAACTACTTGAAGAGGATTCAGTCGAAAGATAGTCAATCGGAGGAAATCTTTCCTAAGCCAAGTCCAGCCACTGTTCCAATCTCCAATCTGTATGAGGAATTCATGCTACTTTTTGATGAGCCAGAGAAGGCTATCACATCTGAAGCGAAAGCAGCTGAAAATAAAGTAGATAAATTAAAAAAGATCATTGATGATGCTGCAAAAGACATGTACCATTAGCCGTCAACTGCGAAAGTACCTCAAGACACAAGCACCGCATTCCAGGGGGAGAATTATGACTCCAATGCACGTCCTCAGGGGGAGAAATCTACTCCACAAGATACGAATGTTCCATTGCAGGGGGAGGGTTACATTTCATGTCTTTCTTCTAATCCACCCTCTGATACAAATGACTCACCTCCCACAATGTCTCTCGAACCTCCATTCACAGGAGTTACTTCAATTACTAAAGAAGAGGACCACTCGTCATTCGAGGGGTAGAATAAGGATGTGAATGACGATTCAAACGTTCAATCAGAATTCAAAGAAGTAAATGCTGAATTGGATCCCTCTTATGATCCAAACTATCTTCCACTAACCAAATGGACCAGAGATCACCCCAAAACCCAAGTAATCAGTGAATCTTCTGCAGGAGTCCTTACGAGATCTCAACAAAAAGCAAAACAAAGTGCATTATTCTCTATAGTAAAATATTGTATGTTTAACTCGTTTGTTTCCAAGGTAGAACCCAAAACCGTCAATGCTGCTCTTGATCATTCTGATTGGGTGCAAGCGATGCAAGACGAACTCAACGAGTTTGAACGAAACAAAGTTTGGAGGCTAATTCCAACTCCACCAGATGCATCGGTGGTAGGTTTAAAGTGGGTGTTTCGCAACAAAATGGATAAAGAAGGGAATGTTATAAGAAACAAGGCGAGATTCATGGTTAAGGGGTATTGTCAGGAAGAAGGCATCGACTACGAAGAAACCTTCGCACCTGTTGCAAGGTTGGAATCTGTTCGCATCTTCTTGGCATATGTTGCGCAGAAGAACTTCGAGGTATTTCAAATGGATGTTAAATGTGCTTTCTTGAACAGAGAATTAGAAGAGACTGTATACGTGGAACAACCTCCTGGGTTCGTAAACGATAAGTATCACAATCACTGCTACATCTTAGACAAGGCAGTCTATGGTCTCAAGCAAGCTCCAAGAGCCTGGTATTAAACTCTCACTCGCTTCCTTAAAATGTCCAAATTTAAACAAGGTTCGGTTGACCCAACCTTCTTTCGCAAGAAAGAGGGTGACAACTTGATGATCGTCCAAAATTATGTTGATGACATCATTTTCGGTTCTATGAATCCTAGCATAACAGCTGAATTCCGAAAGTTGATGGAAACTAAATTTGAGATGAGCTCCATGGGTCCAATTAACTTTTTCCTTGGATTGAATATAAGACAGGGACCAGAAGGTATTTTCATAAATCAGGAAGCATATACGAAGACCTTACTAGCTAAGTTTGGCATGGTAGGAGACTCTAAAGTGAAGGTTCCAATGGCATTCGGAACGAAACTGACATCATCTCTGGAAAAACCAATTGCTGATATGACCCTTTATCGTCAAATGATAGGATGATTGATGTATCTAACAACTAGTAGACCAGATATTATGTTTTCCGTTTGTTGTTGTGCTAGGTTCCAAGAAAATACTCGTGAACCTCATATGGTGGACTTCAAGAATATCTTCAGATACTTGAAACGAACTTCATTCCTTAGCATATGGTACCCTGCAAAATCAGGCTTCTTCGTACAAGCATTTTTGGATGCTGACCTTGGGGGATGTGGATTAGATAGAAAAAGCAGAACTGGAGGATACCAATTTCTAGATGGCAAACTTGTCAGTTGGCAATCCAAGAAGAAAACGTGTGTATCCTTGTCAATAGCTAAAGCTGAATATATAGCTACTGCTTCATGTACATCTCAAGTCATTTGGATTCAAAGTCAGCTTCGTGACTATGGCTTAAGGAGGAAACGAATCCCACTATATTGTGACTCTGAAAGTGCAATTCGCATTTGTCACAACCTAGTGCAACACTCAAAGACGAAACACATAGCACTGAAGTATCATTTCATCAAGGATCACGTAGAAGACGGCAACGTTGAAATTCATTTCGTGAGATCTGCTGATCAGTTGGCTGACATATTCACAAAAGCCTTGCCTGAAACAACCTTCAACAGAATTTTTTCAAGGCCTAGGAATGATGGAAGTTGAATCTGTACCAAAACCACCTTCGCTTTAATAAAGCTGTTGACGCGAATCGACGCGAACGCTCGCAGTGACTCGCTGTCCACTGTTCATGAGTGGTTCGGTTTTACCAATATCCTTTTGTACTTTACGTATAATGTTTCAAAAATTCAAAATTCATTTATTTGAAATATCCAAAAATACAAAAATATATATTTCTTTCTTTCTCTCTCTTGTTACGCGAATTGGCACGAGCGCTCGCTTTAATTCGTTTCCGATTTTTCCGGGACACGAATTGACACGAACGTTCGCCTTAATTCGCATCAAATAATTTTTGCTCGCTTTCAATTTTATTTTTTGTCAACGCGAATTGGCACGAACGTTCGCCCTAATTCGCATCTTCAAAAAAAAATTATTATTAATTTTTTGTTTTGTTTGACATTAATTAATTTTCATTTGTACATTATTCTATTTTATTCAAAATTCAAAAATATTTTTTTCCCTTTTTTCTGTTTTTATTTCTTTTTCAGAAAATCTCAAAATACCAAAATATTTTATTTGTGCTTATTTTTATTTCTTTTATTTTCACAAATTTCAAAAACACCAAAAATATCTTGAGAAGATAATGGAGTCACATATTCATATCTCAATTCGTGTGATAGGGCATGTATAACCTTCTTCATCTATGTATTAGCTAAGTGTCCCTAGAAGCATGCTACTGTATGTTGTCCAACGCCTCAATTAACTCGATGTGAAGCCTTAATGAATCGATTCTACCAATCGTTTCTTCCTAATCAGGTTGTTAAATTTACATTAGTCATGAGCTACCTTACTCTTCTCGTTTTGAGTTAAGAGTTATCAGTTTAGTCACTTTCGTATAGTAGAGGTACATTCGCTTCTCTGGAACCACCTTTACAAATCTCCATTACCTTCGCACTCATAGACATAACCCTTGAGACTCTCAGCTATACCACTGAGGTTTATGTTAGGGTGCAAAGTCACTCTTGGATGTAGTGTTTTAGGCTTACCCTCTTGTATGTGTAAATGGGTTGAGTCTTTCCTATAAATAGGAAGTGAGTGACTCCCATTATGTAAGGAACCATTTGGAGTGTTAGACAAGAGAGAGAAATTGTGTACAAACCTATTTGTATATCCTTTCTAGATCTAATATGAGCTTACACAGATTTATTTACACCTTGTGTTCTTGAGTTTACATGATGAATCACTAGATCTTTTCTTATTCCGCACATGCCATCATAATCAACACCATTACAATTGGTATCAGAGCAGGTGTTCTTGATTTGATCAAGAATTGATCCATGGTGGCATTCTAGATTTGGTGATTTTTTTTATCTTTGATCTTCATGATTTAGAGAGCTTTTGGATTCTAGAAATCGAATTCATCTTTGATTCTATTCATAATTCGATTTTCTTCACTAGAATTCAAGTGATTTTTACTTTCTCTCTCTAGAAAACCCATTCAAAATCACTTTCTCTCTCTAGAAATCTTCAAGTTTTTGTGATCATGGTGCGTTTGGAGTATGATTCTTGGATTGTAATCATTGAAGGTGTGAAATACAAGGTCAACGAATTTCAATTCTATGGATTCGTGTTAAGTGGGTTGATTTCTCAAGAAACTTTGATTTCTTATGGAGGTTTGAAGGATGATCATAGAAGATTGACATTTCAACCACTTTTAAAGATTGAATGCTTGTATAATCTTTTCATTATCATGTTAGTTCGTAGTGATAACCGAAAAGAAGGAGAAGAAAGAGATTTGTTTAATAAAAGATACATTTCTCTTGTTGAAAACTCAAGTGATCTTCATGCTCTTAAGTTTGTTGAAGATGTTCTTGATGATGATCATCATGTTCTTGATGTTCTTGATGTTCTTGATGTTCAAGAAAAAGGAGTTCAAGTTGATTTTCAAGATGGAGAAGTTTTTTGCTCGATTGGAGTTCAAACCGATGATATTTTGTGCTCTTGTGATTCGTTTGAAGGAATGATTCCTTATCGGAAGCCGGTGATCCAAGAAATTCACAAGTATCAAACTCCAAAAGATTTGATTCAAATTTACAAAGTTGAAGTTCTGCAAAGTGGGTTTGTTCATGAAATCTAGTCTTCAAGATGCAAAAAGATGAGAAAGAAAAAGAAGAAGAAGATGAAACGGAAGAACAAGCGGGTTTATTCACAAAAATCGTCAAATGTTGTTGTGATTCAATTTGAAGTCAAAACCCAAAAGTGTTGGTGGATCTTTTGAAGATGTTCTTGGATCGTTGAAGAACACGAAGAACACGAAGAACGAGTTGTACATCACGCATAAGGGTGGTATAATGTTCAAATTGGAGATTTTCTCGTTCCAACGAAAGAACCAAGATCTTCTAGATTTGATTCGTTCGTTGCAAATGGATCTCGATTCGTCAAAAAGGTATCTCAAATTCTCAAATGGATTCCAAAACGTCCATGATTTCGATTCATATTTTGCGTTTTTTAATTTTTGATCGATTTTCCTCATTGGATCAAATCCGTTTCAAACCCCATTGATTGATCCAATTATTTTTGTTTAGATCAAAATTTCAAAAATCAAAATCTTATTCTCAACTAGATTTGTCAAATTCAACTAATGTCTGATCATTGTTTATTGTTAAAATTCCAAAGCCCAATCCAAATTACTTTCACTGTTCATGCAATTTGATGTTTAAGCCCGTTTTGTTGATTGATAATTTGAGTCCATATATATTTTTTTGTGATCTGATTTCATTAAAAGTGGAGCCCAAGATTGATTAAATCAGTTTGATACTTTCACTATGTCCGTTCTTCATCTTGCGCATAACCGAGTTGTACACTCTCATTGTGGTCATCAATCTTGATTTTGATTCGATTATTTTTGTTCGTTAAAATGTTCTTGCTTCCAGTTCGAGTTCAGATGATATTCGAATCGATTGGTGTTGTTCGATTTTGTTTTGATTCACAATTGATTTTGCTTGCTGATTGATTGAAGTTGAAAGTCAAAATCGAAATTTGAAAATCAAATGTGTTTGAATTGGGGTCGATGTTCATTCTATTTTGACTCTGGAATCAATTTTCGATTTGTTTGGACTCAACGATCTGAAATTTGGGTTCGATTGTTTGTTATTAACGATCGTTGAAAGCAAGAGACGAACAATAATCGATTGGGAAAATTGATTTGGGGCGAAATCACTTTCTCATCTGTGAATAATTTTGTTTCGTTTTG
Organism: Lactuca virosa; assembly: GCF_052849685.1. Lineage (NCBI taxonomy): Eukaryota > Viridiplantae > Streptophyta > Magnoliopsida > Asterales > Asteraceae > Lactuca > Lactuca virosa. Next base: position 186,138,842 of record NC_136428.1, on the reverse strand, counting down.
GATGATTTCGCATTTGTGCTGTGATGAGGGTCCTTTACATGATATTAATTTCGAATACTTTGATTTGGAGTTTTGATCTTGGTTGTTAACTAGCCAAGTGGTCGAACTCGGTTTGCAGATGGTCACGGTTTAAAAGTTGATCGAATATTGAGTTGTGTTTGGAGTCTAAGTCAACATTGATTTGGGGCTAATGGTCGAATCGTTTGGAGGTGTGATAGACTCATATGGAATGGAAAATGAATTTGGAATGAAATCACCATGAATATAGACTGGGAAGAGTCGATATTGAGATTTGGAAGACTCGATACTTGATGATTTTAATTGAAGTGTTGATGTCGATACAAGGAATTGGGAAATTGACAACAAAATCGAATTTTGATTGGATTTTCGTCTTCTGTTAGCGAAGGTGTTTGTATCGATAGCTACAGTGATGTTTTGGGTTAGTCTCAACAAGCGAAGTGACGAGATGCTGTTTTTTATTTGGGAAGTGATGTTGATTTCGAAAGATAAATTGGAGTCACTGTTTGTATGTTTGAAGAACGAACTGGGAAGATGAAGTTGTATGTTAAGAACGAAATCTGTGAATTCGTTATTGGGAAGTTGATTATTAACAAAGCGATGGTTTAGGGATGAGGATTTCGTACGAATGGAACTTGCCTGTGAAACGAAATTGGAGAAGAATTAACGAAGTGATGAAGGAAAATTTTCGTTGGTTTGGTGCTCTAATTGAATCTAACGAAGGGGAAAGAGAAAGATTTCGTACCAAGGGTGCTGAGGATTTCGTACTAAGGGCGCAGATGATTTTGTACAAAGGGATGAAGTTTCGTACGAATTGAAGAAGAAGGAAAATGTTATGAAAATGGCCCCTAAACTTTCGATAGTTTAACATTTTTTCCAAATTTTTGACAATTGGATAAAAGTTTCGTTAGTTTTGAAGGGAAATAAATAATTGTCGAAATTAGTCCCTGAGGTTTCGAAAATTTGGCTGTTTTTGCCCAAATTCGAAAATGGACTAATTTTCTGAGAAATTGAAGAATGTTCATTTCTGTCCCCTGCAGTTTGTGTGAATTTACACTTTCTACCCAGTTTCGCAAATGGAGGAGAGTTTCGCATATTTGGCTGTTTTTGGCGCAATGGGTCCCTACAGAATTCAGAAAGTTACATTTTTTACCCGGATTTTGGAAAATCTTGCAACTTTCACCCAAAAAGTCAAAATATTTCGCAAATTGGAAATTTTTTGAGGCTTTTTCGTGATTGTTTTTCCGTGCAAGATTTTTGGTGATTCATTTTTGGTACACATCAAGGGGGAGTATCGTGAAGACTATTCCCCGGGCGCTTTTCACCCTTAATGGGTTTTATAATCATTTTTTGATTATAAAAAGGGGGAGAATGATGGGTATTCGAAGCTTATCGGGTTTGTCGGATATTCATTAGCGGATTTGAAGACCGGTATTACTTCGAGGGGGAGTTTATGGTTACACAACATCTGTGTTAATGATCTTAGTTTCGTTCACCACGAACTGAGTGAAACCCCAAATCCAACACACTTACATGAATTGACGATGAACAATTAAATGTTCTAGATTTTCACCATGGAATTAACCAAAGACACTTTCGTGGTCTGTATCAAGGAATCTCTTTTTCTTTTGCGAGATCTTTATGAGGTGTTCTGGTTCCAAGATACTTCTTCCCATAAGATCTAGTTTTATTTTTTTAAGATTTCAAAATTTTAATGTTGTCACTAAAATAATTCCACACCTACTCATTCAACTGACTACACTGGTCACACAAGTACTTCATCCAACATTCGTTCTTATGTCAAGTTCGTTATTTGGTTGGAGAGTTGGCCACCCATTAAGCCTAATTAAAAGATGCCTTTCAATGTTTCTAGTCAAACATTTGATCGTATTTGAACGGGAAACCACACATACACTTATTAGTCTCTCTTGACTTTGAAGAAAGAGATCGTTGCCCGGGATCTATAGTTTCATGTCTTTTAAGACATCACTAATATCCCACAGATATATCTTGCTTTATTTCTTTTTCTTTGGCGCACTTTTGCAAGAATATCTCTCTGATTTTCCTACAGTCTTGTTTGTGGTACTTATGGCATTTTCAGTTTCGTAGATTCAATGATGCTCGGTTTTACACACACAAGTTACCTTGTCTCTAAAACGCGAACGGACGTATGAGTATAAAAGGAGATTAAGAGGATGAGAACAAGATAAATATGACGTGGCTTGCGGTGGATAAACTTTCAAAATTTAGGCGCGTGGAATTTGAAACGCTTCCACTTATCACGCCGCCTGGCACCTTTATTAGGCCTACAATTGTCAAATCCTGCTTTTTCAGGCGTCGTTTCAGAGAAAATCGATCAATCGATGCTTCAAATTATCTCTCTTGCGTAATCGTATAAAAGGATTTTTCATCCACAAAATTATCTTTTACCACAACCACATTCTCTCAAGAACCCTAAAGGCGATTTCTCTATATTGTTCTTCTTCTTCATCAACCTGAAACAATGGTCGTTTCTTCATCAGTTCATGATCAGACCGCTCACTCATCACTGTTTGCCATCAAACATAATCAAAACTTGATTCTTAATTTGTCTCCCTACAAGTACGATTCTTTCATGCTGACCATCATTGAATGCTTGAAGTATTCCCCTTTGGTCACTGCCTTAACTAAGGTTGAATGCGTCCCAATGTCTCTACTCTTGAAGGCTTATTCCTCAGCATCATACATCAAGGAAGAAGAACGCATCATCTTTGAAATCTCTGAAAAGAAAACCTCCATCACCAAGTCCAGGTTTTGTTCTCTGCTAGGGCTTACATATGATGACTCCATGGTGAATCCAGACTCAATCTCCATCGAAGCGATTATGGAGATGTTCTATGAAATGGGGTATAAAGATCTCATTCCCTTTATCTCCAAGTTCAGAAAACCCAACTTGCCTCCTCAATGGAATGGTTTGTTCACTCTTCTTTTCAAAGCTTTTTTCTAAAAGAGTCACTGGTTCAGACTGTGCCAGTAAGCTGTTCATGACTCTAATGTATGGTCTTTACCATGGCATCAATCTTGATTATGGCACCGTTCTATGGGCTCAACTGGTGCAAAGTACTCACTCCACGACTTGACATAGTGAGATTTCCTATGCTCGATTTTGGACCATTGTTGTTCAAAGGGCGATTGAAAAACACCAAATACCAATGATGAAAGATTCACTGATGTCCTTGATTGCCACTTTTCACACAACCAAGATCATTATTGCTGACAATTCAAAGTTTCCCTTTGTTGGCTCTATCCCGGAGACAATGTTTTGTTGTGTCCCAGCTGCAAGTAAAATTTTGAAGGAGTATAAAAAGCTTCCATCATCAAGAGCTCGCACCATTACTCCTGAGATGCGCACAACTATTGACAAAGCTGACAAGGTGAAAAAGGGAGGTAAGCAAAAACAAATGAAAGAGGGTCCATCTGAGCCGACAGTCACTCCAAAGAAGCGAAAGGCGAAAACTGCTCCTTCTGTAGCACATCCCAAAAGGCGAAAGCAGCCAGCTCGCAAGCAAAAGATCCCCACTCCCAGTGCAAGCAAAGATTCGGAGTCTGACACTCAGTCAGAAATTCGCATCGAGGAGGATAATCCTGTTCGCAATGACGATGATGACGTTCGCAACGAAGATGACAATGTTCGCAACACAGAAGAGACATCAAATCCCGAGGTAACTCAAACTTTCAACGATTTTGTTCCTTGTCCACCTCCTTCACCTAAAAACACCACTATCCCAATTACCATTGCACCATGCTCTCCACCAGTGTCTTCACAACAACAAACCAGCATTCCTCTCTTTATCCCACTGTTCACTGATTTTACAGTTCCCCCTACTACCTCTACCACACCTCTTGTTTCGGTCAACGTATCTGATACGGGGGCTAAAACTTCAGGTTTCTCAACCCATGTTTCACCTCCTGTTTCCCCTCTCAACCGAGATGACCCAGATATGATCTTCGATGATGCTGAAGACGAAGATCTTGGGGGATTCACTTACAGTCCTTTCCAAATACGGACTGAGAGTGAAGATAGAGTACCTTTTTCGAAAGGGCAACTTCAGTCCCTACACGAAAAGATTGATCAACTGCTTCTCGCTTCCCAGGCTTCATCTTCTGACGCATACTCTAAAGCTGTAGTTGAGTCTCTCTTTGACAGAATCTTTAAGGAGCATACTGCTAATGCTGAAAAGATGAATAAAGCAGTTGTTGATTCTGCTGAAGTTTGCAAGACTACGACCGAAAAAGTCGATAAACTAATTACTGACACCACTACCTTCATGGAGAATTTTCAAACCACCTTCAACTCCAACACCACGACAGCCAATGAAGCTTTAAAGAGTCTGGGCACTCTCTTCAAAACTGAGAAGACGAAGTTGCAAGAGATTCACACTGGTCTGAAAACTGACAATGAAGCGTTTCAAACCTCCATCTCCTCTCAATTTTCCAAGCTTCAAGATGAACTGACAAAGGAGAGTAACCTCAAGGACTCTCTTGCCCTCAAGTCTGAAGAAGTAAAGGAGTTGAGTGTCAAACTGGACACTTCAGATAAACAGGTCAATGATTTGTTATCTGAGAGAGCTGTCATGCGAAGCTGTATTTCAAATGTTACAGGCATGCTCTCGGATATCATTGAGACCAGAGACTCCATGATCACAATCTCAATGCGTAAGCATCTGGTAGAGAAGTTAAGGTCGGTCTTCACCATGCTTCACAGGGTAGAAGGTGTTTCGGATCAAGGCCTTAATTAGAAACAAGGGGGAGAAGGTATGTCTGGTGGGTCAAGAAAAGAAGAACCCAAATCTCCAGTTAAACCTGTTGTCAAGCAAGAACCTAAGGGCAAAGAAAAATTGTTCAGTGATGATCCCATAATTGATAACAATGAAGACGAAGAGGAGTTGGATGAAAACGAGCTTAAAAAGCGAAAGGCTCATGAGGCCGAACTGGATGAGCACCAGCAGTTCATCCGAGAGGCTGAAGAAAAGGAAAGAGTTGAGAAAGAGGCTCAAGCTACTTTTCAAAGAAAAAAGCTATTTTTTCCCAAATGGACCTTGAAGCGAATCTAGTGTGATGTTGTTGATCTTCCAAGCCAGTATTGGTTAGAGCCATTTGTTTCGTTTAATCTTCAAAACACACGAGACTCGCAACTGGATCTACTAATCACTCCAAAACCCTTCAGGTTCTATTCCTTTATGAAAGTGGCGAACGCTCCATCCACTGACAGCGAGGCTGATCATATGCTATTCTCTTTTTATTTGAAGCATATGAAGCCGCAATACGAAACCTGGTCATTAAGCAAGATAACTGTTGTGAAAGTCACAGGGCCAATCGAGACTGACAGCTTTCCGAACGCGAAGTTCAAAGTACCCAGAGGTTTAGCCAGCCAGTGCTTCGAATTTACTCTCGCTGACTTACCATGTCTTAACCCCAATGACTGGTTCGTTCTTTACAACATGCTGCTGAAGGACAAAGAAAAATATGAACCTGTCATGTCTCATCTCAAGCAAATGATAAAGTCCTACATTCAAGAGATTGGGGAGATGGATGTTGAGGTTGCTGCTGTGCTGCGAAAGAAGCCTTCTGCTGTTCGCAAGGAATCTCCAAAAGATTTTGAAAATTCGAAACCGGGGAAGATCTACAGTGGAGAATGGTTCGTTGTCTATTCAGCTAGGGAACGAACTGGTGTTGATTTTCGCAAAGGTTGTTTCTTCCTTTCTGATAAACATTTGTACACTACATCCTTCCTCGAGTATATTTTGGATTTAGTGAGCAAATACAAAGGCAACAATAAGGATGACCTTAAGTGCTTCTCTGACATGGTCTTTTGGTATATTGAGATTCTTCAGGCCATTTTTGGTATGATTCCAAAAGTTTATGAAGTGTAGAAGCGAATCCAAGGCGAATGGTTTCGTGGCTCAATTGACACAAAGGGGGAGATTGTTGGGTATTAGAGGTTGCGTCATTGGGCTTTTAATTTAGTCTTTTGTATTAACAAGTTGGGCCTGTCCACTCGTATTTATCTCTAGGGTTAGAGTATTTAAGATGCATGCATGCATCATATTTTAGTGCTCTTTTTGATCTTTACGCTGTAACCCTAATCACGCATCTACAGTAGCAATTCTGCATATAATTCTTCTGAGGTGTGACACTTAATCATTCAATATCATTTGAATCATCGTTGTGTTCTTGCTTTACTTGTTTTGAATCTAATAGATCTTTGAGAATTTTAATCCTAACACGGTTCTTCTAGTTAGCTGTTGTGGTACTATTGGTACATATCTGTAATTTTGTTTATGTTTCAAGGTTCAGTTGTAATTTTAGATGATCAGTTAAATGGAATTATCTTATTAGCTCTATTCTGATTGAATTCTTATTATGAATGGATTAATCATCTATGTACTCGATCATATGTGTTTTACAATGTATGAATGATGTGTGGATTCAGATCCTACCATGTATCAAGATATCAATGATTGGGATCAAGAGATAGAGTCTGGGTTACTCTGGGTATCGAAGGACTATGAAGTTCTCAGATTCTAGCATATTTCAAGTGGGGGAGAGTGGAAACTCGTAGCAGGAAGACTTGGTGCCAAGATTCGGTTTTCAGTCAGATTACTCTGAATTCCACACTTCTGCGCAAGCTAAATCTTCCAGTTTCACAACAAGATCACCGACAACTATTGAATTTTCCCTTTGATTCGTATTAGTCTTAGTTGTCATAGCACATTAAGGGAGTGTTCGTTCTTAGACCCTAAGGTGTTAGGAGCTCAGGTCGAGGGTTTGATTGTCTTTAGTCGTCGAATCGGGGGTGAGCCCCAGTGTTAATAGTGGATAGATCAGTTGGGTTGTCGGAGCAGAGTAAGAGTGTGGTTCAGATCAATAGGAGATCAGTTCGTTTTCATTACAGTGATGCCCTTTTCGTGCAGAATTAGAGTGTCGGCGTTTGGCCGAGAAGCTCGGAGACCGATTGATTCTGCAGATTTTTGTTCAATAGAAGCGAGAGCTGATTTCGAGGACGAAATATAATTTAAGTGGGGGAGAATTGTAACATTTCGTTTAAAATAAAATAAATAAAATAAAATAACTGAATAAATAAAAAATAAGCCCTAAAACCCCAAGATGTATTTTTATATTTTTATATATTTAAATTTTGAGTAAATTACACGAATGAACCTTATTGTATGATGGAAGCAAAAATACGACAAAAGTCCAGATGTTCTTGTTGACCGACCTGCTTAACGAGTCCATGAGAATACAAGTTATTTTGAAAACGTCAACATATATAATGTTGGTGAGTTCATAAGCATGTTTGTATGAAAACTTTGTATCATTTTGTAAACACTAGAAAATCCGATATTTTCTGTAAAAACAGTTTGTAAATTTTGTTTCAAATCTTGTATTAGAGCATGCGTGTTCTTGTTTGATAATGTATAAAGAGAGTTTCCCAGAAAATCCTATATTTCATGTATAATGAAAAAGTGTGGTCTTAACCCCAAGGCCCGAGAAATGAAAATATATAGTACGTATTTTGTATCACGAAGGAGTATATGTATTCCATAAATTTATTTGTTTGTTATTCTCTATATGAGTCGTTATAACCATGCTTGATATGACTGATATGCATGTCATGACGTTATTTAGGCGTCGCGTTAGGTAAGACATTTGTCACCCTAGACTGGCCCGTCTAGCTGTAGCGAACAGCTCAGGTGCGGGGGTGTCAACCCATATAGATCTATACACAAACTCTCGATCTCCCTCCACGAGACTCGGGTTATAACTACAGGACTTATGATGTACACTAGGTAGGTACGAATGAAGGCGTGTCTCACAAGAGCCTTAACTAAATCTACGCGAATAGTGTGTCTCGTTGTTTAACGCTTTAAGTAATGTTTCAAGTATGTATTTTTTATTACAAAACATTGGTGATAAAAATACCATTCGTTTTTATCAAAATGTCAAGTATTTATTGTTATCAGCCCGATTAACATAGAATGTGTCGTGAGGCTCAATAAACATGAAATTGAGTATAACCGGCCCAATAAACATGTAATGAGTATGTAAGGCCCAATAATCATGAAATGAGTATATAAGGCCCAATAAGCATGTAAATGGGTATTTGAGGCCCATTTTTGTTAAAATTACATTTTTGGCCCATTAAGCCGAGAATTTACACTAAAGGCTCATTTTTGTTAAAAATAACATTTTTGGCCCATTAAGCCGAGAATTTACTGTTGGTGCATGGAAATGCTCCACAAATAATGAGTGTTTATTAGGTTGTATTTTCCCTTTATTGTATTTTAGGTGTAAATAATCTCCCTCCTATATAAAGGGAGAGTTGGTCATTTATTTAAAAAAGCTAGCTTATCTTTTCCTTAATTAGAGTTACACTTCTTACAATGTAATCTCTAGAGAGAGAAAGTTGGTGGGTTCTCCCACCCAGGGAGAGTTTATCTCCCACCATGTTCTTCATGAATATTATTATTATTCTCTCTTGTTCTTGGTCTTCTTTTGTGAACTCATAATATGTTCTTCGTGTTCATACTTCCAAAAACACGATTAATCTCGAGATATCTTACTTCTGCACTCACCGTTCGTTATAAAAATGGGTCTCTACAATTGGTATCAGAGCCATAGTGGTTGCTTTTTGAAAACGAAACTCTGATTTTCAAAGGGCCTTCTATACATCTTAGCTCAATCGTTATCTCTGAATGTTTCCAACAGTGTTGGTGGTTATAATCGAGCCCCAATACTGGTAGAAAATGAATATCATCATTGGTCCCAAAGAATGGAAAGATACTTAAGGAGACTTGGTAGAGATGTATGGCGATCCGTAGAAGAAGGACCACATGTCCCAAGCCTTACACCTGTCCAAACTGACGGCGCTACAACTAGACTTGGAGGAGGTCAACCAGTCATGAACTGTCCCACCAAGGATGATCTCGATAAAATGGAAAATGATGATGTTGCTTTTTATGAAATCTCTTGTGGAGTTGCTCCTGACAACTTCGATATTATCATAAATTGCAAATCAGCAAAAGAGATCTGGGAAGTTCTCAAGAATTTGTACGAAGGCTCAGAACAAGCACAAGACAAGAAGCTTACTACCGCACTCAAAGAGTTCAACAACTTCAAAGCTCATACTGGCGAAAGCTTGGAAGACTCCTTCAAAAGGTTCAACCTGATAGTCACCAAGTTATCCAATACGGGCACCATCCGCAGTAACCATGAAACAAATCTTCCGTTTCTTAATGGTTTGGGAAGACATTGGACTACGGCTAAGATGATAGTCCAAGGCGATAGAAAGATTCATTCTTTGTCACTCTACAATCTCTATGGAGAACTGCAAGCACAAGAATCCACCGTACTCAAAGACTGTGCTGACTTCGGAGGACCACTTGCTCTCATAGCACAAGCTCCACATAATCAATCTTACTCTCCCTCGTATGACACTCCACCGTAGTCATACGAAGCTGATTCAGAGTATGATGATGAAGAAGAATTTCAGAAGGCTATTGCTTTGTTTAGCCAACAGTTAAACCGTCTACCACCTCCTTCCTTCCGCAAGAATCAACAGTTCAACAAACCTCCATTCAACCGTAACTTCAGTCCCCATAATAACCATCCTCGATATCCCAAAAGTTCTCACCCACCACCGCAATCTCAAAATACTCAACCAAAGGAGGCACCGCAGTCTACTCAAACCACTGACTCTGGTACTCCCTCAGAAGCCAAGACTGATGTTGTAATCTGCCACAAATGCAACAAAGAGAATCATTTTGCAAGAGATTGTAAGGCCATTGTAGTAAAAGACAGAGCATTCTACCTTAGAATGGCTCAAGAGTTGGAAGATAAGGAAAAGGCAAGGGCATACGTAGCCCATGTCAAAAGAGACCATCAAGTTTGGTCATCCGGAGACGAAGATGAAGCCATCAGCAGTGTCAAAGGAAAAGGGAAAATCTGCATGCTGGCAACTGCGGATGATGATGGGTCTACAAAGCTGGACAAGAACTACTGCTACATGGCAAAGGATAGAACTCTAAGCATCGTCGAACAGGTAAAACTCATGATCCAAACTCTAAACTATAGCATGCATGACTGTCAACCTTACATAGATGATCTTAATGACACATGTGTTGCCGTCCTTATAGACTATAACAAAGCCTTAGATGAGAAGAACATTGCGTCCCAAGAGATGTTCCATGTGAGAGGACGACTGGATAACAAAAGACTCAAAATGGCTATGTTAGAAAAGGACCTAGAGTTAGAAAAAGATGCAAGAATATTGAGTGAAACACAATTAGAGATAGCTTTAAACCAGAGAGATTTAGCTCAGAGTGAAATTGTACGCTCAAATCTCTTAATCGAAAAATTGTTCAATGAAAGTGAAGCTATTGAAAATTTGGTAAATAATGGAACCGTGGACAATACATACAATTGGGGTTGGTCAAATGGATATCCTACCGCAATGGATTCCTCACCCCGGTTCAACAAAGACAAACTGTATGTCCCTCCAGACCGAGAATTTCACTTCCCAGTCAATGACAAGACCTTTCCCGAAGACATCAAAACTCACTTCGGTAGACTTCATAATCTAAGCAATAATTGTGTCATTGAGGAAATTGTGCCTGAGGTTTCGGGTCACACATGTGATCAAATTCCTATCTGTGGCACCATTTATCCAAACTCTCAAACCTCATCCGTAGTTGATGAAGAAATTGTCATAGAGGGCCCCGAAGTCTCGAAAGACTTTCCATCTTTGCCCTCAGACCACAGTGTCTCACACTATAATCAAAAGTCCCACAAAAGTCACACTAAAGTCCCAACTCAGACTTACTCTGCAGTAGTCAAATCATCACTACTGCAGTCCTCAGTAAAAGGAACTGTGACTCTTCAGCCAATTCATCATGAATTACCCATAGAGAACTTTGAAGTGGCTCAATTCTCTCAGACCCCTGAATCTTCAAGTTCAGATGACTCAAGCCCACGTTTTCAACATTTTTCTAAGAATTCTAGGAAACCGCAGTTGAACATTAAAGACTGCGGTTCTCCAAAAACTTTAGCAAAAAAGGCTTTCAAAGAGGAAATTCGCTCCCGAGGCACAAATAGACAATTTTTTTCGAAAAACAAGAAGCATGTCATATTTCCAAAGTCCAAAAGTCCAGAAAAATTTGTTTTCTCACACTATTTTTCGAAAAACTCTCCCATCAAGAAAACATACAAAAAGGAATGTATAGTTTAAACAGTCATTCCTAAATCATCTGACACAACCCAAAAAAGTGTAAAGTCTTTTCGAAACAATGGTTTTCAAATCAATTCCTCAGATGATCCGAAATGGAAAGGTATCTTACCCACTCCAACACTTTTAAAGTCACATCAAAATTTTAACAAATGGAAGGGTATTCTACCAAATCCAACAAAAAGGACACAAAGATCTACACGTGCTAAACCTTTTTCAAAACAAACTTTTTCAAAGTCCAACAACACTCATGTCAGAAATTACCAACCTCAGACCGGTCACAAGCCTAACAACTCATCCTTTAGACCGCTGACCAAACGTGGTGTCAGAACAAAAGACAAAATCTCAACCTGTGAATGTCAGTGTAGTTGCCAAAAGGATTCATCCTATGTCAAATCTAGTTGGAGTCAGAAACCTCGTAACTTTTCAAAAACACACAACACTCAAAAACTACACAAATACCCAGGACTAGGATTAAAAGTTGACAAGAAACTTATCTCTGCAACCTCGGTCCATGCATCATTCAGAAACTCATCTGTTGTCCCAGGCTCCAAACTAGTTTGGATGCCTAAACTAACCGTGTAATTCTCAGGCTTTGTGCAAGGAGGAAAAAGAAGAAGAATGGTTAATCGACAGTGCCTGCTCCTTGCACATGACCGGAAGGTTAGAATACCTTCGGGATTTCAGGCCAATTTGCAATGGTGGAAATGTTACATTCGGCAACAATGCGAATGGGATCATCCGAGGTTATGGTGTTCTCACTACGGGGAACTTTTCTATTCAAAAGGTTGCTTATGTAGAAAGCCTTAAACACAATCTCATCAGTGTTGGCCAACTATGTAAGGCAGGCCATCGAGTTGAATTTGATGATCAATTTTGCTATGTAATGACAAGTGATAGGAACACATGTTTAATCAAATCTCGATCCGAAGGTACTATGTATCCTCTGGTTGTCTCTCCGATCATAGGCAAACCGTAGTTATGTTTCCTATCCAAATCAGTATCCGAAGTCAGCTGGCTATGGCACCGCAAGCTAGCTCATCTCAACTTCAGATACATCAACAATTTGGTCACTGGAGAACTAGTCAGAGGACTCCCTATTCTCAAGTTCAGCAATGATACTCTCTGCCCTGCATGTGAATGTGGAAAGCAATCCAAAGCAAGTCACCCTATGGTGATTGACTCTTCAATTTCTGAACCACTAGAGCTCCTTCACATTGATCTCTGCGGTCCATCAACCATAGCCAGTCTCCATCACAAGAAGTATATACTGGTTATAGTAGATGACTTCACACGCTTCACATGGGTTTTCTTCCTCAGAATCAAGTCAGAAACACCGCAGATTCTCATCAATTTCATCAAGGAAATAGAACTTCAGATAAAGCTGCCAGTCCGACGAATCCGCAGTGATAATGGAACCGAGTTTAATAATCATCTGCTCAACAGTTTCTTGGTGTCCAAGGGCATCACTCACAACTTCTCAGCTCCCTACACACCGCAACAAAATGGAGTAGTAGAGAGAAGGAACCGCACTCTAGTAGAAGCAGCCAGATCCATGCTCAACTTCGCACACCTTCCTCTCTACTTCTGGGCTGAAGCAGTAGCAACCGCATGCTTTGTATAAAATTAAAGCATTGTGTGCAAACGCCTCAATAAAACACCGTATGAGAGCCTTAACAACCGCAAGCCAAATGTTCGCTTCTTTCATATCTTTGGGTGTAGATGTTTTGTGATCAACAACAGAGATCAGCTTAACAAGTTTGCACTGAAGTCTGATGAAGGCATCTTCCTTGGCTACTCCACTAACAAGGTTGCTTATCGAGTTCTCATTAGACGCACAAGGTTGATCATTGAAAGCTTCGATGTGAAATTTGATGACGATCACATCCGCAACACCCCTCCATCCACTGAAACCACCACAATCCTGGAAAGTGATATTCCTGCCTCTTCGGGTCCATTAAATCTTGTTGAAGTCAATTATGACGATATCTTCGACCCTGTAGAAACAACCAAGTTATCCGAAGTTCTTGTGTCTCAAGAAGCTCAACAGCAGCACGCTGATGTATCTGGTCCTTCGCTATCTGAAGTAGCATCTCCCAATACTTCCACCTCGCCGGTTGAGGGGGAAAGCTCCACTCCGGATCAAGCAACAACCATCGAGGTTCCAGTACTTGATACAACTCAAGTTCCCATCCGTAGAGAATCATTACCATCTAACGTTTCTTCCGACTCGGATGATGAAAACATAGAAAACATCGACACAAGAACAGACTCTAGGATTATCACTCTTCCATCCGCAGTCCAGGGGGAACCTTCTTAGGTTCCAGAGGAACTCCCATCAGCAATCCAGGGGGAACCTCTTCCAACTGCTCAAGAAAATTCCATTCTCGTTCCAACAAACCAAGATGATTCCGCAGGATGTTCTCAAATCCAGGGGGAACTGTCATCTCCAACCGCAGAATCTTCTGATATTGAAGACATTCTCTCTACCGCAGTTGCTGATCATCTGCAACCCCGTCTACATGTATGGACGAAGGACCACCCACCAGGGCAAATCATTGGCAACCCATCCGCAGGTATCCAGACTCGATCTTCCAAGGACTTGTCTGATCATTGGCACTACGCAGCATTTATGTCCTCGGTCAAGCCCCGAACGATCAAAGAAGCTTTACTAGAACATGATTGGATATCCACAATGCAAGAAGAGCTAGAAGAATTCAAAAGAAACAAAGTGTGGAAGCTCATCCCGAAGCCACATGGTCACAACATTGTTGGTACTAGATGGGTATTCAAAAACAAGTTGGATGAATCTGGTGCGGTAGTCAGAAACAAGGCAATGTTAGTTGCAAAGGGCTACAGTCAACTTGAAGGTGTTGACTATGATAAAACGTATGCTCCGGTGGCACGAATGGAAGCCATCCGAATCTTCTTAGCATACGCAGCCCACAAAAACATCAAGGTACACCAAATGGACGTAAAGAGTGCATTTCTTAATGGGGAATTAAAAGAAGAGGTTTATCTTCAGCAACCTCCAGGCTTTGAAAGTATTGAATTCCCAGACCACTGCTACAGACTTGAAAAAGCAGTCTACGGTCTGAAGCAAGCCCCAAGAGCGTGGTACGATACTCTATCTGAATTTCTTGTCTCGTCTGGATACAAAATAGGAGTGATTGATCCCACTTTTTTTAGAAAAGCAAATGGTGACCACCTTATGCTTGTACAAATATATGTGGATGATGTCATCTTCGGATCGACTGATCAAGGAATGGTGGATGAATTTGCTAAGCTCATGACCAACAAGTTCAAAATGAGCATGAATAGAGAGATTAACTTCCTTCTAGGACTTCAAGTGAAACAAGTTCCGCAAGGGATATTCATTCATCAGGATAAATACACCACTGAACTGTTAAAGAAATATTCTATGGACAACTGTTCTTCGGCTAAGGTCCCCATGGCCTTCGGATATAAGATCTCTGCTGATCCCTCAGGCGAATCTGTGGATCACAAGACTTATAGAGGTATCATAGGCTCTTTGATGTACCTCACCGCAAGCAGGCCAGACATTGTCTTTGCAACAGGTGTATGCGCAAGGTATCAGGCTGATCCAAAAGTGTCACATATGACCGCAGCCAAACAAATTCTACGGTACCTGAAATGAAGCAAGTCTCTTGGATTATGGTACCCCGTAGGCAATGATTTTAGCCTTCAAGCATTCATAGATGCGGATCACGCCGGATGCAGACTAGATCGAAAAAGCACCTCAGGTGGATGTCAATTTCTCGGTGGAAGACTCGTCAGCTGGTCATCAAGGAAACAAAGTTGTGTATCTCTGTCTACCGCAGAAGCTGAATATGTGGCCGCAACCAGCTGTTGTTCAGAAGTTCTATGGATGAAGACACAACTTATGGACTACGGATATAGAATGTTGCGGATACCAATTTACTGTGACTCTGAAAGTGCTATAGCGATTTCTCACAATCCTATTCAGCACTCCAAGACCAAGCATATTGAACTACGGTATCACTTCATCAAAGACCACATCCTGAAAGGTAACATTGAACTCATATTTGTCCATACTCATGAAGAGATTGCTGATGTATTCACAAAGGCACTTGACTCTACAAAGCTCAACACTTTCTTACAAATGTTAGGAATGATGAATCTGGACCCACAGTTATTCTTGAATTGATAGGCACCGCAGACCATCCTTGGTCTCTGTTGCGGTCCTAACTGAAGTTACTTATGATAGATGGTCTTGGTATATACTGTGTACCGCAGTCTATGTACCGCAACCATATATCATATTTATCTTTCACTGGTCCTTATTGTTTGTTGTTACTAACTTCTTGTACAAGTGCTCTCCTCAGTTTCTCTACTGCAGTCATACATTTGTCCATCCGCAATGACAAATGATCCATCCGCAATGGCAAAGGATCCATCCGCAATGAAGTTTCCATCCGCAATCACATTGATAATTTCTCAACTATTTCATTAATCTTTGAATCATAGTGTGCTATTTAATGATCCTTCATTAAATAAAACATTAAATAAAAGCATTCCTTGAGAAACTGTCTCATTCTCTTTTTGAATAAACCTTGTGTCAGACCTATTTTAGGTATGATGACAAAAAGAACGTTTTTCCATAAACAAATCCTTAATCTGTCTTTTCCTCTTACCCAACACGTCCCATCCGTTACAACTTCTTTTTGCATAATGGATCAAACAAACCCTCACCACACGATCACCAGACGTGATGATGTACGTCTGACTTTTCATTACATCCAAACCCCTTTTTTTTGGCAAAATCTCAAAATTTTAAACCGTTTCATATCTTGTGGCTGAAATTTCACCTCCCAAAAATCAATAGAACCCCCAAAACTTTACTTTTACCTTATCCTCTTTCACCTAGGGTAAAATTGTTTACCGTTCAACTCCATCACTATAAAAACCTTTCTTCTTCCTCAAGAACAGTTTACGCTCTCTGAACATTGAATTCTTTCTCCATTATCGTACTCTGTTTTCTACACTTTCTCTCAAACTGCTACAATGGTGAAATCCGGTGTATCCAAGAAACGATCCAAAGCTTCTGGATCTGTGAACCCTACTGGTTCAGACTCTGCTTCAATAAATCCCACTCCTACGATTGCATCAAGCAATTTCATAGCTATATTTGAAGACCATTCATCTTACAATGCTCCGATCAAGCTGATGATCAAGTTCTTGAACAATCACCCCTGTTTGGTCCTTCCGGTTCCTTCACAGACGTTGTTCCGCTTTCAACCCTATTCAAATGTGCCTTTTCAGCCTATCGACCACTCGAGAACCCACAAGAAGTGCATCTTAACCTAGTTAACGATTCTTTGGTCATTTTGTCCAAAGAAAAGTTTCTCTCTGCCATTAACCTTCTTGTTCATCCTTCCATCAAAATTTTTACTCCATCCATGGCGGACATCACTTCTGCACTTTACCAAATGGGTTATGAGAAGAAAATCAAAGGCATTGGAGAATTCAAGAAGAACCAACTGCCTGTGGTCTGGCAATTCGTTTGCCATTTTGTCATCCGCAGTCTATCCGGCAGAACCAGAGGCACGGATAATATGGGACTCAAACTCCTAGAGTTGGTATAGAGCATCTTCACTGGCCATGACGTAAACTACGGTCAGATTCTATGGGACGATTTTCTTCAATACATTCCCAAGGAGAGCCCAAGCGAGAACCCTACCGAACTTACATTTGCAAGGTTCTGGTCCCTCTGTATTTCAGACCTTCATGCGGATGCAGGAATAAGCATGGGCAACGACATCGACTTCTTTGTCACCAAGGATCTTAAAAGGTACAATCCCTCATCTGATCAATCTATTTTTGGACAAATTATAAGACTTCCAACCCACATTCTCAACACTCTTGGTCTTGAGACTGCTGATGTCTCAGATCATATTGAGGCTGCGGAAGGTATTGCCCCATACCTTCCTACCCCGCCTCTTCAAAACCCATCCGCAATCATTACCCCTGGAAGTACCGCAGTTCCTTCCTCCACTACTCTCTAATCTTTCTCAAAGAAGAAAGAAACTGGCCTCAACCCGTCAAGGCCCCCGCAATGTCTCCAAGAAACAAAGAACCCCAAAGAAAGATGTTCCCAAACCATCCGCACCCTCAAAGAAACGCAAAACCAAACCAACCGCACCCACACATGACAGTGACTCTGATGAGGATGCGCAACCAATTTCCATCCTTAAGAAAAGAAAAACCAATCCCACTGGCCATATGCGTGACCGGACTGATACCTCAGCCTCTCAAAAGGCTCCGGTAGTCCTTGGGGTGGCCGCAGACCCATTCAACACCACAATCGAATACCACTCCGGCTCAGAAAGTGAGTCTGTTTCATCACCTCGTGGAGACTCCCCCCAGTTCATTCCCAAGAGGATAACACTGGTTCTCGCCCTAAGGTCTCCAGGGCTTCCCGACTGCATTTCTTTTCCCCTAAGGAGTTGAACTCCATCCTCTTGAATGTCACCCATACACTTCAAACACCTTCCCAACCGCAGGGCACTTCTTCCGCCCTTGCCGGAACTGAGCCGAGGCCAAACTTGACTACGGGTCAAGGAGACCGAGGAAGCTCAGGAAATCCTACTCTGCTTACATCTGTAACAGGTGGTTTAGGCACGGTGAGCACAAATGTGCAAGGATCCATGGACCCGAAGGACACTTCGGTGCGATACCAAGGATTTGACGGTGACAACTCTAATGACTCATGGTTGAACTACACTCCAGTATCTGAAGCCGACATCCAGAAGTATGCCGTTTTCCGTAGGGCATTCCAAGCACAAAAAGATCAACAAATCAAGCAACAACAGCAAAAAGAACAAGAAATCCAAGTTGTGGCTAAGTATTGGGCAGATACAATTAACAATGCCAATACCGTAGCCACCATATTCAAAGCTCAAGACTGGATGTCTGAGATGGCAGAAACTCTCCGCAAGGCTCAAGAAGCAACTACTGATCAAAATGCTTCCAAAGTCCCTCCAACTCCACATGTTCAAGACTCACAAGACGAAGGAACCGCAATAGAAGTTAGTTCTGCTCCCACCTTCGGTTTTGATGATGTTGATCTACAAGAGGTAAATAAACCCTCTCCCTCTGATGATGATCTTATGATGTTTGATGAAGAAGAAGAATCCAGTGGCTCTCACCATTCAACTTCCAAGCCCAAAGAGAAGAAGAAAAAGAAGAAGAATGCTGTCACAAGAAAGGAATTCTTGAGCTTGCAAGCAAAGGTCGATCAAATTCTTGCTGCGGTCAAACCAACTCAACCGAAACCAGAAGACACCCTCGGACCGCAGTCATTGATCGAACGGATAAAGCGCTTGGAAACTCGTGAGAGATTAGATGCTGAGCGTATCTCCCTCAAAGTTGAAATGGGAATCCGGTCCCTTGACAACAATCGACAAGCAGATCACAAGGACTTCATGGTTGCTGCGGAACGCCTCATCTCTGAGGTGACCGCAATCAAGAAAGATCTCCAAGCAGCCATTGCGGATCAAGCCACCCAATCTCAAAAGCTGATAGCTGAGACTCATACTGCCTATGAGTCCACTATCTCAGTCCTTCAAGCTACAATTAACCGCCTGCAATGCTCCTTGTCAACCAACTTCCATGGTCCTGACTTCCCCTGAATGAATCCTGAAGAAGTCTTTCTCATAGCTAAGGTGTTCCAGAACAAGTCGGAGAAGCACCTGAAGATGAAGATAGCTCTTGAAAGGGCTAGAACGTTTTTGAAGGAGACTGTCTGTGATTTTGCTAAAATCGACGCAGACATTTACCCCACCATTGCCAAGAAGTTTGATCTACCACCACTCGATCCTGCACCGATGCCTACCGAAGGCTATCAAGAAAGATCCTTAGTTGCAACCAACTTCCGTGAACTCAGAGTCATTTTCAAAAGGAAAACCGATAAAGTCAAATACTTTATTCCTATGACTGCCATGAATCGCCTCACCAGGAAGCAACTTGAAATCTGCCGAACCGCAATCAAAATATCAAAGCATACAACTGCTAAAGTCAAGTTCGAGATTAAGGAGGATCACTTGGTTGGAAAACAACAGGAAGTTTTGGTGGATCCTGATCAAGTTTCTTAAACTTGATAGCTGAACAAAAAGTTAAAGAGGTCTGATCTATCTAAATAGAGCTCTGATACCAATTGTTGAGAGAAAAACTTTGAGACACACTTGAACAAACGTTAGAATAAGTATATTGCAGAATAGTTAATCTCGAAGGATCTAAAAGCTCAACAATAATATTTAGAGTTAGATAGTTAGAGAGTTAGTTGCGGAAAACTAAAGAAATGGAAATGACAACAATTGTTATATCAAGCATACACATCAGTTGATTCATAACGAGGAATGCATTCAAGCCAAGTTAATAAGTGAGATCAAACTTAGTGATTAAGTCACAAGAGACTTGCTCCGAAGAGAGATTGTAATCAGTTATATTCTAGTAAGATTTGAGAGTAAGAAGAGATGAGTAATTAGATAGAAAAGATAACTTCAGAGATGTGTATTCAGATAGATAGATCCGTAATGAACAAAAGAGAATGAGCTCTATTTATAGAGACTCAAGGAGTTACATTAGATTCACTCTCTAAGAGTAGCCATGCAAGGAATACTGGACAATAGAGAGAATTACAGAAAGACAAAATAAACTAAGTAACAAAGAGTGACTGCGGTTGGCTTTGATGACTTCGGATGCGGATGCTGAAGAGGGAGCTTGACTGCGGTACATATGTTGAATCCTTGGCTGCCGGCAACAATGCGAATGGGATCATCAGAGGTTATGGTGTTCTCACAACGGGGAACTTTTCTATTCAAAAGGTTGCTTATGTAGAAAGCCTTAAACACAATCTCCTCCGTGTTGGCCAACTATGTAAGGCAGGCCATCGAGTTGAATTTGATGATCAATTTTGCTATGTAATGACAAGTGATAGGAACACATGTTTGATCAAATCTCCATCCACTGAAACCACCGAAATCCTGGAAAGTGATATTCCTGCCTCTTCGGGTCCATTAAATCTTGTTGAAGTCAATTATGATGATCTCTTCGACCCTGTAGAAACAGCCAAGTTATCCGAAGTTCTTGTGTCTCAAGAAGCTCAACAGCAGCACGCTGATGTATATGGTCCTTCGCTATCCGAAGTAGCATCTCCCAATACTTCCACCTCGCCGGTTGAGGGGGAAAGCTCCACTCCAGATCAAGCAACAACCATCGAGGTTCCAGTACTTGATACAGCTCAAGTTCCCATCCGTAGAGAATCATTACCATCCAACGTTTCTTCCGACTCGGATGATGAAAACATAGAAAACATCGACACAAGAACAGACTCTAGGATTATCACTCTTCCATCTGCAGTCCAGGGGGAACCTTCTAAGGTTCCAGAGGAACTCCCATCAGCAATCCAGGGGGAACCTCTTCCAACTGCTCAAGAAAATTCCATTCTCGTTCCAACAACCCAAGATGATTCCGCAGGATGTTCTCAAATCCAGGGGGAACTGTCATCTCCAACCGCATCATCTTCTGATATTGAAGACATTCCCTCTACCACAGCTGCTGATCATCTGCAACCCCGTCTACACGTATAGACGAAGGACCACCCACCAGGGCAAATCATTGGCAACCCATCCGCAGGTATCCATACTCGATCTTCCAAGGACTTGTCTGATCATTGTCACTACGCAGCATTTATGTCCTCGGTCAAGCCCTGAACGATCAAAGAAGCTTTACTAGAACCTGATTGGATATCTGCAATGCAAGAAGAGCTAGAATAATTCAAAAGAAACAAAGTGTGGAAGCTCATCCCGAAGCCACATGGTCACACCATTGTTGGTACTAGATGGGTATTCAAAAACAAGCTGGATGAATCTGGTGCGGTAGTCAGAAACAAGGCAAGGTTAGTTGCAAAGGGCTATAGTCAACTTGAAGGTGTTGACTATGATGAAACGTATGCTCCGGTGGCACGAATGGAAGCCATCCGAATCTTCTTAGCATACGCAGCCCATAAAAACATCAAGGTACACCAAATGGACGTAAAGAGTGCATTTCTTAATGGGGAATTAAAAGAAGAGGTTTATCTTCAGCAACCTCCAGGCTTTGAAAGTATTGAATTCCCAGACCACTGCTACAAACTTGAAAAAGCAGTCTACGGTCTGTAGCAAGCCCCAAGAGCGTGGTACGAGACTCTCTCTGAATTTCTTGTCTCGTCCGGATACAAAAGAGGAGTGATTGATCCCACTTTTTTTAGAAAAGCAAATGGTGACCACCTTATGCTTGTACAAATATATGTGGATGATGTCATCTTCGGATCGACTGATCAAGGAATGGTGGATGAATTTGCTAAGCTCATGACCAACAAGTTCAAAATGAGCATGAATAGAGAGATTAACTTCTTTCTAGCACTTCAAGTGAAACAAGTTCCGCAAGGGATATTCATTCATCAGGATAAATACACCACTGAACTGTTAAAGAAATATTCTATGGACAACTGTTCTTCGGCTAAGGTCCCCATGGCCTTCGGATATAAGATCTCTGCTGATCCCTCAGGCGAATCTGTGGATCACAAGACTTATAGAGGTATCATAGGCGAATCTGTGGATCATAAGACTTATAGAGGTATGACCTTCGGATATACCAATTTACTGTGACTCTGAAAGTGCTATAGCGATTTCTCACAATCCTATTCAGCACTCCAAGACCAAGCATATTGAACTACGGTATCACTTCATCAAAGACCACATCCTGAAAGGTAACATTGAACTCATATTTGTCCATACTCATGAAGAGATTGCTGATGTATTCACAAAGGCACTTGACTCTACAAAGCTCAACACTTTCTTACAAATGTTAAGAATGATGAATCCGGACCCACAATTCTTCTTGAATTGATAGGCACCGCAGACCATCCTTGGTCTCTGTTGCGGTCCTAACTGAAGTTACTTATGATAGATGGTCTTGGTATATACTGTGTACCGCAGTCTATGTACCGCAACCATATATCATATTTATCTTTCACTGGTCCTTATTGTTTGTTGTTACTAACTTCTTGTACAAGTGCTCTCCTCAGTTTCTCTACTGCAGTCATACATCTGTCCATCCGCAATGACAAATGATCCATCCGCAATGGCAAAAGATCCATCCACAATGAAGTTTCCATCCGCAATCACATTGATAATTTCTCAACTATTTCATTAATCTTTGAATCATAGTGTGCTATTTAATGATCTTTCATTAAATAAAACATTAAATAAAAACATTCCTTGAGAAACTGTCTCATTCTCTTTTTAAATAAACCTTGTGTCAGACCTATTTTAGGTATGATGACAAAAAGAACGTTTTTCCATAAACAAATCCTTAATCTGTCTTTTCCTCTTACCCAGCACGTCCCATCCGTTACAACTTCTTTTTGTACAACGGATCAAACAAACCCTCACCACACGATCACCAGACGTGATGATGTACGTCTTGTTGGATTAATGTTTAAGTCCATAACTATATTTGGTATGTACTTGACCCGACCCGGCATGGTCCATTTGGGTTGCACTTCACCGGCACAATTTATATTGATAGTCTTTTGAGAATGGTATATTTATGATTTATATTAATATATTATAAGTTCTAATATATTAATATGGAATCATATTAATTAATTAGTATTGATCAAGAATTAATTTAGAATTAATTAAGTGATAAAAAAGAACTAATTAAATATGGACTCTTATATATATAGAATGGGCCAAGTTCATTTAGGTTGGGCTAAGCTTTCATGGATGGTCCATGGAGCTTTTAACCCATGGATCCTATGTAAATGAAAGGTCATGGGTATTAGGGTTTACATGGATGTAACCCTAATCCTCCATAATATATAAAGGGGTCCTTGGCTCACAAAATTGGCACAAGTGTGTGAAAATAAGAGTGTGCCGATTTTAGTGTGCATACATATTCTCTCAAGTTCTTCCAAGGTGTTTTGGTGATTTGTGATTCCATTTGAGGCTTCCACACTTTTGGGGCTAAGCTCTTAAAGCTTGAAGACATCAAGCTACATCAAAAGGTATGTCATCTAACTAGAACTTTGTAGTATAGGTGCTTCATAATATGCTAGTTAGGATGAAACCTTGGAATAGTTAATATTTGCATGTATAATAGAGAAAACATAGATCCAAGGTTTATAGGGTTGCATGTACACCATAGGAGTGTTAGAATGCTCAAAACCCAACAGTGGTATCAGAGCCATGGGTTGTTTTCTGTTATATTGATGCAAATGTTTTATTTTCAAGTTGAAAAAAAAGGAAAAAATAACATGACGTTTGTCAAATTTTAAGATAATTACTTGTTTTGTGAAAAACGAATTATTTGTAAAATTTAAATATTTTGTTATATGAGTTGAATTAGGTCAAATTTAGTAAAAGATAAAATTATATGATTATTTTATTAGTTTTAAAAGTTTGATCTAAATGTTTTAAGGAGTTACATATTTTGTCATAAAATTTTGGAGCTCAAAAGTTTTTTTTAAAGTTGTGATCTTAAGGGTTTTTGAAACTTCCATAAGTTATGGATATGAAAGTTTTTTTTTTAAAAAAAAAATTTGATTCAAAGTTTTTATGGGGTTACAAAATTTGGGGTTAATGTTTTAAAGAATTCCCTAACTTGTTCTTAAGTTATGGAACATGGAAAGTTTCATCATAAAACACCATTAATTCCATAAGTTATGGAATCCAAAGGTTTTCAAGAATTACAAAACTTGCCCTCAAGTTTTGGAATTTGAGAAAAGTTTTTTATGAAAAAAAGAATTGAATTCTAAAACTCTTGGGTTCATAACTTAAACAATTAATTAAATGGTTTTAATTTTGAGTTTAATAATTGGAATTATGATGTTTTGTTGAATAGTTCAAATTAACTCTTATGGACTTTATTAATAGTTAATTAAAGCGTTTAATTAAAAGAGTATTATTAATCCATAAATATATGGTTTGAGTTTAATTAAATTAAAAGTCTAGTTTAATTAATAGATTAAACCACCAAGTATTTTAAATGTCTAAAATACACCCTTATACTATTATCATATTAAAAGTTTAATATATTTTATGTATAAGAGCAAGTCGTCTTACCATTAGTAGGTCTCATTCACGAAGCCGGTCTATAAGGGGGGTATAAGGTTACTGCCTATAAAATGGCAGTTTAATGGGTGTCCACTCTCACTCACCGCTTCCTTGATCGGTGGAGGGTCGTTAGCCGAACAGGTAGGACAAGGACTATAATTCTCCCTTCATTATAAGTATAATGATAAATACTAAGTAATTAAACACTTATAAATTCTCAATCTTAGTTACTTAGGAAAATGTGAATAAGGTGCTAATCCATGAAATTACACTTTGCACTTTGTTTAAGCTGTTAGTGGAGCGTGTGTGGTTAACCGGCACACTGACCTGGACTTAACAAGGTAGGCAAAGGGTAACTTAATGTTTATCATAGTATCGTTGGAGCGTGTGTGGTTAACCGGCACATCGATTGAGGGGTAAATATTAAGGGTACCAAGTATATTTGCATGGTTACTTCACACCTTGTTTTGTGATCCTCGGCATCCCAGTCACAAAACCTGAAGGGCAAACTCGAGATTGAAACATGCCATTGAAAAGTTCAATGAATCTCAAAAGAATCTAGGAGTTTCAAAACCAATTAAAACCTAATAATACATTTCGTTTATCTTGGTGGAAATTGGTGAATCGTCATTCACCTACCTTCAAATATTTTATAGTTTGGATTACGGCATCCCTCTTCCAAGTTATAAAATAGTTTGTTGGGTCCTAGCCTTAATATATCATATTGGGTGTTATATTAAGGACTTAAATCAACTTTACGTGAATTTCTCCCATTATAGATGTCTAGTTCAGACATCTATGATCTTCCCAAATCTCTTGGAACTTTACTTCCTCCACCTCCTCCAATTATTCTCCCTAACCCACAAGTTCAAGGTCACTCAAGCCCTAATGGCAAGCAAGGTCTATGTGTGATCACATCTTAGAGATGAAGTCACATATTGACAAGCCGGGAGAGTTGGGTGTCAAAGTCTTGAGAAAGTTGGATGTTCAATCACTTTCTAAGTCACATAGTGAGTTCCTTTGGGACTACTATGAAACAGACTATGACATGAACCTTAATGATCATATCTATTTGCTTGGTGCTGCTGAATCAACAATGATTTGGAACGATAGTAAAGCAAATTTGATTAGAATATCAACTTCCCAAAAACTTTATGGACAGTGACAATGGTGACACTGGAAATCCAGAAAGCATTCTCTTCCCAATGGAAAGGGATTGGCCATAGTCAACCCGGTTGACCAAATGGTAAAGAGAAACGCTAAGTCTGAGATAGTCCTATTACCAAAGGGTCCATATGTTTATTTTGCCAAAGGAAGGGGCGTTGATTGCAAAGCTACCAAATTTACCTAAGGATGTTAAAGTCAATAAGTTTGACTCTACATCAGGTAGAGCCCATTATCTAACTCTGTTAAGTTCTATTCTGAGATCCTCATTACATGATGTGACTGGGTCACATGTTGATGTTTTAAGAATCAAAGAATAGAGAGAAATCTTAAAGGAAGTATATGTTGATTCTGATCGTGAAGGTGGATTTCGATCGCATCAGAATTTTGAGCAGTTGCTTAAGAAGTTATGATATATTGCTAAGGAATAGATAACAATAATTTTCCATGTGGATTGTAAGGATAAGTTTTTCTGCAAAGTTTTAAAATAAAAGAAAATTGTTTAATTTTATTTATTTGAAGTATCCTTACAATGGCATTTGTGGAAAATTGTTGCTTATATGATTCCACTGACAGCAATATTGGAAAATGGATTTGATTCTTTCATTTGTGGTAGTGTCTAAATTTACCAAATCAGGAAAGTTCCTCATCACCCAAGTTTCAATTGGACCGAAACTTGGAATCATGCAAGTTGAATAGTATGATGAATGAAAACTTTCAAGCATTGGAAAATCAAGACTAATTACTTGTTCACATGGATGTGTGAGTCAAGTGAAGGACTAAAGGGATCGAGTATACGTTCTTGTGCACTGGTCATGTCCACCACAAAGCTCGTTAAGACTATTTGATTTACTAAAGTTTAGTAAATATGGTTATACTTACAAGTTTAAGTATAATTCTGAAACATTGGAAAAGTCTCAATGTATGGCAGAACGAATGGGAAGAATCAAATTAGGCATAAAGATAAAAGTTTCTCAAATCTGAAAAGATGGGAGAGTACTTTAGTATCATGTTTGTGATCATCTTAATGATTTAGAAATCATATCATAATTAGTCCTCTAAAGGTCATCTTAGTGCATTCTTATGACTAAGAGGAAGAGTCATGAATTGTTGAAATGGTTAGATCAGGAAGATGAGTCATACTTCGTTCCAAAACAATTCTTAGAGTCATACTCCAAGATTGTAACTTGAGTAACATATCTTAAAGAAAGGTTTAAAACACTTGTCAAATGTAAGAGTAAAAGTGTCCTACTCTTGTACATTTGAAATTTGTCAGTTGTGATGTTTTGGATAAAACAAAGACCAACTAAGGCCAATTGTGTGAAGTGTTTGTCTTGATAAAGAATCTGCACTATCTCTTGAATATTTGGCAAGATAGTCATATATGTCAAGAGGATAGTGGGAGTCTTAAAGATCCTAAAAAGAATTTCAAGAACTAATCAAGAATAAAACCTGAGGTTCTTCACTAGCACACGACTTGAGGTTTATAACCTATCGTGTTGACATATTTTGTGCCCATTCCAGTTAAAGTTGGCTTTGCATAGGAGTTCTGAAAGTTCTCAATTGGTTGCATAACAACTTGGAAGCAATGGCAGGCCCTGTACTGCCAGGTGGCAAGAAGTTATGATTGCATAAGTTCAGTCCATATGAGTTTGGATTTGTCATTATCCTTGTCTTGTGACTATGGTTTTGACGATTCACATGGATAAGAACACATACACCATAAAATCTAAGGGTTATAAGGTTTCTCTCCGATTCATGAAAATGATGGTGAGGAAACACTTCCACCAAGTAGATTTGAAGCAGATGGCAAAAGGTATAAACAATTGAGAATATGATTACGGCATCCCTTTTCATAGTTCTGAAATTGTTTAGACACACATGCATGCTATCTAAGGAAAGGTGTATGATTTTGATAAAGTTTTATCAAAGCATCTCGTATCAGAAATCTGAACTTTGGTAAGAAAGTCAATAAAGTATTAATTTCTAGAAGTCCAGCTGATTTCTGAGTACATGTCAAAGCTAGTGGGAGCATAAGTGTTATGCTAATAATCATCATGTTAGTGGGAGCATGATAATTATTGTTAGTGTTGCAAGTTAGCAATGTTAATTATAGAAAACAAAAGTTTCAATTCGTGAGGCTGCAGGGATTGAAAAAGTTGTTTTGCTATAATTAAGGGAGAGGATATACTTCATTCCAGTTCTAAAGGCTTAGATTGAGACCTTAATCATCTTTAGTCAAGAATAAATATATGAATTTCAAGTTGGATTGGTTCAACTTAAGGAAATTCTATATATTGCGTTCTCAAAATTCGATTATGATTACGACATCCCTCTTCATAGTCAAATTTTGAAAACATGTCAAATAAAAATATTGTAGCAAAAGACTGGTCTAGAATCATGTCTTTATGTGAGACATCATGAATCGTGTACCATTTGCTTTGGGTACAGGATCGATTGCATATGCTATAATATTTGTCATTTCTAAATTTTTCCAAATGCCCAGAGGCATTAAGAAGGGAAAAGGTCTAGAATTGGATATGACTAAAATGATTAAGCAATTGTCGAGGACAATCTGAGGTTTACCAAAGATTGGTTGCTCATGGACAGTTGGAAGTAGAGTGCTAATTTTGGAAGGACCATGTTGACATATTCTGAAAAGAGGCATCTCTTATTCAGAAGTGATAGTCAAAATGAGAATATGGAGTTGTCTCCATAGGTGGAAGTTATCTGTGTAAGATTAGAAAACTTAATGCAAGAAGCATGTCCAAAGCAATGTACTTTGAATATGAGACTTAGTTTCCATGGAGTTGATCTCCATTGGAATACCTTATAATGATTGTTGACAAGTCTTTGTGACTTTGTACATATTCATTACAGGAGGGTCAGTGCATATAAGGTTAAAATCTAAACAGATTTCGATAAATGATAGGAATTTGAAATTCTCATATTTTTCGATAAGGATTTGGGAGTGTGAAATTAGAATCATTGAAATTATGTTTAATTGGTTTATTTCACAAAGTAAGGATCATAGACAAACATAGAGTGCATACTTGGTGTATGGCAAAGCTATTGTTTAAGAAAAACATAGTGTACATGCTTGGAGCATGGGACAACTAGTGTTTTTAATTCAAGTATAAAGTTGATAAAACCGAAACAATGAATAATGAGTAATCAATATGGTGATAAATAAAAGTGTTTATTTATATTCATAGGGTTTGATACCATATTTGATTCATTTATTCTTGTGTTTCACTTTGCATGTTTTGACTTCCAGAATAACTAAGTCGCTCTTCCTGAATGATTAAGTTATTCAAACCATCCACAGTCGGTCATATGTTGGAAGTAGATATGAATCAAGACTGTCATGGGTTGGTTTGTAGAGGTCCAAGTTGGTGGACAAAGTGGTGCTACAACACTCATGAGTGATCATAAGTTCTGAGTATTGGATTCAACCCGCGCTCATTTGAATCACTTCATGGATTTTATCACGAGTGATCATGAGACGATAATATCTTATATTCTTCAAACCTAGAGATATGAGTTGTTACTATGAGTTGGTTATACATTGATTGCACGAAAATGCATTTGGTAAGTCGATGTTATAAAATGTGCCTTTGTGTATGATTCAACAAGTAGTAGAACAATCCATATGAGTCGAAGTTTATCCATTCCTTTGACCTTCGGGATAAAAGCGATATATGTGGGCCCCTCGATGATTTAGCGATGACACATGTGAGTGCTTGGCCAAGCCAGGACTGATTTGATTTGTTCAATCAGTCAGTCATCATAAATCGAAAATCAGGAAACAACAAATGGACAGAGAGAATGATTATAATCCATGTCTCTGTCCATATGATATCTAGAATGGAGGAATATATGATCCCTTATCTAATGGACAAGTCATTGACAAGGTCAGAGTTCGACAGCGGCTTTAAGAGCTACGATTGCCAGTTAGGTTTTGAAGTCATACTCAATAATAGTTTTAGACTTATCCAAGTGGGAGACTGTTGGATTAATGTCTAAGTCCATAACTATATTTGGTATGTACTTGACCCGACCCGGCATGGTCCATTTGGGTTGCACTTCACCGGCACAATTTATATGGATAGTCTTTTGAGAATAGTATATTTATGATTTATATTAATATATTATAAGTTCTAATATATTAATATGGAATCATATTATAAGTTCCATTTGGGTTGTTACTAACTTCTTGTACAAGTGCTCTCCTCAGTTTCTCTACTGCAGTCATACATCTGTCCATCCGCAATGACAAATGATCCATCTGCAATGGCAAAGGATCCATCCGCAATGAAGTTTCCATCGGCAATCACATTGATAATTTCTCAATTGTTTCATTAATCTTTGAATCATAGTGTGCTATTTAATGATCCTTCATTAAATAAAACATTAAATAAAAACATTCCTTGAGAAACTGTCTCATTCTCTTTTTAAATAAACCTTGTGTCAGACCTATTTTAGGTATGATGACAAAAAGAACGTTTTTCCATAAACAAATCCTTAATCTGTCTTTTCCTCTTACCCATCACGTCCCATCCGTTACAACTTCTTTTTGCACAACGGATCAAACAAACCCTCACCACACGATCACCAGACGTGATGATGTACGTCTTGTTGGATTAATGTCTAAGTCCATAACTATATTTGGTATGTACTTGACCCGACCCGGCATGGTCCATTTGGGTTGCACTTCACCGGCAAAATTTATATGGATAGTCTTTTGAGAATAGTATATTTATGATTTATATTAATATATTATAAGTTCTAATATATTAATATAGAATCATATTATTTAATTAGCATTGATCAAGAATTAATTTAGAATTAATTAAGTGATCAAAAAGAACTAATTAAATATGGACTCTTATATATATAGAATGGGCCAAGTTCATTTAGGTTGGGCTAAGCTTTCATGGATGGTCCATGGAGCTTTTAACCCATGGATCTTATGTAAATGAAAGGTCATGGGTATTAGGGTTTACATGGATGTAACCCTAATCCTCCATAATATATAAAGGGGTCATTGGCTCACAAAATTGGCACAAGTGTGTGAAAATAAGAGTGGGCCGATTTTAGTGTGCATACATATTCTCTCAAGTTCTTCCAAGGTGTTTTTGTGATTTGTGATTCCATTTGAGGCTTCCACACTATTGGGGCTAAGCTCTTAAAGCTTGAAGACATCAAGCTACATCAAAAGGTATGTCATCTAACTAGAACTTTGTAGTATAGGTGCTTCATAATATGCTAGTTAGGATGAAACCTTGGAATAGTTAATATTTGCATGTATAATAGAGAAAACACAGATCCAAGGTTTATAGGGTTGCATGTACACCATAGGAGTGTTAGAATGCTCAAAACCCAACACGTCTGACTTTTCATTAAATGCAAACCCCTTTTTTTTGGCAAAATCTCCAAATTTTAAACCGTTTCATATCTTGTGGTTGAGATTTTACCTTATCCTCTTTCACCTAGGGTAAAATTGTTTACCGTTCAACTCCATCACTATAAAAACCTTTCTTCTTCCTCAAGAACAGTTTACGCTCTCTGAACATTGAATTCTTTCTCCATTATCGTACTTTGTTTTGTACACTTTCTCTCAAACTGCTACAATGGTGAAATCCGGTGTATCCAAGAAACAATCCAAAGCTTCTGGATCAGTGAACCCTACTGGTTCAGACTCTGCTTTAATAAATCCCACTCCTACGATTGCATCAAGCAATTTCAGAGCTATATTTGAAGACCATTCATCTTACAATGCTCCGATCAAGCTGATGATCAAGTTCATGAACAATCACCCCCTGTTTGGCCCTTTCGATTCCTTCGCAGACGTTGTCCCGCTTTCAACCCTATTCAAATGTGGCTTTTCAGCCTATCGACCACTCGAGAACCCACAAGAAGTGCATCTTAACCTAGTTAACGATTCTTTGGTCATTCTGTCCAAAGAAAAGTTTCTATCTGCCATTAACCTTCTTGTTCATCCTTCCATCAAAATTTTTACTCCATCCATGGCGGACATCACTTCTGCACTTTACCAAATGGGTTATCAGAAGAAAATCAAAGGCATTGGAGAATTCAAGAAGAACCAACTGCCTGCGGTCTGGCAATTCGTTTGCCATTTTGTCATCCACAGTCTATCCGGCAGAACCGGAGGCACGGATAATATGGGACTCAAACTCCTAGAGTTGGTATGGAGCATCTTCACTGGCCATGACGTAAACTACGGTCAGATTCTATGGGACGATTTTCTTCAATACATTCCCAAGGAGAGCCCAAGGGAGAACCCTACCGAACTTACATTTGCAAGGTTCTGGTCCCTCTGTATTTTAGACCTTCATGCGGACGCAGGAATAAGCATGGGCAACGACATCGACTTCTTTGTCACCGAGGATCTTAAAAGGTACAATCCCTCATCTGATCAATCTGTTTTTAGACCAATTAGAAGACTTCCAACCCA
Source organism: Lactuca virosa (assembly GCF_052849685.1). Taxonomy (NCBI): domain Eukaryota; kingdom Viridiplantae; phylum Streptophyta; class Magnoliopsida; order Asterales; family Asteraceae; genus Lactuca; species Lactuca virosa. The sequence goes on along the minus strand of NC_136428.1, from coordinate 186,106,777 downwards.
CATTCTCAACACTCTTGGTCTTGAGACTGCTGATGTCTCAAATCATATTGAGGCTACGGAAGGTATTGCCCCATACCTTCCTACCCCGCCTCTTCAAACCCCATCCGCAATCATTACCCCTGGAAGTACCGCAGTCCCTTCCTCTACTACTCTCTCCAATCCTTCTCAAAGAAGAAAGAAACTGGCTTCAACCCGTCAAGGCCCCCGCAATGTCTCCAAGAAACAAAGAACCCCAAAGAAAGATGTTCCCAAACCATCCGCACCCTCAAAGAAACGCAAAACCAAACCAACCGCACCCACACATGACAGTGTCTCTGATGAGGATGCGCAACCAATTGCCATCCTTAAGAAAAGAAAAACCAATCCCACTGGCCATATGCGTGACCGGACTGATACATTAGCCTCTCAAAAGGCTCCGGTAGTCCTTGGGGTGGCCGGAGACCCATTCAACACCACAATCGAATACCACTCCGGCTCAGAAAGTGAGTCTGTTTCATCACCTCGTGGAGACTCCCCCCCAGTTCATTCCCAAGAGGATAACACTGGTTCTCGCCCTAAGGTCTCCAGGGCTTCCCGACTGCATTTCTTTTCCCCTAAGGAGTTGAACTCCATCCTCTTGAATGTCACCCATACACTTCAAACACCTTCCCAACCGCAGGGCACTTCTTCCGCCCTTGCCGGAACTGAGCCGTGGCCAAACTTGACTACGGGTCAAGGAGACCGAGGAAGCTCAGGAAATCCTACTCCGCTTACCTCTGTAACAGGTGGTTTAGGCACGGTGAGCACAAATGTGCAAGGATCCGTGGACCCGAAGGACACTTCGGTGCGATACCAAGGATTTGACGATGACAACTCTAATGACTCATGGTTGAACTACACTCCGGTATCTGAAGCCGACATCCAGAAGTATGCCGCTTTCCGTAGGGCATTCCAAGCACAAAAAGATCAACAAATCAAGCAACAGCAGCAAAAAGAACAAGAAATCCAAGCTGTGGCTAAGTATTGGGCAGATACAATTAACAATGCCAATACTGTAGCCACCATATTGAAAGTTCAAGACTGGATGTCTGAGATGGCAGAAACTCTCCGCAAGGCTCAAGAAGCAACTGCTGATCAAAATGCTTCCAAAGTCCCTCCAACTCCACCTGTTCAAGACTCACAAGACGAAGGAACCGCAATAGAAGTCAGTTATGCTCCTACCTTCAGTTTTGATGATGTTGATCTATAAGAGGTAAATAAACCCTCTCCCTCTGATGATGATCTTATGATGTTTGATGAAGAAGAAGAATCCAGTGGCTCTCACCATTCAACTTCCAAACCCAAAGAGAAGAAGAAAAAGAAGAAGAATGATGTCACAAGAAAGGAATTCTTGAGCTTGCAAGCAAAGGTCGATCAAATTCTTGCTGCGGTCAAACCAACTCAACCGCAACCAGAAGACACCCCCGGACCGCAGTCATTGATCGAACGGATAGAGCGCTTAGAAACTCGTGAGAGATTGGCTGCTGAGTGTATCTCCCTCAAAGGTTAAATGGGAATCCGGTCCCTTGACAACAATCGACAAGCAGATCACAAGGACTTCATGGCTGCTGCGGAACGCCTCATCTCTGAGGTGACCGCAATCAAGAAAGATCTCCAAGCAGCCATTGCGGATCAAGCCACCCAATCTCAAAAGCTGATAGCTGAGACTCACATTGCCTATGAGTCCACTATCTCAGTCCTTCAAGCTACAATCAACCGCCTGCAACGCTCCTTGTCAACCAACTTCCATGGTCCTGAAATCCTTTAACTCACCAAGGAAATTCACAGGCTGCTCTTCAACTCCACCATCCCCAACAATCAACAACTGGCAGATGCCCACAAAGCTCAATTTCAAGAAGTCTATGCCAAAGTTGATGGCCTTAGACAATGGCTTGAGGAAGCTCATGCGTTGTATTCCTTAAGAGGGGGAAGTGAAGAAGAAGAAGAAGACCATCACTCCAATCACTCCAAAAGCATCTCCCAACATCAAACCCCTCCCATCATTACAGAAAGAATTCCTACACCGCAACCCTCACCGCAACCATCTCATCATACTCCACCTCATAACACTCCACCGTAAAAGGAGATCACTCCTGAGAAACCAGAGACCCCCCCCCCTCACTTCAAAAATCTGGTGGATCACATGTCCTCTCCAAGCTCAAACGACTCCCCTGCCACTACCCAAAGGAAAAAATATTGGAAAGCAGCTAAAATTGCTGAGCTTATATGGAGAGAATGCGGTTTTGACACTATCATGGATGAATCCTTGATAAACTCCTGGATCAATCCTCACCGCAGACTGCTGGATGATGACTACAAGCCATACCTCACATATGCTGAACCCCCCTCGGATGGCTACTGGGATGTTCCAATCTCCCCAAATGCCAAATACTTCACAGTGTTTGAGCAGTTTGACCGCAGCCTTCCAGACCACAAAAGACTGCCAATGGAATTCGAGAGACTTAGCCGATTTTATGTTGAGCATTCCTCTCCCATTGAGAAAATCTGGTCTAACGATAGACCATCCGCAGTCAAAAACTACAAGCCCCGAAGTTCATGAAGGCTGACTTCATCCAATACACTCTCACTAGAAGGGAACACGACTATGTCCGCACCTAAGCTGACTTCCCCTGCATGAATCCTGAAGACGTCTTTCTCATAGCTAAGGTGTTCCAGAACAAGTCGGAGAAGCACCCGAAGATGAAGATAGCTCTTGAAAGGGCTAGTACGTTTTTTAAGGAGACTGTCTGTGATTTGCTAAAATCGACGCAGACATTTACCCCACCATTGCCAAGAAGTCGGAGAAGCACCTGAAGATGAAGATAGCTCTTGAAAGGGCTAGAACGTTTTTGAAGGAGACTGTCTGTGATTTTGCTAAAATCGACGCAGACATTTACCCCACCATTGCCAAGAAGTTTGATCTACCACCACTCGATCCTGCACCGATGCCTATCGAAGGCTATCAAGAAAGATCCTTAGGTGCAACCAACTTCCCTGAACTCGGAGTCATTTTCAAAAGGAAAACCGATAAAGTCAAATACTTTATTCCTATGACTGCCATGAATCGCCTCACCAGGAAGCAACTTGAAATCTGTCGAACCGCAGTCGAAAGATCAAAGCATACAACTGCCGAAGTCAAGTTCGAGATTTTAAGGAGGATCACTTGGTTGAAAAACATCAGGAAGTTTTGGTGGATCCTGATCAACTTTCTTAAACTTGATAGCTGAACAAAAAGTTAAAGAGGTCACTTAGGGGGAAATTGTTGAATCAAGAAAAGTGACCCTCTTAAACTTCAGCTACCGCAGCCAACAAGCTACCGCAGTCAAGCTCCCTCTTCAGCATCCGCATCTGAAGTCATCAAAGCCAACCGCAGTCACTCTTTGTTACTTAGTTTATTTTGTCTTTCTGTAATTCTTTCTATTGTCCAGTATGCCTTGCATGGCTACTCTTAGAGAGTGAATCTAATGTAAAACTCCTGGAGTCTCTATAAATAGAGCTCGTTCTCTTTTGTTCATTACGGATCTATCTATCTGAATACACATCTCTGAAGTTATCTTTTCTATCTAATTACTCATTCTCTTTTGAGTCTCTATAAATAGAGCTCATTCTCTTTTGTTCATTACGGATCTATCTATCTGAATACACATCTCTGAAGTTATCTTTTCTATCTAATTACTCATCTCTTTTTCGGCCAATTTTTTATTTAGCCAATTATTTTTTTTAACACCAATTTTTGCCACAATCGAACCTTGGATTGTCACATTGGTTCATTTCATGTCGGTTATTATTGGAAGAATACTCCTACCGCAGTCGGACTTCATATTATTTTTTGTGATGGTTGCACCGCAACGGCGATTGATCAACAAAGTTGTTTCGCATTCTTCACTTTATGAGATTTTATGACTTGTCGCTCTTGATTTTTGGTTGACGAATCATGTATCTTGAGCATGTGGACTTTATTCTCTATTGAAGACCACTTCAAGTGTTCCGGCACCGCAGTTTGGATATTTGGATATATTTTTGGCACAACAGATTATTCTCAGCACAGCTTCAGCAACTATGTCACCCGCCTCCTCATGACCGCAAGGGTATCTCTTTTACTCTGTCTCGTTTCTTATCGAGACCCTTCATACATCTAGGGAGAGCTTCTCTATTAGCTCTTGGTATCCGACACTCTCCATCCGATGATTTGTTGATTTTTGATATCCGGTCATTGGTTATCAAAAATAGGGAGAGAATATCATCCGGATTTGGTTATTATGATTGTTTGAGTTTGGATTTTTGGAGACTTCTGAAGACGATTATTTATTTAGTGATGCGATGTGGCACTTATTTTTGGTCTTTACGGATCAAATTTTTGGCATTACTCGATGTTTTCCGATTCAAATTATTTATTATTCGGACTCTACCACAGGATGATTTTGTGTTCGCATCCGCTTCAGATCTTATGGTTTCACGAGTTTGGATTTGTGATATGTTGAAGACGAAGATTATTTTGGCAATGTGACGTGGCACTTATTTTTGGTCCTTGGATCAAATTTTCGGCATTGCTGGACCATGTTTTTGGACTCACATTATTTTTATCCGGACTTCATTTTATGGATGCTTCACATTTTTAGCAGGTTATTCTTTGAAGAATTTCGGTGTATTATGATTCGAGAACTCGAGATGTTTTTCAGACTTTTGAAGTCGAAGTGTTTCTTTTATTGGATCTTCTACTTGCTCATGGTGACCTCCTTCTTCGGGTTATTATGACTGGTTTGAAGATTTGGATCTTATTTTTTCTGCTTCATTGGTTGTGCTTTGAAGCCGAAGACCTTCATTGTTAGAGATTCATGGACAGTTTCAGACTTCACAGACACTTCAAAGTTTCAGAGACATTTCAGCATTTGGTTCTCGCTATGTTTCATTTTATTACCACACTTGCTAGTCGCATTACTGTATTATAGCCTTGTATCACTTATTGGATCTCTCATAATTTGTAAGCATTTAGGGAGAGAATGTTGGTGCATGGAAATGCTCCACAAATAATGAGTGTTTATTAGGTTGTATTTTCCCTTTATTGTATTTTAGGTGTAAATACTCTCCCTCCTATATAAAGGGAGAGTTGGTCATTTATTTAAAAAAGCTAGCTTATCTTTTCCTTAGTTAGAGTTACACTTCTTACAATGTAATCTCTAGAGAGAGAAAGTTGGTGGGTTCTCCCACCCAGGGAGAGTTTCTCTCCCACCATGTTCTTCATGAATATTATTATTATTCTCTCTTGTTCTTGGTCTTCTTTTATAAACTCATAATATGTTCTTCGTGTTCATACTTCCAAAAACATGATTAATCTCAAGATATCTTACTTCCGCACTCACCGTTCGTTATAAAAATGGGTCTCTACATTTACAATAAAGGCATATTTTCCAAATAAAGCCCATTTTTATGGAAAATTTACACTTTAGGCCCAAATTAACCGTATATTTTCATTTAATGCCCTCTTTTATGACAAATGACACTTTTGGGCCCATAAAACCGTATGTTGACAAATAAGGCCCAATAAAACCGAAAATCATAAATTTAAGCCTATTAAACCGAAAATGACTCCAAAAGTCCATCTTGTTTAACTTTATTGTCAAAAATGACCCCTTTTTCATTATTTCTTTGCTTTTCTAGTAACTTTTGCATGTTAAATCTTTTCAACAATATGTAGAGTTACTTCAAGTGATTTAATTTTCAAACATCACCGAGATTTGGTAGGTATTTCGAGTTTTATGAAAGTTTAACATATCTTCATGGAATAATCACAACATATACATGTAAAATACACACATACATGCATAAATACTAAGATTTAACATAAAACCAACTTGTATTCTCCCCCAAAAGTTACTAAATCACGAAAAAAGGAGGGGTATGAAGCTCACCTTGAGTTTGATCGGTTTTGAAGTGAAAAGAGAAGGAAGTTTTCGGCCTTCCTTAGCTTCTTTGGATAGATTTTCGAAACTAAGCTAGTTCTAGGAAGCCACACACGAAAATGGAGTGTAAGAAGGAGGACTTTTAATGTAATATTGGAAGGAAACAATAGAGTTTAACAAAACTTACCAAGTTAGTGAAAGCTTATGAGAACCTCCTTGATGCATACATACAATCCTCGAAAATTTGAAGGGAAAGTGAGGGAATTTCTTTGAGTTTGAGGGGAAGGTATGAGGGAGTTTTGAATAAGTTTGAAGTGAAGAATGAGGGTAATGGTGGGGGTATCGGCCGATCTTGAAGAAGGAAGAGGGAGACAGAGCTTTACTTGAAGTATAAGATTTCTAGATGTACGGGGGGTACATGCATGGATATCCTCCAAGCAATAAGGAGGTGGCAACCCAAGTCAACTCTCATTGCTTTTGTGTTTCTATTTTTTTTCTTTCTATTATGGGCCGAGAATTTTGGAGAGGGGAGAAGGAGATTAGATATTGGGATTGGATTTGAATAGAAAGCAAGTATTCCTTTGCTCAATAAGAAATACTTCGGCCCATTGGGCCCACATACGAGCTTATTGCCCAAAGTGGTAAAAGAAATGGGTTTTTGGCCCATGGAGACAAGTTGAGTGGTTTTCGGCCCAATAAGGCCCATGAAGAGTCTTATGGCCCAAAATACTATTGCTTAATAAATGTGGGTCCAATTAGGGCCCAAATGAGGATTCTTGGCCCAAAAGAACCAAGTCGAGGGGTTACTGGCCCATTAGGCCCAATAAGTGAATCCTGGTCCAACAATAGGTTTGAACCGGGAAGTTAGGGTTACAAGCCCAAAGTTGAGTGAATGTAGTGTATGGAATTAGGTTTAGAGCTTGCACGAGTGGGTTTTGATTCGAATTGTCATTTTTGAATGAATAATTTGTATAACATCATACTTAGGGTTACAAGATACACCAATAGTTAATTACACATGGATAGAATTTCTTAGTCTTAAAATACTAGTTGTGACAGGTTGAGAGTGTGTTTATTTAAATACAAATCAAGGGCAAAATAGTCTTTTTAGGTAAGACATGGACCAAGCGCGCAACAAAAACAAACAGTAGGTACCTTCCGAGTTAAACAAATAAGTTAGGGACCAAACGTGAAAATTACCCCAAACCATATGCACCATTTGTGCAATTTATATTTTATATTTTTATATTTTATATTGGCCCTAAATCCATAATAAATTTTAGAGTATTAGCGCATTGAGTTAAATGTAATAAATTATGGAAATCAGAGAGTTAAAAGTAGTATTTTTGGGCAATGGGGGTTAAAGTATTACTTCCGGACTAGTTATGAATAGATTTTTGGATGCTAGGGGCTGATTGGTAGTTTTTGGACTTGTGTTGAAAGGATTTTTGGAGTCAGGGGGCGATAGAGTAAATTTTGGACTCGAATTGCAAAGGAATTGTGAGGGGAGGACTGAAAGTGTATAAATGGCTTAAGTTTGAAAATGGACGGGGCATAAACCCATCACCTCTCATTCCTTTTGCTCTCTTTCAAACCCAAAACCCTAATCCTACTTCACTTCTTTCAGTCGCCGCTCCTCCACTGTTGAATCCGAAGCCGCCAACTGTACCGTTACCAGCAAAGACGAAGAGCCACGAGCCGACGTCGTGTAAGTCGGGGATAATCGGGAGAGCGAGGATCGTGGGTGCTGTTGCCGCTGTTTACAAGTGGGGTCTTTGATCTTTTACCTTCACCGTCTCTTCGTTTCCTCGCCACATTCCGTCGCCGCCGCCACTCGTACAACCCTCCCATCCGCTGCACCGGTTGTCGTTGCCACCCCGAAGAAGGCTGTTGAGTTCATATTTTGAGTGAGTGGTGTGTGTGTGTCTCTCTTGATTGGCTGAATAATCGAAAAGAACCACCATGGGCGCCAACCATGGTGGTTGCCGCCTGCTGCCATCTCCTGCCGCCACTAGCTACTGTGGGAGGTGGTTGTGTGTGTGTGTGTGTGTTTTATGGTGTAAATATGTGTGTGTATTATAGTGTGATGTTGTATGAGAAATCCTTGGCAAGAAAATCAAGAAAAACCCCCCACCACCACCGTGAGGTCGTGGCTGCCGCCACGGACCGCCGCCGACCACCACTTCCAGAGGTGGCAGTGGGTGGTGCCCGATTTATTAAATATATATTAATTAACTCACTAATCATCTAACTTAAGGGTTTGGAAACCCTAATTATGGTTTAAAAAACCCTAATGTCAAGAAACCCTAGTTTTGGAGTTGGTCAGGACCCGAGGTAAAACTATTAATTAAACTTAAAATAATACTTAATAATTCTCTACAGTTAACTTAATTCAATATTGGAATTAATGGATTAAGTCCTTAAGGGGTGAAGTGTGGAACACTAACCCTAGTTATCATTTTATGTGAAAAACCCTAGAATCGAGGAGCTCTATTTGGACAATGACCGGACGCGTATTTGGGCTGTTGATTGGATTATTATTTCACCCGAGAATGACTAAGTCAAATATTAATCAGTGATTAAGTATTTAATGGGTTAAGTTTTATTTAACCCTAATCGTCATTTTATGTGAAACCCTAATCGTCATTTCATGTGAGGTGGTCACTAATCCAAGTGAATATGACCTGTGATCGGTTATTGACTCAAGTATCTTCCTATAGGTGATTGGAAGTGAGTTGAAGCTGGTAGAGTCCTTCATTGCTACAGTGGTTATCTACGCACATATCGAGATGATTTTGCATCACTGTGCCCGTGGGTCGAAGGCAACAATGCCGACCCACTAGTTTTGGTTATCTGTTAGTAGAGGGATGCCCTAGAAACTGTATATAGTCATGTAGGATAGACTGAGGACTCTTGATCTAAGCTCTCTAACATGTTCCTTGTTTGGTTGTGGTTCTAGAGTAGGATCACTATCCGGGTGACTATCGTACCTCTAAGTATATACAGCCATGCATTCCTTAGATTGTTGATATTTAGTATGCTGATATTCTATAGTAATCTGTTAGACCTGTGTTCCGGTATTGAGTATGCTACTATGTTGTAGTGATTTGTTAGATCTTTGTTCTAGTATTGAGTATGCTGCTATATTGTAGTGATCTGTCAGATCTGTCTCCTAGTATTGAGTATGTTGCTTTGTGGTAACAACCTGTAGAACTGTATGTTATCTGTGTTGGGTTATGAGCATTCTAACACTCCTAAGTGTACATGCAACCCTAAATATCTTGGATCTATGTTTTCTCTATTATACATGCAAATATGATTATTCCAAGGTATTACCCTATCTAGCATACAATCTTTGATACTTGGGTAATAAAAACAAGTTAGAAGACATACCTTTTATGTAGCTTGATTCCTTGATGCTTAAGAGCCGAGTGCCCCAAGTGTGACACCTCAAATGGTTCACACAACACCATGAACATTTGGAATAACTAAGGAATAAAGGATACTTGGTTTACATCTCATAAAATCGGTTATGCCCTTACTACTATGAACTAGTCATCTTCTTAGCCGCCATTTTATGCACCATTGGACTCTTTATATAGTGTGGAGGATTAGGGTTAAACCCTAATACCCATGACCTTTCATTTCCATAGGATCCATGGGTTAAAGCTCCATAGACTATCCATGAAAGCTTAGCCCAACCTAAATGAACTTGGCCCACTACACATATATATATCTAAGAGTCCATATTTAATTAGTTCCTTTTGATCACTTAATTAATTATATATTAATCCTTGATCAATACTAATTAAATAATATGATTATATACTAATATATTAGAACTTATAATATATTAATATAAATCACTAGTATCCTTATTTTTCCTCATCTTGTCTATCCAATTGTCCCGATGCCATGCAACCCAAATGGACCATGCCAAGTCGGGTCAAGTACATATCAAATATAGTTATGGACTTTGACACTAATCCAACAGTCTCCCACTTGGATAAGTCTAAAACTATTATTGAGTCTGACTTCAAGAACCGACTGGCAATCGTAGCTCTTTAAGCCGCTGTCGAACTCTGACGTTTTAACTGAACTCTAATCTCGTCAATGACTTGTCCATTAGATAAGGGATCATATATTCCTCCATTCTAGATATCATATGGACTGAGACATGGACTATAAATCATTCTCTCTGTCCATTTGTTGTTTCCCGATTTCCGATTTATGACGACTGACTAATTTGAACAAATCAAATCAGTCCAGGCCCGGCCGAGCACTTACATTTGTCATCACTAAATCATCGAAGGGCCCACAGATATCGCTTTTATCCCGAAGGTAAAAGGAATGGATAAACTTCGACTCATATGGCTTGTTCTACTACTTGTTGAATCATACACAAAGGCATGTTTTATAACATCGAGTTACCAATGCGTTTTCGCGCAATCAATGTACAACCAACTCATAGTAGCAACTCATATCTCTAGGTTTGAAGAATATAAGATATTATCGTCTCATGATCACTCGTGATAAAATCCATGAAGTGATTCAAATGAGCGCGGGTTGAATCCAATACTCAGAACTTATGAGCACTCATGAGTGTTGTAGCACCTTTTTGCTATGTCCAACATCTTAGACATCTACAAGCCAACTCATGACAGTCTTGATTCATGTCTACTACTAACATACGATCGACTGTGGATGGTTTGAATAACTTAGTCATTCGGGAAGAGTGACCTAGTTTATTATGATGTCAAAACATGCAAAATGAAACACAAGAATAATTAAATCCAGTATGGTATCAAAACCTATGAATATAAATAGAACACCTTTTATTTATCTCCATAGTAATTACTCCTTATTCATTGTTTCGGTTTTATCAACTTTATACTTGAATTAAGAACACTAGTTGTCCCATGCTCCAAGCATGTATACTATGTTCTTCTAAACAATAGCTTTGCCATACACCAAGTAAGCACTCTATGTTTGTCTATGATCTTTACTTTGTGAACTAGATCGATTGAACATAATTTTCAATGATTCTCTTTTCACACTCCCAAATCCTTATCGAAAATGTAAGAATTCCAAATTCCTATCATTTACCGAAATTTGTTACATTTTAAACTTATATGCATTGATCCTTTTGTAATGATTATGCACAAAGTCACAAAGACTTGTCAACAGACATTACAGAGTATTCCAATGGAGATCAACTCCATGGAAACATCCTTCTTGCATTTAGTTTTTCTAATCTTACACAAATTGAATAACTTCCAACTATGAAACATTTCCATATTCCCATTTTGACTGTCACTTCTGAACAAGAGTTGCCTCCTTTCAGAGTATGTCAATATGGTCCTTCCAAAATTTAACACTATACTTTCAACTGTCCCTGAGCAACCAATCTTTGGTAATCCTTAGATTGTTCTCGACAATTGCTTAATCATTTTAGTCATATCCAATTCTATATTTTCCCCCTTAATGCCCAGAGCATTTGGAAAATTTAGAAAGGATGAATATTATACCACATGCAATCGATCCTATATCTGAAGCATATGGGACACGATTCATGATGTCTCATATAAAGACATGATACTAGACCAGTTCTTTTGCTACAATATTTCTATTTGCCAAGTTCTCATAATTCAGATTATGAAAAGGGATGTCGTAATCATAATCGAATTTTAGAACGCAAATAATGGACCCATATATAGAATTTCCTTATGTTGAGCCATTCCAACACAAAATTCATATATATCCTTGACTAAAGATGATTAAAACCTCAATCTAAGCTTTTAGAATTGAAATGAAGTATAATTTCCTCTCCCTTAATTATAGCAAAACAACTTTTCCCAATTGAAACCTTTTGTTTTCTATAATTAACATTGCTAACTTGCAATACTCATTATAATTATCATGCTCCCACTAATATGATGATTACTAGCATAACACTTATGCTCCCACTAGCTTTGACATGTACTCAGAAAACATGCAGACTTCTAGAAAAACAATACTTTATGGACTTTCTTACCAAAGTTCAGATTTCTGATACTAGATTGCTTTGATAAGACTTTATCAATATCATACACCTTATCTTAGATAGCTCAAAGGTGTGTCTAAGTAATTTTAGAACTATGAAAAGGGATTCCATAATCATAGTCTCGATTGTTTACACTTTTGCCATTTCTCATAAGTCCATGTTAGTGTGTCGGTTAACCACGCATGCTCCACTAATGACTTTGAGATTGCAAATATCATAATTTCTATCTTACTAAAAATCTACTTGGTGAAAGTGTTTCCTCACCATCATTTTCATGAATCGGAGAGAAACCTTATGAGCCTTATATTTTATGTAATTTGTCAAAACCATAATCACAAGACTAGGTTAGTGACAAATCCAAACTCATATGGATTGAACTTGTGCAATCTTAACTTCTCGCCACCTGGCAGTACAAGGCCTGCCATTGCTTCCAAGTAGTTATGCAAACAATTGAGAACATGTAGAACTCAAATGTATAGCCAACTTTACTGAAATGGGCACAGAAATGTCAACACAATAGGTTATAAACCTCTAGTCGTGTGCTAGTGATGAAATACAGGTTTTTACTCTTGATTAGTTCTTGAAATACCTTCAGAATCTTTTAGACTCCCACTGTCCTCTTGACATATAAAACTATCTTGCTAAATATTCAAGAGATAGTGCGGATTCTTTATCAAGACAAACACTTCACACAATTGGCCTTAGTTGGTCTTTGTTTTATCCAAAACATCACAACTTACCAATTTCAAATGTACAATAGTAGGACACTTTTACTCTTACATTTGACAAGTGTTATAAACCTTTCTTTAAGATATGTCACCCAACTTACAGTCTTGGAGTAGGACTCTAAGACTTGTTTTGGAACGAAGTATGACTCATCTTCTTGATTTAACCATTTCAACAATTCATGACTCCTCTTCTTAGCCATAAGAATGCACTAAGATTTCCTTAGAGGACTAATTGTGATATGATTTCTAAATCATTAAGATGATCACAAAACCTGATACTAAAGTACTCTCCCATCTTTTCAGATTTGAGAAACTTTTATCTTTCTGCCTAATTTGATTCTTCTCAATTCGTTCTGCCATACATCAAAACTTTTTCAATGTTTCCGAATTATACTTAAACTTGTAAGTATAATCATATTTACTAAACTTTAGTAAATCATGACGAATAGTCTTATCGATCTTTTGTGGTGGACTTGATCAGTGCACTAGAATGTGTACTTGATCCCTTAGTCCCTCACTTGACTCACATATACATGTGAACAAGGAATTAGTCTTAATTTTCCAAAGATGAAAATTCTCATTCATCATACTATACAACTTGCATGATTTCCATGTTTCTATCCAACTGAAACCTTGGGCGATGAGAATCTTTCCTTATTTGGTAAATTTAGACACTACCACAAACAAAAGAATCAAGTCCATTTTTCCAATATTGCTATCAATGGAATCATATAAACAACCATTTTTCACAAATGCCACTGTAAGGATATTTAAAATAAATATAAAATTAAAACCTTTTTATTTTATTTCAAAACTTTGCGGAAAAAAAAACTTATCCTTATAGTACAAATGCATATGAAAAACTTATTGGTATCTATTCCTAAGCAATATATCATAACTCCTGAGCAACAGCTCAAAATTCTGATCACTGAACCATGCGATCGAGATTCATCTTCACGATCAGAATCAACATATGCTTCATTTAAGTTTCTTCACTTTTCTTTGATTCTTAAACCATCAACATGTGACCCAGTCACATCATGTAATAAGAATCTCATAATATAAATTTAATAGAGTTACTTGATCAACCTTATGATCTTTCAGGTAAATATGCAGCTTCACAATCAATGCCCCTTCCTTTAGCAATAGACACATATGGACCCTTTGGTAGGACTCTCTCAGACTTAGCTATTCTCTTTACCATTTGGTCAACCTAGTTGACTATGGCTGATCCCTTTCCATTGGGAAGAGAAAGCTTTTACTGTGTATCCAATGTTACCATTGTCAATGTCCATTGAAGGTTTGGGAAGTTGATTTACTAATCAGATTTGCTCTGCCAGTGCTCCAAATCATTGTTGATTAAGCAGCACAAAGCAAATAGATAAGATCATTAAGGGTCATGTCATAGTCCTTTACATAGACTTTGACACCCAACTCTACCGGCTTGTCAATATGTGACTTCATCTCCAAGATGCGATCACACATAGACCTTACTTGCCAATAGGGCTTGAGTGACCTTGAACTTGTGGGTTAGGGAGAATAATTGGAGGAGATGGAGGAAGTGAAGTTCCAAGAGATTTGGGAAGATCATAGATGTCTGAACTAGACATCTTTTGGGAGATATTCAAGATAGTTGATTTAAAGTCCTTAATATAACACCCAATATGAAATATTAAGGCTAGGACCCAACACAATATTTTATAACATGGAAGAGGGATGCCGTAATCCAAGCTATAGAATATTTGAAGGTAGGTGAATGACGATTCACCAATTTCCACCATGAAAACGAAATAATTTATTAGGTTTTAATTGGTTTTGAAACTCCTAGATCTTTTGAGATTCATTGAACTTTTCAATGGCATGTTTCAATCTCGAGTGTGCCCTTCAGTTTTTGTGACTGGGATGCCGAGGATCACAAAACAAGGTGTGAAGTAACCATGCAAATTACTTGGTACTCTTAAATGTTTATCACTCAACCGATGTGCCGGTTAACCACACATGCTTCACCGGCCTATGATAAACTTTAAGAAACCCATTGCCTACCTTGTTAAATCAAGCTAGTGTGTCGGTTAACCACACACGCTCCACTAACTGACTTAAGCAAAGTGCAAAGTGTAATTTCATGGGTTAGCACCTTATTCACATTTTCCTAAGTAACTAAGATTGGGTATTAATAAGAGTTTAGTTACTTAGTATTTATCATTAATACTTTTAATGAAGGGAGAATTATAGTCCTTATCCTACCTGGTCGGCTAACGACCCTCCACCAGTCAAGGAAGCGGTGGGTGAGAGTGGACACCCATTAAACTGCCATTTTATAGGCAATAACCTTATACCCCCTTATAGACCGGCTTCGTGAATGAGGCCTACTAATGGTAAGACGACTTGCTCTTATACATATATATAAATATTATTAACTTATAATATTATAAAGTATAAGGGTTGAATTTTAACTTTAAAATTCTAAGGCCTTAACTTGGAATTAAAGTATTCATAAGGGAAAACTTTTCAAATTCCAAAACTTGAGGGCAAGTTTTGAAACTATTCACATCTATTCAATTCCATAACTTATGTGTTTAAAGTGGTTTTAATTCAATAAACTCTTCAAGTTCCATAACTTGAGGACAAGTTATGGAAGACTTTAAACCATTAAAGAATCTGACTCTTCCTTATTCATAACTTATGGAAATCTTTATGAGTTTTATGAATCTTAAATGTGACTTTTCATATAACTTGAGGACAATTTACAAAAACACATTTTAGAATCAACTCTTAGATTAATTTGGATTGAAAACACATTTTCACATGACTTTTTCTATTAATCTAATCAACTCATAAGAACAAGATAATACAAATCAAATTTTTTCATGTAATTAGCCTAATCCTTAAACTAATAAAAACATGAATCTATTGACAATTAACTTTGAAATTGGATTAGAATGAACATTACCACATCAAAAACATGTTTATAGGTTCAAAAACAACTTAGGGTAATGATTCTAGTCCAATTCCAGCCTTAAAACTCGAAAATATGCTGTCAGGGGGTCCTACTCGTCGAGTGTATGAATCTACTCGACGAGTAGGATGAGTTTCCTCATGGACTCGGCGAGTCCATCAGTGGACTCGGCGAGTCCAGTGCCCAGACAGCCCGGAAATCGATTTTTTCAGCACTTTGCATCAAGTATAATTGAAAACAAGCCTAGGCTCTGATACCACTGTTAGGTTATGAGCATTCTAACACTCCTAAGTGTACATGCAACCCTAAATACCTTAGATCTATGTTTTCTCAATTATACATGCAAATATGATTATTCCAAGGTATTACCATATCTAGCATACAATCTTTGATACTTGGGTAATAAAAACAAGTTAGAAGACATACCCTTTATGTAGCTTGACTTGATACTTAAGAGCCGAGTGCCCCAAGTGTGACACCTCAAATGGTTCACACAACACCATGAACATTTGGAATAACTAAGGAATAAAGGATACTTGGTTTACATCTCATAAAATCGGTTATGCCCTTACTATTATGAACTAGTCATATTCTTAGCCACCATTTTATGCACCATTGGACTCTTTATATAGTGTGGAGGATTAGGGTTAAACACTAATACCCATGACCTTTCATTTCCATAGGATCCATGGGTTAAAGCTCCAAAGACTATCCATGAAAGCTTAGCCCAACCTAAATGAACTTGGCCCACTATACATATATATATCTAAGAGTCCATATTTAATTAGTTCCTTTTGATCACTTAATTAATTATAAATTAATCTGTGACATTCCCATTTTCACGTCCAGAAAAGACCTATTTCGTTTATGCTTTATAAAAATCAGAGTACTTCTTTTAATAAAAATCTTGCGGAATTTGTTCCCAGAAAAACATGATAAATACGTTATCAAAGCATTTTCGAAGAAATGTATTTTTATTCATTTTAAAACATTTGGGATGTCATCGTCAATACAGAAACATAAGCATAAACAGAACTTACATTCATTTACACTAGTGATCTACATCTCTTTTAAATCTCTCAGTGTAAAGTAACTTCATATCGACACCTGTGATACAAATAAACTGAGTGGGTCAGGTTGGGAAACCTGGTGAGTACATAGGGTTTTCAACCCACAATAATATAATTATTATGTTTAATCATCAAACAATTAACCGAATTACCCATCCCCATTATATTATTTACTCTTAAGGATCTACCCTAAGAATCAGCTATCTCTTGTTCATTCATTCCTAAGGATCATCTTAAGGAATCGGAACGCAGTCCATCATCACCGGGGTTTAGGCACTAAGTCTGCATAGTCGTCAGGATTTATACAACAGGCACTAAGTGTGCATAGTCGCCAGGTTTTAGGCACTAAGTCCGCATAGTCGCTAGGGTTTATACAACAGGCACTAAGTCCGCATAGTCGCCAGGGTTTTGGCACCAAGTCTGCATGACCGCCAAGGTTTAGGCACCAAGTCTGCATGATCGCCAGTGTTTAGAGTACAACGGGTGAACACATCGTTCACAACACCTACATGTTACGAGTCTGCTAGTGTTCCACTGGACTGTCTAGAATAGTCTGTGGTTGTCATCCATACTCTGCTAGATGACGGGGCCAACATTTGGGAACAAGGCTTCTCACATCGTCCACCTCTCACCCTTAACTCATGGTCTATATCACCTCTCAACTCATCATCCAACTCATATTTCATCTACCCATGTTTTACCCAGCATATTATGTAAATATAAATACATATACAGTTTAAATCATATAAAACTTGTATAAAATCGTTCATCCATCATAGATAGCAAGTATACAGATAATATGCACACATAGCACTTTGTTTATATAAAATACTTCATATATATGTGTAAGATGAAAGTAACTATGCACTCACTTGATAAGGTGGTGACTCGGTACTCGGACAGCGCTTCGTTTACTTTAAAATAATTTCCTTCGACGAAACATAGTATTATTACCACTACATTTTAGTCTAATATTTACCGTGACTAATTATTAGTCTTACTATTATTATTCTATAAGCGTTTAAACAATACTTTCCAACCACTATGTACAGACAGGGGCCAGACATAAAACACCGGAGGGCAGGACCATTTTGGCATATAGCACTTCTGAAATCCAACAACCCTATGCGGCCCTTTAAACCAGATTCCCCGTACCGCGAGTAGTTAAAAAGATATTATAACGACACTTATATAAGTCATAATAATAGCTCAAATATTTATTATAAGTGCATAATTACAATACTAATTTTAGATATAAGCTATATTAAAATAGGTAAGCATAACTTACTTACAAGGGGGTTTTAGCTAGGAGTCGGGCTCTGCAGGGGCAGAACTTCGTCGCTGAATCTTTCTAAGAAAGATTTGTGCAACGCTTCAGCGCTCACCTTACTATACTAAAACTACAGAAAGAGAAGTCGAATCACGAGGGACCGAAATGCTCGGGGGATAAGAAGAGAAAGACTCTTGAATCAAGAGAATGGTGCAAGAAATATGAGATCCCAAGCCTCTTATTTATAGTTATTGAATTTACAAAAACTACCCTCCATAATTACTTAATGACCTTATAGTTATATAAACGACTAAACACCCCTTCATAATACTATTTTAAATAGATTTAACGATATTTGTACTAAACTAATGTCGAAAGTACTCAACACTAGTCTTATAATAACCGCATCGTCGATACCTTTCTAATGATATATACATTTGTATATATATGTGTACGTATATATGATTTATACTTTATTTTAATACGTAAATATGCTATTATAATTTGTAACTCGTTCATACGAACTCCATTTTTGATGTTCTTTATATCAACGCGTTGGTATTTACGAGTACTACAACTTTCATTTAGACACCGCCAGCTAATTCTCATTCTATCTCAGATTTACAAAACTGTATCGAATTTATCACGCTCGAAAAGTAGGGACCAAGTTTCTTCCATATCTTTAACATACGAGCTCTACTCTCAACATTATTTATATCCACGCGTAGGTAAAAACAAGATCTAAAACTTTCATTTAGACTCCGTCGGCTAATTCTCGACCGATCTTAAATTTAACAGTATGAGGAGATTATATTGTTAAATGTCCGCGTAAAATTCATAACTTCTACATACGGACTCCGTTTTCGTCTGTCTTTTTACCGTTGAGTTCCTATTAATGAGATATTCAACTCTCATTTAGGTCGCGTAGGCCAAAAACCGCTCGAACTAAAATTCGAGTTTCGGGCCGTGCACTACTATGCCAAATCTTAGAAAATTCATAACTTCCTCATACGAAGTCAGATTTGGGCGTTCTTTTTTTTGTATATTCTCGGTTTAACGTATACTACAAATTTTGTTTAGATCACTAAGGCTAAAAAGTCTTCTACCGTAAATTCACTATTTACGTCTCCCCGTGTCGTGCCGGTTTGCCGTAAAACTGCGACGGGCCATAACTTCTTCGTTATAACTCGGATTTCGGCATTCTTTATATGTACGGAACCCTTGTAACATATACTAAAACTTGGTTAAGATTAATCCTTCTAAATAATCTTCCATAAAAAACTCATTTTTGATGCTCATTGTCTCTAAATTGACTAGCCCGGATCTGCGGGCGTTACAATTATCTCCCCCTTAGGATGATTACGTCCCGAAATCATCAACGAAACAGGGCCGTATAATGACTCCGTACGTTATCTCTTTATCCTAGGTAATAATCGTAACTTCTATGTTCCTTCGAATGCGTATTTAACTCCTCATCTTCTTAACTGCAAGCAGTGCTTGATCTTGCACCCGTTCTCTATGTCTTGTTAGACTTTCAATCATGACCTTCATGTCATAACCTCGCTCTTTATCAGAGACTCCTTCTTCTTCTTAACAAACTTAAGTTAAGTTTATTTGATTTCCACGATAGACTGATGGGTCGTGTTGTAATGACCTCTTATCGTATGTTGCAACGCTTAGACGCAGGTATCTTAGAGTCAATTTCCAGAATGGAATATACCTACCTTCATGTTCTAATGTGATATGATCATATTTTAGTACGTAACATTTCTAGCTACAAGCTTCTTACTCCAACAACGATTGCAATACTTCTATTGATTGCTTCGCTTATCTTTTACTTCAATCTTTTGGATTAAGTTGGATGCTACATCGATCTTGGTCCTCTGAACCACATAACATACTCATCTTAGTCGGACTTGATTTGATATGACCACTAGGGTCGAAATAATCATTTGTCTTAGTCATTACCGAAACAATGGTAACAACATACACGAACAAAACGGAATCAATTACTAGCTTCTTGGTAACCTTGTGACTTTCCCTGATCCAAGTGCGAGTCATGTGCTTCCGGTAGTATAGGCCTCTACTACCATTCACACCTACTCATACTCGTCCCAAGTATTGTATTGCAGTTTTCCAAGTTACTATCACAAAAACAATTTTAACACATACAAATGTGTCCAAACAATCATAAAATTTTCCCTAGACTCTACTAGGACCTCTTCCATGCGTATCTTCAATCATCAATTCTGTTTCAACTTGGTTGGTGGTGGAAACGTCATACGATGGGACAACTTCAAAAATTACACCAATCGTTCCATCATCCTGCCAATCGAAGGTGTACTTCGGACGTACCGTACTCCTCCAAACGTACTATTATTTTACCTAACGTATTCTAAAGGCAAGATACCACTCTGACGATATCTTCCGATAGGTGTCTTTCACTATCAAAAGCCTTTTCATTTCCTCCACTTACTCAATTCTCTACGAGCCTTCACCATGACGTTACATTCACAGAAACATGCGTTCAGCGCATCGAGACGAGAATATAGATAGAGAAGATTTAGACGTGTAATACCCCTTAATACTTTGAAAAGTTACATGCCAGTTCTAATATCGTATTTAAACGTTTAGAAACCTGAACACATAAAATTTCCAGATCCGGTCGGCAACAGACCACAGATTCGATCATATAATGCATATCATAAATCATTTAGCATATAAAAGCATGTTAGGCATTTTCCTAAATAAGCTAGTGCTTGTGTCTATTTAGGTGTACTACCAAAAATATATTAGGCGCACTTCTCACAATCATCGCTTAGCATTCTAAGTTTAAGTCTAGAAATAAATCTTTATTCCTCGTTCGCTTAAACTAATGCTCTGATACCAACTGTGACATCCCCATTTTCACGGCCAGAAAAGACCGATTTCGTTTATGCTTTATAAAAATCAGAGTACTTCTTTTAATAAAAATCTTGCGGAATTTGTTCCCAGAAAAAACATGATAAATACGTTATCAAAGCATTTCCGAAGAAATGTATTTTTATTCATTTTAAAACATTTGGGATGTCATCGTCAATAC
The DNA here is from genome assembly GCF_052849685.1 of Lactuca virosa. Classification (NCBI taxonomy): domain Eukaryota; kingdom Viridiplantae; phylum Streptophyta; class Magnoliopsida; order Asterales; family Asteraceae; genus Lactuca; species Lactuca virosa. The sequence continues at coordinate 186,085,710 of NC_136428.1, read as the reverse complement.
AGAAACATAAGCATAAACAGAACTTACATTCATTTACACTAATGATCTACATCCCTTTTAAATCTCTCAGTGTAAAGTAACTTCATATCGACACCTGTGATACAAATAAACTGAGTGGGTCAGGTTGGGAAACCTGGTGAGTACATAGGGTTTTCAACCCACAATAATATAATTATTATGTTTAATCATCAAACAATTAACCGAATTACCCATCCCCATTATCTTATTTACTCTTAAGGATCTACCCTAAGAATCAGCTATCTCTTTTTCATTCATTCCTAAGGATCATCTTAAGGAATCAGAACGCAGTCCATCATCACCGGGGTTTAGCACTAAGTCTGCATAGTCGTCAGGATTTATACAACAGGCACTAAGTCTGCATAGTCGCCAGGTTTTAGGCACTAAGTCTGCATAGTCGCTAGGGTTTATACAACAGGCACTAAGTCCGCATAGTCGCCAGGGTTTTGGCACCAAGTCTGCATGATCGCCAAGGTTTAGGCACCAAGTCTGCATGATCGCCAGGGTTTAGAGTACACCGGGTGAACACATCGTTCACAACACCTACAGGTTGCGAGTCTGCTAGTGTTCCACTGGACTGTCTAGAATAGTCCGTGGTTGTCATCCATACTCTGCTAGATGACGGGGCCATCATTTAGGAACAAGGCTTCTCACATCGTCCACCTCTCACCCTTAACTCATGGTCTATATCACCTCTCAACTCATCATCCAACTCATATTTCATCTACCCATGTTTTACCCAGCATATTATGTAAATATAAATACATATACAGTTTAAATCATATAAAACTTGTATAAAATCGTTCATCCATCATAGATAGCAAGTATACAGATAATATGCACACATAGCACGTAGTTTATATAAAATACTTCATATATATGTGTAAGATGAAAGTAACTATGCACTCACTTGATAAGGTGGTGACTCGGTACTCGGACAGCGCTTCGTTTACTTTAAAATAATTTCCTTCAACGAAACCTAGTATTATTACCACTACATTTTAGTCTAATATTTACCGTGACTAATTATTAGTCTTATTATTATTATTCTATAAGCGTTTAAACAATACTTTCCAACCACTATGTACAAACAGGGGCCAGACATAAAACACCGGAGGGCAGGACCATTTTGGCATATAGCACTTTTGAAATCCAACAACCCTATGCGGCCCTTTAAACCAGATTCCCCGTACCGCGAGTAGTTAAAAAGATATTATAACGACACTTATATAAGTCATAATAATAGCTCAAATATTTATTATAAGTGCATAATTACAATACTAATTTTAGATATAAGCTATATTAAAATAGGTAAGCATAACTTACTTACAAGGGGGGTTTTAGCTAGGAGTCGGGCTCTGCAGGGGCAGAACTTCGTCGCTGAATCTTTCTAAGAAAGATTCGTGCAGCGCTTCAGCGCTCACCTTACTATACTAAAACTATAGAAAGAGAAGTCGAATCACGAGGGACCGAAATGCTCGGGGGATAAGAAGAGAAAGACTCTTGAATCAAGAGAATGGTGCAAGAAATATGAGATCCCAAGCCTTTTATTTATAGTTATTGAATTTACAAAAACTACCCTCCATAATTACTTAATGACCTTATAGTTATATAAACGACTAAACACCCCTTCATAATACTATTTTAAATAGATTTAACGATATTTGTACTAAACTAATGTCGAAAGTACTCAACACTAGTCTTATAATAACCGCATCGTCGATACCTTTCTAATGATATATACATTTGTATATATATGTGTACGTATATATGATTTATACTTTATTTTATTACATAAATATGCTATTATAAGTTGTAACTCGTTCATACGAACTCCATTTTTGACGTTATTTATATCCACGTGTTGGTATTTACGAGTACTACAACTTTCATTTAGACACCGTCAACTAATTCTCATTCTATCTCAGATTTACAAGACTGTATCGAATTTATCGCGCTCGAAGAGTAGGGATCAAGTTTCGTCCATATCTTTAACATACGAGCTCTACTCTCAACATTATTTATATCCACGCGTAGGTAAAAACAAGATCTAAAACTTTCATGTAGACTCCGTCGGCTAATTCTCGACCGATCTTAAATTTAACAGTATGAGGAGATTATACTATTAAATGTCCGCGTAAAATTCATAACTTCTACATACGGACTCCGTTTTCGTCTGTCTTTTTACCGTTGAGTTCCTATTAATGAGATCTTCCAAAAACCGCTCGAACTAAAATTCGAGTTTCGGGCCGTGCACTGCTATGCCAAATCTTAGAAAATTCATAACTTCCTCATATGAAGTCAGATTTGGGCGTTCTTTTGTTTGTATATTCTCGGTTTAACGTATACTACAAATTTTGGTTAGATCACTAAGGCTAAAAACTCTTCTACCTTAAATTCACTATTTACGTCTCCCCGTGTCGTGCCGGTTTTGCCGTAAAACTTCGACAGGCCATAACTTCTTCGTTATAACTCGGATTTCGGCGTTCTTTATATGTACGGAACCCTTGTAACATATACTACAACTTGGTTAAGATTAATCCTTCTAAATAATCTTCCATGAAAAACTCATTTTTGATGCTCATCGTCTCTAAATTGACTAGCCCGGATCTGCGGACGTTACATAATCCTTGATCAATACTAATTAAATAATATGATTATATATTAATATATTAGAACTTATAATATATTAATATAAATCACTAGTATCCTTATTTTTCCTCATCTTGTCTATCCAATTGTCCCGATGCCATACAACCCAAATGGACCATGCCAAGTCGGGTCAAGTACATACCAAATATAGTTATGGACTTAGACACTAATCCAAAAATCTGTGCTTGCTGGTTATCATCTATGGAGTGCCCTTAGGGACTGTTTGTGGTCATGTAGGATAACCTGAGAACTCTTGGCCTAGGCTCTCTTTCCTGTTCCTTGTTTGGTTGTGGCTTTAGAGGAGGATCATCTATTCGGGTGGCTTTCTCACCTCTGGTTACTTATGGTTAAACATTCTATGGAGGTTGGTTGGTAGCAGGATTGTATGTTACGAGAGGACTAGTAGGCACTAGTGAGATTTATGATTGATGTTTGCCTGTATTATGTGCCTACTTGATCATGATTGTTAATATGTCGACATATTGTGTTTGGTTTGGGTTGAGGCGGTGCCGCTTTGTACGGTAGGCCAAGACACCCGGTGCGGGCCGGCTGTAAGTCGTAGGCACGAAGGCTCGGGAAGAGCGGTATGGTTGGGGCGGTAGGCCAACAAACCCTGGGTATTCCAGCTTGATGGCTGATTGGACCTGTTGTATATTGGCATTCCAACCTGAGGTATTCCATTCCGAGGATGAATGGACCCGGAGGTTGACTGGGTCCGACATGTTTGATTGTATATGTGATCTGCTTATATGGTGGTATTTTTGGGGAAACTCACTAAGCTTTATGCTTACACAATTGTTTATGGTTTCAGGTATCATCGGTTATTGTTGGAAGGCGAAGACGGGACTGTACACACTCATCAGCAACATTGAAGATTTTGCATTTCTATAATACTCTGATTTTTAATAAATGTAATTCGGAATAAATGGTTTTCTTAATTAATGGATTAATAAATTGGGAAGTTTTACCTTAATAAAAATGAAATTTTTTTGTTGTGAAAATATGACATTACAATGTGTCTGGCAGTTGTATGTGCATGCCTCTATAAGTGTTTGTGTGTGCATCTGGTTTCGTTTCTTTTTTTAATACATATTTATACATAACATAATGCTTTCAATGTAAAAAAAACTTTGTATTTATATAAAAATATGGTTTTCAAATGAATATATATATATATATATATATATATATATATATATATATATATATATTTATAAAGTTTAAAATGTAATAAAAAATATTTATACGATTTCAAATGGAAAAAAGTTAATATTGAACAAAACTGGAAAAAAATGATGTTATATAGAGAACAAAAAAATAAAGTGTCCAAATAAAAATAAATAAACTTGGTGTCAAAATTGAAAAAAGTTAATATTTAGTGTATTTTGTGGGAAAAAATCATTTTTGACATGAGCATGTCATGTCAGCATGCCACGTCATCAAAATTAACACATCATCATGTCACGTCAGCAGATAACTGGGTTAACCGGTAATGTAGTCAAAAGTGTAACAAATTGGAAAACACAGCACCAAATTTGAAAAAAAAAATATTAAATTAGAATTTTGATATAAACTTAATGTTTATTTTGTATTATTTACCCTTAAAGAAACTATCGCTTCCGCCCTTCATCCTTCATCTTACCAACAGATCGAAGAAGATCTCTTTTACTTCAACTTCACCCTTCACATTGAATTGTCATTCTTTTCTTTATTTGCTTCTAACAAACCCATTCTCAAAATCTTCCCATGAAATCTTCCCGTGAATCATTTGCCGTTGATTCTTCATATTTTGTAGGATTAGTTGTCGGATCACTCCTACAAGATGATAGTTTTTAGACAATATTCAAATATTTTCAATTGAATTTGTATTCAGTCGAAATGTTTGCCATCATTTTCTTAACCATTATCACACTCCTCCAATTTTTCGTTGCAAATGAAGTGATCATATATATATATATATATATATATATATATATATATATATATATATATATATATATATATATATATATATATATACTAGTAAACTTATTAGGGTCGTGATAATCACGGCCCCAAAGAAACGATCAATAAGCTAGTGTTAAATGTTTCCAAAAAAACACAATTCATAGTGAAAAATATAACTTTTTATTGAATTTTTCTGTTATGGTTCCTAATAGTATAAATGACACAAAGCTCGGAGTAGAAGTTGTGTTTTGTTTGAATTTGTGTTTAACAGCATTTGGGATATTGATAAAAATAAACAACAACAAACTATATAAAATATGGGAACCACCTCAATATACTAAATATAAATAAAGATCAAATCAAAGATTTTAATTTTCTGTGTTTGACTTGTCATAAATGAAACGCAACTCAAATTTACTTGTTTCTTTTTTACATTTAAAAAAATAAATTTTCATAATTTTCGTCAGTTTTATCAGTATTCATCAAACCTTTAACATGAAAAGAATTGGGAGGAAAAATAAAAAACTGAAAATAGGTAAAAGGTTAGAGTCATAATACATTAAACATGGTTTTTGGCTTAAACTATTAAGTCATTTCGATTAGATTAGGTAAAAAAGACACAACAATCTATACCTCGAAAACAGTTCACATTGAGTGCTTAACGCATTAAGCCCACCAAGTAAAAAAGACACATGAGGGCAAAAAAAATTGGTCCTTGTTCTAGTAAGCATTCTCTTTGATTTGATACAAAAAAATGGCTTAAGTTATCTTTTACATTTAAGTCCCGATCTTTTACAATATCTATCCTTATTAAAATCTAATTCTAATTTTTCAAATTGTGTAGTCATTTTTTAAGATACTTTATAAACAATGGTTTTCAAGATATCACTAAAAGAAGAATGAGGGTCATTTCCACTCCTGTTCTAATTGTCTCTAAAAAATCAATTATTCATTTTTTTAATATTAATTTTTTTCACTAAATTTACTATTAGAAATTAATATAAAAACCTATATGACCAAAAATTAGTTTTTTCTTCCCACGTTTGATGTTTTAATCACACCATTATATACACTTTTGATTAAATTATATCTTTAGTCCCTGTGTTTTGGTGACTAATTTATCCTTTACGTTGATTTTATTATATATTTATATTTATATGTCATAATTTATTTTATTAGACCCATAGCTTACCATCACCACCATCCACAAAGCTATGCGTTTAATAAAAATATGGAAATGAAAGCAGAATGGATGACAAACTTGCACTGAAAATTTGGAAGCGGAAGCCAACATGCTTTACTTTTGCCTTTGATGTTTGATTTTGATCAACAATTTCTCCTAACGATTCCTCTAGGTTTATTTCCTTTTCTGCTCCTCCGAACTATTCATTTTGTTTGTTTTCTGAACTACTACCTGGATTGATACCCCATGAGTGAAAAAGATAGCACATAAGTGACACTACAAAAAAAAATCAACATTATATTATTATATACTATGTAATAGCTAAAAATGGTTTGATCAACATACATATTCTTTGGTATGTGTGTAAGTTACTTCTAAATTCCCACTGTTTATAGCTGCCCACACCTACATGAGCAAGCAAGAATAAATACTCATAGGCAAAAAGTATAAACCTTCTTCATATATATCACCTTATAAAGTAAAGGCACCAAAACCTTTATTGTTTTGTCTAGTGAACATGATAAAAGAAACACGTACCATCAAGATTCCAAAACAAAAAGCAAGTTATACAAGGAAAAAAACATATTATAATGTCAAAATGAAGTCACTCATATATGTTTGTCCATGGAATATACTTTATTCATATCAAAGTCACATCTTAGGATAGAAATTGAGTTGAAATAACCTAATGGAGTACTCATCAATAAACTTCACAACCTTTACTCGCCTCTGAAGTACATCAAATCAATTTGATACAAATTAAAACAAAGCATTTAGAGTTTCTAGGCTAGGAGAAGTCATAAAGATATTCCAATAAATGTACAATCAGGTATTATCCTCTAAATTAAGATTTTTCATGTGCCACTCTTTAAACGTATTGGGATTTATGTATAACTACAAGAACACAATTCCAAAATTTAAAAAATATACCCATTTCGCTTCTGGTTCACAATAATAATAGAAAATCGGTTGATTTCACCCATTACTTTCCTTCTATCGTCTCTTTTAAAGAATGGAAATTAAAAAGGAAGACAATATGAGTACCTGTTATCGTGACATGCTTGTATCTTTATAGCAACTTGAAACTCGATCAACAAAATCGGTTAAAGAAAAGGGACGGAAGAGAAATAAGATGAAGTCATAAAAGAGCTATTAGCGAAGGACACACACAACCTAAGTCGGCTGCACCTGCTTGATAGAGCCCGACCTGCTTTGACTCTTAATTCTAGGGTTTCTGGGCGGGGGTTGAGAAATCGATTACTCCTAAAAACCCACATCGGTATATAAAAAAAATCTGAAATAGAATTAAAATAAGATAGTTTTTGAGGAATAGGAGATACAAACACGTTTCATTGAGGAAGCAGGAGGTGGTAAATGAAGTCGATAAAGCACCATGGTGGCGGGATGTGACAACCCAAAAAAAATTTCTATCAAGTAAAGCCAATCAAATGTCAGTCTTGTTTCTGCTATCTTTTAGCATTGTTGGGGTCTGTTTGACTGTTATAAGCCTAGTACACTTAAGGATTGGGTGTAGGGGTGTGTCAGCTTAAGTTCATTGGGTTGCATTCAAGCCGGAAACTCCATCACAAGGAGTTTACGGCCGCAAACTAGAGTTTACGGCCGTAAACTCTTGGTGGCCGTGAACTCTCATGATAACTATAGATTTCCTTCATTTGTTCTTCATTTATCACATCTTCAAGTCAAGAACACTCATTTCTCTCTCAAGTGTCATCAAGAACACTTCCATTTCTCTTCATTTTTGCAAGTGATTCTTTCATTATTAGTTGATATCCTTCTTGATCTAGTAAAACCCTATGATTTCATCCGTGAATTCATCTCTTTTTGGGGTTAGATCTTCAAATCATCAAGAACACCAAGAACACCAAGAACACACACTTGTTCTTGGACCGTGAACACCCTAAGGACCTCCAAAGTGTGAGTATCTCTTCTATTATCTAGTTATCCATAAGAAACACTTGATTCCTAGCCTTGAGACAAGCAATTAGTGCATAATCCTCAAGATTTTACGGTCGTAAACTCTTCCTTGGACGTAAACTCATCTCCCTTGGCCGTAAACTCATCTCCCTTGGCCGTAAACTCAAGTGTGCCCGTGGACACACCTTCCCTTGGCCGTAAACTCATGTGTGGCCGTGAACACACCTTCCTTTGGCCGTAAACTCCCTTTAGTCAATCACATGTGATTGTAACACTTCATTTCAAGTGTTTCCTAGTCCCTAAGGGTGTTTCCCTTCATATTAGTGGTGTTAAAGACTAATAATATATACATATATGTATCAATATATATCAATTAGGACTCGTTTGTGCCTCGGGACTTCATTCGTGGAACTTCTCATCCTTACGTGAATCTTCAATTGAATCGCCCACATAAGGTGATTTCATACCCCTATAATCAATCTTTTAGATGTTTTAAATGCTTTTAGGTATAGTTTAGGTGTTCAGAACATACAATAACAAGAATAGGAGGAACATACGATAACAAGAACAAGATAACAATAATGTGAAACCACTACTTCACGACTTAGCAATATACTTGTTAAGTCGCGTTTTGTAACCAGGGTCTGCTGGAGGGAGAACGGACATTGTTTGTATAGATCTATACGGGACTGACAAGCCCGCATCCCGACTGTTTGCTACAGTTTGGCCGGCAGCCCAAGGGGTGACAAATGTCACATCAGTTTCGACGCCAGCAGGTCATCGTGTTAAACACTTGTCAATCAGTATGGTTACAACCACATCACATTTAACCTTAATTAAACAATTGGTTTTAAGGTAATTAGTGCTTCAGTTGTCACTTTGCACAACATTACTGAATACTTTCATTTTCCCATTACATTCATATAGTGATCTTCTCACATAAAAGGTAATGCAAACTATTTTCTAGTAAAGATAGTCTTAAACTTGGGAAAACTTACAACATTACAAAGTACAAATAGAACAGTCGAGTCTTGGTACATTCAGTTAGAAGGGGCCTATAATGCTAACTTTATGATTCCTCGGTATATACATCAGGGATATATATTAATCGGGTCCGGCAGACAGTAGGATGTGTGCTTTCCGCTTCATTTCTTGTTCCTTGTTTGGTTATGAGCTTAGAGCAGATGCACCCAGTCTACTATCTATTCGATCTTAGCTATATATATATATATATATATATATATATATATATATATTCCGTATACAGCAAGTAATCATAAGGAGTACCAGGTATGGGTCAGGTCATAGTATACAAATTCAATATACCGTTTTCTAGTACAAAAACATACTTTTCAGATAGAACATTTAGTAGGCTAAACTAGAAACTTATCAGTAAAAGGGTTTAATTCATTTTATTAAACCATTATAACATAAATGACATTTAGTGGTTAATTCTATAATACCTCAGTTTATACATCAGGGTTATATATAATTAATATCCGATAGGTAGTTGGATGTGTGCTTTCCGCCTTACTTCTTGTTCCTTGTTTGGTTGTGGGCTTAGGGCAGATTCACACAATTAACTATCCGTTCGATATTAGATTATATATAGCTAGTATAAACTAAGTGATTATAGAATGAACTATTGTGGTTACCATTTTTACTAAAGGAGATATATGATTTTATTAATGAATGTTTTCTTCAAATAAAGGAACTATTACAGTTAACTCCGTAAGTACCAAATGAATACTCCAGGGTTATATACAATGAAGATCTAACAAACAATGGGATGTGTGACTTCCGCCTCATTTCCTGTTCCTTGTTTGGTTGTGGGCTTAGGGCAGATTCACGCAACCGATTGTCTGTTTGATTTGGATTCTATATAACTTGTATCCATTTAGTACTCATAGAAGGAATTGCAGAGTCATTTTTACTTTCATTCATCTTATCAGAAGATATAGAATTTTCTGGAGGAGCAGACGAACTTTTCTAAAAGAACTTACAACTTACTTTACATCACTAAAATACTTATGAACTCGCCAACTTAAATGTTGATCTACTCTTTCAAAATAACTTTTATTCTCAGGAGACTAGTAGACACGTACGCGCACTGGGATTCAGAAGATGGAGCATAGTAGCTTCATGTCTTGTTTTGTTATTTACTTTTGGGAGTCTAACTTTTGTGAATCACATACTTTGTAAACACTTTAATATTAATGCAATGGTTGTTTGTTACTTTGATTACTATGATGCATGTGTTGTGATACTAAACATGACGTCCTCCGCCCCCGAACATTTCCATCGTTCCGGTTTGGGGGTGTGACACGGGACATCCCATATGAGTTTGTAATTTGTAAGGCGGCGATCGACATGCAATTAGACAAGATTGATGATGAGTGATTCCAAAAACTTTCCTGTTAGACTGCCTCATCGTTTTTTTTGGAGCACCAACTCTCTCGTAATCTTCGTAAAAAGAAAAGTGGAACCAAAATCAGATTAAAAACATCAGGAGGGCCAATCGAAACCCAAAAAATTGTAATTCCATTGATGCTCATCAGAGAATATTAGGGTAAACCAAAGAACATATGGTTGATTACAACCCATCAAATAAAGCAGGTTGCAAGTAGCTTGCTGATAAGCCTTAATTGCAATTTTGAATGAAGATGGACGTCAAATTGTTGATTTAGGCGCTTTTGGGCGCATCAAACCAAAGAATAGGTGTCGTCAAGAGAGAAATCAGGAGACATTGTTTAGAAGGAATTACTTTCTAGGAAAAAGGGTAGAGATAAAAGGAAAACATTAGGCGGCGATATGGGGCCGCAAAACGAAGCAGTAGGTGAAAATAAAGGGAAACGGCGTTGGATAATTGAGGTGGTGGTGTGTGGAGGAAACAGGTGAGGTTGTATAAGTTAAAGAATAAACGAAGCAAACCCACCATTGAAGTCTTATGTGTAAGCATGAGGTAAGGATGAAGCAAACAGTTCCATAAAACGTTAAAAACTGCCGCTACCAGTATTGTTATTGGAGGAGGAAGAAGGTCATCGACGTGGACATAAGCGAAGATCTTTAACATATAGGTAATGATATATATATATATATATATATATATATATATATATATATATATATATATATATATATATATAGGGTGAGGTTCAATAGAGAATCATAATTAACCAAGGAACCAATCTTTTTTTCAACTTTTAGAACTTATTTTTTTATAAAAAAAAAAAACTAAAAATACAGAAATTCATAACTTTTTATCATTTTTCCAATGATATCAAATTTGAAAAAAAAATTCGTCAAATTCACAATGTGAATATTTGAAAATTCACAATGTGAATATAAATTCACACGGTGAATCCGAAAAATATATTTAACATTCACGATGTTATGTTATGAATTTAGATATTTTTAGTTTTTTTTTTTCGATACAGAATAAGCTCTACAACTTGAATAAAAAATTTGGTTCCTTGGAGAACTAATAATTATGGTTCTCTATTGAACTTTTCCACATATATATATATATATATATATATATATATATATATATATATATATATATATATATATATATAGGGCTAGGTTTAGGGGTGTTAATCGGGTTTCGGGTTAATTGGGTCAGGTTATTCAGCTTTTTTTAGAAAAAAATCTGACTCGAAACCCGACCCTATTATGCTATGGGTTAGTCGGGTTCGGGTCAATCGGGTTTCGGGTTAATAGGGTCAAGTCAATCGAGTTAGTCGGATTAATTATAAATTAGGCATTTTATTGTTTGTCACTTGAAGAAATATATATAACGATTATTATTTATTAACTTTTTTTAAACATGCAACTAAATAACCATTACGGTTCTATAATCATTATTTTTATCCGTGTAGCCAGCAACTCATGATCCCACTGATGTATATGAAAAGCATTAGACTACAATCTTAAAACACCACTAAAATGATTAAATTCCCGACTAAAAATCAAACCTATTGATTGTCTAGAAACTTAGGTAATTATGTGTCAACAAGATGAATGTAGATATTTTAACATATATAGCTAATGCCAAAGGTACCTTCGACATCACAGTACCTAGCCATCTATGCCATAAAAAAAGACAAATAAGGTTAAATTTTGAGGATTATCCATTACAGTTTATATAATATAGGGTTCAGTTTGACATGTGATGATAATACAATGAACATATATGTGAAAGTTAATGGTCGGAGGGATCTTAATCGGGTTATCCGGGTTAACCCGAACCCAAAAAAATATATATATAATAACCCGAAACCCGACCCTAAATATATTTCGGGTTTATCGGGTTAACCCGAATAACCCTATTTTGACTTTCAAACCCCATTAAACCTGACCCTAACTATCTTATTCGGGCTAGGGTCAGGTCGGGTTAATCGGGTTCGGGTAATTTTGACACCCCTAGCTAGGTTAATGTATTTATTATATTTATTGTGTGCTACATTGCACCAATAAAAATTTAGTAAAATTTAATAATTATTTAACAAAATAAAGATATATATTAAATGATTTCCATTATTGTATGTATATTAAATGATATTCATAATTATAATTCTCTTTTTATGGAAACTAATTAAATCCGTCATTAATGTCAGCAATAACATTATTTCAGAATGAATTCGCATCTAGGTTTTTATGTATGAGTTCGTTTTTTGTTTCAGGATTCACTCACTTAAAATACAATAAAGTTGAATGGAATATGAAAAACGATAGTGTATTCTAGTAGAATACACTCTCATTCTGCTAGAATACACTCTTATTCTTCTAGATACGAATTCAATCTGAAAGAATATTATTGTTGGCATTAATGATAAATTTAATTAGTTTCCATAAAAAATAATTATAAGTATAGATATCATTTAATATACATATAATTTTTACTAAATTCTTATTGGTGCATTCTAGCACACAATACATGTGAGAAAATTTGAACCTACCTCTCTCTCTCTCTATATATATATATATATATATATATATATATATATATATATATATATATAGAGAGAGAGAGAGAGAGAGAGAGAGAGAGAGAAAGAGAGAGAAAACAAGTTCAATAGAGAACCACTATTAAACAAGGAACCAAGAAACCAATCCAAAACGTCGAAATTTAAAGCGATCAACGGAAAAAGGAAGGGTTGTAGACTTTTTCAATGGACGCACATGCACCAGATTATAACAAAACTCATTTCATTTTTTTCGTTTAAAATTTTTTAGGCCATTTTTTTATCGAAAAAAAACCGAATATACCGTTGTTCACGATTTTTCGTCCTCTTTCCATAGAGATCCATGATGATATATAAAAAACGAACTTTTTTATTCGAAAAAACTCACTTCATTTACTTTGTTGAAAAGTTAAGGTCTATTTTTATAGAAAAAAAAATTAATAAATATATCAAAATTCATACTTTTTTGTACTTTTTAAACATAGATACATATTCATGTTTAAAAAAAAACGATATTTCAGTTCTGATTCAAATTGTGAACCTGTTTAGATTCATATTGTAAACCTGTTCAGATTCATATTGTGAACCTTCTCAGATTCACAGTGTACATAATAGTAAGTCAGATTCACAATTTCACATTGTGAATGTTAAAAATTGAAATATTTACAGTTTAGATTCACAGTGTGAATCTATACTGATCGAGTTTTTTTTAGTCGGTGTTGATGTTTATGAAAAGAGTACAAAAAAATGTTTTTTTTTTGGTATAATTACTTTTTTTTTTGATAAAAATCAACTTAAATATTGAAAAAACTAACAAAATGAAGTGAGTTTTTTTCGAAAAAAAATTTCATTTTTTATATATAAACATTGATCTCTATGGAAAGAGGCCGAAAAATCAAAAACAATGGTATATTCGGTTTTTTTTTTCGATAAAAAATATGGTCTAAAAAAAATTTAAAACGAAAAAAAGAGGTGAGTTTTTTGGTAAAGAGGTGGATTTGTTGGTATAATCCGGTGTGCGTGCGTCCAATGTACAAGTGTACATCTATTTCCTTGGCCGTTGATTATTAGTATTTCCGACGCTCACGATTGATTCTTTGGTTACTTGTTAATTATGGTTCTCTATTGAACCTTAACATATATATATATATATATATATATATATATATATATATATATATATATATATATATATATATATATATATATATATATATATATATATATATATATATATATATATATATAGAGAGAGAGAGAGAGAGAGAGAGAGATTCATGTGAGACGGCCTAATTTTGTGAGACCGTGAGACGCAATCCTAGCCACTCATTTTATAGATAAAAAAAACATTTTTAAAATGCAAAATAATTGAAAATTTTTGGAAAGAAAAATTCAAATATTATTTTCCTCATTTACATTTTCCAAAAAAAACCAAAAAAAAAAAGAAAACCTTTTTTTTACATATTCTAGTAGAATATTAGAATATTTTATATATCTAACAAATCTAGTAGAATAATCTAACATTCTAAAAATCACATTAATATATTTACAATGTAACATTCTATTAGATATTTCACGTATTTTTCATAAAAAAAAGTAATTTTTTTTATTTATATTTATTTTTTTTAGATAATTAAAGTGACGAAAATAATAATTAAAAAAAGAATTTTTGGAATATATATATATATATATATATATATATATATATATATATATATATATATATATATATATATATATATATATATATATATAGTTTCAGGTTCATTTGAGACCATGCTAATTTTGTGAGACCATGAGACCATATCTAAAAATAATTTTAAAATGCAAAATAAAAGGAAAATAATCTATATATATATATATATATATATATATATATATATATATATATATATATATATATATGGGGAGTGGTTCAAATGAGAACCAGAAAATATTAAAAACCCTAAGAACCCCAATTAATTAATAAATATTTACACGATACTCTTATTAAACATGTTAAAATCCTATTTTTTTGTGCTTTTGGTACGAAAATGGCAAACTTATAATTTTTACAGGCTAATATTTTCATTCGTACATGCTCTTATGTTTTAACACAAAACTTATATAAAATATAGCTTTATACAGTCCATTTACAGTTTAATACAACAAATTCACAACTTGATACAATCTGCTTTATAATAATTCACTAATTCAAAGAAGTCAAAAACTCAAACTTTACCACCACATGCCGCCACCAAACACATGTATCAACATAATAGCCATCATTTCTTCCAAATCAGATCTGTAAATAAAGTCATGTATTATAAACTTAAATATTACATTCACAGTCTAATAAAGTCTATTAATTCACTCGTTTTGAATTTAATGCAAAACAATTATAAAAACTAGTGAATTCTTACAAATTTATACAACAAAAAAATAAATATACTCATAAGAAAATTAACACAAAAAATTATACATAAATTATTAATATTTTAACAAAAATGATAAAAAATTCACAGCAAAATACAGTCAATTAACCGCAAAATGTAGTTAATTCACAGTATAAACAGAAAATACATAGTTTAATGCAGTCAATTCACATTTTTAAACACAAAAATCACAGTTTAATACAAAAATTCACAGTTTAATATAGTCAATTTCACAATTTAAATAAATATTTACAGCTTAATGCAATTAATTCAAAGTTTAAAACACAGAAATCACAACTTAATACCCAAAATTCACAGCTTAAAACCTATAAAAAGCATGCAATTGTAGTTTAAAACTTATAAAAATCATGTATTCACACTTTAATACTTATAAAAATCCATGAATTCACAACTTAAAACATATATTTTCTTAGTAATAACAATTAAAATAACATTAAAAAACTAAATAATAAACGAAACATTAAAACATCACAATCGCAACTTAAAAAACCTAATTTGTTTTGAGAAAACACTAACATAATAACACACATTCTAAACTCAATTCACAAAAAAAAACCTTAAAGCATAAGCTATTAACATCGATTTTATGCAAAAATATAAAAAACAAGAATACAAACTTCAATTCACAAGTTAATAGCAGTGGATTCACAACTTAGTATTTTATGTAAATATTATAATAAATAAGAAAACAAACTTGGATTCATAACTTAATAACAGTGAATTCACAACTTAATAATAGTTAAAACAAATATTAACAATATTAAACACCAAAAGAGAAATTAAAACATTAAATTTACATAGTGGGGAATCCAAGATTCAAAATCACGTATGTCTAACTTGAATGATGTAGCAAAATAAACATGTTTATTTCTTTTTTGTTTCGGTCCGGGTCGTTATTAGTACCATATAATCCAAATATAGCATTAATGTTAATACCAAATATCAAACATCGCTTAAAAATTAATAGTAAGTATTTTATAATTGTTCATTATTTTCATATGTTTTCTCATGATCATGAGATGAAGAATACGTTTGGCCGATTTTTTCTAAAAAAAACCTTAACATTGTGCCTAAAAATAAAATAATTGTTACAATGTTATAATCGTCGGTCAATGTTAATATATAGATCAACAAAATGATAAATAAACAACACTATATGCATACTAAATTAATAAACGAATATATATCTAACATTATTATATTATTTATACAGAAATATTAAATATTATTATAAACTAAATAAATTAAGAAATGTACTATGACTGAAAACAGAAAAATGACAACACCTTTACTTGTTTTTTCTAACCATTATCATAGATCTT
Source organism: Lactuca virosa (assembly GCF_052849685.1). Lineage (NCBI taxonomy): Eukaryota > Viridiplantae > Streptophyta > Magnoliopsida > Asterales > Asteraceae > Lactuca > Lactuca virosa. The sequence goes on along the minus strand of NC_136428.1, from coordinate 186,069,251 downwards.
GACTTAGAGAGGTGGGTGTGGGCATATACTTGACCCGACCCGGCATGGTCCATTTGGGTTGCATGGCATCAAAACATTTGGGTAGACCTTTTAAATGAGAAGAAGATATTTGTGACATATTAATATATTATAAGTTCTAATATATTAATATGAAATCATATTATTTAATTAGTATTGATCAAGAATTAATTTGGAATTAATTTAGTGATCGAAAAGAGACTAATTAAATATATGGGGATTGATTGTGTAAATCATTGATTCTTATATATGTGGGCTTATGATCCATGATTCCTTATGTTGGGTTTAACACATGTGATGGCCCATGGATACTCCATGGAGGTTAAAACCCATGGAGCATAAGGAATGGGTAAAGTCATGGGTTACATGATGTAACCCTAATGTGCACACTATATAAAGACCCCATTGGTTGGTGAAATTGGTACTAGTGTATTACATAGAGGGCAAGACGATTTCATAGAGATATAAGACTAATATCTTCTCTCATGGTTATTCCAAATGTTCATGGTGTTGTGTGAACCATTTGAGGTGTCACACTTGGGGCACTAGGCTCTTGAGCTCCATGGAATCAAGCACCAAACAAGAGGTATGTAATTCTACTAGATTTTATATTATATGTACTTTATATTATGCTAGTTAGAACAATACCTTGGAAAATTGATATTTGCATGTATAATAGAGAAAACATAGATCCAAGGTATTTAGGGTTGCATGTACACCATAGGAGTGTTAGAATGCTCAAAACCCAATAGTGGTATCAGAGCCTAGGCTTCTTTTCACTTATACTTGATGTAAACTGCTTAAAAAACGAAGTTTTGTGCTGTTTGAACAGGGGACTCGACGAGTCCAAGACAAAATGCATCCAACTCGCCGAGTTGGTTCGTGCACTCGACGAGTTGGACCCCCAAACAACATATCTTCGAGTTTTGGTGCTGGAATTGGTCTAGAATCATTACCTTTGACTGTTTTGGACTTATAAAACCTTTTTTTTAATGTGGTAATGATTGTGTTAAACCAATTTCAATGCTATAATCGAAGTTTCAAGTTTATATATGTTTATGTAATTCTTGAAAATGTTGATTATGAATGTTCATGCTTATGAGTTTTGGTAGATCATAGGAATTATGTGCAAATTGTTTGTTAGTATAATTCTTGATCTCAATGAAATTGTATGGAGTCCATAACTTGTCCTCAAATTATGGATTACCAAAAGTTTTTTTTATGTTTCCTTGATTTATGAGTTAGTTTAGATTAATAAAAAAAAATTATGTTTTAGTTGTTTTTGATCCAAATTAATCTAAAAGGAGTTCATAAAATATGTTTTTGTAACTTGTCTTCAAGTCACATGAAAAGTCATATTTATGAATCTTAAAACTCATAAAAGTGTCATAGGTTACATAAAAGTGAAGAGTCTTTTTCATTAACTAGTATTATGACTCCATAACTTGTCCTCAAGTTATGGATGTTAAAGAGTCACTTCTTTAAAAGATGTCATTAAAAGATAAGGAGTTACATAAAAATGAAGAGTCTACATTTTAATGTACATAAAACTCATAAGTTATGAAATGAAAATTCTTGAATAGTTTCAAAACTTGCCCTCAAGTTTTGGAATTTGTAAAGTTACTCTTCATGTATACTTTAATTCCAAAATTGAACCCTTAGAATTTTAAAAGCTAAAATTCAAACTTTATGGACTTCATTAAATTAATTAAAGTGTTTAATTAAAAGAGTTAATAATTCCATAAAGACATGGTTTAAGTTTAATTAAATTAAGAGTATAGTTTAATTAATAGATTAAACCACTAAGTATTTTAAATGTTTAAAATACATCCTTATACTATTATTATAATTTTAATTATATAGATATGTATAAGATAAAGTCAATCTTACCATTAGTAGGCCTCATTCACGAAGCCGGTCTATAAGGGGGGTATAAGGTTACTGTCTATAAAATGACAGTTTAATGGGTGTCCACTCTCACCCACCGCTTCCTTGACTGGTGGAGGGTCGTTAGCCGAACGGGTAGGAAAGGACTATAATTCTCCCTTCATTAAAAGTATAATGAAAAAATACTAAGTAACTAAACACTTATAAATTCTAAATCTTAGTTACTTAGGAAAATGTGAAATAGGTGCTAAGCCATGAAATTACACTTTGTACCTTACCAAGTCGATTAGTGGATCGTGTGTGGTTAACCGGCACACTAATAAGGACTAGTAAGAGTGGCAAAGGGTAACTTGACTTTATTATAGATCGGTGGAGCGTGTGTGGTTAACCGGCACATCGATTAGGTGATAAAGTTAAGGGTACCAAGTCAATTTGCATGGTTATTCACACCTTGTTTGTGATCCTCGGCATCCCAGTCACAAATTTGAGAGGGCACAATCGAGATTCAAACATACCATTGAAAGTTCAATGTATCTCAAAAGATCTAGGAGTTTCAAATCCAATTAAAACTTAATTATATTTTGTTTTTCATGGTGGAAATTGGTAAATCGTCATTTACCTACCTTCAACTATTTTATAACTCGGATTACGACATCCCTCTTCCAGTTATAAATAGGTTGTTGGATCCTAGCCTTAATATTTCAAATTGGGTGTTATATTAAGGACTTTAAATCAACTAACTTGAATTCCTCCCATTATAGATGTCTAGTTTAGACAGCTATGGTCTTCCCAAATCTTTAGGAACAAGCTTCCTAATGAAGATGATATCCCAAATGGCAATCAAGGTGAAAGATCAATCCCTTTGTTGTGCATTAGTGGGGCTGGAAATCATACTTCATTTCCTCCACCTCCTTCAATAATTCTCCCAATCCTGCAAGTTTCAAGACTTGATAAGTTCTAAGTCACTCAATCCCTATTGGCAAACAAAGTCTATATGTGCTTAGATCTTGGAGATTAAGTCACATATTAACAAGCCGGGAGAGTCGGGTGTCGAAGTCTCGAGGTAGCTGGCTATTGACTTGGTTCTTCAGTCACTCCCTGATGACAGATCACGACATGACCCTTTAATGATCTTATTTATTTGCTTGGTGCTGCTGAATCAGCAAAGATTTGGAACACTGGTAAATAAAATTTGATTAGAAGATCGACTTCCCAAAACTTCATGGACATTGACAATGGTGACACTGGAAATCCAGAAAAACTTTCTCTTCCCAATGGAAAGGGATCGGCCATAGTCAACTCGGTTGACCAAATGGTAAAGAGAAAGGCTAAGTCTGAGATAGTCCCATGTACCATTCCCAAAGAGTCCATATGTGCCTATTGCCAAAGGAAAGGGGCATTTGTTGCGAAGCTGCCGAATTTACCAGAAACCTCATAAGGATGGTAAAGTCAAAAGTTTGACTATACTTCAGGTAAAGTCCGTTATCTAACTCTATTAAGTCTCTTTTGGAGATTCTTAATACATGATGTAATGTAATTACATTTTTATGTTTTTGAAGAATCAAAGGAAGCTTAAAGAAAAGGTGTGCTGATTCTGATCGCATGGTTCGATGACTAGAATTTTGAGCCACTGCATAAGAGTTATGAGATATTGCTTAGGAATAGATAACAACAAAGTTTTCATATGAATTTGCATTGTAAGGATAAGTTTTTCCGCAAGTTTTAAAATAAAAGAAAAGTTTTGATTTTATTTATTTTAAGTATCCTTACAAAGGCATTTGTGAAAAATTGTTGTTTATATGTTTCCATTGATAAGTAATATTGGAAAAATGAATTTGATTCTTTCGTTTGTGGTAGTGTCATAATTTATCAAATAAGGAAAGATTCTCATCACCCAAGTTTCAGTTGGATAGAAACTTGGAATCATGCAAGTTGTATTGTGTGATGAATGAGATTTTTCATCTTTGGTAAATTAAGACTAATTCATTGTTCACATTCGCATGTGAGTCAAGCGAAGGACTAAAGGATCGGGTACATTAGGTTGTGCACTAGTCAGGTCCACCACAAAGGTTGGTGAGATTATTCGTTATGATTTACTAAAGTTTAGTAAATATGATTATGCTTACAAGTTTAAGTGTAATTCTGAAACATTGGAAAAGTTTCAATATATGGCAGAATGAATAAGAAGAATCAAATAAGGCAGAAAGATAAAAGTTTCTCCAATCTGAAGAGATGGGAGAGTACTTGTGTATCTTGTTTTATGATTATCTTAGTGATTATGGAACCATAACATAATTGATCCTCTAAGGACACCTTAGTGCATTTGGTGGCTAAGGAGAGGAATCGTGAATTGTGGAAATGGTTAAATCAAAGGATAAATCATACTTCGTTCCAAAATAAAATCTTAGAGTCATACTCCAAGATTGAGCCTTGAGTGACATAATATTAAGAAAGGTTTAAAACACTTGTCAAATGTAGAGTATAATGTTTTCTTACTCTTGTACATTTGAAATTGGTAAGTTGTGATGTTTTGGATAAAACAAAGACCAACTAAGGCCAATTGTGTGAAGTGTTTGTAAAAGAATCTGCACTATCTCTTGAATATTGGGAAAGAGAGTCTTATATGTCAAGAGGACAGTGGGAGTTTGAAAGATCCTGAAATAGTTTCAAGAACTAATCAAGAGTTTTGTTAATCACTAGCCCACGACTTGAGGTTTGTAACCTATCGTGTTGACATATTCTTATTTCTGTGTCTATTCCAGTTAAAAGTTGACTATGCTTGTGAGTTCTATGAGTTCTCAATTGTTTGCATAACAACCTGGAAGCAATGGTAGGCCCTTGTGCTGCCGGGTAGCAAGAAATTAAGATTGAACAAGTTCAGTCCATATGTGTTTGGATTTACCACTAACCTTGTCTTGTGATTATGGTTATGACAGATTCACATGGATAGGAACACATACACCATAAAATCTAAGTGTTATAAGGTTTCTCTCCGATTCATGAAAATGATGGTGAGGAAACTCTTTCACTAAGTAGATTTTAAGTAGATAGCAATTGTGAGAATGACAAAAGGTCTAAACATTATGATTACGACATCCTTCTTCATAATTGTTTAGACACACAAGTGAGCTATCTAAGGAAAGGTGTATGATTTTGATAAAGTCTTATGAAAGCATCTTGTATCAGAAATCTGAACTTTGGTAAGAAAGTCAATAAAGTATTGTTTTTCTAGAAGTCCAGCTGATTTCTGAGTACATGTCAAAGCTAGTGGGAGCATAAGTGTTATGCTAGTAAGATAATAATCATTATGCTAGTGGGAGCATGATGATTATGTTGCAAGTTAGCAATGTTAATTATAGAAAACAAAAGTTTCAATTCGCTTTGAAAAGTTGTTTCCCTATAATTAAGGGAGAGGATTTTATACTTCATTCCAATTCTACCAGCTTAGATTGAGATTTTAATCAACTTTAGTCAAGGATATATATGAATGTTATGTTGGAATGGTTCAACATAAGGAAATTTTGTATATGTTGCGTTCTCAAAATTTCGATTATGATTACGGCATACCTCTTCATAGTTCGAATTGTGAGAATATGACAAATAAAAATTTTATAGCATGAATCATGTCCCATATGCTTAGGATATAGGATCGATTGCATGTGCTATAATATTTATCATTTCTAAATTTTCCTAATGCTTAGGGCATTAAGAAGGGAAAAGGGATTAGAACTGGATATGACTAAAATGATTAAGCAATTATCGAGAACAATTTGAGGTTTGCCAAAGATTGGTTACTCATGGACAATTGGAAGTATAGAGTAAGGACCATATTGACATATTTTGAAAAGAGGGAGCTCTTGTTCAAAAGTGATGGTCAAAATGGGAATGTGGAATTGTTTCCATAGGTGGAAGTTATTCTTTGAATCTGTGTAAGATTAGAGAACTTAATGCAAGAAGGATGTTCAAAGGAATGTACTTTGAATTTGAGACTTCGTTTCCATGGAATTGATCTCCATTGGAATACTTTGTAATGTCTGTTGCCAAGTCTTTGTGACTTGTGTGCATAGTCATTACAAGGGGATCATTGCATATAAGTTTAGAATCTAACAAGATTACGGTAAATGACAAGAATTTGGTGTTCTTACATTTATTGTAAAGGATTTGGGATTGTGAAATGAGCATCATTGAAATATTGTCAATCGATCTGTTTCACAAAGAGAGGACCATATGCAAACATAGTGTGCATACTTGGAGTATGGCATAGCTATTGTTTGGACGAACATAGTGTGCATGCTTGGAGCATGGCATGACTATTGTTTCAATTCAAGTATTAAGTTGATTAATCGAAACATGAATAATGAGTAATCAATATGGTTCTTAGATAAAAGGTGTTTTTATTTACACTCAAAGTGTTGGGGCCATACAAGATTAGTATTATTTTTGTGTTTCACTTTGCATGTTTTGACTTCCAGAATAACTAGGTCATTCTTCCCGAATGACTAAGTTATTCAAACCATCCACAGTCGGTCATATGTTGGATGTAGATATGAATCAAGACTGTCATGAATTTGGCTTGTATGATTTGTCTAATGTGCATTAGACATAGCAGTGGTTGCTACAACATTCATGAGTGCTCATAAGTTCTGAGTATTGGATTCAACCCGCGCTCATTTGAATCACTTCATGGATTTTATCACGAGTGATCATGAGACGATAATATCTTATATTCTTCAAACCTAGAGATATGAGTTGTTGACTATGAGTTGGTTATACATTGACTGCACGTAAACGCATTGGTAACTCCATGTTATAAAACGTGCCTTTGTGTATGATTCAACAAGTAGTCAGTACAAGCATATGAGTCGAAGTTTATCCATTCCTTTTACCCTCAAAGGGATAAAAGCGATATCTGTGGGCCCCTCGATGATTTAGTGATGACAAAACATAAGTGCTCGGCCGGGCCTGGACTGATTTGATTTGTTCAATTAGTCAGTTGTCATAAATCGGAAATCGGGAAACAACAAATGGATAGAGAGAATGATTATAATCCATGTCTCAGTCCATATGATATCTAGAATGGAGGAATATATGATCACTTATCTAATGGACGCGTCATTGATTTGTTCAGAGTTCGGCAGCAGCTTTTAAGAGCTACGATTGCTGGTCAGGTTATGAAGGCGTACTTGCAATAATAGTTATTAGACTTATCCAAGTGGGAGACTGTTGGATTAGTGTCTAAGTCCATAACTATAATTGGTATATACTTGACCCGACCCGGCATGGTCCAATTGGGTTGCATGGCATCAGAACATTTGGGTAGACCTTTTAAATGAGAAGAAGATATTTGTGACATATTAATATATTATAAGTTCTAATATATTAATATGAAATCATATTATTTAATTAATATTGATCAAGAATTAATTTGGAATTAATTTAGTGATCAAAAAGAGACTAATTAAATATATGGGGATTGATTGTGTAAATCATTGATTCTTATATATGTGGGCTTATGATCCATGATTCCTTATGTTGGGTTTAACCCATGTGGTGGCCCATGGATACTCCATGGAGGTTAAAACCCATGGAGCATAAGGAATGGGTAAAGTCATGGGTTACATGGTGTAACCCTAATGTGCACACTATATAAAGACCCCATTGGTTGGTGAAATTGGCGCTAGTGTATTACATAGAGGGCAAGCCGATTTCATAGAGATATAAGACTAATATCTTCTCTCATGGTTATTCCAAATGTTCATGGTGTTGTGTGAACCATTTGAGGTGTCATACTTGGGGCACTAGGCTCTTGAGCTCCATGGAATCAAGCACCAAACAAGAGGTATGTAATTCTACTAGATTTTATATTATATGTACTTTATATTATGCTAGTTAGAACAATACCTTGGAAAATTGATATTTGCATGTATAATAGAGAAAACATAGATCCAAGGTATTTAGGGTTGCATGTACACCATAGGAGTGTTAGAATGCTCAAAACCCAACATCAACTTGACTCGCCGAGTTGGTCCACCAACTCGTCGAGTCCCTATTCTTTCAAAATGCTACAACCCCTGACTCTACTCGTCGAGTCTAGCAAGAACTCGACGGGTTTACCTCCAACCATAGCAGCGGGATCATCTTCAACCGACTCGCCGAGTTCATCCTTGAACTCATCGAGTTCATCTTCATCATATGAATGTGTCCAGTCTATGACTCGCCGAGTTCTATGAACAACTCGTCGAGTCCGTCTTCATGAGTTGTTGGACCCGCCGAGTCTGTTCATACACTCGCCGAGTCCTATGACTTCCAGGTCCAAGACAAACCCCTAGTAGGTTGAGTGTTCCTTCCACTCAGTCAAAACCATTTCTAGAAGATATTTTGGGGGAAAAGCGACCCGACTCGCCGAGTCACCCAAGTGACTCGCCGAGTCCCTCTTTTTCCAAAACTATACAGTCGATTATAATGGGTCTTAATGCGTCAAAACCATAGATCTGGCCTCCTAGGGTCCATTTTATACGTAATGCTTCAAACTTGGTGTACATGCATGGGGCCTTTGACTCAAAAAGCCATAAAAAGGTGTTTATATGATGCATGGGTCTCCCATGGCCATAAAGTTGGCACCTTTATGCCATGGGAACCCTCAAGGGTTCCAGATCTGAAGTCCTTATCCCAAAGTCGTGGTTATATCCAAGCATGGCTCCAAAATGGCTTCCAAAAACCCTAAGTTACTCCAAAAAGAGTATCTAATGAAAGAAGAAGCAAGGTCTGGAATTTTTGCCTCCAATAAACAGGAAATGAAGCAAAACCTCTGGATCCCCTTGCTCCTTCTGAAATCCCAAGCTCCTTCTTCTTCTCTTCAACCTTCTAACTTGCACAAAATAGCATAAAGAGCTCAAAGTCACTCAAAAAGGGTTTAGGGTTTCAATCTAGGGTTTCTCTGAGTTGGGAGGGTGATGGAGGCTGGCTTGGGACGAGATAAAGTGTTTAAATAGGGTGCAAACCCTAAATATTAGGGTTCTGTCCAGACAGCTCCTACTCGTCGAGTCGGTCTTCCGACTCGTCGAGTAGGTCACTTAAACCTCCGATCGAAAGTCGAGTCCACTTGATGAGTTGGGCCTCCAACTCGCCGAGTCCCAGAGTAAATTACAACATTTCCTGAATTTAAATACGTTTCAGGAATCGGGTGTTACAAATCTCCCCCACTTATTTTAGAGTTCGTCCTCGAAGTCTGCTGGTAAATCTGGAAAAAGCTCGGGGTAGTGCTCCCTCATCTCTTCCTCCGGCTCCCAAGTCCATTCCGACCCCTTGCGGTGCTGCCATTGCACCTTCACTAGCTCCACCCTCTTGTTCCTCAGATCCTTCGACTTCCTGTCGAGGATCGCTACCGGCCGCTCGATGTAGTTTATGCTGTCATCCACCTGAATATCCTCCAAGGGTACCACTGCCGATTCGTCCACCAGGCACTTCCGTAACTGAGAGACGTGAAACGTACTATGAATCCGACGGAGTTCGGCTGGCAGGTCCAGCCTATACGCCACCTTGCCCTCCCGGGCGACAACCCTGAAAGGTCCAATATACCTGGGGCCCAACTTGCCCCGCTTCCTGAATCGAATGATGCCTTTCCAAGGCGACACCTTCAGGAGGACCATATCCCCGACCTGGAACTCTAGGTCCGAACGGCGCTTGTCGGCATAACTTTTCTGCTGACTCTGAGCAGTCTGAAGCCTGCTTCTAACTTGTTGAATCCTCTCTGTCGTCTTGAATACCACTTCGGTGCTCCCCATGACCCTCTATCCGACTTCACCCCAACATATCGGGGTCATGCACTTCCTCCCGTACAACATCTCAAAGGGAGGACGGTCGATACTCGTGTGATAGCTGTTGTTGTAGGAGAACTCAGCAAATGGAAGATAGGTATCCCAACTACCACCGAAGCCCAACACGCACACCTGCAACATATCGTCCAATATCTGGATGGTCCGCTCGCTCTGACCATCTGTCTGCGGTTGGAACGCAGTGCTGAAGTGCAGATGAGTGCCCAACTCATCATGGAATTTCTTCCAAAATCTGGAAGTGAACCGGACATCTCTGTCTGAAATCACGGAGACTGGCACTCTGTATCAAGCTACTACCTCTCGGATGTAGATATCGGCCAACTTCTCAACCGAGATGCCCTCCTAGATTGGTATGAAGTGGGCACTCTTGGTCAACCGATCCACGGTGACCCAAATCGAATCCACTCCCCGTGCAGTCCTGGGAAGTTTGGTGATGGAATCCATAGTAATATCTTCCCATTTCCACATGGGGATGTCTAGCGGCTGCATCTTGACGTGTGGCCTCTGGTGCTCGGCCTTGACCTTCCTGCAGGTCAAGCACCACTCTACATACCAGGTGATGTCCCGCTTCATGCAGGGCCACCAGTAATCGGGTCGAAGATCTCTGTACGTCTTCGTCGCCCCGGGATGAATCGAGAATCAGGATTTGTGCGCCTCCTCCATCAGAACCTGGCGCACACCCCCATGATAGGGAACCCATCTCTACGATGTAGTGTCAATAACCCTCGGCTGTCGTAATCGAAGGAGGAAACCTGGGCCACTATACGTTCACTTTTACGATGTTCCTCCTTCATTGCCTCCTGCTGGGCTTCTCGGATCTGCTCCAATAGTGGAGTCACTATAGTCATCCTCAAGCAAATATCTCTAATCAGCGCTGCCTTGCGGCTAAGCGCATCGGCCACAACATTGGCTTTCCCCGGGTGGTAAAGGATTTCACAATCATAATCCTTCACCACATCTAACCACCGACGATGCCTCATGTTCAAATTTGGGTGATCCATGAGGTACCTCAAACGCTTGTGGTCCGTGTAGATGGTACAACGGACCCCATAGAGGTAGTGTCGCCAAATCTTGAGGGCGAAGACGACCGCCCCCAACTCCAAATCATGCGTCGGGTAGTTTGCCTCGTCAGGCTTCAGCTGCCTCGAGGCGTAGGCGATGACATGCCCTCTCTGCCTCAAAACTGCGCCCAAACTCGAAAATGACACATCACAATACACCACAAAGTCCTCCACGCCCTCGGGCAGGGCGAGGATCGGCACCTCGCACAGTCTCTATCTCAACGTCTCAAACGCTGCCTGCTGCTCAGGCCCCCAGCGAAAAACAACGTCTTTCTTCATCATCCGGGTCAAGGGTATGACTATCTTGGAGAAGTCCTGAATGAATCTCTAGTAATAGCCCGCCAATCTGCGGAAAATCCGAATCTCAGATGGAGACGTCGGAACCTCCAACCTCATCATGACCTCCACTTTGGCCGAGCCAACCAATATCCCGTTCTGGTTGACAAGTTGCCCAAGAAACTGCACCTCGCGCAACTAGAACTCGCACTTGGAGAACTTGGCATACAAGCTCTCCCTCCTCAGGGTATCTAACACCTCTCGCAAGTGCTCCTCATGCTGCTCTTGCGTCTTGGAATAAACCAAGATGTTGTCAATGAAAATATCACGGACAGATCCAGCATCGGCCTGCACACGCGGTTCATGAGACCCATGAACGCGGCAGGAGCGTTGGTGAGCCTGAAGGGCATCACCATGAACTCGTAATGGCCATACCAAGTTCGAAAAGCAGTCTTCTGTACATCCTCCTCTCTAACCATCATCTGGTGGTATCCTGACCGTAGATCAATCTTGGAGAACCAAGATGCTCCCTGAAGCTGATCAAACAAGTCGTCTATCCTCGGGAGTGGGTAACGGTTCTTCACCGTTACCTTGTTCAGCTCCCGGTAATCTATGCACATGCGATGCGACCCGTCCTTCTTCTTGACAAACAGGATCAGAGCTCCCCAAGGTGAACTACTCGTCCTGATAAATCCCTTGTCTAACAGCTCCTGCAGCTGCGTAGACAACTCCGGCATCTCGGGAGGAGCCAACTGATATTGTGCCTTGGCCATTGGAGCCCCACCAGGGACTAGGTCGATCCTGAACTCCACATGTCGCTCTGGAGGTATCCCATGCAGCTCCTCCGGGAATACATCCGAATAATCTGGCACCACCGGAACATCGTTCACCGTCGCCTTACCCGCCTCCCTGGTATCCATAACGTAGGCGACATACCCAACACATCCCTGCTGAAGGTAGCGCCTAGCCCTCGCTGCTGAACACAGTGCTGGTTCGCGTGGTGGCCTCTCGCCCTGAATCACCAGCTCTCCTCCACTTGGGGTCCTGATCCAAACCAACTGCTGCGCGCAGTCGATCACTGCCCCGTTGGGGCTCAACCAATCCATGCCTATAATCACCTTGTTCCCACGCAACGGGATGGGAACCAAGTCTACTAAATAACGCTCCTCGAACAACCTCAAAACACAGTCCCTGAAAACCTTTGCTGCTCGCACTGATCGATCGTCCGCAATCTCGACCTCTAGGGGCAATCCAACATGCCCGAAGACTCATGGAACCTCTTGCTAAGCGCAAGAGAGACAAATGATCGGGTAGCACCCGAATCAAACATCACCTGAACTGGGATACCGTTCACATGGAACGATCTTAACAAGACATATCATATGGCACATCAATATCATAAGCAACATAAAAGAAAATCTAGGGAGAAGAAATCATACCCGTCACCACATCGGGTGCGGCACGCGCCTCCTCGGTAGTCAACTGGAAGGCTCGGCTCCTCACCACTGGAGCCTCTGTCTTGCCGTGCCGACCATCAGTGATCCGTAGGGTCGGTGGAGCTGGCGCCTTTACTGGCACTGCTGCTGTCAACAGAGGGCAATTGGCCTTTTTATGGCCTCGTTGGTTGCAGTGGAAACACAGCAACTCCGATGTCTGGAAAGTGGGCGCAGGGGCGGTACAATCCCTACTGAGGTGCCCCGACTTGCCGCACTTGTACCAGCCCAATGATCCCATCCTACAAACCCCCCTCATGAGCCCTGCCGCATTTCCTGCAGCGGCCCTGTCCCGAATGGCCCTTCGGCCCAGTGTCTGCTCCCTTGGGGTTCTTCCCCAAAGCCCCAGTCATCGATCCCTCCTCTGACTTCCTCTTCCTGATGTGCTCTAAGTCAATCTCCCTCTCCCTTGCCCTGGCAATCATGGAATCCAAGGTCGGGCATGCTGAGAAGCTGACATGCTCCCGGATGTCAGCTCTCAACATGTCATGGTAGCGGGTCCTCCGCATTTCCTCGTCCCCCGCATACTGGGGCACCAACAATGCCCTCTCCTGAAATTTGGCGGTGATCTCCGCCACTGAAGTAGTCGTCGAGTCCCTATTCTTTCAAAATGCTACAAACCCTGACTCTACTCGTCGAGTCTAGCAAGAACTCGATGGGTTCACCTCCAACCATAGCATCGGGATCATCTTCAACCGACTCGCCGAGTTCATCCTTGAACTCGTCGAGTTCATCTTCATCATATGAATGTGTCTAGTCCATGACTCACCGAGTTCTATGAATAACTCGTCGAGTCTGTCTTCATGAGTTGGGAGATTGCCTTGGACTCATCGAGTCTGTTCATACACTCACCGAGTCCTATGACTTCCAAGTCCAAGATAAACCCCTAGCAGGCCGAGTGTTCCTTCCACTCAATCAAAACGATTTCTAGAAGACATTTTGGGGGAAAAGCGTCTCAACTCGCCGAGTCACCCAAGTGACTCGCCGAGTCCCTCTTTGTCCAAAACTATACAGTCGATTATCGTGGGTCTTAACACGTCAAAACCATAGATCTGGCCTCCTAGGGTCCATTTTATACGTAAAGCTTCAAACTTTGTGTACATGCATGGGGCCTTTGGCTCAAAAAGCCATAAAAAGGGGTTTATATGATACATGAGTCTCCCATGGCAACAAAGTTGGCACCTTTATGCCATGGGAACCCTCAAGGGTTCCAGATATGAAGTCCTTATCCCAAAATCGTGGTTATATCCAAGGATGGCTCCAAAATGGCTTCCAAAAACCCTAAGTTAGTCCAAAAAGAGTATCTAATGAAAGAAGAAGCAAGGTCTGGACTTTTTACCTCCAATAAATAGGAAATGAAGTAAAACCTCTGGATCTCCTTGGTCCTTCTGAAATCCCAAGCTCCTTCTTCTTCTCTTCAACCTCCTAAGTTGCACAAAAATGGCACAAAGAGCTCACCGTTTCGGTCTCTTTCAACCGGTAACTGCCTAGCATATCAGGGTGTTGGCCTACCGTTTCGGTCTCTTTCAACCGGTAAGTGCATAGCATATCTTAGTGCTGGCCTACCCCTTCCGTCTCTTTCAACCGGTTACGGGGTCTATTTCTCCCCTACCACTACCACATAATAGAATACATAATCATATTGTCAGGCATATCTAGGTGTCCGACCTACCCCTTCGGTCCTATCGACTCGATATGGGGTCTATTTCACCCCTACCACTGTCAGGTAGTATCATAGAATGCTAACACAAAAATCATAACAGATAGTGGCATACCAGATAATTATCAGAAAGACAATCATCTAACTACAAACTCCTACTAGTGGGCCGGCCTTGGTGCCTTCGACCCACTCATACAGGAAGGTAACTCATGTCAACCGTCTGTGCCAAAATCTTACTCCTCGGATGACACGAGACTTCTCTCCCTAAAACATAGCAAGGCCCTTAGTTAGTTATTGGGCCCAAGTACGACTCCTTTATGGCCCAACCTCTAATTCATGCCCCCAAGGCATGGTTCCCTAGTCCTTGCCCTAATGGGCCTTTTCTCCTAAGGCCCAATCCATAATAAATTTAAGGCCCAAGTCCATTACTTTAAACTTTAAGGCCCAATAAAGCCCAATAAGGCACAAAAGGCCCAACACCATAAATCCTAGTGCTAGGCCCAGACGCCTTACTCCACAGTGGGCCATGAGGCGCAACAAATCCAGGCCCAATCACCCAAGGCCCAAAAAGCTCGTTAACCATTCTATATGCGTACGCGCGGTGTACCTGGAACGTACGGCCAACGTACACTGGTCTTGACTGCTTCGAGGAGGTTAACCTAGTACGTGCAGCGTACCAGGGGGTATGCCCAACGTACTGGTCAGTTTCCTTAGAACTTCCTTTGTGACTTAATCCATTAAGTCTTAATGTCTAAAACATAGATCTAGGCCTTTTAAGACGTCCTAAACCATAAAGTTATAAACTTTATGTTCTTGCATGCATGGATGGGGGTAAGACATGATTTATGTCTTTAAACATACTTTGTGACCATCTAACACTTGCATGGTTGTGGCTTAACCATCAAGATCCGATTTTTATGGTTCCAAACACCTTCAAGAGCCAAAAAGGACAACTTATTTGGACAGAATCTTCTAAAACTCAAAGGATCTCAAGTATGGAAGCAAAATGTGACATAAAACACCCCAAAACTAGATCTAAGCATGCAATGATCAAGTTTAAAGCTTTATACTACTAATGGGCCAGAAATGATGCCAAACTTCTGGATCTACAAGCCTTCTCCAAGCTCTTGCTCCTCCTTCAAGCTCCTTTTTCTTTAAAACCACCAAAACAACACCAAAATCTTCAAAGTAAGCTCAAGATACATGCAATGGGGTTAGGGTTCGAGTTGGGCACTGAGAGGACAAGGGAGGCTGAAAGGATAAGGGTTTATAGGGTGATAAGTTGTTTAAATAGTGGGCAAAATCCTAAAATTTAGGGTTTGCATCTGGTCACCCTACCCCCATTATACGCATGGGGGCTCCCCGATCAACGCCTCGTGCATGTACGCCATGCGTACATCCTGTACTCCCAGTGTACGTTCCGCCCAAACATCCCAACATTCAAATAATTAACTTAGATTCATAGCAAAATAATACCTGTTAAATATCGAGCGTTACAAATCTTCCCCGCTTGAATTAGACTTCGTCCTCGAAGTCTGCTGTTGCTGCTGGGAATAGCTCGGTAATGCTCCCCCATCTCGTCCTCTGGCTCCCATGTCCATTCCGAGATCTTGGGGTGCAGCCACTGCACCTTCACCAACTCTACCCTCTTGTTCCTCAGATCCTTTGTCTTCCTGTCGAGAATGAATACTGTTCTCTCGATATAGTTCAGGCTGTCATCCACCTGAATGTCATCTAAACAAACCACCGCGGTATCATCGGCTATGCACTTTTGCAGCTGCGAAACATGAAAAGTTTTTTGGATCTTTCTAACCTCTTCCGGAAGGTCCAACCGATATGCTACCTTGCCCACCCGGGCTTCCACCCTAAAAGGTCCGATATACCTGGGGCCCAACTTTCCCCGCTTTCTGAAGTTGATGACACCTTTCCAAGGTGACACCTTCAGAAAGAGCATATCCTCGACCTGGAACTCCAAGTCCGATCGGCGTCTGTCGGCATAGCTCTTCTGTCGACTCTGAGCTGTTTGAAGTCTACTCCGGACCTGCTGGATCTTCTCCGTCGTCTTGAGTACCACCTCGGTACTACCCATGAATCTCTGACCGACCTCACCCCAACATATTTGTAACATTTCGTTTAAAAATAAATTAAATTAAATTAAATAAATATAAAATAAATAAAATAAAATAACATAAGTAAATAAATAAATAAATAATAAGCCCTAAATCCGTAATAATTGATCATTGCTAGGCAGGGGAGTTAAATGTTATAATTTTAAGAATTTGGAGCCTAAATTGTATCATTAGGACTTGTAATGTAATGAAATTCATGAAGCAGGGTTTGTTTGGTAATTTTTGGACTTGAATTGAAAAAGATGGATAAGGGATGGACTAAAAGTGGAAATTTTGGAAAAGTTGATAAGATACGGATTAATACCCGTCACCCTTCCATTGTCCCTTCATTTAGAACTGCAACCACCAAACCCTAACCCTAAAATCACTTCAGCAGTCGCCGCCATACCCCCCAAACTCCCAACCGCCAACCTCTTGACACCATACTGGACCACCGATGCTCGGGGAGGTCATCGCCAACGAAGGAATGAGTTGAAGCCAATACCGTGACTGTGGAGTCGGTCGGAAGAAGCAAAGCTGCGGTTCCCACTGCTGCTGTTCGCCAAGTCGGGAACATAATACCTTCTTCTCTCCGTTCTTCTGTTGCAGTGTCGTCACCGGACTGCCACTCCTCTACTGTTTAAGCCGGAAATCACCAACCAAGCATCGCCGCTGCACCTGCTGCCGACGCAGAAGAGACCGCGAGACGACATAGAGTCAGTCGGGACCGAAGTGCTCGTTGCTACTGTTGTTCTCGGCTAGAGGTCGTGCGTACCAATCTCTTCATCGCCTCTTCTCCGCACACGCCGTTCTTCTCCCTTCGTTTTCGCTCGAAGCCGCTGCTAGCCGCCGGCTTCCGCCACGGAGTGGCTGATATGGGTGCGTGGTTTAGTTTAGATCGACGAGTGGGTTCGTGTTTCAGTAACAAGGTGATTGGAAGTGAATCGAAGCTAGTAGAGTCCTTCATTGTTACAGTGGATTCTGCACACACATCGAGGTGAGTTTCGCCACACTATACCCGTGGGTCGAAGGCACCAATGTCGGCCCATTATTATTGATTATTTGCTAGTAGAGGGATGTCCTAGGGACTGTATATAGTCATGTAGGATAAAGTGAGGGCTCTTGATATAAGCTCTCTTACATGTTCCTTGTTTGGTTGTGGTTTTAGAGTAGGATCACCTGTCCGGGTGACTATCTCACATCTGAATATATACTGATACATATTCCTTAGATTGTGATATTTAGTATGTTGTTATGCTGTAGTGATCTGCTAGATCTGTGTTTTGGTATTGAGTATGTTGATATGCTATAGTGATCAGTTGGATCTGTCTCCTGGTATTGAGTATGTTGCTTTGTGGATGTAACACTCGTGTTTCTAGGCTAGGCATTAATATTGATGTGATAATCTAGGTTAACCTTTGTAACTCATTTTGAAGAAATGAAAAAGGAATTATGTGAATTCTATGTGTTTTATGTGTTTTATGCTTAATTACTAAGAGTTAATTAATTAAGAATAAAAATGAGAGTCGAAAATAAATATTAGATAAAGCCGATATCTATTAAGAAAGTTGTAGTGGTCGTGACAAGGATTACAGATATGTAAAGAATGCCGAAATCCGAGTTATAACGAAGAAGTTATGACCTGTCGAAGTTTCACGACAAAACCGGGACGGTGCTGAATGTCGCAAAAAGTGAGTTTTTGATAAACTACTTTTTAGCCTTAGCGATCTAAACGAAACTCGTAGTGTTCGTTAAACCGAGAGTAGGTATAAAAAGAACACCCAAATCTGACTTCGTATGAGGAAGTTATGATTTTTCGAAGTTTCAGCTTAACAGTAGACAGCTAAAAACTCGAATTTTAGATCGAATGATTTTTAGCCGACACAAACTAAACGAGAATCAAAGGTCTCGTAAATAGTAGCACAACGGTAAAAAGTCTGACGAAAACGGACGTCGGATGAAGAAGTTATGAATTTTTAACGAATTTCCTGTCCCGGTCTGTTAAAAATAATAATATAAAAAATCAATTCAAAATTAGCCGACGAAATCTAAACGAAAGTTGTGGAGCGTAATTTTACCTACGCGTGCATATAAAGAACGTAAAAAACGGAGCTCGTATGCGAAAGTTATGGATTTTAGAAGTTTTGGCGCGAAAAACGAGAAAAATCCCCAAAACCGAGGAATTTCGCATAGGTGTACTTCGCCCACGTGTCCTCGCTTAGAACATGCCACGTGTCCGAAATTGTGCTGAGTCATCCGAGCTGCTGATCTGATCCGAAGCGGTCCAGTGAGAAGGCGACGCGTGCCCTCTATCACGTGTCCGAACCCTCGCATGAAGCCACGAAACCCCCCTACTTCAGATCTAGACCTCGGTCCAGTAAGAAGCTGCCAGCAAGCCTTCGCATGCGCAGCCATGTGCGAGCCCACGTGCGAGCAGGTGATGCGAGCCCTCGGATCTGCACCACCTGGAGCCTTCTCAGCCGTTGGATCAGGAGGCTCGCCCCTATAAATAGGAGGGTGTGAGACCTCCCGGGTATATTTTGAAAACTTGTCAATTTTAGCCCCTAAACTCATATTTCTTTCATTTCAACTTCCTCCAAAGCCCCGGTATCAATTATAACCCCTGGAATACGCCACGAAGTGCCCGAGAAGCCCAGAAAATTTATCTTTTCGGTTTCGAAGCCCGACCTTTGCAGAGCCCGGTTTCTCAATAAAACTCCCGGTTTTATTAGAAACGAACGTTTTAGGAAACGAATTGCTGCCCGATTATCATCAAATCATGGGAGTGTGTAGTTAATTTCACTTTACACATAGATATGAAGTATTTACCTTAAAATACGTGTTATGTGTAAATATATTAATTGTTTATTTGAGGTGACTGATGAATAGATGTTTTATACAAGTTTTAAACTGTATATGTATTTTATCTACAAATATGTTGGGTAGAACATGGGTAGACGAAATAATCGATGGGTGTTAAAATGATGAGAGGCCTCGGTGTTGTTGTTGTTGTTGTTTTTGTTGTAGTCGTCTAGCGGAGTATAGATGACGATCACAGACCTTTCTAGACAGTCCAGTGGTACACTAGCAAGTTCGCAACTTGTAGGTGTTGATGAACTAAATGTTCATTGGCGTACTCCAATCCCCCTCATGGTTGCCTTTAGGACATGTATGGCTGAGTAGTCCCCTTAGCAGTAGTGTCCAACCCGATGATATTCCTTAGGTTAGGTCCCTTGTGATATGTGTTTAGGGACGTAAAGTGAGGACAACGGGAATGGGTAATCAGGGTTATTGTTGATTGGTGAACTTAATAAGTTATTATTATTGTGGGTTGAAAACCCTATATGTTCACCAGGCTCCCAACAGCTTTTTATGATTACAGGTAGTGGACCCCGAGCATAGTCGGAGGACGATGAGAGATTTTTGGATTATAGGCCAGTAGTTGTAAATAACTGTTGAAAGGCTTATAATGTCTTGTTTATGCTTTTGATCTGTATCGGAACATGACATCCCGAGGTTTTGATATGAAATGAAACTATACATTTCTTATAGAAAGGTTTTGATAAACTTTTATCATGTTTTTATTTGGGGACCTATTCCGCAACATCTTTTGAAAAGATTTCTCTGATTTTATTCTAAAAAGCATAAATTAAATCGTTGTTTTCTGGCCGAGAAATTAGGGGATGTCACAGTGGAAATAACCTGTAGAACTGTTTGTTATCTATGCTAGCTGGTTATCATCTATGGGGTGCCCTTAGAGACTGTCAGTGGTTATGTTGGATAGCTTGAGAACTCTTGGTCT
This sequence comes from Lactuca virosa, assembly GCF_052849685.1. Lineage (NCBI taxonomy): Eukaryota > Viridiplantae > Streptophyta > Magnoliopsida > Asterales > Asteraceae > Lactuca > Lactuca virosa. The sequence continues at coordinate 186,049,111 of NC_136428.1, read as the reverse complement.
AGGCTCTCTTGCATGTTCCTTGTTTGGTTGTGGCTTTAGAGTGGGACTACCTATTCGGGTGGCTATCTCACCTCTGATTACTTATGATTACGCATTCTATGGGGGTTAGCTGGTAGCGAGACTGTATGTTGTGTGAGGATTAGTAGGCAGTAGTAAGCTATATGATTGTTGTTTTCCTGTATTATGTGCCTACATGATCATGATTGTTTATATGTCGACATATTGTGTTTGGTTGGGTCGAGGCGGTCCTGCTTTGTGCGGTAGGCCAAGATACCCGGTGCGGGCCGGCTGTATGACGTAGGCACGTATGCTCAAGAGGAGCGGTAGGGTTGAGGCGGTAGGCCAACAAACCCTGAGTATTCCAACCTGATGGTTGATTGGACACAACATATTGTTATTCCAGCCCAAGGCTTATTGGGCCAATATTCTTACGATACGAGAGTATTCCATCCCGAGGATGACTGGACCCATCATGCACGTGCCTGGTATTCCAGCCCGAGCCTGATTGGGCCAGGCATGAGTGTTTACGTTTATGCTTTGTTTTTTGTGGTGGTACTTTGGGGGAAACTCACTAAGCTTTATGCTTATGGTTTTAGTTTATTGTTTCAGGTGCTTCTGATGATTTTGGCAAGGCGAAGGTGTGACCGTACACATCCTTGGTTTTACAACAGATTGGATCTTGGGAAACTCTGATTTTCAAAGAATGTTTGAGAACACTATTTTTGTAAACATTTTATTAGAAAAAGAATCGTTTTGAAAAGTTTAAATTTGTTGAAATTTTTGGGTCGTTACAATATTAGGGTCCTGCACTTCCTCCCGTAAAGCATCTCGAAGGGAGGTCGATCGATACTGGCGTGGTAGCTATTATTGTAGGAAAACTCTGCTAAGGGAAGGTAGGTATCCCAGCTACCACCGAAGTCTAGAACGCACGCCCGCAACATATCTTCCAAAGTCTGGATGGTCTACTCGCTTTGACCATCCGTCTACGGGTGGAAAAACGTGCTGAAGTGCAGACGACTACCCAACTCGTCATGAAATTTCTTCCAGAATCTGGAAGTGAACCGCACATCCCTGTCAGAAATCACAGAAACTGGCACCCCATGCCGAGCTACTACCTCCCGGATGTAGATGTCTGCCAACTACTCGGCCGAAATACTCTCCTGAATCGGTATGAAGGGCAACCGATCCACGATGAACCAGATCGCGTCAACTCCGTGCGCCGTCCGAGGTGACTTCGTAATGAAGTCCATGCTAATATCTTCCCATTTCCACACAGAGATATCCAGTGGCTGCGTCTTGCCGTGAGGCCTCTGGTGTTCGGCCTTGACCTTCCTGCAGGTCAAGCAACTCTTGACGTACGAGGCTACATCCCACTTCATGCAGGGCCACCAGTAATAAGGACGAAGATCTCTATACATCTTCGTCGCCCCGGGATGGATGGAAAATCTAGATTTGTGTGCCTCCTCCATCAGGACTTGGCGCACGCCGTACGAGTACGGAACCCACAATCTACGATGGAGTGTCAATAAACCGCGACTATCATAGTCGAAGGAGGCGTTCTGACCCACGATACGCTCACTCTTCCGGTGCTCCTCCTTCATAGCCTCCTGCTGAGCCTCCCGAATCCACTCCAAAAGCGGAGTCACTATCGTCATCCTTAGGCATATGTATCTGATCGGGACCGTGAATGCCTTGCGGCTAAGTGCATCGGCCACAACATTGGCCTTCCCCAGGTGGTAGAGGATCTCGCAATCGTAATCCTTCACCACGTCCAACCACTGTCGCTGTCTCATGTTCAGATTTGGCTGGTCCATCAATTACCTCAAACTCTTGCTATCCGTGTAAATGGTACAACAGACCCCATAGAGGTAGTGTCGCCAAATCGTGAGCGAAAAAACAACTGCTCCCAACGTCAGGTCGTGCGTCGGGAAGTTCGCCTCGTGAGGATTCAATTGCCTCGAGGCGTAAGCGATGACGTGCCCTCTCTGCATCAATATTGCACCTAGACCCGAGATGGACACGTCACAGTATACTACAAAATCCTTAACGCCCTCAGGTAGAGTCACCGACTTCTTGGTCAGCCGGGTCAGGGGTACCGCTATCTTGGAGAAGTCCTGAATGAACCTCCGATAATAGCCTGCTAAACCGAGGAAGCTCCGAATCTCAGGTGGAGACCTCGGAACCTCCCATCTCATCACGGCCACAACCTTGGCCGGATCGACCAGTATAATGTTCTGGTTGACGAGGTGCCCCAGACACTGCACCTCGCGCAACCAAAACTCGAACCTGGAGAACTTTGCGAAAAGTATCTCCCTCCTCAGTGTCTCCAGCACCTCCATCAAGTGCTCCTCGTGCTGCTCCTGCGTCTTGGAATAAACCAAGATATCATTGAACCTGGAGAACTTTGCGAAAAGTATCTCTCTCCTCAGTATCATGAGATCCATGAACACGGCAGGAGCATTGGTGAGCCCAAATGGCATCACCACGAACTCATAGTCATCATATCGAGTCCAAAGGTTGTCTTCTTCACATATTCATCCCTGACTCTCATCTGGTGATAACCTGATCGCAAATCAATCTTGGAAAACCAAGATGCTCCCTGAAGCTGGTCAAATAGGTCATCAATCCTCAGGAGGGGATAACGGTTCTTCACCATTACTTTATTCAACTCCCGGTAATCTATACACATCTGGTGAGACCTGTCCTTCTTTTTCACAAACAGAATCGGGGCTCCCCAAGGCGAACTGATCGGCATGATAAATCCCTTGTATAACAGCTACTGCACCAGTGTAGACAACTCCTGCAACTCGGGAGGAGCCAACCGATACGGTGCCTTGGCTATCGGAGCCGCACCCAAAACTAGGTCAATCCAAAACTCCACCTGTCTCTCCGGAGGTATCCCATGAAAATCCTCCAGGAACACATCCGGATACTCTCGCACAACTGGCACGTCACTCATGATTGCCTTACCTTCCTCCCGATTATCCATAACGTAGACTACATAAACTGCACATCCCTGATGAAGGTAGCGTCTGGCTCTCGCTACTGAACACATGACCGGTCCACGCTGCTGTCTCTTACCCTAAATCACCAGCTCTCCCCCACTTCGGGCCCTGACCCGAACCAATTGCTTCTCATAGTCGATCACCGCCCCATTAGGGCTCAACCAATCCATTCCAATGATGACTTTGTTCTCACACAAAGGAATGGGAACCAAATCCACGAGGTAACGCTCGTCATACATCCTCAGGACACAATCTCTATAAACCTTTGATTCCTGGACGGATCGGTCGTCCGCAATATTGACTTCTAAAGGACAATCTAACGTTCCTGAAGACTCGGCAAACCTCTTGATGAGTGCAAGACAAACGAAAGATCGGGTAGCTCCCGAGTCAAATAACACCAGCACTGGGATACTGTTCACATGGAACGACCCTAAAACATAATACATGGAACATAAATATCAAAACTGACATATAATAAAAGATAGGGAGAAGAAACATACACATAACCATATCTGGTGTGACGCGTGCCTCCTCGGCGGCCAGCTGGAAGGCTCGGCTCCTCACCACTGGAGCATCTGTCTTGCCCTGTCGGCCATCTGTGATCCGCAAGGTCGTTGGAGCTGGCGCTGCCACTGACGCTCCTGATATCAATCTCGGGCAGTTGGACTTTTTATGGCCCTTCTAATTTTAATGGAACCAAATCAGGTCTGATGTCTGAATGGTGGGGGTAGGGGCAGTACAATCCCTGCCAAAGTGCCCAAGCTTGCCGCACTTATAGTAGCCCGATCCCCCTAATCTTCAAACTCCCTCATGCGTCTTGCCGTATTTTCCACAGCGACTCCAGCCCTGCTGGCCCCTCAACCTCGAGTCGAGTCCCTTGGGTTTGTTTACCGAAATCCTAGTCGTCTGCCCAACCTCTGCATTCCTCTTCCTAACGTGCTCTATGTCAATCTCCCTCAAACAACTAGCATCATACCTGATCTTCGACCCCTCATGGAAGAAGCTCGTCAACTGTAAAGACTCAATGTCTATAATCCATATCCTAGCCACAATGGGGTCCTTCGCCCCGTAGAAGTCTGGTGCTCCACATCCCCTGAAGTCCTTGAAGGAGAGTAGTGTGTGAGTCCCTGACTGGCCAGGTGCCATGTCACTCCTGAATGCCCTCACGAGATCATCCATCAACTCTATGATACCTTCCTTGATCGACCCAAAAATCACAGGGGCCGCCTCAAGGATGCCTCTCGTAATCTCGGATGCAATGAACTTGCGCAATCCATCATCGACTGGCTCGGAACCCGTACCCGAACCTGACCCAGACCCTAAGCCTTCTGTTCCGTGACGTGTCACCACCATTCTAAAACAAAACACACAATCGTTAGGGTCATACATATCACCGGGAGGCCTCACACACACTACAAGTTCCCTGGTTCTATCTCAACCCTCTTTGACTCGAGTACGGATCCTCTGTTTTCAGTACTACGGGTCCATACTACCTTCCCCATCTATCCGTGGTTTCCTCAAGGATTGGTTTGACTTCACCAAGTACCTTTCACTACTATTTCTCGCTGCACTAATCTCATCCTAGGCTTACCCTAGGGTAATCTCCTACCCACTCTCTGCCATCAGCTGCATAAGAAGTCCCTGCTACCTTTCCCTAACTAGCTCGCGAATACCATTACATATTAGTAAGACTAGATAATTCTTCGAATGAGAGGTCCTACCCTACAACGGTTAGACTCAAACGAGAGCTGTGCAATAGGGCTAAACCTAACCTTCTGAAATTATTCAATCCTTTTAATATGTAACTTATCATATTCGTTTACTAGTTAGTTAAAGATAGCTAGAACTCCTAAAAGCACAAAGCAAGCAACATTTGAGCATTGAGTAGACAAAACAAAGCATTTCCTAATCAGACCATCATATCACTACTAATGAGTACTAGCATGTAGTTCAATAAGCTCATACTGTAGGCATACAAGGCATCCTTCCTAGATCCTTATCGCGAATCCAGCATGCTATTCTCATACACATACAATAGGCATACAAGGCAACCTTCCTAGATCCTTAGCCCTAATCTAGCATGCAATTCTCATACACATACAGTAGGCATACAAGACATCCTTCCTAGATCCTTATCCCTAATCTAGCATGCAGTGCTCATAATCATATCATATATCAAAGCAAACATGCATGGTATCTTGGGGAAACTTACTTGAGCTCGGCCGATTGCACGCATCACCCTCCTTGTTCTTTATTAAAAACCTTTAATTTTAAATTTTTAGAAAAATCATTTTTCTTGTAAAAATCTTTCAAACATTCGGTTTGAGTCAAGATACCCCCGAAAGTGTGTCTGAATCTCTCAAACCAAGGCTCTGATACCATCTTGTAACATCCCAATATTTAAGACCAAAATTTCATTTTTAATTCAGTAAATATAAAATCAATAGTTTGAAAAACATCCATAGTGTCATCCCATAACAAAATCAATATGTCAATAATCAAAACATGTCATAATAAAACATCATCAGAGTTTAACTCCCAAAGATCTCATGTGCGGAAAACATGGTGTGATGCGCTGCGATCATGTCGGCCCCTTTCCTTTCGAAGAAGAAGTACCTGAAACCAAAACTGAAAACCGTAAGCACAAAGCTTAGTGAGTTCCCCCATCATACCACATACCATACAATACACATACTACCTAGCATATCCGGGTGCTGGCCTACCCCTTCGGTATCTTTTAACCGGTAACTGCCTAGCATATCAGGGTGCTGGCCTACCCCTTCGATCTCTTTCAACCGGTAACTGCCTAGCATAACAGGGTGTTGGCCTACCCCCTTCGATCTCTTTCAACCGGTTAAGGGGTCTATTTCTCCCTACCACTACCACATAATAGCATACATAATAATACTGTCAGGCATATCTAGGTGCCCGACCTACCCCTTCGGTCCTATCGACCGGATACAGGGTCTATTTCACCCCCTACCACTATCACGTAATATAATAACATACTAACACATAAATCATAACAGATAGTGGTATTCCAGATACTTATCACAAAGACAATCATCTAACTACAAACTCCTACTAGTGGGCCGGCCTTGGTGCCTTAGACTCACTCATACAGGAAGGTCACTCATGTCAACCGTGTGTGCCGAAATCTTACTCCTCGGATGGCTCGAGACTCCTCTCCCTAAAACATAGCAAGTCCCTTAGTTAGTTATTGGGCCCAAGTATGACTCCCTTATGGCCCAACTTCTAATTCATGCCCCCAAGGCAAGGTTCCCTAGTCCTTAACCTAATGGGCCTTTTCTCCCAAGGCCTAATCCATAATAAATTTAAGGCCCAAGTCCATTACTTTAAACTTTAAGGCCCAATAAATCCCAATAAGGCACAAAAGGTCCAACACCATAAATCCTAGTCCTAGGCCCAGAGGCCTTACTCCACAGTGGGCCATGAGGCCCAACAAATCCAAGTCCAATCACCCAAGGCCCAAAAAGCTCGTTAAGCATTCTGTATGCGTACGCGCGGTATACCTGGAACGTACGCCCAATGTACGCTGGTCTTGACTGCTTTGCGAAGGTTGACCGAGTATGCGCATCGTACCAGGGGGTACGCCCATCGTACTGGTTAGTTTCCTTAGAACTTCCTTTGTAAATTAATCCATTAAGTCTTAATGTCCAAAAGATAGATCCAGGTCTTTTAAGACGTCCTAAACCATAAAGTTATAAACTTTATGTCTTTGCATGCATGGATGGGGGTTAAGACATGATTTAAGTCCTTAAACATAGTTTGTGACCATCTAACACTTGCATGGTTGTGGCTTAACCATCAAGATCTTATTTTTATGGTTCCAAACACCTTCAAGAGCCAAAAAGGACGGCTCATTTGGACAGAATCTTCTAAAACTCAAAGGATCTCAAGTATGGATCCAGAATGTGACATAAAACAACCCAAAACTAGATCTAAGCATGAATTAATCAAGTTTAAAGCTTTATACCTCTAATGTGCCAGAAATGATGCCAAACTTCTGGATCAACAAGCCTTCTCCAAGCTTTTGCTCCTCCTTCAAGCTCTTTCTTCTTCAAAACCACCAAAACAACACCAAAATGTTCAAAGTAAGCTCAAGATACATGCAATGGGGTTAGGGTTCAAGTTGGGAACTGAGAGGACAAGGGAGGCTCAGAGGATAAGGGTTTAGAGGGTGATAAGTTGTTTAAATAGTGGGAAAACCCTAAAATTTAGGGTTTGCATCTGGTAACCCTACACCCAACGTACGCATGGGTACGCCCAACGTACGCATGGGGGCTCCCCAATCCGAGCATCGTGCATGTACGCCGTGCGTACATCCTTTACATTTAAATAATTAAATTAGAATCATAGCAAAATAATACTTGTTAAATCCCGGGTGTTACAAATCTCCTTCGCTTGAATTAGACTTCGTCCTCGAAGTCTGCTGCTGGGAATAGCTCGGGGTAATGCTCCCTCATCTCGTCCTCTAGCTCCCATGTCCATTCCGAGCCCTTGCAGTGCTGCCACTACACATTCACCAACTCTACCATGTTGTTCCTCAGATGCTTCGTCTTCCTTTCGAGAATGGCTACTGGTCTCTTGATATAGTTCAGGCTGTCATCCACCTGAATGTCCTCCAAAGGAACCATCACGGTATCATTGGCTATGCACTTCCGCAGCTGCGAAACATGAAAAATGATGTGGATCTATCTAAGCTCTTCCGGAAGGTCCAACTGATATGCTACCTTGCCCACCCGGGCTACCACCCTGAAAGGTCAGATATACCTGGGGCCCAACTTGCCCCGCTTTCTGAAGCGGATGACACCTTTCCAAGGTGACACCTTCAGAAGGACCATATCCTCGATCTGGAACTCCAGGTCCGATCGGCGTTTGTCCGCGTAGCTCTTCTGCCGACTCTGAGCTGTTTGGAGTCTACTCCGGACCTGCTGGATCTTCTCCATCCTCTTGAGTACCACCTCGGTACTACCCATGACTCTCTGACCGACCTCACCCCAACATATTGGGGTCCTGCACTTCCTGCTGTAAAGCATCTCGAAGGGAGGTCGATCGATACTGGCGTGGTAGCTATTATTGTAGGAAAACTCTGCCAAGGGAAGGTAGGTATCCCAACTACCACCGAAGTCTAGAACGCACGCCCGCAACTTATCCTTCAAAGTCTGGATGGTCCGCTCGCTCTGACCTTCCGTCTGCGGGTGGAAAGTTGTGCTGAAGTGCAGACAAGTACCCAACTCGTCATGAAATTTCTTCCAAAATCTGGAAGTGAACCGCACATCCCTGTTAGAAATCATAGAAACCGGCACCCCATGCCGAGCTACTACCTCCCGGATGTAGATGTCTTCCAACATCTCGGCCGAAATACTCTCCTAAATCAGTATGAAGTGGGTGCTCTTGGTCAACCGATCCAGCATGACCCATATCGCGTCAACTCCGCGCGCTGTCCGAGGTAACTTCGTAATGAATTCCATGGTAATATCCTCTTATTTCCACACAGGGATATCCAATGGATGCGTCTTGCCGTGAGGCCACTGGTGTTCGGCATTGACCTTCCTGCAAGTCAAGCACCTCTCGACGTACCAGGCTACATCCCGCTTCATGCTGGGCCACCAGTAATCAGGACGAAGATCTCTATACATCTTCGTCACCCCGGGATGGATGGAAAATCTGGATTTGTGTGCCGCCTTCATCAGGACTTGGCGCACGCCGCCCGAGTACGAAACCCACACTCTATAATGGAGTATCAATAAACTGCGGCTATCATAGTCGATGGAGTAGATCTTACTCACCATACACTCACTCTTCCTTTGCTCCTCCTTCATAGCCTCCTGCTGAGCCTCCCGAATCCGCTCCAAAAGCGGAGTCCCTATCTTCATCCTCAGGCAAAAGTCTCTAATCGGGGCCGCGAATGCCTTGCGGCTAAGTGCATCGGCCACAACATTGGCCTTCCATGGGTGGTAGAGGATCTCGTAATCGTAATTCTTTACAACGTCCAACCACCATCGCTGTCTCATGTTCAGATTTGGCTGATCCATCAAGTACCTCACACTCTTGTGATCTGTGTAAATGGTACAACGGATTCCATAGAGGTAGTTTCGCCAAATCTTGAGGGCAAAAACAACCGTCCCCAACTCCAGGTCGTGAGCTGGGTAGTTCGCCTCGTGAGGCTTCAACTGCATCGAGGCGTAAGCGATGACCAGCCCTCTTTGCATCAATACTTCACCCAAACCCGATATGGACGCGGCATAGTATACTACAAAATCCTCAACGCCCTCTCGTAGAGTCAATATCGGTGCCTCGCACAACTTCTGCCTCAAAGTCTCAAAGGCCGCCAGCTGCTCAGGGCGCCACTGGAAAGTCACCGACTTCTTGGTCAGCCGGGTCAGGGGTACCACCATCTTGGAGATGTCCTAAATGAATCTCCGATAATAGCCTGCTAAACCGAGGAAGCTCCAAATCTCGGATGGAGACCTCGAAACCTCTCATCTCATCATGGCCTCCACCTTGGTTGGATCGACCAGTATACCGTTCTAGTTGACGAGGTGCCCCAAAAACTACACCTCGTGCAACCAAAACTCGCACTTGGAGAACTTTGCGAAAAGTCTCTCCCTCCTCAGTGTCTCCAGCACCTCCCTCAAGTGCTCCTCGTGCTGCTCATGCATCTTGGAATAAACCAAGATATCATCGATAAAGACTATCACAGACCGACCCAACATCAGTCTGCATATACGGTTCATGAGATCCATGAACACGGCAAGAGCATTGGTGAGCCCAAATGGCATCACCACGAACTGATAGTCACCATATCGAGTCCGAAAGGCTGTCTTCCGCACATCTTCATCCCTGAATCTCATCTCGTAATAACCTGATCGCAAATCAATCTTGGAAAACCAAGATGCTCCCTGAATCTGGTCAAATACTTCATGAATCCTTGGGTGGGGATCACAGTTCTTCACCGTTACTTTATTCAACTCCCGGTAATCTATACACATCCGGTGAGACCCGTCCTTCTTCTTCACAAATAGAATTGGGGCTCCACAAGGCGAACTGCTCGGCTTGATAAATCCCTTGTCTAACATCTCCTGCAGTTGTTTAGACAACTCCTGCATCTCGGGAGGAGCCAACCGATATGGTGCCTTGGCTATCGGAGCCACACCCGGAACTAGGTCAATCCTGAAATCCACCTGTCTCTCTGAAGGTATCCCAGGAAAATCCTCCGGGAACACGTCCGTATACTCTAGCATAACTGGCACGTCGCTCATGGTCGCCTTACCCTCCTCTCGGGTATCTATAACGTAGGCGACATAACTTGCACATCCCTGATGAAGGTAGCGTCTGACTCTCGCTGCTGAACACATGATCGGTCCACATTGCAGTCTCTCACCCTGAATCACCACCTTTCCCCAGCTTAGGGTCCTGACTCGAACCAACTGCTGCTCACAGTCGATCACTGCCCCATTAGGGCTCAACCAATCCATGCCCATGATGACCTTGTTCCCACACAAAGGAATGGGAACCAAATCCATGAGGTAACGCTCGTTATACATCCTCATTACACAATCTCTATAAACCTCTGATGCCTGGACGGATCGGTCGTCCGAAATCTCGAATTCTAAAGGACAATATAACGTGCCTGAAGACTAGGCAAACCTCTTGCTGAGTGCAAGAGAAACAAAAGATCAGGTAGCTCTCGAGTCAAATAACACAACCACTGGGATATTGTTCACATGGAACGACCCTAAAACAGAATACACGGAACATAAATATCAAAACTGACATATAATAAAAGATATTGAGAAGAAACATACCCGTCACCACATCTGGTGTGACGCGTGCCTCCTTGGCGGTCAGCTGGAAGGCTTGGCTCCTTACCACTGGAGCATCTATCTTGCCCTGTCGGCCATCTGTGATCCGCAGGGTCGATGGAGATGGCGCCGCCATTGGCGCTCCTGATATCAATCTCGGGTAGTCGGCCTTTTTATGGCCCTTCTTATTGTACTGGAAGCAAACTAGGTCTAATGTCTGAATGGTGGGGGTAGGGGCAGTACAATCCCTACCAAAGTGCCCAAGTTTTCCGCACTTATAGCAGCCCGATCCCCCTAATCTGCAAAATCCCTCTTACGTATTTCCGCATTTCCCACAGCGACTCCGACCGTGCTAGCCCTTCGACATCGAGTTGAGTCTGTTGGGTTTGTTCACCGAAACACCAGTCGTCTGCCCAGCCTCTGCCTTCCTCTTCCTAACGTGCTCTCTGTCAATATCCCTCAAAGAACCAGCAACATACCTAACCTTCGACCCCTCAGGGTAGAAGATTGTCAACTATGCAGACTCGATGTATGCAATCCATCTCCTAGCCACAATGGGGTCCTTCGCCCCGTAGAAGTTTGGTGGTCCACATCCCCTGAAGTCCTTGAAGGAGTGTGTGCGAGTCCCTGACTAGCCATAATGGCGGTCCACATCCCTTGAATGCCCTCAGGTGATCCTCCATCAACTCAATGATACCTTCCTTGATCGACCCGAAAATCATCGCGGTCGCCTCAAGGATGCCTCTGTTAATCTCGGATGCAATAAAATCGCGCAATCCATCATCGACTGACTCGGAACCCATACCCAAACCTGACCCAGACCCTGAACCTCCTGCTCCGTGACATGTCACCACCATTCTGAAACAAAACACACTATCGTCAGGGTCATACATATCATCGGGAGGCCTCACGCACACTACAAGTTCCCTGGTTCTATCTCAACCCTTCTTGACTCGAGTACGGATCCTCTACTTTCAGTAGTACGGGCCCATACTACCTTCCACATCTATCTACACTTTCCTCAAGGATTTCTTTGACTTCACCAAGTCCCTTTCACTGCTACCTTTCCCTAAATAGGTCGTGAATACCATTACATATTACTAAGACCAGATAATTCTTCGAATGAGAGGTCCTACCCTACAACGGTTAGACTCAAACGATAGCTGCACAATAGGGCTAAACCTAACCTTCTGAAATTATTCAGTCCTCGTAATATGTAACTTAGCGTATTCGTTTACTAGTAAGTTAAAGATAATTAGAACTCCTAAAAGCACAAAGCAAGCAACATTCGAGCATTGAGTATCCAAAACCAAGCATATCCTAATCAGGCCATCATATCACTGACTAATCAATACTAGCATGTAGTTCAATAAGCTCATACAGTAGGCACACAAGGTATCCTTCCTAGATCCTTATCCCGAATCCATCATGCTATTCTCATACACATACAATAGGCATACAAGGCAACCTTCCTAGATCCTTAGCTCTAATATAGCAAGCAATGCTCATAATCATATCATATATCATAGCAAACATGTATGGTATCTTGGGGAAACTTACTTGAGCTCGGCCGATTGCACGCATCACACTCCTTGTTCTTTCTCAAAAACCTTTAAGTTTAAATTTTTAGAAAAATCATTTTTCTTGTAAAAATCTTTCAAACCCTCGATTTGAGTCCAGACACCCCTGAAAGTGTGTAGGAATCAGTCAAACCAAGGCTCTGATACCAGCTTGTAACATCCCAAAATTTAAGACGAAAATTTCATTTTTAATTCAGTAAATATAAAACCAATAGTCTGAAAAACATCTATAGTGTCATCCCATAACAAAATCAATACGTCAATAATCAAAACATGTCATAATAAAGCATCATCAGAGTTTAACTCCCAAAGATCTCATGTGCAGAAAACATGGTGTGATGCGCTGCGATCATGCCGACCCCTTTCCTTTCGAAGAAGAAGTACCCAAAACCAAAACTGAAAACCGTAAGCACAAAGATTAGTGAGTTCCCCCATCATACCACATACCATACAATACACATACTGCCTAGCATATCTGGGTGTTGGCCTACCCCTTCAGTCTTTTTCAACCGGTAACTACCTAGCATATCAGGGTGCTGGCCTACCCCTTCGGTCTCTTTCAACTGGTAACTGCCTAGCATATCTGGGTGTTGGCCTACCCCCTTCGGTCTCTTTCAACCGGTTACGACATCTATTTCGCCCCTACCACTACCACATAATATCATACATAATCATACTATCAGGCATATCTGGGTGCCTGACCTACCCCTTCAGTCCTATCGACCGGATACGAGGTCTATTTCAGCCCTATCATTATCATGTAATATCATAGCATACTAACACATAAATCATAACAGATAGTGGCATACCAGATAATTATCAGAAAGACAATCATCTAACTACAAACTCCTACTAGTGGGCTGGCCTTGGTGCCTTCGACCCACTCATACAGGAAGGGAAGTCACCTCAACCGTGTGTGCCAAAATCGTACTCCTCGGATGGCTCGAGACTCCTCTCCATAAAACATAGCATGTCCCTTAGTTATTGGTCCCAAGTACGAATCCCTTATGGCCCAACTTCTAATTCATTCCCCCAAGGCAAGGTTCCCTAGTCCTTTCCCTAATGAGCCTTTTCTCCTAAGGCCCAATCCATAATAAATTTAAAGCCTAACTCCATTACTTTAAACTTTAAGGCCCAATAAGGCCCAAAAGGCCCAACACCATAAAGCCCAGTCCTAGGCCCAAAAGGCCTTACTCCACAGTGGGCCATGAGGCCCAACAAATCCATGACCAATCACCCAAACCCCAAAAAGTTCGTTAACCATTCTATATGCATACGCGCGGCGTGCCTGGCACGTACGCTGGTGTTGACTACTTTGGGGAGGTTGACCCACTACACGCAGCGTACCAGGGGGTACGCTCAACGTACTGGTCAGTTTCCTTAGAACTTCCTTTGTGACTTAATCCATTAAGTCTTAACGTCCAAAACATAGATCCAGGTCTTTTCATACGTCCTAAACAATAAATTTATAAAATTTATGTCTTTGCATGCATGGATGGGGGTTAAGACATGATTTATGTCCTTAAACATACTTTGTGACCATCTAACACTTGCATGGTTGTGGCTTAACCATCAAGATCTAATTTTTATGGTTCCAAACACCTTCAAGAGCCAAAAAGGACAGTTCATTTGGACAGAATCTTATAAAACTCAAAGGATCTCAAGTATGGAACCCAAATGTGACATTAAACACCCCAAAACTAGATCTAAGCATGTAATGATCAAGTTTAAAGCTTTCTACCTATAATGGGCCAGAAATGAGGCCAATCTTCTGGATCTACAAGCCTTCTCCAAGCTCTTTCTCCTCCTTCAAGCTCTTTCTTCTTCAAAACCACCAAAACAACACCAAAATGTTCAAAGTAAGCTCAAGATACATGCGATGGGGTTAGGGTTCGAGTTGGGCACTGAGAGGACAAGGGAGGCTGAGAGGATAAGATTTTAGAGGGTGATAAGTTGTTTAAATAGTGGGCAAAACCCTAAATTTTAGGGTTTGCATCTGGTCACCCTACGCCTAGCGTACGTATGGGTACGCCCAACATATGCATGGAGGCTCCATGATCCACGCCCCGTGCATGTGCGCCGTGCGTACATCCTGTACACCCAGCGTACGTTCCGCCCAAAAATCCCAACATTTAAATAATTAACTTTGATTCATAGCAAAATAATACCTCTAAAATTCCGGGCGTTACACTATATGATAGAAAAGGCTACGTTAATAATAAACAAATGTGTTCAAGAGAAAAAAGTATCTTGGACCAAAAATCACTCCATAACACAACATTACCAAAAAAGAAAAATCAATTTTATTAGCATTTCATTTAGTCTCCAATAGGTATCCTTTCGGATCCGCAATTTTGTATCATATATGTGTTGGATTAGGTGTCTAAGCCCATAACTATAATGGTATATACTTTAATTGATAGTAGCACTGTCCTTTTGGGTTGCTCTCATACTAGCAACTGGACAAGATGACTTTTGGAGAAAGAGGTTAAAATTATTATTTGAATAATAAATTGAGATAATTGATTTATTAATGTATTATGGAAATTATATGTTAATTAGAAATCATATTATTTGATTAATAGTTAACCATAAATTAATTGGAATTAATTGTATTAATTAAAAGTTCATGGGCTGTTTAGCAATATATTTATAGTTGGGGAATTGGTCTCTTGGACCTCCCTATAAGGGTTGGACAAAAACTTATAGTAAGGCCCTAGAATTTTCGTCCAAGGCCTTGGATGGGAAGTTCATGGTTTGCTTAGGCCTTAAACAAAGGAATTAGGGTTTCCTCCCTAAAACCCTAACTTTGGCTCTAAGATACCACAACTCTATAAAGGGATGTACCCCTTCATGATTTCGGCCACTCTTAACCCTAGAAGAATAGCCAAATTTCTCAAGCCATCTCTTCCTCTCTTCCTCTTTCATCTCTCATCCTCTTGACTAGTTTGGGTGTGAGCCATTAGAGGTGTTATACTTGTGACACCTACTCTCAAGCTTCAAGAAGTCATGGATTCACATTCTTAATACTACATAACAATTATAGGTATGTTTACTATCTTTTGTTATGATTTTCGAAAATAGTATATGCCTCTTAGGGTTTTCCTTTTGATGTTCAATACTTGTATGTTCAATTAAATAAAACATAGATCAAAGCAATTAGGGTTGCATGCACACATATGATTGTTTTTTATGCTCAAAACCCATCAGTGGTATCAGAGCCTTGTCTTGTTTTCTATTCCATTTTGATTGCATTTGGTTGAACTTGATCAGTTAGGGTTTATGGAAAATAAACCCTTTGGACTTAGGGTTTTCACAATTTAGGGTTTCTTGCTTAATAAAGGGTGGCAATGGGTGTCTTGTAAATTATCATTGATTGATGGAGCGTGTGTGGCTAACCGACACATTAATTAGATGATAAATGACATCGAGAGTACCAAGCTAATTTGCATGGTTATTCACATCTTACTTGTGATCATCGGTATCCCAGTCACAACTGGAAAGAGCATAATTAAGATTAAACATGCCATTGAATAGTTCAATGAATCTCAAACGATATAGGAATTTCATTAAAAACCTAATTCGTTTAAAATTTCGTTTTCATGGTGAGATTGGTAAATCGTCATTTACCTACCTTTATTTATTTCACAGTTATATTACAACATCCATTTTCTAAGTTCTAAAATATCTAGGTGGACCCTAGCCTTAATATCTCATTTGGGTGTTATATTGAGGAAAATTCTTATCTAACCAAACCTTGTCCTTCTTCTTTTTCAGATGTCAACTCCTAACGATGCTTCTGGTTCCTCCTCCAACAACCACTACTCCAATAACTTTTCACTGTTTAACATCTGCTCGGGGGTTACCTCTTATGGCACCAATTAGAATGATTGGATGCGAAACATCAAGATGGCTCTACGTTTCGAGCACAAAGAGTACGTGCTCGAAAAGGAACTTCTCGAGATTGATGAAACAAAAGATAACTATCTAAGTATAGGAGACACTACAATGATGCAACCAAAGTAGAATTCATCATGGTGGCTACTATGACTCCTGAGCTCCAAAGGTTCTATGCGGATTACTGGCCATACGAGATGAACAAGGACTTGGTGGAAAAGTACCACCAACAAGCTCGTCAGGAAAAGTATGAAGTAGTAAAGTCCCTCATTACCAACAAGATGAAAGACGGAGTGTCCGTCAGCAACCACTTGTAACGAATGGGACGATACGTGGAACGCTTGTTGAAGCTTAATGTGAACTTTGATGAGGAGTTGTCTATTGATATAGTCTTGCACTCATTGCCTAGTTGTTATGATCATTTCATCATGACTTATCAGTTAAACAACCAAGAGACCGCATTGGCTCAACTTCAGAACCTACTGCGAACTGTTGAAAGTGGAATGAAGGGAAAAGGTGTTGCCTCCACTCCTACTGATTTTGCTCCTCTGTTGGATATAGGACAAGGAAAAGGGAAAAAGAGGTAAGGTCCTCCTAAACATAATTGGAAGGGAAAGTCCCACGCTGGGTCCTCAAGGAATGGACCCAAAGGTAAAGCCAGTTCTGACGGCCCTCCCGCCTCGGATCCTAAAGAGGCTACTTGCTTTTACTACAATGAGAAAGTGAAGTGGAAACGAAGCTTCCCTAAGTACTTGCAAGACATAAAGGATGACAAAGTAAAGCCAACCTCGGTCGGTATTTACACTATCTTATCTAAAAACTCATCATATTCTCATTATTGGGTCCTTGATACCGGATGTGGTTTTCACATTTGTTCTGATTTGCAGGGGCTAAAAAAGTGAGGATGTGGAGCATGGGAGAATGAACCTCATCATGGGCAATAGGAGATCGTCACTTATTACCAAGATTGGAGTTTATAACTTAGTGCTTAGTAGTAGGTTTTGTTTAGATTTCAATAATTATTACTACTCAACAGAGATGACAAGAAACATCATTTCATTTCACGGTTTATATAGACAAGGTTTTAGATATTCTTTTAATAATGAGAATGGATCTATTTATGCTTTCAAAAATGGTGTATTTTATTTTGAAGCTTTACCTTATGATGACGTATATGAAACTTTGATGGTTGTAGACAATTTAGGTAATAGTGTTTTACATTTTAATTCGTCTAATGGTTTAGACAAAGTATGCTCGTGGCATTGTCGTCTTGGACATGTCAACAAGAAGCACATTTCCCAACTCCAAAAGGATGGAGTGTTGGAATCATTAGACTTAAGGTCAAATGATACATGCATGTATTCTTTACTTGGAAAGATGACAAAATCACCTTTCAGTGGTTCTTGTGAGAGAGGTGAAGGAGTGTTCGATCTCATACACACAGATGTGTGTAGGCCCTTGAGATCCATCATAAGGGATGGAAATCGATTCTATGTGGCTTTTACTGATGATGATAACAGATATGACTATATCTACTTAATCAAGCATAAGTCAGAAACCTTGAAAAGTTCAAAGAATTCAAACAAGAAGTCGAGAATCAATTGGGCAGAAAGATCAAGATGCTCAGATCTGATAGAGGTGGTGA
Source organism: Lactuca virosa (assembly GCF_052849685.1). NCBI lineage: Eukaryota > Viridiplantae > Streptophyta > Magnoliopsida > Asterales > Asteraceae > Lactuca > Lactuca virosa. Next base: position 186,031,155 of record NC_136428.1, on the reverse strand, counting down.
GTATCTTAGTATCGAATTCCACGACTACCTCAAGGAATGTGGAATATTTTCACAATTGACACCTCCTAGGACACCACAACTTAATGGTGTGGCTGAGAGGCGTAATCGAACCTTGGTGGACATGGTTTATTCCATGATGAGTCGAAGTTCACTTCCAATCTCATTATGGGGGTATGCCTTAGAGACTGCCACCCACATTCTTAATCTTGTACAAACAAAGAAGGTAGCCAAAACACCTCACGATATGTAGACAGGGAAGGTTCTGTCGTTGGCACATATCAAGGTTTGGGGTTGTGAAGCTTTCGTTAGACGAGAGACTCATGACAAGCTTATCGGCTACCCATAAAAGTCCTTTGGATATTTGTTCTACAGACCTAGTGACACCGTGGTCTTGGTAGCACGAAGGGGAGTCTTTCGTGAGAGAGAAATCATATGCAAAGAGTACAATGGGAGTACATTGATCTTGATGAGTTAGAATGACACTAGAGTTTTATGGTTTCCATATTACTACAGATGGTGATACGTTTATCAGTGATAATACACTGATCAATTTGGATGAGCCTTCTAGCTACAAGGAAGCCATGGCGGGCCCTGAGTCTTCCAAGTGGAAAGAGGCAATAAACAGCGAGATCTAGTCTATGTATGAAAACCAAGTTTGGAATTTGGTTGACAATGTACCAGGTTGTAAGACAGTTGGGTGCAAATGGATCTTCAAGAAGAAGATCAACATGGATGGAAAGGCACACACTTTCAAAGCTCGACTGGTTACGAAGGGCTTTAAGCAAACCCCATGGGTTGACTATGATGAGACCTTCTCACCAGTAGCTAATATTAAATCTATTATGGTTATGCTAGCCATAGCTGCATTTCATGACTATGAAATTTGGCAGATGGATGTCAAAACCTCTTTCCTTAATGGGAAGTTGGCTGAAGAAGTTTACATGAGTCAGCTAGAGGGTTTTGTGGATGCAAAGTACCCCACTAGAGTGTGTAATCTTGAGAAATCAATCTATGGATTGAAACGAGCTTGTCGCAGATGGAAGTGAAGATGAATCTTGTGTATATGTCAAAGCTAGTGGGAGTATAGTGACCTTTCGGGTATTGTATGTTAATGACATACTTCTCATATGAAACGACATTCCAACTTTGCAAGAAGTTAAGTCTTGGCTTGGAAAGTGTTTTGCTGTGAAGGATCTAGGAGAGGCTGCCTATATTCTGGGGATAAGACTTTTGAGAAACAGGAGTAAAAGACTTATTGGACTTCGTCAGAATACGTATTTAGATAAAATGTTAAAACCTTTTAACATGGAAAATTCAAAGAAAGGAGAGTTGTTTATCTAGAGTAATACCAAACTTAGTAAGAGTTGGAGTCCGAGTACTGATGCAGAGATAGCAAAAATGAGTCGAGTTCCATATGCTTCCGTCGTTAGATCGATCATGTATGCTATGACATGTACTCGCCCTTATGTGACTTTTTATTTGAGCATGGTTAGTCGATATCAGGGAAATCCAGGTAGAGCTCATTGGATAGCGGTCAAAAATATTCTTTAGTATCTGCGAAGAACTCAGGATTGGGTCCTTGTACTTGGAGGTAGTGATAACTAAAGAGTTACTTGGTATAGTGACGCCAACTTTCAGACAGATAGAGACAACTTTCGTTCTCAGTCTGGTTGGGTGTTTACCCTTAATGGAGGAGCAGTAACTTGGAAAAGTTCCAAACCGGAGATCGTGTCTGATTCTACGTGTGAATCAGAATACATAGCTGCAAGTGAAGCATCGAAGGAAGCTATATGGTTGAAGAACTTCATTGGAGACCTTGGAGTTGTGCCAAACATAAAGAAGCCAATGGAGATTTTCTATGATAATGAAGGAGCGATTGCCTTGATAGAGGAACCAAGAGATCATGGCAGATCTAGACATATCGACAGAAAATACCACTTTATCAGACATAGAGTAGAAGAAGGACACCTCGTCGTGAAGAGGGTATAACAGAAGATAATCCTGCAGATCCCCTCGCAAAGGGTCTGAGTAGGGTTAAGCATGTTCAACATGCAAGGAACATTGGTCTGAAAGATGATATTAGTTTTACTAGTTAGATAGATATTTAGAAACTTGTAACAAAATAAATGTAATTGACATTTGATGATTAAATAATGGAGATCTATTTATGAGTATAGTTTACTGTCTTTTGTCAATTGTTTATTATTGTGTTTCATTTTGCATGTTTTACTTCCCAAATAATTGGATGATTCAAGCATCCACAGTCGTTCATACTTTTGGAAGTAAGTAATGAATTAAGGTTGTCATGATTTGGGTTGTAGATTGTCTAAGGGTTTAAACATAGAAATGGTTTGCTACAACATTCGTGAGTACTTGAAAATAGGGATTTTAAGTATTGGATTAACCCACGCTCAGAGAATTACTTCATGGAATTTATCACGAGTAATTTTGAGATGATAATATCCTATAATCTTTAAATGGAGATATATGAGTTGTTGTTTACGAGTTGGTTGTGCATTGATGATACGTAAACGCATCAGTAACTTGATGTAATAAAACATATTGTTGTGCATGACATGATGAGTAAACAGTGCAATCATATAAGTCAAAGTTTATCTATTCCTTTTGCCCTAATGGGAAAAGCGATATCTTTAGCCTCTCGATGATTTGGTGTTGACTTATAGTGACGGGCCCGCCCAGGACTAAATTGATGTGTTCGATTGGTAGTTCTTTGTCATTAAAAATTGGAAATCGAGAACAAAGTATTGGACAATCAGATTGATTCTGTTCCATGTCATTTTTCCACATGATGTCTTATAGAACGGAGGATTATATGATCACTTATCTTAGGACACATAACTGACTAGGTCAGAGTTCGTCAGCGACTTTGAGAGCTACAATTTGCTAATCAAATTTTGAAGTTATACCGGTAACTATAGTTATTAGACTTATCCAAGTGGGATACTGTTGGATTAGGTGTCTAAGCCCATAAATATAATTGGTATATACTTTAATTGATAGTACCACAGTCCTTTTGGGTCGCCCTCATACTAGCAACTGGACATGATGGCATTTGGAGAAAGAGGTTGAATTTATTATTTTAATAATGAATTGAGATAATTGATTTATTAATGTTTTATGGAAATGATATATAAATTAGAAATCATATTATTTGAATAATAGTTTATCAGAAATTAATTGCAGTTAATTTTAGGATTAATTGTATTAATTAAAAGTGCAGGGGCTGTTTAGCAATTTATTGATAGTTGGGGAATTGGGCTCTTTGACCTCCCTAGAATGGTTGGACGAAAACTTCTAGGAAGACGCTAATTTTTTTTTCCAAATCCTTGTATGGGAAGTTCATGGGATGCTTAGGCCTTAAGCTAAGGAATTAGGGTTTCCTCCCTAAAACCCTAGCTTTGGCTCTAAGCTACTACAACTATATAAAGGGTTGTACCCCTTCATGATTTCGGCCACTCTTAACCCTAGAAGAATAGCCAAATTTCTCAAGCCTTCTCCTCCACTCTCCTCTCTCATCCTCTTGCCTAGTTTGGGTGGGAGCCATTAGAGCTGTTACACGTGTGACACTTGCTCTGAAGCTTCAAGAAGTCTTGGATTCACATTGTTACTACTACATAACAATTAAAGGTATGTTACTATCTTTTGTTATGATTTTCGAAAATAGTATATGTCTCTTAGGGTTTTCCTTTTGATGTTCAATACTTGTATGTTCAATTAGAGAAAAACATAGATAAAAACAATTAGGGTTGCATGCACACATAAGATTGTTTGTTATGCTGAAAACCCATCAATACGTCCCTAACATTATTTTTGTGGTTTTATCACGACTAAATGTTATTCTTAGATATAATATCATTTCCGTCTCACACGACTAGAAAATGAATTTTACCGATAACATCAATTAGAAACATATTTTATGTTGGTACTACGTATCCAAAAGACAAAATGTTAACAATTTAGCTACAAATTTGCAACAAATTTCTAATCTTTAGCAACCCTAGTCTTAACACTACATACAAAGTTCATTTAGTGATGAGTAAATACACATATAGGGATTCTATGTTACTTTTCGACTCTCAAACTCAAACGTTTGTAACTCAATCTAAAATTTCCAATTGCATGAATATGCAAGTAATGATGATTTTGAGTCCAACTTGTCCATCCATATTAAGTTAAATAACAAAAAAACATAGATTTTCATATATTTAAATGTTCATCTTATTCTAATCTCGGAGTTCCCCGATATTTGAACTCCATCAAACTCATATTCACCTTCTTCAAACACTTTTTCCTCATTATCAGGTTCAAAATTGATACATGTCATGATTGAGAACTCCATCTGACTCGTATTCACCGTCTTCAACCACTTGTTCCTCATTGTCAAGATCAAAAATTTTACAAGTCATTATTAAAACGGTTATACACACCAAAAATTAGAAAACCTCACATCAGAATTTAGAAAATCACCAAAAATCAAAAAATACACCAAAAATGCACAAGAAATAAAAAAACAACCAGAAATCAGAAAAAACACATCAAAAATAAACAAATCAAAGCAGAAATCACAACAAATATAATAAAGTCACACCAGAGATGAGAAATTCTAAGCAGAAACCAAAATCACACCAGATATAAAAAAAACACCAGATATAAAAAATTTCACACCAGATATTATAAATTCACACTATATATCAAAAATTATAAATGATGTTATGTGAATATATGAAAAAAAAATGAAAAACAAGCTTGCTTATCACAAAAATCAGAACTCATAAAGATCAATGTTATATCCATGTTTGAACATAAATTACAAATCAACATGTTTATCACATGAATCATAACTAAAAAGCACTCTCATAAATCTTTTGACAAAAAAGGAAAATAGTCAAAAAGGGGATTTTCTTTCTGTTATTTCAGAAATCCGTTACACTGAACTATAAAAAGGGCATTTTCTTTTTGTTATTTCAGGTTTCAAAATACACCATGGTTATCACAGAAAAAAACATCAATTATCTAATACAGGAAAAAAAAATCAGGGAAGAGAAATATTTACAAAGACAGATCACAAATCGATTGAAAAAAGGACAATCGTCTAGTTATAAATAAACAACTCAGAAATCATAATTTACATAAGAATGTACCAAAGAGGCAGACACAGGTGCTCTTACCGGATTTTGTTGTGTGCGTCGCCGGAGTGAGCGGTGGATGCCATCTTCTTTTGTGTTCGTCAAACATTGCTGATGAAGTTGGAGTCGATCATTAGTCGCCAATAGGGGGCACAGGCGTGTGGGGGACTGGATGGCTTCTATATTGAGAGACATACATGTTGCGATAGGCCTAGAAGAGGTGGCAGACGAGTGGCAGAGAGGGTCTGCTACCAACCAAGAAGATGTACGGTGGATATGTCGGCGATGAGTGATGGTGTGTGGTAGAGGCCCGCAAACGGTTTGAGTCATCGATTAGGTTATTCCTTATGGTGGAGAGCCAGTTTTTAAGTGGGAAATAAAATTAGAATTTCAAAATATTATGGAAATTTCATGGAGTGAGGGAAATTAATTTTTATAAAGTTTAGAATAATATAAAATTTAAGTTGGGAGTAAATTATGTGAAAACATATGACATAATTAATATATATATATATATATATATATATATATATATATATATATATATATATATATATATATATGTATATATATATATAAACCAGTTTATAATTTAAAATCATAACTATTTTAATATGTAAAGTATTTTTAACTAAATTTAAATTTAAAAAAAAATCAATTTGTAAAACACGAAACATGAATTTTCAAAACTATGCATGTAAAACATGTGTCATGTACGTATTATGTAAGTGGAGCTGTGAATTGAATTGTCAGGTCTATTGTGATGATGTAACACTTGAATTTGGTAAGTTTCATACTTATCCTCTTTATCTAAAAAGTTTGCAAGTGTGGTCCTTAAGCTAGTACGCGAGGCGTACAGGGTGGTACTCTTAGCATACTAGCGCAAAGATGATCGCGCCTTTGGTCCCCATACGTTGGGCGTACATCGAGTACGCATGGCATACGTGTGGTTAATGAAACCCAAATTTATAGGGTATTACACCCTATTTAAACCTTGTGATAGCCTTACTAGGTCATGTTTAGACAACCTCCACCCTCCCTTTTCCAGAAATCGAAACCCTAGAGTGTTCTTGAGAGTTTGAGCCATTATTTGTGAATCAGAAGAAGAAGTGGACCATTTGGAGTTGTGCTTGGATCTTAAGGAACTAGGATTAGTTCATAATTTTCTAACCTTTTGAGGTAAAAAGCTCCCATCTTGCTAATCTATAATGCGAGATCTAGTTATGTATTATTTTGTGCCTTTTTGAGTCCTTGGACTGATTATTGAGCCTCTTGATTCACTCCAAAATTGATTGATGGTAGATATAGGGTTCTCTGAGTCCCTTTGTCCATAAAAAGTCAAGCTTTGAGGTGTTTATGGACTCATGCATGTGGTAAAGACCCTTTGTTAAGCTATTTTGAGCTCATACATGCACGTAAAGTTGCCAACTTTATGTGACAAGTCACCTTAAGGAAGTCAGATCTGAAAGTTGGGTTGATGTATTAACCGAATGAGAGCTTAATGAGGAAAGTAGGCCACCTGGGGAGTACGCTGGGCGTACAAGCTAGTACTCTGCACGTACAAGCCCCAGAGCATGTACGCTAAGCGTACGAGCTGAGTACGCCCCACGTACTCAGCAGTGGGCTTCATACTTTTGGGATTTTTCGATTTGGGCCCATGTTTGACCTTAGGAGTCTAGGGCTTTATTGGGCCATCAGAATTCTATTCTTCGGATGATGCTATTTTCTTGGACTCTTTTGATTGAAGGCCCATGAGGGGGTTTGGGCCCAATTTGGAAAATTTGGCCATATTTGGGCTTTGGGTGATCATTTTGGAATTTGGGCCTTTTGGACAGTTAGTTTGGACCTTGGCCTTGGTCATGTTAGGTAAAAGGTAAAAAGGTCTTTTACGCTAGTGTGGACTCTTAGTGTGATTTGGGATCCAATTATTAAATTGGATGTTATTCTGTGATTTATAGGGCGGGGATTTTAGCATGGCAGCAACCAAAGATTTATTTGTAAAATTCAACAGTCTAAGGTGAGTTTCCTCACTATGTTTAGACTGTCGAAGGCACCAATGTTGGACCATGATTATTATGATAGGATGCCAGATATATCGGGCGAGGCCCAGTATGTGTTTATTATGTATGGTATGTGGTAGTTTGGTGAACTCACTAAGCTTTGGGCTTACGTTTTTCGATTTATGTTTCAGGTACTTCTGGTTCGAAAGGGAAGAGCCAGGATGATTGCAGAGGACACACCACTCTATTCTGCACTTTGAGATTTACTCTGATAATTTGTGATGTAGTAATACACTTTGGTATATCTTGATTGTATGGCAATGTTTTGGATTACTGTTTTATTAAATTTAAAATGAAAATTTTGGGTCATATTTTTGGGACGTTATAGATGACCAAATAGTAAAAGAAAATGTTAAAAGAAGATAAATAAGGGCGTTTTTTAAATTACGTGGTCAAAGTTAATGTGATTTATGTAATTAGTTATGTACATGCTTGCATCTCATCCATTGGCTAGCAAGTGAGATGACTATGACAAGTTCAAACATTATTGTAAGGGTATGTACTTTGTAGTCGTATTGACAATTCTAGATTTATGTGTTGTTTTGGTTAGGACTATTTGACATAGTGGGTTTCATTAATGTACATTTCATAGTGAGTTACATTAAGGTATAAGGCTTCTAGCTTGTGGCTTATGGCTTATGATGTATGCCATAGGGCATAAGGCTTATGACTTACGAATTAGGGCTTATGGCTTAGTGATCATGTCTTAAGGATTAGGACTTATGGATTAGGGCTTAGGGCTTATGGCATAGGGATTAGGTCTTAGGGATTGGAATTTAATGCTTATGACTTAAATCTTGGTGGTTAGGGCTTATGGATTAGGGATTAGGGCTTAAGGGTTAGTACATATGAGTGAGGTTATGGTAGGTAGATATGGGGATTTAGGATAAGGTATGATGGTCTTGGTGTGTGTTAGATTAGTAGGTATATGTTTAGGTGGGTGTACATGTGGGTATAGGTAAATGGTATAGGGATGGGTGTTTGTTGGTGTAAATATGGGTATAGGTGGGTATATATAACAATTTGGGCTATGGTAGGGTGTACATTTGTAGGTGTGCATGGGTGGGTATGGGTAGATGGTGCATGACTTATTTTTTTAATGGTTATGGCTTATAACTTAAGGCTTATGGCATATAGTTTAGAGATTATGACATATGTTGTATGACTTATGGTTTATGGCATAATGTTTAAGACTTATGACTTATGGGTCATGGCTTATGGTTTATGCTTATGGATTTTTGCTTTTTGTTTATGTCTTATGTCTTATGTATTATGTCTTATGACTTATGTATTATGACTTATGGCTTCAGACTTTGGGAATATGGGTTATGGGTTATGGTTTATGGCTTAATGCTTATGGCTTATATCTTATGGCTTAAGGATTAGGGAATATGACGTAAGACATGAGCTTTTTATTAGTGCTTAATAATCAAGGCTTTCGATTTATAGTTTATAGGTTAAGGGTTAGGGCTTGTGGGTTATGGAGTTATGGCTTATGGTTTATGGCTTAATGTTTATGGATTAGGGCTTAAGGCTTAAGGCATGTGGTTTATAGAATGTGGCTTAATGCTTATGGCTTATAGCTTAGGGTTTAAATCCCACTCTCACATGCCCACACTAACTCCTACCCTACCCACCCATATACCACACACCCCACACCCACCCACCCATCTACATAACCCTACCCAGACCTATACACATACCACAAACCTCTCCCCACATCCATATCCACATTCCCACGCCCGCCCACCCTTACCCTAACCTACAACACTTACCTACCCTACCTCTGACTCACCTCACACTTTCACACGATAGACCCAAGCCATACAGCAGCACCTACCACCCTCACCATAATCATACATATAACCACACCTACATCCCACCCACTCTTACACTCACAAATAAAACTACATGTATTACTCTATAAATATGATTAAAGATTCATTGTCATATTTTACCCTTCAAGTTGAGTGTATATATATTTTGGTTTTCGTCCAATTTTAAGTTTATATACTTTTAGTTTACTTAATTATTAAAATACATATAATTATAAATTATTATATTAGTACAAGATCAAATTATCAAAGTACGTATTAAAGAATGCATAGGCACATACAAATGTATATTACAATAAAATTTTAAACTTTCAAATATATATATATATATATATATATATATATATATATATATATATATTTAGATTATTAAATAATTTATATGTTGGTTTAATTTTATATAAAAAACTATATATAATAATTAATGTAATAAATAATAAAATAAAATGATAATATAAAACTTTCATTTTTTTCATTCCCTCCTTACTTTCCTTCTATAATTTTGTTATAAGATTCTTGATATTGATTGAAATCAAATATAGGTCAATACATATCTATGGAAGGTAAGCGGGCAACAAGCTGCGCCGCTAGCCCTTTCTGGATGACAAACCTAATTCTTTTGAAAACAACATATGTGGATCTAGGAGATAGAACATTAGAATGCATGACCCATTGGACTCTGTTGAGGAGCTCCACCGCCTCTGGCGCGAGAATACCAAATGTATCAAATGCAAAAGGTACAAACACATGTTGATTTTCTATACATGCATTCTCGTGCTTTGCCACTTTGTACGCAGTAGCTTTCAAAGCGACATGCCCTGCTGTGAACCCCCACACCTCAAACCGACGAGAGGAGAGACCCCAGTAAGATCCACACAAGCGTGCTTCCCTCATATCCATCCAAATACCAAAATGTCAGCCGGTCTGAGTGTGGATCTTCCATCCTGCTGGTCCGTCAAAAAGTTCACTAGCGCTTCTTTCTTCACAAAAATACCAGCACGCCGAAAGCATCAAAGTGAACATCCCTAACCACATCATGTCGGTACTTGAAACCAGGGAGCTCTCTACAATGAACTGTATGTTCCCTAAAAGTGTCCAAACATGCCTTGCGGAAAACTGGGCATATCTCGTCAATTGGGAATAGAGGAATCATGAGGCGGTAACGAAGGATAGTTCGGTTTTACACAGGATACATATATTGGCCAAGGTCATCAATAGGGACAGTTAGCAGAAAATCCTGAGCATCAGGTGCCCGAAGACACTCAAAAACTGCTTTCTGTCTAACAGTCATGTCGAAGTCGACTTCCATATCTTTGACGATTTTGCTAAAAAGGGTACACGCCAATGCTTTTTGGGATTTAGGGGGGCGGTGTCCTTATAACAGACTTTAATTTTAGGTTCCCTCTAATTCAGTCACTTATTTTTGGCTAGGGTTTAGTTTATGAAATTCTCCTCACGTATTAACAATACTACACTCTAAATATACAACCGAGTCCCATCTACTGTTCGTCGCTGAGCCTCCCACTACTCAGCCATTGCCGACCCCTACACCCATATCTTTTGCGTCTCATGTTATCTGCTACTCCCCATACCCAAAACTACACCCCACCCCCATTACACCTTCACTACTAGATAGAACCTCACCATCGTGTTCAACCACATGTTCCTAGAATGTTGTCGCTGTTCTGTCTCCTTTTCTCGATAAAACCCTAATCTGGCTACTCATCATTTTCATACAAAGGTCTATTGAGAAGGGGGGAATGGAGTTTAAGGTTCCAGTACACAAAACAAGTATAAAAATGTGAGTTTTAAATTCTAGATTTGAGTTTTATGGTAATTTCACTCATCATGTTAATCGATTGCTAAATTCTTTTTATGATGTTCGTAGGAACCACTCACCTCTATTCATTAGGTAGCCATGCAAACCCACGATTCCCATATTTTCTAGTTCTATTTTTTCTTCTATAACATGACATCTGATCAATTGGTATGTGATGCGATTTTTTTTGTTGTTGTTGCTGCTGCTAGGAAACAGATACAAATGCATCAAGCTCAAAGGGAAAGAGGGTTGATGGCTGAAAATCTCTTCGAATATTCTCCAGATCTATTTTTCTTCTATATACACTTCTTTTATGCCATTTTATATTCATGTGTTTGAACTTATCTTTTTATTTTAGAGTAAAAAAGGTATCAGGCTATTATTATCGAAATTGATAACCCTGTTGGTGATGTTCTTGTTTCTGACTTGTAAGTGCTTGTTAATATTGAGCACAAGTCAATTAACATTAACATATTCATTTATGATGTTGTTAAGATTTAGTTTTTTCATGAAGGATGTGGAAGGAAATCAGATTATTGGGTGAATCTGAGCTCATGATCGCATCAATGGTTGATGTTGCAGCTAGTGGTGGATACTACATGGCAATGGCAGCACAAACTATAGTCTCAGAGAAACTTACTTTGACTGGTTCAATTGATATTGTTTATCAAGTATTCCACATGTACAAAAGGGAGTTAAAGCATCTCGGTACAATCAGAATCTCAGAGGTTTTTATTTTTAAACATTTGGATGTTTATCATGTATTCCACACTTCTTTTTAAACGATTAAATTATAGGAAAATTTGTAAATATAGAACTCCAACCTTTGTTGTTTGTGTAAAAATTGATAGGAATATACATAATAAATGGTCTGGTTGGCATTAGTATATGTATATGCAGGAAGAAGGGACAAAAACTATGCAACTTAAAGTAAACACTCTCTTTGAGCATGATAAAAATGTAATGTTTACATAACGTATTTTTAATTTTAAACATTTTTTAATTGCTTAATAGTACATCATCAAATAATAGTTTTTTAAGTTATAATGCAGGTTGGGGCAGTTGTGGTTGGACTTGATCCATATTTAAACTATTACACAATGCAATAAGATACCCCATTTATACATTGTATCAACATCTTATTTACCTAGTGTTATGGAAATATATCTATTTATTGTAGTTCCATTCATAAAAAAGTTGTATGTGGTGAGTAATCTGCATGTATAAGGACATTATATTTTGAAAATTCTACCAAATTATAGCCATTATACTTCTATATTTTGTCTTATAAGGAAAATGCAATAATAGGAACAAATGAAAGTAAAATGTAATAAAAGAAACTAAAGATTACATTGGTCAACCCGACCAATACACAATTATAACACTAGTTAATTATTCATATTTGTCTTAATGTTTGACACCTATAATTTTTTGTTGCTCTAGGTACCAAATCCACCATCTAATCAAAATTAAAACATTGAACTTCAAGTTTCTAAGAAAAACAAATGAAAAGAAAATGTATACACCGTTAGAAGGCATGAAACAGACAAGGTGCAGGAGAAAGGTGATTAAATAAAAAATGTTGGAGACATAGTTCTTAGTTTATGTATAAAGTCTTGTATATATATCTTTTTATTACAAGTTAATGTCTTAAGTATTTGAATTGAAAACTTATGTATTGATTTTTTATTATTAATGTTAATATCATTTTCTTTTTAAGTTTTACCATGTTTCCTGCTGTTTTTATTTTACAAAAAATCGAAAATAAAATGGAAATATTTCCATTGATAACTGTAGCTTTACATAAACATTAATTTCACCATATTAAACAAAATTCATGTGGCTTTATATAAATATTAGTCACACCATAACTACAACAGTTTATGTGGCTTTATATAAATGTTAGTCACACTACTGTATCTATAAATCAATTACGGTTATTTTTAATTGATTTTATATGTCAAAATGATATAAAATTGTCATAGTTGCAACTTTTTATATGTATGAATGATAGCATCGGTTATGATAAGTTATATAAAAATTTAGTGTTGATTGAATCGAGTTTACAATACGAGATCAGAGTTAAGAAATGATTTAGAACACAAGATCTAAATATAATATGGTTGGATCAATTTGTGCTTTCAGAAAAATACAAGAGAATATGAGAGTACAATGCCAATATTCACGCTACCCTCTAAACATGTATCCATCCCGTATTTATAGGGATAAAGAAAGTATACAAAAAATATAAGGGACTCGACATCACAATTTCGAAACATAAATGCCCTTATAATAAACGTTACAAACTGACTTTCGACACACAAAATGCCCTATAAATTTTCTACATTTCACAATCACTTGCGACCCCAACATTCTCCCCCTTTGTGAGAAATGTCGAATCTAAGACATTAGCATCATAGTAGCATGATCAATAACTCTTTGAATTTCAACATACCAATTGATCACCTTTCGACTTTCACCCTTTTCCTTTTCGTTGTTCTTGGCACATCTGTTCTTTCGAACCATGAGATTTGTGTAATGAGGCTTTGTATACCTCTCAACATCACACACTTGAAACATAAATTTTGTGTTGTTTCCCTTCTTGTTTTTGCCAACAAACACAATTCCTAGTGGTTTCAAGCAAATCTCTCCATCTTCATAATCTTTCAAACTAGCCTTACTCTTTAACATAGTTTGAGGAACAATGATCTGTTTATCCAATGCTTAAGCTAACTCAACGTCTGTTAATGTCAACGAACCATAGTAACTATCAATAAACACCTTCACGTGAGCAAAACCAATAAAAAAATCTTCTTTGTTCGTCACTTGTAGCTTCAAAACATCAACACTCTTCAAAATCTTCAAAACAACCAGTAAATCATGTAGATTCACTAAAGGTAAGTCTGCAACCGAGAACTCAAATACAACATTGTTGACTCGGACTGCATGATATCGATAATTCTGCAACATACCCTCAAATAGAACATCTTTGGATATACCGAGAACACGGACTATCTTGACTAGAGACCATATATCCTCTTCCCTTTTTCCAAGCACTACATGGAATCGAAACTTCATGCGTTTAAACTCAACTTTGTCTTTACATTTTTCTGCAATCTTAAATTGTTCATCCAAGAACATCATTTTGTTGATTGGCAAGTCCAACTGATTAAAATTAGTGTTCTTTGTATCATAAATTTTGTTAGGTGCCTTTTCGAAGTCATGCATCTCCCCTAAAACAGTCAAAGCTTCGATATTCTCATAAGAATAAAGCTTTGTAGGATCTCCTTTATTGAGACCAGGAGGGTTATTTTCTCTTTGACGAAGAATACTCTTGATTTGCTTTTGTTTCTCTATCTCCTTTTCAAGAGCAGCTTTCTTTTCTTCAGTAGAAAGCTCAGTAACAATACCCTTTCCTTTGTTATGCATTTCTTGAGTAGTAGGAGGTGGTTTCGAAGAACTTAAACCTCCACTAGCAGATCCAATCACAATGCCCTTGGTTGTTGGTTTTGTTGTTTTTGTTGTTGATGTTGTTATCGTGGATGTTTTTGGTAACGAAGTTGGAATTTGAGTAGTCAAAATCTTTCCAACTACTTTCGCATCATCATAAGTTTTACCAGAACCACTAGCTCCTGTACCGACTTTTTCACTTATGCCAACACCATCCTTTTATCCCCTTGCACCCCTGTCTAAACAGTTGGGGCATCAGTTGACATTAAGTTGATTAGCTTCGTAAGTGGTGCAAGCTCCTTTCAAATGGTAGACTCCAACACTTGAAACTTCTCAGACAGAAGCTCTGGAGTAATCAACGAATATGAAACCAATACAGACTTCAAGACTAAACCTTTCAACTCAACCAACAGTTTATCAACATTACCAAAACTTTAAACTTCTTCTTCTGCCATCTTGTCAACTTTCGGAAGTAGAGAATTATACCATTCGACAATTTGAGTTACAACATCAGCAATAATATCCACCTTCTTGTGAAGAGAGGAATAATTATGATCTAATGCTGCGATCTCTTTCACCATATCAGCACGAAGTTCCTTAATTTTGAAGTTGACATCTTCTCGAACCTTTTTGACATCTTGAACAAATAAGACATGCCTTTCCCTTGAAACAACTTTCAAATCTTTAACCTCTGCATTAAATGAAGAAGATTGTGTTGTCACCCTCTTTTCATTGTTCTGATCAACCAAGTCAATTGCATCTCGAAGTCTATGCTCTTGAGCCTTGAGCATAACATTGACTTCGATACCAGACACATAATGCTTACCCCCTACATATGCTTGATGCTGTAACAAAGAGTTAAGCTTTCGGTTGAGGATTTTAAACAGTTTCCCATACATCAACATATGATTTGGGGTATTTTCTTCTTCCGGATCAAATTCGATTTCAACAAACATTCCTATAAACTCATTGTCTTCAGTGTTAGCATCTTCATGAACAATGTTGGGATCAGTGGATTGGGATGAAAATAGAGAAATGATAGGTTGATCGATGATGTTTTCAAAAGTTGGTGAATTGGTTGATTGAGGCAAAGTAGTAGAAGGATTGGTTTAAAATGGTGGTAAAGAGGTGGTTTTATCAAGTGTAGAAGTGTCAAAAGATGAGGAAATAACAAGGTTAGGATTACCTTGAGCTGCATTATTCAATACTCATTCACCCTTATTGACAATTGCATCCGTATCAGATACGTTCGCAGTGATGCTAGAAGTTCGAACCTCCTCAGAAATTGATTCAGCATTCGAGACTTCAGGTGGTGTGACAGCCGTCTTCTCAGGAGTTGATTGTTTTGCATGTTTACCTAGATTAGTGGTTGTGTCCACATTAGATGTATTCACAGAGCCACCAATATTTCCAACCTCCTCAAAATTTGACTTGATTGGAAAATCCCTCGTTGGTGATTGGACATCTATATTTTCATCGTGAACTGGCGAATCTGGTACAACTTCATCTTCATCTTCAATTACCCCTCTCCTTTTCCTCTTCTTCGAAATGTGTTTTGCTATGTCTTCTGCCCTCCGCTTTTTACAACCTGGTGACACAGGTGTGGGAATTTCACGGATGACTAAGCTCTTTCGACTGATTTGTGGTTTGCGAAGAACCTTCGAAACACCTTCTGGTGATGGACTAGGTCTGTGATCCATTGTCTTCAGTCTTTTCAAAACCCCAGTTTGAGAAGGTATGACATACTTCATAGGTGAACTTGATTCTTTAACATGAGGCTTTTGAACATGATTTGGTGGTGGATCAGACTTAACCACTTTCTTAGGAGTAACTTTGACGACTTTCTCTACTTTCTCAGGACTGGGTTTTGAAGGACTACACTTAACATCCTTCTTTGACTCCTTTCTATTTTTCGATGGACCTCCTGTGCTCTTAGATAAAAGAACACCCGTTTCAATCGAAGGATTGATTGTTTGTTTGTATGCCACCAACACCGGATTGGAGGGATCAACTTTTCGAAGCATGTTATCCGGAATACTAGCAACGGTTGGAAACATATCCAGATTATCTTCTACTGACTTCGGAAAGCGATACAACAAAAATTCAGCATTTTCTTCATCTTCAGGAACTTGAATTCCTTCCTTCTCCTATGCATACTGTAGAATCAAACTATAGTATCGAGCACATGATATCCCGTCTACCACATTTGTGTTGCTAACACTTTTGACAAACTCATCCCATAACTGAGTTGTATAATCAACAGGAATATGACAATAGATGCCTGCCACCAAGGCATAAATCTCCAATTTCCCTTTATCTAATCTAACACTTCGACCAGTCAAGCATCGAAGATAAATCCCAAAAAGAAAATTCCATAAACATAGTAGAGAAGATTTCTTGAAATCACTTATCTTAGTAAGTAGCGGTTGATAACCCATCTCGTTGAACATTTGAAGGACTTGTTCATTCGTAACTGCATAGTGAATCAATAGTAGGAAGTTCCAAGATCCGAGCAAACAACTGCTTGGTGAGTTTGAACTTCTTATCATTGATCAACTGGAAGGTAATAAACTTGATCGTCTTGCTATACACCGCAATCGCACCAGCAAGTGATAACCAAGATAATGGAACATCAAAAGAAGAAAACATGGCCTTTGACAGAACCGAGTGTTTTAATGCCACGATGAGCATTTTCAAACTTTCAGGATACAGAGTAATATCACCTTGAACTTGGAGATTAGTGATTTGAATCTTCCTAAGCGATTAAGAAGTAATATCATCGGTTGTCTGAGATGGATCAACATGAGCATTTGTGGACGCCATTGTTAGGGTTTGAGAACTTGAGAAGAAAAGAGAGTAGATCAATTTGGGGAATCTTTGAATTTGTAAAATTGAAATGAAACCCCAAAAACCCCTTTTATACGTAAACCCCATTTGAATTTGAAGAAGTTTGAGCATTAAATGCTAAGCCACGTGTCACCAAGAAAACTGGACCTGGTGCCATAAAGGTAGCCACGTCTGAAAAAGTGATGATCACTTTTCCTTGAAACTCGCGTAGTAACCAGAACTTCATATCCATTAGTCTGTTCGACTGTACCAAGGAGATAATAACCGTCAGAAACCTTTGGCATTGAGTTTGGGCTCTTTCACTTTTGGGTTGAGAAGCAAAATCATGTGTCAGACTTTCGAAATCATCAGCCTGAGTTTCTATTACTCAGAACCTCAAGGATTATGTGAGTGCAATGTATTCCAAAGAATAAGATAAGAAGCAATTAAATTTTTTATTTTGGATCTGTGATGTCAATTATAAATCGACACAAACGTAGTAAGATCCCAGGAAAAGATCGCTTCGTTCTACATCAAGAAAGATGTCGAACAACTTGTGTGGTTTCCTGTAAATTACAATAGAATACTCATAGTGGAGTATCGAAGGGCGTCTTTTAAAAATTTTCGAAGGTTGGCTGAAATTTTGTTACAAGTCACAACTTAAGATAAGTGTGAAACATTGGAAACAAAAATACATGTTTGACCAGTGTAGTCCGTGACAAGTAAGCTTTGGAAAATGTGTTAAGTAACAATGAATCAAATTGATATCCCGAGAGAAATCATATTCCAAAAAAAATTGAATTCTGGATCTTGTTGGGAAAAAATGTTGTGGGTTTCGAACATTTTATCAAGACTACTCAAAAGGAAAGTAAATGATTTTGAATATCGAAGGTACAGAAACAAAAGTTTCGTTGCATTCTGGAACAAATGTTCCCCGTCAATTCCTTAATTGTTTCGAAAATATGGGTTTCACCTTCTTCACGGTCTCATGAATTGGGATCATAAACACAGAGTTTTGATATGCCTAAATCTTGATTGGTGTATACCAGAGATCTCTTGGACGTATGTCATTGTGTGTGATCGTGTAAGAATATTTGATGAAAAAGGTTGGTTTCAGAATCGAAAGTACCTCTGCTATAAGTGGACCAAGTAGGAAACTCTTAACTCATGTGAGAAGAGTAAGGTAGCTCAGGGACTAATGTGAATATAGCCTAATTGGGAAGGAATTTTCGTGATGAAAAATCCATTAAGGTTTGGGTCAT
This sequence comes from Lactuca virosa, assembly GCF_052849685.1. NCBI lineage: Eukaryota > Viridiplantae > Streptophyta > Magnoliopsida > Asterales > Asteraceae > Lactuca > Lactuca virosa. Next base: position 186,012,756 of record NC_136428.1, on the reverse strand, counting down.
GGAGGCTTGGGTCGACATGCAGCCGCATGCTTCTAGGGACATCTTAACTAGTACAAAGTTTCGAATGTATAGTTTTCCCAAGAACTGCAAGCCATGTTCCACTTAAAAATCTTCGACAAATAACTATACAAACTAGTTAATCATACACAACAAAACAAAAAATATATTTTTGAATTTTTTTTTTTGAGATTTTCGAATGAAATTTACAAAAATAAGAAAATTATTTTGATATTTTTGATTTTTGAATGAAAAGACAAAAATAAGAAATTTTTTTTGAAAATTTTGATTTTTGAAAGTAGCGAAAAAATTTATCAGGATAGTAAAGAGAAAGAGTCGACAAAAGAAACAAAAAGTATTGACATGACAATGGTTATGAAGTAGCGAAGATTTTTATGATGTCGAAAACGAAGCATGTCGAAGCGTTGACTATGAAAAGTAACCGTTGAATGAATCAACAATATTTCGACATAACTTGACTTTATAACGAGTTCAGACATGGAATAGCAGTCGCATCTAGCATGCCCAAGCCCGATAGAATTCGAAGAAAACTCTTTTCGTCCAATGGTTTTGTAAAGATATCACCAAGCTAATCAATAGTCTTTACAAAATGAACTTCAATGTTTGGTTTTCGAATGTTGCACAGGGTTATGGCAGATGCGAATGGCACTTTGTGAGTCACAATACAACATAAGTTTCTTCATGTTGATTGCATAATCACACAGTTGACTTTGTATCCATATGGTTTGAGAAGTGCAAGCTGCATCAGCAACATATTCAACTTCTGCTGTGGAAATCGAAACACATGTTTGCTTTTCTGATTGCCAGCTTACAAGCTTCCCATCCAACAGTTGGCATCCACCACTTGTGCTTTTACGATCAAGTTGACAACCAACCAAGTCAGCATCCAAAAATGCTTGAATGAAAAACCCTGTCTTAGAAGGATACCATAATCCTAACGAAATTGATCCTATGAGATAGCGAAAAATGTTCTTGACTGCAGTTAGATGAGGTTCCCTGGGATTCGATTGATACCTAGCACAATTACAAACGGCAAACATTATATCAGGTCGACTAGCTTTTAGATATAGTAATGAGCCAATCATACTTCGGTATAATGTGAGATCAACAACCGGTTTTTCCAACGAAGGACCAAGTCTGGTTCCAACGACCATCGGTACTCGCAATTAAACTGTTCGTCATTCCAATGTTTTCTAAGAGAGTTTGAGTGAATTTTTCTTGATTGATGAAGATTCCATCTCTGCTCTGACGAATGCTTAATCCCAGAAAATTGTTGATTTTCCCCATCATGCTCATCTCAAATTGACTTTTCATTAGATTTTCAAATTTACTTGATAAATCAGGGTCAGTAGAGCCAAAAATAATATCATCAACATAAATTTAAATAGGCATTAGATGGTCCCCAACTTTCTTTCGAAAGAGAGTGGGATCAACTGATCTTTGTTTAAATTTTGATTGTTTTTAAAAATTGGTAAGAGTTGCATACTAGGCTCTTGGTGCTTGTTTTAACCCATAAACAGCCTTATCTAAAATGTAACAATGATCAGGGATTTCCTCATTAATAAAACATGTGGGTTGCTCGACATACACCGTTTCTTCGATTTCACCGTTGAAAAATGCACACTTGACATCCATCTGATAAACATTGAAATCCTTGTGTGCTGCATAGGCTAAAAATATTCGAACAGCCTCGAGTCTTGCAACAGGGGCAAAGGTTTCCTCATAGTCTATAACTTCTTGTTGTGAATAACCTTTAAGAACAAGCCTAGCTTTGTTTCGAACAACATTACCATCTTTATCCGTTTTATTTTTAAAAAAGCCATTTTAAGCCCACAATTGAAACATCATTTGGTTTTGTAATCAGTCTCCATACATTCTTTCTTTCCAATGCAGCAAGCTTAGTGATGAATTATTGAATCAAGTAATGAACGTAGAATCAGAGTTACGAGAATGAAGAAAACAGAGAGTAAATAAGATCTTGTTTCAGCTCAATTATGCTTCACGATTCCAAAGAGAGAATAGACAATATAGACTCCCAAAACTCTTATCTAACTCTAAGTAACATTTCCTATTTATAGGAAAACAGTAGAGCATACAAAAAATACTAAGGCAAACATTCGGCTTCGACTAAAAGGTGCCTTAATAAATACATAATGAAACTAACGAAAGCATCTATTACACAGACTTCGACATATTACAACATATTTTCGACCTTACAATCCCCCCCTTTGTAATAATGACGAACTTCTCAATTGGTGAGAATCTGTGCAGCAAAATGCATCATTCTACGAATCTCCATATACCAGCTCATAACCTTCTTTAGCTCTGCTTTATCACCATCATTGTTCTTTTTGCAGTTATTCATATGAACCATGAAGTTCGTATATTGAGCTGTAGTATATCTTTCCACTTCATTTACTTGAAACATAAATCTTTTAGCTTTCCCATTCTCATTTTTTCCTGCAAAGACCAATCCCAAAGGCTTTAAACATATCTCCCCATCAGCATATTTCTTCAGTTCAGCTTGAGACTTCGTCACTTCCATAGCCACTTTTACTTCCTTCCCAAGTGCAGTTGACATATCAACATCAGTCAAAGCTAGACAATCATAGTAATTATCTATGAAAATTTTGATATGACCAATACCTAGTCTCAAAATTTCCTTATCAGTTCCTTGAAGTTGCGAAGCATCCATGTCTTTCAAAATTAGAGCAACTTGAATAAGATCATTCAAGTTCATGAGAGGGAAATCTGCAACTGAGAAATCACACACAACCTTGTTTGCTCTAACAACATGATAACGAAAGTTCTGTAACATGTTCTCAAACATTACATCTTTTGTAATACTCAACACCCTTGTGATCTTGATGAGTGACCAAACTTCATCTTTTTCCTTTCCAACAACAGCATGAAACCTAAGTTTCATATGAAGATAGTGATCTTCGTTCTTGAATTTCTCTATCACCTTATACTGAGCTGTTAAGAACATCATTTCGTTAACAGGAAAATCAAGTTGATTCATATCAGAATTTTCGATAGAATAACTCTTTCGTGGTTTCTTCTCGAATGCATACATTTGATTGTATGACACTCTGGCTTTGTTGTTTTCATAACTATGCAACTTCTTAGGATTTCCCTTATCCATCTGTGGTGGATCATTCTCACGAAGCCTCATTATGCTTTGAATTTGTCTCTGTTTCTCCATTTCGACTTCTACCTCAGCCTTCTTCTCTTCTTTTGACTTTTCAATCATAATTACTTTCCCTTTATCTTTTTTAGCTTTAGAAATCTTTGGCTTTGAAGAACTTGAACTCCCTCCTTCAGTTGTTGAAACAATCACAATTCCTTTCATTATAGGTCTTGTTGTGGTTTCGATGGCTTGTGTTGTATTGACTTTCGAAACTATTGGAGTGATAATTTGAGTTGACACTACCTTTGTTGAAACTTGAGTAGGTATCACTTTTTCGACAATTATGGACTTATCTTTGCCTTCTTTCAAAACCTTCGAAGTTTTACCTACTTGAGCTTTCTTCTCTTTTTCTCCCCCTTGTACCCTTGTGATAGCAGGTGGGGCACCAGTAGGTAACATATTGGTAAACTTCGAAATTGGAGCAACAACCTTCTGAATAGCTTGATCCAAACTATGTAACTTCTGAGTTAAAAACTCAGGAGTTAAAAACGAAATGGGAGCAACGTGTGTCCTTGAAACTCGCAACACTAGCCGTTATTGTTGGGTGCAAAGTTATCCATGTATAACTTTGTAAATATGTTGACTTTTGTAGACCCAGTTGCATGTGGTGTATTATCCTTATGACTTATGAGATAGAGAGTGAGAGAGAGACATATAAACACCTCTATATAAGGTGGGTTTATTCCACTTGTAGAGGTGTGCTAGAGAGATGTAAAATTGAGTGTGTAAGTGTGTTTTATTTATGTAGATTTAGATCTAGTTCCCTTTTTGTAACACCATACATAATCGAATGCATCTCTTAAACACCAAAATCACCGTGTTCATTGTGTGTTCTTTAATTCCGCATGCCAAACCAATATTCGTAATTCACATCAATTGCTATCAGAGCAGGAATCATCACTGTAATCTGATTTTCAGTTGAATCTCTAGTTTTTGAGTCGCAAGTTTGTCTCAAAAGTTTCCGCACTGTTTGATTCAGAAAATCATCTCTGATCTACAGTTTTGATTTGATTCTGCATTTGATTTTCATAATCGAGTAATCGATTTTGAATTTCTGATCGATTTGTTCATTCAAATTCAAATTTCTTCAAGTTTTTCTGAAAAATCTCATCCGTACATTCATGGCGAATTTCAACATGAACACGATGACTTCATTCTCTAATCTGTTAGTATCTTCTACGAAGATTCCTATGTTGATTCTAGAGTACTATGATCAGTGGGCTGATCGAATGGAGGATTATTTGAATGGTTTGGACGAGGAGCTCTGGAGCTGTATTACTAGAAATGTTCAACCTCCACCAAATGTTCAACAAATTGGACCATCTGGAACAGTATCTGCAGTCGGCGATCAATCCACCAGGCTGAAGAACAACGAAAAACATTGTTTGAGAGAATTGCGAGGTGCCTTGCCACCTGTTGTTTACAATTACATCCGTGGTTGTAAAACTGCAAAAGATATCTGGAATACTCTTAAGGAAAAGTATCAGGGAAGCGTGAAAACGAAGATAAAATATGTTAAGCAATGTCTTGTGGAGCTGAAAGAAATCAGACAAAAGGAGAGTGAAATGATTGAAGCTTACTATGACCGTTTTAATGAACTAATCTATCGATGCAATTGTTATGGAATCACAAGGTCTGCTATGGAGTTCAATCTCACCTTCATGATGGGACTTCGTAAGGAATGGAGGAGTGTAAGCATGATGGTGAAGAATCAACAAAGTTTTGATACATCATCTCTAAATGATCTGTATAATCAGCTGAAAACTCACGAAAGTGAAGTAAACGAGATGGCAGAACAGTCGAAGCTCAGTCTGGGAGGTCCATTAGCTCTTGTTTCAAAATTATCTGAAAAAGAAGTTGTTGAAAAAGGTGATTCTGATGGTGAAGAGGGGTTTTTAATGAATTCGGATGATGAGGCAATAGCTTTTTACTCGAACAACAGAGTTAAAAAGTTTTTTCAAGAAACCATTTAACCCGAAGATGAAGCAGAATGAGGGAAAAGGAAGTTTCGTGAACAAGTCTGCAGGAGAAGAGAAGAAGAAGTTTGAAAAGAATGATGAGAAGGTTACTGAGGTCTAGAAAGAGAAGAAACCAAGAGGAGATTCGGGTGTTGATTGTCATTACTGTAACGGAGCAAATCATTTGGCAAATGATTGCATGCTTCATAAGAAAGAGGAGAAAAAGAATAGGGTCAAGGACGAGGAATATTATGTGGAGAGGTTGGAAGAGGTGCGTACGAAGGCGATACATATGTCATTGGTGGCTAGAGGTGAACAGGAGGAAGATGGCACGTATCAGATCTGGTCATCTGGATCCGACGATGAAGAGATGCGTAATCCTATGTGTAACACTCGTGTTTCTAGCCTAGGCATTAATCTTGATATGATAGTCTAGGTTAACCTTTTTAACTCATTTTGAAGAAATGAAAAAGGAATTATGTGAATTCTATGTGTTTTATGTGTTTTATGCTTAATTACTAGGAGGTAATTAATTAAGAATAAAAATGAGCGTCGAAAATAAATTTTAGATAAAGCCGATATCTATTAAGAAAGTTGTAGTGGTCGTGACAAGGATTACGGATATATAAAGAATGCCGAAATCCGAGTTATTACGAAGAAGTTATGACATGTCGGAGTTTCGCGATAAACCGGCACGGTGCCGAATGTCGTAAAAAGTGAGTTTTTGATAAACTACTTTTTAGCCTTAGTGATCTAAACGAAACCCGTAGTATTTGTTAAACCGAGAAGTTCGATAAAAAGAACGCCCAAATCTGACTTCGTATGAGGAAGTTATGATTTTTCGAAGTTTCAGCTTAGCAGTAGACAGCTAAAAACTCGAATTTTAGATGGAGTGATTTTTAGCCGACACAACCTAAACGAGAATCGAAGGTCTCGTAAATAGTAGCACAACGGTAAAAAGTCTGACAAAAACGGACGTCGGATGAAGAAGTTATGAATTTTTAACGGATTTCCTATCCCGGTCTGTTAAAAATAATAATATAAAAATTAGATTCAAAATTAGCCGACGAAGACTAAACGGAAGTTGTAGAGCGTAATTTTACCTACGCGTGGATATAAAGAACGTCAAAAACGGAGCTCGTATGCGAAAGTTATGGATTTTAGAAGTTTTTGCACAAAAACCGAGAAAATTCGCATAGTCACGATCTGCCACGTCACCCTCGCTTAGAACGTGCCACGTGTCCGAAATGGGTGAGTCAGGCGAGCCACGTGTCCGAGCTTTTGAGTCATCCGAGCACCTGGTCTGATCCGAAGTGGTCCAATAGCGGTGCGACACATACCCTCTTGCACGAGACCGAACCCTCGCAAGCTGCCACAACCCCCCCTACTTCGGACTAGACCTCAGTCCAATCAGGAGAGGACAGCGAGGCCTTCGCACGTGCAACCACCTGCGCACCCTCGCCTGCGGACCCCACCACCAGAACCGACTTCGGACCCCTATAAATAGAAGGGTCCTACGAGCCTTCTCGGGTACTTTTGGGATTTCACCATCTTTCACCCCTTTCTTCATATTTTCTTCATCTTAACATTCCCCGAAGCCCCGGTATCAATTATAAGCCCCGGAATACGCCACGAAGTGCCCGTGAAGCCCAGAAAATTTATCTTTTCGGTTTCGAAGCCCGACTTTCGCAGAGCCCGGTTTCTCAATAAAACTCCCGGTTTTATTAGAAACGATCGTTTTAGGAAACGAATTACTGCCCGATTTTCATTAAATCAGGTGAGTGTGTAGTTACTTTCAATTTACACGTAGATATGAAGTATTTACTATAAAATATGTGTTATGTGTAAATATGTTAATTGTTTATTTGAGGTGACTGTTGAATTGATGTTTTATACAAGTTTTAAACTATATATGTATTTTATCTACAAATATGTTGGGTAGAACATGGGTAGACAAAATAGTCGTCTAGCGGAGTATAGATGACGATCACGGACCTTTCTAGACAGTCCAGTGGTATACTAGCAAGTTCGCAACTTGTAGGTGTTGATGAACTAAATGTTCATTGGTGTACTCCAATCCCCTTCATGGTTGCCTTTAGGACATGTATGGCTGAGGAGTCCCCTTAGCAGTAGTGTCCAACCCGATGATATTCCTTAGGATAAGTCCCTTGTGTTAGGTGTTTAGGGACGTAAAGTGAGGACAACGGGAATGGGTAATCAGGGTTATTGTTGATTGGTGAACTTAATAAGTTATTATTATTGTGGGTTGAAAACCCTATATGCTCACCAGGCTCCCAAGCCTGACCCACTCAGCTTTTTATGATTACAGGTAGTGGACCCCGAGCATAGTCGGAGGACGATGAGAGATTTTTGGATTATAGGCCAGTAGTTGTAAATAACTGTTGAAAGGCTTATAATGTCTTGTTTATGCTTTTGATCTGTATCGGAACATGACATCCCGAGGTTTTGATATATATATGGGAAATATATACCTTCTTAAAGAAGGGTTTTGATAAACATTATCATGTTTTATATTGGGGACCTATTCCGCAATATCTTTTGAAAAGATTTCTCTGATTTTATTTTAAAAAGCATAAATTAAATCGGTCTTTTCTGGCCGAGAAATTAGGGGATGTCACAGTTGGTATCAGAGCATTAGTTTAAGCGAATTAGGAATTTGTAGGATTTCTAGACTTAAACTTAGAATGCTAAGTGATGATTGTGAGATGAGTGTCTACCATATTTTAGACACGAGCACTAGTTTATTTTAGGAAAGATGCCTAAAATGCCCTTATGTGCTAAATGTTATATGTTGCCATATATGCCATTATTTGTTCGGATCTATGGTCTGTTGCCGACCGGATCTGGAAACCTTATGTATGTTGGATTCTAAGCGTATGATTACGAGATTAAAACTAACATGTAAACGTTTCGGAGTGATAAGGGAATTGACATGTCTAACATGGATAAAGACCAAAATTCGCCTTATTCGGTATATAGATTTTAATGGCAAGAACTCGAAGTGGAGCGGGAAACGCAAACAGAAACCAACAACCTCAACCCCAAGTGGTGGAACAGGTGCCTATAGTAGGAGCTGCACTAGAACCCATCACTATGGCTGGAGTACGAACTATGATTCAGACCATGTTGGCTTATCAGAGGGAGGAGTTGAGGCAAATGTTGCTGAACAACAGGGATGAACCTTCAGTTCCTGTTGAACAACGTGAATTGAATGACGATCGATCTGAAGAAGGGAACAATAGCAGATCGGTTAGTCATAGTGAACCGCTTGTGGTTGGGAGAAATAACCATGAGGGCAGAGTGGAGAGAAATGGGTGCAAGTATAAGGACTTTATGACTTGTAAGCCATCGACCTTCACTGGAAAAGAAGATCCTGTTGGAGTTATGGACTGGATCTCGGAAATGGAGTTGGCTTTCATGACTTGTGATTGGCAAGGCAAGTTACAAACTACCTTTGCAGTGCGTCAGTTCAGGGGTAGTGCTGCTCGTTGGTGGAATACATTAGGGAAAACCCTAAGCCCTAATGAGCCACTGCAACTGACTTGGGCAGAGTTCTTGGTGCACTTTAAGCGCAAGTACTGCTCGGCCCAAAACGTACTTTAGTTAGAAAACCAATTTCTAACGTTGAAGAAGGAGAGTATGACCGTTGACGAGTATACGAATAACTTCACAGAAAAAATGGAGTTTGCTTTGCGTATTGTCCCAGATGAGCTGGCGAAAATTGACAGGTATGCAAAGGGACTTCCATGGGAGTATGCGGTGCCAGTACGTCAGGCACTTACTTTGGAGGCAGCTATCTGTTGGATTAATGTCTAAGTCCATAACTATATTTGGTATGTACTTGACCCGACCCGGCATGGTCCATTTGGGTTGCACTTCACCGGCACAATTTATATGTATAGTCTTTTGAGAATAGTATATTTATGATTTATACTAATATAATATAAGTTCTAATATATTAATATGGAATCATATTATTTAATTAGTATTGATCAAGAATTAATTTAGAATTAATTAAGTGATAAAAAAGAACTAATTAAATATGGACTCTTATATATATGGAATGGGCCAAGTTCATTTAGGTTGGGCTAAGCTTTCATGGATGATCCATGGAGCTTTTAACCCATGGATCCTATGTAAATGAAAGGTCATGGGTATTAGGGTTTACATGGATGTAACCCTAATCCTCCATAATATATAAAGGGGTCCTTGGCTCACAAAATTGGCACAAGTGTGTGAAAATAAGAGTGGCCGATTTTAGTGTGCATACATATTCTCTCAAGTTCTTCCAATGTATTTTGGTGATTTGTGATTCCATTTGAGGCTTCCACACTATTGGGGCTAAGCTCTTAAAGCTTGAAGACATCAAGCTACATCAAAAGGTATGTCATCTAACTAGAACTTTGTAGTATAGGTGCTTCATAATATGCTTGTTAGGATGAAACCTTGGAATAGTTAATATTTGCATGTATAATAGAGAAAACATAGATCCAAGGTTTATAGGGTTGCATGTACACCATAGGAGTGTTAGAATGCTCAAAACCCAACAGTGGTATCAGAGCCAGGTTGTTTTCTGTTATATTGATGCAAATGTTTTATTTTCAAGTTGGAAAAAAAAGAAAAAAAAAACATGACGTTTGTCAAATTTTAAGATAATTACTTGTTTTTGTGAAAAACTAATTATTTGTAAAATTTGAATCATTTGCTATATGAGTTGAATTAGGTCAAATTTAGTAAAAGATAAAATGATATGATTATTTTATTAGTTTTAAAAGTTTGATCTAAAGAGTTTTTTGAAACTTCCATAAGTTATGGATATGAAAGTTTTTTTTTTTTAAAAAAAAATTGATTCAAAGTTTTTATGGAGTTACAAAATTTGGTGTTAATGTTTTAAAGAATGCCATAACTTGTTCTTAAGTTATGGAACATGGAAAGTTTCATCATAAAACACCATTAATTCCATAAGTTATGGAATCCAAAGGTTTTCAAGAATTACAAAACTTGCCCTCAAGTTTTGGAATTTGAGAAAAGTTTTTTATGAAAAAAAGAATTGAATTCTAAAACTTTTGGGTTCATAACTTAAACAATTAATTAAATGGTTTTAATTTTGAGTTTAATAATTGGAATTATGATGTTTTGTTGAATAGTTCAAATTAACTCTTATGGACTTTATTAATAGTTAATTAAAGCGTTTAATTAAAAGAATATTATTTAATCCATAAATATATGGTTTGAGTTTAATTAAATTAAAAGTCTAGTTTAATTAATAGATTAAACCACCAAGTATTTTAAATGTCTAAAATACACCCTTATACTATTATAATATTAAAAGTTTAATATATTATATGTATAAGAGCAAGTCGTCTTACCATTAGTAGGCCTAATTCACGAAGCCGGTCTATAAGAGGGGTATAAGGTTACTGCCTATAAAATGGCAGTTTAATGGGTGTCCACTCTCACTCACCGCTTCCTTGACCGGTGGAGGGTCGTTAGCCGAACAGGTAGGACAAGGACTATAATTCTCCCTTCATTATAAGTATAATGATAAATACTAAGTAACTAAACACTTATAAATTCCCAATCTTAGTTACTTAGGAAAATGTGAATAAGGTGCTAATCCATGAAATTACACTTTGCACTTTGTTTAAGCTGTTAGTGGAGCGTGTGTGGTTAACCGACACACTAACCTGGACTTAACAAGGTAGGGAAAGGGTAACTTAATGTTTATCATAGTATCGTTGGAGCGTGTGTGGTTAACCGGCACATCGATTGAGGGGTAAATATTAAGGGTACCAAGTATATTTGCATGGTTACTTCACACCTTGTTTTGTGATCCTCAGCATCCCAGTCACAAAACCTGAAGGGCACACTCGAGATTGAAACATGCCATTGAAAAGTTCAATGAATCTCAAAAGAATCTAGGAGTTTCAAAACCAATTAAAACCTAATAATACATTTCGTTTATCTTTGTGGAAATTGGTGAATCGTCATTCACCTACCTTCAAATATTTTATAACTTGGATTACGGCATCCCTCTTCCAAGTTATAAAATAGTTTGTTGGGTCCTAGCCTTAATATATCATATTGGGTGTTATATTAAGGACTTAAATCAACTTTACGTGAATTTCTCCCATTGTTGATGTCTGGTTTAGACAACAATGATCTTCCCAAACCAAGCTTTCCTAATGAATATGACTTCCCGAGTTTGGCTCATGGAAGTCATACTTCTCTTCCTCCACCTCCTCCAATTATTCTCCCTAACCCACAAGTTCAAGATCACTCAAGCCCTAATGGCAAGCAAGGTCTATGTGTGATCACATCTTAGAGATGAAGTCATATATTGACAAGCCGGGAGAGTTGGGTGTCAAAGTATTGAGAAAGTTGGATGTTCAATCACTTTCTAAGTCACATAGTGAGTTCCTTTGGGACTACTATGAAACAGACTATGACATGAACCTTAATGATCACATCTATTTGCTTGGTGCTGCTGAATCAGCAATGATTTGGAACGATAGTAAAGCAAATTTGATTAGAAGATCAACTTCCCAAAAACTTTATGGACAGTGACAATGGTGACACTGGAAATCCAGAAAAAGCATTCTCTTCCCAATGGAAAGGGATTGGCCATAGTCAACCCGGTTGACCAAATGGTAAAGAGAAAGGCTAAGTCTGAGATAGTCCCATTACCAAAGGGTCCATATGTTTATTTTGCCAAAGGAAGGGGCGTTGATTGCAAAGCTGCCAAATTTACCTAAGGATGTTAAAGTCAATAAGTTTGACTCTACATCAGGTAGAGCCCATTATCTAACTCTGTTAAGTTCTCTTCTGAGATCCTCATTACATGATGTGACTGGGTCACATGTTGATGTTTTAAGAATCAAAGAATAGAGAGAAATCTTAAAGGAAGTATATGTTCATTCTGATCGCGAAGGTGGATTTCGATCGCATCAGAATTTTGAGCAGTTGCTTAAGAAGTTATGATATATTGCTAAGGAATAGATAACGACAATTTTCCATGTGGATTGTAAGGATAAGTTTTTCCGCAAAGTTTTAAAATAAAAGAAAATTGTTTAATTTTATTTATTTGAAGTATCCTTACAATGGCATTTGTGGAAAATTGTTGCTTATATGATTCCACTGACAGCAATATTGGAAAATGGATTTGATTCTTTCATTTGTGGTAGTGGACCCCGAGCATAGTCGGAAGACGATGAGAGATTTTTGGATTATAGGCCAGTAGTTGTAAATAACTGTTGAAAGGCTTATAATGTCTTGTTTATGCTTTTGATCTGTATCGGAACATGACATCCCGAGGTTTTGATATATATATGGGAAATATATACCTTCTTAAAGAAGGGTTTTGATAAACATTATCATGTTTTATATTGGGGACCTATTCCGCAATATCTTTTGAAAAGATTTCTCTGATTTTATTTTAAAAAGCATAAATTAAATCGGTCTTTTCTGGCCGAGAAATTAGGGGATGTCACACTACGCATGGTCCTATGTTCGCAAAGCTGGAGGAAGATTCTGACGAAGAGATGACTGGTCATTGCTTCATGACCAAAGGTGCTGATAAATCTCCAATGACAACCAAGGTACGTGTTATTCTTCAGTCTTCCAACATTCCTTTACAAGCTTATGATTATGAAATAATTGAATTTGATGATGATGTTGCTTACTTTGATTCAATTGTGGTGTCCGCTAGTAACGAAGCTAAGAAACTAAACATCCAATTGCAAGAGAAACAAAAATTGTTAGATAAGAACGAACGGGAATCTAACGAATTAGTGATTGAAACTAATGAACGGGAAGGAGAAAAATTTTCGTTAGTTTCTTGATGATTCGCTAATTGATTAACGAAGTGAAGGAAGAAAAGTTTTGTTACCTGGGAAACGAATTGGGGAAGAAAGCATAAAGCGCAGGGATGAAGTTTCATTGTCTGCATTTAATTTCGTTAGATTGGGGAAGAAAACAATAATTTTTGATTTTGGTCCCTGTACTTTTAACGAAGTGGCACAAATGGTCCAATTTCGACAGTTTAAAGAATGGTGCTGAAATTTCAAAAGAAGTCCCTGGAGTTTCGAAAGTTTGGTAGTTTTTGCCCAATTTCGAAAAAGAAATGTTTTTGCTGAGAAATTGAAGAATATGCATTTCAGGCCCCTGTAGTTAATGCGAATTTACGCTTTCTACCCAGTTTCGCAAATAGGGGAGAGTTTCGCATTTTTGGCTGTTTTGGGTGCACCGGGTCACTGCGTAATTTTGAAATTGACAATTTCTACCCATTTTTGAGAAATTTTGTCAAAGGCGGTCCGTGAACGAAGCTAAAAATTGAAGATTTTTTCGGTTTTCCGGATTGAAGCAAAAAGTTTATGCCACATGTTAAGGGGGAGTTTTGACACGAAAAATTCTGAATAGAGCAAGTTCTCTTTCCTTGATGGTTTTATAATCAAATTTCGATTATAAAAAGGGGGAGAAATTTATATGGAAATTCGAAGTTGAATTTTTCATATTACGCGAACTTGAAGACCGAAGTGACCTTGAATTTTTGAAGTTTATGAAATGATGCGATTGGAGATTCGGAAGTGATATCGGTTCGAGATGGGTTTGGAATTATTGAAGATTTTTGGGGTGTGTTTTTATGCTCAACTTTAGGGTGATTATTTGGAGTTTGAGAAGCTCTTGATCATTCGTTGATATTTGGTTCGTATGGTCTCACATCCTAGAACCCAAATTGAAGAATCGTGGAAAAATTGAAGATTTGAAGTTCATCTCTACATGTGTCACGCTTGAGGCTCGGATCGTGTAGTTGCTCGATTTTTGAATATTTGAAGTGGGTCATCCATTCCTAACTTTGAGGGGGAGAATGTTGAGTGCAAAGTTATCCATGTATGACTTTGTAAATAGGTTGAATTTTGTAGACCCACTTGCATGTGGTATATTAGCCTTATGACTTATGAGATAGAGAGTGAGAGAGAGACATGTAAACACCTCTATATAAGGTGGGTTTATTCCAGTTGTAGAGGTGTGCTTGAGAGATGTAAAATTGAGTGTGTAAGTGTCTATTATTTATGTAGATTTAGATCTAGATCCCTTTTTGTAACACCATACATAATCGAATGCATCTCTTAAACACCGAAATCACCGTGTTCATTGTGTGTTCTTTAATTCCGCATGCCAAACCAATGTTCATAATTCACATCAGTTATGAGTACCATGTCAGATAAAGTACCTTGAAAATCGGACCAAGTTGCCAAACAGTCACATCAAACTGTTCGTGAGTACCAAGTCGTTAAGATCGAACACCTTCGGCATGGAGGTTAGGCTCTTTCGTTTTTGGGTTTAGAAACGAAGTCATATGCCAGACTTGTGAAATCGTTAGTCTGAGTTGGTAGTACTCAGAACCTCAAGGATTTCGTGAGTGCAGTGTGCCAATAGAATGAGATAAGAAGCAAACTAACGAAAATTTGGTATCTGTGATGTCGAAAAATAAAATTTCGACACAAAAGCAGTTAAACCCCGGGCAAAGGTTGCTTCGTTAATTATCAAGAGAGATAATCAACAGCTTGTGTATTTTCCCGTGAATTACAATTGAATACTTGTAGAGAAGTATCAAAAGGCTTCTTTTATATGGCTTCGTGGGTGGCTTAAAAAATTTCGTTACAAATCAACCTAAACATAAGGTGAGTAATTGTAACAGAAATTACATGTTTGGCCAGTGTAGTCAGTGACAAGTATGCTTTGGAACTTTTTGTTCGTGACAAAGATAACGAATGATACTCCATCTGAAATCATATTCCAAAACAAAATTTATAGCTGGATCCTGTTGGGAAACAAATGTCGTGGGCTTCGAACATTTGATCAAGACCACTCATAACGAAAGAATATGATTTGAAATATCGAAAAATTGGTACCGAAACAAATGTTTTGTTAAAATCTAGAACTTAGTTCCCCGTCAATTCCTTTATGGTTTACGAAGAATTGAGTTTCACCTTCATCACGGCCTCACGAATCCGGATCATAAACACAGATTTTTGATATGTCTAAGTCTTGATTAGTTTGATCAAAGACCTCTTGGACATATGTCATTGTGTGTGAACTGTGTTAGAATGTTGAGATGAAAAATATTGGTTCACGAATCCAGTTGTACCTCTGCTATCTTTGGACCAAGCAGAAAACTGTTAACTCATTTGAGAAGAGTTAGGTAGCTTAGTAGACTAATGTGAATACAAGCCTGATTGGGAAGAAATTTTCGTGATAAAAATTTCATTAAGGCTTTCGAAATCACACATTGAGTCAATGGAGGGTTAGGTCAACATGTTGCAACATGCTTCTAGGGACATCCTATTTAGTTCATACTTTCGAAAGAATACCTGACCCTCGAATTGCAAGCATGAACCTTGTCAAACATCCTCGGAATCTGCACAATTGAAGAAAAGACAAAGTACAAAATAACAAAAGTGTTTTTGGATTTTATATTTTTGAAAAGAAAAAAATATTTTTGTGATTTTGAAGTTTTAAAAAAAACGAGTAAAAATAAATTTTTTTTTTTTTGGTATTTTTGATTTTTCGAAAACAAACACAAATTAACGAAAATATTTTTGGCTTTTCATATTTTTCGAAATTAAAAACAATAAACGAAAATTTAAGTATGTACCAAACTAACAAAAAATTTCTTTCCCAGAAGTCGAAAACGAAGCGTATCGAAGCGCTGAATATGAACAGTAACCTCTGAATGGTTAATACAAGATGTCTCTGAATCGTTCATCATTGCCTCTCATTCGACACATTTTGTTATCACCACTTTGTCATTCTTTCGAAATTAATCCTGGAACAGAACTTGCTTCAATCATTCCCAAACCTTGCAAAATTTTAACAAATGACTTTTCGTCCAATGGTTTTGTAAAAATATCAGCAAGCTGGTCAGTTGTTTTTAGAAAATGAACTTCAATATTTCCATCTTCAACATGATCTGTAATGATAACAAAGTGCAATGTGTTTAGTTTTCGAATGTTGTACTAGATTATGAAAAATGCGTATAGCACTTTGTGAATCACAATACAATGGAATCTTTTTCATGTTAATTGCATAATCATGCAATTGACTTTGAATCCATATGATTTGCGAAGTGCAAGCGGCAGCTGCAACATACGCAGCTTCGGCAGTTGAAATTGATACACATGTTTGCTTTCTCGACTGTCAACTTACTAACTTCCCATCCAGAAGTTGACATCCGTCACTTGTGCTTTTTCTATCAAGATTACAACCACCTAAATCAGCATCTGAAAAAGCTTGTATGAAGAATCCAGTTTTCGAAGGATACCACAATCCTAACGAAATTGAGCCTTTGAGATAACGAAAAATATTCTTGACTACAGTGAGATGTGGTTCTCGAGGATTGGACTGATAGATAGCGCAATTACAAACAGAAAACATAATATCAAGTCGACTTGCAGTGAGGAAAAGTAACGAACCTATCATGCTTCTGTATAGAGTTAAATCAACAACAGGTTTATCTAACGAAGGTCTAAGCCTTGTTCCAGTCGCCATCGGTACTCGTAATTTCGTACTATTCGTCAATACAAATTTTTGAGGCAGATTCTTGGTATATTTTCCTTGATTGATAAAAATTGCTTCTCTGTTTTTATAAATATTTAAACCAAGAAAATTGTTGATTTTTCCCTTTCATACTCATCTCAAATTTGCTTTTCATCAGATTTTCGAATTCAGTAGACAAAGCAGGGTCAATAGAGCTAAAAATAATATCATCAACATAAATTTGAACAAGCATTAGATGATCCCCAACTTTCTTTCGAAAGAGAGTGGGATCAACAGATCCTTGTTTAAATCTCGATTGTTTTAAGAAAGAAGTTAAAGTTCCATACCATGCTCTCGGTGCTTGTTTTAACCCATAAACAGCCTTATCTAAAATATAGCAATGATTAGCATATTCTTCATGTACAAAACCTGGAGGTTGTTCCACATACATTGTCTCTTCGAGTTCTCCATTCAAAAATGCACATTTCACATCCATTTGATAAACATCAAAATATTTATGAGCTGCATAGGCCAAAAATATTCGAACTGCCTCGAGTCTTGCGACAGGGGCGAAGGTTTCTTCATAGTCTATTCCTTCTTGTTGCGAATAACCTTTTACTACAAGCCTAGCTTTATTTCGAACAATATTACCATCCTTTTCTGTTTTATTTTTGAAAATCCATTTTAACCCAACTTTCGAAACGTATTTTGGCTTAGGAATTAATCTCCAAACCTTGTTTCTTTCGAATTCAACCAATTCAGATTGCATTGCAACAACCCAATCTGAGTGTTCCATTGCAACCTTAACTGTTTTTGGTTCAATTTTTGAAATGAAAACATTAAACATGCAAAATTCCTGATGAATGTTAAGTACCTCATTTATCTAAAGGTACTTATCTAAAGGTGGATTTCCAAGAACTTGTTCCTTTGGATGATTTCTTGTCCATTTATCTAAAGGTAGATATGCTGGATCAAAATCCAATGGTGCATCTTCAAACATTTCGTCATTTTCAGATCCTGCAACAGAAACATTGTCATTTGAATCATGAAAATTTTCATTATGATCACTATTCGACATAATTGAATCATTTCGCTCCCCCTCAGTAGGATGCTCCCCCTCAACAGGATGCTCCCCCTCAACATCATTATCCAATATCCTATACTCCCCCTCGAAAGGACGCCCCCCCCCCCTTAACCTGAGTTGTCGAATTCAAGTGCTCCCCCTCCACTTGATCATTTAGCATGCTTTCGCCAAGTCTTGGAGAATTCGATGTTGAATTCAAATCTAATGCATCGTGGATTAATGTCAAATTATCAGAATGCTTTGAAGCTTCAGGTATGCGATTATCAGTTGCATTAACTTCAGCATCAGCAGCCATATCTGGAGTACGAAAAATTAAATCATAATCAAAATTTGTCGAATTTCAAATTTCAGACTCAACATTTGATTCATTAATAATTGGTGTGTGATCAAAACATTTTTCGACTTGTTTAACATAATAATCATCGAATGTTAGATTAACTGTTTCTTCCACTTTGCGTGTCCGTTTATTCAAAACCCGATATGCAACCGAATTATGAGAATATACCGAGAAAATTCCTTCGTTAGCTTTGGACTGGAATTTCGAAAGATTATCCTTGAGATTCATGATAAAACACCTGCCACCAAAAACATGAAAGAATTTGACATTAGGTTTCAGTTATTGAGAATTTCATAATGGGTAATGTTGAAATGACGATGAATAAACTATCTGTTTTGAGTAAAACATGCAGTGGAAACAACTTCAACCCAAAGATATTGAGGAAGATTCGCATATGTAAGCATTGTTCGTGCTGCTTCATAGAGAGAACGATTTCTTCTCTCAACTACACCATTCTGCTGAGGTGTATATGGTGAAGAGAAATGATGCGAAATCCATTGATCAACTAAAAATGAATCAAGAAAGTTATTCTTAAATTCAGAACCATTATCGCTTTTAATTTTTCGAACTTTCTTCTTTAAGCTGATATCTATCTTCTTGATAAAGTCGATCATTACTTGAGCAACCTCTGACTTTAACCTGAGAAAATAAACCCAAGTAAACCATGAAAAATCATCAACAATAACTAAAATGTACCGTTTCTTGTTGAGTGTCTCAACAGTCGATGGTCCACATAAGTCAATGTGAAGTAATTCCAACGGTTCAACAATCTTTGAATCAATAACCACAGGATGACCTTTACGATGTTGTTTTCCTTGTTCCCAAGCTGCATATAAAGTATCATTATCAAATTTTAACACAGGCAAACCTCGGACAAGATCATCAACTACCAATTTGTTGATATTTCGAAAATTCAAGTGAGAAAGTCGTCGATGCCAAAGCCAGCTAACATCAGCTGAGGCTTTTGAGAGTAAACACACTGAGGGCTTTTCGATGATTGGTTTGATATCGAGACTAAACATGTCTCCATGGCGTTGGATTTGAGCAAAACTTCTTTAGTGTCTACATTTGAAATGATGCTTCCTGCTTCGTTAAACACCACTTGATTGCCAGTGCCCACAACAAGTTGTGACACACTTATCAAGTTATGTTGAAGACCTTCAAGATATGCAACTCTCTTAGCAGTAAATTTCCCATTCGTGACATTGCCATATCCTTTCACCTGACATTTGTGATTGTTTCCAAGTTTAACTACTCATGCATTCTCCAAACTTCGATAATCATGCAAATTCTCCTTCTTTCCAGTCATGTAACGAGAGCAACCACTATCAATGTACCATTTATCGTCATATTACTCATCACACAAAACCTGCAATTAATGAAAGAATTTAGGTACCCAAGGCTGTTTGGGTCCTTGGTTATTAGCGTTGAAAACCGAGTGAAATGAAGACCCTAAAACCCAATCACGAACTTTTGACTTGAAAATATCAATTAAGTCGACATCATTAGGTAAAGGAGCAGAAACATAAGTTTTCGAAGGTTTAGCATTGTCACAGACATTCGACTTTTTGTTTGCAGTTTGTTTCTCAACATGTCTATCTTTCGAAACTGATTTCCATGTTTTTACAGAAATATTTGATTCTTTTGAAGATGAACTTCCGTTTGAAGAATCATTCACATATTTCTCATAAGCTTCTCGAATCTGTTGTTGGGAAAAATTTCGAGATTGAAACATCCTTCCTTTCCCTTCAAGACAATGGTCGATATTCTTTACATTTGATAAACCCTTAGTGTATGAAACTTTCGAATTTTGCGTCCTAGAAGGATTTGGAAAATTTGATTTTTGTCGAGTGAAATCAATATTTGATTTAGGACGAAACTTTTCAAATTGTCGATTTTTAACACTGTTTTCCACATTTGTATTACGAGAAAATCGTTTTTGAAAATTCTTTGATTGGGTTAGTGGAGGATTGTGTTTTAAATTTTGATTTTGAGAAAATCTTTGTTGTGAATGAGGAGAAAATCGATTTGTGAAATTTTGATTTGGAAATTTTTGTGATGAATGAGTGAAATTTTTCAAAAATGATGTAGTTGCTTGAGTTTTATCTTTCGAAAATGTAGTATGTGAAATGGATTCAGACAATGATTTATTAATTTGAACGGGATTTTTCTGATTGCCTGAATGTGGCGAAGACTAAGTCTTAACAGATTTGAACTCTGTCTTTTCAGATGTTTTCTTTTTCAATCCATTTTGTTTCTTTCGAGACTCAACGGTTTGCCAGAAAATTTTCTTTCGTGCTTGTCTTTTTGAAATTTCATTATCTTTCGAAAATTTGTCAATTTGATCTTTAAATTCTTTTGAATTGATTTTGACAACTTCTTCAGTTTTCTCCTCAATTTGTTTTGGATTTTCATTTGAAACATTTTGTTTTTCAATTAATTTTCTTTGAGATTTTTGTCTTTGAAAAACACACGAATTCTTTGTTAGATTATTTTCGACAGTGCTTTGGTTTGAAAAGAATCCTTCGTCTGATGTGTTCTTGTTATCTTCTTCAACCATTTTGTTGAACTCCGGTTTAATGTTTTCGACATTTCCTTTTGTCACAAACACTTGATTTGGAAAAATAACATCATCTGAGCATTTGAAATTCTGATACACCACTTGATTAGTTTCGAGATAATGAGCACTCTTTTCAGTCATTACCTTGTCAAATTTTTCAGTGTCACCATACACCTGATCAACAACAATTCGTGGAATTGTTGTTTCTTTCGAATCTTTACTTGTTGATGGTGATTTTTTCGAAACTTCATCATCATTTTCATCATCACTGCTATCAGTTTGACTATCTCTGACACTCACATGATCGAAATCAAAAACTTTCGAAGTTGAGGGTTTGTCAGTAACAATCTTAACCAACGAATCATTACACTTTTCTTTTCCTTTAGACTTAGAGGAAACAATAACGATAGACAACTGAGAACAATCAACATCCTCAAAATCACTAATTTCGCTAATATTATCAGAATTATCTTCAATATCAGCAAAATTAGATTGAGAATCAGATGTCGAATTCTCTGTTCTTTTCAAAATTTTAATTTGTTCAGTTTTGGTCAAGGTATCATTTACAATATCAACTAATTCATTTGCATCAAGATATTCGTCAATTTTCACAATCCCATAAACATATCTATCATCACGAATTTTATCAAATTCTGCAATTGTTTTCTCACAATCATAAGAAATGTTGTCAACCTTCTCTCTCTTGTAAGCTAAAAAAGGTAATAACTTCCTATGTTGTTCCTTGCTTATATCAGATGAATGATGCAAAGCAGTTAATTTCGCGTAAAGTCTTTTTGCAGAATTACAATATATGTTCCTTTGTGCTAACAACAATTTTACTTCACTACTCAATGAATCCCTATCACACATTATATTTGTAATTTGTAACTCTAGACTTTCTACTTTTATTTTCTTGAAATCTAACTGCTTCTGAACCTCTGGCAACTGAGAAGTTGATTTCTTAGCCTCGTTACTAGCAGAGATAACCAAAGTATCGAAATAAGCAACAATATCATCAAAAGCAATTAGTTCAGAATCATATGCACTTAAAGGAATATTAAAATATTGAAGAATAGAACGTACCTTTGTTGTTATGGGTGATTTATCTCCTCCTTTGGTCATAAAACAACGACCAGTCACCGCTTCATCACTTTCTTTCTCAAACTTAGCATACATTGACCCATGCGTAGGATTACGCATTTCCTCGTCATCACACCACATCCGATAAGTGCCATCTTCCTCACCTTCGCCTCTCGCTACCAATGACATTCCTTTCGCTTTTGCACGAACCTCTTCTAAACGCTCCACATAGTATGCTTCGTCCTTAACTTTATTCTTCTTTTCATCTTTCTTACGAAGCATACAATCACTCGCCATATGATTAGCTCTGTGGCAGTAGTGGCAATCAATTCCCGAATCTCCTTTAAGTTTCTTCTCAACATTGGATTCATCAGTCTTTTCTTCATTTTTCTCAAACTTTTTCTTTTCCTCACCAGCTGACTTTTTAACGAAACTTCCTTTGGCATCACCTTGTTTCATCTTTGGATTGAACGGTTTCTTGAAAAACTTCTTTACTCGATTGTTCGACTAAAATGCAACAGCTTCATCGTCTGAATTAACCAAAAATCCTTCACTATCAGAATCTTCCTTTTCAACTGACTCTTTCTCATTAACTTTCGACATCAAGGCTAATGGTCCTCCAAGACTCATTTTCGATTCCTCGGCAATTTCATTTACTTCTCCTTCATGAGTTTTTAGTAGATTGTACAAGTCACTAAGCGTCGAAGTATCGAAACTCTGCTCAGTTTTCACCATCAATGTCACATTCCTCCATTCTTTACGTAAGCCCATGATGAACGTCAAATTGAACTCCATGGTTGTTCGAGTAATTCCATGGCGATTACATTTGTAGATTAATTCATTCAAACGATCATAGTAATCTTCTATCGATTCACCATCCTTCTGTTTGAATTCTTTCAATTCAATCAAACAATGTTTTAGTGAATTGATCTTAGTCTTTTCACTTCCTTTAAACTTTTCTTTGAGATTGTTCCAGACGTCTTTTGCAGTTGTACAACTTCTGACATAGTTGTACACAACAGGAGGCAGCGCACCACGCAATTCTCTCATACATCTTTTCTCAAGCTTCTTCTGTCTATCAGATTGATCAGTAACACTTGAAGTTCCAGATGAAGATCCAATTGCTTGAACATTTGGTGGAGGAGTACCATTTCCAGTAATACATGAACAGAGCTCCTCATCCAACCCATTTAAGTAGTCTTGCATGCGATCAGCCCACTGATCATAGTATTTAGGGATGAGCATATGAATCTTAGTTGAAGATCCTAGCAGATGAGAATATGATGTCATTGAGTTCAGGTTGAAATTAGCCATGAACGTACGGATGAATTTTTCAGAAAAACTTAAGAGTTTTTGGAAACAAATAGCTGAAACGATCAGAGATTTCAAATAGAACACTCGATTCAACAAATCAGTTGCAGAATCGAATCACAACTGTAGATCAATAACGATTTTCAAAACAAAAGGTGCGGAAAATTTTGAATCCATAAATTGATTCAAAAACCTTTTGATTCAGAATGAAAATCAGATCGCAAAGATATGATTCCTGCTCTGATACCAATTGATGAATTATTGAATCAAGTAATGAACGTAGAATCAGAGTTACAAGAATTAAGAACACGGAGAGTAAATAAGATATTGTTTCAGCTCAATTATGCTTCACGATTACAAAGAGAGAATAGACAAGACAGACTCCCAAAACTCTTATCTAACTCTAAGTAACATTTCCTATTTATAGGAAAACAGTAAAGCATACAAAAAATACTAAGGCAAGCATTCGGCTTCGACTAAAAGGTGCCTTAGTAAATACATAATGAAACTAACGAAAGCATCTATTACACAGACTTCGACATATTACAACATATTTTCGACCTTACACTTAGATTGCATAGAAACAACCCAATCAGGATGTTCCATAGCAACCTTGACTGATCTAGGTTTGATTTTAGAAATGAAAACATTGAACATGCAAAATTCTTGATGAACATTAAGTACCTCATTCTTTGCACGAAGTTGAGCTCGTGTTAGCACTCCATCATGAGGATCACCAAGAACTTGTTCTTTTGGATGACTTCGAGTCCATCTATCCATTGGAGGATACGCATGATCAAAATCCAATGGTGCATCTTCGAACATTTCTTCAGTTTCCGAATCTTCCCGTACATTCGACATAGAATCAGGTAAGTCATGAAACATATCAGTATTAACATTCGAAGTATTTTGTAAAGATCCATTTTGCTCCCCCTCAACAATTGGATCTATATTAGGATGCTCCCCCTCGTCATTAATATCCGATTGATGTTGCTCCCCCTCGAAAGTATGCTCCCCCTCAATACTACTTATTGAACTCAAATGCTCATCCTCCACTTGAGCATTGGGTATTACATGTAAACATTCGTTGGTGATCGGAGAACTTGTGGAAGAGTTCATATCAAATGCATCCTGCGATATCGTCGAATCATCACTATGTTTCGATGCTTCAGGGATTTGATTAGCATCAACAGTAACCTCTGCATCAATTTCCCTGTCAGGAACACCAATAATGAAATCATAATCAAAATCTAATGAGTTCAAACTTTCAGTTTCATCATTTGATTCATTAATGATTGGTTTTTGTTCAAAACATTTCTCGACTCTTTTGACATGATAATCATCAAATGTGAGATTAAATGTTTCTTCGATTTTCCTGGTTCCCTTGTTGAGCACCCTGTATGCCACTGAATTATGAGAATAACCCAATAATATTCCTTCATCAGCCTTGGACTGAAATTTCGAAAGATTATCCTTTAGATTCATAATGAAGCACCTGCAACCAAAAACATGGAAAATTTTAACATTTGGTTTCCTATTGTTAATGATTTCATATGGGGTGATTTCAAATCATCGATGAATAAAAGACCGATTCTGAGTAAAACAAGTTGTCGAAACTGCTTTAGCCCAAAGCTACTGTGGAAGATTCGTATATGTCAACATTGTTTGTGCTGCTTCGCAAAGAGAGCGATTTCTCCTTTCGACAACACCATTTTTTTGAGGTGTGAATGGAGAAGAAAAATTATGCAAAATTCCTTTGTTAGTTAAGAACGAATCTAGGATTTTGTTCTTGAACTCTGAGCCATTATCACTCTTGATCATGTGAACCCTTTTCTTCAGACTTAATTCGACATGTTTGATGAAATCGATCATCACTTGAGTTGTTTCTGATTTTACACGAAGAAAATATACCCGAGTAAACCTAGAAAAATCATCAACAATAACTAAAAATGTACCTCTTTTGGTTGAGAGTTTCAACAGTCGAAGGACCACAAAGGTCAATATAAATAAGTTCTAAAGGTGCAACAATGTTCGAATCAATCACAATTGGATGACCTTGTCTGTGTTGTTTTCCTTGTTCACAAGATGCACATAAAGTATCATTATCAAATTTTAATACAGGCAAACCACAAACAAGATCTTTTACCACCAATTTATTCAAATTCTTGAAATTGTGGTGAGAAAGTCTTCGATGTCATAACCAGCTTATGTCAGAATAAGATTTTGAAAGGAGACACACCGAGGGAACACCAACAATGGGTTTGATGTCAAGAGTAAACATATCGCCTTTTCGTTTGGATTTCAACAATACTTCTTTTGTGTCAATATTCGAAATCACACTTCCTTCTTCATTGAAAAAAACCTTATTTCCAGTGCCCACAACTATTTGCGAAACACTTATCGAGTTGTATTGAAGACCTTCGACATGGGCTACCATGTTCACTGTAAACTTGCCATTCGTAACTTTACCATAACTTTCATAACATTTATCATTATTTCCAAACTTCACCACTCCTGCATTCTCTAAACTTTGATAGTCTCGAAAGTTTTCCTTCTTTCCGTTTATCTGACGAGAGCAACCACTATCAATATACCATTTATCATCATATTGCTCATCACTCAAAACCTGCAATCAGTGAAAGAGTTTAAGTCCCCAATGTTGTTTGGGTCCTTGGTTAGTAGAACAAACTGCATGATGAAACGAAGACCCTAAAATCCAATTTTGAACTTTTAATTTTAAGCTATCAATTAAGTCCACATCGTTAGATAAGGGTATAGAAATGTAATCATTCGAGGGTTTAAAGTCAACATTAACTTTTGCCTCTTTCTTCTGAATTCGTTTCTCACTGACTTTTTCTTTCGAAATACCTCTCCATTGTTGAACAGTAGGATTCGACTCTTTGGATGACGAACTTCCATGAAAGGATTCATTCAAATACTTCTCATAAGCATCCTTGATCTGTTCTTGAGAGAATTTCCCTGATTGAAAACTTTTTCCTTTTCCTTCCAACCAGTGATTGATATTCTTCACATCTGTTTTCCCTTTAACAAATGACGCTTTAACTGATTGCTTCGAAGGTGGGTTTGGAAAATTTGGTTGTTCTGGCTTAAAAGATTCATTTCTTCTCCCTTGAACCTTCAACTTGTCAAAATTTCTTGATGGTAATCTTGTTGAAACATGAGGTTGATACCATTTTTGAAAATGATTTTGATACCCAACTTTTGTTCTTGCAAAAAAAATTTTGAATTCAAAAATTGATTTTGATGAGAAACATGATGATAACTCTGATGTTCATTTGATTGAAAACCTCTTCTTTGAAAATTGTTTTTTGAGAACCTTTTGTTTTGATAATGTTGATCAAATCTCTTTGTTTGTTGGTGTTTCACGTAATTCTCATGATAAGAAGTTTGAACATTTGAATTCGAAACTGTAGCTTTGGTTTTGAATTTTTTTTTAAAAATTGAGTGGGTTTTGAACACCAAATGATTTTTGAGTTTTTGTCTTAACAGGATCAGTCGTTTTCTTTTCAAACATTTTGGTTGAAGCACGTTGTTTCTTTTTAGTTTCAAAATCCTGCCAATAAGCTTTCTTTCGAGCTTTTTTCATTGAAATTACATTTTCTTTAGACATTTTCAAAATATCCTCTTTTGAAGTTTTATCTTTTTGATTCAGTTTTTCAAAAACATCGCCATGTGTTTGTTGTTCAACCTTTGATTTTTCAACTTTAACGACCCAATTTCGACTTGGTTTTTGTCGTTGAAAAGTGGATGCATTTTATTGAGATTATTTGCAACAGTGCTTTGATTTGAGAAAAATCCTTCCTTCGAAACATTCTTGTTGTCCTCTTCAACAATTTTGTTAACTTCAAGTTTAACGTTCTCTGCATTTCCAGTTGTAACAAATACTTGATTCGGAAAAACGACATTATCAGTGCACTTGAAGTTTGGATATACAACATAAATTGGTTCAAGATAATGAGAACCCTTTTCATTCATGATTTTGTCGAATTTCTCTGTTTCTTCGTAGAACTGCTCAACAACAACTCGGGGAATTGTTGTTTCCTTCGAAACTTCTTCATCATCATCACTATCTGTTTGACTATCTTCAACAGTCATATAGTCAGGATCATGAACTTTCGAAGTAGAGGGTTCTTCTTTGTTAACTTTAACCGAAGAATCACAACATTTTTCTTTACCCTTAGCTAAAGATTTGACATTAATGACAGACAATAGAGAATAGTCAACAACTTCCTCTTCTTCAATTTCACTAATATCATCATAATCATCTTCGAAATCAGCAAAATTGTTTTGAGAGTTAGATGTCGAATTCTCAGTTCTTTTCAAAATTTTGATTTGTTCATCTTTGGACAAGGTCTGATTAACAATATTAACAAGATCATTTGCATCTAGACATTCATCAATTTTCACAATTTCATATGCATATCTATTATCATGAACCTTGTCATACTCAAAAATTGTCATCTCACAGTCATAGGAAGTCGAATGTATTTTCTCCCTTTCGAAAGCTAAAAAGGGCAAAAGCTTTATATGTTGTTCTTTGCTAATGTCAGATGAATGATGTAAATCAGTCAATTTTCCATATAATCTTTTAGCCGAGTTACAATAGATGTTTCTTTGTGCCAACAAGATCTTATTTTCAGCACTCAAGCTATCCCTATCACACATAATGTTTGTAATTTGTAAGTCTAAATGATCTAGTTTTGCTTTCTTCGACTCCAAGATCCTTTGTGTTTCTAGCAGTTGAGTACTGGACTATTTAGCATCATTACTAGCAGAGTTAAGCAGATCATTAACATAAGTAATTGCATCATCAAACTCAGTTAGAATCGAATTGTATGCAATAGAAGGAATATTAAAGGATTGTAAAAGAGAACGTACTTGCAAAGTCAAGGATGATTTATGAGTAGATATCGAAACAAAACACTTGCCAGTGACTTTCTCTTCCTCCTTCTCCTCATATTCTACGAACATAGCCATCTGAGTAGGGTTTCGCATCTCTTCGTCATCAGAACCGGAGGACCAAATCTGGTAGGTTCCCTCTTCGTTATCTTCTCCTTTCGCAACAAAAGAAACTTCTTTCGTCCTTGCTCTCACTTCCTCTAACCTCTCTGAATAATTAGCTTCATCCTTGACTTTGGTTTTCTTTTCTTCCTTCTTTCGCAACATGCAATCATTTGCCATGTGATTTACTCCGTTGCAGTAATGAAAAATAATTCTAGAATCACCGTTTAGGTTTTTCTCGACTTTCGCATCTTCAGCTTTATTTTCCTTCTTCTCCATTTTTTTCTTATCACTCACATTTCCAGAAAAGCTTCCCTTTGCTTCACCAACTCTTGTATTTGAATTAAAAGACTTTTTATAAAACTTTTTCACAAGATTGTTTGAGTAAAAAGCTATAGCTTCGTCATCTGAGTTGACGATCACACCTTCATCTTCCGAAATCTCATTCTCAGCCACTTCTTTCTCATTCTCTCTTCCAGAAACCTTCGACACAAGTGCAAGCCGACCACCCAGACTGATCCTTGTTTCTTCAGCTATTTCATTCTGTTAGAACAAAAGTTCTAGTAGGATCGATAGATTCTAAGCAGATAAACAATTAAAGACGTAATTAAGAACACAGGAATGGCTTTAAAGATGTCGAATGATTAAAGCTTAACACCTCAGAAGAGCTCGATTAAGAACTTCGACTGTAGAGGTGTTTAGGGTTACAAAAGCAATAATCACTATAATCACGTTAGTATCTAAGGCATACATGCATGCACTATTTATAGCTAAACCTTATAATAAACACAGATGGACAGGCCCAATCCGGAAATACAAAATAAGCCCATGACGCAACATACAATACCCAACAATCTCCCCCTTTGCGTCAATGGAGCCGAATGCTCAGTTCGGTTGAGCTATAGAAGACTTCTTGATTGTCTTGAACACCTTCGGTTTGATGGCCAAAAGAGTATGACGAAACGTGATATACCACCGAAGCATGTCTGTGAAGTTCTTATTGTCTGCCTCAGAGTTCTGCTTGCACCGATGGATGATACTGATAATGTGCTCTAAGCAGTCTGTTGAGAACAGATGTTTGTCAACAAGAGCGAACAGAAAACGATTGGCTTCGCCTCTTGTGAACATCACTGTAAGATGTGTAGAGTCAATTTGGCCCATCCTCATTTTATTCACATCTCCAGGTTTTGCTGTTGGCTTTACAGTCGGTTTCTTATTCATAACTTTAGCTATCTCCTGATCCATTGCAGCTACTTCATGGATATAGGAGGCCAACATCCTCTTCAAATGATCCAGAATCGGCTCATATTCTTTCGCATTGGTGAGCAGAATGTTAAACAACAGGATCCAATCATGAGGATTCAAATTTCGAAGATCTGCCAGGGAAATAACCGAAACCGAGTTTGCTAATCCTCGGTTGATTTTGAAACTAACATTTATAAATTTCCCAGCAGGCGAAGGTTTCAGTACCTTGACAGTAACAATCTTCTATGCACTCCACGTCAAGTACTGAGGCTGACCGAACTTTAAATAGAAATCAATAGTTCGTGATCAACTTTAGGATGAGGGAAAGGAACTTCAACAGTCGAAGCAAAGCAATGAAATGTAAATGCCTTTCGTGTTATAGGCATATCGAACTGTGAATCTTTTGAATTTTCACAATCAAAAGAAGCGACAGGTTCCAGCCAGTAGACACTTGGAAACTCTATTGCCTCTTTGACGAGCGTTTCCCTTGTCCAGAGAGGAAACAAGGCCTTTTTGCAGTTTATAGCATCTTGCTCTTCCTTGTTCTTTCTTTCCCTTTCTTCAGCTTCATTCACAACCCGAAGGGTTTCACCAATTCTCTGTCCCTTTTCTTTCTTTTTAGGGCCTCAGCAATTGTCTCTTCTTCTTCATCACTGTCATCATCAATTCCCTTCTTCTTATCTTGGTTCCCGGAACCCGAAGCTTCATTACCCTTCGGTTCGGTTTTGACTGTGACCTTCGGTTGAGCACCTTCTCCCCCTTGTTTTCGAGGTACGAACCTCTCCGAAACACCCTTCATTTCATGTAACATTGCAAGGGCAGGAAGAAGCTTTGAAGTCAAATGATTCCTGATGGTCAGAGTAAGTATAGGATCATGAGCACCAAGAAGATTGGTAAGCATATCCTTGACATCCCCAGCACAACTTCTGAATACTACTCGCTCAGACTTCAACAGTGAGATTTCCTTTTCTGCTTGAGACAACTGCACTTTCTGAACTTCAATAGTCGAGGCTTCACGTGCAAGATCTTCCTATAAGGCACTCTCCTTTGCTAAATCAGCTTGGAGGGTTGAAAGATGTCACCGAACTAAGCAGAGAAGTATTCTCAGCTTGAATAGACGAACGAATGGCCTCAAACTTAATTTGCTCCTCTTGAAGTGACTTGGATAAGGAATCCACTGAAGCGTTCACTTTGGCTGCATTAGAATCAACATGCCCTTTGAGTGATTCAAGAAAAATATGTGAACTATGAATAAGTTCTGAAACCTCAGTAATAGCCTTCTTGCAAGAAGAAGTGGATGCGTCAACTGCCTGTGTAGAGGACTCAATAGCACCCGTATACTGCTCAAGAGCAGTGTCAAGAAAGGCCTTGAGCACCACATCATTGTAGGACTTGGAAGCAGTAAGCAATTGATCAAGCTTCTCATCAATACTCTGCAGTTGTTGGCGAGTAACAGGAGCCTCTTCATCATCGTCGGTGGGAAGCCGATAGGGACTGTAATAAGTCGAGTCAAGGTGAGGGTGAAAGAGGTTTAGAAGTAACAGGAGGTTCGGTTTCAGTATTCGCCCCCGTATCAGATACGTTGACGTTTACTGTCGGTTCTGTGGTAGTTGTGGTAGTTGCTTGGGAAATGATAGGAGGTGGTAAAGGAGATGTAAAAAGGGAGATAGTACTCACAGGTGGTGCTGGTGGTGGAATAGAAGTTGTTGTTTGAGATGTAGGAGGTGGTGGAATAGGAGCAACCGAAACTGGAACAGTTGTTTTTGGTGGAGATGGAGGAGGTGTTGGAATCTTATCATTAAGAGGTTCAGTTGGAGTTGGTGATCGAGGAGGTGTGTTTCCTCTCGGTTAGTCATGATGTTGAATTTCCTCTTCCTCATCCTCCTCATCATTGTCTGAGCTCGAAGGGGAAGGACTCTTGGATTTCCTCGCCATCTTTTTAACCTTCTTTGGCTTATAAGAATCACCCTTGTCAGCCTTTCTCTTCCTAGACTTAACAGGTTTAGATGAAGCACCTTCGGTTGTCTCTTTCTTTGTATGTGACCTTTTTCCTCGGTTGGCAGGCTTCTCCACAGCATCCAAAGCAGCTTGCAGTTCAGGAGACAGCGCTCTCGGTTCCTTCGGAGGAAGCTTTCGGTAATCGGCCATCACATTACTTTCGGCTGATACACATCGGTACATCATCTCAGGAATAGAACCAACGTGGGAGAATTTCGAGGCATCAGAGAAGATGATATTCTTCGTGTGAAAAGTACCCACAGATGAGACTAGGGCATCCTTCATCACTGGAATCTGCAAGGAATCAATTGCCCTGCGTTTGATAAGGGTCCAGAAGCGACCACAATAAACTTCAGAGTGTCTCGTTGAAGTATTGAGACTTTGCACCACTTGTGACCAGATAATCGACCCACAGTCGAGATTTATTCCATTGTAAAGACCATATAGAATGGTCAGAAAACCCTTGCTGGTACCATCAGACCCAACACTTCGTTCCGCTAAACTCTTGATGAGAAGAGTAAGCAATCCATTCCATTGGGACGGCAAACACGATTTCTTAACCTTCGTGATGGTGGTAAGAACATCAGTGTAGCCCATTTCGTAGCGCATAGCAAAAAGTTGAGTTGTGGTGACGAAGTCAGGAGAGATAACAGATGCATCGACAGCAAGCTTGAGCAGGGAACAGAATCGCCCTTTTGAGATTGAAGCCTTGTGAGAGAAGATTTGGAAGTAGATCCTCTCCTTGTTCTTATCATACGAGGCAGTAGTGTAGACTTGCGAGAGTAGAGACATCGGTACTGATTCCACCTGTGTAAGAGCGATAACCAGAGGAGAATACTTGAGGCATTCAACCACCTAGAGCATGTACGAATCATACAGGAAGGGGTTCAGTTGAATGATCATGTTTTGGTTGGGTTTGATCACGAGCAATGAGGATGATGCAGTTTGATCTTGAACAGATGAGGAAGTCGCCATTGTTGAGTTAAGGAAGAAGATGAACAGTTACAAATCGCCTTGTATATTGAGAGAATTTGGTGCTGGTAAAAGAGACAAATAAAATTAGAAACCCTTTATATCCCTTTCCAGGAGAGAGAAAGAATCTTCATGATAATCATGTGGTCACTTAAACGTCGCCTGAAAAAGCGCGATGTGACAGGTTGGTTTCTCCTAGGTATACGTCAGCACGCGTGGGGATAGGAACCGTTCAAATTCACGCGCCCAAAATCTTATCCACAATTCGTCCTTTGAAATTCATCTGCGCACCAAAAATTAGGATAACCATTGTTGCTCAATCAGAATGTTGGAAAATCACAAAGAATTTTCGTGCAATAGTGTGACAAAAGATAAAGAAATAAAGCAAAATGTGTATAGTATGTGAGTGATGTCTATTTGAAGACATAAAGCAAATGATTCCGGGCAAGAATCGCTTCCTTCAAAGTCAAGAGAGACTTGAAGTGCTTGCGTGGTTTCTCGAGAAAATACGATCGAGTGGTTGTAAAGAAACACCGAAAGGCTTCTTTTAATTTATAGGATAAGGGTGGCTTATCTTCAACCGAACGTCGATTCTTAATATAAGACCGAACGTTGGAAGAAGTACTTGTGAGACCGATGTGGTCTGTTGAACAAGTTGGTTGGGTATAAGTAGCTGTGACTAAAGATGTTATATAAATCTCAAAAACAAAAACAAATTGGATCTTTTTGGGAAGAAATGTCTTGGTGTTAGACAATATCATAAAAGACCACTCAAAAATAAAATGAGATTACATCAGGTAACAAGTAAGATCTTGAATATAATGATTCACCGTCAATTCATTGTTGGTGTTGCATTGTGGGTTTCACTTAGCACGTGGTGTACGTATCTAAGATCATAAACACAGATTTTATGCAACCATAAACCTCAGTGGTAAAAGCTGAGAGTCTCAAGGGTTACAGTGGTGAACCGAAAGTTGATGGAGAATGTAAGGAGGGTGGTTAAGGAACCGAAAGTACCTCTGCTATATAAAGGTGACAAAGCAGAAAACTCTTAACTCATTTGAGAAGAGTAAGGTAGCTCTTGACTTGAGTGGATTTTAACAGCCTGAGTGGGAAAAAACGATAGGTATAGATCGAATCATTAAGGCCTAGCTCTTAGTATTAGAGGCTTCGGTCGACATGCATCAGCATGCTTCTAGGGACTCTTAACTAGTTCAAATGAAAAGAATCATACATGCCTTAGCTCTAAATTATGTTGCACTGAAGTACTTGGGACCTAATTAAAATAACAAGCAAACAAACACACCACACACACAAAACAAACAAAACAAAAAAAAACTTTTAAAAAAAATATTTTTGGAGTTTTGAAATTTTCTGAAAAATAATAAAAACAGAAAAATAAAAAAAATATTTTTGGATTTTTGAAGTTTTCTGAAAAATAATAATAAAAACAGAAAAATATACAAAAAGAAATTAGCACAAAACACTCTTATATAAAAAAAATGAAACAAAAAATAAAAGAGAAAATAGAGTAAGAAATAGACTTAAAAAAAATAAACAAAATATACAACCGAAACCAAACCTTAAAAGAATGAAGCGAAATAAGTCGAGCGTTCGGTTCATTTCGGTTCCCTAAAATTCTGGAGCCGAAATAGACCGAGCGTTCGGTTCATTTCGGTTCCCGAAAATTATGGAGCCGAAATAGACCGAGCGTTCGGTTCATTTCGGTTCCCGAAAAATCCGGAACCAAAATAGACCGAGTGTTCGCTCTATTTCGCTTGTCTAATTTTTAGAGAGAGATTTGAGGATTCGGTACCGACTCTGCTTCCATCATTCCCAAACCTTGTAAAATTTTATTGAAGCTTGCTTCTGGTAAGGCTTTAGAGAATATGTCAGCTAATTGATCAAAGGACCGAACGAAATGTACTTCCACGTTCCCATCTTCTACATGGTCCTTGATGAAATGGTATCTAAGTGCAATATGCTTTGTCTTTGAGTGTTGTACTGGATTATGGCATATTCTTATCGCACTTTCTGAGTCACAATAGAGAGGTATTTTCTTCATACTTAGCCCATAGTCTCTTAGTTGGCTTTGTATGCATATCACTTGAGAGGTACAGGATGCGCAACTATATACTCAGCTTTGGCTGTTGAAAGAGACACACAGGTTTGCTTCTTGGACTGCCAGCTAACAAGTTTTCCGTCAAGGAATTGGCATCCACCAGTTGTGCTCTTTCGGTCCAGACCACATCCTCCATGATCGGCGTCAGAAAAGGCTTGAACAAAAAATTCAGATCTAGCAGGGTACCAAAGACCGAGAGACGAGGTTCGCTTCAAATAACGAAAAATGTTTTTCACCGCCACCATGTGAGGTTCTCTTGGATTAGCTTGAAACTTGGCACAATAACAAACAGAAAACATAATGTCTGGTCTACTAGCCGTTAGATACATAAGAGACCCTATCATTTGATGATAGAGTGTTACGTCAACAGCATGTTTTTCCAAAGACGGTGTTAACTTTGTGCCAAACGCCATTGGAACCTTCACTTTCGAATCTCCCGTCATACTGAACTTTGCCAGCAAGTTCTTCGTGTAGGCCTCGTGGTTAATAAAAATACCTTCTGGTCCCTGTCTTATATTCAAACCAAGGAAAAAATTAATCGGACCCATTGCGCTCATTTCAAATTTAGTCTCCATCAACTTCCTGAATTCAGCCGTTAAGCTAGGATTCGTGGAGCCGAAGATGATGTCATCGACATAAATCTGAACTATCATTAGATGTTCGCCTTCTTTCTTTCGGAAGAAGGTTGGGTCAACCGAACCTTGCTTGAATTTTGACATTTTAAGAAAGCGAGTTAAAGTTTCATACCAGGCCCTCAATGCTTGCTTTAGACCATAAACAGATTTATCTAACACATAGCAATGATCAGGGTATTTTTCATTCAGGAACCCAGGTGGTTGCTCAACATACACCGTTTCTTCTAGTTCTCCATTCAAGAAAGCACATTTCACATCCATTTGGAAAACTTCGAAGTTTTTATGAGCAGCATATGCCAGAAAAATTCTAACTGATTCCAACCTTGCTACATGAGCGAAGGTCTCCTCATAATCTTTCCCTTCTTCTTGGCAATATCCTTTCACCACCAACCGAGCCTTATTGCGTATGACGTTCCCCTCTTTGTCCAACTTATTTCTGAA
Organism: Lactuca virosa; assembly: GCF_052849685.1. Classification (NCBI taxonomy): domain Eukaryota; kingdom Viridiplantae; phylum Streptophyta; class Magnoliopsida; order Asterales; family Asteraceae; genus Lactuca; species Lactuca virosa. The sequence goes on along the minus strand of NC_136428.1, from coordinate 185,977,224 downwards.
GACCCATTTTAAGCCTACCACCGAAGCATCCTTTGGAGTGGGAATCAACCTCCAAACTTGATTACATTCAAACTCATGGAGTTCATCTTGCATAGCTTGGACCCAATCAGCGTGATCTAGTGCAGCATTTACTGTCTTCGGTTCGACTTTGGAGACAAACGAATTAAACATACAAAATTCAACATTAGAGAATAATGCAGTTTGTTTCGCTTTCAATTGAGAACGTGTCAGAACTCGCTCATATGATTCACCAATTATTTGTACTTTTGGATGGTCCTTAGTCCATTTCATTAGAGGAGGGTAATTAGGGTCATAAGCTGGATCCAACTCTGCATTTACTTTTTCTTCAAGTTCTAATTGATCACCTTCATCAGTTGTATTCTCTTTCTCCCCCTCAAATTGCAAAGTGTATCCCTTGTCAGGTTCAGAGTTTTCCTCCTCGGTGGGAGTTGGAGTCTCCCCCTCGATTGGACTATTATTGGGTGAGTTTGGAGTTGGATGCTCCCCTTCGCCTGGACTTTTATGGGTTGGGGATGGAATTGGATTCTCCCCCTCAAACGACAGTTCGGTTGTCTTTGGTGCAGATGAACTCTCCCCCTTGAACGTTGAGCTGTCGTTTGGAGGGTCAGTAGAGGGTTGACCACCAGTCGGTTTAGGAGGTTCATTTTCCATTTCTTTTGCAGTTTCATCTATGATCTTTTTGAGATTGTCGATTTTGTTGTCTGCTGCTTTCTCCTCCGAGTGTGCAGCCTTCTCAGGTTCATTAAATAGCCTTATGTACTCTTCAAACAGGTTGGAAATTGGAACCATGACTTGTCCTGATTCAGGAAATATTTCCCCCAAGGCACTTTCGCTTCTTTGAACTTTCTTCATGTAGTTATCATCAAAGGTCACATAATATGTTTCTTCAATTCTTTTAGAGCGTTTGTTCAAAACTCTGTATGCCTTTGAGGTGAGTGAATAGCCAAGAAAAATTCCCTCATCAGCTTTGACGTCAAACTTGTTTCAGTTCTCTTTGGAATTGAAGATGAAACACCTTGAACCGAACACGTGGAAAAATTTAACGTTGGGATTTCGATTGTTCAGAATCTCATATGGAGTGATTGAGAATCATTAGTTGAGCGAGGATCGGTTCTGAGTATAGCACGCGGTTGCAACTGCATCAGCCCAGAAGTATAGCGGAAGAGAAGCGAAGCTTAGCATGGTTTTGGCTGCCTCACATAAAGAACAGTTTCGTCTTTCAACAATCCCATTCTGTTGTGGTGTATAAGGAGCCGAGAAGTTGTGAGATATCCCCTTTTCGGCCAGAAAGTCCTCAAAATCTTTATTCTTGAATTCAAGCCCATTGTCGCTTCGGATATTCCTCACAGCTTTCGCAGCTGCACTTCCACTTGCTTGATGAACGTCTTCAACTTGGAAGTTGCTTCTGATTTCTGTTTAAGAAAGAAAACCCAGGTGAAGCGTGAAAAATCATCTGCTACGACAAGAATGAACTTACTACCACCGAAGCTTTCTATAGCCGAAGGTCCACATAAGTCAATGTGCAGAAGTTCAAGAGCTTCAACAATCTTTGTATTGATTCGTGTAGGATGGCTCTTTCTGCTTTGTTTTCCCATCTCACACGCTGCACACAGATGTTCCTTATCAAACTTGAGAGGCGGAAGGCCTCGAACGTGATCACCAAGCAGTTGCGATAGGCGTCGATGCGACAACAACTTTCATTAGTGTTCGCCTTTGACAGTAGGCATATTGCTGGTTTTCCTCGAATTGGGTGGAGATTTAAAGGGTACATCTCTCCCTTGCGTTCAGACTTCAACAGAACCTTTTTGGATTGATTCTCAATAATTTCTGATCCCTCATCATCAAATGAAACCTTCAAACCTGTTCCCACAACTAATTGTGATACACTGATGAGGTTATGCTGCAACCCTTCCACATAAGCTACTTTTCGAATCGAGAAGTCTCTGTTGGTTATCATTCCATATCCTTTGATTGTGTCATACGAGTTATTTCCATACTTCACACATCCACCATCCTTTAGGGACCGAAACTCCCTCAGCTCTTCCTTCCTTCCTGTCATGTGACGCGAGCAACCACTGTCTATATAGCATTCGTCATCGAACTGCTTGTCACTAATAACCTGCAAATTCAAGCAGATTTAGGAACCCAAAGTTTCTTGGGCCCTGGTGAGTCTTTCAAAGAAAAAGGAATTGCAGTAGAAATATCAACCAAATAAGTTCTTTTTATTTGAGTGGATTGATCTTTTCTTTTGATGGTATACACCTTGATTTTGGTTTTATCTTGTTTAAATTTTGGTGTATTCGATGGTGTGTTGTTAGATGATTTTGGAATTTTCTTATGAATCCTAGGGTTAGCTGACTTTTTCTTATTATTGAAATCAGAATCTGAATCAAGCTTTCCCTTTCCTTTGATGTCCTTCACTGGTTTCGGTTTTCTTTGGGAGTAGGAAGGACCGAAACTTGACTTGGGACCGAAACTAGACGTTCGGTTCTGAGCGCTAGTTTTGGAGCCGAAACTAGACGTTCGGTTCTAAGCTTTGGAATAGTAGGAGCTTGGACTAAAATTTTCTTTTGCATTTAGCTTTTCCTTTCCTTTGTCAATTGACTCTTTCTTTGAAGGTACGTAGTTGGGGTTTTGAGATTGTCAATACCGTTTTCGCTCATTCAGATTTTTCATGTATCTTTAATTTCTTTGGCATTTCTGTTCAGCTAACTCCTTCTGAGATTTGTGAATATTGAAGCTTGATTTTGGCTTCTCCTTTTGAGTTTCGGTTGTCTTAGTTGGAACATTCGGTTTTCTCTTTGGTTCTTCAGGGATCTCTTTTGTTCCACTTGTGCTTGGTTTGTCGAAACTTGAGGGTTTGTTGATGGATTCAACAACATATCTTCCTTTTACCCTCCATGAGGTCTGCTCAGATAAGCCGATGGTTTCGTATGCGTTATCAATAGGGGCTGACCAGAAGTAATCGTCGCACCCTTCAGCATTGTCTTTGTCGACCAAGATTTTCAATTCTGTTGTTTGTTTTCCAGTGACTCCTGTAACAGCATAGACCTGATTCGGCACAGTTTTAACCTTTTGATAAATCATAGCTTTCTCTTTGAGTTTCTGTGGCTTGTCCTTTGACAGGCGAGTGTATTCAACCGAATTTTCAGATATGAGGGGTTTCTCATTCTTGGTTTCGCTCTTCATAAACTCAGAGCAATCAACCACGTCTTCTACTGAGATTTCGCTCATCTCACTTTCCTCATCAAATTCAGATGTATTTTCTATCTTCATTTTATGTTCTGAAATTAATTTGGCGTTAGACGAGTCAAATTATTGAATGGTCTCGGACTTAATTTTTAACCTATCATTTTCATCTATAAGATTTTGGAGCATACATTTACGTTCCTTCGAGTCGATGAAGATTTCTATTTTGTCCAGTCCGATTTTATAAGCAATAGATGTTTCTTCTGAGGACATAATTGATTCACATTCAGCAATAACCTCATCCTCCTTAAATTCAAGGAAGGGTAAAATCATCTTATGAATCTTTTTCCCTATTTCACAACTTAAATGCAATTGAGAAATATTAGTATATAAGCGCTTAGAAATTAAAAAAAAACATTCCTTTGTTTCAAAAACTTTAAATTGTCTCGTTGCAAATATATAATTTCATCCCTAGCCCTATTTAACTCCGTCTCCTTCAGCTCAATCCACATCCTTCTCTCCTCACTCTTTGAAGACACCCTGCTGAGTTGGTCAGTTAGGTTAGAGTTCGCTAAGCGAGTTTGCATGAGACTACCACTTAAGTTAGAAAATTTAAATTTTAATTCATTTAATTCTTCTTCATAATTTGTTACTAGAACTTTAAGTGACTCAAGGATGGATTGTACCTTTTTGATCAGCCGATCACAGTCGTTGATCTTCTCGCTCACGGGCTTGGCTGCAAAGCACTTGTCCTCAGTTAGGTTCGGCTCCTTACTTGCACTTTCGGTTGGTCTACCAGTTGTGACCATCAAACATCTTCCAGTCGAACCTACATCCCTTGCCACATAAGCTCTTCCATGTGTGGGCTTTCTCACCTCTTCATCCTGAGAATCGGTTGACCAGACTTCAACGCCACCGAATTCATCTTCATCTGCATTTTCCTGCACAATCAAGGCATTCATTGAACTGTTAGTTGCCTTCTTTTTCTTGATCTCTTCCAACTTTCGCATGTAGTACACCTCATCATCTTCACCATCTCTTTTCTCAGCCATCTTCCTCAGCATGCAATCTTTGGCAAAGTGGTTCTTGCCGTGACAGTAATTGCAGTCGAATCCACAGTCTCCTGCAAGCTTGCTCTCCTTCTTGTCGTCATCCTTTTGAGAAGTATTCTTCACTTCATCTTTCACCTTCTCAGAATTGTAACTTCCCTGCCAGTTTCGGTTCTTATTGACAGGAAATTTCTTTCGTGCAAACTTCTTTGGATTGGTGACCATCATAGCATATTCTTCGCTTGTAAGGTCACACTCAGACATATCTGACTCCTCCTCTTCTTCTGCAACACTTTTTCCTTTTCAAACAAGGGCCAACGATCCCACACCCGAAACTACCTTCGCCTCCTTGGTTACCACACTCTCATGGGACTTAAGTATTCCCACAAGTTTCGCTAGTGAGTAAGATTTAAACTGTTCATGAGCTTTCACTGTTGAAACCACTGTCATCCATTCTGGTCTCAAGCCATTCATGAAGGTTACCTTTTGCTCGATCAACTTTCTTTCTATACCATGATTAATCATCTTGCTTAGGAGATGATTGAAGCGATCGAAGGTTTGTATCAGTTTCTGTTCTGGTTTCTGTTCGAAAACTCCAAATTCTGAGAGCAGCAAGGTTTGAATAGAGTGTTCTAGATCTTCATCGGTTGAGTAGAGTTCCTTCAACCTATCCCAGATTTCTTTAGCCGTCGTGTATGAACCAACTAACCGAAAAGTGTCAGATTGCAAAGTGAATCTGATCATTCTCATGGCCTTCACATTACATAGCAACTTGTCCTTCTCATCATGCGGCATCTTATCTACGTCCGCCACCAGCTTATTATATTCTTTTTGAGTCTTCAGAGTCGTGTTTGTTCCAGAGTGAACAAACGGCCCAAGCGTGATAGCTTCCCAGATGAGATAGCCATTATCTTCAGATCCAACCACGTAATCTTCAAAGTGATGTGCCCATACTTCATAGTCTTGTGTGTAAAGAATGGGAACCCTTGTAGTGGATCCAATGCTGTTAGAGATGTTGATTAGATTAGTTTGAGAATCTTCGTGAGACATGGTGAGCCTTTCCTTAGAACCGCTAGAATCAGACTTGTAAACTTGAGATTTGGGTTTTATCAAACACAAGAGTTACCGTCGACAGGAAGAAGACGGCTTCTATATATTCGATAAAAGCGGAAACCCTAAAGAATTCTTAACACGGAAGGAATGTGTATTGATCACACAGTCTCCTCCTCTGATACCAATTGTTAGAACAAAGTTCTAGTAGGATCGATAGATTCTAAGCAGATAAACAATTAAAGACGTAATTAAGAACACAGGAATGGCTTTAAAGATGTCGAATTATTAAACTTTAACACCTCAGAAGAGCTCGATTAAGAACTTCGACTGTAGAGGTGTTTAGGGTTACAAAAGCAATAATCACTATAATCACGTTAGTATCTAAGGCATACATGCATGCACTATTTATAGCTAAACCCTATAATAATCACAGATGGACAGGCCCAATCCGGAAATACAAAATAAGCCCATGATGCAACATACAATACCCAACACATTCACTTCTGATTCATGTGCTTTCAACACGTTGTAGAGATCATTTAGTGAAAAATAGTCGAAACTTTGTTGTGTCTTCACCATCAGACTAACATTTCGCCACTCTTTGCGAAGCCCCATAACGAATGTGAGATTGAACTCCATTGTCAACCTTGTGATCCTATATCTATTGCACTTGTATATGAGTTCATTCAGACGATCATAGTACAATTCAATGGATTCTCCTTCTTCCTGCTTAAACTCTCTTAACTCCAACATACATTGTTTGACTGAACTGATTTTTGTTTTCTCACTGCCCTGATACGTTTCCTTCAAAGTATTCTGGATCTCCTTTGAAGTTTTGCAGCTACAAACATAATTGTGTACGACAGGTGGAAGAGCACCACGGAGTTCTCGCATACATCTCTTTTTATTTTTCAGCAATCTTTCAGTTTGTTCATTAACATTTGGATTTGTTACAGAAGTTCCAACACTTCGAACATCAGAAGGAGGATGAATATCATCAGTGATGCATTTCCAGAGTTCCTCATCAATTTCATTTAAGTAGTCCTCCATACGATCAGCCCATTTATGCTAGTACTCAGGAATTAACATAAGAATCTTTGTAGATGATCCTAGAAGATGAGAAAAGGAGGTCATGGTGTTCATGTTAAAGTTCGCCATTGATGTATAGAAGGTTTTTGAGAAAAGCTTCAGGAATTTGAAAATTAATGGATGAATCAACCAGAAAACAGAAATCGAACACTCGATTAAACAATCTAATTGCAGAATCGAATCACTACTGAAGATCTAATAAGATTTTCAGAATCAAAAGTGTGGAAACTTTTGAATCTAAAACGAGACTCAAAATACTTTTGAAATAAGAGAAAATAAGTTCAACGCAGAATAATTCCTGCTCTGATACCAAATGTAGTGTTGATTGAATCGAGTTTACAATACGAGATCAGAGTTAAGAAATGATTTAGAACACAAGATCTAAGTATAATCTGGTTGGCTCAATTTATGCTTTTAGAGAATACAAGAGAATATGAGAGTACAATGCCAGTATTCACGCTACCCTCTAAACATGTATCCATCCCATATTTATAGGGATAAAGAAAGCATACAAAAAATGGTTGTAAGCTAATATTAAATCCATAATTTTAATAAAATGTGTTTCCTTATAATACTTGTGATCATGTTTCACTTAATTGCGTGTCTCTATACGATAAGCAATAGTCACACTAAAAGGTTGTTTTTGTGACTAATTATTAGCAAATCGTCATTTATGAAATTAGTTACATGTTTTCATTTAGTGAACATGGTCATGTTCATCACAACTGCATGTCTGCAAAACATACCCAATAGTCTTAAGAAACCTTGAATTGTGTGACAATCTATTAGCAAAATGTCACATTGAAACAACATGTATGTCGCCAGTTGGTGATATACGTATAGTAACTATAATTACAAAAAAATTGTGTCTACTGACGGTTTAACGTTACAATATTGGATAAAGTGATTGATTATAGAAACAAAATTCCCTACCCAACCAGAAAATTAGGTTTCCATACAGAATAAAGTAACCTCTTTGCTTACCTTTCCATTACATGTTTTCTTTAAGAAAACAATGTGCATGATGTCTTTAGTGGAATCTGGAGATTCATATGCATAGCAATTAGCTAGAGAAATAATTCTCGGTCAATCCTGTTTAGGTCTAAAGACTTTTTGATATTTAAAGGCAATTCGGTCAATTTATTTTTCTTTTATAAATTAATCTTATTATATAATATAAAATGTGATCTGATTATTTTAAAACATAATACTTTTTTTTGGTAAATACCATATATTTATAGTGATGTAGGGTAAATATGATATTTAATTTTTAGGCCGGGTAAATACGGTATTTTGAAGCTTAATAAATGCTTATATGAAATTCTCCTAAAAAAATAATCTATATGAACTATATAATTATAATTGGGTAAATTTGCCATAGTACAAAATTCCAATGGGAACAAATGAAAGTAATGTGCTATAATTTTTTTTACATAGATCTATTTTTTTTACATCAATCAATTCGTCTACCGGACGGATAGAACACTAGTTGGAATGGTCGGTGTCGCTCTCCAATTATTACTAATTTTATTGTATAACTTTTATCTAACATCTTTTTTAACGGTTTATGTAACATTGTTTTTAGTTTTACTTAATTATATATACCGTTCAAAAAAATATAAAACTATTATTTTGTATAATAAAAGTTTCGCTTTTATTGACTTGAGGACTTGCAACAGGAGATGGAATTACTATTTGAAAAATATCAAACAAAGAAGTCAACAAACGTGACCTTTATTTGAAAAATAAATAAATAAAAAAGAAAAATTATCGGGTCAATAAAAAACATGTAAATTTAAGTATGTGTTCCCTACTTCCCAATGACGGTTCTAATAAAAAATTTAATATCATCTATTGTTTTTCAGCATATTTATACGTAGACAGACTTTTTTATATTATTTTAGATGCCATTTGTTTTTTAATATTAAAATGTTTGTATATTTGTAAAAATAAAAATGGAGCAAACATTTGTAGCCTCTTAAAATAATGTGAAATTTAAATAAACTAAATTTTAAAAATAAAAAAAGAAACCTTTTCGATATTGAAATTTAGATAATTTTGGTTTTACAACAACAAAATATATTTCATAGAACTACAATAACATTTTTTTTATAATCCTTCATTTCATACTTTGCATTAGCTTGTTCAACAAATTTATCTCGTAACTAGTCATATATTCCAGATCCGTTGCAGTAACATCTCCTTGAATAAATAACCCATTGCTCAAACCATATGTCATTATAAAAAATTGTAGTGCAAAATATACAATGATAATGTTTCTTTGTGTAACAAATGAAAAATGTGATATCTTTATCAATATAAGGAATCGTGCTTTCAAGACACCAAAAACATGTTCAATGACGTTCCAAAGTTTTGTGTGTGGATTGTTAAATTCTTCTTTGTTGGTCAATGCACGTCTTTAACGGAAATCTCCATACGAATATCTTACATTACGATACGCGATCATAAATCCTCAAATGCGTGCATAGGATACATCATAAAGATAATATTTCTCGGTAAAGATATAATTACTTAATTAAAATTTTAAACTAAGATAGAAATATTTAAAAAAAAACAAAAAAATAACATAAACATACCTGTTGATTGAAACGGGAATCTCGCATGTGGATCTGTTGATGCTTCTGATAAGATTCTAGAATAATGTGATACCTCTTTCCCAACCGACCGCAATAAACATAAAAATCATGTTGAAGTCACACACTGCCAATATGTTTTGATAACAATCCCCTTTTCCCTTTCCTCTCTATACAAATCTTGTCTTTAAAGTTGATCGTGTCGAAATAAATAATAAAATTGGAATTATAAAACATATAAACCCTTTTTTTCAAATGCAAAACTATGATGTCCTTTTGAAAACCACTTACACGTCAATTTTATAATTCTTGTAGGATAAACGATATCTAACAACTTGTATTGCTTTTTGTTGGCCAAAGTGTTCTCGCGATTTCTAGTCGGATAAATGATACATAACCACTAGTTATGTGTTAATTCCACATGTATTTCATGTTTGATGATTTGATCGGGAATATTATACGATAATTGATACCTAAGCAGTATATGCTAGAGACATAGATAGAATAAAAACGCATCAAATTAACAAATGCTGTTAAGGATCTCAAACATCTAGAAATTACATTGGGAAGTAATTGCTAATCACTAATAAATTTTGTTTAATTTTGTATTTGACCGATAATGCAACAAACTTGGTTACTCAGTTCCTATATACAATCTTTTTTATGGAACAACTTGACTGTCATAACTTCCTTTCATGGTATTAAAATTTGAGAACTGTTCTCAAAATTAAAAGAAAAACTTGTATACTTCGCAAACCATTTTCCATCTAACCTCTTATTATCTGTACGGTCGCACACAATGATTGGTTGAAACTTTTGTGATGATTCAATCGATATATCATTTCTTATGCTTGATACTATGTCTTTATTATTTTAGACTAGAGTGAGACATCTTTCTGCATACGATATGATAAATGAGATGAAGGACGTGTTCAATCAATTTCAAATGGACAAATGCATCGAAACAGTTCGAACGTTACATGAGCTAAAAATGGAGGAAGGCCGAATCATAAGGTCTCGCTTTGAAAGATTAGAGAGCATATTGAATACTTGGAGACACTTAGTCATTCATTTCCTCATGAATTGACCATAACTTTAATCCTCAATTCTTTGACCAAAGCTTATGATGTTTTCCAAGATTTGAATATTATTTTGGACATATCCATCTCACAGTTGCATATAATGCTCGAGGCTTCTGAGAAGGATCTTTACTAGGATACACTTACATGTATGAAATGTGATGCTAATGTTCATTGGAAGGGGTATTTCCTTAAGGAGTTTCTACATATGAAGCTCAAGGTGCGCATTTTAGTTATCTACATAATAGAACTTTTACGTAACATCTAAAACTCGAGTATTTGACACTAAATGTAAAACTAACATTTATGAATGTGTTGCAAATGTTCACAATGGGTAAGCATTCGATCACAAGCAAGTTGGATCTCCTTGTGAGCAAAGAAGCAAGAGTTACGAACTAGAGCTTTTGGAGATTATAATTTATGTTTTGAACATAAAGGCTTGTGTGACAACCGAGATGATTCCATCTCTAACCACCGTTCGGATATAGTAGGAAAAATAAATGTAATAGCTTAATATTGCAATATTTGATCTATGATATAGAAAAAATCAAATATGTCGTTGCATTTATAGTTACTGTTAGGCTAAAAAATAAGCGTCCAAAAAATTGTACCATCTTCTAGTTGGTTAACGTATTTGGAAAGTAATCATCAACATGATCCCAAGGACATAAGATTCGTAAAAATCTGAGTCAAAAGGAAAGAGTTATGGATTTTATAAAAATAAAAATCAACCGCATAATTAAAGATAATTATGTCAAAACGGTAGTTAGAGATTGGTTGAGTTTTGACTAAAAGTGCAAAAAGGAGATTTGTAGTATCCTTGATATATAAACTTTAGGACAAAGAATGCCAAAAACAGGATCCGAATGAAAGATATATGATTTTTATAAAATCATTTATTTTTATCCCCGTTAGGCATAAAAAATGAAAGTCAAAACTAGCTAAAACAACCTAAAGGAGAGTTGAAGTACTCCTTGAGATCATTACATAGATATAAAGAGGGCTTAGATTGGAGCTAGCACAAAAAAGTTAAGATTTTTACAAAATCATTTAATGCGTGCGAGGTGCACGCCTATGCCCATTCCACACCTAACACCGGATTTGAGTAGATTACGAGAGACATGACCAAAGGGGGAGGTGACACGTGGAAATCACTAGATGGATCCACGATGATAACGCACGAAGCACACAGATATTTGCGTCGCGCGCATCCCAAATCCATGACTATAAGTAGAAGGAAGTGTAGAACCTTTTCTGCACACCATTCTAAATCTCTCTCTTTCTCTCTCTCAACTACCGAAGCTATTGCACCCTTCGAGCGGTGCCTGTAGTCCCGAGCCCGATTCAACACTACATCAGTGGTCTCACGCGTTAAGGCTGAGTTCACGGCCGCATTTCAGTATTTTAAAGGTTTTATGGGGAGGGAGGGGGGAATACATGCTTATCAAACTACTTTATTGAAATATATTTATATCTATAAATATCAATAGTTATATAAAGCATGAAACCTTAGGATAATGTAACCATAAATACTATACCTAGTTGTAAGCTATAATATTATGCCTAATGGCCGATTCCCTAGGAAAATATAGTACCTAGAAGTAATGTTGGTCAACTATAGGGATATGCAATGTACCTAATTGTTACGTTGCCCAAATATCTTGTTTCAAAATTAATCATAATTAGGGTATATATGTATCAAAAAATAATATAGATATATACAAGATAATTATGAGATCTATAATCTTTGATTATCAAATATAAAGTAAGAGATTTATTTTGTGCTAGTTATAGGAAATCAGTAAGTAAGAAAGATAAAAGGTAAACTACCTAAGGTTAATGCGTTAGTAGGCTATTATTATTCATTCTTAGACTGATTAAATTCGGCTACCCTGAACCTATAATTGTTAGTCTTGAGAGAGCCATAAATATATGTATAGATCTATACGTGGTTTGACACCCCCACATGCGATTGCTAGCTACAATCCCGACAATATTACTTTCTTTATTATATAAGTTTTATTCGACGTCTATGAAGCGTCGTGCACGAAAATTATTAGTCTACAACGTCAATTATGGGGGCTCATGGTAATACATTACGACAACCTTAGAGATCCGACTACCTAGAGGGACGCCTTCGAGGAGTAAATAAAAATACATTAGGATTAATAAAATATCCTAAAATATAAAGATAGTAAAATAGGATCGGTAAAATATCCTATAAATATAATAAGTTAATATCGGTAGAATATCTTAACAAAGATAGAAAGGGTTTTTTTTTCTAAAAAGAAAAATGATTCTTAAAATACAACCAAATAAAACATAAAAAAACTTGGGAACTCACCAACATTATGTTGACGTTTTCAAAATACATGTATTCTTAGGGAGATGAGTGTGGAAGAGAGTCGTGCGGAGGAGGATGTCGTCAAGGAAGCTTGCTGGAGTTTATTTGTGTTTGTTTGTCGCTTCTTGTAATGTTCAGGATGTATGTTTGATCTACCAAACAATGTAACCCCAAATAAATTATAATAAATAAAAGTATCGTTTGTGCTATCTTTATGTGTAATGTTTAATATATTTGTGTGCCTCGATCGAATATCCCTACGTTGCCCAACCCGACGTTTTCGCCTCCGACCAGGAGTGTGACAGATTGGTATCAGGGCTACATGTTATAACGAACTAGTAATTCTTTAGGAAATACGCCTATAACCTAGGGCGTATACTTTAAATTAGTTAAATCTCATAAAATTAATAATATTAATTATTGTGCGGATAGACTACTTACGGGAGAGGTGACTAGTTTGAAATCTCGCTTGAGTTGCTGGATTTCAGAACAACTATATGCTAAAATGGTCTTGCCCTCCGACACTTCTTCTTTTGCCAATCCTTACTTGATAGTCTTTAAGTACAAAACATATAATTAATAAAATACACCCAATCAAACACTAATCAGATAAAGAGTTATTCAAACTCTTATAAATATACCTATTTATTATAGAAACCATCCATTTAAATCACAACTCATGATTTTAGGTCAAAAACGAATCGTAGGGTTAGTCCAATACTGCGGTCGTACCATAACTAGACCTAGAATGCACAACTAAGTTTTATTATGATTCGACTGACGCACACCTAAATCTGGATGTCGTAGTTGACAACCTAAATGATTGAGGATTTATGGATTGATAGTTTGGTACGATTAGTTAAGAAATTAAGTCGAGGCCTGTGACTAGAGGATATTTGGATCGAAAACCTAGGTCGAATTCTTGAAGACTAGAGCCTTAGATCAAGACCTATTGCAAGAGAATTCAACAGATAATGGAATGGTACACCTTGAGGATATCCTGTTTAGAGACAGGTATCCGACATACCCCCATATAGAGAATCACAAGAGATACGGTACTATCTACTCTATATACTTATAATAGGAAATTAGATGTATTATATAATTCTCATATTATATCTCATAAACATCTTCCTGTTTATTGTCTTATGCAAGATATCTGAGTGATATGGAGGATATATGGGACTGGGTGTTGCATCCTTACACGGAAGAAGACTAGCTGGTACCAGACACTCCTGAGGAAGAGAGTGATTACGATCCGACAGTGCCCCTACCCCTACCCTAATATCAGCTAATGATGAGTGTTGGGTCGAATAGTGTTGCGTCTTGGGCTCAGTCCTTAGCCCAGTTTTGTTTTCCGGTTTGGGCCTGTCCAGCCGTGTTTTATTTATTAGGGTTTAGTATTTAAGGTGCATGCATGCATCCTTTATGGTTAGCGCTTTCATTATTATTCAAAGTATTGTACTACAAACCCTAGCTCGCCTCTACAGTGGAAATTCATCATCGAGCTCTGCTGAGGCGTGACTACATTTTCATCATTAAACATTATTTGATTCTATATTGTGTTTACTGTGTTTGTTTGATATTTTATAGTTTAACCTGTTGAAGATCTAATTGATCTAAGAGTTTTTCAACTCAACAATTGGTATCAGAGCAGGAGACTGTGTAATTCATACATATCTCTTCTGTTGAAGAAGATCTTAGGGTTTTCCGCTTCGATTGATATTATTAGAGCCGTCATTTTCTATTGACGTAGTTCTTTAAATATTCGATCTTACCCTAACGTTATTTACAAGTCTGATCTTAAGCAGGTTTTTGAACAAACATCGTCATGTCTATGGATGATTATCAGTCTAACCCAATCAACATCTCCAACAGCATAGGATCGACGACAAGGATTCCTATATTGTACACTCAAGATTATGAAGTCTGGACTCATCACTTTGAAGATTACGTGATTGGCTCAGAAGACAATGGTTACTTGATCTGGGAGGCGATTACTGTAGCTCCATTCGCACACTCAAAATCTTCAAGAGTTGTTAAAACTCAAAAAGACTACAATCAACTCATCAGTGATGTGAAAGATGTTCCCAAAGATGAGAATGAGAAGTTTCAGTGCAACATCAAATCTTTAAGAATGATCAGGTTTGCTTTGCAATCGGACACGTTTCGGTTAGTAAGCTCATGCACAACGGCAAAAGAAATATGGGACAGATTGAAGGAGTTGTATTCCACGGATGAAGATCTCGAGCATTCAATTCAAACATTGTTGCTCTCAGAATTTGGTGACTTCAAGCAGAAGCCAGAAGAGAAGCTTATTCAAACCTTCGATCGCTTCAATCATCTCCTTAGTAGGATGATAAAGCATGGGATTGAAAGGAAAGTCATTGAACAGAAGGTGACATTCATGAATGGCCTTAGACCCGAATGGATGGCTGTGGTGTCTACTATGAAGGCTCATGAACAATTCAAGAATTATTCTCTAGCAAAACTAGTGGGAATATTAAAGTCACATGAGAGTGCCTTGACTCAAGAAATGAATGTGGTTTCTAGCATGGGTTCCTTGGTCCTTATCTCCAAAGGAAAGAGTGCTGCAGAAGAAGAAGAAGATTTGAATCTCTCTGAATATGATCTGACAAATGAAGAGTATGCTTTGATGGTATCAAATCCCAAGAAGTTCATCAAAAGAAGGTTCTCAACAAATAAGAACCGAAACTGGCAAGGTAGCTACATCGCCGAGAAAGCAAAGGAGGAACCGAAGAATGTTTCTCAGACTGAAGAACCAAAGAAAGAAGTGAAACTTAGAGGTGATTCTGGGATTAATTGTCACTACTGCGGAGGCAAAAATCACTTCGCCAGAGATTGTATGCTGAGAAAGATGTCAAAGAAAAATGAAGATGAGGACGAGGAAGCGAACCTCACACGAAGATTGGAAGACATCAAGAAGAAGAAAGTTGGATCTAACAACACTATGAATGCTCTTATTGTGCAGGGAAATATTGTTGATGATGAATTCGGTGGTGTTGAAGTTTGGTCCACTGATTCAGAAGATGAAGAAGTGAGGAAGCCTACTCATGGAAGGGCTCTGATGGTGAAGAAAGAGGATGTTGCAGGAAAGTGTTTGATGGTGACTTCTGGGTTGTCACAAAAGCGAGGCTATGCCACTGATGGAGAACTGGATGAAGCGAAGGAGTATGAGGACAGGTGTTTTGCAGCGAAACCTGTTAGTGAGCAGATCAACGAATGCGATGAGTTGATCAAGAAGGTACAATCGATTCTTGTTTCCTTACAAATTCCCATGTCAAACTATGAAAAATAACTAAATGGATTTAAATCTAAATTTTCTAGTTTAAATGGTAGTTTAACTCAAACTCACGTCACAAACTCTAACCTAACTGATCAAATCAGTAGGGTATCATCAAAGAGTGAGGAGAGACGTATGTGGATTGAGCAGAAGGAGAAGGAGTTGATTAGGTCTAGGGATGAAACAATTTATTTGCAAAGAGATAATTTGAAGCTTTTGAAACAACAAAATGTTTTTTTTTATTTGCTAAACGATTATATACCAACATTACTCAATTGCATCTCGATTGTGAAATAGGGAAGAAGATACATCGTATGATTTTGCCCTTCCTTGAGCAAAAGGAGGATGAAATCGATGTCGATGCTTATGACTGTGAAAACGTTGTTTCCTCTGATGATATTTCTCCCGCTTACAAAATTGGTCTTGACAAAATTGAGTCCTTCATTAAGTTAAAAGACCATAAGGACATGCTTAAAACTTTGTTGGATGAAAATGACAAATTAAGGATCAAAACCGAAACTGTACAGAAATTTGACTCCTTGAATGCCAATTTGAGTTCAGAAAATAAAATTGATATTGAAAACACTTCTAAAAACACTTCTGTGGAAGATGAGGTGGACTCTTCCGAATTTGTCAAGAGCGAACCCGAAACCAATAAAAATCTTATTTCTGAAAATTTTGTTGAGTTCGCTCGTTTATCCAAAGACAAAACCAAAGTCCTTAAGGAATAGGCTGTTGTATATCAAAAGGTCCAAACGGCTCCAAATCAAGTTTATGCAGTTCATGGGGTTACTCAACAACAGACAGCCGAACTGACATCATTAGTAGGAGAAGATAATGTTGATGGCTGTGATGAGTTTTTCTGGTCAGCACCTATTGATAACGCCGATGAAACGAAAGGTCTGTCTCAGAAAACTTCATGGAGAGTAAAAGGAAGATATGTGCCAGAACCGCTCAACGATCCAACACGTTTCGATGTGCCCAGCACAAGTGGAACCAAAAGTCCTTCAGGTGAACTAGTCGTAGTGTCAAGCGAAACTTCTTCGCTAAAGAGAGAAACTCATGCTCAAAGACCGATGAAAAAGGCCAACATCCACAAAACTCCAAAACAGGTGTTAGACCGAAAACATCAACGAAATTTGAGGTACAAGAAGAATCTCACTAAAAGGAAACAGTTCTGGCGATCTCAAAATCCCAATTATGTTCGCTATGAAAAACCATCCAAACCAAAGGAAGAAGAAAAAGCAAACTCTGCTTCATGCGCTCAACATAATGAAAACAACCGAAAGAAGAGTTTCGGTCCTCAGATTCAAAACAACCGAAAACTGAGTTTCGGTCCTCAAAATCACAACAACCGAAAACAGAGCTTCGGTCCACAAAGGCAAAGCAATTAGAAGGGGAGTTTCAGTCTACAGACAGACGACAACCGAAAAGGAAACTTCAGTCATCAACATGAGAGAAACCAAAAGGGTGGTTTCGGTCTAAGACCTACAAAGGAGAGGAACCGAAGGGAAAGTAGTTTTTGTTCTCAACCAAGTAAGAGCAATGACCGAAAGCTTAACTCTGCTCCCAAGTATCATCGTTCTCATTCTCACTTTCACTCACAGAATGATCGAAAGGGAAAAAGAAAGCTCTTTCCGGAAGACGAAAAGAAGACGTCGTGTGAACCTAATTTCGAGAACCGAAAGTATGCTAACGTCCAATTCTCATATTCTAAAAATGAACCTAAAGCTCTCAAATCAGATAAAATCAAAGTTTTCACCATAAAAAGAAAAGACGAAACAACCTTAATAAAAAGGACTTTTTCAGTTGATGTTTCTCTTACTATTCCCTGTTCTGTAAAAGGCTCACAAGGACCCAAGAAACTTTGGGTTCCTAAATCTGCTTAACTTTTGTAGGTAATTCGTGACGAGCAGTTTGACGATGAATGGTACATAGACAGTGGCTGCTCACGTCACATGACAGGAAAAAGGGAAGAGCTGAGGGAGTTTCGGTCCTTAACAAATGGTGGAAGTGTCAAGTATGGCAATAATTCTTTTGGCATGATTAAAGGTTATGGTATGATAACCAATGGCGAGTTCTCGATAAGAAAAGTGGCGTACGTTGAAGGATTACAACACAACCTTATCATTGTGTCTCAACTGGTGGTTGGTACCGGGTTAAAAGTTTCGTTTGATGACGATGGCTCAGAGATTGTTGAAAAGAAGACGAACAATATTCTACTAAAATCAAAGCGAAAAGGAGAGATGTATCCTCTAAATCTCAATCCCATACGAGGGAAACCAGCAATCAGCTTACTAACGAAGGCTCACTCAAGCGACAGCTGGCTTTGGCACCGAAGACTCTCACATCTCAATTTTAAAGACATAAACAAACTGGTGCTTGGGGATCATGTTCGAGGTCTTCCTGTTCTAAAGTTCGATAAAGAACACATGTGTGCTGCATGTGAAATGGGAAAGCAAAGCCGACAGAGTCATCCTTCTCGAGTCAATACGAAAATAATTGAACCAGTTAAATTACTTCAAATTGATTTATCTGGTCCATCTTCAATCGAAAGTATTGGCAGCAACAAGTATATACTTGTCATAGTGGATGACTTCTCTTGGTTAACTTGGGTGTTCTTTTTGAAGCAGAAATCAGAGGCCACGCCTAAGCTTAAACTCTTTATCAAGCAGATAGAAGTTCAACTACGAAAGATAGTTCGAAATATAAGGAGCGACAACGGGTTGGAGTTCAAGAACAAAGATTTTGAAGATTTTCTTGCAGAGAAGGGAACAAATCACAACTTCTCAGCTCCATATACTCCACAACAGAATGGAATTGTCGAAAGGCGAAACCGATCTTTGTGTGAAGCAGCCCGAACCATGCTAAGCTTCGCTTCTCTACCTCTATATTTCTGGGCTGACACCATTGCTGCTGCTTGCTTTACACAGAACAGATCTTACCTCAACAGGCGTTTCTCCATCACTCCTTATGAGATCTTGAACAACCGAAAGCCTAACGTAAAGTTTTTTCACGTGTTCGGTTCACGATGCTTCATCTTCAATTCAAAGGAGCACCGCAACAAGTTTGATGTCAAAGCAGACGAAGGAATCTTTCTGGGTTATTCCTTAACCTCCAAAGCATATCGGGTTCTCAACAAGCGTTCAAAGAAAATAGAGGAGACCTACTATGTAACCTTTGATGATAACTACATCAAGAAACTGAAGACAACCGAAGTCTCTGAGGAGGAAATATTTCCAAAATCTGGTCAAGTTAAGGTACCAATTTCAAACCTATTTGAGCAATAAATGCTGCTATTCAATAAACCAGAAAAGGCTACTCTCTCTGAATCTCAAGTTGCAGGCAACAAGGTAGATAACTTGAAGAAGATAATCGATGATGCTGCGAAGAAATTGGCAGAAGAAGAACCGGTAACAACCGAAAAGCCAGAGTCAAGCGAACCTCCAAAAGATAGTTCTCATTTTCAGGGGGGGAGTTTGTCCTTTCAAAAAAACCAAAATTCACCATTCCAAGGGGAGAGCTCGTCATCATTTATTCCAACCGAAAGTCAAGTCCAGGGGGAGAATTCTGAGCCTGACACTGAGGAAGTATCATCATTCGAGGGGGAGAATGTGAATACAAACGATGACGATACTTAGTCAGAATTTGAAGAAGAAGTGAATGCTGAACTGGATCCCACATATGATCCGAGTTACCCTCCTCTCACCAAATGGACCAAAGATCATCCACAAAAACAAATTATTGGTGATTCGACAGAAAAGGTTGTCACACGATCACAGCTGAAAGCGAAACAAAGTGCACTTTTCTCTAAAGTAGAATTATGCATGTTCAATTCATTCGTCTCCAAAGTCGAACCAAAAACGATTAAGACTGCACTCGATCACTCTGATTGAGTACAGGCAATGCAAGACGAACTTAATGAGTTCGAGCGAAATAAAGTGTGGAGACTGATTCCAACACCAAAGGATGCTTCTGTGGTTGGATTAAAGTGGGTTTTCAGGAAGAAGATAGATAAGGAAGGAAATGTGATACGCAACAAGGCTAGATTGGTTGTGAAAGGTTACTGTCAAGAAGAAGGCATATATTACGAAGAGACCTTCGCTCCAGTAGCAAGGCTAGAATCGGTTCGTATCTTTCTCGCTTATGCTGCACACAAGAACTTTGAAGTATTCCAAATGGACATGAAGTGTGCCTTTCTAAATGGTGAACTGGAAGAGACCGTGTACGTAGAGCAACCACCGGGTTTCATAAGCGAGAAGTATCCAGATCACTACTACATTCCGGACAAGGCAGTCTATGGTCTCAAGCAAGCACCAAGGGCATGGTATGAAACTTTAACTCGATTTCTCAAAATGTCTAAATTTAAACAAGGTTCGGTTGACCTAACCTTCTTTCGCAAGAAAGAGGGTGACCACCTTATGATTGTTCAAATTTTTGTTGATGATATCATCTTCGGTTCCACAAATCCTAGCTTAACAGCTGATTTCAGGAAGTTGATGGAGACTAAATTTGAAATGAGCTCAATGGGTCCTATTAACTTTTTCCTTGGATTGAATATAAGACAGGGACCCGAAGGAATTTTCATTAATCAAGAGGCTTACACGAAGACCTTGCTCACAAAGTTTGGAATGCTGGGTGATTCAAAACTAAAGGTTCCTATGGCGTTTGGCACAAAATTAACTCCTTCTCTGGACAAAATTAACTCTTTATCGTCAGATGATAGGGTCTCTTATGTATCTAACTGCAAGTCGACCAGACATAATGTTCTCTATGTGTTATTGTGCCAGGTTTCAAGCAAATCCACGCGAACCTCATCTGACTGCTGTGAAGAACATCTTTCGATACCTGAAGCGAACCACTTCTCTCGGTTTGAGGTACCCAGCCAAATCAGGATTCTTTGTCCAAGCATTCTCCGATGCTGATCTTGGGGGATGTGGACTGGACCGAAAGGGTACCACTGGAGGATGCCAATTTCTATACGAAAAACTTGTTAGCTGGCAATCTAAGAAGCAAACCTGTGTATCTCTTTCCACGGCCGAAGCATAATATATAGCCGCAACATCATGCACAACTCAGGTTATTTCGATACAAAGTCAACTTCGAGACTACGACCTGAACATGAAGAAAATCCCACTATATTGTGACTCAGAGAGTGCAATTAGGATTTGTCATAACCCAGTGCAACACTCAAAGACGAAACACATAGCACTGCGGTATCACTTCATCAAAGATCATGTGGAAGATGGTAACGCAGAAATTCATTTCGTAAGGACCATTGATCAGTTTGCTGACATCTTCACTAAAGCCTTGCCTGAAGCAAGTTTTAATAAAATCCTTCAAGGCTTGGGAATGATGGACGCTGAATCTGTAGCGAAATCTATTTTGTCTCAATAAACGTTGGAAGCGAAATAGAGCGAACGCTCGGTCCATTTCGGGTTCGGTTCTTCTGCGAACCGAAATGCACCGAACGCTCGGTCTATTTCGGGTTCGGTTTCACCGGGCTTTGTTCGCCTCCTATCTCTCACTGATGATTTCGGTTGTATAGTATGTATATTCCTTTCTCGCAAATTATTTTATGTTTTTCCTTTAGTTTTCATAAAATTTAAATATATTTTTCTCTTTCTGTTTTAATTTTTTTGTTCTGTTTCAATTCTTTTTCAGAAAGTCATATAAAATCCAAAAATATTTTTCTTTTCTTTTCTATTTACTTTGTGTATACAGATCATTCTCAATGATGGAACTGGGGCAGGTATAATTCTTTTTCTATGTACTAGCTGGATGTCCCTAGAAGCATGCTGCTGCATGTTGTCCCAAGCCTCAAACAATTTGGAGTGAAGCCTTAGTGACTTGATATATACCAATCTTGTCTTCCCTATCAGGCTGTTACATTCACTCTAATCATGAGCTACCTTACTCTACTCAAATTAAGTTAAGAGTTTTTCTGCTTGGTCCAACTTTTGTAGCAAAGGTACATTCGCTTCTTTATCCTCCTCCTATATATTCTCCATCACACTTCATCTCATATTTGTAACCCTTGAGACTCTCAGCTTTACCACTGAGGTTTATGGTTACACAACTTCTTTGTTGATGATCTTGGTTTCGTCCCACTACGTGCCGAGTGAAACCCAAAATTCAAAACCTTTAAAGCATTGACGGTGAACAATTAAATGTTGTAGTTTTCAGCCTTGGAATTAACGACAATACTTTTTGTGCATGTTTACAGAAATCTCCTTTTATTTTTGAGATATCCTTATGAAATGTTTTTCACCAAGACTTTTCTTTTCAAAGGATCCAAATTTTAATTTTTTTTGAGATTTCTACTTAATATTTTCACCAAGTGACTGAATATGATCTAAACCTATTTGTTTAACAGGCCACATCGGTCTCACAAGTACTTCGGTCTATTTCAGTATTATATAAAGTATTGAAATCAAGAATTGAAGCGAAACCCACCCTTAATAGCCTTATATATAAAAGATGTCTTTCAATGCTTCTTAACAAGTACTTGATCGTAATTCAACGGGAATCCAAACAAGCACTTTGAAGTCTCTCTTGACTTTGAAGGAAGAGATTCGTGCCCGGGATCCACTGTTTTGTGCCATAAAAGACATCACTCATTCCCACAAATAGTTTGATTTATTTCTTTATCTTTCACACTCTTGCACGAAAATCTTGTATTTTCAAAATTCTTGTTTGGTCATTCATAAGCTATTTATTTCTATATAGCTTTGGTTCTTCACGATGTGTTCGAGTTATTTTCAAAACAATGAGATGTGTCACAGTAAACGCCTTTGGTTATTATGAAATTAAAGATTAAAATGGCAGTTTCAGCGGTGACTCAGCAGGAAGTTTAAACGCTTGACAATTCGAAGCGTTCCTCATCATGCGTCATCAGTACTTTATCGGGGTTGCAAGTTGTCAAATCACGCCTTTTTAGGCGTCGTTTCCAAGATTTAAGGACTCATTGCTTGCGATTTTTCTCTCTCTACAAAATCGTATATAAGGGTTTGCTTTTTGTGGGATTATTCTTTACCACTCTTCAAATCTCTTAAGCAAAAGAAGGCGACTCAATTTTCACTGTTCATCTTCTTCCTTGGCAAGCTTCATCAATGGCAGAATCTTCCTCTATTCAAGAAACTACTGCATGCTCCACTCTTCTTGCAATCAAGCCCAATCAGAACTTGCTGATCGATCTCACACCGTTTCTCTACGATATGTACATGTATCAAGTGGTGGAATGCCTGAAATATTCCCCACTCGTCAAAGCCCTAACAACAGTCGAAGTCGTTCCGATGTCCTGTCTCTCTCATATCTATTCCTCTGCAACGTACGACAAAGGGGCAGACAAAATTTTCTTCGACATCCTTAACCAGAAAGCTTCAATCTCCAAGAATCGTTTTTTCTCTCTGCTAGGGCTTTCTTATGAAGAATCCATGGTGAATCCTGTTTCGATCGCAACAGGTAAGCTTTTCTCAATGTTCTACAACATGGGGTACACTGAGACCCTAACTACTGTGACTAAGTTTAAAAAGTCATGCCTTCCTCCTCAATGGAATGACTCTGCTTTATGGGTTGTACCATGGTCTCCATCTGGATTATGGACTGGTCTTGTGGCTTCAGCTTGTTCAGAGTTTATCATCTTCTTCTCGCCACACAGAAATCTCATGTGCCCGCTTCTGGACTATTATAACTCAATGGGTAATGGATCGTTACCATGTTCCTATCATGGCGGACTCAATGCTCTCTTCCATTGCTACGTTTCACATCACCAACATCATTGTCACTCATCCGTCGAAGTTTATTTTCGTTGGCTCCGTTCCTGAGACGATATATGCTTGTGTGTCTCCTTCAAGCAAGCTGATTCAGGAGTACAAAAAGCTTCCCCCTTCTGTTCCAAGGGAACTCACAACAGAAATGGTGAAATCTATTGAGGAAGCAGACAAACCTGCTAAGAGGGGCAAGAAGCCAGACGCGAAAAAGGGGGATAAAGGGGGTCAAGTCTCAAAGGTTCAGACTCCTAAGAAGCGAAAGTCAGAGAAGGCGGCGGCATCCCAGCCCAAGCAAAAGAAAACCAAGAAACCTTCTCGCCGACTAATTCTTCAATCATCGAGTGACTCTGACTCAGAGTACATGCCTCCTGGTCATCAATCAACTCTTCCTAATGAATCTGAGAGCGAAAGCTCAGAGGATGAAGGTTCGGTTTGTGGTGATACACCACCTCGTTCGCCTACACCAGAGGTAATTGTTCGCTCCAAAGCACCTTCTCCTCCACCTGTTTCCATTCGTATCTCCTTACCTCCCACTTTCCCCTTCATTACATCTCAACCTTTCTCTACCATTCCCATTTCTACACCTATTTTTAATGAAGCTACCACCACCACCACTACCGGAGTTTGGACCAACGTATCTGATACGGGGGCTCGCTCTTCAGCACCCGAAACCCCTGTTACCACTAAACCTCCATCACCTACTCCCTCGACAGAAACCAATACCGTTCCTGCCGGTGAGGACTTGGAATTTGATTCCACTTACTTCAGTCCTTATCGTGTCCAAAGTGACGATGACGAAGATGCTCCTATACCAAGCGCCATCTAAAGGTGGTGACTGATAAGATCGATCAGCTACTATCTTCCTCCTCCACTGGTGCTTACTCAGAAGCTGCTCTCAAAGCTTTCTTCTCTTCGGTGGTACAAGAACATGCTACCTTTATCTCTGACACAACAAAGGCTATTGATGCCTCTACCACTCAATGTCAGAGGGCTTCGCCTGCTGTTGAAGCTTCAACAAAGGATTGTAAGGAAGCGACCGCAAAAGTCGAAAAACTAATTTCTGAGGCTCAACTATTTTTGGATTCTTTGCAAGCTGCTACTCAGAAGAACGCCCAGACTGTGAATGCTTCGGTTGACAATCTCACGCGCTCCCTCAAAGCTGAAAAGACTAATTTCGAAGTCGCCCGAAGAGCCATTGAAGCTGCTAACGAAGATCTTTATACGAAAGTTGATGAGCGTTTAACTCAGCTGGAGGCAGAGCTTGCAGTCGAAAATCGAATTATGGATGAGCTGGACAAGCGAACCTCCCAGCTCAAGCTTCAACGTTTAAAGTTCCATACTGCCACTAAAGAGCTTGATGATTTAAAGTCTGAAAGGGAAGTTATTCGAAGCTCCGTGGGTGATGTTCATTCCATTCTGTTTCATCTTCTTGACGCTCACAACTCCATCCTGACAATCTCCATTCGACGCCATTTAGCCGAAAAGCTCAGACCTGCTTTGGATATCCTTAGTCAGATTGAGGGTGTTCCGGAGACTACTGTCCTTCCGAAACAAGGGGGAGAAAAGGTCACACAAGGTAAAGCAGCTCATTCCTAACCCCCTCCAGATCCAAAATCAACGGCTGAACCGAAGGATAATGTAGCTTCGGGCAGTAAGAGGGAGAAGAAGAAGAAGAAGATTGGAGAAGACGATGAAGTTGATGATGATGATTTTGATGACTTCACGGGTGGCAATCCTTCCAAACCCTATCAGAAAACTAAGTCCACTGATAAAGAGCTTGAGGAGAAACTGCTCAAAGAAAAAGAACTTATCGAGAAGGAGATGAAAGACAAAGAGCTCTTGGAGAGAAAGAAGTCCATGTTTCCGGAATGGACCATTGAATCACTCCAGAGGGAAGTTATAGATGAACCGAGTACTTACTGGCTTGAACCCGTTATGTCGTTCGGTCTTGAGAACTCGAAGGACGCTCAATTCGATATGCCAATCACCCGAAAGGCATTTATCTTTCATTGCTTTAACTCAACTGCTGTCATTCCCTCTCCGGACCCGAAGGTAGATCGATATCTATTGTAATTTTATCTTGAGTTCGCTCAGCCTCAGTACTTGACCTGGAGCACACAGAAGATTACGACGGTCAAGGTGCTGAAGCCTTATTCAGTTGGGAAATTTGTTAATGTGAAGTTCAAAGTGACCCGAGGCTCAGATAGCTCGGTCCATATTTTTTCCCTGGCTGATCTACCGAACCTGAACCCACACAACTGGATACTCCTCAACAATATTCTGCTGTCCAATCCTCAGGAGTATCAGCCGATCATTGACCACGTCAAGCGAATGCTTGTTTGCTACATCCATGAAGTAGCAAAGATGGATCAAGAAATCACATCTGCCATTCACAAGCGACCTACGATCAAACCAATTGGAAGAACTGGCAATGTGAACACGATGGTCAAGGGAAAAATCGATCCAAGCACCTGTTCATTAGGAACGAAGGTCAAAAGTGCCTGTTCGTTCTTATTGACAAGCACCTGTTCTCAACTGCTTGCTTGGAGCATATTTTGGAGATCATTCACAAGTGTAATCAGAATACTGCAGCTGACAAGAAGTTGTTTACCGATATGCTACGCTGGTACATTCAGTTTCGGCAGATACTTCTTGCTATCATTCCTCGGCTGTTCAAGGTTGTGAAGAAGGTGAAGGTTACACAACCGAAATAGTCTCTCGCCTCATTTGATGCAAAGGGGGAGATTGTTGGGTCGAATAGTGTTGTGTCTTGGGCTCAGTCCTTAGCCCAGTTTTGTTTTCTGGTTTGGGCCTGTCCAGCCGTGTTTTATTTATTAGGGTTTAGTAATTAAGGTGCATGCATGCATCCTTTATGGTTAGCGCTTTCATTATTATTCAAAGTATTATACTACAAACCCTAGCTCACCTCTACAGTGGAAGTTCTTCATCGAGCTCTGCTGAGGCGTGACCACATTTGAATCATTAAGCATTATTTGATTCTATATTGTGTTTACTATGTTTTTTTGATATTTTATAGTTTAACCTGTTGAAGATCTAATCGATGTAAGAGTTTTTCAACTCAACAATGAGCCATGTGAAGACAAAGAGGAGCCCATCGAGGAAGAGTAAAATCATGACGAAGAGTTTGGTGGAGTACTCGCAGATAGTTCACCTTACCCGAATTCATCTTCCCATCAGGACCTTGCTGAGAGTCATCCCTAGAGATTAGTACTCCAATACCTCCATCCTCGAGTCGATCTTTCGATAGTCATGCTTCAGGGCCCTAGACTATAACCGCCCCCAGAAAGTCCGTTCATATTCCATCCTGTAAGAGAGCAGCCTCACCTCCATCGTCACCGAAATAATCAAAAAAGCCTTACCGCACACACAAATGGACTCCACAAGTGGATGAGAGGGTCAGGGAGGATAGTATTGGGTTTTATGAGGTCGGAGAGTCCTCCCAGGAATCTAGACCCGGTCCCATTCTAGAGGATCTCATGGATAGAGCGATATCAACGTTAATTATGCGAGTAGCACGACATGGGGATCATATACATCAGGAGGTGGAGGATTGGGATTCACTGAGGAGGGAGATCAGATTACTAGCTGGTAGAGTTAAAGATTTGGTGTAGGGGGGATATAGACGAGATGACAATCCTCCATGCATACGATCATCTAGAGGATACTAGTTCTCTGGTACAATGTTAGTAGATTGTGATCAAGGGTTTAGAGCAGTGTGTGAGGGAGTCAAAGTTGAGATTGATTGTGTCAAAGATAGGTGCAGTCACTATGGAAGTTATGATTAATTGCCTACAACACCAGTTGGCAAAGTTAGTAGCTTGGATGGTGGTTTGTTTTGTATTGTGGTAAATTCTAGCCAAGGACATCTAAGAACTATAATTTTTGAGTTTGAAAGAGGGAAAAGTAGTGTATTAGATAATAGGATACGAATATGTCTTTTGCATGTAAAATAGATGCTTTTCTTGTTCAAACCACATCATTGTATACTTTTGGGAGGTTTGATGTAAAAATTTATGGAAGTTAATAAAAAGTATATGTGATCTTATTGTATATTGTGTTTCTTATTTGGTTCATTTTATTGATATAGTTAACTCTCTTAGCTAAATTATCAAAGCAAAACTCAAATTTTTTCAAAAGGACTAACATATGCCATTAATTTAGAAGCACGCCTCACACCAGGAGAAACCCAGGAAGACCTGAACCCAAAGCCGAGCCTATGAACTCGGCCACGATTGAGGCATTAGTAGCCCAACATGTGCTGATGCAATAGCAAACCTTGAAACCAATAGGAATGTTGGTTCAGGAGGCAATGGAAACAAGGGCGTATTTGGTTTGACTAGGTGGATAGAAAAGATGGAGTCTGTTTTTGAGATAAGCTTTTGTTCGAAGGACTGCTAGGTTAAGTTCGTCGCCTACACCCTGGCAGACTCATCTCTAAGCTGGTGGACCACTTATATGAAGATCATGGACATTAATGTAGCAAATTTCATGGATTGGAGCGAGTTAAAGCATCTCATCATTAAGGAGTACTTCACACACGAAGAGATGCAGAAGCTGGAGCGGGAGTTGTGGAATCTAATGATGAAGGAACCTGATGTTGTTGCTTATACAAACCGTTTCAATGACCTTGCGACCTTATATCTCGGGATGGTCACCGTGGAATATAAGAAGATACAGAGGTACATTTCGGGTTTGCCTCATCCCATCCAAGGTTTAGTCACTGCCTCAAATCAACCACCTACTACAGCGCTAAGAGAGTAGCCTTTAGTCTAACAAATCAAAAGATTCGTCATAGTACGATGGTCTATAATGTTGACCTTCCGAAGGTGGAGAGTAGAAAGAGGAAGTTTGGCAAGGAATCCAAAGCGAGGGCTAGGCAACCACAGAAAAGAAGCGGGAATCGGTTCAAGCATTTGCGGTTACGACAACCTTGGTAGGGAATACCACTGGATATAATCCAAGATGCAATGAGTATGGGTATCTTCACATTGGAGCATGTTGGAATTGCACCAACTGCGGAAAGAAATTTCATCTTTCCAACATATGCAAAACACCATCCAATCAAGGAACCGCAGCAGTAGAAGATCGAGCGTGCTGTGCGTGCAAGGAAGTTGGACACATCAGAAAGGATTTTCCAAAACTAGAGGGACAACGAGTTAATTCTAGAAGTAGAGAGTTTGTGATAGGAGCTAGAGAAGCCATCCAAGAATTGACGGTAGTTAAGGGTACATTACTAATTAATAACTTATATGCAAATATACTTTTGGATACTGGCGCCGATAGAAGCTATATTACTATCGAGTTTAGGAAGTTATTAAACCGTCCATCTCATAAACTTAAAGAAGCCTATAAAGTAGAAATAGTTAACGTCCTATTCAGTAGTACCCAATTAATACTTAGGAATTTTACCTTAACGTTAGGTAATCATGCTATTCTCGTCGACCCTATGCCTATGGTCATTGGAAGTTTCAATGCCATCATTCGTATGGATTGGTTAGCCCCTAACCACCTCGAAGTCTTATGCTTTGAGAAAGAATTACATCTCCCCTACAAAACAGAGAACCCTTAATCGTTTGCGGTGATAAACCCAGTAGAAATCTTAGGATCATCTCCTGCATATAGGCCTGAAAATGCATGAAGAAAAAGTATTACACCTTCTTAGCTCATATTGTCGATAAGAAAGATAGTAAGAAGAAAAATATCGAGGAAGTACCTCAGGTGTGCGACTACCCTGATGTATTCCCTTAAGATCTACAAGGTCTGCCGCCAGCTTGACAAGTGGAGTTTTGGACCGATCTAATTCCAGTATTTTCCCTAGTAGCAAAGTCTCCTTATAGATTGGCGCCATTGAAGATGCAAGAACTCTCCAACCAACTACAAAAACTTCTTGACAAGGGTTTTATCATACCAAGCTTCTCGCCTTGGGGAGCACCCATTCTATTTGTCAAGAAGAAGGAAGGATCTTTCCGGATGTGCATCAACTATAGAGAGCTAAATAAGTTGGCAACTAAGAATATATATTCGCTTCCCTAAATAGACGATCTCTTCGATCAACTGCAAGGATCCAGTTATTTCCCTAAGATCGACCTGAGATCTGGATATCATCAACTCTGAGTAATGGAAGAGGACATTCCAAAGAATGCTTTCAGAATACGACACAACCATTATGAGTTTTATGTCATGCCCTTCGCATCGACCAATACCCCAACTGTTTTTATGGATATCATGAATCGAGTGTGCAAGCGCTACTTGGACAAATCCGTGATTATATTCATCGACGATATTCTGGTATACTCACAAACCAAGGAAGACCATGGGCAACAGTTTCTAGTTATCCTAGAGTTTTTCAGGAAAGAAAAGTTGTACGCAAAATTCTCTAAGTGTGAATTTTGGATAAGAGTGGTACACTTTCTCGGGCATGTGGTAAGTAGCAGAGGTATTCATGTCAACCCTTACAAGATTGAAGTTGTAAAGAATTGGGAAGCACCCAAGACACCAACAGAGTTTCATCAATTTTTAGGACTAGCTGTCTATTACCGGAGATTCATAGAAAATTTCTATCATATAGCCAAACCCCTCACAACATTAACCCAAAAGGAAGTAAAATTCGTTTGGGGAGATCAACATGAAACAACTTTCCAAAAGCTGAAGGAAATATTGTGCAGTGCACCGATACTATCCCTTCTAGAATGTACTGGTGATTTCGTAGTATATTGAACATCAGGGGTTGAGATGTGTATTGATGCAAAGGGAGAAATTCATAACCTACGCCTCATGAAAACTCAAGATACATTAAAATAACTACACCACCTGTGACATAGAGTTGGAAGCAATAGTTTTTGCTTTGAAAATTTAACATCATTAACTTTACGGAACAAAGTGTATAAACTACACGGATCACAAGAGTCTACTGCACATCTTCGATTAGAAAGAGCTCAACATGAGACAAACGAGATGGTTAGAGTTGCTAAACGAATATCATTGTGTGAATCGTTATCATCCAGGAAAGGATAACGCCATAGCTGACGCCTTGAGCCGTAAAGAATAAGTTAAACCGCGAAGAGT
Organism: Lactuca virosa; assembly: GCF_052849685.1. NCBI lineage: Eukaryota > Viridiplantae > Streptophyta > Magnoliopsida > Asterales > Asteraceae > Lactuca > Lactuca virosa. The sequence continues at coordinate 185,946,644 of NC_136428.1, read as the reverse complement.
CAAGGCACTTACAATGACTATCCAGTCTAACCTAATCTCGTAGATTAGAAGTGCTCAACTCGAGGGTTTAATGGAAGAAAATGTTAAAGAAGAAGGCCTTAGGGGAATGGAAAGGAAACTAGAGATTAAGGATGATGGAACGAGATATTTCATGAACCGAATATGGGTTCCGAAATTTGGAGCGATCAAGGAACTAGTTCTAAATAAAGCTCACAGGACTAGATATTCCATCCATCCTGAAGCAAACAAGATGTATCTGGATCTAAAAGCACTTTATTGGTGGCCAAACATGAAGGTTGAAATTGCGACCTACGTAAGTAAATGCCTAACATGTTCCAAGGTGAAGACAGAACATCAACTCCCCTAGGGATTGTTGCAACAACCAAAGATACCCGAGTGGAAGTGGGAGCAGATCGAAATGGACTTTGTGACCAAACTGCCCAAGACTACTACTGGTTACGACACTATTTGGGTAATTGTCGATAAAATAACCAAGTATGCTCACTTTATAACAATAAAAGAGACAGATAATATGGAAATGCTAACTAGGACGTACCTTGGAGACATCGTCAGATTGCATGGGGTACCCTTATCAATTATCTCTGACAGAGATAAAAAATTTACCTCCCGCTTCTGAAAAAAGTTTGCACAAATCTCTTGGTACTCGCCTGGATATGAGTACAACCTACCATCCTCAAGCCGATGACCAAAGTAAAAGGACCATCCAAACGCTCGAAGATATGTTCAGAGCATGTATGATAGATTTCGGAAATGCATGGGATACTCACCTCCCTCTAGTTGAGTTCTCATACAATAACTTGTACTCGTTGAGTACAAGTTAAGTGAGTGAAAGATCAGTGGTTGAGTCAAGGCATCGTAAGATGATGTGAGGGTGTACCGAGGTACCCAAGTATGATGTCCTAATTTTTTTTCATGTTGAGACTTGAGTTATGAGATGGAAAGTGGAGTACCGGGTGACTATTGTTCCAGTGGGAACCCATCAGTTAATTGTCTCCGGAGCGGGATTTCCTAAAGGTGTACCTGTGATGAGGAAAGTACCTTGCCTATGATAATTTACATCAGGAGTGGTGGTGCATAAGCTGGGTGGGTGTGTGCACCTATCTATGTTGGGCTATGGAGGATGAGTTAGTGAACTCGGTGTAGTGATGACTTGATGATGAGATCACGGGATGATAACAGAGCGGGTGGATCCGAGTGGGAGTAATCACTTGGGATTAGCAGGGGAAAACCATGGAGTGAGCCCATGGTGAGTCAGTGAGTGAGAGATTATTATAAGACTACGGGGAGCCGTAGCATCCATGAGTCAGTGAGAAAGGGGTATCGTATGACTACAGAGAGCCGTAGCATACGTGAGTCAGAGAAACGGTACCGTGTGACTGCGGGGAGCCGTAACATACATGAGTCAGAAAGAGAGAGTAATATGAGACTGCGGGGAGCCGTAGCATTCGTGAGCTAGCGAGAGAGAAAGAGAGAATATCGCAAGACTGCGGGGGACCGTAGCATTCGTGAGGCAATGAGAGAGTGCCATGGGACTATGGGGAGCCGTAGTACTTGTTAGTCAGTGAGAGAGAGTGTTGTATAACTGTGGGGAGCCACATCCTTACTAGTCAGTGTATGACGCACAGGAGTTCTTACGCTTGGGTAGCCTTCCCACTTGAGACTTCGGAAACCTGGTTGCCAGACCAGGGGCGAGAATGGGCTCTCTGTGACGGTCGAGAATCGTTATATCCTGGGTTGAGGAGAGGTTGTCGCAAATCGGACGGATCGAGGTGTAATGCACATGTATAATCGTGGAACATGGGTCATGAGTTGAGTGCTAGATTGGGACGAGCGTTTCCGATTCTTTGTCGGACCAGTCTCTGATGGGTGAGTTTGGCTCTATGTGTGTGGAGGACGAGTAGGTTGGGATTTCGGGAGGATCTCATTCTGAGAGGGATGTGTTTCCGTCTGATGTTTTAGACTTGAGTAGTCTAGTTCGTTGGTTTAGGAAGGACCGCGAGATGCATAGAACTAGTGAGTAGTAGACGACAGAGGTCGGAGGTGAGGCGACTCCAGATGGGGTTGTATTTTTCGCTTGGGGTAAAGCGAACTTGGTGAGTTATGTCACGACGGGCCGAGATAGTCATTTATGAGAAGGAAGCTGGTAAATCCTTTTATTGGGTGTGCAGTGGGTAACCTTTTGAGGTTCAACTATTCGGGCGAGAGTTGAACTGGTGCTCAGTGTTGAAAGTGATATGTGAGAGGGAGTTGGGGCTTATGCACATAGAGGTCTGAGGATACTTCTGAGCATGCACGATCATTTTCTTGTATTGAAAACAGAGTACTGAGGTTCGTTTTGTTCAGATGGGTTCTGATAGCAGTGCAGTTGATGGGTCTTTGGTGAGATGTGACCCTTTTGTTCCTTTGGAGTACGATCTAGATCGACTGATATGTCATGTATGAGTGTTCGGCAGTTGTTATGGTCACTGATCTGATTTCATCAGTCGCATCAAGATAATTAGAGATGGAGGTATGATTTTGATATCGATCATTCGACGAGCGAATGACATAATGATATCTTGCAAGGGCGGTCGTGCAGGGAGTCAGAACTAGAACCACAATGGAGGGGGATCCGTCCTGTGGCGGGATAGGTAGTTCATGTATGGGTTGGGTGTCTTGGAAAAGAGATTTTTGTACGACATGAGACGGCAGTGGTGCCATTGGAGGATATTCAGACTGATGATATCCTGTATTATATTGAGAGGGCGATTGCAATCTTGGATCGGAAGGTGAAGGTTCTGAGGAACAAAGAGGTGCCCCTCGTTCAGGTCCAGTGGCAACATCGGAAGGGGTCCAAGTTGACTTGGGAGCCGGAATCCGAGATGCGAGAGCAACACCTAGAGCTATTTCTGGAGCATGACTTCGAGGGCGAAGTATGATTCTAGTGGGGGAGAATTGTAACATCCGGACACCCATGTATATTAATTATTTATTCATTTTGAGGACTATTAAGCAACTCGGCGAGTTGGTGCTACAACTCATCAAGTAGATTCGTGTTTGGCCACGTAGGATTAGTAACCTACTCGACGAGTCAGAGAGTCGACTCGCCGAGTAGACGCCGAGTGATGAAACCCTAAATCCTAGGGTTTGGGCGTATTTATGGACACTTATAGCCTCATTAGCGGCTCACCAGCTGCCCAACTTCACTGAGTGAAACCTTCACCGCCATTGTTCTAAGAGAGAGAGTATTGAGCTAACTTTGAGTGTTTGGTGCATCTTTTGAAGAGAAGGGAAGGATTCCAAGCCAAGGGACGAGAAGGAGTTCTTAGATCCGTGGCTATCTCATCCAAGAGCTTCTGTGAAAGGTAAAAAGTCCACACCTTTCTCATTTTATTGGGTAGATCTCATGATTTTGGAGTTTAGGGCTTTTTCCATCTAATATTGGGACTTTGAGTGTATTGAGTTCATATAGAGGTTTGGACTTCAGATCTGGACCTTGTGAGGTCCCTAGAGTCCAAAGGTCTCTGCTTTATTCAGCCATAATCGAGCTCTTAAGTGAGAAACCCTTAATAGAGCATGTTCTTGGCATTTCAAGCCCTAAGTGCCATGCATGGACGTAAAGCTCGTAGCTTTACATGATAAACGAGCCTTGAGAGTTTAGATCTAGGGTTTGGGAAGCTTTTCTGCCTTGAAACCGTCTGAATGAGAAATGAGTTTGAATGCACTCGCCGAGTCGATGAGCCGACTCGACGAGTTGGTTAGGGTTGTCCTGATGAGCTTGATTATGCGATAACTTGGCAAGTTGGGGGTTAACTCGACGAGCTGAGTTGGAACTTTTTGAGACTTCTAAGGAAAACGAGTGGACTTGACGAGTCACATGGGTGCACTCGGCGAGTCGGGTCAAACATGGACTGGTGACTCGGGCGTTGACTTTAGGGTTTTGGTCAAGACAGTGTTAAGAGAGATATGAAGGGGTAAAATGGTCTTTTACCCATTCCAAGAGTTTGAGAGAAAGAGAATAGCCTTGGTGTATTTAGAGTTGTGAATAGAATATTAATTAGAGATAATTATCATATGTGTTAGGCGAAGGCTAGTTCGAGATTCGTGTACGAGGTTATTACTTGCTTGCTTCGAGGTGAGTCTTCTCACTATACTTACCTAGAGTGGTGACCATTATGTGACCAGAGGCTCTTATGTGCTTATATTGAGTATTGTGATATCCTGCATTATGTCTATGTGATTTATGTTGTGTATTATTCTGAGCTTGCTGACTTAGGACCGGAGGGTCCACCCGAGTTGTGGGACCAGAGGGTCCCACTGAGACACATTGACCGGAGGGTCTTATCTGAGTATAGCTATGAGAGGCTAACGAGATATGTGTGGTATTTTGGGGAACTCACTAAGCTTCGTGCTTACCATGTTATGTGATATGTGTTTCAGATTCTTCTGAGGATCGCGTGAAGGCGTCGGCTTGATTGTACACACCAGAGAAAGAGTTATGTTTCGAGGATCTTGGATTATTAATTAAATAATTATGGAGTTATGTTTTGTGAATTAAATAAATGGGATTTTTGTGAAATGTGTTACGAGAATTATGTGATTTTTAAATGAAAATTTTGTTTGAAAATTTACGGTGTTACATTAAGATTCTCAAAAGGCCATCTAATCCACCCGGTCAGTTAGAACATAAGAAGGTTGTCAGCCCCACCTTGAAAAAGCCCATTGTAGATACTGAATCTGTTAGAACTAACTATCATCGGACTGTTTCATCTGTTTTTATAGCCAAATCTGATGGTGTGATTTTCAAACCTCAACCAAAGGTATCATCAAACAAAGAACGAGTCTTTAAGAAAACTATTTCTCAAAAATATTCAAAACAAAATCTCGTAAGGAAAGCAAAAAATCTCAAAAATGAAATTGCAACTCCGAGAGACACAGTGATTCGCACTGCTCCGGAAGTTGCTGGTCCGAGAATAGTTGTTCCGAAACCACATGTCATTGAGTATGATTATTGGATAGATGAAAGAACCATGGCTTTCTGTTTGTTTCCAAAAGGATCTCAGAATAAACCCTCTAAAACATCTGTTGCTCAAAAGTCACAACGAAAGTCCAAAACCCGTGTCCTTGTCCCAAAACCTAACTCGGAACCTAAAAACTCCACAACTCACTAATTTTGCAGGCACTCTGTGCTTCAGAGCAAGAAACAATACGGTATATTGATAGTTCTTGCTCAATGCACATGACGGGGCATAAGGACTTTTTGCGATATCTCAAACTTTCACCGAATGATGGCTACGTGACGTATGGCAAAAACTCCAACTCTAAGATCAGAGGTTATGGCATCCTTACAAATGGCAATTTCTCCATTTCAAACGTGGCATATGTAGCTGACTTGAAGCATAATCTGATTAGTGAGGCTCAACTCACTCATGCGAATCGTCGAGTTGAATTCTACAAGAAACACAACTATGTCATGACAGAAGACCGAAAAGAATATTTAATCAAGTCAAATCACAACAAGAACATGTATCCTCTTGACATCAACATGATTATTGGCAAGCCCCAACTCCGTTTACTCTCAAAAGCCATTCCTGGCGTCAGTTGGTTATGGCATAAAAGGCTTGCTCATCTAAACATCTGATATATGAATGATCTTGTTTCCGGTGAAATGGTAAGAGTTCTACCACTCCTCAAGTTCAAAAATGATCATTTATGCGCTGCGTGCGAGTGTGGAAAGAAATCAAAGAAGGGTCATCCTGTCATCATTGAAAAATCCATCTCGGAGTCGTTAGAACTTCTGCACATTGATCTGTGTGGACCCTTAATAGTAGAGAGTCTACATCACAAAAAAATACATTTTTGTGATTGTGGATGATTTTACTAGGTTCACCAGGGTTTTCTTCCTTAGGCTTGAGTCAGAAACAACCTCGGAACTCATCAACTTTATCACAGGAATTGAAGTCCTCGTTAAACTTCGTGTGAGACGAATCCGAAGTGATAACTATTCGGAGTTTACAAATGCCACTATTGAGAACTTCCTTACTAAGAAAGGTATTGACCACAACTTCTCCGCTCCATACACTCCACAAAAAAACAGGGTGTAGTCGAAAGACTCAAGAGAACACTTGTTGAAGCTGCTCGATCCATTCTTAACTTTGCAAATCTTCTACTCTATCTTTGGGCTGAAGTCGTCTCAACTGCATGCATCACTCATAATAGGAGTATTATGAATTGACGCCTCAATATGACATCGTATGAAGCCATGAACGGTCGAAAGCCAAGTATCTATTTTCTTCACAATTTTGGATGTAGTGCTTCATAAAAAAAACCGCGATCAGCTTACAAAATTCCAACCCAAAGCTGATGAAGCAATCTTTCTTGGGTACTCTGCAAAATAAAAGTCTTATCGAGTTCTCAATCGGCGAAGTCGAGTTCTAGAAGAAATCTTTGATGTCACCTTTGATGACAACTTCGTTCAGAATTCTGGCCCAACCCATGTCATAACTCACATCATGGAGTCTGATGCTCCAGCGCTAGGATGTTAGAACCAACAAATAATTTATGAAGTTGACTTTGAAACCCTGTACGGACCTTCAGAAACAGCTCTTGATTCGAAATATGGAACAAGACAAACCTCATCAACTGAAGCTCCCGTTTCACAAAATGTTTCAGGTCCGACACCCAGTTTTCCTCCATTTGATTCAGAACCATTTCAACCTTCACAGGTTGAGGGGGCGATTGGTAAACCTTCCCTTGAATCAAATGTAGCTGGATTCCTAGATGCAGCTGATCAATTTGTTAAATTTGATCCTCCTATCAAAAACGATGATGATGCAAATTTCTTCGATTTCCCACCTGAAGACGATGTCAACTTATCCGGTTCAGAAGTCCAGGAGGAGCATCATCCCCAAGTTCAAATCGTCCAGGGGGAGCAACAAAACCCCATTGTTGATATAGGATCTTCAGCTGCACAAGAGCTTCCGAGACTACACATATGGACTAGGGATCACACTCCGAACAAAGTTATTGGAAATCCAAACGCCGGTGTACAAACTTGTTCTGCCACAAGTGTTCAAAATGAATGTCATTTCTCGGCATTTATCTCGATGGTTGAACCCAAATCCATCAAGGAAGCATTAGAACATGTTGATTGGATTACAGCTATGCAGGAAGAATTGGCAGAATTTGATAGAAATGAAGTATGGACTCTCGTTCCTCCTCCTCAGAATCATCCCATTGTCGGTACGAGATGGGTGTTCTGAAACAAGCTAGACGACGCTGGAGTCAATATCCGAAACAAAGAAAGATTGGTGGCTAAAGAATTCACATAGATCAAAGGGTTTGATTACGACGAGACTTTTTCCCCTGTTTTCCGTCTTGAAGCTATCAGGATCTTCTTTGCTTATGTTGCTCACAAAGGCTTTAAGGTTTACCAAATGGATGTCAAAAGTGTCTTTCTTAATGGTGAACCGGATACTGAAGTGTATCTCCAACAGCCTCCCGGTTTTGTAAATCTCTCATATCCAAACTTCTCCTATAAAATCCAAAAAGCTGTTTATGGCCTCAAGCAAGCTCCTCGCGCATGGTACAAGACTCTCACTGACTTCCTCAAGAGTTCTGGTTTTCAAAGAGGTATTCTCGATCCTACCTTGTTCCAAGGTCAAATGGAAAACATCTCATGCTTGTCCAAATTTATGTTGACGATATCATTTTTGTATCCACAAATTCATCAATGGTTGTTGATTTTGCCAAATTGATGGTCAATCGATTCCAAATGAGTATGAATCGTGAATTGAGTTTCTTCCTTCGTCTCCAAATTAAACAAACCAATCGAGGAATGTTTATTCACCAAGAAATGTGCATCTCAGAGCTTCTCAAGAAATACTTAATGGACATCTGTGTATCTGCCAAGGTACCTATGGGCTTCAGACACAAAATCTTTTCAGACCCTTCAGGTGTGGCTATTGATGAAAAGAAGTACAGAGGAATGATTGGATAACTACTTTATTTAACAGCAAGTTGTCCGGACATCATGTTCTCCACATGTTTGTGTGCCAGATTTCAAGCTAATCCGAAAATGTCTCATCTCTTGGCAGTAAAGCAAATATTCGGATACCTGAAAGGTACAAAGAATCTCGGAATCTGGTACCCAACAAATGAGAGTTTCCTCCTTCAAGCATATTCCGATTCGAACTATGGCAGTCTTCAATTGGACAGAAAAAGCACGGCGGTCTTCAACTAGACAGAAAAATCACATCAGGTGGCTGTCAGTTTTTGGGTGGTCGATTGGTTAGCTGGTCATCTAAGAAACAAAACTGCATTGCAATTTCAACAGCCGAAGCAGAATACATTGTTGCTGCTAGTTGCACATCTCAAGTTCTCTGGATGAAATCACATCTTTTGGAGAATGGTTACCGGTTTCAACAAATCCCAATCTATTGTGATTCGCAAAGTGCCATTGCGATCTCGCACAATCCAATTCAGCACTCAATGATGAAGCACATTGATATACGGTACCATTTCATTAAAGTTCATGTTTTAAATGGTAACATTGAACTTATTTTTGTTCCATCTGACGATAAGATTGCTGATGTCTTTACTAAGGCACTAGACGAAAGCATATTCAATGGCTTTCTGAATAAAATGGGTATGGTGATGCCTGATCCTCAGTTCTTTCAAGAGGTTTGTACTCTTTGATGGCAACATCAGAAAGTAAAATAATTCCAAGTTGTACAGTTGACCTCGTCATATGGAGTTCATGACTAATATAGTCACATTGGTATTAACCTCACCTCAGAACATACTTCATAAGTATGATATGAAGATCATTTCGGAATTCAAGTATTCCGAAATCCGAAATGGTATTGAATTTTCATATTCTTCTCTATCCGAGATTAGATCTTTCTTGTCTCGGAGTCACACAATTTGTTTAACAAGTGTTCAGTTCGGATCTGTGTAATCTCGTACTTTATATTCAGTTCGAATCTGTGCAATCTCGTACTTTATATTATGTATAGGAGTTTTCATTCTAATATTGGAAGTATCTTATGGCAGTTCATCTCGGAACCTTTGTGCTCCGATATCACTTCATAAAATTATCTCGGAACCTTTCATATTCCGAGATCATAATACAAATGCATTCCGGATATTTCCCGTTCTGAAATTCATTTTCAAAACACCTCGGAACCTTATGGCTCCGAGATCAATTCTTTTAGAAGAAGTTCAAACGGTTTTTTATCATTCTTTTCTGAAACATTTTTTTAAGAACTCAAACGGTTACTTTTTTAATGATGATTATCCTTTTAATCCTATAAATCTGCACCCTCTTTGCACATGTCTCTGTAATTAAACATCCCATCACTTAAGTGACGGTTTCCATTTTGCATATCACACCATTGTGTTCTTTAGTCCTTGCAGGTTAAGTCAATCAAAAATGGCAACACATTAAATGTGGTCCATATCCTCATCCGGATATCATCATTACACTTTTTAAACCCGACCCATTTTCTTTAATCTATAAAAAACCCCCATCGAAAGCATTTTACACTTTACGCTCACGAAAAGCTTACCCCTTTCACTATGCTAACTTTGTTCTTCAAGCTCTCAAAAATGCAACAATGACTTCATCTCAATCTGCTCCCAAAGTTACCAAATCCGCTCCCAATAAGAAGTCTTCCAAAGGGTTTGCATCGTCTTTGTCGACTAAACCCTTCCTCATGGATACCACTCAGCTTTTCTCCCGAGACCCCATGGACTACGATGAGTCCATCCGGGTCATGATCGAGTTTATTGCTCATCGTCCCCTTTCTGTTCCACTCAACAAGGTCCCTAATCCACCCCTTCCTCTTCGTTTTCTTCACATGGCTTTTGAAAGGATCAGAATCGACAACGATGTTCTCAAAACTGTAATTTCTGGTGATTACATCGTTCCTGTTCAGAAGAAGACATTCCTCGCTACCATTGGGATGGCGAAAAACCCTCAGTGTTTTACTGTTCAAGAACTTACTCCTCAAGAATTTCAGTCGTTCCTTAACGACATTGGCTATGCAAGGGAATTCAAAGCCAAATAGTTCAAAAAATCAGCCGTTCCTGGATTGTGGACTGTTCTAATGCACCTCATGCTACGAGGTCTCTCCGACAAACACGGTGGTACTGATACGATGAGCAAATATTGGATGTACGTCGTCTACAACATCTTTACCGGAAAATCAAACACCGTCGACATCACTGAAGTCTTGTGGCAAGACTTTCGGAAGTTCTCAGTGAATCGGAAACCACAATAAATTTCGAGTCGAAGGTTTTAGGCTCTCATGGTTCAACAACTTTACAATCATTGGAAGGAACCCATTCCAGTCAACACAATTTTGAAAAAGGTTTTCTGTCCTTCAAAACTATTAAAACTTATCGCCTTTCGAACCAGGCATCTTTCGGACCCATTAGGCGATTTCCTGAACATATGCTGGCCATCCTACCATCCGAGTCCATTCATTTGAAACATCACTTGGCGACCTCGATTGTGTATCGCCCTACACAGTCTACCCCGGTCACCGTTGAGCCTATCTTGGATGAGGCCATTCCAGTTCAGTCCGGTGGTAAGAAAAAGAAGGCTGCAAAAAGGAAATCCTATCCCTCTAAACCCAGTGCTAAAAAGAGAACAAGAGTCGGTTCCACCTCTCAACAGGAGGGAAGCAAATATATTCTGGCTGACTCTGCCATCCTCAAACCCCACCTCGCCACTCTTTCGAAGTACCCTTCAGAGTTTCAATACCACAATCACACACTCACGGGGAGTCTCCTCATAATCCACCCTTACCTTCCCAACAAGGTGTTGCTGGTGTTGAACATAGTTCCTTGCATCCCGATGGAACAAACCCATGAGTCGATTTTGAAAACCCCATTCTTTCTTCACAAGACCGGTCCGACATCCCTGTCTCGGACCACAAGCATTCCGGAGAAGAAGTTGTACCTCCTACTTCAGATGCCACAACTAGTCTGATACCTGGTTCAGGTAGAGGACGACCAAGTTCTAATGATCCTTAGTGGCTAGATTTTGTTAGCAGGGCTCATATAAGGCATCCGGAGGTCACCAGATCCCAAGTTGAAGCAACTCTCATTTCGATGAGAAACAGATCCATCCAAAGCAACTTGCCCTTTTTTGCTCCAACTGACGAAGTTGCTGATCTAGAGTTCGCCTCAGGAGAAACACAAGATAACATCGTCTCAGATGATCCTCCCAAAACTCAACACCATGACGCTTTCCACCCCGATCCTGATGAAGAACTTTCAGATGAAGTTTTGTTCAATGATGATAGTGCTTCTATTGCTGCTCCACCATTGTTTTCCTCACTTCATCTCCCAAAAAAGCCATCTTCTTCAAGGCCAGTTTATGATTTTGGGCTTTCCTCCTCTTATTCCGAGCCTATTGATGAAGAGAGAAAGATTGATTATCAAGTCCAAATGCATCTCGGAGGTGAAATAGAGTCTACTCCTTACAAGCCAGATAATACAACCACTACAACTCAGGCTGAACCCTTCGAACCACCGGTAAATCAAGAAGGTGATAAAGCCAAGTCTCAGACCTCCATCTCGGACACGGGATCTTCAGCTGGTAATTATGCTGATCCCTTTGCCCTATTGGAACTCCGAGACAATGTCTCTAAAACTTTCAAGAAGGTCGAATCAATTGAAAACTCTGTGGCTGGACTCGACGCCAAGATTGATGAAAAGGTTTCTGGTCTAAACTCCAAGCTGGATGAAATTTTAATCTCCCTTTCCGAAGCCACAAACTCCGGACCAAAAAATGTTGAAAGGGAAGCTCAGCTCGATCAACTTATTTCCCTCCAACTCAAACATACCATCGAGGAAGTTAAACAAAAGTATAATGAAAGTCTTGACCTATACCTCGACACCATCATCACAATGTTGAAGGTCGATGATGATATGATCGGTGCAACAAATGAGCTCATCAAACAGACCCACGTCCGCCACGAAAAAACAAATTCAGAGAATGCAGAAGGAAATCAAGAAGAAAGATGAAATGATCTTGATCATACAACAAGTTCTTATCAAGCTCCTCAGGGCATGCTGGAACGTTGTGGATGTTCCGAACCACAAATTTGATGAGATGCTTTCAATTCTTGCCCAACTCTTTGATCACCTGAAAGCTCAGGCTCCCATAGTTGAAATTTATGATGCCTTAAGTTTGTAGATGAACAAAAGCTTTCAAAGGGTGTTTTAACAATTCTCGGATCTCAAAGAGTCTACCATGCTTGCACTGGTTGCTGGGTTATCCGCTGCAAGAGGGGGAGAAGGGCCTAGCAGGAGAAGTCAATCAATCCCCTGGAAACCTGTCTCGGAGTTCAAACTCGGAGATGAAGACTCTGATGATGATTCTTTACAAGTTCTAACATGTTCTCCTTAGGGTAATGACGACGATGATGATGATGATGATGATGATGATGATGATGATGACGACTTGTACTTCACTAATGCAATAGTATGACTTCAAGCTCCAAGGAAGTTTCCAGCCAAAGTGTTATCCGAGGAAGAGCAACGGATATGGTCTGCAGTAATATGGTCATCATCCCTAGTTGATGTTTTGCAAAGAACTTGTGAAGTAGCAAAGGAAAAACTAAGATAATAGTTGACGCCTTCCGAGCCACCAAATCGAGGTTGCCTCCGATTCCCCCTCCCAGGATAGCTCCCATTGATGAAGGCGCTCCTCTTTGGAAGCCTGATGATATTCCGGAGGAGCCCGTGATTTCCTCTTCTCCAAAACTCTCCATTGATGAAAACATGCAACACATTTTCTCGGTCCTCAATAAACAACAAGATAAGGGAAAGAAACCCATTTTGGAATTCCACTGCTCTGAGACTCCTGTTAAAGAAAAAAGTGATTGGTCTCAGGAAGAAATAAATCAAGCCCTCGAGGAAAGCATCCGGATTCAAGCCCTTAATGATAATCCTCATCCGATGCTAGGGCTTTCCCCTATTTGCCGAGAAGGGATAATATATGACTTGGACATAGTGCCATCTATGTATTATGATATCGCAAATCAAGACTCGGACCATATTGATCTACCAATCTCTCCATACAACAAATTATACACAAAGTTCACTCCTCTCCACCCAGAAGATGATCCACAAATGATCATCAGAACTGAATGAGAACGTTTGAAGACTTTTTACTCCAAGAACGCACTTCCCCAAAAAGAAGTATGCTCTCGAAAAAGAATCACCAATATATATGGGTTCGGAAGGAAAATCTTAACAAAAGTTTTAATTGAACTATGTGTTGTTCCGATACCACATCTTCCGAAACAAACAAACTGAAATCATCATCACAGACGTTGACTTCCCAGAAATCAATCCCAACGACATCCTGAAGATAGTTGCACACTTCTGAAGCCACCAAATCGACGATCTTATCATGGGAGCCTACCATGCTGCCTTGGGTTTCCTCAAATATTTTGTTGCTGAATTCTGCAGATGCGACTTCGAATTGGCACACTTGTTCAGAACTGAAAAGTTCTTGGCAAAGATTCATTTTAAACTGCCAGAAGCTGAGATATTGACATAAGGACCAATTGATGAACCGGTGTTATGGTTTGTATATATGCAAAAGAAGGCGAACAAGAAGGACTTCTTCCGAGTCCTTGACAAGCATCTAGTTCCCACCAAAGCCTTTGGAAGTTTATCAATAATGCACCAAAGTCAAAAGCACCAGAGCATGTGAAGGCAAATTCATAAGTCAGCTTTAGTGGTATATCGAATTCAGAGAGTGGTTGTACTGGGCGTATGTGTTTATCAAGGAAGAATCGAACTAAGCTGACTGGATTGCTAAGTTCACTTAAAGGGAGATTGTTGGAACCTGAAAGTGAACCTCTAGCAATCTCAAACTCTTGAAGATTCGAAGTCAGTCTTAAGTCCAAGATGTGTTGTGGTACGAGATGGAGTCAGAGTCCGAAGTGGAGCATGTTCCGAGATTCAGCAAAGATCCGAGATCAAGAGTTTGTTCATGTATTTATTCTTTTTGTCGTTTATGTGATATGACATTTCATAGGACTGAGTCTTTTTGTAACCTTGGAGAATCAGTTGTAAGAAGCTGTTTATTATCTAGTCCTTTATTTGTTTCACCAGATTGTATGATGTGCCTCCTTTTCCTATGTAAGGAGTGTTTTGATGACAAGAATACCACAGATTGTTGCTCTAAAGATATCTATACTTACATTTACTTCACTTTCACTTTTCTCTTAAATCCAACTCTTTCAAAACATTCTTCTTGTTCATTTATTGTCTTTACTTTGATTATTCTCATAGTTCTTCATTTATGACTTGATTACTTTGTTGAATTCACTCTTTAGCCTCGACTGGTATAACCAGACTTGACTGGTACATCTAATGAAAAGTAGACATTGATCTTAAGCATTAACTCAAGCTTTGATTTTTCAAACCTTGTACCTATGCATCATATCCTTGTTCTCATAATTGTTGATGTAGACAGATCCAAAAAGGCAAGATAAATACGACATATTTTGATCTTCATATTCGAACCCCTGATGAAATAGTTGGAGGTTTTAATGTAGAAGCTGAACCTGAATCTTGAGAAGGAATCAAGTTGAGATTCCTAAAATTGTTTATCATCAGCGTCAATGCAAGCTTCAGTTACTGTGCATGTATTCCCTTGTGGATTTTGATGATGCTGGAGATTTCAATTCACTCACTATATCCATAGTTAACAAGATCAGACACGAGAATTTTATAAGGGCGTTCAGCCTTCTCATCTTTTCTAGTAAGATGCACTGTTAAATTTTTTTGATCTTTGGGTTTAGTACATCTCACTTTAACTGTGGGATCCGGCCAGATTTATCTTTGTATTATTCTCACATCAGCATATTTGGAGAGATTTATCTTTGTATTAATCTCATCAATCTTTTTTTTTGCATAAATTCATTGTCGAATCATTTAAACGATTATTTCTGTTGATCCATATCACCTTTAGTAGTAATCATGTCCTCAATAAATTTGGCATTCTGTTCGAGAAAGGTTCAATTGTGCAAAGCATGATTATTTTTACCAACAAAATCTCTCACTTATTCCATTGAAAAACCCCACTCCTTAATATCTTCATAGAGAATAATAGTCTTTGGTTATTTAATAGGAGGATCTAAAAGGAGGATGTGGACTTCCTTTTTCTGAACATGGGTTGATCTAAAATCTCCTCCCTGACGTTGAAAGTCCGCCTCAACATGTTTCTCCCCTTCGATTTATAACTATCATGTTACTAATCATCTGGCATGATTGTACAAAATGGGAACAACATGAACAAACATTGAATCTCCTAAGAAAGATAGATCCATAAACCCTTCGTCATCATTAGGATCGTCTAAGTTCTCCCCTTTTTTAACATCATCTTCAGGGAATGAAGGAGAAGGGTCAGCAGTAGTAGTGCATGTGGCTGGAGTTGGGGTGAAAGGTGGAGGAAGTAGATGTGAGGGAGGTGGATGTGGTGGATGAAAGGAAGGTAGTGAGGTGGCGGTGATGGATATGAGTGAGTAGAAGTCTCAGCAGACGGAAGAACAATGTGTTCTGATTTCCAAAATATTAGACTCAACATGTCCAGGAAGTTCAAAAAATACGTTAGACAAACCAACCAATGTATTCAAAGCTTGTAAAATTTAGGCTTGTAATGGAGTCTCAAGCTGAACAAGAGGAAGGGAGATATGCACTGTAAGGTCCCAAAAATTCCAAGTAAAAATTTCATTTTAAATAAGTCAAACCCATTTATTCATTATCCCAAAAGACGATTATAATAAAAGCATTCTCAAAACATCAGAATAATCATAAATAGTCAGTGTGAAATAAATCTCCAGCGGATGCAGTGCAATCAAGCGAACTGTTACTTTTGAAACCAGAAGTACCTGATAACATTTTAATCATAAATTGTAAGCACAGCTTAGTGAGTTCCCCAAAATACAACATACCATACATACATACATACATACATACATGCATACATACATACATCCCCCCCGGTATCCATCAGGCCCTGCCTGGTATTCATCATGCCCCGCCCGGCTTCGGGCTTCGCTCGTAAATACGTAAAAGCACATGCAAGAGTCACACAAAAAACTACCATCCTATAACATAACGATGGTCTGACATTGGTGCCTTCGACCCAAAAATATTATGAGGAGACTTACCTCAACTTTTCAACAGAAGCGCAACAACTACCTCAACAACAGTACATCCAACCCAAGCATCCTAAAGCCAAACCAAAACAAATCCTTCGCCAAACACTCAATTCTACCCAAGTTTAACCAAAAGTCAAACTGGTCAAAAAGGCAACGATCAACTTACTCAAAGTCAACATTCCTTGGTCACGTCATCAGAATGCAATGACAAAACAATCGCGATTCTGGACACCGTCACGTCGTGACACGTCTTATGTCACGTCGTGACTGGTGGTCAGAAGGCCAAAATCTTCATTAAGTGCCTAGTCTCTTCGGAACAACGCCCATAACCTCATATCTAGATCCTAAATAGCTTCATAATGGATAAAGTTTCAAAGTTTATCCATTAAGTCCAAGTCTCTAACCTTCAGATCTGAATCAACATGACGTTTAGATGGATAAAGTTTCCATCTTTATTCATGATAATGTCTCAAGCTTCCAAGATATAAACTCTAGTACACCAAAATGGCCTAAATGACCAAAATAACTTGCATGGCTGAAAAGGAAGGAACAAATATCAAAAGTTTCCTAGTCCATGAGGTCCAAGAAAACATTCTAAATTGATCAAAAGGTTTTGGAGTCAAGATCTGAAACATAAAATGATCTTGGGACCATGGAGAGTATAATAAAGTTGCAAACTTTTTTCCCAACTCTCAATCAAAACTCATTAAAATGGACCAAAACACCAAATACACTTAGATACAAAGATGAAATACAATAAAGCTTGGAACTTTATAACTTACAAAGGTCGAAAAGGTAGATGAAAGTTGAGATCTTCAATTGCCAAGCATCAAGGATCAATCTTAATTGAAATCATTGCTCCAAAACCACCAAAAATTCCAAAAATAGATGACAGAGGAGAGGGGAGGCTCAAAGTTTAGAAATAGAGGCTAGGGTTTCTCTCAAGAGGTTATTGATATGATGGAGGCTAAGAAAATACCCTAAAACATGAATCCTTACCTTTAAATACCTTGAAAACCCTAAAAATTCATGCGCTTTGGGTTGAATAGTTCTCATGTCATGAGAATATATTCTCACCTCGTGAGGGCTCTCATGTCGTGAGAATTCCTTCTCACCTCGTGAGAATAGATTTTCACCCAATTTCACTCCAACTTCAAACACTCATAAATTCTTCGTTTCAACTCCGTTTTCGGTGTTATTTATATGCACAAAAAGGTATAGATGAGCCCCACGACCCTATCTAATTACTTTTTACTTGAAACACATCGAACTAAAAGACTTAATTCATAAAAGAAGTCTAAAACAATACTTTTCCCATTTTACCCTTTGACTCCAAGACAAAAACCAAGGCTGTAATAACTTATCCATGGTTTTAATCATCCAATAAGGTCTAAACCCCATTCCTTTGAAGCCCAAGGCCTTTACTTGATAGATTTATTCTCCACAATCCCGGAGTAAGAAACTTCTTGAAACATGATGTTACAACTCTCCCCCAACTAAACCGGATGTCGTCCTTAAAATCCGTCTTGGTTAGGATCTCAAAAAACAAGGCCAACACATTCCATAAGCTTCCTTTAACCACTTCAAAATCAATGCATCTTATAAATAAGACTCGAGAGACCACTTGGAAACCCATAGCTACCAAAACATAACCCAAAAACTTGAAAATACTCAACAGTAACGTCTATCTTTCTCTCCCTAACTGAAGACCCAACTTCCAGTGAGAACCACTCAAACTAAAAACTCTCAAAACGAAAACCAAAACCACCAACCAATTCCATCAATATACTTCCCGGAATCAGGACCCATCAATCTAAACTTCAGAAACCATACCCAAGTCTACTGATCATTTATTTGTCGCAGCTACCCCTAGTTCCCTAACTAGAAACATCACAAATCATGCAGAAAGAATACTCACACATCCTGACCATGAATTTCACTCAATCCCAAATTTGAAAATTATGCCTAAAAACCTTAAATATATTGTTGACTTACTGACAAGACACCACCAACCCGCTGGTGAAACGTACCAAAAAATAAGGCCCAAAAATTTCATTTTTATATTAATAAAACGTTATCCCAAAGCATCAACACAAATCTCAAAAAGATCAAATGTATCAAAATATCAAAAATTATCAGAGTGATCATGAAAATGCAGAACTATATCGTGTGTGCACTGCAATCACCCTGAAATCTTCATGTTTGCACCAGAAGTACTTGAATTATAAACTGAAAACCGTAAGCATGAAGCTTAGTGAGTTTCCACCAAATACCACATACCACACATATCAAAAATATAATGGGCCCTACCCGATGAGTGTAACGGGCCCCGCCCACTAAGTATAACGAACCTCGCCCTAACTCGCATAACGGACCCCTCCCACTGAGTATAGCAGGCCCTGACCTAACTCTCACAACGAGGCCCGCCTAGCATAGAAGCATACATGTAAAACAAGTAATGGCATACAGATTACCCATCGGGCCCCTCCCACTAAGCATACATACACATGCACGACTCACGCAGACATCTAGCACCCTAACTTCGCAAACCATGGGTCGGAATTGGTGCATTCGACCCGCTAAGCACGGTGAGGAAGACTCACCTCAGGCTGTTGAGTTTCACAGATAAAACTTTAGCTGCTGGTCCGCTGAAATCCCCGCGCTATCAATAAATGGGATGACCAACATTCTCACGTTGTGACGGTCCTAAACATCACGTTGTGAGATTTGAACTGGCGAACTTAAAACATTAAGCTCTTAATTCTTACAGCCATTACTTGGGACTTTCGAGGGGGGGGTCTTCCTTTACCCAATGGATGATACAAATCATGGTTTTTCAGTCATGCATGTCCATTGTATGGCTCAAACTCTTGCTTGACCAAAAGTGGGGGAAATGAGATATAGACTCAAACTTGGAGTCCCAAACTACAACAAAAATCAGATCCAACGACTATGATGAAGAGAATGAGTTAATGATCCATAAAGTTTCCAACTCTATGTACCCCATGCAAGCAATCCCACCCAAACATGCAAAAAGGAGCTTATAACTTAGATCTAGAATAAAATAGGTAGAAATTTTCAAGCTTTATAACTTACAATGGCCCAAAAGCTCCAAAAGATTGCAAGGTGGAAGCCAAAACGCCAAGAGGTTGCTCAACCAAGGTCTTCTTCCACTTCAAGAAGCTAAAAACCACCAAAGAATGCTTCAAAGATCTCAAAAATGCTTAAGAGCTTCAATAGGGTTGAGATTAGGGTTTTCCAGAGGCTTAGAGGGTGAGAGAGGTTGAGGATGGATAACCCTAGCGTCTCATTCACTTAAATACCTGAAAATTAGGGTTTTGGGTCATTATGCCACGCTCACGTCGTAAGACCTTATGCCTCACGTCGTGAGTTTCTAGGAACGCGGGTCAACAGGTCAATTGCCAATCACGACGTGATCCCTAAGATCTCATGTCGTAAGGACCCTCAAAATGGAAATAAAATAATGAATCTAGTACCTTAGGGGTTCGGATGTTATTATTCTGCCCCACTTGAATCAGACTTCGTCCTCGAAGTCCGCTGCTCCAAATAACACTGGATAGTGCTCCTTCATCTCATCTTCCTGCTCCCACGTCTACTCAGAACCCATGCGATGCTGCCATTGAAATTTCACTAATTCAACAACCATGTTCCTCAAGGTTTTCGTCTTCCTGTCCAGAATCGCCACCAGTCTCTCAATATAGTTCAGGCGGTCATCCACCTGAATATCCTCCAATTGAACCACTGCGGAATCATCCACTAAGCACTTCCGCAACTGAGAGACATGGAACATGTTGTGAATCTGACTGAGCATATCTGGAAGATCCAAACGATATACAACCTGGCCCACCCGGGACAAATCCCTGAAAGGACCGATATACTTGCGGCCCAGTTTTCCCCTCTTCCTGAATCGGATGACACCTTTCCAATGTGACACCTTCAGGAGAACCATATCCCCCACCTGGAACTCCAGATCTGATCGGATTCTGTCAGGATAACTTTTCTACTGACTCTGAGCTGTCTGAAGCCTACTCCGAACTTGTTGGATCAACTCAGTGGTCTTGAGTACGACCTCGGTACTCCCATAACTCGCTGACCGACCTCACCCCAACATATCGGGGTCCCACATTTCCTCACGTGGAGCATCTCAAAAGGAGGTCGATCAATGCTTGCGTGGTAACTATTGTTATATGAAAATTCCGTTAACAGAAGATAAGTATCCCAACTCCCACCAAAGTCCAAAACACACGCTCGCAACATATCCTCTAGAGTCTGAATGGTCCGCTCGCTCTCACCATCGGTCTATAGATGGAATGTTGTGCTGAAATGGAGAGGAGTACCCAACTCATCATGGAACATCTTCCAAAACCTGGAAGTAAACCTGACATCCCTTTCTGAAACCACGAAAACTGGCACCCCATGTCGTGCCACAACCTCCCTGATGTACATATCGGCCAACTTCTCCATAGAAACACTCTCCTGAATCGGGATAAAATACATGTTGTTGGTCAATCGATCCACGATAACCCATATCAAATCCACTCCGCACGGAATCCAGGGTAACTTCGTGATGAAATCCATGGTAATATTCTCCCATATCTGTATGGGAATCTCCAACGGCTGTATATTTCTGTGAGGCTGATGATGCTCGGCCTTGACATTCCTGCAAGTCAAGCACCGCTCCACATACCAATCCACATCCCACTTCATGCAGGCCACCAATTGTAACAACGTAAATTTTAAAACAATTTTTCATTTTTCAAACAAAATAAAACTCATGTAATATTCTCAAAATCACATGTGTATCAAATGTCATCACAATAAAACATATCCCAGAATCTCAAAAACATAATCCTCTGCCAGTGTGTACAAATCATGTCGGCGCCTTCCCGCGATCCTTGCTAGTACCTGAAACACATATCACATAACACGGTAAGCATAAATGTTTAGTGAGTCCCCCAAAATACCACATACAGTACATAAGCCACTCGAGGCTATAACTCGATAAGACCCCCTGTTCAATGTGTCTCAGTGGGACCCTCTAGTCCCGTAGCTCGTTGGACCCTCTAGTCCAGTCTAGCTCGTTGGACCCTCTGGTCCGGTCTAAATCGTTGGACCCTCCGGTCCGGTCTAAATATCACATAGCATACATAAATCACAACACACATAATCTCAAGTAAACACATAACACATAAGACCCTCCGGTATGCACATGGATACCACTCTAGGTAATGTATAGTGAGAAGACTCACCTCGGGTAATCTCGGAAAGTTTCGAACTTGAAATACTGATCTAGCCTCCGCATAATCACATAAAGTAATTTTCCTCTAATTAATAACGATTCTCAAAGGCTAGACTAATCCCTTCCTATAATCTCACAAAAGGGGAAAATACCATTTTACCCCTCTAATGGTCCAAATGTCCACTTGTTGACCAAAACCTAAAAGTCAACGAAAGTCAACTCTAGTCAACGTTCCAACTTTGACCAAACTCGTCGAGTGCACTCAGGTGACTTGGCGAGTCCATGCGTGTCCTCTAAATCCTCCTAAGGCCTTACTCGACTCGTCGAGTTAACCTTTCACTCGACGGGTTACCACTGATCACAAATCGCGGGGCAACCTGATCCGACTCGTCGAGTCCTCTCATGGACTCGGCGAGTTTCCTCCACGACAATGCTCAAACGACCTTCTGAGGTCAGATGTGTTTCTCTAACTTATAGATCTGACCTTCTAACACCCAAAAGTCACGTAAAGGTCTGAACTTGGTGTCCATGCATGGTGTATCTTGCATTATATACCATAGAAACCCCATTAATGCTTCCTAGCTTCAAAACCCTATGATTACTCAATTAAAGCTTCATACTTTCTGGCTCTCTGGACCTAGAAAGGTCCAGATCTATAACACAACTAGGAAGAGGGATTTGATGCAATCAAGACCCCAAAAATGAAGTGATTCAAGCCCTAACCCCAAAAATGGAAACTACACAATAGAGAAGAAGAGGGGTTCGATTTGATACCTCAGAATGAAGCTCCTTGCTTGACTATCTCAGAACAACAACCTCCTCTGGTCCTTCTTGCTGGAACTCTTCTCCTCCTTTGCAAAATCACACCAAATAGCTCAAGATAGCTCTTCCTCTCACTCTACACACTCAAACTCGCTAGGGTTCTCTCTTCTGGAAAGGTATCCGCAATTGAAGGCCATAAGTGCCTTTAAATAGGGCTCAGGACCAAAGATTTAGGGTTTTTGCCAACAGCACGGACTCGTCGAGTCCATTCATTAATCTGAGTCATCAGTCGCGATCCTGCTCGACGAGTTTAGTCGTCCACTCGCCGAGTCGCTCTTCTCATCTCAAAAACAATATTTAAATTATGATACCTTGAAATCCGGATGTTATAATTCTCCCCCACTAGAATCAGACTTCGCCCTCAAAGTCTTACTCTGCAAACAACTCTGGATGTTGCTCCGGCATCTCCGCCTCCGGCTCCCAAGTCAGCTCGGACCCTCTCCGATGTTGCCACTGGACTTGAACCAGGGGCACCTCTTTGTTCCTCAGAACCTTGATTTTCCGATCCAAGATCGCGATCGGCCTCTCAATGTAATTCAAGCTCGCATCCACCTGAATATCCTCTAGCGGCACTACTGTCGTCTCATCGGCTATACACTTCCTCAACTGGGATACGTGCAAGGTATCATGAATTTGGCTGAACTCCGCAGGTAGCTCTAAACGATATGCTACCTTACCCACTCTCGCGGTCACCCTGAAAGGACCAATGTATCAGGGCCCCAGCTTGCCCCTCTTCTTGAATCGGATCATTCCTTTCCAAGGAGATACCTTCAGGAGTACGAAATCTCCAACCTGGAACTCGAGCTCGAATCGCCGCCTGTCCGCATAACTCTTCTGGCGGCTCTGGGCTGTTAGCAACCTCTGTCTGACCTGTTGTATCTGCTCAATCGTCTTAAGCATTATCTCAGTGCTACCCATCACTCGCTGCCCTACCTCTCCCCAACAGATGGGAGTTCGAAACCTCCACGCATATAAAAGCTCAAAGGGAGGCATACCTATACTCGAATGGTGGTTGTTGTTGTAAGAAAATTCAACCAAAGGTAGGTATGTGTCCCCACTTCCACCGAAGTCCATAACACATGCCCGAAGCATGTCCTCGAGCGTCTGTATCGTTCGCTCACTCTGGCCATCCGTCTGTGCGTGGTAAGCAGTACTGAAGTGCAATCTCGTACCCAACTCCTCATGGAACTTATTCCAGAACCTGGAAGTGAAACGTACATCTCGGTCTGACACAATCAAGATCGGCACTCCATGTCGCGACACCACCTCTCTCACATATGTCTCTGCCAGCCTCTCCGCAGAAGAGCTCTCACTGATAGCAAGGAAGTGAGCGCTCTTCGTCAGCCGATCCACAATCACCCAAATTGCATCAACACCTCTCGCAGTCCTCGACAATTTGGTGATAAAATCCATAGAAATTTGTTCCCACTTCCACTGGGGAACCTCTAATTGTTGCAACTTGCCATGCAGACACTGATGCTCGGCCTTAACCCGGCGACATGTCAAGCACCTCTCTACCACCGATGCAACATCCCTCTTCACACACGGCCACCAGTAGTCTCTCTTCAGGTCCAAATACATCTTTGTGGCCCCGGGATGGATCATAAATCTCGATCTTTGCGCCTCCTCCATCAAAGTGCTACGTGCCCCGCCCGTATTCGGCACCCAAATCCGACCATGAAAGGTCATAAGCCCTCGGCTATCCGTCACAAACTCGGATACCTGTCCAACCACCCTCTCTCTCTTGTGGTTCTCTGGTCTCACACCTTCTGCTTGGGCCTCTCGGATGGTATCCAATACCGGAGTCATCACCGTCATATACCTCGAATCGGGGCACTCTCCACCCCGCGGCTCAGAGCATCGGCTACCACGTTAGCCTTGCCCGGGTGGTACAGGATCTCACAGTCGTAATCCTTTACCACATCCAATCTTCTCCTCTGGCGCATATTCAGGTTGGGCTGATCCATCAGATACTTCAAACTCTTGTGGTCCGTGTATATGGTACACCGAACCCCGTACAAATAATGGCGCCATATCTTGAGGGCGAACACCACTGCCCCCAACTCGAAATCGTGGGTGGGATACCTCGTCTCATGAGGCTTCAGCTGCCTCGATGCGTATGCTATCACGTGCCCTCTCTGCATAAGCACCGTAGCCAACCCCGATATAGACGCATCACAATACACCACGAAATACTCCATTCCCTGCGGAAGGGCTAACACCGTGGCTTCGCATAATCTCTCGCGAAGAGTCTCAAACGATGTCTACTGCTCGGGACCCCAAGTAAAAGCAACGCCCTTCCGGGACAATCTGGTGAGGGGAACGACAATCTTGGAGAAATCCCTGATAAATCTCCGATAGTAGCCGGCCAACCCCAGAAAACTCCTGATCTCGGTGGGGGATCTCGGCACCTCCCAACTCATGACAGCCTCAATCTTGGCCGGATCGACCAATAACACATTCTGATTAACGAGATGTCCCAAGAACTGGACCTCTCGTAACCAGAAATCACACTTGGAGAATTTGGGATAAAGCCTCTCCGATCTCAACACTCCAAGGACCGCCCTCAGATGCTCCTCATGCTGCTCTCTGGATCTCGAATACACTAGAATATCGTCGATGAACACAATCACTGATCGATCCAACATCGGCCTGCATACTCGGTTCATGAGATCCATGAACGCCGCTGGTGCATTGGTAAGCCAAAAAGGCATCACCACGAACTCGTAATGCCCATAACGAGTCTTGAACGCCGTCTTCTGGATATCCTCATCACGCACCCTCATCTGGTGATATCCAGACTTCAAGTCTATCTTGGAAAACCAAGACGCTCTCTGCAACTGATCGAACAGGTCGTCGATCCTCAGTAGTGGATAACGGTTCTTGACCATCAACTTGTTCAACTCCCGGTAATCAATGCACATTCGGTGTGAACCATCCTTTTTCTTGACAAAAAGGATCGGCGCTCCCCACGGAGAGCTACTCGGTCGGATGAATCCCTTCCCCAACAGCTCCTAACGTTGCGAGGATAACTCCTGCATCTCCGGTGGCGCAAGGCGATAGGGTGCCGTGGAAATAGGCGCCGCCCCCTGAACCAAATCGATGCGAAACTCCACCTGCCTCTCGGGAGGCACACCCGGCAACTCCTCGGAGAAAACATCCGGAAACTTTCGCACTATCGGAACCTCACCGACAGAACTCGGCCTCTCTGTGGTCATTCGTATATCCATCACATAGGCTACAAACCCTCTACAGCCCTGCTGTAGACTCTGTCTCGCTCTGGCAGTCGAACAAAATGCTGACCCAGATCGGGTACCCTCGCCATATACCGTAAGTACTCCCCCACTAGGGTCTCGTATGGTCACCAACTGACGCTCGCAGTCGATAACAGCTCTAAATCGGCTCAACCAGTCCATGCCCACGATGAAACATACATCCCCCATCGCAATCGATACCAAATCTATTGGGAACTCAACACCGAAAATCTCGAGTACACATCCTCGAATCACATCAGTAGCATACACCACTCGCTCGTCGGCTATAGAAACTCGCATAGGTCGACTCAACGCCTCTCGTCGGCTACTGATGTGCTGACTAAACGCTAATGACACAAAATATCGACTCGCACCTGAGTCAAATAACACCAAAGCAGGTACATAATTCACAAGGAATGTACCTAAGCATACCACAATATGAGCACAATATCTTGAACTCAGCATAAGTAAATAAAAAGAATACATACCAGCTACGACATCAGGCGCTGCGCGGACCTCCTCCGCTGTCAACTGAAAGGCTCTCCCGCGAGCCTTTGGTGCCTCGGCCTATACTGGCCGGGCCTCGGTGGTTCTAGTAGCAGCAGGTGCAGATCCCTGAGCTGATCCCTGAAGTAGCTGTGGGCACTAGGCCTTCCGATGGCCAGTCTAGTTGCAGTGGAAGCAAACTACAAACCCCTTGAGGCAATCCCTCCCGAAATTCCCCTCCTTGCCACACTTCTAGCACACCCCTGCTCTGCACACTCCCTCATGGCTCTTGTCGCACTTCCCGCAAGTACGGCCCTTCGGACCTCCAGATCTTGAATCAGCGAGCTTTGCCCTCTTGGCTGCCAGCTGAGACTGTACCGGCCGCCTGTCCCTCCTTTGAGACTCAGCCTCCTCCCTGGCCTGAGTCTCCAGCTCAATCTCCCTCTTCCGGGCATTTTCCTGGAGCTCGGTAAATGTCCGGTATGTCGACTTCGCCACGAACTCACGAATGTCTCTCCTCGGTATGCTCAGATATCGACTCATGCATGCCTGCTCAGAAGACACATGTTCAGGGCAAAACAACGCCCTCTCGTGAAACATCCGTGTAATCACAGTCATGGACTCCGTCCCCTGCTTGAGGGACAAGAACTCCTGGGCTAGACGTTCCCTCTCCACAGGGGGAATATACTCATCTCGGAACATGGTGGTGAACCTCTCCCAGGTCACCGCTGTAATCTCTGCAGGAGTAAAGTCAGCCGTCACAAACTTCCACCAATCCTTCGCTCCCAAGCGAAGCTGGTTCAACGCGAACCGTACCCTCAGGTGCTCCGGACAAGAACATGTGTAGAAGCATCCCTCAATGTCAGATATCCATCTCATCGAGGCTATCGGATCCTGAGTCCCATCAAACTCTGGCGGCTTCGTGTTGCTGAACTCCCGGTACAGCAACGAGTCACCTCCTGTGGCCTAGCAGCGGCAACGGCTACGGTGGCCATAGCAACAGCAGCATCGGTAAGAGCAGCGTACCGCTCGTCAAATGTCTCAATCAGCGTGGTCTTGATAGACCCAAACATCTCTGGTATCTCAGCTCGAATGGCTGCAACCACCTCATCATAAATCATCATGCGAACCTCATCATCGCTAACATCGTTGTGTTGGATAAGGTGTCTAAGTCCATAACTATTTCTGGTATGTACTTGACCCGACCCGTCATGCTCCATTTGGGTTGCATGGCACCATGCAATTGGTAAGACTAAATGAGAGAAATAACACTTGTGGATTATTAATATATTATAAGTTCTAATATATTAATAATATTATTTAATTAGTTTGATCAAGAATTAATTTAGAATTAATTAAGTGATCAAAAGATAACTAATTAAATATATGGGTTGATTATGTAAATTATGCATAACTTGTATAGTGGGCTAAGAGGCTCCATGGATTATCAAGTTGGGTTAAACCCATAGGATGCTCCATGGGAGTTACAAACCCATGGGTCATGGAAATGAAGATTCGTGACACATTAGGGTTTACATGGTGTAACCCTAGATGTGTCAACACTATATAAAGAACCCATGCTCCACCAAAATCGGTTGCACACAAGAATCAAGAGGGCTAGAGCCGATTTTGCAAGTGTAATATTCTCTCAAAAGTTTACTCCAAAAGCATTTGGTGTTGTGTGAAGCATTTGAGGCATCACACTTGGGTTGCTAGGCTCACAAGGTTTCAAGGATCATAAGCAACAACAAGGTAAGTTATTCTATCTTTCATGCAAGTTAAAATTTGTTCCCCATGTATGCTAGATAGGAATATAACCTTGGAATTCAACTTTGCATGATAATTAGACAAACATTGATCCAAGGTTATTAGGGTTGCATGTACACTTGGGAAGTGTTAGAATGCTCAAAACCCATCAGTGGTATCAGAGCCTAGGTTTGTTTGTTGTTTTTTTTTGTGCAAACTGCTTGAAAAAAATCGTTTTTCTGTTTTCTGCTCGTATGAAAGTTTGCACATTTGTTGCTGGAAATGGACTAGAAACATTACCCTAAACTGTTTTGATGTTTTAAAACTTGTTTTAGATGGTGTAATGTTTATCCTAATCCATTTACAATGGCAATTATCAAAATTACAAGTTTTTTTTAAGTGTAATTTTTTATTCTTGAAAGTGTTCATATTCATGTTCTTGAACTTATGAAGATTAGATGATCATAGGAATTGTCTGTAACCTTCATGGTAGTTTAATTCATGATCATAATGTGTTTTAATGGAGTCCATAACTTGTTCTCAAGTTATGGAAAACCAAAAGTCTCACTTTTATTAAAGCCATTAAAAGAACACAAGAGTTCTAAAAATGAAGAGTCTTCATTTTTATTACTCAATTAATTCATAAGTTATAAGAAATGAAAAGTTTTTGAAGTTTACAAAACTTGCCCTCAAGGTTTGGAACAAGTAAAGTCTTGATTAAAACTTTAGTTCCAACCCTTAGAATTTTAAAAGTTAAAATTCAACCCTTATACTTTATAATATTAAAAGTTACTAATATATATATATATATGTATAAGATCAAGTCGTCTTACCGCTAGTACGCCTCATTCACGAAGCCGGTCTATAAGGGGGGTATAAGGTTGTTGCCTATAAAATGGCAACTTAATGGGTGTCCACTCTCACGCACCGCTTCCTTGATCGGTGGAGGGTCGTTAGCAGAACAGGTAAGACAAGGACTTATAAATTCTCATTAAAAGTATGATGAATATTATAAAGTAACTAAATGCTTTTATTAAATTCCCAATCTTAGTTACTTTAAGAAATTGTGAATAAGGTGCTAATCCATGAAATTACACTTTACACTTTGTTTAAGTCGTTGGTGGAGCGTGTGTGGTTAACCGGCACACTAACTTGGACTTAACAAGGTAGGTAAAGGGTGACTTAAGGTTTATCATAGTATCGGTGGAGCGTGTGTGGTTTACCGGCACATCGATTGAGTGATAAACTTTAAGGGTACCAAGTGATTTGCATGGTTACTTCACACCTTGTTTTGTGATCCTCGGTATCCCAATCACAAAACTTGGAGGGCACACTCGAGATTGAAACATGCCTTTGGAAAAAAAAAATTCATTGAATCTCAAAAGAATCTAGGAATTTCTAAGAACCAATTAAAAACCAAATATCTATATTTCGTTTTTCATGGTGGAAATTGGTGAATCGTCATTCACCTACCTTTCAAATATGTTATAGCTTGGATTACGGCATACCTCTTCTAAGTTATAATATATTGTGATTGGATCCTAGCCTTAATATTACATTTGGGTGTTTTATTAAGGACTCTCTTAATATCTAAACTCATCTTGTTCTCTTCTTTCAGATGTCTTCAAACAATGCTGCTTCTGGCTCTAATCCTAATGGGTCCTTTTGTTGGATATAGTGTCTAAGTCCATAACTTTATTTGGTATGTACTTGACCCGACCCGGCATGGTCCATTTGGGTTGCATGGCATTGCAATACTTGGATAGACTAAATGAGAGAATAAGGCACTTATGATTATTAATATATTATAAGTTCTAATATATTAATAATAGTATTATTTAATTAGTATTCATCAAGTATTAATCTAGGATTAATTTGGTGATCAAAGTGAGACTAATTAAATATATAGGGTTGATTATGACAATCATCAATTCTTTTATGGTGGATTAATGATCCATGGTTTATGGGTTATGGATGTAACCATATGGAGCTCCATGGATAGTCCATGGGAGTTACAAATCCATGGGTCATGGGAAATCAAGAGTCATGACAATTAAGGGCATTCATGTGTAAACCCTAATTGTGACAACACTATAAAAGGAACCCTATGGCTAGCAAAAAGAGGACCTAGTGGACATAGTGTTACTAGAGAGGACCTAGTGGACATAGTGTTACTAGAGAGGGCATAACCGATTTTGAGTGCTAGAAGTATTCTCTCAAGTTATTCCAAGTCTTGTGGTGTTGTGTGAAGCATTTGAGGCACAACATTTGGGGTGCTAGGCTCACAAAGTCTTGAAGGAATCCAAGCAACAACAAGGTATGTATTTCTACTAGTTTTTATGTTTTATGTAATCCCCATGCCATGCTAGTTAGGAAATAACCTTGAAAAAGAAATTTTGCATGTATATAGAGAAAACATAGATTCAAGGTTATTAGGGTTGCATGTACACTTAGGAAGTGTTAGAATGCTCAAAACCCATCAGTGGTATCAGAGCCTAGGATTGTTTTCTGTATACTTGATGCAAAACTGCTTAAAAATCGAAAATTCTGCATTCTGACGACTGGACTCGCCGAGTCCATGGGGAGGACTCGCCGAGTCCATGAACAAATTTATTCTACTCGCCGAGTAGAATAATGCACTCGGCGAGTAGGAGCGTGCTGGGCAGTTTTTTCGAGTTTTGTTGCTGGAAATGGATTAAGATCATTATCCCAATCTGTTTTGGACTTGTAAAATCTGTTTTTCAAAAAGATAATGATTATGTTAACCCATTTTTGCATGACTTTTATCAATTTTCAAGTATTGTATATAGTTATATGATTTCTTGAAATTGTTTGACATGAATTTGTGTTCTTATGAGTTTTTAGAAGATCATAGGAATTATGTGTAACCACCATGTGTGTTTAATTCATGATCTTAATGGCTATGATGGTGTCCATAACTTGTCCTCAAGTTATGGATAACCAAAAGTCACTTCTTTTAATTGCGATTAAAGAACTAAAGAGGTTTCATAAAATGAAGAGTCTTCATTTTATGAACCATTAAAACTCATAAGTTACAAATTGAAGAGACTTGGAATAGTTTCAAATCTTGCCCTCAAGTTTTGGAATTTGAAAAGTCTTATACTTTAATACTTTAATTCCAAATTAAACCTTAGATTTTTAAAAAGTTTAAAAATCAACACTTATACTATTATTATAATTTTATTATATAGATATGTATAAGAATATGTCATTCTTACCGTTAGTAGGCCTCATTCACGAAGCCGGTCTATAAGGGGGGTATAAGGTTGTTGCCTATAAAATGGTGACTTAATGGGTGTCCACTCTCACCCACCGCTTCCTTGATCGGTGGAGGGTCGTTAGCCGAACGGGTAGGATACGACTTTAAATACTTGTTAAAAGTATAATGAATTATAAAGTAACTATACATTATAAATTCCCAATCTTAGTTACTTTAGGAAAATGTGAAATTGGTGCTAGCCCATAAAATTACACTTTGTACCTTACCAAGTCGTTAGTGGAGTGTGTGTGGTTAACCGGCACACTAACATGGACTAGTAAGAGTGGCAAAGGGTAACTTGACCTTATTATAGATCGGTGGAGCGTGTGTGGTTAACCGGCAGATCGATTAGGTAATATTGTTGAGGGTACCAAGTCAATTTGTATGGTTATTCACACCTTGTTTGTGATCCTCGGCATCCCAGTCACAAACTTGAGAGGGCACAATCGAGATTCAAACATGCCATTGAATAGTTCAATGTATCTCAAAAGATCTAAGAGTTTCAAAACCAATAAAACCTAATAATAAAATATTTCGTTCTTATGGTGGAAATTGGTAAATCGTCATTTACCTACCTTCAAATATTTTATAGTATGGATTACGGCATCCCTCTTCCAACTATAAATAGTTTGTTGGATCCTAGCCTTAATATTTCATTTGGGTGAATTATTAAGGATTCCTAATCTAATGAAACTTGTCTTTCTTTCCTTTCAGATGTCTTCCAACAATGCTTCTGGCTCAAACACAACAGGCTCCTTTTCCCTTATGAACTTGTGTGGTAAGGTCATCTTTGATGGATCCAATTTCAATG
Source organism: Lactuca virosa (assembly GCF_052849685.1). Classification (NCBI taxonomy): domain Eukaryota; kingdom Viridiplantae; phylum Streptophyta; class Magnoliopsida; order Asterales; family Asteraceae; genus Lactuca; species Lactuca virosa. The sequence continues at coordinate 185,914,792 of NC_136428.1, read as the reverse complement.
AGTGGATCAGAAACATCAGAATGATTACCCGCTATGAGGACAATGAATATGTCCTCGATAAGGAGCTTAAGGTTGTGAATGAAGCCACTGCTACTCCTGAAGAGTTTGCGGAGTTTGTTTCACATGAAAAGGATGCTACTAAAGTAGCATGCATCATGATGGCCACCATGACTCCTGAACTTCAGAAATCCTATGAAGATTTCTACCCCTATGAGATGCACCTGGATCTGATGGAAAGGTACCATCAGAGCGCGCGTCAGGAGAGATATGAAATCATCTCCTCCATGATAACCGCAAGGATGAAGGATGGTGAACCCATCACCGGTCACTTGCAGAAGATGCAAAGGTTCGTCGACCGGTTGCTGAAGCTAAATGTTGACTTTCCTGAGGAAATGGCGATTGACATCATTCTCCATTCCTTACCTCCAAGTTATGATCAGTTTCGTATGACTTATCATATGAACAAGGAGGAAGTCACACTTAGCAAACTTCAAGGACTCTTAAGGACAGCTGAGAATGGCCTTAAGGGTAAAGTGGTTGCCACTTCTACTCCTTCAACAGCCCCTGTTCTGGCTATTGGGCAGGGAAAAGGTAAGAAGAGGAAAAGCCCTTCGAAGGGTACCAAGGGTAAGACTCTTGATGGTTCCTCTTCAAGTGGGACAAAGAAAGGTCCCATTACTCCTTCTTCAAACCCAAAGGAAGCACATTGCTTCTATTGCCAGGATAAGGGACACTTCAAGCGAAGCTGCCCCAAATATCTGCAAGATCTAAAGGATGGGAAGGTTAAACCCACCCATGCAGGTATTTACACAATAATGTCTAACAACTCATCTAATGCTAATTCTTGGGTGCTTGATACAGGGTGTGGTATTCACATTTGTACTGATTTGCAGGCACTAAGAAAAAGTGAGCAAGTGGAGCACGGGAAGATAAACTTAGTCATGGGCAACAGGAAAGCATCACCTGTTACCAAGATAGGAGTTTATTCTTTATTGCTTAATAATGGGTTAATGTTAGATTTGAATAAGTGTTGTTACTCGCCCGAAATGGCGAGAAATATTATTTCCTTTCATGGCTTGTACAAACAAGGTTTTACATTTTCATTTGATAATAAAAATGGTGCTATTAATGTTTATTACAATGATGTATTTTATTTTAAAGCATTACCTTGTGATGGTGTATATGAAGCCGTGAATGTTGTAGACAATCTAGGAAATAATGTGTTGTATATTGATTCTTCAGATAGCTTGGATAAAGCATCCTTGTGGCATTGTCGTCTTGGACATGTTAACAAGAAGCGCATAGGCCAACTCCAAAAGGCTGGAGTCTTGGAATCATTTGACCTCAAGTCAAATGATAGTTGCGAGTCTTGTTTACTTGGAAAAATGACAAAGTCACCCTTCACAGCTACTTGTGATAGGGGTAAAGGTTTGTTGGACCTTGTACACACGGATGTGTGTGGGCCCTTCAGAGTTGCTACAAGGGATGCTAATCGCTATTATGTGACTTTTACTGATGATTACAGTAGATATGGATATATTTACTTAATCAAGCATAAGTCAGAAACCTTTGAAAAGTTCAAAGAGTTTAAGCAGGAAGTTGAGAATCAATTAGGCAGGAACATCAAGATGCTCCGATCCGATCGGGGAGGAGAGTATCTTAGCATTGAGTTCCTTGACTATCTTAAGGAATGTGGGATTCTCTCACAATTGACACCTCCCAGAACACCACAGTTGAATGGTATAGCTGAGAGGCGCAATCGAACCTTGTTGGATATGGTTCGTTCCATGATGAGTCGAGCTTCGTTACCAATCTCTTTCTGGGGGTATGCCTTAGAGACTGCCGCCCATATCCTTAATCTAGTCCCTACTAAAAAGGTTGCCAAAACACCTCACGAGATGTGGACTGGGAAAGTTCCCAATTTGGACCACATCAAGATTTGGGGTTGTGAAGCTTTCGTAAGGCGTGAGACTCATGATAAGCTTGAACCTCGAAGTGAGATGTGTATTTTCATCGGCTACCCACAGAGATCCTTTGGTTACCTCTTCTACAGACCCAGTGATAATGTGGTCTTTGTAGCAAGAAGAGGAGTCTTTCGTGAGAGAGAATTCATAAGCCAAGGGGACAGTGGGAGGCAAATTGACCTTGAAGAGCTTTAAGAGTCAAGTGGTGAAGGAACCTCAAATGATATCGACCAACCTGAGGAGGAAACTCCTGTTGATCCGATAGATGAGTCTGTACCTCCAAGACGTTCCACTAGGGTGAGGAACACACCTGATTTTTATTATGGTTATCACATCACCACTAAAGGTGATACATTTATTAGTGATAGTACACTAATAGATTTGGATGAACCTAATAACTACAGGGAAGCCATGGCAGGCCCTGAGTCTGCTAAATGGAAGGAGGCTATGGACAGCGAGATTCAGTCCATGTATGACAATCAAGTTTGGAACTTGGTTGACAATGTACCAGGTCGTAAGACAGTTGGGTGCAAATGGATCTTCAAGAAGAAGACCGACATAGATGGGAAGATACACACTTATAAAGCGCGACTGGTTGCGAAGGGCTTTACTCAAACTCCGGGAGTTGACTATGATGAGACCTTCTCACCAGTAGCTAAGATTAAGTCTATTAGAGTATTGTTAGCCATAGCTGCATTTCATGATTATGAAATATGGCAAATGGATGTCAAAACCGCTTTCCTTAATGGAAAGTTGGATGAGGATGTTTACATGGCTCAACCAGAGGGTTTTGTCGATACCAGATACCCTAATAGAGTGTGTAAGCTTGATAAATCCATTTATGGATTGAAACAAGCATCTCGTAGATGGAATCTTTGCTTTGATGAGAAAGTCAAAGAGTTTGGCTTTTCTAGGAGTGAGGATGAGTCTTGTGTGTATGTCAGGGCTAGTGGGAGCATAGTTAGCTTCTTGGTGTTGTATGTGGATGACATACTTCTCATAGGAAACGACTTCCCAACCTTGCAGGAGGTTAAGTCCTGGCTTGGGAAGTGTTTCGCTATGAAGGACCTTGGGGAAGCTGCCTATATCCTAGGGATAAGGATATTGAGAGATAGGAGTAAGAGACTAATTGCACTTAGTCAAAGTACTTACTTGGATAAGGTGCTGAAGAGGTTCAGCATGCAAGAATCCAAGAAAGGAGAATTACCAATCCAGAGTAATGCCAAGCTGAGTAAGACTCAGAGTCCGAGTACAGAAGCTGAGATAGCTGAAATGAGTCATATACCATATGCTTCCGCTGTGGGCTCGATCATGTATGCTATGACTTGTACTCGCCCTGATGTGGCCTTTGCTTTGAGCATGGTCAGTAGATATCAAGGGAACCCTGGCAAGGCACACTGGACAGCGGTAAAGAACATTCTCAAGTATCTGCGGAGGACTAAGGATTGGGTCCTTACCCTCGGAGGCAGTGATGACTTGAGAGTGGAAGGGTATAGCGATGCTAGCTTCCAGACTGATAGGGATAATTTCCGCTCTCAGTCGGGCTGGGTCTTTATCCTAAATGGAGGGGCAATTACTTGGAAAAGTTCCAAGCAGGAGACAGTAGCTGATTCTACTTGTGAATAAGAGTACATAGCAGCAAGTGAAGCAGCTAAGGAGGCGATATGGCTAAAGAACTTCATCGGAGACCTTGGAGTTGTACCAGCTATAAAAGAGCCAATGGAAATTTTCTGTGACAGCGAAAGTGCGGTTGCTTTGGCTAAGGAACCAAGAGATCACGGGAGATCTAGGCACATTGACAGAAAATACCATTTCATCAGACATCGAATAGAAGAAGGACTCCTCGTGGCTAAGAGGGTATCATCAAATGAGAACCCGACAGATCCCCTCACGAAGGGACTGAGCAGGGTTAAGCATTTACAGCATGCGAGGCGCATTGGGCTGAGGGATGATATTAGTTTCAATAATTAGATTCCTGAAACTTGTAAAATGTAATTGAAATTTGATGATAAATAAAAGTTGTTATTTATTTATGAGTAAGGTGTTACTATCTTGTGTTGATTGTTTACTATGTTTCAATTTTGCATGTTTTTACTTCCAGAATAATTATGTTATTATTCAAACCATCCACAGTCAGTCAAACTTTGGAAGTAAGTATTGATTTAAGACTGTCATGAATTTGGCTTGTATGATTTGTCTAAAAGTGCTTTGGACAATGCAATGGTTGCTACAACATTCATGAGTACTCATAAGGGCTGAGTATTGGATCCAACCCACGCTCACTTGCATCACTTCATGGAATTTATCTCGAGTGATCGTGAGACGGTAATATCATATAAATCTTTAAACCTAGAGATATGAGTTGTTGACTATGAGTTGGTTATTCATTGATTGTACGAAAACGCATTGGTAACTCGATGTTATAAAACGTGCCTTTGTGAATAATTCAACAAGTAGTTAGTACAAGCATATCAGTCGAAGTTTATCTGTTCCTTCTAGAAATAGAAGCGATATCTGGGCCCCTCGATGATTTGGTTTTGACCTATGTACCGGGCCCGGTCAGAACCTAATTGATGTGTTCAATTTAGTTCTATGTCGAAACAAATCAGAGATCGAGAAACAAATGGTGGACAATAAGTAAGACCATGTTCCATGTGTTTGTCCGGCTGATATCATGAGAACAGAGGATTATATGATCACTTATCTTAAATGGCGTATCATCATCATCTCAGTTCTGAGAGACTTTGAAAGAGCTACGATTGCTAGTCGGATTTTGAAGTCATATTTGCAAATATAGTTATTAGACTTATCCAAGTGGGAGACTGTTGGATATAGTGTCTAAGTCCATAACTTTATTTGGTATGTACTTGACCCGACCCGGCATGGTCCATTTGGGTTGCATGGCATTGCAATACTTGGATAGACTAAATGAGAGAATAAGGCACTTATGATTATTAATATATTATAAGTTCTAATATATTAATAATAGTATTATTTAATTAGTATTGATCAAGTATTAATCTAGGATTAATTTGGTGATCAAAGTGAGACTAATTAAATATATAGGGTTGATTATGACAATCATCAATTCTTTTATGGTGGATTAATGATCCATGGTTTATGGGTTATGGATGTAACCATATGGAGCTCCATTGATAGTCCATGGGAGTTACAAATCCATGGGTCATGGGAAATCAAGAGTCATGACAATTAAGGGCATTCATGTGTAAACCCAAATTGTGACAACACTATAAAAGGAACCCTATGGCTAGCAAAAAGTGGACCTAGTGGACATAGTGTTACTAGAGAGGACCTAGTGGACATAGTGTTACTAGAGAGGGCATAACCGATTTTGAGTGCTAGAAGTATTCTCTCAAGTTATTCCAAGTCTTGTGGTGTTGTGTGAAGCATTTGAGGCACAACATTTGGGGTGCTAGGCTCACAAAGTCTTGAAGGAATCCAAGCAACAACAAGGTATGTATTTCTACTAGTTCTTATGTTTTATGTAATCCCCATGCCATGCTAGTTAGGAAATAACCTTGAAAAAGAAATTTTGCATGTATATAGAGAAAACATAGATTCAAGGTTATTAGGCTTGCATGTACACTTAGGAAGTGTTAGAATGCTCAAAACCCATCAGCTTTACCCTTATGAACTTGTGTGGGAAAGTCATTTTTGATGGATCCAACTTTAATGAATGGATCAGAAACATCAGGATGATTACCCGCTACGAGGACAAAGAATATGTCCTTAACAAGGAGCTTAAGGAGATTGATGAGACCACTGCAACTCCCCAGGAGATCGCTGACTTCCGGGCACATGAAAGGGATGCTACAAAAGTGGCATGCATCATGTTGGCCACCATGACAGCGGAACTCTAAAAGTCCTATGAGGACTTCTACCCTTTTGAAATGCACCAAGATCTGATGGAAAGATACCATCAAAGTGCACGACAAGAGAGGTATGAAATCATATGCTCTATCATAACAACCATGATGAAGGACGGGGAATCCGTCACGAGCCACATGCAGAAAATGCAAAGGTATGTGGATCGGTTGCTGAAGCTTAATGTGAACTTCCCTGAGGAGCTTGCAATAGATATCATTTTGCACTCCTTACCATCGTGCTATGATCAACTCCGCATGACATATCACATGAATAAGGAAGAGGTCACACTCAGCAAACTTTAGGGACTCCTCAAGACCGCAGAAATAGGTCTTAAGGGTAAGTCAGTTGTTAACACTCCTACTCCAAACTCTGCCCCGGTTTTGGCAATCGGGAAAAGTCGAGGGAAGAAGAGGAAGGGCTCTTCGAAGGGTACCAAGGCTAGGACCCTTGATGGCTCTTCTTCAAGTGGAACCAAGAAAGGTTTCGTCACTCCTTCTTCTGACCCAAAAGAGGATGAATGCTTCTATTGCCATGAAAAATCACATTGGAAGCGGAACTGCCCAAAGTACCAGCAAGATGTGAAGGATGGGAAAGTTAAACCCAACCATGCAGGTATTTACACTATCTTATCTAATAACTCACCCAATTCTAACTCTTGGGTCCTTGATACCGGTTGTGGTATTCATATCTGTTCTGATTTGTAGGGACTAAGAAGAAGTGAGAATGTGGAGCATGAAAGAATAAACTTAATCATGGGGAATAGGAAAGCTTTACCTGTCACCAAGATTGGAGTTTATACTTTATCGCTAAGTAGTGGGTTTAGTTTAGATTTGAATAAGTGTTGTTATTCGCCAGAAATGGCAAGAAACATTATTTCCTTTCATGCATTGTATAAACAAGGTTTCACCTTTTCATTTGATAATGAAGTTGGTTCGATTAATGATTTCTTTAATAATGTTCTTTATTTTAAAGCATTACCTTGTGATGGCGTGTATGAAACTATATATGTGGTTGATAACTTAGGAAATAATGTATTGTGTATTGATTCTGTTAATAATAATAACTTGGATAAAGCATGATTATGGCATTGTCGTCTTGGACATATAAGCAAGAAACGCATAGGCCAACTCCAAAATGATGGAGTCTTGGAGTCATTTGACCTAAAGTCAGATGATAGTTGCGAATCATGCTTACTTGGAAAAATGACAAAGTCACCCTTCGCAGGTTCTTGTGAGAGGGGTGAAGGTTTGTTGGATCTTATACACACGGATGTGTGTGGGCCCTTCAAACATGCCACAAGGGATGCTAATCGTTATTATTTGACTTTTACTGATGATTACAGTAGATATGGATATGTCTACTTAATCAAGCATAAGTCAGATACTTTTAAGAGGTTTAAAGAGTTTAAACAGGAAGTCGAGAATCAATTGGGCAGGAACATTAAGATGCTTCGATCCGATCGAGGTGGTGAGTATCTTAGTTCAGAGTTCCTCGACTATCTTAGGGAATGTGGGATTGTCTCACAATTGACACCTCCCAGGACACCGCAGTTGAACGGTGTAGCTGAGAGGCGTAATCGAACCTTGTTGGATATGGTTCGTTCCATGATGAGTCGAGCTTCGCTACCAATCTCATTTTGCGGGTATGCCTTAGAGACTGCCGCCTATATCCTTAATCTAGTCCCTACAAAGAAAGTTGCCAAAACTCCTCATGAGATGTGGACTGGTAAAGTACCCAAACTAGACGACATCAAGATTTGGGGTTGCGAGGCTTTCGTGAGACGCGAGACTCATGATAAGCTCGAACCTCGAAGCGAGAGGTGTATTTTCATCGGCTACCCACAACAATCCTTTGGTTACCTCTTCTACAGACCTAGTGAAAATGTGGTCTTTGTAGCTAGGAGGGCTGTCTTTCGAGAGAGAGAGTTCATAAGCCAAGGAGACAGTGGGAGGCAAGTTGACCTTGAAGAAATTCAAGAGTCAAGTGGTGAAGGAACTTCAAACCCTAACACTCAACTTGAGGAGGAAACTCCTGTTGAGCCAATTGACAAGTCTGTACCTCTAAGGCGTTCCACAAGGGTTAGGAATGCACCTGAGCATTACTATGGATTCCATATTAATGAGGAAGGTGATACACATATCAGTGATGAGACACTGATAAGTCTGGATGAACCTAACAGTTACGCGGAAGCCATGGCAGGCCCTGAGTCAGCCAAGTGGAAAGAGGCAATGGACAGCAAGATACAGTCCATGTATGACAATCAAGTTTAGAACTTGGTTGAGAATATACCAGGTCGTAAGACTGTAGGGTGCAAATGGATCTTCAAGAAGAAGACCGACATGGATGGTAATGTACACACTTATAAGGCACGACTGGTTGCAAAGGGTTTCTCACAAACTCCGGGAGTTGATTATGATGAGACCTTTTCTCCAGTGGCCAAGATTAAGTCTATTAGGGTTCTGTTAGCCATAGCCGCATTTAATGACTATGAAATATGGCAAATGAATGTCAAAACCGCTTTCCTTAATGGAAAGTTGGTTGAGGATGTTTACATGAGTCAGCCAGAGGGTTTTGTCAATACAGAGTACCCTAATAGAGTGTGTAAGCTTGAGAAATCCATTTATGGGTTAAAGCAAGCACGTCGCAGATGGAATCTTTGCTTTGATGAGAAAGTCAAAGAATTTGGCTTTTCTACGAGTGAAGATGAATCTTGTGTATATGTCAAGGCTAGTGGGAGTATAGTTAGTTTTTTGGTATTGTATGTGGAAGACATACTACTCATAGGAAATGACATCCCAACTCTGCAGGAAGTTAAGTCCTGGCTTGGGAAGTGTTTCTCTATGAAGGACCTAGGAGAAGCTGCCTATATTCTAGGGATAAGGATCTTGAGAGACCGGAGTAAAAGACTAATTGGACTTAATCAGAGTACCTACTTGGATAAGGTGCTGAAGAGATTCGGCATACAGGACTCCAAGAAAGGAGAGTTACCCATCCAGAGTAACGCCAGATTGAGTAAGACACAAAGCCCTAGTACTGAGGCTAAGATAGCAGAAATGAGTTGAATACCTTATGCTTCGGCTGTAGGATCGATCATGTATGCTATGACTTGTACTCGACCTGATGTAGCCTTTGCCTTGAGCATGGTTAGCAGGTATCAGGGGAACCCTGGCAAGGCACACTGGACTGCGGTAAAGAATATCCTCAAGTACCTACGGAGGACTAAGGACTGGGTCCTTACCCTCGGTGGGAGTGAAGACTTGAGAGTTGTAGAGTGATGCTAGCTTTCAGACTGATAGGGATAATTTCCGCTCTCAGTCAGGCTGGGTCTTTACCTTAAACGGAGGAGCAATTTCTTGGAAGAGTTCCAAGCAAGAGACAGTGGCTGATTCAACTTGCGAATCAGAGTATATAGCAGCTAGCGAGGCAGCAAAGGAGGCGATATGGCTGAAGAACTTCATTGGAGACCTTGGAGTTGTACCAGCTATTAAAGAGCCAATGGAAATTTTATGTGATAGTGAAAGTGCAGTTGCCTTAGCCAAGGAACCAAGGGATCACGAGAGATCCAGACACATCGACAGAAAATACCATTTCATCAGACATCGAATAGAAGAAGGACTCCTCGTGGCAAAGAGGGTATCATCGGATGAGAACCCAACAGATCCCCTCACGAAGGGACTGACTCGGGTTAAGCATCTCCAGCATGCTCGGAGCATAGGGCTGAAGGATGATATTAGATTTAGTAGTTAGATAACCTCGAAATTTGTAAAGTGTAATTGACATTAGATGATGAATAAAAGGTGTTTTATTTATGAGTAAAGTGTTGCTATCTCTTGTCGATCGTTTACTATATTTCTTTTGCATGTTTTGACTTCCAGAATAATTATGTTTGGTATATCATATTATTCGAACCTCCACAGTCGGTCATATGTCGGAAGTAGGTATGAATCAAGACTGTCATGATTGATTGCAAAGGTCTAAGGTGTTGGACATGGCTACAACAATCTTGAGTGCTCATAAGTTCTGAGCATTGGACTCAACCCACGCTCACTGGAATCACTTCATGGATTTTATCTCAAGTGATCGTGAGACGGTAATATCATATGAGTCTTCAAACCTAGAGATATGATTTGTTACTTATGAGTTGGTTATGCATTGATTGTACGAAAACGCATTGGTAACTCGATGTTATAAAACGTGCTCTTGTGTATAATTCAATGAGTGGTAGAACAAACATATGAGTCGAAGTTTATCTGTTCCTTCTTGGATTAGAAGCTGATATCTGGGCCCCTCGATGATTTTGTTTTGACCTATGTACCAGGCCCGGTCAGAACTAAGTTGATGTGTTCAATTAAGTTCTTTGTCAAACAAATCGGAAATCGGGAAACAAACTGCTGGACAATAAGTAAGACATTGTTCCATGTATTTGTCCGGCTGATATCTCGAACAGAGGATTATATGATCACTTATCTTAAATGGCGTATCATCATCTTCTCAGTTCCGAGAGACCTTGAAAGAGCTACGATTACTAATCGGTTCCTGAAGTATTGCAGTTATAGTTATTAGACTTATCCAAGTGGGAGACTGTTGGATAAGGTGTCTAAGTCCATAACTATTTCTGGTATGTACTTGACCCGACCCGGCATGGTCCATTTGGGTTGCATGGCACCATGCAATTGGATAGACTAAATGAGAGAAATAACACTTGTGGATTATTAATATATTATAAGTTCTAATATATTAATAATATTATTTAATTAGTTTGATCAAGAATTAACTTAGAATTAATTAAGTGATCAAAAGATAACTAATTAAATATATGGGTTGATTATGTAAATTATGCATAACTTGTATAGTGGGCTAAGAGGCTCCATGGATTATCAAGTTGGGTTAAACCCATAGGATGCTCCATGGGAGTTACAAACCCATGGGTCATGGAAATGAAGATTCGTGACACATTAGGGTTTACATGGTGTAACCCTAGATGTGTCAACACTATATAAAGAACCCATGCTCCACCAAAATCGGTTGCACACAAGAATCAAGAGGGCTAGAGCCGATTTTGCAAGTGTAATATTCTCTCAAAAGTTTACTCCAAAAGCATTTGGTGTTGTGTGAAGCATTTGAGGCATCACACTTGGGGTGCTAGGCTCACAAGGTTTCAAGGATCATAAGCAACAACAAGGTAAGTTATTCTATCTTTCATGCAAGTTAAAATTTGTTCCCCATGTATGCTAGATAGGAATATAACCTTGGAATTCAACTTTGCATGATAATTAGACAAACATAGATCCAAGGTTATTAGGGTTGCATGTACACTTGGGAAGTGTTAGAATGCTCAAAACCCATCACGTTGTTCTATGGAGTGTGGCGCGTACCCACCATAATTTCTCCGAAATACAACACAAAAGAAATCAGAGACTCGCTCGAGCATTATTGCACTCTATCACTCAACCCTACTTGCTTCTTAGTACCCTAAGGATTCTTACTTGGGCTGCTCACTGATCCAGTGCTTTCAGTAGTACGGGCCCTTATACTACCTTCCACACCACATCAGTAATCACCCCAAGTCCTCCTCCTAGGATTCTAGTTCACAAGTACCCTATATCTCGCTGAACGCAGGCTACCACCCAGTGGACCTCTCATAAGCTTCTCTCTGCTACCTACTCATACTCAAAGAAATTTACAGTAGCAGTAACTCCTAGGCTAAGGCATCACAAATAAGGCCCACTCTAGTCCTAAATATGAATACCTTGCCTACTCTAGCATGCATAGCATATCACATAATATCTCATAACACATAATGTAAGGATATTTTGGGAAATCACCGTTCGGGCGCTGGCTGATCGTACACACTGCTCCGTTCTGCTTTTCTCAAAATCTTTTACTCTTTTTAGAAAAATTGTTTCTTTTATGAAAAATTTTCTCCAATCCTCAGTTTGAGTTCAGATACGCCCGAAGGTGCATCCGAATCCCTCAATCCAAGGCACTGATACCAACTTGTAACAACTTAAATTTTAAAACAATTTTTCATTTTTCAAACACAATAAAACTCATATAATATTCTCAAAATCTCATGTGTATCAAATGTCATAACAATAAAACATATCCCAGAATCTCAAAAACATAATCCTCTGCCAGTGTGTACAAATCATGCCGGCGCCTTCCCGCGATCCTTGCTAGTACCTAAAACACATATCACATAACACGGTAAGCATAAATGCTTAGTGAGTCCCCCAAAATACCACATACATCACGTAAGCCACTCGAGGCTATAACTCGATAAGACCCCCTGGTCAATGTGTCTCAGCGGGACCCTCCAGTCCTGTAGCTCGTTGGACCCTCCGGTCCGGTCTAGCTCATTGGACCCTCTGGTCCGGTCTAAATCGTTGGACCCTCCGGTCCGGTCTAAATATCACATAGCATACATAAATCACAATACACATAATCTCAAGTAAACACATAACACATAAGACCCTCCGGTCTGCACATGGATACCACTCTAGGTAATGTATAGTGAGAAGACTCACCTCGGGTAATCTCGGAAAGTGTCGAACTCGAAATACTTATCTAGCCTCCGCCTAATCACATAAAGTAATTTACGTCTAATTAATAACGATTCTCAAAGGCTAAACTAATCCCTTCCTATAATCTCACAGAAGGGGAAAATACCATTTTACCCCTCTAATGGTCCAAATGTCCACTTGTTAACCAAACCCTAAAAGTCAACGAAAGTCAACTCCAGTCAACGTTCCAACTTTGACCAGACTCGTCGAGTACACTCGGGTGACTCGGCGAGTCCATGCGTGTCCTCTAAATCCTCCTAAGGCCTTACTCGACTCGTCGAGTTAACCTTTCACTCGACGGGTTACCACTGATCACGAATCGCGGGGCAACCCGATCCGACTCGTCGAGTGTCCTCCACAACAATTCTCAAACGACCTTCTGAGGTCAGATCTGTTTCTCTAACTTATAGATCTGACATTCTAACACCCAAAAGTCACGTAAAGGTCTGAACTTGGTGTCCATGCATGGTGTATCTTGCATTATATACCATAGAAACCCCATTAATGCTTCCTAGCTTCAAAACCCTATGATTACTCGATTAAAGCTTCATACTTTCTGGCTCTCTGGACCTAGAAAGGTCCAGATCTATAACACAACTAGGAAGAGGGATTTGATGCATTCAAGACCCCAAAAATGAAGTGAATCAATCCCTAACCCGAAAAATGGAATCTACACAATAGGGAAGAAGAGGGGTTCGATTTGATACCTCAGAATGAAGCTCATGGCTTGACTAGCTCAGAACAACAACCTCCTCTGGTCCTTCTTGCTGGAACTCTTCTCCTCCTTTGCAAAATCACACGAAATAGCTCAAGATAGCTCTTCCTCTCACTCTACACACTCAAACTCGCTAGGGTTCTCTCTTCTGGAAAGGTAGCCGCAATTGAAGGCCATAAGTGCCATTCATTAATCTGAGTCATCAGTCGCGATCAGTCGTCGAGTCGACTCTCCGACTCGTCGAGTCCATTCATTAATCTGAGTCATCAGTCGCGATCCTACTCGATGAGTTTAGGCGTCAACTCGTCGAGTCCCTCTTCTCATCTCAAAAATAATTTTTAAATTATCATACCTGGAAATCCGGATGTTACACCAATGATCATGACAAAGATCCCTATACATCTTCGTTGCCCTGGGATGAATGGATAACCAAGACTTGTGTGCCTCCTCCTGAAGGGTTTTGACCACATACAACCCTAGATGCTTTGGATCTAAGTTTTCTCACGTTATACATGCAATTTAATTTCATCCAAAGCATACACCCTAGCTAGCATGCAATTGGAGATATACAACATAAAAACTAGTTAGATGAATACCTCTTTCTTGTAGCTTGTAGTTCTTGGCCTTTGATGAGCTTAGTACCTCAAATGTGATACCTCAAATAAGTCACAAGCACCAAATGAAAATGGAGGCTTATGATAGAGGTTAGGAATCACCAAAAATCGGCTAGGGTTTGCTTCTAGGAAGTGTTGGCCGATTTTTAGAAGGCTAGGGGTTACTTTTATAGCTTGGAATTCCTAGGGTTTCATACATGTAAACCCTAATTCACCATGACTCTTCATATTTGATGGACCTTTGGACTAAACGCTAATGTACTCTCATATATGTTTAGTCCATGCCAATCAACATGGATCATTAGCCCAAACTATAAGTATTACTGATTTACCAAATCAGTCCCTGTAAATTTAATCAGTCTCTTTTGATCACTAAATTAATTCCAAACTAATTCTTGGTCAATACCAATTAAATAATGTGATTTATCAATTAATATATTATTCATATAATATATTAATAAATCACAAATAACCTCTTCCTGAAATATCCATCCTATCAAATTGCTCCGGTGAAGGCAACCCAAAAGGACCATACTACTATCAGGTCAAGTATATACCAATTATAGTTATAGGATTATACACCTAATCCAACACCTCCATCATAACCTGACGCACACCGCCCCAGTACGAAACCCAAACCTGTTGATGAAAAGTCAATAACCCACGACTATCATAATCGAAGAAAGCCACCTGGCCTACAATTCGCTCACTCTTCTGATGCTCTTCCTTCATAGCCTATGCCTGAGCCTCACGAATCCGCTCCAAAAGCGGAGTAATTACGATCATCCTCAAACATATATCCGTGATCGGAGTCGCGACCGCCTTCCGGCTAAGAGGGTCGGCCACCTCATTGGCCTTCCTCGGGTGATAAAGGATCTCACAATCATAATTATTCACCACATCCAACCATCAGCGCTGCCTCATATTCAGATTTGGCTGATCCATCAGGTATCTCAGGCTCTTGTGATCCGTGTGAATAGTACAATAGTACCCATAGAGGTAATGCCGCCAAATCTTGAAGGCAAAAACCACAGCCCCCAACTCCAAATCATGAGTCAGATAATTCACCTCATGTGGCTTCAGTTGCCTCAAAGCATAAGCGATCACGGGACCCATCTGCGTCAACACCGCCCCCGAACCCATGATCGATGCATCATAATAGACCACAAAATCCTCAACACCCTCCGGCAGAGTCAAATTTGATGCCTCACAAAACCGCTGTCTCAAGGTCTCAAAAGTTGCCCGCTGCTCAGGCCCCCGACAAAATGCAACCATCTTCTTTTTCAACCGAGTCAAACAAACAACTATCTTGGAGAAATCCTGGATGAATCTCCGATAATAACCTGCTAGACCAAGGAAACTCCGAATCTCGGATAGAGACATCAGAATCTCCCACCGCATCACGGCCTTGACCTTGGCCAGATCAACCTGAATACCTCTCTGATTGACAAGGTGCCCCAGAAACTGCACGTCATGTAACTAGAACTAACACTTGGAGAACTTTGCGTAAAGTCGCTCACTCTGCAAAGTCTCCAGCACTTCCCTCAAGTGCTCCTCGTGCTGCTCCTGGGTCTTGGAATACACCAAAATATCATCAATGAATAAAATTACAGACCGATCCAGCATCGGCGTGCACACACGGTTCATGAGATCCATGAATGCGGCTGGACAATTGGTGAGCCCAAAATGCATCACCATGAACTCATAATGACCATAGCAAGTCTGGAAAGCCATCTTCTGCATATCCTCATCCCTAACCCTCATCTGATGATAACCCGATCGCGAATCAATCTTGGAGAACCAAGATGCACCCTGAACTTGGTCAAACATATCGTCAATCCTCGGGAGGTGATAACAGTTCTTCATCGTTACCTTATTTAACGACCAGTAGTCAATGCACATATGATGAGACCCATCTTTCTTGTCACACCCCCAAACCGGAACGGCAGAAACGTTCGGGGGCGGACGACGTCATGTATAGTATCACAACAATTGATTAATAGTAATCAAAGCAACAACAACCATTCTATTAATAATATAGGGTTGACATTCTATTCAAATCACATAAGATTGACTCCGAAAGTAATTAGCAAAATAAAGACTTGAAGCTATTATGCTCCGTCTTCTGGAACCTACGCGAATACATGTCTACTAGTGCCCTGAGAATACAAGTGGTTTCGAAATTGTCCACATTAAAGTTGGTGAGTTCATAAGCATTTTGTTTTAGAAAACATGTTCTTTGTTACTTGAAAACCTTCGTGTGTTCCTCCATAAAATCCTATATTTTCTGATGTAACGAATGTAAGAAATGTGACCCATGCTAGTTCCTTCTACGAGTACTTAGTGAATAAAAGCTATATACAATTTGGATCAAGCAGACAATCGACAGTGTGGTTCTGCCCTAAGCCCACAACCAAACAAGGAACAGGAAATGAGGCGGAAATCACACATTCCACTGTCTGTCAGATCTTCATTGTATATAACCCTAACGCATTCACTAGGTACTTATAGAGTTAACAGTAATAGATCTTTTTGAAATGGAAGTATATTCTTCCAGAAAATCCTATATTTTCTGATGTAATGAAATATAAGATCTGTTGACTCGTACTTGGAAAAGTAATGTAATATGGTTGAGTTTGTAATGCAACCCTTTTTGTATGCATGTACTTTGTTATGCGTTATTTCAGAAAAGTGTGTTTTGTAATAGAAAATAGCGTACTATACTTGTATATAGTGACCTGACCCGTACCTGTTTCCCCCTATGATTACTTAGTGTATATTGGTCATCGTATAACCAAGATCGAATAGATAGTAACCTGTGTGAATCTACTCTAAGCCCACAACCAAACAAGGAATAGGGAATGAAGCGGACATCACCCATCCTACTACCTATCGGACCCTAAAAATATAAATAACCTTTAACGTATAAACTAAGAAATCATAAATTTAACATTATAGGTCCCTTCTGAATTGTATGTTCCTATTTCTTGAAAAGTTGTGTGGTCTTATTATTAAAATAAAACCTATGAAGTAGTGTTAATCCTGTAAACATTGTTTTAGTTGATACTATTTTGAGTTTCATATAACCATGCTTGATATGACCTAGTGACCTCTACGACGTTCTTCAGGCTTCTGAAAGTTATGACATTTGTCAACCCCAGACATGCCTGTCTAACTGTAGCTAGCAGTTTGGGTGTGGGATTGTCAGTCCCATATAGATCTATACACAAATCTCATGCTCTCCCTCCAGTAGACTCTGGTCATACTGTATAGGATTTAGTTCTGTATCCTGGTGGATACTAGTGAAGTAGTGCCTCACAACCCTGTATTAACTAGTTTACGTCTAGTGTTATAGTGTTCGCTTGTATTTGTAACCGTTTGTATTATCCTGTAGTTATGTACTTTATAATTTAAAATAATTATACTTAAATAATTATTTAGTTATGTAACCATGATTTTAGTAAAATAGAGTAGTGTTCCTGTATCGTTTCTTGAATTTTGTGAAATAGTGTAGTGACGCACAAACTATACCTTTTATAGTTTAAATGTAAGTTTTGTAATGAACTGGAAACCTTTTCAACTTAGCAATGTATATGACAATGGTAAGAGACTTATGAAAACAAAAAATACCCTTTTTCTCGATGTATTACAAAAGGGTTGTAAATTTAACGAAGAATATTTTATATTCACATATATTCACAGCATATATAAATAATAATGAAAAGACAGTCGAATAACTAAGTCTATCCTGAACCCACAACCAGACAAGGAACAGGATCCAGGACGAAATTGTCAATTCTAAGTTCGTTGAACCTTATTTATATATGTAAATACGTATAAATACAATTTGATAAAACATAATTACTAAATCAGTTTGAAATAATTTCAAATGTTTTAAAACAGTTTTAAAATCGTTTAGACACAAGAGTACTTGTGTTTTACTTGTATTCCCCCCTAAAAATAGTGAAAAATATTGAAAACGTAGGGGTATGAACTCACCTTGTATGTGCATTTGAGTTTGGGATAGCGAAGCGGTAGAGATGATCCTCGAGTTGTTATACGAGCAAATGACGTTACCCTAGAATAATTATATTCGACGTCGTATTTAAATTAATAAGAATATTAATTTAAATACTGTGTTAAATAATAATTTAATTATAAGGAAGACTTGCAATTAAATTGGAAATTAATTGCAAGTGTTTGGAAATGTGGAAATGGAGTTTTCGGATGAAAATAAAGGTTTACGGTTGCAGGGAATGGGTTTCACGGTTGGATCTTGAATAATTATGAAGATTTGAAGGTCACTTGAAGATTTAAAGATGAGCTTGAATGTTCTTGGTGGGGAAATATGAAGGTTTGAAGATTCTGGGCGTAATCACTTGAAGATTGAGAGGAAATGGGATTGTTCACGGTTGAAGATTGAGAGAGTTTTGGTGTGGTTCACGGTTGAGAAAATGAGAAATGATTTGATTCAGGGTGTAAACACATATATAGGGGGTGTTTACGGTTGAATTGGCATTGGGCCTTGGGTGTTTACGGTCCATTAATGGACTTGAATTGGGGTTTTCAGCCCAATCAGAGGGGTTCACAGTCATACACAACCGTGAACACCCTTAGTGATTTGATTTTGGACCTTGAACCTAGCTTCTATATGCTATTTGGACCGTGAACTACATTTCCTTTGTTTATTTTGGCCGTGAACATCCTTCCATGTTTTGTTTTGTCCATGAACATCTTGGCAATTAATTCCTTGGGTGTAAACTCCTTTAATGCATTGATTACTTTGGGTGAAAACTCATTTAATGGTTATACTTATGTTTTAAACCCTTAGTCTTTCAACCTATTTTTATTTATAACACCCTAATTTAGCTTAAGTTTTCAATTCATACCTCTTTGTTTACTTTTTAAACAAGCCCTAAGGCTATGGATGATAAAATGCAACAAGGATTGCACTGTGGTTTCGATTGCACTAGGTTAGGGTTTTGACCATGCTAGGTCTAAAACTTGGAGTTGTGATATCATCCCCCCGTTAGAGGGAATTTCGTCTCGAAATTTGAATTCTGAGTGGTTACTAGGAACTAGGAAAGAGGTAGGTACTTCGCTTCCATCTGATTTTTCTCATTTTCCAGTGAATTTCGATCCTCGCTTGACGTTCCAGCGGATCTTAACTGTTGGGTCTCTTGTTATGATCGGTAGAAGATGTGTAGGTTTGACCTACTCGTCTATGTTCATTCGAATGATAGTATGTACACTCGTAGTCCTAGACAGCCTTTTGTCATGAAGTTCATGGTAGGACTCATACCTGGTCATCTATCACCGCCTGGTGTATACAAGTCATATACAATTCAGATTTATAAGACGGTCGAATGGGTGACTCTGCCCCAAGTCCACAACCAGACAAGGAACAGGAGATAGGGCGGAAACACACATCCTAAGTCCGTAAAATCTTAATTATATACCACCCTCGCATATACACCTAATAGTGATAGGTTAACCGTATTTGTCCCTAGCCTCTGTGCTTGAACTTGACTTGCTGCATATGTGGTATTCCCAAAAAGTCTGCGTGGAATACTCTGGGAGGGTTTCAGAAGGTATGGTACTCTTCGCATGAGTACTTTGGAGGTTTGAAGTGAGAGATGATTCTGAGGTTCGTATCTAGTTTGTCGTTAAAAGTGACGAGAGCTTTGTTAATCGGTCGGTTAAAGCGAAGGGTCTTTTCGTAGCACATGCAATTGCCATGGTGAGGACCAAGCCAACCTATGTCGAATGACGACATTGGAACTTCTTAGTGAAACGTGTGTTAAGTTGATTCGAAAAAACGTTTGTTAGCACAATAGTGCATCATGTGTGTACGTGATAGTGCCTTTTGTGTATACTCTCTAGTGCTTTCAGCTTTATCCTTGTTATTACCACTGCGAATGATTCGTACCGCATTAAGCGAGTACTAGCAGTAAGAGTGTTCTGATAGATAGTGAGAACCGTTTGTGCTATGATCCCCACTCATTATGTCTATGATCGCTTGGGTTCTACAAGTCATATATAATTAAGCCTGAGTAGACAGTCGACTGATTGATTCTGCCCTAAATCCACAACCAGACAAGGAATAGGAAATAAGGCAGAATCACGCACTCTAAGCCTGTAATCTTAATTATATATGACCTTAATGTTTACACTAAGCCATCACATCTTACCTGTAGGGTACTTAGTTTTCGTATAAGTGATGTGCTTTGTTCGGACGAGGAATCAATTTGATTACTTTTTAATTGATACTTGTTTTAGTAAAAATTTAATCTTTAAGTATTATTGGTTAGAGTCGTACCAAAAATCCCAGGAGTGATCCTCGTTGTTTCGACATTTCTTAACGTTAAACTCCTCCCGCTCCTCCATCGTTCCTCTCTATTGGGCAATCTCTCTTGAAATGCCCAGTTTCACCACATGCATGGCATATTTGGCTCGTACCAGCATTGGTAGTGGAAGTGATGTGTTGAGCCGGAGTTCTACAGACACGGTCAGTGTGCCCCTTCTTATTGCACCTATTACAATGCAACTCTCTGCAGACTCCATGGTGATGGTAGTAGCACTTATTACATTTCAGGAGGGTTCCAGCATATCGACTGACAGGGGCTGGAGTGACAGATATAGTGGTGGATGTTGAGGCATATGTTGTGACTGTTGTTGTGACTGTTGTTGTGACTGTTGTTGTGACTATAGGGACAACTACGGGCTGTTGTCTCTTGGTAAGATCTTGAGTTGAGTATTTCCCTTTCTTTTTCCAGAATTTACGTTTCTTGTTCTTACGTTTGCGGTCTGAGGTGTCCTGGTAAGTAGACACTCGCTGGTGCCCTTGGTTTTTACTGTCATTAGTATTGTCGGCACCGCTTCTGCTACCGTTGACGTTGTTAGCATTGAGTTGTGGCATGACGGCTGTCACGGATGCTGTGACCGCAACTTGAAAAGTAGTATAGTCTATCTGAAGAATTGGTGTCTCGCCGGTTAGCTAATTTCCTCCTTGTGAAAACATGATTCTGTTGCATGGCGAGAAACGATCTCGTGAGTAGTGATGATCATTGCTAGTTGTATTCTTACAATTTATATACACATATATAAATTTCACGCTTTGTTGAACTATTCTCAATGTTTCTGCTAAACATTCCTGAGATGGAGTTATGGTAGTGGGTAGAAGTAGGTTCTGTATGACTGTTAAGTTTGCCCAATCACGATTTACTGTGGAGTTCTGATGGGATCCAATGCATTAGTGTTGGTATGATCGCACCTTATAGGTCTATGAAGAGGCATCTTTTAACCATAAGGTTTACAAGATGAAAAGGTAATAAGTCTTTATTAGGGGCTACTAGTCGATTGTTATTTAAACTAAGCTATCTTAGTTCCGAGTGTATCATGTTCCGACTTTTATAGTGTTCTGAAAACAATTCATAACAAAGGTCTATTTAAAATAGACTTATGAATTAGTAGTGGCTACCATCGAATGAATTTCCAGTGGATTGTATAATTGTTACTAGTTGTTACGAAAGACGAGATAAACTTAACACATAGTGTGAGAAGTGTAATCACTAACTCATTAGCTTATATTAGTTTATTAAGTGTTAGTGTGACGTATATAGTGCTTGGTCCCTTCGCGTATCTCGTGAGTGGTTTCCCTTGTTCTATGTCCTTACTATGATTGTCCTAGTTTCGATTGGTAGGGATTGGTTGCCTCTAAGCATTCCTAAGGTGTTCGTGTTCTCCACGGGTGTGTTGAATCTTTGTTATATCCTTCTTTAGGCTTTGTTACTGATCTCCATTGATTTCACAATGGAGGGTCGGACCCCGAATGTCCGAGCGAGTTTCTTATGTCTGATCTCACTATGGTAAGGTTCAGTAGTGATTACTCTGGTGGCTTTCTCTGCAGATGATCCCTTCTCAGGATCCTCTTCATGAACCTCTTCTTGTTCTTCCTTGACTCCTCTGTCGGTTGTTGTAGTGGAGTGGTTATATCTATCTATGTTGTTTTTGCAAGAATAGGAGTGTCTAAAGAATCTAAGAGATTAAATAGAATAGTTTTATCTTATGGGTGACCCTTACCGGGTCCTCCTATAATCACGCAATGTATACAAGTTGTATATAACTTAAGATTAAATAGACCTTCGAATAAGTGACCCTACTCCAAAACCACAACCAAACAAGGAACATGTAGTAGAGCGAAGATCACTAATTCTAAGTCTATAAGATCCCAATTATATATAACCCTAGAAGCATACACTTCGCAATTATAGACCTGCCAGTAAGGGTCTTTTAGTTTTCACATAGGTTGGTTATAGTGCCTAAAATACTCCTATAGTATTTTAATTGCATGCCTGATTGTAGAGTTTCTTGGTATATGTACTTGGTAAGTTTTAAACTTGTTGTCATCTTATAGTACCATAACATACTCATATAGTATTTTAACTTTATGTTTTGTTCTAGAGATCCTTTGTATTTAGGGTTGGTAATTTTTAGACTCGTTGCAACACCACTATCACTCCCAAACACATGTTGGTCGTATCTCAAATAAATATAGTTGATCAGGCTATATTTATCCCATATATGATTACATAAATGCCTAGGTTTGAATGTAGTGTCCAACATCTAAATACTTTTGTTTTGTTCTTCGTGTGATACTTGTTCTTAATATGTATGCTTGTCCGTCTACTTCTCATAAAATACTTATATTTTAAAAGTATACTTTTAGTCAGAGCACCGCGGCCCCATTGTATTTATAGTTGTATATCTTTTATGGGTTGATATACTTAGTTCACAAAAAACAATGCTCTGATACCAATCTGTCACACCCCCAAACCGGAACGGCGGAAACGTTCGGGGGTGGAGGATGTCATGTATAGTATCACAGCAATTGATTAATAGTAATCAAAGCAACAACAACCATTGTATTAATAATATCGGGTTTACATTGTATTCAAATCACATAAGATTGACTCCGAAAGTAATTAGCAAAATAAAGACTTGAAGCTACTATGCTCCGTCTTCTAGAACCTGCACGAGTACCTGTCTACTAGTTCCCTGAGAATACAAGTGGTTTTGAAAGTGTCGGCATTAAAGTTGGTGAGTTCATAAGCATTTTGTTTTAGAAAACATGTTCTTTGTTACTTGAAAACCTTCGTGTGTTCCTCCAGAAAATCCTATATTTTCTGATGTAATGAATGTAAGAAATGTGACCCATGATAGTTCCTTCTACGAGTACTTAGTGAATACAAGCTATATACAATTTGGATCGAGCAGACAATCGACTGTGTGGTTCTGCACTAGGCCCACAACCAAACAAGGAACAGGAAATGAGGCAGAAATCACACATTCCACTGTCTGTCGGATCTTCATTGTATATAACCCTAACGCATTCACTAGGTACTTATAGAGTTAACAGTAATGGTTCTTTTTGAAATGTAAGTATATTCTTCCAGAAAATCCTATATTTTCTGATGTAATGAAATGTAAGATCTGTTGACTCGTACTTGGAAAGGTAATGTAATACGGTTGTGTTTGTAATGCAATCCTTTTTGTATGTCTGTACCTTGTTATACGTTATTTCAGAAAAGTATGTTTTGTACTAGAAAATAGTGTAATGTACTTGTATATAGTGACTCGACCCATACCTATTTCCTCCTATGATTACTTAGTGTATATAGGTCACGTATAACCAAGATCGAATAGATAGTAAACTATGTGAATCTGCTCTAAGCCCACAACCAAACAAGGAACAGGGAATGAAGCGGAAATCACCCATCCTTCTACCTATCGGACCCTATAAATATAAATAACCTTTAACGCATAAACTAAGAAATCATAAAGTTAACATTATAGGTCCCTTCTGAATTGTATCTTCCTGTTTCTTGAAAAGTTGTGTGGTCTTATTATTTAAATAAAACCTATGAAGTAGTGTTAATCCCGTAAACATTGTTTTAGTTGATACTATTGTGAGTTTCATATAACCATGCTTGATATGACCTAGTGACCTCTACGACGTTCTTCAAGCGTCTGAAAGTTATGAAATTTGTCACCCCCAGGCATGCCTGCCTAAATGTAGCTAGCAGTTTGGATGTGGGATTGTCAGTCCCGTATAGATCTATACACAAATCTCACGCTCTCCCTCCAGGAGACTCTTGTTATACTGTATATGATTTAGTTCCGTATCCTGGTGGATACTAGTGAAGGAGTGTCTCACAACCCTGTATTAACTAGTTTATGTGTAGTGTTATAGTGTTCGCTTGTATTTGTAACCGTTTGTATTATCCTGTAGTGGTCTACTTTATAATTTAAAATAATTATACTTAAATAATTATTTAGTTATGTAACCATGATCCTAGTAAAATAGATTAGTGTTTCTATATCGTTTCTTGAATTTTGTGAAATAATGTAGTGACGCACAACCTATACCTATTATAGTTTAAATGTAAGTTTTGTAATGAACTGGAAACCTTTGCAACTTAGCAATGTATATGACAATGGTAAGAGACTGATGAAAACAAAAGATACCCTTTTGCTCGACGTATTACAAAAGGGTTGTAAATTTAACGAAGAATATTTTATATTCACATATATTCACAGCATATATAAATAAGAATGAAAAGACAGTCGAATAAGTAATTCTATCCTGAACCCACAACCAGACAAGGAGCAGGATCCAGGACGAAATTGTCAATTCTAAGTCCGTTGAACCTTATTTATATATGTAAATATGTATAAATACAATTTGATAAAACATAAATACTAAATCAGTTTGAAATAATTTCAAATGTTTTAAAACAGTTTTAAAAACGTTTAGACACAAGAGTACTTGTGTTTTACTTGTATCCCCCCCCCCCCTAAAAATAGTGAAAAATAGTGAAAACGTTGGGGTATGAACTCACCTTGTATGTGTGTTTGAGTTTGGGATAGTGAAGCGGTAGAGACGATCCTCGAGTTGTTATACGACCGAATGACGTTACCCTAAAATAATTATATTCGACGTTGTATTTAAATTAATAAGAATATTAATTTAAATAATGTGTTAATTAATAATATAATTATAAGGTAGACCTACAATTAAATTGGAAATTAATTGGAAGTGTTTGTAAATGTGGAAATGGAGTTTTCAGATGAAAATAAGGGTTTACGGTTGGAGGTAATGGGGTTCACGGTTGGATCTTGAATACTTATAAATATTTTAAGGCCACTTGAAGATTTGAAGATGAGCTTGAATGTTCCTGGTGGGGAAATATGAAGGTTTGAAGATTTTGGGCGTAATCTGTTGAAGATTGAGAGGAAATGGGACTATTTACGGTTGAAGATTGAGACAGTTTTGGAGTGGTTCACGGTTGAGAAAATGAGAAATGAATTGATTTAGGGTGTAAACACACATATATAGGGGATGTTTACGGTTGAATTGGCATTGGGCCTTGGGTGTTTACAGTCTATTAATGGAGTTGAATTGGGGTTTTCAGCCCAATAAGAGGGGTTCACGGTCATAAAGTGTCACACCCCCAAACCGGAATGGCGGAAACGTTCGGGGGCGTAGGACGTCATGTTTAGTATCACAACACATGTATCATAGTAATCAAAGTAACACACAACCATTACATTAATATTAAAGTGTTTACAAAGTATGTGATTCACAAAAGTTAGACTCCAAAAGTAAATAATAAAACAAGACATGAAGCTACTATGCTCCATCTTCTGAATCCCAGCGCGCATACCTGTCTACTAGTTTCCTGAGAATACAAGTTATTTTGAAAGAGTAGATCAACATTTAAGCTGGTGAGTTCATAAGTATTTTAGTGATGTAAAGTAAGTTGTAAGTTATTTTAGAAAAGTTCGCCTGTTCCTCCAGAAGATCCTATATCTTCTGATATGATGAAAGATAAGTAAAAATGGCTCTCCAATCCCTTCTATGAGTACTAAATGGATGCAAGTTATATATAACTCAGAGTAAACAGACAATCGATTGTGTGAATCTACCCTAAGCCCACAACGAAACAAGGAACAGGAAATGAGGCGGAAGTCACACATCCCATTGTTTGTTAGATCTTCGTTATATATAACCCTGGCGTATTCATTTGGTACTCATGGAGTTAACTGTAATAGTTCCTTTATATTTGATGAAAACATTCTTTAAGAAAAACCCTTATTTCTTTTAGTAAAAGAGGTAACCACAATAGTTCCTTCTATAATCACTTAGTTTATACTAGCTATATATAATCTAATATCGAACAGATAGTTAATTGTGTGAATCTGCCCTAAGCCCACAACCAAACAAGGAACAGGAAGTAAGGCGGAAAGTACACATCCAACTCCCTGTCGGATATTAATTATATATAACCCTAATGTTTAAACTAAGGTATTATAGAATTAACCACCAAAGGTCCTTTAAGTTATACTGGTTTAATAAAATGGATTAAACCCTTAAACTGATAAGTTTCTAGTTTAGCCTACTAAGTGTTCTATCTGAAAAGTATGTGTTTGTACTAGAAAACGGTATATTGAATTTGTATCCTATGACCTGACCCATACCTGGTACTCCTTATGATTACTTGGTGTATACGGAATATATATATATATATATATATATATATATATATATATATATATATATGATGCAGCGCAAAAAAACAACACAAAGATAACCAAGAATGAACCTGTTGATTCTAAAAGAATAGCCAGGACAATCTCTTCAAAACCTCGTTGATTCTACGAATACCGTGGGATTGGCTTCAAAATCTGGGTTAACACACAGAATTTGGGAGAAAATCGAAAGTTCATAAAATTGATGATCGACCATCCAAATTACATCAAAAACAGTTAAATAAGAAGCAGAAATTAAAATGAAACCCTAAAAGTCCATGGCCCAAATACAAACCCAAAAACAAAACCCAAAAATTAAGGAAAAATAACAAAATTGTTCATAACTCCATTTAGAAAGCGATTTCTAGACTCAAAAATGGGTAGGTCCCCTTCAGGTATGTATCTAGACGTGCTCCTTGCTCCAAGCTTCGATTTGACTGGTCGTAGGCCCGAAACGGAGATTCGTAGCCAAAGTTATGGCCATTTCCGTGAAGCCCCTTTAGTCACATGATTGTGGGCCTCTACGAACGCAAGGGCCCGATCCTCCACACTAGGGCCCGCATCATCCCCTCCTGGGTAGACAAAATTCGACCTCGAATGTGCACCATGGTCATCATCAGAAGAATCCCCATAATAAGGAAGCTAATGCTTTACATTGAAAACATCGGAACAACGAATGTGGCTTGGCAACTGTAGACGGTAAGCATTGGAATTAATCTTCTCCACAATCTCCACCGGTCCAATCTTCTTAGCTGACAGCTTGTTGTACTCACCAACCGAAAAACGATCTTTAGTCAAAACAGCCCAAACAAAGTCACCTACTTCAAAATCAACTTGTCTGCGTTTTTTATCTGCATCTTGCTTGTACTTGGAGTTAGCTCGGACCAAGTTGTCATGAACAGCCTTATGAACATCATGCAGTCCTCCAACAAAATCCTGCACTTTCTTTGGAACAACCCTAGAAACAGGCAGTGACATCAAATCAAGTGGTCCCCGTGGCTGAACAGAATAGACCACCTGGAATGGACTATATCCAGTACTTCGGTTGATATCATGATTATGAGCAAACTCAGCTTGACAAAGCTTCTGATCCCAGGTCTTCACATGATCACCCACTAAACACCACAAAATATTACCAAGGGATCGATTGACAACCTCTGTTTGGCCATCCATTTGAGGATGATATGCACTACTAAAATTGAGCTGAGTGTTCACCATTTTCCATAGGTTGCGCCAAAAATGACTCAAAAACCTAGTGTCTCGATCTGAAACAATAGAAGACGGCAATCCATGCAAACGGTAGACGTCTCGAAAGAATAACTGGGCCACATTAACTGCATTCGTCATCTTTTTGCAAGGAATAAAGTGCACCATCTTAGAAAAACGATCAACAACCACAAATATTGAATCATTTCCCCGTTGAGTACATGGTAAACCCAACACAAAATCCATGCTGATGTCTACCCAAGGTTGTGATGGAACAGGAAAAGGCATATAGAGTCCTGCATTGGTAGATGTGCCCTTTGACACCTGACAGATTCGACACCGTTTAACATATCTATCCACCTCCTTGCGCATTGTAGGCCAAAAATAAGATGATTGTACCAACTGTAAAGTGCGATCTCGGCCGACATGCCCTTCACCATGCAGCTCCCTAATGATTTGAAGGCGGAGACTAGAATCAGGGATGCACAATTGATTGCCTTTGAAAAGAAAACCTTCATGCAGTAGAAAATCAGACATCTGTCCAGATTGTATACCCTGCAGAACAACAGAAAAATAAGGATCAACCGTTAGCTGCTCCATGAGGACATCCATCCCCGGCACACCAACCCTCATGGAAACTAGCAAATTACTCCTCCAACTCAATGCATCAGCCACCCGATTTGACATCCCAGACTTGTGTTTCACCACGAAAGTAAATTTTTCCAAGAACGACATCCACCTCCCATGTTTGTGTGACACCTTATCTTGACTGCGAATATGTCTTAATGAATCATGATCTGTGAACAAAACAAATTCCTTATGAAATAAATAATGGCGCCAATGCTTTACAGCTTGGACCACTGCATAGAACTCAACATCATAAGTGCTATAATGCAACTTTGGCCCCGTCAACTTCTCACTAAAATAGGCAACCGGTCGTCCTCCTTGACTTAGAACTGCTCCAATCCCAACCTTGGAAGCATCTGTGTGTAATTCAAACACTTGAGAAAAGTCTGGCAATACAAGGATCGGTGATGTAGTAAGCTTCTCTTTTACTAATTGGAAAGCTGATTCTGCTGCTTCGGTCCAAGTAAAGGCCTTCCCTTTCATACAATCAGTCACCGGTGCCATAATACAACTAAAGTTTGGAATAAACCTCCTATAGAATGAAGCAAGGCCATGAAAGCTTCGAACTTCAGTGATGGTAGTTGGACTTGGCCATTGTCTGACAGCTGCTACTTTAGACTCGTCCACCTGTATTCCTTCCCCAGAAACAACGTACCCCAAGAACAAGACTTTAGGAACCATAAACACACATTTCTTCATAGTTGCATACAAACTATCCCGTCGAAGTACGGTCAAAACCTGCCTCACATGGTTGACATGCTCACCAAAAGTAGCACTGTAAATAAGTATGTCATCAAAATAAACGACTACAAATTTACCAATAAAGGGCCTGAACAACTGGTTCATCACACGCATAAATGTACTAGGAACGTTTGATAAACCGAAAGGCATCACCAACCACTCATACAATCCTTCACGAGTCTTGAAGGCAGTCTTCCACTCATCCCCAGGCCTAAGTCGTATCTGATAGTACCCGCTCTTCAAGTCCAGTTTCGTAAAGATAGAGGCATCGCTAATCTGGTCAAGTAGGTCATCAAGTCGAGGAATTGGAAATCTGTACCTCACCGTGATCTTATTGATGGCGCGACTATCAACATACATACGCCAAGTACCATCCTTTTTAGGACTCAACAAAGCAGGAACAGCACACGGGCTCATGCTCTCCCAAACATGACCTTTTGAAATCAAGTCCTCCACCTGTCGTCGCAACTCCTCATGCTCTCCGGGACTCATTCTGTAATGTGGCCTATTAGGCAACTGAGCTCCTTAGCAACTGAGCTCCTGGTTTGTAAATCAATATGATGTTGGATGTCACGTAAAGGTGGCAAACCATCAGGTAATTCATTAGGGAAAACATCAGCGAATTTCTTGAGCAGAGGAACCATAGCCTCAGGAATTTCAACCTCCTTAGCAACTTCCTTCCCGAGCAATACAAAAATTTCACCTTCCGCCGCCAACTCGTCTTCAAACTGATTAAGGGTCAGTAGAGTACCCGAAGGTCTCGAAACTGGCTCCTTTGGCTTACTGGGAACCAATGTTATCTTCACACCACCAAACAAGAAACTGTAAGTATTAGTCCGCCCGTTATGATCTATGTTACGATCATACTCCCAAGGTCTGCCCAACAACAAATGACAAGCATCCATAGCAACCACATCACACCACACATCATCTTTATACGTGGTACCAACAGAAAATTGAACAAGGGCTCGTTTAGATACAGTGACCTCGCCACCCTTCTTAAGCCACTGTAGCTTGTAAGGCTTAGGGCGATTTTCTGTTTTCAAAGCCAACTTTTGAACTGCTTCTTCAGATATAAGGTTATCACAACTTCCTGAATCAATAACAAAAGTACAAACCTTTCCCAAAATAGTACATGTCGACTGAAAGATGTTGTGTTTGAGCCAATCATCACCAATAACTTTTGGTGTAAAACAAGACCGCCTTACCACCAACTTTACCCCCACATCTCCAGTTACAACTTCCTCTTCGCATTGATGCTCTTCGTCATACACAGGGGGATCTTCGTAATTTTCACCGGCATCATCATTTTGCCAATCATCTTGCTCAGCAAACAAATGACGTTTTCCGACCTTCTTGCACTCTGATTGTCGGTGACCTGTCTCCCCACAACTAAAACACTTCAAGCTGCTACTAACAGTTGTCCTAGGATTTGGTCCAACACTGTTAGATGTCGGTCTTTGTTGATTAGGCACAACACGGGGTACCATACCACCAGTCCCGGAACTTCCTCCAATATTAGCAGTTGAAGACGAACCGCCCACCCGACGACTTTGTTTCTCAGAAGCCAACGCCCGTTGGTGCGCTTCAGAGATAGATACCGGGTCAAACATATTTACAGAGTCCATGATTTGGACCCGTAGACCCCCAATATATCGAGCAACGAGTTGTTCCTCTGTCTCCTGGATATCGTTTCGTCAATCAATTGGTAGAACTCAGTTGTGTAATCGTCAACTGATTTGGCACCCTGCTTCTAGACGTGCTCCTTGCTCCAAGCTTCGATTCGACTGGTCGTAGGCCCGAAACGGAGATTCGTAGCCAAAGTTATGGCCATTTCCGTGAAGCCCCTTTAGTCACACGATCGTGGGCCTCTAGGAACGCAAGGGCCCGATCCTCCACACTAGGGCCCGCATCAATATATATATATATATATATATATATATATATATATATATATATATATATATATATATATATATATATATATATATATATATAGCTAAGATCAAATAGATAGTAGACTGGGTGCATCTGCTCTAAGCCCACAACCAAACAAGGAACAGGAAATGAAGCGGAAAGCACACATCCTACTGTCTGTTGGACCCGATTAATATATATCCCTGATGTATCTACCGAGGAATCATATAGTTAGCATTATAGGCCCCCTTCTATCTAAATGTTCATGTTACGAGTAAGTTGTGAGTTTTGTATATATCAATATCTTTTATTTATTATTGTCCGGTACTTTGTAGATGTACCCTTTTTAAATAAATCCGGTACTTTGTAGATGTACCCCATATATAACTCCGGTACTTTATAGATGTACCCCATATATATAAATCTAGGCACTTTGTAGATGCCCCATATATACAACCTTATACCATCTTTATTATCATCTTTTGTTTAGAACAATGAGTTAATGATATGTTTCCTTCCTAGGTTGTTGGAAATATATAGTATAAGTATGTAAATCATGATTTGTTCTTCTGTTATAGTTATAGTATGTTCCTCCCTGTACTAGCTATAGTATGCTCCTCCCTGTACAAGTTATAGTATGAACTGAACCCCTAAACTATACCTATTATAGTTTACTAGTATGTTTACTTGAACTGTTACTGATTTGAAGAAAATACTCATTTATCTATTGAGTTATGATTGTACTTTAAAAAACGGAGTTTTATAAACAACAAAGTAAGATAACTTAAAAGAGTTTTTGAAATGATTTTGATTACTTATAATAGCATAAGAAATCCTTTAACGTGATGGTTATCACAAATAACATTTACACAATTATCATTGTGTTTAACTTGTATTCCCCCCCCCCCCCCTTAAAAGCATTTAAAACATTTAAAAGATTGATTATAGGGGTATGAACTCACCTTATGTAGGTGATTCAAATGAAGATTCGCGTAAGGATGAGAAGTTCCATGAATGAATTCCCAAGACACAAACGAGTCCTAAATGACATATAATGGCATATATAGGCATGCAATTAGTGTTTAAAACAACTAACATGCAAGGAAACTACCTTAGGGACTAGGAAACACTTGAAATGAAGTGTTAAAATCACATGTGATTGATCAAAGGGAGTTCACGGCCCAAATGGATGAATGGTTCGCGCCCATGTATGAATTCATGAAGGGTTCACGGCCCTATGAAGGGTTCACGGCCGTGAACACCTCAAGTTCATGAAGATGGTGATGAATTATGAAGAATCAAGGTTAGGATCTAGTAGTCTTTCAAGTATACAAGATAAATGATGAAACACTTATGATTTGGGATCCCTTGGGAGTTCACGGCCACCAAGAACGAGTGTTCTTGGTGAAAGATGATGATCTTGAAGATCTAGACAAAAGTGGTGAATTCGTGGATGAAATCATAGGCTTCTACTAGATTAAGAAAGATATCAAGGAACAAATGGAAGAATCACTTATGATTTGGACGAGAAATGGAAGTAATTCTTGATGATACTTGAGAGAGAATGGAAGTTCTTGAGTTGGAATTGTGAGAAATGATGAAAAATGAAGGAATATCATCCTTATGGAAGGAGTTCACGGCTAGGAGGGTGTTTACGGCCGTGAATGGAGTTTACGGCCATAAACCCCATGTGGTTGGTTTTCTGGTTCGGGTGCAGCCTTCTGATCTCGAGCTAATACTTCCTAACATTCAATCCCTAAGTGTACTAGGCTTAGAACTCATTACAATGACCCTTAACAAGGCTAGAAGGCAATGAAATTAAGTCTGACTTTTGGGTGATTGGCTGGACTTACAAGATAAAAATTTTCGAGTTGTCACATCATCCCCCCGTTTGATGGAATTTCGTCCCGAAATTAGCTTTCCTAGCTGCACTCTGGGGTTGTGCTCCTCTGAATAGCAGAATACCCACTCGCAGACCAGGGCAACTTTGCCCTAATGCTCATGATAGGATTCATATATGATCCATCTATCATTACCTCGTGTATACAAGTCGTATATAACTAAGATTAGTAAGACAGTCGGATGTGCGACTCTGCCCCAGGTCCACAACCAAACAAGGAATAGGAGATAGGGCGGAAACACACATACTAAATCCGCATAATCATAACTATATACCACCCTCGCGTATACACTTAATAGTGATAGGTGGGCTGTATTCGTCCTTAGCCTCTGTGCTTGAACTTGATCTGCTAAACGAGTGGTAGTTCGGGAAGGTCTGCTGAGTATACGGTGGCAAGGTTTCGAAGGGCAAGGTACTCCTCGCATGAGTACTTCGGGGTTTAGAATACGAGGTAGACGATTTTGAGGTCTAGGTCGGGTTTTCGTTACGAATGACGAGGGTTTCGTTAATTTGACGGTCAAGGCGATGGAAACATATGAACTTAGTATGCTGAGGACCATGCCAATCCATGACGAATGATGACAACAGACTCTTTACCGAAACAAAAGTTAGGCTGATTTGAAAGAAAAGTTTGTTATACGATGGTGTATCCCTAGTGTGCTCGACAATGTACTCTGTCACACCCCCAAACCAAGGATGGCGGAAACGTCCGGGGGTGGAGGACTTCATGTATAGTATCATAACAACAATTGTAATAGTAATTGAAGCAAACACAACCAACATATATATAATTGAAAAAGTGACATCATTGTATGAATTACATGTTTACGAATCAATTACAATATGTTGACAAAATATGAAATAGTAGACGCCTTAGCGCCCCATCCTCAAAAGCACTTGGTTACCTGTTTAATGATTTCCTGAGAATACAAGTTGTTTGAAAAAGTGTCAACACAAAAGTTGGTGAGTTCATAAGCTTTTGTTTGGTATTATTAAAAGCCTTTCGTTTGTAAAAGTAGTATTTGTGTTAGAAAATCCAATATTTTCCTTAATGTGTAAATGTAGTCTTAAAACCCAAAGACCGAAATGTACAAGTAATTTGTCATATTTATAGTAAAACAATGCAAGTTTAAATCGACATAAACTCGTTAAATTTTAATGAAGTTCCCGTAAATTCCAATGTTTATTAATACTTTATGTGAGTTTATTATAACCATACTATGACCAAGGTTGCCTAAAACGACGTTCTTCAGGCGTCGGAAATGTTATGACATTTGTCACCTCAGACCTATCGGTCTAACTGTTGCATGCAGTTTAGGTGTGGGTTTGTCAAACCTAATATAGATCTATACACAACTATCACGCTCTCCCTCAAGGAGACTCTGGTTACAATACATGACTTAATGGTAATTTGAAGTAAATGTCTCACAAAGTCATTAACGGAATTACGTGTTATGAAAACTTGGTACCGTATGGCCGTACCTTGCTTAATGAAAATATCCTTTGTATAAATGTACCCTTTTTAAATGTATGTGTTATGTAATGTATCATAAACTATACCTATTATAGTTTATCAACCAAGGGTAGTACGTAGTAATGTATGCAAACTATATTCAAAATAGTTTATTAAATGTTTGAATGTATCGGTTGTACTTTGATTATAATCACTTGTTATTCTTTATATTTTATATGTCCAAATCCATTTGTAAACTGATGTGTGTCTAAATATTAAGATAAAATGTCATATATTGTAATAACATATAATCACATAAAGATATACACCTTGCTCAACATGTTACAAGGTGAAATGAAATTGACAGCAACTTTTCGTTGAATACAGTTTCTGTTACTGTTCTTAGAAAATTTATAGAAAAATCATCAAAGCTCTAAATCCAAATCCGCAAATTCTGAGAGTTTGGAATATGAGTCTAGTTTGTTCGTAAATTTTATCATGATTTTTAGTGATCTCTAACAGAGGTGAAAATGTTCATAATCACAGACTGGTCCGGGTTTGCCTCTGAAATGATAGGCAGTTTTGTAAAAATCACCATAAATCGTAGAAAACTCATATGGAGATGTGCAAGTAGCCATTTTAAAGCTAAGAGTTTGAACTACTTGCACCTGGAACAGTTTTGAAAACTAAAATATTTAAGTTGACCAAAACAGTCCGTGATCGAAGTTCATCTTTTCTGATGTAATCTGATAGAAAAAGTTTAATTGTGTTCTTGATGATTTTACTTGTATTCCCCCCTTAAAACTTAAGAAAAACATGTAAATGTAGGGGTATGAACTCACCTTATGTGTTCTTAGAGGATGGATGTTGGAGAAGAGAAGTGTTCAACTCAAAAACACTTAGAAGATGCCTTGACGAATCGAGAACCAAGAGTGGAAGAAAGCTTGATGATTAACCTTGGAAGTCTTGAAATTGAGAGAGAATGGTGTAGAAAATGAGTGACTTAAGCCTTGTATTTATACTAGTAAGAATTACTATTCATATATAATTTTTTAATAATAAGTGTTAAATGTTGACATTCTCCATATAACTAGTTAGTGTATATGACATATTCATGATGTAATCATGACAAATGTTTCTAGAAGATGGTTAATACTAATTGGCTAATAATAGTAATTTTTAAAACGTAAATAGTAAATAGTAGGTAGTAAATAGTAAATAGTAAATAGTAAATAGTAAATATGATGAGATTTTTACAATTGTCATATTTGTAAACCCCGTTAAGCCATGTTTAAGAGTCTTACACAGCCCCCGATAATTGTGCAATAGTGTTTTATCGCTTTGGTTCGTTGTTTAGCACTGTTAAGGCTAAGGAAAATCAAACACATGAATTTTCCAAATGATGTTTTCTCATTAAAATAGCGAATTGTACAACGTAAACCTTAACATACAAGGGTTAATGGAGTTGACCGGTTTGACTTGTTGACTTTGTTTGACTTTGACTTGACCGAAATTTGTCGGTTGTCACATCATCCCCCCATTAGAAGAAATTTTGTCCCGAAATTTGCATTTTTGACTGGGACTTTAAGAGTTCGGGAAGAGATGTGGATACTTTTGTTTCATCTGATCCTCGCGTTCCCAGGTGAATTCGGGTCCTCGTTTAGCGTTCCAACGGATCTTCACGATGGGAATACGACTTTGTTTCTTTCGTTTGATTTCCCGATCCATGATTTCGACTGGTTCCTCCACGAAGTGGAGATTTTCGTTAACTTCGATTGCGTCGAGTGGTATTACGAGTGTCTCATCAGACAAACATTTTTTTAGGTTCGACACGTGAAATGTGGGATGTACTTTGTCGAGTTCCTGAGGTAATCGAAGTTTGTATGCTACTGGCCCAATCCTAGCAAGGATTTCGAATGGCCCGATGTACCTTGGATTTAGTTTCCCGCGTTTGCCGAATCGTATCATTCCTTTCCAAGGGGAAACTTTTAGTAGTACACGATCACCCACCTGGAATTCCAAGGGTTTGCGTCGTTTGTCTGCGTAACTCTTTTGCCAATCGCGAGACGCTTTCAGTCTTTCTCGAATTTGAACGATCTTTTCTGTGGTTTCCCTTATGATTTCAGGGCCAGTGAGGGTGCTATTAGAGACTTGCCCTCTAGCTAGCTGTGTATCCCCCCCTCAGCCCAACACAGGGGTGATCTGCATTTGCGACCGTAAAGAGCTTCGAATGGAGCCACTTTGATGCTAGTATGATAGCTGTTATTGTAGGAGAATTCGATAAGCGGTAGATGGGTATCCCATGCTTTACCGAAGTCTATCACACAAGCTCTTAACATGTCTTCCAACGTTTGAATGGTTCGTTCGCTCTGTCCGTCGGTTTGTGGGTGGTAGGCCGTACTCATGTCAAGCCTAGTTCCCAATGATTTTTGTAGAGACTGCCAAAACCGTGAGGTAAATCTACTATCTCTATCGGAGATAATGGATATCGGCACACCATGGAGTCGTACAATCTCTTTGATGTACGTTCTAGTCAGCTTCTCCATCTTGTCGGTTTCTTTTATCGGTAGGAAGTGTGCTGATTTGGTCAATCTGTCTACGATTACCCATATGGTGTCAAGCCCGCCCGATGTCTTAGGCAGCTTGGTTATGAAGTCCATGGTTATTCGTTCCCACTTCCAGTGAGGTATATCCGGCTGTTGTAATAGCCCGGATGGTTTCTGGTATTCGATTTTGACCTTGGCGCAAGTCAGACACTTGCTCACATAGGTAGCAATCTCAGCTTTCATGTTCGGCCACCAGTATAATTTCTTGAGGTCCAGATACATCTTATCCGACCCGGGATGGATGGAGTATCGAGTCTTGAATGCTTCATTCATGACGACGTCTCGGAGTCCACCGAACTTCGGTGTCCAAATCCGGTTCATGATATAACGTGCTCCATCATCCTTGACTTCTAAGTTTTTATCCATTCCCCTTAATGTCTCTCCTGCCACCTTTTCTGGTTTCAAAGCTTCCAGTTGAGCTTCCTTGATTTGTATGGTCAGGTGGGAATGGATTGTCATTGTTAAGGATTTTACTCGGCGGCCCGAGTACTCCTTCCTGCTTAGAGCATCGGCCACTACATTGGCCTTGCCCGGATGATAACGAATTTCGCACTCGTAGTCATTCAGCAACTCTACCCATCTCCTATGTCGCATGTTGAGCTCTTTCTGATTGAGGATATGCTGAAGACTTTTGTGATCAGTGAAGATAGTGCATTTCGTGCCGTAGAGGTAGTGTCTCCAGATCTTCAAAGCGAATACTACTGCTCCTAATTCCAGGTCGTGGGTAGTATAATTAACCTCGTGCGTCTTAAGCTGTCTTGATGCATACGCGATAACCTTCCCTCTCTGCATGAGCACACATCCGAGGCCTTGATTCGAAGCATCACAGTACACTACGAAGTCTTCGGTTCCCTCTGGGAGAGACAAGATCGGTGCGCTGCATAGGGCTTGTTTTAACGTTTGGAAAGCAGTTTCTTGTTTATTTTCCCACTTGAATATCACACCTTTCTGCGTCAAGGTGGTGAGTGGTTTCGCAATCTTGGAGAAGTTTTGTATAAATCTTCGGTAGTAGCCAGCAAGCCCAAGGAATTGTCGAATTTCGGTTGGCGTCTTGGGTGCTGACCAATTCTCGATTGCCTTGATCTTGGAGAGATCCACATGTATGCCTTTCTCACTTACCACATGGCCAAGGAAATCCACTTCTCTAATCCAGAATTCACACTTAGAGAACTTAGCATAAAGCTTCTCCGCTCTTAGTGTCTCTAGCACTTGGCGTAGATGTAGGCGATGCTCTTCTTCGCTTCGCGAGTAGATCAAGATATCGTCGATGAATACGATTACAAACTTGTCTAGGTAGGGTCGACACACTCTATTCATTAGGTCCATGAATACCGCAGGTGCGTTTGTTAAACCGAAGGACATCACCACAAACTCGTAGTGCCCATAGCGAGTTCTGAATGCAGTTTTGGGAATATCTTCTTCTTGAACTCGTAGCTGATGGTAACCTGACCTTAGGTCGATCTTTGAGAAGAAATTTGCTCCTTGGAGTTGGTCGAAAAGGTCGTCGATTCGGGGTAGAGGATATCGGTTCTTGATGGTGAGTTTGTTTAGTTCCCGATAGTCGATGCACATGCGAAAGGATCCGTCCTTCTTCTTTACAAAAAGGACTGGTGCTCCCCAAGGTGAGAAGCTTGGTCTGATGAACCCTTTGCTCAAAAGCTCGTTCAACTGTCTGGACAACTCTTGCATTTCTGTTGGTGCGAGGCGGTATGGAGCTCTGGCTATGAGGGTAGCCCCGGGTATTAAGTCAATTCTGAAATCGACTTGTCGTGCGAGTGGTACACCAGGAAGATTTTCTGGGAACACATCCGGGAAGTTACACACTTCGGGGATGTCTTTGATGTCTTTCACGTCTTGTTTCTTGTCTACTACGTGGGCCAAGAAGGCGTGGTACTCCTTCCGGAGATACTTTTGGGCTTTGATGCATGAGATGATTTGTAAATTCGCACTAGGTTTGTCACCATAGATGAGAAGGGTTTCGTCATTTGGTAGATTGAGGCGAACGGCCCTTTCGTAACATAGAATGTCGGCACGGTGAGGAACTAACCAATCCATCCCGATGATTACGTCGAAGCTTTTTATGGTGACCGGCATCCGGTCAATTTTAAATGTATGGTTGTCTAGAGTGAGAGTACACTCTGAGTATATATCGCTAGTGCGTTCTACTTTCCCATTTGCCATTTCTACTACATAAGTATCCTTTAGTGATTGGGGATTTTGTTCAAGTAATTGTTTATATTGGTGGCTCACGAAACTCCTCTCCGCTCCACTATCGAATAGTACGCATGCATAAGAGTTATTGAGGAGAAACGTACCGGTAACCACCGTGGGATCCTCGACTGCTTCCCCATGTCCTATTGCCAGGACTCTTCCTACTCCACCAGCATTAGGGGCTTGTGCTTTGGGGCAGTTTCTTTTGAAGTGACTGGCGTCTCCACAGTTGTAGCAGGTTCGGGTTGCCCCCGTACTGGCGACTTGGTTGATTGGTCGAGCCGGCGCTTTACAGAAACGAGCAGTGTGCCCCTTCCTGTCGCAGTTGTTACAGTGCATCTCCCTACAAGCACCATTGTGGTGAAAGTTGCACTTGTTGCACTTAGGTAGGGTTCCAGCATATGGCTTCGGTGGTGCTGGAGTGGTAGCAGTAGTGGCAGCATTAGTGGCAGCATGGACAGCAACAGTTTGTTGCTTCTTAGCAGGGTCCTGTGCTGGTTGGCTCTTCTTTTGGTTCCAGAACTTCCTTTTGTTGTTTCCCCTTTTTGATTGATCAGTGGTGGTGGTTGTAGTATTATGACCGGCTCGGTGGTCAACAAGTTGTTGTGCCAGCTCCCTGGCACTGTCAAAAGTAGTTGGCCTTGAAGCCAAGACACTACTTTGCACTTGGGGAGACAGTCCCCAAAGGTATCGCTCCACCTTTTTCTCCTCCGGAGTAACCATTGTTGGGCAGAGGAGAGCCAATTCATTGAATCGGGTGGTGTAGGTTTCAAGGTCGGAGCCCGTCATCCTGAGGTTCCAAAGTTCTTGTTCCAGCTTTTGAATTTCACCTCTCGGGCAGTACTCCTTCATCATCAAGGTTTTTAGTTCTGCCCAGGATATGGAGCTAGCTACTTCGAGAGTAAGTGAATTAATCTGACAGTTCCACCAAGTAAGGGCCCGGCCGGTGAAAGTGAAGGCTGCGAACTTAACTTTGCTCGCTTCGGGGCAAGAGCACACTTGAAAGACTACTTCAGTCTTTTCAAACCATTGCATTAAAGTGATGACTCCCCCGCTCCCATTGAAGTTGTCGGGTTTGCCATTGGTGAAGTCTTTGTAGGAACACTCTCTTGTACGTCACGCACTGTCTCCATGGTTAGAGTTTGTAGCACCCGATCCAGAACCACCAGCTCCGTTTGTCCCTATCTGCGATATTGCGGCCGCTACGGCTGCTGTTACTGCAGCCTGGAACATCGTAGGATCAAACTGTGGAGGCAACGGCGGAGGAGGTGTTGCTATGTTGCCGGAAGGTCTTGGTCTTCTCCTTGGCGGCATGGTTCTGTCGTAAGTCGTAAACCAATGTACTTTTAGTAAAAGTATATTTATAGGAAGAGAAATCTTTTATACATAAAGTATATTATTACGTTGTTTTCCGGTATGTTTACGATACATACGATTTTATACTTTTAATTGACCCAATACATTGGGTTATGAGGTAAAATGAAAGTATAAAATATTTTATTTGACTCTCCTTGTTTCCAAGTATATGACTGTTTGTAAAAGTTTTACATATACTAATTTAGTCGAGACATAATTAATATATTATATTTTAAAATGATCTTTATCGGTTACTAAATTAGTTGCAAAGTGCATACCAGTCATATGTGATTAAGATATAATAGTCCTTCGAATAGATGACCCTAACTCCAAGACCACAACCAAACAAGGACAGGAAGTGAAACAAAGATACATAAATTCTAAGTCTATAGCATCTTAGTTACATATGACCTTAGCGCATCCACTTAGCAGCTATTGATCTATAAATAAAGACCTATTTAATTCTCAGATAATTTATTATAGTAACACAAAATACTCCTATAGTATTTGTAAATGTTTAGTTTTGAGTTCTTAAAGTATCCTTTTGTAGTGTGTGTTATTAGGTTTGTTAGATTTGTTGTCCATCCTGACCATCCCCCGGTATATGCAAGTAAATTACCGGACAGATATAGTTGATCAGGCTATATCCTTCTCAGATTTAATCCACATATACTAAGGCATACTCAAAATGTTCAACTCTTCTTCTTTTGGTTTATGTTTTCGCTAGTTAAGATACCATGCGAGCATGTAATGTATGTATGTATACTTTAATCAAGAAAATCATTTATTTTCTAAGAGTATATTTATTTGAAAAATGCACAAATCAGAGACTATTAGTCCCAATTGCGTTTATAGTTTGTATATCTTATGTGGTTTGATATACTTAATTTACTATAAACTGTGCTCTGATACCAATCTGTCACACCCCCAAACCAAGGATGGCGGAAACGTCCGGGGGTGGAGGACTTCATGTATAG
Organism: Lactuca virosa; assembly: GCF_052849685.1. Lineage (NCBI taxonomy): Eukaryota > Viridiplantae > Streptophyta > Magnoliopsida > Asterales > Asteraceae > Lactuca > Lactuca virosa. The sequence continues at coordinate 185,873,463 of NC_136428.1, read as the reverse complement.
TATCATAACAACAATTGTAATAGTAATTGAAGCAAACACAACCAACATATATATAATTGAAAAAGTGACATCATTGTATGAATTACATGTTTACGAATCAATTACAATATGTTGACAAAATATGAAATAGTAGACGCCTTAGTGCCCCATCCTCAAGAGCACTTGGTTACCTGTTTAATGATTTCCTGAGAATACAAGTTGTTTGAAAAAGTGTCAACACAAAAGTTGGTGAGTTCATAAGCTTTTGTTTGGTATTATTAAAAGCCTTTCGTTTGTAAAAGTAGTATTTGTGTTAGAAAATCCAATATTTTCCTTAATGTGTAAATATAGTCTTAAAACCCAAAGACCGAAATGTACAAGTAATTTGTCATATTTATAGTAAAACAATGCAAGTTTAAATCGACATAAACTCGTTAAATTTTAATGAAGTTCCCGTAAATTCCAATGTTTATTAATACTTTATGTGAGTTTATTATAACCATACTATGACCAAGGTTGCCTAAAACGACGTTCTTCAGGCGTCGGAAATGTTATGACATTTGTCACCCCAGACCTATCGGTCTAACTGTTGCATGCAGTTTAGGTGTGGGTTTGTCAAACCCAATATAGATCTATACACAACTATCACGCTCTCCCTCAAGGAGACTCTGGTTACAATACAGGACTTAATGGTAATTTGAAGTAAATGTCTCACAAAGTCATTAACGGAATTACGTGTTATGAAAACTTGGTACCGTATGGTCGTACCTTGCTTAATGAAAATATCATTTGTATAAATGTACCCTTTTTAAATGTATGTGTTATGTAATGTATCATAAACTATACCTATTATAGTTTATCAACCAAGGGTAGTACGTAGTAATGTATGCAAACTATATTCAAAATAGTTTATTAAATGTTTGAATGTATCGGTTGTACTTTGATTATAATCACTTGTTATTCTTTATATTTTATATGTCCAAATCCATTTGTAAACTGATGTGTGTGTAAATATTAAGATAAAATGTCATATATTGTAATAACATATAATCACATAAAGATATACACCTTGCTCAACATGTTACAAGGTGAAATGAAATTGACAGCAACTTTTCGTTGAATACAGTTTCTGTTACTGTTCTTAGAAAATTTATAGAAAATTCATCAAAGCTCTAAATCCAAATCCGCAAATTCTGGGAGTTTGGAATATGAGTCTAGTTTGTTCGTAAATTTTATCATGATTTTTAGTGATCTCTAACAGAGGTGAAAATGTTCATAATCACATACTGGTCCGGGTTTGCCTCTGAAATGATAGGCAGTTTTGTAAAAATCACCATAAATTGTAGAAAAATCATATGGAGATGTGCAAGTAGCCATTTTAAAGCTAAGAGTTTGAGCTACTTGCACCTGGAATAGTTTTGAAAACTAAAATATTTAAGTTGACCAAAACAGTCCGTGATCGAAGTTCATCTTTTCTGATGTAATCTGATAGAAAAAGTTTAATTGTGTTCTTGATGATTTTACTTGTATTCCCCCCTTAAAACTTAAGAAAAACATGTAAATGTAGGGGTATGAACTCACCTTATGTGTTCTTAGAGGATGGATGTTGGAGAAGAGAAGTGTTCAACTCAAAAACACTTAGAAGATGCCTTGACGAATCGAGAACCAAGAGTGGAAGAAAGCTTGATGATTAACCTTGGAAGTCTTGAAATTGAGAGAGAATGGTGTAGAAAATGAGTGACTTAAGCCTTGTATTTATACTAGTAAGAATTACTATTCATATATAATTTTTTAATAATAAGTGTTAAATGTTGACATTCTCCATATAACTAGTTAGTGTATATGACATATTCATGATGTAATCATGACAAATGTTTGTAGAAGATGGTTAATACTAATTGGCTAATAATAGTAATTTTTAAAACGTAAATAGTAAATAGTAGGTGGTAAATAGTAAAGAGTAAATAGTAAATAGTAAATAGTAAATATGATGAGATTTTTACAATTGTCATATTTGTAAACCCCGTTAAGCCATGTTTAAGAGTCTTACACAGCCCCCGATAATTGTGCAATAGTGTTTTATCGCTTTGGTTCATTGTTTAGCACTGTTAAGGCTAAGGAAAATCAAACACATGAATTTTCCAAATGATGTTTTCTCATTAAAATAGTGAATTGTACAACGTAAACCTTAACATACAAGGGTTAATGGAGTTGACCGGTTTGACTTGTTGACTTTGTTTGACTTTGACTTGACCGAAATTTGACGGTTGTCACATACTCTGTGTATACTTTCTAGTGCTTTCTGTTTTCTCCTTGATATTACCACTGCCACAAATCATACCGCGATGAGCGAGTACTAACAGTGCAAGTGTTTTGATAACTAGTGTTGATACTCTATATTATGATCCTCCTCGGTACCTCTATGATCGCCCGGCATATACAAGTTATGTATAATTAAGATGAATAAGATGGTCGACTGAGTGGCTCTTCCCTAAATCCACAACCAAACAAGGAACACGAATTAAGGCGGAATCACTCACTCTAAGTCTGCAAAATATTAGTTATGCACAACCCTGATGCACATACTAAGCCATCATAGCTTCCCTGAACGGATCTTTAGTTCTCTTATGAATGTTGTGACTTGTTCAGATGAGTGAGTTATTATAATTACTTTTAAATGTTTTCCCAAAGTTTTAATCTTATATAAATATAAATTAAATTTTAAAGTAAATCTTATTTCGAAGACGTACCGCTGGTGGCTAGGGACTCTGTGGTAGTTTCTCCTACGGTGATCATCAGAATTCGTCCATCCGCTCCTGAGTTCTTCGTGATCGGGTAGTCCCTCTTGTAGTGCCCTGTCTCACCACAGCCATAACAGGCCTAGTTTACTTCTACTCTAGGGACTTGGGAGATCGGTTGAGTCGGTGCCCTACAGAACCGGGCGGTGTGCCCCTTCCTGTGGCAATTCAGGCATTGCATTTCGCGACCTACTCCGGTGTGGTGGTAGCTACAACCATCACACTTCGGGAGAGTTCCACCATATCGACTGGCAGGTGCTGGAGTAGCAGGTGTTGTGGCGGTGTATATAGTACCCATGTGTTGCTCCTGCGGGGTTTCCTATGTTGTTCGCTCCTTCCTCTTGTTCACCGACTTTCTTTTGTAGTCCCCTCCCCTTGATGGCTCGGGGATAGGGACTACCACGCCATGGCGGACTCCGTGGTCAACGAGTCGCTGGGCCAGGCGTTTGGCACTATAGAATGTAGTTGGGTTAGAAGACAGTACATCTCCTTGAATCGGAGTAGATAAACCCCAGATGTACCTTTCTATCTTCTTACTTTCCGGGGTAACCATCCCGGGGCATAGTGTTGCCAGGTCGCTAAACCTGTCGGTGTAGGTCACTATGTCTGAGCCGACCATGGTGTGCTCCCATAGTTCTTGTTCCAGCTTTTGGACTTCGCCCCTAGGGCAATATTCTTCCAACATCATCTCTTTTAGGTTCTCCCAACCTATTGAGTTAGCCACTGATAGGGTCAGTGACTTAACATGGCTATTCCACCATGTTAGGACTCTGTCGGAGATAGTGCAGGCAACAAACTTCACTTTGCTCCCTTCTGGGCAAAGACAGATTTCGAAGACCGAATCTGTTTTCTCAAACCATCGCATCAGAGAAATGACTCCCCCGTTTCCATTAAAGGATTTGGGTTTGCAGTTCATGAAGTCCTTTTACGAACACTCCCGTGGGTGTCCGTGGGTAACTCCGGGGTTGGTTAAGTGGGTACCGCTACCAGTTTCGTTGGTACCACTTTCGCTGATGTGAGTTAGAGCAACTGCTACTGCGGCTGATATCGCTGCTTGGAGAGCAGCAAGATCGAATTGTGGAGGAGGTAATGGAGTTTGAGCTAGAGTTATCGGAGTAGCGCGCCTGTTCGATCTACGAGGAGGCATTTTGCTAAAAGAATACAAAGATGAGATGGAAATAAGTCTATAGTAGTGGATATGAGCCGAAAGCTGAAAGACTAAGTTATCCTAGTTTTGAATGTATCTGGTTCTGACATTCATAGGGTTCTGGAAACAATTCATAAATGGAGTCTATGTAAAATAAACTTTATGAATCAGAAGTGGCTGTCCTCGAATGAATATCTGGGAATAGAATAACTGATACTAGTTGCACGAAAAAGAAATAATCCTACCACATAATGTGAGCAGTGTATCCACTAGCTCACTAAGTCAATCAAGGTTATTATTTATTAGTGTGACGCATAAGACATTTTGTTTCTTTGGATGATCCTTCTCTGAAAACTTCTCATGAACCTGCTCGTGTTCCTCCTTGACTCTTCTGCTGACCGCTATGAGGAAGTGGTTACATCTATCTGGGTTTTTCGTGCGAGAATGGAAGTATCTAAAGAATCTATGAGATTAAGTGAAACATTATAGGGTGATCCTTACTGGGTCCTCCTATAATTGCGCAATGTATACAAGTTGTATATAATTTAAGATTAAATAGACCTTCGAATAAGTTATCCTACTCCAAAACTACAAGTAAACAAGGAACAGGTAGTGAAGCATAGATCACAATTTCTAAGTATATAAAATCTCAATTATATAAAACCTTGGAAGTATACACTCCGGAATCATAGACCTACCAGAAGGGTCTTTTAAATTATCACATAATTTATTTATATAGTGCCTAAAATACTCCTATAGTATTTTAATACAATGAACTTGGTATGTTTTAAACTTGTTGTTGTCTTATAGTATCATAAAATACTCCTATAGTATTTTAACTTTATGTTCTGATCTAGAAATCCCTTGAATAGAGTTAGGTAAGTTTTAAGACTATTGCAACACCACATCACTCCCAAACACATGTCGGTCACATCTCGAATTAATATAGTTGATCAGGCTATTTTGATCCCAGATATGATTACATAACTGTCCAGGTTTGACCGTAGTGTTCAACCTTTAAATATTTATGTTCTGTTCTTCTTGTGATACTTGTTCTAGTATGTATATATGTATAAGCAAGTATGTATACTTTTACAAAGTATTGTTATATTTTTAAAATATATTATTATTCAGAGCACTTCGGCCCCATTGTTTTTATAGTTGTATATCTTTTATAGGTTGATATACTTAGTTTCACTATAAACAATGCTCTGATACCAATCTGTCACACCCCCAAACCGGAACGGCGGAAACATTCGGGGGTGGAGGACGTCATGTTTAGTATCACAACATATGTATCATAGTAATCAAAGTAACACACAACCATTGCAGTAATATTAAAGTGTTTAGAAAGTATGTGATTCACAAAAGTTAGACTCCAAAAGTAAATAACAAAACAAGACATGAAGCTACTATGCTCCATCTTCTGAATCCCAGCGCGCATACATGTCTGCTATTTCCTGAGAATACAAGTTATTTTGAAAGACTAGATCAGCATTTAAGCTGGTGAGTTCATAAGTATTTTAGTGATGTAAAGTAAGTGTAAGTTCTTTTAGAAAAGTTCGCCTGTTCCTCCAGAAGATCCTATATCTTCTGATATGATGAAAGATAAGTAAAAATGGCTCTACAATCCCTTCTTTGAGTACTAAATGGATACAAGTTATATATAAACCAGAGTAAACAGACAATCGATTGTGTCAATCTGCCCTAAGCCCACAGCCAAACAAGGAACATGAAATGAGGCGGAAGTCACACATCCCATTGTTTGTTAGATCTTCGTTGTATATAACCCTGGCGTATTCATTTGGTACTCACGGAGTTAACTGTAATAGTTCCTTTATATTTGATCAAAACATTCTTTAAGAAAAACCCTTATTTCCATTAGTAAAAAAGGTAACCACAATAGTTCCTTCTATAATCACTTAGTTTACACTAGCTATATATAATCTAATATCGAACGGATAGTTAATTGTGTGAATTTTCCCTAAGCCCACAACCAAACAAGGAACAGGAAGTAAGGCGGAAAGCACACATCCAACTACCTATCGGATATTAATTATATATAACCCTGATGTATAAACTAAGGTATTATAGAATTAACCACCAAAGGTCCTTTAAGTTATACTGGTTTAATAAAATGGATTAAACCCTTAAACTGATAAGTTTCTAGTTTAGCCTACTAAGTGTTCTATCTGAAAAGTATGTGTTTGTACTAGAAAACGGTATATTGCATTTGTATCCTATGACCTGACCCATACCTGGTACTCCTTATGATTACTTGGTGTATATGGAATATATATATATATATATATATATATATATATATATATATATATATATATATATATATATATATATATATAGCTAAGATCGAATAGATAGTAGACTCGGTGCATCTGCTCTAAGCCCACAACCAAACAAGGAACAGGAAATGAGGCGGAAAGCACACATCCTACTGTCTGTTGGACCCGATTAATATATATCCCTGATGTATCTACCGAGGAATAATATAGTTAGCATTATAGGCCCCCTTCTATCTGAATGTTCATGTTACGAGTAAGTTGTGAGTTTTGTATATATCAATATGTTTTATTTATTATTGTCCGGTACTTTGTAGATGTACCCTTTTTAAATAAATCCGGTACTTTGTAGATGTACCCCATATATAACTCTGGTACTTTGTAGATGTACCCCATATATATAAATCCACGCACTTTGTAGATGCCCCATATATATAACCTTATAGCATGTTTATTATCATCTTTTGTTTAGAACAATGAGTTAATGATATGTTTCCTTCCTAGGTTACTGGAAATATATAGTATAAGTATGTAAATCATGATTTGTTCTGTTGTTATAGTTATAGTATGTCCCTCCTTATACTAGCAATAGTATGCTCCTCCCTGTACTAGTTATAGTATGTTCCTCCCTGTACTAGTTGTAGTATGTACCTCCCTGTAGTAGTTATAGTATGAACTGAACCCCTAAACTATACCTATTATAGTATGCTCCTCCCTTTACTTGAACTGTTACTGATTTGAAGAAAAGACTCATTTATCTACTGAGTTATGATTGTACTTTAAAAAACGGAGTTTTATAAACAATAAAGTAACATAACTTAAAAGAGTTTTTGAAATGACATTGATTACTTATAAAAGCATAAGAAATCCTTTAACGTGATGGTTATCACAAATAACATTTACACAATTATCATTGTGTTCAACTTGTATTCCCCCCCCCCCCTTAAAAGCATTTAAAACAGTTAAAAGATTGATTATAGGGGTATGAACTCACCTTATGTGGGTGATTCAAATGGAGATTCGCGTAAGGATGAGAAGTTCCATGAATGAATTCCCGAGACACAAACGAGTCCTAAATGACATATAATGGCATATATATAGGCATGTAATTAGTGTTTAAAACAACTAACATGCAAGGAAACTACCTTAGGGACTAGGAAACACTTGAAATGAAGTGTTAAAATCACATGTGATTGATCAAAGGGAGTTTACGGCCAAAGGAAAGTGTTCACGGCCCAAATGGATGAATGGTTCGCGGCCATGTATGAATTCATGAAGGGTTCACGGCCCTATGAAGGGTTCACGGCCATGAACACCTCAAGTTCATGAAGATGGTGATGAATTATGAAGAATCAAGGTTAGGATCTAGTAGTCTTTCAAGTATACAAGATAAATGATGAAACACTTATGATTTGGGATCCCTTGGGAGTTCACGACCACCAAGAACGAGTGTGTGTTCTTGGTGTTCTTGGTGAAAGATGATGATCTTGAAGATATAGACAAAAGTGGTGAATTTGTGGATGAAATCACAGGGTTCTACTAGATTAAGAAAGATATCAAGGAACAAATGGAAGAATCACTTATGATTTGGACGAGAAATGGAAGTAATTCTTGATGATACTTGAAAGAGAATGGAAGTTCTTGAGTTGGAATTGTGAGAAATGATGAAAAATGAAGGAATATCATCCTTATGGAAGGAGTTCACGGCTAGGAGGGTGTTTACGGCCGTGAATGGAGTTTACGGTCGTAAACCCCATGTGGTTGGTTTTCTGGTTCGGGTGCAGCCTTCTGATCTCGAGCTAATACTTCCTAACATTCAATCCCTAAGTGTACTAGGCTTAGAACTCATTAGAATGACCCTTAACAAGGCTAGAAGGCAATGAAATTAAGTCTGACTTTTGGGTGATTGGTTGGACTTACAAGATAAAAATTTTCGGGTTGTCACATAAAGCAACCGTGAACACCCTTAGTGATTTGATTTTGGACCGTGAACCTAGCTTCTAGATGCTATTTGGACTGTGAACTACATTTCCTTTGTTTATTTTGGCCGTGAACATCCTTCCATGTTTTGTTTTGGCCGTGAACATCTTGGCAATTAATTCCTTGGGCGTAAACTCCTTTAATGCATTGATTACTTTGGGTGAAAACTCATTTAATGGTTATACTTATGTTTTAAACCTTTAGTCTTTCAACCTATTTTCATTTATAACACCCTAACTTAGCTTAAGTTTTCAACTCATACCTCTTTGTTAATTTTTTAAACAAGCCCTAAGGCTATGGATGATAAAAGGCAACAAGGATTGCACTGTGGTTTCGCTTGTACTAGGTTAGGGTTTTGACCATGCTAGGTCTAAAACTTGGAGTTGTGACATTTCTTCTTCACAAACAAGATCGGTGTTCCCCATGGCGATTTGCTCAGTTGAATGAATCCCTTGTCTAACAGATCTACAGCTATGTAGACAACTCCTACATCTCGGGAGGAGCCAGTTAATACGGTGCTTTGGCTATTGGAGCCGCACCTGGAACCAGATCAATCCTGAACTCAACCTGCCTCTCCGGAGGCACCCCAGGGAAATCCCTCGGAAACACATCTGAATAATCCCGCAAAATAGGTACATCATCCACAGTCGCCTTACCATTAGCACGGGTATCCATAACATAGGCGATAAATGCAGAACAACCTTGATGAATATAGCGTCTGGCCCTCGCTGCTGAACACAACATCTGCCCTCTCCCCCACTTGGGATTCGAATCCGAACTAACCGCTGCTCATAATCGATCACCGCCCCATTGGGTCTCAGCCAATCCATACCCACAATAACCTTGTTCCCATGCAAAGTAATGGGAACCAAATCAACCAGATACTGCTCGCTGAACAACTGGAGAATACAACCCCGATGAACCCTTGCTACCCGGACAGATCGAACGTCTGCAATATCGATATCTAAAGGAGAATCCAGCTTCCCTGGAGCCCCAACAAACCTCTTGCTAATCGCAAGCGACACAAAAGGATCGGGTAGCCCCCGAATCAAACAATACCAATGCAGAAATATCGTTCACAAGGAACGATCCTAAAATAAAACACATAAATATAAGCAGGCAATTCAATATCAATAAAGAGATAAGGAGAAGATACATACCCGTCACCACATCTGGAGCTGCACAAGCCTCCTCAGCTGTCAACTGGAAAGTGTTGCTCTTCCCCACAAGTGCATTCGTATTGCCCAGGCGGTCGTCAGTAATCCGTAGAGTTGCAGGAGCATGTGTTGACATCAGTCCTGCTGCAGTCAAACTCGGATAATGGGACTTCTTGTGGCCCCTCTGATTTCAATGAAAGTAAATCATATTAGATATCGGGGTGGTGGTGGTAGTAGCAGTACAATCCTTCTTGATATGGCCCGTCCGACCGCACTTGAAGCAGCCAGAACCACCCACACTGCACGCCCCATTGGCGAATTGCGGCACTTGCCACAGCGACCTCGAACCTCTTGGCCCTTCCCTATCATATCAACAACCTTGGGCCTCTTACCCGAACCCTCTACACTCGGTACATAATCTGGCTTCCTTTTCTTCTCCATCTCCAGATCAATCAATCTCTCTCAATCCCTTGCTATCATATTCTCCACCGTCTTGCAGCTGGATCGGATCATAAAATATCGAATATCACTCCTCAACATCTTATGATACCTCGCCTTTTTCATCTCCTCATTCGCCACATACTGCGGAACCAATAGTGCCCTGTCATGAAACATCGCGGTGATCTCAGCCACCGTCTCAGTAGTCTGGCGGAGATCCTAAAACTCTTGCGCGAACTGTTGCACCTCGATCACCGGTGCAAACTTAGCTCTGAATCTTGTTGTAAAATCATCCCATGTCATCGAATTAATAAACTCATCACCAACGGAGTGCCTAACCTCTCCCCACCAATCTCATGCCCTGTCCTTCAGAAGACAGGAAGCAAGTCTAACCTTTTCCCTATCGGGACAACTGCTGGTGCGAAAAGCGTTAGCAACATCCGCTGACCACCTCATGCTCACTATCGGGTCCTTCGCCCCGTGATAGTCTGGAGCTCCATATGCCCGGAACTCCCTAAAGTTCAAAGAACATGCTCCCACCAAGGCCACCATCTCAGAATGAAACGAGCTCAAACGCTCATCCAAAATCTCCAGAATGCCCTTCTTAACCGTACTAAAGATCACATGAGTCTGCTCAAGAATGAAACGTGTAATCTCAAATGAAATGAACTTCATTATCTGATCATCCAACTGCCCGGCTCTAGACCCTAAGCACGAGCCCTCCCACGCACCAGAACTGCCAACCGGTCTTCCTCACAGAGTCACCATACTAAAAATAGACCAAATAAACCATCAGAATAGCATCAAAATATATCGAGGGATTACAAACTCTACAAGCTTCCTGGTTTCATCGCAACTCTCCTTGACTCGAGTACGGATCCTCTGCTTCCAGTAGTACGGGCCCATACTACCTTCCACATTTATTCGTACTTTCCTTAAGGATTGCCTTCAATCCGCCAAGTCACCGTATATCCATACAATTAACCCTCATCAAGAGAAGGCTCCTAGCACTAAATCACTTCCTAGGTTTTCCCTAGGGAAAACTCCATACCACTCTCTGCCATCAGCTGCAGAAGGAACTCCCACTAACTTCCTCTAACTAGCTCATGAATACAATTACTTATCACCAAAACCAAATAATTCTTTCAATGAAAGGTCTCACACTACAATGGTTGGACTCAAACAAGAGATGCGCAATAGAGTTAATACCTAACCTTCTAAAATTATATAGTCTCAGTAATATGTAACCTAACATATTCACTTACTAGTTAGCTGAAACTACTGAGAACTTCTTAAAAGCACAAAGCAGGCGACATTTGAGCATCGAGTAACCAGAACCAAACATAACCTAATGAGGCTATCAGATCACTGACTGGTCAGTACTAGCATGCAAGTCTACAAGCTCATACAATCGACATACAAAGGGATATCTCCTATCATTTATGTAAATACTAAGAAGATCATTGGACCTAACTAGCATGCGATTCACAGATTCACAATTCAAATCATATCAGATAACATGTATGGGTATTTTGGGAAAACATACTTGAGCTCGGTCGATTGCATGCACCACACCCTTTCTTGTATTGAAAAACACTTTTCTTTAAAACCTTTCTTTTTGAAATTTTTTAGCAAATCCTTAGTTTGAGTTCAGACACACCCGCGAGTATGTCTCAATCCATCAAACTAACGCTCTGATACCAACTTGAAACGTCCCAAAAATAAGGCCCAAAAGTTTCATTTTTCAATTAATAAAAAGTTATCCCAAAACATCAACACAAATCTCAAAAAGATCAAATGTATCAAAATATCAAAAATTATCAGAGTTATCATGAAAATGCGGAATTATATCGTGTGTGCACTACAATCACCCCGAGCTCTTCCCTTTTGCACCAGAACTACCTGAAACATAAACTAAAAACCGTAAGCACGAAGCATAGTGAGTTTCCCCCAAATACCATATACTACACATATCAAACATATAATAGGCCCCGTCCAATGAGTGTAACGGGCCCCAACCCAAATCTCATAACAGGCCCCACCCACTGAGTATAACGGGCCCCGCCCTAACTCTTATAACGGGCCCCGCCCAACATACAAAATACAAGTAAAACAAGTAATGGCATACAAATTACCCATTGGCCCCCACCCACTAAGCATACATACACATGCAAAAGTCACGCAGACATCTAGCACACTAACATAACTAACCAAGGGTCGGCATTGGTGCCTTCGACCCGCTAAGCACAGTGAGGAAGACGCACCTCAAATTGCTGAATCTCATAGATAAAACTCTAGTTGCTGGCCCGCTGAAATCCCCTCACTGTCAATAAAAATATCATCCAATTAATAATTGTAGGTCCCAAATCTATGGATCTTATTCAATATCAATCTTAATTGCTTAAAGAATGTGAAATGTTAAATAAGCAATGATTCAAGAAGACAAAATAGCTTCAAATGCACACGATTCTATTATCAATAAACCGTCTGGTACATGAGAACTCAAAGCAGCCATGAAAAAAATAATAGAACAACTGACTCTATACGACTGCATACAATTATATATACATGCCAAATACAAGCACCACAAAAAGGCCCAAGCCCATCATGACCAAAATCACTATGGTGAGTTCGGTCCTTACCACCGTAAACATAATAAACATAATAAACCACTATTCTAAGCCCAAGAAAAATTAACAATATAAGCCCAACATAAACCAAGAAAATATGACCCAACAATCTCCCCCTTGGTTTATTGTTGGCTAACTCTATGGTTTCTCCACAAGATGAACGTTAGAACCAGCTAAGGATCCTGACCACAACTTCTGATCAATAATCTCCGCGATCAAGCCGGTAAATTCTTTCGCAGCAGCCTTGAACATTTCGTTTTCCATCGGAAGTTGTTTCCTGGATAAAATGTGAATGTCACGCTCACCAGGTTTCAGCAAATCCCTAGGATCAACAAGACGGAATTGATCCTTTTCAGTCTTGATCACCACAGTTTTTATTGCCTCATCACATACCTAGAATTGAAGATCATTTAGAGAACCATCAGGTATAGGCTGAGAGAGAGGAATCTTTTTTGTTTTCTTTGTAGGCGGTCACATAACGTTTACCATGGTTTTGTTGGTACGCGGATCGATAACACCTTTGACCTTTCTAACAAATGAGGATGCCTCGATTTGTCTTCTAGAAAGTTTTTAAACGCCCAGGAATTGGGACCATTTGTAGGATTGTGAAAGTGAGCATGGACTAGCTCTGCAAGATCAACCTTAGTCCAAGACAAAAAAATCAACCTTCTTCTCATAGTTTTCAATATTTCCGCTCCTCTGTTTTACAACCCACATGTTCTTGTCAGCTTCAAATCCTTACATGTGAATACCTGAACGATCGTCGTAATCTGTCAACAAATTTTCTTTTCCCAACTTCTTTGATGAACATCTGAGGTTGATCACCAGTTGCATTCTGATCAGAATTCTTCATCAAAAGCATTTTATTTTTCCTCAACACACTTACTTTCTTCTGTTTCTCCCTTCTCTCTTTAGCTGTGCCAGGACTAGAAGATAAATATTGATCAATGTTGGAATCTGGGGCAGGTCTAACCACCACCCTCTCAGTAGTCTCGGGTGCTTTTCCACTCATAGAACTAGATGACTTGAACTCATCACCAAACTTTCCAATCATTTTGTCTTTGAGATCAAAGTAGAAAGTTGTTAGTCCACCAAGATTAGCTTGGAGTTCTGAGATCTATTTATTCTTTTGAGAATTTTCTTGTTCTAGCTCTGAAACTCTCACATCCAACTTCCCGATTAGCAGATCCTTTTCAATGGATTCCTGCTTCAAAATCAGTATCTCTTGTCTAAGCTCAGAGATAGTATGTTGTGAGTCCTCATCACCTCCTTGTCCTGAACCAATACATATACCCTTTCCTCTCGACTGAGGAATAGAATCTTGAAAAGAAAAAATCTTGACCATCTTAATGGATGTAGCATCGTGCTCTGGAGGTGGTGGAGCAGAAGAACTTCCTGAAGCAAAGGTTTCCTCATTTGCTACGAAATTAAAGTCATCGTCAAAATTAGGACTCTGAGCGTCTTGATGAATCTGGGCTGATTCAACAATTGGACCTTGAATCTATGCTTGTTCAATTATTGGGCTTTGAACATCTTCATGAACCTGGGCTAGTTCAATGCTTGGGCTTTGAACATCTTCATGAACCTGGGCTGGTTCAACTATAGAAACTGATTGTTGTACTGGCTCAGTGATAAGCACTCCTGGCCTTGGATCTCTCCGTCTTCGCTTCTTTGGCATCTGGGAGGCATTTGGTTCGTCTCTATCACTCTCATATGGAGATTCAACAGTTACAAGAACTGCTTGGGGAGGCTTCCTTGCAGTTGACTGTAGTTCTTTGATAAGTGCATCCATCTGTTCGGACGTTGGAATATTTGATTGAATGAAAATATTGATTTCAGTCTCTATCTCAGGCGGGGTAATCACGGCTTCATTGACTGGCTCCTTTGGTGGAACAAACAAACTAAAACTCATATCATCAATATCATCGGAGTCATCATCATCATCATCATCATCATTGTTATCATCATCATCATCATCATCATCATCATCATCATCAGAGACTTCAACCGAACTACTGATATTTGACCTTGATGGTGTCATGTGTTCTTCAGCCACTATAGCAATTAGAGTACTAGAAGCTTGGATACCTTCTGTCTCTGCAAATTTTCCAAACTTAAGCAACTCTTTCAATCCTTGAAAAACTACTTTGACAGATTGTCTTGATTGCTTCATGAGCCCAAAGTTATTAGGACCCAAAGCTTTCATGTCCATAGTATCAGAAGATCTCTCGATCTGGGGATATCTTTCATTCAGAATCATCTGAAGAAACTTGGGATACTTTAAGAACGAATCCTTCTTCCTCCGTTGGATATTCCTTTTCATTTCTTCAAAAACGTACTTTGAAAAGTTGCAATCCCAGTACATTGTCAAAGCAACAATGGCTGAGGTTGCAGTCTGACTAATCTCATCAAACCCTCCCTTCCTTCCAGAAATGCAACTTACAAAGTAGTGCCCAAGAAATCTCCAGTAAGGTGGCAGCAACTTCTTGATGGTGGGGGGATAGGTTCCTTCATAGCACATCTTCTCAAGTACTTCCTTCACTTGATTAACAGGGTACTCAATTGGGAATGCAGGGGCATCACCGAATTCAAGTACTTCGCGAATAACTTGCTCAAAAACAACTACTTGAGTTCCCTTCACCACTGACTCAATAGAAACAGCTCCATCCACTCCCTGACTATTGATTGAGTCATTTTTTCATAAATGAGCAATCAGGTCCTTGTAGATGACTGGATTGGAACGTAGAGCATGAGAGATTTTGCAATTATTCAAACCCACGATCATAGATTTGAATTCTTTATGAACAGCAGGTGGATCCATAAGATATCCAGCAACATTGTGATTTTCGAAAAACTTTAACTGATTTGCCATTTATCTGCACCAAACGAGTCAAATGAGAATATATAAAAATTAAAATTAAAATTTATTTTCTCTAAAATCAAAGTTTGATCCAAAAAGTTGATTTCGGTCCAAAATTTGCGTTGTCGGTCAAGGTCATCGTTTTCGGTCAAACCATGCTTAACCAAATGATTTCGGTCAACCATGTTGTTTTCGGTCAGATGGAACGATTTCGGCCAAAACAAAATGGTTTTTTGTCGGATCCGAATCAAACCGAAAACCCGAAAAAACACCCGACGATTCATATTTGACAGTTACGCCGAAAACCACCGTCAATACGCCGGAAAACTCCATTACCTACCTTCAAACACTTTAGAAACACAATAAAACGGAAACACGATGTTCGTACTATGTATACCTTGAGAAGATTTCAAGAAATCAAATGAAATTTGATGATTTTGACATCGTCGATGAACTGTTCTAGCCTAGGGTTTTGAGAGAAAAGAAGGAAGCTGATTTCGGTGAGTTGACTGAGAATTTGAAGAATGAATACCAAAAACAAAAATTACATCTTTTATACCCAAACATTTGGGTTCTCGGACTCTTGGGCCACCAAGTTTGATGGGCTTTATTTAAATAATTCATTACGCGCACAAGAAAATTAAATTTGAAATAAAATAAAATAAAATAAAATTTAAAATCTCCATAATTTAGAATGAAGAGAAGTAAAGGCCAAATAAAATTAAAAATAAAATTAAGATAAAATTTTAAAATAAAATAAAATAAACACACTTAAAAATAAATTCAAATTAAAATATTTTTGGATTTTTTTTTCTTTATTGTTGAAATTTTTAATTCTCCCCCTAAATTTGTGCATAGAGGAAAAATATGAACAAATTTAACAAAAACAAAACTAAGATACAAAATGTACAAAACATAAACTTTTGGGATCAAAGTTGTCAATCAACTTTAACATCGTTTATCAGCACACACCTGCATGTTTAGCTCTGGTCAATCATCAATATTGTGATCCACTTAACCACAAAGGATATTTGTAAGTTTGACAGATTATAAGTGACAAGACATTGCAACTATGTTCCTAAATAGACCATTTTGCTGACGAAGACCAATGATATTGTTGTCCACTTAAATTCAGCAGCGAGATCTACATGCAACCTTTAGTTAATTCAAATTTAAGGTCACTAGAATGTGTTCCCCAATTCACGACATACTCCAGCAATCAAGGAATTTAAAGGAGCTCTTTACTTTAGGTGAGTGCTTAATTATTTGAGAGAGAAGATAGATATAGAGATGCATATGTTGTATCACACGTCGGATGTCTTCCAATCACGCAGAGGGACAACATATGACTAACATGGACCAAAATAGAAAGATGCATATGTTGTGTCCCACGTCGGATCTTCCGATCACGTAAAAGCGACAGCATATGACTGACATAGATAGATAGAAAGATGCATAGAGAGATGTATAGAGAGATGCATAGAAATAGAAATAGAGATGCATATGTTGCGTCCCAGGTCGGATCTTCCGATCACGCAAAGGGGGCAACATATGACTGACAGAGAGGATAAGAAAGAAAAACAATTTCACACAGACCTACTTTATCAGAACCCCCTAGTCACCCTATCAGCACCAGAATTAAGGACATAAGTCCGTACATCGAAGAAATATTGAGCCACAATTCTAGATGATAACTAACTTTAATGTAACTTGTAAGCTCCCTTGTTTATCTCAATGATCAATCTATCCGAGCATCGTATGGTCAGTCCAAATGAAACTATCTAAGTCGTTTCTTGTCAGTAAGTTTATGGGTTACAAGATGGTTGACTCCAGGCCTATTATGGAATAATTCCATGAAATCTTAAGGATTCTGGGACAGTTTGCTCAACACAATCTGAAAATGGATGAAGCCTTTTATGTGGCTGTGATCATTGACAAACAACCCCTTCCTGGAAGGATTTTAAACACAATCTGAAACATAACAAATAGGAATTGACTTTAACTCAACTTGGAAGCCATTTATGGATTAAAGAGTCCTTAAGGACTCAAGAACTTGACAACAATCCGAAAGGCAAGAACCAAGTTGGTTCCTCTTCTTTGAATATGGTGGATGTAGAAGGATCAAAGATTTAAAAGAAGTCTAATGGAAAAAGGAAGTTTAAAGGAAAGGATGACAAGTCTTCCAATAAGAAGGATAAAGTGGTGTGTTGGAATTGTAATAAACCGGGTCACTTCAAGAAAGATTTTCGTTTTCGAAAATTGAACAAAGATGTTGCTGGACCAAGTGGATACAAGGATCCTGGAAAAGCAACAAGGTCAGATATCTGTTTTCATGCAGAATTCTAAATATATTGAGAATTATATTTCTGTGATTTCTGAAGCATTTTATGTGCATGATGATAATGTTGCATGGTGGGTTGATTCGGGAGCAACAAGTCAAATTTGCAAAGATCTATATTGCTTCAAGGACTTTCAACCAATTGAAGATGGATATGTTGTGAAGATGGGAAATGTTGCATCTGAACCAATCAAGGGACTAGGATCTGTTTTACTTACCTTTACTTCTGGGAAATGTTTGTGTTTGAACAATGTTTAAATGTTCCAGGGATTCGTAAGAATCTGGTTTCTGAAATTGTATTAAATAATTGTGGTTACAAACAAGTATTAGAAAGTGACAAGTATATCTTGTCAAGACATGGTTCTTTTATGGGATTTGGATATGTATGTAATGGAAGGATTTGGCTTAATATTAATTATCTATCTATTGATAATTTTGTTTACATGGCTTCTACTAGTACTAGCAATAATTTTAATAAATATGAATTATGACAAGCTAGACTAGGACACATTCATTACAAGAGATTAAAATACATGTCTAGAATGAGTTTAATTCCTGCTTTTGATATGAAAAATAACGAAAAATGTAAAACATGCATGCTAACTAAAATCTTTAGACAACCTTTCAAAGATGTTGTTAGGGAAAGCAAGGTGTTGGATGTTATACATAGTGATTTATGTGATTTCCATGAAACACCTTCCCTTGGAAACAAAAAGTATGTGCTACATTTATTGATGATGCATCTAGATGTTGTTATGTCTATTTGCTACATTCTAAGGATGAAGCACTTGATAAATTTAAAATTTATAAACAACAAGTTGAGCTTCATAAAAATGATTTATTAAAAGTCTTGCGTACTGATAGAGATGGTGAGTATTATGATCTAGTTACTTTGAATAAACTAGAATAATACATCAAACCACAACTCCTTATACACCGCAACAAAATGATGTGGCTGAAAGGAATAATAGGACTTTAAAAGAAATGATTAATTCCATGTTGTGCTATTTTGGATTAAATGAAGGCTTTTGGGGTGAGGCAATGTTAACTTCATGTTACATATTGAACAGAACTCCAAATAAAAGGAGTAAGAATACTCCTTATGAACTTTGGTGTAAAAAGGTACCAAATTTGAGTTATCTTAAAGTTTGGGGCTGTAGAGCAGTTGAAAGGCTCAGTGAACCCAAAAGGAAAACATTAGGTGAGAGAGGTGTAGATTGTATCTTTATTGGATATGTTGAGCATTCCAAAGCATATAGATTATATGTTTTAGAATCTATTGACAATGTATCTCTAAACACTGTGATAGAGTCAAGAGATGTTATCTTTGATGAAGAAACATTTACATCTATACCTAGACAAAGGGACATGATTCATCAATCTTCTAGCAAGAGTACTAATCAGGCTGAAGATGTTTATGCTGGTGCAAGTTTTGTACCCGAACCTAGGAAAAGCACAAGAGCTAGAAACGCTAAGTCTTTTGGATCTGATTTTAAACTTTATCGAGTTGAAGGAACAAGGAATGAGACTATATGTCAACATCAATATTGTTTTAATATTGAGGAGGATCCAAAGACTTTTAGTGAAGTTATGGCTTCTAGTGATGTTCATTTCTGGAAAGAAGCAATTCAAGATGAGATTGATTCTATCATGCATAACAATACTTGGGTATTGTTATATTTGTTGGGTTATGAGCATTCTAACACTCCTAAGTGTACATGCAACACTAAATACCTTGGATCTATGTTTTCTCTATTATACATACAATTATGAACATCCAAGGTATTATACTAATCTAGCATACAAAATAATAAATATAACAAGATAGAATACATACCTCTTTGATGTAGAATGTCTTCATGAAGCTTGAGTGCCTAGTGCCCCAAGTGTGACACCTCAAATGGTTCACACAACACCAAATACACTTGGAATAACTTGATAGAAACTTGAACACTCCTTGAAATCGTCTAGCCCTCACACTCACACATTAGTGCACGATTTCTTGAGCCATGAGATTCTTTTATATGGTGGCTATTAGGGTTACACCATGTAACTCATAACTTTACCCATTCCTTATGCTCCATGGATTTTAACCTCCATGGAGTATCCATGGGTCACCCCATGGACTTAGTCCAACATAAGGAATCTTGGATCACAAGCCCACATATATAAGAATGAATGATTTACACAATCAACCCATATATTTAATTAGTCTCCTTTTGATCACTTAATTAATTCCAAATTAATTCTTGATCAATACTAATTAAATAACCTTATTAATATATTAGAACTTATAATATATTAGCCAACCTTAAGTGTTATTTCTCTCATTATAGTCTATCCAAATGCATGATGCCATGCAACCCAAATGGACCATGTCGGGTCGGGTCAAGTCTTACCAATTATAGTTATGGACTTAGACATTAATCCAACAGTCTCCCACTTGGATAAGTCTAAAACTATTATTGCGTATGACTTCCGGAACCGATCAGCAATCGTAGCTCTCAAAAGCTTCTGTCGAACTCTGACCTTGTCGATGAACTCTGACCTTTGTCAATGACTTGTCCATTAGATAAGGGATCATATATTCCTCCATTCTAGATATCATATGGACTGAGACATGGATTATCAATCATTCTCTTTGTCCATTTGTTTATTCCCGATTTCCGATTCATGATGACTGACTGATTGAACAAATCAAATCAGTCCTGGCTTGGCCAAGCACTCACATGTATCATCTTTAAATCATCGAGGGGCCCACAGATATCGCTTTTATCCCGAAGGTAAAAGGAATGGATAAACTTCGACTCATATGGCTTGTTCTACTACTTGTTGAATCATACACAAAGGCACGTTTTATAACATCGAGTTACCAATGCGTTTTCGTGCAATCAATGTATAACCAACTCATAGTAACAACTCATATCTCTAGGTTTGAAGAATATAAGATATTATCGTCTCATGATCACTCGTGATAAAATCCATGAAGTGATTCAAATGAGCGCGGGTTGAATCCAATACTCAGAACTTATGAGCACTCATGAGTGTTGTAGCACCACTTTGTCCACCAACTTGGACCTCTACAAACCAACCCATGACAGTCTTGATTCATATCTACTTCCAACATATGACCGACTGTGGATGGTTTTAATAACTTAATCATTCAGGAAGAGCGACTTAATTATTCTGGAAGTCAAAACATGCAAAGTGAAACACAAGAATAAATGAATCAAATATGGTATCAAACCCTATGAATATAAATAAACACTTTTATTTATCACCATACTGATTACTCATTATTCATTGTTTCGGTTTTATCAACTTTATACTTGAATTTAAAACAATAGTTGTCCCATGCTCCAAGCATGTACACTATGTTTTCTAAACACTAGTCATGCCATACACCAAGTATGCATACTATGTTTGTCTATGATCTTTACTTTGTAAAATAGATCAATTGAACATCACTCCAATGATCCTCTTTTCACAGTCCCAAATCCTTACTGCAAATGCAAGAATTCCAAATTCATGCCATTTACTGAAATCTGTTAGATTCTAAACTTATATGCATTGATCCTCTTAATGATTATGCACGAAGTCAGAAAGACTTGACAACAATCATTACATTGCATTCCAAAGGAGATCAGCTCCTTGGAAACATCCTTCTTTCATTAAGTTTCCTAATCTTACACAGATTGAATAATTTCTAACTTTGAAACATTTCCATATTCCATTTTGACTATCACTTCTGAACAAGAGTTGCCTCCTTACAGATTATGTCAATATGGTCCTTCCAGAATTAACATTATACTTCCAACTGTCCTTGAGCAACCAATCTTTGGTAAACCTTAGATTGTCCTCGACAATTGCCTAATCATTTTAGTCATATCCAATTCTAGACCTTTTCCCTTCATAATGCCCCAGGCATTTGGAAAATTTTAGAAATGATGAATATAGCACATGTAATCGATCCTATATCTGAAGCATATGGGACACGATTCATGATGTCTCACATAAAGACTAAACCAGTCTTTTGCTATAATATTTCCATTTCAATTTGCCAAGTTCTCAAAATTCAGATTATGAAAAGGGATGTCGTAATCATAATCGAATTTTAGAACGCAAATAATGGACCCATATATAGAATTTCCTTATGTTGAGCCATTCCAACATGAAATTCATATATATATATATATATATATATATCCTTGATTAAATACGATTAAAATCTCAATCTAAGCTTTTAGAATTGAAATGAAGTATAATTTCCTCTCCCTTAATTATAGCAAAACAACTTTTTCAACCCCTGCAACCTCACGAATTGAAACTTTTGTTTTCTATAATTAACATTGCTAACTTGCAACCTTTGTCATAATTATCATGCTCCCACTAACATGATGATTATTAACATAACACTTATGCTCCCACTAGCTTTGACATGTACTCAGAAATCAGCTGACTTTCTTACCAAAGTTCAGATTTCTGATACTAGATTGTTTTGATAAAACTTTATCAAAATCATACACCTCTCTTAGATAGCTCACATGTGTGTCTAAACAATTTTAGAACTATGAAAAGGGATGCCGTAATCATAGTCTCAATTGTTTAGACCTTTGCCACTTCTCACAAGTCCATGTTAGTGTGCCGGTAAACCACACACGCTCCACTAACGACTTTGAGAATGCAAATATCACAATTGCTATCTAGCTAAAATCTACTTAGTGAAAGTGTTTCCTCACCATCATTTTCATGAATCGGAGAGAAACATTATGACACTTAGATTTAATAGTGTATGTGTTCTTATCCATGTGAATTTGTCAAAACCATAATCAAAAGACAAGGTTAGTGACAAATCCAAACTCATATTGATTAAACTTGTGCAATCTTAAATTCTTGCCATTTGGCAGCTCAGGTGCCTGCCATTGCTTCCAAGTAGTTGTGCAACCAATTGAGAACTCTCAGAACTCCTATGCAAAGCCAACTTGAATAGGCACAAAAATTTCAACATGATAGGTTATAAACCTCAAGTCGTGTGCTAGTGAAGGACTTTAGGTTTTATTCTTGATTAAGTCTTGAAACTTTCAAGAGCTTTAAGACTCCCACTGTCCTCTTGACATATAAGACTCCCTTGTCAAATATTCAAGAGATATTGCGGATTCTTTATCAAGACTAACACTTTACACAATTGGCCTAAGTTGGTCTCTGTTTTATCCAAAACATCACAACTTACCAATTTCAAATGTACAAGAGTAGATAACCTTTTACTCTTACATTTGACTAGTGTTAACAAACCCTCTTTAAGATATGTCACTCAAGTTACAATCTTGGAGTATGACTCTAAGAATTGTTTTGGAACGAAGTATGACTCAACTTTTTGATTTAACCATTTCAACAATTCATGACTCCTCTTCTTAGTCATAAGAATGCACTAAGATGACTTTAGAGGACCAATTGTGATATGGTATCTTAATCATTAAGATGATCATAAACATGATACTAAAGTACTCTCCCATCTTTTCAGATTTGAGAAACTTTTATCTTTCTGCCATACTTTGATTCTTCTTATTCGTTCTGTCTCACATTGAAACTTCTCCAATGCTACAGACTTATATTTAAACTTATAAGTATAACCATATTTACTGAACTTAAGTAAATCATGATGAATAGTCTTCTTGATCTTTTGTGGTGGACTTGACCAGTGCACAAGAATGTGTACTCGATCCCTTAGTCCTTTCCTTATTCACATAAGGAATTAGTCTTAATTTTTCCAAGCTGAAAGTTCTCATTCATCATACTATACAACTTGCATGATTCCAAGTTTCGGTCCAATTGAACCTTGGGTGATGAGAATCTTTCCTTATTTGGTAATATTAGACACTACCACAACCGAAAGAATCAAACCCATTTTTTCAATATTGCTATCAATGGAATCTTATAAGCAACAACTTTTCACAAATGCCATTGTAAGGATACTTAAGATAAATAAAATCAAAACCTTTTTCTTTTATTTTAAAACTTTGCGGAAAAACTTATCCTTACAATCCATATAAAAACCTTGTTGTTATCTATTCCTAAGCAATATAAATATCATAACTCTTAAGTAATAGCCCAAAATTCTGATCACCGAACCATGCGATTGAAATCCATCTTCGCGATCAGAATCAGCATGTACTTAATAGAGTTAGACAATGGACTTTACCTGAAGTAGAGCCAAACTTATTGACTTTAACATCCTTAGGTAAATTTGGCAGCTTCGTAACCAATGCCCCTTCCTTTGGCAATAGTTACCTATGGACCCTTAATAATGGGACTATCTCAGACTTCGCCTCTCTCTTTACCATTGGGTCAACCGAGTTGACTATGGCCGATCCCTTTCCATTGGGAAGAGAGAGCTTTACTGGATATCCAATGACATCATTGTCAATGTCCATAGCGTTTTAGGAAGTTGATCTTAGCAGATAGATAAGATCATTAAGGGTCTTGTCTTAGTCTGTTTCATAGGATTCCCAAAAGAACTCACTATGTGACTTAGAAAGTAGTTGAGCCACCAACTTTCTCAAGGGTCTTTGCCTCATATTGACTTAGAAAGTAGTTGAGCCACCAACTTTCTCCAGATGATAGCGTATTTCACACTCGTAATCATTTAGGAGCTCGACCCATCGTCTTTGCCTCATATTGAGTTCCTTTTGATTAAGAATATGTTGCAAGCTCTTGTGGTCGGTGAAAATTACGCATTTAGTGCCGTAAAGGTAATGCCTCCAAATTTTAAGAGCGAAAATCACGGCACCGAGCTCCAAATCATGAGTCGTATAATTCCTTTCGTGGATTTTGAGTTGTCGTGATGCGTAAGCTATAACCTTTCCCCTTTGCATCAAAACACAACCTAGACCGAGATTGGAGGCATCGCAGAATACCACGAAATCTTCGGATCCTTCAGGGAGTGTAAGAATCGGAGCGTCACACAAACTTTGTTTAAGGGTTTGGAAAGCGTATTCCTGCTTGGGTCCCCAATCAAATGGTGTACCCTTGCAAGTGAGAGAAGTAAGCGGTAAAGCAATCTTTGAGAAATTTGAAATGAAGCGCCGGTAATAGCTGGCTAAACCAAGGAAGGACCGAATTTCCTTGGGGGTACGGGGGGCTTTCCAATTCTGGACTGCTTCAACTTTTGCGGGATCGACTAAAATACCCTTGTCACTTACAATATGACCAAGTAATTGTACCTCATTTAACCAAAACTCGCATTTCGAAAATTTGGCATAGAGCCGATTTCCTTGCAACGTTTGGAGAGTTAGGCGAAGGTGTCTTTCATGCTCTGCCCTTGTCTTGGAGTAAATGAGGATGTCATCAATAAAGACGATAACAAAACGGTCGAGATAAGGTTTAAATACCCGATTCATCAAGTCCATGAATACGGCAGGGGCATTTGTTAGGCCGAAAGGCATAACGGTGAACTCGTAATGACCATAGCGGGTTCGGAAAGCGGTTTTGGGGATGTCTTCTTCCCGTACTCGAAGTTGGTGATAACCTGAGCGAAGGTCAATTTTTGAGAAGCATGAAGCTCCTTGAAGCTGATCAAAAAGGTCGTCGATCCGAGGTAACGGATATCGGTTCTTGATGGTTAATTTATTTAACTCCCGATAATCGATACACATACGAAACGAACCATCTTTCTTTTTGATGAAGAGAACCGGGGCTCCCCAGGGTGAAGTACTAGGGCGGATAAATCCCTTATCGGTTAGTTCTTGGAGCTGACTTGCCAATTCTTGCATCTCGGTTGGAGCCAACCGATATGGAGACTTGGCTATGGGAGTAGCCTCAGGAACAAGTTCGATGCGGAACTCTAGCTCACGTACTGGAGGGAGTCCAGATACATCATCAGGAAAGATGTCGGGAAAGTCTCGTACTATCGGAATATCTTCGATCTTCTTTTCTTTGACCTTTGTTTCCACCACATGGGCTAATAAAGCCATATATTCTTTTCGTAGATATGATCGAGCTTGAGTACATGACATAAGACTAAGCTTTTTCGAATGAGTCTCGCCATAAATACGAAGACTTTGACCGTCGGCGAGAGGAATACGAATGAACTTATCGTAACATACTATTTCAGCATGGTTTTGGGATAGCCAATCCATTCCTACGATGATGTCGAAGCTACCAAGTTCCATAGGAACTAAATTGACAGAAAATTTATGACCATAAAAATCGAAAGTGCAATCTTGGATGATTGCATTGAGTGAAACGTATTTTCCATCGGCGACTTCTACGGTAAAGTATTCATCAAGAATCGTGCGAGGTGTGTGAAGTATGGGCTCAAATTCCAAAGACACAAAACTTTTATCGGCACCTGAATCAAAAAGTACTGACGCGTAGCAGTTATTTATGAGAAACGTACCATTTACGACCTTGTTATCGGTCTTTGCTTGGGTTGCGGTAATGACAAAGGCTCGGCCTTTGGGAGCTGGAACCTGCATTGTTGGATTTGCCTGGGCTTGGGTGTTGATGATATTGACTAACCTAGGACACGCGTTTTTGAAATGGGTGGGGTCACCACAGTTGAAGCATGTTCCAGTTGGATATCGGGTTTGTGTTTGCTGATTTGAGGGTAGATAGAGTGGTCACTGAGTTTTTGGTGCACGACATGTGTCCGCCAAGTGGCTATAGCGACCACAATTCGTACAGAGGCGACACGGGCTGGTGGTCATATGGTGATAGTTACAGTGGTTACAGAGGGGGTGAGTCCGGTATACGGCTTTTTATTTGGTTGGGCTGGTGGGGTGACTTGGGTGATAGGAGTAGCAGGGGTAATAACAGCATGGTTGTGGTGATGACTTTTCTGCTTCTTTTTGTCATGTCGGTGGGAGGACTCGGACTTGACAATTAGGGGGGTCTCAGGGGTCGACTTTTCAGTTGACATCTTTGAACCCTTGCGTGGGAGGACACCATCGTTCACATTGTCCTCGTTGAGTTGACCTGCTAATTCAATGGCGGATTCTAGGGTAGATGGCCTGCTGCTGGTCACCGAATCACGGATCTGGCGTGGTAACCCTTTGATGTAGCGACGTATTGCAGTTTTCATAGGTTGAACCATGTGAGGTAGGAGTCTCGAGAGATCATGGAATCTATTGGTGTAGGTCGCGTTGTCGCCTCCCTCCTGTTTCAGATTCCAGAATTCATCCTCGAGAGTTTGCAATTCGCTGTCAGGGCAGAACTTCTCCATCATGCGTTCTTTTAGTTTTGACCAGGTCATTCCCAAGGCAACAGCCTCTCCCTTTGCCCGTTTTTCTAGGTTCCACCATGTGAGAGCATGACCTAGGAGGCACCCTGTAGCATGACGGACCATCAGGTCCTCAGGACACTCACTATGGATGAAAGTACTCTCCATTTCTTCAATCCATGTGAGGAGTGCGGTGGCACCATCGGTGCCTTTGAAGTAAGGCGGATTGCAGTTACGAAAGTGCTTGAACGAGCAACGAGGAGTTGTTGCTGGAGCTTGTGGCTGAAGAGAATGAAGTTGGGTTGCAATTGTTGGGATGACGTTTGCTACCTCCTTGGCGACCAGGGCAGCTAGCCTTCTGTTGTTGCGAGCAGCGTATGGGGGTCGTAATGCCATCTACGAGAAACACGCATATGGACTTGTGAGTTATTTGTAAATTGATTATGGAAATAAAGTTTTTAGACATTGTTGGGTAAAATAATTGTAAAACACTTGTTGGGCCATGGTTAGGAGTGTTGGGCACCTTTTGGGCTTTCCATGATTACTAAATGTGAAACATGTAGCACTTGCGTGGGCCCCCACAAAACTAAGTTTTCACATTTCTTTCCCACTTCTAGGCCTATTAGGGAACTTAATAGTCCAATGAGTTGGCCATTTTGGAGTGTATCCTTTCGGATACGTTTGATAAGGTCGGGTATTTTGATGGCTCAAAAGTAATGTGAATGACGCGCTTTGGCCTATAGGTTTGGGAACTCTCGCCTTTGGTCCCCAGATAAGCAAACTGGTCCCTCGGTTGATTGGGATGTATACGAATGCTTACCTAGTCAGGACTTTCGGGCTACCGGCACCTCCCCCTTCCAGTTACTACGCGTCCATTACTATGATCCTACCCAACTAGAGTGGATGACTTTGAATTTCCTATGAGCTCTAAGGAATACATATATGTATATACATTTTGTTAAACAACTTGAGTATGTGTGTGATTTTCAGAGAAAGTGGAGAATATTCACAAGTGTATGCACACATATAAGTGTCAGGAGTAATATGTATGCACATAAGGGAGCAATTAACACACAAAGGTATTCCTAGGATTTTCTAAGTGCGAATTGCATACAGTTGTGTGTGCATTTTATAAACTAGCATACGAGAGGACCCTATAGGCTATAGACTAGGTCAAGGCAATTAACCTAATTCCCTATAGTCAAGGGCTCTGATACCAATCTGTCACACCCCGATCCTTGTCGGAATCGATCAAGGCGTGATATATTGTTCAAAGTCTCATGACAACTATGTTATAATATGATTAGATTCAATTAAGTACTAAGTATGCAAACAAGATCCACAACATACAAATACATATCCAAATACGAACAACATTTATTACATCAAATTTAAATTGTCTTGTGGATTTCTAAGGCGCAACCTATTTTTCATCATTCTTCATTCTTCAAATCTGCACCATGGGTAAAAACAGGTCAACTACGAGAGTTGGTGAGTAATCAAATTTTAGTAGAGAAAATTGTGAAGTTGAAACATTTATAATTTGAAATCTGTTTTCTTTTGAAGTCGCCAAACAATTGTATTTGAGATAACGGTTTATAAATCAAAAATTGATTAACAATTGATAACAACAACAATAAGTCCTCACCCTATATATATACATATGTATATATATAAATATATATAGGATGGAGCATCTAATCATCATACACACTCAACCACGTGTGATCAATCACCTTAGCGTCCCAAGGCGGGGTGGTCAACCCAATAGCGCTATTATTGTCCATAACGTACCTCAAGAATACGGGCATAGTCATGGAGATTAGACTAAAAATGATAATGCACTACAAGTACATGTAGCGTAAACGAACAATAGTTATACAATTAATGACTCGCGTATAAATGTCCCAACAATGTCTCAATTGTGATAAAACAATAAAATGAAGTTGGAACATATTAGAACCACATGATACACCCCAAAAGTATTGAAAATTATAAAATATGGGGTAGATTACTCACATTAGTCCCAAAACGAAATGTGTGTGTCGTACGATAGACGATTCGGGTCAAAATGGCGTAGAACCTAATATAATTAATAGTTTTGGTTTAGGAACTACTAAACGAGAATGGAGTATTAATAAATAATTAGACACATATTCTTATATTAGATGAATTAACAATAATTCATTTTGATTATAATATTAAGGTATTTATTTGTTAAATGAATTTTAAATTGAATTACTTACTTTGCATAATTAATTTATATTTTCAATTTAGGCCAGATTTTAATAATTTCTTATTAAAATAATAACTTGCCCAATTATAATTATTTACAGATTTTAACAATTATTTATATGAAATAATCATTAAAATGCATTTTTACATGCTTAAATACTTAGGAAAATAGTTTTAAATAGTAAACAGTATTGAAAAATTATGAAATTATTAGGAAATCATTATTTCATACAATATGAATTACTGTAAAATTTGTATATTTTTCTGAACTGTTTTAGTATTTATTTAATATTTTAATGATTAAACAACACAAAATTCGGGAAAAATAGTAAATGATTCTCAAAAAATCTGTAAAATTAACCATAGTTTTATAACATGATGTAGAGCCCAGTGTATAAGTTTCAGATATTTGTGACTATGGGAAGTATTTTTTATATATTTAATTATTAATTAATCAATTAAATCATAAATAATAGTAAACAGTAATATAAATGCATGAAACTTCATATATCATGTTTAATCAGTATACATGTCATCCAAGAATTTTCTCAGAATTTATTGAATGCAACAAGTATTTTATGTGAATTATTGCCCTACTTTATTGCAATAATTATGATAATTCAATAAAAATAAGTTATTTTCTGAACATTTTCAGAACTTCTTATTTTATTGATGGTATTCTGAGAAAAATCAGGTTTATGCAAAAAATGAGTTTTAGATATTTTGGTGGATTTAATTTGTTTCTTGTATGAATTTGAAACTTTTAACAACATATCTTGATGAATGCTTCAAGAGGGATGAAGATTTGAGTATAATATATTGTTCTTGGATGGAATATGAGTATTCTTGGAGGAAATTTCGAGATTGAGAGTGAGAGAAAGAATAGAGAAGATTTAAGTGGTGAAGAGAATAATGTGTTGGGAGAAAAAGGAAAGGAAAGTGGATGGGAGGTGTGAGTGGGAGACCATGGGAATAATCTTTTTGCTTTTGGTGGTCTTTATAATTTCCCACTAACACAAGCATCTTTTACATAATTAATATAAGAGTTTTATAAAATTTAAAGTAAAGTTTATAAAAAATAGAGTTTTATAAAATTTAATGTAAAGTTTATAAAAATGGAGTTTTATAAAAGATAGGTTATTATTTGATTATAACAATCTACTTTGATTTGAAGTTTAATTAGAGAATTCAAGTTTGATTCTTTTAATTTAATTAGAGCATTATACTTTGATTTGATTTTAATATGGTATCATAATTTACTTTGATTATAGTTATAACGTTGTACAATACTATGTTGCTATTAACGTCAAGTTATATCGTATTGTATGGGTTTTGATCCTATTAGCGTCAAGTAATCTTGAGTAGGATTTATTAAATTTCCAATTGGGTTGGGTTGACCCGAATCCATTTTAGGCGGATGTCACAGTCTCCCCTACTTTAGGAAATTTCGTCCCGAAATTTAAGAAGATAGTACCTTAAGAGAAAAGTTGTGGGTATTTGGTACGCATATGATCCTCACGCTCCCATGTATACTCAGGTCCACGTGCTGACTGCCACCTGACCTTAACCAGGGGAATGCGACTTCTTTTGAGTTGCTTTTCCTTTCGGTCAGCAATTTCCAAGGGTTTCTCGATAAATTGCATTGTCTCGTCGATTTGGATATCCTCGAGAGGAACATGAAGGTTCTCGTCTGCTAAACACTTCTTGAGGTTGGCTATATGAAATACCGGGTGAACTTTCTTAAGCTCTGTTGGTAGATCCAACTCGTAGGCTACTGGTCCGATCCTTTTTATGATCTTAAACGGGCCTACGTAGCGTGGTGCCAATTTACCCTTGCGTCCAAATCGAACCACACCTTTCCATGGGGACACTTTTAACATGACCATGTCACCTACGGTAAATTAAAGCGGTTTGCGTCGCTTGTCGGCATAACTCTTTTGTCGGCTACGAGCTGCAAGAAGGTTATCGCGAATCTGAGTGATTTTGTCGGTTGTTTCCTGGATAAGCTCATGACCAACGATTGGAGAATCCACTGTTGCGCGAATCACGTGGGACTCACCGATTTCATGCCAACAAATAGGAGATCGGCATTTACGGCCATACAATGCCTCAAATGGTGGCATCTTGATGCTAGAATGATAACTGTTATTATAGGAGAATTCCACCAACGGTAAATGAGAGTCCCAGTTTCCTCCGAAATCCAAGACACACGCCCTCAACATATCTTCGAGTGTTTGAATTGTCCTCTCAGATTGACCATCGGTCTGAGGATGATAGGCGGTACTGAGATCGAGGCGGGTTCCCATGGTTGTTTGAAGTGATTGCCAAAACCGAGAGAGAAATCTCCCATCACGATCTGAAATGATGCTGAGAGGAATGCCATGCCGACTAACTATCTCGTTGATGTAAATCCGAGCAAGTTTTTCGACTTTGAAATTTTCCCGGATGGGAAGGAAATGAGCGGATTTGGTCAAACGGTCAATGATTATCCAAATGATGTCGTGTCCTTTTGTGGTACGGGGAAGTTTGGTTACGAAATCCATGGCGATCGCTTCCCATTTCCACCTGGGGATTTCTGGTTGGACCAATAGTCCAGAGGGTCGTTGATGTTCTACTTTGACCCTGGAACATGTAAGACATTTGGCCACGAATAAAGCAATATCCTTTTTCATTCCCGACCACCAATAATTGGTTCTCAGGCCATGATACATCTTGTCAGTGCCCGGATGAATGGAATATCGGGTTTTATGGATTTCTTCCATCAGGAATATGCGAAGATTGTCACGATCTGGGATCCATATGCGATCTTGATAATAGAAAATACCATCAGATTTGGTTTCCAACTCCCCATCAATTCCCGTGGGCATGTCATTTTCGGTAATTATCGAGTGTTGGGCTCCTCGAATTCGGTCCCTGAGATTGGACAAGATAGGAGAACATATTAGATGAAACGCATGGGCATGTTCTTTTCGGCTTAACGCGTCGGCTACGACGTTTGCCTTGTCCGGATGATAGCGTATTTCACACTCGTAATCATTTAGGAGCTCGACCCATCGTCTTTGCCTCATATTGAGTTCCTTTTGATTAAGAATATGTTGCAAGCTCTTGTGGTCGGTGAAAATTATGCATTTAGTGCCGTAAAGGTAATGCCTCCAAATTTTAAGAGCGAAAATCACGGCACCGAGCTCCAAATCATGAGTCGTATAATTCCTTTCGTGGATTTTGAGTTGTCGTGATGCGTAAGCTATAACCTTTCCCCTTTGCATCAAAACACAACCTAGACCGAGATTGGAGGCATCGCAGAATACCACGAAATCTTCGGATCCTTCAGGGAGTGTAAGAATCGGAGCGTCACACAAACTTTGTTTAAGGGTTTGGAAAGCGTATTCCTGCTTGGGTCCCCAATCAAATGGTGTACCCTTGCAAGTGAGAGAAGTAAGCGGTAAAGCAATCTTTGAGAAATTTGAAATGAAGCGCCGGTAATAGCCGGCTAAACCAAGGAAGGACCGAATTTCCTTGGGGGTACGGGGGGCTTTCCAATTCTGGACTGCTTCAACTTTTGCGGGATCGACTAAAATACCCTTGTCACTTACAATATGACCAAGTAATTGTACCTTATTTAACCTAAACTCGCATTTCGAAAATTTGGCATAGAGCCGATTTCCTTGCAACGTTTGGAGAGTTAGGCGAAGGTGTCTTTCATGCTCTGCCCTTGTCTTGGAGTAAATGAGGATGTCATCAATAAAGACGATAACAAAACGGTCGAGATAAGGTTTAAATACCCGATTCATCAAGTCCATGAATACGGCAGGGGCATTTGTTAGGCCGAAAGGCATAACGGTGAACTCGTAATGACCATAGCGGGTTCGGAAAGCGGTTTTGGGGATGTCTTCTTCCCGTACTCGAAGTTGGTGATAACCTGAGCGAAGGTCAATTTTTGAGAAGCATGAAGCTCCTTGAAGCTGATCAAAAAGGTCGTCGATCCGAGGTAACGGATATCGGTTCTTGATGGTTAATTTATTTAACTCCCGATAATCGATACACATACGAAACGAACCATCTTTCTTTTTGATGAAGAGAACCAGGGCTCCCCAGGGTGAAGTACTAGGGCGGATAAATCCCTTATCGGTTAGTTCTTGGAGCTGACTTGCCAATTCTTGCATCTCGGTTGGAGCCAACCGATATGGAGACTTGGCTATGGGAGTAGCCTCAGGAACAAGTTCGATGCGGAACTCTAGCTCACGTACTGGAGGGAGTCCAGATACATCATCAGGAAAGATGTCGGGAAAGTCTCGTACTATCGGAATATCTTCGATCTTCTTTTCTTTGACCTTTGTTTCCACCACATGGGCTAATAAAGCCATATATTCTTTTCATAGATATGATCGAGCTTGAGTACATGACATAAGACTAAGCTTTTTCGAATGAGTCTCGCCATAAATACGAAGACTTTGACCGTCGGCGAGAGGAATACGAATGAACTTATCGTAACATACTATTTCAGCATGGTTTTGGGATAGCCAATCCATTCCTACGATGATGTCGAAGCTACCAAGTTCCATAGGAACTAAATTAACAGAAAATTTATGACCACAAAAATCGAAAGTGCAATCTTGGATGATTGCATTGAGTGAAACGTATTTTCCATCGGCGACTTCTACGGTAAAGTATTCATCAAGAATCGTGCGAGGTGTGTGAAGTATGGGCTCAAATTCCAAAGACATAAAACTTTTATCGGCACCTAAATCAAAAAGTACTGACGCGTAGCAGTTATTTATGAGAAACGTACCATTTACGACCTTGTTATCGGTCTTTGCTTGGGTTGCGGTAATGACAAAGGCTCGGCCTTTGGGAGCTGGAACCTGCATTGTTGGATTTGCCTGGGCTTGGGTGTTGATGATATTGACTAACCTAGGACACGCGTTTTTGAAATGGGTGGGGTCACCACAGTTGAAGCATGTTCCAGTTGGATATCGGGTTTGTGTTTGCTGATTTGAGGGTAGATAGAGTGGTCGCTGAGTTTTTGGTGCACGACATGTGTCCGCCAAGTGGCCATAGCGACCACAATTCGTACAGAGGCGACACGGGCTGGTGGTCATATGGTGATAGTTACAGTGGTTACAGAGGGGGTGAGGTCCGGTATACGGCTTTTTATTTGGTTGGGCTGGTGGGGTGACTTGGGTGATAGGAGTAGCAGGGGTAATAACAGCATGGTTGTGGTGATGACTTTTCTGCTTCTTTTTGTCATGTCGGTGGGAGGACTCGGACTTGACAATTAGGGGGGTCTCAGGGGTCGACTTTTCAGTTGACATCTTTGAACCCTTGCGTGGGAGGACACCATCGTTCACATTGTCCTCGTTGAGTTGACCTGCTAATTCAATGGCGGATTCTAGGGTAGATGGCCTGCTGCTGGTCACCGAATCACGGATCTGGCGTGGTAACCCTTTGATGTAGCGGCGTATTGCAGTTTTCATAGGTTGAACCATGTGAGGTAGGAGTCTCGAGAGATCATGGAATCTATTGGTGTAGGTCGCGTTGTCGCCTCCCTCCTGTTTCAGATTCCAGAATTCATCCTCGAGAGTTTGCAATTCGCTGTCAGGGTAGAACTTCTCCATCATGCGTTCTTTTAGTTTTGACCAGGTCATTCCCAAGGCAACAGCCTCTCCCTTTGCCCGTTTTTCTAGGTTCCACCATGTGAGAGCATGACCTAGGAGGCACCCTGTAGCATGACGGACCATCAGGTCCTCAGGACACTCGCTATGGATGAAAGTACTCTCCATTTGTTCAATCCATGTGAGGAGTGTGGTGGCACCATCGGTGCCTTTGAAGTAAGGCGGATTGCAGTTACGAAAGTGCTTGAACGAGCAACGAGGAGTTGTTGCTGGAGCTTGTGGCTGAAGAGAATGAAGTTGGGTTGCAATTGTTGGGATGACGTTTGCTACCTCCTTGGCGACCAGGGCAGCTAGCCTTCTGTTGTTGCGAGCAGCGTATGGGGGTCGTAATGCCATCTACGAGAAACACGCATATGGACTTGTGAGTTATTTGTAAATTGATTATGGAAATAAAGTTTTTAGACATTGTTGGGTAAAATAATTGTAAAACACTTGTTGGGCCATGGTTAGGAGTGTTGGGCACCTTTTGGGCTTTCCATGGTTACTAAATGTGAAACATGTATCACTTGCGTGGGCCCCCACAAAACTAAGTTTTCACATTTCTTTCCCACTTCTAGGCCCATTAGGGAACTTAATAGTCCAATGAGTTGGCCATTTTGGAGTGTATCCTTTCGGATACGTTTGATAAGGTCGGGTATTTTGATGGCTCAAAAGTAATGTGAATGACGCGCTTTGGCCTATAGGTTTGGGAACTCTCGCCTTTGGTCCCCAGATAAGCAAACTGGTCCCTCGGTTGATTGGGATGTATATGAATGCTTACCTAGTCAGGACTTTCGGGCTACCGGCACCTCCCCCTTCCAGTTACTACGCGTCCATTACTATGATCCTACCCAACTAGAGTGGATGACTTTGAATTTCCTATGAGCTCTAAGGAATACATATATGTATATACATTTTGTTAAACAACTTGAGTATGTGTGTGATTTTCAGAGAAAGTGGAGAATATTCACAAGTGTATGCACACATATAAGTGTCAGGAGTAATATGTATGCACATAAGGGAGCAATTAACACACAAAGGTATTCCTAGGATTTTCTAAGTGCGAATTGCATACAGTTGTGTGTGCATTTTATAAACTAGCATACGAGAGGACCCTATAGGCTATAGACTAGGTCAAGGCAATTAACCTAATTCCCTATAGTCAAGGGCTCTGATACCAATCTGTCACACCCCGATCCTTGTCGGAATCGATCAAGGCGTGATATATTGTTCAAAGTCTCATGACAACTATGTTATAATATGATTAGATTCAATTAAGTACTAAGTATGCAAACAAGATCCACAACATACAAATACATATCCAAATACGAACAACATTTATTACATCAAATTTAAATTATCTTGTGGATTTCTAAGGCGCAACCTATTTTTCATCATTCTTCATTCTTCAAATCTGCACCATGGGTAAAAACAGGTCAACTACGAGAGTTGGTGAGTAATCAAATTTTAGTAGAGAAAATTGTGAAGTTGAAACATTTATAATTTGAAATCTGTTTTCTTTTGAAGTCGCCAAACAATTGTATTTGAGATAACGGTTTATAAATCAAAAATTGATTAACAATTGATAACAACAACAATAAGTCCTCACCCTATATATATACATATGTATATATATAAATATATATAGGATGGAGCATCTAATCATCATACACACTCAACCACGTGTGATCAATCACCTTAGCGTCCCAAGGCGGGGTGGTCAACCCAATAGCGCTATTATTGTCCATAACGTACCTCAAGAATACGGGCATAGTCATGGAGATTAGACTAAAAATGATAATGCACTACAAGTACATGTAGCGTAAACGAACAATAGTTATACAATTAATGACTCGCGTATAAATGTCCCAACAATGTCTCAATTGTGATAAAACAATAAAATGAAGTTGGAACATATTAGAACCACATGATACACCCCAAAAGTATTGAAAATTATAAAATATGGGGTAGATTACTCACATTAGTCCCAAAACGAAATGCGTGTGTCGTACGATAGACGATTCGGGTCAAAATGGCGTAGAACCTAATATAATTAATAGTTTTGGTTTAGGAACTGCTAAACGAGAATGGAGTATTAATAAATAATTAGACACATATTCTTATATTAGATGAATTAACAATAATTCATTTTAATTATAATATTAAGGTATTTATTTGTTAAATGAATTTTAAATTGAATTACTTACTTTGCATAATTAATTTATATTTTCAATTTAGGCCAGATTTTAATAATTTCTTATTAAAATAATAACTTGCCCAATTATAATTATTTACAGATTTTAACAATTATTTATATGAAATAATCATTAAAATGCATTTTTACATGCTTAAATACTTAGGAAAATAGTTTTAAATAGTAAACAGTATTGAAAAATTATGAAATTATTAGGAAATCATTATTTCATACAATATGAATTACTGTAAAATTTGTATATTTTTCTGAACTGTTTTAGTATTTATTTAATATTTTAATGATTAAACAATACAAAATTCGGGAAAAATAGTAAATGATTCTCAAAAAATCTGTAAAATTAACCATAGTTTTATAACATGATGTAGAGCCCAGTGTATAAGTTTCAGATATTTGTGACTATGGGAAGTATTTTTTATATATTTAATTATTAATTAATCAATAAAATCATAAATAATAGTAAACAGTAATATAAATGCATGAAACTTCATATATCATGTTTAATCAGTATACAGGTCATCCCAGAATTTTCTCAGAATTTATTGAGTGCAACAAGTATTTTATGTGAATTATTGCCCTACTTTATTGCAATAATTATGATAATTCAATAAAAATAAGTTATTTTCTGAAAATTTTCAGAACTTCTTATTTTATTGATGGTATTCTGAGAAAAATCAGGTTTATGCAAAAAATGAGTTTTAGATATTTTGGTGGATTTAATTTGTTTCTTGTATGAATTTGAAACTTTTAACAACATACCTTGATGAATGCTTCAAGAGGGATGAAGATTTGAGTATAATAGATTGTTCTTGGATGGAATATGAGTATTCTTGGAGGAAATTTCGAGATTGAGAGTGAGAGAAAGAATAGAGAAGATTTAAGTGGTGAAGAGAATAATGTGTTGGGAGAAAAAGGAAAGGAAAGTGGATGGGAGGTGTGAGTGGGAGACCATGGGAATAATCTTTTTGCTTTTGGTGGTCTTCATAATTTCCCACTAACACAAGCATCTTTTACATAATTAATATAAGAGTTTTATAAAATTTAAAGTAAAGTTTATAAAAAATAGAGTTTTATAAAATTTAATGTAAAGTTTATAAAAATGGAGTTTTATAAAAGATAGGTTATTATTTGATTATAACAATCTACTTTGATTTGAAGTTTAATTAGAGAATTCAAGTTTGATTCTTTTAATTTAATTAGAGCATTATACTTTGATTTGATTTTAATATGGTATCATAATTTACTTTGATTATAGTTATAACGTTGTACAATACTATGTTGCTATTAACGTCAAGTTATATCGTATTGTATGGGTTTTGATCCTATTAGCGTCAAGTAATCTTGAGTATGATTTATTAAATTTCCAATTGGGTTGGGTTGACCCGAATCCATTTTAGGCGGATGTCACAGTATATGCATATTTGAAACTAGCACGTGCTTCATGCTACTATAAAGAGAGATTCACTAGAATATATAAGAACTTCTTGGACAGTATTTATGTACAACATCAGTACTAAAAAGAGTACAGAGGAAATGAAACTAGTTACTACTACTCATGGTTTAGGATTGAGAAAAGGTGCATGGACTGCACATGAAGATACAGATATACGGATAAATTTATCTGCCAAGTTTGTACTTAACAACCGCAGGTACGGATAAATAGACATACAGATATACAGATAAAGTTATTTGTCAAGGTTGTACTTAACAACTGCAGATACGGATAAACGGGTAAACGACATGTATATTTGATAAGCGTAAACGTAAAAGTTTACGATACTTGTTTAAAAAGTTGATAATCTTAGGGTAGTGTACACAAGCACATGTACGAGCCTAAGATACAAGTTCTATCCCTTGTGTGTGTATGTATGTGTGTATATATATATATATATATATATATATATATATATATATATATATATATATATATATATATATATAACCTATATATTTTTGTGTATATAAGAGGTACATTGAAACTACCAAGTTGATAACCGTCTATACAGTCATAGCACATTTGTAGTCGGAATGTATATGTAATTTTTATTTGTTGTGTTATTTTAACAACATAACATATGTAAATATTGATGTTTAAAACGATTTTGTTTACTTATATCGTATAAGTATTTAAACAAATATTTCACAAGCTAGAAATGTGTTTACACAAAATAATGGTAATTCATGTGTATTTTGTATGATAAATATTACTTAGTACACGTACTACCATTTAGAGACGAGGGCCAGACATGAAACACCGGAGGGCAGGTCCATTTTATCAATTAAGGGTTCTGAAATCCAACAACCCTATGCAGCCCTACAAAATATATTCCCCGTACCGTAAGTAGTAGAGTAGTAAATAATATTTTTGTGTGGTTTATATCGCATAAAAATGATGATGTTGTTTGTATAAACAAAACATTTAGACACATATATATATAGTACAAGTAGTACATGTATCCCCCCCCCCCCCCCGAAAATATATAAAAGTGGGGCCGTAACACTCACCTTAAAGTCCGATTGACGATTCGTTTTCGGGAATGGATGCGAGAAGGTTGGGATGTATTGTCGTGAATGCTGTATTCCGAGATAATTTAGTTTCGGTGGTGGAGTAGCAGCAACACAGCAGTGGCAGAAAAGAGGGTGACGATGGTGGCAGGAGGGGTTGCTGCCTTCGTTTCTACCATTTTATGGTAATTCCGACGTGAGGGGCGGATGGGAGGAGGTGGTGGGATTCGTTTTTCAGTATTATATCATCAAAGTAGTGGTGGTGGTGATGATTTATTGGTGGAGAAAAGGTGGTGCAGTGGAGGTTTGAAGGTGGCAATGAGTGGCCGGTGGTGGTTTTTCTCTTGTTTTTCTTGGCAGAAACAGTGAGGGGGGGGGATATAAGGTGTGAGGAAGGTATTTGAGTGAAGTGTTGATCAATGGTGGGTGGTATAAGGTGGTGGAATGGTGGTTTATAGTGATGTACACCTAGAGAGACTAGCGAGAGTTCGGGAGAGATTTTTAAGGAGATAGAGATCAAGAGTGAGAGAGGGTAATCAAAAAGAAGTGGTTGAAGGTTTGTATGATTTTGGAGGTTTCTCATGCCTCTATTTATACTAAAAACACATACACACACCCTAAATGAGGCTATACCTCCAACTAGTACTTGTACCACTTTGGTGAATCTTGCACA
Organism: Lactuca virosa; assembly: GCF_052849685.1. Classification (NCBI taxonomy): domain Eukaryota; kingdom Viridiplantae; phylum Streptophyta; class Magnoliopsida; order Asterales; family Asteraceae; genus Lactuca; species Lactuca virosa. The sequence continues at coordinate 185,833,343 of NC_136428.1, read as the reverse complement.
CAAAGAAGGAGAGGATAAGGAAAGAAAAACGTAGGGAAGGCTCCAAAGGAGGAAAAATCAGATGTTTTTAGCCCATGAGTCACATGTGGGCCCCACATAGGATCATACCCCCATTAAATGCCTAAAAACACACAAAACCGGGTGCGTTGGGATCCGTGCATCCAAATTTTTTTTCGAAAAGACCGTTAGATATAGTTTAATTCAAGGATTCCGAAACATCAAACAGATTATTTTTTGGAGTTACGGATCTCCGTTTTCGCGACTTTTGTAAATATTTTCATAAAAAATATTTTGAGTGTGAAATTAAATAATAGAGTATAACCTGAGTCCAAAAAAGCTCTCGGAAATCCCATCGGCAAAGCGTATGTATCTCAACGGATTGTTTCGATTTTACGCGATTAAAGAAAAAACAGTGTTTTACCGTCTGTTTTCTTGAAATTGTCGTATCTTTTGCATACGAACTCCGTTTTGGGCGTTTTTTATATTTTTGGAAACATGGGAACATGTACAATAATATTTTAATGGTCGTTTTGCTCAAACTGTTTAATGCAAAATTTCGGTTTTTTTCAAACGCATTAATTAACGTTGCTTTTTAAGCGGTTTGATTTGGTTGACGGTTTACACATTTGGAAGTAAGGTATCATCTGACATCATGTAATAATTGAAATAAAATTATTTATTTTACTTTAGATGCACTAAAACTCAATAAGTCAGATTATCACGAGATTTGTGGTAAATTGGTCGGTTATAATTTTAGCCATAAATTATGGGATGTCACATATCCAAGCTTTGAAAAGTAACCGTTAAAATCTGTAGACATATTTTTGATATGGGGAAGTTGACATTTACTGTTTTCGATTGAAAAACACCCAATCATTCATCGATTTAGCTTAATAGTCGGCAATGTAAGAGTTTGATCAAAAATTTGAGGTGTCTTTTGGGCTAAGTTGAGTTCATCGGAAAATATTCTCAAGGTGTGATTGGTGTAAACGATTAGAAGACGGAAAACGCGCTCTTCTTGATTTATGATTTTCTCATTACAAAGAAGATCGTTAGTAACAAAAATGGAGTTTATATATATATATATATATATATATATATATATATATATATATATATATATATATATATATATATATATATATATATAGAGAGAGAGAAAAAAAAATATAATAAAGACAATTTTATTTCAATTTGAGGAGGGCCCAAATTCACAATGCTCAAAATGTCAACCAATCCAAAAAAAAAAATTATTCTTTGGGCCAAATCTCAAAATAAATAAATAAATAATACATACTATGCGGACGAGTTTTATCTAAAAATAAGTTTGGTACCAAATTGATAACAAAAATGAAAACTTACACAAAATTAAACGGGCTATATATAAAGGACATGGTCATGCTACAAATTTGGAATCTTTCCGAAGAGAGACAGAGCCTAGGTCCTAGGAATATCCTTTTTCTCCAACTTTCTTTTATACATACAACCACAAAAATTTAGATAAATGATATCTAGAGTAAATTATAGTTTTGGCCCCTGTGGTTTTCCCAAAATAACACTCCAAGTCCTAATATTGATATTTAATCATGGGTGGTCCATATGGAGAGTATTGGTATCACACATGGCCCCTATGACCGTTACCGTTAAACAATCCTTTGTTAAGTGGATCTAAATGACGAAAATGCCATTGTTTTTTTGACCAAATTTACTAATGTTTCCATAGCCACACATGCTTGTTCTTAAATAAAATATACAATCGGGTTCATCGGGATGATCATATGGGTAAGGCATCACTACAAGAAACAGAGCCTTTAGCGGCGACATCAATAGCGGCGAATGACACCGATCCGCTCTTTGACGTTCTGGCAAACACGAATCGTCCGATCGTGGTTCTAATCCAACGGCTAGGGTGCTCGTGGAACGCATAAAGGAAATACCGGCGACTTTTGTCGCCGCTGAAGATCCAAAAAAGTCGCCGCTAAAGATAAAAAAATGACGCGGTAATAATTCCCTCCTGATAGTCGCCGCTATTGATAAAGAGTCGCCGCTAAAGACCAATTTGTCGCCGATAAAGGTGTCGCCGCTAAAGGCCGACGCAGTTAACCCCAAAAAACTCGATCTTTTTCCTTTTGCTCTTTCTGTTTCACTTCCTTCGCCTCTTTCTCTTCTCTCGTCTGCATCTTACTTCGCCGATTATTGTGGGATACTAGTGAGAATTATCAATTTTGGGTGTGTGAAATTGTCCACAAAGAAGATACCACCCGTGGAGAAAGATTTTCCGGTGAGGACCAAGCTTTTCCGGCGACACCAAGCTTTTTCCGGCGACACCAAGCTATTTCCAAGTCAATTTTCGGTCCATTTTCTCTTGTAACATCGATTTTAAGCTTATTGGAGTGATTAATTGTAAAAAATTGTCAATTTCAGTTTTGTTGATTGTGTTACTACGTTCCCGACCACCACCCGTGACTACCGCCACCACTGGACCATTTTCATTGATTTCCGCCACCACAGGTTCTATTTACTTATATTTATTGTGATATTTTAGTTTAATTGCAAAATATGTGTAGTTGTCTCAATTATTTGAAAATTGTCATATGTATGTATATTTGATATTTGTATGTGAATCTCTATAAATTTGGTGTATATATATCAATGTATGTGTGTTTGATGTATATGTGGTATATGAGTATTTGGTAGAAATATGTTGTTATTATGTGAAATTATGTGTAGTTGGTCTAAATACCATCTCTTTGATTTGATTTGTTTATTTCATTTAATTAAAAAAATTAGTTTTGTTCCTATCTATCTTTCTATCGTCATGATAAATGTTCAAATTAAAAAATAAAACTAATAAATTATCTATATTATTATTTATAAGTAATAGAATATATATATATATATATATATATATATATATATATATTTAATTTTTCTTTAACTAAATCAATAATATGGTAAAAGGTTACTAAGTTTTTCAATATATTAGTTTTGTTCCTATCTATCTTTCTATTGTGTTGTTCATTCTTGCATAATCGGTTAGTCGAAGAGTTCTTAGAACAAACTGAAGGTGAAAGTGAGTTAACACCCGCTTAAGAAAGAGCCGCTTTTGAGAAAGTATTAGGAGTGCGACGTGGCCATATCAGAGGCATCGGCCGTAAACCTTCTGCTCTCCCACCGATTTCACAGCCGTCGCAACCACCACCACAAATCATCACAACCATCACAGGTAAAACAAGATTATTTAATTTCAATAAATGCATGTTGAGTTGGTAATTTTTGTTGGTGGTGATTATTTTCTAAAAGCTTTGGTAATTAGTTTTTTATCCCAAGTGCAACAAATAGCAATGTATTTTGGTTTTTTGTCTTAGTTTAAAAATAGCGATGTACTTTGGTATCATAAAATGCATGTTGATTTGGTCATTTTGGTTTTGTGGTGATTATTTGCTAAAAGGTTTGGTAATTGAGTTTTTGTCTCAAGTGCAATAAATAACAATGTACTTTGGTTATTTGGCTTACTTTAAAAATAGAAATATAGTTTGGCATCATAAAATGTATGTTGATTTGGTCATTTTGGTTTTTGGTGAGTATTTGCTAAAAGCTTTGGTATTTGAGTTTTTGTCCCATATGTAAGAAATAACAATGTACTTTGCTTTTTTTGTCTTAGTTTAAAAATAGCAATGTACTTTGGCATCATAAAATGCATGTGGATTTGGTAATTGTGTTTTCGTTCCTAGTTGGAAAATTTAACTTATAATTTATATATGTTGTTATTTATTATGTAGTTGAAAAATCTTTGGGCATTGCTCAACGACCCGGCATGTAGGGAGGAGCTTTATTCGTTTTTTCAATCACAAAATAATCAAGGAGGAAATGATGGGAACGAAGATGATGATATGTAGGGGGGAGCTTTATTTGTATGTTATATTGTCACACTTTGCTATTTGTTAGAATTGTAAAACTTACTTTGCTACTTGTTAGAATTATCAAACTTTTGGTTGTTTTATTTTGGTATTAAATTAATTATAACAGTATTTGGTATTTAATTTGATGTTGTTATGTAATTTTTTGTATAGAATTAATTATAACAATATTTGGAATAAATTATACCCAAAATCGCAAATATAAAAAAAATGAAAAACATTATTACCGGCGACAATATTACCGGCGACATGAGTATTACCGGCGACATTCTCTTTAGCGGCGACAAGAAGCATTAGCGGCGACAGGTGCATTAGCGGCGACATTTGTCTTTAACGGCGACAATCTGATCAATAGCGACGAAGCAGTAGCGGCGACTCTTTACCGGTGACGTGTCGCCGCTATTAGCTTTAGCGGCGACTTCTCGACCCTTTACCGGCAACTTTTGTCGCCGCTAATTGTTCATTTTCTTGTAGTGCATGGAACCTGCCATGGCATTTCCATCCTCTTTCTCATCTGTTTGAATTCTTAATCGCCTTACAACTTCTATGATTTAAAGAATTTCAATCAAAACGCATATACAACTTGCAACAATTAAACCTTGGGATTCTAAACAGTTTCGATTTGGTATGGGAGATAAAGTAATCAAAATTATTGTATGAAAATAGGAATTGGGAGATAGGGCAAACAAACAAAGAATAATTATGGGGAAATGGAAATAGAACATATGAATCAAATTGTAACCGAGTAACGTCTATATAGAAACCATGGTTCTAAAAAAAGCGTCATGACGCGCCTCAAGGCATGCCATGACGCGAGGCGTGGTGTAGCCGTTACGAAAACGTCCAAGGCGGGTTTATTAAGTGTGACGTTCAAATAACGTGTCAAGGCGCGCCTTATCGCGATATGGCGCGAGTTTTTTTCAAGGCTTGAGTTTTTTTTGTTTTTTTTTTTTCGATTTTTTTTATCGGGCCTAAAATAATTGAGTTTTTATTAAAATTTTATATTAAATACTAATATAACACTTCTAAAAACTTGATATACTTGATAAAAATCAATAATTATATGATTTATCTCTTTTAATATATATAAAATAGTCACGCCTTGAAAAACGACATGGCTCGCCATGGCTTGTCATGACTTTACTTTTACCTTGCCGCCAAGTTACGCCTACGTTATTTAGAACCTTATAGAAACTGATGAATATATCATTTTGCTTTCTTCAAAACTAATGGGTTGCTTCGAAATTAAGCATTAGTAAATCACAAATACAAAATACTAATTTAAAACTCGAAACAGAAGTGTCTATGTACAATTGTACCTTCGATGTTATGAAAAGAAGAATTTGATGAAGAGTTAGCAACTTCACCGTTCCTCTGAACATGCTGATTATCCAGCATACTAATAATATATAGTTTTAAATACACAAAACATATTCAGTTTTATAATTTATATAAAAATTCGCCGCCTAGAGAAAAAGTGTTTCTTTGTGCTCTGTTTTTTATGTATAAACTAATCAAACCCAAAACGATGACCAAAAACTCGCTTTTTGATCAAAACCTTATAAAAATCAATTTCGTCAATGGATTTTAAAAAAGACGTCGATAATGACCGATTTTAGCATGAACTTCAAAAATCCATCAATATTGAGGATCATTAATCGTTTAGAAGAATAAGAAGACGATGAAATTGAATTGAAAAAATAAAAGAGAATCTCAAACCCATAAGAAATTCATGAATGATCCATCAATGTGATGAATGAAAATTCTGACCCAAATATTCACCGTATCCATTTCGGTAATTTCCCTCAACTTTCTCTGATTATGGTAGTGGGTAAGTGGTGGCGGTGGTGGAAGCAATTGTAGGGGCAATTTTATCTTTTCAAATATTTAACAGCCCCTCCGTTAGGGCTGTTAGAGGGGATAACCATCGGTGTTACCAAACCCTCCATAGGGACCGGTGGTGTTACTTTTCCAATAGTACGATGAAAACTGTTATAACCAGTACAAACCACAGGGACCAAGACTGGAATTTACTCTGATATTTAAAATAAAAATAAAACATCTATTATAATAAATCTAAGATAATTTTGACACATGTCAATCTCTAATGAGTTTTGACATTTGTCATTTTATGTTATTTTTTAAATAAATAATATCTAAATGTCAATTTATGGTTTTTTTTTTCAATTTTTAAAATTAAAAAGCTACATAATCTTATATTTATATATGTAAAGTATCAAATATAATAAATTGCAATTAATATGTTTTATTTCTTATTTCAAAAAATTATATTAAAAAATACTTAGTATTTACATTTTAATATTTTATTTTTTTTAATCAACCGTGTAATACACTGGTTTTAAACCTAGTTAATTACTATAAAATACAACTATTATCTATTTACTGAAACCAATTATTGAATATGATACATATCACATCTTTGTCTATCATGCACAATGGTTTGTGGGACATTCATATCTTTGTGGAGAAATCAGTGTGCACGTAAGTGATGCATACATGTGGAGAGAAGGGCAAAAGACATGCAGCTCTATCTGTGTCTATAAAAAGGTAATAAATTAGATGGTATATGCACATATATATGAAACTAGCACGTGCTTCATGGTACAATAAAAAGAGAGATTCACTGGAATATATAAGAACTTCTTGGACTGTATTTATGTACAACATCAGTACTGAAAAGAGTACAAAGGAAATGAAACCAGTTACTACTACTCATGGTTTTGGATTGAGAAAAGGTGCATGGACTGCACATGAAGATACGCTTCTTAAGAAGTGTATTGAGAAATATGGGGAAGGGAAATGGCACCTCGTTGCTCTTAGAGCAGGTAGCAAGTTCTTGTACTTTTTTTGTGTTGCAAAACGCTTTATCTCTTAACTCTTTGCTGTGTTCTTTGAAAGAAAAATATAATAAGAACTACTAGTTCTTTTTGTAGGTTTTTTCCTTGTCTAAATATTTTCATGTGATGTTTGCAGGGTTAAGCAGATGCAGAAAGAGTTGTAGACTGCGATGGTTGAATTATCTCAGGCCAAATATAAAAAGAGGAAATTTTGGTGAAGATGAAGTTGATCTCATACTCAGGCTTCACAAGCTTTTAGGAAATAGGTAAGCACAACTTCTTACTTAGTTAGTTAGCTGTATTCAATCATTTATGGAATAAGATTAATACAAATTAAATAAAACTGGAAGATAAGTTTTATTTTATATTATTAGATGGTCATTGATTGCTGGGAGAATACCGGGAAGAACCGCTAATGATGTGAAGAACTACTGGAACACAAATATTCACCCTCGTTCCAAACAACAAAAGAAAAAATCTAGTGATGCTAAACCCATGCAACACATCACAACAACAGTTATTAAGCCAAAACCACTTGCCTTCTCCAATACCCTAAACCACTGCATGGATGACAACCCCCAGATTATGGCCCATGGAGAGTGTAGCCTAATAAGAACATCAAATGATGATGATAATAACAACTGTGATATATCCTTCGGGTTAACGTCATCACCCACTGTACTTGATGACAAGGGTAAGGAGTATTTAGACGACTTATTTGATGATATTGAAATGGAAGATGGCAAATTTGGGTGGTTGTTTGGTGGTTCTCCGGTGGCAGGACAGGAATTAAATGTTGTTGAGCAAGAAGATGGCCAAAATGATCAGTTGTTAGAATTTCCAATGGATGAAGTTGCGTGGAAGCTTATTGATTAGAATCGCATGTAATTTTTTGAACATCATTTTAACTCATTTCATGTAAGACACACCTTCCATCCTCTTTATAATTACTACAATTTGTATGTAATTTACAATTTACACATGGATTTATTTATGTTGATAAATTATCCGAAAACCATCACAAAAAATAAATAAATAAATATTAATTGGGTTTTCACTATTGGATGGAAATTAGAGGCATGTCCAGGCCAGCCATCGGTCAAATTCTACTGTAGTAGAAATAGTGCTGTTTGTTTTTTGGTCATGTTGTTTGTTACCTGTCTTGGGTGATGAGATCAATAAAATCTATTAAAAATATTAAAAGAAGAGGTAAAATAGTAATTTAATTTTCACATACATATATAACGATTGATTTTTGATGTTGTTAGTGCAGGCAATCACCATATCCGAAACAAAATAAAATGGCAAAGATCTTCCTTACTAATTCATAATTTTGATGACATGCATGAAAAATGTAATTTACTCTAAAAATGTTTTAATAGTAGTGTCATTTACGGAGAATTATTTGTGTAATTATTCGACGATTAAATAAACTAACCAATATAAATATCGATATCTAAAAAAAATATCATTTATCAAAATATCATTTATTTTTGGCAAAATGACCAACATGTCATGAATATGGAAATTGCAGACTCCGGATTGCATAGTAATTGTTCCGAAATGTCCATTTAATGATTGTCATTCCAGAGTAGACTCCACATTCTAGAGTAATCGTTATGGAATGTCATTTCGGAGTTTTCATTTGATGATTTTATGATGGTTTATTTACGCTTTAAGTTATGTTAATATGTTTATTTCATTATGTTTTTATGTTTTATTTTTGTGTTTATGTATTTATTCTAATTTCAATTAAGGGTCATTTGTTTTATGGCTTTTCACATTAAAGTCTTTAAGCTTTCGTAATTTTTGTTGTTTTTATTTTGTGACAGTTTATTGTTCGTTTTTGCCCATTGTTTGCCAAGATTATTTTTTTTTTTTTTTTTGCTCATCTAACCTGTAATGATAGACTTCTAGGTTACCACAAAATAATATTTGCAATAAAAAATCCTTAAGTTTACAAATTAATTTATTTACCTTTCTACAATAAATATGTTTTCTTTACATATTAAACGTATTTTTTAGAGAAAACGTATTTATATACGAAAAAAAAAAGTTTAACTAAACATCATATAAATACGTTTTTAGAAGTATAAATATATATTTTTTGTGTTTTTTAGAAGTATTAATTCTTTTTTAAAAGTATAGATATGTACTTTTACATATCTAAATGTATATTAATTAAAAATGTGTTTCTATGAAAAAAAATAAATATTATACTTCTCAATATACATATTATATTTCTAAAAAAATAAATACTTATATTTCCTATAAAAGTAAAAATATGTATTTATATTTATAAAAATATAATTACACTTCCCAAAATCATAAGAATACATATGTATGGATCTAAAAATATGTATGTGTAATTCTAAAAATGAAAAAAGTATATATTTATACTTCTATAGAAGTATAAATACGTATTTATACTTCTAATGTGATTATATTTCTTGAAAACATAAAAAAAAAGTGTATTTATGGTTCGAAAAATAAGTATTTATACTTCTATAGAAGTAAAAATATCTATTTTACGTTTTTAGAAATATTACTATATTTTTTTTACATAAACACAGTTTTGATTTATATACTTCTATATATGTGAATATATATATATATATATATATATATATATATATATATATATATGGAAAAGTTCAATAAAGAACCATAATTATTGTTTCTTCAAGGAACCAAATCTTTTTTTCAATTTCTAGAGCTTATTCTTTATCGAAAAAAAAATCTAAAAATATCTAAATTCATATATTAACATTGTGAATGTGAAAAATATTTTTCGGATTCACCGTGTGAATCCAGATTCACGTTGTGAATTTTCAAAGATTCACATTGTGAATTTGACGTAAAAAAAATCGAATTTTATATCATTGGAAAAATGATAAAAAGTTATGAATTTCTGTATTTTTAGTTTTTTTTTTTTTTTGATAAAAAATAAGTTCTAAAAGTTGAAAAAAAGATTGGTTCCTTGGTTCATTGGTTAATTATGGTTCTCTATTGAACCTCACCCTATATATATATATATATATATATATATATATATATATATATATATAATATATATATATATATATATATATATATATATATATATATATATAGATTATTCTAAACAATATATTAATAATTCTAAAAAATTGTATTTATATATCTAAAAAATGTAAAAATATGTATTTATATTTTAAATAACAAAATTATAAAATGTTTAGTTAAAAAACTATGTATAGATATGTTTTTTTTTTCTAAATGAATATGAATTATATGAAAAAAAATAGGTTTCTTCTCTTTGCGTCAGCCAACCAGAGTTGGTGCTGAGTTTGTGCAGTTCTCAAAGCTTATGGTAGTTTTAGATTCAATTCATATTCATTCAATACCTGATGGGTGGAGTTAGGATCTAGATTCTTCTAGCGTGTTTTCAGTCCGGTCCACTAATTATCGTATTGATGATTTTCGTTTTCCGTAGATGGCATTGTAACTCTATGGAACATGTGCGTTCCTATTAAGATTAACATTTTTTTTCTAGCGTGTTCTTCTAGATTGCCCTCCTATGAGAAGCAATATGGATAAGTGAGGCATTGATCGTGATTCGGTCTTTTTCCATGTTCGTGTAGAGGATATAGAAGATGTTTCCCATATTTTTTCAAACGCTCACTAGCTTTACAGTTGTGGAAGCGGGTCGCCTTATGGGTAGATTTTTATATCCCTATGTTAGTTTCACCTTTGGATATGACTCAGTGGATAGATGGAAGGTCTAAATGTGTTCTCGTATTCTCAACCTTTTTATTGTTCTTAATTTAGCCTATCTCCCTGTGAATGTGTGTTAACACGCTATCGCACGCGTATTAAACAAGTAAATTATCACTGCTGATTACACTAAAAATATAACACATGGTCGGAAGCAGGGTCGAATCCTCAGGGACACGGCCTAATGGTCAATGTCTTTTTGCATCAGGCACATTTGTAACGTCGTAAATTCCAAAACAATTTTTCACTTTTAAAAATATAATTTCATTCATCAATGTCATAAATCTCCATGTATCACATATGAAATCCATAAAATTCATCCCAAGATCACAATACATAAAAACTCCACAAGTGTGTACTGATCATGTCGGCGCCTTCCCGCGATCGTCGCTAGTACCTGAAACACATAACATAACAACTGTAAGAATAAAAGCTTAGTGAGTTCTCCAATATACCACATACACACATACGCCACTCAAGGCTATATAAGACCTTCCGGTCTCTGTGTCTCAGGGGACTTCCGTACCATAACCCTGGTAGACCTTCCGGCCCTACTCGTAATGACCTTCCGGCCCATTTCACCCTGACCTTCCGGTCCCTATCATCCTGACCTTTCGGTCCACATCATCCTGACCTTCCGGTCCACAACATTCATAACATACCTAACACATACATATCACATAACAGAATACAGTACATACACCTCATAGCATACAAGACCTTCCGGTCACACATAGGTACCTTTCCAGGTATAGTATAGTGAGAAGACTCACCTTAGGTAACTCGGATAATCTCGCACACGGATATACTGATCTAGCCCCCGCCTAATCACATAAACAATATCCTCAAATAAATAATGGCTCTCAAAGGCTAGATTAAATCCCTTTCTACCAACCCACAGAAGGGTAAAAGACCATTTTACCCCTCCCTGACCTAAAAGTCCGAATGTTGACCAAAACCCTAAAAGTGAACGAAAGTCAACAGGGGGCAGTACGCGGCGCGTACCAGCTCTTGTATGTGGGGCGTACTCCGGCGATCCAGAATCGGGGTCTCAAACCCTTACGCTGCGCGTACTGAGATTTACGCCCAACGTAAGTCTCAGTTTCATGCCCTCATGGATTTTTGGTCTTAAACGGTTAAGACATAAACTCAAACTCCAGATCTGACTTCTCTAAGATCACTTAATCCATAAAGTCGAGACCTTTAAGCCTTTGCATGGCTGTAAAGGTCCCTAATCACTCTAACACCTTTCCTTCTTCCTCATAAAGTCTAGATCTCATGCATGGCTCAATATTCATGTCCAAGATTGGATTTTTATGAACATACAACTCATATTACCCTGAAATATGGCAGATCTAGGCCAATGGAGACCATTTGCTTATAAAGTCTCCACCTTGGGACCAAAAACCCTAAAAATTGGTCCAAGAAGCACAAATCAAAAATGACAAGGAAAGCTTTGAGCTTTTTACCTCAGAAATAAGCTCCAACCTCTGAAGAATTCGGATCTACTCTTGTCCACCAACTTCTAGCTCCTAAAATGGCCTCCTCTTCTCTTTCCCCACCTTGAAATGACACTTTCAAGCTTAAGAACACACACACAAGCTTATGAAGGGTTTTTTCTCTCTTAGGGTTTCACTCACTGAAGTATGGTGGCTGGGGATAAGGCCTTAACATTCCTTTTATAGAGTACAAGCCTCAAATTAGGGTTTGCATCTGGGCCCGCTACGCCCAGCGTAACCCTGGGTACGCCCAGCGTAACCCTGGGTACGCCCAGCATACCTAGGCGAGTTCGCGTCCAACTTAAGCGTATGAGTACGCGCAGCGTACTCTTCAGTACGCCCAGCGTACTCATTTGCCTTAATATTTCCTTTAAGGGTTAAAGTTGACAACTTGGAAAAGAAAAAGGGTTTAAGAGACGCACCTGAATTCCGGGATGTTACAATTCTCCCCCACTAGAACCAGACTTCGCCCTCGAAGTCTCATGCCGCAAACAACTCTGGATGCTGCTCCCGCATCTTTGACTCCGGCTCCCAAGTCAGCCCGGACCCTCTCCGATGCTGCCACTGAACCTGAACCAGGGGCACTTCCTTATTCCTCAGAACCTTGATCTTCCAATCCACTATTGCGATTGGTCTCTCAACGTAATTCAGTCTCGCATTCACCTGAATATCCTCCAGCGGTACCACTGCCGTCTCGTCGGCAATACACTTCCTCAACTGGGACACGTGGAAGGTATCATGTATCTGGCTCAACTCCGCAGGTAGCTCCAAACGGTACGCTACCCTGCCTACCATCGCGGTCACCCTGAACGAACCAATATACCGGGGCCCCAGCTTGCCCCTCTTCCTGAATTGGATCACTCCTTTCCAAGGAGACACCTTCAGGAGTACGAAGTCTCCCACCTGGAATTCAAGCTCGGATCGTCGTCTATCCGCATAACACTTCTGGCGACTCTGAGCTGTCAACAACCTCTGCCTGACCTGTTGTATCTGCTCAGTCGTCTGAAGTACTATCTCGGTGCTACCCATCACGCACTGCCCTACCTCTCCCCAACAAATGGGAGTCCGACATCTCCTCCCATACAACAACTCGAAGGGGGGCATACCAATACTCGAATGGTGGCTGTTGTTATAGGAAAACTCAGCCAACGGCAAGTACGTGTCCCAACTTCCTCCGAAGTCTAACACACATGCGCGAAGCATATCCTCGAGCGTCTGAATCGTCCTCTCACTCTGCCCGTCCGTCTGTGGGTAGTATGTGGTACTGAAATGCAGCCTCGTACGCAACTCCTCATGGAACTTCTTCCAGAACCTGGAAGTGAAACGTACATCTCGATCTGACACAATCGAGATCGGTACTCCATGACGCGATACCACCTCTCTCACATACAACTCGGCCAGCCTCTCTGCGGAAGAGCTCTCACTGATAGCAAGGAAGTGAGCGCTCTTCGTCAGCCGGTCAACGATCACCCAAATTGCATCGACGCCCCTCGCGGTCCTTGGCAATTTGGTGATAAAATCCATAGAAATCTGTTCCCACTTCCACTGGGGAACCTCAAGTGGTTGTAACTTGCCATGCGGACGCTGGTGCTCGGCCTTAACCTTGCGACAGGTCAAGCACCTCTCAACAAACCACGCGACATCCCTCTTCATACAGGGCCACCAATACTCTCTCTTCAGGTCCAAATACATCTTAGTGGCCCCGGGATGGATCGAGAATCTCGATCTGTGCGCCTCCTCCATCAGAATGATACGTGCCCCGCCTGTATACGGCACCCAAATCCGACCTTGGAAGGTCATAAGACCTCGGCTATCGGTAACGAACTCAGGTACCTGTCCAATCACCTGCTCTCTCTTGCGGTTCTCTAGTATCACGACCTCTGCCTGGGCCTCCCGAATGGTGTCCAACACCGGATTCATCACCGTCAATCGCGTACAAGTGTCTCGAATCGGGGCACTCTCTGCCCTTCGGCTCAGAGCATCAGCTACAACATTAGCTTTGCCTGGGTGGTATAGGATCTCACAATCGTAATCCTTTACCATATCCAACCATCTCCTCTGGCGCATATTCAGGTTGGGCTGATCCATCAAATACTTCAAACTCTTGTGGTCCGTGTATATGGTACACCGAACCCCATACAGATAGTGACGCCAGATCTTCAGGGCGAACACCACTGCCCCTAACTCCAGGTCGCGGGTGGGATACCTCGTCTCATGAGGCTTCAGTTGCTTCGATGCATATGCTATCACATGCCCTCTCTGCATAAGCACCGCACCCAACCCCGATATCGATGCATCACAGTACACCACAAAATCCTCCATTCCCTCTAGAAGGGATAACACCGGGGCTTTGCACAACCTCTGGCAAAGAGTCTCAAACGAGGTCTGCTGCTCTGGACCCCATGAAAAAGCAAAGCCCTTCCGGGTCAACTTGGTGAGAGGCACGGCAATCTTGGAGAAATCCTTGATAAATCTCCGATAGTAGCCGGCCAACCCCAGAAAACTCCTAATCTCTGTAGGGGATCTCGGCACCTACCAACTCATCACAGCCTCAATCTTGGCCGGATCGACCAATATCCCATTCTGGTTAACGATATGCCCCAAGAACTGGACCTCTCGTAACCAGAAATCGCACTTGGAGAATTTGGCATAAAGCCTCTCCGACCTCAATACTCCGAGGATCTCTCTCAAATGCTCCTCATGCTGCTCTCTATATCTCGAGTACACCAGTATATCGTCGATGAATACGATCACCGAACGATCCAACATCGGTCTGCACACCCTGTTCATGAGTTCCATGAACGCTGTCGGTGCGTTGGTGAGCCCAAAAGGCATCACCACGAACTCGTAATGCCCATAACGAGTCTTGAACGCCGTCTTCTGGATATCCTCATCTCGCACCCTCATCTGGTGATATCCAGACCTCAAATCTATCTTGGATAACCAAGATGCTCCCTGCAACTGATCGAACAGATCATCGATCCTCGGTAGTGGGTAACGGTTCTTGACCGTTAACTTGTTCAACTCCCGGTAATCAATGCACATCCGGTGTGAACCATCCTTTTTCTTGACAAAAAGGGTCGGCGCTCCCCAAGGTGAGCTACTCGGCCTGATAAATCCTTTCCCCAATAGCTCCTGAAGCTGTGAGGATAACTCCTGCATCTCTGGCGGCTCAAGGCGATAGGGCGCCTTGGCGATAGGCGCCGTTCCCTGAACCAAATCGATGCGAAACTCCACTTGCCTCTCGGGAGGCACACCCGGCAACTCTTCGGGGAAAACGTCCGGGAACTCACGCACTATCGGCACGTCACTAACCGATCTCGGCCCCTCCGCTGCTACTCGTGTGTCCATCACGTAGGCCACAAACCCACTACAGCCCTGTTGTAGACTCTGCCTCGCTCTAGCAGCCGAACAGAACGCTGACCCGGAACGGGTACCCTCGCCGTACACCGTAAGTACTCCCCTACTAGGGTCTCGTA
Organism: Lactuca virosa; assembly: GCF_052849685.1. Taxonomy (NCBI): domain Eukaryota; kingdom Viridiplantae; phylum Streptophyta; class Magnoliopsida; order Asterales; family Asteraceae; genus Lactuca; species Lactuca virosa. The sequence continues at coordinate 185,817,831 of NC_136428.1, read as the reverse complement.
TCGTCACCAACTGTCGCTCGCAGTCTATAACAGCCCCAAATCGGCTTAACCAATCCATGCCCACTATGACACACACGTCCCCCATCGCAATCGGGACTAGATCTATCGGAAACTCAACACCGAAGATCTCAAGTACACATCCTCGAATCACATCCGTAGCATACACCGCTCGCTCGTCAGCTATGGAAACTCGTAGAGGTCGACTCAACACCTCCCGCTGGATACTGATGTGCTGACTAAATGCTAACGACACAAATGACCGACTCGCACCCGAGTCAAATAACACCAAAGCAGGTACAGAACTCACAAGAAAAGTACTTACGCATATCATAACATAAGCACAATATCTCAGCATAAAATAAATGAAAAAATACATACCAGCCACGACATCGGGCGCTGCGCGGACCTCCTCCGCTGTCAACTGAAAGGCTCTCCCGCGAGCCTTCGGTGCCTCGGCCTTCATCGGCCGAACCTCAGTAGCTCGCACGGCAGCAGGGGCAGATCCCTGCGGTGCTCCCTGTGCTGTCCCCTGCAACTGCGGACACTCGGCCTTCTGGTGTCCGGTTTGGTTGCAATTAAAGCAAACCATGAACCCCTTGGGGCAATCCTTGGCTATGTTCCCCTCCTTGCCACATTTGTAGCAAGCACCTGATCGACAAATCCCATCATGTCCCTTGCCGCACTTTCCACAAGTGCGGCCCTTCTGGCCTCCAGATCTCGAATCGGAGGGCTTTTCCCGTTTGGCTGCCGGCTGAGACTGTGTCGGCCGTCGGTCCCTCCCCTGAGACTCGGCCTCCTCCCGGGCCTGAGTCTCCAGCTCAATCTCCCTCTTCCGGGCATTTACCTGGAGCTCAACAAATGTCCGGTATGATGAGTTCGCCACGAACTCCCTGATATCCCTCCTCAAAATGCTCAAGTATCGGCTCATACGTGCCTGCTCAGACGACACGTGCTCAGGGCAAAACAACACCCTCTCATGAAACATCCTCGTAATCACCGTCACAGTCTCAGTTCCCTGCTTGAGGGACAAGAACTCCTGGGCTAAACGTTCCCTTTCCACAGGGGGAACATACTCATCTCGAAACATCGTGGTGAACCTCTCCCAGGTCACCGCAGTAAGCTCCGCCGTAGTGAAGTCTGCCGTCACAAACTTCCACCAGTCCTTCGCCCCCAAGCGAAGCTGGTTCAGTGCAAACCGAACCCTCAGATGCTCCGGACACGAGCAGGTGTAGAAGCATCCCTCGATATCATAAATCCATCTCATCGCAGTAATCGGATCCTGCGTCCCATCAAACTCTGGTGGCTTCGTGTTGCTGAACTCCCGGAACAGCAACGAGTCACCCCCCTGAGGTCTAGCAGCAGTAACAGCTGCAGCAGCCGTAGCCTCAGTAACCGCTGCGTACCGCTCATCCAATGTCTCAATCAATGTGGTCTTGATAGACCCAAACATCTCCGGAATCTCGGCTCGGATCGCCGCAGCCACCTCATCGTGGATCATCTGACGAAGCTCCTCGTCACTCACGTCGCTCGTCTCAGGTCTGTGGCGTGTCCCAACCATGATGTCTCTGAAATACAACATAAAAATATCAGAGACTCGCTCGAGCATACTCGCACTCGATAACTCAACCCTACATGTTCCCTAGTACCCTAAGGATTCTTACTTGGACTGCGCACTGATCCGATGTCTTCAGTAGTATGGGCCCTATACTACCGTCCACACCGCATCAGTATTCACCCCAAGTCCTCCTCCTAGGATCCCAGATCACAAGTACTCTACATCATGCTAGCACAGGCTACCCTTCGGTAGACCTCTCATAAGCTCCTCTCTGCTACCTACTCACTCTCAAGCATCTCATAGCAACAGTAATCTTCCTAGGCTAAGGCATCACAAATCAGGCCATTCTAGTCCTAATATGAATACCTAGCCTACTCTATCATGCGTAACATATCATAACATAACTCATAACATATAATGTAAGGGTATTTTGGGAAATCACCGTTCAGGCGCTGGCTGATCGTACACACTGCTTCCTTCTGTTTTTCTCAAATTCTTTTACTTTTTTGAAAAATTGTTTATTTTGTGAAAAGCTTCCTCAAATCCTCAGTTTGAGTTCAAATACACTCGAAGGTGCATCTGAATCCCTCAAACCAAGGCTCTGATACCAACTTGTAACGTCGTAAATTCCAAAACAATTTTTCACTTTTAAAAATATAATTTCATTCATCAATGTCATAAATCTCCATGTATCACATATGAAATCCATAAAATTCATCCCAAGATCACAATACATAAAAACTCCACAAGTGTGTACTGATCATGTCGGTGCCTTCCCGCGATCCTCGCTAGTACCTGAAACACATAACATAACAACTGTAAGCATAAAAGCTTAGTGAGTTCCCCAATATACCACATACACACATACGCCACTCAAGGCTATATAAGACCTTCCGGTCTCTGTGTCTCAGGGGACTTCCGTCCCATAACCCTGGTAGACCTTCCGGCCCTACCCGTAATGACCTTCCGGCCCATTTCACCCTGACCTTCCGGTCCATATCATCCTGACCTTCCGGTCCACATCATCCTGACCTTCCGGTCCACAACATTCATAACATACCTAACACATACATATCACATAACAGCATACAGTACATACACCTCATAGCATACAAGACCTTCCGGTCACACATAGGTACCTTTCCAGGTACAGTATAGTGAGAAGACTCACCTCGGGTAACTCGGATAATCTCGCACACGGATATACTGATCTAGCCCCCGCCTAATCACATAAACAATATCCTCAAATAAATAATGGCTCTCAAAGGCTAGATTAAATCCCTTTCTACCAACCCACAGAAGGGTAAAAGACCATTTTACCCCTCCCTGACCTAAAAGTCCAAATGTTGACCAAAACCCTAAAAGTGAACGAAAGTCAAGAGGGGGCAATACGCGGCGCGTACCAGCTCTTATACGCGGGGCGTACTCCGGCGATCCAGAATCGGGGTCTCAAACCCTTACGATGCGCGTACTGATATTTACGCCCAGCGTAAGTGTCAGTTTCATGCCCTCATGGATTTTTGGTCTTAAACGGTTAAGACATAAACTCAAACTCCAGATCTGACTTCTCTAAGATCACTTAATCCATAAAGTCGAGACCTTTAAGCCTTTGCATGGCTGTAAATGTCCCTAATCACTCTAACACCTTTCCTTCTTCCTCATAGAGTCTAGATCTCATGCATGGCTCAATATTCATGTCCAAGATTGGATTTTTATGAACATACAACTCATATTACCCTGAAATATGGCAGATCTAGGCCAATGGAGACCATTTGCTCATAAAGTCTCCACCTTGGGACCAAAAACCCTAAAAATTGGTCCAAGAAGCACAAATCAAAAATGACAAGGAAAGCTTTGAGCTTTTTACCTCAGAAAGAAGCTCCAACCTCTGAAGAATTCGGATCTACTCTTGTCCACCAAGCTTAAGAACACACACAAGCTTATGACGGGTTTTTGCTCTCTTAGGGTTTTACTCACTGAAGTATGGTGGCTGGGGATAAGGCCTTAACATTCCTTTTATAGAGTACAAGCCTCAAATTAGGGTTTGCATCTAGGCCCGCTACGCCCAGCGTAACCCTGGGTATGCCCATCGTACCTAGGCGAGTACGTGTCCAACTTAAGCGCATGAGTACACGCAGCGTACTCTTCAGTACGCCCAGCGTACTCATTTGCCTTAATATTTCCTTTAAGGGTTAAACTTGACAACTTGGAAAAGAAAAAGGGTTTAAGAGACGCACCTGAATTCCGGGATGTTACAACATTCTAGTCAAGACATAAATTATTAAGAATGTGATTTTGATTAAACTAAAAACTAAAAATGCAGTGATATTAAATTAAACGAAAATCAATAATAAAGAAGATTTCAGCTCTGTTGCGATTTTCGTAATCATGCAATCGACATTGACCTGGTTACTTGAGATTCGTTTTATCTAAGCTGGTACTGAAAAAAACTAACAAGCTCTAGTATAATCTCTTTTACCTTATTTAGTTAACCAAAACAAGCTATTCAATTAACCCTAACTTTTTACTGTCTAATCAAATAAGCTCTTAATTAAGATCAGAAAAGTTGCATTATAATCTTTGTAATGTTCTCAGCAATACTCAATACTTCTCACAAGCTTGGAAGCGTAAAGGTATGATTTTTATAGTTTATACCAGAGTTAAATCCCAAAAAGGAAACAATCTGATACTTGTTACTTTTACCAGTTGACAATAACAATTACGGATTCTATTAACTGATTAACTGGAATGATAAAACCCTAGTTAGGTGATCAGACTAACAAGAATCACAATCAAACATTCATTAAGAACAAAACCGAAGAATATAGAAAGAAACACAAATCAAAAACCTGATCTAATGATCAATCACATGAAAAGTACTCGTCTTTGCAGAACTGAAAACTAAGTTTTTAGCCATACATGGCTAAAATATGATAAAAACAAATGAAAAGAGACATCAAACAACTAATCTTACTAATCTGCTTGAAGGAGATGATCCACAGTCTTTAGATCTTCAGAAATCGTTGAAATCGAAGAAGAAATGCCTCCAAAATCGTATTTTCGTCGTCTGGTACCTCTGGAATCGCCAACTTAGGTTACTGGAAGGTTATGAGGGTCTATTTATACACCCAGCAGCAAAAACAATGTGCATGTGATCGCATGTATCAAAGTTGCGACCGCATGTTTTGAGAAAACACGTCACGGGCCTTTTGAATGAAGTAGGAAGTTATTTCGACACTTTTTGGCCAAGTTGCGATCGCATAGAGGGAAGTTGCGATCGCATGTTTATAGGTTGTGATCGCATGTTCTGAGTTTTTACTTCCAGATGAATTTTTGGCACTAAAAAACCTTGAATCCAAGTTGCGACCAAAGTTGTGATCGCATAAAGGCTCCATGCGATCGGATGGACCAGATTTGCGATTGCATTTTTTTCCTAAGACGTCCGAAATTCCGTCTACTTTTCAGATCATTTTTAATCGCATCAATCGGAGTTACGGTTCATGAGATATGCTCACAATACTGACAGGGGATCAAAGCTGCCAGCAACATCCTTTAACTTTAAATTGTAGATTGTATCTTTATGTGATCAATTCAATCGAATTTTTCTTGACCAAAGCATCTTGCAAACATTCCTCATAATTCATCATAAGTCTCAAGCTCCATTTTAAGCTCCAATCAAAGCACTGCTCCACTTGAACTATCTGAAATTGACATAAAAACATGAGTAGTACTGGAATTCTAACGAAAGACATGAGCTGAACATTATTTAAATAAATGATATGCAAATGTACAAAATATGATGCTAAAATGATAATAAAATTACCTTTTAAGATGCATGAAATGGCATCTAACAATGTGTGTGTGTATATATATATATATATATATATATATATATATATATATATATATATATATATATATATATATATAGAGAGAGAGAGAGAGAGAGAGAAAGAATTGAGAACATTTAAAACATTAAAAATGCAAGAACAGTTCTATATCAATATTAGATCAATATTATATAAAGATGTATCATTAATTATATATATATATATATATATATATATATATATATATATATATATATATATATATATTTCATCAAAATTCAAAAATCAAAAGTTTTTTTTTCTCTTATACAATTTTATTCTTAGGATTTATTTATAAATTGATAGAAAAACAAGCTATTAATCATTCATGAATATACCACTCGCTCAAAATCATCAATTCACTAATTTTTGTAATTTTATTTTATCAACCACTTTTATATTCACAAATAATTAATTAGAAATTTTTCTAATTTTATTTTATTAACTGTTTTTATATTCACAAATGAATAATTCATGATTGTATTCATACATTTATACATTTATATTTATAAAGAGAAATTAAATATTTTCCTACTTTTCCTTCTACATATTTTCCTACCCAATTGAAATGATGACAAGTGTATTAAAATATTATTAATCTTATTCAAATATGACACATGTCGTAATTTCACATGGATAGGAAGATAAGTAGGAATAAAAAATAATAAAATATTTCATTTCTCATTTATAAATGATGATATTAAGTTAAACTCATTTTTTGTATTAATACACTGTTCATAAATGATTAAATCACTTACTTTCTATCCGACTATATTCGTACAACAAATCAGAAGTGAATCGTACAATTATATTTGTAACTACTAAAATAGTTGCAAGAAAAAAAAACATGGAAGAAAAAGTTGCGAAGTAGAATTAGAAAATACAGTGAATTGATATATTCATGAATCATGAATCCTTTTATTTGTCTAAGGTCTATAATGTCTTCCTTCTTTTAATCTATATCGACATTCTTTCGTTGTCCTGCTTCGCTCACTCACCTATGCATTAACATGTTTTTTTTTTTTTTTTTTTTTTGGTTTCACGTGTGGCAACATCGTTTGAGGGGACTGTACGCGGCAAAACAAAAGCCGCAATATAGTTGCCTTGGGTTTCCTGTTTTTTTTTCCTTCTCAGCGATGCTATAAGGTGGCTGTGATGGTGGCGATTTCAAGCAAGCGTAATAGAGTCTGGAGTGGGGGTGAACAGTTGATCTGTTTTCTATGGCGGTGTTGGCAAAGAGAAGATGGGCGGCGATGGGAAGAATGAAAGAAAAGGAGAAGAGCAACTGGAAGATGAAAATAGGATTAGGTACTTACGTTCTATTGTAGGCGTATGCACATACAGGGATAGATAGTGCGTAAATGTGACATATATATATATATATATATATATATATATATATATATATATATATATATATATATATATATATATATATATATATATATATATATATATATGGGGGAGCTTTCAATCGAGAACATTTTTCCCGCAAGAACATTTGAGAACAAATTTGGACCACACAATTTTTTTTAATTAAAATTATAAAATAATATTTATATAAATCAAAAAATAATTACAAACAATTAATAACCCACTAACTAACACCACTCACCACCTACCACCACCACCACCACCACCACCAACCACCACCCACCACCCACCACCCATCACTACCCACCACCATCACCATCACCACCAACACCAACACCAACACCAACCACCACCCGCCACAACCATCACCACCCACCACTATCACCACCACCTGCCACCACCATCCACCTCCACCACCCATCACCACTGCCTGCCACCACCACCCACAACCACTACCTACCACCCATCACCACCGCCCATAACTACCCACCACCCACCACAACCACTACCCACCACCACCAACCACCACCCGCCACCACCACTCATCACTACCCACCACCACCAACCACCACCCACCACCCATCACTACCCACCACCATCACTATCACCACCACTTGCAACCACCCACCCACCCACCACCACACACCCATCACCACCGCCTGCCACCACCACCCACAACCACTACCTACCACCCATCACCACCGCCCATAACTACCCACCACCCACCACTACCTACCACCACCAACCACCACCCGCCACCACCACTCATCACCACCCACCACCCGCCACCACCACCCACCACCCACCAAAACCACCACCATCACTATCACCACCACTTGCAACCACCCACCCACCCACCACCATACACCACCACCACCCATCCTCCACCACCCGCCGCCACCACCCCCACCTCCACCTATAAAGATTTGTTATTGTGTTTTTGATTCATTAGTTTTTCTCGTGTATATAATCACATGTGATTATATGTATCGAGTCACATGTAATTATATGTATCGAATCATATATGATTTATATGTTATTAAATACATATAATCACATGTGATTAAATACACGTCAAAAACTAGTGAATCGAGAATGCAAAAATCAATATATCCATGTAAATCATATGTGATTAGATACATACAATTACCCGTGATTATATGTATTTAATAAAATATTATTTACATGGGCCATATTTATTTTCGTCTTTTCAATTTTATAATTGGCATCGTGTATTAAATCACATGTGATTATATGTATTTAATCACATATGATTTACATGGACAATATTTTTTTTCACGCGCTGATTCAATAGTTGTTCTTATGTATTTAATCACATGTGATTATATTTATTTAATCACATATGATTCATATGAAAAATATTTATTCTTGCGTCGATTCAATAATTGTTCTAATACATTTAATCACATGTGATTATGTGTATTTAATCACATATGATTTATGTGGACAGATTCATTATTTCTTTCTCATTTCAAAAGTTGTACTCATGTACTTCATCACATGTGATTATATGTATCAAATCGCATATGATTTATATTGATAATATTCATGATTAAATAGTTTTTCGTATGTATTTAATCATATTTGATTTTATGTATTAATCACATATGATTAATGTGGAAAAAGAAAAACTATTTAATCAAAAACGCGAAATTAAATCTTGTGTACAGAAATCATATGTGACTAAATGTACACAAGAATGTGAAACTGAATATTGTCCATATAAATCATATCTAATTACATACATATAATCTCATGTAATTAAGCACACAAGAACAACAACAACTGAATCAAGAACGCAAAAATAAATATTTTCCACATAAATTTTATGTGATTAGCTACATATAATCACATGTGATTATATGCATTTAATCACATATGATATATGTGGTCAATATTTATCTTTGTGTTCTCGATTCAATAGTTGTTCTTGTGTATATAATCATATGTGATTATATGTATCTAATCACATATAATTTATATAGACATCATATTTTTTGTCCGTATAAATCATATGTGACTAGATACATATAATCACATATGATTATATGTATTTAATCACATATGATTACAGTGGGCAAAGAACAATTATTGAATCGAGAATATGACAATGTATCTCATCCACATAAATCATATATGATTCGATACATATAATCACATGTGATTATATATATTTAATCAGATATGATTTATGTAGACAATATTTATTTTTGCGGTTTCAACTGAATAATTGCTTTTGTGTAATTAATCACATGTGATTATATGTATATAATCACATATGATTTGAGGTGGACAAGATTTATTTTTTCCTTCTCGATTCAATAGTTGTGCTCATGTACTTAATCACATACGATTATACATATAATCACATGTGATAAAATACATGAGAACAACTATTGAATCGACAAAGAAAAAATGAATTATGTCCACATAAATCATATGTTATTAGATTCATATAATCACATGTGATTATATTTATTTAATCACATATGATTAATTTGGATAAAGATTTGTTTTCGTGTTCTTGGTTTAATATTTGTTATCGTGTATATATTTACATGTAATTGTATGTATCTAATCACATATGATTTTCATAGACAATATTTGTTTTTTCCAAATGAAATCATATGTGATTACAAACATATAATCACATCTGATTAAATGTATTTAATTACATATGATTAAAGTGAAAAAAAAACAATTATTGAATCGAGAATGCGAAAATGAATCTTAACCACATAAATCATATGTGATTAGATACACATAATCACATGTTATTAAGGTATTCGTGAACAATAACATAAAACAAGTAATTCCTACATAATAGGAGAGTTAGTATAACTCACCTCCTTGAGCTTAAAAATTAGCTAGCATGAGCAAGATGGATCATTTCCTTTCCGAGAACCTACACAAAAATTATAACATGTATTTAATCATATATGACTGATATTGACAATATTCATTAGGTATTTATAATCATATGTGATTATGTGTATTTAATCATATATGATTGATATTGACAATATTCATTAGGTACTTATAATCATATGTGATTATGTGTATTTAATCATATATGATTTACATGTATTTAATTACATGTGATTTATGTACACAAGATTTATTTTTTCTTTTTCGTTTCAACAGACGTTCTCAATTCGATAGACGTTTTATTATGTATTTAAATGGTTAATCGATTAATATTTATCTCAATTACTAGTTATTCCAAGATATTTTATTTTGTTATGACAGACATTTTATTTGAGACGTTTATGTATATCATAAATTTTATTTTGGTGTTTTAGAATTGTTTGATATCGTGTTATATAAAATAACAAACCAATCATGTTGTTTTCTTTCATCGAATTTTTTCTCCGTTCATTTTAGAGATTTAGGCTCAATAACAATTTATATTTAACAATTTTAATAACACATAAACATAAATATATGTTAGACTCATTAGTTGTAATCATAAGAAAAATAATACAATATCATTATTATATATATATATATATATATATATATATATATATATGGAAAAGTGAATATGTGACTGTTATGTACCTAAACTTAGGTATAGAACCTTTTAAATAATGTAGTTTTAAACAAAGCAAATCCAATTTCATTTTCTTTTAGTTTTTTTTTAATAGAATACCATTGAATTAAGTTCAATTATGGAATGAAAAAAAATCAATTATATATCTTTTTATTGCAAATAATTATTGAAGTTTATAGAGAAAATAAAAAACCAATATTTTTTAACGAATATAACTCAAGTGTTTTGTCTTTCAATTGAAAAACTATATCCAATGATTTTGTGAAAAGCTTGATTGAGTTATGACTTGTTCTTTTCTCTTTTATTCTATTAGTTTCCATTTAGAATTTAGTAGGGTTGATTAAATGGTCACGACTATTAATGCTTTAAGTTCTTAGACACAATGAAGAAAAAGAACATAAATTTGATCGATTTAGTAAGTCAAATGATTAAGGAAGAATAGTAAAAGAGATATCATGATTAGTTTGGATATAAATGGATCAAAACTACATTGTTTGGAGGGTTCTATATATAAGCTTAGGTACATGACAACCACATATTCCCTAAGCCCATATATATATATATATATATATATATATATATATATATATATATATATATATATATATATATATATATATATATATATCTTTTAAAGCTAAATGGCTTGGCAGAAAGCAATAAAACCACATTTTAAAATTGTCCATCCAAAGCAACGAATAAAAGATGACTTTCAGAAAATATTAAAAAAATATGATGACCTATTATACAGTTATTTGTACCTTAGCAACTCTACTCCATGGGAAACACCACCAAATTAATTACTAACATCACCGAAATATGCTTTGAACACTATCGGATGCACACACAACCAAATTATACTCATATTTATTACCTCACTGCGAACAATCTCACTTGATTAAATTAAATCAACGCGTCGTCAAAAACGCTGATCGATCTTATAAAACAAACATCGAGACTTTGATCCACAAGTACTCATGTCAATTAATATTTATATAGACAGGGAAAGAGAAAAACAAAGAAAGGGCTACCAAGAGAAGGGAGCTTACATTGTAATTACAGTTCCGCTAGAAACAGTAGAGATATGGAGAGCACAGAAGAAGAAATCACTGCCTCTTTGGTCTGAGACGCAGTTCGACGACGGTCGGTGAAAGTAGAACGAAAAACCTCTAGGTCGTGGTCTATGAAACCATATCGGGAACCAGATCTGGTAAAAACGGACGAGAAGGAAATGGTTTCCGACGAGCGAGCGAGTGGTGGTCGTTGCAACCAGATCTGGTAGCGTTCTTCTTCAGATTCGAGGAAACCAGATCCGCCGGAGGTGGTAGACGGAACGCCGTCGCTAACATTGGTAATGATTCAGGAAGAGGATTTGCGAGGAAGTGGTTTCTCATGGTTGGAGGCGGAAGGAGGTGGTGAAAAAGCATATCCGGAGCGAGTGGATAGTCGGCCGTTAGTGGTTCCAACGACATTATGGTTGTTTTGGACCAAATTTGGTTGGTTAGAGATTAATAGAGAGTTGGTTCAGGGAGAAGATGTTTCCGATGTTCGGAGGAGTAGAGGCAGAGGTACTAGATCTCGAGAATGAAAATGCAAATTTCCGGTGATACCAACGTTTACAGATTTCCGGCGGCATACGGCGGTTCCGGCAGCTGTCGTGGATTCAATGGTTGCTAAGGATAAAAGTAGCATATGTGCTTGTATATTGGCTGGAGTGGGGTTGGTGGTTTTTTATTTGTTTGATAATGAGTTTTAAAATCAAATATTCATTTTGCCGTCTGTTTTTCTTGAAGGTGTCTGTTTCATTCATCTTCATCTTCCTTCTACTGCTTTTTTTTTTTTTATCAATTTCTTTGTATATGTATCTGTTAGCGTGTCTATATGTACATGTTTGTGTGTGTACCTTTTTTCTTTTTTTAATGAATGGAGTCTTCTATTATTTGCTCCCAATGCTTCTGAGTTCCAAGAAAGTGGTATTCGTTTTGATTGTAATGTTAATATTTAAACAAATAATTAAGATGATATAACATGATCAAAACATATATCAATTAAGTCGCATACATGATTTATATAATGACTGATTTCAAGGCTTCCTAATCGTAATATGTGAATGTGTATGTAACTGTTACTTTATGTATATAAAATGTTTATCAAACTTCATTTGAATACAAGGTCAGTCTGTGTCATTATTCATTACACAACAATTTTTTTTCCTCAAGTTTTTTTCTTTGTATATGTATCTGTTAGCGTGTCTATATGTACATGTTTGTGTGTGTACCTTTTTTCTTTTTTTAATAAATGGAGTTTTCTGTTGTTTGCTTGCATGCTTATTTGATCCAAGAAAGTGGTATTCGTTTTGATTGTAATGTTAAAATTTTGTGCAACTATTAAGATGATATAACATGATCACAGCATATATCAATTAAGTCGCATACATTGGTTATATAATGACAGATTTCAAGGCTTCCTAATCGTAATATGTTAATGTGTATGTAACTGTTACTGTATGTATATAACATGCTTATCAAACTTCATTTGAATACAAGGGCAGTCTGGTCATTATTCATTACACAACAGTTTTTTTCCTCAATGAATGAATATATAAACAAGGATCACAATTGTTAGCATATATATATTTTTTGTGTTATTCTTAATAGCAATATATAAACAAGGATCATGTGTGGGAACATCGTTTGAGGGGACTGTACGCCGGCAAAACAAAAGCCACAATGTAGTTGCCTTGGGTTTCCTGTTTTTTTTTCCTTCTCAGCGATGCTATAAGGTGGCTGTGATGGTGGCGATTTCAAGCAAGCGTAATAGAGTCTGGAGTGGGGGTGAACAGTTGATCTGTTTTCTATGGCAGTGTTGGCAAAGAGAAGATGGGCGGTGATGGGAAGAATGAAAGAGAAAGAGAAGAGCAACTGGAAGATGAAAATAGGATTAGGTACTTAGGTTCTGTTGTAGGCATATGCACATAAAGGGATAGATAGTGTGTAAATGTGATATATATATATATATATATATATATATATATATATATATATATATATATATATATATATATATATATATATATATATATATGGTTGGGATTAAATGTGAATCATAAATATTGTGTGAATGTGTGACCAAATTCTAGCCAATAGATTAAAAAAAATGAAAGGTTGTGATCTTAGGGTATATGGTATTAACATGGGATACATTTACTGTATAACTACACTTAATTAATTGTAAGAGAAATTAGTCAATTTTATTTACAATAATTTATGAAAAGTGAGGATAATAAGTGATGCAATTTAAATTAGATTTAAAATAATGAAATTATATCTTTTACATTTTAAATTAATTATAGTATCTTTTAATACGATTAATAAAACCTGTAGATTTTTTTTATAAACAAGTTAATTACTGATTGTGCATTCTATAAATATATATTATATTAAATTTTGCATATTGGAAAATGCTTACGTATTAAATTCTTGAAGAATACGAGAATATAATATAATCTATTATTGCCGAATATGCAATATTTCTGGTTAAAAATAATTTTTTTAAAATGAAGATTGCTCTGCATCATGAGAATAGTTAAGAATCGATTGGTTTAGTTAAAACTTCATTATCGATAATAAGAATAATTAATATTGATATTCACATAAGACATTCTTGAAGAATCGGAATTCATTCTCTAAGAATCATAGTTAATTCTTTAAGAATGATTTGAATATGTTTTTAAACAACTAAACCAAATTTTCCACAAGAAAATAAATCAAGAGAAAATTATTGTCACGCCCGTAGATCTGGGCTAGTCAATTTAGAGATAATACATTTAGAATAAATAATCTTAACCTAGTTGTAGAATATGTCTCAAGGGTTCCGTACATATAAAGAACGCCGAAATCCGAGTTATAACGAAGAAGTTATGGCCCGTCGAAGTTTTACGGCAGAACCGACACGGCACCGGGAGACGTAAATAGTGAATTTTTGATAAAGGACTTTTTAGCCTTAGTGATCTAAACAAAAGTTGTAGTATACGTTAAACCGAGAACATACAAAAAAAGAACGCCCAAATCTGACTTCGTATGAGGAAGTTATGAATTTTCTAAGATTTGGCATAGCAGTGCACGACCCGAAACTCGAATTTTAGTTCGAGCGGTTTTTGGCCTATGCGACCTAAATGAGAATTGAATATCTCATTAATAGGAACTCAACGATAAAAAGACAGACGAAAACAGAGTTCGTATGTAGAAGTTATGAATTTTACGCGGACATTTAACAGTATAATCTCCTCGTACTGTTAAATTTAAGATCGGTCAAGAATTAGCCGACGGAGACAAAATGAAAGTTGTAGATCTTATTTTTACCTACGCGTGGATATAAAGAACGTCAAAAACGGAGGTCGTATGTGAAAGTTACGGATTTTAGAAGTCGGAAGTGTGCTGTGCAAAAATGGGTGATGTGGCACAATCTTGGCCATTGCTTTCTCCCCAAGTCTTGCCACTAGATGGTGACATGTGGCACCAAGTTCAGCCATTTTCACCCTATAAATAGAACCTCTCCCACCCTCATTTTCTTCACACCTTTCCCATTCTTTCTTCTTTTTACTCTCTCTAGAACCTCTTTCTAGCCCTGAAACCCCCCGAAAAGCCTAAAGAACTTCCCTAGCACGAGGCGGAAGCCCCGGAGTGCTCGACGACTCCGAGAAGAAGAGCTTTTCCGCACGGGAATGCTGCTCCAAGCAAAGCTCGGTTTTCTATAAAACCCGCTGTGAGTGAGCTACGCCTACGCTATTTTTAATATAGCTTTTATTTAATTATAGTAACGTTATTAAGAACTTATAATAAGTAATTGGGCTATTATTATGGGTTATATAAGTATTGTTTAACGCTTATATAACAGTAATAATAGCTAGACTATTAATTAGTCTCGGCGAATAATAGACTAAACTCTAGTGGTAATAATACTAGGTTTCGTCGAAGGAAATTATTTTTAAGAAGCGAAGCGCTGTCTGAGTTCGGAATCACCACCTTTTCAAGTGAGTGCATGGTCTCTTTCATCTTACACATAGATATGAAGTATTTTATATAAACTACGTGTTATGTGTGCATATTATCTGTATACTTGATATCTATGCTGGATGAACGATTTTATACAAGTTTTATATTATTTAAACTGTATATGTATTTATATCTACATAATATGTTAGGTAAAACATGGGTAGACAAAATATGAGTTGGATGATGAGTTGAGTGGTGATATAGAACATGAGGTAAGGGTGAGAGTTGGACGATGTGAGAAGCCTTGTCCCTAAATGTTGGCCCCGTCATCTAGCAGAGTATGGATGACAACCACGGACTATTCTAGACAGTCCAGTGGAACACTAGCAGGCTCGCAACCTGTAGGTGTTGTGAACGATGTGTTCACCGGTGTACTCTAAAAACCCATTGACATGTATTGCGAGTGGATTCTCGAAAACAATACTGTCAATAAACGAGATAACCCTAGCAGCTGTGCTCGAAGGACAATACTGGCAGCTGCGCCTCATAGAGAATGTCACAATTCTGGCAGCTGCGCCTAAGTGATAGAACTAGCAGCTGTGCTTGACAGCTGTGTCATTGACAACGATGGACTTCGTACCTATTCCTTAGGATAATCCTTAGGAATGAATGAATGAGAAATAGTTAATTCTTAGGGTAGATCCTTAAGAGTAAAGAAGATAATGGGGATGGGTAATTGGGTTAACTGTTTGCTGATTAAACATAATAATTATATTATTGTGGGTTGAAAACCCTATGTACTCACCAGGTTTCCCAACCTGACCCACTCAGTTTATTTATATCACATGTGTTGATATGAAGTCACATTACACTGAGAGATTAAGGATCACTAGTGATAATGAATGTAAGTTCTGTTTATGCTTATGTTTCTGTATTGACGATGACATCCCAAATGTTTTAAAATGAATAAAAATACTTTTCTTCGGAAATGCTTTGATAACGTATTTATCATGTTTTACTGGGAACAAATTCCGCAACATTTTTATTAAAAGAGGTACTCTGATTTTTATAAAGCATAAACAAAATCGGTCTTTTCTGGCCGTGAAAATGAGGATGTCACAGTTGGTATCAGAGCATTAGTTTAAGCGAACTAGGAATATAGATTTATTTCTAGACTTAAACTTAGAATGCTAAAAACTGATTGTGAGGAGTGTGTCTGAGGTAATACACCTGAATAGACACAAGCACTAGCTTTTTTAGGGAAAATGCCTAACATGCTTTTATGTGCTAAATGATTTATGATGCTAAATGTATGATCGGATCTATGGTCTGTTGCCGACCGGATCTGGAAACTTTACGTGTTCAAACTTCTAAACGATTAATTACGGTATTAGAACTGGCATGTAACTTTTCGGAGTTATAGGGAGATTTACACGTCGATCGTAAATAAAATCTTTCCTATCTTAATTCTCGTCATTACACACCGAACGTCTGAATTGGTGTATAGATCGAAATGGCAAGAACCCGAAGTGGAGTCGGGAACGCAAATGGAAATAGGAATCAACAGCCCCTAGTGATTGAACAAATACCTGTTGTAGTAGAAGCTGCACCTGAACCAATCACCATGGCTGGAGTACAAGCCATGATTCGGGCTATGTTAGCTGAACAAAGGGAAGAAATGAGGAGGATGTTGCATGAAAATAGGGACGAACCTACCATGCCCATTGAGCAACCTGAGCTAATTCCTGATCAATCGGAGGAAGGGAACTATAGCCGCCCTGTAAGTCAAGTTGGGACTCAAGGAGAACGAAGGAATGGCCCGGAGATGGGAAACGATAAGGATGGACGAATATATAAGAACTTATTGGGTGCCAAGCCACCAAGCCTTTCCGGAAGCCCGAAGCCGGTTGAGATTATGGACTGGGTCTCCGAGATGGAGATGGTATTTGAGAGCTGTGACTGCAGCGATAAGCAAAAGACAGTCTTTGCAGTCAGACAACTAAAGACCGGAGTGTTAAGTTGGTGGAAGTTGCTGGCAGATACAATGCCACGAGGAGAAGCAATACAAATGTCTTGGGAAGCATTCACGGAGCAGTTAAAAATGCAGTACTGCTCAGAGATAGATCTGATAGACCTAAACAACGAGTTTCAGAACCTGAAGAAAGGGAAGATGAGTGTTGATGAGTATGTCACCGCATTCACTGAGAAGATGAAGCTATTTCCCTACTTGGTGCCTACTGAACTCTCCAAGATAGATAGGTTCGCTAACGGACTGCCTGCAGACTTTGGCCCAACGGTCAAAATGGCAGCTACTTTGAAAACAGCCGTTAGAGCAGCTAAGAATATAGAGACCCAGATAAGAGAAAGGGGTCTAGAAAAAGATAAGGCAGGAGAAAAGAGGAAGTTTGAAGGATCTTCAAGGCCCAACAAGGAGAGTAAATCTTCGAAGTTTGGAGGAGGAGGAAGAGGCGAAGCAAGATGGTGTGATAAGTGCGAGAAGAAACACTTAGGAAAATGTGGCGAAGAGGTGACTTGTTTCAAGTGTGGAAAACATGGGCATTACGCCAATAAATGTACATTCAACAAAAGGGTATGTTATGAATGTAATTAGGAAGGTCACTTCAAGCAAGACTGCCCAAAGAGAGAAGGGGCTACAAGGCCAAATGTGCTGCCAAAACCAAAAGCAAGAGCATTCCACATGATCCTCGACGAAGCAGAGAACAACGCGAGGAATCAAGGATGAGGAATTCATACCCAAAGATCGAGTTATGAAGTAGCCAAAGGGATAGAATCACATGATGTAGCCTATTAGAGGCATAGTCTAGGGTGAACTTGAACACCTATGTAATAGTTTCAAGAAATAATAAAACCTTTGTTTTGTTATCTGGTGTGTTAAACTGTTATATGATTTTCTTGTATGGTGACTTGGAAAACTGCGAGACAATACTTGGGACGAGTATGAGTAGGTGTGAATGGTAGGAGAGGCCTATACTACCGGAAGCACAGGACTCACGCTTGGATCAGGGAAAGTCACAAGGTTACCAAGAAGATAGTAATTGATACCGTTTTATTCAAATATGTCGTTACCATCGTTTCGTTAATGACTAAGAGGATGATTGTTATTCCGACCCTAGTGGTCATATAGAATTGAGTCCGACTATGATAAGTATGTTACGTGGTTCAGAGAACCAAGTTTGATGTAGCATCTGACTTAAGCCGGAAGATTGAAATAGAAGATAATCAAAGCGATCGGTAGAGGTATCGCGCTAGTTGCTTGTAGCTAGAAATGCTACCTTTTAAGATGTGATTAGAACATGAAGAAATGTATAGTCTGTTCTGGAAGACTCTAAGAGACCTGAGTCTAAGCGTGGGAACATACGATGATAAGTCATTAGAATATGACACATCGGTCCATTTTAGTAATAAAATAACTTATCTTAAGGTTGTTAAGAAAAAGAAGCAGTCTCCAGTAAGGATCGAGATTGTGACTTGAAGGTCATAATTTGGAGTCTAACATGAGATAGGGAGCAAGTGCAAGATCGAGCACCGCCTGCAATCAGGAAGTCTTAGAGTTATATACTCGTTCGAAGAAACATCAAAGTTACGGTTACTACTTAGGATGAAGAGATAACGTATGGAGTCATCATGTGAGCCCTGTTTCGTTGATGATTCCGGGACGTAATCATCCTAAGGGGGAGATAATTGTCACGCCCGTCGATCTGGGCTAGTCAATTTAGAGATAATACATTTAGAATAAATAATCTTAACCTAGTTGTAGAATATGTCTCAAGGGTTCCGTACATATAAAGAACGCCGAAATCCGAGTTATAACGAAGAAGTTATGGCCCGTCGAAGTTTTACGGCAGAACCGACACGGCACTGGGAGACGTAAATAGTGAATTTTTGATAAAGGACTTTTTAGCCTTAGTGATCTAAACAAAAGTTGTAGTATACGTTAAACCGAGAACATACAAAAAAAGAACGCCCAAATCTGACTTCGTATGAGGAAGTTATGAATTTTCTAAGATTTGGCATAGCAGTGCACGACCCGAAACTCGAATTTTAGTTCGAGCGGTTTTTGGCCTATGCGACCTAAATGAGAATTGAATATCTCATTAATAGGAACTCAACGATAAAAAGACAGACGAAAACAGAGTCCGTATGTAGAAGTTATGAATTTTACGCGGACATTTAACAGTATAATCTCCTCGTACTGTTAAATTTAAGATCGGTCAAGAATTAGCCGACGGAGTCTAAATGAAAGTTGTAGATCTTATTTTTACCTACGCGTGGATATAAAGAACGTCAAAAACGGAGGTCGTATGTGAAAGTTACGAATTTTAGAAGTCGGAAGTGTGCTGTGCAAAAATGGGTGATGTGGCACAATCTTGGCCATTGCTTTCTCCCCAAGTCTTGCCACTAGATGGTGACATGTGGCACCAAGTTCAGCCATTTTCACCCTATAAATAGAACCTCTCCCACCCTCATTTTCTTCACACCTTTCCCATTCTTTCTTCTTTTTACTCTCTCTAGAACCTCTTTCTAGCCCTGAAACCCCCCGAAAAGCCTAAAGAACTTCCCTAGCACGAGGCGGAAGCCCCGGAGTGCTCGACGACTCCGAGAAGAAGAGCTTTTCCGCACGGGAATGCTGCTCCAAGCAAAGCCCGGTTTTCTATAAAACCCGCTGTGAGTGAGCTACGCCTACGCTATTTTTAATATAGCTTTTATTTAATTATAGTAACGTTATTAAGAACTTATAATAAGTAATTGGGCTATTATTATGGGTTATATAAGTATTGTTTAACGCTTATATAATAGTAATAATAGCTAGACTATTAATTAGTCTCGGCGAATAATAGACTAAACTCTAGTGGTAATAATACTAGGTTTCGTCGAAGGAAATTATTTTTAAGAAGCGAAGCGCTGTCTGAGTTCGGAATCACCACCTTTTCAAGTGAGTGCATGATCTCTTTCATCTTACACATAGATATGAAGTATTTTATATAAACTACGTGTTATGTGTGCATATTATCTGTATACTTGATATCTATGCTGGATGAACGATTTTATACAAGTTTTATATTATTTAAACTGTATATGTATTTATATCTACATAATATGTTAGGTAAAACATGGGTAGACAAAATATGAGTTGGATGATGAGTTGAGTGGTGATATAGAACATGAGGTAAGGGTGAGAGTTGGACGATGTGAGAAGCCTTGTCCCTAAATGTTGGCCCCGTCATCTAGCAGAGTATGGATGACAACCACGGACTATTCTAGACAGTCCAGTGGAACACTAGCAGGATCGCAACCTGTAGGTGTTGTGAACGATGTGTTCACCGGTGTACTCTAAAAACCCATTGACATGTATTGCGAGTGGATTCTCGAAAACGATAATGTCAATAAACGAGATAACCCTAGCAGCTGTGCTCGAAGGACAATACTGGCAGCTGCGCCTCATAGAGAATGTCACAATTCTAGCAGCTGCGCCTAAGTGATAGAACTAGCAGCTGTGCTTGACAGCTGTGTCATTGACAACGATGGACTTCGTACCTATTCCTTATGATAATCCTTAGGAATGAATGAATGAGAAATAGCTAATTCTTAGGGTAGATCCTTAAGAGTAAAGAAGATAATGAGGATGGGTAATTGGGTTAACTGTTTGATGATTAAACATAATAATTATATTAGTGTGGGTTGAAAACCCTATGTACTCACCAGGTTTCCCAACCTGACCCACTCAGTTTATTTATATCACAGGTGTTGATATGAAGTCACATTACACTGAGAGATTAAGGATAACTAGTGATAATGAATGTAAGTTCTGTTTATGCTTATGTTTCTGTATTGACGATGACATCCCAAATGTTTTAAAATGAATAAAAATACTTTTCTTCGGAAATGCTTTGATAACGTATTTATCATGTTTTACTGGGAACAAATTCCGCAACATTTTTATTAAAAGAGGCACTCTGATTTTTATAAAGCATAAACAAAATCGGTCTTTTATGGCCGTGAAAATGGGGATGTCACAATTGTAAATTTAGCCAAATACATTAATTACTTTGTGGAAAATAGCTAAAAAAACCCAAATTACAAAAATAGCCCTTAAAATCGCAGATGGATTAAACCCATCTGCGATTTTGCCTTTCCATCTGCGAACGTACAAGTGCCTAAAGCACAGATGTGTTTTAGGCACTATTACGTTCGCAGATGGAAAAATCCATCTGTGATTTTGTGAAGTCTATCCGCGATTTCGTGGGATCTAGTATAAAAACGTTTTTTTTTCTTCATTTTTCACTCTCTTTCTTGGAGAAACTTTCTCTCTCTCTTTCTCTACGATTTCCTTAGAGCTATTATCGATGATATCATGGACGATTTCCTTAGAGATGTTTTAAACAAATTTTCCAAAAAAATAACAACAAAAATGATAATTTATTGAAAAAGTTTATATATAATAAGGTTGTTTTGTAGTTAAACCTATCAATTTCATAGTAAAAAAAAAGAACGAAAAAAAAATCACAAAATCGCAGTTCAAAAGGAGAAGAAATCACAGATGGACATAGTCCATCCATCTGCGATTTTAGGCTGAAAAATGGGTATATATACAGCGAAAAAAAAACCAACTGCGAACGTACAAGTGGTTAAAGCACGTCTGTGATTTTTTTTTGGCTAAAAAAAAACTCATCTGCGATTTTAGTGGCTAAAAATGCAATTTTGATTTTTTTTTGACTATTTTCCACAAAGTAATTAGTGTATTAGGCTATATTTGCAACTTTCTCATAAATCAATGTGTAGCTGCTACACATGTGTCCTTATTCTTTTAGAATATAGGATAAAAATCTTCGATACAAGTTCAATTATATCATCACATTCTTAAAAAAAGATCAAATACTAATATGTGAGAATTGAATTACCGACATTCTTAAAGAATAGCAAAAATATGTTCTTCCTCAATCAATTGCATTATCTACAAATTTTCCATTTCAGCTCCGATGGTTTTTCAAAACCAATATTCTATTCCTTGACATCCCTAACCTATTTTACAATAGGCCTGCAATTTTCAAATATACATTTTATTAGTAAATGTATATATACAATCTTTTTCAATACAAAATACATTCAAGCGTCTACACTCTACATTCTTAAAAATTCATATTAATACTTGTCTTTTAGCTATTATCAAGTTTTTTCCCTTTTTTCCTACTGTCAAGTTTTTTTATCCACTTTTTCATAATTAAACTAACTTATAAGTATTTGAGAAACTATATATTAAAAGCCAAAACATATTTTCAAAAAAAATTCTAAATCAAAAGCATTAACATGCAGAAAAAGAAAAAGTTAGCACATATCCATCTATTCATTCCATAAGAATTGGTGGGCAAGCTTTGATGAATTGATTTCAAGGCTACAAACAAATTAAATTAAATCATAATCGTTCATGTATGAAAAAAAAGATTTCAAAACCATTTAAGAAAGAACACAAAAAGATGATTTCGGGATCGTTAAGCAAAGAAAATGTTTATGAATAAAAACGAAAAAGAGGAAAAAACTCACCGACATTAGAGGGCGTTGGAGGAGGAAGACAATCAGAAGGAGGAGTTGGGATGACGCAGCACTTCCAACTACGCTGGTGGAGAGCGAGAGTTATTCCAAGACGGTAAACTAATATGCCTATTTTATAGGATTATTAATTAATTTAATTCTTTACCATAATTATCTAAATTACCATAATTATGTAAAGTTAAAATTTCAATTATACTCTTAACAAATGAGTGGTCCAAAATGAGTCTCACATTCATACAATATTTGATGATTATACATGATCCTAACTCTCTCTCTCTCTCTCTCTATATATATATATATATATATATATATATATATATATATATATATATATATATATATATATATATATATATATATATATA
This sequence comes from Lactuca virosa, assembly GCF_052849685.1. Lineage (NCBI taxonomy): Eukaryota > Viridiplantae > Streptophyta > Magnoliopsida > Asterales > Asteraceae > Lactuca > Lactuca virosa. The sequence goes on along the minus strand of NC_136428.1, from coordinate 185,794,531 downwards.
TATCTTATACTGTATATAAAGCATATTAGTCATATCTTGAATTTTAAGAGGTACAAGATACAAAGCTTTTTGTACAAATCAATTATGCATAACAAAACCATTAATACTTGCCAAAATTTTAAAGACTTGAATTAAGGAAGGTTATTAAAAAATTAATTTGGAGCAAAATAACAATTTCAAAATATTAAATCCATCAATATTAGGTAATTAACATTTCTTAAACTAGATACCGATAATAATTAATTTACATCAAATGTATAAACATACAATATAAATATAAGTTCTAAACATAAATATTTTAATTAAAAGTGGTAATCTTTCTTATTACATAATAACTGATAACAAAATCTAATAATTATTTTCCCGTAAGAAAACTATTCGTCAAAAAAGTTATTTATCGTCGCTGCTTTGCATATGCATACATCTAGTGTGTGTGTGTATATATATTGTCACACCCCCAAACCGAAACGCGGAAACGTTCGAGGGCGGAGGACGTCATGTACAGTATCACAACAATTGAATAATAGTAATCAAAGCAACAACAACCATTGTATTAATAGTATAGTTTTTACATTACATTTGAATCATACATGATTGACTCTAAAAGTAAATACAAGTAAAGACTCGAAGCTACTATGCTCCATCTTCTTGAATCCGGGCGTGTGCTTGTCTACTAATGTCCTGAGAATACAAGTAGGTTTTGAAAGAGTATCAGCATAAAGCTGGTGAGTTCATAAGCGTTTAGTTTTGGAAAAAACTGTTCTTTGATTCTTTTGAAAAGTGATTCCTCTTTCTCCAGAAAACCTTATATAATCTGAGGTAATGAATGTATAAACCTTAAGTAAAATGATTCTTATCACTTCCTCCTGCGAGTACTTAGTGTATACAAATCATATACAATCCGGATCGAACAAGCAATCGATTGTGTGGGTCTGCCCCAAGTCCACAACCAAACAAGGAACAGGAAGTAAGGCGGAAGCCACACATTCCACTGATTGTCGGATCCTCTTGTACATAATCCTGAAGTATTCACTAAATACTTACAAAGCTAACTGTATTGATTCTTTGATATCTATTGAAAGTGTTCCTCAAGAAAATCCATTATTTTCTTATGAAAAGTATGATTAAACCCATTCCTTCTATGACTTCCTAGTTCATACTAGTTACGCATAAACCAATATCGAATAGCAGTCAATTGTGTGGATCTGCCCTAAACCCACAACCAAACAAGGAACAGGGTGTGAGGCGGAAACCACACATTTCACAGTCTATTAGGTATTCTTCATACGTAACCCGGATGCATAAACTAAGGAGTCATGGAATTAATGAAAAATATTCGTTAGTTGAATAATAAACCATCTGTTTATAAAATAATGATGTCTATTCTAGAAAATCCTATATTTTCCCTAAGTGTAAGTTGTTGAATTATCCGTTCTAAATCGAAAAGTACAAGTATCTACCATACTTATATTGTATAAGAATTGTTCTTTTTGAAAACCCTGGCTACCTCTAATGATGTATATTAGTCTTATTACATAAATAAAACTAGTTGAAAACGTGGTGATCTGAATCCTGAAAGTGTTGTTAATACCCTCCTGTGATCACTTAGTACATACGAGTTATAGAAATCTAGATAGAACAAACAGTCTATTGGGTGATTCCGCCCTAAGCCCACAACCAAACAAGGAACAAGAAATGAGGCAGAGATCACACATCCCACTGCAAGTCAGATGTTAATTTCATATTACCCTAGTGCATATACTAAGTTATCACATAGTTATTAACCCTGATGACTGAATTTTTGAATACATTATTACGTGGACGAGTCGTTGTTTCACCTGCAGATTCTTATAACCATACTATGGACGATCAACATTACGAAGTACTCGGACGTACGTCGATAAAAATGACGTTTGTCATCCTCGGTTAACTGTAGCTAATAGTCAGGGTGCGGGGTTATCACTCCCGTATAGATCTATACACAAACTCACGCTCTCCCTCTCAGGAGACTCTGGTTACAAGGCGTCTCACACTGTTGGCTCTCTCAATGAATTCACGAATAATACTCTGAAAACCCTTTTTGTTATGAATCCTTATAAAATAATATCTTTTATTTCATAATTCGTAAGTTCATTTTCTTAGTTTTGAAAACTACTTTTGCAAGTTTTGTATTCTAACACATTTTGTAAAACTGATTCCTACATTTGATGTATATTAATGATGGAAATGTATTAAACAAAATAATATTTTGAACACAAGATTACTTGTGCTTTTACTTGTATTCCCCCCAGAAAACCTTAAAAACTCGGAAAAATATAGGGGTATGAACTCACCTTATGTGTTTGATTCGATTGAAAGTTTGTGTATGGATGGGGAGTTCCACGAATGAATTTTCGAGACACAACGAGTCCTAAATGACATATAATAGCATATATAGGCATGTAATTTGTGTTTTGGACCGCTAACATGTAAGGAAACACCCTTAGGGACTAGGAAACACTTGAAACTAAGTGTTACAATCACATGCGATTGACTAAAAGGGGTTTACGGCCATACAAGAAAGTGTATGGCCAGGGGTATACGGCTAGTGTGAGTATACGGCCATGGAGTGTACGACCATAAACGCATAGAAGGAACATGCAAATGGGTGATTTGATCCAAGGGGAAGCTAGAGGGTCTATTGCTCAACAAGAATATGGACTAGGTTCTCACTTTAGAGTCCCTTTTGGGGTGTTTTGAGGTGTGTACGACCATACAAGGGTGTACGGTCGTACACTCCTTTTGTTCCAACTAAATGGTCGATTTGAGGGTGTTTAACAAGAGTTCCTAACATGTACTAAGCATAAGGAAAGGATACTTACAATTTGGAGGCTCAAAAGGGTATTCACGGCCACCAAGAACAAGTGTGTGTTCTTGGTGTTCTTGGTGAAAGATGAAGATCTTGAAGATCTAACATAAAAAGGATGTTTTCATGGATGAATCAAGAGATATTTACAACACCAAGGAAGATATCAAGAAGGGTAGAAAGGATCACTTACGATTTTTGGAGGATTTGGATGAAGAACTTGATGATAGTTGAGAGAGAAATCCGATTTCTAGACTTGGGAGTTGAAGAAATGGCTAGCAATGAAGGGATCCTCTATATATGGGGGAGAGTGTACGGTCAACATGGGTGTACGGCCGTACACTCATGTGTACGGCCATACACTCCCTTGGATGGAGTGTTCGGCTCGATTTCAACGCGAAGAACTTTAGCTGACACCTCCCTGAGCCCATAGCTTGATTGTACTGAGTTTTGAACCCTTAAACAGACTCTAAACAATGCTAAAAGATAGCAAAAATGGGTCTAACACTCGGTTGAATTGAATGGCTGGACTTATAAGGCAAAAAATTTCAGGTTGTCACATCATCCCCCCGTTAGAGGAAATTCTGTCCCGAAATTCAGACACTGAATATGAATCATGAACTTGGAAATAGATGAGGAGTATCACAAGTGTCTCATCGTATAGACACTTCATTAGGATCGGTAGGGTACTTGGGTTTCATAAAACCCTCGCGTTCTCCAATGGATTCAGATCCTCGCTGGGTGATTCAGCGGATCATCACTGCTCTATCTGCTGTTCTGATCTGTGAAGGGTGTGTAGGTTTAGCTTGCTCCACCATGTTCATCCAGCTGGTAGAATGCCCTTTTTGAGGTCCTGAGCAGCCTTTGTCCTGAAGTTCGTGGTAGGACTCATACCTGGTTCACCTATCATTGTCCCGTGTACACAAGTCGTATATAATTAAGATTGACAAGACGGTCGGATGAGTGGCTCTGCCCCAGGTCCACAACCAGACAAGGAACAGGAGATAGGGCGGAAGCACACATCCTAAGTCAGTAGAATCTTAATTATATACCACCCTCGCGTGTGCACTTAACATTGATAGGCTAACTGTATTTGTCCCTAGCCTCTGTGCTTGAACTTGACTTGTTGCGCGAGTGGTATTTCCAAGATGATCTGCTGGGAATACTTAAGGAAGGTTACAGGAGAATACTGTACTCCTCGCATGAATACTTCGGAGGTTTGAAGTGAGAGATGAAATTTCGAGGTTCGCATCTAGTTTGAGTGACGATAGTTTTGATATTCGGTCGGTTTAAGGCAAGGGTCTCCTCGGTGACACATAGGTTCGGCATCGCATGGACTCAGTTAGACTAGGTGGGATGGCATCGTCGGATCGCGTGTTAAGTTGGTTCGGAAAGAGTGTTTTGTTAGAACATCGGTGCATCTGAGTGTATGTTTCTGGTGCTTTCTGTTTTGATCCTGATATTACTACTACGATAGTTTTGTATTGCCTTACGTGTATTAACTGAAAGATTGTTCTAGTGACTGATACTTGATATTATTATCCTTATCCGGTCCCTCTATAAATGCTTGGTGTCTACAAGTCATATATAATTAAGATTGACAAGACGGTCGACTGAGTGAATCTACCCTAAATTCACAACCAGACAAGGAACAGGAAATAAGGCAGAATCACGCACTCTAAGTCTATTGGTTCTTAATTATATATGGCCCTAATGTTTACACTAAGTCATTATAGCTTACCAACAAGATTATTTAGTTTCTATATAAACTATGTGCTTAGTTTAGACGAGGAAGAAACTATTATAGTTAGGATTAAGTTGGAAAACGTACCACTGTCCTTATGTGGTTCCGGGGTAGACTCTCCTGCAGTTATCATTAGCACCCGTCCTTCTACATCAGGGTTTCTGGGCAGTGGGCAATCTCTCCTGTAGTGTCCTATTTCACCACACTCATAGCAGGTCTCGCTCGCTTCCTCAAATGGGACCTGAGAGATTGGTCGTGCTGGTGCCCTACAGAAACGGATGGTGTGTCCTCTTCGGAGGCAGTTCTTGCAATACAACTTCCGACACCTTCCGGTATGATGGAAGTTACACTTATTGCATTTAGGGAGGGTTCCAGTGTCACACCCCCGAACCAGACGGCGGAAACGTCTGGGGCTCGTGTGACTATAAATTGAAAATACCATCACAATGAATATACATGAAACATAACACAATCGTCACCAACATTACATATAACAACTGGCATTGTTCACATCAAGTACATTGTTTTACATTACATAATCCAAAGACATAAGTTGTACGAAAATTGACATATGCATAAAAGAAATCCCAAAATACCGTCGATGATTCTTCAGCTTAACGATTACCTAAGAATACAAGTTATTTTGAAAACGGTCAACATATATAATGTTGGTGAGTTCATAAGCATGTTTGAATAAAAGTCTTTATATCTTTTGTAAACCCAGAAAATCCGATATTTTCTATAAAATGTCCGAAAAATGATGTGAAAATCGAGTATAAATGCATGTGTGAGTTTCATAGTAGTAACATATAGAAATGCAGTTCAAATTTCTTTGTATTCTTTTTGTTGTATGTAAGTAGTATTTGAATAATGGTATTTCCCCAGAAAATCCGATATTTTCTGATTTATAGAAATGTCACGGTCCTTGCACTGTAGAAATGTTTTGTATCATTATGACTTACGAGTTTTTAATTTTTCGGTAATGTCTTAATGGGAATGGATCTCTATATGAGTCGTTATAACCATCCATGATAGTGACTGATTTGTCTGTCTTGGCATTTTTCCAAATGCCGGATTTTCGTTCAAGGTTTTGTCACCCTAGACTGGCCTAGTCTAACTGTAGCGAACAGCTCAGGTGTGGGGGAGTCACCCCCGTATAGATCTATACACAAACTCTCGCTCTCCCTCCAGGAGACTCTGATTATAACTACAAGCTACGACCATACACTCAGTGGTGTCAACCGACACGTCTCACTAGATCCCATTTGTATTCACATGAATTTGTATAATGTTAATTGTATTTAGAAGTTCGATCATTAGATAATGTTTGAAATGACAAGATAAGGCCCAACAAACATGAAGAAAAGACAACTATGGCCCATTAGTCGTGTAAGTTATTTCCAGGCTAAATTAGCATGTAAATGGGCCACTAAGTTCCAATAACATGTAAATGCTAAATTAGCCCATTTAGCATGTGATTGGGTCACTTAGGCCCAATAGACATGTGATGAATACATTGGGCCCAATAAACGTGTAATTGGACCACGAAGGCCCAAAAACATGTATAGCAATTACTAGGCCCAATAATCGCACCATTGTTGTATTTCGTTTGTTCGTTATAATATAGTTTGTTAAGTCGTAATTCTATAATTTGAACTTAATTTTAATAAAACTTGCGCTTTAAACCTCTTAAAAACTAATTTGAGATGTTTAAAGGCTTATTTCACAAAAATGCCATTTTTGGTCTATTTTAGTTAAAAATAACATTTTAGCCCATTAATTTATAAAATTTCTATATTTTCGGCCCAAATGTTTAATAATTGACAGGTTTGACCCAAAAATACATGTATTGGCGTTTTCAGCCCATTTTTGCAGAAAATTACATTCTTGGCCCATTTTTCGTGAATTTTACCTTTTTGGCCCAAATTCCAAAAACTTTGCATTTTTAGCCCAATTTAGAAATAAATGTTATTTTCATCCCTAAATTTGGTTTATTTATATTTATGGCTCAAACTTTGATCAAATGACATTTTTTTTACTTCAAAACTCTCATTTTTTGCAAATTTGCGCCCAAAACCGTAAGGCCCAAATATTAAGCCTATTAGGCTAAAATTTACACTTTTGGCCCTTTGAAAAGTAGGATTATCATAAAAACCCATTTTTTTACAAGTATGACCTATTTGATCCTTATAAAACCGTATATGTCACTTTTTGCCCTTATCTTTTGTTTTCTTGACAAATATGACCCTTAACAAGATTTTTGCTTTAAAATTTCATATCTTAAACATGTAAATACTTTTAACTTGATAATATGATGTATAAGGTGTCTTAGTTCATGGATCTTTACTCAATGTTGCTTAAGATGTCAAGATGTGTTAAGATCTAACACATTTTTACAAAATAAACTAAGAAATCACACATGACATGCATAAAACACATAGATCTACACATTTTAATTGTATTCTCCCCCAAAAATCATGTAAAAACCAAAAACAAGGGGGTATGAACTCACCTTTGCTTTGATGTTTTGGTTTTGGAGAGGAAATGGAGAATTTTTGGTCCTAGCAACACCTTGGAGTAGTTTTCGGACTTAGATGATTTCTAGGGAGTTAGATCATGAACAATTGTTTAGAAGGAGTGTTCTAATGTAAAAATGAAGTTATGAAACTTGGATATGTAAGAACTTACCCAAAAATGATGATTTTTGGTGGTGAAACCCTCTTGAGATGCACTCTAATTCTCGAAATTTTAGAGGAAAGGGGGAGAGTTCTTGAATGAGTTTATGAAAGTGTTTGAAAAGATGAAGGGTGGTGTGATGGAGCTTAGCCGAGACCATTAAGAAGAGAGGGAGGAAAAGAATTTTTGCATGATGGATAATGAGTTTCTTGATACATGTGATTATCTAGTTATTTGATAGATATTAATGTGTTGTCATCCCCTTATTTCATCATCCTTTCATTGTTTTTATATTTTTTTTTCTTTACACACACATGGACCGAAAATGGGCCAAATGAAGTGAAACAAAATAACATTGGGCTCAATCTCTTGGCTTGATCGAAATCATGAGGCCCAAAGAGAAAATTTTCTGCCCATTAGGCCTTTAGGGTAATTCATGGACCAAATGGCATAAAAGAATGAGTTTTATGGTCCATTAGGGTTAATTGGTTCAATTATGGTCCAATAGGGCCCATTAGGGTTAGAATGAATCATTTTATGCCCAAATGGCCCAAAATGTCAAGTTTCATGAAGGTGGAACCGTTTAGAGCCCAAATTAGGTTTCTAGGCCCTAATTACTCAACTTGGATACTTCTTGGTCCATTTGGCCCAAAAAGAAAATCTTAGACCTTATTAGACTTGAACCGGGATGTAACATCCCAAAATTGAAGGCCAAAAAAATTTCATTTTTAAATAAGTTATTACATAAAACCATCAGTATAAAAACATTCATAATAATATCTCGTGTCAAGCCAAAGCGTCAGTAATCAAAACATATTATCATAAAACCATATCAAAGTGTAATCCCAAAGATCTCATGTGCGGAAAAACATAGTGTGATGCGCTGCGATCAAGCCGACTCCTTTCCTTTGAAAACGAGTACCTGAAACCAAAACTGTAAACCGTAGGCACGAAGCTTAGTGAGTTCCCCCATCATACCACATACCATACAATCACATACCATACATACTGCCGGGCAATTCTGAGGTGCCCGACCTACCCGATACGGCCATTCTGGGGTGCCGACCTACCCGGTACGACCATTCTGGGGTGCCGACCTACCCGTGTCCAGCCATTCTGGGGTGCTGACCTACCCGTGTCAACCCATTCTGGGGTGCTGACCTACCCATGTCAAGCCATTCTGGGGTGCTGACCTACCCGTCGGTCCTAACAACCGACCCTCGGGGACTATTCCACCCCCTACTGCTACTATCACATATATCATAACATAAGCATTCTATCAGACATATATGGGGTGTCCGAACTACCCTTCGGTCCTAACAACCGAACTTGGGGACTATTCCCCTCCTACTACCACTATCACATATAACATATCATGCCAGCATATAAACATATCATCACATACTGTCAGACATATCTGGGGTGTCTGACCTACCCTTCGGTCCTAACAACCAAACTCTACTACTATCACATATAACATATCATGCCAGCATATAACATATCAGGTAGTAGCAAAACTAGATGATATCACAAAGACAATCATCTAACATACAACTCCTACTGGTGGGCCGGCATTGTGGCCGTAGACCCACCACTACTGGAAGGTAACTTACCTCACACTGCTGAAGTCCCGTAGACTCAACCCCGTACTGCTGAAGTCCTGCTGACTCAACCCAGCTGCTGGATGACAGATTCCCGAACTGTCAACACCAAAATAACACCCAATTAATAATTGGGTCCCACTACACAACCATAAGTACATTCTTTGGGTAATCACTACATTACCCTAAGCTTGGCTTACTCAAGCCCAAGGCCCAATCCATGGTCCAAAGTCAATTAGGAATCAAGGCCCAACACTTGGCCCAACTTTTCAAATTGGGCCTAGGCCTATACATGGTCTTATTCTAAGGCCCAACATCATATAATCATTAAGGCCCAAACTGTGGCCCATCTATGGCCCAATTTTCCAAATTGGGCCCAAACCCCTTACATGGGCCTTACCCTAGGCCCATTAAATTATCCAAGCCTAATTGTTTGTTTTTGGATGGCCCATTATTATCTCAATCATCAAAGCTCGATAACAGGCCCAACTATAAACCCAAGTGGGATTAGGTTTTCGCATAACATGATGATTAGGGTTAAGTGTCCTACTTAACCCATTAAGGACTTAATCCACTAAGGACTTAATCCATTAAGTCCAATATTGCTTAGATTAGTCTTTGCCAATGATTATTATTTAATATTTCAAACTATTAAATAATTCTCGTGTGTGTGTCCCGATTAGTTCTCAGAATTAGGGTTTTATGCCCATAAGGTTTTCCAAACCCAACACTAGCCCATTAGTCCATTGGTTGGGCTTTTAGGTCACTATGGGCCTTATTGGGCCCATTAGGGTCTCTTTGGGTTAACTAGGGTCCATTAGACCCATTAGGGTTTCCTTAAGCCCATTAATCAAATGTTTGGGATTTTATGTCCACTAAGCTTCACTGGGACCATTAAGGTCTATTAGGCCCATTTGGGCTTCATTGGGCCCATTAGGGTTCTAGTCCCTTGTCCAAACATCCCGACGAGTCACAATGCAAACGAGGTACACCGCCACCCGACACGACGGCCGGTGGCGGCAAGAGGCGGCAGCCACCACCCTAAGGTGGTGGTTTTTAATTTTCTTTCATTATTCAAATCACCGATTACATTTTACAATGTTTAACCCAAAATAACACATCAAAATAAAATGCACACATAGCCACCTTGCGGTGGCCGGCGGTGGCGACCAGCCTTGGTGGGTTTCCTTTATGCTTTCCGACCTTATACTTCACAAACGACTTCAAAGACATACTCATACGAGGATCCACACACATAGCCACAAAAAACACACCCACACCCTTGTATTGCCCGGAACAGGAGAACCTCCACTCTCTTGGTGGCGTTTAGCGATGGCAGAGTCACGGAGAGGTGGCAGCGACGGGGTTTTAGCGATGACAGCCACCACCTTACGGTGGTGGCGACGATTCCTCTTAATCTTCTGCCCAGCCCATCGATACATGCGAGACACGGCGTGAACGGCGGCCTTCAGCCTTCGACTTGGAGGCTGGCATCGTTGAAACATAGCACCAACGGTGGGAGACAAAGCTGAGGTTGCGAGCGACAGCAACAGCCTAATGAACGCCTGCTCGGGTCCTCGTTATCATCAGCAACGGAGCTTTGAAGGAGCTGAACGACATCCCACCCTAACGGCAAGGGCGTAGGCTGATAGCAGCGATCGCTCGGAGGTGTGACTGGTTGGAGAAACATGAACCAAAGGCGGTGACGGTTGGGATGTTCACAGGGGATGGTGGCAGCTGCATTCACGGTTCACTTATACCTCCGAAAACCACGTCGCTAAGGCATTCATCAGGGAAGCAGTAGGCGGCAGGAGAAGGAGGCGTCGGAGAGAGAAAGAGATGGAGGTGGCGGCTGATCTAACGAGTGAGGCTAGGGTTTTGTATGGTTATATACCCGGTACCTTTAAACCTTTTCCCATAATGTCACAAACAGTCCCTCCCTTCACATTCCTTTTCAAATTCAGCCCATATTTTACCCTTCTAACCCTTGCCAACTAAATATATTACAAATCAGATCCGAGATTTACAATGCAGCCCCTATCTTCTAAAATCTTTACAAAACAAATCCAGAATTTATCTTTTTAAACCCTCAATTCCCAATTATGACATTTTCAACCCTCTCTTCTCTTTTTCTTTTGAATTAAGTCCCAATAATTACCACGGAGCCCTTGCCTTTATAAATATTTACAAACTGAGTCTGGAACTTACACTTTAATCCCTGCCTTCAAAAATATTTACGAAACCAATCCGAAACTTACACTTTTAACCCATGACTTCTAAAATTATGAAAATTAGCCCTTCGAAATCATCCTTTGATATATAATTATTTATTTTAGAGCTACAATTCGTTCATTAATTTATTTATTTATCTAATAAATAAATAGGGTGTGACAACTCTCCCCCACTTAAATAAGATTTCGTCCTCGAAATCATTCCTTACCATCCCTTACTCGCCCAGCTACCCAAGTAGCATGGTCACCAACCTGGGCACACCCTAGCCTTCCCAGGGTAGCCATGGCCAATCCTCGTAAAGCCCTAAAATCCACAGGTGAACGAATTCCTCGCAACTAGATCTCGTTTACTCCGTCTGAAGTCTGTTGTCTCGAGATGATCTGAATCCCTAACAGACCACTCATACTGAATCATTATCGTTGAATCTAGCCTGTTTATCCCTCAACTGACTACTCATCTTTCAATAACTCGAGGTTTCCACTATAATTCAGGGTCACAAGCCCAATTATCTCTGCATGTCAATTATACTTGGCCAAGGCTCAGCTAATCCCGCTGCGAGTGACTTGTCAATTCCCAAACAACCAGCTATTCCATTTGTATTTGCAACCCAAAACACAAATACTAATACTGCCCAAACGCTAAAACTGCTCGAACACTGAACTGCCTGAAGCAGTAAGATGATACATAGCTGCTTCCCAAAATCTATCGATACTTTCCCGGTCTCAATTCATCCATCAGTCATCTGAAATATCGGGTTTCTGCCCGGCTGCGGAGCCAATGGACTCCCACTTAGTCGTCTCGCACGACTTCTGAACGTGATCCTTCTCTGAAACCAGTTACGACTAGTTATCATGCCACTGTGGCTCTAACAACCTCCTGATCTAACCGATCGGGTCCATGCGTCGAATCCTAACGTCACCACATCCAATGCTAAAAGTGATTGCTACCCGACCAATGGTAGCCTAATGTCACAACTACCTTAAGCAGTCCATTACTTCCCTGATCTCATAACTGTAGTGGCGTTTCTACAGTCTTATCACTTGCTCAACCAGATCTAATCCATCTGGGTAATACCGAAATCCAATATGTGGATTTCCATATCCTCACTGCTGCACCCGAACTGGTGGGTACTACTGTTCCTTCCGCGTTCTAACAACACGCTCATGCCATCTACCAACCTAGTGAATGCTACGGCTACACCCGCAGACTTACAACACTCTATCACTATCTAGCTGCTAGTGAATGCTACGGCTACACCCACAGACTTACAACACTCTAACACTATCTGGCAACCTGGTGAATGCTACGGCTACACCCGCAGACTTACAACACCCTAACACTAGCTGCCAACCTGGTGAATGCTACGGCTAGACCCGCAGACTTACAACACCCTAACACTATCTGCCAACCTAGTGAATGCTACGGCTACATCCGCAGACTTACAACACCCCTCACACTATCTGCTGCTAGTGAATGCTACGGCTACACCCGTAGTCTTACAACACTCTCCATACTATCTGACTGCTAGTGAATGCTACGGCTACCTCCCGTAGTCTTACAACACTTTCCATACTATCTGACTGCTAGTGAATGCTACGGTTACTCCCGTAGTCTTACAACACTTTCCATACTATCTGACTACTAGTGAATGCTACGGCTATTCCCGTAGTCTTATAACACTTTCCAAACCGGGTCGAACACACACTCGACCTAACCCTCAACTGAACTTGAGTCCTAACCGAAACTCTAACCTAGTTCCCGAAACCTACTATCACGTGACCCCATTGTATCAGTACCGTACCCATGACCGTGATCAAAGCGTCACGGTAAACCACGAAATCATCTATACCCTCTGGCAGGGTGAGAATCGGTGCCTTGCACCACCGATGTCTGAGAGTCTTGAAGGCCGCCTGCTGCTCAGGCCCCCAATGAAAGGCCACCGACTTCTTAGTTAGTCGGGCCAAAGGAACCACAATCTCGGAGAAGACCCGTATAAATCTCCAGTTTTAACTCGCTAGACCCAGGGTATTCCAAATCTCAGATGGAGACCTCGGAATCTCCCACTGCATCACAGCCTCTATCTTGGCCGAATCAACTAGAATACCCTTCTGGTTGACAAGGTGGCCAAGAGATTGCACCTTGCGCAACCAGAACTCACAGTTGGAGAACTTTATAAAAAAAGTCTCTCCCCCACTTAGATTCGACTAAGTCTTTACATTACATGAGAATTGAAGGATTCCCAATCCTTCTCGCTTTCTAATATCCCACTGATAACAACCTGTGCCTGCCAATGCTTGCGTTTAATCGCCGATTAAACCTTAAGATCTCCCATCCTCGGAAATCTCGATGAGTACTCTTGAAATCTGATCCAGTCTGACACCTCAATCCATCTAACATGCTGTCAATTGAAGACCTTAATCTTCACTCTAACTGACGAATCCTCGTTCCCTCTCCCAATCTTGCAGTACCACTGAACTCTAACCGAACACAGCCCATGCGAAAACACAATTCTCTTGAACATCCAATGACCAACCACTTATGCGTCTAACACCCGCGACTGACACTACCCTCTTCTGTCACCAGTTCTGTCCTAGCAACGGTAATACCTTGAACTCCAAAGTTCATCCATAAACAATTACCGACCATACCTGAACAATGGTAGAATCCCTGAACGTTGACCTCACTGGAGAACTATCACGCCAACCCTGATCGAGCATCCTCTAAATAATACTCCTGCATAGATCCCGACAAAGATCTGAAATGATAACGGTATGCGCGGAACCCACTCCGCAAGATGCGTCCCTCTTTGGGTTCATCAAGGACCTTTCGGCATGCAAGATGGCATATATGATCCTTGGTAACCCAAACACTAGCAGAAAAACCAACCCGAGGTCTGACTTATCCAAACTCACTTACAATTCCAAAGCGGTACGTATTCCAAACATCCACCTAATATCATAGAAGATGACATACCCGCAACATCTGGAGGAATACTGACCCCCTTCTGCTGACATGACCAATCCTGCTACCCTGTAGCAGTCTAAACCCTTGGAGTCACAAACTCCCTCGTGTACTTTCTCGTACGCGCTGCACTGACTCAGGCCCTGCTGGCCTTTCACCCGATGATCAGAAGTCATGGGTCTCTTCCCGGGATCCTCTACTATACGCACCTGGCACGCACCTCTCTTTCCAGGGTGCTCCCAAATCGATCTCGCATCTGCAACTCTTGGAAATCATATCCTTCAGGGTCTGACACCCTGTCACGCTCACTAGCTCGCTTGCGAATGGCTAAGCTGCAACAACTGGAACATCCTCTGTCCCCAAACTGGGTCACAAACTCTTCCCTGAAGCTTCTTAGATTCTCCACGACTCTCACTGATTCGACTATGGATCCTGTGCTTTCAGTAGTACGGGCCCAATACTACCTTCCACACCTATCCATACTTTCCTCAGCAATCCTCCCAGAACCTCCAAGTCACTTCCTCAAACTGGTACACCCAAGTCTCACCGAGCCTCACTAATAACCCACTGAACATATCCTAGGCTTCCCTAGGTTCCCGTACCTACCCAATCCTCAGCTGCTGAAAGATTTCCAGTAATGTCAACTACCTACCTCATGAATATAGCCACATGCAACAGAGATCAGATAATCCTTCGAGTAATAGACCCATCCCTAGAACGGTTGGAATCAAACAAGAGTTGCGCAATAGGGTCAAATCTATCACTCTGAGATTATCCAGCCTGTGCCACATGTGAGTTAGCATATTCACTTAATAGTTAGCTCACATTACTAAAAGTCCCACAAAGCACAAAGCAAGCAGCATTCAGACAATGGAAAATCTAACCCTCATATTCCAATCAAGATCATTCTATCCTCTAATCAGGAATCTGTACATGCAATTCAAAGGCTCATACAATCAGGCATAACCTAAACAGGCTATCATATCACTGACTGATCAGTACTAGCATGCAAG
Organism: Lactuca virosa; assembly: GCF_052849685.1. Lineage (NCBI taxonomy): Eukaryota > Viridiplantae > Streptophyta > Magnoliopsida > Asterales > Asteraceae > Lactuca > Lactuca virosa. The sequence continues at coordinate 185,779,459 of NC_136428.1, read as the reverse complement.
TCTACAAGCACATACAATAGGCATATAAGGCATCCTCCTAGATCCTTAGCCCTAATCTAGCATGCAATCCTCATAATCATATCATAACATAAAATGTATGGGTATCTTGGGGAAAACTTACTTGAGCTCGGCTGATTGCACGCATCACACACCTTGTTCTTTTCAAAGTTCTTTTCTCCTTTCAAATTCTTTTCAAACTCCTTTTTATAAAATGGTTTTACTTTTGAAAAATTTCATACCAAGTCCTTAGTTTGAGTCCAGACACACCCGAGAGTGTGCCCGAATCCCTCAAACCAAGGCTCTGATACCAACTTGTAACATCCCAAAATTCAAGGCCAAAAAAATTTCATTTTTAAATAAGTTATTACATAAAACCATCAGTATAAAAACATTCATAATAATATCTCGTGTCAAGCCAAAGCGTCAGTAACCAAAACATATTATCATAAAACCATATCAAAGTGTAATCCCAAAGATCTCATGTGCGGAAAAACATAGTGTGATGCACTGCGATCAAGCCGACTCCTTTCCTTTGAAAACAAGTACCTGAAACCAAAACTGTAAACCGTAAGCACGAAGCTTAGTGAGTTCCCCTATCATACCACATACCATACAATCACATAGCATACATACTGCCGGGCAATTATGGGGTGCCCGACCTACCCGATACGGCCATTCTGGGGTGCCGACCTACCCGGTACGGCCATTCTGGGGTGCCGACCTACCCGTGTCCAGCCATTCTGGGGTGCTGACCTACCTGTGTCAAGCCATTCTGGGGTGCTGACCTACCCATGTCAAGCCATTCTGGGGTGCTGACCTACCCGTCGGTCCTAACAACCGACCCTCGGGGACTATTCCACCCCATACTGCTACTATCACATATATCATAACATAAACATACTATCAGACATATCTGGGGTGTCCGAACTACCCTTCGGTCCTAACAACCGAACTTGGGGACTATTCCCCTCCTACTACCACTATCACATATAACATATCATGCCAGCATATAAACATATCATCACATACTGTCAGACATATCTGGGGTGTCTGACCTACCCTTCGGTCCTAACAACCGAACTCTACTACTATCACATATAACATATCATGCCAGCATATAACATATCAGGTAGTAGCAAAACTAGATGATATCACAAAGACAATCATCTAACATACAACTCCTATTGGTGGGCCGGCATTGTGGTCGTAGACCCACCGCTACTGGAAGGTAACTCACCTCACACTGCTGAAGTCCCGTAGACTCAACCCCGTACTGCTGAAGTCCTGCTGACTCAACCCCAGCTGCTGGATGACAGATTCCCGAACTGTCAACACCAAAATAACACCCAATTAATAATTGGGTCCCACTACACAACCATAAGTACATTCTTTGGGTAATCAGTACATTACCCTAAGCTTGGCTTACTCAAGCCCAAGGCCCAATCCATGGTCCAAAGTCAATTAGGAATCAAGGCCCAACACTTGGCCCAACTTTCCAAATTGGGCCTAGGCCTATACATGGTCTTATTCTAAGGCCCAACATCATATAATCATTAAGGCCCAAACTGTGGCCCATCTATGGCCTAATTTTCCAAATTGGGCCCAAACCCCTTACATGGGCCTTACCCTAGGCCCATTAAATTATCCAAGCCTAATTGTTTGTTTTTGGATAGCCCATTATTATCTCAATCATCAAAGCCCGATAAAAGGCCCAACTATAAACCCAAGTGGGATTAGGTTTTCACATAACATGATGATTAGGGTTAAGTGTCCTACTTAACCCATTAAGGACTTAATCCACTAAGGACTTAATCCATTAAGTCCAATATTGCTTAGATTAGTCTTTGCCAATGATTATTATTTAATATTTCAAACTATTAAATAATTCTCGTGTGTGTGTCCCGATTAGTTCTCAGAATTAGGGTTTTATGCCCTTAAGGTTTTCCAAACCCAACACTAGCCCATTAGTCCATTGGTTGGGCTTTTAGGTCACTATGGGCCTTATTGGGCCCATTAGGGTCTCTTTGGGCTAACTAGGGTCCGTTAGACCCATTAGGGTTTCCTTAAGCCCATTAATCAAATGTTTGGGCTTTTATGTCCATTAAGCTTCATTGGGCCCATTAAGGTCTATTAGGCCCATTTGGGCTTCACTGGGCCCATTAGGGTTCTAGTCCCTTGTCCAAACATCCCGACGAGTCACAATGCAAACGAGGTACACCGCCACCCGACAGGGCGGCCGGTGGCGGCAAGAGGCGGCAGCCACCACCCTAAGGTGGTGGTTTTTAATTTTCTTTCATTATTCAAATCACCGATTACATTTTACAATGTTTAACCCAAAATAACACATCAAAATAAAATGCACACATAGCCACCTTGCGGTGGCCGGCGGTGGCGACCAGCCTTGGTGGGTTTCCTTTATGCTTTCCGACCTTATACTTCACAAAAACTTCAAAGACATACTCATACGAGGATCCACACACACAGCCACAGAAAACACATCCACACCCTTGTATTGCCCGGAACAGGAGAACCTCCACTCTCTTGGTGGCGTTTGGCGATGGCAGAGTCACGGAGAGGCGGCAGCGACTGGGTTTTAGCGATGACAGCCACCACCTTACGGTGGTGGCGACGATTCCTCTTAATCTTCTGTCCAGCCCATCGATACATGCGAGACACGGCGTGAACAACGGCCTTCAGCCTTCAACTTGGAGGCTGGCATCGTTGAAACATAGCACCAATGGTCGGAGACGAAGCTGAGGTTGCGAGCGACAACAACAGCCTGATGAACGCCTGCTCGGGTCCTCGTTATCATCAGCAACGGAACTTTGAAGGAGCTGAACGACGTCCCACCCTAACGGCAAGGGCGTAGGCTGATAGCAGCGATCGCTCAGAGGTGTGACTGGTTGGAGAAACATGAACAAAAGGCGATGACGGCTGGGATGTTCACAGGGGATGGTGGCGGCTGCATTTACGGTTCGCTTATACCTCCGAAAACCACGTCGCTAAGGCATTCATCGGGGAAGCAGTAGGCGGCAGGAGAAGGAGGCGTCGGAGAGAGAAAGAGATGGAGGTGGCGACTGATCTAACGAGTGAGGCTAGGGTTTTGTATGGTTATATACCCGGTACCTTTAAAACTTTTCCCATAATGTCACAAACAGTCCCTCCCTTCACATTCCTTTTCAAATTCAGCCCATATTTTACCCTTCTAACCCATGCCAACTAAATATATTACAAATCAGATCCGAGATTACAATGCAGCCCCTATCTTCTAAAATCTTTACAAAACAAATCCAGAGTTTATCTTTTTAAACCCTCAATTCCCAATTATGACATTTTCAACCCTCTCTTCTCTTTTTCTTTCGAATTAAGTCCCAATAATTACCACGGAGCCCTTGCCTTTATAAATATTTACAAACTGAGTCTGGAACTTACACCTTAATCCCTGCCTTCAATAATATTTACGAAACCAATCCGAAACTTACACTTTTAACCCATGACTTCTAAAATTATGAAAATTAGCCCTTCGAAATCATCCTTTGATATATAATTATTTATTTTAGAGCTACAATTCCTTCATTAATTTATTTATTTATCTAATAAATAAACAGGGTGTTACACGGGATTTTTAGAGTTTCAAACTCTTTGGTGAACATAAGAGGTGTATTTGAATGTGCATTAAGTGATATCTACATAGAGTACATGCTTTAAAATAGTTGAATGATTACATGGGAGTAGAATTTCCTAGCTAAATTGCTAGTTGTGACATTCAGCATAACGACTGCCTGGTGTTGAAGTGGTTGGTGTCGTGGTAGCATAGACTGCACTCGTCTGTTGTCCCTCAGAGAGTTCTTGTGTTGATCGTCTCCTCTTCCCGCTCACATGCCTTTGTTTATCATCATCTCCTTCGGTTTGATTCCTTGACGGGGTCCAGTATACCTTGGCGGATCCTATAGTCCACCAATGTTCGAGCCAGACATTTGGCACTGTCAAACGTAAGAGGTTTCGCTGCTATTACGTTTCCTTGGATCAGAGAAGGTAGCCCCCAAATGTACCTCTCTACCTTCTTGCTCTCTGAGGTAACCATCCCCGGGCATAGCGCAGCTAAATCACTGAATCTATCGGTGTCGGCATCTATGTCTGAGCCTGCCATGGTAAGATTCCACAGCTCATGCTCTAGTTTCTGTACTTCGCCCCTCGGGCAGTACTCTTCTAGCATCATCTGTTTTAGATTCTCCCAGCCCATTGCATTTGCTATCGGAAGGGTCAATGACTTGACATGGCTATTCCACCATGTAAGGGCTCGGTCAGAGAAGGTGTAGGCAGCAAACTTTACTTTGCTCCCTTCTGGGCACGCGCATAGCTCAAAAATCGATTCTGTCTTTTCGAACCATCGCATTAGAGCGATGACTCCCCCACTTCCATCGAAGGATTTGGGCCCGCAAGTCATGAAGTCTTTGTATGAGCACTCCCTTATGTGTCCGTGGTTAGATTTGTTGGTTCCACTACCCGATCCACTGGTACCACTTGCATTGATTTGTGTCATGACAGCTGTCACTGCGTCTGTTACTGCCGCCTAAAGGAAACCGGGTCATACTGAGGAGGTGGTGGCGGTGGTGCGTTGTTTTTGTTTTTGTTCGACTTCTTCGGTGGCATAATGCTGCCAAAAGGTTTAAAAGACGAAACGAGGGTAAGTCCTTAGATGTTATGAATTGAGTGTATTCTGAATCGAAGTTATCTTAGTTCTGAGTGTTTCATGTTCTGACGTTTGAACCAATTCATAGCAGAGGTCTACGCAACATAGACTTATGAATTTGATGGTGACTGCCCTCTTAATGAAGTTATGGAATCTGGTTTACTGTTACTTAGCTGATATGATAAAGGCAATAAGCCTGACACATAGTGTGAGCAGTGTAATCACTAACTCACTGGATCATATTAGTTAGTTAACTATTAGTATGACGTATATGGTGCTCTACCACCCTGCACGCCTCGGGAGGGGCTTCCTGTCCTAGTTATGATGGTCTTGAATTCAGCCGCGAGGATTTGTTATCTCTGAACTTTCTTATGGTTTTCCTATTCACTGTAGCTCATGCTTCGGGTTCTATCCCAGATGTCCAGTATCTCCTGATGAGAGATTTTCCTCCTCGCATGATTCCTTCTCGGAATCCACTTTATGAACCCTCTCTTATTCTTCATTGACTTCTTTGTTGGAGTGGCTTTGTAAATCTAGGTTGTTCGCGCGAGAATGGGGATGTCTAAAGAATCTTATGAGATTAGGTAGAACATTTCTTCTGTAGTTATTGATGATCCAAACTGGGTACTCCTATAGTCATGCGGTGCTTGGAAGCTGTATATAACCAAGATCAAATAGACCTTCGAATAGGTGATCCTACTCCAAAACCACAACCAAACAAGGAACAACTAGTAGAGCATAGATCACCAATTCTGAGTCTATAAGATCCCAATTATACATAACCCTGGAAGCATGCACTTCGCAACTATAGACCTATCAGTAGGGGTCTTTTAGTTCTTATGTAAGTTTGTTATAGTGCCTAAAATACTCCTATAGTATTTTATCTTTACATTTTGTTCTAAGGATACTTTGTATATAGAGTTAGGTAATTTTTAGACTCGTTGCGACACCACTATCACTCCCAGACACATGTTGGTCGTATCTCGAATAAATATAGTTGATCAGGTTATATTTATTCCAGATATGATTACATAACTGCTTAGGTTTGACTGTAGTGTCCAACATCTAAATACTTTTATTCGTTTTATTCTTATTTGTTCTTATTGTGATACTTGTTCTTAGTATGTATGTTTATTAGTATACTTCTCGTAAAATACTTATATTTTAAAATTATACTTTTATTCAGAGCAATCCGGCCCCATTGTTATTTATAGTTGTATATCTTTTACTGGTTGATATACTAAGTTCACTATCAACAATGCTCTGATACCAATCTGTCATACCCCCAAACCGAAACGGTGGAAACGTTCGGGGGCGGAGGACGTCATGTATAGTATCACAACAATTGAATAATAGTAATCAAAGAAACAACAACCATTATATTAATAGTATAGTGTTTACATCACATTTAAATCATACATGATTGACTCCAAAAGTAAATACAAGTAAAGACTCGAAGCTACTATGCTCCATCTTCTTGAATCCGGGCGTGTACCTGTCCACTAATGTCCTGAGAATACAAGTAGGCTTTGAAAGAGTATCAGCATAAAGCTGGTGAGTTTATAAGTGTTTAGTTTTGGAAAAAACTGTTCTTTGATTCTTTTGAAAAGTGCGTTATCTTTCTCCAGAAAACCTTATATTTTCTGAGGTAATGAATGTATAAACCTTAAGTAAAATGATTCTTATCATTCCTCCTGCGAGTACTTAGTGTATACAAATCATATACAATCCAGATCGAACAGGCAATCGATTGTGTGGGTCTGCCCCAAGTCCACAACCAAACAAGGAACATGAAGTAAGGCGGAAGCCACACATTCCACTGATTGTCGAATCATCTTGTACATAATCCTGAAGTATTCACTAGATACTTACAAAGCTAACTGTGTTGTTTCTTTGATATCTATTGAAAGTGTTCCTCAAGAAAATCCATTATTTTCTTATGAAAAGTATGATTAAACCCATTCCTTCTATGACTTCCTAGTTCATACTAGTTACGCATAAACCAATATCGAATAGAAAGTCAATTGTGTGGATCTGCCCTAAACCCACAACCAAACAAGGAACAGGGAGTGAGGCGGAAACCACACATTTCACAGTCTATTAGGTATTCTTCATACGTAACCCGGATGCATAAACTAAGGAGTCATGGAATTAATGAAAAATATTCGTTAGTTGAATAATAAACCATCTGTTTATAAAATAATGATGTCTATTCTAGAAAATCCTATATTTTCCCTAAGTGTAAGTTGTTGAATTATCCGTTCTAAATCAAAAAGTACAAGTATCTACCATACTTATATTGTATAAGCATTGTTCTTTTTGAAAACCCTGGCTACCTCTAATGATGTATATTAGTCTTATTACATAAATAAAACTAGTTGAAAACGTGGTGATCTGAATCCTGAAAGTGTTGTTAATACCCTCCTGTGATCACTTAGTACATACGAGTTATAGAAATCTAGATCGAACAAACAGTCGATTGGGTGATTCCGCCCTAAGCCCACAACCAAACAAGGAACAAGAAATGAGGCGGAGATCACACATCCCACAGCAAGTCGGATGTTAATTTCATATTACCCTAGTGCATATACTAAGTTATCACATAGTTATTAACCCTGATGATTGAATTTTTGAATACATTATTACGTGGACGAGTCGTTATTTCACCTGCGGATTCTTATAACCATACTATGGACGATCAACATTATGACGTACTCAGACGTACGTCGATAAAAATGACGTTTGTCACCCTCGGTTGACTGTAGCTAATAGTCAGGGTGGGGGGTTGTCACTCCCGTATAGATCTATACACAAACTAACGCTCTCCCTCTCAGGAGACTCTGGTTACAAGGCGTGTCACACTGTTGGCTCTCTTAACGAATTCACAAATAATACTCTGAAAACCCTTTTTGTTATGAATCCTTATAAAATAATATCTTTTATTTCATAATTCGTAAGTTCATTTTCTTAGTTTTGAAAACTGCTTTTGCAAGGTTTGTATTCTAACACGTTTTGTAAAACTGATTCCTACATTTGATGTATATTAATGATGGAAATATATTAAACAAAATAATATTTTGAACACAATATTACTTGTGCTTTTACTTTTATTCCCCCAGAAAACATTAAAAACTCGGAAAAATATAGGGGTATGAACTTACCTTATGTGTTTGATTCGATTGAAAGTTTGCGTATGGATGGGGAGTTCCACGAATGAATTTCCGAGACACAACGAGTCCTAAATGACATATAATAGCATATATAGGCATGTAATTAGTGTTTTGGACCGCTAACATGCAAGGAAACACCCTTAGGGACTAGTAAACACTTGAAACTAAGTGTTACAATCACATGCGATTCACTAAAAGGGGTTTACAGCCATACAAAAAAGTGTATGGCCAGGGGTGTACGGCTAGTGTGAGTGTACGACCATGAGTGTACGGCCGTACACCCATAGAAGGAATATGCAAAATGGGTGATTTGATTCAAGGGGAAGCTAGAGGGTCTATTGCTCAACAAGAATATGAACTAGGTTCTCACTTTCGTTCGAAGTCGTAATACTCTTTCAGTCATCGTGTTTAATCTTCGCAGTTCTCCAGTTGATCTTATGGAAGCAGGTACTCTTTTGTTTTTTAGTTTTTATGTTATTAAGTTCGTGTTTGATTTCTTTATGTGTAATCAAAGTCCTTATTGTTAGTTTTTTCTATATTGTTGTTCAGGTTCATCGATTATTTGTCATTGATTCAGTTTTTTCGTTTTTTTAATTATTACAAAACCCTAGTTTTTTTCTTTTTTGCTATATCTTCTGTATTCGTGTTTTTCTGTGTGATTTGGTTCGATTTTATGTTATTCTAAGTGTTTTAAGTTCCATATATTGATTGTCATTGTTGAAATTCTTAGATTATGTGATATTGTTAATTTTTGATATCGTTGTTTTGTTAATTGAACTATTTATACTTTCTTTCATGTATTCATCTTTCTTTGTTTGCTTTGTTTCGTTTTTTGTTAATGGAAATATTTGAAGTTCAATTTATTGTTTCTCGTTTCTAAAATTGTTAGATTACTTGATATTGTCACTTTTTGATAGCGTTTTTTTGTTTATGTAAACATAATTTTTTCAAATTTGCATGTTTATCTGTTTGTTTTTAATATCAATTGTTAGTTTGTTATGTTAGTATTTCTTTTATGTTGTCTACTTTCTGTGTTTGTATGGCTTAGTTTTCATATATTGATTATTGTTTATAGTTTATATGTATAAAGTGTGCTTTTATTATGCTTTCTTTTCATATATTGATTCTTTGTTTCTAACATGATTCAAAAAAAGGTAGTTGTTATCTATATACATTTAAGGAATTCATATTTTGTTTGTTTTAGCAGTCATAAATATGAATGTAGATGTTTATTTTTTTATCCAAGGTAACCTAAGTTATTATTCATGTTAGAAATTATCTTTTATAATCATTGTAAGAAGAATCTTTTACAACAATTGTTTTTTTTATTTCTTAATGTTTGTTTTCATATTTCTAATTCCTTTTTAACATCATTTTCTTATGTGTTTAATTCATATGTAGTTGAATCAAAGAAAAGGAAGAGATTAGTTCTTCAAAAAGATGCAAAAGACAATATTGTTGATCTTTCTTCTAATAGAAAGACTTCATTAAGGTCTAAGTCTTATGTAGATATTTCATCTTCTTCCAAAAGAACTTCATCAGTTAGAGTTGTAAAAGTTAATAAGATTTCCAAAGTCATTAAAAGTCCAAATGAAGATGATGATTTTGTTTCTGCTCCTGTTGTTGGTCAAGTAAATGTTAAGAAGGCTGAAATTGTATATAGGTATCCTCCAGGTTTAATATCTAGTATATACAGAAGCCTTAATGATAATCAGAAAGATGTTGTTAAGGAAATAGGGTTTGGATTTGTTGAAGACTTTGTGGTTAAAAAAATTTCTAAGGAAATCTGTTTGTGGGTTCTTGAGATATATGATGAAAAGAGAAATGTTCTTTGTATCGACAATAAGGATATTCATATTACTAGGAGAGGTTTACATGACATATATGGACTTCCAATAGGTGATAATTCTATGAAAATTCCTAAGAAAAGTCGTTTTGGGATCGCTGTTATTAAAAACTAGAGGAATCAGTTTTCTATTCCTAGGAGTAGGCTTCCTAATCTCATAGAGCTTTTAGAAAAAAGCACTGATTCAGGTTTCATGTTTTTATTGAATCTTTTGGTTGCATATGTGACCATCATGGTTGATGGTCCATCTATTGGTACTTGCAACCAAAAAAATTTAGAAATTTTTGATGAAGAAGTGTCAATTAAAGATCTTGATTGGTGTGGCTTTGTAATTGATTGTTTAAATCAGAGCAAAAAGTTGTTGAAATTTGAATCAGATTCAATTCATGTCAAGAATCCTCAATACACTGGTCCTGTTGCGTTTTTAGTGGTAAGTTTAAATTTTATATTTTTTTGAATTTTTTTTTTCAATTTAATTATTAATTATATTTTGTTTTCATGCTATGTAGTTATTGTATCTTCATTGTACAAAGTTATCTTCAGAGTCATTGCAAAGGGTATATCCTTCATCATCTTATTGGTCTCCAAATAAAGTTAAAGATAAATTGAAAGAAGCATTTAGTGATGGAGTTTATGAAAAAGTTGAAGTCATTCAAACATATGAAGAGTTTGTTGATGATGCAATAGTTCAAGATTCAGAAAATGAAACAGGTTTATATTTTTTTTCATATTTATGAAATATTTTTATTTTTATAATCTTATTTAATTGTTTTTTTAATATTTTAATTTAATAAAAAAATGTTTTTTATAACTTTTATTGTTTTGGATCATTCTGAAAAAAGAATCAATATTGTTCACGAGAAATCAATTGAGAATGATGTTCCTATTGTTTTGGATATTGCTCACAAAGGAAAAAAAAAGTTGTTGAAGATAACACAAAGGAGAATCAAGTGAGAGATAAAGGTAAGTTTTATTTATTTTTTATTTTTTTATTTGTATTTTATTTTTATTTACTTTTATATTTTGAATCAGTTCATGTTTTTGTGGATAATGTTGATAAAAGAAAGAAGTTTGTTCAAGAGAATATAAATGATGATGAAATGAGAAATGATGGTAACTTTTATTTTTTAAAAGTTTTTAATATATATTTTGAATATTTTTTATTTGTTTTTGATAAATATTATAATGTGAATGAAGATTGGATGGATAGCAGTCCTTCTGTTCCTCGATTTCATATTATTTTTGATGGTTCAAAGTCTTTATAGGTATATATGTTTTTGGATTATGTTTTTGAATCATATTCTATTGAATCATTTTTTTTATCATCATTTGATTTTAATATTATTTTTCAGGATTTTAAGGAGAAAATTGATTTTTTGTTTAAAAGTTATAGTTATTTGAAGCCTACCATCGATCATTAGATCAATCGTGCTTGGAATCAGTTCCCATGGAACAAAGAAACTTTGGAGTATGTTGATAAAAGAAATGTTGAATTTAACAAACTTCATCAAAATATTGTGTTATCTTGTGGTCCAGAAGTAAATCAGAAGGTTGAAGTTTCCAATGATTTTACGAATGTTGAAAAACAAAATGAAGATGTTCCGCTTTGTCAGGAGTTAAGAGATGTTCAGCTTGATCAACTGTCGATGACACAATTTTTGGATCATCCTAGGGTTCAGGAATAGTTGGAGGTGTTAATGAATTCAAATGAATTTTTGGAAGATCATAGTATTGAGCCAAGCAAAATATTGAGTCATCAAATTGTTTCAAATCAGTTTCATGATCTTGATGCTATTAATTCAAACCCTTTAAGAAAACCTTCTCCTGTTTGTTCACATCATGCTTTGGTTATTGGTGAATCTTCTACAAGCATTGTAGGTCAAGTTGTTGGATTCAAACATGTAAGGGTAGTTGAAAATTTGTCTAAGGGAATTTGTTGGATTCAGACATTAGTTTAGATGCAGGTTTTAGAACTCCAAATGATCCAATTCATCTTATTAGTTCTACAGAGAAGATTAAGGAACCTATCTGTAACATCCCAAAATTCATGACCAAAAATTTCAGTTTAATTATGTAACATCCGGATTCCCAGGTATCCTATTTTAAGTATTTTATATTGAGTTTTAGAGGGGGGACTCGGCGAGTAGGCGCCCAGACTCGCCGAGTTGGATCGCGATGTGTTGGCCTGATTTAATGAAGGACTTGGCGAGTCCATTCATGGACTCGGCGAGTCCACGCTGTTTAATGTAACCCTAATTCCTCGGGTTTGGGACCTATTTAAGGACCCTTATAGCCACCATTTGCGGCTACCAGACCCTTGAGAGAAACCCTAATAGTGCTTGAGCGTTTGAGAGAGAGAAGAAGCCATTATTGGACCTTTGTGGGTTGATTTTTCAAGAAGAAGTTGATTCCAGCTTAGAGGAGGCCAAGGAGGTTGCACATCTGTGGTTTTCAAGCAAAGGGCATCATCTTTGAGGTAGCATATCGATCCTCTTTCTGTTTTGATAAAGAATCCATGGATCTAGGGTTTTCTATACCCTTTATTGGGATGATTTGTTGGAGATATGGTCCCTTATCATGTTTAGGCTTCAGATCTAGACCCATAGTGGTCCAGAGGACCTTATCCATCTTGCTTTCTGATGAGATATGAAAGAAATGGACTTAGGATGTTGTATTTGGGGCTAAATCATCAAGTAGAGTCATTTGGACGTTGCATGAGTATCAAGTTCGAACCTTTACGTGTTTATTGAGCTTGGGAAGGTTAGATCTATGGATTAGAGGAACAGATCTGACCTCAGAAGGTCATTTGAGTGTGAGCATGGAATGAACTCGTCGAGGCCATGAGCATACTCGACGAGTCGAGTCGGGTTGCCTCGCGACTCGCGACCTGTGACGACCCGTGGAGTATAAGGTTGACTTAGCGAGTCAAGGGAGGACCAGGGACGTAGAGGGCAAGCGTGTACTCGCCGAGTCACCCTAGTGCACTCGGCGAGTCGGGTCAAAGTTGACCATTGACTTTCGTTGACTTTAGGGTTCTGGTCAAGGCTGATTCAGGAGAGTTCAGGGAAGGGTAGAATGGCCTTCTACCCAGTCTGTAGAGATGAGATCATGAGAGAGTATTGATCGGGAATGTTATTTGAATAATAGGAGGAGGCTAAGTCGGGACGTTGAGCACGAGAGGTTATCCGACTTCATTGAGGTGAGTTTTCTCACTATACTGTACCTGGAAGGGTACCTATGTGTGACCGGAAGGTCTTGTATGCTATGATGTATGTGCTATATGCGGTTATGTGTTATGTATGCTATGAATGATAAGGACCGGAAGGTCAAGATGATATGTGTGTATGTGCTATGTATGTTACGTATGGTAAGGACCGGAAGGTCGAGATGATATGGGCCGGAAGGTCAAGAGGGTACGGACCGGAAGGTCTACCAGGATTTGGGACGGAAGTCCCCTGAGACACACGGATCGGAAGATCCTATAGAGTTGTGGCCTGGAAAGGCGTAGGTGGGGTATGAGGTATTTTGGGGAACTCACTAAGCGTTTATGCTTACAGTTGTTGTGTGATGTGTTTCAGGTACTAGCGAGGATCGCGGGAAGGCGCCGACATGATCCGTACACACTTATGGGGTTTATGATATCGAGATCTTGGGACATGTTTTGTTATGTTACAGTGGACACATTATGTTTTTACGATTATCGTGAGAATGAATGAATGTTTTTAAATGAAAAATTGTTTTGAAAAATTACGTTGTTACAAGTTGGTATCAGAGCCTTGGTTTGAGGGATTCGGGTGCATCTTCGGATGAATCTGAACTCAAACTGAGGAATTAAGGAAGTTTTTCATAAAATAAACGATTTTTCTAAAAGAGTAAAAGATTTTGAGAAAGGCAGAAGGAAGCAGTGTGTACGATCAGCCAGCCCCCGAACGGTGATTTCCCAAAATACCCTTACATTATGTGTTATGACACATGTTATGATATGATATGCATGCTAGAGTTGGCTAGGTATTCATATTAGGACTAGAGTGGCCTGATTTTGTGATGCCTTAGCCTAGGAAGGATTTTGCTGCTATGTGATGCTTGAGAGCGAGTAGGTAGCAGTGAGGAGCTGATGAGAGGTCTACCGAAGGGTAGCCTATCCCAGTGAGATATAGAGTACTTGTGATTTGTGATCCAAGGAGGAGGACTTAGGGTGAATACTGATGCGGTGTGGACGGTAGTATAGGGCCCGTACTACTGAAGACACCGGAGCAGTGCGCACTCTAAGTAAGAATCCATTGGGTACCAAGGAACAAGTAGGGTTGAGTTATCGAGTGCGAGTATGCTCGAGCGAGTCTCTGATATTCTTATGTTGTATTTCAGAGACATCATGGTTGGGACATGCCACAGACCTGAGTCGAGCGGCGTGAGTGACGAGGAGCTCCGTCAGATGATCCACGATGAGGTGGCGGCGGCGATCAGGGCCGAGATTCCGAAGATGTTTGGGTCTATCAAGACCACACTGCTTGAGACTTTCGATGAGCGGTACGCCGCGGTGACTGAGGCTGCTGCTGCTGCAGCTACTGCAGCTGTGGCTGCTGCCAGACCTCAGGGAGGTGACTCGTTGTTGCTTCGAGAGTTCAGCAACACGAAGCCACCAGAGTTTGATGGGACGCAGGATCCGATCGCTGCGATGAGATGGATTGCTGATATCGAGGGATGCTTCTACACGTGTTCATGTCCGGAGCATCTGAGGGTACGGTTCACATTGAACCAGCTTCGCTTGGGAGCGAAGGACTGGTGGATGTTCGTGATGGTGAGCTTCACTCTTGTAGAGGTTTCAGCGGTGACCTGGGAGAGGTTCACCACCATGTTTAGAGACGAGTATGTTCCCCCGGTGGAAAGGGAACGGTTGGTACAGGAGTTCTTGACCCTCAAGCAGAGTACTGATTCGGTTACTGTGGCTACGAGGAAGTTTCATGAGAGGGTGGTGTTCTGCCCTGAGCAGGTGTCTATTGAGCAGGCACGTATGAGCCGGTATTTGGGCGTTTTGAGGAGGGATATATGGGAGTTCGTGTCAAACTCGACTTACCGGACATTTGCTGAGCTTCAGGCAAATGCCCGAAAGAGGGAGATTGAGTTGGAGACTCAGGCCAGGGAGGAGGCTGAGTCTCAGAGGATAGATCGGCGGCCGACACAGTCTCAACCGGCAGCCAAGCGGACCAAGTCCGCTGATACGAGATCTGGAGGCCAGAAGGGCCGCACTTGCGGAAAGTGCGGCAAGGGACATGATGGGGTCTGTCGATCGGATGCTTCCTACAAATGTGGCAAGGAGGGGCATATCGCCAAGGATTGCCCCAAGGGATTTATGGTTTGCTTTCATTGCAACCAGACTGGCCATCAGAAGGCCGAGTGCCTGCAGCTACATCAGGGATCAGCACAGGGATCTGCCCCTGCTGCTAGGGTTACCAAGGTTCGGCCAGTGAAGGCCGAGGCACCGAAGGCTCGTGGGAGAGCTTTCCAGTTGACAGCGGAGGAGGTCCGCGCAGCGCCCGATGTTGTGGCTGGTATGTATTCCTTATTTATTTATGTTACGTTGAGATATTGTGCTTATATGATGATATGTGTAGGTACTTTTCTTGTGAGTTCTGTACCTGCCTTAGTGTTATTTGACTCGGGTGCGAGTCGATCGTTTGTGTCGATAGCGTTTAGTCGGCACATCAGTAGCAGGCGAGAGGCGTTGAGTCGACCTCTGCGAGTTTCCATAGCTGACGAGCGAGCGGTGTATGTTACGGAGGTGATTCGAGGATGTGTACTCGAGATCTTCGGTGTTGAGTTCCCGATAGATCTGGTCCCGTTAGCGATGGGGGATGTGTGTGTCATAGTGGGCATGGATTGGTTGAGCCGATTTGGGGCTGTGATAGACTGCGAGCGACAGTTGGTGACGATACGAGACCCCAGTGGGGGAGTACTTACGGTGTACGGCGAGGGTACCCGATATGGGTCAGCGTTCTGTTCGGCTGCCAGAGCGAGACAGAGTTTACAGCAGGGCTGCAGCGGGTTTGTAGCCTATATGTTGGACACACGAGAGGCCGCTGGGAGGCCGAGTTCGGTGGATGACGTTCCGATAGTGCGCGAGTTCCCGGATGTTTTTCCCGAGGAGTTGACGGGGGTGCCTCCCGAGAGGCAGGTAGAGTTCCGCATTGATTTGGTTCCGGGGGCAGCACCTATCGCCAAGGCGCCTTATCGCCTTGCACCGCCCGAGATGCAGGAGTTATCCTCGCAACTTCAGGAGCTGCTGGGGAAGGGGTTTATTCGACCGAGTAGCTCGCCATGGGGAGCGCCGATCCTTTTTGTCAAGAAAAAGGATGGTTCACACCGGATGTGTATTGATTACCGGGAGTTGAACAGGCTGACGGTCAAGAACCGTTATCCATTACCGAGGATCGACGATTTGTTCGATCAGTTGCAGGGAGCGTCTTGGTTCTCCAAGATTGATCTGAGGTCTGGATATCATCAGATGAGAGTGCGTGATGAAGATATCCAGAAGACGGCGTTCAGGACTCGTTATGGGCATTACGAGTTCGTGGTGATGCCTTTCGGGCTCACCAATGCACCAGCAGCGTTCATGGATCTCATGAACAGGGTGTGTAGACCGATGTTGGATCGTTCGGTGATCGTGTTCATCGACGATATACTGGTGTATTCGAGAACTAGAGAGCAGCACGAGGAGCATCTAAGAGAGATTCTTGGGGTATTGAGGACGGAGAGGCTTTATGCCAAATTCTCCAAGTGCGAGTTCTGGTTACGGGAGGTCCAGTTCTTGGGACATCTCGTCAACCAGGATGGGATTTTGGTCGATCCGGCCAAGATTGAGGCGGTTATGAGTTGGGAGGTGCCGAGATCTCCCACCGAGATCAGGAGTTTTCTAGGACTGGCTGGCTACTATCGGAGATTTATCAGGGATTTCTCCAAGATTGCTGTGCCTCTCACCAGGTTGACCCGGAAGGGTGTTGCTTTTTCATGGGGTCCGGAGCAGCAGACCTCGTTTGAGACACTTCGCCAGAGATTGTGCGAAGCCCCTGTGTTAGCCCTCCCGGAAGAGATGGAGGATTTTGTGGTGTATTGTGACGCATCGATATCGGGGTTGGGTGCGGTGCTTATGCAGAGAGGGCATGTAATAGCGTATGCATCGAGGTAGCTGAAGCCTCATGAGACGAGGTATCCCACCCACGATCTGGAGTTGGGGGCAGTCGTGTTCGCCCTCAAGATTTGGCGTCACTATTTGTATGGGGTTCGGTGTACCATTTATACGGACCATAAGAGTTTGAAGTATCTGATGGATCAGCCCAATATGAACATGCATCAGAGAAGATGGTTGGATGTGGTAAAGGATTATGATTGTGAGATCCTGTACCACCCGGGCAAAGCTAATGTGGTAGCCGATGCGCTGAGCCGTAGGGCGGAGAGTGCCCCGATTCGAGGCACTTGTATGAGGTTGACAGTGATGACCCCAGTATTGGACACCATTCAGGAGGCCCAGGCAGAGGCCGTGATACCAGAGAACCGCAAGAGGGAGCGGGTGATCGGGCAGGTGTCCAAGTTCGTGACGGATAGCCGAGGGCTGATGACCTTTCAGGGTCGGATTTGGGTGCCGTATGCAGGCGGGGCACGTACCATTCTGATGGAGGAGGCGCATAGATCGAGGTTCTCGATCCATCCCGGGGCCACGAAGATGTATTTGGACCTGAAGAAAGATTATTGGTGGCCCTGTATGAAGAGGGATGTCGCGTGGTTTGTTGAGAGGTGCTTGACCTGTCGCAAGGTTAAGGCCGAGCACCAGCGTCCGCATGGCAAGTTGTAGCCGCTTGAGGTTCCCCAGTGGAAGTGGGAACAGATTTCCATGGATTTCATCACCAAATTACCAAGGACCGCAAGGGGTGTTGATGCAATTTAGGTGATCGTCGACCGGCTGACGAAGAGCGCGCATTTTCTTGCTATCAGTGAGGGCTCTTCTGCTGAGAAGTTGGTTGAGTTGTATGTGAGAGAGGTGGTATCGCGTCATGGAGTTCCGATCTCGATTGTGTCTGATCGATATGTACGTTTCACTTCCAGGTTCTGGAAGAAGTTCCACGAGGAGTTGGGTACGAGATTGCATTTAAGTACCGCCTACCACCCACAGACAGACGGGCAGAGTGAGCGGACGATTCAAACGCTCGAGGACATGCTTCGAGCATGTGTGTTGGACTTCGGAGGAAGTTGGGACACGTATCTTCCATTGGCTGAATTTTCCTACAACAACAGCCACCATTCTAGTATTGGTATGCCTCCTTTCGATTTGTTGTATGGGAGGAGGTGTCGGACTCCCATTTGCTGGGGAGAGGTAGGGCAGCGTGTGATGGGTAGCACTGAGATAGTGCTTCAGACGACAGAGCAGATACAACAATTTAGATAGAGGTTACTGACGGCTCAGAGTCGTCAGAAGAGTTATGCGGATCGGCGACGATCCGAGCTGGAGTTCCAGGTGGGAGACTTCGTACTCCTGAAAGTATCTCCTTGGAAAGGAGTGATCCGATTCAGGAAGAGGGGCAAGCTGGGACCCAGGTATATCGGTCCATTCAGGGTGACCGCGAGGGTGAGCAAGGTAGCATATCGGTTAGAGCTACCTGCGGAGTTGAGCCAGATTCATGCTACCTTCCACGTGTCCCAGTTGAGGAAGTGTATAGCCGATGAGTCGGCGATGGTACCACTGGAGGATATTCAGGTGGATGCGAGCCTGAATTATGCAGAGAGGCCAATCGTGATCCGGGATCGGAAGATCAAGGTTCTGAGGAACAAGGAGGTGTCACTGGTGCAGGTCCAGTGGCAACATCGGAAAGGGTCCGAGCTGACCTGGGAGCCGGAGTTGGAGATGCGGGAGCAGCATCCGGAGTTGTTTGTCGAGCAGGACTTCGAGGGCGAAGTCTGATCCTAGTGGGGGAGAATTATAACATTCGGATTCCCATGTATCCTATGTTAAGTATTTTATATTGACTTTTAGAGGGGGGACTCGGCGAGTAGGCGCCCAGACTCGCCGAGTTGGATCGCGATGTGTTGGCCTGATTTAATGAAGGACTCGACGAGTCCATTCATGGACTCGGCGAGTCCACGCTGTTTAATGTAACCATAATTCCTCGGGTTTGGGACCTATTTAAGGACCTTTATAGCCACCATTTGCGGCTACCAGACCCTTGAGAGAAACCCTAATAGTGCTTGAGCGTTTGAGAGAGAGAAGAAGCCATTATTGGACCTTTGTGGGTTGATTTTGCAAGAAGAAGTTGATTCCAGCTTAGAGGAGGCCAAGGAGGTTGCACATCTGTGGTTTTAAAGCAAAGGTCATCATCTTTGAGGTAGCATATCGATCCTCTTTCTGTTTTGATAAAGAATCCATGGATCTAGGGTTTTCTATACCCTTTATTGGGATGATTTGTTGGAGATATGGTCCCTTATCATGTTTAGGCTTCAGATCTGGACCCATAGTGGTCCAGAGGACCTTATCCATCTTGCTTTATGATGAGATATGAAAGAAATGGACTTAGGATGTTGTATTTGGGGCTAAATCATCAAGTAGAGTCATGTGGACGTTGCATGAGTATCAAGTTCGAACCTTTACGTGTTTATTGAGCTTGGGAAGGTTAGATCTATGGATTAGAGGAACAGATCTGACCTCAGAAGGTCATTTGAGTGTGAGCATCGAATGAACTCGTCGAGTCCATGAGCAGACTCGACGAGTCGAGTCGGGTTGCCCCGCGACTCACGACCTGTGACGACCCATGGAGTATAAGGTTGACTCAGCGAGTCAAGGGAGGACCAGGGGCGTAGAGGGCAGGCGTGTACTCGCCGAGTCACCCTAGTGCACTCGGCGACTCGGGTCAAAGTTGACCGTTGACTTTCATTGACTTTAGGGTTCTGGTCAAGGCTGATTCAGGAGAGTTCAGGGAAGGGTAGAATGGCCTTCTACCCAGTCTGTAGAGATGAGATCATGAGAGAGTATTGATCGGGAATGTTATTTGAATAATAGGAGGAGGCTAAGTCGGGACGTTGAGCACGAGAGGTTATCCGACTTCATTGAGGTGATTTTTCTCACTATACTGTACCTGGAAGGGTACCTATGTGTGACCGGAAGGTCTTGTATGCTATGATGTATGTGCTATATGCGGTTATGTGTTATGTATGCTATGAATGATAAGGACCGGAAGGTCAAGATGATATGTGTGTATGTGCTATGTATGTTACGTATGGTAAGGACCGGAAGGTCGAGATGATATGGGCCGGAAGGTCAAGAGGGTACGGACCGGAAGGTCTACCAGGATTTGGGACGGAAGTCCCCTGAGACACACGGATCGGAAGATCCTATAGAGTTGTGGCCTGGAAAGGCGTAGGTGGGGTATGAGGTATTTTGGGGAACTCACTAAGCGTTTATGCTTACAGTTGTTGTGTGATGTGTTTCAGGTACTAGCGAGGATCGCGGGAAGGCTCCGGCATGATCCGTACATACTTATGGAGTTTATGATATCGAGATCTTGGCACATGTTTTGTTATGTTACAGTGGACACATTATGTTTTTACGATTATCGTGAGACGGAATGAATGTTTTTAAATGAAAAATTGTTTTGAAAAATTACGTTGTTACAAATTAAGTAAGTATAAAACCAGTAGTCTAAAACATTTATAGTGTCAACTCATTTGATAATCAAAAACCAATATTTCAAATAACTAAAACATGTCATAGAAAAGTATTATCAGAGTACAACTACCAAAGATCTAATAATGCAGAAATCATAGTGTGATGCGCTGCGATCCTGCTGGCTCCCTTCCTTTTGAAAAAGAAGTACCCGAAACCAAAACTGAAAACCGTAAGCACGAAGCTTAGTGAGTTCCCCCATCATACCACATACCATAAAATACACACACTGCCTAGCATATTCGGGTGCTGACCTACCCCTTCGGTCTTTTTCAACTAGTAACTGCCTAGCATATCAGGGTGCTGGCCTACCCCTTTCATTCTCTTTGAACCAGTAACTGCCTAGCATATCAGGGTGTTAGCCTACCCCTTCGGTATCTTTCAACCGGAAACTGCCTAGCATATCAGGGTGCTGGCCCACCCCATCGGTCCTTTCGACCGGTAACGGGGACTATTTCACCCCTATTACTACCATGTATATTTCTAGTACCTAAACACATAATTCACATACTGCCTAGCATATCTGAGTGTTGGCCTACCCCTTCGGTCCTTTCGACTGGTAACGGGGACTATTTCACCCTTCCTACCACTATATCCAATTAGCAACTAAATTCTAAACCATGAACCATAATCCAATCTTGGGGTAAAATGTCCATTTTACCTCTGGCCCAATAAGACCCATAACTAAGGCCCAAGCCCAAAACCAATAAGGTTCAAAACCATACGATCCATAAAAAGCCCAATATATGGC
Source organism: Lactuca virosa (assembly GCF_052849685.1). Classification (NCBI taxonomy): domain Eukaryota; kingdom Viridiplantae; phylum Streptophyta; class Magnoliopsida; order Asterales; family Asteraceae; genus Lactuca; species Lactuca virosa. The sequence goes on along the minus strand of NC_136428.1, from coordinate 185,758,294 downwards.
CTAATTTCCAATTGGGCCCCATCCCTTCATATGGGCCTCCACGTAGGGCCCAATAATGTTTTTCTAGTCCAAAAGGTCCAAGTCAAAGTCGAAGTCAATGCTTCGAGTTAACTCGTCGAGTTTGCTCTTCAACTCGCCGAGTTCTCATGAATCTCAAAATCATGACTTTTCGCATCAACTCGTCGAGTTTTTCCTTTTCAGTGTCGGGACATTTCAAGAACAACTCGTCGAGTTCTCTCATGAACTCACCGATTTCTTCAGTCTGTTAAGCTCTTCTTAATGGATTAAGCTCATGTCCTTCAGATCTAAGCTCCATACTTCATATTCATACTGAAAATGTCCTTTTAAGGGTAAAGTTTCCATCTTTACCCGTTAATACCCTTCCTTAATGGATATAGCTCAAACCCTAACTCTTTAAGACCTAGCTCTTGATCCAAAAGCCATTAATACTTCAAGCTAAGGCATACAAACTGAGATCTAGACCCTAGACACTACATGAACACGTAAAGTCCCTGACTTTCTCTCCAAGCATGGCCTTTTGGAGCTTAAAAGGCCAAAATGGCATCCTAAAGCTTGCATGGGGCTTCAATGGCCATAAATTTTGCACCTTTATGCCATGAAAGCCCTTCAAGGTCCTACATCTGGGAGTATACTTACTTAGGACGTCCATTGCCCCAAGGACCATGCTACTTGGACTAAAACCCAATAAAAGTAAAAATGAAGATATTTAAGCAATCATTTGGCAAGTTTGAGACTTGCTTACCAAAAAGTTACGAGGATAAGGTGAAGTTTTTGGATCTACAAACTCCTTCTTGAGTCCTCAAGCTTCTTCTTCTTCCACAAGATTTAAACACACAAAACTCTCTCAAGGATGTCTCACAAACTCACAAAAGTGTATTAGGGTTTCGTGGCTAGGGTTTGGGATGATGGAGGCTGTAAATGAGGCCATCCTATGGAGGTTAAAGTGTTTAAATAGGGTGCAAACTCCCGAATTTACGGTTTCCCAAACCCAGTCCAACTCGTCGAGTTGGTCCTCCCCAACTCGTCGAGTTGGTCCTCCCCAACTCTTCGAGTTGGTCCTCCCCAACTCGTCGAGTTGGTCGTCCAAAACGCGCGGTCCATCAATCCAACACGTCAAGTTTTCATCCTTGAACTCAACGAGTTGGCTTCTTGATTGAAGTTTTTCTTTCCTTAATTAGCCTTCTGGATTCCAGGTGTTACAACTCTCCCCCATGTAAACTAGACTTCATCCTCAAAGTCAAATGCAATCACCTACCCCGAAAACTGCTCCTGTGCTAAGCCCGCCGTCCCCACTATTTGACCTGAACCAACTGATGTTCCCTATGAGTACTGACACCTGTCATCCTGAGGGTACAACAATCACCCCGCACAATCAATTGCCTTCCCAAGCCCACCGAAACTTCTATTCTAGAAATATCCCTCGAACCTTCAACCCTTGCATGCCACTTCTACTTTCTGGGACTTGAAGCCTATCATAACCTGGCTTCCCGACAACTCGCCTGTGCTGAAACAACTCTCTATGAATCTCTCAAATAAAACCGATCCTACATCTCTTGGAATCCGAAACCTATGGTCTTAGTGGTTTGACTTCCTGTCTGACCCCTGACACCGAACTGGCACCAATCACACTACTGCTAAAAAGGGAAACAAAGTCACTATCCATAAACAGTTACATAATACTTATACTTGACAGACGGCTCAGACAATCCTTCGAGTAACAGATTCATTCCTGCAATGGTTAGACTCAGACGAGAGTTGCGCAACATGGTCAAATCAACTACTCTGAGATTATTTAATCCCACCGTGAGTGACTTATCACTTCCCAATCAATCAATTACTTCGTCCGTACATGAAATCCTAAAACACCAATACTGCCCGAGATACTGAAACTGCCAGAAACACTGAACTGGCTGAAAACAGTATGTTGCCTCCTGACTGCTTTCCAAAATCCACCGAGACCCTCCTGGTCTTAGTTCGTCTTCCAGTCATTTGAAATATCGGGTTCTGGCCCGGTTGTTGAGCCTAAAGATTCCCACACAGTCGCCCCACACGACTTCTGAACGAAATCCTCGTCTGACAATAGTTGCCACTAGTTATCTTGTCACTGTGGCTCTAACGACCTCCTTATCCAACCGATCGGGTCCATACATCGAATCCTGACGTCACCAAACCCAAAGCTAAAAGTGAATGCATCATGACTAAAGATAGCATTATATCACACACGAACTTATGCGGTCCATCGCTTCCTTAATCCCATGACTGCCGTGGTGTTCCCATGGTCTTATCACTGGCTCAACCAGATCTAACCCATCTGGGTAATTCTGTAACCCAATCTGTGGATTTTCCATGCCCCCACCGCTGCACCCGAACTAGTGGGTGCTACTGTTCCTTCCACGATCTAACAATACTCCCATGCTATCTACCAACCTAGTGAATGCTATGGCTACACCCGCAGTCTTACAACACTCTAGCACTATCTGCCAACCTTGTGAATGCTACGACTACACCCGCAGACTTACAACACTCAAGAACTATCTGCCAATCTTGTGAATGCTACAGCTACACCCACAGACTTACAACACTCTAGAACTATCTGCCAACCTTTAGAATACTACGGCTACACCCGCATACTTACAACACTCTAGCACTATCTGCCAACCTCGTGAATGCTACGGCTACACCCGCAGACTTACAACACTCTAGCACTATCTGCCAACCTCGTGAATGCTACGGCTACACCAGTAGACTTACAACACTCTAGCACTATCTGCTAACCTTGGTCCTACCACCAATCCATCTATACCCATCCTAAGTCAAACACGCACTCGACCTAACACTCAACTGAACTTTAGTCCTAACTGGACCCCTAACCTGTTTCCTAAAGCCTGCTATCAGACACCAAGAGAAAGTGTGGACCAAATGTTGGAACGTTTTCCGAACTCCCAACTCTCACAATCCTCAAACTGGACGGCCACTCGACCGCCTTCCTCCCTAACGGGGATTCGAAACTCATCCTAGTTTCACACCTATTTCTGCTCCTGAATACCTGATCGATTCTCCCTCACTTAGATTTGACTAAGTCTTCACGGCACATGAGAATTGAAGGATTCCCAATCCTTCTTACCTTCTAGAATCCCATTGTTGATAGGATGCACTTACCAATGCTAGTGATCGATTATCAGTCGAACCTTAAGATCGCTCACCCTCTAAAATCTTGAAGATTAATCTTGAAATCTGGTCCAGTCCGATACCTCAATCCACCTCCCATGCTGGCGATTGGAGGCCTTAATCTTTACCCTGGCTGACGAATCCTCGTTCCCACTTCCATTCTCGCAGCATCATTGAACTCTAACCGTACACCACCCATGCAAAAATACAATTATATTGAAACATCCAATGACCAAACACCTATGCGTCCAATACTCGTATCTTTCTGCTACCGCTCCTCTCTTAGCGACGGTAGTGCCAGAACCCAGAAGTTCTCCCATAGGCTACCGCCGATCGTACCAGAACAGATGATGAAACCACTATGCCCCATCGATACAGGGGGACTAGCCTTGATGAAGCTAACCACATACATTCTACATAATACCCCTGACCGATCTCTACTGCAAACTGAGAGAACACTGAACACCATGAATCAGCAAAAGGGAATAACCTTTAGCTAACTACTTATAATTCACGGTATGCAATTGGCATATGACATTTCTTGAAAATATAATCCAAACACAAGTAGAGTGCTGACCCCATAGATGCACTTACTCAAATCCTATGCAAGAAAACAACCACAAATTAAGGATAGAACCGAAAATAACAAAAGGTACATACCCGCAACGTCGCCTGCTGTAATCCTGATCTCCCTGTATGTCACTGCAAAATCTAACTCCTCTCTGTTGGGCCTCCTGCTCTACCCTTTCATCCATCAGTGATCCTCAAAGTGTTTGGGGAAGGTACACTCACTGATCCTCCCCTCGTCGTCGGACAATTGACCTTCTTGTGGCTCACCCGATCGTAGAGAAAACACAACGGACTTGCCTCCTAAGAACAATCCCTGCTGACGTGATCAACCCTGCCAAACTTGTAGCAGCCTAAACCCTTGTAGCGACAAACTCCCTTGTGCACTTTCCCACACGTGCTCCACTAACTCTGACCCTGCTGGCCTTTCACCCGATGATCAAAAGTCTTGGGTCTCTTCCCGGGACCCTCTACTATACGCACCTGTCATGACCCTCTCTTCCCTACATGCTCTAAATCGATCTCGCACCCTCAAACTTTGAAAGTCATATCCTTCAGGGCCTGACACCCTGTCATGCTCACCAGCTCACTTGCCACTGACTAAATTGCAACAGGTGGAACATACTCTACCCTAAATCGGGTCACAAACTCCTCCCAAGACATAGTCTCCAACTCATAAAGCGTAATAGATCGCCCAATCAATTCCCAGCAACTCCTTGCCGCCTAATACAGGAGATCCAAGGCGAACCAAACCTTGGCTCCTATGGGGTAGGTGTTGGATTAGTGTCTAAGTCCATAACTATAATTGGTATGTACTTGACCCGATTTGGCATGGTCCATTTGAGTTGCACTTCACCGGAACAATTTATATGGATAGTCTTTTGAGAATAGTATGTTTATGATTTATATTAATATATTATAAGTTCTAATATATTAATATGGAATCATATTATTTAATTAGTATTGATCAATAATTAATTTAGAATTAATTTAGTGATCAAAAGTAACTAATTAAATATGGACTCTTGTATATATATATATATATATATATATATATATATATATATATATATATATATATGGAATGGGCCAAGTTCATTTAGGTTGGGCTAAGCTTGCATGGATAGTTCATGGAGTTTTTAACCCATGGATCCTATGGAAATGAAAGGTCATGGGTATTAGGGTTTACATGAATGTAACCCTAATCCTCCATACTATATAAAGAGGTCCTTGACACTTGAAATTGGCGCTAGTGTGTAAGAACAAAGGGTAGACCATATTCTAGAAGTTATATGAAAAGTCACATTTAAGATTCATAAAACTCATAAAGATTTCCATAAGTTATGAATAAGGAAGAGTCACATTCTTTTAATAGTTTAAAGTCTTCCATAACTTGTCCTCAAGTTATGGAACTTGAAGATTTTTTTTAATTAAAACTACTTTAAACTCATAAGTTATGGAATTGAATAGTTTTTGAATTGTTCAAAAATTGCCCTCAAGTTTTGGAATTTGTAAAGGTTCCCTCATGAATACTTTAATTCCAAGTGAAGCCCTTAGAATTTTAAAAGTTAAAATTCAACCCTTATACTTTATAGTATTATAAGTTAATAATATATATATATATATATATATATATATATATATATATATATATATATATATATATATATATATATATATGTATAAGAGCAAGTCAGTCTTACCGTTTGTAGGCCTCATTCACGAAGTCGGTCTGTAAGGGGGTATAAGGTTACTGCCTATAAAATGGAAGTTTAATGGGTGTCAACTCTCACCCACCGCTTCCTTGACTGGTGGAGGGTCGTTAGCCGAACGGGTAGGACAAGGACTAGAATTATCCCTTCATTAAAAGTATTAATGATAAATACTAAGTAACTAAACCTTTTATGAATTCCCAATCTTAGTTACTTAGGAAAATGTGAATTTGGTGCTAACCCATGAAATTACACTTTGCACTTTGTTTAAGTCGTTAGTGGAGCGTGTGTGGTTAAGCGGAACACTAACCTGGATTTAACAAGGTAGGCAAAGGGTAACTTAATGTTTATCATAGTATCGGTGGAGCGCGTGTGGTTAACTGGCACATCGATTGAGGGTAAATATTAAGGGTACCAAGTATATTTGTATGGTTATTCACACCTTGTTTTGTGATCCTCGGCATCCCAGTCACAAAATTTGAGAGGGCACAATCGAGATTGAAACATGCCATTGAAAAGTTCAATGAATCTCAAAAGACCTAGGAGTTTCAAATCCAATTAAAACCTAATAAATTATTTAGTTTTTCATGGTGGAAATTGGTGAATCGTCATTCGCCTACCTTCAAATATTTTATAGCTTGGATTCCGGCATCCCTCTTCCAAGTTATAAAATATTGTGTTGGGTCCTAGCCTTAATATCTTATATTTGGTGTTATATTAAGGCTTTAAATCAACTATCTTGAATATCTCCCAAAAGATGTCTGGTTCAGACAATTATGATCTTCCCAAAACTCTTGAAGATGATGTCCCAGAAATCATTCTTCACTCCCTCCACCTCCTCCAATTATTCTCCCTAACCCACAAGTTCAAGGTCACTCGAGCCCTATTGGCAAGCAAGGTTTTTGTGTGCTCACATCTTGAAGATGAAGTCACATACTGACAAGCCGGGAGAGTTGGGTGTCAAAGTCTTGAGAAAGTTGGTTGTTCGATCACTTTCTAAGTCACATAGTGAGTTTCCTTTGGGACTACTATGAAACAGACTATGACATGACCCTTAATGATCTTATCTATTTGCTAGGTGCTGCAGAATCAGCAATGATTTAGAACACTGGTAAAGCAACTTTGATTAGAGTATCAACTTCCCAAACTTCCATGGACATTGATAATGGTACCATTGAAAATCCAGAAAAGCTTTCTCTTCCCAATGGAAAGGGATCGGCCAAAGTCAACTCGGATGATCGAATGGTAAAGAGAAAGGCTAAGTCTGAGATAGTCCCATGTACCATTACCAAAGGGTCCATATGTTTCTATTTCCAAAGGAAGGGGCATTGGTTGCGAAGCTCCCGTAACTACCTGAAAGATCTGAGAGAAGGTCAAGTCAAAAGTTTGACTCTGTTTCAGGTAAGTCCACTATCTAACTCTCTTAAGTTCCTATTTGAAGATTCTTAATACAGTTTGGTGTATGGTAGGATCAAGCAAAGGGAAGGAAACTTAAAGGAAGAGTAAGCTGATTCTGATCGCGAAGATGGATTTCGGTCGCATGGTTCGGTGATCAGAATTTTTGAGCTGCTGCTTAAGAGTTGTGATAGATTGCTTTGGAATATATAACAACATAGTTTTCATATTCATTTGCATTGTAAGGATAAGTTTTTCCACTAGTTTTAAAAATAAAAGAAAATTTTTTGATTTTATGTATTTTAAGTATCCTTACAATGGCATTTGTGGAAAATTGTTGTTTATATGATTCCATTGATAGCAATATCGGAAAATGGATTTGATTCTTTCATTTGTGATAGTGTCTAAATTTACCAAATAAGGAAAGATTCTCATCACCCAAGTTTCAGTTGGATAGAAACTTGGAATCACACAAGTTGTATAGTATGATAAATGAGAATCTTCATCTTTGGAAAAATTAAGACTAAATTCCTTGTTCACATGTATATGTGAGTCAAGTGAAGGACTAAGAGATCGAGTACACATTCTTGTGCACTGGTCAAGTCCACCACAAAAGATCGATAAGACTATTCGTCATGATTTACTAAAGTTTAGTAAATATGGTTATACTTACAAGTTTAAGTATAATTCTAAAGCATTGGAAAAGTTTCGATGTATGGCAGAACGAATAAGAAGAATCAAATTTGGCAGAAAGATAAAAGTTTCTCAAATCTGAAAAGATGGGAGAGTACTTTAGTATCATGTTTTATGATCATCTTAATGATTAAGAAACCATATCACAATTAGTCCTCTAAGGACATCTTAGTGCATTCTTATGACTAAGAAGAGGAATCATGAATTGGTGAAATGGTTAAATCAAGGAGATGAGTCATATTTCATTCCAAAAACAAGTCTTAGACTCATACTCCAAGATTGTGACTTGAGTGACACATCTTAAAGAAGGTTTATTAACACTTGTCAAATGTAAGAGTCAAAGGATTTCTACTCTTGTACATTTGAAATTGGTAAGTTGTGATGTTTTGGATAAAACAAAGACCAACTAAGGCTAATTGTGGTAAATGTTTGTCTTGATAAGAATCCGCACTATCTCTTGAATATTTGTTTGTCAAGGATTGGGTCTTGGCAAGAGAGTCTTATATGTCAAGAGGACAGTGGGAGTCTAAAAGATCTTGAAAGAGTCTAATCAAGAATAAAACATGTAGTTTATCACTAGCAGACAACTTGAGGTTTATAACCTATCGTGTTGACATATTTCTGTGCCCATTCTAGTTAAAAGTTGGCTTTGCATATGAGTTCTGAGAGTTCTCAATTGGTTGCATAATAACTTGGAAGCAATGGCAGGCCCTTGTGTTGCCAGGTGGCAAGAATTTAAGAGTGCACAAGTTCAATCCATATGTGTTTGGATTTGTCACTAACCTTGTCTTGTGATTATGGTTTTGACAAGTTCACATGAATAGGAACACATACACCATAAAATCTTAGTGTCATAAGGTTTCTCTCCGATTCATGAAAATGATGGTGAGGAAACGCTTCCACTAAGAGATTTTAAGTAGATAGCAATTGTGATATTTGCATTCTCAAAGTCGTTAGTGGAGCGTGTGTGGTTAACCGGCACACTAACATGGACTTGTGATAAGTGGCAAAGGTCTAAACAATTCAGACTGTGATTACGGCATCCCTTTTCATAGTTCTGAAATTGTTTAGACACATATGTGTGCTATCTAAGGAAAGGTGTATGATTTTGATAAAGTTTTATCAAAGCATCTCATATCAGAAATTTGAACTTTGGTAAGAAAGTCAATAAAGTATTGATTTCTAGAAGTCCAGCTGATTTCTGAGTACATATCAAAGCTAGTGGGAGCATAAGTGTTATGCTAATAATCATCATGCAAGTGGGAGTATGATAATTATAATAAGTGTTGCAAGTTAGCAATGTTAATTATAGAAAACAAAAGTTTCAATTGGGAAAAAGTTGTTTTGCTATAATTAAGGGAGAGGAAATTATACTTTATTTCAAATCTAAAAGCTTAGATTGTGAGATTTTAATCAAATTTAGTCAAGTATATATATGAATGTTATGTTGGAATGGTTCAACATAAGGAAATTCTATATATGGGAACATTATTTGCGTTCCAAAATTCGATTATGATTACGGCATCCCTTTTCATAATCTGAATTATGAGAACATGGCAAATAGAAAAGAAATATTATAGCAAAAGACTGGTCTAGTATCATGTCTTTATGTGAGACATCATGAATCGTGTCCCATATGCTTTGGATATAGGGTCGATTGCATGTGCTATAATATTTATCCTTTCTAAATTTTCCAAATTCTCAGGGCATTAAGAGGGGAAAAGTCTAGAATTGGATATGACTAAAATGATTAAGAAATTGTCGAGGACAATCTAAGGTTTACCAAAGATTGGTTGCTCAGGGACAGTTGGAAGTATGGTGTAAATTTTTGGAGAGGACCATATTGACATATTCTAAAAAGAGGCAACTCTTGTTCAGAAGTGATAGTCAAAATGGGAATGTGGAAATATTCCCATAGGTGGAAGTTATTCATTAAATCTGTGTAAGATTAGGAAACTTAATGCAAGAAAGATGTTCAAAGCAATGTACTTTGAATTTGAGACTTCATTTCCATGGAATGATCTCAATTGGAATACTCGGTAATGTCTGTTGACAAGTCTTTGTGACTTTGTGCATAATCATTACAAGAGGATCAGTGCATATAAGTTTAAAATCTAACAGATTTCGGTAAATGGCAGGAATTTGGAATTCTTTCATTTGCGGTAAGGATTTGGGATTGTGAAATGAGAATCATTGGAATTATATTCAATCGATCTATTTCACAAAGTAAAAGATCATAGACAAACTTAGTGTGCATACTTGGTGTATGGCATAACTAATGTTTGGACAAACATAGTGTGCATATTTAGTGTATGGCATGACTATTGTTTGGATAAACATAGTGTGCATGCTTGGAGCATGGCATGACTATTGTTTTGATTCAAGTATAAAGTTGATAATTTGAAACAGTATGCAATGAATAATGTGTAATCAATATGGTGATAAATAAAAGGTGTTCTATTTATATTCATAAGTTCTGAGACCATATTGGATTCGATTATTCTTGTGTTTCACTTTGCATGTTTTGACTTCCAGAATAACTAGGTCGTTTCTCCTGAATGACTAAGTTATTCAACCCATCCACAATCGATAATACGTTGGAAGTAGGTATTAAGGCAAGACTGTCATGAAGCTGGTTTGTAGATGTCCAAGGTAGTGGACATAGCAAGAGTTGCTACAACATTCATGAGTGCTCATAAGTTCTGAGTATTGGATTAAACTCGCGCTCATTTGACTCACTTCATGGATTTTATCACGAGTGATCATGAGACGATAATATCTTATATTCTTCAAACCTAGAGATATGAGTTGTTGCCTATGAGTTGGTTATACATTGATTGTACGAAAACACATTGGTAACTCGATGTTATAAAACATGCCTTTGTGTATGATTCAACAAGTAGTAGAACAAGCATATGAGTATAACTTTATCCATTCCTTTTACCCTTAAAGGGATAAAAGCAATATCTGTGGGCCCCTCGATGATTTAGTGATGACACCCCGAAGTGCTTGGCCAAGCCTGGACTGATGTGATTTGTTCAATTAGTCAGTCGTCATAAATCGGAAATCGGGAAACAACAAATGGATAGAGAGAATGATTATAATCCATGTCTCAGTCCATATGATATCTAGAATGGAGGAATATATGATCCCTTATCTAAGGGACAAGTCATTGACTAAGGTCAGAGTTCGACAGCAGCTTTAAGAGATACGATTGCTAGTTGGGTTTTGGAGTCATACGCAATAATAGTTTTAGACTTATCCAAGTGGGAGACTGTTGGATTAGTGTCTAAGTCCATAACTATAATTGGTATGTACTTGACCCGATTTGGCATGGTACATTTGGGTTGCACTTCACCGGAACAATTTATATGGATAGTCTTTTGAGAATAGTATGTTTATGATTTATATTTATATATTATAAGTTCTAATATATTAATATGGAATCATATTATTTAATTAGTATTGATCAAGAATTAATTTAGAATTAATTTAGTGATCAAAAGTAACTAATTAAATATGGACTCTTGTGTGTGTGTATATATATATATATATATATATATTTATATATATATATATATATATATATATATATATATATATATATATATATATATATATATATATATATATATATATATATATATATATGTGTGGAATGGGCCAAGTTCATTTAGGTTGGGCTAAGCTTGCATGGATAGTCCATGGAGTTTTTAACCCATGGATCCTATGGAAATGAAAGGTCATGGGTATTAGGGTTTACATGAATGTAACCCTAATCCTCCATACTATATAAAGAGGTCCTTGACACTTGAAATTGGCGCTAATGTGTGAGAACAAAGGGTGGGCCAATTTCTAGAAGTGCTTGCTATTCTCTCAAGTTTTCCAAGGTGTTTTTTTGGTGATTTGTGATTCCACTTGAGGCTTCCACACTATTAGGGCTAATCTCTTAAAGATCAAGACTTCAAGCTCCATCAAAAGGTATGTTATCTAACTAGGCTTTTGTAGTATAGTTGCTTCATATTATGCTAGTTAGGATAAAACCTTGGAATATTGAATATTTGCATGTATGATAGAGAAAACATATATCCAAGGTTTATAGGGTTGCATGTACACCATAGGAGTGTTAGAATGCTCAGAACCCTTCAGTAGGGACAAGTGCAGAAGACACCTTCCATATCCTCAATCCAACACGAACTCAAAATCTTGGCAGTCCTTCCCTCGACTGGCTCACCACCTGAGTCGAGACGTAACCCTGAACCAGAACCATCTCCTTGAGTGCTCATCTCCAAACTGAAAAACCATCAAAACCACTGATCCAGATATACTCAAGGATTCTCCTCCCCGGAGCTTCTCATATTCTCCAAGACACTCGCCGATTCGAGTATGGATCATGTGCATTCAGTAGTACGGGCCCAATACTACCTTCCACACCTATCCATACTTTCCTTAGCAATCCTCCCGAATCCTCCAAGTCACTTCCTCAAACTGATGCACCCAAGTCTCACTAAACCTCACTACTAGCCCACTGAAGCATATCCTAGGCTTTCCTAGGTTCCCGAACCCACCCAGTCCTCAGCTGCTGAAAGATTCCCAGTAATGTCAACTAGCTACCTCATGAATATAGTCACATGCAACAGAGATCAGATAATCCTTCGAGTAAAAGACTCAATCCTAGAACAACTAGACTCAGACGAGAGCTGCGCAATAGGGCCAAGTCCATCACTCTGAGATTATCCAGTCTATGCCACATGTGACATAGCATATTCACTTAATAGCTAGCTCACATTACTAAGAGCCCCACAAAGAACAAAACAAGCAGAATTTGGATAATGGAAAAGTCTAACCAACATACTCCAATCAAACCATTGTATCCTCTTATCAGGAATCTATATTGGCATGAAATTCTAAGGCTCATGCATTCAGGCATAACCTAAACAGGCCATCCTATCACTGACTGATCAATATTAGCATGCAAGTCTACAAGCACATACAATAGGCATATAAGGCATCCTTCCAAGATCCTTAGCCCTAATCTAGAATGCAGTTCACATATTCTAAATTCATATCATAACATAACATAACGTAACATGTATGGGTATCTTGGGGAAAACTTACTTGAGCTCGGCTGATTGCACGCATCACACTCCTTGTTCTTTATCAAAAACACTTTATTTTAATTTTAGAAAAATTATTTTATTGTAAAAATCTTTCAAACCCTCGATTTGAGTTCAGACACCCCCGAAGGTGTGTCCGAATCCCTCAAACCAAGGCTCTGATACCAACTTGTAACATCCCAAAATTCATGACCAAAAATTTCATTTTAATTAAGTAAGTAAAAAACCAGTAGTCTGAAACATCTATAGTGTCAACTCATTTCATAATCAAAAACCTGTATTTCAAATAACTAAAACATGTCATAGAATAGTATTATCAGAGTACAACTCCCACAGTTCTCATAATGCGGACATCATAGTGTGATGCGTTGCGATCCTGTCGACTCCTTTCCTTTTGAAAAAGAAGTACCTGAAACCAAAACTGAAAACCATAAGCACGAACCTTAGTAAGTTCCCCCATCATACCACATCCCATACAATACACACACTACCTAGCATATCTGGGTGCTAGCCTACCCCTTCGGTCTCTTTCAATCGGTAACTGCCTAGCATATCAGGGTGCTGGCCTACCCCTTCGGTCTCTTTCAACCGGTAACTGCCTAGCATATTAGGGTGCTGGCCTACCCCTTCGGTCTCTTTCAACCGGTAATTACCTAGCATATCAGGGTGTTGGCCTACCCCTTGGGTCCTTTTGACCGGTAACGGGGACTATTTCACCCCCTATTACTACCATATATCTTTCTAGTACCTAAACACATAAGTCACATACCGCCTAGCATATCTCAGTGTTTGCCTACCCCTTCAATCCTTTCGACCGATAACGGGGACTATTTCACCCCTCCTACCACTATCACATAATATCATAGCATACTAGAACATAAAACATAACAGATAGTAGCATACCAGACAATTATCAAAAAGACAATCATCTATACAATAATCTCCTACTAGTGGGCCAGCATTGGTGCCTTAGACCCACTTCTACTGGAAGGTAACTCACCTCGAATTTTGAAGCTCGCTGCCCGAACTCCCTAACTGCTGCCCTGACGGCTTCCCAAACTAACAATTTCCAACACAATATCCAACTAGCAACTAAGTTCTAAACCATGAACCATAATCCAATCTTTGGTTAAAATGACCATTTTACCCCTGGCCCAACGAGACCCATAACTAAGGCCCAAGCCCTAAACCAATAAGGTCCAAAACCATAAGATCCATAAAACGCCCAATATATGGCCTAAATTCCAATTGGACTGCATCCTTTAGCATGGGCCTCCACCTAGGGCCTAATAATGCTTTTCTAGGCCAAAAGGTCCAAGTCAAAGTCGAAGTCAACGCTCCGAGTTGACTCAACTCATTAAGTTTGCTCTTCATCTCGCCGAGTTCTCATGAATCTCAAAATCGTGACTTTTCGCATCAACTCGTCGAGTTTTTCCTTTTCTGCATCGGGACATTTCAAGAACAACTCGTCGAGTTCTCTCATGAACTCGCCAAGTTCTTTAGTCTGTTAAGACCTTCTTTATGGATTAAGCTCCTATCCTTCAGATCTAAGCTCCATACTGCATATTCATACTGAAAATGTCCTTTTAAGGGTAAAGTTTCCAACTTTACCCATTAATACCCTTCCTTAATGGATTTAGCTCAAATCCTAACTCTTTACGACCTAGCTCTTGATCCAAAAGCCATTAATACTTCAAGCTAAGTCATACAAACTGAGATCTAGACCCTAGACACTACATGAACACGTAAATTCTCTGACTTTCTCTCCATGCATGGCCTTTTGGAGCTTAAAAGGCTAAAATGGCATCCTAAAGCTTGCATGGGGCTTCAATGGCCATAAAGTTTGCACCTTTATGCCATGAAATCCCTTCAAGGTCCTAGATCTCGGAGTCTACTCACTTGGGAAATCCATTACCCCAAGGCTTATGTTACTTGGACCAAAACCCAATAAAAGTGAAAATGAAGAGATTTAAGCAATCATTTGGCAAGTTTGAGACTTGCTTACCAAAAAGTGACGAGGATAAGGTGAAGTTTCTGGATCTACAAACTCATTCTTGAGTCCTCAAGATTCTTCTTTTTGTTGGATTAATGTCTAAGTCCATAACTATAATTGGTAAGACTTGACCCGACCCGGCATGGTCCATTTGGGTTGCATGGCATCATGCATTTGGATAGACTATAATGAGAGAAATAACACTTAAGGTTGGTTAATATATTATAAGTTCTAATATATTAATAAGGTTATTTAACTAGTATTGATCAAGAATTAATTTGGAATTAATTAAGTGATCAAAAGGAGACTAATTAAATATATGGGTTGATTGTGTAAATCATTCATTCTTATATATGTGGGCTTGTGATCCAAGATTCCTTATGTTGGACTAAGTCCATGGGGTGACCCATGGATACTCCATGGAGGTTAAAATCCATGGAGCATAAGGAATGGGTAAAGTTATGAGTTACATGGTGTAACCCTAATAGCCACCATATAAAAGAATCCCATGGCTCAAGAAATCGTGCACTAATGTGTGATTGTGAGGGCTAGACGATTTCAAGGAGTGTTCAAGTTTCTCTCAAGTTATTCCAAGTGTATTTGGTGTTGTGTGAACCATTTGAGGTGTCACACTTGGGGCACTAGGCACTCAAGCTTCATGAACACATTCTACATCAAAGAGGTATGTATTCTATCTTGTTATATTTATTATTTTGTATGCTAGATTAGGATAATACCTTGGATGTTCATAATTGTATGTATAATAGAGAAAACATAGATCCAAGGTATTTAGGGTTTCATGTACACTTAGGAGTGTTAGAATGCTCATAACCCAACAGTGGTATCAGAGCCTAGGCTTGTTTTCTTGTTATACTTGCAAAAGTAGCTGAAAAATCGAGTTGGATGCATATATTCGATTGTTTTGGCTGGAATTGGACTAGGAACATTACCCTAAGATGTTTTTGGACTTATAAACTTGTTTTTGATGTGGTAATGTTCATGCTAATCCAATTTCTAAGATAATTGTCATAATTTCAAGATTTGTATTAGTTTGTATGTTCATGCTAATTTCTTGAAGATTGATGATTTGAATTATCTTGTTCTTATGAGGTTCTTAGATTAATAGAAAAGTTGTGTGAAATAGTTGTTTTCAATCCATTTTAATCTAAGAGTTGATTCCAAATTGTGTTTTTGTAACTTGTCCTCAAGTTATATGAAAAGTCACATTTATGAATCATAAAACTCATAAAAGTTGGCAAAGGTTACAAAATGAAGAGTCTCTTCATTAAATTAAAAAAAAAGTGTAACCTTAATTAGTTCCATAAGTTACAATAAAAAAAGGTTATTTTTTTATTAATTAGTTTAAAGTCTTCCATAACTTGTCCTCAAGTTATGGAACTTGAAGAGTTTTTTTTTTTTTTAATTAAAACTACTTTAAACTCATAAGTTATGGAATTAATTAGTTTTGAATAGTTTCAAAACTTGCCCTCAAGTTTTGGAATTTGAAAAGTTTTCACTTATGAATACTTTAATTCCAAGTTAGCCCTTAGAATTTTAAAAGTTAAAATTCAACCCTTATACTTTATAATATTATAAGTTAATAATATTTATATATATATGTATAAGAGTAAAGTCAGTCTTACCGTTAGTAGGCCTAATTCACGAAGCCGGTCTATAAGGGGGGTATAAGGTTACTGCCTATAAAATGGCAGTTTAATGGGTGTCCACTCTCACCCACCGCTTCCTTGACTGGTGGAGGGTCGTTAGCCGAACGGGTAGGACAAGGACTATAATTCTCCTTTCATTAAAAGTATTAATGATAAATACTAAGTAACTAAACTCTTATTAATACCCAATCTTAGTTACTTAGGAAAATGTGAATTTGGTGCTAACCCATGAAATTACACTTTGCACTTTGCTTAAGTCGTTAGTGGAGCGTGTGTGGTTAACCGGCACACTAACCTGGACTTAACAAGGTAGGCAAAGGGTAACTTAATATTTATCATAGTATCGGTGGAGCGTGTGTGGTTAACCGGCACACAGATTAAGGGGTAAATATTAAGGGTACCAAGTATATTTGCATGGTTATTCACACCTTGTTTTGTGATCCTCGGCATCCCAGTCACAAAACCTGAAGGGCACACTCGAGATTGAAACATGCCTTTGAACAGTTCAATGAATCTCAAAGATCTAGGACTTTCAAATCCAATTAAAACCTAATAAATTATTTCGTTTTTCATGGTGGAAATTGGTGAATCGTCATTCACCTACCTTCAAATATTTTATAGCTTGGATTACGGCATCCCTCTTCTAAGTTATAAAATAGTTTGTTGGGTCCTAGCCTTAATATTTCATATTGGGTGTCATATTAAGGAATTTAAATCAACTATCTTGAATATCTCCCAAAAAGATGTCTGGTCTAGACATTTATGATCTTCCCAAATCTCTTGAAACAAGCTTTCCTAAATGAAGATGATGTCCCATGGATATCATACTTCTTTCACCTCCTCCAATTATTCTCCCTAACCCACAAGTTCCTTAAGCCCTATTGGCAAGGCAAGGTCTAGGTGTGATCACATCTTGGAGATGTAGTCACATATTGACAAGCCGGGAGAGTTGGGTGTCAAAGTCTTGAGAAAGTTGGTGGCTCAACTACTTTCTAAGTCACATAGTGAGTTCTTTTGGGAATCCTATGAAACAGACTAAGACAAGACCCTTAATGATCTTATCTATTTGCTAAGATCAACTTCCTAAAACGCTATGGACATTGACAATGATGCCATTGGATATCCAGTAAAGCTCTCTCTTCCCAATGGAAAGGGATCGGCCATAGTCAACTCTGTTGACCCAATGGTAAAGAGAGAGGCGAAGTCTGAGATAGTCCCATTATCAAGGATCCACAGGTAACTATTGCCAAAGGAAGGGGCATTGGTTATGAAGCTGCCAAATTTACCTAAGGATGTTAAAGTCAATAAGTTTGGCTCTACTTCAGGTAAAGTCCATTGTCTAACTCTATTAAGTACATGTTGATTCTGATCGCGAATATGGATTTCAATCGCATGGTTCGGTGATCAGAATTTTGGGCTATTACTTAAGAGTTATGATATTTATATTGCTTAGGAATAGATAACAACAAGGTTTTCATATGGATTGTAAGGATAAGTTTTTCCGCAAAGTTTTAAAATAAAAGAAAAAAGGTTTTGATTTTATTTATTTTAAGTATCCTTACAATGGCATTTGAGAAAAGTTGTTGCTTATAAGATTCCATTGATAGCAATATTGGAAAAATGGATTTGATTCTTTCGGTTGTGGTAGTGTCTAATATTACCAAATAAGGAAAGATTCTCATCACCCAAGGTTCAATTGGACCGAAACTTGGAATCATGCAAGTTGTATAGTATGATGAATGAGAACTTTCAGCTTGGAAAATTAAGACTAATTCCTTATGTGAATAAGGAAAGGACTAAGGGATCGAGTACACATTCTTGTGCACTGGTCAAGTCCGCCACAAAAGATCAAGAAGACTATTCGTCATGATTTACTTAAGTTCAGTAAATATGGTTATACTTATAAGTTTAAGTATAAGTCTGTAGCATTGGAGAAGTTTCAATGTGAGACAGAACGAATAAGAAGAATCAAAGTATGGCAGAAAGATAAAAGTTTCTCAAATCTGAAAAGATGGGAGAGTACTTTAGTATCATGTTTATGATCATCTTAATGATTAAGATACCATATCACAATTGGTCCTCTAAAGTCAAGAAGAGGAGTCATGAATTGCTGAAATGGTTAAATCAAAAAGATGAGTCATACTTCGTTCCAAAACAATTCTTAGAGTCATACTCCAAGATTGTAACTTGAGTGACATATCTTAAAGAGGGTTTGTTAACACTAGTCAAATGTAAGAGTAAAAGGTTATCTACTCTTGTACATTTGAAATTGGTAAGTTGTGATGTTTTGGATAAAACAGAGACCAACTTAGGCCAATTGTGTAAAGTGTTAGTCTTGATAAAGAATCTGCACTGTCTCTTGAATATTTGACAAGGGAGTCTTATATGTCAAGAGGACAGTGAGAGTCTTAAAGCTCTTGAAAGTTTCAAGACTTAATCAAGAATAAAACCTAAAGTCCTTCACTAGCACACGACTTGAGGTTTATAACCTATCGTGTTGAAATTTTTGTGCTTATTCAAGTTGGCTTTGCATAGGAGTTCTGAGAGTTCTCAATTGGTTGCACAACTACTTGGAAGCAATGGCAGGCACCTGAGCTGCCAAATGGCAAGCATTTAAGATTGCACAAGTTTAATCAATATGAGTTTGGATTTGTCACTAACCTTGTCTTGTGATTATGGTTTTGACAAATTCACATTGATAAGAACACATACACTATCAAATCTAAGTGTCATAATGTTTCTCTCCGATTCATGAAAATGATGGTGAGGAAACACTTTCACTAAGTAGATTTTAGCTAGATAGCAATTGTGATATTTGCATTCTCAAAGTCGTTAGTGGAGCGTGTGTGGTTTACCGGCACACTAACATGGACTTGTGAGAAGTGGCAAAGGTCTAAACAATTGAGACTATGATTACGGCATCCCTTTTCATAGTTCTAAAATTGTTTAGACACACATGTGAGCTATCTAAGAGAGGTGTATGATTTTGATAAAGTTTTATCAAAACAATCTAGTATCAGAAATCTGAACTTTGGTAAGAAAGTCAGCTGATTTCTGAGTACATGTCAAAGCTAGTGGGAGCATAAGTGTTATGCTAATAATCATCATGTTAGTGGGAGCATGATAATTATGACAAAGGTTGCAAGTTAGCAATGTTAATTATAGAAAACAAAAGTTTCAATTCGTGAGGTTGCAGGGGTTGAAAAAGTTGTTTTGCTATAATTAAGGGAGAGGAAATTATACTTCATTTCAATTCTAAAAAGCTTAGATTGAGATTTTAATCGTATTTAATCAAGGATATATATATATATATATATATATATATATATATATATATATATATATATATATATATATATATATATATATATATATATATATATATGAATTTCATGTTGGAATGGCTCAACATAAGCAAATTCTATATATGGGTCGTATTTAATCAAGGATATATATATATGAATTTCATGTTGGAATGGCTCAACATAAGGAAATTCTATATATGGGTCCATTATTTGCGTTCTAAAATTAGATTATGATTACGGCATCCCTTTTCATAATCTGAATTTTGAGAACTTGGCAAATTGAAATGGAAATATTATAGCAAAAGACTGGTTTAGTCTTTATGTGAGACATCATGAATCGTGTCCCATATGCTTCAGATATAGGATCGATTACATGTGCTATATTCATCCTTTCTAAAATTTTCCAAATGCCTGGGGCATTATGAAGGGAAAAGGTCTAGAATTGGATATGACTAAAATGATTAAGCAATTGTCGAGGACAATCTAAGGTTTACCAAAGATTGGTTGCTCAAGGACAGTTGGAAGTATAATGTTAATTCTGGAAGGACCATATTGACATAATCTGTAAGGAGGCAACTCTTGTTCAGAAGTGATAGTCAAAATGGAATATGGAAATGTTTCAAACTTAAAAATTATTCAATCTATGTAAGATTAGGAAACTTAATGAAAGAAGGATGTTTCCAAGGAGCTGATCTCCTTTGGAATGCTCTGTAATGATTGTTGTCAAGTCTTTCTGACTTTGTGCATAATCATTAAGAGGATCAATGCATATAAGTTTAGAATCTAACAGATTTCAGTAAATGGCATGAATTTGGAATTCTTGCATTTGCAGTAAGGATTTGGGACTGTGAAAAGAGGATCATTGGAGTGATGTGCAATTGATCTATTTTACAAAGTAAAGATCATAGACAAACATAGTATGCATACTTGGTGTATTGCATGACTAGTGTTTAGAAAACATAGTGTACATGCTTGGAGCATGGGACAACTATTGTTTTAAATTCAAGTATAAAGTTGATAAAACCGAAACAATGAATAATGAGTAATCAGTATGGTGATAAATAAAAGTGTTTATTTATATTCATAGGGTTTGATACCATATTTGATTCATTTATTCTTGTGTTTCACTTTGCATGTTTTGACTTCCAGAATAACTAAGTCGCTCTTCCTGAATGATTACGTTATTCAAACCATCCACAGTCGGTCATATGTTGGAAGTAGATATGAATCAAGACTGTCATGGTTTGGTTTGTAGAGGTCCAAGTTGGTGGACAAAGTGGTGTTACAACACTCATGAGTGCTCATAAGTTCTGAGTATTGGATTCAACCCGCGCTCATTTGAATCACTTCATGGATTTTATCACGAGTGATCATGAGACGATAATATCTTATATTCTTCAAACCTAGATATATGAGTTGTTACTATGAGTTGGTTATACATTGATTGCACGAAAACACATTGGTAACTCGATGTTATAAAACGTGCCTTTGTGTATGATTCAACAAGTAGTAGAACAAGCCATATGAGTCGAAGTTTATCCATTCCTTTTACCTTCGGGATAAAAGCGATATCTGTGGGCCCCTCGATGATTTAAAGATGATACATGTGAGTGCTTGGCCAAGCCAGGACTGATTTGATTTGTTCAATCAGTCAGTCATCATGAATCGAAAATCGGGAAACAACAAATGGACAGAGAGAATGATTGATAATCCATGTCTCAGTCCATATGATATCTAGAATGGAGGAATATATGATCCCTTATCTAATGGACAAGTCATTGACAAAGGTCAGAGTTCATCGACAAGGTCAGAGTTCGACAGAAGCTTTTGAGAGCTACGATTGTTGATCGGTTCCTGAAGTCATACGCAATAATAGTTTTAGACTTATCCAAGTGGGAGACTGTTGGATTAATGTCTAAGTCCATAACTATAATTGGTAAGACTTGACCCGACCCGTCATGGTCCATTTGGGTTGCATGGCATCATGCATTTGGATAGACTATAATGAGAGAAATAACACTTAAGGTTGGTTAATATATTATAAGTTCTAATATATTAATAAGGTTATTTAATTAGTATTGATCAAGAATTAATTTGGAATTAATTAAGTGATCAAAAGGAGACTAATTAAATATATGGGTTGATTGTGTAAATCATTCATTCTTATATATGTGGGCTTGTGATCCAAGATTCCTTATGTTGGACTAAGTCCATGGGGTGACCCATGGATACTCCATGGAGGTTAAAATCCATGGAGCATAAGGAATGGGTAAAGTTATGAGTTACATGGTGTAACCCTAATAGCCACCATATAAAAGAATCCCATGGTTCAAGAAATCGTGCACTAATGTGTGAGTGTGAGGGCTAGACGATTTCAAGGAGTGTTCAAGTTTCTCTCAAGTTATTCCAAGTGTATTTGGTGTTGTGTGAACCATTTGAGGTGTCACACTTGGGGCACTAGGCACTCAAGCTTCATGAACACATTCTACATCAAAGAGGTATGTATTCTATCTTGTTATATTTATTATTTTGTATGCTAGATTAGGATAATACCTTGGATGTTCATAATTGTATGTATAATAGAGAAAACATAGATCCAAGGTATTTAGGGTTGCATGTACACTTAGGAGTGTTAGAATGCTCATAACCCAACACTTTTTCCACAAGATTTAAACACAAAAAACTCTCTCAAGGATGGCTCACAAACTCACAAAAGCGTATTAGTATTCCGTGGCTAGGGTTTGGGGTGATGAAGGTTGTAAATGAGGCCAGTCTATGGTGGTTAAAGTGTTTAAATAGGGTGCAAAGTCCTGATATTAGGGTTTCCCAAACCCAGTCTAACTCGTCGAGTTGGTCCTCCCCAACTCGTCGAGTTGGTCTTCCTAAACGTGTGGTCCAGCATTCCAACATGTCGAGTTTTCATCCTTAAACTCGACAAGTTGGCTTCTTGATTGAAATTTTTCTTTCCTTAATTAGCCTTCTGGATTCCGGGTGTTACACTATCATTTTTGATCCAATACAAATTCAGTCTTATAACATCAATGCCAAGCCAGGTAGACCAAAAAGAGATCTACAACCTGCTCTAGCACTTTGTTCACTATCATTGATGTTTTTTTATATTCTTAATTTTTTTATCTTAAAATTTTGCTATATGTTTTTATAATCTTAATTTTTCTAGGGAAAATGTCTATGAATCTGCCAATGGATTTGCTGGTATAAGATCCGTGATGGAGTCTCTCATACCGGATTGTAGGATTCACAGAGGTGTTATTGATTCATGGACTGCTTTTCTGAATGATCTGGAAAAATATAAAGGTCACACTACTCCTTCAAGGTTTTTCATGTCATGCTCACTTATGGTATGATCCCTATTGTTTTTTATTTTTTTATTTATATTTTATATTTTCTAATTTTTTCATTTTGTTAGACAAATATTGTTTTCAAGAATACGGATAGTATTAATGCATGATTTGTAGACAGAATTCCAAGTCATTTGGAAAAGTTTCCCCATGTTAAAAGTTTATGTGTTAATTTGGTATATTAATTAATTATTTTTATATTTTTTTATTTAAATAAAATTAAATTATATATATATATATATATATATATATATATATATATATATATATATATATATTACTTTTTAACATTTTATTTTTTTCAATAGGTATTCTTTCCTATTCTTAGGAAAGAACATTACTTTTTGATTGTTTTTTATTTAATCAACGGAAAGATGGAAATGATTGATAACAACATGACTACAAGAGGGATCCATACAAAATATCAGGGTTTTCTTGATAATTTGGTAATTACTTTATTTGTTGTATATTTATTTATTTGTTTTGTTTTTTTATACTAATAAAAAGATTGTTTATGCAGAAGACAATGTTTAAATAGTATTTGACTATTTTGGATCAACCTGGAGTCAATTCATTCAAAATAATGAAGATGGAAAGGTTTCAGATGGATTGGCAGATTAAAGACAATGTTGTTGACTGTGGGTTATTTCTGATGAGACACATGGAAGTTTATCGCGGTGGTGGAGTGGAGAAGTTAGATGCTGATTTTGTGCCTGAGTGTACCAGTCAAAAGATGCAATTGTCTGAAATGAGGAAGAACTATGTTTGTAAGATGTTGTTGTCAGACATGAATTTGTGCAAACCTTCTTTTGTTACAACTCTTGAGGATTATGATAATCTATCAAGCTACAAGAGGAAGAAGATTTACACTGAAAGTCATTTACATGAAGTTGAAGTCAGGGTTAAAGCAATAGGTGTTCTCTGATTATTTGATGTGTGTGCTTTTGAAAATATTTTGGTTTTTATGTGATTTGATAAGGAAGACTATATAAGTATCGTTGTTTGCTTTCTGTTTAGAATTTAAATGCATGTTTTGTTTTGTTGTTGATGATATTCTGAAGGGTCTAGTATGCTCAAAAGTCATATTAAAATGATATTGCTAATTAACATATAATACTAATGGGTCACACTAACAACAACTTGATATACTTGATTATTTATTAGAAATTGATATTAATAAATATTCAATAAAACTCTTATAATTAAATTCGAAATTATTTATTTTATGGAAATAATAATTTTCATTAGCAAGTAATATAACATATTATTTCATAATGTATGAATTAATAAGTAATGTACAACATTTTGGACTAGGTAAGCTTTTTGTCTTTTAGCAAAAGAAAAAGTTTATATCTTATAAACTTTGAGTTTATAGAATATAAACTCTTTCCTCTTTTTCTTCTCATTATGGCCGAAATAAGCGAGTCAAAAGGAGGGATGGCTTTCCAATTTGTTTATTCAAAAGAAATGAAGCATGGTGCATGCATGGGAGACATGTAAGCTTTAGGGACATGCTTGTCTAAAGTGGAAGGGCCTAATGGTTAAAGACTTCACTTTAAGATAATATAAATCTGAGGCTTCCACTCTTGAATTGGTCGCTTCCTTCTTGCTTCACAAAACCGTAACCTCCTTAGAGGAGGTTACTCTCTCTCTCTCTCTCTCTCTCTCTCTCTCTCTCTCTCTTGTTCATCATTTCTTGAAGTTACTTGTTTTGTCAAGCCCTCTTTAAGTTCATATTGGTTATGAACTTAAAGCTTAAGAGTGTAAGAGTTTATGGACTAGCATCTACATCAATTTGGCTTCATGTTGGTGTCTCAAAGGTTCCACATTCTTCATCAACTTCCAAGCATCCCAAGAGGACCCAAAGAACAACAAAGGTTGTTATTTCTTCATCCTTTCTTTGGTTGGTGTTTAAATCTTTCTATAACTTACAAGAAGATCCATGGTGGGTATAAAATGTTTATGCTATTTCGAAAATCTTAAGTCTTTCGTTTTCCATATTTGTCTAGTTTATGAAACTATTTTTGAACTAAAACCCAACAATTGGTATCAGAGCCACCTTGCAAGTTTGGTTACATTTTTTTTATTTTTGGAAATCTTAGTTTTTGGAGAATATGGATAACTTGTTTTTGTATAAAAATAAGTTCATACATATTTTCTATGACAACTTTATATTTGTTATTTTATGTGACAAAAGTTTCATGCATCTTTTGTCATTTAAAGTGGTCTTAGAAAAACAAAGGTTGTTTTATGTTTATGTTGATGTATATAATGTGCATAAACTAGCCAAAGACCATTATGATTGTTGTGTTGTTGTGTTTGTTGTTTTTTTATTATAAAAATTGTTGTAATAATTTATTTTTTCGTATGGTATGTAATAATTAAATAGATTAGTTTTTTGGTTATTTTTGTAATGTAATAGATTAGTTTTTAGAAATAATTTATTTGTACAAATATGTAACAAGAAATGAAGTTGGAGCCATTTTTTGAAGACAAAAGGGAAAGTTTCGAGTTCAACATGTGCTGGGCAGAAAGATGACACTTTCTGAAAAGGGTCATGAATGCTACACATGTGTTGTACATGTGCTGAACAAAAAGATGACACTTTCTGAAAAGTGTCATAAAAGTTGAAAATTTTCCTTTAAAGAAGTCTTTCAAATCTTTTGCAAGCAATGGGTGTTGATTCAAGTGGGAGCTTCTAAAACAACATTAAAATAAGATTTTTGGTCCCCTTAAATGTCCCTTTAGGAATGGACTTGACATCTTTTGTGTTGGCTCACAAAAATGTCATTAGTTGGTTATGTTTATGAACGTATCTTTTTATGCATGTTTGTGTTGTTTATTTTATGCAATTATTATGTGTGGTTGATAAATTAGTTTTTCACATGCTAAAATAATTTTGAACAAAATAAACATCACATCGAGTTTGGTTTTTCAAAATTGGACATAAGATGTAACAAGTTATTATTTTTAAAAATATAACCCGGTTTTATAAAAACGTTAATAACGGCAAATTTTGAAATACTCCATTATAAGTTTTAAAATGGTGATTTTTGTAACTTATAAAAACTCTAAATATATAAGTAATAAACTGAAGTTTATTAAAAATATAAAAGGTTCAAATGGACTCAAACTTAATACTAGTTATTAAAATTGAATTGCGTCAAATTATATAAAAACTAGCTTTTTATATAGAACCTTTAAAAAGTGATTTTCTTTTGAAGATTCATACCATGGTTTATTATATGCATGTAATAACCATGATATCATATGTTTTTAAACTAGAATTATAAAACATATAATGACCCTTTTTTTACAAACCTCAAACCTATGCAATCCTTTTGAAGAACACCCGCACATCTCTTGTATGCACTCGTGGGATAAAGGATATATAACCGCTTAGTGTTGTCTTTTGATGGTCGGGGGTGTCTTCGCGATTTCTATAATGAAGTTATAGGCCAATTACCCAAGTTTTTCACATTTGATGATTTGATCAGAAATCTTTTGTGATAAAGGATACCTAAGCAAGAGAGTTCTGAGGCATATATGGGATTAAAATGTCTAATTAAATTTGTTATTAGCGATCCAATAAATGTAGGAATTATATAATGAGATATAATTGATAATCAATATCCACCGGGTTGAATTCAAATGGATGGGATAAAGGATACCTAACAATTTATTTGTTTTGAAAATTGAATCCTAGACTTTGATAATTAATGTATTTTGAAACTAAAAGGGTATTAATTATTGAATATTAAATATTGAAAATACTAAATGAATTTTGTTAAAAATTTGTAGTTAAATAATCCATTCTCATTATCATGAATTGTCATTTTCTTTAATGACTTAATGAAACAATAACATTCAATAGATACAACTTTAATGAATGGGTTCATGTCTTAAGAGACAATCTCGTGAGAGATATGAAATTGTATACACTTAAAGGTCTTAGTTCTAAACTATTTGCTTTGAGCAATAAACCTGAACATGATACCTAGTAAAGGCATCACTTTGATGCTAAATATGCTTCTAACATCAAGCTAGGAATAGTTATTCATGACTTCTAGGAAGTCTTGGATAATTTAGACGTATATTTGATGGTATAACAGGTCAATAAATATTCTAATAAATACAATGATATTTTATTTAAAGCTAGTTTAAACATTGGAATAATGCAAGGTTAAAAGAGACACCTAGTGTGATCTAAGAGGCCAATGTTTTATGGAATGAACACTTTTAAGCCCAAGAAATGTAGTAAAGCCCACATAGATGGATCTTGTTTCTTTTGTGAAGAAACTGGACACTGGAAGAGAGTTAACTCCTCTTATTTGGAAAGAAAGTCTGGAAGAGACTAGTACTTCTAGTATCTACTAGACAGAACTCATACTTTTCATATAACACTTGGGTATTTGGTACTTAAATGTTAATCTAATATTTGTAAATGGCTTGTAGATATTTACTGAAGAGTAACCAAGCTGAGCACAACCAAGTTGGAACTACACTCTCGGAGTTTAGTTTATTATTTATACTTAGAACATAAATTACTTGTAATTTAAAACAATATTTGTTTTGGAACAATGTATGTTTTAATTTAGCATGTTTAAATTTATGTCTCAGTTATTTTATTCAAATGTTTGATAATTTAGTCAATCGTTTTTCATAACGATAATATTCATATTCTGAAATGATTAACTTCTATTTATGAGACTAGATCTCTTAATAGAATTGTAAAGTAAATATCAACATTTTATAAATAAAATTAAGTTCTATATGCAAACACTTTTGACTTAAATTTTTTTTTAAATCAAACTCATCTTTGACATTGTTATCTATATAAATGGCATTCACATATTCAAAATTCAAGAAATGGATTTTTGAAGGCAAATAATGTAGTTTATTTGACATGTGTGAAACTTATTTATATGTAAAGGATTCCTAATGATATTTTCACTAAGGTTTAGAGAAAATAATTAAGGAATTATACACTTTGGTGTATGGTGGTTGTCGATACCAACAAAATTAATAACCCTAAATATTACACACTAAAATAGTGTATAGTGGTAAAGCGATCGAATCCACGGAGATTGGTTCAATTTTATAACTCTATGAAAATCTCTTTGTAAAAATACTTGTAAAATGACAATAAATTAAAAATGGGGGGGTTTGGTCTTTTGAAATACTTGAAATAAACTAGAATTAAACTAAAATTTAAATAGACGATTTCAACAAAAATAAGAGTTTGATGTAAAATCAATAAGGGAAGGATGGTTGACTTAAGGTTTCCTCACTTTGACTTTTGATGAACATATCATTAGAATCCAATGGTGCAATACTTGATTTAAATCCTTAATTTGGATATAGTAATCCAAGAAGCTTGAGATTACCTAGACTTTTCTTAGTTGTTAAAATGGTTAGAGAAACTCATAACAATTTCCTTAGTCAAAGTCACAATTTCCATTAAGCATGTAATTAGTGAAAGTCAACTAGCATTAAGAACCAAAAAGTCACCAAATCCAAGAGGAATCAAATGCTTTCACTACCATGTTGGAGGAAATGTTTTTATGATTGTGTGAAGTAAAAACAACACAAAAATCATTTGTTGCTTGCTAATTTGAGGATCCTTTACTTATAAAGAAATTAGCCAACTAATCACCACAAACACATTTAAACTCATGAATGAAAACATACAAATAGTGATAGTATGTTATGTGACAACCCGAATCTTTTTCCGTTAATGCTAGCCCGATTCCGTTAATCAAATTTGAATTTTATTTAATTCCGTCAAATTCTTATGATTTGGAAAATCATTTA
This sequence comes from Lactuca virosa, assembly GCF_052849685.1. Classification (NCBI taxonomy): domain Eukaryota; kingdom Viridiplantae; phylum Streptophyta; class Magnoliopsida; order Asterales; family Asteraceae; genus Lactuca; species Lactuca virosa. Next base: position 185,729,483 of record NC_136428.1, on the reverse strand, counting down.
AGTTATATAATTGAATTTTCTTTTATGAGTCGGAACCAAAATCACACGAAAAAACCCGAGTTTCCTTCGAAAATCAACGAAAATCCGGCCTGACTGGTGTTCACGGCCGTAAACTAATCACGACCGTAAACCCGTTTACGGCTGGACCCCACCAGCGACCATACCCCCAGCCTATATATACGAGACTCCCACCCTCATTTGAAATTTTCTGACCGCAAACACACTCCCTCTATCTAAAAACCCCCACCCGAAAACACAAGAAAACTCAATATTTCTCTTCATCTATCACTCTACCCGCCTTAGAACTCGTTTTGGAGCATAAAATCATCAGTTTTTCATCGAGATCAAGTGTTGTTGTTCTTGAGTTTACGATCGTACACCCTTCAAATCTTCAAACCTTCAAGGGCTGCAAACCGTTTACGGCCGTACACCCTTCAAAAGTTCATATTTCCTTCAAGAACACCGTTCACGGTCGTAAACCCTTCAAGGGGCTGTTCACGGCCGAGAACAGTTCACGGCCGTAATCTCCTTCACGGCCGCAATCAGCCTCACATCATGAATCTTGATTTCAAACCCGCTTTTCCGATTCAATCAAGTCTGAGTAACATTCCTAAACCAAAAACAAGTGTTTTTCTAACACTATAAATAATGATTTCGCTAATAAAATACAATTATGTATTTAATTGTTGATTAGGATCCCGTTAAGTACCGCGTGCATCCACCCGAGGGTCTTCACTCCCAGTTTCGTTGTCCGACTTATCACACAACCAACAGTGAGTTCATACCCTTATGCTTTTATGGTTTTAATGGTTTTAGGAGGAGAATGCAAGCCAAACACAAATGATTTTGTAAATTTATACAAAAGGATTTCAAAACATTTAAGACTGATGCAATGGACATAGTCATACGGTTTTCAACATTTCATAAAATAATTAGATATTTTATCCCTTTTGTATTATGCTGAGCATAAGGGATTTTTTTGACTTACTACCAAATTGCATAGTTTTCAGATCAATTCATGAAACGAATACATAATATTCGTGCAAACTATAATAGCTATAGTTAGGGGTTTCAATATACAGTATTACAAATTCATAGCTTATACATTGTTAAACATATAAACTATGACAGACTTAGTTTATAATATTCTCGGGTAACAAGGATACTTTATTACATAATTATTTAAGTATAATTATTATTCTATAAAGTATACACACGGGTTCAAATACAATAGATCAATATTGTAACTGCACGTAAACTAAATTATACAGAATTCTGAGACTCTACTTCAAAAATTGTACCCTTTAGTGTACTGAACTAAATCCTATCATAGTATAACCAGAGTCTCCTGGAGGGAGAGCATGAGATTTGTGAATAGATCTATTCGGGACTGACAATCCCACACCTGAACTGCTAGCTACAGTTAGGTAGGCATGCCTGAGGTGACAAATGTCATATATCCGACACTTGAAGAACGCCGGAAAGGTCTCTAGGTCATATCAAGCATGGTTATACAACTCACAATAGTATAAACTAACCTTTTGTTTACAGGCTTTCATTCTTCATTAGTTTTATTTTAATTAATAGAACTACTATACATTATACTGGAGGTTTCTAGGGGATAAAATGCATGGTTTTATTTTAATTAATGAAACTGCTATACATACTGGTAGTAACCAGGGTTCTCCAACAGAACATTCTATATATACTAGTGCTAGCCAGGGTTCTCGTACTTACAGATCACTATAACAAACTCATACATTAGAAAATATTGGATTTTTGTGGAAGCATACAAACCTTTTCATTGATTCATTAACAGGTTTTCATTACAAAAACATGCTTATGAACTCACCAGCTTTTATGCTGATACTCTCTTTTCAAAACCGCTTATATTCTCAGGAGATCAATAGACAGGTACCTCGACAGACTTTTGAGAAGACGGAGCATATAGAATTACGTCTTTATTTTTGCTACTTTTGATGTATATGAATATGAATCAAACATATGTAAATACCTTTTATATATATTCAATGTAATGGTTATGTTTACTTGGATAACTATGATGCAATTGTTGTGATACTACATATGACGTCATCCACCCCCGAACGTTTCCGTCGTTCCGGTTTGGGGGTGTAACATATTGGTATCAGAGCTCTTGTTTATAGTGAACTAAATATACCGAACCTTACATGGTATACAACTATAAACACTAAAGGGTCCGAAGTGCTCTGAAACTAAAAGTATACTTTAAAAATACAAGTATTTTTACAAGAAGTATACAAGTATACATACGTACAAGAAGCTATAACATAGTAAGAACTACATAAAAGTATTTAGGGCGAGTTGGACACTACGGTTAAATCTAGACAGTTATGTAATCATATGTGGGGCCAATATGACCTGATCAACTATATTTGTCTGAGATATGACCAACATGTGTTTAGGAGTGACTGTAGTGTGCGACAAGTCTAAAACTCACCAAATCTTATACTAATGAAAACACATAGTTAGAATAATATAGGAGTATTTTATGATTCTATAACACTGCAAAAGTAATACTAATTCTCACAAATGAAAGGCCTGCAATTCCTTGTTTATGATAGTAAACCTTTATTGTAGATCTCTGTTACCGTAGTAGAGTAGATATATCTTGCTCGAAAATATCCAATTCATGATCAACATAGAAGGCTTATCATCATTTTTCCCTGGTATCCAATTCATGTCAGATGAAGCCTTGAGGGGAATGGAAAAGAACTTGAAGATCAGAGGAGACGGAGTTTACTATCTCATGAACCGGATCTGGACCCCAAAGTTCGGTGGTTACAGGGAGGTTGTCATGAACGAAGCTCACAACACTAGATACTCCGTTCACCCAGGTTCGGATAAGATGTACCTGGATCTCAAAAAGCTCTATTGGTGGCCAAACATGAAAGCAAAGATCGCTACCTTCGTGGGCAAGTGCCTGACTTGTGCCAAGGTGAAGGTAGAATATCAAAAGCCCTCATGTCTACTTCAGCAGCCAGCAATACCTGAGTGGAAGTGGGAAAGGATTACGATGAATTTTTTCACTAAGTTGCCCAAATCTCCGAGTGGGCACGATACCATCTGGGTAGTTGTCGATCGATTGACTAAATCTGCCCATTTCCTGCCAATCAAAGAAAACTTCAAGATGGAGAGAATGACACGAATCTACATTCGAGAGATAGTCCGCCTGCATGGTGTGCCTGTGTCCATTATCTCCGATCGGGATAGCAGATTTACCTCGAGATTTTGGCAGTCACTACAGAAGGCTCTTGGAACTAAGATGGATATGAGCACAACTTACCATCCACAGGCCGATGGGCAGAGTGAGAGGACCATTCAAACATTGGAAGACATGTTGAGAGCATGTGTCATCGACTTTGGCACATCGTGGGACACCTATTTGACCTTGGTCGAGTTCTCCTACAACAACAGTTACCATACCAACATCAAGGCTGCGTCGTTTGAAGCCCTCTATGGCCGTAAGAGCAGATCCCCTCTGTGTTGGGCTGAGGTGGGTGACACGCATCTAGTCAAAGGTCATGTCCCCAATAGCACTCTCACAGGCCCAGAAATTATCCGAGAAACTACAAAAAATATCGTACAAATCTGGGAACGACTAAAAGCTTCAAGAGATAGACAAAAGAGCTACACCGATAAGAGACGAAAACCTTTGGAGTTCCAGGTTGGTGATCGTGTTCTTTTGAAGGTCTCACCTTGGAAAGGCATGATACGCTTTGGAAAGTGTGAAAAGCTGAATCCGAGATACATAGGACCATTCGAGATCCTTTCTAGGATCGGTCCCGTAGCTTACAAACTTCGTTTACCCCAAGAGCTTAGCAATATCCATCCCGTCTTCCACGTCTCAAACCTTAAAAAGTGTTTATCCGATGAAACTCTTGTGATCCCTCTTGATGAGATCGAGATCAATGAGAACCTTAATTTTGGGGAAGAGCTAGTTGAAATCATGGATCGAAAAGTCAAAAGAACAACACAAAGTCGCATACCGATAGTGAAGGTCCGCTGGAATGCCAAGCGGGGACCTGAATTCACTTGGGAGCGCGAAGATCAAATGAAATAGAACTATCCGCATCTTTTTCCGAGTCCATGGTTTGTATTCTGTGTTTAAATTTCGGGACGAAATTCCCTTTATCGGGGGGGGGGGGGGGGGATGATGTGACAACCCGAATCTTTTTCCGTTAATGCTAGCCCGATTCCGTTAATAAAATTTGAATTTTATTTAATTCCGTCAAATTCTTATGATTTGGAAAATCATTTAAGTTATATAATTGAATTTTCTTTTATGAGTCGAAACCAAAATCACGCGAAAAACCCGAGTTTCCTTTGAAAATCAGCGAAAATCCGGCCTGACTGATGTTCACGTCCGTGAACCAAATCACGACCGTAAACCCGTTTACGGCTGGACCCCACCACCGACCATACCCCCCAACCTATATATACGAGACTCCCACCCTCATTTGAACTTTTCTGACCGCAAACACACTCCCTCTCTCTAAAAACCCCCACCCAAAAACACAAGAAAACTCAAGATTTCTCTTCATCTATCACTCTACCCGCCTTAGAGCTCGTTTTGGAGCATAAAATCATCATTTTTTCATCGTCATTAAGTGTTGTTGTTCTTGAGTTTACGGCCGTAAACCCTTCAAATCTTCAAACCTTCAAGGGCCGCAAACCGTTTACTGCCGTACACCCTTCAGAAGTTCATATTTCCTTCAAGAACACCGTTCACGGTCGTAAACCCTTCAAGGGGCTGTTCACAGTCGAGAACAGTTCACGGCCGTAATCTCCTTCACGGCCGAAATCAGCCTCACATTGTGAATCTTGGCTGCAAACCCGCTTTTCCGATTCAATCGAGTCCCGGTAACATTCCTAAACCAAAAACAAGTGTTTTTCTAACACTATAAATATTGGTTTCGCTAATAAAATACAATTATGTATTTAATTGTTAATGAGGATCCCGTTAAGTACCGCGTGCATCCACCCGAGGGTCTTTACTCCCAGTTTCACTGTCCGACTTATCACACAACAAACAATGAGTTCATACCCCTATGTTTTTATGGTTTTAATGTTTTCAGGGGGGAGAATACAAGCCAAACACAAATGATTTTGTGAATTATACAAAATGATTTCAAAACATTTAAAATTGATGCAATGGATATAGTCATACGGTTTTCAACATTTCATAAAATAATTAGATATTTTATCCATTTTGTATTATGCTGAGCATAAGGGATGTTTTTGACTTACTACCAAATTGCATAGTTTCAGATCAATTCATGAACCAAATACATAATATTCGTGCAAACTATAATAGGTATAGTTTGGGGTTTCAATATACAGTATTACAAATTCAGAGCTTATACATTGTTAAACATATAAACTATGACAGACTTAGTTTATGATATTCTCGGGTAACAAGGATACTTTATTACATAATTATTTAAGTATAATTATTATTGTATAAAGTATACACACGGGTTCAAATACAATAGATCAATACAGAACTGCACGTAAACTAAATTATACAGAATTGTGAGACTCTACTTCAAAAATTGTACCCTTTAGTGTACTGAACTAAATCCTATCATAGTATAACCAGAGTCTCCTGGAGGGAGAGCGTAAGATTTGTGAATAGATCTATTCGGGACTGACAATCCCACACCTGAACTGCTAGCTACAGTTAGGTAGGCATGCCTGAGGTGACAAATGTCATATATCCGACACTTGAAGAACGTCGTAAAGGTCTCTAGGTCATATCAAGCATGGTTATACAACTCACAATAGTATAAACTAACCTTTTGTTTACAGGATTTCATTCTTCATTAGTTTTATTTTAATTAATAGAACTACTATACATTATACTGGAGGATTCCATGGGATAAAATGCATGGTTTTATTTTAATTAATGAAACTGCTATACATACTGGTAGTAACCAGGGTTTTCCAATAGAACATTCTATATATACTGGTGCTAGCCAGGGTTCTCGTACTTACAGATCACTATAACAAACTCATACATTAGAAAGTATTGGATTTTCTTGGAAGCATACAAACCTTTTCATTGATTCATTAACAGGTTTTCATTACAAAAACATGCTTATTAACTCACCAGCTTTTATGTTGATACTCTCTTTTCAAAACCGCATGTATTCTCAGGAAATCAGTAGACAGGTACCTCGACAGACTTTTGAGAAGACGGAGCATATAGAGTTACGTCTTTATTTTTGCTACTTTTGATGTATATGAATATGAATCAAACAGATGTAAATAGCTTTTATATATATTCAATGTAATGGTTGTGTTTACTTGGATTACTATGATGTAATTGTTGTGATACTACATATGACGTCATCCACCCCCGAACGTTTCCATCGTTCCGGTTTGGGGGTGTGACATGTTAAAACACAAAACATTCCCATAAAGATTTAAGAACAAGTTCATGGATTCTTCAACATTCAACAAAAGTTCAAAGGATTCAACAAAAGTCAACCAATTTTAGTTTAGCCAAGCATGGCTAAACTCAAAGAAACAAAGTTAGAAAAGATTGTACCAAACATTTAACAAGAATCAAGAGATGAAAAGATGATGTTCTTGACGTGTTCTTAGCCTTCAAAAGTCTTCAAAACTCCAGAGAAAATGCTCCAAAACCGGATGTCCAAGAGTCTCCAAAAGATAGGCACCAACCTTCCTCAAATAGCCTTCCAAATGAAATTCCGAATTTGCCCCTGCAGTGCTGTGCGCGACCCGCGTGCTACTGCGCGGGTGGGTTGCGCGGGTGGTTCCTGAATGTGGCCTCTTTGAGGTTTGGGCCTCCATAGCTTAGCGCACTTGGCCCAATTCTAGTCCAATCAACTCCTGGCCCATTTTTCTTCAAGTTTTCTTCATTTTAAGCCCAATTTGGCTTCTCCAAATCCTCCATAGCTCATAAACTCGCCCGATTAATAATCTACGCATGCTTGAATATTCTCCCGCATCTTGCAAATTTAAAGTTTATTTCTCTCCAATCCTTCAAATAATCATCAAGCTCGCTCTATGCATCATCTCCACTACCCATCAAGCCCAAAATCCTCGACGTCCTCTTATTCCAATCGCTTTCCATACGTCCCGAACATTCCTGCTCCACTAATCTCCATGAAATCTGCAATAAAGCTCACGAAACTAGAAAGTACCCGAAATGGTCATAAAATAACAAAAAGGAAAATATGCATAGAAATTAACTAAATTATGGATGAAATATGCTAAAATAAACTATAAAAATAAGTAAATAAAATGTAGCTATCAGTGTATGAGTTCCTTTTTAATGAATGTCTGAGATTAAGCACAAGATATCAAATCAACTTTATTAACAATTATGGTAGTTTTATTTATATTTTACATGGTTAAGCATAATTGTGAAATCTTTGTTGAAGGTTTCAAAAGTTGAGATACAAATCGGTAAGAACCATCCAAGGCCTTAATGATAATAAAGGATAAATTAAATCTTACTTGATATGATTCACTTTCTAATCGGTAGAATATCCCCCTTTAATCTTTTTGGGATAATATTTTAATCACTATTAATTGTATCTTGAATACAAATACCAACTAATAAGTAGATTAGACATTCTCATTTTCGATCCATCGATTTCGGTTTATCATCCCCAACTTGATGCTCCTCTCCAATCATCTCTTCAATTTTAAATATCAAAATGTTCAACAATAGTACACCATGTTACACCCAACATGTTCAACAACTTCACCACTTTTCTCAATCATTGATGCGTTTTATTAATACACTAGTTTTTTATTTATAAAGTCATATCTAATCTTAACTAGTCTTAAACACAAATAGGCAATATACATATTCGTGGAGTAATATAGTTTAAGGTAAGAAAGGGTGTCGAACACAGGAAGCTGATGGTTTAGATCAATAATTCAAATGTTAATTAAATTAATAACACTAAAGTAAATGGTGGTTTTTGTGTAAACTAAATTAAACTAATTTTAATGCTCAATTAATCAATAAAACTAAATAACTAAATAAAAACAATAGATAAGAATTACTTCCACTAGAATACAAATCCCCCAAGTTTTTATGTTTGATTTATTAGAAGTGCAATGGATTAATGAACTGATTACCAAATTGTAATATGACTAGTTGTCTTGATCGGATTTCTTAGTACTAATAATTAATGAACAACTAACACAATGATCATGCAATTAGTGAACACATAATTAAATAAATATATTCGAACTATGAACAATATGATCTAGTGATTTCTTGTTAATGATCATGACAATCAATCTAAGCATACCATGGATATCTAATGCTCTCTAACACAATCAAAGTCACCGATTAATATTATCTAACACTAGGCTTATGATCAAAATCCTAGTCATACAAACCTAATGATCATAGATTCATTTGATTCAGGTACATCAAGATAGAATGATCATCTAATCCTAATAATACTCAGCAATAAACAATAAAAATCATAAATTTAACATGAAATGTAAAGCAATCAATCAGACACAAGTAAAAACCAAATTCAATTAATCATACTAACGAAATCGAAAGCATATCAACAAGGGTTTATCAATATTTGGTAAAAATAAAGGTTTTTACACCATATTCAGTAAAGTAAAACATAAAAACACCACCAAAAGATTGTGATACATGATCATCAAGCAAACCCGTAGTGAAATCTTGATACAATAACGCTTGAATCTTCAAATCCTTGCTCCAATTAGCTCTCTAGCTTCGAATCTGACCCCAAAGGGTTCTTGGAAGGGTTTTTCTTCGTCAATAATCGTAGCCCTAAGGCCTCTACCTTCTGGAATCGACCTAATGTATAGAATATATATATACTTGCAAATTCTGATCACCATGGCGTGGTTGACCGCCACCACGACGTGGTCCTCATGTTTATCCCGTAATTGCCAATTCAGCATCAAGAATCGCAAAGATTCCATTCATCATGTCGTTGTCGTTGCGAATCAACATTTTCTTAAAACACGGAAGTCGTCCGAAATTTTGTCTAGTTTTCAGATCATTTTGAGTCTCGTCAATCGGAGTTACTAGTCACGATATATGGCCAAAATACTGACCTTGGGTCAAGCTGCTAGCAACATCTTTTTTGTGTCTTTTTCAACTCCGTTCTCCTCCGTTTGCATCAAACCTCCCATTTTAACTGTAATTGAATATTTTCAAGCATTTCAAGCATATTAAGTATCATATATCTAAAAATATAACAATTTAATCAAATATATTAAGATAATGGCCTAAAATATATAGATAAATATGGTCATATCAATCATCCTTCACCAAAAATATTTCTCCTCAATTGTTTTATGTTTGAGTTTTTTTCAATGATTTAATTTTCTGTTTTGAAGTCATGAAATATTAGGATTTTTATTTATTTTGTTTTACAAACTATTTTTTATTTAATTTGAATTGTTTATTAACATTAAATTTCCAAAATAAAAATAATTATATTATGAAAAAAAATGTGAAAGATGATCATTTCCTGAGTTGTAAAGAGTGGTTGGAAAATAAGATGACGTCAATGTGACAAATGAAAAGTAAAAAATGAAAGATTGATACACCTTATGAGAATATCTAACTCTAAAATGGTGTGTATTGTGGTGTCAAATATTACATAGTTATACAGTTAAAATCCATTCAAATGGTATAATTAGAAACAACGCATAAAAATTATTATGATATTGAATACAATTAAAACATAAATGATTCAAACAAAAAAAATGAATAATATCAGGACAAAATTGCAAAAATAGTCCATGTGGTATGTATTTTCTTTGGGTTTTAGTCAAAACCCCAACTTTTTTGGATTAGTGGTCCTTTTGGACTAGTCTGTATGTGAAAATGGTCCCTGTCAAAATTGAAATGACTATATTGCCCTCTTGAAATATATTTTATATTTTTTTATTTAATTTAATATTTTATTAATAATAAAATGGGGCCCACCTCTCTCTCGTATGTAGGGATGAGAATTTGGCCCGAAAACCCGAACCGAACCGAGAACTGAACCGAACCGAACCGAACCGAATTATACCCGAATAAGCAATTCGATTCGGTTTTCGGGTATCTATATAAGGCTTATTCGGGTTTCGGGTTATTCGGTCCGGGTTACCCGAATAAGGGCTTATTCGGTCCAAAAGGACCGAACCGAATATGAAAAGTCACATTTTTCCCCCTTGCACAATTGCTTAATCGGTCTTGTGTTCTATCGATCGTTACCCAAAATACCCACGTAATACACCAAAAAAAATCAACGAAATCGATTGAGAGTAGCGTATTACACCAAATCGACGACATTACCCTATTGTATCCCATATGGTAAAAGGTATAACTTTATTATTTGTATACTTTTTTTTATAATTATATTTTAACATTTTCTATGTTTATGTTGATAGATATTTTGGGAGTGCAAATCTCTACCGTGGCGTCAGAGGCGGCGTTTAATGCAAGCGAGCGTATATTGGATCCATATCGAACAAATTTGTCTGCAAATATAGTAGAGGCTTTGGTTTGCACTCAAGATTGGGTAAGAAAATCAAGAAAGCCAATTGTGGACAACATTGATGAAATTTTGAAAGACGATGGGGTCGCGAAAGCTTTAGAAGAGGCGATAAAGAACGGAGATGGAAAGGGAAAACAAACAATTAATATTCCCGAATAGTTAATTCGTGTTTGAAAAATATTATTTTGGATATAGATAAAAACTTAAGATTCATATTTTAATTTGGGTGTGGAATGTTTAATGTTTAACTTATATACTTATAGATAGATTTTTTGGTGTTTTGGATGTTTAATGTTTAGTGTTTAATATGTTGCTTAATAACTATATCTTAAGATTGTGGTGGTTGGATTTTACATTTTATATATCAAGAATAGTTAATCCGTGTTATTCGTGTTTATCATAAGCTACAAAAGTCATACAAAATATAATATTTATAATCACATTGTAAATGTTATTAGGGTTATTTGGGTTATTCGGCTCCTTAATCATCTTGTACATGTTATTTGGGTTATTCGGGTCAGAACCGAACCGAACCGAATAATACCCGAACCGAACCGAACCCATATTGCTTATTTGGTTCGGTTTCGGTTTATACAATTACCCTTATTCGGTTTTCGGTTTATTCGGGTTCGGGTCGGTTCGGTTCGGTTCCGACCCGAATAAAATCCCTACTCGTATGTGTATCGAGGAAGTAGACCCAAAAAGAGGCTCACCGAAAATCGGTTGTACCCTCTACCATTTCCCGTCAATCATGACACCATGAAACCCTCTGGAGTCACTGATCTGCCTTCGATCCTTCCTTTCGATCTGTAGCTGACGACGACGGAGTCAAGGAAGGCCAAGAGGATCATCGGAAAACGGATTCCTTCCTCTCTTTGCGACCTGCCTGAGAAATCCCACGAAAACCCCCACCTGCTGTTGTTTTCCATTCTTGCTTCTCCCTTCTCGATCAGACAAGGATCGAAGAACCTCCCTCGATTTCTGCCTTCGCTCTTATTTACAACCGGTCAAGACCGCAGAGCCAGTGACGAAGACGACGACCAGATTACCCCCATATGTTTGAGAGACTATAAATCAGCCCCTCCAATTATGTAAAGATCAAGGGAGAAAACGAAGCAGCAGAAGCCGCCGGAGCAGCTGCTGCTGTGAACCACTGTCGTCGTCAGCTACTGCTTCTGTCGGTCATCTCCGACCAGCCCCGTCACCTCTTGCGAACCTGTAATTCCGATTCTCCACCTCATTATTGTCGTTTTCCTTTTCGATTGATCAAGTCTTGGATTAGGAGAACCGGTCTCTGATTTCGATTCTACCTCCTCTAATGTCGCCTACTGGTGTTATTGCTGTTAGGATTGATTGTCGGAGCAGGAGAGGGAAAAGGGGGGTTGTTGGTTGATAAACGGTGGCCAACGGTGGTGATTCACATTGGGTACCGGTGGTTCTATGGCGGAGTAGTGGTGGAACAGTGGTGGTGTTTCAAAATCAAGAGGCTTGGGCTATGAGCTGATGTAAATGAAGTACCCGTTTTTTTATCAGTCAAAGGGAGTCGGGGATTGAGTAGAAGAAGATGACAAAGACTTTCACGAATTCTTGTATGCTACCATTGTTTGGAAGAAATAAGTTTTGTTGTTACCTTCCTATACTAGTTTGACTTTTACAAGGAGAGAGGGAGAGAGAGAGAGAGAGAGAGAGAGAGAGAGAGAGAGGTCCTTTATTATTTTTTAATTGTTAAAATAAATATTAAATTTTAAAATAATAAAAGAAAAATGAAAAATAAATACCCCAAGGGTATTATAGTCATTTCAATTTTCAGATGGACTGTTTTCACATACAAAGTAGTCCAAAAGAACCACAAATCCAAAAAAGATAGTGGTTTGGACTAAAACCACAGGGATCATTTTTGTAGTTTTGTCTAATATCAGCTGATATTTTGTGACATAAACATTTATTTAAGAAAACTACTTTAATTATCTAGAGATATATCTTTTTTTAAAAAAATCCTACAAAAACTTATATTTTATTAAAATATATGTTAAATGTATATCAAATAGTTAAAAATATTATATATCATCTAAAAGAGTATTTACAAAATAAAAGAACTACATACCAAGAAGTTTTAAAATATAGTTATAAAAAAAAATAGTTGTTTTTTGCAACATAAAAAATAATAATTAGACTTAATATTACTGAAGATAATAAAATAAATAAAATGAAAAAAAGAAATTCATTCCATAAAGGAATGAAAAAAAGCTATTTTCCATAACATAAAAACTAAGTTAAAAACTCATATTCAATTCCCTTATATAAACAAACATATTTATTTATTATTCAATTCCACCAAATGGACCATTAGTTTTGTCATGTGGCATACCAACACTACCTAAGTCTAAAACCATCAATGTTGCCCCAAAATCATTTTCGATGGTTATTAACCGTCCACACTTCTACCGCCTATAAGCATAGCTATTGGTAGTAACGTGATTACACATATTTGGGGGGTGTTTGGTATTTTTGAGAGGCCAAAAGTCCTTTTATGAAAAGATAAAATGTAAAAGATGTTTGGTAAAAGCATTTTAAAAGCTACTTTTGGATTTTTTTATATAAGGAAAACTAACTCTTTGGAAAAGTCAGGAAAACCTAACTTTTTGCAATTTTTCCAAAAAAAACTTTTGGTCTCTCAAAAGATAAATCAAACATCCCCTTGAGCATTGATATCCAATGAGTTATGATTGAAAAAAAATACGATATGTAACTTAATAAATTACATATGATTATTTACCTATGTATTTTTTTTCGGTTCTACAATTTGAAAAACAATAAATATTCGACAAACACGTAAGCCTGATATCTTTTTTTAATTCCATTTTCAACTCCAACCTTTAATTGAAAAGGAAAATGTATTATTAATGAAATAATTTTCTTAGATTGTTGATCAGCATTGAATATTAAATAAATGACTTGTTGGTCTATAATAACTTATATTTACATATAATTACTTCAAGTTAAAGTATAAGTAATATTATCATGACAATTTTAGCAACACAACACTCGGCCTACTATCTTTTTTCACATTTTTGCGGATGTACAAACCCAACCCAAATACAAATGATCGGACCGCCCAAATACAGTTTACGGGTTAAGCAGCTACGCACTGGACCGGTACAAACCGGCTTGGTTAAGACCACAACCAAAATCTTAGATCGATATAACAAATTAAATACATGAATCTTTTATAGAATGACACATAAACACACTCTCCAACCTACAATTAAATTCACATGTGTCATATGTAACAATAACATAAGTTAAAAACTATTATGTTATAGTGATTTATTGTTGACAGTTCGAAGAGTTATTGCATTAAAATAAACTTTTCATGCAATTAAATATGTTTTTTTTCAAACTAATATACTTAAAGATCTCAGTTTCATTTCAAAATGTAAGAAAAATATGTATGGGAATAAGATTTTATTTCGAAATTGTATTTTAAATATGATGGGTATTTCTCAATTTTTAAAAATATATGTTCCAAGTATATTTATATGGTTACCTGGCGTAAATATCCCTCGTTGAGTTAACTATTCTTTTTTTATTGTGTGATAAAAACATAGAACCTTGTTTTCAAGCATTTGATCAATGGAGAGTCTAAAAAGTATAATTACATGGTTTACTGCTTAAATGAAACTGCTATAAAATGAAAACAAAAATACTAGTTGTGGTCCGGATCGGATCGGATCGTATAAGAAAAAAAAAGTTAAAGTTCTTATAATTGTACCCGACGAGATTGGAAGAAACAACGATTGTTTTTTTTTTTTTTAATTCTTTTCCTTTTTAACTAATTCAAATGTATTGGGCTAAATTAATTCAACTTTGGGCTAATGAAATACAAAATATAGGCTTTTAATTTCTTGATTTGTGTTATATGTTTAAACCAAACAATTTATGGTAGATTGCTAAAAAAATTAAGGTACTTCATATGCGATTTTTATAGATTAGTTGTAAATAAAATTTAAAAATTAGATGAGTCAAGTGATCCACCTAGGTGCTACATGGACTCGTCAATTCGTTTCATAATAATAATAATAATAATAATTGTAAACTGTATCATCCGAGGAGTCCACATCAATTTTTTGCAAGACTTGTATGTATGAAAGGTCAATGAGGAAGACTAGCAATGTTCTTGGTGTCCTAATGTTACTTTGAACTATGGACCTTTTGTATATAATTTCACTCATTAACCACTTGGCTTCCATCATGGGGCTAACATGGATAATATCTACTAATGACTTTGTTACATAATTAATTTTATTAAAAATAAAATATTAAAAGGTTATCTGTTAAACTAACATCATTTAAAAAAATTAAAAAAATAATAATCTTTTTCGGTTATTAAAAAAATAAATATTTTCTTTCAAATGCCCTATTCCGAACTTGTTTTGAAATTTCGGCATTATTTTTTTTTACTTGCATAATTGTTTTGAAATAAATTTTTATACTTATGTCCGGAATATGAACTTTAAAGTATCTAATATCACTGTTTTTCAATCAAACGAAGTTTTTTCTCGAAATAACAGAATTGGTAATTAGATTTCAGACTTGTTTGTGAAATTCATGAGTTTTTTTTTTCAAACTCCAGAATTTTGGTCTAGAATCTGGAATGTCAATCATAAATATATTTTCGATAAGAAAAAGTTTTTTTTGTCAATCAAAAATGTTCTGTTCCTTTGGTTATTTTGAAAATAAAATAGATTATTTCTATTAAATTTATATTAAATTATGTCCCAACATTAAAGTGTAAGAGTTATGGAGGGTATAGTTATCTCTAGTAGTTTTTATAGCTATTGCAAAGATAAATCATAATATATCTAACACAAGAAAGCTTTTTCTTGATGTAGGCTTACTAATTTCTTTAATATATTTCATATGCTAAATTACATATAGTCATATAGACTATATGTGATTTTCCATATGAAGTCTATTAAAGAAATTAGTTCAAGTATGCATAGCTTTTTGTGTTAGATATAGTATGGGAAAGTATTCCAATATCTTGGTTGCATGCATAAAACAACACATTCAATCAAAGAAAGCATGACTTTCAAAATTTCTTAATTTAGATCAAAAATGCAACTACGACAATAAAGGTCTATCTTCTTTTTAATTGGTTGCTATTGATAGTTTATTTAGTCCCTTCTTTAGCTACTAAGGGTAATATTTTCAGTTTAGTTTTTTGGCCCATAGTTATCTCTTATTTAGTAAAATATTAGAGGTTCTTTTCTACCTTAGAAACATACGGCAATCCGTATTCAAAGGGCATCCATAATACTTTTTTCATCAACAACCATTTTATAAACATTTTCATGTTTAATCATTCAAACCCAAAGCAAAACTATTGCAAAATAAATAAAGAAAACGTAAACAAAAACTGACATTACCTGTTATCATTATTTGAAAACAATAATGGCTGATGACGACAAGGCAGAGTGCGAGAGGATCTTTGGCAAGTTTGATGCCAATGGAGACGGTAAAATCTCTTCAGCCGAGCTTGGAGAATCTTTGAAGACGCTTGGATCTGTGTCAGCCGAAGAGGTCAAAACTATGATGGATGAACTTGACACTGATGGAGATGGATTCATTTCTAAAGAAGAGTTTACCGATTTTTATAATGCTAATCGGGGGCTAATGAAAGATGTTGGCAAGATCTTCTAATTATAATACCTTCATTACTATCTAAAGATATTGGTTTTGGCAATGGCTCTCATGATATTTTTCAGGTTCTTATATGTTTTTATTTTTGTTCATAGTTAAAAATGTAAAATATTTGATAAGAAATATAAACATTAAAGGATTTAATTGAGTTAGATGTTGAATCGATGGAATTATCATATAATAATTGTTTGTATATTTTTAAATTTACATATAAAATATTCCGAATTTAATATAAAAGCCTTTTCAGAGGAGGAGTTTCGTTCAAGATTTGATAATAGAAAAAATATACCGAGAACCCATTTATATGGTATGTATGAACATTATATAAGACGATGTAATTTTGTGTTCTCTTTATAAAAGAGATAATGGTATTGTATTGTATTAGTGTAAGAATAAACGAGGTGTTATTAAACATGAAAACACTTTTGTGTAACCATATGACGGCTTATCATTAAGATTTGTTTGAGTTTATTTATTAAGATTTAGGTGGTGTTTGTTTTTTGTCTGCACATCTGCGTGACCTCTTCTGTCTGCACCGCGCAGACCACGCGCAGACATTATCCTTCGCATACTGTTTGTTTTTTTGAATACTGCAGACCTAAAAATGTCTGTGCGCCCTCTTCTTGGCGCAGATGTGGATCAGAGTCTTCTAACATCTTCAGACATCTTCTAGCCTAAAAAAAACATATATATCTTTATTTTTTTTAAGTTTTTTTTTAATTTATATTTTTTCCAACTTTATTAATGATAAACAATTTGAAAAAAAAATTACAAAACTTAAAAAAAAAACGTTCGACGATACAAACATTATATTTTTGACAAATTTATAAATAGAGATTTATTACAATAATAGTCGTTGAAGTTGTTTATATAAATATGAAAAAAAATCATAATATATTCTTACATTTTTTTGCCAAATTTTGTAAAACATTATTTAATACAGTATCATCAATTTCTCGAGAAAATATTTATGGTACGTTTTTAATGGATTTAATTGAAAAAATTGAAGTTTATTTCCATCCAGTTGTGTATCAAATTCTTTGATCACTAGTTATAATGTTTAGTTATAACTTTGCAACCAAAGTTGTTGATTTTTATCAAATATATACGTTAATTCATACCATTTTTATTTTTATTTTTTATACAATAATACATAAAAGTTGATGTAGATTCGTTAATTATTTATAACAAAGTCATAAAAATATTAAAAAATCACTTTGAAATTTGAAAAAATCAGTTTATTTAGATTTCAGTTTATTTTAGTAGCCCGTAGATGTTAAAAAAAACAAACAGTCTTCTTTTTTCAGACTGCAGACGTTTGGTCCACCTCTTCTACTGCAGAGGTCTACAGATGTGATCCGCAGACTGCAGACATTTTGCCTCAGAAAAAACAAACAGCACCTTAGTTTCGTGTATCGTCAATTCCATGATTAGTTTGTAATTCTACATCACTAATTTAATGACTAGTTTGTAATTCTACTTAGACTGTATGGTATGGTCAACAGGTGCCTGTTTTTCCGAGTTGGCACCCAAAAAAAGCTTGTATAACGGCTTGAACACCTCCCCCGACATGAGTTATTAGTCGTTATGGTATGAACCGTTATCGTGGCAACGGGACGCTCAAAAACTTGCAAACGGTCATAATTTAGACCGTTGAGGAACGGTCAAAACGTAAAAATAAAAAATAAATAAAAAAGTTCAATTTTACTCACATATAAATACACATATTCACTTTAGTTTTTACCTACACAATACTTTTATTTTTCTCATCTTATTCACTTTATTTTTTGCACACAACTCAACCAAATTCACATTCAACCAACAATGGATCAAAACTCGAACACTTCTCCTCCACACACAAACACATCCATTCCGCTCGGTTTCACGCAATACGAGGGCTGCGTGAACTTCCTCAACTCGCAAAGCTCACAACAACTACCATTTTCTGGAAACTTTTTCGTTCCACAAACAAATCCAAATCTTCAACAAAACCTTTTCAACACTTTTGCTTACATTCCACAAACAAGAACACAACCACCACCCACACAAACAACCACACAACTATCACCCACACCAGAAACGCAAAATATGGTTGCCAAGACACAAGCGGGAGGTAGTCGGAAACCTAGAGGGAGAGGGAAAAAAGGGAAAGCGGTCACAGTTGCGAAAAACGACGAAGAACCTCGACACACATTGGTGGTGACGTGGTGTGGGACATCAAAATATCCAACTATGGGAAACAATATGAGGATATGTGGATTTTGGGAAGCCACAATCGTAAAATTTCTCACAATTTTGAACAAAGGGGAGGCATATCGCAATCAGGATATGCTTAGTAGCAAGTGGACTACACTTAATAAGAAGTGCACCAAGTTTAATTCGATCTACAACAAACTTTCTTCACACAATCAAAGTGGTGCGAACGACTTCGATGTGTTTAGAGCCGCGATGGAGCAATATCATGTCGAAACGGGTCACGTTTTCGAGTACGACAAAATTTGGAAGATTTTGAGAATCCAAAATGGCTTAAGACGCCAACATCATCGGAGTACATCAAAGATGTATCGTGGTTCGGGTTCCGTTGACGATCCCGATGCACGAACGAACATCGACCTCAACGTCGACACCGATGAACTCACGGACGACAATGAAGAGATATTCCCGCCACAACGAACGATAGGGCACGACAAAGCAAAACGTACTCAACAACATGCATATGAAAGAGAAAGTAGGATTCGAGAGCACGCGGAAATGAAAAAGAAATTTGATGCCCACAACGAAATCGCAATTAAAAAATATGAATTGCAACCTGAGACTTTGAAGTTTCTTCATCAACAAGCGAAGGAAGATCGAATGACGAAGGATTTGACAACTCTTCAGCCAATCGAGGAAAATATGGCACCGAGACAAGTGCAAGTGCTCTGAAAGATGAAGAAAAAGATCGAGAAGAAATATTTGGGCGAGGACTAGTGTATCGTTATTATGTTTTTTAAATTTAGGACTATCATATTTTTTCCATTCAATTTATTTTTGTAATGTCGTTCTTTATTTATGTTATTTTTAACTTAGGGATTTAATTAAATTACATGTGTTGTTAATTTATATGTTTTTATTAATAGTATGACATAAATAAAGAATGGAAAAATAGAAATTAAAAAATCGAAAAAAATAAAAAAGAAATAGAAAATAAGAAGTGTTATAACATGTTATTTGATGTTGCTCATTTCCACACTTGGTGTTATAACACCTGGATTTGCGAGATTCATTTTTTTTGTTGGTTGGTGATTTTTAGCGGTGCCCACGACGTGGTGGAGGAACCACCACGACGTGGCGAGGTCAAATTTGGTCGCATGACTTTTGGACCACCACAGCGTGGTGTAGGTCACCACGACGTGGCGGTTGATCAAGCCAAAGCCCATAACTCTTTTAGGGTTCCCTTCGTATTTGAACATCTCTAAACCCATTTTAGGGTTCATCATTAGCCTCCAAACCTCCTTTCACCTCAGAAACCCTAACCCTAGCCTCCATTGAAGTTGTGAGCTCATTCTTGGTGATTTTAGAAGGAAAAAGAAGCCCTTGGTGAGGTGGTTACTTAGCAATCATCATTTCTTCAGCTAAGTTTATCTCTTGGACCTTGGTGAGTGCCCAAGACTCAACCTTTTCTTGCCATGTTGCTAGATCTCTTGTTTTTGTCCCCTTTTTCCAAGATTTTAGATGGACTTAAGTGGGCGGGGGGGGGGGGGGGGGGGGGGTCCCATAATGTTTGCAACTTTATGAATATCCACATCTATTTGAGCATTTAGTATCTTGGATTTGAATTATAATCAAGTTTTGATGTCATGCATGGGATTTTAGTCATCAAACCCTATTTTTGACGTAAAATGGAAAAGGCATGTATTGGACATGCAAGTCCATAAAGCCACGATTTTTAAGGTCTCTTTGGAGTGTGAAATCTTTCTGGAAACTTTGGAGGTGCAACTCTAAGGATTTGGTGCTTAATAGGAATCTTGATGCATTAAGTTACCCTTAGTGGTTCGGGTTGGGATTTTGGCTTATGGAAAGGTTTGAGGGATAAAGTTGGAAACTTTACCCATCAAGACCATGGGAAGGACCAGATCTGAACCTTGGAGTTTCTGTAGTTAAAGGAAAAGGAATTAATGGATTAAGCTGTCCAGACGCATCACCACAGCATGGTTGAGGTCACCACGACGTGGTGACTTGGTCAAGACCGGCTTGTTTTGTCGGTTTGCGGCCACAACGTGGCCAAGGAGACCACGATGTGGCGACTAGCTGGGTTGAATTTTGACTTTTGACTTTGACCTAGATTTTGAACAAAGTTTGACCTAAGGGAATTTTGGGTATTTTGAGCTGTTGTCTGAGTTTTGGTCATTATTTATTGTAAAGGTGATCAGTAGAGTTGGTATTTGGAGCAGCGTGTGGTTGCAGCTATTTTGTCTGTCTGTGAGGTGAGTGTCCTCACTGTACCCGTGGGTCGAAGGCACCAATGTCGACCCACTATAACCTGTTATATGCTAGTTGTCTTTGTGACTCTTGCATGATATGATTGTTGTTATGTAGCCTGTAGATGTTGTATGCTCGGGTTAAAATAAACCTCAGGGCGGGGCCCACTACTGTATGATTGGGTTGAAATATACCCAGGGCGGGGTCCATATTTGTTTATTGGGTTGAAATATACCCCAGGGCGAGGCCCATATTTGCTTATTGGGCTGGAGTATCCCCCAGGGTTAGACCCAAGGATATGTATGGTATGTGGTATTTTGGGAAACTCACTAAGCTTTATGCTTACGGTTTATGTTTATGGTTTCAGGTACTTCCGGTTTGAAATGAAAGGGTCCGGCGTGACTGCATAGCATCCCCCAGAGTTTTTCCACACTATGAATTGATGATATTTACTCTGATATTTATATATAATATGTTCACCTTGATGAGTTTTGGAATAACTCGTTTGTATGCATTATTGTTTTAAAAATGAAAATTTTATTATGATCTTTGTGGACGTTACAACATCATATTTGATTTGGATGGTGAGGTGACAACTTTTGAGTGTTGTAACATGTAATATCATGTTCCTCACACCCACTACTTTACAATATAAAGCGACGTTACAACAAAGCCTCAATGTCATGGTATGACGTTTCAAAGCTTTACACATTTTTAAAAAATCACGGAAACAAAATTCTTTATTTGTCATGAAAAGAGAATCATTCCAATATCTTCAAAGTTTAGCTTAATTCCTCGACTTCCTCGAACTTGATCCGCACCCACAAAGCTTTTACTATACAATCTATTCAACTCGTGATGGCATTAATAATATCGGTCAAATTATAATAAATGACTAAAATATATTTATAAATAATAATAATAATTTATATGCCAAAATAATAAAGTAGTTACAATATAAAGTCCATTAATTTAAAAAGGAAAAAAGTATCTTGGAGCTTTTCATGATATAAAAATAAAGAAATTAAATATTTTCCTATATTTTCTTTATACTCATCCTCCTTCATATGTGTCACACCCCCAAACCGAAACGACGGAAACATTCGGGGGTGGAGGACGTCATGTATAATATCACAACAATTGCATCATAGTAATCAAAGTAAACACAACCATTACATTGAATACATAAAAGGTATTTACATACGTTTGATTCATATACATATACATCAAAAGTAGCTAAAATATAAAGACGTGACTCTATATGCTCCGTCTTCTCAAAAGCTGCGGGAGTACCTGTATACTGATTTCCTGAGACTACAAGTTATTTTGAAAGAGTAGATCAACATTTAAGCTGGTGAGTTCATAGGCGTTTTGATTTAGAAAAACAGGTTCTGAGTTCCTTGACAAGTGTGTTATGTTTCTTCAGAAAACCTTATAATTACTGATATAATGAAAGTTAAGCTAAGCATGATAATACCAATTTCTTCTATAATCTCTTAACTCATACTAGCTACGTGTAAACCAATATCAAACAGATAGTTAATTGTATGGATTTGCCCTAAACCCACAACCAAACAAGGAACAAGAGATGGAGCGGAAACCACACATTCCACAGTCTATCGGATATTCTTCATACGTGACCCGGATGTATAAACTAAGGGATTATAGAATTAACAATGAATATTCGATGGTTGAATGATAGTCTGATTGTTTGTAAAAAAAATACTGATAGTTTTCCGGAAAAATCCTATATTTTCCCCCTGAATGTATGTTGTCGCTTTAATTGTTCCATAACTGAAAAATACAAGTATTTTCCATACTAATATTATTAAAGCATTGTTCATGAAAAGTATATTACTACGTAAATATATCCTTGTTATCTACTTGCGAGTTTTATGACCATACTAACTGATACGACGTGAATCGGACGCCAATATCCTTTATAACTTTGTCACCCGTAGACCTGCCGGTCCTACTGTAGCTAACAGCAAGGTGCGGGATTGTCAGTCCCTTATAGATCTATACACAAACTCACGCTCTCCCTCGAGGAGACTCTGGTTCATAAGGGTAGTCTTCCACTAGTACATGTAATTGTACCCAAAGACGTGTCTCTCAAACTAGATAAACGACTTTACAAGTAATAATTCGAAAAGTCCTTTTTATAAATAACGGATAAGTTTATAAAAAGATACGTTCGTTCCCTAAACTATATTCTTATAATAGTTTATATGCCTGTATATGAAAATCTGTGTATTGAATTCCCAAACTATACTTATTATAGTTTGTATGTATGTTATGTATTGATCTGAAAAACTATGTAATTACGCTTGTAAGTTGAAAACGTCCCTTATGCTCAACATGTTACAAAAGGGATAAAATCTTTATAAATATTTTATAAAAAAATGTGGAAAACGTAAGGTTGTATCAATTGCATCAGTTTTAAGTGTGTTGAAGTCCTTTTTGTATAAATTCACAAAATCATTTGTGTTTGGCTTGTATTCTCCCCCTGAAAACATTAAAATCATAAGAGCATAGGGGTATGAACTCACCTGATTGTGAGTGACTTGGATGAATGACAAAGATAGGATGCTTGGTATGCTAAGTGAAGTCCCGAGCACAATAAGGCCCTATTAAGCACATATTAACATGTATAGGCCTACAATTAGTGTCTATAACAACTAATAAGCATAGGAAACAACCTTAGGATGTAAGAAACACTTACAATGAAGTGTTAGAACCGAAAATGAGGGACATAAAGGAGTTCACGGCCAACCACTATGGGTTCACGGCCTAAGATGTGTTCACAGCCCATGAACACATGAAGGGTTCACGACGCACACATGAACATTTGAAGGGTTTACGACCCACACATGCAGGGTTTACGACCCTATGAAGGGTTCACGACCATGAACTCTTGAAGATCATAAAGATGGTGATGAAAGTGATGAGTCAATGGATGAAATTGAAGCACTTCACGTGAATAAGATGAATAACAAGAAAAAGGGATGAATCACTTACGTTTGTGGGGTGAAATGAGAGCTTTAGTTGGATGATACTTGAGAGAACTTGAGAGATTTTCGGCCAAGGATGGAAGAAATGAGGAATAAATGAAGGAAATGTGTATATATATATATATATATATATATATATATATATATATATATATATATATATATATATATGGAGAGGGGTTCACGGCCAAACATGGGTTCACGGCCGTGAACACCCTTTGATGAGTTTTCTGGTTCGATTGCATGCCTCTAATCCCAAGCTAACACTTCTCAACATCCAATCCTTAAGTGTACTAAGCTTAGAGACTCTCAAACTGACCCTAATCACAGAAAAGAAATAGCAGAATCAAGTCTGACTTTTTATTGATCGAATTGACTTACAAATAGAGATTTCGGGTTGTTACATCATCCCCTCGATAGAGGTAATTTCGTCCCGAAATTCTAACATAGACTGCAAATTATGTACTCGGAAAAAGATGTGGGTACTTCCGTTACAATGAATCTTCTCGCTCCCTTGTGAACTCAGGTCCCCGCTTGGCATTCCAGCGGACCTTCAGTATCGGTATGCGACTTTGTTTTCGTTCGCTTGATCTCCCGGTCCATAATTTCGACTGGTTCTTCCATGTAAATGAGGTTCTCGTTGATCTCGATCTCATCAAGGGGTATCACAAGGGTTTCGTCGGATATACACTTTTTAAGGTTCGACACTTGGAAGGCAGGATGAATATTGTTAAGCTCTTGTGGTAAACGAAGTTTTGTAAGCTACGGGACCGATCCTAGTGAGGATCTCGAATGGTTCTATGTATTTCGGATTCAACTTCCCACGCTTTCCAAAGCATATCATGCCTTTCCAGGGTGAGACCTTCAATAGAACACGGTCACCAACCTGGAACTCCAAAAGTCTTCGTCTCTTATCGGTGTAGCTCTTTTGTTTATCTCTTGAAGCTTTTAATCGATCTCGAATTTATACGATCTTTTATGTGGTTACAAGGATGACTTTTGGGTCAGTGGGAGAGCTATCAGGGACTTGGTCTCTAGCTAGCTGCGTGTCATCCACCTCAACCCATAACAGAGAGGATCTGCACTTACGACCATAAAGAGCTTCAAACGGTGCAACCTTGATACTGGTATGATAGCTGTTGTTGTAGGAAAACTCGACCAATGGCAAATGGGTGTCCCACTACTTGCCAAAGTCTATAACACATGCTCTTAACAAGTTTTCCAAGGTCTGAATGGTCCTCTCACTCTGCCCATTGGTTTGTGGATGGTAAGCTGTGCTCATATCCAACTTAGTTCCAAGAGCCTTCTGCAGTGACTGCCAAAATCTCGATGCGAATTTGCTATCCCGATCGGAGATAATGGACACAGGCACACCATGCAGACGGACTATCTCTTGAATATAGATTCGTGTTAGTCTCTATGCTTGAAATTGACCTGTCGGGTGAGTGGTGGTTCTGGAAGATCTGTTGGATATACGTCGGCAAGGTTTCGGAAGTCATAGTACTCTTCTCATGAGTACTTCGGGGTTTAGAATACAAAAGGCAATTCTGAGGTCTGGGTTGGATTATCGTTATGAGTGACGAGGGTTTTGTTCGTCAATCGGTTAAGGCGGTGGGTTTTCGTAACATATGAACTTGGTATGGTGAGGACCACGCCAATTCACGTCGAATGACGACGCAGGACTCTCTATAGAACAAGTGTTGAGTCGATTTGAAAGAGATGTCTATTATAATGATGGTGTATCTCGAGTGTGCTCGACAGTGCATTATGTGTAGGCTTTCTAGTGTTGATGACTAGTGATGACACTTTATATTATGATCCTTCTTGGTACCTCTATGATCGTTTGACATATACAATTCATGTATAATTACGATGAATAGGACGGTCGAGTGAGTGACTCTGCCCTAAATCCACAACCAGACAAGAAACAGGAATTAAGGCGGAATCACTCACTCTAATTCTGCAAAATCTCAGCTATGAATAACCCTGATGTACGTACTAAGCCATCATAGCTCACATGCGCTGATTTTTAGTTCTCTTATGAATGTCATGACTTGTTCGGACGAGTGAGTTACTTATAATTACTTTTTAATTTCCCTGAATTTTAATGTGGATATAAATTAATCTTCAAAGAAATTTTTATTTAGAAGACGTACCAAAATCTCAAAAAGGGGGGTTCCTCATTGTTCTTATATGTCATGCCGTTACACTCCTCCTTCTCTTCCGTCATTTCTCTCCGTCGGATAGTCTCTCTTGAAATGCCCCATTTCACCACATGCATGGCATACTTGGATTATACTAGTATCGGTAGTTGAAGTTATGTGTTGAGTCGGAGTCCTACAGAAGTGAGCTTCTTCGTCAATTCTAGTCTTTGGACAATCTCTTTTAAAATGTCCAGACTCGCCGCACTTATAACAAACCTGACATAAACCAACGTCGAGGACTTGAGTGGTTTGTTGTGCCGGTATTCTACAGAAACGAGTGGTGTATCTTTGTCTGTTGTAGTTCTTACATCGCAATTTGCGGCATATGCCTAAGTGGTGGAAATTGGATTTCTTGCAATCCGGTAGATTCCTAGCATATTGCCGTACTGGCATTGGTACTGGAGTGGCAGATGTCGTGGCTGTAGAGGTTGCCACAAGTTGTTGTCTCTTGGCAAGTTTTTGAGATAACGTGCGCTCCTTTTTGTTCCAAAACTTTCGTTTATTATTCTTAGGTTAGTGACCTGGAGTATCATCATGGCTAGGCCCTTGTCGGTTTCCTTGTGTGTTACTACGGTTTGAATTGTTGAAACTGTTTCCATTCTCGTTTGGGTTGTTAGCATTGAGTTGCACCATGACAGCTGTCACGGCGGCTGTGACCATGGCCTGAAATGTAGCGGAGTCTATCTATAGAATTGGTGTCTTGCTAGTTGCTTGGTTACCTTCTTGTGAAGACATGGTTCTGTGGCATGACGAGAAACGATCTTGTAAGTAACGATGATCATCGGTAGTTGTATTTCACAAATTTATATATACTTATAAATTTCATGCCTTGATGGACTATCCTGAAGGTTTCTGACAACATTTCTGAAGTGT
The DNA here is from genome assembly GCF_052849685.1 of Lactuca virosa. NCBI lineage: Eukaryota > Viridiplantae > Streptophyta > Magnoliopsida > Asterales > Asteraceae > Lactuca > Lactuca virosa. Next base: position 185,702,666 of record NC_136428.1, on the reverse strand, counting down.
ATTCTATGGAAGTGAGTATTGCACGAGTGTTATTTAAGCTAAGTTATACCGATTTCCGAGAGTATCATGATCCGACTTCTATAGTGTTCTGACAACCATCCCTAAAGGAAGTCTCTATGAAATAGACTTTTGAATTTGAAGCGACTACTTTTGAATGAATTTCTGTGACCTGGTTTACTGATACTTGTTGCAAGAAAAGAGGCGATAAGCCTAACACAGAGTGCGAGCGGTGTAATCACTAACTCACTGTCACACCCCCGAACCAGACGGCGGAAAACGTACGGGGGCTTGCGTGTGACTTCATCTTGTAATATCATCACAATTGTATATAATAGAAACAAGATAACACCATCATCATACATATCAACATACAACCACCATTGTTTACATCAAGTACAATATCACAAATTACATGTCCACAAATATTTAATGTATGATGATAACAAAATATAACAAATTCCACCATTTCCTGCTGACCTTTCTACTTAACGATTACCTGAGAATACAAGTTATTTTGAAAAACGTCAACATATATAATGTTGGTGAGTTCATAAGCATATTTGAATGAAAAGTTTTGAATTGTTTGTAAACACCAGAAAATCCGATATTCTTTGAAAATGGTTTGAACGTGATGTATCAAAATCAAGTATTAATGCATGTGTGTTTTCTGTATTTGGAATGTATATAAAATGTAATCCAAATAAAACCCTGTATTTTCTGTAGTAAGTAAAAGGCATTGTTTAGCTGTATATTACCCCAGAAAATCCTATATTTTGTGTTTATAAAAGTGTTGTGGTCTCAACCCTAACACCGAATATCAGTGTATAAGTGTTTTTGTATCAACAAGATTTTATAGGTGTCCCATAAAATTATGTTGGAGAGGATCTCTATGTGAGCCGTTTTAACCATGCTTGATTATGACGAATTCGCATGTCATGGCGTTTTTAGGCGCCGAATTGATTAAGGTAAGGTTTGTCACCCTAGACTGGCCTAGTCTAACTGTAGCGAACAACTCAGGTGTGGGGTGTCACCCATATAGATCTATACACAAACTCTCGCTCTCCCTCCAAGAGACTCTAGTTAATACTACAGGCTACGATCGTACACACTAGAGGTGTCAACCGACATGTCTCACTAGCATCCTTGACTGAGTTTACGCGAATATTGTATTATGTTATATGTATAATGTTTCCGAGTACGTTCTATGTTTGAATAGCCCAACGAGTATGTATATGAATGTACGAGGCCCAACAGACATGTAGGAGGACCACTAAGACCCAATAAGCATGTGATGTATAGTCTAGGCCCAATAAGCATGTAATTGGGCCACCAAGGCCCAATCAACATGTAATGTATAATCCGGCCCAATATTCATGTGAATGGGCCACTAAGGCCCAATAACATGGATCGCAGGTATTAGTCCCAATAAACATGAAAATTTACACCTTTAGTCCATTTATATGTAAGTTGACATTTTTGGCCCAAATAACCATAAATTGATATATTTGACCCATTAATATAAAAATTTACATTTTCAGCCCCTTTTTAATTAAATGACATTTTCAGCCCCTTTTTAATTAAAATCAGCCCCTTTTTAATTAAAATGACATTTTCATCCCCTTTTTAATTAAAATGATATTTTCGGCCCAAGTTTTGTAAAAATAACGTTTTCGGCCCAAATATATATAAATTGACATTTTAGGCCCAAATTTGAATATGGTGTCATTTTCAGCCCATAAAACCGTAGATTTTCATTTTTGGCTCCAATTTGTATAGAATGACATTTTTGGTCCACAAAAATCATAATTTTTACATTTTGGGCCCAATAACCGTAAAGGCCCATAATATGGCCCATTATGCGAAAATTACACTTTTGGTCCCTTAAATGTCATGAATATCATAAAGACCCACTTTTTGAAATAAAATGAGTCTTTTGACCCTTGTAAAAACCGTAAATGCCAAGAAGGTCTCATTCTTTTGTTTATTTGTCAAAAATGACCCTTTTTCAAGATTTTGTTTAGTTTCTTATGAATCTTCACATGTTTAACACATTTATCTTTATAGTAAGTTGTATGAAGTGTTTTAGTTTACAAATATCACAACTTTTGGTTAGAATTTTTGAGATCTATAGTGTTTCATCACATAATCACAACTTAAATCAAGTAAAACACATATAACATGCATAAATACAAAGATCTACCACATATGCAACTTGTATTCTCCCCCAAAACATGTTAAAACCGAAAACAAAGGGTATGAACTCACTTTGCTTTGAAGTTTTGGTTTTTGATGAAGAATGAAGTGAAGATCTCAGCCCTAGCAAGCTCCTTGGGGTGGTTTTCGAACTTAGATGGCTATAAGAAGCATGATCCACGGAATCATGGTGGTAAGAGGAGTGAATGAGTTTAAAGATGAAGTATGTTACTTAGGTTTGTAATATCTTACCACTATGTGAAGCTTGAGATGATTTTCTTGATGATTTCCCGTGTATCCATGGTTTTCTTGAGAGAAAATGGGTGGAGGAGTGTTGGGTGATTGAGAGAATAATGGTTGAGTTTGAAAAGAGAGAGAGATTGGAGTGAGAGAGAGTGGTTCGGCCGAGGGTAGAAGAAGAGAGGGGAAGAAAAGATTGAGGTGATGTTTGCATGGAAAACCACCATCCAAACATGAGGTGTCACAAGCCAATAATTCCTCATTTTCTCTCTTTTTTGTTTAATAGATGGGCCGAGAATTGGGCTAAAGAGAATGAAGAGGAAATGGTTTGGGCCCATTCTTGGCTTTGTTCGAATTTTATGAAGCCCCATAATATTTTTCGGCCCATTGGGCCCTTATTAAGGTTCTCAGCCCAATGAAGCTCAATTAGAAGGGTTTACGACCCAAGATGGCAAATGAAATCAGTTATGGCCCAACAAGGCCCATTAGAGATAAGATGCATTATTCTAGGCTCACATGACCCAAAATGCTAAAATCTTATGAATGTGGGTCCAATTAGAGCCCAATTAGGTTCTTAGGCCCAAAATAGTCAAATTGAAGGTTTATTGGTCCATTAGGCCCAATAAGAGAATCCTAGTTCATATTAAACTTGAACCGGGATTCCAAGGGTTTTCAACCCTTGGTTGACTATATGAAATGCTTTGTATAAGGTTTTGAACTTTACTTGTGAACATTGATTAAGTTTGTTGTCATTGAATGAGCATAATGTATAATATCAAATTAGGGTTACAAGTATCATAGTAGATGGTGTTTACATGAGACTAGAATTTCCTAGCTAAAATGCTAGTTGTGAAACTCACTAAGTTATACTATTTTATTAGGTATTAGTGCGACGTATAAGGTGTTCGGTTTCTTCGCATGATTCGAGAGTGGTTTCCTCTGTTCTCTGTCCTTCCTACGTTCGCTCTAGTTCATTCTTGTGAAGATCTGTTCTCTCTGGACACCCATATGGTGTTCCGGTCCTCCATAAGTGTATTGAGTATTCGTTTCTCCTTGGTCTGGGTTTGTCACTGATCTCAATCACTTCATGATGGAGAGTCTGACTCTGAATGTCTAAGTGGACCCTGCACATCTTCTCTTGAGAGGGTAAGGTTCATCTATGATCACTCTGGTGCCTTTCTCTTCGGCTGATCCCTTCTCAGAATCCTTCTCATGAACCTCTTCTTGTTCCTGATTGACTCCTTTGCCGACTGCTAATAATGAGTGGTTTCCTCTATCTATGTGGATTGCGTGACAATGGGAGTGTTTAAAGAATCTATGAGATTAATAAAACATTTTTATCCTACAGGGTGATCCTTACTGGGTCCTTCTATGATCTTGTAGTGTATACAAGTTGTATATAATTTAAGATTAAATAGACCTTCGAATAGGTGATCCTGCTCTAAGACCACAACCAAACAAGGAACAGAAAATAGAGCATAGATCACCCATTCTAAGTCTATAAAATCTTCATTATATAACCCTAGGAGTATACAATCCATAATTATAGACCTACCAGTAAGGGTCTTTTAATTTTCACATAAGTTATTTATAGAGCCTAAAATACTTCTATAGTATTGTAATTGTATGCTCGATACTTGTTGTTATCTTATAGTAACTAAAATACTCTTATAGTATTTTAACTATGCTTCATTAGTAGATGATTTGGTGAGTTTTAGACTTGTTGCAACACCACAGTCACTCCTAAACACATGTTGATCATATCTCGGACAAATACAGTTGATCAGGTTATATTGGCCCCACATATGACTACATAACTATTCAGGTTTAACCGTAGTGTCCAACTTGTCCTAAATACTTTTATGTAGTTATTATGGTGTTGTAGCTTCTTGTACATATGTATACTTGTATACTTCTTGTAAAATACTTATATTTTAGAGTATACTTTTAGTTTCAGAGCACTTTGGCCCCTATAGTGTTTATAGTTGTATACCATGTAAGGTTCGGTATACTCAGTTCACTATAAAAAATAGCTCTGATACCAATCGGTCACACCCCCAAACCGAAACGGTGGAAACGTTCGGGGGTGGAGCACGTCATGTGTAGTATCACAAAAATTGCATCATAGTAATCAAAGTAAACACAACCATTACATTGAACACATAAAAGGTATTTACATCTGTTTGATTCATATACATATACATCAAAAGTAGCTAAAATATAAAGACGTGACTCTATATGCTCCGTCTTCTCAAAAGCTGCGGGAGTACCTGTATACTGATTTCCTGAGAATACAAGTTATTTTGAAAGAGTAGATCAACATTTAAGCTGGTGAGTTCATAAGCGTTTTGATTTAGAAAAACAGGTTCTGAGTTCGTTGACAAGTGTGTTATGTTTCTTCAGAAAACCTTATAATTACTGATATAATGAAAGTTAAGATAAGTATGATAATACCAGTTTCTTCTATAATCTCTTAACACATACTAGCTACGTGTAAACCAATATCGAACAAATAGTTAATTGTATGGATCTTCCCTAAACCCACAACCAAACAAGGGACGGGAGATGGAGCGGAAACCACACATTCCACAGTCTATCGGATATTCTTCATACGTGACCCGAATGTATAAACTAAGGGATTATAGAATTAACAATGAATATTCGATGGTTGAATGTGTTGGGTTTTGAGCATTTTAACACTCCTATGGTGTACATGCAAACCTAGAAACCTTGGATCTATGTTTTACTATGATACATGCAAATTTGATTTCCAAGGTTCATAACCTATCTAGCATAGCATGGGGAACTTTTAAACATAAATGCTAGTTGTAGAACATACCTTATGCTGTTTGGATTCCTTGAAAACCTTGTGAGCCTAGCACCTCAAGTGTGATGCCTCAAATGTCTCACACAACACCACAATACTTGGAATAACCTTGAGAGAAGTTCACTAACACCTCAAAATCGGCTAGCCCTCTTTCTTACTTGTACAAGTGCCGATTTTGCTAGTCTAGGGGTCTTTATATACTTGTGGCACAATTAAGGTTACACCATGTAAACCCTAATTGTCATGGCTTTCCATATTCCATGATCCATGGGTTTGTAACCTCCATGGACTATCCATGGAGCACCTTATGGGTTTTAGCCCAATCCAACAAACCATGGATCATTAGCCCACTATACAAGAATAGATGATTTACACAATCAACCCCATATATTTAATTAGTCTCTTTTTGATCACTTAATTAATTCCAAATTAATTCTTTGATCAATACTAATTAAATAATATTATTAATATATTAGAACTTATAATATATTAATAACCTTAAGTGTCCTTTCTCTCATTTTGGTCTATCCAAGCATTGCAATGCCATGCAACCCAAATGGACCATGCCGGGTCGGGTCAAAAACATACCAAATATAGTTATGGACTTATACACTATATCCAACAGAATGATAGTCTGATTGTTTGTAAAAAAAATACTGATGGTTGTCCGGGAAAATCCTATATTTTCCCCCTGAATGTATGTTGTCGCTTTAATTGTTCCATAACTGAAAAATACGAGTATTTTCCATACTTATATTAATAAAGCATTGTTCATGAAAAGTATATTACTACGTAAATATATCGTTGTTATCTACTTGCGAGTTTTATGACCATACTAACTGATACGACGTGAATCGGACGCCAATATCCTTTATGACTTTGTCACCCGTAGACCTGTCGGTCCTACTGTAGCTAACAGCAAGGTGCGGGATTGTCAGTCCCGTATAGATCTATACACAAACTCACGCTCTCCCTCGAGGAGACTCTGGTTCATAAGGGTAGTCTTCCACTAGTACTTGTAATTATACCCAAAGACGTGTCTCTCAAACTAGATAAACGACTTTACAAGTAATAATTCGAAAAGCCCTTTTTATAAATAACGTATAGGTTTATAAAAAGATACGTTCGTTTCCTAAACTATATTCTTATAATAGTTTATATGCCTGTATATGAAAATCTGTGTATTGAATTCCCAAACTATACCTATTATAGTTTGTATGTATGTTATGTATTGATCTGAAAAACTATGTAATTACTGTAACATCCCAAAAATCGGGTCCAAAAATTTCTTTTAAAAACATTACTAATTCATAGCGTTAAGACATTCAAACATACTAAAAGGGTTTATATGAAAAATCATAGTTTCATTTCCAAAACACTTGTTTAATTATCAGAGTAAACATCCCAGGCTAACTTGTCATGGTGTGTGCACTGCAACCCTCCCGAGCTCCTCTTCTGAAAACTGAATACCTGAAACCAAAACTGAAAACCGTAAGCACGAAGCTTAGTGAGTTCCCCAACCTATCGCATACCATACATATCTACTGATCCATACATGCCATACATAATAGTGAGCACATAACCACATACTGGGCTCCCGCCCGCTGCATTGGGCCTCGCCCGCTATCGGACCCCGTCCGTCACCAGGCCCCGCCAAGCTTCAAGACCCGCTCGGCGTACATATCTGTTTTCCTTAGGCCCGCCTGACTCCGGGCCCCGCCCGCTAACATAGACTAGCATACAATCATATCACAACACATAACTAACATACTCTACTAGATTACTGTGCTAAGGCCTCGCCTATCTAGGGCCTCACCCCTGTCGTGCTACTGATGAATCATGGAACCCCATCCACGCTCCTACTGATAGTGAGATACGGGCCCAGCCCACACTCACTCTTATCCTAACTTGGGCCTCGCCCCTGCTCTGCTGCTAATGAGGTATGGAACACCGTCCACCCTCGCCTATCTTGGGCCTCGCCCCTGTCCTGCTACTGGTGAATCATGGAACCCCGTCCACGCTCCTACTGATAGTGAGATACGGGTCCAGCCCACACTCACTCTTGTCCTAACTTGGGCCTCGCCCCTACTCTGCTGCTAATGAGGTATGGAACACCGTCCACACTCTGCTATTGGTGAGATACAGGACCTTTCCCACACTCACCTCCCTACCAGGCACATACATGTATCACACAGACAACAAGTATAACTATCATACAAACCATTCCTTGGGCACCCGCCCGCTAACATGGGACCTTAGTCCCGAATGTCATACTAGCATACTGTGCCTAGGGCTAACCCCCGGGTCTTCCTACTCATAACTACATGGGTCAGCATTGTGGCCGTAGACCCATCCACACAAAGGGAAACTCACCTCAAACTGCTGAAGCTGCTGATAACCCTCTGACTGTTGTCCGACAACTCTCTGAACCGCTGCTCCTCTAGCTCCCTGAGCTACCAATACCAACAATAACAATTAGCCTAACTGTCCTCCAGAAGTCAACTAGGTCAACTCTGGTCAAGGTCCTTCTCAAGGTCAAAGTCAACGGTCAGAGTCAACTTCCAGTTGACCCGACTCGCCGAGTTGTTCTACCAACTCGTCGAGTCCATGCTCCTCAAGTCCAAACAACCCCGACTCCTCTCGCCGAGTCTAGAGAGAACTCGACGAGTTCTCCTTCATCTAACACTTCGAGACTATCTTCAACCGACTCGCCGAGTTCATCCTTGAACTCGTCGAGTTCATCATCATCGTATGAATTTCTAGACCATGACTCACCGAGTTGTATGAACAACTCGTCGAGTTCATCTTCATAACTAAGAAGATTGACTTGGACTCGCCGAGTTCCTCTTCGAACTCGTCGAGTACCATGATCTTCATGTCCATTACGGACCCAGCCTGGCTGAATCTTTTACTAACTCCACTCACAGATCCGAATCATAAACAGAAGGGTTTGGGTTTGCGACCCGACTCGCCGAGTCCATTAACTGACTCGTCGAGTCCATCTTGTGGCATCTCAATTTTGTCGATTATAGACCATCCCAACAACTCCAACTCATAGATCTGGACTCCTTATGCTAGCATTGCACGTAAAGTTGCTAACTTTACGTGCATGCAAGGTGTTATGGGGCTAAAACACTTAATCCACGCTTCAAAGAAGACCTAGGTCATGAAATGGGACCTTTGCTGAATAAAGCCAACTACTTTGAGCTTCTAAAGCTCAAGAGTGTCCAGAGCTGTTGTCCAAACCATCCTTAAGGGTTTAATACTCGGTTTAACCTTGGAAATGATCCAAATGTGACCAAAAGCAAGCTAGAAAGGGGATTTATCAATTGAAAGCTCAAGGTCCAGACTTTTTACCTTCTAACAGTTGCCAACTCGATGTGAAGGCTGGATCTACACTTCCTTCCTTGCTCCTTTCTCCCAAGCCTTCAAAATCCACTCCAATGGACCTTAATCTTCACCAAAAGCTCCAAAAATGAAGTTGGGTGGCTAGGGTTTTGGGGTTCTGGATGAAAGAGGCTGTAATGAACCCTAGGGAAGAGAATAAGATGCTTAAATAGTGCACCAAGTCCCGGAAATTAGCGTTTCCCAACTGAGACTAGACTCGCCGAGTCCACTCGCCGACTCGTCGATTCGGTCACTTACTCTTCCATCCGGATCCCGCTTCGACTCGTCGAGTTCTTCCTTGGACTCGACGAGTTGACCCCTTTAACTTAGGGTTTTCCTTTCCTTTCTTGGCCTTTCTGATTCTGGGTGTTACAACTCTCCCCCACTTAAACTAGACTTCGTCCTCGAAGTCCACCAAGGTTAACTTCCTTACAAACCGCATACCACTACCACTACTTCCGAGTATAACACTTTCACCCAACCGGTAACCCTACCGGCACTCCCAGTACACTTGCACTGATACACAAGGGGTTCACCCCCTTTTCCCGCACTGACACTGGCCTTTCCAAGGCACTTCCCACAAGCAAACAACCTTTCCGATCTCGATCAATGAAAGACCTTCTGCTGAAACCACAATCCCGTCCACTCCCAGTGTTGGCCACCACACCAACACTCAAGGCTTACTTCCTTCGAGTAGCAGATCCCTCTCTGTTACCGATAAAACTCAACCGGGAACTATACCACAGAGTCCATACAATTGCTCTGAGATTACCTGATCTCACCGTGAGCAACTTAGCATTACCCGATCAGCTCACTGCTCTCCGCCCTAAGTCCCTTAACATCATTCCTGACTGAAGTCCTCCTGACTTCCATCCAACTACTGGATGAACCGAGACCATTCTGGTCCCAACCGAACTACCATTACCGAAAATAAAATACCGGTTACCGAACGCGAGAACATGCCCACAGCCACTCTCAGCGACTTAAGAAGATACCGCAACAACCTGAACTGCTCTACCAACCTATCCACTCTGGCTCTAGAAGATCTGGGATCCTCGATCCCCTACCTTACCCTAAGGTCTCTACCAGGTCCCACCTGCTGCTATAAAAACACGGGCCTCGCCCACGATTCTCACCCAACTACACTTCGGAGTGGCCTCTCCCAAAGGTCTCACCTATCCAGGGCTATGCAGGCCCACTCCTCCTCTAGTCTCATCTTGCTAAACTTTCCTGACTCTTATCATACTAACTCGGAGATACGGGCCCCTGCCCACACTCCGCTAACTCAGTTGCTAATGAACGCTACGGCTTACCCGCAGTCTTACGACACTTTCCTCACGACTCGCTGCTGGGGAATGCTGCGGCTACCCCACAGTCTTATATCCCGCCTAAACTCGCACCTGGCGAAGGCTCTGCGACCTGGTTTCCCCGAACCAGTCATCAGCTAAACATGAATACACAACTCAAGGTTGGAAAGTTTCTCCAACTCCCAACTAACCTGATCCTCAATCCAAACAACCACTTGAGCTGCTTCCTTCTTTACCAAGACTGCGAAACCACCCCAGTCTTGTACTTACTTCTATCCTTGGCCACACAGATGGCTCTCCCCCACTTCAACTTGACTAGCTCCTCACAGGTCACAGCTCAAAAGAATTTCCAATTCTTCCTACCATCCCCTGGTCACTCTGCTGAAAACCCGACTTACCACAACTGGGGATCTAACCGATCCATTTCCAATCGACACCTTCCCGAACTAGCGAGGCACTACCAAGCCCCTCCCAGGCATGCTACAGATAATGCATCCTAGGTAACCCGCTCTAAAGGAGACGATCTCCAACTATCATTCTAACTTCCAAGGTATGCAGATGGCATATAAATCAATCACAAGCAGGCCGCAAAATTCCGAAATATCATTATCAATACCGATGCAGAACCATAACAATAAGACCTCAACATAAGCTGATAGAGAAATGAAAGAAGATATGTACCTGACACATCGGGCTGCTCACACCTCATCTGAAACCAACTGATACGTCCTGCTCCTCGCTGCATGCGTCTTTGCCCGGCCCTGACAGCCGTCGGTGATCCTCATGGTTGCAGGGGCAGGTGCTATCACCTGTCCTGCTGAATGCAAACTCGGACATTGGGCCTTCTTCATCTCCTCATCCGCGACATACTGCGGAACAAGAAGAGCCCTCTCCCTGAACTTGGCGGTGATCTCCGCTACCGTCTCGGTCGTCTGCTGTAGATCCTGGAACTCCCGGGCTAACTGTTGCACCTCAATAATTGGTGCAAACTCGGCCTTGAACCTGGCCGAGAAATCACCCCATGTCATCGCGTCCAACGCGACATCATCCCCGATAGCATGACCAACCTCCTCCCACCAATCCCGTGCTCTGTCCTTCAAAAGGCAGGAGGCGAGTCGAACCTTGTCCCCCTCGGGACACCGACTAGAACGAAAAGCGTTGGCGACATCAGCCAACCATCTGCCACTTGCAATGGGGTCCCTAGCCCCATGATAATATGGAGCTCCACAAGCCCTGAACTCCCGGAATGTCAAAGTACGCGCTCCCAACATAGCCATCATCTCTATGCGAAAGCCTCCAAGCCTCTCATCCAAAATCTCCAGCAAACCCTCCTTGACCGTGCCAAAGATCACAGGAGTCTGATCAAGAATACCGCGCGTAATCTCAGCTGATACAAACTCTCTCATCCGCTCCTCGAGCTGCTCGATCCCTGAACCCGAACCCGATCCCTCTCTGACACCCGACCCATCCACTGGTCCATCTTACAATGCCGCCATACTAAAAACATGCCATAACAATCATCAAAATACACATCACTGCTGAGGGACCTCACACGCACCGCAAGTTCCCTGGTTTTGTCTCGGCCCCTCTTGAATCGAGTACGGATCCTCTGCTTTCAGTAGTACGGGCCCATACTACCTTCCACATCTATCCGTACTTTCCTCAAGAGTTTCCTCGACTCCACCAAGTCCCTTGCACGACTACCACTGCTGCTCCCAGCACTAAACTCATCATAGGCCTACTCTAGGGAAATCTCTGACCCAAACCAGTCCTCAGCTGCTGAAGGTCTCTTTGTAATGCCAATTAGCCATCACCTGAATACCATCACATGTAACGAGGCTCAGATAATCCTTCGAGTAAAGGACTCGTCCCTACAACGGTTGGACTCAGACAAAAGCTGTGCAATAGGGCCAAATCCAGCACTCTGAGATTATTCAACCCTGGTCACATGTGACTTAACGCATTCACTTAATAGCTAACTCCCATCACTCAGAGTCCAAAAAAGCACAAAGCAGGCAGCATTCAGACCAAAGGAAAATCTAACCAGAACATAATTAAGCAATTCTATCAAAATACAAGAATCTGTACTAGCATGCAATATAAGCTCACATAATCAGGCATAACCTAAACAGGCTATCCTACCACTGTCTAACCAATGCCAGCATATAGCTCAATAAGCGCATATAACAGGCACATAAGGCATCCTCCTAGATCCTTAGCCCTAAATCTAGCATGCTGATCACATAATCATATCATAACATAAACTTGTATGGGTAATTTGGGAGAACTTACTTGATCTCGGCTGATTGCATGCACCACACCCTTTTCTCTTTTCAAAGTTCATTTTGCTTTTTCTAAAACCCTTTTCTTTTGAAAATTTTATACCACTTCCTCAGTTTGAGTTCAGACACACCCTAGAGTGTGCCCGAATCCCTCAAACCAAGGTTCTGATACCAACTTGTAACATCCCAAAAATCAGGTCCAAAAATTTCTTTTAAAAACATTACTAATTCATAGCGTTAAGACATTCAAACATACTAAAAGGGTTTATATGAAAAATCATAGTTTCATTTCCAAAACACTTTTTTAATTATCAGAGTAAACATCCCAGGCTAATTTGTCATGGTGTGTGCATTGCTACCCTCCCGAGCTCCTCTTCTGAAAACTGAATACCTGAAACCAAAACTAAAAACCGTAAGCACGAAGCTTAGTGAGTTCCCCAACCTACCGCATACCATACATATCTACTGATCCATACATGCCATACATAATACTGAGCACATAACCACATACTGGGCTCCCGCCCGCTGCATTGGGCCTCGCCCGCTATCGGACCCCGTCCGTCACCAGGCCCCGCCTGGCTTCGAGCCCCGCCTGGCTTCGAGCCCCGCTCGGCGTACATATCTGTTTTCCTTAGGCCCCGCCTGACTCCGGGCCCCGCCCGCTAACATATACTAGCATACAATCATATCACAACACATAACTAACATACTCTACAAGATTACTGTGCTAAGGCCTCGCCTATCTAGGGCCTCACCCCTGTCGTGCTACTGATGAATCATGGAACCCCGTCCACGCTCCTCCTGATAGTGAGATACGGGCCCAACCCACACTCACTCTTATCCTAACTTGGGCCTCGCCCCTGCTCTGCTGCTAATGAGGTATGGAACACCGTCCACCCTCGCCTATCTTGGGCCTCGCCCCTGTCCTGCTACTGGTGAATCATGGAACCCCGTCCACGCTCCTACTGATAGTGAGATACGGGCCCAGCCCACACTCACTCTTGTCCTAACTTGGGCATCGCCCCTACTCTGCTGCTAATGAGGTATGGGACACCGTCCACACTCTGCTATTGGTGAGATACGGGACCTCGCCCACACTCACCTCCCTTCCAGGCACATACATGTATCACACAGACAACAAGTATAAGTATCATACAAACCATTCCTTGGGCACCCGCCCGCTAACATGGGACCTTAGTCCCGAATGTCATACTAGCATACTGTGCCTAGGGCTAACCCCCGGGTCTTCCTACTCATAACTACATGGGCCGGCATTGTGGCCGTAGACCCATCCACACAAAGGGAAACTCACCTCAAACTGCTGAAGCTGCTGATAACCCTCTGACTGCTGTCCGACAACTCTCTGAACTGCTGCTCCTCTAGCTCCCTGAGCTACCAATACCAACAATAACAATTAGCCTAACTGTCCTCCAGAAGGCAACTAGGTCAACTCTGGTCAAGGTCCTTCTCAAGGTCAAAGTCAATGGTCAGAGTCAACTTCCAGTTGACCCGACTCGCCGAGTTGTTCTACCAACTCGTCGAGTCCATGCTCCTCAAGTCCAAACAACCCCGACTCCTCTCGCCGAGTCTAGAGAGAACTCGACGAGTTCTCCTTCATCTAACACTTCGAGACTATCTTCAACCGACTCGCCGAGTTCATCCTTGAACTCGTCGAGTTCATCATCATCGTATGAATTTCTAGACCATGACTCACCGAGTTGTATGAACAACTCGTCGAGTTCATCTTCATAACTAAGAAGATTGACTTGGACTCGCCGAGTTCCTCTTCGAACTCGTCGAGTACCATGATCTTCATGTCCATTACGGACCCTGCCTGGCTGAATCTTTTACTAACTCCACTCACTGATCCGAATCATAAACAGAAGGGTTTGGGTTTGCGACCCGACTCGCCGAGTCCATGAACTGACTCGCCGAGTCCATCTTGTGGCATCTCAATTTTGTCGATTACAGACCATCCCAACACCTCCAACTCATAGATCTAGACTCCTTATGCTAGCATTGCACGTAAAGTTGCTAACTTTACGTGCATGCAAGGTGTTATGGGGCTAAAACACTTAATCCAAGCTTCAAAGAAGACCTAGGTCATGAAATGGGACCTTTGCTGAATAAAGCCAACTACTTTGAGCTTCTAAAGCTCAAGAGTGTCCAGATCTGTTGTCCAAACCATCCTTAAGGGTTTAATACTCGGTTTAACCTTGGAAATGATCCAAATGTGACCAAAAGCAAGCTAGAAAGGGGATTTATCAATTAAAAGCTCAAGGTCCAGACTTTTTACCTTCTAACAGTTGCCAACTCGATGTGAAGGCTGGATCTACACTTCCTTCCTTGCTCCTTTCTCCCAAGCCTTCAAAATCCACTCCAATGGACCTTAATCTTCTCCAAAAGCTCCAAAAACGAAGTTGGGTGGCTAGGGTTTTCGGGTTCTGGACGAAAGAGGCTGTAATGAACCCTAGGGAAGAGAATAAGATGCTTAAATAGTGCACCAAGTCCCGGAAATTAGGGTTTCCCAACCCAGACTAGACTCGCCGACTCGTCGAGTCGGTCACTTACTCTTCCATCCGGATCCCGCTTCGACTCGTCGAGTTCTTCCTTGGACTCGACGAGTTGACCCCTTTGACTTAGGGTTTTCCTTTCCTTTCTTGGCCTTTCTGATTTTGGGTGTTACAACTCTCCCCCACTTAAACTAGACTCCGTCCTCGAAGTCCACCAAGGTTAACTTCCTTACAAACCGCATACCACTACCACTACTTCCGAGTATAACACTTTCACCCAACCGGTAACCCTACCGGCACTCCCAGTACACTTGCACTGATACACAAGGGGTTCACCCCCTTTTCCCGCACTGACACTGGCCTTTCCAAGGCACTTCCCACAAGCAAACAACCTTTCCGATCTCGATCAATGAAAGACCTTCTGCTGAAACCACAATCCCGTCCACTCCCAGTGTTGGCCACCACACCAACACTCAAGGCTTACTTCCTTCGAGTAGCAGATCCCTCTCTGTTACCGATAAAACTCAACCGGGAACTATACCACAGAGTCCATACAATTGCTCTGAGATTACCTGATCTCACCGTGAGCAACTTAGCATTACCCGATCAGCTCACTGCTCTCCACCCTAAGTCCCTTAACATCATTCCTGACTGAAGTCCTCCTGACTTCCATCCAACTACTGGATGAACCGAGACCATTCTGGTCCCAACCGAACTACCATTACCGAAAATAAAATACCGGTTACCGAACGCGAGAACATGCCCACAGCCGCTCTCAACGACTTAAGAAGATACCGCAACAACCTGAACTGCTCTACCAACCTATCCACTCTGGCTCTAGAAGATCTGGGATCCTCGATCCCCTACCTTACCCTAAGGTCTCTACCAGGTCCCACCTGCTGCTATAAAAACACAGGCCTCGCCTACGGGTCTCACCCAACTACACTTCGGAGTGGCCTCTCCCAAAGGTCTCACATATCCAGGGCTATGCAGGCCCACTCCTCCTCTAGTCTCATATTGCTAAACTTTCCTGACTCTTATCATACTAACTCGGAGATACGGGCCCCTGCCCACACTCCGCTAACTCAGTTGCTAATGAACGCTACGGCTTACCCGCAGTCTTACGACACTTTCCTCACGACTCGCTGCTGGGGAATGTTGCGGCTACCCCACAGTCTTATATCCCGCCTAAACTCGCACCTGGCGAAGGCTCTGCGACCTGGTTTCCCCGAACCAGTCATCAGCTAAACATGAATACACAACTCAAGGTTGGAAAGTTTCTCCAACTCCCAACTAACCTGATCATCAATCCAAACAACCACTTGAGCTGCTTCCTTCTTTACCAAGACTGCGAAACCACCCCAGTCTTGTACTTACTTCTATCCTTGGCCACACAGATGGCTCTCCCCCACTTCAACTTGACTAGCTCCTCACAGGTCACAGCTCAAAAGAATTTCCAATTCTTCCTACCATCCCCTGGTCACTCTGCTGAAAACCCGACTTACCACAACTGGGGATCTAACCGATCCATTTCCAATCGACACCTTCCCGAACTAGCGAGGCACTACCAAGCCCCTCCCAGGCATGCTACAGATAATGCATCCTAGGTAACCCGCTCTAAAGGAGACGATCTCCAACTATCATTCTAACTTCCAAGGTATGCAGATGGCATATAAATCAATCACAAGCAGGCCGCAAAATTCCGAAATATCATTATCAATACCGATTCAGAACCATAACAATAAGACCTCAACATAAGCTGATAGAGAAATGAAAGAAGATATGTACCTGACACATCGGGCTGCTCACACCTCATCTGAAACCAACTGATACGTCCTGCTCCTCGCTGCATGCGTCTTTGCCCGGCCCTGACAGCCGTCGGTGATCCTCATGGTTGCAGGGGCAGGTGCTATCACCTGTCCTGCTGAATGCAAACTCGGACATTGGGCCTTCTTCATCTCCTCATCCGCGACATACTGCGGAACAAGAAGAGCCCTCTCCCTGAACTTGGCGGTGATCTCCGCTACCGTCTCGGTCGTCTGCTGTAGATCCTGGAACTCCCGGGCTAACTGTTGCACCTCAATAATTGGTGCAAACTCGGCCTTGAACTTGGCCGAGAAATCACCCCATGTCATCGCGTCCAACGCGACATCATCCCCGATAGCATGACCAACCTCCTCCCACCAATCCCGTGCTCTGTCCTTCAAAAGGCAGGAGGCGAGTCGAACCTTGTCCCCCTCGGGACACCGGCTAGAACGAAAAGCGTTGGCGACATCAGCCAACCATCTGCCACTTGCAATGGTGTCCCTATCCCCATGATAATCTGGAGCTCCACAAGCCCTGAACTCCCGGAATGTCAAAGTACGCGCTCCCAACATAGCCATCATCTCTATGCGAAAGCCTCCAAGCCTCTCATCCAAAATCTCCAGCAAACCCTCCTTGACCGTGCCAAAGATCACAGGAGTCTGATCAAGAATACCGCGCGTAATCTCAGCTGATACAAACTCTCTCATCCGCTCCTCGAGCTGCTCGATCCCTGAACCCGAACCCGATCCCTCTCTGACACCCGACCCATCCACTGGTCCATCTTGCAATGTCGCCATACTAAAAACATGCCATAACAATCATCAAAATACACATCACTACTGAGGGACCTCACACGCACCGTAAGTTCCCTGGTTTTGTCTCGGCCCCTCTTGAATCGAGTACGGATCCTCTGCTTTCAGTAGTACGGGCCCATACTACCTTCCACATCTATCCATACTTTCCTCAAGAGTTTCCTCGACTCCACCAAGTCCCTTGCACGACTACCACTGCTGCTCCCAGCACTAAACTCATCATAGGCCTACTCTAGGGAAATCTCTGACCCAAACCAGTCCTCAGCTGCTGAAGGTCTCTTTGTAATGCCAATTAGCCATCACCTGAATACCATCACATGTAACGAGGCTCAGATAATCCTTCGAGTAAAGGACTCGTCCCTACAACGGTTGGACTCAGACAAAAGTTGTACAATAGGGCCAAATCCAGCACTCTGAGATTATTCAACCCTGGTCACATGTGACTTAACGCATTCACCTAATAGCTAACTCCCATCACTCAGAGTCCAAAAAAGCACAAAGCAGGCAGCATTCAGACCAAAGGAAAATCTAATTAGAACATAATTAAGCAATTCTATCAAAATACAAGAATCTGTACTAGCATGCAATATAAGCTCACATAATCAGGCATAACCTAAACAGGCTATCCTACCACTGTCTAACCAATGCCAGCATATAGCTCAATAAGCGCATATAACAGGCACATAAGGCATCCTTCTAGATCCTTAGCCCTAAATCTAGCATGCTGATCACATAATCATATCATAACATAAACTTGTATGGGTAATTTGGGAGAACTTACTTGATCTCGGCTGATTGCATGCACCACACCCTTTTCTCTTTTCAAAGTTCATTTTGCTTTTTCTAAAACCCTTTTCTTTTGAAAATTTTATACCACTTCCTCAGTTTGAGTTCAGACACACCCTAGAGTGTGCCCGAATCCCTAAAACCAAGGCTCTGATACCAACTTGTAACATCCCAAAAATCAGGTCCAAAAATTTCTTTTAAAAACATTACTAATTCATAGCGTTAAGACATTCAAACATACTAAAAGGGTTTATATGAAAAATCATAGTTTCATTTCCAAAACACTTTTTTAATTATCAGAGTAAACATCCCAGGCTAATTTGTCATGGTGTGTGCATTGCTACCCTCCCGAGCTCCTCTTCTGAAAACTGAATACCTGAAACCAAAACTAAAAACCGTAAGCACGAAGCTTAGTGAGTTCCCCAACCTACCGCATACCATACATATCTACTGATCCATACATGCCATACATAATACTGAGCACATAACCACATACTGGGCTCCCGCCGCTGCATTGGGCCTCGCCCGCTATCGGACCCCGTCCGTCACCAGGCCCCGCCTGGCTTCGAGCCCCGCTCGGCGTACATATCTATTTTCCTTAGGCCCCGCCTGACTCCGGGCCCCGCCCGCTAACATATACTAGCATACAATCATATCACAACACATAACTAACATACTCTACAAGATTACTGTGCTAAGGCCTCGCCTATCTTGGGCCTCGCCCCTGTCCTGCTACTGATGAATCATGGAACCCCGTCCACGCTCCTACTGATAGTGAGATACGGGCCTAACCCACACTCACTCTTATCCTAACTTGGGCCTCGCCCCTGCTCTGCTGCTAATGAGGTATGGAACACCGTCCACCCTCGCCTATCTTGGGCCTCGCCCCTGTCCTGCTACTGGTGAATCATGGAACCCCGTCCACGCTCCTACTGATAGTGAGATACGGGCCCAGCCCACACTCACTCTTGTCCTAACTTGGGCATCGCCCCTACTCTGCTGCTAATGAGGTATGGAACACCGTCCACACTCTGCTATTGGTGAGATACGGGACCTCGCCCACACTCACCTCCCTTCCAGGCACATACATGTATCACACAGACAACAAGTATAAGTATCATACAAACCATTCCTTGGGCACCCGCCCGCTAACATGGGACCTTAGTCCCGAATGTCATACTAGCATACTGTGCCTAGGGCTAACCCCCGGGTCTTCCTACTCATAACTACATGGGCCGGCATTGTGGCCGTAGACCCATCCACACAAAGGGAAACTCACCTCAAACTGCTGAAGCTGCTGATAACCCTCTGACTGCTGTCCGACAACTCTCTGAACTGCTGCTCCTCTAGCTCCCCGAGCTACCAATACCAACAATAACAATTAGCCTAACTGTCCTCCAGAAGGCAACTAGGTCAACTCTGGTCAAGGTCCTTCTCAAGGTCAAAGTCAATGGTCAGAGTCAACTTCCAGTTGACCCGACTCGCCGAGTTGTTCTACCAACTCGTCGAGTCCATGCTCCTCAAGTCCAAACAACCCCGACTCCTCTCGCCGAGTCTAGAGAGAACTCGACGAGTTCTCCTTCATCTAACACTTCGAGACTATCTTCAACCGACTCGCCGAGTTCATCCTTGAACTCGTCGAGTTCATCATCATCGTATGAATTTCTAGACCATGACTCACCGAGTTGTATGAACAACTCGTCGAGTTCATCTTCATAACTAAGAAGATTGACTTGGACTCGCCGAGTTCCTCTTCGAACTCGTCGAGTACCATGATCTTCATGTCCATTACGGACCCAGCCTGGCTGAATCTTTTACTAACTCCACTCACTGATCCGAATCATAAACAGAAGGGTTTGGGTTTGCGACCCGACTCGCCGAGTCCATGAACTGACTCGCCGAGTCCATCTTGTGGCATCTCAATTTTGTCGATTAAAGACCATCCCAACACCTCCAACTCATTGATCTGGACTCCTTATGCTAGCATTGCACGTAAAGTTGCTAACTTTACGTGCATGCAAGGTGTTATGGGGCTAAAACACTTAATCCAAGCTTCAAAGAAGACCTAGGTCATGAAATGGGACCTTTGCTGAATAAAGCCAACTACTTTGAGCTTCTAAAGCTCAAGAGTGTCCAGATCTGTTGTCCAAACCATCCTTAAGGGTTTAATACTCGGTTTAACCTTGGAAATGATCCAAATGTGACCAAAATCAAGCTAGAAAGGGGATTTATCAATTGAAAGCTCAAGGTCCAGACTTTTTACCTTCTAACAGTTGCCAACTCGATGTGAAGGCTGGATCTACACTTCCTTCCTTGCTCCTTTCTCTCAAGCCTTCAAAATCCACTCCAATGGACCTTAATCTTCACCAAAAGCTCCAAAAATGAAGTTGGGTGGCTAGGGTTTTCGGGTTCTGGACGAAAGAGGCTGTAATGAACCCTAGGGAAGAGAATAAGATGCTTAAATAGTGCACCAAGTCCTGGAAATTAGGGTTTCCCAACCCAGACTAGACTCGCCGACTCGTCGAGTCGGTCACTTACTCTTCCATCCGGATCCCGCTTCGACTCGTCGAGTTCTTCCTTGGACTCGACGAGTTGACCCCTTTGACTTAGGGTTTTCCTTTCCTTTCTTGGCCTTTCTGATTCTGGGTGTTACAACTCTCCCCCACTTAAACTAGACTTCGTCCTCGAAGTCCACCAAGGTTAACTTCCTTACAAACCGCATACCACTACCACTACTTCCGAGTATAACACTTTCACCCAACCGGTAACCCTACCGGCACTCCCAGTACACTTGCACTGATACACAAGGGGTTCACCCCCTTTTCCCGCACTGACACTGGCCTTTCCAAGGCACTTCCCACAAGCAAACAACCTTTCCGATCTCGATCAATGAAAGACCTTCTGCTGAAACCACAATCCCGTCCACTCCCAGTGTTGGCCACCACACCAACACTCAAGGCTTACTTCCTTCGAGTAGCAGATCCCTCTCTGTTACCGATAAAACTCAACCGGGAACTATACCACAGAGTCCATACAATTGCTCTGAGATTACCTGATCTCACCGTGAGCAACTTAGCATTACCCGATCAGCTCACTGCTCTCCGCCCTAAGTCCCTTAACATCATTCCTGACTGAAGTCCTCCTGACTTCCATCCAACTACTGGATGAACCGAGACCATTCTGGTCCCAACCGAACTACCATTACCGAAAATAAAATACCGGTTACCGAACGCGAGAACATGCCCACAGCCGCTCTCAGCGACTTAAGAAGATACCGCAACAACCTGAACTGCTCTACCAACCTATCCACTCTGGCTCTAGAAGATCTGGGATCCTCGATCCCCTACCTTACCCTAAGGTCTCTACCAGGTCCCACCTGCTGCTATAAAAATACAGGCCTCGCCCACGGGTCTCACCTAACTACACTTCGGAGTGGCCTCTCCCAAAGGTCTCACATATCCAGGGCTATGCAGGGGCGCCCACTCCTCCTCTAGTCTCATCTTGCTAAACTTTCCTGACTCTTATCATACTACCTCGGAGATACGGGCCCCTGCCCACACTCCGCTAACTCAGTTGCTAATGAACGCTACGGCTTACCCGCAGTCTTACGACACTTTCCTCACGACTCACTGCTGGGGAATGCTGCGGCTACCCCACAGTCTTATATCCCGCCTAAACTCGCACCTGGCGAAGGCTCTGCGACCTGGTTTCCCCGAACCAGTCATCAGCTAAACATGAATACACAACTCAAGGTTGGAAAGTTTCTCCAACTCCCAACTAACCTGATCCTCAATCCAAACAACCACTTGAGCTGCTTCCTTCCTTACCAAGACTGCGAAACCACCCCAGTCTTGTACTTACTTCTATCCTTGGCCACACATATGGCTCTCCCCCACTTCAACTTGACTAGCTCCTCATAGCTCACAGCTCAAAAGAATTTCCAATTCTTCCTACCATCCCCTGGTCACTCTGCTGAAAACCCGACTTACCACAACTGGGGATCTAACCGATCTATTTCCAATCGACACCTTCCCGAACTAGCGAGGCACTACCAAGCCCCTCCCAGGCATGCTACAGATAATACATCCTAGGTAACCCGCTCTAAAGGAGACGATCTCCAACTATCATTCTAACTTCCAAGGTATGCAGATGGCATATAAATCAATCACAAGCAGGCCGCAAAATTCCGAAATATCATTATCAATACCGATGCAGAACCATAACAATAAGACCTCAACATAAGCTGATAGAGAAATGAAAGAAGATATGTACCTGACACATCGGGCTGCTCACACCTCATCTGAAACCAACTGACACGTCCTGCTCCTCGCTGCATGCGTCTTTGCCCGGCCCTGACAGCCGTCGGTGATCCTCATGGTTGCAGGGGCAGGTGCTATCACCTGTCCTGCTGAATGCAAACTCGGACATTGGGCCTTCTTCATCTCCTCATCCGCGACATACTGCGGAAGAAGAGCCCTCTCCCTGAACTTGGCGGTGATCTCCGCTACCGTCTCGGTCGTCTGCTGTAGATCCTGGAACTCCCGGGCTAACTGTTGTACCTCAATAATTGGTGCAAACTCGGCCTTGAACCTGGCCGAGAAATCACCCCATGTCATCGCGTCCAACGCGACATCATCCCCGATAGCATGACCAACCTCCTCCCACCAATCCCGTGCTCTGTCCTTCAAAAGGCAGGAGGCGAGTCGAACCTTGTCCCCCTCGGGACACCGGCTAGAACGAAAAGCGTTGGCGACATCAGCCAACCATCTGCCACTTGCAATGGGGTCCCTAGCCCCATGATAATCTGGAGCTCCACAAGCCCTGAACTCCCGGAATGTCAAAGTACGCGCTCCCAACATAGCCATCATCTCTATGTGAAAGCCTCCAAGCCTCTCATCCAAAATCTCCAGCAAACCCTCCTTGATCGTGCCAAAGATCACAGGAGTCTGATCAAGAATACCGCGCGTAATCTCAGCTGATACAAACTCTCTCATCCGCTCCTCGAGCTGCTCGATCCCTGAACCCGAGCCCGATCCCTCTCTGACACCCGACCCATCCACTGGTCCATCTTGCAATGTCGCCATACTAAAAACATGCCATAACAATCATCCAAATACACATCACTGCTGAGGGACCTCACACGCACCGCAAGTTCCTTGGTTTTGTCTCGGCCCCTCTTGAATCGAGTACGGATCCTCTGCTTTCAGTAGTACGGGCCCATACTACCTTCCACATCTATCCATACTTTCCTCAAGAGTTTCCTCGACTCCACCAAGTCCCTTGCACGACTACCACTGCTGCTCCCAGCACTAAACTCATCCTAGGCCTACTCTAGGGAAATCTCTGACCCAAACCAGTCCTCAGCTGCTGAAGGTCTCTTTGTAATGCCAATTAGCCATCACCTGAATACCATCACATGTAACGAGGCTCAGATAATCCTTCGAGTAAAGGACTCGTCCCTACAACGGTTGGACCCAGACAAGAGCTGCGCAATAGGGCCAAATCCAGCACTCTGAGATTATTCAACCCTGGTCACATGTGACTTAACGCATTCACCTAATAGCTAACTCCCATCACTCATAGTCCCACAAAGCACAAAGTAGGCATCATTCAGACCAAAGGAAAATCTAACCAGGACATAATTAAGCAATTCTATCAAAATACAAGAATCTGTACTAGCATGCAATATAAGCTCACATAATCAGGCATAACCTAAACAGGCTATCCTACCACTGTCTAACCAATGCCAGCATATAGCTCAATAAGCGCATATAACAGGCACATAAGGCATCCTCCTAGATCCTTAGCCCTAAATCTAGCATGCTGATCACATAATCATATCATAACATAAACTTGTATGGGTAATTTGGGAGAACTTACTTGAGCTCGGCTGATTGCATGCACCACACCCTTTTCTCTTTTCAAAGTTCCTTTTGCTTTTTCTAAAACCCTTTTCTTTTGAAAATTTTATACCACTTCCTTAGTTTGAGTTCAGACACACCCGAGAGTGTGCCCGAATCCCTCAAACCAAGGCTCTGATACCAACTTGTAACATCCCAAAAATCGGGTCCAAAAATTTCTTTTAAAAACATTACTAATTCATAGCGTTAAGACATTCAAACATACTAAAAGGGTTTATATGACAAATCATAGTTTCATTTCCAAAACACTTGTTTAATTATCAGAGTAAACATCCCAGGCTAACTTGTCATGGTGTGTGCACTACAACCCTCCCGAGCTCCTCTTCTGAAAACTGAATACCTGAAACCAAAACTGAAAACCGTAAGCACGAAGCTTAGTGAGTTCCCCAACCTACTGCATACCATACATATCTACTGATCCATACATGCCATACATAATACTGAGCACATAACCACATACTGGGCTCCCGCCGCTGCATTGGGCCTCGCCCGCTATCGGACCCCGTCCGTCACCAGGCCCCGCCTGGCCCAGGCCCCGCCTAGCTTCGAGCCCCGCTCGGCGTACAGATCTGTTTTCCTTAGGCCCCGCCTGACTCCGGGCCCCGCCCGCTAACATATACTAGCATACAATCATATCACAACACATAACTAACATACTCTACAAGATTACTGTGCTAAGGCCTCGCCTATCTAGGGCCTCACCCCTGTCGTGCTACTGATGAATCATGGAACCCCGTCCACGCTCCTACTGATAGTGAGATACGGGCCCAACCCACACTCACTCTTATCCTAACTTGGGCCTCGCCCCTGCTCTGCTGCTAATGAGGTATGAAACACCGTCCACCCTCGCCTATCTTGGGCCTCGCCCCTGTCCTGCTACTGGTGAATCATGGAACCCCGTCCACGCTCCTACTGATAGTGAGATACGGGCCCAGCCCACACTCACTCTTGTCCTAACTTGGGCATCGCCCCTACTCTGCTGCTAATGAGGTATGGGACACCGTCCACACTCTGCTATTGGTGAGATACGGGACCTCGCCCACACTCACCTCCCTTCCAGGCACATACATGTATCACACAGACAACAAGTATAAGTATCATACAAACCATTCCTTGGGCACCCGCCCGCTAACATGGGACCTTAGTCCCGAATGTCATACTAGCATACTGTGCCTAGGGCTAACCCCCGGGTCTTCCTACTCATAACTACATGGGCCGGCATTGTGGCCGTAGACCCATCCACACAAAGGGAAACTCACCTCAAACTGCTGAAGCTGCTGATAACCCTCTGACTGCTGTCCGACAACTCTCTGAACTGCTGCTCCTCTAGCTCCCTGAGCTACCAATACCAACAATAACAATTAGCCTAACTGTCCTCCAGAAGGATATTTATCTTAAAAGTCCAAACAACCCCGACTCCTCTCGCCGAGTCTAGAGAGAACTCGACGAGTTCTCCTTCATCTAACACTTCGAGACTATCTTCAACCGACTCGCCGAGTTCATCCTTGAACTCGTCGAGTTCATCATCATCGTATGAATTTCTAGACCATGACTCGCCGAGTTGTATGAACAACTCGTCGAGTTCATCTTCATAACTAAGAAGATTGACTTGGACTCGCCGAGTTCCTCTTCGAACTCGTCGAGTACCATGATCTTCATGTCCATTACGGACCCAGCCTGGCTGAATCTTTTACTAACTCCACTCACTGATCCGAACCATAAACAGAAGGGTTTGGGTTTGCGACCCGACTCGCCGAGTCCATGAACTGACTCGCCGAGTCCATCTTGTGGCATCTCAATTTTGTCGATTACAGACCATCCCAACACCTCCAACTCATAGATCTGGACTCCTTATGCTAGCATTGCACGTAAATTTGCTAACTTTACGTGCATGCAAGGTGTTATGGGGCTAAAACACTTAATCCAAGCTTCAAAGAAGACCTAGGTCATGAAATGGGACCTTTGCTGAATAAAGCCAACTACTTTGAGCTTCTAAAGCTCAAGAGTGTCCAGATCTGTTGTCCAAACCATCCTTAAGGGTTTAATACTCGGTTTAACCTTGGAAATGATCCAAATGTGACCAAAAGCAAGCTAGAAAGGGGATTTATCAATTGAAAGCTCAAGGTCCAGACTTTTTACCTTCTAACTGTTGCCAACTCGATGTGAAGGCTGGATCTACACTTCCTTCCTCGCTCCTTTCTCCCAAGCCTTCAAAATCCACTCCAATGGACCTTAATCTTCACCAAAAGCTCCAAAAATGAAGTTGGGTGGCTAGGGTTTTGGGGTTCTGCACGAAAGAGGCTGTAATGAACCCTAGGGAAGAGAATAAGATGCTTAAATAGGGCACCAAGTCCCGAAAATTAGGGTTTCCCAACCCAGACTAGACTCGCCGAGTCCACTCACCGACTCGTCGAGTTGGTCACTTACTCTTCCATCCGGATCCCGCTTCGACTCGTCGAGTTCTTCCTTGGACTCGACGAGTTGACCCCTTTGACTTAGGGTTTTCCTTTCCTTTATTGGCCTTTCTGATTCTGGGTGTTACAATTACGCTTGTAAGTTGAAAACGTCCCTTATGCTCAACATGTTACAAAAGGGATAAAATATCTATAAATATTTTATAAAAAATGTGGAAAACGTAAGGTTGTATCAATTGCATCAGTTTTAAGTGTGTTGAAGTCCTTTTTGTATAAATTCACAAAATCATTTGTGTTTGGCTTGTATTCTCCCCCTGAAAACATTAAAATCATAAAAGCATAGGGGTATGAACTCACCTGATTGTGAGTGACTTGGATGGATGACAAAGATAGGATGCTTGGTATGCTAAGTGAAGTCCCGAGCAAAATAAGGTCCTATTAAGCACATATTAACATGTATAGGCCTACAACTAGTGTCTATAACAACTAATAAGCATAGGAAACAACCTTAGGATGCAGGAAACACTTACAATGAAGTGTTAGAACCGAAAATGAGGGACAAAAAGGAGTTCACGGCCAACCACTATGGGTTCACGGCCTAAGATGTGTTCACGGCCCATGAACACATGAAGGGTTCACGACCCACACATGAACACTTGAGAGGTTTTCGGCCAAGGATGGAAGAAATGTGGAATAAATGAAGGAAATGTGTGTATATATATATATATATATATATATATATATATATATATATATATATATATATATATATATATATATATATGGAGAGGGGTTCACGGCCAAACATGGGTTCACGGCCGTGAACACCCTTTGATGAGTTTTATGGTTCGATTGCATTCCTCTAATCCCAAGCTAACATTTCTCAACATCCAATCCTTGAGTGTACTAAGCTTAGAGACTCTCAAACTGACCCTAATCACAGAAAAGCGATAGCAGAAACAAGTCTGACTTTTTATTGATCGAATTGACTTACAGATAGAGATTTCGGGTTGTCACAATATGTCAAAACCTTATATATGTCATATTTAATGAAATATATATATATATATATATATATATATATATATATATATATATATATATATATATATATATATATATATATATATATATATATATATACACTAGAAATGTGGGATACTGGGATGCAAAATAATAATTGATAGTCCAATATCTCAATATTCAAATTTGAGTCTATTACACAAACCTATGGTATGGCCCAGTCCAAGTGGAAACATATTTTTCCTCCTATGTTAATTCCAAGGTTCTAAAAAGCTCGTCATGGCGCACCATGACTTCAAGGCTTGTATGTGCCGTCAAGTTTTACCAAAACGCCGCCTTGACTCATATATGTGTATAAAAATAAATAATAGTTGAAAATACATACAAAAGATGAATTATATACAAAATTGTCGCCTTAAGTCACGCCTTACAAACGACGTGGCTCGCCAAGGCTCGGAAAAGCTTGAGGCTTGACATTGCCGCCAAGTCACGCCTTACGTTATTTAGAACCTTGGTTAATTCAAAGAAAAACCAAAAACCAAAATAAAAATAAAAATACATGAGCTACATTTTAAACCAAAAACCAACAGTTCGTTGGGTCGATTGACATTAAGGGAAAGTGTTACGAATACATATTATTCTAGTGTTTATCCATCTCCTTAACTCCCACAACATTTGTTCCTTTTTTTTTTTTTTTTCATATTGATGTTAGATTTATTTCATCTAACTCCTGATCCCTTTTTGTTTTTCTATTGAATTTTGATTCCTCTCCATATTGAGATCTCAGATCTAGTATGTGTGATGGAGATATGAACTATAACAAACATTCTCTCCGATATCTCTATATTCACAATTGATAAATAAATACATGCATTTTATATGTATGAATTGAAGCTTGAATCTTCTTATCACATGAAAGGACTTGCAAACAGGGGCAGACGCAGGATTTCACAGTGGGGATGCACGAGAAAGTTAGGGGTTGCACGATAGTAGAAAAAATAAAAATTTTAAAAAATTTCGAAAATTTTTCCACTGTGGCCTGAAAAGTTAGCACCGGCAACCCCCCCTGCTTGGAAAATTTCTAATGCAACTATTTAAGAAAAACGTGTACATGGTAATCGATTCTCGATCTTCTTATTTGGTGATTGCTTGTCGTTAGCTTTCTTGAACTTGAGACATGTTGATGTACATTTTGTTAGGACTTGATCAAATTTGAAAAAACTTTTATTAATTTCTGCTCTTTATCTTTTGTTAATAAGATGTAAGAATCTTGTCCAAATAAATATTAAAAGGTGTATAAAGGAAGAAATAGAGAAAGATCAATGTGAATATGTGATCAACTATATAGATTCATCACTCACATGGAAGAGAACATGAAAAAAACATTTTAAAAATTGGCTATCTCATACGAATGTGCCAATGTGGGATGCAAAATAAATAATTGATAGTCTTTATAAAAGATAATTCTTTGGTGTTTCACGTTTATGCTACAAGATATATATAGATTATTAGATTAGACCTTGATCACCTAATATTATGTAAGAGCTTTCACTATGTAAATATGTAATCCACCTCAGAAATTCGCATCCCATGTTGCACGTGATCTCCATGATCACCACCTAAGCCGCTGCATTTCTTAAATTTAGTCGGCGCATGTGCATGGCCACATGAACCGGTCGAACAGGAGCCTGCTCATGAGTTTAATGCTCGGTTCAAAGAAAAGAAATATTAAAAAAGCAAAAGATAATAAGAAATAAAAGTAAAACAATTATTTTTTTTGAAAAAATATGTACAAATTGGAAACAAGCTGGTGGTTTTCTTTTTCATTATGTAAAGATTTGAGAATTGAAAAAAATATATAAATTAGGATGATAAATTGATAATGAAAGACATTTAAGTCTTGGTCTTTGTTTATCTTATACGGACCTAATTCATTTGTGTTTACGTAAATATATACTCCCTCCGTCCCAAAATTATTGTCCACAGACAAAAAACACACTTACTACTAACTTTATACAATAAAATGACAGTTTTGTCCTTACTTTGCATTTAATGTTCCATTAAATGCTTAGTTGGTTTAACAATAATGAAGTGGTATTTTGGTAAAAATATTATTTATTTTTAGAAGCGGATTATTATTTTGGGACAAACCAAAAAAGAAAGATGGACTATAATTTTGGGACGGAGGGAGTATTATTTTATCATTTGAATTGGTTTGTGCTTCAACAATTTTATAAAAACAAGACAAAACTTCAAAAATGGTCCCTGTGGTTTTCGAAAATATCATGTTTAGTCCCTAATTTCAAAAAACCTCACAGATGGTCCCTGTGGTTTCAAAACATTTAACATTTGGTCCTTCCGCCTAACTCCGTCAGCTTTCTACCGTTAAATGAGGGGTATTTTTGTCATTTCAACACCTAGGGACCATTTATGAGGTTTTCTATTTTTTTTTGAAAAAAAAGAAAAAAACATTAAATTTAAAGAAGAAATCGATAGCAGGGTGGCTGGATGATGACGGGGAGCTCCGACAGCCTCCTGCCAGGCAAGCTTCCTCCACCTCCGAACTCGCTTCCCCTTCCCTTCATATACACCAAACAACAAGAAGAAATCGATAGCAGGAGGCTGTCGGAGCTCCCCGTCATCATCCAGCCACCCTTCTTCTATCGAGCATTGCCACCATTTTCTGCCACTCCATAAATCCGAAAACCACCTCCAATATAGCCTAACACCTCTCATCCTCTCCCACTTCTGTAGCTGTCAACGAAACCCAGAAGAAAACGATGGAGGCAGTGGAGCTGCCACCGTGAGACCCACTGTGGACCACCATCACCACCTCTCACAGCTTGCTGCTACTGTAAGATCATCCCCACCATTCTTTTTGCTATGTTTCAATCTAATCATAAATCAGAAGTCTCGATTGAATTAAGGGCCATTTGCGTTTTTTTTCTTTTGAGTCGATGATTTCCCTCTCGTTCTGTATTCAAGTTTGATTATGCAGGAGGTAAACATCCTCCTGCGTCTTCTTCGTTCTCAGTTATCGCACCAGAGAAAAAAAAGAAACCGATTTTCGTGGCTTTGAATGTGGAACTCGACTGGAGTTTATTATTTATGAAGGGTTTAGGAGGACTTATGGTGGTGGAGTAGCAGCGGTCGCACAGGTGGTGATGGTGGTGATTAGGAACAGCGACGAGTGATAACTCTTACTAAATAAATCAGAAAATGAAGGAGGAGAACAATGCACTCCAGGTGCTCGATGAAACACCTGAAAGAAATGTTACTTCACAAAACTAAAAGTGTATAATTTCACACCCGGAGAAGAAGATTGGCTCTCAATTCGAACAGGGCACACTCGATGAGGTGTTTGGGTTACAACAACAACACCACCCGTGGGGGTGGTGGTGTTTCTCGGTAGTGAAGGAAAAGGGGAAGGGCAGTAGAAAAACGTGAATGGAAGGCAGTAAGTGGTGGTATTTGAGGGTGGGTTTGAGTGATCAAACGGGATGGAATATGGGTGGCTGGGTTGTGATTTCCGGTGGGGAAGGAGGTGATGGCAGTGGTGGTTTTATGGCGGAAGGTGGTGCTACCGTGTGGAATCGTAAGAGAGAGAGAGAGAGAGGGTTGGACCCCTTGTATATTAAATATTATTTATTTATTTATTTAAAAAAAGTAATTGAATACCTCATAAATGGTCCCTGTGTAGTGAAATGACAAAAATGCCCCTGACTTAACGGCTAAATGGTAACGGAGTTAGCCGAAATGACTAAATGTTAAAAGTTTTGAAACCACAGGGACGATCCATGAGGTTTTTGTAAATTAGGGACCAAACTTGATATTTTCGAAAACCACAGGGACCATTTTTGAAGTTTTGTCTAAAAACAATTACATATTTATGTCTTGTCAATGTTAATCGGTTTTTATAATCTTATATAAACCAAAGTTTTGATTCCATTGATCTAACTGATTAAAATGAAATAATATTCTTTTACAAAATTAAACACATATTATACAAAAATAAACAAAATAATCGAGCTTTTAAACATTAAACTAAGCTACTATGACCAATTAAGCTTTCTTTTAAACTATTATTATTATTATTATTATTATTATTATTATTATTATTATTATTATTATTGTTAAATATGGAACCACGAAAATCGATGAACATTTTAAGATTCATGAAGCATTACCTATTGCCTCTTATAAATGTGGTAAGTTGGTCAAGTTGGTGAAGTGCTATCCATTTCTATATCAATAATAAACATTTAGGTAAAAGTACCTATTCAAATAATTATTTGATACCAAAGGCTTCTAACTCATCATATAATATGTTATTCTCAAGATATCAAATTCCATCTCAAACATAAGTTGAATTAGAAGTCGTTATGAATATGTTAGATTTGTTGTTAAAAGAAAAAAAATTGATCACCTAATATTATTTATTAACATTCAAAATCGAATAATTCAAGTATTTAATTTAGAAAAACTAAAATAACACGACTATCTATTTTTATGATATAAAATACAGCTTTTACTTGAACGTTACAATATACCTAAAAACAATATTTTTCCGAAACTATAATATCAATAATCTAAAAATGATGATAACTTATATCTTATGGCAAAATATTGTACGTGTATATATATATATATATATAGAAAAAGTGAATATACCCTTAAGGGTAGATAAGCTTAGGTACCCAAACTCATCATACTACGTCATTTTGTTTGATATATTAATTATAATGTTCTTTAACTTCAATTCCTAACTTGATTTACAATTAAGATTTTCGAAATTTCACTATTATCTTCCTCTTACGTCATATCTTTTTCCCGAACACCTACTAGTCTATATATATTATAGTTGAAAATGAAAATTATGTAAGAGCGAGATAAATGTGATATTTATAAAAATCTTGAAAGTAAATCAAGTTATAAGTTGAATTATAAGAACATTGGACAATTATAATGTATATATATATATATATATATATATATATATATATATATATATATATATATATATATATATATATATATATATATATATATATTATACAAAACGACATAGTATTGTGTGTTTGGGTACCTAAGCTTATATACCCTTAAGGGTATATTCACTTTTCCATATATATATATATATATATATATATATATATTGGGTAAATTACACGGATGATCCATGTGGTTTAGGGGAATCTACGTGTTTGGTCCCTAGAATTTTTTTTAACTCGGACCATCCCTACTTTATATTTTTGTTTCACGCTTAGTCCCTTTCCGTTATAAAAAGTCTAATTTACCTTTACTGATTTTATTTATATTGTTTAAACTATCATTTAATTAAAAATATTAAATAAATATAGAAAAATTTTTAATTAAAAACATATTTGTTTTATTCAAGAACCCACACCACCGAACCATCTTCCCCTTCCCTCCCTCTTTATGTTCAGTCGCCGAAAAATCTCACTCCTCTCGTCGGAAAATGTCGGGCTCCACCGAAAAATACTAGATTCCACCAGAAAAAATCTCTAAAGCAAATAATCTATTGCAAATAAAAACTCATTGGTTCTCCATGTTTGGATTCCTCTTAATGTTCTAAGTTGTTTGAAAGCAAAACTGAAATCGACTCCCACACATTCTAGAAAAACAAAACTCAATTACATGTAAATTTGAAATATGTTTCTTCTTGTTTTAAGTGGCAGTGGTGGCTTATGTGGGAGTCGGGATCTGGATTTAAAGATGGTGGTGGGGATAAGTTTATTCACCGGGATTAAGCATAACACCAAGAGTTCCGCCAATTAATTGAAGGGTTCAAAACTTCACATATGATTCACCATGATCTTCAGAAAAAACCGACTATACAAATGATCGAACACTTGGTGGGCACCATCAGAAACAAGAACATCCTGATTAAGCATAACACCAACAATGGAAATCAGACTTTTTTTCTGGGTTTTTTCTTGAGATGAAATACTTGATTAGTTGAGCTTTAATCTCTTTTTCTATCTCTCATCTATCTCATTCCAAGCTTCTCTTTGATCTCCTTTCACCACCCTCTGACATTTTCAATTCCCAAACGACGAACTAGAAAAAATACAAAAACAAACCAGAAATCCCCAAAACAACCCTAAAATCGTTCATGACTTTGAATTGCTAGGGTGAAATCCCCAAAACAAACCAAAAAAAACACAAATCCATAATCGCTGAAGTACATCTCATCTTCGTTACCGTTTCATGAACAGATATCAGAACTTGATGATGTTAAAACTCGATGAGAGAGAGAGAGAGAGAGAGAGAGAGAGAGAGATAGATTGTATGTGTGTGTGACTGAGCATGAGCAACTTTCCAGTGAAGAGGCGAGGGAGGAAGAAGAAGGGATGTGTCAGTGTTTGGAGGTGGTAGCAGACGCGAGCAACAAGATAAAGGCAAAAAGGTTCGAGTAAGATCTAGGGATAGGGTTAAGAATAAATGACCCATATTTTATTTTATTTTGAATAAACTGATAAATCTAAAAAGGGGGAAAAAAGAATAAGAGTAAATTAGTCTTTTTAGAATGGACAGGGACTAAACATGCAACAAAAATATAAAGTAGGGATGGTCTAAGTTAAAAAAAATTCTTAGGAACTAAACATGCAGATTACCCTAAAGACCATCCGTGTAATTCACCCTATTTTTTGTTATCATTTTCAATTTAGCAAACTAAACAATATTTTATTGATAGATCTATCCTTATTCCTCGACAAACAATCGTTCAAAATTAATATATCCATGTTAAATAAACTTCTCCATTGGATACATGAACCAAAACTTTAACTTAATCGATAACATATTATTCAAACAAACATATTTTTCCCAACAAAATAACAAAGAAAAAACCATGTCATAACAAGCCTCTCAAATAAAGGCATATGATGATATGACCATGATAATCTCCATTTGCAAACATATAAATTAGTTATTTTTTTTTTCTTTTTCCAACTACAAGATCTATATACAAATTCTCTCATTCATCCTTTTTAAAACCTTCAATTTCTGTACTCTTGGGTTATATTCAAACAAAAAACCGATTTCCATCAACGACAATATAAATGATCATGGCTATCTTCCAATTCTGAAACACCAAGCATTGCCAAAGCTAAATGAGACTTCATTTCACTCTTTGTTTGTCGAATTTGTGGGTACCCTTCTGATAAACTATTTCCGGGTTTCGTCCTTTTTGGTAAATTTGCTTCGATTCCATTCAAGATAGATATGATTGTGTCAATATTTGGTCTTTTTGATTCTTCATTGTTTATACACGCGTCCGCTGCTTCTATCATTCGGGTTATTTGGCCCAAGTTTTTTTGAGTGAATTCGACACGTGGATCGAGTAGTTTCTCTATGGATCCTTGTTGTATTAATGGTTTCGCCTACAAAATTTGAGTATATTTCATAAGTTTCTCTATTAATTGTTATAATAGAAAAAAATATATGGAGGTCGTATGCTATTTTCTTGCATTTGACCCTAGAAAGAATCTTTTAGGTGAAAATAATGAGAATTATATGCTAAAAAAATAATTAAATCAAACAACTTCTAAATTATTAATAAATAACAATGAAATTATTAGCAATGACTCACCCACAAAACCAAGTTCTCTTCTCCAACTCCTCTTCTTGATTCAATCGGCTTACGACCCGTTATCAACTCCAAAAGAACAACTCCAAATGCATAAACATCGGTTTTATCGGAAACTTTCCCGTGTTGAAAATATTCGGGAGCCAAATACCTATAAAAAAACAATTTTTGTCATTTTAATCAACCAAAGGTAACAATTTTGCACAATTTTATCAAAATCTTGATAAAAGAACTTACCCGAATGTCCCTTTCACGGTTTTGCAAAGAAAAGGAACCGAGGGAGCAGAAGTCCATGTAGCTAATCCGAAATCACATAACTACAATACCAAGTAAACTATAAGGCCACAGAGGATATTTGGGCGTTGACATGCATTGAACTGAAACTCAGACTGAAATTAACAGGAAAAAAAAGTACAATTTTTTGTCTCGCGAAAATAGGTGGGATAACGTGGGACAAGACTTGTACTGACGTCAAATAGTACAAACCTTACAGCTTTTTGTCCCACCTCCCGTCCAAAACCTTGTTGGATGGGAATTTGCAGCTTTTTGTCCCACCTTCTGGTCTTCCACCCAAAAGGTGAGACAAAGACTATATTAATGGGACAAAACTTGCAGCTTTTGCCGCTTTTTGTCCACTGAAAAAACACTCAAAAAAATAGGACAAAACTTGCAGCTTTTTGCCCACTCAAAAAAGATGGCATAGGGAGTCGTTTTCAATCTCCTGTTTAGAAAAAAGACCTAAATACCCTCCTTGTCAACATAATAAAAAATATACCTAAACATTTAAATAGAATTGTATCTATATAATAAATCAAATTACTCCTCACCTTAGGTGATTTTCTTGAAGAAAGAAGGATGTTGGAAGGCTTAATATCTCTATGAACCACACATCTTTCAGTTCCATTATGCAAATACCTCACAGCCTCCGCAACTCCTCTAGCAACTTTATACCTAACCGACCATGGAAGTTTCGATCCGCCATTTTTACCCTTTCTCGTCTCTACAAAAAGGGTATTTTCGTAATTTAGTAAAAATCCAACCTTCACGATTCAAGATTCAAGAACTACAAAGGTTCAAGAATTTGTACCTCGAAGATATCGTTCTAAGCTTCCACCCGAAACATATTTGTAAATTAAAAACAAACCCTCTTCAGGATCGATGCAAAAACCCACGAGGGGGACGATAAATGGGTTGTGAAGAGAACTTGCGATCATAAGTTCTCTACAAAACGCCTTCGGAGCTTCTTTATCTTCTTTGTCTAGTTTCTTGATTGCTACAGTTGTCCTCAAAATTCCAATTCTGCCCTTGAACACGTAGCTCAATGCACCTCTTCCCAAAACCCTCCCTAACCCAATTCAAATTAGTTCAAATCAGATCCAAATTTGAAAGAAATAAGACTCTACGATTAAACCTAGTGGGTTTCAAATGCGAAATTGAAATGGGTTTTTGTAAGAAATGAAAAACGAGATGGATTTAGTGATTTACAACAGTTTTCGAGTTGAAATTTGGTCAATAGTCAAAGGTGTCAAGTTTGAAAAGTTTAATAATTAGGGAAATCGAGTACCTTTAGAGAAATTGCGAGTGGCTGAAAGGATTTCGCCATAGCTGAATCTAACTAAGGTATGTGCAACAGGTGAAATACTTCTCTCTAAAGATTCAATTCGTCTCCACTTAAGTTCTTGGGATTTTGGTTCCATTAACCCATTGTCCAAATTCACCATTAAAACTGTAGCAGATGACGAATTGACGCTCATAGATTCAAGCTCAATTTGCGAACAGAGACTGAATCTAAACGACGAGTGAACCGAGTGAGGTTCGGCATTTGCTAACTCAGCAACACACCCACCGGACTCAGCAAGAAGCCAGGCCTTGTTATGCTCCAAATTGTTCGCCATTTTCTTCTTCATTTCATCTTTCTTCTTCGAAACTGTTGGGAAAAAACAAACAAACCCAAAATCCCAAATCATTTTGTGAAGAAAGTTCTTGAATTTCCGGTCGCCGTCGTCATTGTAGCGGTAAATTTCATCATCGTCTTCAAAATTAGCGGTGGTGGAAGCGGTGATTGTGGCTAAAGATGACGAAACGGGAAGTGGGTGTTGTGAATCGATTTGGGAAACACCCATTTGAGATAGATCTTGAGTTAATAGCGACACACAACACAGAAATCAAGGAACTAAAAGGGAGGGAAAGTTGGAAAAAGCTATGAACTTGTTTGCTTCTAAATGGAGGAGAGAATATATATTTCATGGAATCAAATAGAGTGGGTACGAACATGTATGTAATATAATGTAGGTGGTCTGTGTATGGATTAAATTAAGTGAATTAGTTGGGAGGTGTGTGGAAGAGAGAGAGAGAGAGAGAGAGAGAGGTAAAAGAAAGAGAGACGAATTGGATTATATTAAAGAAAGAAGAATAAAAGTGTGAAGCATTGAAGAGAGATTCGCTATGTTAATGGTTATCAAGACAAACAAGAACCCACACAAAGACAAAGACATCATTTTTTTGGTAAATTTTTTTGTCAATGGTATTTTGTTTATAGAAGTACAATTATGGTTGGATGTGTTTTTTATAATGATATTAAGTTGTAATAATTAGTTTTATAATATTTTAGAAAGTCGGTTTTGATTTGATTTGGATATTATATAATCGGGATAAACAAATTTGAAAAAGAAAAATAGTGGTAAATAAACTAAACTTTTAAGATAAATTCAAATTTACTTAACTATTTATAACCTTTTTTTATAGTTATTTAGTTGTAAGTTGTTAATATTCATTGATAGGCCTACAAAGAGGTATCATGGTGTATGTTGACCATATAGTCCTAATAGCTAAGTTTTTGACAATGCTCAATGCAATTTTGGATATTTGGAGACTAAAGAGAAAATTTGTGAGGTAGGTAATTAAGTCATTTTTGATATATAGATCTAAATGTTGGTAAATAACATGAAATGCAAATAGATGTCACATAAATGAAAATGTTGTGCTTGACATGTGATAAGTCATTTTTGGACATGATATTCAATGGATTTCATACATCTTAATAAGATATTGTATTTGATTAAGGGCAATGATTCTTCCACGGCTTATTTTTATCCATCCACAAAATTTTATTGTTAATTGACAAAATTGCCCCTGATGACTTCATCTAAAAAACTTTGTAAGTGTGACGTCCCTGTATCTGTTGGTTTCTTCTTTCCTCGCCGTCAACCCCTTTTCCTACGCCAAACCTTTTCTGTGTGTTGTAAATCCTTCCTCAAAAAATCGGAAGCAAAAATACTATCTTTCCAATACAACCCTAGGAGCCAAAACCGTACCTGGGTTAAAACATCTTACTGGTGGTGATGTTGCAGATTGAAGAGGATGAAAACATCAAAAACTGTCACGACCGAGGATTAAGATGAATGTTTGTAGGGAAGGGCTTTGAGCAGCATCGTGCTCTCTTTTCCCATTTTTGACCCAAAATACCTCCCCTATCTCATTGTTAGTCATCCTTGTTCCATTGAAAAAGACGATGACGGTGAAT
Organism: Lactuca virosa; assembly: GCF_052849685.1. Taxonomy (NCBI): domain Eukaryota; kingdom Viridiplantae; phylum Streptophyta; class Magnoliopsida; order Asterales; family Asteraceae; genus Lactuca; species Lactuca virosa. Next base: position 185,664,020 of record NC_136428.1, on the reverse strand, counting down.
ACGATGATAAAAATCGCCGACGATGCACACAAACAAACCCGGGAGAGCTCATTCGCCGAAGATTTCGCCTTCAACCCTTGTCTTTTATCAATTTTGGGCTTTTGTTGCGGTGGTGTTGTTCAGAGATTTCGTCGGAGCTTATTAGCGAAGATGCTTTAGAGATTTATAATGGTGGTGTTGGTGTGAGATTTTAACCAAATAACCTTTTACTCCATAAACACCATTGATGACATCACTTGTAGGTGCAGGGGGAGTTAAATAGAAGAACTGATTTACAAAACAATAAAAAAGTTTTCACTGTCAACGTTTTCAAAGGGTTATTTTTCAAAGTTTTCAAATTGATTAATGTATTTTCTGCAAACAAACCGAATGAAGGGAAGAAGGGTGTTTCTCTGGCATCCCCAAGAAGGAAGAAGGAGCCTCATGTGTTTGGAAATAAATGTTTGGGTTTCTCTCTCTTCTGTAAATCTAAAAAGGGGCATAATTGTCATTTAAGTTTAAAATTCAGTGGATAGATAAAAAAGAAGTGTTGAAAAATCAGCGCCCTTTAATTAAACATACACCAGGGGTTAGCAAAGACAGAATCGTAAGTCAAAAACATCATAAAATTAAAACTGAACAAATAATTGATGGTGTTATTTTTTATTTTGTAAAAATTGAGAATTTGTGGTATGATGTGGTTTTGCATTATATACCGTACCAAAAAAAAAAAACTACACTCCACCATTCGTAAAAACCACATACCAAAAAACATGTTATATGATCTTTTTAAATATTTAAATAAGATGTATTACCTATTTAATATCTATAAATTATTATTATTATTATTATTATTATATATATTAAAGTTATGAAAGATTTTAACAGTAAAGTGACACATTTTTTTGTCAATTTTGGTCCTCCAACTTACAACATTGACCCTTCATCTTTATGCTTTTGTTCACAAACAACCCTTTCACTTTGATTTGAATTTTTCATAACCCTCGCCTTTTATTACATATTATTAGTATTTAGTCTTTTGGCAGAAATGGTCTGTCATCATTATTATTATTATTGTTAGACAAAAATTACACGATTGGTCCCTGTGGTTTACCAGATTTAACATTCTCTTTTTTGTTTTAAATTAATGTTTTATTTATTAGAAAATACCCACCCAATACCATAAACACACCCACCATCTGCCATCACCACCACCACCACCACCACCGCCAAAATTACATAAATGGTCCATATGGTTTACCCATGGTGACAAATTCAGTCCCTACTACCTGAAAAGACCAAATTACCCTCACATTAACGGACAAAAAACAACCAACATGCTACTTTACTTTACAAAGCAATACCTTCTGACCCCGGCAACGCCAGAGAATCTTTTCTAGTTATTATTATTATTATTATTATTATTATTATTATTATTATCAAAGTTCTAAAAGTTTGTCATGACTTCGTCATGGCTCCAATACTTGTATTTGCCGTCAAGTTCTAATAAAATGTCGTCTTAAGTTATATATGTATATAAAAATGAACAATACTAGAATATATATATATATATATATATATATATATATATATATATATATATATATATATATATATATATATATATATAATTGTCTCGGTAAGTAATGTCTTACAAACGACATGACTCGTCGCGACTCGTAAAAGTTTGAGGCTTCTAAAAAGAAAACCAAGAGGCGGTGTTTTATTTACCAAATTTAGTTTCATGACTTATGAAATGTAAATTTGGTCACAAAAATCTTATTTATGTCATTTTAAATATGCATTTGCCATAATTTCGATATTTTATAACATTTTAGTCACTAACATGCTACAAAGTCGTTTAACATTTGTGTTCGACTTATTATAAGGCCAAAGCAATATAACTATAATTGCAGTTTGAAAATCACTAAAATGTACAAAATGCATCATACTTATTTGTGGTTTATAAAGTGAACTGAACCACATCGAAACAAAAGTGCAACTAAAACTGAATACCGCAACAAACACCGAAGCGCACATTACAGTTTTAACAAACTGAAAACCCATCAATATGGTTTTGAGTACAATTTTAACCAAAAACGACCCTAAACTGCACAGTGCTCACCCAAAAAACACCATAATCACACAGATTGTACTGATGATTTATTCTATTATATATAAAACAACATTTAAATGCGGTGAGTAAGAAAATACATGATATACAGAAAAAAACACAAAATATCAGTTTTATATGTTGTTTAATGGTTTGATTATTTGTAAACAAAAAGCTCAAATGTTTATTATTTCGAAATTGATTCGTCTTAAATATTTTATGAATTTTAAAATACGTTTTTAAAAAAAAAAAAAAAAACCGGGCATTGTAACTTATAGTCTTCAAATAGATTATATATATATATATATATATATATATATATATATATATATATATATATATATATATATATATATATAGGTAAATTCAATTGAGAAAATAAGAAAGGTTGAGACAACCAAAGCCATTGGGACCTCATTTTTCTCACTCAAGACCTCTCCTATGGTCTGAAAGGACAGCTTAACTTAACCAAAACACATCATGCATCATATTGGGGATTTTTGGGACAAGAATGGTGTCAAAACTTCACAACGCTTAGATCTACACAAAATAGATGTCAAGCAAGAAGCTTTATACCTTTAAATAGTTGCAAAAGGTGGTGTTATCTCAGATCTACAAGCTCCAGCCACCAAGGTTCCTTCTTTGCCAACCTCTTCTTTCTTCCTCTAAGCTTTCCTTTGCCAAACTAAGCTCCACAAAGCCAAACACACCCAACAATGGAGGTGGAACGGCTACCTAGGGTTTTTCTGAGGATAAGGGAACAGATAAGGAGGCTGGGGTTGATCCTTTATGTTCTTTATATAGTGGCTAGCCCTAAAATTAGGGTTTAATGACTCTGAGCGTATGCTGGGCGTACGCGTCCTTGCACCCGCGATCATTTACTCTATTACGCTGGGCGTAACCCAGCCTACGCTGGGCGTACCCATGCGTGTCCCAATTACATGCATGGCCTACTTCGACAACTTTTTCCATTAAGGGCCATAAATGTCACTTTCTTTAAAATGTCATAACTCCTTTATTCTAAATCCGTTCCCGACGAACTTTATATCCACGCAAAGGTGGCGAGAAGCCCTACGCTTCTAGCAACACACCCCGGTCCGAAACCTTCTCGAATGAAACCCATTGCCCACAAAAGACCGAAACGCCCTTACTCTTGATCTCGGAAATCCATAAATAAATACTTTTAGAACGGGGTGTTACAACTCTCCCCCACTAAAATCTGATTTCGCCCTCGAAATCGCCAATTGTCAATTCTGGCTACTCAAAATCCCGAAAGGCACATCCACGCCCCTAAAGCGTGACGACCACCAAGGGAGGCTGACCCCACTGGAACTCCAACTCGAAGAGATACATACTCATTCTCATGCAGTATTAAATACCTACCTCTCTGGAATGCCCTTTACTTGGAAAGTTAGATTGGACCTGTCTCCCTGACAGGCCGCCCAAACTAACTATCACCTGACCTCTTCCCATTGCTATAAAAAGGACTACTCAACCCTGGGAACCTGAGTTTCCGACCCGAAAACAGAACCACGGGTCATAATCTACTGCCGACAACACTTCCTCTCTTTCAACTCATACCCCAAACGTACATACAACAATCCCTCACATAAACCAACACTCACACCTGGCCCAATCAGCCTCGGGCTGGAATACCAGGCATGCCTACGACGGGTCCGCTCATCCCTAGGATGGAATACCCTCGTACCCCTACACATTTTTGGCCCAATCAACCCTCGGGTTGGAATACCAAACACATCAGGTTCAATCACTCATAGGGTCTAGTCATCCTCATGATGGAATACCCTAGATTTGCATACTACTACCCACATACCCCAAGTCTACAATCATACTTGAAGCCCAAGGATCCAACCTTGCAGCTTCCTCAAAACTACTCTGATACGACTCAACCGAGTGCAACTCACTCAAATCCCGTCATCACGTTTACTCCAAACGTACCACGACATGGAACATTACTATCGTGATTTCTAGGTCCACAACCTACGACTGAAATATCCTCACACGGTCCTCAGCACCGGTCTAGACTGCTCCCGAGTCTATCAACTCCGCTATCTCTAGTTCTTCTGTCCAAATCTCCCATCTGGAGCTACTCACCTTCTCCTCCTCCAAGGAGACCTAAACCATGACTTCGCATCATCAGTCGGTGCCGAAATATCGGAACCTCACTCTATATCATCTACTTGTGGAGCACGTCGCTATCCCATAACACGTATATATACTCAGAAACTGATTGCATAACTTACAATCCATAAAGAGTATTCCGCATGCCCCCCCATCATTTTCGACACTTGGGAACAATCCCACTGATTGCTATAATATATCAGTATCCCCACTGCTCGCTCAAAGATCCACAATACAAGCAGGGTTCTTACCATAACTAGACCGCCTCATCGCACCACTCCCGAACCGACATCCAAACTGCGTCAGGCGCCATCCTTCAAAACAACGCCCCATTCGAGAATTTCCAATTCTCCCCCACTTAGAGCACTAACTACTGTCTACCGTCGGTGAAGCTGGTACGCGACTCAATCGCCCCAATCCGAGACAACGAACTTCAAGGAATCTGAGTTCCTGCTGATGATCCTGGATCCCTGAATCATGATCTCTCCTTCTCTTGAATGCATCACCGGATACTACCCCTCTATAATCTCTCAATAATAACTTCTCACAAGCATCTACTATACTCTAATAACTCATGCAGGAAACAAACAATCCCATAATAATAACATGATCAAGATATAAAAGAAAAGACATACCGGCTGTCATCTCTGGCGCTGTCCCGACCTCCTCGGTCACAAGCTGATAGGCACACCCTGGAGCCTTTGGAGGCTCTGCTCGATCCTGACCCCCGCCAGTAAGTCTCAAAGTGGCTGGTGCTGGGGCCTGCACTGACCTGGCATGCAGTAGAGGACACTGGGCCTTCATATGGCCTACCTAATGACAATGATAACAAAGTCGAGCTCCGGCAGCTGGAGCCTGCTGCCTGCAATCCCTGGCTACGTGGCCCTCCTTGCCACACTTGTGGCACCCAGAAGAAGAAGGAAAACTTCCCTCATGCACCTTGCCGCACTTCCCACAAGTGCGGCTCCTCTGACCTCCCTGCCGATAATCAGTGGCCCTCAACCGTTTCGGCGCAGGCTGCGACTGCACTGGGGCCTGTCTCTGCTCTCTCAACTGGAGCTCAATCTCTAACTTGCGCCGCCTGGCGGCCTCCTGCAACTCCAACAAAGTATCACATCTCTGCGTAGACACGAACTGTCGAATATCTGTCTTGAGCATGCTCAGATACCGGGTTATCTGAGCCTTCTCCGAAGCAAACTCGGGGCAAAACATTGCCCTTTCCGTAAACATCCTGGTGATCTCCGTCACCGACTCAGAATCCTGCTTCAACTCCAGAAACTCCTGAGCCAATCTATCCCGCTCAACCCGCGGAACATAACGAGTATTGAACATGTCTCGGAACTGATCCCAAGTAACCGCAGCCCGCTGCGCATCCGAATATGATCCCGTAGTCAACCTCCACCAATCCTTTGCCCCGAGCCTCAACAGGTTCAGAGCACACCTCACCCTCTGATCAGCTGGGCATGAACATGTGAAGAAACATCCCTCCACGTCTGACAACCATCTCATAGCAACGATCGGATCCTGAACCCCATCGAAAGTATGGGGCTTCGTATTATCGAAGTCCCGATACTGAAAGCCCCGACCGACTCCTCCTGCTGCTGCTGCTACAGCCGCTGCGGCTGCTGCGGCAGCCGTCTCTGCAAGAGCTGCATAGCGCTCATTGAAGTACTCAACCATGGCGGTCTTGATCGACCCAAACAAATATGGCAACTCAGCTCAGAACATAGAAGCAACCTCATCATGTAGGATATCACGAATCCTAGCATCCAACTCATCCGTCCTCATCTGACCAATGACCTTGGGTGGTACAGATCCATCCTGATCACCCTCTCCTGAACCGGATCCTGCCCCGAAGCGTCTCGTAATCGCCATACTGCAGCACACCAATAAGATTCTCAGATACGCCTCATAACAGCCTGGAAACTAACTGCTAATCGACACTCCAGGGGGTTGTGACTTCCTTGATACGCATATGGGTCCTGTGCTTTCAGTAGTATGGGCCCATACTACCTTCCACACCTACCCATATTTGTTTCAAGTATCACCACAACGCCCTAGACATACACACACATAGCAAGCGCTCAATCCTCACTCCTAGAGGAATACTGAGTATCTCACATAAGGAAACCCTAGGCTAGCAGGCATCACATAATCAGGCAATTCTATCATACAATTCCTGAAGATCCCTAGCCTAGTACTTGCATGCTGTTCTAACATATCACATAATCAAATAACTTGTATGATATTTTGGGGTCTACTTACTGGCTCCGGCTGATCGTACCCTCTGCATCCTCCTTTACTTATTTTGAAAACCATTTGAAAACCATTTTAAAAATCTTTCCTTGATTTGAGACTGGAGTCACACGAACGTTCCTCCAATTCACTCAAACCAAGGCTCTGATACCAACTTGTAACATCCATAAAATTTAAGCCAATTTAAAACATTTTAATCCATTCAAAAACCATTAAGTTAATACAACTTGTTTTCAAAACAGTTTCAAACATTAGAGTATCCCCAGAACCCAATCATAAAATCATGAAATATGAGGAGCGGTACGATCACGCCTTTGCCTTGCCACGATCACCTGATGTACCTGAAACAATAAACTGAAACGGTAAGCTCGAAAGCTTAGTGAGTTCCCCCAAAATACCCATACACACATAACCATACACATACAGCAATAAACAGCACACAATGGGTCCGATCAACCATCAGGTTGGAATACCCCTGGCCCTCAACCGTCGGGTTGGAATACCAACATACCACGAGTCCAATCATCCTACCAGGATGGCATACTCTCGGCCCACAACCATCGGGTTGGAATGCCCATACTCCTACACATACAACAATCACTACTATTGGTTCAATCATCCCTCAGGATGGAATACCTCAGGCCCTCAACCATCGGGTTGGAATGCCAACCTACTATGAGTCCAATCATCCTACTGGGATGGAATACTCCTGGCCCACAACCATCGGGTTGGAATGCCAGCATACTATGAGTCCAATCATCCTACCTGGATGGAATACTCCTGGCCCACAACCATCAGGTTGGAATGCCCACATACTAACAACATGTGCACTTACTAGATAATCACATAATAGTCCACATAAACTACGTACTAGGGCCCTATCATCCTACCGGGATGGAATACCCTCTACAACTGCTCAAATATGCGCACATAACACAGGTAATCTCCTACCAGCACACAGACGATATATTGGTGTATTCCAAGACACGAGAGCAGCACGAGGAGCACCTCAGGGAGCTGCTGGAGGTTCTGCGACGAGAACGGCTGTATGCCAAGTTCTCGAAGTGTGAGTTTTGGTTACGAGAGGTCCAGTTCCTCGGGCATCTCGTTAACCAGGAGGGGATTTTGGTCGACCCGGCCAAAGTCGAGGCCGTTATGCAGTGGGAGATTCCGAAATCTCCCTCCGACATCATGAGTTTCTTGGGATTAGCAGGGTACTATCGGAGATTTATTCGAGATTTTTCCAAGGTTGCAGTACCCTTCACTCGTCTAACGAGGAAGGGGGTGGATTTCCGGTGGGGCCCTGAGCAGCAGAGGGCGTTTGAGACCCTCCGACGGTGTTTGTGTGAGGCGCCAGCGTTGACGCTTCCCGAGGGAGTCGAGGATTTTGTGATGCATCCATCACAGGTCTAGGGGCGGTCCTCATGCAGAGGGGACGGGTGATAGCCTATGCATCGCGGCAGCTGAAGCCGCATGAGACGAGATACCCTACGCACGATCTTGAGTTGGGAGTGGTGGTTTTCGCTCTCAAGATTTGGAGGCATTATCTGTACGGGGTCCGATGTACTATATACACAGATCACAAGAGTTTGAGGCACATCATGGATCAGCCGAACCTGAATATGAGGCAACGCAGGTGGCTGGATGTGGTCAAGGACTATGATTGTGAGATCCTTTACCATCCTGGTAAAGCGAATGTGGTTGCAGACGCTTTGAGCCGCAAGTCAGCTGGGTCTTCTACCCCGGTAAGGTGTATGAGGATAGCGGTGGATTCCCCGCTTGTGAGCTTGATGAGGGATGCTCAGGTCGAGGGCTTGAGACCAGGGAACTGGAAGATGGAGTGGATTAAGGGCGAGAACGCCCGGTTTGTTCAGGATAGCCACAGATTATTGACCCGACACGGTCGGGTTTGGGTTCCGATGACCGGAGGGATTCGGCAGACAGTGATGGAGGAGGCTCATAAGTCTCACTTTTCTATACACCCGGGGGCCATAAAGATGTATCGGGATTTGAGTTTGAGCTACTGGTGGCCGTGCATGAAGTAAGAAATCGTTGGGTATGTTGAGAGGTGCTTGACCTGTAGGATGGTCAAGGCCGAGCATCAGAGGCCGCATGGAAAGCTGCAGCCTCTGGAGATTCCCATGTGGAAATGGGAGCAGATCACGATGGATTTCATTACCAAGCTGCCGAGGACAGCGAAGGGGTTTGATGCTATATGGGTCATCGTGGATCGATTGACCAAGAGTGCCCATTTCTTGGCCATACGGGAGAGTTCGTCGACTGAGAAATTGGCCAAGATGTATGTCAGCGAGATTGTCTCTCGCCATGGGGTTCCAGTTTTTATCGTTTTCGATAGGGATGTTAGGTTTACTTCCCGTTTTTGGAAAAAGTTCCATGAGGAACTGGGTACGCGACTGCATTTTAGTACAAATTTCCATCCGCAGACAGATGGGCAGAGTGAGCGGACCATCCAGACCCTCAAGGATATGTTGAGGGCGTGCGTTATTGATTTTGGTGGGAGTTGGGATTCCCACCTACCGCTTGCAGAGTTTTCCTACAACAACAACTATCATTCCAGTATTGGCGCCCCGCCTTTCGAGTTGTTGTATGGCCGGAAGTGTAGAACCCCAGTCTGCTGGGGTGAGATTGGGCACAGGGTAATGGGGCGTACAGACGTAGTTCTGCAGACTACCGAAAAGATACAGCAGGTTAGACAGCGTTTGCAGACCGCTCAGAGTCGGCAGAAGAGTTATGCTGACAGACGCTGATCTGAGTTGGAATTTCAGGTGGGTGACATGGTACTTCTGAAAGTCTCACCCTGGAAGAGTGTGATCCGTTTCAGGAAGAGGGGAAAATTGGGTCCCCGTTTCATTGGGCCGTTCAGGATCATTGCCAGGGTTGGCAAGGTGGCTTACAGGTTGGAGCTCCCGGAGGAGCTTAGCCGGATCCATAGCACGTTCCATGTTTCGCAATTGCGAAAGTGTATTATGGACTAGGAGGCAGTGGTATCACTGGATGATATTCAGGTCGATGAGTGCCTGAACTATGTGGAAAGGCCTGTGGCCATCTTGGAGAAGAAGAAGAAGATTTTGCGGAACAAAGAGATACATTTGGTAAAAGTGCAGTGGGAGCATCAGAGAGGATCCGAGTGGACGTGGGAGCCGGAGGCGGAAATGTGGGAGCATTACCCGACATTGTTTAGTCCAGCGGACTTCGAGGGCGAAGTCTAGTTCAAGTGGGGGAGAATTGTAACGCCCCGATTACAGGTATGGATTTAAATAAAAGGTTATTTGGTTTTAAGTCCTACTCGACGAGTTGGTTGACCTACTCGTCGAGTAGCAGCGGGTTTGATACGCGTGTTTAGTGACCTACTCACCGAGTCCATTAAGGGACTCGACGAGTAGGAGCTGGCAGATGAAACCCTAAATCCCGGGGTTTTGCACCCTATTTAAAGAATCATAAGCCTCCTTTGGCCTCTTTGCAGTCCATTGAGAGTCCAGAAGAACCCTAACTTGAGTGTGTGTGTATTCTTTGGAAGTTTAAGCTTGGAGGAAGATCTTTGGTGAGGGAATCTCTTGGGAAGCAAGCTAGTTGAAGCAAGAGTTGTGGGTTTCAAGTTCTGCATCAGAAAGGGCTCTCTTGAAGGTATTAAATCGTTTTTCCCTTGGCTCATTCTCTTCTAAACCCTTTTGTGCATAAGTTTAGAAAATGACTCTTGAGATTAAGCCAAGATCTGAATTTGTAACTTCAGATCTGGACTCCCATTGGCTTCTGGATTCATAAAGCCATCAGCCTTGTCTAGTATGAGCCTTCTCTCAAGGATGTGACTTCATTGCAAGCTTAGTTGTGCCATTTTAGGGTCTTAAATCCTTACATGCACGTAAAGTTTTCAACTTTACGTGATAAGCATGCCTAAGGAAGTTGGATCTGCAATTTGGGGCCTTGGAATGGCTTAGAAAGTGTCTGCATGGTTAAAGGGCTGAAGAGACTCGGCGAGTCGCATAGTCGACTCGGCGAGTCATATGAAGATAGGCATTGAACTCGACAGGTTGGATGAACAACTCCGCGAGTCTAATGAAGATCGCCGTAGACTCGACGAGTTGGATGAACGACTCGGTGAGTCGGGTGAGTTTTATCCAGGATATGTATGCGTGTGTATCCGTCGAGTTGCAAGAAGGACACTCGACGGGTGGCCTTAAGGTTTGATCCAGAATCAGAGGAACTCGACGAGTCACCTAGATGACTGGGCGAGTTTGAAAGTGTTTCGAGGAACTCGGCGAGTAGCCGAGGGTACTCGGCGAGTTAAGGTCAACATGGACTGTTGATCTTGACTGAGGACTTTGACTTTGACCAGGGGTTGACTAGTGGGTTATGGAGTACCTTATAAGGTTAAGGACTTATGAGTATTTTGTTAAGGACTTATGAGTATTTTGTGCTATGGTAATAGGTGGTGGAGCCTGTGTCAAGTGATTCGAGAGTTGGGATTTATCTACCGAGTCGACATCTGCGAGGTGAGTTATCCTCACTATATCGATAGGGTCTATGGCACCAAGGCCGACCCTTTTTAGTTGTTATCGTGATGGTATGCCACATGTGGATATGATCTGTTAGATCGGAATCAGGATAAACAGTATGTTATGCTTTTATGATCTGTAGGGATAAATATGTTAGTGACCTGCTAGCTCAGTGCTATAGTTATGAGTGATTGCTATGTTTGGTGATCAGTGAGATGGATATGTTTGATGATTGTATATGCCAGTATACGTTAGTTATGTGCACATGATTATTTTCTTGTTGCTTGGGTTGAGACGGTCCTGCTCTGTGCTAAAGGCCAACACACCCTATGAGCGGTCCGGGGAGACTGTAGGCCCACATGGCGGTCCAGTCATGCCGAAGGCTCGGTATAGTTTCAGTTGGACTGTAGGCCCGGTAGGGCGGTCTAGTCAGGCCGATGGCCCAATATGCATGTTGATTGATTGATTATTATGGATATGGTATTATCAGTGTGGTATTGGTATTTTGGGGGTAGCTCACTAAGCCCTCGGGCTTACAGTTTTCAGTTTATTGTTTCAGGTACTTCAGGAGTTCATGGCAAGGCGAAGGCGTGACCGTACCGCTCCTCATCCTTATGATCGGGCTTTTGGGACACTCTGATTGAATAATGAATTGAAAACACTTTTGTAAACAAATACTATTTGGTTTTATTTATGCTTGAAAAGTTTAAATTTGGTGTAAAATTTATGGATGTTACACTAATATTTGAAATAGCAAGAAAAAAGCCCTAGGTCCTTCATCTTCACCCACCTCCAGCACGTCCAACCATTATTCGTTCATCCAACACAACTCAAGCTTTCATTGCCAACCACCACTGCGACTCCTCAGCACCAACGACTGCGTCTCGGCTCCATTTTCCCTCTACCTTAATCCGCCTACTACGATTGTTCAAGTTTACAAGACCTAGTTCCGATTAAGGTATGTTTTCTTTCTTCTATCAGAAAGGTTTCTTCCCTTCTCTTATCTTCTCTCTTCACAGATGGACTATACTTGAAAATCAAACATTATGCATACATTTAAACATTTTCCTTTGGTCCATTTCTTATGGTTGTTGGTTTTAATTGAGCCGAAAAATCGATCTAGATGACTTTTGGGTTCGTAATGGCGAGTCCGAAAAATTAGAAAATTCTGGTTGGCAATGGCGAACTTCAAGTAACAAGTTAATCACGATTCATGCCACCATATCCCAAATCTATTGCAACGGTAAAAAAAATCCCAAATCTGGTTCTGATTCCTATTCTATTTGTGTATTTCGATTCTGATTCCTCCTTATTCTGTATAAACTGAAAAAACCAAATACTTTTTTTTAACAGCTAAGAAAACCGAATTGTAAAATTATAGTATTTTTTTCTAATCTTGTTGGGAGGAACTTTACTTCTGATGTTAATAATTTAAAATTTGTTTTTGGATCTGTGTCAAGGCGTCCCTTTTATATAGGGACCAGTGATTTGTGATTGGTTCTTTCCTTCCCGGTAAATATGGTGGTTCACATGAAACGTTTCTTGAGGATGTCAAGGAGGTTAGATACTCAGTTAATCTTTTATGTTTCTATTATTATTTATTTATTTTTGTGGACAAGCTCATTTATATTTAATGTTTTTTTGTTTTATTTGCAAATGTAGATTAAATTTTGTAGGACTTACATGCATAGACATAATGTGATTAAGTTGGTTGATGAAATTTCCTGAGACTTCAAATTGGTATATGAAAACGAGGTTCATTTTAATTCTATAATGTAACATTCCGGTTATTTCGGTTCAATAAAAGTCAAGGAAAGCCAAACAAAAGTCAAATAATTAAAATTAAAAATTTAAATCATAAATATTCTAGGTTTTTGGTTTTGGGAATCAAAAACCATGCTAACCGAAAACACCCTTTGTGGATTAAATTAAGGATCGAAATCATGGGGCTAGACCGAAATCCCCCATGACCATGAACCCTTAGCCAAGGACCCACCTAGACCGAGAACACCCATGGACCGAGAATAAGCTTGGACCAAAGACTTGGAATTCTCGGTTGTACATTGGAGCCTTAGACCGAAATCATGAGAATTCGGTTGGAAGATAAGCCGAAAATCACTAATTCTAAGCGGAGGAACACCTTTCAATTAGATAAATTATACATCCCAATGCATGTGTCACATCACTTTTACCCATATATATGATATATATATATATATATATATATATATATATATATATATATATATATATATATATATATATCATATCATATCATATCATATCATTATATCATATCATATCATATTATACTATATTATAAAGGAAGCATTTTTCCTTTCACCACATTCATTTGAAACTCCCATGACTTTTCAATTTCTTTCTAATAATGATTATAAGTAGGTTAATAAGGTTAAATAAATATCTAACCTTAAGTGTAATCACATATAAACTAAATTTCAATATTAAAATAATATATTTACTTCTACTTATTAAGTGATTTTTTTTAACTTTTAACATATTATACTTAATTTATTAGTTTTAATATATTGTTGGATGTAAACCATTATCATTTTAAAGATACAATTTTGGAACAATTTGTATAAAATACTTAAATTATTAATTTAAATATAACATTACAGGGTCAACTTAATTATAAATTGTAGTGTCTTTCTAATAATGATCATAAGTTGGTTAATAAAGTTAAATAAATATCAAACATAAAGTGTAATCATAAATAAACTAAATTTCAATTTTAAAATAATATATTTACTTCTACTTATAAAGTTATGTATTTAACTTTTAATATATTATACTTAATTTATTAGATTTAAAATCTTGTATATATATATATATATATATATATATATATATATATATATATATATATATCACCATTCATAATCTCATTTTCACTTCAAAGTTCCGTTACTTTTCTCTCAAAACTCATATATACATCTCCCAATCTTCAAACTTTATTCAAGAACACCTTCACATCTTCAAACAAATTCCCAGTAACCTCAAGTATTCTCAAGAACACCTTCAAAGTATTCCTAGGAAACCACTTGCTCAAAACTAATCCTTAGGATTATGGTAAGTGTTCCTTATATATAATCTAGTATTTTATACCACTCACATATTAATTCGACTAATTTACACATAATATTGTGTGTTAAATACTTGTAGGGTACAAACACGTTCACATATTACAACTTGAAGATCATCGTTTTATCTCGTTATCCCGCCAAGAACACACACAAGGTGAGTTCATACCCCTACATTTTCCACGAATTTTCTATGTTTTAGGGTGGGGGGGGGGGTGGGGGGGGGGTGAATACAAGTAAAACACAAGAAAAGCTTGTGTTAAAATACAAATCGTTATATATATGCTTTCTTATATTTTATGTGAGAATGCTAAATTACACGACATATCTTTATTACAAAGTTCAGGAACGTATACATACAAATACGCTATGGCTTTTCTTACAATAATATATATATATATATATATATATATATATATATATATATATATATATATATATATATATATATATATATGAAACATACAATTGGATTCCAATAAATAAACTATATTTAAAATAGTTTATAAGACTTTAACTCTTTTCTAATATGTTGAGCAAAAAGGGTATAATTACATAAACATGCATATATAATTATTTCAATTCATTTTATTATCATGGTAAATTGATAATAGCATACAAAGGATTCACTATTTCAACGAAACATATATATAAACTATAAGAGGTATAGTTTATGGAACTTTCAATCAATTTTACCCTGTTGGGGTCACAAAAATAATTATTTAAAAGAATAATTATTAATACACTATATAAACACTATGAAAGGGTAATACATACAATTACAAGAAAAAGGGATTTCATTACACTATACGTAAACCGGTTAATTCAAGGTTGTGAGACACTATCTTCACGTACTTTCTAGGGTACACACTAAAGTCCTGTATTATAAAGAGAGTCTCTTGTAGGGAGATCGTGACACTTGTGTATAGATCTATACGGGACTGACAATCCCGCACCTAAACTGTTACCTACAGTTAGACCGGCAGGTTTGGGGTGACAAATGGTTATAATAACTCACATGGGGTTATAACTAATAAATTTGGTTTACGGGACTAACTTACATTCAACCAGTTTTATTATATAATAAAACTACACTACACTATTTTACAGTATAACTGATAGTTCCAGATACATACATTCAAAGGGTTTTACACAGATACAACTACAATACTCCATATTTCAGTATAATATAACTTACATTTTGGGAAACATACATTAAAATAGTTTTATAATTGTTAAAACTACTTTTAAGTGCAATCATATTCATACCTTTTTGGTCTTAGGGTATTTAAGACTACAATTCATTTTACAAGAAAATATTGGATTTTCTGGCATCACACTCATTCATTTTACAAGGAAAAACGACAGATTTCTCATACAAAAGCTTATGAACTCACCAAATTAATTGTTGACCCTTTTTCAAAACTACTTGTATTCTTAGGGAATCACTAAGACAGGTAACAACAAGCTTTTGAAGATTAGACGCTAAGATGCCAGTCAAGTCTTATATCATCATATTGTAATTGATTTTTGAAACATGTAACACTTACAAACCATGTAACTTTATCAATTATATTTATGATGGTTGTGTTTGCTTTGATCTCTATTATTTAATTGTTATGATACTTTACATGACGTCATCCGCCCCCGGTCGTTTCCACCGTTTTATCGGTTCGGGGGTGTGATAGATTGGTATCAGAGCATTGTTTATAGTGAACTAAGTATATCAAACCATATAAGATATACAACTATAAATACAATGGAACTAAAACGCTCTGACTAAAAGTATAGTTTTAAAATATGAAGTATTTTTATAAAAGTATACATGCGTGCATACATACTAAGAACAGTGTCGGAATAAAAACCATATAAAAGTATTTAGATAAGTTGGACGCTGCGGTTAAGCCTAGATAGTTATGTAATCATATCTGGGATAAATATAGCCCGATCAACTATATTTATGCGAGATATGACCAACATGTGTTTGGGAATGATCGTGGTGAACAATGAGTCTAAAACTTACCAACACTCCATAGAAGGAAACTCTAGAACCAAACATAAAGTTTAAAATACTATAGGAGTATTTTATGTTACTACAAGACTACACAATTAGGCTATTTATGTGCCTTTCATACTGTTATTCTTATATAGTCGACATAAACAGGCCTATAGTTAAGATGTTCTAATTCGAAAACATCTTTAAACATTATGGCAGAAAGATGCCACCACGTAAATCTATCAGGCGTGTCAACAACACACCACCAACTCCACCACCGCCACCGCCCCCACAGATAGACATTGCCATGTTCCATGCTGCTGTAATAGCCGCCATGGCGTAAATCAGCACAAATGGTGCCAGTGGTTCGGGATGCAGTACTAATAACACTAACCAGGGACACCGGAGGGAATGTTCCTACAAAGACTTCACGAATGGAAAACCAAAGTCTTTCGATGGCACCGGAGGTGTCATTGCTCTAACAAGGTGGTTTGAGAAAACAGAGTCAATGTTTGAAATCTGCGCATGCCCAGAGTCTAGCAAAGTCAAATTTGTAGCATGCACATTCATGGATAGATCCCTCTCCTGGTGGAACGACTATGTCAAATCGTTGACTCTCACAGTAGCCAACTCCATGAGCTGGGAAGACTTGAAAATTTTGATGCTAGCAGAATACTGCCCGAGGGGCTAAGTGCAAAAGCTAGAGCAAGAGCTCTGGAACCTTACAATGAAGGACTCCGACATTGCAGCCTACACTGCCATATTCAGTGACCTAGCAGTACTATGTCCCAGGATGGTCACCCCGGAAAGTAAAAAGGTGGAGTGATACATCTAGGGACTATCCCCTAAGATTCAAGGGAATGTGATATCTGCAAGCCCAATTACTTTTGACAGTGCCAAGCGCCTGGCACAAACACCTGTGGATCATGGAGTCCGCCAGGGATTTATGATGGCCACTCCCGAGCAACCCAAAGGAAGTGACAACAAAAAGAAGTTTTGGAACAAAAGGAAGGGCCAGTCGTCACAAGAGCCCACAAAGAAACAATAAACCGTGGCAGTTTACGCTGCTACTGTTCCTACCGCTCTAGCACCCGCCAAGCAATATGCTGGAACTCTCCCAAAGTGCAACAAGTGCAACTTTCATCATTATGGAGCCTGTCGAGAGATGTATTGCAATAATTGCAATGGGAAGGGGCACACTGCCAGCTTATGCTAGGCACCGACACAACAAACCACCCAAACCGCTAATACCGGAGCGAGCCAGGCTTGCTATGGATGTGGTGAAACGGGGCATTACAAGAGGGATTTCCTAAAAGCAAGAAATGTTGGCGGTGTGGGCAGAGTTCTAACAATAGGGCACGAGGAGGCCGTGAATTATCCTACCGTGGTTACTGGTACATTTCTTCTCAATAATTCATATGCATGCATACTTTTCGATAGTGGTGCGGAGAAAATTTTCGTGAGTCATAAATTTAAATAATTACTTAAACAAAATCCCCAATCACTAAATGACACATTCACAGCAGAAATGGAAAATGGAAAGGCAGAGAGCACTAACGATATATACATAGGATGTACTCTCACTCTAAACAACTATTCTTTTCAAATCGACCTAATGTCAGTCACAATAAAAAGTTTTGACGTCATGATTGGCATAAATTGGTTAAGTCCTCACCATGCCGATATCCTGTGTTACGAAAAAGCCATTCGCCTTAATCTGCCAAGTAACGAAACTCTCGTCATTTATGGCGACAAACCCAACACGAACCTTCGAATCATTTCTTGCATCAAGGCTCAAAAGTATATTCGCAAAGAATACTACACCTTCTTAGCCCACATAGTGGATAAGAAACAAGAGGTAAAAGACATCAAAGATAATCCTGAAGTTTGTAACTTCCCCGACATGGTTCACGAAGATCTCCCAGGAGTACCATCAGAACCCCAGGTCGAGTTCAGAATCGACTTAATTCCCGGAGCCACTGTTAAAACCGCTGTCGTACATGATTTAAACAAATAAAAATATAAGATAAACTGCTTTATTGCACTAACAGGTAGTACAGGTAAGCAGGGTCGGATCCTCAGGGACACGTACTAATGTTTACACCTCTTTGCGTAAGGTGTGAACTGATTCTTGATGAATGCAATAAACATAAGGGGGGGGGGGGTTTCTGAAAATTAAACTAATAAAAATCGAAAATGACAAAAGAATAACTAACTTTAAAGTGATGAAAATTCAAATAAGAGAAAGCAATTCCAGTTTCGCGGTGACTCCCCTAATCATATAATTAACCTTCAACACAATATTTGACTATGCACTTGTTTAAACTAGTACTAAAGTTCATTAACAAGCTCTAATGACCTCTATTACAAGAATCATTTAATCAAAATAAGTTCTTTGAATTAAACCTAACTTTTTACTAAATTAATCAAACAAGCTCTTGATTAACAAAGAAAAGTTGCATTAGACACAGTGTAATTCCCAGTAAAGTTCAATACCTCTCATAAGCTCGGAGGCGTTAAAACTTGTTTGGTCATTTCATATTAGAGTTAACCCTAAATTCAGAATTAATCTAATAGTTGTCACTTTTTACTAATTAATCTAGACAATTACGGATCTAAACAATTAGATGACTAGAATAATTCACAAACAATTTAAGTGGCCAACAGAAATTGAAATCAAAATCAAACACTCACTTTAACATAAAATTTATCAAACTAAACAGTAATCATAGTCAAACATAGTGCCTAATGATTAATCATACGAATAGGTTACGTCTTGCGAAACTGAAATCTGAGTTTTTAGCCTGACATGGCTAAAAACAGATTACAAACAGTGGAAATCGAATCTAAACGATAAATCATACTAAACTACAAATAGAAATTGAATCGTCTCCTTTAGATCTGTGTTCTTCACTTGAAACCCTCTGAAAATCGCTTCTGAATCGCCAATTAGGGTTACTGGAAGAGTATCAGGCTGTATTTATACGTCTAGCTGTCAAAACGCCATACCTGCGATCGCAAAGGGCATACCTGCGATCGCATGTATCACCATAAACTTGTCACAAGATTTTTTTTAATGAAGTACGTTGCCATTTCGACTCTTTTTTATCAACCTGCGATCGCAAAGGCACAACATGCGATTGCAGGTTTCTTTTTTTCTTAGCTGATGAATTTTTTTGACTCGACAAAACCTCGAAGGCAACCTGTGACCCAATCTGCGATCGCAAAGGCATACCTGCGATCACAGGTGTATAAGGTTCGATCGTATGTTACTTTTTCGGCTCTTTTGTGTAGCACCCCAAATTTCAATTGTTCAATGAAGGGACAAAAGTGTAAATTTAGGAAAGGGACTCGACGAGTAGGTCCGTCTACTCGCCGAGTCGGAGCGGGATCTATCGCGGTTTAAGTGGCCAACTCGCCGAGTCGGCGGCTTGGACTCGACGAGTTGGTGCTGTAGGAAGAAAACCCTAATCCTGAGGGTTGCACCCTATTTAAAGGACTTTATGTCCTTCTCCCAGCCTCCTAATCCCCCTGAGAGTTCCAGAAACCCTAATTTTTGTGTGAGGCTTCATTATTGAGGAGATTGGAGCTTGGAAGAGGAAATTGGTGAAAAGAGCTTGTGGAATTAAAGGCTAACATCAAGGGGCTTGTGTGGATCTGGGATCTACATCTGTTTGGGCACATTTCAGAGGTAAAAAGCCATAATCTTATGCAGATTTCCTTTTTGGTTCATCCTTGGTGGTTGATGTGGAGTTCCATAGCTTGTTTGTGAGCTATTTCGAGTTAGAAGCTTAGATCTGAGGTTGCTACTTCAGATCTAGACTTGTGTTGGTCCAGAAAGTCATAAAGCATCAGTCTTTGAGTTGTTGGTGAAGCCCCTTTGTCGTAAACCCTAGCCCTAGAGTGTTTTGGACTTATATCTCCTTGGTTTCACGTAAAGTTTGCAACTTTATGTGAGGGTTAGGCTGTAGAAGAGTGGATCTATGGATTGGAGCCTCTGCATGGCTCGAAAAGCCTCTGTATGGATTGAGAACTGAAGGGACTCGGCGAGTCACATGGGTGTACTCGACGAGTTGTATGAACATGTGCATGGACTCGGCGAGTTGAAGAACAACTCGGCGAGTCTGTTGAAGATTGTCTTGGACTCGGTGAGTCTATTCTTGGACTCGACGAGTCTGGTCGCAGAACCCCAATCTTTTCTGGTTAAACCTTGAAGCAGTGAGTCGGGAGGTGACTCGGTGAGTTGAGCAGGATGGGACTCGGAGATCGTTGGACTCGACAAGTCTTGGGTTGACTCGGCGAGTATAGTCGTGTTATGGGAGTTTCTGAGTATAGGGACTCGACGAGTCGACGGGTCGACTCGGCGAGTAGAGTCAGTCAGGTAGGTTGACTTTGACTGAGGACGTTGACTTTGACCAAGAGTTGACCAGTTTGTCTACCAAGGGTATTTTGGTGATTTTGGTATTTATGGAATTGGTTCTTTGGTAGTGTTCGGTGGTGGAGTTCGTGTCGGTGGTCGGAGCAGCTGATCTTATCGTTTCAGTCGGCAATTTCAGGTGAGTTATCCTCACTATATCGATAGGGTCTACGGCACCAAGGCCGACCCTTTATCGGATGGAAATCGGGTATTGTTTGTTATGTTATTGCTTTGCTAGATCTGCATCCTGGTATTTAGGATGGTGTTATGTTAGTGACCTGGTTAAGGTCGGTACCCGGTATATAGGGTAATGATATGCTAGTGACCGGTTAGGTCGGACTCCTGGTTAGGATGTTGATATGCTATGTGATCTGTTAGACAGTTTGTCTGGTTAAGGATTGTTATGTGATTAGTTGTTTTATGTGCACATGGTTGTTTGACGGGAGTTGGGTTGAGGCGGGTCCTACTTTGTGCTGTAGGCCAACATACCCAGGGCGGACCGGATATCCCGAAGGCTCAGCGAGCAGTCCAGATAGGCTGAAGGCCCCAAGAGGGCGAACCAGACGTGCCGAGGCTCGAAGAGTGGACCAGGCCGACTGAAGGCCCGGTGTGGGCAGACCAGTCATACTGTAGACTCAGAGAGTGGACCAGGTGGATTGAAGGCCCGGTGCGGGCAGACCAATCACACTGTAGACTCGATGTACATGGCTAGACTCGGAGGGTGGGCCAGGTGGACTGAAGGCCCGGTGCGGGAGGACCAGTCACATAGTAGAACCGATGTGCGTGGCTGTTCTATTTGTGATATGTTATGAGTATGTTTATGTGTGGTTGGTATTTTGGGGGTAACTCACTAAGCTTTCGGGCTTACAGTTTCAGTGTATTGTTTCAGGTACTTCAGGAGATCGTGGCAATGCGAAGGCGTGATCGTACCGCTCCTCATGTTTTATGATTTACGTGATATGGTTCTGGGGGATACTCTGATGTTTAAACATTTTGAAAACGAGATGTATGAACTTAATGGTTTTTGAATGAATTAAAATGTTTTAATTTGGCTCAAATTTTATGGACGTTACATTTTGATCGTCGTTCCTCCTTCCAAGCAGTTCTTGATCATTTCCTGGCATCCCTCCTTGGTCTAGACTCCAATTTAGCTCCAAAGCATCCACAAACGCATCCCGAACTTGCGCAATCATCCATGTGCTCCAAATGGCCTTGAAAAGTCGTAACAAACGTGAGCAATACGGGCATTCTACAAAATAATCATGAAAAACGAAATAAATTATCGGGAATTAGTTAGCTTTTTATAATGAAATACGAAGGAAATTGTGCTAAAAGATGCATATAAAATGCATCTAACAGCCACCCCAGTAGCCAAATCCCCATACCGTTTACCACCAGCAGAAATGCAGGAATTGTCCAGCTAACTGAACGAACTGCTAAGCAAAGGATTCATCAGACCAAGCTTCTCGCCTTGGGGAGCATCAGTCTTGTTCGTAAAGAAGAAGGATGGATATTTCCGCATGTGCATAGACTACCGGGAACTAAATAAACTCACCATCAAAAACTGATACCTTTTACCTTGAATCGACGACCTCTTCGAGCAACTACAAGGAGCAAGTTACTTCTCAAATATCAATTTAAGATCCGGGTACCATCAGCTGCGAGTCCAGGAGGAAGATATTCCAAAAACTGCATTCAGAAATCGCTACGGTCACTATGAATTCGTAGTAATGCCCTTTGGATTAACAAATGCACCATCGGTGTTCATGGACCTGATGAATTGGGTATGCCGACCTTACTTAGACAAATCTGTGATAGTATTCATCGATGACATACTAGTCTACTCACGAAGTAAGGAAGAACACAGTCAGCACCTACGACAAGTCTTATAAACATTAAGGGGGGAGAAATTGGATGCGAAGTTCTCGAAATGCAAATTCTGGATTCGAAAGGTGGATTTCCTAGGTCACGTGGTCAGCGAAGAAGGGATACACATGGATACTTCCAAAATCAAAGCAATCGAAAACTGGGCGACACCAAGAACTCCAACTGAAATTCGTCAATTCTTAGGCCTCGCTGGATACTACAGGAGGTTCATACAAAACTTTTCCAAAATCGCAAAGCCACTCACCACCATGACTCAGAAGGGTGTAACCTTCAATTGGGAGAAGAAGCAAGAATCTGCTTTCCAAACACTAAAGCAATACCTATGCAGCGCTCCGATCTTGTCCCTCACAGAAGGGACATAAGATTTTGTGGTTTACTGCAATGCGTCCAAGCAAGGGCTAGGGTGTGTACTTATGCAACGAGGAAAAGTTATTTCCTACGCCTCGAGACAACTTAAGAATCATGAAATCAACTACACCACACATGACCTCAAGATGGGAGCAGTAGTATTTGCTCTGAAGATCTGGAGGCACTACCTTTATGGTACGAAGTGCACAATCTTCACGGATCATAAGAGTCTCCAACACATTTTCGATCAAAAGGAACTCAACATGAGGTAATGATGATGGGTAGAACTACTAAATGATTATGAATGCGAGATTCGCTATCATCTAGGCAAGGCCAATGTAGTAGCAGATGCTCTTAGTCGAAAAGAATACTCGGGACGCCGAGTAAAGTGATTAACCATGACTATCCATTCACACTTGTCCATGCAAATTAAAGAGGCCCAACTGGAAGCCTTAAAACTCGAGAATGTGGCAGGTGAAGCCTTAAGAGGAATGGATAAAAACCTGGAAGTTAAGGATGACAGAGTTCGTTACATCATGAACCGGATCTGGACACCGAAGTTCGATGGGTACAGAGATGTTGTCATGAATGAAGCTCACAAGATTAGATACTATGTTTATCCCGGTTCAGACAAGATGTACCTGGACCTCAAGAAACTTTATTGGTGGCCAAATATGAAGGCAGAATTCGCTACCTATGTGGGCAAGTGCCCGACCTGCGCCAAAGTCAAGGTAGAATACCAGAAGCCTTCGAGTTTACTACAACAACCATAAATACATGAGTGGAAGTGGGAGCGGATAACTATGGATTTCATAACCAAGTTTCCCAAGACAACGGGTAGTTTTGACCCCATTTGGGTAATCGTTGACAGGTTAACCAAATCCACACACTTCCTACCAATAAAAGAGACCGACAAGATGGATAAGCTAACCAAGATGTACATTAAAGAGATAGTACGATTGCATGGTGTGCCAATATTCATTATCTCTGACAGAGATAATATATTTACCTCACAATTTTGGCAATCACTGCAAAAATCCTTAGGAACCAAACTCGACATGAGTATAGCGTACCATCCCCAGAATGACGGGAAAAGCAAGAGAACAATTCAGATGCTGGAAGACATGTTAAGAGCTTATGTGATAGACTTTGGTACAACTTGTTATACCCATTTACCACTTGTCGAATTATCGTACAACAATGGTTATCACACTAGCATCAAAGTTTCCCCATTCGAAGCCCTCTATGGCCATAAGTGCAGATCCCCTCTGTGCTGGGCTGAAGTGGGTGACACACAGCTAGCAAAGAAGCAAGTTTCTGACAACACTCTCACCCACCCTGAGATAATAAGGGAGACAACAGAGAAGATCGTCCAAATTTAGCAACGACTAAAAGCATCTAGGGAACGACAAAAGTGTTATGCGGATAATCGATGAAAGCCCTTGGAGTTCCAGGTCGGTGACCACATCCTGTTAAAGGTCTCACCCTGGAAAGGAATGATACGTTTCGGAAAATGTGGAAAACTGAATCGAAGGTACATCGGGCCATTTGAGATTCTTGCTAGAATCGGCCCAGTAGTTTACAAACTTCAACAACCGCAAGAACTCAGTAACATACATCCCACCTTCCACGTGTCCAATCTAAAGAAGTGTTTGTCTGACAAGACTCTTGTAATACCACATGATGAAATCGAGATAAACGAGAGTCTACACTTCATAGAGGAACTTGTGGAAATCATGGAAATGGAAATCAAAAGAACGAAACAAAGCCATATACCAATAGTGAAGGTCCGCTGGAACGCCAAGCGAGGACCTGAATTCACTTGTGAGCGAGAAGATCAGATGAAATAAAAATACCCGCATCTCTTCCCTAGTTCATGAGTACCCACTTTAGAAATAATTCCGGGTCGAAATTCCCTCTAACGGGGGGATAATGTAACATTCCGGTTATTTCGAGTCAATAAAAGTTAAGGAAAGCCAAACAAAAGTCAAATAATTAAAATTAAAAATTTAAATCATGAATATTCACTTTACTTATGAGGTTTTTGGTTTTGGGAATCAAAAACCATGCTAACCGAAAACACCCTTTGTGGATTAAATTAAGGCCCGAAATCATGGGGATAGACCAAAATCCCCCATGGCTGAGAACTCTTAGCCGAGGACCCAACTAGACCGAGAACACCCATGGACCGAGAACAAGCTTGGACCGAAGACTTGGAGTTCTCGGTTGCATATTGGAGCCTTAGACCGAAATCATGAGAATTCGGTTGGAAGATAAGCTGAAAATCACTAATTCTAACAGTGACACACCTTCCAATTAGATAAATTACACATCCCAATGCATGTGTCACATCACTTTTACCCTATATATATACATAAACCGAAATCACCATTCAAAATCTTTTTTTCACTTCAAAGTTCCATTACTTTTCTCTCAAAACTCATATGTGCATCTCCCAATCTTCAAACTTTATTCAAGAACACGTTCATATCTTCAAACAAATTCCCAGTAATCTCAAGTATTCTCAAGAACTCCTTCAAAGTTTTCCCAGGAAACCATTTGCTCAAAACTAATCCTTAGGATTGTGGTAAGTGTTCCTTATATATAATATAGTATTTTATACCACTTACATATTAATTCGACTAATTTAGACACAATATTGTGTGTTAAATACTCGTAGGGTACGAACACGTTCACATATTATAACTTGAAGATCATCGTTTTATCTCGTTATCCAGCCAAGAACACACACGAGGTGAGTTCATACCCCTACATTTTCCACGATTCTTCTATTTTTTAGGGTGGGGAATACAAGTAAAACACAAGAAAACTTATGTTAAAATACAAATCGTTATGTATATGCTTTCTTATATATTATGTGAGAATGTTAAATTACACGACATATCTTTATTACCAAGTTCAGGAACGTATACATACAAATCTTTTGTACAAATACACTATATATATATATATATATATATATATATATATATATATATGTATATACACATATGAAACATACAATTGGATTTCAATAAATAAACTATATTTAAAATAGTTTATAATACTTTAACCCTTCTGTAATATGTTGAGCAAAAAGGGTATACTTATATAAACATGCATATATAATTATTTCAATTCATTTTATTATCATGGTAAATTGATAATACCATACAAAGGATTCACTATTTCAACGAAACATATATATAACCTATAAGAGGTATAGTTTATGGAACTTTCACACTATTTTACCCTGTTGGGGACATAAAAATAATTATTTAAAAGAATAATTATGAATACACTATGTAAACACTATGAAAGGGCAATACATACAATTACAAGAAAAAGGGATTTCATTACACTATACGTAAACCGGTTAATTCAAGGTTGTGAGATAATATTACACTACATTATTTTACAGTACAATTGGTAGTTCTAGATACATACATTCAAAGGGTTTTAGACAGATACAACTACAATACACTATATTTCAGTATAATATAACATACATTTTGGGAAAGATACATTCAAATAGTTTTATAATTGTTAAAACTACTTTCAAGTGCAATCATATTCATACCTTTTCGGTCTTAGGGTATTTAAGACTACAATTCATTTTACAAGAAAATATTGGATTTTCTGGCATCACACTCATTCATTTCACAAGTAAAAACGACAGATTTCTCATATAAACGCTTATAAACTCACTGAATTATTTGTTGACACTTTTTCGAAACTACTTGTATTCTCAGGGAATCACTAAGACAGGTAACAACAAGCTTTTGAAGATGAGACACTAAGACGACAGTCATGTCTTATATCATCATATTGTAATTGATTTTTGAAACATGTAACATTTACAAACCATGTAACTTTATCAATTATATTTATGATTGTTGTGTTTGCTTTGATCTCTATTATTTAATTGTTATGATACTTTACATGACGTCATCCGCCCCCGTACGTTTCCGCTGTTTTATCGGTTCGGGGGTGTGATACATACGTTCTTATTTTATTTTATTTTCATTGTGTTAAAAGATTCAGGTTGGAAGGTTATTGTTAATGTAGGTAGCGTTTATGTTTAGGAGATTCAATGAACTTCACATAAACATAAAACCTATAATTAAGAAAATAGAGAAGGAGCTTGAAGAACTTATAACTTTAACAGAAATACCCAAATTACCCTGGAAAACAGGAATCTACAGAGTATTTGGGATTAATAGAAATGATACAGAAGTACTGTTCGTGATATGTAAATGCAAAGTATCACACATATTGTCTGAATCCCGCTCTTTATGAAATCCTTGAAGGTGGTGATTTGTCCTACTTATGTTGCTTATAAGGCCATTGAATCAGAAGGGCTTCAAAATAATTTACAGTTTCTGAATAAATTTAATGAAAAAACAAGTCATTTTTAGATATAGTGAACACTTTGAAGGAAAAAGAGTATTGGAAATTAGTTGCAGATAACGTGAGTTCTTTCTCTCTTTCTTTAATTTTGTATGTATAAATGATTTTTAGAAA
Organism: Lactuca virosa; assembly: GCF_052849685.1. Classification (NCBI taxonomy): domain Eukaryota; kingdom Viridiplantae; phylum Streptophyta; class Magnoliopsida; order Asterales; family Asteraceae; genus Lactuca; species Lactuca virosa. The sequence continues at coordinate 185,636,740 of NC_136428.1, read as the reverse complement.
AGATTGTGAACCACCATAATCATCCACCATTTCCTCTACTTCTTCTGTTGCAACATAATATCCATATACAATAATAAGTTTCAAGCTTTACAGATCCACATGATGCTTGTGCTGCAATTATATCAGAATCTTATCGACTTTGGTTGCAATTCGAGACTCGAACATATGATATTACTATTATAGTGGTGCATATAAGTGGATTGACATGGGTACTACTAAGTAGTTGTTGAATACATGAATTAATTTTTTTATTTAAATAATTATCAGTTTTTGAGATATTTTTTATTTGATTTCTATTTTTTATGGCAGGTTACAGTAGGACAAGCTATGATTTAAGACCTCCAATACCTCAAATTATAGAATTATCAGGATCAGAATCTATTTCTACAACAATGAGCTGGAATGCTAAAAACCGGAGAGTAAGAACTAATATATCAAGGACACGTTTGCACAGGGGCGGACCCAAAGTTTAAAGAAGGGGGGAAGTGCCCCCAATGATCTGAAACTTTATTTATATATTAAGTATATGTTAAATAAGATCAAAAGAAAAAATATATACACTTAGGCCCTCATTAAGTAACTGAACTAACCCTTCAAATATTGAATTTAGGGGCACAATGGGGTTCTCTGCTCCAGCTTTTGATACACACTATGTAGGTAAGTTATGTGCAGGAAAGTTATGTGTTGTAGGTTAAATGCAAGAAACACACATACTTCTATTTGTTTATCAAAGTACGTTGTTATTCTTTGCACAACATGTTCACTTGTTTGATTTCATTTGTGTGTATAGACTCCAAACAGTAGATGTGAAGTAAAGGTGATTACTATTGGAAGCAGCTGTTTTGAAACAGATCATCTTTGCTCTTATGTTCAGTCCAGGTCATATCGTGAACCCGAGGTTATTTTGGGGCTTTCATATGATATAAAGATTGATATTTGGTCCCTTGGATGCATCTTAGCTGAACTTTGTACAGTAAATGTAGGCTTTTTTTTTAAAAAAAATATATAATTTTTAAAGTATGCAAATTGCCAAAGCGAACTAAGGTAGTTTTTTTTGTAGGTTTTGTTCCAGATTGATTCTCCTGCTACGTTACTTTGCTTGCCAGAGTGATTGGAATTATTACTCCCATTGACCAGGACATGCTAGTCAAAGGGCAAGATATGTATAAATATTTTTCAAAAAATCACATGCTTTATGACCGAAACTAGGTACACTTTAAAATATATAATTCTAATAGTTTATGTATACATGATGCTAATTGCTACACCTTTTATTTATCTAAAATATTGTTGCATGTCACATTGTTATGTTGAATTTTGTATTTAGGATAAAAACATATTGGAGTATCTGATTCCAAAGAAGACATCATTAAGGCATCGGTTACCAATGGGTGATTGAGGGTTTTAAGCCTTTGTAGTGGTGTCAGAGCTTCAACTGTAGAGACGTGGACAACTCAAGGTTTGAGATGGATGCATCTTTAAGTAGTGAAGTTGCAAGGCTTAAAGCTGTCAGGGAGACTATCAAAGGAGAACTTACTCACATGTCCCTTTAATGTTGTCTTTTGTTTTTCTATAATAAAATTTTGTGCAATATTAGAAATTTACTACATCATTTGTATTTGACATATTATAATTTGTGCAATGAATTATCTTTCTTATGTATGGTATTTTATTTTGTATTATGAGACTTCAAATGTATTATTTGATTAAAAATTATTAAATCTATCCAAAATATATATATTTTAAAACATTTAAAATTATGACACACATAAATTTTTGTCGTCTTTCTTTATGATAGGGGCTTTAATGATACGCAATGCGTGTCATAAACGCGTGTCGTAAATGCGCATCGTAAGGTTACGACACGCTAATGCATGTCGTCTTCCTTTATCACATGGATTTCCTTGAAACGCATTTGCGTGTCATCTGTACGCTTTTATGACACGCAATACGTGTCATTAAAGGGTATTTTTCTAGTACTATGATTATCGAAATTAAAAAAAATTGCACAAGTGGTTTGCAAGGAAAGCCCTTGATCCTAGATAGGATCTCCGACATAAAACCTTGGGAGGTGATAATGATCACCTTCGTTGTATGATGATAGAAATACAATTACAAGTGTTTGCCTAGCTTTGGGTCTGTAAGGTGTCAAAAGATTGTGCCCGTTGTGTGTGTTTTACAGGTGTATATATAGTCTAGGTTAAGTAACTAAAAGTCCGATATTTTCGGGATCCAACTGAACTGGCATTTTCAACGTGTTTTGACTTAGTATTCTTGGGTTATAAGCCTGGTTGAAGTGGTTCTTCATTGTGAATGAGTCTTATGTTGACCATTTCCGCACATGTGAGAAATAAACAAGAAATATAACCGTTAAACTTGTTAGGAAATAATAATGATGATGTTCAGGATCCTGATGTATGTTCTGGATCCTGAGACTCCTTTAAGATCTGGGATCCTGGATAGGTTTAAGGATCCTTAAATATCTTTGAGATCCGAGATCCTGGATAGTATTCAGTATCTTGGCCCTAACAATTTGCCCCCAAATTATACCTGAAAAATATTTGAATTAATTTCAAGTATTTAAAGTGTATAATTTAATTAATTGGAATTAAGGATTTAAAATTCAAACTCTAACTGATAGAATTGAATATTCAACATCCCAAAGATAAGGAACTTCTAATTTTGACCCTATAATTGAATTATATTACATTTTGGTGCCTAAGTATAAGAATGAGTACAATGAAGGCCCTAATGGTATTTTTGTAATTTGGGAGTTTGGGGAGTACGCCATGCGTACGTACATATGTACGCAGAGCATACGTGCCAGGAATGCAAACCATAATTTTTAGGTTTTGGCTCATATTTAAACCCCATTATAGCCTTATTTTCTCTCACTTCATCAGCCTCCATCCTCTTGAAACATTTTTGCAACCCTAATCCATCTTGTGAAACATTTCTAGCCTTGAGTGTGTGTGTTTTGTGCTTTTGAAGAAGAAGGAAGGAAAGAGAGACCACCTTGGATGAGTGAAGCTCTTTAGATCCAGGATCTCACCACCTTTTGGCACCATTTTGAGGTATAAAGTTCTGAACTTGGTGAAGTTTCATTAAGATCTTGTGTTGGAATGATTTTTGGTTCTTTTTGTCCCAAATGTGGAGATTCATGAACATAGCATGTTCTTGACCCATTAAGCTGTCCTTTCAGACCTTTGGAAGCGTCTTGAGTCATAAAAATGGGTTCCAAATGGTTGGTTTTGGTCCATGGATCATTTAGAAGGTCTTAATGGAGTAAGAAGTTGAGTTAAGCACTTAATGGACATGCAAAGTCATAAAGTTAGATACTATAAGACTCTTGAGGGTATTTAACCATGGATCTGAAAGATGGACGTGAGAGCTGAAGCCATTAGGCTCTAAATGAAGGATTTGGGCATCTGGGAGTACGCCCCGTGTACCTGGAGTACGCACCACGTACAACATCAACCACCCCGATGGTGGTCAACATTCGAGTACGCCCAACATATATTTGGAGTATGCCCCGCGTACTCACTCTATGGTGACTCGGCTGGGCTGACTCAGTTGACTCAGTTGATTTGCTTAGTTTGACTTTGACTTTGACCAAGTTTGACCACGTTCGACCTAAGGGTATTTTGGGATTTTGATTGTGATTGGTCATTTGGTTGGATATGTGACGATTAGAGCTGAGATTCGTAGTTGAGACCTTATCAGCTTTTGTCCGGTCTGTGAGGTGAATTTTCCTCATTGTATTTGCGGGTAGAAGGCACCAAGGTCGGCCCATTGGATTAGATATCGTGTTATGTGATAGTATGTTATCGTGTTGTAGTTATCTGTTATATCGGTATCCTAGTATATAGGATGATGCTATGCTTAAGGATTTGTAGAACTGCCTGATTATCTGTTGACTGGTTATATGTATGTTTATCTGTGATGTATATGTCGACATGTTATGTGTGGTTGGGTGAGGCGGAACAGTGTAGACTGAAGGATAAGAGACCCAGGGCTGCCAAGATATACTTAATTCCTGAGAGGCGTACCTGTCAGGCCGAAGGCCCAGAGAACGATCCAGATAGGATGAAGGCCCGGCGAGGTAGTCCAGTAATGCTGAAGGTTCTGTGAGTGGTCCAGATGGTTTGTAGGCCGGTGCGGTGTTCCAGTCAGGCCGAGGGCTCTGTATGCATGATGTTTGTTATTATGTTTATGTGGTGGTACTTTGGGGGAACTCACTAAGCGTTGGCTTATAATTTTAGGTTATGGTTTTAGGTACTTCGGATGACCGCTGGAAGGCGAAGGCGTGACCGTACACAACCTCTTGTTTATGACTTATGATTTTAGGAGACTCTGATGTTTGGAAAATATTTTGAAAACTATGATTTGTAAACAATTTATAAATTTGGGTTGACTTTAAAAGTGTAAATTTCTTGTGATTTTTATGGATGTTACAAGTTGGTATTAGAGCCTTGGTTTGAGTGAATTGGAGGAACACTCGTGTGAATCCAATCTCAAACTGGGGAGAAGGTTTTAAAAATGATTATTAAAGTGTTTTCAAAGTAATCAAAAGAGGATGCGATGTATATGATCAGCCGAAGTCTGTAAGTAGACCCCAAATTACCACACTGTTATTTGATATTGTGATATGTGAGAACAACATGCTAGTGATAGGGTAGGGATCTTTAGGAATTGCATGATAGAATTACCTGATTATATGATGTCTGATAGGCTATGGTTCTTCCTTATATGAAATTGATATCATTACCGTAGTTTCTTAGTGTATACATAAAAATTGTACATAACTAAGATTTTATAGCCTGTGAATGTTTGATTTAGATTTATTTAATGTGGGCTTAGGGTAGAATCAAGTATTCGACTATCTGTAGGATCTATTGTTATGTATGGTTAGCATACACGAGTGCTGCAGGGTTGGTGGAAGTTTCATGGATGATTTGTGTGGGGTCATCCGACCATTCACGTAATGTATAACCTTCCTCTAGGAAGTGAAGATTGAGTGTATGCGTATGCTAGTGTGTATGTGATGATCTTCTAAGACAAATAAGGGTAGGTGTAGAAGGTAGTATGGGCGCGTACTACTGGAAGCACATGACCCGTATGCGTAGCAAAGAAGTCACAACCCTTAAGGTTTTGTTGGGAAGTGGTCCCTATGGTGTTATATGCGTTTATATAATATATCCCTGGTTTATTTTTAGTATGGTGGTTACGAGACGATTTGAGACGGGATCCGGATCAGGAGCCAAGACAAGTGGCCATGATGGGCCAGGATTGATTGATGATCGGGTTAGGGAGATTATTTGAGAGGAGGTTGTTTACATTGTTCAGGGTCAGATACCGGATCTATTTGGGTCTTTCAAGACCGCTATGATGGAGTTATTTGACGATCGGTATGCTGCACTTTCGGAGACTGCTGGTGCTGCTGCAGCCTCCACAGCCGTTGCTGCTATACGGATTGGCATTGGGAGAGCCTTCCAATATTGAGACTTCAATAATACGAAGCCCCTAGTATTTAATGGAGTTCAGTATCCGATCATAGCCATGAGGTGGCTGTCTGACGTTGAGGGGTGTTTCTTCACTTGCTCATGCCCATGTGACCAGAGGGTCAAGTGCGCTATGAACCTTCTTTGGTTCGGAGCGAAGGAGTGGTGGAGACTTGTTACTAGCTCGTATTCTTCTGAGCAGAGGGCTGCTGTAACTTGGGAGCACTTTTCAGAGATGTTCCGTTCTAGATATGTTTCGCTGGTGAAGCGTGAGAGGTTGGCCCAGGAGTACTTGGATTTGAGTCATGGGACTGAGTTGGTGACGGAGATCACCAAGATGTTTACGGAGAGGGCCATGTTTTGTCCTGAGTTTGCTGCTTCTGAGCAAGATCAGATGACCCGTTACTTGAGCATGCTCAAGACAGACATCCGACAATTTATATCCACGCATTGTTATGGTTCATTATTGGAGTTACAGAAGGCTGCCAGGCGGCGGGAGATTGAGATGGAGCTCCAGACGAGGGAGAAGAGACAGGCCCCAACATAGTGTCAGCCTACGCCGAAGCGGTTCAAGGCCGCTGATGTTAGATCTGGGAGTCAGAGGGGCCGCACTTGTGGGAAGCGAGGCAAGGTTCATGATGGGGCTTGTTGATCTGTTGGTGTATGCCAAAAATGTGGAAATGAGGGGCACTACACAAGGGACTGTCGCCAGCCGGCCCCAGTTCCGAGTACCAAAATTTGCTATCACTATAATCAGGTTGGCCATATAAAGGTCAACTGTCCATTTCTCGCCGCCAAGCCGGCGTAGGCCCCGACGCCAGCTACTTTGAGAATCACCGATGGGAGCCTTGGGAGGGCGGAGCCCCTAAGGGCTCAGGGTCGTGATTTTCAGGTCACTGCCGAGGAGGCTATAAGAGCTGCAAATGTCGTGACTGGTATGTTTCTATATACTATTCTGTTGATTATATTTTATGTTGTGCTCATGTATATGCTCCTAATAGGGACGTTCTTAGTGCACTGTTTTCCTTCTCTTGTGTTATTTGACTCAGGTGCGAGTCGGTCCTTTGTATCTCGATCATTCAGTAGGGTGTTTGATATTCCTATTGGGGAGTTAGAGTGTCCATTGCGAGTTAGAGGGAACCATTATTGGTTCAGGATTTTGTTCAGCAGCCAGGGATCGACAGTATATTCAACATGGGTATGCGGGTTATCTGGTGTCACACCCCAAAACCAGAACGACGGAAACGTTCGGGGGGCGGAGGACGTCATGTAAGTATCACAACACATGCATTATAGTAATCAAAGTACAAACAACCATTGCATTAATAAGTATAAGTTTTACATAAGTGTTTAAACATTACATATTCAAACATCAAAGTAGATATGGTAACAAACAGAAGACGCAACACGGTACTAGGCAGTCTTCTCAAAAGCTTCGGGAGTGTACATGTCTACTGGATTCCTGAGAATACAAGTTATTTTGAAAGAGTAGATCAGCATTTAAGCTGGTGAGTTAATAAGTATTTTAGTTATATGAAGTATACTCTAAGTTCTTGGAAAAGTTAGCTGGTTCCTCCAGAAAATCCTATATTTTCTGACGTGACAATATGATAACCATAATAGTTCCGTTTACAATTACTTAGTTTATACTAGTTATATATAACCTAATATCGAACGGATAGTTAAATGTGTGAATCTGCCCTAAGCCCACAACGAAACAAGGAACACGAAGTAAGGCGAAAGTCACACATTCCACTGCCAGTCGGATATTAATTATGTATAATTCTGATGTATAAAATAAGGAATTATAGACTTAACCATTAAGGTCCTTTATACTAGTTTTGAGAAAATGACGGATTACGTTTCAGAAAATCCTATATTTTCTGCTTTACAATTGATAAGTAATTTTAATTCCATAAAACCATTCCATTGTACTTATAATAAGGATTGTCATACTTTTAACTATCCGCAAAATTATAAGAAGAATGTTTTCCGTTTTGATGGTGAAGAGTGGTTTTAAATCCCCAGAAAACAGTTTCGTTTTGTTTATGAAAGTGATTAGTCCAATAGTATTTCTTAAAAAGAATAAACTATTGGTGAATAACTACCCTAATATTAACCTGGTTAATTAGGGTTAAAATGTGATAAAGTTGTAACCATGCTGGACGAGAATGAACACGACGACCTACTGGTGTCGAAACTGAATATGTGACATTTGTCACCCCATGGCTGGTCTGGCAGACTGTAGCTAGCAGTCAGGATGTGGGATTGTCAGTCCCGTATAGATCTATACACACAATGCCTGCTCTCCCTCCAAGAGATTCTGGTTACAAGAATGTATCATAACAAGTATTGCTATGTCCTGAATACGTACCATCACATTTTAGTTTAAGTAAAGATCGAATTATATCCTTTTCTTGACAAAGTAGTTTAGACCTCGTATTCTTATCTAGAAAAATAGATTTCTCGTTTGTTTCATAAATTATACTTATTATAATTTATATGTTCTATTTGATTAACATGATCTCTCCTGAATGTATCCCTTTGCTCAGCATGATACAAAGGTAATGATACCAACTGAAGTAACCTTTTATATTCCCATATGTATAATGTATATAATTAAGAAGGAAACAACCTTCAGATAAATAACCTCACCTTGAACCCACATCCAAACAAGGAAAAGGAGATAAGGCAACTCATTAGTCCTAAGCCTTTTAAGTCTTATTTATATACTTATACTCATATGAACATGATTTTAATAATTATAATATTAAAGATTTTATAAAACCTTTTTCAAAGAGTTTAACAGTATTAGGGTTTTAACAGTGTTTCAAAAAGAGTTTACATGAGTTTTAAGATTTAGCATGAATTTAAGTCATTTTGGAAGTATTTGGTAATCCTTAAAAAGCATAAGGAAATCCTTTGTGTGATTGATATCACATACAATTATTAACACAATTTAGATTGTGGTCAACTTGTATCTCCCCCCCCTTAAAAGCATTTAAAATATTTTAAAATTTAGATTATAAGGGTATGAACTCACTTGATAAGTAGGGATTCGGGCAACGTTTCGTTTCTAAGAATGACTTTTCTTGATGTACTACGAGTTTTTTGGTGCAAACCGAGCTTCACGTGGGTAGCGTCTCGACTGGAAGAGATATTTTTCTCAGGAATTTCGGGGCTCAGGGCTTCCTTCGGATGTTCGATATGTAATCGAGGCATCGGGGTAGTGTAAAGGGGCTTAAAAGAGTGTTTAAAGTGTAAGAGAAGAAGTTTTTGGAACCTAAACTTGGAGACCTTCGTTTCTATTTATAGGGTGAAATTTGGGATTCACGTAGTGAACTCGATCCTCATTATCTCTTAGCTTTGCCACGCGCGTTTCTAGCTCCGAAAGGTGTCCGGATGATATTTCACGCCGTGAATCGAATGTTCACATCGTGAACTCTTAACACATTACTCCCGTAGGCTTGGCCCATGTTTTATAAGCTCTATTAGTGTCTTTGACTAGTTTCACATCGTGAATCTCATCTTCACGTCGTGAATCCAGTCAGATTAGGGTTTCTGGCACGTGTGATGCTCTCAGACAACTACATCTTCGGAAGGCCATAACTTTTGCATACGAGCTCTGTTTTTGACATTCTTTATATCCACGCGTAGGTGGAGACGTACTCTACAATTTTCATTTAGATGATTAAGGCTAAAAAATAATCTTTCATAAACTCAGTTTTTACGATTCCAGGTGTCGTGCCCGTTTTGTCGCGAAACTTCGACAGGTCATAACTTCTTCGTTATAACTCGGATTTCGGCTTTCTTTATATGTACAGAAACCTTGTGATGTATACTACAACCTAGATAATATTATTTATTCTAAATATTCCTTTATCAAAAAGTCATGTTTGACGTGAAATAATGGGTTGTTACATTATCCCCCCGTTAAAGGGAATTTCGTCCCGAAATTAAGTATAAGGTATACAGATGGACTGGAGGAAAAGAGGTAGATACTTATGTTTCTGACGATCCTCATTCTCCCAAGTGAATTAGGGTCCTCTCTATGCACTTAAGCGGACTCTCATTATCGGGATAGTGATCGGATTAGTCCTAACGACTTCAGTGTCTAGGATTTCTATGGATTCTTCCACAAAGTTGAGGTTCTCGCTTACTTCGATCTAATCGAGTGGGATAACAAAAGTCCCATCAAACCAACACTTTACAAGATAGAGACATGAAAGGTAAAGTATATGTTATTGAATTCTCGGAGTAGTCGGGGTCTATAAGCTATTGGACCAAATCTAGTAAGAATCTCGATTGGTCTTATGTACCTTGGTTTTTGTATTCAACGCTTTTTGAGGCGTATCATGCCCTTCCGGGGTGAGACCTTCACATGACATGGTCACCAACCTAGAATTCCAAGGGTTTTTCTCTTATCGAAGACGTAGCTTTTCTACCTGACCCTGGGAGCTTCACGTCCCTCCTGGATTTGTACTCTCTTCTTGGTAGTCTCTCGAAAGATTTCCGGACCAACGAAGGTGCTTTCTGGAAATTGAGTCTGTAGTTAGTTGTGTGTCACTTACTTATATGCTAGTATGGTAAAAGACTCGACTAGTTGATAAATGGGCGTCCCATGCTTTACCAAAGTCGATCACATATGCTCTCAGCATGACTTCTAATGCTTGAATCTTTCTCTCATTTAGTCTGATGGTTTATGGATGGTAGGCTATGCATCATGACTGGCCTAGTTTCCAGGGACTCCTGAAGTGACTGCCTGAACTGGGAGATGATTCTATTATCTCTAACGGAGATAACAGATATTGGAACACCGTGCAGTCTTACTAATCTCTCTAACACATGTTCTAGTTATCTTCTCTATTTTGCCTGTTTATTTAAAATTTTAGGAAGTGCGCGGAATTGGCTAATCTGTCGATGATCACCCAAAATGGCATCAAGTCCACCTGTTGCCTTGGTAACTTGATTATAAAGTCCATTATAATCCGCTACCACTCCCACTCAGATATCTACGATTGTTACAGTAAGCCTGCAAGCTTTTGCTCAGAAGTTTATGATAAGACTCATACTTTGCTCATCCACCATTACCTCATGTATACAAGTCGTATATAATTTAGATTTGACAAAATGTTTGGATGGGTGACTCTGCCCCAGGTCCACAACCAGACAAGGAGCAGGAGATAGGGCGGAATCTCACATCCTAAATCTTATTAATTCTAAATTATATACCAGTCTCACGTATACACTTAGCAGTGATAGATTAACCTAATGAGTTCTTAGTCTCTATTCTTGAACTTGACCTGTAGTACAATGATTTTCCTATGAGATCTATTGGGGGTACTTCGATGGTTACTGACTTCTGAGACTACTTCGGTGCTTTTCGTTTGAAGTTTCCTATCTACTGAGTAGGGTAGAAGGGCGTGGTACCCCTCGCATGGGTACTTCTGAAGTTTGGAAGTGAGAGATGATATAAGGGTTTTCGTTATGGATTGGAAGAATTTCATCTGACAGTTGATTAAGGAAGAAGTTCTTTTACACAACATAATAATTTTGCATGGTAAGGACCAAACCAAACTATGTCGGATGATGATGTCAGAACTTCTCGACGAATTTGATATTAAGTCGATCTGGAAGGAATGATTAGTAGGATGATGAGCTATCCTATGTACATAAGTTTTCAGCGCTTCCGGTTTTATTCTGTTACTATTGCTACGAACCCCTTTTAATTCGAAATTGGCGGGTACTACCAATATGAGGATTCTGATAATTTGAAATTATGAATATTTATGAAATGGTCCTTACTAGGTCTCTTTATAATCGCTTGGTGTATAAAAGTCATGTATAATTAAGATTGGTAAGGCCTTTGACTGAGCAACCCTACCCTAAATCCACAACCAAACAAGGAACAGGAAATGAGACGGGATCACTCACTCTAAGTCTACAAATCTTAATTATAAATGACCCTAATGTATACACTAAGCCATCATAGCTTACCTGTTAGGGTTTCAAATTTTATATGAATGCTGTGATTTAATTTGAACGAGAGAGTAATCATAATTATTAGGGTTTGGAAGCGTACCAAAATATAGCATGGTGCTTTGATGCTTCCCCATTCCCTGGGGTCAAACTCCTCCTACTCCCCCGTTGTTTTTCTCTGTTGGATAGTCCCTCTTAAAATGTCCTATTTCACCACAAAGATGACATATTGGACAAGTCCCAACACTGGTAGTTGAAGTGATGACTCGACCGGAGTCCTACAGAAGCGGGCGATGTGCCCTTTCATGTTTCATCTATTGCAATATAGCACTCGGCAGACTCCATGATGATGGTAGTTGCACTTGCTGCAGTGTGGGAGGTTTCCTAAGTACGGTGTGGTAGGTATTGGAATAGCAGGGCTGATAGGGGTATTGACTGCCCCAGTTTGTTTCCCTTTAGTAGGTTCTTGAGTTGAACAACTCCCCTTCTCGTTATCAAACTTTTGTTTCAGGATATTAGGTTTGAGGTCCGGAGTGTCTTTACAAGTAGGTATCTGTTGCTGAAATTGGTTATCACCACGATGGGGATAACCGATTACATTTCCACTAACATTTGCGTTGTTAGCATTAAGGTGAGCCATGACAACTGCTACGGCTGCTGTGAATGCAGCTTGAAACGTAGCCCAATCTATCTGAAGGATTGGTGTTTTATCGGAGGGTTGATTACGTTTCTTCAGAGGCACGATTCTGATACACGATAAGAAAATAAGCTCGTGAGCAACTATAGTTGTCTCTAGATGTATTCTAACCATTTATATATACATATAAAATTTTCGTTTTGTTATCCGATTCTCAATGATTCGACCTACATCCCTATGATGCAGTCTTGGTAAAGGGTAGAAGTAAGTTTCTAGAATGGTTATCAGACGAGTGTCATTCGAGCTAAGTTATCTTTGGTTGGTGGATATCATGTTCCAACTTCCGAAAGGATCTAAAACTAATTCATAATAAAGTCTACATAAAATAGACTTATGAATTTGAGAAATAATCACTCTTAATTGATATTTTTTGATCCGATTTATTGTTATTAGCTGTGACAGTGAAAGACGATAAGCTCAAAACCTAATGTGAGTAATATAATCAGTAACTCACTAGGTTGCATTATTTATTAGTTATTAATGAGATGAAAAGGTGCTCAAACACTTCACATGAATCACGCGTGGTTTCCCTTTGTTATCTGTTCTATTCTGGGCGGTAATGATTTGTTCTCTCCTGGTATCTATATGGTGTTCTTCTCCTCCGTAGGTATATTGAATTTCTGTGTCGTCTTAGTTTCGATTCTAACACTGATCCCCATTACTTCATAATGGAGAGTTTGAATCCCGTAAGTTCATACGAATCTCGCATCGGTACCCTTAATAAGGTAAAGGGATTTGGTGGTTTCTATAGTTTCTTTACTCCCCATCTGTTTCTTTCTCGGAATTCTCCTAATGAAACTATGCTGGATCCATGTTGATTCCTATGTTGGTTATTGTGGTGAGGTGGTTACATCTATCTAAGTGTTTATACGAGAATGAGAATGTCTAAGGAATGTATGAAATTAATAAAAATTAAATTTTTACGAAAGTGATCCTTTCCGGTCTTTCTATAATCACATAGTATGTACAGATTATATATATAATCCAAATCAAATAGACCTTCGAATAAGTGATCCTACTCTAAAACCACATCCAAACAAGGAAAAGGAAGTAGAGTGAAAAACACCTATTCTAAGTCTATAAAATCTCAACTATATATAAGTTTAACGATACACTTAGTAATTATAGACCTACCACAAAAGGTCTTTTTAACAATTCCCTAAAGTTATTTATGGTGTCTAAAATACTCTTATAGTATTTTAATTATAAGTTTGATTCTAGAAATTCTTGATATAAGAAATTGATAAGTTTCCAGTTTTGTGGTTATAGCATCATAAAATACTCCTATAGTATTTTAAACTTTATGTTTGGTTCTAGTATTCCCTTATGTATATGGTTGGAAAGTTTTAGACTCGTTGAAACACCACAATCACTCCCAAACACAAGTTGGTCATATCTTAAATAAATATAGTCGATCATGCTATCTTGATCCCATATATGATTATATAACTGTCCAGGTTTAACTGCAATGTCGAACATCCAAATACTTTTGTTTTTTTCTTCTTGTGATACTCGTTCTAGTATATATATTCTGCATGTACTTATACTTTTATAAAATATTGTTATATTTTAAAGTATAATTCTTGGTCAGAGTGTTTTTATCCCAATGTGTTTATAGTTGTATATCTTTTATGACTGATATACTGAGTTCACTATAAACAATGCTCTGATACCAATATGTCACACCCCCAAACCAGAACGACGGAAACGTTCGGGGGGCGGAGGACGTCATGTAAGTATCACAACACATGCATTATAGTAATCAAAGTACAAACAACCATTGCATTAATAAGTATAAGTTTTACGTAAGTGTTTAAACATTACATATTCAAACATCAAAGTAGATATGGTAACAAACAGAAGACGCAACACGGTACTAGGCAGTCTTCTCAAAAGCTTCGGGAGTGTACATGTCTACTGGATTCCTGAGAATACAAGTTATTTTGAAAGAGTAGATCAGCATTTAAGCTGGTGAGTTAATAAGTATTTTAGTTATATGAAGTATACTCTAAGTTCTTGGAAAAGTTAGCTGGTTCCTGCAGAAAATCCTATATTTTCTGACGTGACAATATGATAACCATAATAGTTCCCTTTACAATTACTTAGTTTATACTAGTTATATATAACCTAATATCGAACGGATAGTTAAATGTGTGAATCTGCCCTAAGCCCACAACGAAACAAGGAACACGAAGTAAGGCGAAAGTCACACATTCCACTGCCAGTCGGATATTAATTATGTATAATTCTGATGTATAAAATAAGGAATTATAGACTTAACCATTAAGGTCCTTTATACTAGTTTTGAGAAAATGACGGATTACGTTTCAGAAAATCCTATATTTTCTGCTTTACAATTGATAAGTAGTTTTAATTCCATAAAACCATTCCATTATACTTATAATAAGGATTGTCATACTTTTAACTATCCGTAAAATTATAAGAAGAATGTTTTTCGTTTTGATGGTGAAGAGTGGTTTTAAATCCCCATAAAACAGTTTTGTTTTGTTTATGAAAGTGATTAGTCCAATAGTATTTCTTAAAAAGAATAAACTATTGGTGAATAACTACCCTAATATTAACCTGGTTAATTAGGGTTAAAATGTGATAAAGTTGTAACCATGCTGGACGAGAATGAACACGACGACCTATAGTAATCAAAGTACAAACAACCATTGCATTAATAAGTATAAGTTTTACATAAGTGTTTAAACATTACATATTCAAACATCAAAGTAGATATGGTAACAGACAGAAGACGCTGCACTGTACTAGGCAGTCTTCTCAAAAGCTTTGGGAGTGTACCTGTCTACTGGATTCCTGAGAATAGAAGTTATTTTGAAAGAGTAGATCAACATTTAAGCTGGTGAGTTCATAAGTATTTTAGTTATATGAAGTATACTCTAAGTTCTTGGAAAAGTTAGCTGGTTCCTCCAGAAAATCCTATATTTTCTGACGTGACAATATGATAACCATAATAGTTCCCTTTACAATTACTTAGTTTATACTAGTTATATATAACCTAATATCGAATGTATAGTTAAATGTGTGAATCTTCCCTAAGCCCACAACCAAACAAGGAACAGGAAGTAAGGCGGAAGTCACACATTCCACTACCATTCAGATATTAATTATGTATAACTCTGATGTATAAACTAAGGAATTATAGAACTAACCATTAAGGTCTTTATACTAGTTTTGAGAAAATGACGAATTACGTTCCAGAAAATCCTATATTTTCTGATTTACAATTGATAAGTAGTTTTAATTCCATAAAACCGTTCCATTGTACTTATAATAAGGTTTGTCATAATTTTAACTATCCATAAAATTATGAGAAGAATGTTTCCGTTTTGATGGTGAAGAGTGGTTTTAAATGCCCATAAAACCGTTTCGTTTTGTTTATGAAAGTGATTACTACAGTAGTATTTCTTAAAAAGAATAAACTATTGGTGAATAACTACCCTAATATTAATCTGGTTAATTAGGGTTAAAATGTGATAAAGTTGTAACCGTGGTGGACGAGAATGAACACGACGACCTACTGTTGTTGAAACTGAATATGTGATAGTTGTCACCCCATGGCTGGTTTTCCGGACTGTAGCAAGCAGTCAGGATGTGGGATTGTCAGTCCCGTATAGATCTATAGACACAATTCCCGCTCTCCCTCCAAGAGATTCTGGTTAC
This sequence comes from Lactuca virosa, assembly GCF_052849685.1. Classification (NCBI taxonomy): domain Eukaryota; kingdom Viridiplantae; phylum Streptophyta; class Magnoliopsida; order Asterales; family Asteraceae; genus Lactuca; species Lactuca virosa. The sequence continues at coordinate 185,620,876 of NC_136428.1, read as the reverse complement.
AAGAATGTAACATAGCAAGTATTGCTATGTCCTGAATACGTACCATCACATTTTAGTTTGAGTAAAGATCGAATTATATCCTTTTCTTGACAAAGTAGTTTAGACCTCGTATACTTATCTTGAAAAATAGAGTTCTCGTTTGTTTCATAAATTATACCTATTATAATTTATACATTCTATTTGATTAGCATGATCTCTCCTGAATGTATTCCTTTGCTTAACATGATACAAAGATAATGATACCAACTAAAGTAACCTTTTATATTCCCATATGTATAATGTATATAATTAAGAAGGAAACGACCTTCGGAAAAATAACCTCAACTTAAACCCACATCCAAACAAGGAAAAGGAGATAAGGCAACTCATTAGTCCTAAGCCCTTTAAGTCTTATTTATATACTTATACACATATGAACATGATTTTAATAATTATAATATTAAAGAGTTTATAAAACCTTTTTCAACGAGTTTAACAGTCTTAAAAGGGTTTTAACAGTGTTTCAAAAAGAGTTTACATGACTTTAAAGATTTAGCATGACTTTAAGTCATTTTGGAAGTATTTGGTAATCTTTAAAAGAATAAGGAAATCCTTTGTGTGATTGATATCACATACATTGATTAACAAAATTTAGATTGTGTTCAACTTGTATTCCCCCCCCCCCGTAAAGCATTTAAAATATTTTAAAATGTAGATTATAGGGGTATGAACTTACTTGATAAGTTTCTAAGAAGGACTTTTCTTGATGTACTACAAGTTTTTTGGTGAAAAACCGGGCTTCATGTGGGCAGCGTCTCGACTGGAAGAGATATTTTTCTCGGGAATTTCGAGGCTCAGGGCTTCCTTCAGATGTTCGATATGTAACCGAGGCGTCAGGGTAGTGTAAAGGGGCTTAAAAGAGTGTTTAAAGTGTAAGAGAATAGGTTTTTGGAACCTAAACCCGAAGACCTTCGTTTCTGTTGATAGGGTGAAATTTTGGGATTCACGTCGTAAACATGTATGGTTCACGTTGTGAACTCAATCCTGATCATCTCTTAGCTTTGCCACGCGCGTTTCTAGCTCTAAAAGGTGTCCGGATGATATTTCACGTCGTGAATCGAATGTTCACGTCGTGAACTCTTAACACATCACTCCCGTAGGCTTGGCACATGTTTTCTAGGCTCGATTAGTGTCTTTGACTAGTTTCACGTCGTGAATCTCATTTTCACGTCGTGAATCCAGTCAGATTAGGGTTTCTGGCACGTGTCATGCTCTAAGACAACTGAATCTTTGGAAGGCCATAACGTTTGCATACGAGCTCCGTTTTTGACGTTCTATATATCTACGCGTAGGTGGAGCTGTACTCTACAATTTTCATTTAGATCATTAAGGCTAAAAAGTAATCTTTCATAAACTTAGTTTTTACAAATCCAGGTGTCGTGCCCGTTTTGTCGCGAAACTTCGACAGGTCATAACTTCTTCGTTATAACTCGGATTTCGGTGTTCTTTATATGTACGGAAACCTTGTGACATATACTACAACCAAGATAAGATTGTTTATTCTAAATAATGCTTTATCAAAAAATCATGTTTGACGTGAAATAATGTGTTGTTACATCTAGCTTATGTGGTTGATAGTCGGGTAGGGGAGCAGACTTCACTTTCTGATGTGCCAGTTGTCAGGGAATTTGCTGATGTTTTCCTAGAGAAATTACCAGGTGTGCCTCCCGTGAGACAGGTTGAGTTCAAGATTGATCTAGTGCCAAGTGCGGCCCCGATTGCCAAGGCGCCATACCGATTTGAACCACCTGAGATGCAGGAGTTGTCCTCTCAGCTTCAGGAATTGTTAGGCAAGCAGTTCATCAGATCAAACAGTTCTCCATGGGGGGCGCCGATATAGTTCGTCAAGAAGAAGGACGGTTCACACCAGATGTGCATGGATTACCGAGAGTTGAACTAGTTAACGATGAAGAGCCGTTATCCCTTTCTGCATATTGATGACCTCTTTGATCAGTTGCAGGTTGCATCTTGGTTCTTGTTGAATCAATAAAGTGACCCTCTTGAACCTTAATCCGAAGTCCTCCTCACTACCACAATGCTGCTTCTGCTACCTCAAGAGAAACCATCCGTAACTACCTAGTCTGGAATAAAGAGTTAGTTTTTATCTTATGTTTTTACAATGTATTTTCCAGTGTACCTTGCATGGACACTTGCTTTTGAATTATAGTCTTTGTTTATTCTCTTTGTAATGCTCTCGAAACTCTATAAATAGAGTGTTCTGCCTCTAATGAAACTTACATCTCTTATCACATACTTCTCTCTTATTCTTTAAGATCTTACCAAACTTAAATTCATATCCCAAGATCGTAAACTCTCCTTCGGAGCAATTCATTCTTGACTTAATCACTTTAAGATGATCACATTTACTAACTTGGTTTGAATTCAATCCTTGTTAAGAATCAGCTTATTGTTTACTTAATATACTACTTGTTGTCATTTATATTTCCTTACATTTTTGTCATTATATTTCCGCATCTAATTATCTAACTTTCTATCTCTAACTTCTTATTATTGTTGAGCTTTATGATCCTTTGAGTTAAACTTATTCCGCATTATAACTTGTTCTAACGTTTGTTCAAGTGTGTTTCTCAAAATTTTTTCTCTCAATAATTGGTATCAGAGCCAGAATGGTTGCTTTTTGAACAAAACTCTGATTTTGAAAAGCCTTCTATACCACTAAAGCTCTTTTCTCTGAAAAAAAAAATAAAAAAAAAAAATTTACAAAACAAGGAAATATGGCACAAGCATTATCTCTTAACGTTTCCAAAAGTGTTGGAGGTTCGAATAGAGCTCCAATACTGGTGGCAAATGAGTATCATCACTGGTCCCAAAGGATGGAGAGATATCTAAGAAGACTTGCACGAGATGTGTGGAGATCTGTAGAAGAAGGACCTCATGTCCATATTCTTACTCCAGTTCAAGTCGACGATGCTCAAGCCAGACTTGGAGGAGGCCAACCTGCCATGAATCGTCCCACTAAGGATGATCTCGATAAAATGGAAAATGATGCAATTGCCTTTTATGAAACATCCTGCGGAGTTGCTCCTGACAACTTCGACATCATCATCAATTGCAAATCAGCCAAAGAGATCTGGGATGTTCTCAAGAACCTGTATGAAGGATCTGAGTAGGCACAAGATAAGAAGCTCACCACCGCACTCAACGAGTTCAATAACTTCAAAGCTCATGCGGGTGAAAGCTTTGAGGACTCCTTCAAAAGATTCAACCTCATTGTTACCAAGTTGTCAAATGTTGGCACCATCCGCAACAACCATTAAAACAATCTTCAGTTTCTTAATGGTTTGGGGAAACACTAGACTACCGCAAAGATGATAGTCCAAGGTAACAGGAAGATTCACTCACTCTCTCTTTTCAAACTATACGGTGAACTCCAAGCACAAGAATCAACCGTTCTCAAAGATTGTGTTGACTTCGGAGGGCCACTTGCTCTCCAAGCGTGAACAACGTCATCACAACTCTTTACCAGATGGGATATCAAAAGAAACTCAAAGGCATTGGTGAATTCAAGAAGAACCAACTGCCTGCGGTCTGGCAATTTGTCTATCACTTCATCATCCGGAGTCTCTCTGGCAGAATCGGAGGCACAGACAACATGGGTCTTAAGCTACTTGAATTAGTATGGAGCATATTCACAGGGAATGCTGCTAACTATAGGCATATCTTATAGGAAGAATTTATTCAGTACATTCCAAAGGAGAATCCAAGGGCAGCCCCAACTGAGCTCAGCTTCGCACGTTTCTGGTCTCTGTGTATCTCAGATCTCCACCGGGATCCAAACATTAGCATGGTCAATGACATCAATCTTTTCATCACCCGCGATCTTAAAAGGTACACACCATCGAAAGATCAATCTATTTTTGGACCATTGAGACGATTACCTGTATACGTGTTAATATCTGTTGGACTTCAAACCAAAGAAGTCACTATTCACATAGAGGCTACGGAAGGTATTGACCCATACCTTTCTACCCTACCTCTTCCCAGTCAGAACATTCTAGCCTCAATTGAACCCTATGGTCCCGTGTCTACTGCAGTCCCTACTACTACAACACACTCAAATCAACCTCTTTACCGAAGGAAAAAGAAACTGGTATCCTTAAAGAAATCCCCCCGTGGAAAATCCAAGAAAGGAGAGACTTCCAAGAAACACAAAACCATTGTGTCCTCAGATGAAGCTCGTGCTCATTCTCAAAGCCCTTCAGTCAATATTGACGATGAGTTTGATGATGACCTCGGTCCAGCTCTTGTACACAAAAGACGCAAGACCAATCGAAGTCCTAGCCATATGCGTGACCGGACATATACATCAGTCTCTCAAAAGACTCCGGTAGTCCTTGCGGTCCCCACAAACCGACTCGCTTCATCCCTATCCAGCTACTTAGATACAACAAGTGTGTCTATTTCATCTAATAATGGAGACTCGACCCTAGTTGAATCCCAAGAGGATCTAATTGGCTCAAAACGACCTAAGGTCTCCAGGGCTTCCCATCTTCATTTCTTTGAACCACAGGAGTTGCACTCCATACTTCTTGCTCTCACTCAAACACTAGATACACCTTCCCAACCGCAGCGCACTTCTTCATCCCCTGCCAGAACTGAGCTGGGGCCACACTTGACTATGGGTCAAGGAGACCAAGGAAGCTCAGGAAATCCTAATATGCTTACCTTACAATCAGGTGGTTTAGGCATGGTGAGCATAAATGTGGAAGGATCCATGAACCCGGGGCCACCCCGGTGCGACTTCAAGGATTTGACGGATATAACTCAGATGACTCCTGGGTTCAATATCAACCTAATTGTAACATCCCGTTTAAAATAGAATAATTGAATAATAAACCCGAAACCCCGAGAAGTAATTATTATTATTATTTTATATTTTATAGTCCAAAATCAAATAATATGTAGTGGGGTGTTGGTTTCTGGGGAGCCAAATGTCATGATTTAGAGTTTCGAGGGTTAAAGTGTAATTTCGGGACTTATTTTGCAAAGGATTCTAGAAGTCAAGGGCTGTTTGGTAACATTTTAGACTTAAATTGTAAGGATTTTCAGAAGGAGGGGTCAATTGGTAATATTTGGATTTAATTTGAGAAAGAATAAGGAGGGAGGGACTGGAAGTGTCATTATGGGATAGATCTATTGGAACCGGGTATATAACTTCAACATAACCGGGTATCAAACCCTAACCCTAAGCCTCAAGCACCAGCCGCCATCTCCATCCTCCCCTTCCCAGCCGCCAGCACCTCGGTTGAGATCCCAAACCATCGGAGCAGCCCCTCGCATCCTATCTAATGACGGGAAAGTGAAATACATCCGTTTTTGTCGTCGGTTTCTCATGGACTGCCCTCTGGTCTTCCCCACCATCTCCTTTCATGGAGGTCGACGAGCTTGCTGTCATGGATGCTGATGTTGGAGCTGCCCACGAGGACTCGAGTAGGTGTTTCTCCTCCGCTGTTGTTGCTGCTGTACTCGGTGGGTTCGATCCACCTTCTTCTCTCTTTCTTTCCTTCCGAGGGCTGCCTCACCATTGCCATTTGGAGGCTGATGCTCTCGGCCGCCGTATGCCACCGTGGATTGGTGGTTAGGTTCGTGGAATTGCGAAGCTGATGCAAGTGTGGGTATACCAGAGTCGTGTGCGAAGATTGTGAAGAACCACCATGGCAGTCGGCCATGGTGGTTGCCGCCGATAATCGAGCTGCTGCCCATTGTTGTGACTGCTACTGCCGCTTTCCCGTGTTGCTGATGTCGTCGCCACCCACCACAGGTGGGTGTTGGGTTTCTTTTCGAGCCAAGATGCACGTGTTGTCTCTCGTGCTGTTATGCTTTTCGTGTACGGTTTTGGTTTGGCCGGAAACCATGGAAGACCACCATGGCTACCAACCATGGTGGTTATTTCCGCCTTTGCTGTTTTGCCACCACCAGCCGCCGCGTGGTGGTGGTTATGTGTGTGATGTAGTGCGTGCTGTGTGTGTCGAATATCATGTTGTAACTTTCTAATTGATTAGAATAGTAAGAAAACTCTAAACCACCACCATATGGTGGTAGCTGCCGCCTTCTGCCGCCACCGGCCGCCGTGTCGGGTGGCGGTGTGCTTTGCCTTGTTGTGTTGATTCGCTTGGAATGCATGAAACCCTAGTGGGCCCAATGGATCCCTAATGGGCCCAAGGAAACCCTAATGGACCTAATAAAACCCTAATGGGCCCAATGAGGGCCAAAGTGACCTAAAAGCCGAACCATTTGATTAATGGGCTAGTATTGGGTTGGAAACCCTAATTAGGGTTTGGAAAACCCTAATGCCATGAAACCCTAATTTTGGGAATTGATCGGGACACACACGGGAATTATTTAATAACTTGGAATATTAAATAATAATCATTGGCAAATTAACCTAAGTCAATATTAGACTTATTGGATTAAGTCCTTAATGGGTTAAGTAAGAAATACTTCACCCTAATCATCATTTCATGTGAAAACCCTAATTTTGGGATTATGGGCTTGGACTTATCGGGACCCACATTTGGGCCATTGGAATGGAATTGTGTATTAAGTCCACTCACACCATATGACTTATTTAGTAAAGTGAGAGACTTAATGGATTAAGTCCTTAATGGGTTAAGTGAGAAACACTTAACCCTAGTTGTCATTTTATGTGAAACCCTAATTTCACTTGGGTCTTGAGTTGGGCCTTCCTATAGGGTTTTGGTGGTTAGAATATTGATGGACCATCCAAGAACAAGTTAATGGACCAAAGTAATTAGATGGGTTTTAGGATAAGGCCCATGTGAGGACTTGGGCCCAATTTGGAAGATTGGGCCATATGTTGGGCCTTGGCCCATTACTTGACTTTTAGGCTTTTGGAGTATGAGTTGCACTTTGAGCTTCGAACCCAATTATTAATTGGGTATTGTTTGATGTTGACAGTTCGGGAATCTGTAAATCAGCAGCTGGAGTGTACCTGCGGGACTTTAGCAATGCCAGGTGAGTTCTCCTCACTATATCAACAGGGTCTAAGGCACCAAGGCCGACCCTTTATGGATTGTAATCGGATTATTGCATGTTATGCTTACTGATTTATATCCTGGTAGTTAGGATGGTGATATGCTATGCTTTAGTGACCCGGTTGGGTCGGTATCCTGGTATATAGGATGATGCTATGTTAGTGACCTGTTAGGTCGATATCCTGGTTATAGGATTGTTGCTATGCTTTATGATCTGTTAGATCGGTTTGACTGTTATATATATACATGTTAGTGTTATATGATGTCTATGTGCACATGATTGTCCTGGTTATAGGACGGTGCTATGTTAGTGACCGGTTAGGTTTGTATCCCGGTTATTGGGATGTTGCTATGATTCATGATCTGTTAGATTGGTTTGACTGTTATATGAAATGAGCTAGCGTATGATATTTATGTGCACATGTTTGTTTGATTGGGGGTTGGGTTGAGGCGGTCGTGCTTTGTGCTGTAGGCCAACATACCCGACGAGCGGTCCGGATAGGCTGTAGGCCCTGCGTGGCGGTCCAGACGCGCCGAAGGCTCGAAGAGCAGTCCAGATAGACTGAAGGCCTGTGAGGCGGTCCAGTCAGGCTGATGACTCATTATGCATGCTGTTCTGTATTGGTTATATGATATGGTTATGTTTGTATGGCGTTGGTATTTTGGGGAAACTCACTAAGCTTCGGGCTTACAGTTGTTGATTTTGTTTCAGGCACTTCTGATGATTGCGGGAAGGCGAAGGCGTGATTGTGCACCTCCTCATATTTTCATGATTGATTCTGGGGATACTCTGATGTATGAACCATTTTGAAAACAAACTGTAATAACTTAATGGTTTTAAAATGTATTAAAAAGTTTAAATTTGGCTTGAATTTTATTGGTCTTACCAGTTGGTATCAGAGCCTTGGTTTGAGTGAATTGGAGGAACATTCGTGTGAATCCAGTCTCAAATCAAGGAAAGATTTTAAAATGATTTTTAAATGGTTTTCAAAATAAGTAAAGGAGGATGCAGGGTGTACGATCAGCCGGAGCCAGTAAGTAGACCCCAAAATACCGTACAGTTATTTATTATGTGATATGTCAGAACAGCATGCTAGTGCTAGGCTAGGGATCTTCAGGAATTGCATGATAGAATTGCCTGATTACATGATGCCTGCTAGCCTAGGGTTTCCTTTATATGAGATTGACATCATTACTGTAGTTGCTTAGTGTATGTATCACGGTTATACATAACTAAGATCTTATAGCCTGAGAATGTTTGATTTGGCCTTATGTTCTGTTCTTGTTTGATTGGGAGCTTAGGGTAGGATTGGATATTCGAAAGTCTATATGGTCCAGCGTTATGTATGGCTAGCATACACTAGTGCTGCAGGGTTGGTGGATGTTTCATTGATGGGTGGGTAGTGAGAGGCCGGGAGGCCAGGTATGATATATTTAGCATTCCTCTAGGAGTGAGGATTGAGCGCTTGCTATGTTTATGTATATTGTCATGGTGTTGTGGTGATACTTGTGACAAATATGGGTAGGTGTGGAAGGTAGTAGGGGCCCATGCTACTGAAAGCATAGGACCCATACGCTTAACAAGGAAGTCACAACCCCTGGGGTTTAGTTGGGAGCTGGTTTCCTGTCATCATATAGGTTACCCGAGATCTTTCTGATACATTATCAGAATGATGATTACGAGACGTCTTGAGACCGAATCCGAGTTAGGATCGGGAGCTGGCAGCCAAGATTGGCCAATATTGTCAGAGGATCGTATCAGGGAGATTGTCCGGGGTCAGTTTCCAGGGATGTTTCGGTCTATTAAGATCGCCATGGTTGAGTATTTCGACGAGCGCTATGCAGCCATTGCCGAGAAGGTTGTCGCGGCAGCTATATCAGCTGTAACGACGACAGGGGAAGGAGCTGATCGAGCTTTCCAGTACCAGGACTTGTTACTGGGACATATTCTGATGAGCAGAGGGATGTAGTTGCTTGGGATACGAGAATGTTCTGTACTCGTTACATTCCACGGTTAAGCGGGAGAGTCTAGCACATGAGTTTCTAGATTTGAGGCTTCGGGGGTTTGCTCCAGGCCGGAATGTGAGTCGTGGGGACTCCGGAATGGAGTAATGATTATGTTCAGCTGGAGTTTTGCAGCTAGAGGTAAAATGGTTATTTGATAGGATTGAAATGTTGTTTTCTAGGGCAAGGATTGTGACCTTTCGGTTTACGAGCTCGAAGGATTGAGCAGGCTTGTGACCCCCAGATCAGGTTGTATTCCAGCTCGGGGTCAGCTAGTCGCAGGGGTTGGCGACAGTATTTTAGCGCTGGTGAACGCGTGCGTGTCGATGTGGCATAAGTATCTTGTGAGATCCGATTCGCCTTGGATCTCTTGCATCGGACGGTAAGGATTGATTGTGCGATTCATTTCACTTTTGGAATTGGAGGCTATGTCTTGGGAGTAGTTTGTATCTGGTTTAGGGCAGAGGCTGTTTCAGTTACTGCAGTTCAGCTGTGGATGATCGAGCTGGTGGGTGAGTCAGGGTGCGAGACCCTGAATGATATGATTTCTAGAGCCGAGAGTGGGAGATTTGTTGGAGCCCTTTGGGAAGAAGGGTATTATATGGGATGTCTACGGACAGTGTCCCCAGGATGGTTATTCAGCATTGTCAGGATTAAGTGGTTTTAGTAACCGTTATTGATCAGCGAATGAAAGAGCCAAAGGAGGTAGCTCGTTGCTGAAGTATTAGTTGGAGTATTTGTCTTTCGGACTTCAAGATTTGAGTGTGGGATCATTAGAGCATTAGGGACTGTTCGTGTCCTTGGGATTCAGAAAGTGTTCATCTAGTTACTAGAAGCGTGCGATCATACGGGGTTGGCTGGTAATGAAGCACTAGTTGGAAAGGTCTAGTTGTCATCAGAACCATCGTTTGAAAGTAAGAAGGATGGGGAATTCTCAAATTTCCATGTATTGTGAAGACTTAGTTGAATCTAAGTGGGGGAGAATCGACCCGGAATGCAGAAGCATGATCGATTTTGAAAATGGGATAAGTTCTGCATTGTTGTCAGGAAGGAAGACAACCCTAGTGGTTGTTTGGTTTGAGAGTTGTGTGAGCTGGGAGTTTGGTAAACCTCCCCAGCATGTGAATCGCGTCTTCTCGGTGCTTGATAGCAGAACTTGAGGAAATCAGGTTGGGATTCTAGCCATGAATTAAGTTCAGTTGTATGTTAGGTCGAGTGCGTGTTCGACCGGTTGGAAAGTGTTGTAAGACTGCGGGGGTAGCCGTAGCATTCACTAGTGGTCAGTTAGTATGGAAAGTGTTGTAAGACTACGGGGGTAGCGGTACATTCACTAGTGCTCAGTTAGTATGGAAAGTGTTGTAAGACTACGGGGGTAGCCGTAGCATTCACTAGTGGTCAGTTCGCATGGGAAGTGTTGTAAGACTGCGGGGGTAGCCGTAGCATTCACTAGTGTTTAGTTAGCATGGGAAGTGCTGTAAGACTACGGGGGTAGCTGTAGCATTCACTAGCGGCCAGTTAGTACTAGAATGTTGTAAGTCTGCTGGTGTAGCTGTAGCATTCACTAGGTTGGTAGATAGCATGAGTGCGTTGTTAGGACGCGGAAGGGACAGTAGTAACCACCAGTTCGGGTGTAGCAATATGGATATGGAAATCCACGGATTGGATTTCAGAATTACAGAGATGGATTGGATCGGGTTGAGCCAATGATAAGACTCTAGGAACGCCACTATCGTGAAGAGATCAAGGAAGAAAGGAATTGCTTAAGGTCGTTTGTGATATATGTCTACCATTGGTTAGGTAGCAATCACTTTTAGCTTTGGATTTGATGACGTCAGGATTTGACGCATGGATCCGATCGGTTGGATCAAGAGGTTGTTAGAGTCGCAGTGGCATGATAACTAGTGGCAATTAGTTCCAGGGAAGGATTTCGTTCGGAAGTCGTGTGAGGCAACTATGTGGGAGTCCTTTAGCTCCGCGACCGGGCCGGAACCCGATATTTCATATGAGTATTACTCGGGTGTGACGAATCAGAGGAATTTGGATGAGATGCAAGGATAGGTCCTTGGATTACAAGTTATGGGTAAGACCGAGTTAGGTATATAGTGGTATTCCGATCTAGGGTATTCCATCGTGTGGATGACCGGACCCTACGATTGAGTGGAACTGACGTGTTTGGTATTCCAACTCGAGGGTTGATTAGACCAAACATGTGCGTGATACGAGGGTATTCCATCCTAGGGATGACTGGACCCGTTGTAGGCATGCCTGGTATTCCAGCCCGAGGCTGATTGGGCAAGGTATGAGTGTTTGGGCTTACTAGCCGATTATTTTATGTGTGTGGTTCGGGAACGAAAGGAAACATTGTTATGTTGATCCAGAGAGGGTTCTTCTCCCATTTAACATCTCGTTGTTTATTACATCAGTAAGAATTGGTTATCAAAACGGTATTCTCTTTAAAGGAGTACCTAATCTCGTGTCAAGAAAAGAGTTATAGGTAGTAGTGTGTGATTTGGGGTTATGCTTTCTGATGAGAGCCTCAGGTTATCAGTAGTTGAATAGCCAGTTGGGAGTTACGTGCAATGATTCAGAGTGGGCGGTCTGTCAGGAAGCCGGACCATCTCGAGACTCCAGATTTCGGAGTGAGTAAATGTGATTATATTGTAAGGGATTCGTTTATTTTTCCAGGTTTTAGAACCCTGCGAGGGTTGGATATGGTTGCCTTGGAAAGGCTAGAGTTTTGCTCGGGGTTGTAGTCAAGTGGTTTAAGTTGTTTGGCGTGTAAGGAAGGATAAGAAGCGATTTCGAGGACGAAATCAAATTTAAGTGGGGGAGAGTTGTAACATCCCGTTTAAAATAGAATAATTGAATAATAAACCCGAAACCCCGAGAAGTAATTTTTATTATTATTTTATATTTTATAGTCCAAAATCAAATAATATGTAGTGGGGTGTTGGTTTCTGGGGATCCAAATGTCATGATTTAGAGTTTCGAGGGTTAAAGTGTAATTTCGGGACTTATTTTGCAAAGGATTCTAGAAGTCAAGGGCTGTTTGGTAACATTTTAGACTTAAATTGTAAGGATTTTCAGAAGGAGGGGTCAATTGGTAATATTTGGATTTAATTTGAGAAAGAATAAGGAGGGAGGGACTGGAAGTGTCATTATGGGATAGATCTATTGGAACCGGGTATATAACTTCAACATAATCGGGTGTCAAACCCTAACCCTAAGCATCAAGCCCCAGCCGCCATCTCTATCCTCCCCTTCCTAGCCGCCAGCACCTCGGTTGAGATCCCAAACCACCGGAGCAGCCCCTCGCATCCATTCTAATGACGGGAAAGTGAAATACATCCGTTGTTGTCGCCGGTTTCTCGTGGACTGCCCTCCGGTCTTCCCCACCATCTCCTTTCATGGATGTCGACGAGCTTGCTGCCATGGATGCTGATGTCGGAGCTGCCGACGAGGACTCGAGTAGGTGTTTCTCCTCCGCCGCTGTTGCTGCTGTACTCGGTGGATTCGAACCACCTTCTTCTCTCTTCCTTTCCTTCCGAGGGCTGCCTCACCATTGCCATTTGGTGGCTGATGCTCTCGGCCGCCGTATGCCACCGTGGATTGGTGGTTAGGTTCGTAGAATTGCGAAGCTGATGCAAGTGTGGCTGTAGCAGAGTCGTGTGCGAAGATTGTGAAGAACCACCACGGCAGTCGGCCATGGTGGTTGCCGCCGATAATCGAGCTGTTGCCTATCGTCGTGACTGCTACTGCCGCTTTCCCGTGTTGCTGATGTCGTCGCCGCCCACCACAGGTGGGTGTTGGGTTTCTTTTCGAGCCAAGATGCATGTGTTGTCTCTCGTGCTGTTGTGCTTTTCGTGTACGGTTTTGGTTTGGCCGGAAACCATGGAAGACCACCATGGCTGCCAACCATGGTGGTTATTTCCGCCTTTGATGTTCCGCCACCACCAATCGCCACGTGGTGGTGGTTGTGTGTGTGATGTAGTGCGTGTTGTGTGTGTCGAATATCATGTTGTAAGTTTGTAATTGATCGGAATAGTAAGAAAACTCTAAACCACCACCGTATGGTGGTAGCTACCGCCTCCTGCCGCCACCGACCGCCGTGTCGGGTGGCAGTGTGCTTTGCCTTGTTGTGTTGATTCGCTTGGGATGCATGAAACCCGCTTGGGATGCATGAAACCCTAGTGGGCCCAATGGATCCCTAATGGGCCCAAGGAAACCCTAATGGACCTAATAAAACCCTAATGGGCCCAATGAGGGCCAAAGTGACCTAAAAGCCCAACCATTTGATTAATGGGCTAGTATTGGGTTGGAAACCCTAATTAGGGTTTGGAAAACCCTAATGTCATGAAACCCTAATTTTGGGAATTGATCGGGACACACACGAGAATTATTTAATAACTTGGAATATTAAATAATAATCATTGGCAAATTAACCTAAGTCAATATTAGACTTATTGGATTAAGTCCTTAATGGGTTAAGTAAGAAACACTTAACCCTAATCATCAGTTCATGTGAAAACCCTAATTTTGGGATTATGGGCTTGGACTTATCGGGACCCACATTTGGGCCATTGGAATGGAATTGTGTATTAAGTCCACTCACACCATATGACTTATTTAGTAAAGTGAGAGACTTAATGGAGTAAGTCCTTAATGGGTTAAGTGAGAAACACTTAACCCTAGTTGTCATTTTATGTGAAACCCTAATTTCACTTGGGCCTTGAGTTGGGCCTTCCTATAGGGTTTTGGTGGTTAGACTATTGATGGACCATCCAAGAACAAGTTAATGGACCAAAGTAATTAGATGGGTTTTAGGATAAGGCCCATGTGAGGACTTGGGCCCAATTTGGAAGATTGGGCCATATGTTGGGCCTTGGCCCATTACTTGACTTTTGGGCTTTTGGAGTATGAGTTGGACTTTGAGCTTGGAACCCAATTATTAATTGGGTATTGTTTATTTTGACAGTTCGGGAATCTGTAAATCAGCAGCTGGAGTGTACCTGCGGGACTTTAGCAATGCCAGGCGAGTTCTCCTCACTATATCAACAGGGTCTAAGGCACTAAGGCCGGCCCTTTATGGATTGTAATCGGATTATTGCATGTTATGCTTACTGATTTATATCCTGGTAGTTAGGATGGTGATATGCTATGATTTAGTGACCCGGTTGGGTCGGTATCCTGGTATATAGGATGATGCTATGTTAGTGACCTGTTAGGTCGATATCCAGGTTATAGGATTGTTGCTATGCTTTGTGATCTGTTAGATCGGTTTGACTGTTATATATATACATGCTAGTGTTATATGATGTCTATGTGCACATGATTGTCCTGGTTATAGGATGGTGCTATGTTAGTTACCGGTTAGGTCTGTATCCCGGTTATTGGGATGTTGCTATGATTAGTGATCTGTTAGATCGGTTTGACAGTTATATGAAATTAGCTAGCGTATGACATTTATGTGCACATGTTTGTTTGATTGGGGGTTAGGTTGAGGCGGTCCTGCTTTGTGCTGTAGTCCAACATACCCGACGAGCGGTCCGGATAGGCTGTAGGCCCTGCGTGGCGGTCCAGACGTGCCGAAGGCGCGAAGAGCAGTCCAGATAGACTGAAGGCCTGTGAGGTGGTCCAGTTAGGCTGATGACTCATTATGCATGCTGTTCTGTATTGGTTATATGATATGGTTATGTTTGTATGGCGTTGGTATTTTGGGGAAACTCACTAAGCTTCAGGCTTACAGTTGTTGATTTTGTTTCAGGCACTTCTGATGATTGCGGGAAGGCGAAGGCGTGATCGTGCACCTGCTCATATTTACATGATTGATTTTGGGGATACTCTGATGTCTGAACCATTTTGAAAACAAACTGTAATAACTTAATGGTTTTAAAATGTATTAAAAAGTTTAAATTTGGGTTAAATTTTATGGGTGTTACACTAATACTGAATCCGAAGTAAAAAAGTATGAAGCTTTCTGTAGGGCATTCCAAGCCTGCAAGGATCAACAAATCAAACAACAACAGAAGGAGCAGGAAATACAAACTGTTGCAAAATATTTGGCGGATGCGATCAACAACGCCAACACAGTTGCCACCATTCTCAAAGTACAAGACTGGATGACCACCATGGCCGAAACAATCCATAACGCTCAGAATATTCAAGGTGGTGCAGGTCCTTCCAAGCCCCCTCCAACTGCTGAAATCCACGAATCAAATAATGATGGAACCGCAATCGAAGTTATCTCTGGACCAACCTTTGGTCTGGATGATCTGGATATGACTGAAGTAAATCAACCAACTCAATCAGCTGATTTTATGATGGTATTTGATGAAGAAGAAGACTCAAGCATTTCTCAGCATTCCACTTCCAAGCCAAAGGAGAAGAAGAAAAAGAAGAAGCTAGCTGTTACTCGCAAAGAATTCTTAAGTCTTCAGGAGAAAGTTGACAGGATCTTAGCCGTAGTCACAACCCTGCAACAAACGGAAGCTGCTGGGCCGCAGTTCATTGTTGATCGCCTTGAACGATTAGAGAAAAGGGAACAACTGGCTGCTGAAAGGATATCACTCAAAATTGAAATGGGTATTCGAGCCCTGGATAACAATCGAACCGTAGACCACAAAGAGTTCCTAGCAACTGCTAAACGTCTTATTCAGGAAGTCACAACAATCAAAAACAAACTTGAATCATCCATTGCTGATCAAGCTATTCAATCCAAGAAGCTTGTTGAGGAAACTCACAAAGCTTACGAATCAACCATTGCAATGCTTCAATCCATGATCAATAACCTCCGACGCTCCCTGACCGCAAGCTTTCATGGTCAAGAACTTCTGAAGCTCACAAAAGACATCCATCAACTGCTGTTCAACATAAAGATCCCCGACAATCAACAACTTTTTGATCTTCTCAAGTCCCAATTCAATAACGTCTTCACTAAGATTCATGGCCTCTGTCAATGGTTTGAGGAGCAACACGTTACTTCCTCAAAAGGGTGAAGTGAACGATCAGAACCACAACTCCATCAATCTCAATCAGCAATCCCTATACCAAACTACGATCCATCTAACCATACATTTGATCAACCAAGGATTGAAATTCATCAATCCTCCCCTATTGTAACTCCAGAACAAGAAAAAATTCCCACTCCGGTGCCGTCTCACCAGTCTCCTCCACAACATCCTCCTTCTCTGTAGCAATCTCCACCTCGTCAAGAAAACCCTCCTCACTTCAAGAATCTAGAGCCAGATATGTGACCCGAACACTCTAATGACTCTCCCACAACCATTCAAAAGAAGAAGGAATGGCGAGCTGCGAAATTCGCCGAACAAATATGGAGAGATCATGGCTTCGACACGACAATGGATGAAACCCTCATCAACTCTTGGGTTAATCCTACAAGAAGATTACTCGATGAAGGCTACATGCCAGTCTTGACATATGACGAACCTCCCAAAGATGGTTACTGGGACATTCCCATTTCACCAAACGCTAAATTCTTCATGGTCTTTGAACCCTTTGACTTCAGTCTCCAAGATGACAAGAGGCTTCCACTTAAGTTTGAAAGGTTGAGCAAATTTCATGTCAAGCATGGATCAATCTTTGAAAGCATATGGTCCAACGACAGACCTTCCAGAGTCAAAAACTACAAAATCAGAATGTTCATGAAATTCAAGTTCATCCAGTACACTCTAACACGAAGAGGCAATGATTATATCAGAACTCAAGATGATTTTCCGTGTATGAATCCGGAAGAGGTGTTCTTAATTGCAAGGGTGTCTCAACTCAAGTCGGAGAAACATGCCAAAATGAAGATTGCTTATGAAAAAGCTTGTGAGTACCTGAGATGCGTAGTGTGCAGTTTTTCCAAGATTGATGCTGATATTCATCCAGCCCTTGCTCAAAACTTCAACCTTCCTCCACTTGATCCCGCACCTGTTTATTCTGAAGGATATCAAGAACGATCCTTGGGTGCAACCAACTTTCCAGAACTGGGAGTTGTGTTCAAAAGAGTTAATAGCAATGTGAAGTACTTCTTCCCCATCACAGCCATGTACATCTTTACCCACAAACAACTGGAAGTCACCCTGACATCGGTGCAGAGGTCGAAGCACACTACTGATGAAGTGAAATTTGAAATCACAAGAAGGATCACCTGGCCGGGTGAAGTGAGAAAATTTTGGTGGATGCTGATCAAGTTTCTGAAACTCAACAAGTGAGAAGGTTAAAGAGGTCACTTAGGGGGAAATTGTTGAATAAAAAAGTGACGCTCTTGAACCTTAATCTGAAGTCCTCCTTACTACCACAATGCTGCTTCTGCTACCGCAAGAGAAACCATCCGCAACTACCTTGTCTGGAACAAAGACTTAGTTTTTATCTTATGTTTTTACAATGTGTTGTCCAGTGTACCTTCCATGGACACTTGCTTTTGAATTATAGTCTTAGTTTATTCTCTTTGTAATGTTCTCGAAACTCTATAAATAGAGTGTTCCGCCTCTAATGAAACTTACATCTCTTATCACGTCCTTCTCTCTTATTCTCTAAGATCTTACCAAACTTAACTTCTTATCTCAAGATCGTAAAATCTCCTTTGGAGCAAGTCATTCTTGACTTAATAACTTTAAGCTGATCACATTTACTAACTTGGTTTGAATGCAATCCTTGTTAAGAATCACCTTAGTGTTTACTTGATATAATAATGGTTGTCATTTATATTTCCTTACATTTTCGTCATTATATTTCCGCATCTAATTATATAACTTTCTAACTCTAACTTCTTATTATTGTTGAGCTTTATGATCCTTTGAGTTGAACTTATTCCGCATTATAACTTGTTCTAACTTTTGTTCAAGTGTGTTTCTGAAAAGTTTTTCTCTCAACAGTTCTCCAAGATAGATCTGAGGTCTGGGTATCATTAGGTGAGAGTGAGAGAGGAGGACATGGAGGAGACCGCGTTCCAGACCCGTTATGGGCATTATGAGTTTGTGATGATGCCATTTGGGCTCACCAATGGGCCTGCTATATTCATGGATTTGATGAATCGGGTATGCAGGCTGATGCTCGACCGATCTGTCATTGTGTTTATTGATGATATCATGGTGTATTGCAATAACAGAGAGCAGCATGAGGAGAACCTTCAAGAGCTTTTGGGGGGTTTTGAGGCGAGAACAACTTTATGCCAAGTTCTCGAAGTGTGAGTTTTGGTTACGAGAGGTCCAGTTCCTGGGACACCTCGTTAACCAGGACGAGATCTTGATCAATCTAGCCAAGATTGAGGCAGTGATGTAGTGGGAGGTTCCAAAATCTCCCTCAGAGATAAGAGTTTCTTGGGTTTGGCAGGGTACTATCAGAGATTTATTCAGGATTTCACCAAGATTGCGGTACTCGTCACTTATTTGACGAGGAAGGGGGTGGATTTCTGATGGGGCCCTGAGCAGTAGTCGGCGTTTGAGACTATTCAAAAGAGGTTATGTGAGGCCCCGATATTGACCCTTCCGGAGGGAGTCGAGGATTATATGGTATTCTGTGATGCATCTATCACCGGTTTGGGGGGAATCCTTATGTAGAGAGGACGAGTGATTGCTTATGCTTCGCGACAATTGAAGCCGCATGAGACGCGATATCCCACTCATGACCTAGAGTTGGGGGTAGTGATATTTTCCCTCACAATTTGGAGACATTATCTTAATGGGGTCCGTTGTACAGTCTACACGGATCACAAGAGGTTGAGATATCTTATAGATCAGTCGGACCTGAACTTGAGGCAATGCAGGTGGCTGGACATGGTCAAGGATTATAACTGCGAGATCCTTTACCATCCGGGTAAAGCGAATGTGGTAGCAGATGCTTTGAGCTGCAAGTCGTCTAGGTCTTTGGTCGGGGGAGGTGTGTATGAGAATGTTGATTCCCTGCTTTTGGGATTGATCAGAGAGGCACATGCAGAGGGAGTTAAGAAGGAGAACTGGAAACATGAGAGGATCAGGGGTGAGATCGACAGGTTTGTCACCGATAGTCGAGGGTTATTGACCCATTGTGGTCGAGTTTGGGTTCCAGTTTCTGGTGGGATCAAGCAGATTGTGCTAGAGGAAGATCATAAGTCTCGTTTTTCTATACACCCAGGAGCAACCAAGATGTATCGGGATTTCAGATTGAGTTACTGGTGGTTGTGTATGAAGAGGAAGATAGCCTGATATGTCGAGAGGTGCTTGACCTACAGGATGGTCAAGGCCGAGCATCAGAGGCCGCATTGCAAGCTGCAGCCTCTGGAGGTTCCCATGTGGAAGTGGGAAGAAATCACCATGGATTTTATCACCAAGTTTCTAAAGACGGCCAAGGGTTTTGATGTTATATGGGTCATCGTGGATCGATTGACCAAGAGTGCCCACTTTTTGGCCATCCGGGAGAGCTCTTTGGCCGAAAAGTTGGTCGATATGTATGTCCGGGAGATCGTTGCTCCTCATGGGATTCCGGTCTCCATTGTTTCAGACCGACATGTTCGTTTTACTTCCTGTTTCTGGCAGAAGTTCAACGAGGAACTGGGCACGAGGTTGCATTTCAACACTGCATATTATTCGCAGACTGACGGCCTGAGTGAGCAGATTATTCAGACCCTTGAGGATATGTTGCGGGCATATGTTATTGATTTCGGTGGGAGTTGGGATTCCTACCTACCGCTTGTGCAGTTTGATGGGTTTGAGCCATAAGAACTTTCCTATGTGTACATCCAAACCCTAATGCTTGGATCTAGGTTTCTCTAATTGAACATGCAATGTTTCCAAGGCTTATAATGCTAGATCTAGTGTAAACAATTGATTCATAACATATGAAATCAGATCTAGAAGAATACCTTAAGTTGCTTGCTTGAATCTTCTTATTCTTGGAGCTTAGAGTCACAATTCTCACTCCTATAAAGGCTTACAAACACCAACTACCAAGAGGATGATTTGGAGAGAGAGGAGGGATGAGAAAATCGGCTCTAGGGTTTCCAATCTAACAAGAGTGGCCGATTTCCCTCACCCATGGGGTCTATTTATACTATGAGCTACTAGGGTTACATTCTTAACCCTAATTGAATAACTTAGGCCCTAAGCAATCCAAAGATCCTTCTAGATCAAGGCTTGGACGAATTCAAGGTGTCCATAACCCTAAATTCGACCACCCTATAATCTATAAGGATTCATAGCCCAAAACTCAACTATCATACATTTGACAGTTTATGTCCCTTTATTCAATTAACCTCTTTTAGTCAACAAATTAATTTCTAATTAATCTATGACTAATATTAATTAAATAATACTATTATTCCTTTAATATATTATTCTCATAATATATTAATATAATAATATCACCTCTCTCTTCATAAATCACCCTGTCAAGTTGCTATGGTGAAGGCAACCCAAAAGGACCATGCACAACCGGGTCAAGTACTTACCAAATATAGTTACGGGCTTAGACACTAATCCAACAGTCTCCCACTTGGATAATTCTAGTAACTATAAATGCAAACCTAATCCGATTAGCAATCGTAGCTCTCAAAGACGCTGTCAAACTCTGATCTTATCAGTAACCTGTCCTTCAGATAAGGGATCATGTAATCCTATGTTCTAGATATCGTGCGGACAATTACATGGAACATGTCATACTTATTGTCCAGCAATTGGTTTCTCGATCTCAGATTCATTTGACATAGAACTTAATTGAACACATCAATTCAGTCCTGACCGGGCCCGACACATAAGTCAAATCAAATCATTGAGGGGCCCTGATATCGCTTTTACCCTCTTAGGATAAAAGGAATAGACAAAATTCGACTTATATGCATTTACTATCCACTAATCAAATCATACACAACAATGCGTTTTATAACATCAAGTTACTGATGTGTTTACGCATTATCAATGCACAACCATTAGCAAACAATAAACCATATATCTAGGTTTTAAGAACATATGATATTACCATCTTGCGATCACCCGTGATAAATTCCATGAAGTGATTCCAGCAAGTGTGGGTTTATTCCAATGCGCAAATCAAGTTCATAAGCACTCATGAACGTTGTAGCAAACCTTTGCTATGTCTAATACATTTTAGACATTCTACACACCAATTCATGACAGTCTTCATTCATATCTACTTCCAACATATGAACGACTGTGGACCGTTCGAATAATTCGATTATTATCAAATAATTCAATTACTCAGGAAGTCAAAACATGCAAAATGAAACAATAGGTAAATGATTAACATAAGACAGTAACTTTACTAATAAATAATACTCCTTTATTTAATCATCGAATGTTAATAACAACTTAACTATTACACGTTTCCAAACTATCTAATCTAAACTAATATCATCCTTCAGCCCTATGCTCCTAGCGTGCTGCAAGTGGTTAACCCTGCTCAGTCCCTTCGTAAGCGGATCTGCTGGGTTATCTTCTTACGATACCCTCTTCACTACGAGGAGTCCCTCTTCCACCCGATGTCGAATAAAGTTATATTTTCTGTCGATATGTCGAGATCTACCGTGATCACTGTTGGATTAATGTCTAAGTCCATAACTATATTTGGTATGTACTTGACCCGACCCGGCATGGTCCATTTGGGTTGCACTTCACCGACACAATTTATATGGATAGTCTTTTGAGAATAGTATATTTATGATTTATATTAATATATTATAAGTTCTAATATATTAATATATAATCATATTATTTAATTAGTATTGATCAAGAATTAATTTATAATTAATTAAGTGATCAAAATGAACTAATTAAATATGGACTCTTAGATATATATATGTGTAGTAGGCCAAGTTCATTTAGGTTGGGCTAAGTCTTCATGGATAGTCCATGGAGCTTTAACCCATGGATCCTAGGAAATGAAAGGTCATGGGTATTAGGGTTTAACCCTAATCCTCCACACTATATAAAGGGTCTTATGGTTCATGAAATTATGCTAGTGGCTAGTGTGGATACACTAAAGAGGGCAATAACCGATTTCATAGTGTGAGCCAAGTATCCATATTCTCTAAAGGTTTTCCAAGGTGTTTTGGTGATTTGTGATTCCACTTGAGGCTTCCACACTATTGGGGCTAAGCTCTTAAAGCTTGAAGACATCAAGCTACATCAAAAGGTATGTCATCTAACTAGAACTTTGTAGTATAGGTGCTTCATAATATGCTAGTCAGGATGAAACCTTGGAATATTTAATATTTGCATGTATAATAGAGAAAACATAGATCCAAGGTTTATAGGGTTGCATGTACACCATAGGAGTGTTAGAATGCTCAAAACCCAACAGTGGTATCAGAGACATACGTTGTTTTCGGTTATATTGATGCAAATGTTTTATTTTCAAAGTTGGAAAAAAAGGAAAAAAACATGACGTTTGTCAAATTTTAAGATAATTGCTTGTTTTTGTGAAAAACTAATTATTTGTAAAATTTGAATCATTTGCTATATGAGTTGAATTAGGTCAAATTTAGTAAAAGATAAAATGATATGATTATTTTATTAGTTTTAAAAGTTTGGTCTAAAGAGTTTTTTAAAACCTCCATAAGTTATAGATATGAAAAGGTTTTAAAAAAATTGATTCAAAGTTTTTTATGGAGTTACAAAACTTAGTCTTAATGTTTTAAAGAATTCCATAACTTGTTCTTAAGTTATGGAACATGAAAAGTTTCATCATAAAACAAGTATTTAACTCCATAAGTTATGGAATCCAAAAGTTTTCAAGAGTTACAAAACTTGCCCTCAAGTTTTGGAATTTGGAAAAAGTTTTTTTATGATAAAAAAAAAGAATTGAATTCTAAAACTCTTGGGTTCATAACTTAAACAATTAATTAAATGGTTTTAATTTTGAATTTAATAATTGGAATTATGATGTTTTTATTGAATAATTCAATTAACTCTTATGGACTTTATTAATAGATAATTAAAGTGTTTAATTAAAAGAGAATTAATAATTCCATAATGACATTGTTTAAATTTAATTAAATTAAGAGTATAGTTTAATTAATAGATTAAACCACCAAGTATTTTAAATGTCTAAAATACACCCTTATACTATTATAATATTAAAAGTTTAATATATTATATGTATAAGAGCAAGTCGTCTTACCATTAGTAGGCCTCATTCACGAAGCCGGTCTATAAGGGGGGTATAAGGTTACTGCCTATAAAATGGAAGTTTAATGGGTGTCCACTCTCACCCACCGCTTCCTTGACTGGTGGAGGGTCGTTAGCCGAACAGGTAGGACAAGGACTATAATTCTCCCTTCATTAAAAGTATTAATGATAAATACTAAGTAACTAAACTCTTATTAATACCCATTCTTAGTTACTTAGGAAAATGTGAATTTGGTGCTAACCCATGAAATTACACTTTGCACTTTGCTTAAGTCAGTTAGTGGAGCGTGTGTGGTTAACCGGCACACTAGCTTGATTTAACAAGGTAGGTAAAGGGTAACTTAATGTTAATCATAGTATCGGTGGAGCGTGTGTGGTTAACCGGCACATCGATTGAGGGGTAAATATTAAGGGTACCAAGTATATTTGCATGGTTATTCACACTTTGGTTTGTGATCCTCGGCATCCCAGTCACAAAACCTGAAGGGCACACTCGAGATTGAAACATGCATTTGAAAAGTTCAATGAATCTCAAAAGAATCTAGGAGTTTCAAAACTAATTAAAACCTAATAATACATTTCGTTTATCTTGGTGGAAATTGGTGAATCGTCATTCACCTACCTTCAAATATTTTATAGCTTGGATTATGGCATCCCTCTTCCAAGTTATAAAGTAGTTTGCTGGGTCCTAGCCTTAATATTTGATATTGGATGTTATATTAAGGACTTTAGATAAACTATATTGAATATCTCCCAAAAAGATGTCTGGTTCAGACATCTATGATCCTCCCAAATCTCTTGGAACTTCACTTCCTCCACCTCCTCCAATTATTCTCCCTAACCCACAAGTTCAAGGTCACTCAAGCCCTAATGGCAAGCAAGGTCTATGTGTGATCACATCTTAGAGATGAAGTCACATATTGACAAGCCTAGAGAGTTGGGTTTCAAAGTCTTGAGAAAGTTGGATGTTCAATCACTTTCTAAGTCACATAGTGAGTTCCTTTGGGACTACTATGATACAGACTATGACATGAACCTTAATGATCATATCTATTTGCTTGGTGCTGCTGAATCAGCAATGATTTGGAACGATAGTGAAGCAAATTTGATTATAAGATCAACTTCCCAAAAACTTTATGGACAGTGACAATGGTGACACTGGAAATCCAGAAAAAGCATTCTCTTCCCAATGGAAAGGGATTGGCCATACTCAACCCGGTTGACCAAATGGTAAAGAGAAAGGCTAAGTCTGAGATAGTCCCATTACCAAAGGGTCCATATGTTTATTTTGCCAAAGGAAGGGGCGTTGATTGCAAAGCTGCCAAATTTACCTAAGGATGTTAAAGTCAATAAGTTTGACTCTACATCAGGTATAGCCCATTCTCTAACTCTGTTAAGTTCTATTCTAAGATCCTCATTACATGATGTGACTGGGTCACATGTTGATGTTTTAAGAATCAAAGAATAGAGAGAAATCTTAAAGGAAGTATATGCTGATTCTGATCGCGAAGGTGGATTTCGATCGCATCAGAATTTTGAGCAGTTGCTTAAGAAGTTATGATATATTGCTAAGGAATAGATAACAACAATTTTCCATGTGGATTGTAAGGATAAGTTTTTCCGCAAAGTTTTAAAATAAAAGAAAATTGTTTAATTTTGTTTATTTGAAGTATCCTTACAATGACATTTGTGGAAAATTGTTGCTTATATGATTCCACTGACAGCAATATTGGAAAATGGATTTGATTCTTTCATTTGTGGTAGTGTCTAAATTTACCAAATCAGGAAAGTTCCTCATCACCCAAGTTTCAATTGGACCGAAACTTGGAATCATGCAAGTTGAATAGTATGATGAATGAGAACTTTCAAGAATTGGAAAATCAAGACTAATTACTTGTTCACATGGATGTGTGAGTCAAGTGAAAGACTAAAGGGATCGAGTATACATTCTTGTGTACTGGTCATGTCCACCACAAAGCTCGTTAAGACTATTTGATTTACTAAAGTTTACTAAATATGGTTATACTTACAAGTTTAAGTATAATTCTGAAACATTGGAAAAGTCTCAATGTATGACAGAACGAATGGGAAGAATCAAATTAGGCAGAAAGATAAAAGTTTCTCAAATCTGAAAAGATGGGAGAGTACTTTAGTATCATGTTTGTGATCATCTTAATGATTTAGAAATCATATCACAATTAGTCCTCTAAAGGTCATCTTAGTGCATTCTTATGACTAAGAAGAGGAGTCATGAATTGTTGAAATGGTTAGATCAGGAAGATGAGTCATACTTCGTTCCAAAACAATTCTTAGAGTCATACTCCAAGATTGTAACTTGAGTGACATATCTTAAAGAAAGGTTTAAAACACTTGTCAAATGTAAGAGTAAAAGTGTCCTACTCTTGTACATTTGAAATTGGTAAGTTGTGATGTTTTGGATAAAACAAAGACCAACTAAGGCCAATTGTGTGAAGTGTTTGTCTTGATAAAGAATCCGCACTATCTCTTGAATATTTGGCAAGATAGTCTTATATGTCAAGAGGATAGTGGGAGTCTTAAAGATCCTAAAAAGAATTTCAAGAACTAATCAAGAATAAAACTTGCGGTTCTTCACTAGCACACGACTTATAGGAGTTCTGAAAGTTCTCAATTGGTTGCATAACAACTTGGAAGCAATGGCAGGCCCTGTACTGCCAGGTGGCAAGAAGTTAAGATTGCATAAGTTCAGTCCATATGAGTTTGGATTTGTCATTATCCTTGTCTTGTGACTATGGTTTTGACGATTCACATGGATAAGAACACATACACCATAAAATCTAAGGGTCATAAGGTTTCTCTCCGATTCATGAAAATGATGGTGAGGAAACACTTCCACCAAGTAGATTTGAAGCAGATGGCAAAAGGTCTAAACAATTGAGACTATGATTACGACATCCCTTTTCATAGTTCTGAAATTGTTTAGACACACATGCATGCTATCTAAGGAAATGTGTATGATTTTGATAAAGTTTTATCAAAGCATCTCGTATCAGAAATCTGAACTTTGGTAAGAAAGTCAATAAAGTATTGATTTCTAGAAGTCCAGCTGATTTCTGAGTACATGTCAAAGCTAGTGGGAGCATAAGTGTTATGCTAATAATCATCATGTTAGTGGGAGCATGATAATTATTGTTAGTGTTGCAAGTTAGATTGAGACCTTAATCATCCTTAGTCAAGAATATATATATGAATTTCATGTTGGATTGGTTCAAATTAAGGAAATTCAATATATTGCGTTCTCAAAATTCGATTATGATTACGACATCTCTCTTCATAGTCAAAATTTGAAAACATGGCAAATAAAAATATTGTAGCAAAAGACTGGTCTAGAATCATGCCTTTATGTGAGACATCATGAATCGTGTACCATTTGCTTTGGGTACAGGATCGATTGCATGTGCTATAATATTTGTCATTTCTAAATTTTTCCAAATGCCCAGAGGTATTAAGAAGGAAAAAGGTCTAGAATTGGATATGACTAAAATGATTAACCAATTGTCGAGGACAATCTGAGGTTTACCAAAGATTGGTTGCTCAGGGACAGTTGGAAGTATAGTGCTAATTTTGGAAGGACCATATTGACATATTCTGAAAAGAGGCATCTCTTATTCAGAAGTGATAGTAAAAATGAGAATATGGAGTTGTCTCCATAGGTGGAAGTTATCTGTGTAAGATTAGAAAACTTAATGCAAGAAGCATGTCCAAAGCAATGTACTTTGAATATGAGACTTAGTTTCCATGGAGTTGATCTCCATTGGAATACCTTATAATGATTGTTGACAAGTCTTTGTGACTTTGTACATATTCATTACAGGAGGGTCAGTGCATATAAGTTTAAAATCTAAACAGATTTCGATAAATGATAGGAATTTGAAATTCTCACATTTTTTGATAAGGATTTGGGAGTGTGAAATTAGAATCATTGAAATTATGTTCAATTGGTTTATTTCACAAAGTAAGGATCATAGACAAACATAGAGTGCATACTTGGTGTATGGCAAAGCTATTGTTTAAGAAAAACATAGTGTACATGCTTGGAGCATGGGACAACTAGTGTTTTTAATTCAAGTATAAAGTTGATAAAACTGAAACAATGAATAATGAGTAATCAGTATGGTGATAAATAAAAGTGTTTATTTATATTGATATGGTTTGATACCATATTTGATTAATTTATTCTTGTGTTTCACTTTGCATGTTTTGACTTCTAGAATAACTAAGTCGCTCTTCCTGAATGATTAAGTTATTCAAACCATCCACAGTCGGTCATATGTTGGAAGTAGATATGAATCAAGACTGTCATGGGTTAGTTTGTAGAGGTCCAAGTTGGTGGACAAAGTGGTGCTACAACACTCATGAGTGCTCATAAGTTCTGAGTATTGGATTCAACCCGCGCTCATTTGAATCACTTCATGGATTTTATCACGAGTGATCATGAGACGATAATATCTTATATTCTTCAAACCTAGAGATATGAGTTGTTACTATGAGTTGGTTATACATTGATTGCACGAACACGCATTGGTAACTCGATGTTATAAAACGTGCCTTTGTGTATGATTCAACAAGTAGTAGAACAAGCCATATGAGTCGAAGTTTATCCATTCCTTTTACCTTCTGGATAAAAGCGATATCTGTGGGCCCCTCGATGATTTAGCGATGACACATGTGAGTGCTTGGCCAAGCCAAGACTGATTTGATTTGTTCAATCAGTCAGTCATCATAAATCGAAAATCGGGAAACAACAAATCGACAGAGAGAATGATTATAATCCATGTCTTAGTCCATATGATATCTAGAATGGAGGAATATATGATCCCTTATCTAATGGACAAGTCATTGACAAAGGTCAGAGTTCATTGACAAGATCAGAGTTCGACAGCGGCTTTAAGAGCTACGATTGCCAGTTGGTTTTTGAAGCCATACTCAATAATAGTTTTAGACTTATCCAAGTGGGAGACTGTTGGATTAATGTCTAAGTCCATAACTATATTTGGTATGTACTTGACCCGACCCGGCATGGTCCATTTGGGTTGCACTTCACCGACACAATTTATATGGATAGTCTTTTGAGAATAGTATATTTATGATTTATATTAATATATTATAAGTTCTAATATATTAATATATAATCATATTATTTAATTAGTATTGATCAAGAATTAATTTATAATTAATTAAGTGATCAAAAGGAACTAATTAGATATGGACTCTTAGATATATATATATATATATATATGTGTAGTAGGCCAAGTTCATTTAGGTTGGGCTAAGTCTTCATGGATAGTCCATGGAGCTTTAACCCATGGATCCTAGGAAATGAAAGGTCATGGGTATGAGGGTTTAACCCTAATCCTCCACACTATATAAAGGGTCTTATGGTTCATGAAAT
This sequence comes from Lactuca virosa, assembly GCF_052849685.1. NCBI lineage: Eukaryota > Viridiplantae > Streptophyta > Magnoliopsida > Asterales > Asteraceae > Lactuca > Lactuca virosa. The sequence goes on along the minus strand of NC_136428.1, from coordinate 185,592,263 downwards.
TATGCTAGTGGCTAGTGTGGATACACTAAAGAGGGAAAAAACCGATTTCATAGTGTGAGCTAAGTATCCATATTCTCTAAAGGTTTTCCAAGGTGTTTTGGTGATTTGTGATTCCACTTGAGGCTTCCACACTATTGGGGCTAAGCTCTTAAAGCTTGAAGACATCAAGCTACAACAAAAGGTATGTCATCTAACTAGAACTTTGTAGTATAGGTGCTTCATAATATGCTAGTTAGGATGAAACCTTGGAATATTTAATATTTGCATGTATAATAGAGAAAACATAGATCCAAGGTTTATAGGGTTGCATGTACACCATAGGAGTGTTAGAATGCTCAAAACCCAACAATCTCTTGGTTCCTTAGTTAAGGCAACCGCTCCTTCATTATCACAGAAAATCTCCATGGGCTCCTTTATGGCTGGCACAACTCCAAGGTCTCCAATGAAGTTCTTCAACCGTATTGCCTCCTTTGACGCTTCACTTGCTGCAATGTACTCTGATTCGCACGTTGAATCAGCTACGGTTTCCTGCTTGGAACTCTTCCAAGTTACTGCTTCTCCATTGAGGGTAAAGACCCAGCCCGACTGCGAACGATAGTTGTCCCTGTTGGTTTGAAAGATGGCGTCACTGTACCCTCGCACCTTTAATTCATCACTCCCACCGAGGACTAGAAACCATTCCTTGGTCCCCCGAAGGTACTTAAGAATGTTCTTGACTGCGATCCAATGCGCTCTGCCAGGGTTCCCTTGATATCTACTGACCATGCTCAAAGAAAAGGCCACATCAGGGCGAGTACAAGTCATAGCGTACATGATCGAGCCGACTGCGGAAGTGTAAGGTACTCGGCTCATTTCTGCTATCTCGACTTCAGTACTCGGACTCTGAGTCTTACTCAATTTGGCATTACTCTGGATTGGTAACTCCCCTTTCTTTCAATTCTCCATACTAAAACGTTTTAGTACCTTATCCAAGTAAGTATTCTGACTAAGTCCTATTAGTCTCTTACTTCTGTCTCTCACTATCCTTATTCCCAGAATATAGGAAGCCTCTCCGAGGTCCTTCATAGCGAAGCACTTCCCGAGCCAGGACATAACCTCCTGTAGTGTCGGGATGTCATTTCCTATGAGTAGTATGTGTTCGACATACAATACGAGAAAGCTTACTACACTCCCACTGGCTTTGACATATACACATGATTCATCTTCACTTCGCAGAAAACCAAACTCTTTGACCTTCTCGTCAAAACAAGGATTCCATCTGCGAGACGCTTGTTTAAGTCCATAAATGGACTTCTCAAGCTTACACACTCTATTGGGATCCTTCGCATTGACAAAACCCTCTGGCTGAGCCATGTAAACATCCTCAGCCAACTTCCCATTAAGGAAAGCGGTTTTGACATCCATCTACCATATTTCATAGTCATGAAATGCAGCAATGGCCAACATCACCCTGATAGACTTTATCTTCGCAACTGGTGAAAAGATTTCATCGTAGTCAACTCCAGGAGTTTGAGTGAAACCCTTCGCAACCAATCGCGCCTTATAAGTGTGCACGTTTCCATTCACGTCAGTCTTCTTCTTGAAGATCCATTTGCACCCGACCGTCTTACGACCTGGTACATTGTCAACCAAATTCCAAACTTGGTTGTCATACATGGATTGGATCTTGCTATCCATAGCCTCTTTCGACTTCACAGACTCCGGGCCTGCCATGGCTTCCTTATAGGTGTTAGGTTCGTCCATATTCACTAGTGTACTATCACTAATGAACGTATCCCCTTCCATAGTAATATGAAAACCATAAAACTGGGGTGGAACACTAACTCTTTCGGAACGTCTAACAGGTAAGGACTTGTCAATCGGTTCAATCGGAGTTTCCTCCACAGGTTGAGCGCCAGTGTTAGAGGTTCCTTCATCGCTCGACTCTTGAATCTCTTCAAGATCGATTTGCCTCCCACTGTCTCCTTGGCTTATGAGTTCTCGCTCTTGGAAAACCCATCTCCTCGCAACGAAGACAACGTTGTCACTCGGTCTGTAGAAGAGATATCCAAAGGATTTCTGTGGGTAGCCGATGAAAATACATCGCTCACTACGAGGTTCGAGCTTGTCATGAGTATCTTATCTTAAGAAAGCCTCGCAACCCCAAACCTTGATATGTGCTAACGAGGGAGATTTCCCTTTCCAAATCTCGTGAGGTGTTTTGGCAACCTTCTTCGTAGGTACTAAGTTAAGGATATGGGCGACAGTCTCCAAGGCATACCCCCATAATGAGATAGGTAGTGAAGCACGACTCATCATGGAACGAACCATGTCTAGCAAGGTTCGATTACGCCTCTCAGCTACACCATTCAATTGTGGTGTCCTAGGTGGCGTCAATTGTGAAACTATTCCACATTCCTTGAGGTAGTCGTGGAATTCAAGACTTAGGTACTCTCCACCTCGATCAGATCGAAGCATCTTGATTTTCCTGCCCAACTGATTCTCCACTTCTTGTTTAAACTCTTTGAACTTTTCAAATGTTTCTGACTTGTGCTTGATTAAGTAGATATACCCATATCTGCTATAATCATCTGTGAAAGTCACATAGAAGCGATTCACGTCCCTTGTGGTGGATCTAAAGGGTCCACATACATCTGTATGTATGAGATCCAATAAACAATCACCCCTCGCACAAGTGCCAGTGAAGGGTGACTTGGTCATCTTTCCAAGTAAACAAGACTCTCACACGTCATCGTCCCTAAGGTCGAATGACTCCAACACTCCATCCTTTTAGAGTTGGGCTATGCGTTTCTTATTGACATGTCCAAGACGACTATGCCACAAGCATGCTTTATCCATACCATTGGAATAATCCACACACAACACATCATTTCCTATGTTGTCTACAACCATCACAGTTTCATATATTCCATTACAAGGAAATGCCTCAAAATATAAAACATTATTAAAATAAGCATAAATAGAACCCTTTTCATTATCAAATGAATATCTAAAGCCTTGTTTATATAAACCATGAAGTGAAATGATGTTTCTGGCCATATCTGGCGAATAACAACAATTATTCAAATTTAAATCTAAACCATTACTAAGCACTAAGGAATAAACTCCAATCTTGGTCACAGGCGACGATCTTCTGTTTCCCATGATCAGATTCATCCTTCCACGCTCCACATCCTTATTTCTTTTTAGTCCCTGCAAATCAGAACATATGTGAAAACCACATCCTATATCAAGAACCCAAGAAGTAGCATGTGACAAACTGTTAGATTTAATTGTGTAAATACCTGTGAAAGATGGCTTGATCTTCCCATCCTTGATGGCTTGCAGATATTATGGGCAACTTCTTTTCCAATGCCCTATCTTATGGCAGTAGTGGCACTCTGCCTCCTTAGGGTTTGAGTTGGGTTTAGCAGAACCAAGTTTGGTTCCACTAGAAGAGGTGCCATCTTGGGACTTTCCCTTGTGGTGGCCCCTTGAGGAGGCCTTCCTCTTCTTACCCTTCCCTTGCCCTATTGCCAAGACAGGGGCAGCAGTTGGAGTGGTAGGTGATGCAACAGATTTATCCTTGAGGTTGCTCTCAGCAGTCCTCAACAAGCCTTGAAGCTTGCTCAAGGAGACCTCTTCCTTATTCATTTGATAGGTCATGCGGAACTGGCTATAGCAGGAAGGCAATGAGTGAAGGATAATGTCAATTGCCAGTTCTTCATCGAAGTTTACATTCAACTTCAGCAGGCGATCAACATATCTCTGCATCTTTTTCAGATGGGCAGTAAAAGACTCTCCATTTCCCATTTTGGTAGTGATCATCGAAGTGATGATCTCATATCTCTCTGGCCTGGCGCTCTGGTGGTAGCGTTCCAGCATATCGTGATGCATCTCATAGGGGTACTTGTCCTCATAGGACTTTTGAAGTTCAGCAGTCATAGTCGCAAGCATGATGCAATGGACTTTCGTGGCATCACGCTCGTGGGCCTCGTAGGCCGCGATCTCATCGGCAGTAGCAGTTTCGATATCAATCTCCTTAAGCTTCTCGTCAAGGACATATTCTTTGTCCTCATAGCGAGTGACCATCCGAATGTTGCGGATCCAATTACTGAAATTGGTCCCATAAAAGATCACTTTCCCACACAAGTTCATCAGTGAGAATGAACCAGAGGAGTTTGACCCAGAAGCGTTGTTGTTTGCGTTCGACATCTGAAAAGGAAAAAGGAACAAAGTTTTATTAGAAATGAATTTCCCAAATTAATCACCCAAATGAAAAATTAGGGCTAGGAACCAACATCATTATTCACAAATTAGAAGAGGGATGCCGTAATCTAATAAGTAAATAATTTGAAGGCACGTGAATGTCGATTCACTAATTCTCCACCATGAAAAACAAAAAAGAAATTAGGTTTTAAATGTATTGAAAAACTCCTAGATCTTTTGAGGTACATTAAACTTTTCAATTGCATGTTTAAATCTCGATATGCCCCTCTCGTTTGTGACTGGGATGCCGAGGATCACAAAGTGGGTGTGAATAACCATGGAAATATACATGATTCCCTCATTGTTACAGTTACCTATTCGATGTGCTGGTTAACCACACACGCTCCATCGAACTATAACAAACAATGAGTCATCCTTTTCCACCTTTGCTTAGAACCCAATTAATGTGCCGGTTAACCATACACGCTCCATTAATGTCTTAGCAAGGGTACAAAGTGTAATTTCATGGAATTACATCAATTCACTTTTGCCTAAAGTAACTAAGATTGGGAATTTTGTAAAAACATTTAGTTACTTTATATAGATTCATTATACTTTTAATGAGGAAAGGTTTGCCCGATCCTACCCGTTCGGCTAACGACCCTCCACCAATCAAGGAAGCGGTGGGTGAGAATGGACACCCATTAAACGGCCATTTTATACCCCCCTTATACATTGGCTTCGTGAATGAGGCCTAGTAACGGTAAGACTAGCATTTAAGTTATACATATATATATATATATATATATATATATATATATATATATATATATATATATATATTAATCTTATAATATTGTAAGTATAGGGTTGAATTTTAAAACTTGTAACATTCTAAGGTTTGAAATTTTAATTATTCAAATTAAACTTTTAATCACAAAACTTAAATTTCAAAACTTGAGGACAAGTTTTGAACTTTTCAAAACATAAAGGATCAAATAGCAAATAATATAAATCAACTAATTAATTTAATGATTATCTAAATTTGACCTAGTCAATATATTACTTGCAAGACAATTTACCAATTAATTCAAATAATCAATTATTATCATATAAGGAAATTATTATTCAATCAAATGGTAATTATCTTTTGTTTGGTCAAAGATATACTCAAATATATGATAAAATTCGGATTTTAATGACCCAAAACAATTAAGGCAAGTATCCTCAAGCAAAACAGCAAGAAATCCTGAAATCTGCTCTGACTGACGCTCGGACTCGCCGAGTCCCATTATGGACTCGCCAAGTTCATCCTACTCGCCGAGTCCACAATGGGACTCGCCGAGTTCATCAGTCAGGGGCACAAAAAAACGATTTTTCATGTAAAAAGCAATCAATCAAAGCATCAATTCAATAGAAATCAATCTAAGCTCTGATACCACTGATGGTTTTGAGCCATAAGAACTTTCCTTTGTGTACATGCAAACCCTAATGCTTGGATCTAGGTTTCTCTAATTGAACATGCAATGTTTCCAAGGCTTATAATGCTAGATCTATTGTAAACAATTGATTCATAACATATGAAATCGGATCTAGAAGAATACCTTAAGTTGCTTGCTTGGATCTTCTTGTTCTTAGAGCTTAGAGTCACAATTGTCACTCCTCTAATGGCTTACAAACACCAACTAGCAAGAGGATGATCTAGAGAGAGAGAGGAGGGATGAGAAAATCGGCTCTAGGGTTTCCAATCTAACAAGAGTGGCCGATTTCCCTCACCCATGGGGTCTATTTATACTATGAGCTACTAGGGTTACATCCTTAACCCTAATTGAATAACATAGGCCCTAAGCAATCCAAAGATCCTTCTAGATCAAGGCTTGGACGAATTCATGGTGTCCATAACCCTAAATTCGGCCACCCTATAATCTATAAGGATTCATAGCCCAAAACTCAACTATCATACATTTGACAGTTTATGCCCCTTTATTCAATTAACCTCTTTTAGTCACCAAATTAATTCCTAATTAATCTATGACTAATATTAATTAAATAATACTATTATTCCTTTAATATATTATTCTCATAATATATTAATATAATAATATCACCTCTCTCTTCATAAATCACCCTGTCAAGTTGCTATGGTGAAGGCAACCCAAAAGGACCATGCACAACCGGGTCAAGTACTTACCAAATATAGTTACAGGCTTAGACACTAATCCATCACAGTTCTCATACAACAACAGTTATCACTCCAGCGTTGGTGCCCCACCATTTGAGCTTTTGTATTGTCGGATATGTCGTACCACGGTTTGTTGGGGAGAGGTTGGTCTTAGGGTTATGGGAAGGACAGAAGTAGTCCTTCAGACCACGAAGCTTATTCAGCAAGTCAGGTAGAGATTGTAGTCCGCTCAGAGTCGGCAGAAGCGCTATGCAGACTGGCACGAATCAGAGTTGGAGTTCTAGGTCAGCGATATGGTGTTCCTGAAGGTCTCACCCTGGAAGGGTGTGATAGGCTTCAGGAAGAGGGGGAAATCGGGTCCCCGATTTATTGGACCTTTTTGGGTGATTTCCAGGGTTGGAAAGGTAGCTTATAGGTTGGATTTTCCGAGCGAGCTCAGTCAGATCCATAAAACTTTCCATGTCTCTCAGTTGCAGAAGTGTGTGTTGGACAACAAGGTAGTGGTTCTGTTGGAGGATATTTAGGTTGATGAGCACCTGAACTATGTTGAGAGGCCGGTAGCTATTTTGGTAAGAAAGATGAAGGTCCTGTGCAACAAATAGATACCTTTGGTAAAGGTATAGTGGCAATATCGGAGAGGCTCCGAGTGGACCTGGGAGCTGGAGGATTAGATGCGGAAGCAATATCCCGAGTAATTCGCTGCAACCGACTTCGAGGATGATGTCTAGATCTAGTGGGGGAGAATTGTAACATCTCAATGATAAGCTACTTCTAATTTTGAACCTATAATTGAATTATATTGCATTTTGGTCCCTAAGTCTAAGAATGAGTGCAATGAAAGCCCTAGTGGCATTTTCGTAATTTAGGAGTTGAGGGAGTACGCCATGCTTACGTGTGTACGCTGAGCATACTAGGGGGCTCCCTAGTACACACAGCATACATATGTATGTAGGGCGTACGTTCCAGACATGAAAAAACTAATTTATAGGGTTTGGCTCATATTTAAACCCCATTAACCAACTATTGTTTACAAAAAGAGTCATTGTTTCAAAAGTATTATTCAAAATCTAAGTTTTCCCAAGACCCAATAACACAAAATAGGAAGATGTGCATGATCACGCCTTCGCTTTCCCGCAATCATCAGAAGTACCTGAAACAACAAATTGAAACTGTAAGCCAACACTTAGTGAGTTCCCCCAAGTACCATCATACAACATATAAAATACATAGATTAGCATGCTGGGTCCATAACCTCCCGATTCGATTACCATGGCCCACAACCTCATGGTTGGATTGCCCTGCATACCATATACTGGGTCCATAACCTCCCAGTTGGATTACCCTTGGACCACAACTTCCCGGTTGGATTGTCGTGGTCTGTTGCCTGACAGTACAAAGAAATAGTCTTAACCCCAACGTATCATGTCGACATATAGCAAATAATATACGTATTCAGCAGAAAGATAATTATACATCCAATAATCACAGGTAGTCCTACAGATCTACCAGTCTAACACATATCTGTAATTATCAGATAATCAAACAGGATTATCGCATACTCAACATATCATAAATTAGTATCTAATAGGATATCAATCTATTGGGCCGACCTTGGTGCCTTCGACCCGTAAGAACTCAACTGGTCACGTAAACACCAAGTAACGACCATTCTCAAATACCACTCAATTTACCTAAAATACCCTCAGGTCAAACTTGCTCAAAGGCCAAAGTCAACAAACCAGTCAAGTCAACCCAACCGAGTATGTTGGGCATACTCTTCTGTATGGGGGTGTACTCTCTAGTTGACCAGGAAGCGGGGTTTGACCGCGTACGCACAACGTACCAAATCGTACACCCGACGTATGCATCCAAACTCCTTCTTAATGCAATAAGTGCTTAATACTTCATGTTTTACGTCCAAAATGCAGATCGAAGTCCCAAATATCCTTCTTGACCATAAAGTTTCCAAATTTATGGTCTTGCATGGCCAATAAGTGTTAAATGGTAGAAACCCCAACCTCTTAACCCATTAAGACCACCAAGCACATGTATGGGGAAGAGTTAAGAGCTAAGACCCTATTTTTATGCTTCTAAACTTCTCAAAACGTCTGAAAGGATAGGTTAAATGGCATGGAGGATGCCATACGAAAAAGGTCAAGACTTGGGACCAAAATGCTCATGAATCAAGACCTTAGCCAGATCTAAGGAATTACAAGTCAAGTTTAAAGATTTATACCTCTTGGTGGTTGCTATATAGGTGATGATCCCAGATTCAAATCTCCTTCAAGTTTCCAAGGTGGCTCTACTCCTTTCTTTTTCCTTCAAGACAACCAAAAACGCACACCAAGGTCAAGAATGCTCAAACAAGTGGCTACGGTTTGCTAAGATTATTCGAAGTTGTTGGAGGCTGATGAGAGATGAGGTTTGTGGGGCCATAAAGTTGGTTAAATAGGGTCCAAACCCTAAAAATAAGGGTTTGTGGCTCACACACATATCCCCTGCGTACATTAGGAGTACGCCCCACATACGTGAGCCTGCCATAATTATTACAAAAATGCCACTATGGGCCATTTTACAAGCTTTCTCATACACAATGGCTAAAATGCAATATTTCTACTTACTTAGGGTTAAAATTGAAAGTACCTCATCATCGGAATGTTATAAAAGGACTGGAATAAGTTTGTGTTTGCTGATTTATCAACCGCAGAGAAAGCCGCAATTAGTTGGGATTAGTTTATTGAGATGTTTCGAGAGGGGTATGTTCCTTTGGTGGAAATGGAGGGGTTGGATTAGGAGTACCTGTCGCTCTGGCAAACGACAGAGATGGTGATCTAGATCACCCGGATGTTACAGGAGAGAGCCATGTTTTGTCTAGAGTATGCATCTATTGACTAGGCGTAGATGACTCAATACTTGAGTATGCTCAAGAAGGAGATCAGAGAGTTCGTGGCGAGCTCCTATTACCGGACATTGGCTAAGCTGTAGACCAATGTTAAGAAGAGGGAGATTGAGATGGAGCGACAAGTGAGAGAGGTCAAGGTGGATACACAGAGGAGAGATAGGAGGTATGTACATTCATAGCCGGAGGCTAAGCAGGAAAAGCCCGCCGATTTGAGAGCATGAGGTCAGAGGAGCCGTACTTGCAGTAAGTTTAGAAAGGGTCATGATGGTCCCTGTCGATTGGGATATGTATGCTACTTTTTGTTGGGTTTTGAGCCAACTCGGCGAGTTGGATGATTTTAGCCTTGGACTCATCGAGTCCCTTCATGGAGTCGGCGAGTCTGCTGAGCAGACAGCACAAAACTTCGATTTTTCAACCAATTTTGCAAGTATAACAAGAACACAAGCCTAGGCTCTGATACCACTGAAGGGTTTTGAGCATTCTAACACTCCTAAGTGTACATGCAACCCTAAATACCTTGGATCTATGTTTTCTCTATTATACATGCAAATATGAATATTCCAAGGTATTACCCTATCTAGCATACAATCTTTGATACTTAGATAATAAAAACAAGTTTGAAGACATACATTTTTATGTAGCTTGATTCCTTGATGCTTAAGAGCCGAGTGCCCCAAGTGTGACACCGCAAATGGTTCACACAACATCAAATACACTTGGAATAACTTAGAGAGAAATGAACCACTTCATGAAATCGGCTAGCCCTCACCATACACACATAGTTCTTTCATGGTCGCCGATTTTGACAAGAATAAGATGCTCATATAGTTTGTCACAATTAGGGTTACACCATGTAAACCCTAACTGTCATGGCCTTTAATTTCAATGATCCATGGATACAAAAACACCATGGAGCATCAAATGGAGCATCCTGTGGGTTTTAGCCCAACTTGATAATCCATGGAGCATTAGCCCACTATACAAGTATGGATGATTTACACAATCAACCCATATATTTAATTAGTCTCCTTTTGATCACTTAATTTATTCCAAATTAATTCTTGATCAATACTAATTAAATAATCTTATTAATATGTTAGAACTTATAATATATTAGCAAACCTTAAGTGTTATTTCTCTCATTTTAGTCTATCCAAATGCATGATGCCATGCAACCCAAATGGACCATGCCAATCGGGTCAAGTACGTACCAAATATAGTTATGGACTTAGACACTAATCCAACAGTCTCCCACTTGGATAAGTCTAAAACTATTATTGAGTATGACTTCAAGAACCGACTGGCAATCGTAGCTCTTTAAGCCGTTATCGAACTCTGACGTTGTAACTGAACTGTGATTTCGTCAATGACGTGTCCATTAGATAAGGGATCATATTTTCCTCCATTCTAGATATCATATAGACTGAGACATAGATTATAAATCTTTTTCTCTGTCTATTTGCTGTTTCCTGATTTTCGATTCATGATGACTGACTGATTGAACAGATCAAATCAGTCCTGCCTTGGCCAAGCACTCACATGTATCATCATTAAATCATCGAGGGGCCCACAGATATCGATTTTATCCCGAAGGTAAAAGGAATGGATAAACTTCGACTCATATGGCTTGTTCTACTACTTGTTGAATCATACACAAAGGCACGTTTTATAACATTGAGTTACCAATGCGTTTTCGCGCAATCAATGTACAACCAACTCATAGTAACAACTCATATCTCTAGGTTTGAAGAATATAAGATATTATCGTCTCATGATCACTCGTGATAAAATCCATGAAGTGATTCAAATGAGCACGGGTTGAATCAAATACTCATAACTTATGAGCAGTCATGAGTGTTGTAGCACCACTTTGTCCAACATCTTAGAACTCTACAAGCCAACCCATGACAGTCTTGATTCATATCTACTTCCAACATATGACCGACTGTGGATGGTTTGAATAACTTAGTCATGCAGGAAGAACGACTTGCTTATTCTGGAAGTCAAAACATGCAAAGTGAAACACAAGAATAATCGAATCCAATATGGTCTCAGAACTTATGAATATAAATAAAAAACCTTTTATTTATCACCATATCGATTGCCCATTATTCATTGTATACTGTTTCAACTATCAACGTTATACTTGAATTAAAACAATAGTTGTCCCATGCTCCAAGCATGTACACTATGTTTTCTAAACACTAGTCATGCCATACACCAAGTATGCACACTATGTTTCTCTAAACATTAGTTATGCCATACATCAAGTATGCACACTAAGTTTGTTTATGATCTTTACTCTGTGAAATAGATCGATTGAACATAATTCCAATGATTCTTATTTCACAATCCCAATTCCTTACCGCAAATGCAAGAATTCCAAATTCTACCATTTACCTAAATCTGTTAGATTCTAAACTTATATGCATTGATCCTCTTGTAATGATTATGCACAAAGTCACAAAGACTTGTTAACAAACATTACCGAGTATTCCAGTGGAGTTCAACTCCATGGAAATATCCTTCTTGCATTAAGTTTTTTTCCTAATCTTACGAAGATTGAATCCACCTATGGAGACAACTCCATATTCCCATTTTGACTATCACTTCTGAACAAGAGTTGCCTCTTTTCAGAATATGTCAATATGGTCCTTCCAAAATTAACACTATACTTCCAACTGTCCCTGAGCAACCAATCGTTGGTAAACCTTAGATTGTCCTCGACAATTGCTTAATCGCTTTAGTCATATCCAATTCTAGAAATTTTTCCCTTCTTAATGCCCCATGCATTTGGATAAATTAGAAAGGATAAATATTATAGCACATGTAATCGATCCTATACCCGAAGCATATGGGACACGATTCATGCTATAAAAATTTTATTTGCCATGTTCTCAAAGTTTGACTATGAGGAGGGATGCCGTAATCATAATCGAATTTTGAAAACGCAATATATAGAATTTTCTTATGTTGAACCATTCCAACATAAAATTCATATATATATATATATATATATATATATATATATATATATATATATATATATATATATATATATATATTCTTGACTAAAGGTGATTAAAATCTCAATCTGAGCTTTTAGAATTGAAATCAAGTATATCCTCTCCTTTAATTATAGCGAAACAACTTTTTCAACCCCTGCAACTTTAAGAATTGGAACTTTTGTTTTCTATAATTAACATTGCTAACTTGCAATACTTACCATAATTATCATGCTCCCACTAACATGATTATTATTATCATAATACTTATGCTCCCACTAGCTTTGACATGTATCCATAAATTAGCTGGACTTATAGAAATAAATACTTTATTGACTTTCTTACCAAAGTTCAGATTTCTGATACGAGATTGCTTTGATAAAAATTTATCAAAATCGTACACCTTTCTTCAGATAGCACACATATGTGTCTAAACAATTTCAGAACTATGAAAAGGGATGCCGTAATCATAGTCTCAATTGTTTAGACCTTTTCCATTTCTCACAAGTCCATGTTAGTGTGCCGGTTAACCACACACGCTCCATGAACGACTTTGAGAATGCAAATATCACGACTGTTATCTACTTAAAATGTACTTAGTGAAAGTGTTTCCTCACCATCATTTTTCATGAATCAGAGAGAACCCTTATGACACTTAGATTATATGGTATATGTGTTCCTATCCATGTGAATTTGTCAAAACCATAATCTCAAGACAAGGTTAGTGACAAATTCAAACACTTATGGATTGAACTGAATCTTAATTTCTTGCCACCTGGCGACACAAGGGTCTGCCATTGCTTCCAAGTTGTTATGCAACCAATTGAGAACTCTCAGATCTCATATGCAAAGCCAACTTTAACTGGAATGGGCACAGAAATAGAAATATGTCAACAAGATAGGTTATAAACCTCACGTCGTGTGCTAGTGTCAAACTACAGGTTTTTATTCTTGATTAGATCTTGAAAATCTTTTAGGATCTTTAAGACTCCTACTGTCCTCTTGACATATAAGAATATCTTGCCAAATATTCAAGAGATAGTGTGGATTCTTTATCAAGACAAACACTTCACACAATTAGCCTTAGTTGGTCTTTGTTTTATCCAAAACATCACAACTTACCAATTTCAAATGTACAAGAGTAGGACACTTTTACTCTTACATTTGACAGGTGTCATTAACCTTTCTTTAAGATATGTCACTCAACTTACAGTCTTGGAGTATGACTCTAAGACTTGTTTTGGAACGAAGTATGACTCATCTTCTTGATTTAACCATTTCAACAATTCAATATTCCTCTTCTTAGTCATAAGAATGCACTAAGATGTCCTTAGAGGACCAATTATGATGTGGTCTCTTAATCATTGAGATGATCACAAAACTTGACACTAAAGTACTCTCCCATCTTTTTATATTTGAGAAACTTTTATCCTTCTGCCTAATTTGATGCTTCTCATTCGTTCTGCCATACATCGAAACTTTTCCAATGTTTCAAAATTATACTTAAACTTGTAATTATAACTATATTTACTATGCTTTAGTAAATCATGACAAATAGTCTTATATATCTTTTGTGGTGGACTTGACCAGTGCACAAGAATGTGTACTCGATCCCTTAATCCTTCACTTGACTCACATATACATGTGAACAAGGAATTAATCTTAATTTTACAAAGATGAAAATTCTCATTCATCATACTATACAACTTGCATGATTTCCAAGTTTCTATCCAACTGAAACCTTGGGTGATGAGAATCTTTCCTTATTTGGTAAATTTAGACACTACCACAAATGAAATAATCAAATTCATATTTCCAATATTGCTATCAATGGAATCATATAAACAACAGTTTTTCACAAATGCCATTGTAAGGATACTTAGAATAAATAAAATCAAAAAATTTTCCTTTTATTTTTTAAAACTTTGTGGAAAACTTATCCTTACAGTGCAAAAGCATATCAAAAACTTGTTGTTATCTATTCCTAAGCAATATATCATAACTCCTAAGCAACAACTCAAAATTCTGATCACCGAACCATGCGATCGAAAATCCATCTTCGCGATCAGAATTAGCATATTCTTCCTTTAAGTTTCTTCACTTTTCTTTGATTCTTAAAACAACAACATGTGACCCAGTCACATCATCTAATGAGAATCTCAGAATAGAAACTTAACAGAGTTAGATAATGGACTTCACCTGAAGTAGAATCAAACATCTTGACTTGATCAACCCTATGATCCTTCAGGTAAATATGCAGTTTTGTAACCAATGTCCGTTCCTTTGGCAATATAAACATATGGACTCTATGGAAATGGTACACGAGACTATCACAGACTTAGACTTTCTCTTTACCATTTGGTCAACCAAGTTGACTATGGCCGATCCCTTTCTATTGGGAAGAGAAAGCTTTTTCTGGATATCCAATGTTACCATTTTCAAAGTCCATGAAAGTTTGGGAAGTTGATCTTCTAATCAAATTTGCTTTACTAGTCCTCAAATCGTTGCTGATTCAGCAGCACCAAGCAAATAGATAAGATCATTAAGGGTCATATCATAGTCTGTTTCATAGTAGTCCCAAAGGAACTCACTATGTGACTTAGAAAGTGATTGAACATCCCACTTTCTTAATACTTTGACACCCAACTCTCCCGGCTTGTCAATATGTGACTTCATTTCCAAGATGTGAGCACACATAGACTTTGCTTGCCAATAGGGCTTGAGTGACCTTGAACTTGTGGGTTAGGGAGAATAATTGGAGGAGGTGGAGGAAGTGAAGTTTCAAGAGATTTGGGAAGATCATAGATGTCTGAACTAGACATCTTTTGGGAGATATTCAAGATAGTTTATCTAAAGTCCTTAATATAACACCCAATATGAAATATTAAGGCTAGGACCCAACACAATACTTTTATAACTTGGAAGAGGGATGCCGTAATGCAGGTTATAAAATATTTGAAGGTAGGTGAATAACGATTCACCAATTTCCACCATGAAAACAAAATAATTTATTAGGTTTTAATTGGTTTTGAAACTCCTAGATTCTTTTGAGATTCATTGAACTTTTCAATGGCATGTTTCAATCTCGATTGTGCCCTTCAGGTTTTGTGACTGGGATGCCGAGGATCACAAAACAAGGTATGAATAACCATGCAAATATACTTGGTACCCTTAATATTTATCACTTAATCGATGTGCCGGTTAACCACACACGCTCCACTGATCCTATGATAAACATTAAGTTACCCTTTTCCTACCTTGTAAAATCCAGGTTACTGTGCCGGTTAACCACACACGCTCCACTAACCGACTTAAGCAAAGTGCAAAGTGTAATTTCATGGGTTAGCACCAAATTCACATTTTCCTAAGTAACTAAGATTGGGAATTTATAAAATTTTAGTTACTTAGTATTTATCATTAATACTTTTAATGAAGGAGAATTATAGTCCTTGTCCTACCCGTTCGGTTAACGACCCTCCACCAGTCAAGGAAGCGGTGGGTGAGAGTGGACACCCATTAAGCTGCCATTTTATAGGCAACAACCTTATACCCCCCTTATAGACCGACTTCGTGAATGAGGCCTACTAACGGTAAGACTGACTTGCTCCTATACATATATATATATATATATATATATATATATATATATATATATATATATATATATATATATATATATATATATATATATATATATATATATTATTAACTTATAATATTATAAAGTATAAGGGTTGAATTTTAACTTTTAAAATTCTAAGGGCTTAACTTGGAATTAAAGTATTCATAAGGGAAAACTTTTTCAAATTCCAAAACTTGAGGGAAAGTTTTGAAACTATTCAAAACTATTCAACTCCATAACTTATGTGTTTAGAGTAGTTTTAATACAAAAAACTCTTCAAGTTCCATAACTTGAGGACAAGTTATGGAAGACTTTAAACTATTAAAAGAAGGAAACTTTTCCTTTATTCATAACTGATGAAATATTTATGAGTTTTATGATTCTTAAATGTGACTTTTCATGTAACTTGAGGACAAGGTACAAAAACACATTTTAGAATCAACTCTTAGATTAAAATGGATTGAAAACAACAATTTCACATAACTTTTCTATTAATCTAAGAAACTCATAGGAACAAGATAATCCATTCAAACTTTTTCATGTAATTAGCCTAATCATTAAACTAATACAAAACATGAATCTATTGACAATTATCTTTGAAATTTGATTAGCATGAACATTACCACATCAAAAATAGGTTTATAGGTTCAAAAACAACTTTTGGTAATGTTTTTAGTCCATTTCCGGCAAAAAACCTCGAAGATATGCTGTCAGGGGGTCCAACTCGTCGAGTGCATGAACCAACTCGGCGAGTTGGATGAGTTTTGCCTTGGACTCGTCGATTCCCTTTATGGACTCGGCGAGTCTGCTGTTCAGACAACAAAAAACTTCGATTTTTCAGCAATTTAAGCAAGTATAGCAAAAAACAAGCCTAGGCTCTGATACCACTGTTGGGTTTTGAGCATTCTAACACTCCTAAGTGTACATGCAACCCTAAATACCTTGGATCTATGTTTTCTCTATTATACATGCAAATATGAATATTCCAAGGTATTACCCTATCTTGCATACAATCTTTGATACTTGGGTAATAAAAACAAGTTTGAAGACATACCTTTTTATGTAGCTTGATTCCTTGATGCTTAAGAGCCGAGTGCCCCAAGTGTGACACCTCAAATGGTTCACACAACATCAAATACACTTGGAATAACTTAGAGAGAAATGAACCACTTCATGAAATCGGCTAGCCCTCACCATACACACATAGTTCTTTCATGGTGGCCGATTTTGACAAGAATAAGATGCTTATATAGTTTGTCACAATTAGGGTTACACCATGTAAACCCTAATTGTCATGGCCTTTCATTTCCATCATCCATGGATACAAAAACACCATGGAGCATCCTATGGGTTTTAGCCCAACTTGATAATCCATGGAGCATTAGCCCAGTATACAAGTATGGATGATTTACACAATCAACCCATATATTTAATTAGTCTCCTTTTGATCACTTAATTAATTCCAAATTAATTCTTGATCAATACTAATTAAATAATCTTATTAATATATTAGAACTTATAATATATTAGCAAACCTTAAGTGTTATTTCTCTCATTTTAGTCTATCCAAATGCATGATGCCATGCAACCCAAATGGACATGCCAATCGGGTCATGTACATACCAACTATAGTTATGGACTTAGACACTAATCCAACACTTTTGTGTCAAGGACCAGGAACTTTGAAAAGAAGTTACAGAAGGGTTTGCAGGTTTATTTCGGATGCAACTAGTCAGGTCATATGAAGGCCGAATGTCCACTTCTTGCAGAGAAGCCAATTCAGGCTCCTGCTCCTACGATCCCACACATCATTGATGGGCGCCAGGGGAAGGTTGAGGCCCCGACGGCCAAGGGAAAATCTGTTCTATTGACTGCAGAGGAGGCCAGAGCAGCACCCGATGTCATTGCTGGTATGTATATGTGCTATATTTCTACTGAATTATTTTTATTGTATATGCTTATGTTGTGATTTTTGTAGGTACCTTTCTTGTGAATTATATACCTAGTTTGGTGTTATTTTACTCGGGTGCGAGTAGGTCTTTTGTATCTACATCTTTCTATAAAGGTTTCAATATTGGTCGTGGGGACCTGGATCGACCTTTGAAGGTTGCTATAGCAGTTGATCGTATAGTTTCGATTTCTGAGGAATAGTAGGGTTGTGTATTGGAGATTTTCAGTGTGGGGTTTCCGATTTATCTCATCCCTATTGCGATGGTAGATGTCTGCGTGATTGTGGGTATGGATTGGATGAGTCCGTTTGGGCTACTGATTGACTATAAGAATTACTTAGTGACGATTCGTGACCCTAGTGGGAGAGTTCTGGCCATCTACGGTGATGGTACTAGGGTTGGATTCACCTTCTTTTCTGTCGCCAGGGCGAGGTAGTATATTCAGCGTTGATGTACGGGGTATCTTGCTTACGTGGTCGATACGCGGGTGGAGAAGAAGAAGTTGGTTTATGATGTTCCAATTGTGAGCGAGTTTCCTGATATTTTCCATGAGGAATTGCCTGGCATGCCTCCCGAGAGGCAAGTTAAGTTTATGATCTATTTGATCCCTGGTGCCGCCCTAATTGCAAAGGCGCCATATCGCCTCGCGCCAGCGAAGATGCAAGATTTGTCCTCACAATTGCAGGAGCTGTTGGGAAATGAGTTTATTCAGCCAAGCAACTCACCATGGGGAGAATCGATCCTTTTTGTTAAGAATAAGGATGGTTCGCACCGGATGTGCATTGCTTACCGGTAATTGAACAAGCTGACAGTGAAGAACCAATACCCATTGTCGCGGATTGACGACCTTTTTGACCAATTATAGGGGCATCTTGGTTTTCTAAGATTGACTTGAGGTCCGGTTACCATCAGATGAGGGTTCGGGAAGAGGATATCGTAAAGACGGCCTTCCGAAATGGCTATGGATATGACGAGTTCGTAGTGATGCCTTTCTGGCTCACCAATGTGCCGACAACGGTCATGGATCTCATGAACCGGGTGTGTAGGCCTATGTTGGACAAGTCAGTGATTGCATTTATCGATGATATCTTGGTCTATTCCAAGACCAAGGAGCAACATAAAGAGAATCTACATGAGCTTCTTGGAGTTCTTAGGGCGGAAATGTTGTACGCCAAGTTCTCCAAATGTGAGTTCTGGTTGCACGAGGTCCAATTTCTGGGGAACCTCATCAACCAGAATGATATATTGCTCGAACCGACCAAGATTAAGGTGGTTATGTGGTGGGAGGTTCCTAAGTGTCCATCCAAGATTCTAAGTTTCCTCGAGCTGGAAGGGTATAATCGGAGATTCATCAGGATCTTCTCCAAGATTGCAGTTTCTCTCAGTAGACTGACTAGGAAGGATGCCACTTTCGGTTGGGGGCCTAAGCAGCAGGCAACATTTGAGACTCTTCTGTAAAAGCTATGTGAGGCTCCGGTGCTTACCATCCCTAAGGGAGTTAAGGATTTCGTTGTATATTGTGACGCATCGATCATGGGCTTGGGCAAAATACTAATGTAGAGGGGGAACGTGATTGCTTACACTTTGAGGCAGCTGAAGCCTCATGAGACGAATTATCCTACTCATGATCTGGAGTTGGGGCGGTGGTTTACGCCCTCAAGATTTTGCGTCTCTATCTGTATGGGGTTCGGTGTACCATTTACATGGACCACAAGAGTTTGATGTATCTGATGGATCAACCCTATTTGAATATGAGATAACTAAGATGGATTGATGTAGTGAAGGACTACGACTATGCAATCTTATACCATCCGGGTAAGGCCACCATGGTGGCCGACGCACTGAATCGCTGGGCGATCAATACTCTAATTCAGAATATATGTTTGAGGATAACAATAGTGACTCCAATATTAGAGACGATCATGGTTGCTCAAATGGAGGGCATCAAGAAGGAGAACTAGAAGCGTGAGAGGGTGATTAGTCAGGTTTCAACTTTTGTCATAAATAACATAGGGTTGTTGAAACTACATGGTAGGGTTTGGTTGCCATACACTGGTGGAGCTCGATAGGTTTTGATGGATAAGGCCCACAAATCGAGATTTTCCATCCACCTGAGAGCTACAGAAATGAATCATGACCTGAGACATGGCTATTGGTGGCCATGCATGAAGAGAGACATAGCTTGGTTCGTTGAGCGGTGATTGACCTTATGGAAGGTCAAGGTCGAACATCAGTGCCCTTATCGTAAGTTGCAACCCTTGGAGGTCCTATTGTGGAAGTGGGAGCAGATTATGATGGTTTTTATTACGACACTTAAGACCGCCAAGGGTTTTGATGCCTTATGGGTGATAGTGGACCGTTTGACGAAGAGCGATCACTTTCTGGGTATATGTGAGAGCTCTCATGCCAAGAAATTAGCTGAGGTTTATGTTCGGGAGGTGGTAGCTCAAAATGGTGTGCCTACTTCTATTGTGTCTGATCGGGATGTCCACTTCACTTCTAGATTTTGGAAGAGGTTTCATGAGGAGTTGTGTACCCGATTGCATTTCAGCACCACCTACCACCTATAGACAGACGAATAGAGCTGGCGGACTAGCTAGACACTCAAAGACATGTTGATGGCCATCATTATTGACTTTCGTGGGAGCTGGGAATCCTACCCCCCGTTGGCTAAGTTCTCCTACAACCACAACCATTACACTAGTATTGGTATGCCTCCCTTCGATCTTCTCTATAGTAGGAAGTGTCAGACCCCTATCTATTGGGGAGAGGTCAGACAGAGGGTCATAGGGAGCATTGAGATAGTACTCAAGATGACAAAGCTTATACAACAGGTTAGAGAGAGGTTACATGTAACATCCGTAAGTTAGGGCTAGTCAATTTGACTATTATAAGCATTAAAATTGAATTTTTGACGGAGGATTATTTAGGGTAAATAATCTTAGCCAATGTTATAGTATATGTGACGAGGATTTCGTACATATAAAGAACGTCCAAATCCAAATTTAAGTGAAGAAGCTATGTCCTTCTGAAGTTTCGTGTTCGAACCGTATATGGTAAATAATGAATTGGAGATAGGTTGGTTTTTAGCCATTGTGATCTAAACAAAAGTTGTAGTAGTTGTTGAACTGAGAATGTGCATATAGAGAACGTCCAAATCTGCATTCGTGAGAGGAAGTTAGGATTTTTACAAGTTTCAGCGTACCAATATACGGCTCAGAAACTGAGGTAGAGATCGATTGATTGGTAGGAAAAACAATCTAAATGGGAGTTGAAGATATCGTCCTCTTGATTCCATCGATATAAATAAAGTCAAGAACGGATATCATATGAGAGAGTTATGAATTTTTAACTCACTTTAATAATATAAGCGTGTTAAAAATATAACATTAAAAATATCGTCAAAACTAGCCGACATAGTCTAAATGAAAGTTGTAGATCTCGTCGATAGCTATACGTGGATATAAAACCCTTTGAAAATAGGGCTCGTATCACTACTATAAAACATGCCTTTAATGACACGCTATTTACGACATGCACTGATTAATGATACGCAAAAGTATGTTCCCTAAAAATAATGTCAGATCTTTAGAAATTTGAAGAATTTAGGAGGCGCATTTTTGCGTGCCCTAAAATTTGTGTCACAACAAAAAAAAGTAAAAACACGGAGGGCGCTTATCCAAAAAAAGCGTGTCGTATACGTATGTTGTTTTATAATTTTTTTAGGAAACGCACGTTCTCTTATAATAACAAAGGGGGGAAATGAAATCCCAAAAGTTAAAAACCCCGCCTTGTGTTCTTCTCTCCCTTGTTTTCACTAGTCGAAAATCTCTTCTCCTTACAAGCCCTATGTCCGATTGACACAGAAGCAGGTTCGATTCTTCTCTTATATGTTATCTTGAGCTTGATTTTCGATATTAGAATAGAATGCAGGGGTTAGTTTTTAACTATACTAAATTCCACAAAATCGCAAGAACCATTCTTGCTCGGGATATTTTCAAGAATGAAAATCTCAGTGTTCTCTGGCCTCTGCAACAATCATAGATCTCACAGTGCCGGAAAATTCTTTGGTTACTCTTCCTCCGACAATGAAATTGAAATCAAAGGTTCGAGGTCTCGTTTATTATACACATTATATATCGACACATTCATAGACCCTCCATCTGATTCTCTCGATCGTTGGTTCCTAAGCGACAAGTCCTCCCCAATCACCGTTGGTAGCCATGGCCTGCTTGTAAAGCCACCACCGGCAAATGACCGTCGCACCCCATAGCTACATCGGAGACCTTCGACCTCTCAGCTACATGTTCTTTTTTCTTCAAATTTTTCCTAGGTTTCATTCATCTTTTTTGTTCCTAATATTCCATGGTCTTTCTCGGTTGCTGATATCAAGAATTTATTTACTGAATTTGGAGTTGTAGCAAATATTGAGGTTTAATTCCTCGCATCAGACATGTTTTTTTCATTGTTGTTTGAGTTTGTTTGTAGCGGTTGGCATACGTAATCTATATGTGCAATCTATTTAGTCTTCGCAATTAAGGTTTCAAAACAATTTTGCAATTTGTCTTATTCGTTTGACTAAGTTTTTGTGGCTTTGAATCGATCTGTCTAAACGATCGAGTGATTATCCATCCATTAACTTTAATTCACTATAGAAGTAAACTTGTTAACGCTGTTAATATATTCTTAATGCATCTTCACTTGATTTTGATTGGCCTGTAACTTCACTATATCAGATTCTGTTTTGATCAAGTGTAAACGAAAATTGCTGCATTTTTTGGTGATAAATGTGCAACATTGATTGATGCTTTTTGAGTATCAAACTGGTTTGCTATTCCCAACAGTTTCTCATCTTTCTCACAATCCAATTTTTTTCCCCAAACAACTTGTTATTATACCTATCTTTCTGATACAAATGATAAATCAACTCTCACAATTGTTCACATTCAAAGTTCAAACAATATCTTCTTCCACTTGGGTAATTTTGAAGTTTGTTTATCATATAGCTTCATCTTTCAAGAGTTATAGCTATTCTATTTCAGTATCTTGCATGTGTGTTCATGTTTAATGTTCAATTATCACATCTTTCCTTGTGGTGTGCAGTTGAAATGTGAAAACTGTCATGAGGTGACTGAGAAGGAGACATGCGTGAGCCTTGAACGAGACACTTCCTCTACCAAAAAAGGGTACCACTAATCTTATCCAAAATGTTATCTATCTATCATCTCTTTACATTTAAATCAAATTCAAAGTGATACCATTTTCAAAGAAACTAAATGATGTAGTTTATTGTTTATGGTGTATTAGTGTAAGTTCTATAAAAGGGAAGGAAGAGTGACAAGGAGACGTGTTCGAGGGTCTCCACTCACTAATGAGTTGAGTGAGGGAGGAAAGCATGCTGATTTGATGGTATTTGATTGTAGGGTTTTTGAACCTTTGGATTTTGCATTCAGTAGTGTTCATCTCTGAGTGCATTGATATTTTGGTCTCTTTCTCTTGATGCAGATTCATCCTTGGTTGGACCAATATTATGTGCCATTGTGGTTGAAATTGGTTTATTTCTTGATTTTATATTATCAGTATTCAAGCATTCCCTTTAAAGGACCATAATTGAAAATTGAAGGGTACCACTAATCTTATCCAAAAGGTTATTAGATAATTATTATTATCTAGTTAGTTAGGAATTGTTTCCTTGATCCGTTTTAATTAGGAAAATTGAAATGTTCATTGTTGGACTCTGAAAAAGGACCATAATTGAAAAATGTTCCAATTTTGAAGTAAAAATCAGTAAGCACATGCACCGTTTTTGTAATTTACTGATAAGAAAAGGTGGTGGGGTGATGGTTATTGTGTGTTTACAGATAATGCATATGACACAGCTGATAAGTGGCTTCTGAAAGAGAATATGCCAAGAAGTAGTTGAGTTTATATTACAAAATTCAGGACAAAAAGATTTCATTCTTGATTCATCATTCCATGATCCTTACACTGGTTGTAAGTACACATACATATCCATCATCACAATCACATGACATGACATACTGTGATTGTGATCCAATACGGATAATTATGTTGTTTTATTATTTATCCATTTTAGATTTCTGATTAATGGTTATAACCAATATGTTATGTGACAACCCGAAATTTCTATCTTGTATAGTTATTCAAATCAATCAAAGTTAGACTTGTTTCTGCTACCTTCTAGCATTGTTTAGAGTCAATTTAAGTGTTCTAAGCCTAGTATCTTCAAGTTAGAGTTTAGATTTGGGTTCCACAAGTTCACCACTTCCCAAAATGGCCAAACACTTGGTTGTACATCCGTACACCCCCTCTGGCCGTACACTCTAGTCTATAAATGAAAGGGTTGGCCTTCATTCAGCCCTTTTCACACTCCTAGTCAAGAACTCATTCTCTCTCAAGTATCATTTAATTTTTCCTACTAGATCTTCAAGTAGTAAGTGTTTCTTCCTTTGATTTGTTGATTCCTTACACCATCTAGTAAACATCATTGATTTCATCCTTGAAATCACTTCATTTTGGTAGATCTTCAAATGTTCTTCAGTTTCACCAAGAACACCTACTAAGTTCTTGCGCTCCAAACACCCCTAAACGCTTCTATATCGTAGGTACCCTTCTTATGCTTGTTACTTACTGTTATGACCCTTAGAAATCATCCCATCAATGATCATGAAGGAGTGTACGGCCGTACACACCTCATGTGGCCGTACACCCCTTTGTTTAGTGCTTAAAGGCCTCAAACTCAAGTTGTATGCTAGCACATAATCAAGGACACTTAGGGGATGAAAGATATAACCTTGTAATACACTTTTTGACCATTTTCTCAAGGAGTGTACGGCTGTACACTCCGTGGCCGTACACCCAAGAGGCCATACACCTGGTAGCCGTACACACACAAGTGTGGCTGTACACCCATTTTATGCAACCCTTTGAGCTTCTAACACTTCAATCTAAGTGTTTTCTAAGTCCTAGGGTGTTTTCCTTACATGATTAGTTGTATAAACACTAATTATATACATATATGTGTCAATATATGCTTATTAGGATCCGTTGTGCTCAAGTCTTCACTTGGCACTTAGCACCCTACAAACCGATCTTTCATTCGTATCACTCACTGCAGGTGAGTTCATACCCCTTTAACTTACCTTTTAAATGATTTTAAATGCTTTTATGGGGGGGGGGGGGGAGATACAAGTAGAAACACTATAGTTATTATATCAATCACATGTTATTAATAACTATCAATCAAATGGTTTTTTTATACTTCAAACTATGTTTTCAAACAAACTCCTTCAATTCGTTTTACAAACTCTTTTATATGCAAAACTCTTTATCAAACTCTTTCAAACTTATATTTTATCAAAAGCATATCTATACAGATATAGTTATATAAGTAGGATTGAAAGGACTTAGGACTGACAAATCGCCTTATTTCCTGCTCCTTGTTTGGTTGTGGACTTAGGGTATCGATTGTTTGTCCGAAGGTCGTTTGAATCTTAGTTATATATTATGTGTATGTATATAGATATAAAAGTTCTTCATTCAGTTTAGATCCTTTGGGTAGCAAATGTGTTCAATCATGTTCATTCATACCAACAACATTGCTAGTAAACTATAATAGGTATAGTTTAGGAAGTCACTAGTACTATTACTAGAACAATGAAACATACTAAGAGTCAGTTCATACATGAGTCAGTGCATACTATAACGAGAAACAATACTCACTATAAAGAGAAATAGATAGAGAATACTATAACGAGAATCAATACTTACTACACACTATATACTAGAGAACATACTACATACTAGACGGAGAGAATACTACACTAGAACATACTATAATACAAGAATACTATAACGTTAATGTGAGATACTACTTCATGGTGTGGCATATACTGTTGTGTAACGTTTTGTACCCAGAGTCTCCTGGAGGGAGATCGTGAATTTGTGTATAGATCTATACGGGATTGACCATCCCACACATTGCTGCTAGCTACAGTGGGACCTGCAAGTCTACGGGTGACGAATGTCATATCATTTCGACGTCTCGAACGTCGTGTTATACTAAGTCAATCAAGTATGGATACAATAATATCACATTTTACCTTAATTAAACTAACAAGTTTAAGGGTAGTTAGTACATTAGTAGTTACGTAGATAAAACTACTAGTACATCTTTATTTTCCCATTTCATTCACATTGTGATCTTCTCACATAACGGTAATGAAAAACTATATTTTGGTAATGATAGTCATACTTTGGGAAAATTTGAACTTTTACAAAAGAACAAACATAGAAAACAGTTGAGTATTGGTAGAAGACTACTTTAGTAGAAAATATAGGATTTTCTAGGAAGGTTACAAACATTTTCATCAAAAACTTACAAACTCTTACATCAAACGTTTACAATACTTTCTTCAAACTTATACAAACAATGACATTAAAATACTTATGAACTCACCAGCTTAACTGATGATCTACACTTTCAAAATAACTTGTATTCTCAGGTCGCCAGTAGACAGGTACCGATGATTTGGTTTTTGAGAAGATGGGGCACATTCAAGACTTATCTCTTATTTTGATATTCATTTTTGGTGTCTTATAAACTGCAGAACACACTTGTATTAAAATTATTACTATTAATGCAATGGATGATGATTGGCTTGTTTACTATTATACATTATTGTGATACTGTACATGACGTCCTCCACCCCCGAACGTTTCCGCCGTTCCGGTTTTGAGGTGTGACATGTTATGTATTATATCATTTTCAACCAGTGCTTATGTGCCAGGGCAGCCTTCTAGGCCTGGTGGTATGTTTTGTGCTGATTAATTGCCAGTTTCTGGATATGTATATGAATATGTATAGAAAGTAATTTTTTAATATGAACAAGGATAAAAGTGTAATGGTTTGGTTGTTTTCTTTTCTGATTTGAACTGCCAGACACATACAAGGAGTATCCTTTGGGATCCGCCCTTGAGGCCACCAAAAATACTTTGATTCAAGGCAGTACAAACCTCTTATTGGTAGATCATTTTGATTCCACTCTCATACGTACATACATACCATGTGTATTATTAATTAGTTGATATTGATATTGTACAACTGACATGATTATTGTGTAGGATTTCCGTGTTGTTCTTGATCAAGAGTATGGATTGATATTGAAGCTAAGAGACATGATGATTGGTTGGATACATGAAGGGTTTCAGAGTTTCTTAAGATAGCTTAATGATGAGTTACTTAAACAAGAAGGTGCCCCTTTATAACAATGTAGTATTAGGTTATATAGTTAGGGAAAACCTCTTAATAATAATGTACAATCAGATCCCTTTAATATCAAAGTATTATAATTTTTTGACATGATGTTATTGGATGAAATTGATTGTTTTGGTATATATTTGTTTCTATATTTTTGTATTATGCGTAAAAGAGTATCGTAAATGCACGTCGTATATGCATATCGTAAATGGTTGCTGAAGTTTATGACACGCAAATGCGTGTCATCTTGCATATCGTAAATGGTTGCAATGTTTTCACTAATATAGAAATTTGAAAATTCAAATGCATTCTCCTCTTTCAACAATCCCTCAAACTTCTGAATTAGATCCTTCTTGATGGTAGCAAAGATATAATTTCCCTGAAATTATTATACAAAAAAACATAGAATAAATGAAATATACCAATGTAAATTAAAGAAATAAAACATACCTATCACATGTTGATACATTTTTGTCAATTAAAACCATATCAATACTTATCAATTCAGTTGAGTTAAAGTAAGCATGTTGCTTCCATTAACGAACAACCTGCCATTTGAACTTCCATCTGTCCCTTGAACTTCCTTAAACGAGCAAGTAAAAAATCTATTGAATTATTCATTGAGTCACAAAATTTCGAATTCCATCTCAAATCAAAACCCTATACGGTGAGAATAGAGAATGTGGAAGAGAGATTATACCTTATATGAGCTAGAGATGGTGAGTTGTGATACAAATCTTCAAAGGAACATCAAAAGGACTACAATATGCCATTGGAGGTTGAGGAATTACCATATTCCAATCTCATAATGGAGGAAAAACATTTTGAATGAAAAAGGGAAACATAGTCTCCCATCTTAAGCTAAAACTTTTTAAATTGGTAAGAATGGTCCCTCTAAACATAACTTTCTTATTTTGACAACCATTTTACAAGGAAATAACTAGAAACACTATAGTTTCTATGATTCACCCTTCTCCATCTTTATTATGACATTTCAAATCATATATGGTCGCTTGTGTCAAGTCTTAACTTTCACAAATTGACAACATTTGTCATTCTAACATAATTTCTTCAGTTAACTCCAATTAAATTCTTTCTAATTTGTTATGATCATTTTTACAATTATTATTTAATCATATATATATATATATATATATATATATATATATATATATATATATAAGTCACTTACTTATCATTTTATTATTTTATATAAAAAAATTCACAAAAATAACCAAAATTCTAGGTCTAAAATTAGGATGGTACATTTAATCATATGATATATTATATTGTCTAATTGTAGGACTCTGATAGATATTTGAACCGGAGATTAATCATACCTTATGTTATACTCTCTATTTTTGGAACTAGGATAAGTTTTTGGTGTAGAGATTAATCATATTGTATGCTATACTCCTTGACTGTGCGACCTTGGTAGGTTGAAATGGCATCTGGTCGTAATGTGCCTATTATGGATATGCATATAATGTAGCAATATGATTAATAAAACTAGATGTGCTTTTTTTGGATATGCACATATTGTAACATGTTCAATAATCAGACTATATAAGTATATCATATTTTTTTTTATGATTACTTGATATATATTTGAGAAAAGAAACAAATTGATACACATATGCAATATCTTGTAAATATTTTAAGACCATGTTTATAGGTTTAATTAATTTATGTCTTGTGTTTAGGTAAAAGTCTTACTTACAATTTTGTAACCAAATTTGTATGTGTGGTGTGATGTTTTGGTTAAAAGATTTTGTAACACCTTGATTTTTTTACAATAAAAGAAAAAACATATATTCTGAATTCCATACAACACTTGACTTAGAGTAAGTAGTGGAAGTCTTTTAAATAAAGTTTTTTAAAAATATTAAACATAATGTGGATGGTGATGTAGTCAGGTCGCGATCTTGCTTTTGTTTACCCCATAGGGTCCTAAAAATATCAATAAATAACGAGTATGCTTAAAGCTTAGTGATTAAACATAGAACCCACCCATTATCTTAAGCATATATCACATAACATATTAATACTTTTCATGTAATCTTTAACACATATTGGTTGTACAAACATATACTGCCACTTTCCCTTATAAGTTATCTTATGACAAACTGTGATCAGTTTCCCTTATAGGGTCACTAATGATTAACACATATACAGATCAACACACACACACACACACATATATATATATATATATATATATATATATATATATATATATATATATATATATAGTTAACATAATCAATGAGTTTATGAATCTCAATTGATCAGTCTTGAATCAGCGACATAGGTTGGTTTGAAGATAGACATAAACATCACATATCACCCTATAATGTTGTACTGGTTACTAACTATTTGATTGTAATAACTGATGTAACGACCTATATTTCTATACATCTAATCTAAGAGATTTATCTGAGTTTTATCTAAAAAGTGTGGAATTCATTACAAATTAAAACCTTGACATCCAAGGAATAATAACGAATTAGAATAAAATCTTACATACATAAAAGAACAAAATGTAAAATTACATAAATTGCAACCTACTATCTATTTCTTCCTTGCGCCCATTTCTTCTTTTCTGGTACAACAACTGCTACAACATGAACATACAATACATAAACATATGCAGCATCAGACACAATGTGTCTGGTGAGTTATTCTTCTATCCTTTATTGTCTTTCACATTTCTTTCTATTTCTCATAATCAATCATATAACTCTTTCTCTATTAGCATACATTGCTATTCTTCTCATTTATCCCTCTTTCACTTTCTCTGCTCTACTTATTCTTTCTACTCATTTTCTTGCCTCTTAATAGGCTCTTCTCAAACTCTACACATACTCTAACCTTTCTATCTATATTTCGTATCTTTTCTATCTCTTCGCTTCTCTATCTCTTATTCCTCATCATACTATTCCTAATTAAACCAAACAATATAATCTCATATTGTACTCTAATTGAATATGTTGGGTCGAATAGTGTTGCGTCATGGGCTCGATCCTTAGCCTAGTTTTGCTATCCGGTTTGGGCCTGTCCAACCGTGATTGTTTTGTTTAGGGTTTAGTATTTAAGTTGCATGAATGCAGCCTTTATTGTTAGCGCTTTTATTATTATCAAGTGTACTGTACTACAAACCCTTGCTCGCCTCTACAACGGAAGTTCTTAGTCGAGATCTGCTGAGGCGTGACTACATTTGAATCATTAAGCATTATTTGATTCTATATTGTGCTCATTGTGTTTGTTTGATTTTATTGTTTAACCTGTTGAAGATCTAACCGATCTAATATTTTTTCAACTCATCAGAATAACATCCCCACATTCATTACGGGGCACGCTCACCCAGTGTTACTCCTCTATCTTATAAGCCTCATGGATCCTTAATCTTTCTTCTTACACTCAATCCTTCACAGATTACATCTAATTTCTCACAAAGAACTCTCATATCTTGTTCCTCTCAAGAAGCCTTTGTGTGACAACTGAGAAATGTTCGTCAATAATCATCACTAGATATTAGCATATACAAACGGAAACAATAGAGTTTTTCATATTATGGGAAAATTTCATGAGATATACTATTTTAAGGTTCGAAGTTTGTAGTGATGTGTCAAAGAATAGTTAGGCCTTGTTAGTTTTGAAGTCATTGTATTATATTTCGAATGTATGTATTACATAAGACATTGTTATAGGTTGAAGCTCTCATGTCTAGTCCTTATGTTTTTTTGTATGCGTTTGTTTGTCCCTATAAATTGGGAATGTATATGAGTTGAACTTTTACTCTTTTTCATTTCTGTACTCTTTTAGTCATTGATTGAATTAGATAATTAGGAGATTAAGTTTGTCTGAACTTGTAAAATCAGATAAAAAACCAAATTACTTTTGCTTTTCTTAAATTAGTTTTAGTAGATAAATTAGTTAGCTTAAACTATTCCATGTGATCGACACCCGACTGTTTGTGCTATACTATTTCCGAAAATGTACACTTCCTTTAGTCGAATAGCTAGTTAGATTGTAGGTAAAATTAGGTGTAGTAATATTTCGACATCAAGTTTTTGCTGGGGAACGACTATTTAGCTTAAAATTTATTTTCTTTAGATTAATAGATCCTTTTGTGGGGTAAAACCTACAAAAAGTTAATTTTTTCATTAGTTTTTAATTTAGAACTGAGCTCACGCCGTGAACCATACATTCACGATGTTAATGAGGTTATTTATGTTTTTTTTTTCGTTTCTGTTTAGATTTTTCTGCGACAACACGAGGTGGTGCCCTTTTCCACGTCGTGGTGAACAGTCAGTAGGCATTTTAAGTAGTTTTTATTTGTTTTCACGTTTTTATTTTTTGTTTTTGTTGCAATAGTTCATGACCTGTGGATCCAACACACCTTTTATACCACCGCTTGAAGATCCAGAGTCAGCCCTTCACAAGAAGTCGCCTTTTAAAGATCTTAAGTCGGTTTTTGGAAAGAAGAAGGGGAAGAACGTAGGAGTGTCAAGCAATCAAAAGAAGGACGAAAACAAGATTGAAAGCTTTGAGCAAAATCTTAATCCACAAGATTCCGATTACGAGACTGAAACTGAATTCGAATTCGAAAGAAGTGAACCCGAAGACGAGCCGAAAAACGAGATGAAAAAGATTGCTGATATGTCTATGGAGGCATACAAAAAGAGAATCCGAGAGGACACCGGTCCCAGGTTAGTGCAACCTGCTATTCCAGCTGCAACAACATTCGAGCTGAAGGGACACATTCTATCCGCACTTAAGGAAGTTCCATTTTCCGGGAAAGATCATGAGGATGCTTACAAACACCTTGATGAAGTCAATAACATTGTTGATTACTTCAACATCCCAAATGTCCCACACACTACATTTTTACTTAGAATTCTACCTGTCACTTTTAAAGGGGCTGCTAAAGATTGGTTGAAGGCACTTCCACCCGGTACAATTACTTCTTGGGCACAAATGCGTGAGCAATTTTTAGAACACTTTTTCCCACCTTCAAAAGTTGCTAAACTCAAGAAAGCCATAGAAAATTTCGAGCAACAACCGGGGGATTCACTCTACGAGGCATGGGAACGCTACAAGGGATTGATAAGGAATTGTCCCCAAAATGATTTGAATGAGCAACAAGAAGTATCAATCTTTTATGATGGGGTTAATGTAATGACAAGGCAACTCCTTGATTGTCAAGGACCGCTAACTAAGAAAAATCCAGCAGAAATAAAACAATTAATTGAAGAGTTTTCCAAGCATTCACGTGAATCTCAATACTAGACATGATGGAGCGAAAGGAATTGGGGTGGCGCTTCTGAAGATATGGATGTTGTTTTAGCTATGCTAAAGACTATGGACAGAAGGATGACAAAGATGGACCAATCTATCCATGCGATTCGAGTTGGTTGTGAAAGATGCAATGGTCCTCATTTAACCAAAGATTTCCAGTTGGATGAGAACAGGAATAAGAAGGTTCAAGTTTGTTACTCAAGTGAAGACAAATACGATGAATACTGGAGGAAGCCGAAGAAAGAGTGGTTGCCATATGATGAATATAAG
Source organism: Lactuca virosa (assembly GCF_052849685.1). Classification (NCBI taxonomy): domain Eukaryota; kingdom Viridiplantae; phylum Streptophyta; class Magnoliopsida; order Asterales; family Asteraceae; genus Lactuca; species Lactuca virosa. The sequence continues at coordinate 185,559,564 of NC_136428.1, read as the reverse complement.
AAGCAAAACGAAGAAAAATATAGGCAGAATGGCTGAGGCTTCTACCAAAAAGGCCAACCACCACTTGAAAAGAAGGTTGATCTTGAGTCCATGTTAACCAGATTTGTGGAGGATTTGAAGAAAAGACATAATAACATCGATCCGGTGATAAGAGACCATCAAATTCTCATGAGAGGCCAGCCAACTTTGCTAAGGAGTCATCAAGCATCAATCTCCAACATCGAAGCTTAACTTGGACAATTAACCACTTTGGTTAATGAAAGGCTCTCTCCAAAAACGTCAGAAAAAAAACTTCAATCTCAAGTAATGGTGATCGATACTGAAGAAGATACCATCTCTGAGTTCCTAGAAGCTCTGGAAATCGAGCCACATCAGCCCTAACCAAAGCCAAAGAAGTAAAAAATCAAGGAAAATATGATTGCTGAAATACCGAGACCACGACGTGGACATTCAATCTCCACGACGTGGAGACAATCTGATCAGAAAGTGTTTGATGATTTTCAAGCTTTTCGTCCTCCGCTTCCATTTCCGTCTCGAGCAAGAATTCATCCATTAGAGCAGGAACATTTGAAATTTATGAAGCAAGTAAAGGGTATTCCAATAAATACTCCTTTTATCGATTCATTGTCCAAAGCTCCTAAATATGCTAAGTTTTTGCAATACGTACTCGATACCTACCAACAATTGGAGAATAATTTCAAGGTAATCCTTAGTGAGTAGAGTTCTAAAGTGATAATGGGTTAGATACCAAAGAAAATGTGAGATCCTGGATGCCTCACTCTTCCGTGTGAATTTGGAAATAACATGAACACTTATGCTTTAGCCGATTCAGGAGCAAGCATAAATTTAATTCCTTACTCATTCTATGAAAAGCTAAATCTTCCGGATTTACAGGCTACTAGAATGACGATTCACATGGCTAATCGTTCAATGATTCATCCTCGAGGTATAGTGCAGGATATATTGGTTAAAATTGTGAAATTTTTGTTTCCATTTGATTTTGTTGTTTTGGATATGAAGGAAGATACCAATGTCCCTATAATTATTGGTCGCCCTTTACTCAATACTACTAGAGCATTGGTTGACATTCGTGAATCTAAACTTACTTCGAGAGTTTGAGATGAAGAAGTTACATTTGGAGTGGAAGATGGTTTTAAAATTGATTATGCTCAAGGTGAAGTCTTTAATAGAGATAAAAAAAATAAACTTGAGGAGTTGGAGAAACTAATCGAAGAATAAACTTAGTCAATTCAACAAGTCAAACATACAAAGCCAAGAGCATCAATTCCGACAGTTTTTAATGTAATTGCTTACAAAACTCCAATGTCTTGGGTGAGTTAGGATAGTGAAGAAGACTTTGTATCGAATGATGAGGAAAAGGTTAGTTCAGAAGAAAAATGACTAACTTTGGACAAGAAGGTGGTACCTATGGAGTTAAAGAATGAAGAAAAAGCGGGAAATAAAGTTGTGGTGAACAAAGGAGTAAAAAGAAATCTTGAAGAGGGTGATGCTAAGGGTAAAAAGGAAAATTCTAAATAAGCTTATATTAGAAGGGTGCATGCTTTCAAGAAACAATGGAAGGAGCAGAAGGTGCAATTGGTGATGAACACTCCTGGAAATTCAACGTGAGGCGGCACGGAGTCTGACCCATGACTCCACCAAAAAGAAGCGCTTCTCGGGAGGCAACCCGAGTTTGGTTTGCAATTTTTTTCTTTTTTCTTGCATTTTTAATTTTTGCATTTTTAATTGAATGTTAGGATATTAAACTTATTAATCATCAACTCGCCTTAATTATTTTAGAAAATGGTAAAAATGAAGTGTGGGGTTCCAAAATTTTGAGTGGTAATTTTTTATTGAATTTTTAAGGAAAAAATGGACTTTTTGACAAATAAACCACGACAACACATCGTGGTCCAAGGACCACCTGGTGTTTCTTTCGATCTGATCTGACAAATAGCCTAGATACAAAATCCATGTCGTGAATTAGAAATCCATGTCGTGAATTAGAAATCCACTTCGTGGACTTTAAAAAGTCACCGAGGGGGGAGAGGGTGGGGACCATTTTATATTACATTTACTTTAACCAAACCCTTACTACTCATATACACGGACGAACGATTTTAGCAGCCCCACTTCGAATTTTTGCACTTTTCTTCCATAGGTTCTTGCTTAAGTGTTTCCTATCTACATTTGGTAAGTTTTACATTCCATGTTCTTGTTAATTTCTTCCATCTTATGCATTAAGAGTCCAGGGTTGTTCTTGAAGTTGAAATGCCCAAAATTGAGTCAATTGGTTGATAATTTCAATTGCATTTTTGATATAGGGCCTTAGATTTACAGAATAGACAAACCCCAAGTGACGATTTTAGTTCGTTTGACACCTACCGGGACCGATCGGAATCACGACATGAACGAAGTCCATGATGTGGATTGGGAAACCACGACGTGGATTCTGGGCAAACATTATTATGTTTGGGATTTACGATTTCATTCCTTGGTGTTTGTTTGTTTTGTTTTCTATTCATTATTTTCAGGAATAATGGGTCCTCAACGAGCAGTTCCATAAGAGCAAGATCCCATTGATGTGTCAAGCATTCATCCGCTCTACCGTTTCCCTCAAAACATCTCTCAAGCAATGCTAAATAATTATATGAACCGTTTGGGGTGGTTGTACAACCAGGAGTTCACAATTGCTCCTATTGTCGATTGGGCATGGGTGCGTGGAGTAGGAATGGTTACAGAAATGGAAAGACATTGGTCCAAGTTATTTGTGGGAGATGGATTTTCATTCCCATGCAACAGATGGAGGAACGTGAACTTTGAAGACAAAACCACCGATCCAAACTACAATCAGGCTCTTGCATTTAGATTGGGAGGTGTATACTGTGAGTGTAGCCTTCGGGAATTTGCATGGTGAATGGGTCTTTATACCACATAAGAGACGCAGTCACCTCAGTTTGTGTTATTCTTACAAGGATGTGTTCGGGACTTCACATCGGGAATTATAGATGTCCAGTTTTGGAGGAGCATTGCGAATCATGAGTACAATTCTCGTGATGCTTGTGAAGGACAAATCCGGTATCCTATTTACCGGTTTCTGCATCGTCTTGTCACTTTCTCAATCAACCATAAACATCACGGGGATAAGGTGCCTACTCTGAATTTGTTTTATCTTTGGAGCACCATTATACCCATAGTTTTTTGCGACCTTCTTTATATGCTTGCATGATTCTTGGGAAGGAAGGTAGCTAGTTCAAGCCCCGGTAGTCCCATTATGGGTGGACATTTGGTCACCCGACTTGCCCGATGCTATGGTATTTTGAGTCCTAATTTTAATAGGAACCTTACACGCTTCAAGGACAATGATTTGATGGTCCAAGTTTTGGGTGTTACGTTGGTCGTGGTAAACATGGGTGGAGGATTTGTGATACCTTCGGAAGATGTTGAGCAACCCGTTAGTCAACAAGAAGAACAACCGCGTCCGAGGGGAAGGAGGAATGTACGGGGGTGGTGCGAGAGAGGACCTCCAGTGCATCAAAATGCACCAATGAGAACTGCTACTTTTGGTGAGGATAATTTGGTTGGTTTTTTAGATCAAATGATTTTGAGCATGAATTGGATTGGAGGGACAATGGAGAATATGGTCGGCCACTTCATTGTTTCACAACCACCACATTTGGGAGATCACTATCCAGTTTTTCCAACATGGGGGGAGTATAGGACGAGAGGTGGAGATGGCACAGGAACGAGTGGAGCACAAGGAGACGAGGATGCTTATTAGTTCCATCTTCTATTTTATTTTTAAGTTTGGTTTGTTTTTATTTTCTTTATTTTGAACTTGTAATCAAATAATGGATGGTTGTTTTCTTCTTTCCACTTTTATTTTCTTTGTTGCAGATTTCGTGTATTTTCATGAGCGGGATGATGAGAGATTAGAGATAGGAGTGTTCAAGGGAAGCCGTGTCATTTAGAGTTAAGATTTGAGACCCAAAATTGTTAATAAATGTGGGGTTGCTTTCATTAGTCAATAAAGAGATAGAGAGTTAAAAGAAGTCATAGAATTTGGAAGAGTTAAAAAGCGTTCATCTGTTTACTTGCATTGGTTTTGCATCGAAGAACTAATATGCAATTACGTTCTGTGATGCTCAGTTTACACGACGTGGACTATATATCCACGTCGTAACCTTAGAACCCATCGTGATTTCAGACGTGATTTTCAATCGACATCACGTCGTGGACATGAACATCATGACGTGGTTTGCAAAATTCAGATATTCTCTTTCTTTTAACAACACAATGTGGCGTATGCTTTCCCACATTGATGAATATGCTATGAAGATTTTATCCTCTACATTTGTTTAAGATTCAAGTCTCGGATTCACATTTTTGTCGACAAATTCACATATCTCATTTGTTTAAAATCTAAGTTGCATTCTCCGTAATTGAAGATATCCATATTCAAGATGTTTGAAGTTTTCCACACACGCGAAGAAATCGATATTGCTACTATTACCCCAGAGAAGTATGTTCCTTTTTCTCCTTTTCTTGTTTTTAATTTATTTCATACAAACAATGAGGGCATTGTATGTAATATGTGTGGGGTAGGGGGTCTAAAAAGTAAATTGATAGGCAATTTTAAAAATGTAAACTATTAGAATTTTAGAAATAAATTTGAAATAATAATCTAAAAATTAAATCTAGTAATAGTTTAAACTTAATATGGTAATGTTATGTGGGCTCAAATGTTTAATTGGGTCAACATATGTTATAGTATATTTGTGGCTTCCCATTACTAGTGAAAAGTCATGAGATATGAAAGGTAATCTGGTAGTTTATATTGCATAATAAGTTTTGCAGCCTAAACCTAAAATCTATCCAGGAGAGCTTATGCAGTCATTGCACGTAGACTAATACCTCTAACCAATAAAGGTTGAAGTTAATCTCCCTTGCTTAAGCATGTAGGATTTTAGCGGAAAAAGTGAGTTACAAGAAAGTGAGAGAAAGTTACAAAAAAGTTGTAAGAATTTTGGAGCTGTCAAAGTATAAACTCAAATATCAAAATTCTGAAGAAAATTCAAAAATTGAAGATACCAAAAATCAAACAAAAAAGTGGTGAATTCAAGAGCTCCATTGTGGTATCTAAAGTTGTAATTTTTATAGATTATGTATGCTTGGGCATCTTAACAAAAATACCTTGAGGTTAAGAAAGATTTTTGAGGATTGATTAGGAGGGTTGCAAAAATGCGTATCATAGAAGCTAAGGGGTGAAGGTTCATAACGATTGTGAGTATTTAGGATTGGGAAGTTTGTAACAACGTAAAATTTTCAAACAATTTTTCATTTTTAAATCATATTCTCAATCATCCGAAAACAATATCAAACAAACTGTATCCAATGTCATCATAACCAACAAATCCCAGAATCTCAAAACATAATCTCTATGAGTGTGTACGGATCATGCCGGCGCCTTCCCGCGATCCTCGCTAGTACCTGAAACACATAACACAACAACTGTAAGCATAAATGCTTAGTGAGTTCCCCAAAATACCACATACGCACATACGCCACTCAAGGCTATAAGACCTTCCGGTCACTGTGTCTCAGAGGACTTCCCTCCCACAACCCTGGTAGACCTTCCGGTCCTACCCGTAATGACCTTCCGGTCCATATTATACATAACATACATAACACATACATATCACATAACAACATACATCTCATACATCTCATAGCATATAAGACCTTCCGGTCACACATAGGTATCCTTCCAGGTACAGTATAGTGAGAAGACTCACCTCAATGAAGTCGGATATACTCTCGTGCTCAACGTCCCAACCTAGCCTCCTCCTATTATTCAAATAACAACCCCGATCAATATTCTCTCATAGTCTCATCTCTAAAGATTGGGTAGAGGGCCATTATACCCCTCTCTGAACTCTCTTGAATCAGCCTTGACCAGAACCCTAAGGTCAACGAAAGTCAACGGTCAAACTTTGACCCGACTCGTCGAATGCACATGGGCGACTCGACGAGTCCATGCGGGTCCTCTGAATCCTTCTAGCCTTTCTTGGCTCGTCGAGTCATCCTTCCACTCGACGGGTTCCTCCTGTCACGAATCGCGGGCAACCCCGACTCGACTCGTCGAGTCCAATTATGGACTCGGTGAGTTGCTTCCATGATCATACTCAAATGACCTTCTAAGGTCAGATTTGCTTCTCTAATCTATAGATCTGACCTTCCCAAGCATGAAAACCACGTAAAGGTCGAATCTTGATACACATGCAACACACCCAAAGCTTCTTTTGGTGAAATAACCTCTAAAATGGCCTCCTAGGCTCATAACTCAAAAGGTATGGCATAAAGCAGAGTGGTAAGGACTCTCTGGACCTCTTAAGGTCCAGATCTATGAACCAACTCGCCTTGGGACCTCACATACTCAAGATTCAACTAAAAGAGGCATAAAGAAAACCCTAGATTTCACTAGAATCATAATAAATACGAGAATGGGACAAATTGATACCTCCAACAGCTTCCTCTGATGAAATAGAAGTGGGTCCAAGCTCCTCAATCCACCTAGCTTGTTATACCTCCTTCCTTCTTGCTAAAACACACAAGAAATGGTGAGTTAGCCTTCCTTTTGCACCACAAACGATCTCTCTGCTCTCTAGGGTTTCTCAGGGGTGAAGTGGCCACAAATGGAGGCCATAAAGGCCTTTAAATAGGGCACAGACCCCGAGAATTAGGGTTTCAATTTACAGCGCGGACTCGTCGAGTCCACCCCTTCCGACTCGTCGAGTCCGTTCATTAATCCATTCAGCAATCGCGGTCCTACTCGACGAGTCTACGGCTCAACTCATCGAGTCCCTCTCTCTTACTCATAATTAAATGATAAAACATAGTACCTGGAAATCCGGATGTTACAATTCTCCCCCACTAGAATCAGACTTCGCCCTCGATGTCTTGCTCCGCAAACAACTGTGGATGCTGCTCCCGCATCTCCAACTCCGGCTCCCAAGTCAGCTCGGACCCTCTCCGATGTTGCCACTGGACCTGCACCAGGGACACCTCCTTGTTCCTGAGAACCTTGATCTTCCGATCCCGGATCGCGATTGGCCTCTCCGCATAATTCAGGCTCGCATCCACCTGAGCATCCTCCAGCGGCACCACCGCCGACTCGTCGGCTATACACTTCCTCAACTGAGACACGTGGAAGGTATCATGGATCTGGCTCAACTCCGCAGGTAGCTCCAACCGATATGCTACCCTGCCCACCCTCACGGTCACCCTGAACGGCCCAATATACCGGGGCCCCAGCTTGCCCCTCTTCCTGAATCGAATCACTCCTTTCCAAGGAGACACTTTCAGGAGTACGAAGTCTCCCACCTGGAACTCAAGCTCGGATCGTCGCCTATCCGCATAACTCTTTTGGCGACTCTAAGCCGTCAACAACCTCTGTCTAACCTGCTGTATCTGCTCGTTCGTCTAAAGCACTATCTCAGTGTTGCCCATCACGCGCTGCCCTACCTCTCCCCAACAAATGGGAGTCCGACATCTCCTACCGTATAACAACTCGAAGGGAGGCATACCAATACTGGAATGATGGCTCTTGTTATAAGAAAACTCAGCCAACGGCAGATACGTGTCCCAACTTCCCCCGAAGTCCAACACACATGCTCGGAGCATGTCCTCGAACGTCTGAATCGTCCGCTCACTCTGTCCGTCCGTCTGGGGGTGGTAAGCGGTACTGAAATGCAGCCTCGTATCCAACACCTTGTGGAACTTCTTCCAGAACCTGGAAGTGAAACGTACATCTCGGTCTGACACGATCGAGATCGGTACTCCATGCCGCGATACCACCTCCCTCACATACAACTCTGCCAATCTTTCGGCAGAAGAGCTGTCACACCCCCAAACCAAGGATGGCGGAAACGTCCGGGGGTGGAGGACTTCATGTATAGTATCACAACAACGAGTATAATAGTGCTCAAAGTAATTACAACCATCATAAATATAATTGAAAAGGTTACACCAAAGTATATGTTTACATGTTTCAAATCAATTACATTATGATGACAAAATGAACTGTTTGACGATTTAACGTCCCATCCTCAAAACGCTGTTGATTTCCTGTTTCACTGATTTCCTGAGAATACAAGTAGTTTTGAAAAAGTGTCAACAATTAAGTTGGTGATTTCATAAGAGTTTTGTTTAAGAAAGAAGCCGTTTTATCTGTAAAAGTGACAAAGTAAGTTTCCAGAAAAATCCAATATTTTCCTTAATAAAGTTATGTAGTCCTAAATCCCAGGGCTGGAAATAAACAAGTATTTTTACATACTTAAAGGTATAAAAAGTGATTTTAAATTGACATAAAACCCTGTTTAATCTGGAAATTTTCCGTAAACTTTATGTGTTGTGTGTTGTCTTAATCCTAAGGCCGAAAGTGTACAAGTATTTTTCTATACTTAAAGTAATTCATGTGAGTTAAATCGACATAACTCGCTAATTTAAAAGTAAGAACCCGTAAATCTTATGATTTGTTAATACTACATGTGAGCTATTATAACCATGCTAAGACTAGTTTAGGTGGCCTCGTAACACGACGTTCTTCAGGCGTCGCACGTTAAATGACACTTGTCACCACAGACTTGCCGGTCTAGCTGTTGCATGCAGCTCAGGTGTGGGTTTGTCAAACCCAATATAGATCTATACACAACTATCACGCTCTCCCTCTAGGAGACTCTGGTTACAATTTACAGGACTTTTGACTTTGTTACTTTGATGGTAACACGAAGTGAATGACTCACAAATTTATTCATTAACAGATTTATGTGAACTGAACTGAAAACCTTTGGTAAATGAGTTTGAAAGGTAAATGATACCTAAACTATACCTATTATAGTTTATCCAAAACGTTTGTAACGTAAAAGAATCTTACTGAAATGTAAATGATACCTAAACTATACCTATTATAGTTTATCCGAAAACACATTAGTACTATAAGTCCATAAACTATTACTATTATGTAGCTATGAAAAACCCATTTGTTTGAGAGTAAAACATTTCTCATGTAGTAAAAATCCATAACTATGCTTATTATAGCTTATTATATGTGTTCGAATGAATGAAGAATTCTTATCATGAATGACTAAATTTCAGTTTATGATGATAAACTAACAAGAAATTACATTCAATATTTAGAACTTATTGTTATACACTTTGCTCAACATAATACAAAGTGTTATGAAAGTTATAAGCTGTTAACTAGTTTTTAAGCTTTCTGCACTGTTTTAGAAAAATCATACGAAGTCGAAAACTGAATCCGTAAATTCTGGGAGTTCATAAAATGTGTCTAGTTTATTCATAATTTTTATTATGATTTTTAGAAGTCTTTAACTTGTGTTAAAATGTTCATATTCACTGACTGGTCCGAATTTGTTTCTGAAATGATAGGCAGTTTTGTAAAAATCACCATAAATCGTAGAAAAATCGTATGGTGATGTGAAAGTAGTCATTTTAAAGGTGTGAACCTGAACTATTTTCACCTAATACAGTTTTGAAAACTAAAATGCTTAAGTTGACCAAAACAGTCCGTGAATGGAGTTGAACTTTTCTGATGAAGGCTGTTAAATGAGTTTAGTTGTGTTCTTGGTGTTTTAACTTGTATTCCCCCCCTTAAAACTTAAGAAAAACATAAAAAGATAGGGGTATGAACTCACCTTGAGTGATTTCAGTAGATGGATGATGGAGAAAAGAAGTGTTCAACTCAAGAACACTTGGGAGATGCCTTGAAGATTTGAAGATCTAACACAAATGTGAAGAAAGTGAAATAATCATAAGAAGAATGAATTATACTTACCAAGAGTGGAAGAGAGCTTGATGATCAGCCCTTGAATCTCGAATTTGAGAGAGAGAGAAGTGAGAGAAAAAGTGTTTGTTCTTTGGAGGAAAAATGAGAGAAATAAGAGAAAGATGAGGAGAGATAATAGTTTTCAGCCTTTGACCAAGAGTATGGCTGGTCAAATGGTGGGGAAAGTACTATTGAATGACCATGTATGGTGGAAGGACAATAGCTGGTCATGGAGTGGGCATGGGAGTGGTTGCTTGTGTCATACACTAAGGTAAAGTCAACACTCCACCTCAAATATTCACCCAATAGATTTTATTCTTAAATAAATATTTCCATAAAAATATGTTTAAATTATGAATATTTAGGGTCTTATATGTTAAAATATGATTTTTGGAGAAAAGCCCGCGTTAAAATAATTAAAAACGGGCTTAAAACGGAGTCGTGGTCGAAAACCGGGTGGAAAATGGCAAATCAAAATAATTAAAAACGGGCTTAAAACGGAGTCGTGGTCGAAACCGGGTGGAAAATGGCAAATCCGAAGTCAGGAGGGTGACTCCGGCCTTAACAGCATTAGATCCGAAGCGGGGGCTTGGTCGCTGCAGTGGATCCGAAGGCGAAGGAGGCTGCGGTCCGAGCAGCTACCGCAGGCGGGTTCGGATGTGGTGCTCCAGGTCGTTGCGGTCGGTGGCTGCGGCTCGCTGGCTGCGGCTAGGTGGCTGCGGCTACTCAAGGAGACTCCGGTTCAAGGAGGGTTTGGTCCCTATAGAGGGACTTCGGCCCTAAGAGGCTATTTTCTAAGGTATCACCCCTTTTTGAAGGGTTTTTCACCAAGTCAAGTGTCGGGATGCCCCAAATGCTTAAAATAAATCAAAAGGGGTTTTGAGAGAGATTTGGGAGAGATTTGACATACTTGGAGAGATTTGGGAGAGATTTCACATTCCTGGAGAGATTTCTCACATAGAGAGAGATTTGGGAGAGATTTCACATTCTTGGAGAGATTTCTCATACAGAGAGAGATTTGGGAGAGATTTCACATTCTTGGAGAGATTTCTCATACAGAGAGAGATTTGGGAGAGATTTCACATTCTTGGAGAGATTTCTCATACAGAGAGATATTTGGGAGAGATTTGACATACTTGGAGAGATTTGGGAGAGATTTCACATTCTTGGAGAGATTTCTCATACCGAGAGAGATTTGGGAGAGATTTGACATACTTGGAGAGATTTTGGGAGAGATTTCACATTCTTGGAGAGATTTCTCATACAGAGGGAGATTTGGGAGAGTTAGAGTGAAAGAGATTGAGAGAGACTTCTTTTGTGACCTTTTTGAGTGTTTGTCTCTGTAATTCAAGGTTCGTAAACCTCGTTAAGTCTTGTTATGATTGTTATATGCCCCCGGGGTTAAGGAATAATGTTTTATCTAGTAGTTTCATCAGTTGCCCTGATTAGGGTTTAGAATTTCCGAACACGTGAAAACTCTAAGTGATACTTTGTATTAAGATTGCGAGCCATTCAATAAGAAACATAATGGAAACCCTAATGTACAAGGGTTAGATGAGTTGACCGGTTTGACTTGTTGACTTTAGTTGACTTTGACTTGGCCAAAATTGACGGTTGTCACATCATCCCCCCGTTAGAAAGAATTTCGTCCCGAAATTAGTGTTTCGACTGGGACTTCAAGAATTTGGAGGAAAGATGGGGGAACTTTTCGTAGTATAAGAAATTGATATGGTGGGGAACCACCCGCCTGATGTTAACTGACGACCTTGGAATTTCTTATTGTAACTTGAGCTGAGTCGATTTAAAGGAGTTATTGTTTTGGAATGACAGTGTATTCTACATGTGCCTTTATGCTCTTCGCTTTATACTTGGTATTACCACTATGAATATTTTATAAGATTGCGAGCCGTTCAATAAGAAACATAATGGAAACCCTAATGTACAAGGGTTAGATGAGTTGACTGGTTTGACTTGTTGACTTTAGTTGACTTTGACTTGGCCAAAATTGACGGTTGTCACAGGAGCTCTCACTGATAGAAAGGAAGTTAGCGCTCTTCATCAGCTGGTCGACAATCACCCAAATCGCATCGACACCCCTTGCGGTCCTAGGCAATTTGGTGATAAAATCCATGGAAATCTGTTCCCACTTCCACTGGGGAACCTCAAGTGGCTGCAACTTGTCGTGCGGACGCTGGTGCTCAGCCTTAACCCTGCGACAGGTCAAGCACCTCTCAACAACCCATGCTACATCCCTCTTCATACAGGGCCACCAATAATCTTTCTTCAGATCCAGATACATCTTAGTGGCCCCGGGATGCATCGAGAACCTCGATCGGTACGCCTCCTCCATCAGAATGGTGCGCGCCCCGCCTGCATACGACACCCAAATCCGACCCTGAAAGGTCATAAGCCCACGGCTATCGGTAACGAACTCAGGTACCTATCCAATCACCCGCTCTCTCTTGTGGTTCTCCGGTCTCACGGCCTCTGCCTGGGCCTCCCGAATGGTGTCCAACACCGGAGTCATCACTATCAGCCGCATACATACGTTTTGAATCGGGGCACTCTCAGCCCTACAGCTCAGGGCATCAGCTACAAAATTTGCTTTGCCCGGGTGGTACAGGATCTCACAATCGTAATCCTTTACCACGTCCAACCACCTCCTCTGGCGCATATTCAGGTTGGGCTGATCCATCAAATACTTCAAGCTGTTGTGGTCCGTGTATATGACACACCGAACCCCATACAAATAGTGACGACAGATCTTGAGGGCGAACACCACTGCCCCCAATTCCATATCGTGGGTGGGATACCCCGTCTCATGAGGCTTCAGCTGCCTCGATGCATATGCTATCACATGCCCCCTCTGCATAAGTACTGCGCCCATCCCCGATATCGATGCGTCACAATACACCACAAAATCCTCCATCCCTTCCGGGAGGGCTAACACCGGGGCCTCGCATAATCTCTGGCGAAGTGTCTCAAACGAGGCCTGCTGCTCCGGACCCCATGAAAAAGCAACACCCTTCCGGGCCAACCTGGTGAGAGGCACGACGATCTTGGAGAAATCCCTGATAAATCTCCGATAATAGCCGGCCAATCCTAGAAAACTCCTTATTTCGGTGGGTGATCTTGGCACCTCCCACTTCATAACCGCCTCAATCTTGGCCTGATCGACCAAAATCCCATTCTGGTTGACGAGATGCCCCAAGAACTGGACCTCCCGTAACCAGAACTCGCACTTGGAGAATCTCTCTTAGATGCTCCTCGTGCTGCTCTCTAGATCTCGAATACACCAAAATATCATCAATGAACACGATCACCGAACGATCCAACATCGGCCTACACACCCTGTTCATGAGATCCATGAACGTTGTCGGTGCATTGGTGAGCCCGAAAGGCATCACCACGAACTCGTAATGCCCATAACGAGTCCTGAACGCCGTCTTTTGGATATCCTCATCACGCACTCTCATCTGATGATATCCAGACCTCAGATCAATCTTGGAGAACCAAGACGCTCCCTGTAACGGATCGAACAAATCGTTGATCCTCGGTAATGGGTAACGGTTCTTGACCGTCAACTTGTTCAACTCCGGGTAATCAATGCACATCCGGTGTGAACCATCCTTTTTCTTGACAAAAAGGATCGGCGCTCCCCAAGGGGAACTACTCGGTCTAATAAACCCCTTGCCCAGCAGCTCCTGAAGCTGCGAGGATAACTCCTGCATCTCTGGCGGCGCAAGGCGATAAGGCGCCTTGGCGATAGGCGCTGCCCCCTGAACCAAATCTATGCGGAACTCTACCTGCCTCTTGGGAGGCACACCAAACAACTCCTCGGGAAAAACATCCGGGAACTCGCGCATTATCGGAACATCATCAATCGAACTTGGCCTCCCAGCGGCCACTCGTGTGTCCATCACATAGGCTACAAACCCGCTGCAGCCCTGCTGTAAACTCTGTCTCGCCCTGGCAGCTGAACAAAACGCTGACCCACATCGGGTACCCTCGCCGTACACCATAAGTACTCCCCCACTAGGGTCTCGTATCGTCACCAACTGTCACTCGCAGTCTATAACAGCCCCAAATCGTCTCAACCAATCCATGCCCACTATGACACATACGTCCCCCATTGCAATCGAGACTAGATCTATCAGAAACTCAACACCGAAGATCTCGAGTACACATCCTCGAACCACTTCCGTAGCATACACCGCTCGCTCGTCAGGTATAGAAACTCGCAGAGGTCGACTCAACGCCTCTCGTCGGATACTGATGTGCTGACTAAACACTAAGGAAACAAATAACCGACTCGCACCCGAGTCAAACAACACCAAAGCAGGTACAGAATTCACAAGAAAAGTACCTACGCATATCATAATATAAGCACAATACCTCAAACTCAGCATAAATAAATGAAAACAAATACATACCAGCCACGACATCGGGCGCTGCGCGGACCTCCTCCGCTGTCAACTGGAAGGCTCTCCCGCGAGCCTTCGGTGCCTCGGCCTTCACCGGCCGAACCTCAGTAGCTCGCACGGCGGCAGGGGCAGATCCCTGCGGTGCTCCCTGTGCTGTCCCCCGCAGCTGCGGACACTCGGCCGTCCGATGTCCCGTCTGGTTGCAATGAAAACAAACCATGAACCCCTTAGGGCAATCCTTGGCTATATGCCCCTCATTGCCACATTTGTAGCAAGCACCCGATCGACAAACCCCGTCATGCCCCTTGCCGCACTTACCGCAAGTGCGGCCCTTCTGGCCTCCAGATCTCGAATCGGCGGGCTTTGCCTGCTTGGCTGCCGGCTGAGACTGTGCCGGCTGCCCATCCATCCCCTGAGACTCGGCCTCCTCCCTGTCCTGAGTCTCCAACTCAATCTCCTTCTTCCGGGCATTTACCTGAAGCTCAGCAAATGTCCGGTAAGTCGAGTTCGACACGAACTCCCAAATATCCCTCCTTAAAATGCCCAAATACCGCCTCATGCGTGCCTGCTCGGTAGACACCTGCTTAGGGTAGAACATCTACCTCTCATGAAACTTCCTGGTAACCACAGTAACAGAATATGTACCCTGGTTGAGGGTCAATAATTCCTGGGCCAGCCGTTCCCTTTCCACTGGGGGAACATACTCGTCTCTGAACATGGTGGTGAACTTCTCCCAGGTCACCTCTGAAATCTCTGCAAGAGTGAAGCTCGCCGTCACGAACTTCCACCAGTCCTTCGCTCCCAAGCGAAGCTGGTTCAACGCGAACCGTACCCTCAGATGCTCCGGACATGAACACGTGTAGAAGCATCCCTCAATATCAGAAATCCATCTCATCGCAGCGATCGGATCCTGTGTCCCGTCAAACTCCGGTGGCTTCGTGTTGCTAAACTCTCGAAGCAACAACGAGTCACCTCCCTAAGGCCTGGCAGCAGCCACATCTGCAGTAGCTGCAGCAGCCGCAGCCTCAGTAACCGCTGCGTACCGCTCATCAAAGGTCTCAATCAAAGTGGTCTTGATAGACCCAAACATCTCCGGAATCTCGGCCCGGATCGCCGCAGCCACCTCGTCGTGGATCATCTGACGAAGCTCCTCGTCACTCACGCCGCTCGTCTCAGGTCTGTGGCATGTCCCAACCATGATATCTATGAAATATAACATAAAAAGAAATCAGAGATTCGCTCGAGTATACTTGCACTCGGTACTCAACCCTACTTGTTCTTTAGTACCCTAAGGATTCTTACTTGGGCTGCGCACCGATCCGGTGTCTACAGTAGTACGGGCCCTATACTACCGTCCACACCGCATCAGCATTCACCCCAAGTCCTCCTCCTTGGATCCCTGATCACAAGTACTCTACATCTCGCTAGCATAGGCTACCCTTCGGTAGACCTTTCATAATCTTCCTCATTGCTACCTACTCACTCTCAAGCATCTCATGGCAGCTGAAACCTTCCTAGTCTAAGACATCACAAATCAGGCCACTTTAGTCCTAATATGAGCACCTACCCTACTCTAGCATGCATAACATATCATAACATATCTCATAGCACATAATGTAAGGGTATTTTGGGAAATCACCGTTCGGGCGCTGGCTGATCGTACACACTGCTTCCTCTGCTTTTCTCAAATTCTTTTACTTTCTTAGAAAAATTGTTTATTTTGTGGAAAACTTCCTTAAACCCTCAGTTTGAGTTCAGATACGCCGGAAGGTGCATCCGAATCCCTCAAACCAAGGCTCTGATACCAACTTGTAACAACGTAAAATTTTCAAACAATTTTTCATTTTTAAATCATATTTTCAATCATCCGAAAACAATATCAAACAAACTGTATCCAATGTCATCATAACCAACAAATCCCAGAATGTCAAAACATAATCTCTATGAGTGTGTACGGATCATGTCGGCGCCTTCCCGCGATCCTCGCTAGTACCTGAAACACATAACACAACAACTGTAAGCATAAATGCTTAGTGAGTTCCTCGAAATACCACATACGCACATACGCCACTCAAGGCTATAAGACCTTCCGGTCACTGTGTCTCAGAGGACTTCCGTCCCACAACCCTGGTAGACCTTCCGGTCCTACCCGTAATGACCTTCCGGTCCGTAACCCCTTGACCTTCCGGTCCATATCATACATAACATACATAACACATACATATTACATAACAGCATACAACTCATACATCTCATACATCTCATAGCATATAAGACCTTCCGGTCACACATAGGTACCCTTCCAGGTACAGTATAGTGAGAAGACTCACCTCAATGAAGTCGGATAAACTCTCGTGCTCAACGTCCCGACCTAGCCTCCTCCTATTATTCAAATAACAACCCCGATCGATATTCTCTCATAGTCTCATATCTAAAGATTGGGTAGAAGGCCATTCTACCCCTCTCTAAACTCTCTTGAATCAGCCTTGACCAGAACCCTAAGGTCAACGAAAGTCAACAGTCAAACTTTGACCCGACTCGTCGAGTGCACATGGGCGACTCAGCGAGTCCATGCGGGTCCTCTGAATCCTTCTAGCCTTTCTTGGCTCGCCGAGTCATCCTTCCACTCGACGGGTTCCTCCTGTCACGAATCGCGGGGCAACCCCGACTCGACTCGGCGAGTTGCTTCCTTGATCATACTCAAAATGACATTCTAAGGTCAGATTTGCTTCTCTAATCTATAGATCTGACCTTCCCAAGCATGAAAACCACGTAAAGGTCGAATCTTGGTACACATGCAACACATCCAAAGCTTCTTTTGGTGAAATAACCTCTAAAATGGCCTCCTAGGCTCATAACTCAAAAGGTATGGCATAAAGAAGAGTGGTAAGGACTCTCTGGACCTCTTAAGGTCCAGATCTATGAACCAACTCGCCTTGGGACCTCACATACTCAAGATTCAACTAAAAGAGGCATAAAGAAAACCCTAGATTTCACTAGAATCATAAAAAATACGAGAATGACACAGATTGATACGTTCAACAGCTTCCTCTGATGAAATAGAAGTGGATCCAAGCTCCTCAATCCGCCTTGCTTGATCTACCTCCTTCCTTCTTGCTAAAACACAAGAAATGGTGAGTTAGCCTTCCTTTTGCACCACAAACGATCTCTCTGCTCTCTAGGGTTTCTCAGGGGTGAAGTGGCCGCAAATGGAGGCCATAAAGGCCTTTAAATAGGGCACAGACCCCGAGAATTAGGGTTTCAATTTACAGCACGGACTCGTCGAGTCCACCCCTTCCGACTCGTCGAGTCCGTTTATTAATCCAGTCAGCAATCGCGGTCCTAATCGACGAGTCTACGCCTCAACTCGTCGAGTCCCTCTCTCTTACTCATAATTAAATGATCAAACATAGTACCTGGAAATCCGGATGTTACAAAGTTATTAGGAATTTTAGACACAAATATATGCATTGCGATCTTGGTATAATGGCTGAGTTCAAAATCAATTGCTTCATGTGATGTTGGTAATGAGATTAATATTTTGATTAATATTTTTAGGAAAGCAAAAGATAAGTGTGGGGTATTTGATATTGCCATATTTATACACATTTTAGGCAATATTTTAATAAATTTTCATTAATATTTTGGTTATTTGCTAAGATAAGTGGTACTTATAAGATTGAATTGTATTTTGCAGTCAAAAAGAGCAATCTTGACGAACAAGGACCAAAAGCGAAAAGTGGCAGAACTTTGGAGGATTGAAGAATTAAGGAAAAGAAAATCCCAGCGAAAAGCTAAATCCATATCGTGGACTTCACTTAGACGACATGGAGTTGGTGATTCTAGAAGTTGAGTACACGGGATGTCGGAGTCCTTGCCCGATAAGGATTCATCCTAATTCACGACGTAAAGTCTTACTCCATGACGTAGAGTGCAAAAATCATGAAAACTATATATATCCTTGGTATTTACGATTTGGGGAGGACTTCTGGAGATTGAAGGGGGTTAGAAGACGATTTCTGGAAAAGTTTAAGGAGAGGAAGTGAGCATTCACATCCAAGGAAGAAGAAGTGATCATAAACTTTTGCTTATGTTTGTACAATCAATTATGTTTTTATACATTGAATTTGTTTGTTTAATTTCAACCATGAGCAGCTGAATCTAGCTACTTCTGTTTAGCTAGATGAAACTTCAACTTATGGTTTAGTTATTTAGTTATGGATTTTGCTAGTTGGTTAAATGCTTGTGTTTTATTGATAATAGCGAACATGCTAATATTTGATACTTAAATTGCTTGAAATCACGTTTTTGTGTAGCTTAGTGGATGTTAAATTGCCTAAACTTTACACATAGTAATTTAGTGACAATTAGATTACCAGAGCTAGGATCGAACCAATCTTAGGTTAGTAATTAAAGTTATTAAATTTGGTTGTGCTAGAGAACATCTATTGTGACTATAATTGTGTTTGTTTAATCAATCTTACATGGCTCCATTCATAATTCATAATTGATCTTGTCTTAAATTATGTATGGCCATGCATATCTCCATGAATTAGTTAAACATTAGTATATTAGGACTTAAATTACTAATATTTTAAATATCGGTAACCAACGTGAATTATCCATAATTAGTTGCTAACCATTATGGAGAAGTGGATTCAAACTAAACAGGAGTGTTTTTAGTCATTGATTGAATTTGATAATTAGGAGATTAAGTTTTTCTGAACTTGTAAAATCAGATAAAAAACCAAATTACTTTTGATTTTCATAAATTAATTTTTAGTAGATAAATTAGTTAGCTTAAACCGATACCTATGATCGATACCCGAATTTTTATGCTATACTATTTGTGAAAAGGTACACTATCTTTAGTCGAATAGTTAGAGAGTAGGTAAAATTAGGTGTAGTAATATTTCCACATCATTCATCATCAATGGAATAAACTCCGTCAGTGAAAAGATGGAAAGAAATACCGAAGAAAAATGTTGAATCCCAACTAACCATAGAGGGAAGGCCAGTGTCGAACCTAAACCATTGAATGATTTCATTTAAATGCCCAACTATTTCGAAGATAACTTAATTGATAGCTTAAAGTCAAAAGTTTGAAATTGGGTACTAGGTTCTTCATTTAAACAAGCATTCCACACTAATATCCAATGACCCAAAAAGCCTTAGGGACCTAAATTCTTTAAATTAATTGTAGGTACTGTGTGACAAGGAATACGATGAACACTGGTACATCGATAGTGGTTGTTCTCGTAACATGATAGGTAGGAAGAAGAATCTATGTGATTTTCGAAGTCCGGAGAATGCTGGAGTTGTGAAGTTCGGAAATAACAAAAAATGCAAGGTAAAGGGTTATGGGAAAGTAACGAATGGAAAGTTTACAGTCAATCGGGTGGCATACGTCGAAGTTCTTCAACATAACTTGAAAAGAGTTTTACAACTTGTTGTGGGCACTGGTAATCAAGTTGTCTTTGATGAGCAAGGTAGTGTCATCTCGAATAAGGAAACACAGGAAGTATTTCTTAAGTCTAAAAGGAAAGGTGATATGTTCGCACTCGACATGAAGCCCATTTTCGGTGTTCCCTCTGTTTTCTTAATTTCGAAGGCATCATCTGATCTTAGCTGGTTGTGGCATCGAAGACTCTCCCATCTGAATTTCAAGAACCTTAACAAACTGGTTATACATGATCTTGTTCATGGTTTACCTATTTTAAAATTTGATAACGATTCGTTATGTGCAGCATGTGAACAGTGCAAGCAACATCATCAAGGTCATCCCATCGTTATTGACTCAAAGATCATCGAACCTCTAGAACTTCTTCACATTGAATTTTGTGGACCTTCGACTGTTGAGACTATCAACAAGAAGAAGTATATATTGCTCATTTTCGATGATTTTTCAATGTTTACTTGGGTTTTATTTCTTCATCAAAAGTATGAAACTGTTCAAGTGATGATAAATTTGATCAAGCACATTGAGCTCAGTCTGAGAAAGAAAGTCAGAAAAATCAATAGCGATAATGGCTCCGGATTCAAGAATCATTTTGTTGATTCCTTTTTGGATAAACTAGGGATTACGCATAATTTTTAATCTCCTTACACACCACAACAAAATGGTGTTGTCGAACGGAGGAACATATCTCTATGCGAAGATGCGAGGACAATGCTTACCTATGCAAACTTGCCTCAATATCTCTGGGCAGATGCAGTCTCGACAACATCTTTTACTCAAAATAGGTCATTCATTCATCGTCGCTTTAATATCACACTTTATGAAATAACAAACAATTGAAAACCTAATGTGAAAATTTTACATGTTTTTGGTTGCAGGTGCTTCATCATGAATCTCAAAGATAACCTTTCGAAATTTCAGTCCAAAGCTGATAAAGGGATTTTCATAGGATACTCGCACAATTTAGTAGCATATTGGTAGTTGAGTAAGCGTACAAGGAAGATTGAGGAAACGTTCAATCTTACCTTCGATGATTATCATCTTAAATGTGTCGAACAAACCTTCGTACAACAACCAATTCTTTCAGAAACAAATGATGAGTCAGCAATTGTTAATTCTTTTGATATTGATAATGAACTAATTTTTGGTGTTCCAGACAGAGCAATTGATTCTGAAGTTCAGGCTGAAGATAATCGGATTCCTAAAGTATCAAATCATTTTGAAGATTTGACAGTGACTAGGGAACACGATGATTCTCAATCTTCATCCACCTCACAAGTACACATCCATAAGATAATATCCGCGAGTCTACTGTTGAGGGGGAGCATGATAGGTATGCAAATAAATTCAAGGGGTAGCATGGAGAATAAAATGTAGATGTCGAGGGGGAGCATCACAATACACATCCATTAGTCGAGCGGGAGCTAAGTGGATCAAGACATAATGTTAATGTCGAGGGGGAGCATAACATTATTAATAATTTTCATGATGTATCTGATAATGTGTCCAATGCAGGTGAAGGTTCAGAGTCGGATGAAATATTTGAAGATGAACCTTTGAGTTTCGATCCTGCATATCCATCGATGGACAAATGGGCACAAAATCATCCTAAAGAACAAGTTCTTTGTGATCCTCAAGATGGAGTTATGATGAGGGCACAACTTCGAGCTAAAAACGAGGTACGAAATATTCACCAAGAATTATGTATATTTAATGTCTTCATTTCGAAAATAGAACCGAAAACAATTAAGGTTGCATTGGAAGATCTTGATTGGATTGTGTCCATGCAATATGAACTTGCGGATTTCAAACACAATATGGTTTGGAGACTAGTTCCAAAACCTAATGATGTTTCGGTCGATGGATTAAAATGGATCTTTAAAAATAAAATTATCAAACAAGGTAATTTTGTTCGAAACAAAGCAAGACTGGTTGTAAAAGGATATTCACAACAAGAAGGTATTGACTATGATGAAACCTTTGCCCCTATCGCGAGACTCAAGGTTGTTCGAATATTTCTTGCATATGCAGCACACAAGGACTTCGATGTATACCAAATGGATGTCAAGTGCGCTTTTCTCAATGGAGTCCTGGAAGAAACTGTTTATGTAGAGTAACCACTAGGTTTTATAAATGATAAATTCCTTGATCATTGTTATATTCTCGATAAAGTTCTTTATAGCTTAAAACAAGCACCTCGAGCCTGGTATGCAAATCTTAACAATTTCTTGAAACTCTCTAAGTTTAAACAAGGATCCGTTGATCCTACTCTGTTCGAAAGAAAGTAGGGGATCATCTGATGCTAGTTCAAATTTATATAGATAATACTATTTTTGGCTCAGATGACCCTTCGTTATCTAGGGAATTTGAGAATATGATGTAAAGCTATTTCGAAATGAGTATGATGGGTAAGATAAATATATTTATGGGGTTGAATATTCATCAAAGCAGGGATGGAATTTTCATAAATCAAGAGAAGTATTCTCATAACCTGGTTGAGAAATTTGGCATGATGAATAGTTCGAAATTGAAAGTACCAGTGGCAATCGACACGTGCTTAGGATCTTCGTTGGATAAGCCTGATGTCGATCTCACAT
Source organism: Lactuca virosa (assembly GCF_052849685.1). NCBI lineage: Eukaryota > Viridiplantae > Streptophyta > Magnoliopsida > Asterales > Asteraceae > Lactuca > Lactuca virosa. Next base: position 185,537,238 of record NC_136428.1, on the reverse strand, counting down.
TGTATAGGAGCATGATAGGTTATTTACTATACTTAACTGCTAGTAGACATGATATTATGTTCGTTCTTTGTAGTTGTGCCAGGTATCAATCGAATCCCAGAGAACCCCATCTAACAGAAGTTCGATATCTCTCTTGATGTCGAATGAAGTGATCTTTGACCGAGTTCCTACTGCTTTTACGTCGAATGCTTATTCGATGTCACTATACACACATTTTTTTAAATTTTGTTCCCACTATTTCTTCGGCACACAATTGCACTGAAATCCTCGAGGTCTTGGGTAATGCCAACTCAAACCTAGTTTTCGCAAAGGCTGGCTATGATTTCGTTTTCTAATCCCAAAAGAGAATGAGCCTTACCTCGAAGTGAAGGTCAAAGTGATATATTTATGAAACGAAGCTTTCTAATGTCATAACGAAGGTTAAGTGATGGTTCTTATCTACTTGGGGAAAACAAAACATTCGGCAGATGTGACGGTTTAGTTTTTTCATGGGTTTCTAGGAAAAAGTGATCATCACTTTTTCAAACGTGGCGACTTTTCTAGAAACTGGCCCACTATCCAAGACAAAACGTGGCAGAATTTTATTGGTGAATGATTGAATTTCAAATTCTACGTTGAGTATAAAAGGATTTTGGTGGACTAAATTGAAAACTTTACTTAATCTGGTCTAATTTTCCCAAATTTTATTTCCTGATATTCATCTCTTCACAAAATTTTCCAAAACCCTGACAATGGTGGCACCAAGTGGTCACGTTGATCCATCAGACACCACCACTAAAGAAGCAACATCTCAAACGATGATGAAGATTCAAAGTTCAAACTTCCGTGTTCAACCTAATGTTTCGAACTATCCAGAACAATTAGAGATGATGATTGTTGCTCTCAGTCATTTGTTCTTTCCACGGTTATGAATTCTTCATTCTCAGTACCCATGACTTGGTTATCACTGGCTGGCTCAACTGCATTGTTTAACAAGACATTTAAAATGGTGACGTTTCAACTCACGAATGACAAAAGTATAAGCTTACGAATGACCAAGTTATTCACATGTTCAACAAGATGGGTCATCAATCACAACTCACAGGACTCAGTCAATTTAAAAATACTTCCTTACCATGTATTTGGAATTTCTTATTTGGGATTTTTCTTCGTTGCGTAACTGGTCGTAGCTCTGGTCTCAATAAAGCAAAATTGGAAGTTTACGCCATGATTGCAGGTCTATACTATGATCTCAATGTTGATTATGTAACTCAGTTGTGGGAAGAGTTTGGAACAATTATTTCTCATACCAATGTTACGAATGACGTCTCATGTGCGAGGTATTAGAGTTTGATTCTCAGAGAATTTTATGAGATAGAGGGTATTTTGGTACCGTCCGAAGATGCCAAGGCGGAATTTTCCATCTACCAGCATCCTAAAGTTGTTTATGATGATCTTGTGTTGTTTCCTACTGTGGCTCAAATTCCAAATTCCACGTTATGAAAAGTCGACCCTGCCCATCTAGTTCTGGTTAATTATTTGTCAACTATCAACCTAGATGTTCAAGTAGGCGTTTTGTTGCCAAAAGGGGCAGAAGGCACCTCGAAGGTTGTTACAGTTTCCAAGAAATCAAAGAAGCCTAAACAACCTACATCAGTTACTGTGCAAATCGAGAAGGAGGTAACGAAACCGATTCAAGAAATTGTTGCAAAACAAGTTCAAAAGGAGGTCGTTCCTTCGAAGACGGGTATTCTGAAACACACTAAGAAGACTGCTCATCATCCTCGACACTCTCCTGAACCACCGATCAGCAAAGATGTTTTTGATGAGCCAATTTCTTCACCAAAAGAAGATTTTGTTTCGAAGATAAGGAAAATTCGCAAACCCCAGCTTAATCGAAGTGTGTTCGTATTCATGATGTTCCACTTCCAGTTTCACCAGCCTTGAAGAAACGTAAATCTCATGAGGTTGCTAAGAAGATTAAGAATAAGAAGAAGAAGCAACTTGTTGATCCTCTTGATGATGTAGTCGTTGAAACTGATTTTGAAAGCGGAAGTGATAGATCTTCGATTCGTCAAGATATTGGACTGGGCTTCAAGACACCTCAAAGAGACTCTCCAGTTAAGTCGAACTTTGAGGAGACTAGAAGTCCTGGTGGCAATGTAAAAATATCTAATATGGATACATCCATTAATTTGGGTGAATATCCACTTACTACCATCCATGTGAATACTGTTGTCATAACACCCGAGGTTTTGTGGACCGAGTCTGTTTTAGAGGAGGTTCGAACCTCAGGAATCACTGTGCACATATCTAATATGGACACAAATATGAAGATGCGTGAAGGTGTGACGAATAATGAAGCTCAAGGTACATATTCTATTGAAACATCATCTATTTCTACCACACCCATTCTATCTTCTACCATCAAAACTACTCTTATCGATACTTCAACTTCCTTACCACCATTCGCTACTCCTATACCATTTCACCCACTTTTTCAAACATCATGAATCAACCCATTACATCAAATTTTTCTTCTCAATCCACCGAAGGGGAAAATTCAGTTCAAGAAGATGACCAAGATGATGATGATGTGATGATATCCTTTGCAGAGATACATTTTGACCCTAAAGAAGATAACACTCCTGATCATATGCTCATGCCATGGAAACAGTTTAACATTACAAATCATAAGCTAAATTCATTATTAAAAATTCAGATGATATAGGGGGTTGATGTTCAGTGTTTGGGATTGAGGTGGATGTTATGCTTCAGTCACAATAGAATCATTTAAAGATGGATATGGAACAGATTGAGAAGAAACATGAACATCGTTTAAAGCGTCATGTTGAAAATTTCAAATTTGAGGTTACCAACCTTCGTGACGTTTCCAAAGAACTTCATATTCTTTTTGTTGAGGATGTTAAAAAATTAGAGGAGACTGTTAATTTCAAAGTGGAGGAACTTAAGTCCGAAATGTCGAAAGAGGTGGCAAAGATTGAACAGAACTATTCGAGGCCTCATGGAAAGGTAGACCTTATTGCTAATGCAATAAAGAAGCTTATGGAGTATTACACTTCATTTTCTACCAAGCTCGATGCCAAGAAAGAAACAGATTTGAAAGTTTTTGAAAAGATGGAGGAGTTTTTGGGTAGTTTGAAGGAGTCTATGTCGAAGATTGATCCTTCTCACACATCCTATGTTTCTCAGGAGTGTATATCGAAGATGATTTCTTCTCTTGAAACGAATCTCAAAAGCATAACTTTCTCCACTTCTCAAGTTAGTACATCTCATACCAACGGATACCCCACCTGCCAAACAAGTGATGCAAGGGGGAGATAAGGGGGTTGGCTCTTGAAAGGATCCTAATCAAGTAAAAGTTGTGGGGAAGGTGATGTCACTTACTGTTTCTTTATCAACAACTTGTACTGATTTTCATCAAAGGCATTATTATTGGAGCAACTGTTGGGGGATCGAGTTCAAGTTCAAAACCACCACCTTCGAAGGAAGATAAAGGTGAAAAAGGGAAGGCAATTGAGAAAGTGATTTCTGAGGAAGAGAAAAAAGAAAAATGTGGAGAAGGACAATGTGATCCACCATCTTTAAACAAAGGTGATCCAGGTAGGCAATGGTGTTACAAGAAAATCGAACAAATCATCTCATTAGGAAAAATGCATGATTTTGAAAATATTCCTAAGAAAAGCTATGAGATTGAAAATACTGATTTTAATCAGCTTGATTTTTCTATCAATTATACGATGTTCACCTCTGCCCAGTATCATCTTGTTGATAAGTTCGAAGATAAGGATGAGTTTAAGAGATTGAAGATAAAGTTCCATGTTGTTTTTGGAAAGAATAAGAGGAAGTGTGGTCTTCTGACAAAACTGTCAAAGTGCTGAATATATCGAGAGAAATTTTATTCGAAGGTTTGCTGCAAAATTTTCGTTTTCATGTGGTTCGAGCAAACAATGTAGCATGTGAGTTCTAGATTGCAGACTTTCCTCTTATGAACCTGAACGATCTTATCAATGTGGCAAAGATTTTAAGTACGTTCGATGTGTCAAAACTTCAAGTAAACAACAAAGATGATTTCTTGATTGGTTTTGCTCAAATCAAAGTTTTCATAGATAATTACCATGATTCCTTGGCTCTGATGGATATCGAGCTTGCTATGGCTGTGAATAGAACCTCGAAGGTGCCCCAGTGGATGCTGAAAGGCAAGGTAGTCTGAAGGACTATGAGGATGGGGAGATTATTCACAATCCTTTGGGTGTTATCTTCGTTGGAAAGAACAAGAATAACAAGATAACAAAATTTTTATTCCAAGCATGTGATGTGGAGAGGTATTCGAACTCTTAGTATACAAGTCTTATGGTTCATCTTAACAATTGCCAAAGGAATACAGTAGAAGAGAAAGCTGAAATCCGAAAGACGATCATCTGGTATACGTGAAGTTGATGATGACATAGATTCGACACTTCTCACTAAGGGGGAGATTGTAAGGTTCGAAGTTTGTAGTGAGGTTTCGAAGTACAGTTAGGCCTGATTAGTTTCAAAGCAATTGAACTGTATTTCGAATGTATGTATTACATAAGGCATTGATAGAGGTCGAAGCTCTCATGTCAAAAACGGAGATGAAATTGGGGTTAAAAATGAAAGCTAAATTTGACAACACAACCTTTGGGAAAGTTGTACCACTCGATGATAACTAAACAGTTATATAAAGAAGGTAAGAAACAAGTTTCATAATAGGAAGATACAAATTTTTATAGAAAATTTAGAGGTGCACATGAAGTGCACACCATCCACGGCATGCATTCCTGACACCAGGATTCGTCGAGATTTGAGAGACGTAGACCACCATAAGTATGACACGTGGCAGGTTTTGGTTGAGCCAAAAATCGAGTGCAAGACGTGTACTAGGTGCGTCGCGTGCATAAGCCCTATAAATAAAGGCATTCACTTCTCAAATTCCACACCTCAAAAATCTATCTTCTCCTTCTCGGCATTCCTATAATCCTCTGGATGTAGTAGCCAGAGTCTGCATGATCACGCCACTGGGGTGAGTTAACAACTCCACTTTTAAAGTTTTTAAAGATTTTAGGGGGGGGGGGGGTGTACATGCTTATCTAACTAATTTATCAAAATATATTTTTGTAAATATATTAGTAGTTTACGTAAAACATGAAATGATAGGATAATATTTCGGTAGAAACTTTGCCTAGTCTTAAGCAATGATATTATGCCTAATTGTTATGCTACCCGATATACTAGGAAATGATTATACATAGATGTTACACTGACCGATTTCCTAGGATAACTTAGTACCTACAAGTAATATTGGCTGAATTTAAGGATATGCATTGTACTTAGCTGTTATTCTCCCATAATATCCTATTATGAAAGTAACCAAAATTAATGTACATATATGGTATTCATAATTTAGCTTGATTAAAATTTGGCTAACCCCGAACCTATAATCGCTAATCTTGCGAGAGCCAGAAATATATGTATAGATCTTTACGAGTATGACACCCCCACCTGCGATAGCTAGCTACAATCCCAACATGATAGCTTTTTTAGGTATAAAAATAATATTATTTGACGTCCGATGAAGCGTCGTGGGGGGTATATATCGGTCCATAGCGTCGATTATAGGGACTCATGGTAATGTTGTTCGGAAAATCTTAATTTAAACTGCCTAGGGGATGCCTTCAAGTAGTTGTATGATTCGATTAATAAGGATTTGATAAAAATTACCAAAGTTAGGATAGGTATTATATTCTAAAACAAAGAAATATTTTTAAAGAAAGAAAATTCTAAAATATTAGGATAGATACTACATCCTAAGGATAAGATTCAAGAAACAAAAATAGGATTTTTAGAAACTACGAATATGAAAACCTAGGAAATAAGGAACTTATGAAAGATAAACATATTCATAAACAAATATCCTAAAAGTTTCAAAGATTTTTATCGATATTTATAAAACCTGTGAACTCACCAACATCAAGTTGACATTTTCAAAAATCACATGTGTTCCTAGTAGGTTGCACAAAAAAAGATATGTTTTTGTATAGTCAATGTAATTGATGTTATTAATAACCGTAAATTTACTTTATGTAATTTGTACCGCAGTCAACCCTCAACGTTTTCGTCATCGGCCGGGGGTGTGATAGTGTGGTATCATAGCCGAAAGTTATAGCAAATTAGTAGTTCTTTAGGAAATTACGAGTATAGCCTAGAATGTATACTCTGATAAAGTTTATCTTCTAACCTATAAATAAAAGTATTCTCACTAATCCTGGTGATAAACCATCTAAAGGGAGGAGTGACTAGTCTGGAACTGTCGCCTTGGGTTGCTGGAATTCAGTTGGGTTATATGCTAAAATGTTACTGCCCTCCGACACTTCCTACCTGGCTGATTCATATGGAATGGTCTAAAAGTACAAAACAAGAATATAAAAACTCACACAATCCAGAACAAGTAAGTATACAAATCAAGAACGTAAGATATAAAAGTCAATTATCTTAGTTGATTCAGTGTGTAAAGGTTGAGTCACAACTAATCGTAGCATGATCACATATGTTTAGTCTTGGCTGAACCAAAGAACCATCTGAATTTAAACTCGGTAATTGGTAAACTAGAAACCATACATATATAAACTAAAATAAAGAGTTTAGAACATACATAAGTGTATCAAAAGATATCATGCAATCTCATAAAACAAGTATCAAAATACAACAAATCATCACCTCCCACCTACTCATCACTACTCTCATACTCCCCCTCCTCATCCTCCGTATCATCATCAATGTCATCATCATCACCCCTCTGTTGTATGCGAGAAGGACCTGCACCCTCATGACCATCACCCTTCTACTGAACATGAGGAGGATCAGCAATAGGACCTACTCATGGAAAAGGTGGATGATCCATCACCTGGACCCATCATCCTAGAAATCGATGCCATAATCCAATGATACTCCTGCTGTAAAACATCCATACATTCCTTCACGTCACATATATTCGGCTCCCGATCGGGGTCTACATGTCTAGGTCTTTGTTGCCTCTTGAAATTAGGCTCATAACGAGTCTCTGGTCCACCTGACTGATCGGAACCACGATGTCATCATCATGAATCCTCCACATCAAATAAGCTCTATGTATCATTGCCTATATCTTCCCCTGATCAGTCGTACCCAACTCCCTGGTAGGACATATAACCATCCTGCTAGTATCAACCCCATAGGAACGATGCAAACAAGTAACCCACGGGCCTCCATAGATCCGAGTCTTTGTTGCAGGGCCAACAATCGAGGAAGATAAGTATAAAGAGAAAGTATAAGGGAGGTTGAGGAAAACCTTAGTACGGATCAAGCACCACATCAGGAAAAGGTCACTCATGCGAAGGAACCTTGTCACACTCCTCACGGTGATAGATGATGGAAGCAACCAGGCAAGGGATGAAGATAGGAGATCTAAAATAACTCTCCTTGGTCATCCTAAGGACATAGATGCCCCTAGCATTAGCCTAGACCTGCAGATGGTCGTACTCTTGAGGTGGAGAAATGACGCAGCTGGCTAGATAGGATAGGAAGTGAGGACAAGCAATCTCCTCCTCAGTATAGATCCATGATCGCCATCCCAACTTTACAATGTTGCTGGAGCAGGATATCCCTCCCAAGCGAAAATAAAAAACAAATTGATATATCCAGGCCGTCGATCGCCTATCAAACTGAACAATTGAAAAAAACTCCCAGTTGAGCTCATGGTAAATAACCTCTCGAAGCCTAAAAATCTGACGCCATCCCTGGCAAATAAAATGCCCAATATCGTTATCATCACGGAAGACCCATGTAAGATACAACTCCAGACGAGCCGACAACCCAAGGTCATTAGCAGACTTCCACACAAGTTCCTGAGGAATACTGAATTGCCTAGATGGCAGCGTAGTCACCCAAGAAATGTATGCGCTCCAGTCCTTGACAAGCATATCAGCTGGAAGCTGCAACATGGATGAAATGGTCAGTTCGACGGCAACTGACACACCCGTTGACGACATGATCGAGACATGTCCTGAGAAAGATAGGGTAACGTAGTTAGAATTAAAATAAGAAAAGTAAATAGGACAATGATATATGTTCACGCGTATCAGGAAATATGCCACGCATAGGATGAAGATGCCCGACGCGTAACAAGATCTCGATGAACAGTCGTTTCCAAAAGTCTCAAATTCGTTCAAATTTCAACCTATGATCTAAAAGGGAATGTTAAACGAGGTGTATACGAGCAAAATACACCATCAATTTGGTCAAAAACATCTCGAATCGATAGATTTAGTAAAATACTAGGTTTTACCCAAAAACCGAAAATCCTAAATTAGGGATAGATTAACGAATTAAACTAGAATTTAAGCATTAGGTTATGTTAATCGGTAGTTAAACTATATATTAGACCAACCGATTTCAAATATTTCAACCGAAAATATTAAGGGCCCAAAAACCCGAAAACTATAAATCTAAATTCAAAATAGGTGTCAAAGGTTGGTGTAATGGATACCATAAAAGTAGAAAGCCTAGAAAATCGAAGAATCGAAGCCCTAAAATGACAAATGCAAGGCGTGATCATCGCGTGTGGGGTCCAGTCGAAGTGGGGACCAGCCGATCTCTTTTGGTAATAATGTCGAATAAAGACAAGAATTCGACATTAAATAATGATCTGATGACTGTGTGCGAGGCGCATACGAAATGCTCGGTGTGCAAAATCTAAACTTTCCAAAATGCACACTTTCTACCCCCAATTATTTTACACCCTAAGTACTAGAGACCTTTAGGAATATGACCGAGTTGGAAATCAGGAAAATAAATAAGGAATAATTAGACAGCAGTTTAAAAAATTCTTAGACCGATAGGAAGACATGTTGGTAGGATAGCAACATAGTACAAAGAATCAACCACGTAGAAGGAATAAAGTTATAACCACATTAGTCAAGTCTAAGCATAGGAAATAACAAGTAATATGTTTATTATCATTTTCGGACGATAACATGACAAATTTAGCACTAGTAGATCCAACCACCATCAAGACAATGGTTGAACGTCAAGTCTCTGATATTCTAGGAAATCTGAGAGCCAACAAGGAAGAGGGAAATATTAATCACAAATAAAAATAAATTTGTCAGGTAGCACATACCTATAAGGAATTCGTTAATAGTACACTGAGATACTTCTATGGAGACGAAGGATTTAACAGTTTAATTCACTGGTTGAAGGAAATAGGGAGAAAATGTGCCAAGGAATTTTGGGTTAAGTTTACAACGTGCACATTCATGGGAAGAACTCTCATCTGGTTGAATACTCAGGTCAAGACTTTAGGCATAGAGGCAGCCTATGCACTCTCGTGGGAAGAATTAAAGAAGTAAATGATAAGGGAATTTTGTTCTAAAGGAGATAAGGCCCAAGTGGAACATGAATTTAGTCAATTAAGCACAAGGAAATTATGTCTAGCCATCTATACCATACACTTTGAGGACCTAGCGACTGTATGCCCTGAATTGATTAGCTAAGAAAGCAAGAGGGTCGAAGCATACCTTCAAGGGCTAGCTCCCCAAATTAGAAGAGTGATATACATAGCCCAACCAAATACTTACATAGAAGCTAGATGTTTAGCCTTTAACTTCAAGGAACTAGTGATCGAGAAGAAAGCATTCAACTCAAGCGTGACAAAGAAGAGAGCCAATGGACTTAGGAAGAAATAGGAAGGGAGTCTGTAACATCCGCTACTTGAGGTAATAATCATTTAATATTTCTTTAATTAATTGTTGGGATAAGAATTTAATAGATGGATTATTGAGTGGATCATTAGTATATGGGCGTGTAGTTGGGCTTCCCAGAAGACGTATGATGGGCATAATCTTGGCGTACGCAGGGCGTAGAGGAGCATTGGATTCGGGGGGCGCATGCACGTACGCACAATGTACCAAGGAGTATGTACAGCGTAAGTGAGAAGAATCCAAACCCTAATTTTTAGGGTTTAAGCCATATAAATAGAACATTATGACTCAAACCCTAGCCTCCTTACCAGCCTCTCAACCTCAGAAACCCTAGATAGCCTCTCTTTCCTCATTATTGTGTGTGTTCGGCCTTGTGAAGCTTGTTTTGGAGATTTGGAGCTTGGAAGAAGAAAGAAGGAGTTGGAGAAGAAGAACTTGAGTATCTTGAGCTCAAGGATCTGAGATTATCTCACCATTTCACACTCATTGGAGGTATAAAGCTTCCAGCTTTCCTCATGAATGCTTAGATCTATGTTTATGGAGTTTTCGACCTTTTTAGTTCCAAAGAATGGATTTTTATGGTTTAACTTCGTATCTAAGCCTATGGTTGCCACCCTTAGTGCTAAATGTGTCCCATTAGCAGTAATGTCTCGATCTTTAAGGTCCTTTTGTAACAATGCATGCGTTCTAGCCATTTCCATGGAAGTTAGTTGTTATATTCCAAGTTGGGGTCCATTTGGTGGGTTGCAAGTCACCAAGTAATCGACTTTATGAGTTAGGACATGTTATTGGACTCAGATATGTAATTTGGACTTAATGTCTTTAGGGATTACGCAATTTTGAAGAATATGGCGTAACAGGGTAGTACGTTAGGCGTACAAGCCAGTACGCGCAACGTACAAACCATGAAAGTTGTACGCTTAACGTACAAAGGAGTACGCTCAACGTACTCTTAGGATTTGGACTTCACGTATTTTGGGCTTCGGATTAGGCCAAACCTTGGACTTATCAGCTATTTGGTCTTAATGGGCCATCAGAAGTCAAATAACGGGCCAAGGACAGGTTTGGGCTAAAGGGAAGGCTCATTTGAGGAGTTGGGCCCAATTTAGAAAATTAGACCATTAGTGGGCCATTAGTGGGCTTGGAGAGATTAGATGGAATTGGGCCTACGTTATGGTCGAAATTAGACCAAGAGGTAAAATGGGCATTTTACCCTAAGAAGGATTATGGATTTTGACTAAGTGTTGTTATGATAATGATAGTCGGGGAGTCATTGGAGAAGCCACTAGAGATTCCTCACTGTGAGATTCAGCATTCAGCTTTGCGAGGTGAGTTTCCTCCTAGGAACGGATCTAAGGCACCAATGTCGGCCCGTTTATGTTTGTTAACATGTGTCAGACTTTGGTCCGATGTCGGGCGGTGCCCGAGGAATGTTTGAATGCTCGATGTCTTCGTGATTCTTACATGTGTTTTTTTATATGTTCTGGACTTCAGTCTGATGCCGGGGAAAGTCCGAGGAATGTTTATATGCTATGTTATATGTTTCCGGATTTCGGTCCGATGTCGGGCGGGGCCCGAGGAATGTTTTTTTATGTTTATGTTATGTTCTTATTATGTGTATTGTTGATATGTATACTGAGCTTTGCTCGATGCCAGGCGGGTCCCGATGTCGGGCGGGGCCCGATGCCGGGCGGGGACCGAAGTCGGGTGCGGCCCGATGCCGGACTTTAGTCCGATGTCGGGCGGGGCCCGATGTAGCGGGCAAGTCCCAATGTTATGTTGTATGATTATGTGATTATATGTATGGTATGTGGTAGTTTGGGGACACTCACTAAGCTTCGTGCTTACAGTTTTTCAGTTTTGGTTTAAGCTACTTCCGGTAGCAAGGGGAAGTGCTCGGGATGATTGTAGTGCACACACCATTTGTTTAGCTTAGGATGTTTATACTCTGATATATTTTGACAGATGTTATGATATTAGAGATACATGACTTATGGTTTTATATGATGTTTGTATGACTATGGTTTTCTTAGTGGTTTAAAATGAAATTTTTCGACTGTATTTTTGGGATGTTTCAAGTTGGTGTCAGAGCCTTGGTTTGAGGGATTCGAGCACACTCTCGGGTATGTATGAACTCAAACTGAGGACTTCGTATGAAAAGTTTCAAAAGAAAATCATTTTATAAAAAGAATTTTGAAAAGTAAAAAAAAAAGAATTTTGAAAAGAAAAAAGGTGTGGTGCATGCAATCAGCCGAGCTCAGGTAAGTACTCACAAATTACCTATACAAGTTTATGATATGATATGATTATGAGAACTGCATGCTAGATTAGGGCTAAGGATCTAGGAATGATGCCTTGTATGCCTGTTATATGTGTATGAGAACTGCATGCTAGTTTATGGCTAAGGATCTAGGAAGGATGTCTTATATGCCTGTTATATGAACTTGTTGAATTGTATGCTAATACTGATTAGTTAGTCATATGATGGCCTGAGTAGGATATGTTGAATTATGGTTACTCAATGCTCGAATGTTGCTTGCTTTGTGCTTTTAGGAGTCCTAGTTATCTTTAACTAACTAGTAAACAAATACGTTACGTAACATATTATGAGGACTAAATAATTTCAGAACGTTAGGTTTAGCTTTATTTCGAAACTCTCGTTTGAGTCTAACCGTTGTAGGATAGGACTTTTCATTCGAAGAATTATCTGGTCTTAGTGATATGTAATGGTATTCGCGAGCTAGTTAGGGGGAGATAGTAAGGACTTCTTATGCAGCTGATGGCGGAGAGTGGGTTGGTGATTACCCTAGGGCAAGCCTAGGATGAGTTTAGCACAAAGAGCAGTAGTAATGAAAGGGACTTGGTGGAGTCAAGGCAATTCTGGAGGAAAGTACAGATAGATGTGGAAGGTAGTATGAGCCCGTACTACAGAAAGTAGAGGATCCGTACTCGAATCAAGGAAGGTTGTGATGAACCAAGAGAACTTGTCGTGTGTGAGATCCCTCGAGTTATGATGAGTATTATGATGTTTGTTATGGTGTATTTTCAGAATGGTGACGTTACGCACTAGACCAGTTGGCACTTCGGGAGCCGGTGAGGGATCATGCTCGGGCTCTGGAGCCGGGTATCTTGATGAGCAGATGAGAAAGTTCATTTCATCTGAGGTTACACGCAATATTTTAGAACATACTCCTGTGATATTCGGTACGTTTAAGGAGGGCATCTTGGAGATACTTGATGAGAGGTTGGGTGTATTCTGCACCGAGATGGCGGCCATGCTAGGGCCACGTAAGATCACTTTCAGGGAGTTCCGACCATGTAGAGCTCCAGATTACCATGGGGCTCGGGACCCCATTACTAGCAGCATGTGGTTGGTTGATGTCGACAACGCCTTCCGTATGACGATATGATTTCTAGGGCTCGGGAGAGGGAGCAGATCCAGCAGCAAGATGCCGGAGGATATGATTGCTAGGGATCGGGAGAGGGAGTTGGATGTGGTGACGGAGAAGAATAGGAAACTGGAAGTGGTTCAGTCAGGGAGTGCTGGAAAGAAGCCCAAGGTATCAGATCACTGATCGAGGAGCCAGCAGGGCTGCAACTGCTATGGCAAGTGCGGCAAGTTGCACGAGGGGGTGTGCACGGCGGGTAGTTCGGGCTGCTTCAAGTGCGGCTGAACAGGACATGTGAGTAGGGATTGTACTGCTACCATCACTACCACCACAACATCATATCTGATTTGCTTCCAGTGCAATCAGAGGGGGCATAAGCGATCCCAGTGCCAAAGTTTATCAACAACAGGACAGGTGGAGGCACCCGCTACTGCTACATTGAGGATTACCGACGACCGCCAGAGTCAGTCGGAGGCGCCAGTGGCGAAGAGCAGAGCCTTCCTGTTGACAGCAGAGGAGGCACGTGCAGCTCCCGATGTGTTGACGGGTATGTATCTTCTCCTTATCTCTTTATTTATGTTTATTATTACTTATGTTTATGTGTTTCGTTATAGGATCGTTCCTTGTGAATGGTATATCAACTCTGGTATTGTTTGATTTGAGGGCTACCTGATCTTTTGTGTCGATAGCGCTCAGCAAGCGATTTGTAGGAGCTCCAGGGGAGCTGGACTGCCCACTAGATGTAGAGATAGTAGATAATAGGACCGTTCGGGTTGCGAGGCTTCATCGGTGATGTACACTATAGTTGTTTGATGAACAGTTTTCTATGGACTTAGTTCCTATTCCGCTACGAGGGAATAAGGTCACAGTGGGTATGGACTGGTTGGGCCCCAATGGGGCAGTGATAGACTGTGAGTAGTAGCTGGTACCGGTTCAGACCCCAAGTAGGGGACGTTTAGTGATTCAGGGCGAGCGGCCGCAGGCTGGACCGAGTTTATGTTCAGCAGCAAGAGCGAGGTGCTACCTTCAGCAGGGTTGTGCAGGTTATGCCGCCTATGTTTTGGATACTCGGGATAAGGGTAAGGCGACCGTAGATGATGTACCGATCGTGCGGGAGTACCCAGACGTGTTCCCAGAGGATCTGCCTGGGATACCTCCGGAGAGGCAGGTAGAGTTCAGGATTAACCTAGTCCCTGGTACGGCTCCGATAGCCAAGGCACCATATCAGTTGGCTCCTCCCGAGATACAGGAGTTGTCTACACATCTGGAAGAGCTATTAGACAAAGGATTTATCAAGCCGAGCAGTTCTCCATGGGGAGCGCAGATCCTGTTTGTGAAGAAAAAGGACCGGTCACATCGGATGCGTATAGATTACCGGGAGCTGAATAAGGTAATGGTGAAGAACCGTTATCCCCTCCCGAGGATTGATGATTTATTCGACCAACTTCAAGGTGAATCTTGGTTCTCCAAGATTGATCTGCGATCGGGTTATCACTAGATGCGGTTCAGGACGACGACGTGCCGAAGACAGTCTTTCGGACATGCTTTGGTCACTATGAGTTCGTGGTGATGGGGTTTGGGCTTACCAATGCTCCTGCCGCGTTCATGGACCTATTAAACCACGTGTGCAGACCGATGTTGGACCGGTCTATGATAGTATTCATCGATGACATCTTGGTTCACTCCAAGACTCAGGAGCAGCATGAGGAGCACCTGAGGGAGGTGTTGGAGACACTGAGGATGGAGAGACTTTTCACAAAGTTCTCCAAGTGTGAGTTCTGGTTGTGCGAGGTGTAGTTTCTGGGGCACCTTGTCAACCATAAGGGTATTCTGGTTGATCTAGCCAAGATAGAGGTCGTGATGTTGTGGGAGGTTCCGAGGTATCGAACTGAGATTTGGAGTTTTCTTGGTCTGGCAGGTTACTATCAGAGATTCATCCAGGATTTCTCCAAGATTGTTGTTCCCTTGACCCGACTGACCAAGAAGTCGGTGACATTCTGCTGGGGGCCTGAGCAGCAGGCAACCTTCAAGACACTCAAACAACGATTATGCGAGGCACCAATTCTGACTTTTCCAGAGGGTGTTGATGACTTCGTGGTTTACTGTGATGCTTCGATCATGGGCATGGGTGTGGTGTTGATGCAACGGGGTCACATGTTAGCATATGCTTCGAGGCAGTTGACGCCTCACGAGGCTAACTATCTGACGCATGATTTCGAGCTGGGGTTATGGTTTTTGCCCTCAAGATTTGGCAGCATTATCTCTATGGGGTTCGTTGTACCATTTACACAGACCACAAGAGTTTGAGGTACCTGATGGATCAGCTGAATCAGAACATGACGCAGCGTCGGTGGTTAAATGTGATGAAGGACTATGATTGTGAGATTCTTTATCACCCAGGAAAGGCCAATGTGGTGGCAGTGGAATCACCGATACGATACATATGTGTTAGGATGACAGTAGTTACTCTGTTGCGGGAGCGGATCAGAGAGGCGCAGGTCGAGGGTATGAAGGAGGAGGCCCGAAAGTATGAGCGGATCGTTGGCAAGTGGCCTCCTTTGATTATGACAGTCGAGGATTGTTGACCTTGCATCAGAGAGTCTGGGTTCCTTACTATGGCGGGGTATGCCAAGCTCTAATGGATGAGGCTCACAAGTCGATATTCTCCATCTATCCCGGGGCGACGAAGATGTATTGTGATCTTCGTCCTGATTATTGGTGGCCCTACATGAAGCGGGACATAGCATGGTACGTAGAGTGGTGCTTGACTTGTAGGAAAGTCAAGGCCGAACACTAGCGACCTCACGACAAGATGCATCCGTTGGAGATTCCTGTGTGGAAATGGAAAGATATCCCTATGGATTTCATCACGAATCTTCACAGGACTACACGTGGAGTGGATTCGATATGGGTCATCATGAATCGGGTTACCAAGAGTGCTCATTTTATCCCGATCCAGGAGAGTATATCGGCTGAGAAGCTAGGAAAGATCTACGTTCGAGAGTGATGAATCGTAGAATCAAATATGAATCAAATCAGAGTAAAAATCAATGAAGATTGAACACACGAAGTAAATAAGATCTGGTTTCTGCTTTATTACGCTTTCAACTTTTACAGAGAAAATAGACAGGTTCTATAAAGGACTCTTATCTAACTCTAGTAAAGTTCCCTATTTATAGGAACAGTGAAAGCATACAAAATATACTAAGGCATTGACACTTAAGCAACATACGAAATACACCTCAGTAAATAAACTTAACAAACATACGAAGGGAATAACATGCTTCGACATATTACAACATAATTCGACCATAACAATCTCCCCCTTTGTAATAATGTCGACCTTCGTCAGTTCAAGAGTATCTGTATGGCATACAACATTACCCTTCGAATCTCAGTGTACCATGAGATAATCTTCTTCAGCTCCTTTTTGTCTCCTTCGTTATTCCTTTTGCAGCTATTCATACGAACAATGAAATTCGTATATTGGGATGTTGTGTATCTTTCCACTTCGGAAGCTTGGAATAAGAATATTTTGGCCTTCCCATTTTTATCTTTCCCAGCAAAGACCAAACCAAAAGGCTTCAAACAAATTTCCCCATCTGCATACTTCTTCAACTCAGGTTGAGTTAAAGGAAGTTCCATTGGCACTTTCACTTTCAAACCTTTTGTTGTAGCTAACTCAACATCGGTAAGTGCTAAAGACTCATAGTAGTTGTCAATGAAAATCTTGATGTGAGCCAGCCCAAGTCGAAAAACTTCAGGATCAGTTTCTCGTAGATAAGAAGCATCTTTATCCTTTAACAACAATGTAACTTGTATCAGATCATACAAGTTCATCAAAAAGAAATCCGCCACTGAAAAATCACCAACTTGACCATTTGCCCTCGACATAAAGAAATGAAGATATTGCATCATATTTTGGAATAAAACATCCCCCTTTATGCTGACCACCTTCTTTATCTTCACGAGTGACCAAATTTATTCAGGAAGTTTTCCAAGTACAACATGAAACCTGATTTTCATGTAAGTGTACTCATCATCGTTGTCGAACTTCTCAATAATTGTATACTGAGCCATGATAAACATCATCTCATTTATTGGAAAATCCAGTTGATTCGTGTCTGAGTTAACCACAACATAGCTTTGCTTCGGCTTCTTTTCAAAATCATACATACGATTATATGCAACTTTCGACTCAATTGTCTCATAGTTATAATGCTTCGAAGGATCACCCTTGTTCATTCCAGGTGGGTCGTTCGCACGAAGTCGCATTATAGTTTGCACAATTCTTAACTTTTTAACCTCAGCCTCTGCTTCAGCTTTCTTTTCCTCTTTCGATTTTTCGATCAAAATTGTTTTGCCTTTGTCTTTGATCGAAGAGGCACCAACATATTCTTTAGGCTTTGAACTACTACCACCTTCCCTAATAATAATTCCTTTAGAAATTAGCTTCGTAGAAATTGGCACCGTAGTAACAATTGTTGAAGTAATTGGCCCAGCAGTTGAAATGAATGGTTTTGTTGATGGAATCTTCGAAGAAAACACCGTTCCAACAACCACCATTCTTCTCTCCCCCTTGCACCCCTGTGGAAACAGGTGGGGCATCCCTTGATAGAAGGCTCGAAATTCTTAAAAGATGAGCCAATTGCTTGTGTAGAATGGCTTCGAAATGGGTGAACTTCTGAGACAAAAATTTAGGAATTATCAATGGAGATGAAACTGGCTTCACATTTAAATCTTTCAACTCCTTCAACACTTTGAGCACTTCCACAAAATTGAGATTCTCCGTTGTAGAAAGTTGAGTAAGTTGAGGACTCAAACTTTCGTACAACTTGACATTTTTGGTAACAGCATCACAAATAATGTCAACTTTCTGATTTACTAAAGCATAATCCCTTTGCACAACTGCAATCTCTTTTTGCATATCCTCACGAAGCTCTTGGATTTGCAAATTCACATCTGCCCTGACTTTCTTTACATCCTGAACAAACAACACATGACGTTCCTTCACCAAAAATTTTGAATTCTCTCACCTCCCCTCTAAACATCGAAATTATGGAATTCATCCTTAACTCATCATTCTGATCATTGTGATCAACCTTCTCCAAGAGTCTAGACTTCGAATCTCTAACCATCCCACAGACTCTACTCACCCACCACCTTTGCTACGAATGTCTGCAACATACTATCAACTTCAATACTGGACACAGACGAACTACCCCCCAGATGTGCTTGAGATTGAAGAATAGAATTCAATTTCTTGTTCAGAATCTTGAATTGTTTCATCGTCATCAACATATGTTCAGGAAATTGATCTTCGTCATCATCAAACTCCAAATCTTCAAATGTTCCACCAAAACCTTCGTTGTCATTATCAGTTTCAACAACAGGGGAATCTTTAACAGGTGAATCGATTTTGGGTGGATCAGTGGATTGAGATGAAAAAAGAGTGGTAAAAGGTTGATGAAGAATGTTTTCAAAGGTGGGTGAATTTGTTGTATTTGAAACAGGAATAATGATCAGAGATAAAGAAACAAAAGTATCTGTAGAGGTAGTAGTACCTTGAGTAGCAACAACAATTTATTTATTCGACTCTCCTTCACCCATGTTGACATCTACAACCGTATCAGATAGGTGTGTAAGAATTCATGAATTTCGAACCTCCTCAGTATGTGATTCAGTTAACGAAACTTCGGGTGGTATGACAGTAGTCTTCTAAGGAGTAGATAGGGATTGAAAAATAATTGTTTCTGGTGTTTCTGGAACTATCTCTTCTTCAGACGACTCCTCTTGGATTACCAATTTTTGTTGCCTTTTCTTCTTCTTCGAAATGTGTTTAGCTACATCTTCAGCTCTACGTTTCTTTGACAAAGGCGAAACTGGAGCTGGAACCTCACAAAAAATTACCCATTGATGAGAAAGTTGAGGTTTACGAACATTTGAAGGAGAAGATTTGAACGAACCATCATAAGATTTTCTTGAACCCCGATTCCTCTTCTTTAATCTTCGAAAAACACCAGACTTCGATGGAATTTTTTCCTTAACCAGAGTAGCATCAACAGGTTCCACTGGCTTGATGATAACCGTCGAAACATTGACTTCTGGTTGTTCAGCCTTCTTTGGGGACTGCTTGGATTCGTGCACATTCTTCTCAGGAGGCTTCCTAGTTTCGTGCACTGGATTCTCAGGAGACTTCTTGGTTTCGTGCACTGGCTTCTCAGGAGTAGACTTAGCATCCTTCTTAGACCGTTTTGGTTTCTTCGAAGGACCAGCCTCTTCTTTCGACAATAATCTTCCAGTCTCAACATCAGGGCTGATTGTTTTCAAGTATGCAACCAACACAGAATTCGTTGGCTCAACCGTTTTTAACGTTGCATCAGGAATCCTGGCAACGTGTGTGAACACCTCCATATCATCAGAAACTTCCTTTGGGAAGTGATACTTCAGAAACTCAACTCTTTCTTCATCAGCAGGTACTACAATTACTTCTTTTTCATAAAAATAAGCAAGGATCAAACTCCAGTACCTGGCACACGAAATGCCTTGAACATAATTTGTGTTTTCGACACTCTTCTGAAATTCTTTCTGTAGTTGTGTAGAGTAGTCGACAGAAAGATCATAGTATAAACCATCCACCATCACATAAACCTCCATGCGACCCTTGTCTAAACCAACTCTTCGACCAGTCAAGCATCGAAGAAAAATTCCAAACAAGAAATTCCAAGCAGTTGGAAGAGCTGATTTCTTGAAATCACTAATCTTTGTGAGTGAGGGTTGATGACCCATCTCATTGAACATATGAACAACTTGCGCATAAGTAAGATCAGTAACAAGTTGAGATCAGTAACAAGTTGGCAATTTCCAGAATCTGACAAAAGATCTTCCTAGACAAACAGATCTTCTTGTCATTCACTAATTGAAAAGTGATGATATACATGGCTTTACTATAAGTTGTAGTAGAAACTGCCTCAGAAAGCCAAGAGAGAGGAACTGTAAACGAATTAAACATCGCCTTTGAAAGAACAGAACTCTTTAATGCGACGATTAGCATCTTCAACTCTTCAGGATACAAAGACACATCCCCTTCCACTTGATAATTTGTGCTTTGAATCTTCGTTATCGGTTGAGAAGTGATATCTTCACTTGTTCGGGAAGCAGAATCAGCACCAGCCATGATTAGGGTTTTGAAACGTTGAAGAACAGAGAAAATTTGGGAATTTTCTTTTGTGAGCGTAAAGAGATAAAGAACCTGTAAAGACCCTTTTTATATGTAACCCTGAAATTTGAATTGAACGCGGGATGTTCATTAATTGAGATCTGACGTTGCACCTAGAAACTCGAACCAGTCTGCCGATAAAGTAGCCATGCATCAAAAAGTAACTGTCAACTCTCCTTGAAACCCGAACTGAATACAAAACGTCTCATCAGGCAGTTTGTTCGTGTCACCTCAAAGAATAGTAACCGTCAACAACCTTCAGATGGAGGTTAAGCTCTTTCGTATTTGGGTTTAGAGACGAAGTCATTTGCTGAACTTTCGAAATCATCAGCCTGAGTTGGTATTACTTAGAACCTCAAGGATTTCGTGTGAGCATTGTTCCAAAGAAAAGATGAGAATCAAATTAACGAAAATTTGGATTTGTGATGTCAAAATAAATTTCGACACAAAAGCAGACAAACCCCGGGCAAAGGTTGCTTTGTTAAGTATCAAAAGAGATAATTAACGGCTTGTGTGTGATCCCGTGAGTTACAATCGAATACTTATAGATAAGTATCGAAGGGCTTCTTTTGTTAGGCTACATGGGTGGTTTAAAATTTCGTTACATATCAACCTAAACATAAGGTGAGTAATTGTAACCGAAATTACTTGTTTGACCAGTGTAGTCAGTGACAAGTGAGCTTTGAATTATATTGATAGTGACGTGAAAAGCAAATGAAACTCATACAAAAATCATATCCATGGAAAAAAAAATTTGTTCTGGTTCCTGTTGGGTAACAAACATCGTGGGCTTCGACAGTTTGATCAAGATCACGCATGAGAAATGAATATGATTTTGAGTTTCGAAAAATGGTACAGAAACAAATGTTTCGTTAAAACTGGAACTTGGTTCCCCGTCAATTCCTTACGAAGATAGAGTTTTGGGTTTCACTTTCATCACGGCCTCATGATTGTAAACACACATTGATTGTACAGAGGCTTTCGTAAACACACATTGATTGTACAGAGGCTTGGGTCGACATGCTGCATCATGCTTCTAGGGACAGTCTAACTAGTTCATAGTTGTCGAAATTTTACCTTCCCATAGAAATGCAAGCATGACCCTAGAAAAATGTTCGTGTAATCTGCATAAAGAAACAACAAAGAAAATAACAAAAATCTTTTTGCTATTTTTGATTTTTCTAACAGAAATAAAATATTTTTGTGTTTTTGTGAATTTTTCGAAAAAGAAAACAATTAACAAAAGAAAATCTTTTTGGAGTTTTTGATTTTTCGAAAATGAAACAACAATACAAAAATAAAATCTTTTTGGAGTTTTTGATTTTTCGAAAATAAAACAACAAAACAAAAATAAAATCTTTTTGGAGTTTTTGACTTTTTGAAAATAAAACAAAGATCCAAACTTACGAAAAACGTTTTTACAAACAAACAAAAATTTGTAAACAGACTATAATTTGCCATCCTTACGAAAATTTTGACAAACTAACGAAAATTTTGTACCGCACAATTAACATGCAAATTGTCGAATTCGAAGCGTGTCGAAGCGTTGACTATGAACAGTAACTGCTGAATGACGTCTTATTGCCTCTGAATCGACACATTTGTATAACACGCCTTTGCAATACATTCGAAATCCTTCCTGGAACTGAACTTGATTCGATCATTCCCAAACCTGTCAAAATTCGAACAAATGATTTTTCATCCAATGCTTTTGTAAAAATATCAGCAAGCTGATCAGTTGTTTTTACAAAATGGACTTCAATGTTTCCATCTTCCACATGATCTTTGATAAAGTGATAACGAAGAGCTGTATGTTTTGTTTTCGAATGTTGTACTGGATTATGACAAATGCGTATAGCACTTTGAGAATCACAGTACAATGGAATATTTTTCATATTCACAGCATAATCTCTCAACTGACTTTGGATCCAAATAATTTGTGATGTACAAGCAGCAGCAGCAACATATTCAGCTTCAGCAGTAGAAATCGATACACACGTTTGCTTCTTCGACTGCCAACTAACCAACTTTCCATCCTAAAATTTACAACCACCACTTGTACTTTTTCGATCCAATGTACACCCTCCTAGGTCTGCATCTGAAAATGCCTGAATGAAAAATCATGTTTTCGAAGGATACCACAATCCTAACGAAATTGTTCCCTTGAGATAACGAAAAATATTCTTCACAGCTGTTAAATGTGGTTCTCAAGGATTTGCTTGATACCTAGCACAATTACATACATCAAACATGATATCAGGTCTACTTCAGTAAGATAAAGCAATGAACCTATCATTCTCCTGTATAAAGTAAGATCAACCGCAGGCGTTTCTAACGAAGGTGTTAGTCTTGTGCCAACAGCCATTGGTACTCTTAGCTTCGTGTTATTGGTTAATCCAAACTTTTCGAGCAAATTCCTTGTATATTTTTCCTGATTGATGAAAATGCCTTCTCTGTTTTGACATATGTTTAAGCCAAGAAAATTATTGATTTTACCCATCATTCTCATTTCGAATTGGCTTTTCATCAAATTTTCAAATTCGTTAGATAAAGCAGGGTCAGTAGAGCCAAAAATAATATCATCAACATAAATTTGAACAAGCATCGGATGATTCCCAACTTTATTTCAAAATAACGTGGGGGTCAACTGATCCTTGTTTAAATTTCGATTGTTTTAAGAAACTGGTAAGAGTTGCATAGCATGCTCTTGGTGCTTGTTTTAACCCATATACAGCTTTATCTAAAATATATACATGATCAGGATGCTTTTCATTTAAGAAACCTGTAGGTTGTTCAACGTGAACAGTTTCTTCGAGTTCTCCATGGAGAAAGGCACATTTCACATCCATTTGAAAGATATCAAAATCCTTATGAGCTGCATAACCTAAGAATATTCGAACAGCCTCGAGTTTTGCAACAGGGGCAAAGGTTTCTTCATAATCAATTCCTTCTTGTTGCGAATATCCTTTTACAACTAGTCGTGCTTTATTTCGTACAATATTTCCATCTTTGTCGGTTTTGTTTTTGAAAATCCATTTTAACCCAACAATCGAAACATTTTCAGGTTTAGGAATTAATCTCCAAACCTTGTTTCTTTCGAATTCAGCCAGTTCAGATTGCATTGCAACAACCTAATCTGAGTGTTTAATTGCCATCTTAACTGTCTTTGGTTCAATTTTAGATATGAAAACATTGAACATGCAAAGTTCTTAATGAGTATTTAATACCTCATTCTTTGCACGAATGTGAGCTCTTGTTAACACTCCATCATTAGGATTTCCAATGACTTGATCTTTCGGATGAGTTTTTGTCCATTTCTCTAATGGTGGATATGCTGGATCAAATTCTAAAGGTGCATCTTAGTACATCTCTTCATTTTTAGATCCTGCAACAGAAAAATTATCATTTATTTCGTGAAATTCATCATTTTGTTCAAGACTTATCACATCATCATCATCATGTCGACGTTCGACAGAATTATCATTCTGATGCTCCCCCTCAACAAGATGCTCCCCCTCAACAACTTCATTCATTCTCCCATTCTCCCCCTCGAAAGAATGCTCCCCCTCATCCATAGTATTCGAATCCAAGTGCTCTCCCTTCACTTGATTATTATGCATACTTTCGCCAACTCCTGGAGAATTCGTTATTGAATTAACATCGTCAATAGTTTGAGGGATTTGCAAGTCATCAGTATGCTTCGACAATTCAGATTGTTGGTTATCATTTCCACGAACTTCAGCATCCACAGCCCTGTCAGGAATACCAAAAATTAAATCATAATCAAAATCAGATGAATTCACAATGTCAGATTCATTTGTTGATTCATTAATAATTGGCTTTTGTTCGAATTGTTTTTCAACTTGTTTGACATAATGATCATCAAAAGTAAGATTAAATGTCTCTTCGACTTTGCGTGTGCGCTTGTTTAACACTCTGTATGACACCGAATTGTGCGAATATCCCAAGAAAATTCCTTCGTCAGCTTTTTCTTGAAATTTCGAAAGATTGTCCTTAAGATTCATGATAAAGCACCTACAGCCAAACACATGAAAAAATTTAACATTTGGTTTTCGGTTATTGATTATTTCATATGGAGTGATGTTAAAACGACGATGAATAAAAGAACGATTCTGAGTAAAACATGTTGTTGACACCGCTTCGGCCCATAGATACTGAGGAAGATTCGCATATGTCAACATAGTTCTTGCTGCTTCACAAAGTGATCTATTTCTTCGTTCAACTACACCATTTTGTTGTGGTGTATATGGAGACGAAAAGTTATGCGAAATTCCTTTCTCAGGTAAGTACCAATCCAGCATATTGTTTTTGAACTCATAGCCATTATCACTTTTGATTTTTTGAACATTCTTTTTCAGACTCATCTCAATTTTCTTGATAAAATCAATCATTGTTTGAGCAACTTCAGATTTTAACCTATGAAAATACACCCAAGTGAATCGAGAAAAATCATCAACAATAACAAAAATGTACCGTTTCTTGTTGAGAGTTTCAACAATTGATGGTCCACAAAGTTCAATACGAAGAAGTTCCAACGGTTCCACAATTTTCGAATCTATCACAATTGGATGACCTTTCCTATGTTGTTTTCCTTGTTCACGAGCTGCACATAAGGTATCATTGTCAAATTTTAAAACTGGTAAGCCTCGAACAAGATCATCAATTACCAACTTATTTAAATTGCAAAATTTTAAGTGTGATAATCGACGATGCCATACCCAGCTGATGTCTGATGAAGCTTTAGAAAGTAAACACAATGAGGGTTTGCCGATGATTGGTTTGATATCAAGAGTAAACATGTCACCTTGACGTTTGGATTTGAGCAAAACTTCATTATTCGTGACATTCGAAATGATGTTGCCTTCTTCGTTAAACACCACTTGATTGCCAGTGCCCAGAACAAGTTGTGAAACACTTATCAAGTTATGTTGAAGACCTTCTACATAAGTAACTCGATTAACTGTGAACTTTCCATTCGTGACTTTGCCATATCCTTTCACCTGACATTTTTTATTGTTACCAAACTTCACTACCCCTGCATTTTCCAAGCTTCTATAATCTCTCAAATTTTCCTTTCGTCCAGTCATGTGGTGTGAGAAACAACTATCGATATACCATTTCTCATCATATTGCTCGTCACATAGCACCTGCAATCAATGAAAGAATTTAGGTACCCAAGGCTTTTTGGGTCCTTGGAAATTAGCCTTGAGAACAGAATGAAATTTAGAATATTTTACCCAATCACAAACTTTGTTTTTGAGACTATCAATTAAGTCGACAGCAGTATGTAAAGGAACAGTAACATAAGTTTTTGTTAGTTTGGGATTGTCACTGACACAATCCTTTGTCTTTTTATATTGAGAATTAACATGCTTTTCCTTCGAAACCGGTTGCCAAGTTTTCACCGAAATGTTCGAATCTTTTGAAGATGAACTTGCAGTTGACGAAGTATTCACGTAGTTTTCATAGGCTTCGTGAATCTGTTTTTGAGAGTATTTCCTTGATTGGTACATTCGTCCTTTTCCTTCAAGCCAGTGATCAATGTTTTTGTCACGAGATAATCCTTTTGTGTGCGAAACTTTGAAGGTTTGTTTTCCTGTTGGATTTGGAAAATTTGGTTTTTGTGGGATGAAATCAATATTTGATTTTGGTCGAAATGCCATTGCGTATCGACTTCCATCATTGTTTCCAACACTTATGTTTTGAGAAAATCGATGTTGAGATTTTTGTTTTTGAAAAAACCTTGTTTGTTGATTAGAGCAAAATCGTTGTGTTGAGTATTGATTTTGAACATTTTTTTATTTGGTTTTGTTATCTTTGGAAAATGATGAGTTTGAAACTTTCGAAGAATTTGTGTTTGATTGAAATTCAGATTTGGTTTTATGTGTTTGAGCGGGATTTTTCCTTAGATCTGAATAATTTGCAGAATGTGGAAAAATTTTCTCAACAGATGTAGACTTTGTGTTTTTAGTTTTTTTCAATTTGAAATCATGTTGTTGCTTTTGTAATTCCACAGTTTGCCAAAAAATCTTTTTTCAAGCTTGTCTTTTTGAAATCACATTTTCTTTTGAAAATTTGTCAATTTGTTCTTTAAATTCTTTCGAATTTAATTTGACAACAGTTTCATTTTCCACAACAACCTATTTTGTAACTTCTTTCAGAATTTTCAATTTATCAACCCAATTGCGTTGTGGTTTTTGTCTTTGAAAAGTATACGAGTTCTTTGTTTATGTATTTTCGACTGTGCTTTGATTTGAAAAGAAACCTTCGTCTGTTGTTTTCTTGTTGTCATTTTCGACCATTTTGTTGAGTTCTGGTTTAATGTTCTCAACATTTCCAGTAGTAACAAACACTTGATTTGGAAAAACAACATCATCGGTACACTTGAAATTAGGATACACCACTTGATTTGTTTCCGAAAAATGGGCTCCTTTTTCAGACAACACTTTGTCAAAATTTTCAGTGTCCCCAAATACTTGATCAACAACAACACGAGGAATTTATTTTTCTGTCGAATCTTTGTTTTATGAGACCTTTTTATCCGAATCATCATCATTTTCATCATCACTGCTATCCGTTTGACTATCTCGGATATCCACAGAATCACAATCTTTCGAAGTAGAAGGTTTATCAATGTCAATCTTAACCTCCAAATCCTCAAGTTTTTCTTTTCCTTTAGATTTTGATGCAACATTAATGACAGGCAACTGAGAACAATCAACATCCTCAATATCACTAATTTCGCTAATATTATTAGAGTTATCTTCAATATCGGCAAAATTAGATTGAGAATCAGATGTCGAATTCTCAGTCTTTTTCAAAATTTTGGTTTGTTTTGATTTGGTTAAAGTGTCATTTACAATATCAACTAATGCATTCGTATCCAGACATTCATTAATTTTGACAATTCCATAAGCATGTCTATCATTTGGGATTTCGTCAAACTCAGCAATAGTTTTCTCACAGTCATACGAAATATTATCTACATTCTCTCTCTCAAATGCTAGAAAAGGCAATAATTTTTTATGTTGCTCTTTGCTTATTTCACACGAATGATGCAAATCAGTTAATTTTCCATAAAGTCTTTTTGTTGTGTTACAGTAGATATTTCGTTGTGCTAACAGCATTTTTACATCATTAGCTAAAGAATCTCTATCGCACATGATGTTTGTTATTTGTAGTTCTAAACACTCAACCTTACTTATTTTCGCATCTAAACGCTTCTGAGTCTCTAACAACTGCATTGATAATTTTTTAACCTCATTGCTAGCAGACACAACAATTGAGTCAAAATAAGTAACATTTTCATCAAAAGATACTAATTTAGAGTCATAAGCACTTATTAGAATATTAAAAGATTCAAGAATAGAACGTACCTTTGTTGTCATCGGAGACTTGTCAGCAGATTTTGATACGAAGCATCGTCATGTCACCTTATTATCCTCTTCATCCGAATCCTCCTCATACTTCGCATACATTGCACCATGCGTTGGGTTACGCATTTCATCATCATCTGATCCCGAAGACCAGATTTGATAAGTGACATCTTCTTCGTGCTCATCTTTAGCCACCAAGGACAAATTCTTGGCTTTAGCCATGACCTCCTCCAGCTTCTCGACATAATACGGTTCATCCTTGATTTTGTTCTTCTTTTCTTCTTTCTTTCGAAGCATACAATCACTCGATAAATGATTTGCTCCATTACAGTAGTGACAATCCACACCCGAATCACCTGTCAACTTTTTCTCATTTTTCACTCTAGTAACCTTTTAATCAGTCTTCTCAAACCTCTTTTTCTCTTCACCAACAGCTTTACTAACAAAAGTTCATGTTCCCTCATTTTGCTTGAACTTCGAATTAAAAGGCTTCTTGAAAAACTTCTTGACACGATTGTTTGAGTAAAAATCTATTGCCTCATCGTCCGAATTCATTAAAAATCCTTCTTCCTCCTCAGAATCATCTTTTGTATGTTTCTTTCTTAGACACTTTGGAGACAAGCGCTAGTGGACCTCCCAGACTGAGCTTCGACTCCTCGGCCATTTCATTCACCTCACTTTCATGAGTTTTCAACTGATTGTACAAGTCATTTAGAGTTGAAGTATCGAAACTCTGCTGATTCGTCACCCTCATACTCACGCTTCTCCATTCTTTACGAAGGCCCATTACAAAAATGAGATTGAACTCCATCGCTATCCTAGTGATTCCATAACGATTACAATGATAAATAAACTCATTCAGACTATCGTAATAACCTTCAATTGTTTCAACTTCCTTTTGTCTGAAATCCTTCAGCTCCACCAAACATTGCTTAACAGAATTGATATTCGTTTTCTCGCTTCCTTGAAACTTCTCTTTCAGATTATTCCAGATCTCTTTGGAAGTTGTACAACTCCTTACATAGTTGTACACAACAGGAGGCAATGCACCTCTCAATTCTCTCATGCATCGTTTCTCCAGCTTCATCGAACGATCAAATTGATTTTCGACACTAGAAGTTCCAAAAGATGATCCAAATTTTTGTACATTTGCAGGAGGAATGATATTTCCAGAGATGCAAGACCATAACTCTTCATCGAGTCCATTTAGGTAATCATGTATGCGATCAGCCCACTGATCATAGTATTCAGGAATTAACATCGGAATCTTAGTTGAAGATCCTAGCAGATGAGAGAAAGAAGTCATTGGATTGAGATTGAAGTTCACCATTGATGTACGAATGATGATTTTTGAGAATTCAATGAGAATTTGAAAGCAAATAGCATAATTGAATTGAGATTACCAACAGAACACTTGATTAAACAATTCGATTGCAGAATCAAATTACAACTAACGATCTAGAACAAATTTTCACTTCAAAAAGTGCGGAAACTTTTTGAACCAAAATTGATTCAAAAAACTTTTTGAAACAACGTGAAAATCAAATCACAGGTTGTGATTCCTGCTCTGATACCAATTGATGAATCGTAGAATCAAGTATGAATCAAATCAGAGTAAAAATCAATGAAGATTGAACGCACGAAGTAAATAAGATCTGGTTTCTGCTCTATTACGCTTTCAACTTTTACAGAGAAAATAGATAGGTTCTGTAAAGGACTCTTATCTAACTCTAGTAAAGTTCCCTATTTATAGGAACAGTGAAAGAATACAAAAAATACTAAGGCATTGACACTTAAGCAACATATGAAATACACCTCAGTAAATAAACTTAACAAACATACGAAGGGAATAACATACTTCAACATATTACAACATAATTCGACCCTAGCAGAGAGATTGTTGCATGTCATGGAGTGCCAGTTTCGGTTGTGTCGGACCGAGATGTCCGTTTTACTTTCAGATTTTGGAAGTGGTTTCATTACGATATGGGTACTCGTCTCTACTTTAGCACTGCTTCCCACCCTTAGAAGGATGGGTAGAGTGAGAGAACGATTCAGACTCTCGAGGACATGTTGCTGTTGGGTTTTGAGCATTCTAACACTCCTATGGTGTACATGCAACCCTATAAACCTTGGATCTATGTTGTCTCTATTATACATGCAAATATTAACTATTCCAAGGTTTCATCCTAACTAGCATATTATGAAGCACTTATACTACAAAGTTCTAGTTAGATGACATACCTTTTGATGTAGCTTGATGTCTTCAAGCTTTAAGAGTTTAGCCCCAATAGTGTGGAAGCCTCAAATGGAATCACAAATCACCAAAACACCTTGGAAGAACTTGAGAGAATATGCATGCACACTAAAATCGGCCCACTCTTATTTTCACACACTTGTGCTAATTTTGTGAGCCAAGGACCCCTTTATATATTATGGAGGATTAGGGTTACATCCATGTAAACCCTAATACCTATGACCTTTCATTTACATAGGATCCATGGGTTAAAAGCTCCATGGACCATCCATGAAAGCTTAGCCCAACCTAAATGAACTTGGCCCATTCCATATATATAAGAGTCCATATTTAATTAGTTCTTTTTGATCACTTAATTAATTCTAAATTAATTCTTGATCAATACTAATTAAATAATATGATTCCATATTAATATATTAGAACTTATAATATATTAATATAAATCATAAATATACTATTCTCAAAAGACTATCCATATAAATTGTGTCGGTGAAGTGCAACCCAAATGGACCATGCCGGGTCGGGTCAAGTACATACCAAATATAGTTATGGACTTAGACATTAATCCAACAGTTGCGCACATGTGTTTTGGATTTCAGTGGTAGTTGGGATACAAATCTTCCGTTAGTGGAATTTTCGTATAATAACAGTTACCACGCCAGCATAGACCGACCTCCCTTCGAGATACTCAATGGGAGGAAGTTTAGGACCCCAATCTTTTGGGGAGAGGTCGGACAGAGGGTCATGGGGAGTACTGAAGTGGTACGCAAGACTACTGAGCGGATCTAGCAGGTTCGGACTTGGAGTTTCAGCTGGGTGACATGGTCCTCCTGAAGCAGTCACCTTGGCTCGGGTGGGCCGCGTTGCTTACCATTTGGATCTTCCAGCAGAGCTCAACCAGATCCACAACACTTTCCATGTATCTCAACTGCGGAAGTGCCTAGTGGATGACTCCGCAGTTGTGCCTTTAGAGGATATACAGGTTGATGACATCCTGAACTACATCGAGAGACTGGTAGTCATTCTCGACAGGAAGAAAAAGAAGCTGAGTAACAAGAGGTTAGAGTTGGTGAAGGTGTAGTGGCAGCACCGCAAGGGCTCAGAGTGGACCTGGGAGCCCGAGGAGGAGATGAGGGAGCATTACCCGGAATTATTTTCGGATGCAGGGGACTTCGAGGAGGAAGTCTGGTTCAAGTGGGGAGAATTGTAACATCCACCACTTGAGGTAATAATCATTTAATATTTCTTTAATTAATTGTCGGGCTAAGAATTTAATAGATGGATTATTGAGTGGACTATTAGTGTGTGGGCAGTGTAGTTGGGCTGCCCAGAAGACATACGTTGGGCGTAAACTTGGTGTATGCGGGGCGTAGAGCAGCATTGGATTCGGGGGGCGCATGCATGTACGCGCAACATACCAAGGAGTACGCGCAGCCTACGTGAGCAGACTCCAAACCCTAATTTTTAGGGTTTAATCCATATAAATAGAACATTATGACTCAAACCCTAGCCTCCTTACCAGCTTCTCAACCTCAGAAACCCAAGATGTCCTCTCTTTCCTCATTCTTCTGTGTGTTTGGCCTTGTGAAACTTGTTTTGGAGATTTGGAGCTTAGAAGAAGAAAGGTGGAGTTGGAGAAAAATAACTTGAGTATCTTGTGCTCAAGGATCTGAGATTATCTCACCATTCGCACTCATTGGAGGTATAAAGCTTCCAACTTTCCTCATGAATGCTTAGATCTATGTTTATGGAGTTTTGTAACTTTTTAGGTCAAAATAATGGATTTTTATGGTTTAACTTTGTATCTAAGCTTAGTGTTGCCACCCTTAGTGTTAAATGTGTCCCATTAGCAGTAAAGTCTCGATCTTTAAGGTCCTTTTGTGACCATGCATGAATTCTAGCCATTTCCATGGAAGTTAGTTGTTATATTCGAAGTTTAGGTCCATTTGGTGGGTTGCAAGCCATCAAGTTATCGACTTTATGAGTTAGGACATGTTAATGGACTCAGATCTGTAATTTGGACTTAATGTCTTAAGGGATTAACTAGTTTTGAAAAATATGGCTTAACAGGGTAGTACGCTGGGTGTACAAGCCAGTACACGCAGCGTACAAGCCATGCAAGCTATACGCTCAGCGTACTCTCATGATTTGGACTTCAAGTCTTTTGGGCCTCGGATTTAGCCAAACCTTGGACTTATCAGCTATTGGGCCTTAATGGGCCATCAGAAGTCAGTTAATGGGCCAAGGACAGGTTTGGGCTTAAAGGAAGTACCATTTGAGGAGTTGGGCCCTATTTAGAAAATTGGGCCATTAGTGGGCTTGGAGAGATTAGATGGAATTGGGCCTAGGTTATGGTCCAAATTAGACCAAGGGGTAAAATGGTGATTTTACCATAAGAAGGATTATGGATTTTGACTAAGGCCCTGTTTGATATGCATTTGACCGAGTCAGGTCAGACATTTTGGCTGACTCGGTCAGACGAAAGGCGTTTGATAAAAAAAATGTTGGCATCCGACTCGGAAAGCAAGGTCTGACCGAGAAAGAAGTTGGGAGATGGCTGACTAAGAAAGAAAGCAAGGCTTTCTTTCCAATGGTACCTTTGGCTTGGATAAAAATTCGCAGCTAATGAAAGTTACGGGAATAGAACTTGGGTCTCCCTTATAGAAGTAATGGTGTTTACCAGCAAGCTGAAGGGTTTTTTGTGTTTTATCTCTAAAATAATATATTTAACGTCTATTATGCTGGAAGTTTTTGTATACATTATTACTATTATTATTATTATTATTATTATTATTATTATTATTATTATTATTATTATTACTATTAATAATATTATTATTATTATTATTATTATTATTATTATTATTATTATTATTATTATTGTAATTGTTGTTGTTATTGTTGTTGTTGTTGTTGTTGTTATCATCATATTGCATAGAAACGTGTAGAGAATCTGGGTAAAATGGTCATTTTGCACCAGTCAACACATTCAGTCAGATTTTCAATCAAACAACATGATTTCTTACTCCGTCAGAATTTCTTAGTTAGACAAACCTTTCTCAGTCAGCAACTATCAAACGTGGCCTAAGTGTTGTTATGATAATGGTAGCCGGGGAGTCTTGGAGCAGTCACTAGAGATTCCTTACTGTGAGATTTAGCATTCAGCTTTGCGAGGTGAGTTTCCTTCTAGGAATGGGTCTAAGGCACCAATTTCGGCCCGTTTATGTCTGTTAGCATGTGTCGGACTTCGGTCTGATGTCAGGCAGTGCCCGATGTAGGATTATGTGTTTATATGATTCCGGACTTCGGTCTGATGTCGGGGAAATCCCGAGGAATGTTTGTATGCTTGATAGCTTCGTGATCCTTGCATGTGTTTGTTTATATGTTCTGGACTTCAGTCTGATGCCGGGGAGAGCCCGAGGAATGTTTATATGCTATGTTATATGTTTCCAGACTTCGGTCTAATGTCGGGCGGGGCCCGAGAAATGTTTTTTTATATTTATGTTATGTGATTATTATGTGTATTGTCGATATGTTGATATGTATACCGAGCTTTGCCCGATGTCGGGCGGGGCCCGATACCGGACTTCGGTCCGATACCGGGTGGGGCCCGATGTAGCAGGAAAGTCCCAATGTTATGTTATGTGATTATGTGATTATATGTATGGTATGTGGTAGTTTGGGGAGACTCACTAAGCTTTATGCTTATAGTTTTTAGTTTTGGTTTCAGGTACTTCCGGTAGCAAGGGGAAGAGCTCGGGATGATTGCAATGCAAACACCATTTGTTTAGCCTGTGATGTTTATACTCTGATATATTTTGATATATTTTATGATATTTGAGATACACGACTTATGATTTTATATCATGTTTGTATGACTATGGTTTTCTTAATGGTTTAAAATGAAAATTTTGGACTGTATTTTTGGGAAGTTTCAGAGTCCCAAGAGAGAATCCAGTCAGCCTTCATGGAAGGCTCCCCAAGTGCGATGATAGTGAATTTCATAATCAGCACAATTACGAAGAATTTAAGTTTAACAATAACGCTAAAATTGGACACATCGTGAGTTCTTGCAGAGGACAACGAAGCCAATGAAAGCAAATACAGAAAATTAGGAATTTACGAATAAGAGGTTTCGGGAAATATTCCATGAAAGTATTTATGTAATGCTTGAAACTGGATTAGAAATCCTTGAAAGTGTACTTATAAATGTATAAATCTATTTTTGAGTAAAAATTTACACATAAAATTTCCTAGGAATAGGTAAATAAACATAGAAATCCCTCTAGAAGTTCATATCAAAATAAGAATGAAAACTTAGGGTTTCCTATTGATGTAAAATAGAAATAAGTAAGGAAACAACAAAAGGACTAATATTAGTTTCTAGTGATGAAGTGAAACAATTAGAAGTAGAACCGAAACCCAAAGAAATGTGATGAAAAAGGAAATTAAGTTGTCCCAACAAAAAGGAAAGGGTTAATCATAGAATAAGAAACCAGTCTCCCCTAATAAGAAAACCATATGGTCTGAATTTCGAGATAAAATTCCTTAAATAGGGGGAGAATGTGACAACTAAGAAAGTTCTGTCAGCAACCATCACTAGAGATTAGTATAGACAAATTGAAGCAATAGAGTTTTTATATTACGGGGAAATATGATCGAATATACTATTACTTATAAGTGAAAAAAAGGTTAATAGGGTAAAAATGGTGACCAAAAAGTCATATCATTATTAATAACGGTTAGTGTATTTGGAAAGTACACAACAATTTGATCCCAATGACATAAACTTTGTAAAAAAATCCGAATCTGATAGAAAGAGTTATGATTTTATAAAATTAAAATTCATCCACGTAATTAATGTCAAAATGGTGTAAAGAAATCAGTTGAGTTTTGGCTAAAGTCATTAAAAGGAAAGTCTTAGTACTCCGCGAGATAAGAACTTTGAGATTAAAAAGGTCAAAAACGGAGTTCGTATAAAGGAGATATGATATTTGGAAAAACATAAAATACGGGTTAAAAATGGACGTGAAAATTTGACAACCCAACCTTAAGGAAAGTTGTAGTACTCGATGATAACTACACACATATATAAAGAAGGTAAGAAAAAAGATTCATACTAGGAAGATATGAATTTTTATAGAAAATTTAGAGGTGTGAGCGAAGTGCACGTAGTGCACGGTGCACATACCTAACACCAGGATTTGTCGAGATTTAAGAGATGCGGACCACCATAAGTATGACAGGTGGCAAGTTTTGGTTGAGCCACGAATCGTGTGCACGACGGGCACAAGGTGTGCTACGTGCATAAGCCCTATAAATAAAGGCCTTCACTTCTCAAATTCCACACATCAAAAGTCTATTATCTCCTTCTTGGGATTCCTTTACTCCTCCGGATGGCGCGAAGCTTTGGATGCAGTAGCCAGAGTCTGCATGATCATGTTACTAGGGTGAGTTCACGACCCCACTTTTACAGTTATTAAATATTTTACAGGGGGATACTTGATTATCACAATGATTTATCAAAATATATTTTTGTAAATATATTATTAGTTTATGTAAAACATCAAACGATAGGATAATATGCTGGTAGAAACTCTGCCTAATCTTAAGTAATGATATTATGCTTATCCATTATGCTACCAGATATACTAGGATAATATTATACCTAGATGTTACACTGGCCGATTTCCTAAGAAAACTTAGTACGTAGAAGTAATGTTGGCCGAATTTAAGGATATGCAGTGCACTTAGTTGTTACTCTGCCCTAATATCATGTTATGAAAGTAATCATAATTAATGTATACATATGGTGAAAGAAAGGATAAAACGATATTCATATTTAAGATTAAATCAACACGTGTTAGTGAGCTATTATAATTCATCCTTTATCCTGATTAAATTTGGATAACCCTGGACCAATAATCGTTAATCTTGCGAGAGCCAGAAAGATATGTATAGATCTATACGGGGATGACACCCCACTTGCGATTGCTAGCTACAATCCTGACAGGTTAGCTTTCTTAAGTATAAAAATAATGTTATTCGACACCTGATGAAGCATCGTACGGGGTATATATATTGGTCCATATCATCGATTATAGGGGCTCATGGTAATACTGTTCAGAAATTTGTAATTTTAATTTCCTAGAGTAACGCCTTCAAGTAGTTATATGATTCGATTAAAAAGGATTCGATAGAAATTATAAAAGTTAGGATATGTATTATATTCTAAAAGAAAGAAATTTTTTTAAAGAAATAAAATTCTAAAATATTAGGATAGATAGTACATCCTAAGTGTAAGATTCAAGAAACGAAAATACGATTTTTAGAAACTACGGATCTGAAAACCAAGGAAATAATGAACTTATGAAAGATAAACATATTCATAAAGAAATACCCTAAAAATTTTCAAAGACTTAGAATCTTATTGGCCATTATCATGAAGTTACACCTTCATAATCTCATCTCCTTCTCATAAATGACAATATTTCCCTTTTGGTCAATAGGTGAGTAAAAGTCAACTTTCTCTAACTTTCGAGTTCTTACAACTTATATCTAGATTCTTCATTAATCCCACTAATACTACATTGACTATCAAATAAGGATTGGCCAATCAAGACAGTCGAGAGGCATGACCATTTTGACATAAAGCCTTTCTGAAATCTAACAACCAGACGAACATGTCCATCCTAGGCACCGTTCCAACGATACTCTAGAACTAGAAATCAAGTCATGGTGGACTGAAATCTCAAGAGGGGAGAGAGAAATTATGAGAGTGAGAGAGAGGGAAGGATAGATAGAGATAAAGATAAAGTGAATGAGATAGATTTGAGAGTGCAAGAAATGAAGGAGCATAAACCAGATACTATAGAAGGCTGTACTAAAGTATGCGCCACACCCTGATGCCACATCTACTTCTCATAAATGAAGGTGGTTGGTGAGTGAGGTGATTGGAAGTATTCATAGTTGCCACATGCCCTCTTAATTTATCAGGTTTCTGGTATTTTATTGCTAAATTTGGATGGTTATAACTTTCTCTTCCAAACTTGATTTTCAACGTTCTTTATATACACATGTTTGTATTTCACATCTACTAAAAATTTATTGTAGATCGTTTAAGATAAATTCAATATATTTACAATTTATATTTTGATTAACAAAATCTTATACTTTATTATCTTAAAACTTAAAACGGGATGTTACAGATTTCAAGACGATGAGTTGTAAATAGTTAAAGATGTTAAAAAGCATTGTAGATCTTGAATATGATCAAGATCTTAAAGGAAAAATAGAAATGTAAAGAAATATATCAATGACTTCATAGGACTAATATGTTCAAAAATTCAAGTACATTTAGGATGCAAATAAAAAGTGTAAATGCTTAGAATTATGTTTAATAATTTGCTTGAAAGTTGTAACATCCCGATGTTAAGGTACTTCACATTTCAACCCTTAAAATTATTTATATTGCAATTGGTCCCAAACGTCAAGAATTATATGCAAAAAGGCCTTAATGGAATTTTGGTAAATAATGGCTTCGAAGTACGCCATGCATACATGGTGTACGCTGGGCGTACTTCCTAAATGGGGAAACCCTAATTTTTAGGGTTTGGCAGGTATTTAAGCATCCTTATGGCCTTATTTCCCTTCACCTTCTCAACCTCCACCCTCTCACTCGTGTTGTAACCCTAGAACCACCTTTCAAGCCATTTCAAGCCTTAAAGTGTGTGTTTTTATGCTTAGAAGAAAAAAGAAGGAAGCCAAGATCATCTTTGAAGAGTGAG
Organism: Lactuca virosa; assembly: GCF_052849685.1. Taxonomy (NCBI): domain Eukaryota; kingdom Viridiplantae; phylum Streptophyta; class Magnoliopsida; order Asterales; family Asteraceae; genus Lactuca; species Lactuca virosa. Next base: position 185,499,431 of record NC_136428.1, on the reverse strand, counting down.
GCACTTTAGATCTGGGATTTACTCTTCATTTGCTACCCTTCAAAGGCATAAATATTGGATCTTGATCTTTTAATCTTGTAGATTTAGAAATGGATGTTTTAGTGATACTTTTTGGGTCCCAAATGTCTTATCTTGATCATGGCATGTTTTGGACAATTTGAGTTGTCCTTTCAGACCGGAGGAGGGGTCCTAAGCCATAAAAATGAAGTCCCAATGGTTAGTTTTGCTCCTGCATCTTGTAGAAGGATTTAATGAATTAAGACCTTGAGTTAAGCACTTAATGGACATGTAAAGTCATAACGTTGGAAACTTTATGACTCTAGAGTGTATTTAAGCCTTAGATCTAAAATATGGACATAAGTTCTTAATCCATTAAGCACTTATTGAGTTTTCAAGGTTGCGAGGGTACGCCCTGCGTACTCAGAATGCGCCCTGCATACGAGGTCAACCACCCCGATGGTGGTCAACTACGAGGTTGGAGTACGGTCATCATATGTATGGAGTACGTCCCGCGTACTCGCACTGGGTCAACCCGGATGAGTTGACTCGGTTGGGTTGACTCAGTTGACTTAGTGCATTTGACCAAGTTTGACCATGTTTGACCATTGAGGGTATTTTGGGATTTTGATGGAATTGGTCTTTGGTGGGATTAGGTGCCGGTTAGAGAGCTGAGTTTCGGAGTCAGGGACTTTATCAACTTCTGTTTAGTTTGCGACGTTAGTCTTCCTCACTGTACTTTCGGGTTGATGGCACCAAGACCAGCCCATTGGATTTTTATCCTAGTTTATTATATGTTGGTATGATGTAGTGATCTATTAGACCGGTATCCTGGTATATAGGATGATGTTATGCTTAGGGATCTGTAACATATGTTCGAATTTCAGTTGACTGGTTAAATGTTTATATGTTTATCTGTTATGTATATGTCAACATATTATGTGTGGTTGGGTTGAGGCGGATCAGTGGAGACTGAAGGCCAAGAGACCCAGGGTCCCCCAAATAGACTGAAGGCCTGTGAGGCAGACCAGGCAGCCCAAAGACCCAGATAACGGTCTAGATACGTTGATGGCTCGATGAGGCGGTCCAGTAATGTTGAAGGTTCTGTAAGCGGTCCAGATGGACTGTAATCCTGTGAGGCGGTCCAGTCAAGCTGAAGGATCTGTATGCATGCTGTTTGTTATTGTTGTTATGTGTATTGTGTTGGATTAGATGTCTAAGCCCATAACTATTATTGGTATGTACTTGACCCGAGAGTAGCATGGTCTATTTGGGTTGCATATCATCGGGACAATTTGTTAGGATGGACTTTTGAGAGAAGGTTATTTATGGTTTATTAATATATTATAAGTTATAATATATTAATATGAAATCATATGTTTTAACTAGTATCGATCAAGAATTAATTTGGAATTAATTTAGTGATCAAAAGAGACTAATTAAATCAATGGGGACTAATTATGATAATTAGTTATATTTATATGTGTTGGGCTTATGATCCATGTTGGACCAAGTTTATGTATGGATACACAAAGAGTTGGGCCACATGAACCATGGATCATAAAACCCATGGGTATGGATTATGGGTTATACCCATGACCCTTGGAATCCTACATATAAATAGGTTACTCCATAGCCAAAATCACCACTTCTTTTCTTAGAGAAATATGGAGGTGTTTTGGTGCATGGAATTCTCTCTCAAGAGCCACCTTTGTCCTAGGTGTGTTGTGATTCCATTTGAGGCATTTCATACTATTGGTGCTAAGCTCTTAAGGCCAAATACATCAAGACTTCAAGCCACATAAAAGGTATGTTTCCCTAACTAGTATATTATATGGTTTATGTCAAATGCATGCTAGTTATAGGTTTAATGCCTTGGAAACCATTTGCATGTATAATAGAGAAAACATAGATCCAAGGTATTTAGGGTTGTATGTGCACCATAGGATGTTGTAGAATGCTCAAAACCCAACACTGGTATCAGAGCCATGGGTTGTTTTCTATTATATTTGATGCAAATGTATTTTTTTTTCAAGATGAAGGAAAAAAAAAAGAAAAAAAAAACATGACGTTTGTCAAATTTTATGATAATTACTTGATTTTATGAAAAACTAATTATTTATAAAATTTGAGTCACTTTACTACAAGAGTTGAATTAGGTCAATTTATTAAAAGATAGAATGATATGATTATTTTATTTGTTTTAAAAGTTTGATCTAAATGGTTTTAAGGAGTTACAAATTTTGTCATAAAATTTTGGAACTCAAAAGTTTTTTTTAAAGTTATGATCTTAAGAGTTCTGAAACTTCCATAAGTTATGGATGTGAAATGTCTCATTTATTAACTCTTTAGGTTATGAATTCCAAGAGTCTTCAAAGGATAATTGTCAAAGTTTCAAGATTTGTATTAGTTTATATGATTATCTAATTTCTTGAAAATTGTTGATGTGAATTATCTTTACTTATGAGTTTAATCTAGATCATAGAAAAATTATTTGATTATTGTGTTAATTGGAATATTTGATCTTAATGGTTTTTATGAACTCCATAACTTGTCCTCAAGTTAGGGAAAGTGAAGAGTTTTTCTTTTTAAAGCGTCATTAAGTCTCATAGGTTATGAAAATAGAAGAGTCAGTATTTTTAATGTCATCATTAAATGATTTAATGTCTTCCATAACTTGTCCTCAAGTTATGGAACTTGAATTTTTTTTTCATTAAACCTTAATTAAACTCATAAGTTATGAAAAATCCAAGAGTTTTGAAAGGTTTCAAAACTTGTCCTCAAGTTTTGGAATTTGTAAAGTTACCCCCCATGTATAGTTTAATTGCAAACTAGACCTTAGAATTTTAAAAGTTTAAAATTCAACCCTTATACTATTATTATAATTTTAACTATATAGATATGTATAAGATAAAGTCGTCTTACCATTAGTAAGCCTCATTCACGAAGCCGGTCTATAAGGGGGGTATAAGGTTACTGCCTATAAAATGGCAGTTTAATGGGTGTCCACTCTCACTCACCGCTTCCTTGACCGGTGGAGGGTCGTTAGCCGAACAGGTAGGACAAGGACTATAATTCTCCCTTCATTATAAGTATAATGATAAATACTAAGTAACTAAACACTTATAAATTCCCAATCTTAGTTACTTAGGAAAATGTGAATAAGGTGCTAATCCATGAAATTACACTTTGCACTTTGTTTAAGCTGTTAGTGGAGCGTGTGTGGTTAACCGGCACACTAACCTGGACTTAACAAGGTAGGCAAAGGGTAACTTAATGTTTATCATAGTATCATTGGAGAGTGTGTGGTTAACCGGCACATCGATTGAGGGGTAAATATTAAGGGTACCAAGTATATTTGCATGGTTACTTCACACCTTGTTTTGTGATCCTCAGCATCCCAGTCACAAAACCTGAAGGGCACACTCGAGATTGAAACATGCCATTGAAAAGGTCAATGAATCTCAAAAGAATCTAGGAGTTTCAAAACCAATTAAAACCTAATAATACATTTCGTTTATCTTGGTGGAAATTGGTGAATCGTCATTCACCTACCTTCAAATATTTTATAGCTTGGATTACGGCATCCCTCTGCCAAGTTATAAAATAGTTTGTTGGGTCCTAGCCTTAATATATCATATTGGGTTTTATATTAAGGACTTAAATCAACTTTACGTAAATTTCTCCCATTGTTGATGTTTGGTTTAGACAACAATGATCTTCCCAAACCAAGCTTTCCTAATGAATATGACTTCCCGAGTTCGGCTAATGGAAGTCATACTTCTCTTTCTCCACCTCCTCCAATTATTCTCCCTAACCCACAAGTTCAAGGTCACTCAAGCCCTAATGGCAAGCAAGGTCTATGTGTGATCACATCTTAGAGATGAAGTCACATATTGACAAGCCGGGAGAGTTGGGTGTCAAAGTCTTGAGAAAGTTGGATGTTCAATCACTTTCTAAGTCACATAGTGAGTTCCTTTGGGACTACTATGAAACAGACTATGACATGAACCTTAATGATCATATTTGTTTGCTTGGTGCTGCTGAATCAGCAATGATTTGGAACGATAGTAAAGCAAATTTGATTAGAAGATCAACTTCCCAAAAACTTTATGGACAGTGACAATGGTGACACTGGAAATCCAGAAAAAAGCATTCTCTTCCCAATGGAAAGGGATTGGCCATAGTGAACCCGGTTGACCAAATGGTAAAGAGAAAGGCTAAGTCTGAGATAGTCCCATTACCAAAGGGTCCATATGTTTATTTTGCCAAAGGAAGGGGCGCTGATTGCAAAGCTGCCAAATTTACCTAAGGATGTTAAAGTCAATAAGTTTGACTCTACATCAGGTAGAGCCCATTATCTAACTCTGTTAAGTTCTATTCTGAGATCCTCATTACATGATGTGACTGGGTCACATGTTGATGTTTTAAGAATCAAAGAATAGAGAGAAATCTTAAAGGAAGTATATGTTGATTCTGATCGCGAAGGTGGATTTTGATCGCATCAGAATTTTGAGCAGTTGCTTAAGAAGTAATGATATATTGCTAAGGAATAGATAACAACAATTTTCCATGCGGATTGTAAGGATAAGTTTTTCCGCAAAGTTTTAAAATAAAAGAAAATTGTTTAATTTTATTTATTTGAAGTATCCTTACAATGGCATTTGTGGAAAAATTGTTGCTTAGATGATTCCACTGACAGCAATATTGGAAAATGGATTTGATTCTTTCATTTGTGGTAGTGTCTAAATTTACCAAATCAGGAAAGTTCCTCATCACCCAAGTTTCAATTGGACCGAAACTTGGAATCATGCAAGTTGAATAGTATGATGAATGAGAACTTTCAAGCATTGGAAAATCAAGACTAATTACTTGTTCACATGGATGTGTGAGTCAAGTGAAGGACTAAAGGGATCGAGTACACATTCTTGTGCACTGGTCAAGTCCACCACAAAAGATCGATAAGACTACTTGTCATGATTTACTAAATTTTAGTAAATATGGTTATACTTACAAGCTTAAGTATAAGTCTGAGACATTGGAAAAGTTCCAATGTATAGCAGAACGAATAAGAAGAATCAAATTAGGCAGAAGGATAAAAGTTTCTCAAATCTGAAAAGATGGGAGAGTACTTTAGTATCATGTTTAATGGTCATCTTAAAGATTATGAGACCATATCACAATTCATCATCTTAGTGCATTCTTATGACTAAGAAGAGGAGTCATGAATTGTTGAAATGGTTAGATCAGGAAGATGAGTCGTACTTCGTTCCAAAACAATTCTTAGAGTCATACTCCAAGATTGTAACTTGAGTGACATATCTTAAAGAAAGGTTTAAAACACTTGTCAAATGTAAGAGTAAAAATGGCCTACTCTTGTACATTTGAAATTGGTAAGTTGTGATGTTTTGGATAAAACAAAGACCAACTAAGGCCAATTGTGTGAAGTGTTTGTCTTGATAAAGAATCTGCACTATCTCTTGAATATTTGGCAAGATAGTCTTATATGTCAAGAGGATAGTGGGAGTCTTAAAGATCCTAAAAAGAATTTCAAGAACTAATCAAGAATAAAACCTGAGGTTCTTCACTAGCACACGACTTGAGGTTTATAACCTATCGTGTTGACATATTCTGTGCCCATTCCAGTTAAAGTTGGCTTTGCATAGGAGTTCTGAAAGTTCTCAATTGGTTGCATAACAACTTGGAAGCAATGGCAGGCCCTGTACTGCCAGGTGGCAAGAAGTTAAGATTGCATAAGTTCAGTCCATATGAGTTTGGATTTGTCATTATCCTTGTCTTGTGACTATGGTTTTGACGATTCACATGGATAAGAACACATACACCATAAAATCTAAGGGTCATAAGGTTTCTCTCCGATTCATGAAAATGATGGTGAGGAAACACTTCCACCAAGTAGATTTCAAGCAGATGGCAAAAGGTCTAAACAATTGAGACTATGATTACGGCATCCCTTTTCATAGTTCTGAAATTGTTTAGACACACATGCATGCTATCTAAGAAAAGGTGTATGATTTTGATAAAGTTTTATCAAAGCATCTCATATCAGAAATCTGAACTTTGGTAAGAAAGTCAATAAAGTATTGATTTCTAGAAGTCCAGCTGATTTCTGAGTACATGTCAAAGCTAGTGGGAGCATAAGTGTTATGCTAATAATCATCATGTTAGTGGGAGCATGATAATTATTGTTAGTGTTGCAAGTTAGCAATGTTAATTATAGAAAACAAAAGTTTCAATTCGTGAGGCTGCAGGGATTGAAAAAGTTGTTTTGCTATAATTAAGGGAGAGGATATACTTCATTTCAGTTCTAAAGGCTTAGATTGAGACCTTAGTCATCTTTAGTCAAGAATATATATATGAATTTCATGTTGGATTGGTTCAACTTAAGGAAATTCTATATATTGCGTTCTCAAAATTCGATTATGATTACGGCATCCCTCTTCATAGTCAAATTTTGAAAACATGGCAAATAAAAATACTGTAGCAAAAGACTGGTCTAGAATCATGTCTTTATGTGAGACATCATTAATCGTGTACCATTTGCTTTGGGTACAGGATCGATTGCATGTGCTATAATATTTGTCATTTCTAAATTTTTCCAAATGCCCAGAGGCATTAAGAAGGGAAAAGGTCTAGAATTGGATATGACTAAAGTGATTAAGCAATTGTCGAGGACAATCTGAGGTTTACCAAAGATTGGTTGCTCAGGGACAGTTGGAAGTATAGTGCTAATTTTGGAAGGACCATATTGACATATTCTGAAAAAGAGGCATCTCTTATTCAGAAGTGATAGTCAAAATGAGAATATGGAGTTGTCTCCATAGGTGGAAGTTATCTGTGTAAGATTAGAAAACTTAATGCAAGAAGCATGTCCAAAGCAATGTACTTTGAATATGAGACTTAGTTTCCATGGAGTTGATGTCCATTGGAATATCTTATAATGACTGTTGACAAGTCTTTGTGACTTTGTACATATTCATTACAGGAGGGTCAGTGCATATAAGTTTAAAATCTAAACAGATTTCGATAAATGATAGGAATTTGAAATTATCACATTTTTCAATAAGGATTTGGGAGTGTGAAATTAGAATCATTGAAATTATGTTCAATTGGTTTAGTTCACAAAGTAAGGATCATAGACAAACATAGAGTGCATACTTGGTGTATGGCAAAGCTATTGTTTAAGAAAAACATAGTGTCCATGCTTGGAACATGGGACAACTAGTGTTTTTAATTCAAGTATAAAGTTGATAAAACTGAAACAATGAATAATGAGTAATCAGTATGGTGATAAACAAAAGTGTTTATTTATATTCATAGGGTTGGATACCATATTTGATTGATTTATTCTTGTGTTTCACTTTGCATGTTTTGACTTCCAGAATAACTAAGTTGCTCTTCCTGAATGATTAAGTTATTCAAACCATCTACAGTCGGTCATATGTTGGAAGTAGATATGAATCAAGACTGTCATGGGTTGGTTTGTAGAGGTCCAAGTTGGTGGACAAAGTGGTGCTACAACACTCATGAGTGCTCATAAGTTCTGAGTATTGGATTCAACCCGCGCTCATTTGAATCACTTCATGGATTTTATCACGAGTGATCATGAGAGGATAATATCTTATATTCTTCAAACCTAGAGATATGAGTTGTTACTATGAGTTGGTTATACATTGATTGCACGAAAACACATGTGGTAACTCGATGTTATAAAACGTGCCTTTGTGTATGATTCAACAAGTAGTAGAACAAGCCATATGAGTCGAAGTTTATCCATTCCTTTTACCTTCGGGATAAAGCGATATTTGTGGGCCCCTCGATGATTTAGCGATGACACATGTGAGTGCTTGGCCAACCCAGGACTGATTTGATTTGTTCAATCAGTTAGTCATCATAAATCGAAAATCGGGAAACAACAAATGGACAGAGAGAATGATTATAATCCATGTCTCAGTCCATATGATATCTAGAATGGAGGAATATATGATCCCTTATCTAATGGACGCGTCATTGATTTGTTCAGAGTTCGACAACGGCTTTAAGAGCTACGATTGCTAGTCGGGTTATGAAGTCGTACTTGCAATAATAGTTTTAGACTTATCCAAGTGGGAGACTGTTGGATTAGATGTCTAAGCCCATAACTATTATTGGTATGTACTTGACCCGAGAGTAGCATGGTCCATTTGGGTTACATATCATCAGGACAATTTGTTAGGATGGACTTTTGAGATAAGGTTATTTATGGTTTATTAATATATTATAAGTTATAATATATTAATATGAAATCATATGTTTTAATTAGTATCGATCAAGAATTAATTTGGAATTACTTTAGTGATAAAAAGAGACTAATTAAATCTATGGGGACTAATTATCATAATTAGTTATATTTATATGTGTTGGGCTTATGATCCATGTTGGACCAAGTTTATGTATGGATACATAAAGAGTTGGGCCACATGAACCATGGATCATAAAACCCATGGGTATGGATTATGGGTTATACCCATGACCCTTGGAATCCTACATATAAATAGGTTATTCCATAGCCAAAATCACCACTTCTTTTCTTAGAGAAATATGGAGGTGTTTTGGTGCATGGAATTCTCTCTCAAGAGCCACCTTTGTCCTAGGTGTGTTGTGATTCCATTTGAGGCATTTCATACTATTGGTGCTAAGCTCTTAAGGCCAAATACATCAAGACTTCAAGCCACATAAAAGGTATGTTTCCCTAACTAGTATATTATATGGTTATGTCAAATGCATGCTAGTTATAGGTTTAATGCCTTGGAAACCATTTGCATGTATAATAGAGAAAACATAGATCCAAGGTATTTAGGGTTGTATGTGCACCATAGGATGTTGTAGAATGCTCAAAATCCAACATATTGTGTGTTGGTACTTTGGGGGATCTCACTAAGAGCTAGATTACAATTTTGGGTTATATTTCAGGTACTTCGGATGATCGCGGGAAGGCAAAGGCGTGACCGTACACATCCTCATGTTTTGACTTATGATTTTGGGAGACTCTGATGTTGAACATGTTTTGAGAACTATGTTTGTAAACAATTTATGAAATTGGTTGGTTTTAAAACGTTTAAATTTTTCATGGTTTTTTTAGTGTTACAAGTTGGTATCAGAGCCTTGGTTTGAGAGAATTGGAAGAACACTCGTGTGAATCCACTCTCAAACTAAGGAAAATATTTTAAAAACGATTTTCAAAGTGTTTTCAAAATAATCAAGGTGGATGTGATGTGTACGATCTGCCGGGGCCAGTAAGTAGAACTCAAATTACCACACTGTTATTGATTTGTGATATGTTAGAACAACATGCTAGTGACAGTATTGCCTGATTATATGATGCCTGTAGTTGCTTAGTGTATGCATCATGATTATACATAACTAAGACTCTATAGCATGAGAATTTTTGGTTTGTCCTTATTTCATGTTCTTATTTGATGAAGGGATTAGGGTAGGATAATATATTCGACTGTCTATAGGTTATGTATGATTAGCATACACGGGTGTTGAAGGGTTGGTGGAAGTTTCATGGATGAGTTGTGTGGGGTCAGCCGACCAGTGTCCAGATGTTTGTCCTTCCTCTAGGGTGTGAGGATTGAGTGTGCGAATATGCTTGTATGTATTGTTAGGTTTTTTGTGATGATACTTGAGAGAAATGCGAGTAGGTGTAGAAGGTAGTATGGGCCCGTACTACTAAAAGCACAGGACCTGTACGCGTAACAGGGAAGTCACAACCCCTAGGGCGTTGTTGGGAGTTGGTTCCCCTGATTTGATATGCGTGTTATCTGATATATCCCTGGTTTATTTTTGTTGGGTTTTATGTACCTTAACATTCCTATGGTACACATACAACCCTAATGCTTTGGATCTAAGTTTTCTCTAATTATACATGCAATAATCATTTTCCAAAGCATGAAGCCTAAACTAGCATGCAACATGATATTTGAATCATAAAACAAGTTAGAATATTACCTTGTGTAGTAGCTTTAATAACTTGGCCTCAATAAAGCTTAGCACCCCAAGTGTGATGCCTCTAATCGAATCACAAAACACCAACAACAATTAGGATGAATATGGAGAGGTTATGGAGACTAGAAATCGGATTCTACTTTTTGGAATGCAAGTCGTAACCGATTTTAGCTTATGAATACATATATATATATATATATATATATATATATATATATATATATATATATATATATATATATATATATATATATATATATATATATATATATATATATATATATATATATATATATATATATATATATAGAATATCAAGGGTCATGTGTAACCCTAATCCATACCCATAAGCTTATGATCCACCCATTTGATTTGGATAAATACTTCATGTATTAACCCATAAGCCCATCACAAATCAAACCATAGATCATTAGCCCAACACATATGTATCAATTTAATTAGTCTCTTTTGATCACTAAATTAATCCTTAAATTAATTCTTGATCAATACTAATTAAATAATATGATTCCTCAATTAATATATTATACTTATAATATATTAATAAATCTTAATTAACCTCTTACTCAAATATCCTTCCTAACATATTGCTTTGATGAATGCAACCCAAATGGACCATGCTACTATCGGGTCAAGTACATACCAAATATAGTTATGGGCTTAGACACCTTTTCCAACAGTCTCCCACTTGGATAAGTCTAATAACTATAATTGCCAATGTAACTTAAAATCCGATTAGAAATCGTAACTCTCAAAAATCCGTTGTTGAACTCTGACGCGTCCATTAGATAAGTAATCATATAATCCTCTGTTCTACAAGATATCGTGTGGACAAAGACATGGAATTAAAGTCATACCCATTGTCCAACGTTTTGTTTCCCTATTTCTGATTTGTTTGACATAGAACATAAGTGAACACATCAATAGAGTTCTGACCGGGCCCGACACATCAGTCAAAAAAAATCATCGAGGGGCCCAAGATATCGCTTTTAATCCTCTTAGGTTAAAAGGAACAAATAAACTTCGACTTATATGCTTGTGCTAACTATTCATTGAATCATACATAATAGCACGTTTTATAACATCGACTTACTAATGTGTTTTCGCACTATTAATTTCCAATCAACAAATAATCGCCAACTCATATATCTTGCTTTGAAGATTATACGATATTATTATCTTACAATCAACTGTGATAAATTCCATGAAGTGATATGTGTGCGTGGGTTTAGTCCAATACTCAAATATTATTTCAAGAGCACTCGTGAATGTTTGTAGCAATCTTTTGCTATGTTTAGCACCTTAGAGAATCATACAAAAACCCATTCATGATAGTCTTCTTTCATAACGTACTTCCAAAGTATGACCGACTGTGGATAGTTTGAATAATCTTATTATTCTGTAAGTCAAAACATGCAAAATTGAAACAATAGTAAATAAATGACACAAGACAGTAACTTTACTTATAAATAAAAACACCTTTTGTTCAATCATCAAATGGAAATTACATTTTAACTATTACAAGTTTCTAAATGTCTATCTAATCACTAAAACTAATATCATCCTTCAACCTGATACTACTAGCATGCCGCAAGTGCTTAACCCTACTCAGTCCCTTCGTAAGGGGATCTGCTGGATTTCTTCTAACAATACCCTCGTAACCACGAGAAGTCCATCTTCTACTTGATGTCTTATGAAGTGATATTTTCTGTTGATGTATCTTGATCTACTATGATCTCTTGGTTCCTTGGATAAGGCAACTGCACAATCGCTATCACAGAAAATCTCCATGGGCTTCTTTATAGCTGGTACAACTCTAAGGTCTCCGATGAAGTTCTTCAGCCTTATCGTCTCCTTCGATGCTTCACTCACTGCTATATACTCTGATCCGCACATTGAATCAGCTACAGTCTCCTGTTTGGAACTTTTCCAAGTTATTGCTCCTCCATTTAGGGTAAATATCCAACCCGACTAAGAGTGGAAATTATCTCTGTCGGTCTGAAAGTTGGCATCACTATGCCCTACCAGTCTTAATTCATCACTCCCAACAAGGGTAAGGATCCAGTCCTTGGTCCTTCGCAGGTACTTAATAATGTTCTTTACCGCAGTCTAGTGAGCTTTACCAGGATTCCCTTGATATCTGCTAACCATGCTAATTGCAAAAGCTACATTAGGGCGAGTACATATCATAGCATACATGATCGAACCAACTGCAGAAGCATATGGTATTCGACTCATTTCTTCTATTTTAGTATCAGTACTCGGACTTTGAGTCTTACTCACTTTGGCATTGCTTTGGATAGGTAATTCTCCTCTCTTGGAATCTTGCATGTTGAAACGTTTCAACACCTTATACAAATAGGTACTTTGACTAAGTCCTACTAGTCTTTTACTCCAGTTTCTCAATATCCTCATCCCTAGAATATAAGTAGATTCTCTGAGGTCCTTCATAGCGAAACACTTTCCAAGCCAGGACTTAACCTCCTGCAAGGTTGGAATGTCGTTTCCTATGAGTAGTATGTCATCCACATACAACACGAGAAAGCTAACTATATTCCCACTAGCTTTGACATATACACAGGACTCTTCCTCGTTCTCGAAAATCCAAACTCTTTGACTTCTCATCGAAACAAAGATTCCATCTACGAGATGCTCGTTTCAATCCCTAAATGCACTTCTCAAGCTTACACACTCTATTAGGGTATTTTGCATCAACAAAACCCTCTGGCTGATTTATGTAAACATACTCAACCAACTTCCCATTAAGGAAAGCTGTTTTGACATCCATTTTCCATATTTCATAATTATGAAATGCAGCTATGGCTAGCATAACCCTTATATATTTAATATTCGCTACTGGTGAGAAGGTCTCGTCTTAGTCAACTCCAGGAGTTTGAGTAAAGCTCTTCGCAACCAATCGCGCCTTACATGTGTGTACTTTCCCATCCATTTCGCTCTTCTTCTTGAAGATCCATTTGCACCCGACTGTCTTACGGCCTGGTACATTGTTAACCAAGTTCCAAACTTGATTGTCATACATGGACTGAATCTTGCTGTCCATCGCCTCTTTCCATTTAATAGAGTCGGGGTCTGCCATGGCTTCCTTGTACTTGTTAGGTTCATCCGGATTTACTAGTGTACTATCAGTGATAAATGTATCAGCTTCAGTAGTAATATGGAAACCATAAAACTCAGGTGCCTGTCAAACTCTACTGGAATGCCTCAGAGGTAAGGACTTGTCAACTGGTTCAACATGAGTTTCTTCCTCGGGTTGAGTGTTAGTGTTTGAGGTTCCTTCATCACTTAACTCTTGAAGCTCTTCAAGGTCAATTTGAATCCCATTGTCCTCTTGACATATGTGTTCTCTCTCGCGAAAGACTTATCTCCTCGCACCGAAGACAACATTGTCATTCGGTCTATCGAAAAGATATCCAAAGGATTTCTGTGGGTAGCCGATGAAAATATATCGCTCACTTCAAGGTTCGAGCTTGTCGTGAGTTTCTTTTCTCACAAAAGCCTTGCAACCCCAAACCTTGATGTGTGCTAACGTGGGAACCACCCCTGTCCACATCTCGTGAGGTGTTTTGGAAACCTTTTTAGTTAGGACTAGATTAAGGATATGGGCGGCAGTCTCTAAGGCATACCCCTAGAATGAGATAGGTAAAGAAGCTCGACTCATCATGGAATGAACCATGTCCAACAAGGTTCGATTGCGCCTCTCAGCCATACCATTAAGCTGTGGTGTCCTAGGTGGCATCAATTATGAAACAATTCCACATTCCTTAAGATAGTCGTGGAACTCGATACTAAGATACTCTCCTCCTCGATCGGATCGGAGCAGCTTTATCTTCCTACACAACTGATTCTCCACTTCTTGTTTAAACTCTTTTAACTTTTCAAAGGTTTCTGACTTATGCTTGATTAAGTAGACATATCCATATCTACTATAATCCTCAGTAAAAGTCACATAGAAGCGGTTAGCATCCCTTGTAGTAGTTCTCAAGGGTCCACACACATCTGTGTGTATAAGATCCAACAAACCCTCATCCCTTTCACATGAACCAGTTAAGGGTGACTTGGTCATCTTTCCAAGAAAACAAGATTCACAAGTGTCATCCGACTTTAAGTCAAATGACTCCAAGACTCCATCCTTTTGGAGTTGGGCTATGCGCTTCTTGTTAACATGTCCAAGACGACAATGCCATAAGCATGCTTTATCCAAACTATTGGATGAATCAATATGCAACACATTATTTCCTAAGTTATCTACAACCATCACAGTTTTATATATGCCATTGCAAGGTAATGCTTCAAAATAAAATACACCATTATAATAAGAATTAATACTACCAATTTCATTATTAAAAGGAAAAGTAAAACCTTGTTTATACAAACTATGAAAGGAAATAATATTTCTCGCCATATCAGACGAGTAGCAACAATTATTCAAATCTAATTTTAACCCACTATTAAGCAATAAGAATAAACTCCAATCTTTTTCACAGTCAAATTTTTCCTATTCCCCATGATTAAATTCATTTTCCCCTGCTCCACATCCCTACTTCATTTTAGACCCTGCAAATCAGAACAACTGTGAAAACGACATCCTGTATTAAGGACCCAAGAATTAGCATGTGATGAGTTATTAGATAGAATAGTATAAATACCTGCAAAGGAGGGTTTGATCTTCCCATCCTTTATGTCCTGCAAGTATTTTGGGCAGCTTCGTCTCCAGTGCCCTTTTTCATGGCAATGGAAGCACTCGGCTTCCTTTGGATTGGGGGAGGGTGTGACAGAACCAACTTTGGTCCCTCTAGAAGAGGATCCAACATGGGAATTTACCTTGCGAGTATTGGAAGGATACTTCCTCTTCTTTCTCTTCCCATGTCCAATTGCCAGGACAGGGACAGTAGCAGTAGGAGTAGGTACAACAGATTTCCCTTTCAAACTGCTTTCAACAGTTCTCAAGAGACCTTGAACCTTACTCAGAGTGACCTCCTCCTTGTTCATATGATAGGTCATATGAAACTGGTCATAACATGGAGGCAAAGAATGTAAAATAATATCTATGGCCAACTCTTCATCGAATTTTACATTCAACTTCAGTAAGCGGTCCACAAACCTTTGCATCTTTTGCAAGTAGGGCGTGATAGACTCTTCATCCTTCATTTTGGTCGTGATCATGGAGGAAATGATCTGATACCTCTCCTGCCGAGCACTTTGATGGTACCTTTCCATCAAATCTTGGTGCATTTAATAAGGCCAAAAGTCCTCATAGGACTTCTGAAGCTCAGTAGTCATGGTAGCGATCATTAACATGACACTTTTTTCGCGTCCCTCTCATAAGTTTTGTACTCAGCAATCTGTCCGGGAGTAGCAGTTGATTCATCAATCTCCTTAAGATCTTTATCAAGGACATATTCTTTTTCCTCATAACGAATATCCATTCGGATGTTTCGAATCCAATCATTGAAATTCGATCCATCGATGATGACCCTCCCACATAAGTTCATGAGGGAGAAAGAGCCGGAAGGGATTGGGTTGGAAACGTTGTTTGAAGTAGACATCTGAAAAGAAAGACAAAGTTTAGATTAGATAATTATCCTTAATATAGAACCCAAATGAAATATTAAGGTTGTGACCCACCACAATATTTTACAATTTGGAAGAGGGATACCGTAATCCAATTGTAAAATATTTGAAGGTTGGTAAATGAAGATTTACCAATTTCCACCATGAAAAACGAAATAGAATATTAAGTTTTAAATGAATTAAAATTCCTAGATTCTTTTGAGATTCATTGAACTTTTCAATGACATGTTTAAATCTCGATTATGCCCTTTAAGTTTGTGACTGGGATACCGAGGATCACAAAAAAGGTGTGAATAACCATGAAAATATGCTTGGTACTCTTAATGTTACATACCACCCGATCAATGTGTCGGTTAACCACACACGCTCCATTGATCCATGATTAACATCAAGCTACCCTTTGCCACACATTATCAGTCCCAATGCTCCACTAACGACTTAACAAGGTGCAAAGTGCAATTTCATGGAATAGCACCGTTTTTACATTTTTCCTAAAGTAACTAAGATTGGGAATTTATAAAAGTTTAGTTACTTTATAATTTCATTATACTTCTTAATGAGA
This sequence comes from Lactuca virosa, assembly GCF_052849685.1. Lineage (NCBI taxonomy): Eukaryota > Viridiplantae > Streptophyta > Magnoliopsida > Asterales > Asteraceae > Lactuca > Lactuca virosa. Next base: position 185,483,254 of record NC_136428.1, on the reverse strand, counting down.
ATTAATGTTCTGTCCTACCCGTTCGGCTAACGACCCTCTACCAGTCAAGGAAGCGGTGGGTGAGAGTAGACACCCATTAAACCACCATTTTATAGGCAGTAACCTTATACCCCCTTATAGACCGGCTTCGTGAATGAGGCCTACTAACAGTAAGACCGACTTGTCTTTATATATATATATATATATATATATATATATATATATATATATATATATATATATATAATTATTAAACTTGAATATTATAATAGTATAAGGGTTGAATTTTAAACTTTTAAAATTCTAGGCTTTGGAATTAAAGTTTCATAAAGGAGACTCTTCAAGTTCCAAAACTTTAGGGAAAGTTTTGTAACTTGTCAAGACTTTTGAAATTCATAACTTATGGATTTTATGTTCCATGAATGAGAGCTTTCCAATTCCAAACTTGTGTACAAGTTATGAAACCTTTCAAGACTCTTTGAATTCTATAACTTACATTAGTTAATGGTTTCATAAATAAGGACTTTTCATATTCCATAACCAAGGTTGTCGAACTCGTTACTCGGTACCTGTTCGTCCGACTATCGAGTAGTGAGTACCCGGGAGTACTCGGGAGTACTCGGGGAGTACTCGGATTCGGTAATTCATGTAGAAATATATTTAGGGAAATTATATATGTCAGAATCATAACTTAAAATTATAAGTTAATTGAAATATATAACAAAATTAGATACATGTGAATACACAAAAGCTAAAAAACACGTAATGGTCTCACTTCGTGAATAATTACTGAAAATTTAAGATATATATGTAGTAATACTCACATGTGTGTGTTAAATAATAAATAATTAATTATATTATACATATTAATCACCAAGTTAATCACGTTTTACAACACTAATCAGTTCAGTAAGGGGCTGATCAGGAAGTACTCGGGATTCTGTAACTCGCCTCGGTAAGGGGTCGAGAAGCAAGTACTTGGAGGAGTAATCGGCCAACTCGGCGAGTTTTACAACACTGTCCATAACTTGAGGACAAGTTATGGAACTTTTTCAAGAACACACATAGATCAAATTAACTAATCCAATTATGATATGATGATAATTTGCCAATTTGACCTAATTTGATACATAGTACATGATAACTTCAGATTTTACAAATAACTAGTATATCACAAAAACAAGTAGTTATCTTAGAATTTGATAAACATCATGTTATTGGATGGGGATAGACATTAAAATAAAATTTTATGAACCAAAACAGTTTGTGGTAATGTTCCCAACCAAAAACAGGGCACAAACTCAAAAATTTTGCCATCAGATGCATCAACTCGTCGAGTGCCATAATGAATTCGCCGAGTTCAAGGCAAACATCATCCAAATCGTCGAGTTCAAAGATGGACTTGGCGAGTTGGCCCTGGCAGAATCCCGAAATGCAGTTTTCAGCTTTGAAAATTACACAATTGCATCAATACAATAGAAAACACCCATGGCTCTGATACCACTGTTGGGTTTTGTGTAATTTAACATTCCTATGGTGCACATACAACCCTAATGCTTTGGATCTAAGTTTTCTCTAATTATACATGCAATAAACATTTTCCAAAGCATGAAGCCTAAATTAGCATGCAAGGTGATATTTGAATCATAAAACAAGTTAGAATATTACCTTGTGTAGTAGCTTGAATAACATGGCCTCAAGAAAGCTTAGCACCCCAAGTGTGATGCCTCAAATGGAATCACAAAACACCAAGAACAGTTAGGATGAATATGGAGAGGTTATGGAGACTAAAAATCGGATTCTACTTCTTGGAATGCAAGTCGTAACCGATTTTAGCTTATGAATACACACACACACACGTGTATATATATATATATATATATATATATATATATATATATATGTGTGTGTGTGTGTGTGTGTGTAGAATATCAAGGGTCATGTGTAACCCTAATCCATACCCATAAGATTTTGATCCACCCATTTGATTTGGATAAAAACTTCATGGATTAACCCATAATCCCATCAAAAATCAAACCATGGATCATTAGCCCAACTCATATGTGTCAATTAAATTAGTCTCTTTTGATCACTAAATTAATCCTTAAATTAATTCTTGATCAATACTAATTAAATAATATGATTCCTCAATTAATATATTATACTTATAATATATTAATGAATCATAATTAACCTCTTACTCAAATATCCTTCCTAACATATTGCTTTGATGAATGCAACCCAAATAGACCATGCTAGTATCGGGTCAAGTACATACCAAATATAGTTATGGGCTTAGACACATTTTCCAATAATTTTCAGTATGGTGATGCACGTCAAATTGAGGCTGGATCGGGATCGACATCGGGAGCTGGCAGTCAGGATGGGCCAGCTGTGTCCGAGGACAGGATTAGGGAGATTCTTCAGGAGGAGGTTGTTGCTCACTTTCGGGCATAGTTTCTAGAGATGTTTGGGTCTATCAAGACATCCATGGTGGAGTATTTAGATGAGCACTACGCTGCTTTGTATGAGGTTGCTGCTACTGCAGCTACCACAACTGTTGTCGTTGCTGGGAGAGTCTTCCAGTATCAGGACTTCAACAATACGAAGCCCCCCTACATTTGATGGATTTCAGATGACGATCATAGCCATGAGGTGGCTATCTGACATTGAGGGGGTGTTTCTTCACTTTCTCTTGCCCAGCTGACCATAAGGTCAGGTACGCTCTGAACCTTTTGAGGTCTAGAGTGAAGGATTGGTGGAGACTTGTTACCAGCTCGTATTCTTCTAAGTAGAGAGCTGTTGTATCTTGGGAGCAGTTCTCAGAGATGATCCATTCAAGATATGTTCCGTTGGTGGAGCGTGAGTGGTTGGCCCAGGAGTATTTGGACTTGAGATATGGGACGGAGTCGGTGAAGGAGATCACAAAGATGTTCATGGAGAGAGCCATTTTGTCCTGAGTTTGCTGCTTCTGAGCAGGCTCAGATGACTCGTTACTTGAGCATGCTCAAGAAAGATATCAGGCAGTTTGAATCCACTCGCGTTATGGTTCTTTGTTGGATTTGCAGGAGGCCTCCGAGCGGCGTGAGATTGAGATGAAGCTCTAGGCTAGGGAGCAGAAATCGTCCCCAACGCAGTCGCAGCCTGCACCGAAGCAGTTCAAGGCCGCTGATACTAGATCTGGGAGTCAGAGGAGCAGCACTTGTGGGAAGTACGAAAAGTTTCATGAGGGGGACTGTCGCTCAGGCAGTGGACGCCATAAATATGGAAAGGAGGGGCACTATGCGAGGGATTGTCATCAGCCGGCCACGGTTCCAAGTTCCATAATTTGTTATCACTGTGATCAGGTTGGCCATGTGAAGGTCAAGTGTCCATTTCTTGCCGCCAAGTTGGCGCAGGCCCCGATGCCAGCTACTTTGAGGATCACCGATTGGCGTCAGGGTAGGGTGGAGCCCCTGAGGGCTCGAGGTTGCGCTTTTCAGCTCATTGCCGAGGAGGCCAGAGCAACTCCAAATGTTGTGACTGGTATGTATCTATTCATTATTCTGTTGATTATGTTTTGTGTTATGCTTACATATGTATGCCTCTGATAGGTACGTTCCTAGTAAACTCTTTGCCTGATCTTGTGTTGTTTGACTCCGGTGTGAGTCGGCCATTTGTATCTCAATCATTCAATAGGGAGGTTGATAGGACTATTGGGGAGTTAGAGTGTCCGTTGTGGGTTTCTATCGCTAACGAACACGTCGTTTCTGCATCTACGGTATATCCGGGTTGTGTGCTAGAGATCTTCGGGGTGCCTTATCCGATTGATCTGATCCCTATCCCCATGGGGGATGGGTGTGTGATAGTGGGAATAGACTGGCTGAGCAGGTTTGGTGCCATGATTGATTGTGAGGGCCAGTGAGTAATAGTTTGCACCCCAAGTGGGGGAGAACTGGTTATTTTTAGAGACGACACCAGGGTCGGTTCAGGGTTTTGTTCGACATCCAGGGCTCGTCAATATATTCAACACGAGTGTGAAGGTTATTTGGCTTATGTGGTTGACACTCAAGTTGGGGATCAGATTTTAGTTTTAGAGGTTCCAGTGGTCAGAGAGCTTGCTGATGTATTCCCGGAGGAGTTACCCGATGTGCCTCCCTAGAGGCAGGTCGAGTTTAGGATTCACCTTGTGCCCGATGTGGCCCCGATTGCCAAGGCACCGTACTGCTTGGAACCACCTAAGATGCAAGATTTGTCATCTTAGCTGCAGGAGCTTCTAGGCTAGCAGTTCATCAGACCGAACAGTTCTCCATGGGGAGCACCAATACTGTTCGTCAAGAAGAAGGATGGTTCGCACCGGATGTGCATTGATTATCGAGATATGAACAAGTTGGCGGTGATGAACCGTTATCCCCTTCCCCAGATTGATGACCTCTTCGATCTGTTGTAGGGTGCATCTTGGTTCTCCAAGATATATCTAAGGTATGGGTATCATCAGATGAGAGTGAGAGAAGAGTACATGGAGAAGACCGCGTTTCGGACTCGTTATGGGCATTACGAGTTCATGGTGATACCATTTGGGCTCACCAATTCTCCTGATGTGTTCATGGATTTGATGAATCGAATATGCAGGCCGATGCTCGATCGATCCGTCATTATGTTTATTTATGATATCTTGGTGTATTCCAAGACCAGATAGTAGTATGAGGAGCATCTTCGAGAGCTTTTGGGGGTTTTGAGGCGAGAACAACTTTATGCCAAGTTCTCGAAGTGCGAGTTTTGGTTACGAGAGGTCCAGTTCCTGGGGCACCTCGTTAACCAGGAGAGGATTTTGGTCGATCCGGTCAAGATCGAGGTTGTGATGCAGCAGGAGGTTCTGAAATCTCCCTCAGAGATCAGGAGTTTCTTGGGTTTGGCAGGGTCCTACCGGAGATTCATTCAGGACTTCTCCATGATTGTGGTACCCCTCACTCGTCTGACGAGGAAGGGGGTGGATTTCCGATCGGGCCCTGAGCAACAGTTGGCATTAGAGACTCTTCAGCATAGGTTATGTGTGGCCCCGATATTGACCCTCCTGGAGGGGGTTGAGGACTTTTTGGAATTCAGCGATGCATCCATCACCGGCTTTGGGGCGGTCCTCATGCAGAGAGGACGGGTGATTGCTTATGCTTCGCAGCAGCTGAAGCCGCATGATTTGCGATATCCCACACATGATCTGGAGTTGGGGGCAGTGGTGTTCGCCCTCAAGATTTGGAGACACTATCTATATGGGGTCTGTTATACGACCTACACGGATCACAAGAGTTTGAGATATCTGATAGACTAGTCGAACCTGAACATGAGGCAGCGCAGGTGGCTGGATGTAGTCAAGGATTATGACTGTGAGATCCTTTACCATCCGGGTAAAGAGAATGTGGTAGTGGGTGATTTGAGCCGCATGTCGGCTAGGTATTCAGAAAGTGTGACGTGTATGAGGATATCCGTTGATATTCCGCTTTTGCGATTGATCAGGGAGGCTCAGGCCGAGGGAGTTTGGAAGGAAGACTGGAAGCCGGAGAGCATTCGGGCTGAGATTGATAGATTTGTCACGGATATTCAAGGGTTGTTGACTCGGTATGGTCAGTTTGTGGTTCCAGTTTCTAGTGGGATCAAGCAGATTATGTTGGAGGAGGCTCATATGTCTCGTTTTTCTATTCATTCGGGGGCCACCAATATGTATCGAGATTTGAGACTAAGCTACTGGTGGTTGTATATGAAGAAGGAGATAGCCGGGTATGTCGAGAGATGCTTCACCTGCAGGATGGTCAAGGGTGAGTATCAGAGGCCGCATGGAAACATGCAGCCTATGGAGGTTCCCATGTGGAAATGAGAGCAGGTCACGATTGATTTTATCACCAAGTTGCCGAAGACGACAAAGGGTTTTGATGCTGTATGGGTCATCGTGGATCGATTGACCAAGAGTGCCTACTTTTTGGCGATTCGGGAGAGTTCTTCGGCCGACAAGTTGGCTGATGTGTATGTTTTCGAGATCGTTGCTCTCCATGGGGTTCCGGTCTCCATTTTTTCAGACCGTCATCTTCGGTTCACTTCCCGTTTCTGGCAGAAGTTCCACGAGCAATTGGGTACGAGGTTGCATTTCAACACTGGTTATCATCTGCAGACCGACGACCATAGTGAGCGGACGATACCTTATATAACTAAGTACTAACCATAATCACTTACAACCTTAGTCAATAAATCGCCTACATTGTTATTTTCAATGTCTCAAATAACCTTAATCTCTAATATCAACCTCTTTCTCCTTCTCTTTCATCTTATGAGTGAACCTAAAGCTAATCTTCACAAAGTCGCACCATCTTATGAGTGAACCTAAAGCTAATCTTCACAAAGTCACACTAGGTAACTAACACTTAGTCTGACATCAAACCTCAATTGCTACTAATTCTCTTTCTCTTTCATCTTACTCTCATGCCACACTTAGGACTCATAATTTTGGAAATCCTGGCAGTAAGGTATTTTAAATATATTTTAACTTTCTCAAACCTGATGAAAATGTTGAGTTATTACAAGGAATGCAGTCAAAGCCTTAGCTGGAAATTGAGTTCGTTAAAGTAAAAATCGAGTTACATAGAATTAGTGATTAAACATTTATAGGGTTCTGTAAACATTTGAATTGTGTTTGTGTTATAGTTGTATTATTTTCAAACTTGAACTATTATATGATATCTTAAGTTTTTGTAATTTTATTTAAAAGATATTGTTTTTTTAAGTTTTTGTTTTTTTTCAAAAATTTAATTAGATCAACCTAGATTCAACCAGTTCGTTAAACAAGTAATTAGAAAAAATAAAATAAATCAATAGGTAAATCCGATTTCAAACCACTGAATAAAAATTTGAGTTGGGTTCGAAAATATCAACCTGATGATTAAACAATTTGTATTTAGTTAAGATTTTTAACTCGTTTAATTGAATAAGTCAAACCAAAAATAAACAACCCAACCTATTATCTCCCTAATATTTAGACACACATGCCATCAACAAGCATTAAAACTTAATTGGTAACAATAAGAATAAAATGTTCAAGGTACATTATAAGAAATCATTTATTGCATAAGGCTACCGTATCATTCCTCAATGGTAGAAACCTATTTTAAATAGAAGTTAATTTTTACATAATAATTTTTTGTCATACATACTAATTAGTATGAGTTGTATAATATATAAATTGTACAATCTTTAAAACATAAATTATTATGTAAACAAAACGAATTATTATATACTGATCATTTTTATTTTAAACGCACCAAACACTTTTTTTATACAGAAAAAAATAACACTAATTAATTGTCATTTAAGAAGCGAATGTAGACGTAGTTATCTGATCATACACAAATGCTAATTTAAGTGTCATAAATTTTTAAACTTTGGGTTACTCTAACTCTCAAAATATATACAATCTTTTCAATTAAGAGTCTGGTTTATATAAAATAGTTGGTTGGTAAGTAGTTTACAACCTAATTTTGAATGCTTAATGTACGTGGAGAAATTTGCACCAATTGCCCTTTATGGAAGAGTCTCTAATTTAAGAGCCAATTATATAAGAAATGGAGTACTGTGGGGGGACATTAGGTCATCACTAATTCATTATTTAATATTATTAAGGCACAATTATGCTTATACCCAACTGCTACAAATGCATGGGGAAGGGGACATGGGGCCCATTAGATAAAACAATAATTTGGAAGGTGCTTGGTTTTGGAGATTTGGTGATTATTAATGAGTAATGCTTCTTACAGTTAATTAGTTAAATTCTTTAAATTCTTTAAATTCTTTAAATAAATTAGCTGCCAAAGAAGAGGGAAGGGGGGAGGCAAGTGATTATTGCCATATTGGTTTCTTTAAGATTATTAAAGAAAAAATTGGTCATCTCTATATTGTAATTTATCTTTTCACTAACATCTTATTAGTTTTATAAAATTTTAGCATGGAAAAAAAGAAAATAGAAAATTGTATAACGATGTAATAAAATTTATAAAGTTTTTATCTAAAAGAATTGTATATTATGAGAACAATATGTTGGTCAGTTGAGCAATAAAATAAATGATAAACCGTTCCATCTGAATTGTTTGCATCAACTCATACCAATATCTACGTGGGAGATCAATCGCAAAACACTAGTCATACACATGCCATAATTTGAACAATAAACCTCATGTGTGAAATTACGCACACCACTAGACTTCCGTTATAGTTGCAATCAACTGGAGCAATAACAAGCAATGGATTTGGTTTTTTGTGTGTTAACAATATTTTTTGTATTTATTTTTTTGTATAATGTAAATATATATGGTTTACGTACAAAGTGTGTATAAGGTAGTTTACGAGACATGAGTATGAAGACGTGTTTGAATCTAACGTGTTACGATATGTCACCACTCACATAAATGTTATGTATTTTAGTCGTAAAAAGGTATTTAATGTTGTAATTTATTCGAACAAGCTTTTAAGCTACAATAAACACCAACTTTCTTAATTAAGTTAAAAATTATAACCCTCAAACACTTGCAAGTTAAGATGTGCATATATATTCTAAACTATACGGTGCTCTCCTTTACGCCATTCATTTTTCCTGAAACATATAAATACTCTCCGGATCAAGTTAATAAGTCCCACAAATTCATATATCCAATTACAAGATTCAGATTAAAAAAAAAACAAATAGACAATACCAAAGACGTCAAAGTCTCATCAACTTTTCATAAAATGAATAAAAGAAAATAATATATATGGATATGTAGTTTGGTGACCAGAAAAAGCACCACCTTTGTAACACCTAACTATCAATCTTGACAACTCATTTTGGCTCGATCTTGTTTAATTCAAAGCCTCTAGCTACCTATTCCCTCATCCATTGAACTTATCTTCAATGGCATATACTCTCGGCTTGGCTCAGCTAATGATGTTAGCTTGGCTCGGTTTCGCTTAGGCTCCAAAGTTGGGAATTTCAGTCTGAATATTGGGTCATGTTGGTTTACAAAGTTCTAGAAAAATGGGTTTGTGTTGGAGAGACCAATATGAGGTTGAGATTAGTTTACTTCCCACTTGTCAAATAGAGACAAGTGAATCCATTGGGGGCACATGATTGGTAATTAAAAAATAAACACATGCCATGAAATTTTGGGTTAAATTTATGGGAGAAACAAAATGGGATGATGCTTTAAAGCGAAGTTTGGATTTTTATCTTTTCAAGGGCAAGTGCATTTTGGAAAAAGTAGATGAAAACGACCTTATGCTTGTATGTCATTCATTGTGTAGAATTTTTTTTATGAAAGTAGTCAACAATAGTAGGGTATTAGCATTATCTTTGATGGAAATGTTGTTTCTTCAAAATTTTAAGAACGTGGTGTAATTGTCAATGTAATCGTAAACATTAGAAGATTGATGAGTCACTTTGTTTGCGTAGGTAAAAAAAGAATATCATAAGACACTCATGACTTTTTGTTGGATAACATCACCATACAACAACCAACTATAACCAATTCGCATTTAGTAATCTTGTTTTTGTACTCGGCAGGTGACCATTTTGTTTTTTTATGGTAGTAACAAAATCAAATTGGATAGGTAAACCGCTGACATGTGTCTATATGGCATTCTACATGAATTATTTTGCATATCCTCCGATTGAAAAATCAAAACTATAAAGTTAACTTAAACCCACCGGTTACCATCCCCTACCACGGCCACCACCATCACCACCACATTTGTTGCGGTAGTATTCATAACATCAAAATAGCCGTTTGACCTATCAAAGAGCTAGGCTATGATTTTTCACGTGTCTTGAAGTATTATTATCATATTTCTAACAAAGGATAAGTTTTTAACACAAACCTATTCGATTCAAATATTCAATTACATTGACACGAAAGGCAATCGAGCTACAAGTTAAGTTGCTAAACCTTTTTGGATTAAAAAACTAATTTTTTTGAAAACTATATGAGCTCCTGCACATTCACCATGGCATATGTTATTGAGGGCTAGTTAGTTACAAATGAATCATGTGTTGCTCTCTTTCGTGTCATGTTACTATTGGTTGATAATGGTGTACCCGGGCGGGTCAATCAACCCGATCTCGGCCCGATCACAACAAATCAGCGTGTAAAAAACAAGGAACGTCAGCTTGGCCCATAATTAACCCATGTCCATCCGGTCGTCACAGATCGGCCTACAAACGACAAAAGACAGTTGTTAGAAGTAATCGATCCATAAAGCAATACCAATGTACAACAAGTAAAGAGGCAAGAAATGAGACATATCACAGAAGTTGTGCAATCATAAGATTTCGGCAATAATAAAACAATAAAGCGGTACAAAGGACGTAACTGTCTTTACCCAGGTAATGCACATCAACGGGTAAAACGTTGTGCCAAGGAATATAGAAATGCCAATAAAAGCCCTAACACCGGAGAAAGAGGGTCATATTTTCCAAGCCTGAGAGCTCTTCGCAATTTATATACACAACATCAACTACAACATCTAACTTAGGCATCAGAGAGAAATACCTGGGTCCAAACCTCAGTATGGCTTTCTAGCCTAGCTATTTTTCCATTCTTTCAAAGTGTCTTCCTGAGTGCACATACAACATCCCATACATCATAGTAAAACATTTTATTTTTCAGACACTATTTTCATAAATCATAAGTCAGACAAAACATTGTCTCCAAACATAGTCATAAAAACTAGAGTATCCAAAACATCTCTCAACATAAATCCAAGGATGATGTGTATAATCATTCATTCGTCTTGCCTTGATCATTTGATGTACCTGAAACCATGAAATCAAAATTGTAAGCTAAAGCTTAGTGAGTTCCCTCAAAATACCCCACACAACAATACATATACAAGCATGCATACTAGGTCCACAGTCATCAGACTGGATTATCCTTGGGACCACAGTCATCAGACTGGATTACCCCTGGCCCACAATCATCGTATTGGATTGCCCCGTCCCATAGTCATCAGACTGGATTTTCGTGGGTTTGTTGGCTTACAACATAGAGCAGTACATCGTCAACCCAACCGCATTATGTCAACATATGAAACAAATAAACAATAACCAACAAGTACAAGTAATCATACAGATCTACTAATCTGGCTTATCATTGCAGCATAGCAACATCCTATATATACCAGGATACATGATACAATCTAGTGCGCCGACATTAGTGCCTTTGGCCCACGACTTTAGTGCAGAAAACTTATCTGAAAGTCAAGAAGATAGTTGAAAATAGCACTACTCCAAATACCGGCTCTATAGGACACTTATACAACAAACAGGGTCCAAGCCTCAATCTACTACTCAAATTACTCCATTTGACCTAAAGTCAAACATGGTCAAAGTCAACGGTTAACGGTTAGAAAGTCAAAGGTCAACATCCACATAGAGTATGCCATGCATACCAGCTCTACACCCAGTGTGGAGCCTATGATGGAAATTACGGGTGAAAATGAGACTACGTACTGCGTAGCTAGAATTACGCCCCGTGTAATAAGGTATTTCCTAAACCCATCCATTAAGTGCTTAACCCATGAAGCCAACCCAATAAACTCTTAGATCTTGGCAAAAGAAATGCCCTAATGGATAAAGTTTCTGACTTTATCCATTTGCATGCATCCAAAGGACACCAAACCAAACCCTAAGTCTAAAAAGCCAACTAATTATCAAAAACTCATGCATGGGAGGATAAGACTGACCAACCTCTCAGTTTTATGGCTTAAAAATATTAAAATTGACTGAAAATGACACTTCCTTGGTCTAGAGTAGCTCATGCTCATAAGAACCAAGGTGATGGGGACAAAACACGAAAATTATTAAGCAAAAACTAGATCAATCATAAAAACTCATCAAGGTGGAGACTTTATACCTCCTGGAGATGGATGAGGGGAAGGAACTTCTAGATCCAAAGTTGATTCAAGCTTCTAAGCAAATCCACCACCTTCTTCTTTCTTCAAAATGAACACAAAACACTCTCAAGGCTCAAAAACACCCCCAAAAGCAATTAGGGTTTCAAAGGGAACGTTTGGGGGAACGGAGGTTGAGAATGGGAGGGCCTCAAGAGAGTTAGAGCCCTTAAATAGGGCTCAACACCCCAAGATTAGGGTTTGGGCTATGGGCAGGTACGCGTTGTGTACCCAGATCTACACCCTGCAGACACCATTAAACCCTACGTCCAAGATACCCTTCTACGCAGCACATAGAAAGCCATCTACGCACTGCCTATATACACACCCAACATAAAAACTTAAAAAAATAAAGGGAAGGAATTTACCTGCAAGAATCAGGTGTTACAATTCTCCCCCACTTGAAGTATATTTCGTCCTCGAAATCCTCGGCTGAAAATAGATTTGGATAATGCTCACACATCTCTGACTCGGGCTACCAAGTCCACTCGGAACCCTTCCTATGCTGCCACCGGACCTTGATCAAAATTACCATCTTGTTGTGCAAGGTCTTCATTTTCCTATCCAAGATAGCCACCTGTCTCTCCACATAATTCAGGTGCTCATCAACCTAAATTTCATCCAAATGAACTACCACCGAATCATAAACCACACACTTACGAAGCTGAAAAACATGGAAGTTGTTGTGAATCTGACTAAGCTCCTTAGGCAGAACCAATCGATAGGCTACCGTGACTACCCTGGCCACTGCTCGGAATGGTCCAATAAATCGGGGATCCAACTTGCCCCTCTTCCTGAAACGTATAACACCCTTCTAGGGAGATACATTTACCAAAACTATATCTCCGACTTGAAACTCTAACTCGGATCGTTGTCTATCAGTATAACTCTTCTATTGATTCTGAACTGTTTGCAACCTCTGCCTGATCTACTGAATGAGCTCCGTCTTCTAGAGGACCAACTCAGTCCTTCCCATGACCCAGTGACTGAACTCTCCCCAGGAAACTGGTGTACGACATTTCCTTTCGTAAATAATCTCAAAAGGCGGTGCACCAAAACCAGAATATATAGAACCAATTCCAGTTCCAGGTTTAACAAATTGATTTATCCGGGTTTCGGGTAATCTGGGTTTAGGTCCATCGGGTCCGGGCAAACCGAGTTTAAGAACCGAAACCAGTGTTAGGAACCGGAACCACTTTTAGGGGCCAGAACCGGTCTTTGTGACAAGTTTAAAACATGCATATCTCATTTATTTCAAGTCGGATTGACATGCCACTTTTTCCAATGTGTAGTTTCAAGTTTTTACATGATTTTGGACTATAAATTTCCATTTTTAGTTTTATATTCATTGACTTACAATCCCCCAAAATCAATATATCAAAGATGGAGGTTTTTAGTTTTTCAGATTTTTTGTATTCTATGGAAATTCTAAAACATGCATATCTAATTAATCAAAAGCCGGATTGACATATGGTTTTTTTCCAAATTGTAGTTTGTAGTTTGTATATGAGTTTAGACTATAATTTTGTCATTTTTGATTTAAGATTCAATGAATTTCAATCCCCTGAACTCGGGATATCAAAGCTAAAAATTTTCAACTTTTCAGTTATTTGTTTTTTGTATTTGTATTTTGTATTTTGTGAAAATATTAAAACATGCATATCTCACTCGTTTACAGTCAGATTGACATACTGTTTTTTCCAGAGTGTAGTTTTGAGTTTTTACATGATTTTAGACTATAATTTTGTCAATTTTGGGTTCATATTTAACAACTTACAATCCCCAAAGTCGAGATATCAAAGTTGGAAGTTTTTAGGTTTTTAGCTTTTTTGTATTCTACGAAAATTTTAAAACATGCATATCTATTTGTTTGAAGTCGGATCGACATTCAGTTTTTTCTAACTTGTAGTTTACACTTTGTAGATGAGTTTAGGCTATAATTTTCTCACTTTTGGTTTAGTATTCAATGAATTACAGTCTCCCGAAGTACGGATATCAAAAACTAAAAATCTTCAACTTTTTAGCTATTTTTTTGTACTTTGTATTATGTGAAAATGTTAAAACATGCATATCTCATTCGTTTAAAGTTAATTTGATATATAGTTTTTTTTTTGCAGAGTGTAGTTTAGAGCTTGTAGATGATTTTAGACTATAATTTTGTCAGTTTTGGGTTCATATTCAACAACTTACAGTCACCCGAAGTCGAGATATCAATATGAAAATTTTTCAAGTTCAACCCACTAATGTTGGTGAGTGTCTTACGACACTCACCATACTATTGAGGTGTCACGTCATTTTTTACTACACCTCACAAGACTAGTGGGTGTCATATCTCACTTTACCACACTTTTGGTTTTTTTTTAATTGGACAAAATGTATTTTAGTTAAAAAAACATTTTTTTCCATTTTTTAGTTGAATAACATATAATTAACTAGAAAAAACTTCATCAATTTAATTGAAACGATTACATTCCTAAAAACGAAAAAAAAACATAAAAACGATTAAAATCCTAAAAAACGACAAAAAACATAAAACCGATTACAATCCTAAAAACGATTACTACTTGTAATTTTTTTCATGATGTCTGCTCGAGCCTTCAAAATCATATCGAGCTCGTCTCTGTAAAGGTGATCAAAAGGTTTTGTTAAAAATTCCATATCCCGACTTTTTTGCTTCTCCCTCGAGCTCATTGCTTTTCCTCTCTTGAACTTTTTTTCTCCTCCAATTTCTCCTTTTCAAAAGTCAAACGAGTCTCAAAATTTAAATTATAAACTTCCAAACTAGTAGCAACTCTATTCACTTCATCTCCTCGTCCCGTTGCTGACGTATTTGACGCCAATCCTCTCTTTCTTGCCCTATCTCGACCCGTTTGACGAACTACTTCTTCGAGCTCGTGCTCATCCACTTCGTTCAAATCAACCCAAAATGCGCATTTGATGAAGTAGTGTAAGTCGTCTCGGAAACTTTGGTTCTTTTCGAACCACCTTCTTCACTACCATACTCTTTTATCCATTTCGGGGAATTGGATAAAAATCTCCAAATTTCAAGAAATTTGAACGACTTCTTATTATTATCAATAAGAAAAATTTTAAGAGCTGTCTCCAAAATTTGTTCATCGTCATCCCCACTTTTACGTTGAGTTAACAAATTGTTGTAGATGCCGTTAAATTTAGTGATAAATTTATTCATCTCACAAAACTTGCTACTACACTGATATTTGGTGCGGTTGTAACGACCCAAAAATCAAGGGTAAAAATTTCATTTTTATTATAGTCAAAACACATATATCATTTAATCAAAACATTCCAAAAAAAAAACAATGCTAATTAAAACATTTATCAGAGTTCATCCCAAAATCACATATTGCGGAAAACACGGGTGTGTGCGTTGCGATCAAGTCGGGCCATTCCTTTCCAAACCGATGATACCTGAAACCATAAACAAAACTGTAAGCACAAAGCGTAGTGAGTTCCCCATAACATACCCCACACAATCCAGATAATCACATACACCATATCAATCGCATAAGTCATGCATATAAACATATAGGGATGCCATGGAAACCCTCCAAGGTCTTATACACATAATCACATAAACCATACCAACTACACAAGTCATGCATATTGTAAGTCCTAAACTATGAACCAACTAGCGATCAATCGAATAAGCTAAACAAAGGCGGAATCAATCTAAAGCAAATCAAGAAGAAGAAGCGAAATCAATCCAACCTACAAGATTATATTCAAGAAATCGTCTACTACAATGGAGTCTTCACAATGCTATGACCGAAAAGTGCTAGCTGTAGAACCGGTCATCCAAAGGACCTAAATCAAGACTGATCTCGGTCCAACCAACCGAAATCCAAAATTAAGCCCTAAACAAATAATGACAAAGCCTATAATATATATGCCTAGCACAAACCAACAAAATAGGATCTAACAATCTCCCCCTTGGTTTGATGCTAGCTTGATCTCAATGCTTGTCAACAATCATCACATCTGAGCTCCCCATAGCACATGCCCACATCTTCTTGTTAATGATTTCAGCAACCATACTAGTGAACTCTTTGGCAGCAACCTCCAAAATATCGTCTTTGACCACGATCTGATGACCTGCAAGAGTACGGATATCACGCTCACCGAACTGTAAAAGATCCTTCGCTTCAAGAATATGAATACCACCAGTCGGAAGCTTGATGACGGCAGTGGCTGTGGCTTCATCAAAAACCCAATATTCCATATTACACAGAGAACCGTCAGGTGACTGCTGAATAATAGGAATTTGTTTCATCTACTTGGTGGGAGGCCACATCACATTCTTCACGGTTCGATTGTTGTTGGGATCAATCACACCTTTGGCTTTCTTTAAGAAGGAATTTGCAGTCTTCATCCCATCAATATTTCTCTTCACTTGATTCTCCAAGAAGAGCTTAAAATCAGTTCCACGAGGACCATTTGATGGGTTGTGGAAGGGGGCATGAGCAAATTCTGT
This sequence comes from Lactuca virosa, assembly GCF_052849685.1. NCBI lineage: Eukaryota > Viridiplantae > Streptophyta > Magnoliopsida > Asterales > Asteraceae > Lactuca > Lactuca virosa. The sequence continues at coordinate 185,466,846 of NC_136428.1, read as the reverse complement.
AAGATCAATCTTAGTCCAAGAACTAAAGTCATTTTGATGCTCGTAGTACTCCATATTGCCACTTTTTCTTTTCACCGCCCATATATTCTTCTTGTCGTGAAATCCCCACACCTTAATACCCGACCGATCGCCATACTTAACTGAGAATCTTCTTTTACCGAGCTTAGTGAAACTAACTCGAGGCCGATCTCCACAAACATTTTGATCAGAGCTTTTCATGAAAAGCAATTGACCTTTTCCTTGAGTTTCGGATTGCCTCTGAGATCGCTTCGAGATTACTCTAGAATCAGCATTAGTAGGTTCATTATCAAATCGTTCAACAATACGAGTTACACTGGCCTGACAAGGAATATCTTGTGGTGCTGGGGCAGGTACACTTAGGGAGGCATTGGCTGCTTCAGGCTCACTGACAGATGTTTTGAATTTGTCACCAAATTCACTGATTAGCTTATTCTTCAAATCAAAGTATCCGACAGTGAGAGCACCAAGATTTAGTTGCAGATCAGAAATATGTTTTGACTTTTGAGAATTTTCTCTTTTAAGCTCGGAAACTATAACGTCCAGAGTTCCAATCAAAACATCTTTCTCAATAAGCTTTTAATTTAAAACCTCAATTTCTTCCTTGAGATCAAAAATTGTTGGATCTTCATTATCGGAGCTCCCTGTACCAATTGATATGCCTTTGCCTTTGGGTGCGGGATCAACACTTTCTCGGCCAAGAAATCTAGCAAGCCTTTCAGAAGCGGCATCATGCGCAGGTTGAGGGGCTGAAGAACCATCATGAGCTGAAGAGATTCCTGCTTCAAAACATGTATGAACAAAACTAGGCCCCTCATGCAATATTTGGCTTTCGACACGAGCTGGTTGGGCTGGATCATTGGTTGGGGTTGGCTGTTGAGCAGGTTGAGTTTGTTCCCTAACAAGCACTCCCGTCCTAGGATCAGCACGCTTTCGTTTAAGTGGCGGCTGGGAGGCTTGAGACTCTTCAAGATCACATTCAGATGAAATAATGTTTGGATTAGCAACTGTGCGGGGATGAATCCTTGTAGTTGAATCTAATTGAGCTATGATCTCCGCCATTTGAGCGGACGTTTGAATTGGTAGCTTCAGAATGTTAGTATATCCCTCAGTCTCTGTTGGAGAACTCAAAACGTCATTGACTTCATCAACATCAAAAAACGAACGCAAGTCATCATCACTCAGCTCAAAATCAAACGTGAAATCCTCATAATTAAAACCTGGTACATCACTCTCTTCATCAATCCCTTCTCCTTCATCATCATCATCATTAAAAACATGCACATGTTCCTCTGTCACAATTGCCACAGGAGGATTGACAGCAGGAACAACCTCAGGTTCAGGAACTGGAATATCTTGAAGAATAGGAGCTTCTTCGATCTCAGCAAACTTTCCAATTTTTACTAAAGGGCTTGTTCCCCTAAACACAACCTTAGAACCCTTGGAATTCTGCTTCATCAAACCAAAAGTGGTTGGACCCAAGGATTTCATATCCAAAGTTTCACCTGTTCTTTCCAAATTAGGATATTGATCATCAAAGATCATTTGTAGAAACCTTGGGTACATCAAGAATACATCCTTATTTTTCCATTGTAGGTTGCTCTTCATTTCATTGAACACAAGTCTTGAAAAATTGAAGTCCAAATCCATGATGAGAGCAACAATGGCACCATTAGATGATTGGGAGATCTCATCAGCTCCCCCCTTCCTGCCTAAGATGCAGATTATAAAAGTGTGAGCAAGAAAGTGGCAGTAGGGAGGGAGTAGTTTCTTCAAGGTTGGAGGAAAGGTTCCTTCATATCCCATTCTTTCAAGAACCCTCCTAATCTGAGTAGCAGGAATTTCAGTCGGGGAACGTAGCTAATCTCCAAAATGAAGAACTTCTCGAATGGTTTGTCCAGACACAATAATCTTCCCCCCCTTGACAGTTGATTCTACAGTGACTGCTCGATCTGCTCCTGCTTTATTGAAAGAAGATTTATCCCATAATTCACCCACTAGATTTTTGTAAATGACAGGATTTGCTCGAAGCGCATGAGTGATCCTGCAGTTGTTTAGACCATGAATCATGGACCTAAACTCTTGATGGCTCAGTGGTGGATTAAAAAGACATCCAGCAATGTTGTGAGTTTCAACAACTTTTAAATCAACCATTTATCTGCACCAAACGAGCCAAGTGAGAAAAGTAAGATTAAAAAAATAAAATTAATTTTCTCAAAACATTTATTTCAGTCAAACTCAAACAGGCTTGAATTATGCTTTGAAATTGGTCAAAATTAATTTGATTTCGGAAAAAATGGTCAAAATTTATCTAGATTTGTTCTGTTTTCAGTTGGATTGGGGTTTTCGGCCGAAAACGTCCCACCGAAAACCTAAAATCCTCGGATTTGGGTTTTCGGCCGAAAACGTGTCACCGAAAACCTAAGACTCTTGAATTTTAGTTTGCGGCCGAAAACGTCCCACTGTAAACCAAAACCCTTGAATCCAAAACCCCAAAATTGACGAAGAACTTCCGTCAGAATTGACGATTTGTCCTAAAACCTGCAAGAAAATTTGATAAAATCATGTTAGATCTTATGCAGTGCACTCGCAATCTACTTACATTGAAGAATCAATGAGCAATTTTGATGAATCAAAAGGAAAAAATGAATCGATGAGATGATGAACTTGAGCAGATGGATTTTAGCAGCAAACGTGAATGAATGAGAGAGAGAAATAAAAAATTGATTTCGGTGGAGGCGTGAAAAGAGAGAGGGGAGGCCGAAATCCCTCCTTTTATAACCTTATTAGGCTTTTCGGCCCATGAACCTATTGGGCCTCAACCCAAAACTTAAATTCTCTTAAAATAGTCCAAAATTTTAAATATTTGAACGTTTTGAAGACTTAGAAAATAAAATAAAATAAAAACTAAAATTTTAAATGCAATCAAAATTTAATTTTTAGAAAATAAAGATAAAAATAAAATGAAAGTTAAAAATAACACTAACCACACTTCAAGATTAATGTTCGATCCTTGGCCGCACCAAAATCAGTTTTGAGTATTTGTTGCTGCTGCGAAGACTATATAGGCAAAAAACGAAAGATGATTAACGTCTTCCTTGCTTTTTCAAGTGGTAGGACGCCTGTTTGATGAAGCTGGGAACCCAGGTTCGAAACCTGGCACCCCCAAAAATCCTCCTTTTTTTTAAGTATAGAGGTCGCACAGACTCTTTGGGCTGAGGTGTTTCTGGGCCGAGAACAAGGTAGACCGTGAACGCTTGGGCCGAACACGCCGAGAAACCCTAGTCGTACACTCCAGGAAACCCTAGTCGTACACGTGATTACGGCCGTACACACCTTCAACTGGTTGTACACCAGCTTCAGATACGAATAAAAAGAACGATTTTTGCCTCTTTTTGCTCCAAAACTTGATCTAAAACTCGTTTTTATCAAAAAGACGAAGAACAAACCCCCTATTTTGCCAAGATCTATCCAAAAACGAAAAAATCCTTCAAAAATAAGATCAAATAAGCTCTAGATCTGGAAAAATTGATTGATACAATCCAAGCTCTGATACCACTTGTAAGTCCCAGATCTTCTTGTGTATCAATCAGATCCGTTTGATGGTGCGGAATCCCAATAAAACGGATGATGCCGGATCTAATGAAGAAGAAGGAGAAGAAGAAGATGAATCTATGATGTATTCAAGATTGGAATGATGAACAATACACATAAGATTCTCTCACACGCACTCTTCTTCTCTCTAACTTTCTCTCTCTACAATATGCTCTCTAGTCTTAGCCTTACACTCCTCTACCCCTCCTCACCCCTTACACTTCTATATATATATATATATATATATATATATATATATATATATATATATATATATATATATATATATATATAGCAAACATGGTCCGTACACGGGTTCACGGCCGTACACCCGTGTACGGCCGTACACACAACTGTAAACACATATATAGCCGTAAACACCGAGCTGTTTACGGTCCTAGACATAAAAATACATTTTCCTAGAAAAGCAAAGTATAAACCATATTTTAGACCCAATATAAAGCATCAGAAACATTCACCTTAATAACCTCAGTAGGCCCAGATGGTTCAGCCTTAACTGAAGCTGGGACAGGGGTTTGACCATACTGAGCAGGAATTTCTTCCTCATTGGTCTCAAGGGGTGTGGTATAGTTGTCATTTAAAGGAGGTGGAACACTATGATACCCTAGACACATCAAATTTATTAAATGTAAATTCAGCATCAATATATTTAGCTTTCAATGCATCAACTTCGGCAGTTAATTCGGCAAGTTGTCTCTTAACATATGTATAATTTTCACATTTGTTGCTGTATTCCTCTTGAAGGGTTCTAAAGTCATTTTTTAGCCTCTAGTTGAGCTTTTAGGGGTTTTTTTACCTTTCCTTAGGGTATATAGCCTTCATATTTAAGTTCCTCATTTTTCCTTTTTAGCAAATCATTTTGTTCACGAAGAAATTTAATTGTAGCTTCACAACATTTAGAACATGAAACTTCATTGACCGGGATGTTTGAGGAACTCATTGTTTAAAAAAATTGCCCTTTGACTTAAAACCTCAAAAGTCAAGCTTAAACACTCAAACTTAAAAGTCAAACTTGAAAAATCAAACTTAGAAGTCAAACCGAAAAGCTAAAAGTAAAAATTTGCAGGTTAAACGAGAAAGTCAAAGTTCAAAGCCTAAGGTCAAACTTGAAAGTCAAAGTCAAATTTTTTAAGGTCAAAAGTCAAAAATGATAGTCAAAAATTAAAAACCAAAATTTTGGGTTGAAAATAAAACTTTAAAATTTGAAAAACTTAATTTTGGGCCAAAATTGTTAAAATTGCGAAATTAGTATCGAAACAGTGAGTCTTTTTGAATTAAATTGGGAAGAGATGTAACGTGTGGCTTGCTAGATGAGTTGGTAAGATGGCATGTTGATGAAGTGAGTGGCGCGAGTTCGAATCCTAGCACGCCCCGAAATTTTTGATTTATTCATTGCTGGTCCGCGAATGCGAAGGTTGGATCCGAACACGAGCTGGGCCGAAAACCTGCTGGCCGAGAATGAGGCTGACTGAGAATACGAGACGAACACGTGCGAGAACCAAACACGTGCACGCTGCTGACCACAAACCTCGTGGGCCGAACACCTGCTGGGCCGAAAACTGTCCGAGGACCGCAAACGAGTTGGGCCGTAAACGTCTGAAGCTGGCCGTAAAAGCTTCTTCGGTTCGGGCAGTGAACGCTTCTTTGCGCAATAAACCCTTCTTTGCAGATTACGTCAAAAACCATCGTTTTTCACCTTTTTAAGCTCAAAACTCGATCAAAAACTCGTTTTTATGAAAAACACGAAGAACAAACCCCCAATATTTCTTCAAAAACTATCCAAAAACGTAAAATCCATCAAGAAATAGTGCAAAAACGCTATAGATCTTGCCAAAATGATTGATACAATCCAAGCTCTGATACCAACTGTAAGTCCCAAATTTTGCTTGATGTATCAATAAAATCCACTTGATGGTGCGGAATATCAATCAAGTGGATGACGCAAGATCAAATATGAAAGAAGGAGAAGAAGAAGAAGAAGAATCTATGATGTATTCAATAATAAGATTGATGTTCCATACATATGAGACTCACACACACACACTCTTCTTCTCTCTCACTTTCTCTCTCTAGAACACCTTAATTTGCACACACTTGGACTTACAATTGTGTTCTCTCTTGCCGCAAACCCAAGGCCCAAACAAACAACCGCAAACGGGTTCACGACTGCAAACCAGTTCACGGCCATGAACACCACCTGAGCCGCAAACTCACACATGAACCGTAAACCCACGACAGTTTTTTTGGTCCTAGCCTAAAACCTATTAAAGCCTAGAAAAGTAAAGTATAAACCATATTTTTGAGCCAACAACCTTCAATGTCTGTTGAACAACCAGAACTGAATGACGGAGAGTCTGAAAAGGGGATAACAGTCACACTGTCAGTCAAGTGGAACCCCCAGTGGTGAGAAGGAATGACCCGGAGAGGGAAATCGACCGAGATGGACCCATGTATAAGAACTTCTTGGGTGCCAAACCACCAAGTCTTTCTGGAAACCCAATGCCTGTGGAGATTATGGACTGGATCTCTGAAATGGAGATGGTATTTGAAAGCTGCAACTGTAGAGATAAGCAGAAAACCGTATTTGCGGTTGGAGAACTAAAGACCGGAGTCTTGAGCTGGTGGAAATTGTTGGCGGATACGATGCCACAAGGAGAAGCTTTGAAGATGTCTTGGGAAGCATTCATGCAACAGTTAAAGATGTAATACTGCTCTGAGATAGATCTGATCAATCTAAACAATGAGTTCCAAAACTTGAAGAAAGGGAAAATAAGCATTGATGACTATGATACTACGTTTACCGAGAAGATGAAGTTATTTCTATACCTGGTGCCGACTGAGCTCGCCAAGATAGAAAAAATTGCTAACGGATTGCCATCAGACTTTGGCCCAATAGTCAAAATGGCAAGCACATTGAAGGGAGCCGTTAGAGCAGCCAAAAATGTTGAAACCCAGTTAAAGGAAAGGGGTCTGGAGAGAATCGAGGTTGGTGAGAAGAGGAAATTTGAGGGATTTACGAGATCCAATAAGAAAATTAAATCCTCGAAGTTTGGTTCGAGAGGAGGAGGAGGCGAAGCGAAATGGTGCGAAAAGTGCAAAAAGAAACATCATGGAAAGTGTGACGGGGAGGTCACTTGTTTTAAATGTGGGAAGCCTGGGCACTATGCCAACGAGTGCACGTTCAACAAGAAAGTTTGCTATGGATGCAATGAGGAAGGGAACCTCTTGAGGGACTGCCCGAAAAAGAAGGAGGCAGCAAGGCCTAATGTCCCACCGAAGCAAAAAGCTAGAGTTTTCCAGATAACACTTTAAGCCGCGAAGGATACAGCGGACGTCGCTTCAGGTACCTTTCTTGTAAATGGATTACCTGCCAATATATTGTTTGATTCTGGAGCAAATTACTCCTTTATATCACATAAATTTGGTGGAAGACTAGCATTGCCTATAGAAAAACTTGATGATGCCCTAGTTGTAGAAGTTGCCAGTGGTAAATTCATACTTGTTAGCGATTGCATTAGGAATATCGTCATCGACTTAAATGGAAACGAATTCCACGAGGAGCTATTACCTATCAAGCTAAATAGTTTCGATATCGTACTGGAAAAGAGTCATTTGTGGTGTATGGGGACAAACGCAGAGTAAATTCTGGAATCATCTCCATGATGAAAGCCAGAAAATGTTTGTCTAAGGCATGCACATCATACTTGGCATTTGTGATCGATGCTAAGAAGGAGAAAAGGGAAATGCAAAAAATACCAGTGGTGTGTGATTATCCGGAAGTTTTTCCCGAAGATCTTCCTGGATTGCCCCCTGATAGACAAGTAGAGTTTCGAATAGACTTGTTACCAGGAACGACACCAATAACAAAAGCACCATACCGTTTAGCACCGACGGAGTTGAAGGAGCTTATGGCGCAACTTTAGGAGTTGTTGGACAATGGTTTCATTAGACCAAGTTCATCACCCTGGGAAGCTCCAGTGTTATTTGTAAAGAAAAAAGATGGAAGCATGAGGATGTGCATAGATTATAGAGAGCTGAACAAGGCAACAGTGAAGAAAAAGTACCCATTGTCGAGGATTGATGACCTTTTCGATCAGCTGCAAGGTTCGAGATATTTCTCGAAGATCGATCTGAGGTCAGGATATCATCAGCTGAAGGTGCGAGAACAAGATATTGAGAAAACCGCGTTCAGAATAAGATACAGACACTATGAGTTCTTGGTGATGTCATTTGGACTAACCAATGCTCCTGCAGCATTCATTGATTTGATGAACAGGGTTTGTAAACCATTCCTCGATAAATCCGTAATAGTGTTCATATATGACATTCTGGTTTACTCAAAAAGCCAGCAGGAGCATGGCAAGCACCTGCGAGAAGTGTTAGAAGTTCTGAAAAAGGAGAAGTTGTATGCTAAGTTCTCCAAATGCGATTTTTGGATTCGAGAAGTCCAATTCTTGGGTCATGTGGTTAACCAAGAAGGGATCATGGTTGACCCAGCAAAGATTGAAGCTGTAATGAAGTGGGAACGACCGAAAAGTCCCACGGAGATCCGAAGCTTTCTGGGATTAGCTGGATATTACCGAAGATTTATCCAAGGCTTTTCTTCGATAGCTGCTCCATTGACAACTTTCACCCATAAAGGAGCCACTTATACTTGGAGTGAGAAACATGAGGAAGCGTTCGAGAATCTAAAGAAGAAGTTGTGTGAAGCACCGATTTTTTCTTTGCCCGACGGAGTTGAAGACTTCGCAATTTATAGTGATGCATATGGAGTTGGGTTAGGTTGTGTTCTGACCCAAAGGGATAAGGTGATAGCATATGCATTGAGACAATTGAAAGAACACGAAAAGAACTACCCCACTCATGATCTGGAGTTGGCAGCGGTAGTATTTGCACTAAAGATATGGAGGCATTTTCTTTACGACACGAAGTGCAAGCTTTTCACTGATCATAAGAGTCTTCAGTATCTCTTTGATCAAAAAGAGTTGAATATGAGACAACGACGCTGGCTAGAGTTGCTTAAAGATTACGATTGCGAGATACTTTACCACCCTGGTAAAGCAAATATCGTAGCTGATGCTTTGATCCGAAAAGTGAGCCTTGAAAGGAAAAGGCCAAGAGCATTAAGAATTGAAGTTGTCTCAACAATTTTGGAAAGCATCAAGAAAGCTCAGGAAGAAGCTTCAGAGAAAAATGTCTGAAAGTAAGAGCGTTTGGGCAAAACGCTGGTGTTTGATACAAACAATCAAGGATTGAAGGTATTCCAAGATAGGATTTGGGTACCTAAAACGAGAGGAATAAGAGATCTTCTGATGGAAGAAGCTCACAAGACCATGTACTCGATTCATCCCAGCAGCACAAAAATGTATATGGATTTGAAATCCTACTACTGGTGGCCGACGATGAAGCTAGATGTTGCAAAGTATGTGGCCGAGTGTGTGACATGTGTGAGAGTTAAGGCACAACATCAGAAACTGTATGGGAGTTTAGAACCTTTAATGTTCCCATGGGTAAATGGGAATACATTACCATGGATTTTGTCACTAAACTGCCCAGAACGAAGGACGGTCACGACATGATTTGGGTGGTCGTTGATCGGTTCACTAAGAGTGCACACTTCATAGCAGCTAATGAAAGATGGTCTATGGATAAGCTTGCCAATGCTTACGTGAAGGAGGTAGTAAGACTTCACAGTGCTCCTTTAACGATTGTATCAGATTGTGATGGTCGTTTCACGTCAGGGTTCTGGAGAAATCTACAAGAGGAATTGGGTACAAAATTGTGTTTAAGTACAGCTTACCATCCGCAGACCGATGGTCAAAGCGAAAGAACGATCCAAACGTTGGAGGATATGCTAAGAGCATGTACCCTGGAACTTCAAGGTAACTGGGATGAGCATTTACCTCTGGTAGAATTTTCCTACAACAATAGTTACCATTCGAGCATGAAGATGGCACCTTATCAAGCCTTATATGGACAAAAGTTTCGTACACCGTCTTGTTGGCTTGAAGCCGAAGAAAAGCAATTTATGGGCCCCGAGATAGTCCATCAGACTGCTAAAAAGCTGAAAATAATTAGGGAAATGATGTTAGCAACTCAGGATAGTCAGAAGAGCTATGATGATAAGAAGAGACGACTGATGACATTCAAAGTTGGGGATTAAGTTTTGCTCAAAGTCTCACTGTGGAAGGGACTTATAAGATTTGGGAAACGAGGAAAGTTGAGCCCAAGGTTTATTGAACCGTTCAAAGTTCTTCAAAGGATTGGGAACCAAACTTACAAGCTAGAACTACCAGAAGAACTAGAGGGTATTCATAACACATTCCATGTGTGTTGTTTGAGGAAGTTCTCAGGAGAAGTTCCAGACATTATTCCAATTTCAGAGTTAAGGATGCATGAGAATAAGAGGCTAATCGAAGAGCCCGAGGCGATTGTTGACCGTAAGACGAAGAAGTTGCGACGCAAGATGGTCAACTTAGTGCTTGTGCGATGGAAACATTCGAATGAGCCAAATCTCACTTGGGAAACAGAGAGGGACATGATGAGTCGCTATCCGCATTTGTTTGTTGATGCATGATTGCGGGACAGAATCATCCTAAGGGTGAGAGAATTGTAACGCCCGTGTTTCGAGGCTAAGCATTGATGTGATGATGTGGTAGTTTAGTTCAACCGTTGTAACTCATATTAAAGTAATAAAGATGAATTACTTGAATATTCTGTGAATTATATGCTTTTGTGTGCTTATTACTTGTTTATAATAATATAATCAATAAAGGATAAAAATAAGCGTCAAAAATAAAATGCTAGATAAACACGATATCTATGAAGAAAGTTGTAGTGGTCGTGACAAGGATTCCAGAGATATAAAGAACGCCGAGATCTGAGTTATAACGAAGAAGTTATGGTCTGTCGAAGTTTCGCAACAGAACCGACACGACACTGCATGACGTAAATAGTGAATTTACGATAGTGGCCTTTTTAGCCCTAGCAATCTGAACGAAATTCGCAGTGTTCGTTAAACCGAGAGCGTGCATAAAAAGAACGCCCAAATCTGTCTTCATATGAGGAAGTTATGATTTTTCTAAGTTTCGGATGAGCAGTGCACAGCCCGAAGTTCGAATATTAAATCGGTCGATTTTTAGCCGACACAACCTAAACGTGAATCGAATATCTCATTAATAGTAGCGTAAAGGTAAAAAGACATACAAAAACGGACGTCGGATAAGGAAGTTATGAATTTTTAACAGACTATTCCTGTCCCGGCCTATTAAAAATATAACTTTAACAAAAAAGTCAAAATTAGCCGACAAAGTCTAAACGAAAGTTGTAGAGTACGGTCCCACCTACGCGTGGATATAAAGAACATAGAAAATGCAACTCGTATGTGAGAGTTATTATTTTTAGAAGTTGGGAAGGAAATTTGCGAGTCTGGTCCGAAGGAGAACGCCCCGCGTTCTCGCAGCACTTGGTCTCGGATCAGCCACGATGACCCAGCAGAGTTCGGATACCTGTCTTGTACGAACGCGCAATGTAGGCCGAAGCACCGTACGTCTGAGGTACGCCCAACGTACCCTCGTAGAAACGCCCCGCGTAGCCAGCAGCCTCTCGGCTATAAATAGGGTGCGAGCCAGCCTGCATTTTTCACACTTTTTCAACTATTTTTCACTCTTTTCTCTCTCTCTAGTCTTCCTAAACACCCCCGAAGCCTAGGAAACCTCCCTAGCATTAGAAGAAAGCCCCGGAGAGCCTGGAGTCTCCAAGAAAAAGAGTTTTTCGGTTCGAAACTCTGCCCGTGCAGAGCCCGGTTTTCAAGCAAACTTCCCGGTTTTGTCAAAGGAGATTATTCGAAGAGGCGAAGTGCTATCCGAATCACTCCTTATCAGGTGAGTGTGTAGTCACTTTCATCTAACACATAGATATGAAGTATTTTATATAAATTACGTGCTATGTGTATATATATGATTTGTGTACTTGGGATCTATGATGGACGAAAGATCTGAACCTCTTTCTTCTCAGATCTGAACTTTTTCTTTCAGATCTAAACTTTTCTTAAGAATTTACTCTGATTTTTATTAAAAAGCATAAACAAAATCGGTCTTTTCTGGCCGTAAAAATGGGGATGTCACAACACGTAAATGACGGGGTTAGAGTTCGACAACAACTTTTAGGAGCTACAATTTGCTGATCAGTTTAGAAATTATACTGTCAATTATAGATATAAACTTATCCAAGTGGGAGACTGTCAGATTAAGTGTCTAAACCCATAAGTATAATTGGTATAAACTTGAATCGATAGTAGCACAGTCCTTTTGGGTTGCCCTCAAACCTAGCAATTGGACATGATGATTTTTGGAGAGAGAGGTTGATTAATTATTTGATTAATAAATTGAAATAATTAACTTATTAATATATTATGAGGATAATATATTAATTAGAAATAGCAATATTTAATTAATAATTAATAAGAAATCAATTGGAATTAAATTTGGGATTAATGGAATTAATTAAAAGTACATGGACTAAAGTGGAATTGTTCAATAGTTGAAAAAAAGGCTCCAGAACCTTCCACACATAGGGTGGACGTTTTCTAGAGACATTTTCGGGTTTCAGGAATTATCCTTAGAGGATAATTAGGAAGCTAGATGTAACATCCCAAAAATCAAGGCCAAAAATTTCATTTTTAAATAAGTTATTATAAAACCATAAGTATAAAAAAATCCATAATAACATCTCATGTCAAAACCCAAAGTGTCAATAGTCAAACATGTTATCATAAAATAATATCAGAGTGTAATCCCAAAGATCTCATGTGTGGAAAAACATAGTGTGATGCACTGTGATCGAGCCAGCTCCTCTCCTTTCAAAATGAAGTACCTGAAACCAAAACTGAAAACCATAAGCACGAAGCTTAGTGAGTTCCCCCATCATACCACATACCACATAATTCCTATCCCTCGGTATCTTTCAACCGGTATCTGTCTGGCATAACTGGGAGCTGGGCTCCCCTTCGGTATCTTTCAACCGGTAACATGGTACTAACCTCCCCTTCAGTATCTTTCAACCGGTAACCAGGAGCTAACCTCCCCTTCGGTATCTTTCAACCGGTAACCGGGAGCTAACCTACCCTTCAGTGTCTTTCAACCGGTAACCGGGAGCTAACCTCCCTTTCGGTATCTTTCAACCGGTAATCGGGGGTTATTTCACCCCCTACCACTATCACATAATAACATATCACGATCATACTGCTAGGCATGCATGGGTACTACCTACCCCTTCGGTATCTTTCAACCGGTAACTAGGGACTATATCACCCCTACCACTACTAACACATATGTCATAGCTTCCTAGCCCATAAAGCATATAAGATAACAACACATCAGATAATTATAACAAAGACAATCATCTAACAAACAACTCCTACTAATGGGCTGACATTGTGGTCGTAGACCCACTCCTACTGGAAGGTAACTCACCTCATACTGCTGAAGTCCACTGCTAGAAATCCTTACTGCTGCCCTGGCGACTCCTCGAGCTATCAATAACACAATATCACCCAATTAGCAATTTGGGTCCTAAACCATGATCCATAGCCCATACTTGGGGTGAAATGACCGTTTCACCCCCGACCCATCGAGGTCCATACTATATAATCCATGAAGGACCATGAATAGCCCAAGTCGAAACTAATCAAGCCCAAAGCTCCATAATCCATAAAGGTCCCCCAATAGCCCACTAATGGCCCAATTTTCCAAATTGGGCCCAACCCTTTACATAGGCCTCACCCTAAGCCCAATAACTTATTTCCAGTCCAAACATGCATCCTTAGCTAATCCAACAATCCACCACCCAAATAATAGCCCAAACCCAAAATGGCCCACAAGGCCCAATAAGGCCCAAATCTGTCTTGGACCTAACCCAAGAAGGCCTAATATCCAAAAAGGCCTGAAATACTAAATGGGCTACCCTATCCAACTCCTGGTCCATGGTCCAAGGCCGAAAAAGGTCAACAAAAAAAGTGAGCCAACCAGGCCGAGTACGCCCTACGTACCCAGATGGTACGCCTAGCGTACACCACTTTAGGCCATTCGTGCAGCGTACCAGACGTACGCCCGACGTACTCCTCTGAAATACAACCTTCTCCAAATAAGCACTTAATCACTTCATCCCTTGCTCCAACCCTCCAGTCTGACTCCTATAGGTGAATTTTCAAGTAAAGTTGGCAACTTTTCTAACATGCATGGCTTAATGGGACTCTAGAGCTCAAAAGAGCTTAATGGAGGATCTTAACTCATGCTTGGGATCAAACACTTCACAAAGATTGCACCTTTATGTGAGAGGGGGCCTTAGAATGTCCAGATCTACAAGTTTGAGTCCCCAAAACGACCCTAGCTCACCAAGACCAAGCAAAAGGCTAAAAATGGCCAAAACCAACCCAAAAGAGGATATATGAAATGGAATGTCAAGATCAGAGCTTTTTACCTCCAACGGGTTGACAAATAGGAGAACTTTTCAGGATCTACAAGCTCCCATCCAATATCAACACTTGAACACCACCTTCCCTTCTTGCACATACAGACACAAAAGTCTTCTTTCAAGCTCCAAGCTTCTTCTAAGGTCATTTAGGGTTTCGTGGTCGTGAGAAGGCGTGGAGGCTGATCTGAAATGACCAAGGGAAGGATATAATATGGCTTATATAGGGCACAAGTAGAGGAATTAGGGTTTTAGGCACTCTAAACGTACACTGGGCGTACGCCTCTCCGCACCCGCGACCATATGCCCTTATACGATGGGCGTAACCCAGCTTATGTTGGGCATATCTAGCTAAACACACACATTCATTCCATGTATGCATGGACTGCCGTTGTCACAAAACTCCATTAGGGACTAAAATTGACAATAACTTCAAAGTGATATAACTCTTTCATTCTAAGTCCGTTTCCGATGAACTTATATCCACGAAAAGGTGGCGAGAAGCCCTATGCTCCTAGCATCACACCTGAGCCTTAAAACCTTCCAAATAAAGCCTAAAATGCATAACAGACACATATATCAATTTACAGTCATACCCTTGGCTCTCGAAGACACAATCGAACACATGGTCACTTGAATCATGGCAACTTCATCCGAAATCGGCTAAATCCTTCCTTTCCCAAAGCTCTAATCCCCATGACAACTAATGATTTAGTTACAACCGTAATTAATAAGGCCAATCTGAAACCGGGTGTTACAACTCTTCCCCACTTAAATTAAATTTCGTCCTCGAAATCGCTCCTTACCAACACCCATCTCAAACAACCATCTGAGGAATAAAACTGGAACCCCCAAACCGAAACTTCCACCCTGGAGATATCGCTCGATCCTTAAACCCTTGCAAGCTACTTCCACCTTATGAGACCTGAAACCTATCATAACCTGGCTTCCCAATAGTTTGTCTATGCTGGAACAACCGAAAACAACTCTTCGTCAATCCATCAACTACTAGCCGAACAATCCCAACCCTTCTAACTCTGTTCTTTTATCGGCCTATCCCAATCTACTAAAACCATCCTTAGAGTAATTCTTCAAACTCGGTGAAGAATGACTCCTCAATCTCTCAAATAAAACCAATCCGACATCCTGGGAGTCTGAACTCTAAGGTCTTAGTGGTCCGACTCCCTTTCAGACCTCTCAGACCAAACTTTCACCCATCACGCTGCTACTAAAAAGAGCACAAATCACTGACCATAAACGGTTGCAGAACACTTAAACCTGACAGAAGGATCAGATAGTCCTTCGAGTAGAAGATTCATCCCTGCAACGGTTAGACTCATACGAGAGTTGTGCAACATAGTAAAATCACCACTCTGAGATTATTTAATCCCACGACGAGTGACTTATCGCTACCCAATCAATCAGTCACTCCGTCAGTACTTGCAACCTAAAACACTATTACTAACCTTGCCCAAACGTTGAAACTACCCGAACACTGAACTGGCTGAATCAGTATGTTATCACATGACTGCTTTCCCAAATTCTACCAAGACCTTCCGGGTCTCAGTTCGTTCGCCAATCATCTGAAATATCAGGTTCCAGCCCGGATGCGGAGCCAAATGAATCCTACTTAGTCGCCTCACGCGACTTATGAATGAAATCCTTCTCTGAAACTAGTTTCCACTTGTTATCATGCCACTGTGGCTCTAACAACCTTCTGATCTAACCGATCGGGTCTAGGCGTCGAATCCTGTCATCATCAAATCCAAGACTAAAAGTGATTGCTACCTGACCAATGGTAGCCTTATCTCACACGTCCTTAAGCAATCCATTGCTTCCCTGATCTCATAACTATAGTGGCGTCCCATCTGGGTAGTTCCGAAATCAATCGGTGGACTTCCACATCCTCACTTCTGCACCCGAATGGTGGGTACTACTGCTCTCCTCGTGATATGACATCCCTCACGTACTATCTACCAACCCAATGAATGTCACGGCTACACCCGCGGTCTCTCAACAATCTAGCACCATCAGGCTGCTACTGAATGCTACGGCTACACCCGCAGACTTACAACACTTTAACACTATCTGAAAACCTTGTGAATGTTGCGGATACACTCGCAGACTTACAAAACTTCTAACACTATCTAAGAACCTTGTGAATGCTACGGTTACACCTGCAGACTCACAACACATCTAACACTATCTGAGAACCTTGTGAATGTTTCGGCTACACCTACAGACTTACAACACTTCCCATACCAGGTCGAACACGCACTCGACCTAACACTCAACTGAACTTGAATTCTAATTGGACCTCTAACCTGGTTCCCTAAACCTATTATCTGATGCCAAGGAAAAGCATGAATCAAATGTAAAAACGTTTTCTGTACTCCCAACTCACCCATTCTTTTACCTAGATGGCTACTCGACCGCCTTCCCCCCAGACGGGGATGCGAAACTCATCCAAGTTCACACTTATTTCTACTCCTGAATGCCTAACCGATTCTCCCCCACTTTGATTCGATTAAGTCTTCATGGCACGTGAGAATTGAAGAATTCCCAATCCTTCTTGCTTTCTAATAATCCACTGATACCAACCCGTGCTTACCAATGCCAGCGATCAATTATCAGACCAACCTTAAGATCGCCCATCCTCAGAAGTCTGGAAGAGCACCCTTGAAATCCGGTCCAGCTTGATACCTCAGTCCACCTCCCATTCTGACCACTGGAGGCCTTAATATTCACTCTGGCTGGCGAATCCTTGCCTCCGCCTCCAATCTTGCAGTACCACTGAACTTTCACCAAACACAACCTATGAAAATACCATTCTCTTGAACATCCTAAAGGGTTTTGAGCATTCTAACACTCCTAAGGTGTACATGCAACCCTAGAAACCTTGGATCTATGTCTTCTCTAAGATACATGAAAATAATAAATTTCCAAGGTTTACATCCTAACTAGCATGGAATGGGGAACTTGAATCATAAAATGCAAGAAGAATTACATACCTTTTAGTAGTGGTTGATTCCTTGGAGTTTGAGAGACTAGCACCAATAATGTGGATGCCTTAAATGGAAGTCACAAATCACCACAAACTTTAGCAAACTATGAGAGAGTATGTATGCACTCTAGAAATTGGCCACCTTGCTCACACACACACACACACTAGTGCCAAATCAAGTGCCAAAGGCTCCTTTGTATAGTGTGGAGGATTAGGGTTACGTCCATGTAAACCCTAATACCCATGACTCTTCCTTTCTAAGGATCCATGGGTTAAAAGCTCCATGGACTATCCATGGACTCCCATGCAAGCCTAGCCCATTCCAAATGAGTATTAGCCCTCACTATACAAATACAAGAGCCCATATTTAATTAGTCACCTTTTTGATCACCAAATTAATTCTAAATTAATTTAAGATCAATACTAATTAAATAATATGATTTCATATTAATATATTATAACTAATAATATATTAATAAATCATAAACATACTATTCTTAAAAGATTATCCATACAAATAGTTCGGGTGAAGTCCAACCCAAATGGACTATGCCGGGTCGGGTTAAGTATATACCAAATAAAGTTATGGACTTAGACACCTTATCCAACGGTCTCCCACTTGGATAAGTCTAATAACTATATTTGCCTTTATGACTTCAGGAACCAACCGACAATCGTAGCTCTTAAAACTGTATTGAACTATGAAGCGCCATTTTAGATAAGTGATCATATAATCCTCTGTTCTCAAGATATCAGCCGGACAAATACATGGAACATCGTCGTACTTATTGTCCAGCAGTTTGTTTCCTGATTTCCGATTTGTTTGACATAGAACTAAATTGAACACATCAATTAGGTTCTGACCGGGCCCGATACATAGGTCAAAACAAAATCATCGAGGGGCCCATATATTGCTTCTAATCCTCCAAGTACTAGAAGAAATAGATAAACTTTGACTCATATGCTTGTTCTACTACTTGTTGAATTATACACAAATGCACGTTTTATAACATCAAGTTACTGATGCGTTTTCGTGCAATCAATGCACAACCAAGTCATAGGCAAAAACTCATATCTCTAGGTTTAAAGAATTATATGATATTACCGTCTCACGATCACTCGAGATAAATTCCATGAAGTGATACAAGTGAGCGTGGGTTTAATCCAATACTCAGAACTTATGAGCACTCATGAATGTTGTAGCAACTCTTTGCTATGTCTAACCACCTTAGACATCTACAAACCCAACTCATGACAGTCTTGATTCATACCTACTTCCAACGTATGAGCGACTGTGGAGAATTTGAATAAAGTAATTATTCTGGAAGTCAAAACATGCAAAATTGAAACAATAGTAAATAATTGACACAAGATAGCAACACCTTACTTATAAATAAACAACAACTTTTATTTAATCACCAAATGTCAATTTACATTTTACAAGTTCCATAAATAGCTATCTAATCTGTAAAACTAATATCGTCCTTCAGCCCAATGTGCCTCGCACGCTGCAAATGCCTAACCCTAGCCAGTCCCTTCGTGAGGGGATCTGTTGGGTTCTCTTCTGACGATACCCTCTTTGCCACGAGGAGCCCCTCTTCTATCTTGTGTCTTATGAAGTGGTATTTTCTGTCAATGTGTCTAGATCTGCCATGATCTCTCGGTTCCTTGGCTAAGGCAACCGCACTATTGTTGTCACAGAAAATTTCCATAGGCTCTTTTATAGCTGGTGCAACTCCAAGGTCTCCGATGAAGTTCATCAGCCATATCGCCTCCTTTTCCACTTCACTCGCTGCTATATACTCTGATTCACAAGTTGAATCAGCTACTGTCTCCTGCTTGGAACTTTTCCAGGTAATTTCCCCTCCATTCATGGTAAAGACACAGCCCGACTGAGAGCGGAAATTATACCTATCAGTCTGAAAACTAGCGTCACTATACCCCACTACTCTCAATTCATCACTCCCACCAAGGATAAGGACCCAGTCCTTAGTCCTCCGTAGGTACTTGAGAATATTCTTCACCGCAGTCCAGTGAGGCTTGCGAGGATTCCCCTGATATCTGCTGACCATGCTCAAAGCAAAGGCCACATCAGGGCGGGTACAAGTCATAAAATACATGATCGAGCCTACAGCGGAAGCATATGGTAATCGAATCATCTCATCTATCTCAGCCTCTGTACTTGGACTCTGAGCCTTTCTCAGTTTGGCATTATGCTGGATCGGTAAGTCACCTTTCTTTGAATTTTGCATGTTGAACCTTTTCAACACTTTGTCCACATAGGTGCTTTGACTAAGTCGAATTAGTCTCTTACTCATGTTTCTCAAAATCCTTATCCCTAGGATATAGGTAGCTTCTCCAAGGTCCTTCATAACAAAACACTTCCCAACCCAGGACTTAACCTACTGCAAGGTTGGGATGTCATTTCCCATGAGTAGTATGTCATCCACATACAATACCAAAAATCTAACTATACTCCCACTAGCTCTGACATGTACACAGGACTCATCGCCGCTTCTCGAAAAACCAAACTCTTTGACTTTCTCATCAAAACAAAGATTCCAGCTGCGAGATGCTTGTTTCAATCCATAAATGGATTTCTCAAGCTTGCACACTCTATCAGGGTACTTTGCACTGAGAAAACCCTCTGGCTGATTCATGTTAACATCCTCAGCCAATTTTCCATTAAGGAAAGCGGTTTTGACATCCATTTGCCATATTTTCATAATCACGAAATGCAGCAATGCCCAACATAATCCTAATAGACTTAATCTTTGCTACTGGCGAGAAGGTTTCATCATAGTCAACTCCCTGAGTTTGAGTGAAACCCTTTGCTGCCAGTCACGCCTTATAGGTGTGCACTTTTCCATCCATTTTGGTCTTCTTCTTGAAGATCCACTTGCACCCGACTGTCTTACGACCCGATATATTGTCAACCAAATTCCAAACTTGATTGTCATACATGGACTGTATCTCGCTGTCCATAGCCTCTTTCCATTTGGCAGACTCGGGGCCTGCCATGGCGTCCCTATAGCTATTAGGTTCATCCAAATTTACCAGTGTACTATCACTGATATATGTATCACCTTCTGCAGTAATATGGAATCCATAATAAAGCTCAGGTGCATACCTAACTCTAGTGGAACGCCTCAGAGGTATGGGCTCGTCAGTTGACTCAACATGAGTTTCCTCCTCAGGTTGATTGCTAGGATTTGAAGTTCCTTCACCACTTGACTCTTGAAGCTCTTCAACATCAATTTGCCTCCCACTGTTTCCTTGTCTTATAAATTCTCTCTCGAGAAAGACCCCTCTCCTTTCCACAAAGACCACATTCTCACTTGGTCTGTAGAAGAGGTAACCAAAGGATTTATGTGGGTAGCCGATGAAAATACACCGCTCACTACGAGGTTCGAGCTTGTCCTGAGTCTCACGTCTCACGAAAGCCTCGCAACCCCAAATTTTGATGTGGTCTAAATTGGGAACATTCCCAGTCCACATTTCATGAGGTGTTTTGGCAACCTTCTTGGTAGGGACTAGATTAAGAATATGGGCAGCAATATCTAAGGCATACCCCCAGAACGAGATTGGTAACGAAGCTCGACTCATCATGGAACGAACCATCTCTAACAAGGTTCGATTCCGCCTCTCAGCTACACCATTCAGCTGTGGTGTCCTAGGAGGTGTCAATTGTGAAACAATTCCACATTCCTTAAGATAGTCAAGGAACTCTATACTAAGATATTCTCCTCCTCGATCGGATCGGAGCATCTTAATTTTCCTGCCCAACTGATTCTCCACTTCCTGTTTAAACTCTTTGAACTTTTCAAAGGTTTCTGACTTATGCTTGTTAAGTAGACATAGCCATATCTACTGTAATCATCAGTAAAAGTCACATAGAAGCGGTTAGCATCCCTTGTGGCGGTTCTGAAGGGTCCACACACATCTGTGTGTATGAGGTCCAACAAACCTTCACCCCTAGCACAAGTACCAGTGAAGGGTGACTTTTTCATTTTTCCAAGTAAACAAAATTCATAACTATCATCCGACTTTAAGTCAAATGACTCCAAGACTCCAGCCTTTTAGAGTTGGCTTATGCGCTTCTTGTTGACATGTCCAAGACGACAATGCCACAAGGATGCCTTATCTAAACTAGTGGAAGAATCGATATACAACACATTATTTCCTAAATTGTCTATAACCGACACAGTTTCATATACACCATCACAAGGTAATGCTTTAAAAAAAGAATATTATTATAAAAAGCATTAATACCACCACATTCATTATCAAATGGAAAATGTACAAACCATGAAAGGAAATAATATTTCTCGCCATTTCAGAAGAGTAACAACACTTATTCAAATCTAACACTAACCAACTACTTAGAAACAAAGAATAAACTCCACTCTTGGTGACATGTGTAACTTTCCTATTCCCCATGATCAAGTTTATCTTTCCGTGCTCCACATCTTCACTTCTTCTTAGGCCCTGCAAATCAGAACATATATGAATACCACAACCTGTATCAAGGACCCAAGAATTAGTATGCGGTGAGTTATTAGACGATATAGTGTAATACCTGCATGGGTAGGTTTGACCTTCCCATCCTTAACATCTTGCAGATACTTGGGGCAGTTTCGTTTCCAGTGCCCCTTATCATGACAATAGAAGCATTCACCTTCCTTTGGGTTGGAAGAAGGAGTGACAGAACCACCTTTGGTTCCACTTGAAGAGGAGCCATCAAGAGACTTTCCCTTGGTACCCTTCGAAGGGGTCTTCCTCTTCTTCCCTCTACTTTGCCCGATTGCCAAAACAGGGGCGGCAGTAGGAGTAGGAGTAGTAACAACCGATTTTCCCTTAAGACCATTTTCAGCAGTCTTCAAGAGCCCTTGAAGTTTGCTAAGTGTGACCTCCTCCTTGTTCATGTGATATGTCATTCGGAATTGATCATAAAAAGTAGGTAAGGATTGCAGTATGATATCAATAGTCAACTCCTCAGGGAAGTTCACATTCAATTTCAGCAAATGGTCCACAAACCTTTGCATTTTCTGCATGTGGCCCGTGATGGATTCACCATCCTTCATTCGGTTTGTTATCATGGAAGAGATGATTTCATACCTCTCTTCACGAGCACTTTGATGGTAGCGGTCCATCAGATCCATGTGTATCTCAAAAGGGTAAAAGTCCTCCTACAATTTTTGGAGTTTAGCTTTCATTGTGGCCAACATGATACATGCCACCTTGGTAGCATCTCTCTCATGTACCCTAAAGTCAGCGATCTCCTCTGGAGTAGCAGTAGACTCATCAATTTCCTTCAGTTCCTTTTCGAGGACATATTCCTTGTCCTCGTAACGTGTGACCATCCTGATGTTCCTGATCCAATCATTAAATTTTGAACCATCAAAGATGACTCTCACACAAAGGTTCATGAGAGAGAAGGAGCCGGTAGGGTTTGAGCCTGAAGAAGCATTGTTGGAAGACATCTGAAAAGAAGAAAGACAAGTTTAGATTAGATATAGAATCCTTACTAAGACACCCAAATGTAATATTAAGGCTAGTACCCAACACAATACTTCATAACTTGGAAGAGGGATGCCGCAATCCAAGCTATGAAATATTTGAAGGTAGGTGAATGACGATTCACCAATTTCCACCATAAAAACGAAATGAATTATTAGGTTTTTATTGGATTGAAACTCCTAGATTCTTTTGAGATTCATTGAACTTTTCAATGGCATGTTTAAATCTCGATTGTGCCCTCTCAAGTTTGTGACTGGGATGCTGAGGATCACAAACAAGGTGTGAATAACCATGCAAATTAACTTGGTACCCTTAATCTTTATCACCTAATCGATGTGTCGGTTACCCATACGTGCTCCACCGATCTATGATAAATATTAAGTCACCCTTTGCCACTCTTACTAGTCCATGTTAGTGTGCCGGTTACCCACACACGCTTCACCAACAACTTGGTAAGGTACAAAGTGTACTTTCATGGGTTAGCACCAATTTCACATTTTCCTAAAGTAACTAAGAATGGGAATTTATAAAAGGTTTAGTTACTTTATATTTATCATTATACATTTAATGAGAATTATAGTCCTTGTCCTACCCGTTCGGATAACGACCCTCCACCATTCAAAGAAGCGGTGGGTGAGAGTGGACACCCATTAAGTTGCCATTTTATAGGCAACAACCTTATTGTTGGATATAGTGTCTAAGTCCATAACTATATTTGGTATGTACTTGACCCGACCCGACATGGTCCATTTGGGTTGCACTTCACCCGAACAATTTATGGATAATCTTTTGAGAATAGTATAAGTTATGATTTATTAATATATTATAAGTTCTAATATATTAATATAAAATCATATTATTTAATTAGTATTGATCTATAATTAATTTAGAATTAATTTAGAGATCAAAAGTATGACTAATTAAATATGGGCTCTTGTATTTATATAGTGTGGGCTACTGCTTATTTCGAATGGGCTAGGCTTGCATGGAAAGTCCATGGATACTCCATGGAGCTTTAACCCATGGATCTCATGGAAATGAAAAGACATGGGTATTAGGGTTTACATGGATGTAACCCTAATCCATCACACTGTATAAAGGAGGCTTTGGTTTTTGAAATCACACTAGTTGTGGTGAGTATACTAAGAGGGCCGATTTCAAGAAAGGTTGTGGCTATTCTCTCAAGTTTCCAATTTTGTGGTGATTTGTGACTTCCATTTGAGGCATCCACACTATTGGTGCTAGGCTCACAAACTCTAAGCAATCAACTACAACTACAAGGTAAGTAATTCTACTAGCTTTATTTGATTCAAGTACCCCATGCCATGCTAGTTAGGATAAGAACCTTGGAAAAATAATTATTTGCATGTATCTTAGTCAAACATAGATCCAAGGTTTCTAGGGTTGCATGTACACTATAGGAGTGTTAGAATGCTCAAAACCCTTCAGTGGTATCAGAGCCTAGGCTTGTTTACTTGATACTTGATGCAAATTACTTGAAAATCGATTTTTTTTGTTCACTATATGTATGAAC
Organism: Lactuca virosa; assembly: GCF_052849685.1. Lineage (NCBI taxonomy): Eukaryota > Viridiplantae > Streptophyta > Magnoliopsida > Asterales > Asteraceae > Lactuca > Lactuca virosa. The sequence goes on along the minus strand of NC_136428.1, from coordinate 185,442,685 downwards.
TCGCCGAGTCCATGGGGGGACTCGACGAGTCCATGAAGAAATGCATGCTACTCGTCGAGTCTGTTCATGCACTCGACGAGTAGAGGCTGCAGTGTCCAGATTTTCGAGTTTTGTTGCTGGAAATGGACTAGAAACATTACCCTAAACTGTTTTGGTGTTATAAAACTTGTTTTAGATGGTGTAATGTTTATGCTAATCCATTTACAATGGCTATTATAAAAAATTACAAGTTTTATATAAGTTATTTATGATTCTTGAAATTATTGATAATCATGTTCTTGAACTTGTGACATTAGATGATCATAGGAATTATTTGTAACCTCCTTGCTAGTTTAATTCTTGATCATTATGTGTTTTAATGGAATCCATAACTTGTCCTCAAGTTATGGAAAACCAAAGGTCACACTTTAATTAAAAACCATTATAAGAACACATGAGTTATAAAAATGAAGAGTCTTCATTTTAATACTCAATTAACTCATAAGTTATGAAAAATGTAAAGTTTTGAAAATTTACAAAACTTGCCCTCAAGTTTTGGAACAAGTAAAGTCATATTAAAACTTTAGTTCCAACCCTTAGAATTTTAATTATTAGGATTCAACCTTAATACTTTATAATATTATAAGTTAATAATATATATATATATATATATATATATATATATATATATATATATATATATATATATATATATGTATGAGAACAAAGTCTTCTTACCATTAGTAGGCCTCATTCACGAAACCGGTCTATAAGGGGGGTATAAGGTTGTTGCCTATAAAATGGCAACTTAATGGGTGTCCATTCTCACCCACCGCTTCCTTGATCGGTGGAGGGTCGTTAGCCGAAAAGGTAGGACAAGGACTATAATTCTCATTTAAGTATGATGAATATACTAAAGTAACTAAACCCTTATTAAATTCCCAATCTTAGTTACTTTAGGAAAATGTGAATAAGGTGCTAATCCATGAAATTACACTTTGCACTTTGATTAAGTCGTTAGTGGAGCATGTGTGGTTAACCGACACACTAACCTGGACTTATCAAGGTAGGCAAAGGGTGACTTAATGTTTATCATAGTATCGATGGAGCGTGTGTGGTTAACCGGCACATCGATTGAGGGGTAGTATATTAAGGGTACCAAGTAATTTGCATGGTTACTTCACACCTTGTTTTGTGATCCTGGGCATCCCAGTCACAAAACTTGAAGGGCACACTCGAGATTGAAACATGCCATTGAAAAGTTCAGTGAATCTCAAAGAATCTAGGAGTTTCTAAACCAATTAAAACCTAATTAAATATTTCGTTTTTCATGGTGGAAATTGGTGAATCGTCATTCACCTACCTTCAAATATCTTATAGCTTAGATTACGGCATCCCTCTTCTAAGTTATAAAATATTGTGTTGGGTCCTAGCCTTAATATTACATTTGGGTGTATTATTAAGGACTATCTTTACATCTAATCTAATCTATTCTTTCTTCTTTTTAGATGTCTTCCCATAACAATGCTTCTGGCTCAAACCCTACTGGCTCATTCTCTCTCATGAATCTTTGTGGGAGAGTCATCTTTGATGGATCCAACTTTATGGATTGGATCAGAAACATCAGGATGGTCACTCGTTATGAGGACAAAGAATATGTCCTTGATAAGGAGCTAAAGGAGACTGATGAGTCAACTGCTACTCCAGAGGAAATTACTGCATTTCAGGCACATGAAAGGGATGCTACTAAGGTAGCATGCATCATGATGGCCACTATGACAGCTGAGCTCCAAAAGTCCTATGACGACCACTACCCTTTTGAGATGTACATGGATTTGATGGACCGCTACCATCAAAGTGCTCGTCAAGAAAGGTATGAAATTATCTCCTCCATGATAACTACCCGAATGAAGGATGGTGAGACCATCACGACCCACATGCAGAAAATGCAAAGGTTTTTGGATCGTTTGAAGAAACTAAATGTTGACTTTCCTGAGGAGATTGCAATAGATATCATTTTGTACTCCTTACCTTCATGCTATGATCAATTTAGAATGACATACCACATGAACAAGGAAGAAGTTACACTTAGTAAACTTCAAGGGCTTTTAAAGACTGCAGAAAGTAGACTTAAAGGCAAGTCGGGTGTTCCTACTCCTCCTACTCCAACTGCGGCCAATGTCTTGGCAATCGGGCATGGCAAAGAGAAGAAGACAAAGAACCCTTCTAAGGGTACCAAGGGGAAGACCCTTGAAGGCTCCTCTTCAAGCAAAACCAAGAAAGGTTTTGTCACTCCTTCTGCTAACCCTAATGAGGCCGAATGCTTCTATTGCCATGAAAAGTCGCACTGGAAGCGAAACTGCCCAAAGTACCAGGAATATGTGAAGGATGGGAAAGTAAAACTCAACCATGCAGGTATATACACTATATTGTCTAATAACTCACCTCATTCTAAGTCTTGGGTCCTTGATACAGGTTGTGGAATTCACATATGTTCTGATTTGCAGGGACTAAAAAGAAGTCAGAATGTGGAGCATGGAAAGATAAACTTGATCATGGGGAACCGGAAAACTTCACCTGTCACCAAGATAGGAGTTTATTCCTTATTGCTCAATAGTGGGTTTATATTAGATTTGAATAAATGTTATTATTCGCCAGAAATGGCAAGAAATGTTATTTCCTTTCATGCATTGTATAAACAAGGTTTTACCTTTTATTTTGATAATAATAATGGTGGTATTGATGCTTTCTTTAATAATGTTCTTTATTTTAAAGCATTACCTTGTGATGGTGTGTATGAAATTTTATCTGTTGTAGATAACCAAGGAAATAATGTATTGTGTATTTATTCTTCCACTAGCTTAGATAAATCATCTTTATGGCATTGTCGTCTTGGACATGTAAGCAAGAAACACATGGGCCAACTCCAAAAGGATGGAGTCTTGGAATCATTTGACCTAAAATCAGATGATAGCTGTGAATCTTGTTTTCTTGGAAAAATGACAAAGTCACCTTTTAGTGGCACTTGTGCTAGGGGTGAAGGTTTGTTGGACCTCATACACACGGATGTGTGTGGACCCTTCAGAACCGCCACACGAGATGCTAATAGCTTCTATGTGACTTTTACTGATGATTTTAGTAGATATGGATATGTCTACTTAATCAAGCATAAGTCAGAAACCTTTGAAATATTTAAAGAGTTCAAGCAAGAAGTGGAGAATCAGTTGGGCAGGAACATTAAGATGCTTCGATCCGATCGAGGTGGTGAGTATCTTAGTACTGAGTTCCTTGACTATCTTAAGGAATGTGGGATTGTCTCACAATTGACACCTCCTAGGACACCACAGTTGAATGGTGTAGCTGAGAGGCGCAATCGGACCTTGTTGGACATGGTTCGTTCCATGATGAGTCGAGTTTCGCTACCAATCTCAGTTTGGGGGTATGCCTTAGAGACTGCCGCCCATATCCTTAACCTAGTCCCTACAAAGAAGGTTGCCAAAACACCTCACGAGATGTGGACTGGAAAAGTGTCGGGTTTTAGTATACTACAACATCCTATGGTGCACATACAACCCTAAATACCTTGGATCTATGTTTCCACTAATTGTACATGCAAATGGTTTCCAAGGTATTGAACCTATAGCTAGCATGCAATTGTCATACAAACTACATAAAATACTAGATAGAGTATCATACCTTTTGTGTGGCTGGAAGTCATGATGTATTTGGCCTTAAGAACTTAGCCCCAATAGTGTGGAAGCCACAAGTGAAGTCACAACACATCAAGGACAAAGGTAGGACTTGAGAGAGAATCTCCATGCACTCTAAAACCTTCATGAACTCCAAGAACATGCACACACACACTAAGGGTGACTAGGGGTGTCGTATTTCGGTCATAACATATATATTTATATGTGTTGAATTCTAAGAGTCATGGGTATAACCCAAACCCATATCCATGGATTTTATGATCCATGGTTCATGTGGCCCAACTCTTTATGTATCCATACATAAACTTGGTCCAACATGGATCATAAGCCCAACACATATAAATATAACTAATTACCATAATTAGTCCCCATAGTTTTAATTAGTCTCTTTTAATCACTAAATTAATTCCAAATTAATTCTTGATCAATACTAATTAAAACATATGATTTCATATTAATATATTAGAACTTATAATATATTAATAAATCATATATAACCTCTTCTCTCAAAAGTCCATCCTAACAAATTGTCCTGATGATATGCAACCCAAATGGACCATGCTACTCTCCGGTCGAATACATACCAATAATAGTTATGGGCTTAGACACCTAATCCAACAGTCTCCCACTTAGATAAGTCTAAAACTATTATTGCGTATGACTCCAAAACCCAACTAGCAATCGTAGCTCTTAAAGCCGCTGTCGAACTCTGAACAAATCAATGACGCGTCCATTAGATAAGGGATCATATATTCCTCCATTCTAGATATCATATGGACTGAGACATGGATTATAATCATTCTCTCTGTCCATTTGTTGTTTCCTGATTTCCGATTTATGACGACTGACTCATTGAACAAATTAAATCAGTCCAAGCCCGGCCGAGCACTTACGTTTGTCATCACCAAATCATCGAGGGGCCCACAGATATCGCTTTTATCCCTTTAAGGGTAAAAGGAATGGATAAACTTCGACTCGTATGCTTGTTCTACTACTTGTTGAATCATACACCAAGGCACGTTTTATAACATCGAGTTACCAAATGCGTTTACGTGCAATCAATGTATAACCAACTCATAGGCAACAAGTCATATCTCTAGGTTTGAAGAATATAAGATATTATCGTCTCATGATCACTCATGATAAAATCCATGAAGTGAGTCAAATGAGCGTGGGTTTAATCCAATACTCGAATCTCATTCCAGGAGCACTCATGAATGTTGCAGCAACTTTTGCTATGTCCACTACCTTGGACATCTACAAACCCGATTCATGACAATCTTGCCTTAATACCTACTTCCAACGTATTATCGACTGTGGATGGTTTGAATAACTTAGTCATTCGGGAAGAATAACCTAGCTATTCTGGAAGTCAAAACATGCAAAGTGAAACACAAGAATAATACTAATCACTCTATGGTCCCAAGCACCTTTGAGAGTAAATAAAACACCTTTTATTTAAACACCATATTGATTACTCATTATTCATTGTATAATGTTTCAAATAATAAACTTTATACTTGAATTAAAACAATAGTTGTCCCATGCTCCAAGCATGTAAACTATGTTTTCTAAACAGTAGTCATGCCATACACCAAGTATGCACACTATGTTTATCTATTATCTTTACTTTGTGAAATAGATCAATTGAACATGATTCCAATGATGCTCATTTCACAATCCCAAATCTTTATCGCAAATGTAAGAATTCCAAATTCCTACCATTTAACGAAATCTGTTAGATTCTAAACTTATATGCATTGATCCTCTCGTAATGACTATGCACAAAGTCACAAAGACTTGTCAACAGACATTACAGAGTATTCCAATGGAGATCAATTCCATGGAAACGAAGTCTCACATTCAAAGTACATTCCTTTGAACATCCTTCTTGCATTAAGTTTTCTAATCTTACAAAGATTTGAAGAACAACTTCCACCTATGGAAACCTTTCCAGATTCCCATTTTGACTATCACTTCTGAACAAAAGTTAACCTCTTTTCAGAATATGTTAATATGGTCCTACCAGAATTAACAATATACTTCCAATTGTCCGTGAGCAACCAATCTTTGGTAAACCTTAGATTGTCCTCGACAATTGCTTAATCATTTTAGTCATATCCAATTCTAGACTTTCCCCTTCTTAATGCCCTGAGCATTTGGAAAATTTAGAAAGGATGAATATTATAGCACATGAAATCGATCCTATATCCGAAGCATATGGGACACGATTCATGATGTCTCACATAAAGACGTGATCATAGACAGTCTTTTGCTACAATATTTTTTTATTTGTCATGTTTTCAAAATTTTACTATGAAGAGGGATGCCGTAATCGTAATCGAATTTTGAAAACGCAATATATATAGAATTTCCTTATGTTTGGCCATTCCAACATAAAATTCGTATATATATCCTTGACTAAAGATGATTAAAATCTCAATCTAAGCTTTTAGAATTGAAGTGAAGTATAATTTCCTCTCCCTTAATTATAGCAAAACAACTTTTCCCAATTCAAACCTTTTGTTTTCTATAATGAACACTTAACATAATGGTCATGCTCCCACTTACATGATAATTATTAGCACGACACTTATGATCCCACTAGCTTTGACATGTACTCAGAAATCAGCTGGACTTCTAGAAATCAATACTTTATTGACTTCCTTAACAAAGTTCAGTTTTTTGATACGAGATGCTTTGATAAGAATTTATCAAATTCATACACCTTTCCTTAGATAGCTCATATGTGTGTCTAAACAATTTTAGAACTATGAACAGGGATGTCGTAATCATAGTCTCAATTGTTTAGACCTTTGCCACTTCTCACAAGTCCATGTTAGTGTGCCGGTTAACCACACACGCTCCACTAACGACTTTGAGAATGCAAATAACACAATTGCTATCTACTTAAAATCTACTTAGTGAAAGCGTTTCCTCACCATCATTTTCATGAATCGGAGAGAAACCTTATGACACTTAGATTTTGTGGTGAATGAGTTCCTATCCATGTGAATTTGTCAAAACCATAATCACAAGACAAGGTTAGTGACAAATCCAACCTCATATGGATTGAACTTGTGCAATCTTAACTTCTTGCCAACTGGCAGCACAAGGGCCTGCCATTGCTTCCAAGTTGTTATGCAACCAATTGAGAACTCTCAGAACTCCTATGCAAAGACAACTTTAACTGGAATAGGCACAAAAATGTCAACACGATAGGTTATAAACCTCAAGTCGTGTGCTAGTGAAGAACTTCAGGTTTTTATTCTTGATTAGTTCTTGGAACTTTCAAGAGCTTTAAGACTCCCACTGTCCTCTTGACATATAAGACTCTCTTGTCAAGAACCATTTCTTATCAAGGGTCAATGCAGATTCTTATCAAGACTAAAACTTCACATAATTGGCCTTAGTTGGTCTCTGTTTAACCCAAAACATCACAACTTACCAATTTCAAATGTACAAGAGTAGAGACACATTTTACTCTTACACTTGACAAGTGTTACAAACCTTCCTTAAGATATGTCACTCGAGTTACAATCTTGGAGTATCACTCTAAGACTTGTTATGGAACGAAGTATGATTCATCTTTTTATTTTAACCATTTCAACAATCCACGATTTCTCTTCTTAGCCAAACAAATTCACTAAGATGTCCTTAGAGAAACAATTGTGATATGGTTTCATAATCACTAAGATAATCATAAAACAAGATACTCAAGTACTCTCCCATCCTTTCAGATTGAGAAACTTTTATCTTTCTGCCTTATTTGATTCTTCTCATTCATTTTGCCATACATTGAAACTTTTGCAATGTTTCAGAATTATACTTAACCTTGCAAGTATAATCATATTTACTAAACCTTAGTAATCATGATGAATAGTCTTATCGATCTTTGTGGTGGACTTGACCAATGCACAAGAATGTGTACTCGATCCCTTAGTCCTTCACTTGACTCACATATACATGTAAATAAGGAATTAATCTTAATTTTCCAAAGATGAAAATTCTCATTCATCATACAACTTGCATGATTCTAAGTTTCTACCCAACTAAAACTTGGGTGATGAGAATCTTTCCTTATTTGGTAAATTATGACACTACCACAGTTGAAAGAATCAAATCCATTTTCCAATATTGCTATCAATGGAAACATATAAACAACAAATTCTCACAAATGCCACTGTAAGGATATTTTAAAATAAAATAAAACCTTTTCTTTTATTTTAGAACTTTGCGGAAAACCTTATCCTTACAATGCAAATGCTTGTGAAAAACTATGTTGTTATGTATTCCTAAGCAATCTATCACAACTCTTTAAGTAACAACTCAAAATTCTTCCTTTAAGCTTCCTCTTCACTTTGATTCTTAAAACATCAAAATGTGATCTAGTCACATCATGTAATAAGAATCTCCAAATAGGAACTTAATAGAGTTAGATAATGGACTTTACCTGAAGTAGAGTCAAAACTTTTGACTTTACCGTCCTTACAGACTATCAGGTAAATTTGGCCAGCTTCGCAACCAATGCCCCTTCCTTTGGCAATAGAAGGTTTGGGAAGTCGATGTTCTAATCAAATTTGCTTTTACCAGTGCTCAAAATCATTGCTGACTTAGCAGCACCAAGCAAATAGGTAAGATCATTAAGGGTCAAGTCATGGTCTGTCACATAGTAGTCCCAAAGGAACACACTATGTGACTTAGAAAGTGATTGAACATCCAACTTTCTCAAGACTTTGACACCCAACTCTCCCGGCTTGTCAATACGTGACTTCATCTCCAAGATATGATCACACATAAACCTTGCTTGCCAATAAGGCTTGAGTGACCTTGAACTTGTGGGTTAGGGAGAATAATTGGAGGGGGTGGAGGAAGTGAAATTCCAAGAGATTTGGGAAGATCATAGATGTCTAAACTAGACATCTACAATGGGAGATATTCAAGTTAGTTGATTTAAGTCCTTAATATAACACCCAATATGAAATATTAAGGCTAGGACCCAACACAATATTTTACAACTTGGAAGAGGGATGTCGTAATCCAAACTATAAAATATTTGAAGGTAGGCGAATGACGATTCACCAATTTCCACCATGAACAATGAAACAATTTATTAGGTTTTAATTGATTTTGAAACTCCTAGATCTTTTGAGATTCATTGAACTTTTCAATGGCATGTTTCAATCTCGATTGTGCCCTCTCAAATTTTGTGACTGGGATGCTGAGGATCACAAAACAAGGTGTGAATAACCATGCAAATTAACTTGGTACCCTTAATATTATCACCTAATCGATGTGCCGGTTAACCACACACGCTCCACCGATCTATGATAAACATTAATTTACCCTTCTCCACTCTTACTAGTCCATGTTAGTGTGCCGGTTAACCACACACGCTCCACTAACGACTTGGTAAGGTACAAAGTGTAAATTTCATGGGTTAGCACCAAATTCACATTTTCCTAAGTAAGTAAGATTGTGAATTTATAAGTGTTTAGTTACTTAGTATTTATCATTAATACTTTTAATGAAGGGAGAATTATAGTCCTGTCAAACCCGTTCGGCTAACGACCCTCCACCAGTCAAGGAAGCGGTGGGTGAGAGTGGACACCCATTAAACAGCCATTTTATAGGCAGTAACCTTATACCCCCCTTATAGACCGGCTTCGTGAATGAGGCCTACTAACGGTAAGACTGACTTTTACTCTTATACATACATATATATATATATATATATATATATATATATATATATATATATATATATATATATATATATATATATATATATATATAAATATTAAACCTATAATATTATAATAGTATAAGGGTTGAATTTTAAACTATTAAAATTCTAAGGGTTTAACTTGGAACTAAAGTATTCATGGGGGGAAACTTTACAAATTCCAAAACTTGAGGGCAAGTTTTGAACAATTCAAAAACCTTTTTCAATTCCATAACTTATGAATTTAAAGTAGTTTTAATGAAAACTCTTCAAGTTCCATAACTTGAGGACAAGTTATGGAAGACTTTAAAAAACATTTAAGGAAAAATAAACTCTTCATTTTCATAACCTATGAGTTTAAAGTAGTTTAATGACTAAACTCTTCAAGTTCCATAACTTGAGGACAAGTTATGGAAGACTTTAAAATCATTCAAGAAAATAAGACTCTTCATTTTTCCTAACTTATGGAAATCTTATGAGTTTTTAAAGAATCATAAATGTGACTTTTCATATAACTTGAGGACAAGCTACAAAAACACATTTTATGAGCAACTTTAAGATTAATATGGATTGAAAACAAATTATCACATAACTTTTCTATTAATCTAGACTAACTCATAAGAACAAGACAATTCAAATCAAACTTTTTCATGAAATTAGCCTAACCATTAAACTAATACAAAACATGAATCTATTGACAACTATCTTTGAAATTGGTTTAGCATGAACATTACCACATCAAAAACAGGTTTACAAGATCAAAAACAGCTTAGGGTAATGTTTCTAGTCCAATTCCAGCCTTAAAAGTCGAAAATATGCTGTCAGGGGGTCCAACTCGTCGAGTGCATGAACCAACTCGACGAGTTGGATGAATTTCTTCATGGACTCGGCGAGTCCATCAGTGGACTCGGCGAGTCCAGCACTCAGACAGCCAAAATTTTCGATTTTTCAGCCATTTCAGCAAGTATAACATGAAAACAAGCCTTGTCTCTGATACCACTGTTGGGTTTTAGTATACTACAACATCCTATGGTGCACATACAACCCTAAATACCTTGGATCTATGTTTCCATTAATTATACATGCAAATGGTTTCCAAGGTATTGAACCTATAGCTAGCATGCAATTGTCATACAAACTACATAAAATACTAGATAGAGTATCATACCTTTTGTGTGGCTGGAAGTCTTGATGTATTTGGCCTTAAGAACTTAGCCCCAATAGTGTGGAAGCCTCAAATGAAGTCACAACACATCAAGTACAAAGGTAGGACTTGAGAGAGAATCTCCATGCACTCTAAAACCTTCATGAACTCCAAGAACATGCACACACACACTAAGGGTGACTAGGGGTGTCGGTTTTAGGTCATAACATATGTATTTATATGTGTTGAATTCTAAGAGTCATGGGTATAACCCAAACCCATATCCATGGATTTTATGATCCATGGTTCATGTGGCCCAACTCTTTATGTATCCATACATAAACTTGGTCCAACATGGATCATAAGCCCAACACATATAAATATAACTAATTACCATAATTAGTCCCCATAGTTTTAATTAGTCTCTTTTGATCACTAAATTAATTCCAAATTAATTCTTGATCAATACTAATTAAAACATATGATTTCATATTAATATATTAGAACTTATAATATATTAATAAATCATATATAACCTCTTCTCTCAAAAGTCCATCCTAACAAATTGTCCTGATGATATGCAACCAAAATGGACCATGCTACTCTCCGGTCGAATACATACCAATAATAGTTATGGGCTTAGACACCTAATCCAACAGTCTCCCACTTGGATAAGTCTAAAACTATTATTGTGTATGACTCCAAAACCCAACTAGCAATCGTAGCTCTTAAAGCCGCTGTCGAACTCTGAACAAATCAATGACGCGTCCATTAGATAAGGGATCATATATTCCTCCATTCTAGATATCATATGGACTGAGACATGGATGATAATCATTCTCTCTGTCCATTTGTTGTTTGCCAATTTCCGATTTATGACGACTGACTAATTGAACAAATCAAATCAGTGCAGGCCCGGCCGAGCACTTACGTTTGTCATCACCAAATCATCGAGGGGCCCACAGATATCGCTTTTATCCCTTTAAGGGTAAAAGGAATGGATAAACTTCGACTCATATGCTTGTTCTACTACTTGTTGAATCATACACAAAGGCACGTTTTATAACATCGAGTTACCAAATGCGTTTACGTGCAATCAATGTATAACCAACTCATAGGCAACAAGTCATATCTCTAGGTTTGAAGAATAAAAGATATTATCGTCTCATGATCACTCGTGATAAAATCGATGAAGTGAGTCAAATGAGTGTGGGTTTAATCCAATACTCGAATCTCATTCTAGGAGCACTCATGAATGTTGCAGCAACTTTTGTTATGTCCACTACCTTGGACATCTACAAACCCGATTCATGACAGTCTTGCCTTAATACCTACTTCCAACGTATTATCGACTGTGGATGGTTTGAATAACTTAGTCATTCGGGAAGAATAACCTAGCTATTCTGGAAGTCAAAACATTCAAAGTGAAACACAAGAATAATACTAATCACTCTATGGTCCCAACCACCTTTGAGAGTAAATAAAACACCTTTTATTTAAACACCATATTGATTACTCATTATTCATTGTATAATGTTTCAAATAATCAACTTTATACTTGAATTAAAGCAATAGTTGTCCCATGCTCCAAGCATGTAAACTATGTTTTCTAAACACTAGTCATGCCATACACCAAGTATGCACACTATGTTTATCTATGATCTTTACTTTGTGAAATAGATCAATTGAACATGATTCCAATGATGCTCATTTCACAATCCCAAATCTTTATCGCAAATGTAAGAATTCCAAGGTTTGGGGTTGTGAGGCTTTCGTGAGACACGAGACTCACGATAAGCTCGAACCTCGAAGTGAGAGGTGTATTTTCATCGGCTACCCACAGAAATCCTTTGGTTACATCTTCTTCAGACCCAGTGATAATGTGGTCTTTGTAGCAAGAAGAGGAGTCTTTCGAGAGAGAGAATTCATAAGCCAAGGAGACAGTGGGAGACAAATTTACCTTGGGGAAATTCAAGAGTCAAGTGGTGAAGGAACCTCAACCCCTAGCTCTCAACCTGAGGAGGAAACTCCTGTTGAGCCAATTGACAAGTCTGAACCTCTGAGGCATTCCACAAGGGTTAGGAATGCACCTGAGCATTATTATGGCTTCCATATTACTGCAGAAGGTGAGACTCTTATCAGTGATGAGACATTGGTAAGTCTGGATGAACCTAACAGCTATGCGGAAGCCATAGCAGGCCTCGAGTCTGCCAAATGGAAAGAGGCAATGGACAACGAGATACAGTCCATGTATGACAATCAAGTTTGGAACTTGGTTGACAATGTACCAGGTCGTAAGACAGTTGGGTGCAAATGGATTTTCAAGAAGAAAACCGACATGGATGGTAATGTACACACTTACAAGGCACGACTGGTTACAAAGGGTTATTCTCAAACTCCGGGAGTTGATTATGAGGAGACCTTTTCACCAGTGGCCAAGATTAAGTCTATTAGGGTTCTGTTAGCCATTGCTGCATTTCATGACTATGAAATATGGCAAATGGATGTCAAATCCGCTTTCCTTAATGGAAAGTTGGCTGAAAATGTTTACATGGTTCAGCCAGAGGGCTTTGTCAGTATATAGTATCCTAATAGAGTGTGTAAGCTTGAGAAATCCATCTATGGATTGAAACAAGCACCTCGCAGATGGAATCTTTGTTTCGATGAGAAAGTCAAAGAGTTTGGCTTTTCGAGATGCGAAGATGAATCTTGTGTATATGTAAACGCTAGTGGGAGTATAGTCAGCTTTTTGGTATTGTATGTGGATGACATACTACTCATAGGAAATGACATCCCAACCTTGCAGGAGGTAAAGTCCTGGCTTGGGAAGTGTTTCGCTATGAACGACCTTGGAGAAGCTGCCTATATCCTAGGGATAAGGATTTTGAGAAACAGGAGTAAAAGACTAATTGGACATAGTCAAAGCACCTATGTGGACAAAGTGTTGAAAAAGTTCAACATGCATAATTCCAAGAAAGGTGAGTTACCTATCCAGTGTAATGTCAGACTGAGTAAAACTCAGAGTCCGAGTACAGAGGCTGAGATAGCTGAGATGAGTCGAGTACCATATGCTTCCGCTGTAGGCTCGATAATGTATGCTATGACTTGTACTCATCCTGATGTTGCCTTTTCTTTGAGCATGGTCAGCAGATATCAGGGGAATCCTGGCAAGGCTCACTGGACAGCGGTAAAGAATATTCTCAAGTACCTGCGAAGGACTAAGGACTGGGTCCTTACCCTTGGTGGGAGTGATGACTTGAAAGTAGCAGGGTATAGTGATGCTAGCTTTCAGACTGAAAGGGATAATTTCCGCTCTCAGTCGGGCTGGGTCTTTACCCTAAATGGAGGGGCGATTATTTGGAAAAGTTCCAAGCAATATACAGTGGCTGATTCCACTTGTGAATCAGAGTATATAGCAGCAAGCGAGGCAGCAAAGGAGGCTATATGGCTAAAGAACTTCATCGGAGATCTTGGAGTTGTACCAGCTATAAAGGAGCCAATGGAGATTTTCAGTGACAGCAATAGTGCGGTTGCCTTAGCCAAGGAACCAAGAGATCATGGGAGATCCAGACACATTGACAGAAAATATCACTTTATCAGACATCGAATAGAAGAAGGAATCCTCGTGGCAAAGAGGGTATCATCGGATGAGAACCCAGCAGATCCCCTCATGAAGGGACTGACTCGGGTTAAGCATCTCCAGCATGCTCGGAGCATAGGGCTGAAGGAGGATATTCGTTTTTAGTAGTTAGATAATTTTGAAATTTGTAAAGTGTAATTGACATTTGATGATAAATAAAAGTTGTTATTTATGAGTAAAGTGTTGCTATCTCTTGTCAATCATTTACTATTATTTCTTTTTTGCATGTTTTGACTTCCAGAATAATTATGTTATGGTATATATCATATTATTCAAACTCTCCACAGTCGATCATATGTTGGAAGTAGATATGAATCAAGATTGTCATGGGTTGGCTTGTAGAGGTCTAAGATGTTAGACAAAGCGGGGCTACAACACTCATGAGTACTCATAAGTTCTGGGTATTGGATTCAACCCATGCTCACTGGTATCACTTCATGGAATTTATCTCGAGTGATCCTGAGACGGTAATATCATATAAGTCTTCAAACCTAGAGATATGATTTGTTGCCTATGAGTTGGTTATGCATTGATTGCACGAAAACGCATTGGTAACTCGATGTTATAAACCGTGCCTTTGTGTGTAATTCAACAAGTAGTAGAGCAAACATATGAGTCGAAGTTTATATGTTCCTTCTAGGATTAGAAGTGATATCTGGGCCCCTCGATGATTTTGTTGTGACATATGTACCGGGCCCGGTCAGAACTAAATTGATGTGTTCAGTTAAGTTCTATGTCAAACAAATCAGAAATCGGGAAACAAATGCTGGACAATAAGCAAGACCATGTTCCATGTATTTGTCCAGCTGATATCTAGAACAGAGGATTATATGATCACTTATCTAAAATGGCGCTTCATAGTTCAACAGAGTTTTAAGAGCTACGATTGCTGATCGGTTCCTGAAGTCATACTTGCAACTATAGTTATTAGACTCATCCAAGTGGGAGACTGTTGGATATAATGTCTAAGTCCATAACTATATTTGGTATGTACTTGACCCAACCCGGCATGGTCCATTTGGGTTGCACTTCACCCGAACAATTTATGGATAATCTTTTGAGAATAGTATAAGTTAAGATTTATTAATATATTATAAGTTCTAATATATTAATGTAAAATCATATTATTTAATTAGTATTGATCTATAATTAATTTAGAATTAATTTAGAGATCAAAAGTATGACTAATTAAATATGGGCTCTTGTATTTATATAGTGTGGGCTAATGCTTATTTGGAATGGGCTAGGCTTGCATGGAAAGTCCATGGATACTCCATGGAGCTTTAACCCATGGATCTCATGGAAATGAAAAGACATGGGTATTAGGGTTTATATGGATGTAACCCTAATCCATCACACTATATAAAGGAGGCTTTGGGTTTTGAAATCACACTAGTTGTGGTGAGTATACTAAGAGGGCCGATTTCAAGAAAGGTTGTGGCTATTCTCTCAAGTTTCCAAGTTTGTGGTGATTTGTGACTTCCATTTGAGGCATCCACACTATTGGTGCTAGGCTCTCAAACTCCAAGCAATCAAATACAACTACAAGGTAAGTAATTCTACTAGCTTTATTTCATTCAAGTACCCCATGCCATGCTAGTTAGGATAAGAACCTTTGAAAAATAATTATTTGCATGTATATTAGTCAAACATAGATCCGAGGTTTCTAGGGTTGCATGTACACCATAGGAGTGTTAGAATGCTCAAAACCCTTCACTTATACCCCCCTTATAGATCAGCTTCGTGAATGAGGACTACTAACGGTAAGACTGACTTGATCTTATACATATATATATATATATATATATATATATATATATATATATATATATATATATATATATATATTATTATTAACTTATAATACTATAAAGTATAAGGGTTGAAATTTAACTTTTAAAACTCTAGGGTTTGGAATTAAAGTGTGTGTGAGACTTTACAAATTCCAAGACCTGAGGGCAAGTTTTGAAACTACTCAAGACTCTTCAACTTCATAACTTATGAGTTTAACGATCTATTAAAATGAAAACTCTTCATTTTATATAACCTATGGTTCTTTAATGACTCTTTAAAGAAGTGAATTTTGGTAATACATAACTTTAGGAAAAATTATGGCTTCCATCAATAGGCATTAAGATCAAGAATTATACTAACAAACAATTTGCAAATAATTGGGCCCAACCCTTTACATGGCCCACTAATGGCCCAATTTTCCAAATTGGGCCCAACCCTTTACATGGGCCTCAACCTAAGCCCAATAACTTATTTACAGTCAAAACATACATCCTTAGCTAGTCCAACAATCCACCATCCAAATAATAGCCCAAACCCAAAATGGCCCACAAGGCCCAATAAGTCCCAAATATATCTTGGACCTAACCCAAGAAGGCCCAATCTCCAAAAAGGCATGAAATACTAAATGGGCTACCCTATCCAACTCTTGGTCCATGGTCCAAGGCCCAATAAGGTCAAAAAAATAAAGTGAGTCAACCAGGCCGAGTACGCCCTGCGTACCCAGATGGTACGCCCCACGTACACCACTTTGGGCCATTACGTGCAACGTACTAGACGTACGCCTGGTGTACTCCTCTGAAGTCCAACCTTCTCCAAATAAGCACTTAATCACTTCATCCCTTGCTCCAACTCTCCAGTCTGACTCATATAGGTGACTTTTCAAGTAAAGTTGGCAACTTTACTAACATGCATGGCTTAATGGGACTCTAGAGCTCAAAAGAGCTTAATGGAAGATCTTAACTCAAGCTTAGGCTCAAACACTTCACAAAGTTTGCACCTTTATGAGAGAGGGACCTTAGAATGTCCAGATCTACAAGTTTGAGTCCCCAAAATGACCCTAGCTCACCAAGACCAAGCAAAAGGTTAAAAATGGCCAAAACGAACCGAAAAGAGGATCTATGAAATGGAATGTCAAGATCAGAGCTTTTTACCTCCAATAGATTGACAAATATGAGAACTTTCTGGTCTACAAGCTCCATTCCAAGATCAACACTTGAACACCACCTTCCCTTCTTGTACACACACATAAGAGTCTTCTTTCAAGCTCCAAGCTTCATCCAAGGTCATTTAGGGTTTCATGGTCGTGAAAAGTGATGGAGGCTGATTTGAAATGACCTAGGGAAGGATATAATGTGGCTTATATAGGGCACAAGTAGAGGAATTAGGGTTTTGGGTACTCTGAACGTACGTTGGGCGCACTTCTTGTACGCTAGGCGTATGCCTGTCCGCACCCGCGACCATATGCCCTTATACGCTGGGCGTACCCAGCTAAACACACGCATGCATTCCATGCATGCATGGATTGCCCTTGTCACAAAATTCCATTAGGGACTAAAAGTGACAATGACTTCAAAGTGCTATAACTCTTCCATTCTAATTCCATTTCCGATGAACTTATATCCACGAAAAGGTGGCAAGAAGCCCTACGCTCCTAGCATTACACCCGAGCCTTAAAACCTTCCAAATAAAGCCTAAAATGCATAACAGACCGAGATATCAATTTACAGTCATACCCTTGGCTCCCGAAGACACAATCGAACACATGGTCACTTGAATCATAGCAACTTCATCCGAAATGGGCTAAATCCTTCCTTTCCCAAAGCTCTAATCCCTATGACAACTAATGATTTAGCCGCAACCCCAGTTAATAAGGCCAATCTGAAACCGGGTGTTACACTAGATAATTACCAAGTCAAGATAATATTATTTTATTGGTTTTGGGCTTATCTAGGGTTTCCTAGTTGCACTATATAAAGGCCCCTAGCGTTCATATTTTGGCCATCACTTCTTCCCCAAGGGTTAGCCGAAATTACACTCTTCTCTCTCCTCTCTCCATGATCTCCTTCTTGCTAGCTTGGGTGTGAGTGATTAGAGGCACGACAATTGCGGTGCTTGCTTCAAAAGCTTTGTAAAAGTCAAGGATAATTGTTATTTGCTTTAATAATAATAAGGTATCTAATCCTAAACCCTTGCTTGTGAATTTTGAAAATTACCTAGGGTTTCTAGGGTTCTTATTTTGATGTTCTTAGTTATAGATTCAATAGTGAAATCAAAGATCTTGTTTAAGGTTTCATGCACACTTAAGAGTTTTAAGGCTGTTTTTGTAATGCCTAAAACCCATCAAAATGTGCCTAGTACTATTTTTTTCTTTAGTTGTTGTTTTATTATATAGTACATGTGATAAGATGAACAGAAGTGGCTGTGCCAGCCTATGGATCTTCTGTTGTCTTCTAGTCCATGCACTTTATGGGATTTATCTTTTTATCACTCTTTGTCTATTTAAGGAGTTGTAACCTTATGTCTTACATATATGAGTGCAACATTCTCTATCATATCAATACCAAGAGTTATTCAGTCAAATCACTCTCTTTTATGTTCTTATTGTTCTTAAATCAATTTACATTATTCATACTTATTAATCATTTATATCTTGAATACTTTGTTTAATATCTCTATTCCGAGACAAGAATTGTTTACCAGACTTGACTGGATCTTCATTAGCAGGAGATATTGATCTTACGTTGTTTTAAGGTTTGAGTTTTCAAAAGTTGTCCGCACAAATCGTTTCTTGCTTTCTTAATTAGTATCGGTGCCTAAGTTGTTGTCCTTTGAGTCGATAAGAACATATTATAGTTGATTGAAGATTACATTGCTATCTTAATCATTTCTGTGTTCAGGATAAAAGTTCTTATATATACCACTTCAGCCCTAATATCTTAACTTCAATAGTTGCTTCTAATCAAACTCAACAAATTTATTCAATGCAAATAGCAAATAGAATGGGTTGCCCAACGCGTTCCCTATTGTTAGTTATTGATGAGTATCATCATTGGAAAGTTAGAAGGGAGAGATTTTTACTTGGTAAGGATAAAGGTGAAGAGATATGGAGATCAGTGGAAGAAGTTCCTAATGTTCCCATACGTCAAGTGGTTCGAGATGCAGTTTCCACTCTCATGGGTCAATAGTAGGCTCAACAAGCACACTTACTACATTGGACATTGATAGATTTCATGCAGATCAAGTCGCCTTCTCTGAAATTGTTTCCAGTGGACCTCCATCTCTCTTTGAGCACATTAAGTTGTGCAAATATGCAAATAAAATTTGGGATACACTACAAGAAACGTTTTGAAGGTTTAGAGAACATAAAGCATAAGCATTTGACATCTGTAGCATCTGCATCTAACCGATATAGGATCGTGGTGAACAACATGACGACACATGGAGTAGTCCGAACTCCACTAGAGTACAATCTTAAGTTCATCAACATCCTTGGAAAAGGATAGGGAAATGTCAAGTCATTTCTTCAGAGTAATGGATCTCTGAAAAAACTAAAGCTCTACCAATTGTTTAATGAGTTGCAAGGTCATGAATCCAACGCTGCTCAAACGTTGAGATATCTTTCAGGAGAACCTCTTGCTTTTGTCAGCTCGATCAATCCACTGATTCTGAACCCATCTGTTTCGGATCCTTTTGGAGTCATCCCACATGTTTAGCCTACATGACCCACTCCACCTTTCGCACGTATTCCCTCAATTTTGTACTACCAGTACGGTGAAGACCTTGATCCCGAAACCGATGATTCCAAACTTCGTTTCCAACAAGCGTTTTCACTTCTATCCATGAAGTACCAACGTCCTTGGAATCCCAATAAAAAACCACCTTAAAACCGATTTCAAGCACCTCACCAAAACAATCCTCAACCTTACCCTAAACCTTCTAAAAATCCATGAGCATATCGTCCCAACATTTCAAATCACGTCTCAGAACCTCAGGAAGTTTCGAACTCAGATAAGCCCAAGATTATATGTCACAAATATGGTCTAGGAAACCACTTTGAAAAAGATTGTTTGGATGATATTCCTCAAAAATCAAAGGTAAAAGACTTTGCCTACTATGCTCATAGAGCATAAGAACTTGTTGAAAGTGAAAAAGATTTTGTCACCACAGTTTCAAGGAATGTTGATGGGTATTGGTCATCTAGTGATGAGGGTGAAGGATAATCTGGAAAGAACTTGTGTCTTATGACTAGACAGTCAATTGAGTGTGATGAAGGTTACTGGTCTTCTGGTTCGGAATTCGATGATGATGATGTTGAGCCAAACTTTTGCTACATGGAAACCAATGATCCACCAAGCCGAAGCATCATCCAGCAGGTAAAATCTATGATTACAAATAATAATTTTTATTTATCTGTCTGTGAACCTTATCTAACTCAAATTCAATCATTTATGACAGTTATCTATAAGGCTTATGAATCTACCATAGAAGATAGTGAGAAGTTGGATAGTGAACTGACTAGACTTAGATTACGTTTTCAAGACCGCAAGCTTAACATAGAATCATTAGAGAGAGAACTTGAAATGGCTAAGGATGAATGTGTTATTTTGAATGACAAATGTGAAATTACGCTTAGTGAAATAAACATCTTGGTTACTGATAATAAACGTCTTAATTCTAAAATTGATGTGTTGAATAATTTAATTGATGTTCTTGAAGCTAGTGAAAGAATGACTCACACTTTTCGTCATCCCTGGTCCAAAGCACCTAGTCTTGGAAGCGATTTTCCGAAGCCAGTTGTTCGTCCTCTAAAGGAACTTCAAAAGCTAATGTTCATGGGAGACATTACAAAAAACCCTTATTCGGATACCCCTGTCTCACCCTTCTCCTCCCTTTATGATACCTCAGTTAAATATTAATCGTTGATCCCTGAGTTCAAACCGATCACTGTTAAATGTCCTGATTCCATGCATCTTCCGCCTCTGATATCCCTGGACCTGAATCAGTCTTTAGAATCCTTCCCCAACACAAATAGTACTAGAGTTTCCATTCCAAACTTTAGTCCTCTTAACAATTGTGTTGTTGAGGAAATCATTCCTGAGACAAACGGGCATGACTCAGACCAATTCAACTTGTTTTGGGGGTCTTTTGACAGTGAACTAGATCTTAAGAGTGATAATGACTTCTCTTCTGATTCATGTGTCTCCAACTCTAAAGTGGTCTCAAAATTGACTCTAGGGCCATTTAAGCCTTTCTTCAACAATCCATTGACTGGACAAACTTCCAAGTTATCATCTGACTCTCGGAAGAAACCCTGAGTGAACAAGAAAGACATTGTTCATCCAAAGAAGAATCTAGGAAAGCTCTTGAAAAGAAAATAGGTCTAGGAAATGCTCTAGGTTTCTTGAAAAATCCAAAAAGAAAGTGTCTCCAATAGTTAGTCCAGCTACTAGCAATCACAATACCTTCATGCTTCTTAAAATTCTTAAGAGGCCATCTAATCTTGTTTGTTCCGATGTTCAAAACACTTTAGTCAATAGTTGTGTGAAAAATGTTACTATTGAGACTTCATCCAAGAAAACCGGCTCTCCTCGGACAGTTTCCCCTTCTATGTTTTATTGCTACCTCGGATGGCATAATTTTCAAACAAGAACAATTTCCAAATTCAAATGTTCCTACGAATGCAGTGAACAGAGGAAAAGTTGCTCCGAACACTGTTTTTTAGAAGCCTTCTAAAACTTCAAACCAAAAATTTGAATGGAAAATTAAAACATCAGAAAATTAACTGAAACACCTTTGAAAACAGTTCCTCCAGCAACATCTCTAAAAATTGTTCCTCCTAGAAAAGCAGTACCCAAACAACCAATGGTTGATTATGATTTTTGGATAAATGAAAAGACCTTGACATTTTGCATCTTTCCAAAAGAATCTCGGAAAAAACCTTCCAATATACTAGTTGCTCAGAGATCACAAACCAAGTCTAAAGCCCTTGCTAAAGTCCCCAAACTCTAACTCGGACCCTAAAAACTCCGAAACTCACTATTTTTGTAGGCTTTTTGTGCTTCAGAACAAGATACAGTATGGTATATTGATAGTGCTTCTTCCATGCACATGACTAGGCAGAAAGATTTTCTACGTGATCTAAATCTTTCTCCAAATGTTGGTTATGTTACTTATGGAAACAATTCAAATTCTCAAATTCGAGGTTCTGATGTCTTGACCAACGAAAATTTTCTATCTCTAACTTGGCGTATGTTCCTGATCTCAAGCACAATCTGATCAGCGTTGCTCATCTCACTGATGAAAACCAGAGAATTGAATTATGCAAGAGGCATAACTACATTATGACAGAAGACCAGAAAGAAGGTCTTATTAAATCAAATCTTATCAAGAATATGGATTCTTTATACATCAACATGATCATCGGAAAGCCTCAACATTGTCTTCTTTCAAAACTCATTCCTGACGTAAGTTGGCTATGGAATCAGAGGCTCGCTCGTCTCAACTTCTGATACAAGAATGATCTGGTTTCTAGTGAAATGGTTTGAGGTCTACCACTCCTCAAATTTCAAAACGATCATCTCTACGATGCGTGTATATGTGGGAAGAAATCAAAGAAAGGTCATCCTTTGATTATTGAAAAGTCCATTTCAGAACCACTGAAACTTCTTCACATTGATCTCTGTGGCCCATCCACCATAGAAAGTTTGCATCACAAAAAGTACACTCTTGTGATTGTAGATGACTACACTAGGTTTACTTGGGTTTTCTTTGTAAGGCTAAAATCTGAAACAACCTCTAACTCATAAATTTCATCAAAGGAATTGAAGTCCTTGTTAAACTTCCTGTTCGAAGAATCCGAAGTGACAATGGCTATGAATTCACAAATGCCATGATTGAGAAGTTCCTTATCGACAAGGGCGTTGATCACACTTTCTCTGCCCCTTACATTCCTCAACAAAACGGTGTGGTTGAATGAAGAAATAGAACTCTTATTGAATCCGCTCGATCGATGTTGAACTTTGCAAACCTTCATCTCTATCTTTGGGCCGAAGCCATTTTCACTGCTTGCTTCACTCAAAATCGAAGCATCATCAATCGTCATCTCAACATGACACCATATGAAGCGATGAATGGTTGAAAGCCTAGTATCTTGTTCTTACATGTTTTTGGATGTCGATGCTTTATCATTAACAACCGTGATCAACTCACCAAGTTTCAACCAAAATCTGATAAAGCCATCTTTCGAGGATACTCAACCAAATCTAAAGCTTACAGAGCTTTAAATCACAGAACTCGTGTAATTGAAGAAAGTTTTGATATCACTTTTGATGATAATTTCATTCGAAACTCATTCTATATGCATGTCATCACACATATCATGGAAACCGACTCTCCACCATCTGGGTCCCTGAATCCTCAAAATATCTATGAAGTTGATTTTGAAAGTCTCTTCGGACCAATAGGAACTACTCTTTATTCTAAATCTCGATTAATACCATCCTTATCTGCCACTCCAGTTTCTCAAAATGTCTCTGTTCCGACCCCAACCCTTCCTCTATTTGATTATGGTCCATTTCAACCTTCTCAACTTGAGGGGGAGAATAGTCATCCAACCCTCGAATCAAATGTTGACGGATTTCAAGATGCAGCAGATCAATTTGCTGAATTTGATCCCATTCCGAACAACAACGAAGATAAGGTCAACTTCTTTGACTTTCTGATCGAAGACGATGCTGACATATCCGGTTCAAAAGTTCAGGGGGAGCGTCATCCTCAAATTTGAATTGTTCAAGGGGAGCAACATAACCCCATTTTTTATATCGGATCATCCGCTGCACAAGAACTTCTGAGATTACATATCAGGACAAAGGATCTTCCTCCAAATCAACTTATTGGAACTCTTAACGCTTGTGTTCAAACTCGCTCTACTGCCAACATTCAAAACGAGTGTCACTTCTCAGCATTCATATCAACGGTTGAGCCTAAATTCATCCATGAATCCATAGAACATTCTGATTAGATTACAGCCATGTAAGAAGAGCTAGCATAATCTAAGAGAAATCAAGTGTGGACTCTTTTCCCTCCTCCTCAGGATCACCCTATTAAGGACTTGACTATGACGAGACCTTTGCTCCTATTTTCCATCTTGAAGATGAGTCTTCCGAAAAAAACTCGATGATGTCGGAGTCATTATTCGAAACAAAGAGAGATTGGTAGCCAAAAGATTCACTCAGATTTAAGGACTTGACTATGACAAGACCTTTGCTCATGTTTTCCATCTTGAAGCTATCTGAATCCTTCTTGCTTATGTTGCTCACAAAGACTTCACAGGTTACCAAATGGACGTTAAAAGTGCTTTTCTCAATGGTGAACTTGAGACTGAAGTGTATCTTCAACAACCTCTTGGGCTTGTGAACCTCTCATATTCGAACCACTATTCCAAACTCCAAAAATCTATTTATGGCCTCAAGCATGCTCCACGCACCTAGTACGAGACACTCACTAATTTTATGAAGTGTTCTGGATTTCAAAGAGGAATACTTGATCCGACCTTATTCCGAAGATCCAAAGAGAAACATATCATGTTAGTTCATATATATGTCGACGACATCATCTTTGGATCAACTGATCCAACGATGGTTGCTGATTTTGGAAAGCTAATGGCTAGTCGATTCCAAATGAGCATGAATCTTGAATTAATCTCCTTCCTTGGACTGCAAGTTAAACAGACCAACATAGGAATCTTCATTCAACAAGAGAAATACATTTCCAATTTTTTGAAAAAATTTTCTATGGACACTTGTGCCTCTGCAAAGGTTCCAATGGGTTTTGGACACAAGATCTTTTCGGACCCATAAGGTGTTGCCGTTGATCAGAAGAAATATAGGAGAATGATTGGATCGCTACTCTACCTTACTGCAAGTCATCCTGACAGCATGTTCTCTACATTTCTATGTGCGAGATTCCACGTTAATCCGAAGATGTCTCATCTCTTGGCTGTCAAGAAAATCTTCCTACCTCAAAGGAACTAAGAACCTCAGAATTTGGTACCCTGCAAATGAAAATTTCATTCTTCAAGCCTATTCTAACTCAAATTACGGAGGATTTAAAATTGATAGAAAAAGCACATCTGGAGGTTGTCAATTTTGGGGTTGAAGATTGGTTAGCTGGTCATCCAAGAAAACATAACTGTATTGCTCTTTCAACAGCCGAAGATGAATATATTGTTGCTGTAAGTTGTACCTCGCAAGTTCTATGAATGAAATCTCAGCTTTTTTACTATGGATACCAATTTCAATAAATTCCTATCTATTGGTATTCTCAAAGTGCAATTGAGATCTCTCATAATCTAATTCAGCACTCCATGACCAAGCACATTAATATTCGTTATCATTTTATTAAAGATCATGTTCTAAAAGGTAACATTGAGCTCATTTTTGTTCCATCTGATTATGAAATTGCTGATTTCTTTACTAAGGCATTAGACGAAACAAAATTTAATGGGTTTCTGAACAAAATAGGAATGATGATGTGTGATCCTCAATTCTTCCAATAAGTTTGTACTCTCTAATGGAAACATTAGAAAGTCAAATAATACCGAATCTAAACTTTTTCTCCTCGGAATTGTTTCTTCTCGGAAAATAAAGGATCATTAAATGTCTTTTTGTCTAACCTTTCTTCTAGTTTTAAGTTTTAGCATTCCTCATCATTTAAAGCTTACTCTGATATAGTTATATCGAATATCTTAAGAAATTCTCATATCGGAGTACTCAACCTCGGAATAATCTCTATGAAGTACACCTCGGAATTCAAATCCGAAATGGTAATGTGATTTCATCACTTATCTCCTTCCATGCTCTGTTCCTTTAGCTCTCGGAATTTCAAATCTTTTTCAATAACTCTTTCTCTAAGATCTTCATGTATTTTTACCTCTGATATTCAGTTTTAGTTTGTGCCATCTCGAATTCTATATCATGTTCTAATCAAGTGTTCATATTCTTTCCGGAGTATCTTATGACATCCGATCTCGGAATTCAATTATTCCGAGATTCTCATCAATAAATGAGTTTTAAGGTTATCATTAAAGTTTTTATTCTGAAAATTTTTTCATGAATATATTAAAGGTAATTTTCTTTTCGATTATCCTCTTAGTTCTCAATAAACATGTTTTGGCACACGTATCAATAAAGTATTGAGTGTTTTCTGAACTGAATCGACGGTTACCCTTTTTGAACAAACAAACATCCCATCTTTTGTTCTCAACTATCACTTAGGAAGCCCTTTTGGGCTATGCATTAAGTGCAACTTGTTGCGGTTTTTTAGGTGTCATCATTCTATTCTTCGACTCGACCCGGAACCTGCATCATATATAAGGATTTTGAATCCTAATTGTTCCCACTTTTCTATTTGGCTATCGTCTTCTTAGAGCATTTTCTTATGTACTCTGTTTCTCAAAAGCTTTTCCAAATCACTTGAAATGGCTTCCACTCCTTCTGAAAGTACTGATCCCAAAACTTCCAAACCCACAACCAATAAGAAATCATCAAAGGGATCCCCTTCGTCCTCATCCATGGAGTTCATTCTCAGAGTAACAACCCAACTGTTTTCTCTTGATCCCATGGATTATGATGAATCTATACGCATCATGATCGAGTTCATCTCCCTCCATCCCATCGTCGTTCCTCTCACCAAAATACCTAACCCTAATTTTTCCTATTCGACTTCTTCACAAATCCATTGAACGGGTGAAGATCGATAACGGTGTTCTTGAAGTGAAGATAACAGATGACAGGATTGTACCGATTCACAAAGCCACATACCTCAAGGAGATTAGAATTTCAGAAAACCCAAAAGGTTTTCGAGTGCAAGAACCAACGTCGAAATAGTTTTAGTCGTTTTTGAACCAAATCGGTTATAATGGGGAGTTCTAAGGCGAAGGAATTCAAGAAATCGACCATTCCTGGCTTATGGACCATCGTGATGCACCTTATTGTTTTAGGTTTATCTAGAAAACATGGTGGTACAGACAGCATAAGCAAAGATTGGCTCTATGTGGGATACAACATCTTCACTGGAAGAGATAACGTCGTCGACCTACCGGAGGTGTTATGGCAAGATTTTCAAAAGTTTATAGATATTTCGATTCTGAGATTATGGGCTTTGACGCTACGACAGCTATACTCCGAGAGAGATGAATCCATTCCACTCAATTCGGACATCCAAGAGGTATACTGCACTTTCAAAACTATTAGACTTATATGTTACCGATTCAATCTGCTTTCGGACCTATTAGACGTCTACCTAAACATATGTTATGCACTATTCCATCCAACTCGCCACATCTCAAGCACCATCTTGAGATCTCGTTTGTACTTAACACAACACAACCTGCCCCGATCTCGGATGATACAGCCTCGGATGAGAAAAAATCAACCACTTATGGAGGACCCATCAAACAGATTGCCAAGGGAAAGGCATCACCCTCTAAAGTCCAAGCTAAAAAGAGAACAAAGCTGGTGAATCCTCTTAAAAGGATTCATAAGTGATCATTCGACCTGACTCTGGGTTACAACTTACCGCACACAACCACTATTCCGAAGTAGCCTTCGGATTTTCAAAATCATATGCACACACATGGGGAGTTTGCTCATAATCTACCCCCATATTCTTAAAAAGATGGTGCCGGTATTGAACATAGTACCTTGGAGCCCCTTGGGACACACTCACGAGTCATGTTGAATATTCCTCTCGTTTCTGCACCTGCACAATCAGGGGCCCCTGCCTCTGATTAAAGATTTTCGAAGCTGGAGCAGTCCTTCCTACCTCGGAAGCCTCAACCGATCTGATACCTACCACATGTAAAGGATGATCGGGTGTTTTTAACGATGATTGGATTAATTTTGTCAACAGAACTCACTCTCGGCATCAAGAACTCACTTAAGACCAAGTGGAATATTCATTGATCTCTATACGTCAACGAGCCATCCAAATTCATATTTCCTTCCCCATTCCATCTGATGAAGAAACAGATCGAGTGTTCAAACTTCTGCAGTTGCTGCCATAGGAGACGTTCCTACCTCTGACAACATAGTGGATGATCCTCCTCGAAAAGAAGTTGTTGCCATAAAAGATGTTCGTGACTCTACCAATGCTTCGAAAATTCCTCCAAATTTTGTCAGTATAGAAGATTCCAAGCCTATGACGAAGATGATCTTTCTGATGAGATCATATTTGAAGACGACAAGACTACAATTGATGATATTCCGATTCCTACTACCTCCAAGCTTCTACAGAAACCTTCCTCCTCAAAACCACATTATGATTTCGGTCTTTTCTCATCCTCCAAGGAACCTAAGAAGGAGAAACTCTTGAAGGAAACAAGCACTGTTCTCCTCCTCCTGAAAGTACCTTGAAAGGTGATCATGATAACAAAGCTTAAGATACTCCAGTTAATGATTCCAAGCAGATAGAGCCAAATGATGATGAAAATGAAGATGATAATAAATCTTAAGGTTCCACCTCAAACACAAGATCCTCAGATAAGAATATTGCAAATCCTTTTGCCTTGTTGGAACTCCGAGACAACATTGCGTCAGCAAACACTAAAGTTGATAAGCTTGATCCAAAAATATCAGGCCTTGATACAAAACTTCATCAAAACGTTGCAGGTCTTGACTCGAAGCTCGAACTCATCCTCAAGTCTCTTTCCGAGATCCAAGTCGCTTCTCCCTCGGAACTTGACAGGGCCAACCAGTTAGATCAAATCATTTCTCTTCCTCTCAAGCGCACCATCGAAGAAGTTGAGAAAAAAATTACAATGACAGTCTCAAACATCACATTTCCACCACCACCATCATGCTTAAAATCCATGATGATATGATTACTGCTACCAATGAACTTATCAAGCAGACTCATGCTCGTCATGAGGAGGAAATTCAATGGCTTGAGAAAGAGAATCTTCAAAAATATTCCATGAACATGTTCATGCAAGAGGTGCTCATCAAGCTTATTCATTCAACTGGACATATTTTGGATGTTCCGAACCACAAATTTGATGAGATGCTTTTTATTCTTGATGAAACGTTTGCTCACCTCAAATCTCAAGCTCCTACAGCCGAGGCATATGATGTACTCACCAAGTAGCTCAATACAATTTTTCAACAAGTACTTGCATCGGAGGTAGGGCCGCCCCATGAAAAAGGGGGAGAACAAGTATAAAAGCGTATGCAATGGAAGCCAATCTTGGACTATGCCCTCCTAGATGAATCAACTGATGATGAAATTATGGAAGTCGAAACTCTTGAACCTCTTGAAATATATGATGATGATAAAGAATTATTTGAAGATGAGATTTTAGGACTTCAAGCTGTCAAAGAACCTCCTACAAAAGCACTTTCGAAAGCTATTAAGATGAAATGGTCCTCAGTTTCTTGGCCATCATCTTTACACGAAGAATTCAAAAGAACCCCATAAATGGCTAAGGTAAAAGGCAAACAGATGATAAACGCCTTCCGAGCCACTTAGTCAATGCTTCCTCCAATTCCTGCTCCGAGGATTATTGAGATAGATGAAGGCTCTCCCACCAGGAAACCTGATGAAATCCCTGAAGAGCCTCTGATTCCTCATCCATCCGAGTTATTCATCATAGAATCCAGTCGTCAAATTATCTCCTCCATTTCTAACAAAGGTGACAAACCCCAAGACAAAAACAAAAAGATTGCTATAGGTATAGAACGCCTGGTGAAGTCGTCAAAAAAAGTCTGAGGGCTAGTCTCTGGAACAAATTGATCAAGCAGTGGAAGAAAGCATTCAGATTCAAGCACTTAAAGACAACCCAAATCTAATGTAGGGCATTTTTCCTCTTTTCTGAGAAGGAATCATTCATGATATACACTTCGTGCCCTTCATGTATATTGATCTTCCAACTCAATATGTTGATGAACTGGACTTGACAATCTCTCCACATGGATGCTACTACATCAAGTTTGCACATATGCATCCAAATGATGATCCTCAAACTATCATTTGAACTGAACGTGAGAGATTGGGCACGTTTTACTCTACCAACGCACGACCCCAAAAGGAAGTATGGTCTCAAAAAAGAATCACCAATATAGTTGGTCATGGTAGAAAAGTCCAAAGCAATTTTGACCTTGATTGTCTCCTATACAAATACTACATTTCTCGGAACAAAGAATCTACCATCATAATCATAGATGCAGACTTTCCTTTGGTAAATCCAAATGACATTCTTACCATTGTTGGTCACCTCCTATATCATCAATCAAATAATTCAAGTACCGGAGCCTACAACTTAGCTATCTGTTTCTTGAAGGACTACATCATTGAATTCTATCGATCTGATATAGATTTTGCTCATCTCTTCGGAACGAAAAATGTCTTAGCTAACATCACCTATGAGCTTCCTGAAGCCCAGATCTTAGCAGAAGGAGCAATCGAAGAACCAGAACTTGGTTATGTCTACCTAAAAAAGAAGACCAATCAAAAGGAATTTTTCCAATTGGTTGACAAACATCTCGTTCCTACCAAGATTCTTCAAAAGTTCATTTCATATGTTGAAAATAGTGATTCTTTCGAACACGTTAATAAGAAATTCATTGAGCATCTTAAATGATACATCGAAGTTCGAAGTTGGCTCTAAAATGCTTATCTATTTGTGTTTGATGAAGCTACGTGATGAGTCAAATGATTGTGAAGACCGCTTAGGTGGAGATTGTTCATACATGAAAAGTGATCCCTTAGTAATCCGAAGTGAAGCCAATTCCGAAGGAAGAAGAGTTCTGATATGATACCAGTTCCGAAATGTAGATATGTCTGAGACACATCCTTTTGTTACTTGCTATTTAAGTTTGTATTGTGCATTAAATGTTCCTAGTACTAGTTTGTCCTTTACTTATTGTTTTATTATATAGTACATGGGACAAGATCAACAGAAGCGGTTGTGTCAGCCTGTTGATCTTCAGTTGTCTTCTAGTCCATGCACTTTATGGGATTTGTCTTTTTATTACTACTTGTCTCTTTAAGGAGTTGCAACCTTTATGTCTTACATGTATGATTGCAAAATTCTCTATCATGTCAATACCACGAATCATTCAGTCAAATCACTCTCTTTTACATTCTTATTGTTCTTAAATCACTTTACATTGTTCATACTTATTAATCATTTATATCTTGAATACTTTGTTCAATATCTCTATTTCGAGACAGGACTGGTTTACCAGAATTGACTGGATCTTCATTAGCAACAAATATTGATATTAAATTAATTCAAGGTTTGAGTTTTCAAACCTTGTTTGTGCAGATTGTTTCTTGCTTTCAGACTTTTACCCCTTAGACTGTGGGGCTTAATGGTGTACACGAGTCGATTGATCAGCCCAATACCAGCCCGGTAACAACAGATCAGTGTGTAAAAATAAGGAACAAGAGTTTGGCCCATAAATAACCATGTCGTCCCGGACATCATACATCGATCTACAAACGACAAAAGACAGTTGTTAGAACTAATCCATCCATAAGGTAATACCAATGTATAATCAGTAAAGAGGAAATAAATGAGAGATATCCCAGAAGTTACAAGATCAAAATATTATGAAAATAATAAAACAATAAAGCAGTACAAAAGACTTTGTTGTCTTTACCCAGGTAATACACATAGCCGGGTAAAACATTGTGCCAAAGAATATAGAAATGCTTATAAAAGCCCTCAACAACGGAGAAATAGGGTAAGATTTTCAAAGCCTTAAATCACTTTTCAATTTATATACATTGAATCAATGACAACATCTAACTTACGAATCAGAGAGAAATACCATGGTCTAATCCTCGGTATGAAGGCCCGTCCCACAGGGTGGGCGATAGGGGAAACCTTCTAGGGCCCATCTTTTAAAAGGGCCCAAAAATTTTATGGACTTTATTAATCATATGTTAGAGAATATCTATCTTGAAGATATCATTAGTAATTTTACATCTAAAAAAGCTAGAAGAAGTATATTTCTTTAAATATATGGATTTTTATAATTTAAAATATTATATTTAGAAGCTAGTATAAATAATTTCCTTTCAATTATAGAGTTTTTATAACAAGGTAAATAAAATTTGTGTATTTTAAGGGCCTTTTTTCTCTCTCATCCTAGGCCCAAAGTATTTTTTGAACGACCCTGTCGGTATGGCTTTCTAACTTAGTTGTTGTTCCATTCTTGCAGCATGTCTTCCTGAGTGCAAATTAGAAAAGGCTAGTAATAGACATCTACTAGGTAACCGGGAGATTACGTAGCAATAGTTAATTATACCCCACCTTCCTTTTGTAGTTAGTATAAATAGTCGGCGGTAGAGAATGTAATTAAGATTTTTGTATGTTCATGATACATTTTGTAACACTTGAACCCTAACATCATTATCCGCAATCAAAAGCAAAATTCTATTACGTCTTTCTGTCATTTAATTCCACAACATTACTCATCATTGTATTCTTGACTCGACAAGTGGTATAACAGTGGATTGCTCAATTCTTCTGGGAGATCCTTTCATTTTCCATTCTAGATCTATTTTCTCTTAACACAACTTAGTTTTCTTTTTCAAAATTCATTTCTATGAAAATCTTTGATAGTTTTTTCCTAGTGAATTTCCATTCACAAACACTTTACAACACAAAAAACAATGTTGGTTAAACACCATAATACCGATGACCATTCCCAATGAGTATGATTAATGGGCGATTAGGATGGAGGATTACATATATGATATTTATAAAGATGTATGGAGATCGATCGAGGTTGGACCACATAAACCAGGTGCATCAAAAATCTAAATACATTTTATAAATTTTGATTAAGATGATACTAATCTGATTGCTAACAAAAATGAGATTCGAAAAAATATTCTTTGTAAGATAGAACTTAGGTATGGTCTTCCCCAATATATATATATATATATATATATATATATATATATATATATATATATATATATATATATATATATATATGCATGTTCAAAATTCAAATATGTAAATGAGATGCGGATCTGATTGAAGAATTTGTACGAAGGAACTAGAAAGAGGTAGAAAACCTAAATTACAAAATTCTCAATGAATTTTGAGTTTCCAAGAAAAATGACGATAAAAACCTTGGATCAAGCTTTCACACGATTCACTTTAATTTTATATAAACTGGAGAAAAACGAAATTGAGAGAGATTCAGATGAGATTAACAACACTTTTTTGCATTCGTTAAGAAATGAATGGAAATTGATCACTGTAATGTTCAAAGGACACAAGAGCATGTATTCTTAGACTATATTCAACATGTATGGTCTTCTCAAGTCACATGAAGATGACAAATTGGAAGAACTGAAATTGGATTTGTATAGAGGTACACTAAGATTAATTTTAAAAGGAGAATCATCTTGTTCGAAACATGTACATATGGTCGTGGTTTTAGAAGTATCTTGTGATGAAGAAGTTTTAAAGAATAACAATGCAAAAAAAAGTTCTATCAAAAACCTAATTCAAGTTCTTTGAACTCTAAATCAAGTATGAGTTTGAGACAAAGTAATAAACAAACTAGAAATCAACTTTCATGAAACTCTTACTCGAAGTCTTAATTCGAAGTCAAGAAAGGTGATGTTCCAAAAAAAGAAAAATGTTTGAAGACTCTAGATATGATCGTAATTATTTCCATTGAAATAATCAGTTGGCCAAAGAGTACATGTTAAGAAAGCAAAAAGAGAAGAAAGAAAAAGTAAAGAATGTTGAATGTGGCTTACTATTTTGCAAAACTCAAGGAACTATAGGAGGAAAAATAAAATCTTTCACTGATGGCAATGAATGATCATGGAGAGATGCAAGTATGTTCTTCATGCACTAATGATGATGAAATACAAGGCCCTACTCATGGTTTTTATGATGGAAGTGCATGGTGATAGTGTAAGTCGTGGAAGCAGTGATAATTGTTTGGTTTTTCATAAGTAAAATACTATAGTTCTAAAATAGGTAATCTTTGTTTTAAACAATAGTATTCCTCTTTTGAAATATTAATCCGAAATTAAAGAAATACATGATTATTATACATCAATATGGCAGGCTCTTGTTTCGGCAAATAAATGAGAAAACAAGGCAAAGGGAGAGATATTATTGTGCATGGTATGGTAAAGGAAAAGAAACTTAAGATTGAGAAACTATAGAAATATGTAAAAAGATTGAATGATGATAGAACTATACTTCGACAAGAAATAAGTTTCTTTTCAAATAAAGGAACATTTTCTGTAACATGGCTAAAAGACTTTATGAACAAATGATCAAAATTTTACATAATAATGTTATTTTTAAGCAACAACATCTAAATCTTTTACCTTTTCTCAAATTCAAACTTGGCGTTATTGATGATATTACACACAATATTGAAAGTGTTATATCTTATGATTCAATACCTAATTTGGCATATACTTATCGAATTGTTCCAATCAAAAATAATTTTTATACAACAGATATTTTAAATATTATGAACAAATCATTAACAACTTCGGAACAAAAATCAATAATTTCAAGTTCGAAAAGTGATCGTGATGAATTGAGTGAACGGTGAAATTGATGAAGATTTTGAAGTTAATTCTGCTAATTTTGTTCTGTTTCAAACAAATTCATAAAATGTAAATATAGAAACTAAAGAGTCTATATAATAGGTTTTCGAAATTTCGAACCCAAAAAGAAACAAGATTTAAGATCTACGCATCGACAAAAAATAAGAGAGAAAAAAATACCTTAGCAAACAAAACCTTGCCTTTAGAAAACTTAAGTGTAAGAATGTGGAAAATTGATCTCTTCACTAGAAAGAATACCACTGAAAATTCCAAAATATGAATTAAGAAAAAGGCTACTTCAGTTAGGTGTTGTTTATTTTTTTTGATGTAAAAAGTCTGCAGTCTGTGGACTATTATTGTAATTAAATCATTATTTATAAATTTATCATAGATAAAGTTGGAATAAATCTAAATTTAATTTTTTTTTCAAAAAAAAAAAGACATGTTTTTTAAGCTAGAAGAATGTCTAAGATGCTAAAAGACTCTAGTCTAGATATGCACCAAAACGAGAATGCACCGACCTTTTTATGTTCGCGCCTTTTTATGTTCACGATCTTCTAAAAGAACAAAGAGTCTACAAAGGCTAATGTATGCGTGGGGATTTCTAGAGGCAGACAAAAGAGGTGAATAAGATCTAATGGCAAAAAACAAACACCGCCTTAATGATTTTTGTTATGCAAAAAGATTGTCTCTCTTAGGAAACAGTTGGATTCCAAAAGGATACCAAAGAGGGTAACCAAAGGGGTTTTGAAGCTCGAAACCAAGAGGTTCTCAAAACAAGTTTCAACATGGATTTAAAAGTTCAAAATCAAAAACTTATGAAATTTGGTAGCAAGTTGGATTCCAAAAAAAATATCAAAGGCAACATATGTTTCGAATAAAAATTTCCAAGTTATGTTCCTGAATCCAATAACTCATCAAGATCCAAAAAAAATTTGGATCCTTTAATTACTCATTGATTACAGGTGATGTGTGCCGAATTATGATAAACAAAAACATATAAATATTGGCTCCTGTAAGGCTATACTACAAATATAAATAAGGTCGTACATGCCAAACTATCTTATACTAAGACTAATGGGTGTGGACAATTAGTTAAGGGGTGTTATCATACCCAAATGTTGTCACCCAGTGGCGGACCTTAGTGGGGCATTTGGGGTCCCGGGCCACTGCTCAATTTCCGGCACGCAGTGTAAATTTTTTTTTTTTTTTTTTGGTTTTTTCTATTAGGTGCACCCGATTGAAGTACGTGGGACACCCCTACTAAAACAGTCTGCGTCCGCCACTGTTGTCACCTGACATGTCATGTCAATATGGTGTTATAACACTAAATGGAGGAAAGGGGCAACTAGTTATAACACTCCATGCCATCATTTCTTTTTTCTTTTTTTTCGATTTAGATTTTAATTTTTAAACAAAATTAAGTAAAACATGTTATTTAAATAAAACCTATTTTTTTAATTAAACATAGCATTTAAAATAATTACATTTTGCCCCTAATTTATTCACTTTCATTTCCATCGTACATAAAATCAACCAAATTTTCTCGAAGTTGTTTTTGTTTTCGTGTGTCTTGAATATCTATGACCCTATGTAAATATTCCGCTATCCCGGGTTGAAATTGCATGTGTCTGGGCTTCGAAGCCGAATACTCCACAATGTTTCGTCATTTATCTTCAACTACCATGTTATGCATTATGATACATGCATACATAATATCTTGTAGAACGTCTAACTGATATGGTCGTGTCGCATGTTCAACTATGTGTCATTTCGACTTCAGAATTCCAAAAGCACGTTCCACATCCTTACGTGCTCCTTCTTGTTTTCTCTTGAAAATTTTGTCTCTTGGCGTTACTGGATGTCGAAACGCTTTTACGAATGTGGAATATGATGGATATATTCCATCTATAACGTAATACCCAAACTTATATTCATTTCCATTCGTTGTGAAAGGAGCATCCGCTGCCTTTCCTGACAAAATATCGTTGAATATTGGTGACTGATCAAGAACATTCACATCGTTGTTCGAACGCGCAACCCCAAAAAAATCATGCCAAATCCATAAATCTTGGGACGCAACAGCCTCTAATACCAACAAAGGTGTTCATGATGACCACTTGCATATTGGCCTTTCCACGCCACATGACAATTTCTTAAGTTCCAATGTGTGCAATTAATGCTTCCAAGCATACCTGGAAAACCATGTCTTTCTTCATACACCACATATAGTTGTTGTATATCATTCAACAAAGGTTTGCGCAAATAAATGTCACCGAAGGTTTCGACAACCCCCCTCGCCAATCTATACAACCTTTCTCTTGCAGTTGTCTCAGACATTGTTATATAATCGTGAATCGAATCAGGCGACTCTCCCATTGCCATAAGCTTAATTATGGCAACACATTTCTGCAACCTTGTGAATCCTCGCTTACCTCTAGCATCATATCTCATCTGGAAAAATTCATAGCTAAACGTATATTTAATATGTAATAGCTATATTTGAAAGAAACAATGTATTTAAATTATGTAAAAGCTATATTTTAAAGAAACAATACCTGCGTTCCAATGCCTTGGCTATCCCAAACAAAAACACATTTTTCCGCCAACGAAACATTCTATAATAGCCCAAAATTCCGATTAAATTTTTCATTTTAAATAACAAAATCATTTCCATAAAATATAAAATTCCAATCACATTTGTTTTCAAAATCCATAACATCAGATAAATTCATAATACCAAAGTGTCCCAAATAGAATGCTAGAGAGTGCATGACGCGTCATCATGCTGGACCCTTGCCCTTAGTTCTTGCAGTACCTGAAACAACCAACAAACTGTAAGCTAATGCTTAGTAAGTTCCCCATAACATACCCCACACAATCCACATAATCATATAGACCATATCACCCATACAAGCCATGCATACAAACATATAGGGATGTCGTGGGCTCCCCCCAGGGTCTTATACATATGTATCATGGGCTTCCCCACGGTCTTTACCTGGAATGCCATGGGCTCCCCCACATGGTCTGATATCCAAGTGCCACATGCTCCCCCGGGGTCTTCAATGCAAGTATCACAGAGACAACTAGCAGACCACATAACACATAATTAACTAGTATACCATATAACACATAATAAACTAGTATACCACATATCACATAATCAACTAGTATACCACAATACACATAATGGGCCGGCCTTGGTGCCTTCGACCCATTGGTATGGTGAGGAGACTCACCTCTCAAGAAATGATGAACTGGTAAGATCAAATCCCAACTCACAGCTCCGAACTCAACTGCCTACAACCACCATGTGACTAACTTCATCAAAATCCCGAAATACCAAAGATACCCTTAAAGTCAAACTTGGTCAACCATGGTCAAAGTCAAGGTCAACAGTCAAGGTCAATAGACCATGTTGACCCAACTCTTCGAATGCACCTACCGACACGTTGTGACAACCCGAAATTTCTATTATGTACACCCATTCACTTCAATAGAAGTCAAAACTGTTTCTGCTAACTGTTAAGCATTTTGGAGTCAGTTTGAGTGTTTTAAAGTTAGTACTTCAAGAGATAACAGGAGAGAGGATACCCTAGGGTTTATTGTGCACCAATAAAGTCCCAAAACTCCAAGAGTTTGGAGTTTATAGCCTAAACAAGGAGTTTACGGCCGTAAACCTCATGGGGTATAAATATGGCACTTAGCCATTTTATTCACTTTTTCACATTTTCAAGAACTAGAACTCATTTCTCTCTCAAGTATCATCCGACTTTTCTTCAAGATCTTCAAGAAAGTAAGTGTTTCTTGCCTTGTTTAGTCGATATCTTACTTAATCTAGTGATCTTACATGATTCCATCCGTAAAATCATTCCAAATGTGTAGATCTTCAAGTTTCACCAAGAACACACACTAGTGTTCTTGGACTTTTAGCACATTTTCAAGCTTCTACATAGTAAGTACTCTTACCTAGGCTTGCTATAAGACTTGTTAAACTTCTACTCATCAAGAAAACACCAAGGAAACACAAGATCAAAGGTGTTTACGGTCCAAGATGTTCTTGGACCGTAAACCCTAATAAGGGTACCAAAGTGTGCCCTAGTCCCTTACCAAGCCTTGGATACTAGTGTAGAACATAACCTTCATGTGCTTAGGACTTAAAACATCAAGAAGACCATAAACCATTTGGGTTCACGGCCGTAAACCCAAGGAGAAATGGTCCAAGGACCGTAAACTCCACAAAGGAGTGAAATGGTGCCCTAAACACTTCCTCAGGCTTAAACATGAAGTAGGAATGCTTCTTATGACATTTAAAGCTTCAAAACACAAAATGGTCAAAGTACCATGAGTTTACGGCCGTAAACTCATGGGTTTACGACCGTAAACTCAATGTGAGTTGGTCCCAAAACCGTAAACTCCAAAAGAGTTTACCCTTGGACCCCAAACTCAATAGCCAAGTCCTACAACCCTTAGATGCAATCATTAGTACTTATAACACTTAAACAAGGTGTTTTACATGTCCTAGGATGTCTAAACTTGGTTAATTAGTTGTTTAAATGACTAATTGGATAGATATATGTGTTATTATATGTTAACTAGGATCCTTGTGTGTGTTCAAGTCTTCACTTGACACTTAGCATCCTATATTATCAGTTCATCCAAACCACTCACTACAGGTGAGTTCATACCCCTTAATTAACCTTTTAAATGTTTTTAAATGCTTTTATGGGGGGATACAAGTTGAACAATTATATTTATTATATCAATCACATGTGATTAATAACTACCAAACAAGTGGATTTCTTACTTTCAAACTGTGTTACCAAACTGTTTTACTTCAAACTGTTTTATAAACTCTTTTTCATATCAAATACTTTTATTAAACTCTTTTAACTTATATTCTATGTATCTATGTAGATATAGTTATATAAGTAGGATTGAAAGGACTTAGGACTGATAGCTCACCTTACTTCCTGTTCCTTGTTTGGTTGTGGACTTAGGGTATTCAGGTTATTTGTCCGAAGGTCGTTTGAATTCTAGTTATATATCATGTATATGTG
The DNA here is from genome assembly GCF_052849685.1 of Lactuca virosa. Classification (NCBI taxonomy): domain Eukaryota; kingdom Viridiplantae; phylum Streptophyta; class Magnoliopsida; order Asterales; family Asteraceae; genus Lactuca; species Lactuca virosa. Next base: position 185,403,033 of record NC_136428.1, on the reverse strand, counting down.
TATAGATATAAAAGGTTACTTCATTCAGTTCAATACCTTTGGGTAGCAAAGGTACACAAACATGTTCATACATCCAAACGACATTACTAGTAAACTATAATAGGTATAGTTTAGGGAGATACTAATACTATTACTAGAACAGGGAAACATACAATGAGTCAGTTCATACATGAGTCAATAACAAACAAACAATAGATACGATAATGAGAAACAAACAATAGATACTATGATGAGAAACAAACAATAGATACTATGATGAGAAACAAACAATAGAATACTACGATGAGAAACAAACAATACATGCTAGACAGGGAGAGAACACACAATACAGCTAGCACATACATATACTAGAACATTATTACATTTATGTGAGCCACGTAACGGGGCATGACACTACCTGTCATGACCGTTTTGTATCCAGAATCTCCTTAAGTGGGGAGCGTATGAGTTTGTGTATAGATCTATACTGGATTGACTATCCTACACCTTGCTGCTCGCTACAGTGGGACTTGCAAGTCTACGGGTGCCAAACGTCATTTCTTACGACGTCTTACATCGTCGTTTTTCTAGAGTCGGTAGCAGGATACAGGCCGATCACATGGTACTTTAAATAACAATTGGTTTAAGGTAGTTAGTACAGCAGTAGTTACTTAATATAACACTACAGTACTATTTCATTTTCCCATTACATTTACTTTGTGATATTCACACAATAAACAATAATGTAAAAACTATATTTTTGGTTAATGATAGTCAGATTTGGGAAAATACACACTCTTACAAGAGACACACACAGTTACTAGATGCCTTGGTAGAAGGCTACTTTTCGTAGGAAACATAGGGTTTTCTAGGGGAGTTCAAACAATTATAAACTTTTACAAACTTATACAATTACAAGACTTACAAACACTTTCATATAAATACAAACACTAATATACTTATGATCTCACCAGCTTTAAAGCTGATAAACTCTTTCAAAATAACTTGTATTCTCAGGTCACCAGTAGACAGGTACCGGTGCCAGGTTTTGAGAAGATAGAGCTAGTTCAAGACTCATCTTTTATTTTGATGTATATTTTTGGTGTCTATATAACTGGACAGAACACACTTGTATTAAATTATATTATTAATGCAATGGATGATGTTGTTGCTTGTTTACTACTTTGCATTGTTGTGATACTGAACATGACGTCCTCCACCCCGGAACGTTTTCGCCGTTCCGGTTTTGGGGTGTGACAGATTGGTATTAGAGCATTGTTTATAGTGAATCGAGTGTATCAAGCCATAAAAGAGATACGAACTATAAACACAGCGGGATTAAAATACTCTGATAAAGAGTTTATACTTTTAAATAATAAAATATTTAACCAAGTATACATACCTGCATTCATACTAAAACCAGTGTCACTAGGACAGAACAAAAGTATTACGATTGTTGGACAGCACAAGTAGACTTAGAGACATATGGTCAACCCTGGGAAGATGTAGCCTAATCAACTACATTATCCGAGGAGTGACTAGCATGTGCCTAAGTGTGGTTGTGAGGTTGCAACAAGTCTAAAAACTTACCAACACTACTACAATGAGAACAGTAGAACAGAACATAAACTTAAAATACTATAGGAGTATTTTGTGTTACTTTAATTACTTATCTGAGAACTAAAGGTCTTTATTAGTATATCAATAGTTGCTGAGTGGATACGCTAAGGTTATATGTATCTAGGATATCATAGACTTAGAATCTGTGATCTTTGCTTTACTTCTTGTTCCTTGTTTGGTTTGGGCTTAGAGTTAGGTTCATTTATTCGAAGGTCTATCCTGTCTTGGTTACATATGACTTGTATGCACTACGCAAATGTTGAAGTAACTGATAAAGATCGTCTTATAATTATCTAATTAGTGCGTCTATTTAGTTATTTCTTTATCTCTTTTCTCGCGTAGATAAAATGGTTGGATTCCATCTTCCCGGAGACTCGTACTACCCCAACCACGGTAATGCAGGATGGCTGGGAGAAGAGCCAGAAGATGATCACCCAATCCCTTTGGATGATCACGAAGCTGAAGGCTTTTCTGATGATTCCGACTCGGAGCCGGAAGTCAACAACCAACCCCCAGCTGCTCAAGACCCAAACCCAAACCATCGTCCATCATTTCAAGGACCCACACCTCTTTGGGCCACAAACTTGAATAGATGGAGTCAGGAACAGGGTCAATCCATTCCCTACAATGGAGACAGAAGCTTCTACAACCTCACCGAGGGAGGTTCAGCTGACAGGGTCCTACCTATCATGGTTCGAAGGATTTCTCGGAACACTGAGCAAGGTCGAGCAGCTATTGACAGAGTAGTGGATATTGACGCCAACTCTGGCGTTAACCCAGTCCGCATTCGCCAGCTAGAGTCTGCTCATGAAAGGACTCAAGTCCGCAATGCAGTTCTGCAGAGGGAACTTGCTGAAACCCAAGCTGAAGTCAGGGAACTCCGAGCTCAGCAAGCAAGATCTGATAGGCGCGTGAGGGACATAGAACGCCTTCTGTCGGAGTCAAGAACTCACTCGGGTAGTTCTCGTCGCCGATAGAGTCTCATCAACTTCTCTTTTGGATATAACGTAGTTTATGTTAAAAACTCTAGTCTAATTTCCTATCCTTGTAAATCTTAGACCTGTTAGGTCTTGATTAGGTCGTAATTCTGTCAAAATTTTCCCATCTTGGTTGATGTAGGACCTACTTCTAGGTCATTTTTCCCGAACTCATTACATCTGTAATTCCAGTATTATTGACTGATATCTAATCTCATGGAAATTATATCCAAATGCTTTCATTTACAATCACTCGTGCTATTCATTTGTGCTGTTGGACTATGGAGAGTTAGTCCATGAGTCATTCTCATCAATTTCCTATTAAATTCTTATCAATATCTTCATCTTTCTAAACTTATAGTTGAAAATGCCTCCACGCCGATCAACAAGACGCGATCCCCCGATAACTGCAACACCACCTGCTCCTCAATTCGACACGGCAACCCTGAATGCTGCTGTAGTTGCGGCTGTGGCTACAGCCATGGCTCAATATCATTCATCTGGTTCCACTGGAGGAGGAACCCTTGTTCACTCTACTCATGGTGAAATCCCTGTGCGCTTGAGAGAGTGCTCCTATAAGGACTTCACTAACTGCAAGCCATTGTCCTTTACAGGGACTGGCAGAGTCATTGCCCTCTCGCAATGGTTCGAAAAGACAGAGTCGGTCTTCGAGATCTGCTCATGTCCAGAAGGGAGCAAGGTCAAGTTTGCTGCTTGCACCTTTGAGGCAAAAGCCCTAACATGGTGGAATAGCCATGTCAAGTCACTATCCCTTATAGTGGCAAATGCTATGGGCTGGGAAGCTCTGAGAGAGCTAATGGTTGAAGAGTACTGCCTGAGGGGCGAAATCCAAAAACTGGAGGAAGAACTGTGGAGCCTAACCATGAAGGGCTCCAACATAGTCTCCTACACCGCCAGGTTCTGTGAACTGGTGGCCCTCTGTCCCAACATGGTTCATACAGAGGGGAAGAAGATTGAAAGGTACATATGGGGGCTGGTGCCTCCATTCCAGGGAAATGTTTTGGCTTCAAACCCCACTACATTCGATAGTGCCAAGCGATTGGCACAGCGGCTTATAGACCATGGGGTTCGTACCCCGGCCGCAACAATAACCGTTGTCATCTCGGAACCTTCCAAAACCGCTGATTCCAAGCGGAAGTTCTGGGATGACAAAAAGAAGAAGAAGTCTGCCAAAAAGTAGCAGGTCGAGGCAGTTCATGCTGCAATGGCACCTGCCGCTGCTGCTCCGGTAAAGCAGTACGCGGGAAGTTTTCCTAAGTGCAACAAATGCAACTTCCACCACATCGGTGCCTGCCGGGAAATGCAGTGTTTGAACTGCAACAGGAAGGGGCACACTGCCCGTTTCTGCAAAACTCCGGCTAGGCCAATCAACCAAGTCCCCGGCGCAGGAGTGGGCCAAGCTTGCTACGGTTGTGGCGAGGTGGGCCACTACAAGAGAAACTGCCCTAAGGCAGGAAATACCGGTGGAGTAGGAAGGGTTCTGGCCATAGGCCACGAGGAAGCGATTACCGACCCCACAGTGGTCACTGGTATGTTTCTCCTCGATAACTCTTATGCATGCATTCTATTTGATAGTGGAGCGGAGAGAAGTTTCGTGAACCAAAAATTTGCTCATTTACTTAAGCAAAAATCACGAGCACTTAAAGAATCGTTCACTGTATAAATGGCTAATGGAAAGACAGAGAGCACGAACAGTATATTCATAGGGTGTACCCTAACACTAGATAGCCATTCATTTTCGATCGACCTCATGTCGGTCTCAATTAAAAGTTTCGACGTCATTATCGGCATGGATTGGTTGATTCTTCATCGTGCCGACATCATGTGTTACGAAAAGGCTGTACGCCTTAATCTGCCGTCTGACGAAACTCTAGTAGTTTATGGCGACAAACCCGGCACGAACCTTCGTATCATCTCGAGCATTCAAGCTCAGAAATTCTTGCGAAAGGAATGTCGCGCATTCCTTGCTCATGTCGTCGATGTGAGCCAAGAAACGAAAGACATTCAGAACATTCCAGTAGTAAGCGACTTACTCGACATCTTTCCAGAAGAACTCCCAGGATTACGCCCGCAACGTCAAGTCGAGTTCAGAATCGACTTAGTTCCAGGGGCTACCCCCGTAGCCAAATCGCCCTATCGTCTAGCACCTGCAGAGATGCAAGAACTGTCATGTCAACTTAACGAACTGCTCAACAAGGGCTTTATAAGACCAAGCTTCTCACCCTGGGGAGCTCCAGTCTTGTTCGTCAAGAAGAAAGACAGATCGTTTCGTATGTGCATCGACTACAGGGAGCTCAACAAACTGACCATCAAAAATCGTTACCCTTTTGCCTCGTATTGACGATTTATTTGACCAACTTCAAAGGGCGAACTTCTTTTCAAAAATCGACTTAAGATCCGGATATCACCAACTACGAGTGCTAAGGGAGGATGTTCCGAAGACAGCCTTCCGAACTCGTTATGGGCACTACGAATTGGTAGTGATGCCGTTCGGATTAACAAACGCGCCCGCAATATTCATGGACTTAATGAATAGGGTGTGTCGTCCTTACTTGGATCAGTTCGTCATCGTCTTCATCGATGACATACTTATCTACTCTCGTAGTAAGGAGGAGCATAGTCAACATCTGCGACAGGTCTTAGAAACATTACATTCGGAGAAGCTCTATGCGAAGTTCTCGAAATGCGAATTTTGGATCCGAAGAGTTGAATTCTTAAGACACGTGGTTAGCGAAGAGGGAATACACGTGGACCCTTCCAAAATCAAAGCCATTGAGAGCTGGTCAGCACCGAAGATGCCTACAGAAATTCGTCAATTTCTAGGCCTCTCTGGCTACTATCGCAGGTTCATTTAGAACTTCTCCCGCATTGCGAAACCTCTTACAACACTGACCCAGAAAGGCGTGCCTTTGACTGGGAAGAGAAGCAGAAGAGAGCGTTCCAAATGCTCAAACGAGCCTTGTGCACCGCGCCAATACTATCCCTCCCCGAAGGGATAGAAGACTTCGTTGTCTATTGCGATGCGTCAAATCAAGGGCTCGGATGTGTTCTGATGCAGTGACGTAAGGTCATCGCCTATGCCTCGAGGCAGCTGAAGACACACGAGGTCAACTACACCACCCACGATCTTGAACTAGGAGCAGTTGTGTTTTCTCTGAAGATCTGGAGACACTACCTATATGGTACAAAAAGCACTATCTTTACAGACCACAAAAGCCTACAACATATATTCGACCAGGAAGAGCTCAACATGAGACAACGACGGTGGGTCGAGCTACTCAGTGATTACGAATGCGAAATTCGCTATCATCCCGGCAAGGCCAATGTAGTAGCTGACGCCCTAAGTCGGAAGGAATACTCTGGTCGTAGGGTCAAATCATTGACAATGACTATGCATTCACACTTATCCACGCAAATTAAGGAGGCTCAGCTCGACGCTTTGAAACCTGAAAATGTGGCGGGTGAATCCCTGAGAGGGATGGATAAGAACTTGGAGGTTAATGGTGGCGGAGCTTATTATCTCATGGATCGGATCTGGACCCCGAAACACGGTGGTTTCAGAGACTTGGTCATGAACGAGGCGCACAATACTCGTTATTCCGTTCACCCAGGTTCAGATAAGATGTATCTGGATCTTAAAAAGCTATATTGGTGGCCTAACATGAAAGCAGAGATTGCTACCTTCGTAAGTAAATGCCTTACTTGCGCCAAGGTCAAGGTCGAATACCAGAAACCGTCAGGATTACTCCAGCAACCGGAGATACCTGAATGGAAGTGGGAGCGGATCACTATGGACTTCATAACCAAGTTGCCCAAGACTACGGGTGGACTTGATACCATATGGGTCATCGTCGACAGATTGACCAAGTCCGCACACTTCCTGCCTATCAAGGAAACAGACAAGATGGAGAAGCTTACAAGAACTTACATACGGGAGATTGTGCGACTGCACGGTGTTCCCATATCCATTATCTCGGACAGAGATAGTAGATTCACTTCGAGGTTCTGGCAGTCGTTACAAAGTTCCCTGGGAACTAGGCTGGACATGAGCACAACCTACCATCCACAGACCGACGGGCAAAGTGAGAGGACTATCCAAACCTTGGAAGATATGTTGCGAGCCTGTGTGATCGACTTTGGGAAAGCATGGGATACTCATTTACCCCTTGTCGAATTTTCCTACAACAACAGTTATCACACGAGCATAAAGGCTGCTCCATTTGAGGCCCTCTATGGCCGAAAGTGCAGATCCCCTCTGTGCTAGGCTGAGGTGGGTGATACCCAGTTAGCTAAAGGACGAGTTCCTGACAGCACTCTCATAGGTCCGGAGATCATACGGGAAACGACAGAGAAGATCGTTCAAATTCGTGAACGATTGAAACCCTCTAGAGACCGACACAAAAGCTACGCTGATAAACGAAGGAAACCGTTGGAATTCCAAGTGGGCGACCGTGTTCTATTGAAGGTCTCACCCTGGAAGGGCTTGATACGCTTTGGAAAGAGTGGAAAGCTGAATCCAAGGTACATCGGTCCTTTCAAGATTATTGCCAGAATCGGCCCTGTAGCTTACAAACTTAACTTACCACGCGAACTCAGTAACGTACATTCTACTTTCCACGTATCGAACTTGAAAAAGTTTCTGTCCGACGAGACTCTTGTAATCCCACTCGACGAGATCGAGATCAACGAGAGCCTCAACTTCGTGGAAGAACCTGTAGAGATCATGGACCGGGAGGTCAAGCAAACGAAACAAAGCCGTATCCCGATAGTGAAGCTTCGCTGGAACGCCAAGCGAGGACCTGAATTCACTTGGGAGCGAGAGGATCAGATGAAACTGAAATATCCTCGTCTTTTTACTTAGTTATTTGTAACTACTAATTTGCTTAAACTCTAATTTTGGGACGAAATTCCTTCTAACGGGGGGATGATGTGACAACCTGGAATTTCTATTCTGTACAACCATTCACTTCAATAGAAGTTTCTGCTAACTGTTAAGCATTTTGGAGTCAGTTTGAGTGTTTTAAAGTTAGTACTTGAAGAGATAACAGGAGAGAGGATACCCTAGGGTTTATTGTGCACCAATAAAGTCCCAAAACTCCAAGAGTTTGGAGTTTACGGCCTAAACAAGGAGTTTACGGCCGTAAACCCCATGGGGTATAAATATGGCACTTAGCCATTTTATTCACTTTTTCACATTTTCAAGAACTAGAACTCATTTCTCTCTCAAGTATCATCCGACTTTTCTTCAAGATCTTCAAGAAAGTAAGTGTTTCTTGCCTTGTTTAGTCGATATCTTACTTAATCTAGTGATCTTACATGATTCCATCCGTGAAATCATTCCAAATGTGTAGATCTTCAAGTTTCACCAAGAACACACACTAGTGTTCTTGGACTTTTAGCACCTTTTCAAGCTTCTACATAGTAAGTACTCTTACCTAGGCTTGCTATAAGACTTGTTACACTTCTAATCATCAAGAAAACACCAAGGAAACACAAGATCAAAGGTGTTTACGGTCCAAGATGTTCTTGGACCGTAAACCCTAATAAGGGTACCAAAGTGTGCCCTAGTCCCTTACCAAGCCTTGGATACTAGTGTAGAACATAACCTTGATGTGCTTAGGACTTAAAACATCAAGAAGACCATAAACCATTTGGGTTTACGGCCGTAAACCTAAGGAGAAATGGTCCAAGGACCGTAAACTCCACAAAGGAGTGAAATGGTGCCCTAAACACTTCCTAAGGCTCAAACATGAAGTAGGAATGCTTCTTATGACCTTTAAAGCTTCAAAACACAAAATGGTCAAAGTACCATGAGTTTACGGCCGTTAACTCATGGGTTTACGACCGTAAACTCAATGTGAGTTGGTCCCAAAACCGTAAACTCCAAAAGAGTTTACCCTTGGACCCCAAACTCAATAGCCAAGTCCTACAACCCTTAGATGCAATCCTTAGTACTTATAACACTTAAACAAGGTGTTTTACATGTCCTAGGATGTCTAAACTTGGTTAATTAGTTGTTTAAATGACTAATTGGATACATATATGTGTTATTATATGTTAACTAGGATCCTTGTGTGTGTTCAAGTCTTCACTTGACACTTAGCATCCTATACTATCAGTTCATCCAAACCACTCACTACAGGTGAGTTCATACCCCTTAATTAACCTTTTAAATGTTTTTAAATGCTTTTATGGGGGGATACAAGTTGAACAATTATAGTTATTATATCAGTCACATGTGATTAATAACTACCAAACAAGTGGATTTCTTACTTTCAAATTGTGTTACCAAACTGTTTTACTTCAAACTGTTTTATAAACTCTTTTTCATATCAAATACTTTTATTAAACTCTTTTAACTTATATTATGTGTATCTATGTAGATATAGTTATATAAGTAGGATTGAAAGGACTTAGGATTGATAGCTCACCTTACTTCCTGTTCCTTGTTTGGTTGTGGACTTAGGGTATTCAGGTTATTTGTCCGAAGGTCGTTTGAATCCTAGTTATATATCATGTATATGTGTATAGATATAAAAGGTTACTTCATTCAGTTCAATACCATTGGGTAGCAAAGGTACACAAACATGTTCATACATTCAAACAACATTACTAGTAAACTATAATAGGTATAGTTTAGGGAGATACTAATACTATTACTAGAACAGGGAAACATACAATGAGTCAGTTCATACATGAGTCAATAACAAACAAACAATAGACACGATAATGAGAAACAAACAATAGATACTATGATGAGAAACAAACAATAGATACTATGATGAGAAACAAACAATAGAATACTATGATGAGAAACAAACAATACATGCTAGACAGGGAGAGAACACACAATACAGCTAGCACATACATATACTAGAACATTATTACATTTATGTGAGCCATGTAACGGGGCATGACACTACTTGTCATGACCGTTTTGTATCCAAAATCTCCTTAAGTGGGGAGCGTATGAGTTTGTGTATAGATCTATACTGGATTGACTATCCTACACCTTGCTGCTCGCTACAGTGGGACTTGCAAGTCTACGGGTGCCAAACGTCATTTCTTACGACGTCTTACATCGTCGTTTTTCTAGAGTCGGTATCAGGATACAAGCCGATCACATGGTACTTTAAATAACAATTGGTTTAAGGTAGTTAGTACAGCAGTAGTTACTTAATACAACACTATAGTACTATTTCATTTTCCCATTACATTTACTTTGTGATATTCACACAATAAACAATAATGTAAAAACTATATTTTTGGTTAATGATAGTCAGATTTGGTAAAATACACACTCTTACAAGAGACACACACAGTTACTAGATGCCTTGGTAGAAGGCTACTTTTAGTAGGAAACATAGGGTTTTCTAGGGGAGTTCAAACAATTATAAACTTTTACAAACTTATACAATTACAAGACTTACAAACACTTTCATACAAATACAGACACTAATATACTTATGATCTCACCAGCTTTAAAGCTGATAAACTCTTTCAAAATAACTTGTATTCTCAGGTCACCAGTAGACAGGTACCGGTGCCAGGTTTTGAGAAGATAGAGCTCGTTCAAGACTCATCTTTTATTTTGATGTATATTTTTGGTGTCTATATAACTGGACAGAACACACTTGTATTAAATTATATTATTAATGCAATGGATGATGTTGTTGCTTGTTTACTACTTTGCATTGTTGTGATACTGAACATGACGTCCTCCACCCCCGAACGTTTCCGCCGTTCCGGTTTTGGGGTGTGACACACGTCGAGTTCCTTCAGTTCCCAGAAAACCGGGAAAAACCCTAGTCAACTCGCCGAGTTATCACAGAAACTCATCAAGTTCAAACAGTGACCAGAAGATCGAGGAAACCCCAAGCCAACTCGCCGAGTTGGGAAGGCAACTCGTCGATTATGCCCAGCCCTAACATATTCAGCCACTTACTAAGCGAGTCTAATGCTCCAAACTATAGATCTGGTTCTCTAAGGCTGAGATACCATGTAAAGTTGCTAACTTTACGTCCATGCATGGCATTAAGGGGGTTAAAACACTCATTCATAACTTATTAAGGGATGTAGGGCATAAAGGAGGGCTAATACTTAATAAGGATGGCAACTTTAAGTCAAAAGAGGCCATGAGATGTCCATATCTGAAGCTATAACTTCATGACATGCTCAAATTCATGAATGATCCAAAAATAAGCTAATAATGAACATAAACTCTCAAATGAAGAGATCTAGCAAATAAATGACCAAGGTATCAACTTTATACCTCAATATGGTTGCCACAATAGAGTAGACATCGGATCTACAGCCTTTCCCTTCAACTACGCACCACCCACTTCAAGTTTCTTCAAATAAACACCAAAAAGGCACTCTTTAACCTCTCACACACTCAAAATGGTAGAGAAAGCAGGAACTAGAGTTTCTCTGGACAAAGGGGGCGATAAGGGAGGCTAACAATGAGGCTTAAGGCCTTGAAATAGGGTGCAAACCCTAAAAATTAGGGTTTCATGTTCAGCCTTCAGCTCGTCGAGTTGGGGCCTGCCAACTCGTCGAGTAGACCCTAAATGATGTGCGGCTGAAAAAGCTCTCTACACGATGAGTTGGAGCCTCCCAACTCGTCGAGTTTCATTCCAAAAACTTGAAAATTAATATATTTATCTCATACCTGGACCAAGCGTTACACATTCTTTTAAAATCGCGTGGCTGGTAGACAGAATCATCCGCAAAATAATTGTGAACTAAACATCTGTGCACTTCTTCGCGATCTTTGTTTAACACAGCACGTCTGGTTAATAGTGGAGGTAGATTTGGTTGTAGGAGCATGTTCGTGCAATACTCGTACATAATAGAGACGAACATATCGTTATAACTATCATCGAACGGATTTATTATTTTTTTGGAATGTATTGAAAGTATATGAAATAGAGAGAAAACTGGTGATTAAATTTATATGAAATAGAGAAAAATGATGATTTTATAGGTAAGGATTTTTTTTAAAGAATGTTATCGTTTTTCAACGGTAAAATGAGAACATTTAAAAAATTAAGACTCGTTATCGTTCATTACACTGCCAACGGAGGACCACATAACGGGCAGGGGGGGGGGGGGGGTTCTTCCCCCCATGGAAACGGTGTGGAGGCAGTGTCACGTACCCTATAACGCCCCTCCACGGGTCCGTACCGAGTAGTCTAACAAAAAGTGACTCCGTACATTGTGTGCTAAGTAACGTGCTAGGGATAGCCATAGGCATAGGCAAAGCCGCAAAGTTCATCACTAGGTAAACGAACATACGAACAAAAATCCATTCATCACTAGCTAAACGAACATACCAACATAAATCCAACGCTTAATTTGACTAGTGATCCAAAACAGTATAATTTCTTCTATTATGAGGCAAAATCATTTGTAAAAAATTGCTTTTACAAGGAGTTCCAAAGGGCAAAGTCCAATATGATTTCCATGGTTCGCAAGTTTTGGCCCAAGTGCTATATGTATATACTCTTAATTTAATGATAAGTTCAAAATATTACGCTTCAATGTATATATGACCTACCCCCATTTCGAATCATTGGGGATATAAGTAATCATGAAAGGACACTCCATGATTTAGTTGAGGCTGGAGAAATCATGTTGGGTAAGCTGTCTTATTCGTGAACATAAACTCTCGCACGTGTGAGAAAACGGTCTATTTGGGGATTATTGTAATGGGGTAACATGTTTTGTCTTGTAATTGCATTATTGATTGCCAAATCCCTTTTGACGATCAAATATTCTTTCTCATTATATAATTGTCTTTTACATATGGTTTCATAGATTCTTTGACTTCATTATAATTTGTAAAATTAAGTTATTCTATTTAAGCTCGAGGGGTTATTTTTTGTAAATGCTTATAAAAAAGTAACTAATAAAGATTTGTAAGGTAAGTGGACCTTCTAAGACAACAACCGAATAATTTTTTTTTTGTTCACTTTTAACACCAATACATTAACTAAACATATACATGAAAGATGACTAGAATTACATACAAGTCTCCTACCAATTGAACTTAACTTACTATATGTGACAACCCGAAATTTCCATTTGAACAAACTCTACCGTCTAGCACTTCAATTAAAAGTCAAATTCTTTTCTGCTAATTTTTAGCTCGGTTTAAAGTCCGGTTGGGTATTTTTAAAATTTATTTTCTTGAGAGAACAAATTAGAGGAAGTATACTTTAGGATTAATTGTGCAACATTTAAGTCACAAAACTCGAAGAGTTTGGAGTTTTCGGCCCAAAATAGTGTTAGGGCCGAAAACCCTAAAGGGTATATAAATGACACTTAGTCATTTTTAGTCATTTTTCCCATTTCCAAGTCAAGAACAATTCTCTCTCAAGTATCATCTGAATTTTTGTCAAGATCTTCAAGATTGTAAGTGTTTCCTTCCTTGTTTAGTTGATCTCTTCCATTATCTAGTGATCTTACATGATTTCATCCATGAAATCATTCCATTTTCTTAGATCTTCAAGTGTTCTTCATTTCACCAAGAACACACACTAGTGTTTTGGGCCGAAAACACCCTTCTTTGCTTCCATATTGTAAGTATCTATCTCCTATACTTGTTATCTAGTAAGGATACTTGATTTAAGGCTTTGAAATAATCATTTATCCAAGAACAAAAGGTGTTTTCGGTCTAGTGCATCTCCTTAGACCGAAAACCCTTATGAAGGGTGCAAAAATGACTTTAAGCCTTTCCTAATACTTAGTATTGAGTCCAGAACACTTCATTGATTGTTGAAAGCCCTTGGAAATCACCTTATGCATCAAAGACCATGGGTTTTCGGTCAAGACCATTTGGACCGAAAACCATATGGACCGAAAGCCACAAGAACCGAAAACCTACTTGGACCGAAAACTCCAATGAGAGGCCATACTCCCCTTAGATGCAACCCTAATGTACTCCTAGCACTTGAATCAAAGTGCTATACATGTTTTAGGGTGTCTTTACTTAATTAATTAGTTGTTAAGTGACTAATTGGATACATATATGTGTCAATATATGTTAAATAGGATCCGTGTGTGTGCTCAAGTCTTCACTTGACACTTAGCATCCTATACCATCGGTTCATCCAAACCACTCACTACAGGTGAGTTCATACCCCCTTAATCAACCTTTTAAATGATTTTAAATGCTTTTATGGGGGGGGGGGGGGGATACAAGTTGAACTATTATAGTTATTATATCAATCACATGTGATGAATAACTACCAAACAAGTGGATTTCTTACTTTTCAAACTGTGTTATCAAACAAACTACTTCAAACTGTTTTACAAACTCTTTTACATGTTAAATACTTTTATTAAACTCTTTTAAACTTATACTTTGTCAAATGTGTATCTATATAGATATAGTTATATAAGTAGGATTGAAAGGACTTAGGACTGATAGCTCGCATTGCTTCCTGTTCCTTGTTTGGTTGTGGACTTAGGGTATCGGTTATTTGTCCGAAGGTCGTTTGAATCCTAGTTATATATTATGTATATGTATATAGATATAAAAGTTACTTCTTTCCTTTCAATACCTTTGGGTAGCAAAGGTATACAAACATGTTCATCCATACAAACAACATTACTAGTAAACTATAATAGGTATAGTTTAGGAAGTGCAATACTATTACTAGAATAGTGAAACATACAATGAGTCAGTTCATACATGAGTCAATACACACTATGATGAGAAACAAACATAACATACAGATAGAGAATACTATAACGAGAAACAAACGATAACATACAGAGAGAACATACATACATACTAGACAGAGAGAACATACATACATACTAGACAGAGAGAACATACAATACAACTAGTACATACAATACATATACAAGAACAGTACAACAGTTATGTGAGCCACGTAACGGGGCATGGCATCACCTGTCATTGCCCGTTTTGTATCCAGAATCTCCTTAAATGGGGAGCAAGTCTATGGGTGCCAAATGTCATTTCTTCCGACGTCTTTCATCGTCGTGTTTTTAGTCGGTAGTATGGTACAGGCATATCACATGTTACTTTAAATAACATATTGGTTTAAGGTAATTAGTATAGCAGTAGTTACTTAATACAACACTACAGTACTTTATTATTTCCCCATTGCATTCACTTTGTGATCTTCACACAATGAATAGTAATGTAAAACTATATTTTTGGTTAATGATAGTCATACTTGGGAAAATACACACTTTTACAAGAAACAGACATACAAACATTTGATGCCTTGGTAGAAGGCTACTTTTAGTAGAAAACATAGGGTTTTCTAGGAGAGTTCAAACATTTACAAACAATTACAAACATTTACAAACTTATACATCAAGTACTTACAAACACTTTCATACAAGCAATGACACTAAAATACTTATGATCTCACCAGCTTTAAAGCTGATAAACTCTTTCAAAATAACTTGTATTCTCAGGTCACCAGTAGACAGGTACTGGTGCTAGGTTCTGAGAAGATGGAGCTCGTTCAAGACTCATCTTTTATTTTGATTCATATTTTTGGTGTCTATTAAACTTGACAGAACACACTTGTATTAAAATTATATTATTAATGCAATGGATGATGTTGTTGCTTGTTTACTACTATGCATTGTTGTGATACTGTACATGACGTCCTCCACCCCTGAACGATTCCGCCGTTCCGGTTTTGGGGTGTGACACTATAAGACTTTGAAATTTGTTGTTTGTGAGTGAAATTATTCTATCAAGAAAAACGTGCAAGTAATTTGGAAAATACATCTACTAAAATAAGAAAAACAAAATTTGATCCTTTAAGTCTAGCAAAATACTACGTATTGGACTAGATATATAATTCTCATGTTTATCCAACTCGTTTATTTTGATATATCCGGTTTAAGTTTTACATTCTCCTCTTTTAATGTAACACCCCGATTTTCAACTATCGATTAAATGACAAATAATCGTTCCAACATCTCCTAAGATCAATTATGAATTTACTTATAAACTAAACTACAGCGGAAGCAAAATAAAATAAAATAAAATCTTCAATTGAAGAACTTCGGGTGTTACGTCTTTGCGGAACTCCTTTATCGTCTTGTTGTAAAATCCTTCTCCTTGCCTTCTTACTGCCACTTGCTAAGTAGTTTCCTGGGTTGCGCACATTTAAAGTTTCTAAATAGGTAAGCCTATGGCCTAGTGAGTTTGTGTTGCACATACATGTCCATCACTTAAAAAAATAGTTTTATCATATATGTTCAATAAATCATATAACAAAACATATCACCCGACGACATAATTTAGGGGAACGATTAATTATCCAGAGAAAGAACTGAAGGTTCATTTCCCTTCTCCTTAAGACAACTCATCATCCATTGTACTCAAGTATTTTAAATATCCAAGGAAATGAGTATGATTCTCAATTCCCATCCCCACCGATCACACACATCCGTCATGCTCACGGCGATTAAACACCCATCCGTTCCCGCTAAACATCCATCCAAAAACACACACAGTAGGTAAAAAATCCAAAATAACATTTGTACGCAACCATACTTATCATAAAACATACTGTCAATAAATAAATAAAAACCACATAATAAACGCATGACAAACATTCATGTGCGAGCAACCACAGAACACGAAAAAAACCCACCTTGCTGGCGCTAGGTCCTAACCGGATGTTATCACGCTACTTGCATACATGCACCCTACGTTTAATCAACAAATTTTCTAAGGTTGTAATTCTAGAAAACATCCTACGTGTTTGTTTTGGTTCAAGTATCCACATGTCTCATTCGGCCAACCAAAATAATTTTACATTGACGTTCGCAATTGTACTATGCCTCTCTCTTTCCAACTAATTGATTTCATTTTTAATACTTAAAAGTTAAAACAATTTAAATCTTAAAAATACAAGACAAACTTGTGTCTCTTTTTTTTATAAATAAAATAAAATACATAGAACTAGCAAGTAATCAAAACTCTATACCTCATTTACGTAATTTTTATTAAAATGCAATGGTTTTAAATGTAAGAAAATAAATATTGACACGTCATTAAAACTATAAGGACCTTTTCCATAAATTCATATTCCAATTTAAATGAAAAGGAAGAAACATACATTTTCCCAAAAAAATGGAAGTTAACACTTTATCAAACGTATAAGGACTGATTTTGTAAATGAAATTTCATTAAAACAAGTGTTGCAAGTCTCGATATTTGACACGTCCAGTGACCCACCCAAATAAAATTAAAACCCATAAACACCCTTTCTTCTTAACCCGAAATTTTAACTCATTTCCACCATTTTTAATCTGTAAAAACTTTTAAATTTCCTCCAAATTGTTTCAAGTAATTATATAAAAATCAAAATACTTCTCTTCATTCTTTTCTTCAAGTTATCCATATTCATTTACCAAAATTTTACTCTAAATAAGATGGAGTCAAACATTTGTTTCAAACAAAATTTATTCCTTTAAAATTCTCATGAAACTGTGACTTATTGGCTTGAATCGAGACATGGGATTGAACAAGACACAAAATGCTTATATATTAACCTATTTTAACAACTATAACGAGCTGAAACTAAAGAATCTTACCTTAATTTTGAGCACCAATCTGAAAATACTTTACGAACTTCAAACCCCGGTTTCTACTTCGTTTCTCCAACCTTTCTTGCAATTTTTTGTGGGCATTCCACTCTATTTCCCATGCCTTTTATAATGCCCAAGTTTATAACTTTTCTAGTTAACCCAAAAGTCTAAATTTATGACACTAATCAAAGTGATGGGTTTTGGAATTAAAATTCCATAATTTCTCTATTTACTCCTACTTGATCACCCATTATATTATTTTAATAATATAGTCAAATTATATATCTTTATACATTTTTTTTAGTTTGAGTTATCACATTTAACAGGATCCACATCGAGTTTATTCACTCCCAACTAATTGTATCGTTAAAGTTCACCCTTTCCAATGCCTTAGTAACTATCTTAGCCTTTTGTCTTTCAAGGAAATGAACTACACAGTGATTTTCCGTTCTCAACATGCATATTCTTAATGAAATGGAACTTCATATTGATATGTCTGTTTCTCCCATGGAACACTGGATTATATTCTTCATCATTTGGATCACCAATTTATTATCAATGCAAAGTTTTCATCGGTTCTCCTTTATACTCTGATTCACAAGTTAACAATGTAATATTTGTTTTTGTAATTGCCAAGTAAAAACGCTTTCCTCGAGATAAAAGGAAACTCTGAAACTAATGTTTTTATAGTCCACGATGTTGGGGTTGAAACACACTTTTATTCAGAACTAGAACAAAAGGAAGAGCTTACACGCTCAATTACAAGACAGAAAACAACCCTCTAATACTCACTCTAAGTATTACTCTCACACTCTCTATTTTGTGGTGCATTACAACTGAGGTCATAACATTTATTTATACTAAAACTATCCACTATAACTACTGTGACAATTTATTGTGTTCATCATGTGAAATAGCGAAGCTGCCACTTCTATTTGTTATTGTCAACAACAGAGGCATTCAATTGTCAACAAAAGCAGCTTGTCTGCCACGTTGGGTTTATACTCACATTCTCCCCGTTAAACCCAACTTGGCTCAAGATTCGTGACGCCGATCATGCTTCGCATTTCACCATGTTTCATGTATGCTAAAGCCTTTGTAAAGATATCCGCCTGTTGATCCTTTGAGTTGACATATTCCACTATAATTTGCCCACGTTCAACACATTCTCGTATGAAGTGATAATGAATGTCAATGTGTTTGCTTCGACCATGAAACATAGGATTTTTCATCAATGCGTTTGCTGACTTATTATCGACATAAAGGGTGATAGGCATGATATGAGGTCCCATGAGCTCCTTCACGAGATTTGCAAGCCAAATGGCTTGACAAGCCGCTGTTGTAGATGCCATGAACTCGGCTTTACATGTGGACAAAGCAACAGTCTTTTGCTTTTGGGATTACCAAGTTATCGGATTCCTTCCCAGATAGAAAATCATTCCACTTGTGCTCTTGCTATCAACAGGGTCACCTCCAAGATCACTATCGGTAAAACCAACCAAATCTTCAATTTCACGACCTCTTCCATAGTTGAGTCCATAATAAACGGTTCCTTTCACGTATCGTAAGATATGTTTCACAACCTGGAAATGCAAAGTGGTCGGTTCTTCCATGAAACGACTTGCAATTCCAACCGAAAATGACAAGTCTGGTCGAGTGTGAGTCAAGTACCTCAAACAACCTATCACTCGCCTATATTCAGTTGGATCAACTTTTTCACCATCTTAATCCTTCTTGACCTTCAACTTAGGTTCCATTGGTGACGTTGTCGGATTGCAATCTAGCAACCCAAATTGCTCTAAAATCTTCTGTGCGTAAGCCATTTGTCTCAAAGATATTCCCCACTTCTTTTGTAAAATTTCGATTCCAAGGTAGTAAGAAAGTAATCCCAAATCACTCATTTCAAATTCTTTCTTCATTTGTTCTTTGAATTCGACAACGTTATTAGTGTTCGACCCGGTAATGATCAAGTCATCAACATAGACACCAACAATAAGAATTTTTTCTTTTGAGTTCCTTTTGTAAACAGCTGGGTCTTATGAGCTTTTTGTAAAACCAAGCCTTTTTAAGCTTTTATCCAAATGAATGTTCCAAGCTTGAGGAGCTTGTCATAGACCATAAAGAGCTTTATAAAGCTTGAACACCTTGTGACTGTTTGCTTTATCAACATATCCTTCTGGTTGGGTAACATAGACCTCCTCCTTGAGATCTCCATTGAGAAAAGGCGACTTGACATCGAGATGGTGGACGACCCACCCATGTTGAGCTGCTAAGGCAAGGATGAGCCTTACGGTGTCAAGTCGTGCCACCGGTGCAAAAACTTCATCAAAGTCGACTCCTTCCTTTTGTACAAAGCCTTTTGCTACAAGTCGAGCTTTATGCTTCACCACTTTCCCCAAGTTGTCTTTCTTCACTTTAAACACCCATTCAAACCGATTTCCTTGTGTCCGGGTGGCAAATCTGTAAGTTGCTATGTCTTGTTCTTCTCGATTGCATCCAACTCTGTTTGCATAGCCTCCTGCCATGCTTTAGAGGTTACCGCTTCTTTAAAATTCAAGGGTTGATCTGCTGCAATCATCAACAATTCTCCGGGTTCAAGGAACACATTTTCGGTTTCAGAATAAATATCGGTTAAAGGACTTAATCCCCTTGGCCCAATCTCACTAGAAGGGCTTTCTATATGGGGCGAGGTTGAAGGAAACGGGGATGAGATAGGAGTTTGTGGGGCAGATTTAGGCTCGTCAAATTCAGCATATGGTTGTCTAACTTGGATAACATCGATTCCGGGACTGTCTGGTTGTTCCGGGTTGATTTCGGGGTCATTTTGATGTGTTTCGTGGTGTATTTGGGCTTGTGGTTCAATTATGGTAAAGGTCTTAGGAGTCTTCATCTCTTCTTCTTTGTTTTTATACCAATTCCATTCTTCTTTTTCGTCAAAAACAACATCACGACTAACTCGCAACTTTCAGTATTGCGGATCAAACAAACGGTTGCCTTTAGTTCCATCTTCCACACCTAAATACACCATCTTATTACTTTGATCATCAAGCTTCTTCAAGTGACCACCTACAAGTTTAACAAAAGCAACACAACCAAAAACTTTTACATGTTCAAGGTTGGGCTTTTTGCCAAACCATGTTTCGTAAGGCGTCTTGTCGGGAAGTGCTTTTGTTGGCAGGCGGTTGAGAAGATAAACTGCATGTCTAACCGCTTCTCCCCAAAACTCTCCCGGAACATTTCTTCCTTTGAGCAGACTTCTTTCCATGTCTATAACGGTCCGATTTCGCCTTTCTACAACTTCGTTCTGTTGAGGCGAATATGGTGTCGTAAGATGCCTTTGAATACCATTTTCTTCACAAAATAATGAGAATTCTTTTGAAGTGAACTCTCCCCCTCGATCCGTTCTAAGTGTCTTCATTTGATAACCCGAATTCTTTTCAACCATGAACTTGAAGCGTTTGAAAGCGCTCAAGGCTTGAGACTTCTCCGATTGCATGTAAACCCACGTCCACCGGCTAAAATCGTCTAATAAAAGGAGAAAATATTTACTCCCTCCAACAGACATAGGTGTGATCGGACCACATAAGTCCGCATGAACAAGTTGTAGAGGTTTTCGAGCCCGAAAAACTGCATGATCCGGGAAAGGAATGCGGGTTTGTTTGGAAATAACGCACCCTTCACACACTTGGTTTGGGTGCTCAATCTTTGGGACTCCGGTTTCCATATTCTTTTTGGACAACTTCTTTAAGGCGAGAAAGTTAACATGACCGAGTCTAGAATGCCATATCCAAACTGGTTTGTCTTTTGTTGCTAAAAGACAAGTCGGTCTACCGGTCCTTAAAGGAGTTTTATATAACTGGTTTGGGGATCGTTTAACTCTCAAAAGTAGAGTTTTGTTTTTGTCAAACAATGTCAGATCCGAACCATCCATTATGACCCAACTCCCTTCCTCCGTCATTATCCAAGACTAATAATATTGTTTTTTAGACTTTGAATGAAATATACCTCATTAAGGAGTCTTTGGTCGCCATTTTTTCTATCGAATAAAATCGACCCTTTTCCCAAAATAGCGACGGTCGAACCATCCCCAAATTTCACATGGCCCATAACGTACTCATCTAGTTCGTGAAACTTTGAGCGGTCTCTGGTCATATGATTGCTAGCACCGTTGTCGAGATACCATACCTCGGACTCGACTCGACTTTCTCCCGATGCAAGAAGGTTAACACAAATCTTCTCTCTTAGAGACACCTTTTTGTGTGCATATTCTTGTGAGGCTTCCATCATCAAAATAGGCTCTTCTTCGTTGGCTTGAGTAAGGATCTCCTCCTCACCTCGATTCTTGTTTGGACACTCCGAAGCATAATGACCAAATTGTTCACAAGTAAAACATTTTATTTTAGTTTTATCATTTCGAGAAGGATTATGGTCATTCCGATTTGTATTTTACTCGCGACCACCTCCTTAGAGACGTCCACGACCTCGGCCTCGTCCCCGGCCTCGGTTACCATGTCCTCCTCGTCCTCTTGAAGTGTTTGACGAGTTTCTCTCACCAGTTTGCTTCGAACGAGATGCCCACTCGGCATGTGTAAGTAATAGAGAAGATCCTCCTTCTTTTTCTCCATAGCTTCGAAGTCTCTCTTCATGGGTCTTAAGACGACCCACAACTTCTTCCACCGTCATATTCTTCAAATCTCCGAATTGCTCGATAGATGTTACGATTTGTATAAATCATATCGGTACGGCTCGTAGAAACTTCTTCACAACCGTAATTTCTTCAATCTTTTCACCTAGAGATCGAATACCGGTTACGATAGTATTCAATCTCATGGAAAAAATCATCTACCGATTCACCGTCTTTCATCCGGATCACCTCGAAGTCACTTCTCAAGGTTTGAGCTTTAGCCTCCTTGACCCGATCGACTCCCATGTGCATCATCTTAAGCGTTTCCCATGCTTCTTTAGCTGTGTCCTTCTCAGCTAACATCAGAAGTATTTCCTCTGGAATTGCTTGATAAATAGCCGCAAGAGCCATCCGATCTTTACGTTCGTCCGTTTCTGCATTTTTAATTACATCCCATACTCCTTGTGCTTGTAAATTCACTCGCATTTTTGTGTCCCACACCGCATACTTCATCTTCGTGAGCATTGGATAGTGTAACGTAACACTACCGTCTTTCCTGGTCCTTTAATACCTTCAACTTCGGCTTGAGAAGATGACGAGGTTGGTGTAGTCATTCTTGGCATATACTTGAGCATACACGACCATGATTTTTTTTTGAAGTATGGGGACCAATATGAACTTTTCAGAAGTTCAGGGCGCAAACAGAACTTTTACAGAAGTAAAACAGGGGCTAAACTGAAATTTTTCTGAAAAACGAGAAAAAATTGCAATTTTTCTGAAAAACAAGGGCTAAATTGCACTTTTCGAAAGAACAAGGGCTAGACTGCAACTTTTCAGAATCGCTACAGTGCTGCTAAAGTGATGATGACGTCACTGCTACAGTATCGTCTTCTCCGGCGGTTTCTCCGGCAGACTGGTTTTTCCGGTGGGTTTTTCCGGCAAGTTTGAACAAATTTCACCGCTGATTTGGAGACCTTCCAGTGGTCGAAAAATCCAAAAAAATATATTTTTGGAATCCTCGGAACGAGACCTTTCTAATGGTGTACTCCAAAATTGTTTTTAAGACAAAAAAATTCGACCAAAAACAGAGAATGCTTCCCCGGAGCTTAACCTAGCTCTGATACCACTTGTTGGGGTTGAAACATACTTTTATTCAGAACTAGAACAAAAGGAAGAGCTTACACGCTCAATTACAAGACAGAAAACAACCCTCTAATACCCACTCTAAGTATTACTCTCACACTCTCTGTTTTGTGGTGCATTACAACTGAGGTCACAACATTTTTTTATACTAAAACTAGCCAATATAACTACTGTGACAATTTATTGTGTTCATCATGTGAAATAGAGAAGCTGCCACTTCTATTTGTTATTGTCAACAACAGAGGCATTCAATTGTCAACAAAAGCAGCTTGTCTGCCACATTGGGTTTATACTCACACACGATGTCACCAGATCACTATCCGAAAAATTCACAAGTTGCCTGCTCCTTTAACCCCAACGATATATGATGTCATGATCGATCTATTGCCTCTTTCACATACCCAATAACTATTAGTGTATATTTGTATTATGTATGTATTTTCTATATAGGCTCATATTAGTTGGTCCAATTAGATTAGTAAATACCTAGCCCATGTATCATGTATTCTATATATATGTTCGATGAATGCAATCAAAAGGTTTTATGGGAAAATACCAATCTAATATGGTATCAGAGAACTAATCATATCCCTCCTCCATCGACCTCTTTTCTATATTTTTGTTTATTCATCTTTAGTTCACCAATGCGGGATCTGGCTCCTCTAATCTACACCCTTCTATGAACTAAAAACCCTACGGCGTGACTAATATCAAAACCCTAGTCCCACTCATTCTTGATCTAAATAAGCTAAACTCTGATGTCTAGCATGAATTGTTTGAAACCCACTGTCCTGGGTTTGGGGACCTTGCCCATCTCACAGGTTCCTCTAAACCTACCTCCGACACTAATGAAGACTAGTACACTCTTGATGTAGTGGTAAAATCCTGGATTTATGGTACACTCACACAATCGCTTCTCAACAGAATTCTCAAACCCGGTGTAACAACCAACTCCATCTGGTTAAGTTGCGAAAACCTTTTTTGTGACAATAAATACACTTGCTCCGTTGAAATAGACAATGAGCTTCGTTCCATGATACACGGTGATCAAACCATCGCCCAATATTGTGAGAAGATGACCACACTCTCTAACCGTTTAACCAATCTTCAAAACCTGGTACCGGAATGACCACTTGCTACTCATATCCTCAATGACCTCTCACCACAATATAAACCTATATCCATGATTCTAAGTCACAGGTACCTGTTCTCGAGCATCTTTCAAGCCCACTCCGACCTCGTTGTTCCGGAGGAACAACGCCTACAAATACATTGCCCACAATAACCTTCTCATGTTGATCACATATGTGCACTTACTTTTCTCTACACATTTGATCAATCCCAACAATCATAATCAGGTGGTTCTCGTGGTAAGCTTGGTAGTCGGTCATCTAGAGGATATCATGGAGGAAACTCCTCAAATCAGCATCGTCAAAACAGTTCTAATCACGCCAGGTCTAGTTCCTATTAATAGCTCACCTATCTATGGTTTGTTCCTCCACTGTGGGTCTCCTATCGCTCGAATTTCCCATCTGCATGGACCACATATAGATCTACTGGAATGGACCAGCAAAACCAGCACGATCCATCAGCAAATCAACAATAACAAAGTGGGTTGCTTGGCCCAAATCCAACAACATAAACAACTCAACTACCCTCCCTCAATAATCTAGCAGTATATCTATAACCCCAGGTCTTGTTCCTTCGCAGTAGTGGTTCCCTCCAATGGCACATGATCAACCAACAGACCTCACATATGCATTCAATACCATGAACTTCAATTACAGATCGGATGCTTCATGGTATATAGATACAGATTTCACCTCGCCTCCAATATAGGTAAACTCTTCTTTGTTAAAAATAATAGTCACGTTAAATATGTCTTTGTTTGAAATGGTCATTCTATACCCGTTACTCACACAGGTTACTCTAAGCTTAATTTCTTTCATAAACCATTACACTTGCAAATGTTCTTGTTATGCCTAATATTATTAAAAATCTAATTTATGTTCGTTGATTTACCACTGATAATCTTGTTTCCATTGAATTCTACCCATATGGGTTTACTGTGAAGGATTTGGACACTCTCTAGAGGCCAATATTATTCGTTCTATGTGGTTATTTCAAAAGAAATATAAGCCATATGGGACACTCTAGTGCTACAAATCACATTTGGTTGCTAATGGAAAAAGCCAGTGTCGGAGCATTGACTGTGATGAGACTTTTAGTCCGGTTGTTATATCGACCACGATCTGAACCGTCTTAAGCATTGCCCTGTCTAGGCAATGGCCTATTCTTCCTTCTAGCGAGACTAAAACTAGATGGAATCATATCATACCTGGTAAATTTAATATACATATTTAGAGAGTTCTCCTTAATTGTGACAATCGTCAATTTCCGGTCAAGTCAAAGTCAAACAAAGTCAAACAAAGTCAACAAGTCAAACCGGTCAACTCAGTTGACTCTTGTATGTTAGGGTTTACTCTAGGTAATTACTAAACAACCCGCTATTTTAATGAGAAAACATCATTTGGAAAATTCATGTGTTTAATTTTTCTTAGCCTTGATAATGCTAAACAATGAACCAAAGAGATAAAACACTATTGCACACTCATCGGGAGTGTGTAGGACACTAAAACATGACTTAACGGGGTTTACGGACCTTGCATTGCGAAGCCGGACACTCAAAAAGGTCACAAACGAAACCTCCCTCAATCGTTTTCACTCTATCTCCTTCTATTTGAAATCTCTCCAAGAATGTCAAATCTCTCCCAAATCTCTCCAAGAATGTGAAATCTCTCCAAAATCTCTCTTTGTATAAGAAATCTCTCCAAGAACGTCAAATCTCTCCCAAATCTCTCTCAAAACCTCTTTTGGTTTTTTTTTGTAATCAATTGGGGCATCCCGACACTTGACTTGGTGAAAAACCATGCGAAACGGGAAGATACCTTGGAAAATAGCCTCTTAGGGCCGGAGCCCTTCTATAGGGATCAAACCCTCCTTGAACCGGAGTCTCCTTGAGGAGCCGCGGCCATCTAGCCGCAGCCGCAGCCAGCAGCCGCCGACCGCAGCCACCGACCGCAGCGGCATGGAGCCCGCATCCGATGTTCGCTTCCGGTTCTCCTGACTTCGGACCGCAGCCTCTTAACTTCGGACCGCAGCGCCTTCCTTCTGCATCCGCGACTGAGCTCCACTTCTGGTCCACTTCAGCGACCAAGACCGGAATCACCTCCTGACTTCGGATTTTGCGTTTTTCTACCCGGTTTTCGACCCCGACTCAGTTTTAAGCCCGTCTTTAATTATTTTAACAATGGATTTCCACCCAAAACTTTATTTTAACATATTAAGACCCATATGTCTTAATTAATCACGTTTTTAATGCAAATCTTATCCAAGATTTAGTGGTTGGAGTAATTAAGGTGGAGTGTTGACCTTGCTTTACTTTATGACACAAGCAACCCCCCCCCCCCCCTCACCCACTCTATGGCCAGCCACTCCTCCCACCCTACCTTGGTCATGTCAAGGTACTTTCTCATCATTTTTCAGTCATTATCTCGTCCAAAGAGCTGAAAGACTCCCACTCTCTCTCTTCATTTCACCCACTTCACTCATTTCCACCAAAGATCAAACACAACTTTTCTCTCCAACTTTCTCTCTCAATTTCGGGATTTCAAGGCTGATCATCAAGTTTTTTTCCACTCTTGGTAAGTATAACTCATCCTCCTTGTGATTATTACACTTCATTCTACTCAAATCATGGGTTGCTCACATAAATTCCATCCCTTTGGTGTTAGATTCTCGAAATCTTCAAGGCTTCTTCAAGTGTTCTTGAGTTGAACACTTCCCTTCTCCAACACTCATCCACTGAAATCACACAAGGTGAGTTCATACCCCTACATTTTCATGTTTTCTTAAGTTTTAAGGGGGGGAATACAAGTTAAAACACCAAGAACACAATTAAAACGCTTCTAACAGCTTTCATCAGAAAAGTTGGGCTCCATTCACGGACTATTTTGGTCAACTTAAACATTTTAGTTTTCAAAACTGTTTTAGATGGAAGTAGTTCCAGTTTTTAGCTTTAAAATGGTTACTTACACATCTCCATACGATTTTTCTACAATTTATGGTGATTTTTACAAAACTGTCTATCATTTCAAGAACCAATCCGGACCAGTCTGTGTTTATGGACGTTTTCACACATGTCGGATACCACTAAAAATCATGAGAAAATTTATGAACAAACTAGACACGTTTTTCAAACTCCCAGAATTTACGGATTCTGATTTGGACCTGTTATGAATTTTCTATGAATTTTCTAAGAACAGTAACAGAAAATGTTAACAACAGAAAAATGCTATCAATTTCATTTCACCTTGTAACATGTCGAGCAAGGTGTATATCTTTATGTGAATATATGTTAATGCAAATAAATGACATTTTGTCTTAGTATGTAGACATGCATCAGTTAATAAATGGATTTTGATATATATATAGAATATAAAAGATAACAAATTGTTATAATCAAAGTACATCCATTACATACAAACATTTGAATAAACTATGTTAAGTATAGTTTGCGTACATTATCACTACTACCCTTGTTTTGATAAACTATAATAGGTATAGTTTATGATACTTTACATAACACACTCATACAAAAACGGTACATTTATACAAAAGGGATTTTCATTTCGTTACATGTAAATTCGTTAATGACTTTGTGAGACATTCACTTCACATTTACCAAGAAGTCTTGTATTGTAACCAGAGTCTCCTGGAGGGAGAGCATGATAGTTGTATATAGATCTATATTGGGTTTGACAAACCCACACCTGAGCTGCATGCAACAGCTAGACCGGCAGGTCTGAGATGACAAATGTCATAACATTTCCGACGCCTGAAGAACGTCGTTTCAGGCCAACTAGGTCATAGCATGGTTATAATAACTCACAGAAAGTATTAACAAACATAGAATTTACGGGGATTTCATTGAAATCAAACGAGTTTATGTCGATTTAAACTTGCATTGTTTTACTATAAATATGACAAATTAATTGTACATTCTGGTCTTTGGGTTTTAAGACTACATTTACACATTAAGGAAAATATTGGATTTTCTGGAACGGACACTACTTTTACAAGAAAAAGGTTTTCATAATTGCATACAAAAACTTATTGACTCACCAACCTTTATGTTGACACTTTTTCAAACCAACTTGTATTCTCAGGAAATCACTAAACAGGTAACCAAGTGCTATTGAGGATGGGACGTTAAGGCGTCAAACATTTCACGTTTTGTCAACATATTGTAATTGGTTTGGAAACATGTAATTAATACAATGATGTAACTCTTTCAATTATATATATGTTGGTTGTGTTTACTTTGATCACTATTGCAAAATGTTGTTATGATACTATACATGAAGTCCTCCACCCCCGGACGTTTCCGCCATCCTTGGTTTGGGGATGTGACATTAATCGCTTGCCTACTCTTAGAAATATTGATTATCAGGGAATAGAAGTCCATTTGTTATTATGCCTAATTTATCATTTAGAGGTGGAACAACAAGAGCATTTGTTAATTCGTTGTGAGGTGGGAGCCAGAACTTGGGGTGCGATCTTCAAATGGTTGGAGGTTACTTTTAATAGTTTTGATTCTATTATGAAGTTATATCGACCTGGTGGATATGATTAAGTGTGACATAAATAAGAAAAAGGTGATTGATGCGGTGGTTGCTATTTCAGTTTTGTACTTATGGAGGTTTCGCAAGAATAATGTATTTGGATATGGAAAGATTCGAAAAGACACTATTTTTGTTTCTATTAGGGAGTTTTCTTTTCTTTGGATTAGCAATAGATTTACTAAATTTTCTTTTCCCTGGGTTGACTGGTTGCAGCACCCTTTAAACAATTTGTAATTGTCTTTTTCTTCTAGATCCTTGCTAGAGTATTTCATTTTTCAATATATGGTTGACAGTTTCTAAAAAAAGACGTGAAGAATGTTTTCTTGCATGGTCAACTGAATAAGACAGTCTACATGCACCAATCATCATGGTTCAGGGATAGAAAATTACCAATCTAATAAGAACTTGTTTTTTCTTTCAAACGAAAAATTTCATTAAAAGGATTGCAAATAGCAAGGGGCTACCGCAACCAGGAGAAGTACAAAAGTAAGAACAAGAAATGAACAAAGAGGAAAATTGAAACCTGAAAATACAAATTGATTAAATATGGAGATGATCAAATGGTGAGCAGCACCAAACCACCCAATCAGGCTCTTATGCTTGCACCATGCAAAATGATTGGGTAATGATAGTGCCGACCAACTTTTTGTTGTAGCTTTGATCTGTTTGAAGAAAAATTCATTCCTGGATAGCAAAACATTCTATAGAAGACATAAAAGGATGGCATTTCCTATCACCTTTTTCCCCAGGCAGCTGCACCAGTAAGATGCACATTCAATAAATTCCATTATGCTAGAGAATCTCCTAGGTTGGATCCCTCACCACCGAAAAATCCAATGTTGGACCTCCTGTGTAAATTTGCAATGAAGTAGTAGTTGGTCAACTGTTTCATTTATTACATAAAGAGAAAGATTGAGAAGCTACCATTACACCCCTAACCACCAGTGACACAACTACTAGGATTCTACCCAACATTGCTCTCCAAACAAAGCATCTAGCTTTTAGAGGAATTTCCTTCTCCCAACAAATACTAGGACCAGTAGATTTGATAAGTTTGGATTTGATTAACTTATGCATATATTTGACCACATAGCCTCCATTCAGAAATGGAACAAACCAGAAACCAAATTTAGAGCTTTCATCAATGTTTAAGGCATCGATAATTGTATACAGTTGTAGCAACTCATTTAACTCCTCAGGACTTTCATGGGTTTTTTTTCCAATTCCACGTGAAGCCAATCTAAAAAATATGATGGCCAAGGAGGCAACATTTTGTGGATTCTAAAAGATATAAGTAGGGAAATCTCGCCGGAACGGATCACTGCTACACCAAATATCTTTCTAAAAAATTGTTTTCACTTTACGTCTTGGTATGAGCTTGAATAATGATTTGTGGTCAATGTTAATTTCTTGAAGGTAATGCACAACCCTGAAAATGTTATTCCAGACTCCAGTGGAAGATTTCCTTACAATGTAATGTGTCGTCTTAACGTTGAGGTTGTGAATGCTCGAAATAACAACTTTCCATAGACTATGTTGCTCATTCATTAATCTCCATCGCCATTTTAGAGCAATATTTTGCGCTTTTAAGGTAGCTACACCCAGTCCCCCATCAGAAATGGGTGCAAGAATTTTGGACCACTCCACCTAATGGATTTTGTTCTATAACTCACTACTACCCCCATTGAAATTTGCACCTTATTTTTTCCAGTGCATCAATATGCCTTGTGGAGCTTTAAAAGTTGACATGTAGTAGGATGAAAGACAATTTAGGACTGATTTGATGAGAGTAATTCTACTAGCAAACGAGAGAGAGTTGGACTTCCAATTAGACAGCTTATAATGGATTTTATCAATCACAGGTTGCCAATGTTTCTTCAATCTCATGTTAGCCCCGACGGGGACCCCCAGATATATGATTGGGAAGGAACCCTCCGATTACCCCAATGATCTAGCCAGGGAATGCAGTTCCAGATTCGATACACCTACTCCAAATAAACAAGATTTGAAGAAATTAACTTTTAAACTAAACAAAATATGAAAACATTTGAGCATTGCTGAAAGGTTTTTGATGCTAACACAGTCCCAATCACTCAAAAAAATTGCATCGTACACATAGAATAAATATGAGAGATTTGGACCATTACGAGGCAATTTGATTCCACGGATTAACGATTTCTCGCAACCAGTCTTGACTGCAATGTTTAATCCTTCCATTACGAGGATGAAAAGAAATTGCGACACTGGATCTCCCTGAAGAACACCCTTGTAAATAGGAAATTCATTCGTTGGTGCCCCGTTCACTAGTATAAAATCCCTAGAGGTAGATAGACAACCCTTAATCTATCTCCTCCATCTGAACCCAAAATTCATCTATTCCACAATAGTCTCGAGAAAGTTCCAGTTGATGGAATCGAAAGCTTTCTCAATGTCCACTTGGAGTAAGAACGCTTTCTATTTTCGCTGTTTAACCTAAGAGAAAACTTCATTCATAACTAGCGGGCCATCCATAATATTCCTTCCTTCGATATAGGTAGATTTTACCTCACTTACCACATCCCTAATTACAACTTTTAGTCTGGCAACAAGCAATTTCGTGATGATTTAGTTCAGGGTCCTAATGAGGCTAATGGGACGGTAGTCCCCAAGAGTAAGCAGATCAGTGACTTTAGGGATCAAGGTTACAAAAGAGGAATTACATCCAGCGCAAGGGAGTTGTTTTGTTCAAAGTACTTAACAAAGTCAACGATATCATTCCTCATAACTTCCCAATTAGCTTTGAAGAGCTTGAAGGTGAATTCATCCAGTCCCGACGTCTTCTCACTACCACAACACCATATCGCTGATTTGATATCATCTATAGTGAAAGGGGCTTCTAAAAACATTGACTGATTCGAGGAGATTCGTTGAAAATCCAAGCTAATAAGTTTCAACCTATCAGGCTATTTTTCAAGAAACTTGTCATAGAAAAACCGATGCACTTTCGATTTTACTTTTATTGGGTCAGAGATCCACACCCCATCAATTGTGAGACCATGGCTTACTCGAGAGAAGATAGAGGGATCCCACAAGCAAGGTAGCCCACCAGACCCGCAGGTTGGACTAATTGCAACAAAGTTGACCTCATTAGAGCCCCAACATCATGTGAAGTCAATATTGTTGAAATCGGCCACTCTAGTTTCATGTAGACTTAAGAAATCAGACTTGTGAGTGTGTCTGAGTTTTCGCACTCAATTTACTTTATTGGATTCACCAACACGCATAATATTTAGGCTTAGAGTAATCATTGGAGACCATCGTTAACACCACCAGCAGTAGGGATGTTACCAAGGACATCATCGACAATTCATTTTGCTCCGGTATCAATTTTGAAACCCACGTGACTGCCAATTTGGATGATTTTATCGACTTCAATTGAGGATGATGGCGAAAAATCATCACAATTCCCGCTTGCACTAGGATTTGGGATAGCAACATTAAGGTCAAATTCATCCAAAAGCTTCCGAGGATATATGATCTCAGTCTCGATTGACCGAGAAATATTGTTTAGTTTCCTACGCTTAGAAGATTTCCCTAATTTTGACTTGGTTGAGTCAATATTACCAGTTTCCATTATATTGTCTGGGATGGGATGTACAGTATCCACTATATTGTCTGGGTTGGCATGTGTAATGAAATTGATCTTTGCATATACGAGCTAAGACTAAACGGTGCAGTAATGGGGACATCAGCGGTATCTGACGTGTCACCCTTTCACCGCCGATGAACACCGTGCCGTGAAGGGGTTTTCACCGCCGGTGGTCTTATACCGTTGGCGAAATTTTAATTTTTGTGGCATTTTGTGTTTGGAGACGTTGCCAAACGGTCGTCAACGGCTAGTTTGGCAAATTTCTCCTTTTTTTACATCTACTATATATACAAATAATATTTCCAAAAAATCACCACACTATACACTCACAACAACAATTTTTTCTTTGAAAATATCTTCTTCCAACAATCCAAACTCTTCCAAACAAATTGCTCCAAACCAAAATGTTAACAACCATTTCACACTTTTTGGCTACGATTTGTCATCACCACCACCTTACCGGTCATAAATGGATGGTGTTCCTATCTATTATTCATAATTCCAAATTCCCCAACAATTCCATTTCCAAACTCAACCTCAAACCCAACCATTTCAAACCCAATTTCCATCCCAAATGACATTCACACCTTCAAACGAATTATTTTATGAGTCCGAACATGAAGAACAGCAACAACAGCCTCAACAACAAAAGAAAGGGAAGGCCGATCCGAGAAGATGGACACAAAAAGAAGAAATTGAGTTAGCAAGGGCATGGGTCGACATATCTGAAGATGGTGGCACGGTAAAGGGTCAAAATCATGATCAATTTTGGTTACATATCACAGAGCTCTTTTGTAAGGGAATGGGTCGAAATCTAGATTATCGGACCTCCGACCAATGTAACTCCAAATGGAATCTTATGAACAAAGTCGTCACACATTGGAATGGAATTTACACAAACTTTGAAATGTAATGGGCTAGCGGAGAAAGTGAAGCGAGTTTGTTGAAAAAAACACACGCTAAATTCCAAGATGATATGCAAAAGCTTTTTAAGTTTATTCATGTGTGGGAAGTTGTCAAAAGAAGCATTAGGTGGAGGGAACTTGCAACACATGAAGAAATTGAAAATCCGCCAAAAAGAAGCTGGACATCTTCATATTCAAGCTCGCAACAAGTCTCATCGGATGGTCACGTATGCGTTAATCTTAATGATGATAACGACTGTAACATCCAGATTCCCAGGTATATTATTTTATTATTTTATTTTGGAATTTGTTGAGGGACTCGGCGAGTTGGTGCTTAGACTCACCGAGTAGGGTCGCGATTTCTCATCCGGATTAATGACCGGACTCGGCGAGTCCATGAGTGGACTCGACGAGTCCACGCTGTTTAATGAAACCCTAATTTTTCCGGGTTTGGGACCTATTTAAAGGCCCTTATGGCCGTCATTTGCGGCCATCAACCCCCAGAGAGAAACCCTAAGTGATCTAGAGTGCTTGTGAGGAAGGAGAGGCCAATCTTGAACTTTTGTGGGTATTTTTGCAAGAAGGAAGTGTTCAAGGCAAGAGGAAGCTGAAGGAGGTGCGGTTTTGGTGGTTTTTGAGCTCATAGAGATCGTATTGAGGTATTATTCTCGGACCTTCTTCAGTTTTGGTGTTGATTCTTAGTGTTAGGGTTTTCTAACCCTTTTAGAGGATGATTAAGTGGAGTATTTGGCCCCTTCTCGAGTTTGTGTTCTGGATCTGGACCCAAGGGGGTCCAGAGACCTTAACCCTTGGAGCTTTATGAGTCATTGTGGGAGTCATGAGCTTAGAATGTCATTTTTGGGGCTAAATCATCATTTTGGACCATTTAGATGTTATATGTGTGTCAAGGTCCGAACTTTACGTGATTATCATGCTTGGGGAGGCCAGATCTATGATTGTATGGAACAGATCTGACCTCAGAAGTTGTTTTGAGTTGGTGCATGGCATGAACTCGCCGAGTGCAAAGAACAGACTCGGCGAGTAGTATGAAGGTTGCCCGTTAATCACTCAGTGAGTAGACTTGTCGAGTCGGGGGAATGACTCGGTGAGTCAGGGAGGGTCAGGAGTCCGAGTTCAAGTTGGAACTCGCCGAGTTGTTCTTGAGACTCGGCGAGTTGAGTCGGGGTGGCCCCGCGATTCATGCCAGGTGGAACTCGTCGAGTCAAGGGAAGTACTCGACGTGCCAAGAGAGGATCTAAGAGAGTCAGTGGACACGTGTAGACTCGCCGAGTCGCCCTAGTGCACTCGACGAGTCGGGTCAAAGTTTGACCAATGACCTTGTTGACTTTTAGGGTTGAGTACAGTTGTATTTATGAGAGTATTACTTTATGTGATTAGGCGGAGGCTAGATCACACTTCTTCCGAGTCAGCTATTTACCGAGACATCGTGGTGAGTCTTCTCACTATACTTTACCTTGAGTGGGTAATTAGAGTTATGTGACAGAGTTGTTGTATGCTATTTATGTGATGTGTTGCACTGCATTATTTCTATGTGATTTATGCCGTGTATATATCAGAGTATATCAGAGTTGGAACCGAAAGGTTCACAGAGCTAGGACCAGAGGGTCCACATAGTTAGGGTCCAAGGGCCCGCAGAGTTATAGCTTCGAGTGGCTAGTATGTGTTATGTGTGGTATTTTGGGGAACTCACTAAGCCTTGTGCTTACAGTGTTTTGTGTTATGTGTTTCAGGTACTAGTGAAGATCGCGGGAAGGCGCCGGCATGATCAGTACACACACACGCGGAGTTTTATATATGTTATGATCTTGGGATTTTGACTTATATTTGGATGTATAAAACAATGAGTTTTATAATATTATGAAATAAGGTGTTTTCAAAATGTGAAAATTTGCTTGAAAATTAGGGGTGTTCCAAGTTGGTATCAGAGCCTTGATTTGAGGGATTCTGATTCATCTTCGGGCGTATCTGAACTCAAACTGAGGATTTGAGAGAAATTTTGATGACTAAAAGCTTTTTAAAAGAGTAAAAAGAGTTTTGAGATAAACAGAGCAGAGCCGTGTGTACGATCAGCCAGCGCCCGAACGGTGATTTCCCAAAATACCCTTGTAATTAGTGTTATGAGATATATTATGTTATAATATATGATGAGTTATGTTATGCATGCTAGAGTAGACTAGGCATTCTTAGGACTAGAGTGGCCTGATATGTGATGCCCTACTCTAGGAGTTTTGCTGCTAGGGATACTTGAGAGTGTTTAGATAGCAGCGAGGAGTTTATGAGAGAGCCGCTAGTGAGTAGCATATGGTTAAGGAGAGTAGAGTACTTGAGATTTGGGATCCAAGGAGGAGGACTTAGAGTGAATGCTGATGCGGTGGGGACGGTAGTATAGGGCCCGTACTACTGAAGACACCGGAGCAGTGCGCACCCTAAGTAAGAATCCATTGGGTACTAAGGAGCAAGTAGGGTGGAGTTATCGAGTGCGAGTATACTCGAGCGAGTCCCTGATATTTATTATGTTGTATTTCAGAGACATCATGGTTGGGACACGCCACACACCAGAGAGCAGCGGTACTAGTGATGAGGAGATCCGTAGGATCATTCATGCGGAGGTGGCTGCGGCCATCAGGGCAGAGATACCAGAGATGTTCGGGTCTATCAAGACCACACTGATAGAGACATTTGACGAGAGATACGCTGCTCTTTCTGAGGCTGCGGTTGCTGCAGCCACTGCAGCTATAGCTGCGACTAGGCCGCATGGTGGTGATGTGTTGCTGTTTCGTGAGTTCAGCAACACAAAACCACCGGAGTTTGATGGGACCCAGGACCCGATTGTAGCAATGAGGTGGATATCAGACATTGAGGGGTGTTTCTTTACTTGCTCATCTCCAGAGCATTTGAGAGTCTGGTTCGCGTTGAACCAGCTTCGCTTGGGAGCGAAGGACTGGTGGAAGTTTGTGACGGCGCACTATTCGCCTACTGAGCTTGCTGCAGTGACCTGGGAGAGGTTCACTGCTATGTTCCGAGAAGAGTATGTTCCCCAGGTGGAGAGGGAGCATTTGGCCCAGGAGTTTTTGACCCTCAAGCAGGGTACAGAGTCTGTTACAGTGATCACCAGGATGTTCCATGAGCGGGCGATGTTCTGCCCAGAGCACGTGTCCTCCGAGCAGGCACGTATGAGCCGATATCTGAGTGTGCAGAGCAGGGTCTTGCTACAAGTATGGCAAGGAGGGGCATATGGCCAAGGATTTCCCCAAGGGGTTCGCAGTCAGTTTTACTACAACCAGACCGGACACCGGAAGGCAGAGTGTCCGCAGTCACGTGGGTCAGCACAGGGAGCATCTCCGGGATCTGCCCCTACTGCAGTGGGAGCTACCGATAGTCGGCCAGTGAAGGTCGAAGCGCCGAAGGCACGAGGGTGAGCCTTCCAGTTGACCGCGGAAGAGGTCCGCGCAGCACCCGATGTTGTGGCTGGTATGCATTCTTTCTTTGCTTATGCTAATTTTGTGATATTGTGTTTATATTATGTTATGCGTAGGTACTTTTCTTGTGAGTTCTGTACCCGCTTTAGTGTTATTTGACTCGGGTACGAGTCGATCATTCGTGTCGATGGCGTTCAGTCGGCACATTAGTGTTCAGCGAGAGGCGTTGAGTCGACCTCTACGAGTTTCTATAACCGACGAGCGATCAGTGTATGCTACGGACGTGTTCCGGGGGTGTGTGCTCGAGATCTTCGGTGTCGAGTTTCCGATTGATCTGGTCCCGATTGCGATGGGGGACGTGTGTGTTATAGTGGGTATGGATTGGTTGAGTCGATTTGGGGCTGTGATAGACTGTGAGCGACAGTTGGTGACGATCCGAGACCCCAGTGGGGGAGTACTTACGGTGTACGGCGAGGGTACCCGTTCTAGGTCAGCATTTTGTTCGGCCGCCAGGGCGAGGCAGAGTCTACAGCAGGGTTGTAGTGGGTTTGTGGCTTATGTGGTGGATACGAGAGTAGATGCAGAGAGACCGAGGTCGGTCGATGAGGTCCCGATAGTGCGCGAGTTCCCAGATGGTTTCCCCGAGGAGTTGCCGGGTGTGCCTCCCGAGAGGCAGGTAGAGTTCCGTATTGATTTGGTTTCGGGGGCAGCGCCTATCGCCAAGGTCCCTATCGCCTTGCGCCACCAGAGATGCAGGAGTTATCCTTGCAGCTTCACGAGCTGTTGGGGAAGGGGTTTATACGACCGAGTAGCTCGCCGTGGGGAGCGCCGATCCTTTTTGTCAGGAAAAAGGATGGTTCACACCGGATGTGTATTGATTACCGGGAGCTGAACAAACTGACGGTCAAGAACCGTTACCCCTTACCGAGGATCGACGATTTATTCGATCAGTTACAGGGAGCGTCTTGGTTCTCCAAGATCGACTTGAGGTCTGGAAATCATCAGATGAGAGTACGAGATGAGGATATCCAGAAGACATCGTTCAGGACTCGTTACGGGCATTACGAGTTCGTGGTGATGCCTTTCGGGATCACCAATGCACCAACGGCGTTCATGGATCTCATGAACAGGGTATGCAGACCGATGTTGGACCGTTCGGTGATCGTGTTCATCGATGATATACTGGTGTATTCGAGATCCAGAGAGCAGCATGAGGAGCACTTGAGAGAGTTACTTGGAGTTTTGAGATCGGAGAGGCTTTATGCCAAATTCTCCAAGTGTGATTTCTGGTTACGATAGGTCCAGTTCCTAGGGCACCTCGTTAACCAGAATGGGATATTGGTTAACCCGGCCAAGATTGAGGCGGTTATGAGTTGGGAGGTGCCGAGATCCCCCACCGAGATCAGGAGTTTCTTAGGGTTGGCTGGCTATTATCGGAGATTTATCAAGGATTTCTCCAAGATCGCCGTGCCACTCACTAGGTTGACCCGGAAGGGTGTTGCTTTTTCATGGGGCCCAGAGCAGCAGGCCTCCTTCGAGACACTTCGCCAGAGACTGTGCGAAGCCCCAGTGTTAGCCCTTCCGGAGGGGATGGAGGACTTTATGGTGTACTGTGACGCATCGATATCGGGGCTGGGAGCGGTGCTGATGCAAAGAGGGCATGTGATAGCATACGCATCGAGGCAGCTGAAGCCTCACGAGACGAGGTATCCCACCCACGATCTGGAGCTGGGGGCAGTGGTGTTCGCCCTCAAGATCTGGCGTCATTATCTGTACGGGGTTCGGTGTATTATATACACGGACCACAAGAGTTTGAAGTACTTGATGGATCAGCCCAACCTGAATATGCGACAGAGGAGATGGTTGGACGTGGTAAAGGATTACGATTGTGAGATCCTGTACCACCCGGGCAAGGCTAACGTTGTAGCCGATGCCCTGAGTCGCAGGGCGGAGAGTGCCCCTATACAAGACGTATGTATGAGACTGACAGTGATTACTCCGGTGTTGGACACCATTCGAAGGGCCCAGGCTGAGGCCGTGAGACCGGAGAACCAGAAGAGAGAGCGAGTTGTCGGATATGTATCGGAGTTCGTTACTGATGGTCGAGGACTTATGACCTTTCAGGGTCAGATTTGGGTACCGTTTGTGGGCGGAACGCGTACCATCTTGATGGAGGAGGCGTACCGATCGAGGTTCTCGATCCATCCCGGGACCACTAAGATGTATTTGGACCTGAAGAGAGAGTATTGGTGGCCCTGTATGAAAAGGGATGTTGCATGGTTCGTTGAGAGGTGTTTGACCTGTCGCAGGGTTAAGGCCGAGAACCAGAGACCGCATGGTAAGTTGCAGCCGTTGGAGGTTCCCGAGTGGAAGTGGGAACAGATTACCATGGACTTCATCACCAAATTGCCGAGGACTGCGAGGGGCGTCGATGCAATTTGGGTGATTGTGGATAGGTTGACGAAGAGCGCTCACTTTCTTGCTATCAGTGAGAGCTCTTCCGCTGAGAGGTTGGCAGAGTTATACGTGAGAGAGGTGGTATCATGGCATGGAGTGCCGATCTCGATCGTCTCAGATCGAGATGTACGTTTCACTTCCAGATTCTGGAAGAAGTTTCACGAGGAGTTGGGTACGAGACTGCATTTTAGCACTGCATACCACCCCCAGACAGATGGGCAGAGTGAGCGGACGATTCAGACGCTCGAGGACATGCTCCGGGCATGTGTGTTGGATTTCGGAGGGAGTTGGGACACGTATTTGCCCTTGGCTGAGTTTTCCTATAACAACAGCCATCATTCGAGCATCGGTATGCCACCCTTTGAGCTGTTGTATGGGAGGAAGTGTCGGACTCCCATTTGCTGGGGCGAGGTCGGGCAACGTGTGATGGGTAGTACGGAGATTGTGCTTCAGACGACTGAGCAGATTCAGCAGGTCAGGCAGAGGTTACAGACAGCTCAGAGCCGTCAGAAGAGTTATGCGGATAGACGTCGGTCAGAGCTCGAGTTCCAGGTCGGCGATTTCGTACTCCTGAAGGTATCTCCCTGGAAGGGAGTGATCCGATTCAGGAAGAGGGGTAAGTTGGGACCTCGGTATATTGGTCCTTTCAGGGTGACTGCCAGGGTGGGCAGGGTAGCGTATCGTTTGGAGCTACCTACGGAGCTGAGCCAGATTCATGACACTTTTCACGTGTCTCTGTTGAGGAAGTGTATCGCTGATGAGTCAGCAGTGGTGCCCTTAGAGGATATTCAGGTGGATGCGAGCCTGAATTATGTGGAGAGACCAGTTGCGGTTGTGGATCGAAAGATCAAGGTTCTGAGGAACAAGGAAGTGCCCCTGGTGTAGGTCCGGTGGCAACAACGGAGAGGGTCAGAGTTGACCTGGGAGCCGGAGCGAGAGATGCGTGAGCAGCATCCAGAGTTGTTTGTAGAGTGAGACTTCGAGGGCGAAGTCTGATTTTAGTGGGGGAGAATTGTAACATCCGGATTCCCAGGTATATTA
This sequence comes from Lactuca virosa, assembly GCF_052849685.1. Classification (NCBI taxonomy): domain Eukaryota; kingdom Viridiplantae; phylum Streptophyta; class Magnoliopsida; order Asterales; family Asteraceae; genus Lactuca; species Lactuca virosa. The sequence continues at coordinate 185,362,919 of NC_136428.1, read as the reverse complement.
TTTTATTATTTTATTTTGGAATTTGTTGAGGGACTCGGCGAGTTGGTGCTTAGACTCGCCGAGTAGGGTCGCGATTTCTCATCCGGATTAATGACCAGACTCGGCGAGTCCATGAGTGGACTCGGCGAGTCCACGCTGTTTAATGAAACCCTAATTTTTCCGGGTTTGGGACCTATTTAAAGGCCCTTATGGCCGTCATTTGCGGCCATCAACCCCCAGAGAGAAACCCTAAGTGATCTAGAGTGCTTGTGAGGAAGGAGAGGCCAATCTTGAACTTTTGTGGGTATTTTTGCAAGAAGGAAGTGTTCAAGGCAAGAGGAAGCTGAAGGAGGTGCGGTTTTGGTGGTTTTTGAGCTCATAGAGATCGTATTGAGGTATTATTCTCGGACCTTCTTCAGTTTTGGTGTTGATTCTTAGTGTTAGGGTTTTCTAACCCTTTTAGAGGATGATTAAGTGGAGTATTTGGCCCCTTCTCGAGTTTGTGTTCTGGATCTGGACCCAAGGGGGTCCAGAGACCTTAACCCTTGGAGCTTTATGAGTCATTGTGGGAGTCATGAGCTTAGAATGTCATTTTTGGGGCTAAATCATCATTTTGGACCATTTAGATGTTATATGTGTGTCAAGGTCCGAACTTTACGTGATTATCATGCTTGGGGAGGCCAGATCTATGATTGTATGGAACAGATCTGACCTCAGAAGTTGTTTTGAGTTGGTGCATGGCATGAACTCGCCGAGTGCAAAGAACAGACTCGGCGAGTAGTATGAAGGTTGCCCGTTAATCACTCAGTGAGTGGACTTGTCGAGTTGGGGGAATGACTCGGTGAGTCAGGGAGGGTCAGGAGTCCGAGTTCAAGTTGGAACTCGTCGCGTTGTTCTTGAGACTCGGCGAGTTGAGTCGGGGTGGCCCCGCGATTCATGCCAGGTGGAACTCGTCGAGTCAAGGGAAGTACTCGACGTGCCAAGAGAGGATCTAAGAGAGTCAGTGGACACGTGTAGACTCGTCGAGTCGCCCTAGTGCACTCGACGAGTCGGGTCAAAGTTTGACCAATGACCTTGTTGACTTTTAGGGTTGAGTACAGTTGTATTTATGAGAGTATTACTTTATGTGATTAGGCGGAGGCTAGATCACACTTCTTCCGAGTCAGCTATTTACCGAGACATCGTGGTGAGTCTTCTCACTATACTTTACCTTGAGTGGGTAATTAGAGTTATGTGACAGAGTTGTTGTATGCTATTTATGTGATGTGTTGCACTGCATTATTTCTATGTGATTTATGTCGTGTATATATCAGAGTATATCAGAGTTGGAATCGAAAGGTTCACAGAACTAGGACCAGAGGGTCCACAGAGTTAGGGTCCAAGGGCCCGCAGAGTTATAGCTTCGAGTGGCTAGTATGTGTTATGTGTGGTATTTTGGGGAACTCACTAAGCCTTGTGCTTACAGTGTTTTGTGTTATGTGTTTCAGGTACTAGTGAAGATCGCGGGAAGGCGTCGGCATGATCAGTACACACACACGCGGAGTTTTATATATGGTATGATCTTGGGATTTTGACTTATATTTGGATGTATGAAACAATGAGTTTTATAATATTATGAAATAAGGTGTTTTCAAAATGTGAAAATTTGCTTGAAAATTAGGGGTGTTACAACGACATTGAAGAAATACGCCCGCCTCCTCCTAAAATGGGAAGGGACAAAACAAAAGCTCGAACAAAAGGAAAAGGGAAAGCGACATCTTCAAATTCTTCAGTATGAACCGAGGGGTCAGCTAGATCGGAAGAAATGATGTAACACCCATAAAATTCAAGCCAATTTAAAACTTTTCAAAACATTTAAAACCAACAGTTATTACAAATTTGTTTTCAAAATAGTCTAATTTCAGAGTTTTCCCCAAAAACATAAATAAAACATGAGGAGCTGAACGATCACACCTTCACCTTGCTGCAATCCCCTGATACACCTGAAACAATAAAATGAAACTGTAAGCCCGAAAGCTTAGTGAGTTCCCCCAAAATACCCATACCCACAATAACACACATATAATCATAAACAACAAAATATGGGTCCGGTCAACCATCAGGTTGGAATACCCCAGGCCCTCAACCATCTGGTTGGAATGCCAACATACTATGGGTCCAATCATCCTCGGGATGGAATACCCCAGGCCCACAACCAACAGGTTGGAATGCCAACATACTATGAGTCCAATCATCATAGGGATGGAATACTCACGACCCACAACCAACAGGTTGGAATGCCCAGGTCTATTGGCTTTCACACAAAGCAGATAAGCCTCAACCGCCAAACAAACATGTGCACATATAACAGATAATCATATAGCAATATATAGACAACAACTGATCTAACGGATCATACAACATAGCACATAAAACCATCCTATCTACTAGGATACCGATCTAACAGACAATACCACATACCACATAATACTATCCTACCTACTAGGATACCGATCTAACAAATCATACTAGCATAACATAACCAGATAATAATCCAAAGGGCCGACCTTCGTGCCTTAGACCCTTAAGTATAGTAAGGATAACTCACCTCGCAAGTAGTGCTGAAATACCGAACCTCTGACTGCTGTCTCACCGGAAATCCCGAACTATTACATAATAAATACTAAGTCAATACCCAAAATAACTTCTTGACTAAGTGTCCACACAACTCATTAAATCCATTCTCTTTATTGGGCCAAGGCCCAATACCAAGTCCTTAACTTGAAGGTCCATATATATTAAGCCCATTATTGGCCCAATTTACTAAATTGGGCCTAACCTCCTAATTGGGCCTAACCTCATGATCCACTAACAGTACTTGGCCCAAAATATCTTATTTACAAAGTCCAGCAAGGGCCCAATTCCATATAGTCCATAAACAGTCCAACACTCGAAGCCCATTTGACAAAGGCCCAATAGAGGACGTACACGGGGTGTACTCCTCTGGTACGCGGGGCGTACTAGACCAAATGTTGACCACCATCGGGGTGGTTGACCCAGTATGCTGGGCGTACTAGATTTGCGCTGGACGTACTCAACAGTTTTTCCAAAACCTTATTGAGTGCTTAATGGCTTAAGCACTTAAGCCCAAACTTCAGATCCAGAGACCTAACATGCCTAGGATCCATAAAGTCATGAACTTTATCACTTTGGACGTCCACAAAGTTCTTAATGCTTGGTCTTAATCCATTAAGACCTTATTTCTCCATGCATGGGACACATACAGCTAATGGGACCTTATTTTTATCACTCAAGGTCCCTTCAAGAGTCTAGAAGGACAACCCTTTTCATCCAAATCACAACATGCACCACCTTGTGGTTTTTGGGACAAGAAATGGCCCTTTTAAAGCAAAATGGTAAGATCTAATCATATATGCATAAAGTTTGGAGCTTTATACCTTCTGGAGCTTCTTGGGCACAAGCTAACTTTAGATCCACAACCTAGATCTTCTCCTCCAACTCTTTGGTGCAATAACTTCCTCTTAAAGCACTCAAGAACACACTCAATAAGCTTAAACACACAAAGGAAAGGCTAGGGTTTGGGGAAGACGAGTATAATCTATGGAGGCTGAGGTAAGTGAGGTTTTGGTGCTCATTATGTTGCTTGTATAGGCCCCAAACCCTAAATATTAGGGTTTCACCCAGACATTAGTACGCCCAGCGTAAACAAGTGTACACCCAGCGTACTAAGGCGGACCTAAGTACGCTTAGCGTACTCTTATGTACACGCAGTGTACCCCCTCTTGGCCCAAGTTTGCAAACTTGGCCCTTAAACTTATCTTGGCTCTTCACCTCCAACCCCCAAGGACTATAAATGGCAAGGTAATGATAGAAGAGGGTTCGGGAATACCTGCCAAATCTCGGGATGTTACAAATGATGACACAAATGGCACAATTGAATTCAACTTTGGAGATGCATATGACTGAAACCGTCCGACTCACCGAGTATTCGTTATTAATGCAAGATGTGAGACACCTCGACTCCGAAGATCAAGAGGCGGTTAAAGCAGTGAAGCAGTCGATTCGTGAAAAATATAAGCTAAACCGCAAATGAAATTTCAATGTTATGTTTTTTTCTAGTTTCTTTTTTTTTTATTTCACTTCATGTTTTTATTTTAGGTTTTTTAATGTAATTTTTAATTTCATGTTTTTTTTACTTTTAGGATTTCTAAAATATAATTTTTAATTTTATGTTATTTTTAATTTTAGTATGGTCTTTAAAAAAGGTTGTTATTTTTTATTGAAATTAAAATAATAATAATAATAATAATAATAATAATAATAAACACTCATAGGTAAACCATTTACCTCACCCTAGTCCGTAGGTGAAAACTGTAAAAAATGTGAAAGTTGACGTGTCGCCTACGTATAACCTTTTTACCATTGGTAAAAAAAACATCACACCCTTTAGCCTAAGTAGAATGACCGAAAGCAACAAAATCGGGTCCCCTGTGAGTTAAGTACCTTATGTTATTCATCTTGTAAGGTCTTATGCAAATGTAACATTTTTTTCAAGATCCAAAAATTATAAATATGCATGGTGATATTGTCATGTACATATGTTTATTTTTAAGCATTTCCAAAAGCTCTATCTCATCAATTGCTCCATGTTCCATAAGACCATAAACCAAATGGGAGTCCATCATACATTTGTATCGTCCTAGTCCCAAGCTTGCCCATGGTCAAAGTCCAAGCATCCGGTCAATAGTTTTTTTTCCCATCAAGAGCAGCCGAAGAGCAAAAGACGGAAATGGTTGTTGATATATAGTAATCGTTGAACTCCAACCTTGGTATCACCAACTGTTGACCATGTTAAAGTTTTCAGAACAAAGATCAAATAATGATGCATAATTTAATGCTTGACTTACAACCAAGTTAATTTTGATGAAACTGATGTAAATTCTGCAATCAATTTTAACAAACATGGGGTATGCTTTCTTTTATTATACTTATATTTTTTGACTTACTAAAATTCTCATTTTCCTTTGTTATTGGTCAATATAGAGAACTATAACGTATTTTCATTTTTTTTTTACTGATTTAGCCACTTGACTATTTTTTTTATAGTGATTAAATTAGTTACGCGGCTGAATCTATCAAAAGATTACAGAACATTGCACTTTAGTTTGTATGTTTTGCACCAATTTTAATAATGTAAATCAACTATTGTTTTCTATTTTGCCCCAAATTTGGTGTAAACAATTTTTGATATCCGTTTATTCCAACAAGGTTTATCTATTATATTATTTTAATTCCATGTCTATTTGATATATGTTTACTCCAATAAAGTTTATCTATTATATTATTTTAATTCCATGTCAATTTTTATTTATTTTGGGATTGTTATAACTTTTTTACAAAATTAATAAATTTGTAATAATTCCTATATTTCTCAAGATATAAGTGTTATAAAGTTTTCTTTTTTTATGATCTGGTTTTTTGCTTAACATCAAGTTCAATTTGTTTTAAAATATTTAGAGAGTAATCAAATTGAAAACAATCAATAACCAAATTTGGTGTAATCATATTTAAAATAATGTTTTTACATTAGATATAATGAATTATTTTTAGTACATAAATATTTTTACCATTTTATTAAAAAAACATTTCTTAGCTGAATCAGTAAAATAATAATATATATTGTGTTTCATCTATATTTACTCACCTATTTTCATAAAATTTTGTTTCACATCAGATAACTAAACAAGTACTTTGTTATTATACCAATTCATGAACAAAAATCAATGTATTCATTTTTGTAACAAAAAATTTAATGTAATCAATAAATATGTTTTTTTGGATAAAAGGGATTACCCTTAGCAAATTTTATTAATAAAAAGAAATTACAAAAAAAGGAGGACAAACGCCCAAGAAAAATAAAAATAAGACCAAGCTAAGGGACATGCCCCAAAGCAAGAAAGAACAACGTAAAACAAAGATATAGCTAAACAAGACCTTAAAAATTCAACCGTGGTCAACTGGAATAGAGATATGACAACTATGAGAAGAGTTCGGATGTGAATCAGATGTTGGGAGGGTATCTCTGGGATTGATGAGAGGAGGGATGCTAGAATCGCCTTCGGTGTCGTAAATCCTTTGATGCGTGAGAACATCAAACATGTTGGACGATATATTCTTTTTCTTCGGATCACGAGTGATGGACTTGTAGACTTGAGCGATCTTTAATGCGGGCCCTTTGCTTTTACGGTTGTCAACTTGAACCTTCTTTTTAGGGATAGGGATTGCTCTAGTTCTCCTTTTAACTATTTGGAAACCTTCTTTGTCAACTTCTATCGGAGCGGGTGTAGCCATCTTTTGAACAAGTGTGCTAGTCGAGTGAATGGAACAAGTGATAAGATCGTGACCAAAATTTTTGCAATGGTCGCATCTCTTTGCTATTTCTGATTCACGTAGTTACTAATTACATTGATTTTTTATAATTCAATTAATACACTGCTACGACACAAAATCACAAAAAAAGAAAAAAAAACATATGTAATCATTTTTAGTCTGTAAAATTGATGTAATCAATATGTAGCTATTAATCATCCCCAAAAAATTGTAAATTATTTTTGGTAGAAAGAAAGTATTGTAAGAGATGAAAGTCTCACTCCTTCTATGAATAGAATAGAACAAAAAGTTCTTAATGGTGCTAGTTTGCTTATGTATATGTGTGGGAAAGATCTCTTACACAAAGTGAGAGAGAGTGCCTTTTTAAGTATTTTTGGGGACAGAAAACGAACTTACAACTTAAATCGAGGGTCGTGAAGTAGAAAAGGTGAATGCAAAAAAAAAAAAAAAAGGTTAGAACTTCTTATTACGGCATTATACTTTGATAAATCTATCCATTTATAACATTATAGTTTTATTTTTTCCTTATTATAATATTGTAGTTTCATTTTTGCTTATTAGGATTTTGCACTTTGAAAACATTATATACCTAAATTACCCTTCGTGATTGTGTTATACCTAGTATTAGTAGTATATGATAGCAGTGGTGTAGCAAAGATTTTGTTTTACGGTAGACCAAATAATTACAAAATATTAACAAGTAGCAAAATACTTCAAATGGTAATATATATATATATATATATATATATATATATATATATATATATATATATATATAACAATGTGTAATTTTAAAGTAATTTGTTCATTTAAATTGGAAGTAATTGATTAATTAAGATGATTAAAAAAATATTAATATACGAACCTGATGAACGAGGAATTCATTGTGAATATTGAAATGCAACTTCATCTATTCAAAAAATTGTTGTCTAAATTCTTTAATGGATGTACCTCAACACATAAATTATTTCCTTCATTATCAATTTAAGTTTTGAATAGAATGGACCATATCAAAATTGGCAGCATTAGCCTTTTTTATTCAAAAGAAATATAAATTATATATATAATATATATTGTGGTATTCAAAAGAAATATAAATTATATATATAATATATATTGTGGGGTGAGCCAAAACTCACTGTTGCACCCATATAGATATGCCTTTGTATGATAGAAAAGCAACACCTCATATAGATTTTGAGCAAAAAGCTCATGAGAAACTTATAGCATATGCATCCACTTGGTAAATCCGGAATATTGACCCCTTGAACTCACCATTCTTTTTCCTTTTTCTTTAATATTTTTGGGGCATTATTGGGCTTTTCTCTTGAGGGGCACTTTACTTTACCCTAGGCATGCACAAAAAAACCGGTTCAAGATCCGAACCGGTCAAAGAACCGGTAAACCGGTTTACGCTGAACCGGTCCACAGTGAACCGAACCGGTTTGAGAACCGAACCACCGGTTTACACTCGTTCGAGATTTTAGTCGTTGAAACCGGTTTAGAACCGGTTTATATCGTGTGAACCGGTTTGGAACCGGTATGGAACCGAACCGAACCGGTTTAGAACCGATTGAACCGGTTTATAACCGGTGTAACCGGTTTAGATAGGTTCGACTAATTTTTTGAGTGAACCGGTTTGAACCGAACCGGTTTGAGGCTGAACCGGTTTTGCTTGGCTAGGGAGTGAACCGAACCGGTTTAAAGAACCGGTTCGGTTTGAAAAATGAACCGGTTTGTGCATGCCTACTTTACCCTAGCAACATTCGATCTAAACAACGTGATTTTGAGGAAAGCTAGTTCTTCCCCTGAATCACTTGTTTGGTGCAGTAATAACACAAAGTCCATCAATTGTAAAAGCAGAATGGTATATAAATATAAGAGCCACAAATTCCATCAATCGTAAAAACAGAATGGTATATAAATATATTTGAACAAGTGTGAGTTTATGTATATTTAAATTCATAGGTAGCTCCAGTGTTCCACTATTATCATAAATCAAACTTAAAAATTAATAATAATGTCATAATGATAATAATATTCTTAAAATACTCTTGTATCTAAGATGGTTTCAGCCAAATAATTGTGTATTTATAACACCACTTTTATGATGATAAACTAATAGTAATGATATGTATCTTAATTTGAATTTTCAAATTGAAAAGCACCACAAAGCAATACAAGCCTAAAATGTTTTGCCAAGATTGGGCTTCGGTCCAGTAGCATTTATTTCCCAATACAAGTCAATTAATTTTGCATTAAGCCCAATCTATGTTGGCTACACGTTTAATAGTGATAACATCAATTCTTGCAAATAATTCACCAAATAGAATTCTTTTTCCATAAGCTACAACAAAAACCAAAATTAAAAGAATTGTAAAAAACACCTAATAAATATTGTATTTCTACTTTACTAACCATACCATGTTTCAGACCCTACAAACTCTGTTCATATCTACACCAAAAAGATGGCAATATACTTTCATTGATTTTTTTTATTATAGCATCTTAATTTTGTATCTTTGTACTATAACAATATCTAACTAACTAAAGTAATGTCATTAAATGAAAGTATATAACAATATCTACTATAATCGGGAAGATTTTTGAAAGAAATTGATTTCAATAACTTATAATTTTTGGATAGTATAAATTATACTATCCAAAAATTATAAGTTATTGAAAAGAAATTACACTCTTGCTTTTGTTGTCAAACGCAATTCATTAAACAAAAAGAAATTACAAATACTAGACATCATTTAATAAAGCTTTTTTGAAATTCATATTGTATAATAAGAAATCAGGGAACATATCACAATTTTTTTTTTTCAAATCATATTTTCCTATAAAAATCATGATCAATCATTAAACAAGCACACATTAGGACTAATGCAAGTACTCTTATATTACACAAACTTAATCAAAAAGATATAACATGACACATTAGGACTAATGCAAGTACTCTTATATTACACAAACTTAATCAAAAAGATATAACATGAGTTAGATTAATGTGATAATATGATGAACATTAAATTCTATTTGAAAAAAATCAAAGTTAAGATCATAAAATAGAACACAAAGTGAGTTAAATTATAGCTTCTATTATCCTGTACAATGTTTATGAATTCTTAGATAAAATTAATGAAATAATGATTAAATTAATATTATGATGAACATCAAGTTTTAATTGAAAATATCAATTTCTTAAGCTAAAAATTAAAAATCATAGTACAAGAAAGATTCATGTTTTTCAAACAAGGAGTAGATTCACATTGACTATCAATATGAAGTAATGTTATTCACAATAAATCACAGAAAGTTCATATTGATATCCATATTGAATATCAATATGAAATAATGTAGAAACTACAAAATTTAATTAATAAAAGTAAAAAATTGTTTTTTTTTTTGGAAACGGCCATTATAGTAAAAAATTGTTTTTTTTGAAACGTCAATTATATTAGAGCATCTGCAATGGTTAACCTATACCATGACTTAATATCATTGACACCTCATCATCTCATTACTTTTAACATTTAATTAAATGACATCTCTAATGGTTAAGCTCTCCAAATAATTTTTTCTTTATATTTAACTAAACAATCTTTATCTATTTAAAATGTTCTACATAATACTCTCCATTTAGTTAGTCATTTTTAAACACATTTATATTTTAATACAAACTATTTTAATAAAGATTATCATTATAAATTTATATTTCATAAATAAAATATCATTAAATATTTGATACAATTAATTAACTTGTAATAAATAAATAAATTAAAAACTAAAATATACTTAAGGGGTAAAATAAAATGAGTAGAAAATGAGGGGTTGAATGTATAAATGATTAAACTATATTGACCACTCAATATATATTGAGTGGTTAATAAAAATAAGCACAAAAGCTAGGCACTCCAATGGTAATAAGTGTTCAATATAAATAATTGAATAGTAATAAGCTTTAAAAAAAAGCTCCTATTGGAGATGCTATTAAAAGTAACCCGCAAACCTAAAAACGGAGAAATAAAAAATTGTTTGTTATATTATCAAACTAAGTTATAACCCGTATACAACATGATTATCAAAGTAAAATAACATTGAAGGTTTTAAAAAAACGTCATATTAATCATAGGTTTGCAGGCAACAATCATTAACAAATAAGCAAAACTACAGTGACAAACATCTAAAAAGCAAATGTTATTCCAATTAATATTCTATAAAGTATATTCCAATTAACATTTTAGGCAACATATATTCGAAACAATATTTGAAAAAGAACATATTAGTATACATTATTAAAAACATATTTGATACATAGAATACAGCTTAGACCAAAGTAAAATGCTATAACAAACAACATTATACAAAATGTGCATATAACCAAAGCAAAAAGAGATCACCATTTTAACCAATTTGACCGAGTAAACTTGTAAAACCGATGACAACATCCTATATGGCATATGTAATTCACATTTTATCTACGCGTAACTACAAATAACCAAAGGGCCTATAGCCCAGCGGTATCCGGTGTTGTCCTTCCTTCATGAGGTCAAGGGTTCAAGTCCCACTGTGGACATAGGTGGAATAATTTAGGAGTAGTTTAGTATATATTTGTATTTGTCGTTCTAAAAACTACAAATAACTAATTATAATATATATAATTACCTCCTTATCTATATTTCCAGCAACAACAATCTCTTTAGAATCGCATGCCTCAAATTTCCGAATCAAGTGAAATAAAATAATCAATAATTTTAAACATATGTGAACAAAATTAATTAAATATCTGAAAACATGTAGGGAGATATTCTGTATAAAAATTTAAGCTGCAGTTAGACTACCTGTTTAGAGAGAAATTCAAGTGTGAGATATATAAATACTTTACTCAGATCAACACGATCCACTCAAAAATAATTAATGAAACTATATTCTGATTTCTTACGTTTAAGGTTTAACCCAACTTTTTTTGTCAGAACCAACTCCTCCGGTTTCTTTTTCACTCTTCAGCATACCTCCAACAAAATAATCATACATGCAAAAAACACAAAAAACTAGGCTATTACCTAATAGTTTATGAAACTATGACAATTAACTAACCACCGTGTAACCATCTCCTCAAAATTGGGTTCAATTAATGACTAGTTATGGCCTTTTAATATTGCCAATTATAAAAAGCATCAATAAAATAAAATGAATTGATGAATAAAACTTCTGATTTTATTAAAGAAAATGAGAACAAATGTTTCAAGATTTCTCTTTTCTCACCTTTTTGGTTTGAATCTCAACTAATATTGCATCTCATAGGCCTTTCTTCTTATCAAATTGTAACTAAGCACTTCTAATATGATCTTGAAACATTGCATCAATGAATATTGGAGACCTAGATAAGAAATTAATGTTAGTATATCACTTTCTTCAATTTGTACATCAGTGGTCATCTTTATATAAACAACACTTGACTCATTATCGGTATAGAAATTAATAGGGAGAAGAAACAAATCCTAATACTCGAATTCAATAATTCCCAAAGTAGATTAATTCAAAGAGACTGAGAAGGGATCAAAATGGATTCTAAAAGTTTAGTACAAACATCAAAGTTAATTTTGGATTTGTAGATGGCAAAGTAATAACTTTTTATGATTTTGTTTAAAAGCTTCATATCATAACATTTAACTTTTTCCAACAAATATCTACCTATAAGGAAGACCGATTGCTTCCATTTTAAGTTGTGCTTGAAATTTTAACAAAATCGTGCTAGAAGTACCTCAATAAAAGTCCTCATAGTTTTCGCAGGTCCAACTTAACTATAACATCTTCGGTCTAATCCAATTCTTCATAATTCTGCCAGTTAAATTTTCCTTCTCGTTCAATTTTGAAGCCAAAGATAGAACTTATTTGCCATACATTTCATCGAACATTTGGAGGTCATACATATGAACACATACCATTCATCTTTAGATCTGATAAGGTCTGAAACTATAAAGTAAAATCCTACATAAAATAAATAACATCAATATCATAAAGAAAATCAAAAGTAAATGAAACATTAGCCCTAGAAACATAATATTTAACCAATTAGGCACGTTGTCATTTGAAAGTGAAAAAACATAAATCAAGACTAAATGAAACATGAACCCAAAAAATTATATATATATATATATATATATATATATATATATATATATATATATATATATATATATATATATATATATATATATATTCAAAATAAAATGATGGCATCAGACATTTTTTATGATAACATATATTTAATAAGCAAAGACATAAATCACAAAAATAGCAAATAAACCCCAAAAACTTAACGTTGAACCTAATATCAAGTTAGTTGAATCCTAAAAGTGAACAAAAATTACCTTAACATAATCAGGTAGGGCTGTCAAAATTGTACCACGGAAAACCAACATGTTACCAAACGAACCAAGAAAGTTGGTAGTCAACATGTTTGGTTGGTAGTACCGTACCCATTAAACGATATTGGTACAGTAATGGTACAGAAGTTTGAATACTATAGTAATACTATACCAACCAATTCATTATATATATATATATATATATATATATATATATATATATATATATATATATATATATATATATATATATATATATACAAACAAAATTGTATATTTCAATTGTCAATTGTGTTTAGTGTTTATAGTTTTAAGAATATTATATAAGTCATTTGGTCGTATTATTCAATAGTTAGTACCACGTTAAAGCACAAGTTTAAAATGTTAATTTAGCTTTACTTCAATAGAATTCGTTTGCAAATTAAAAAAACTAAGTAAATGATTTCTTTACTAAACGTCAAAATTACTTGATGTCTTTGTTTATTTTTAACTCTTACAATAGAAAATTAAAAAAAGTTGGTATATGCCATACCAATTTCTACCAACTAAATTTGTTGGTAGCCAAACATATTGGTGCCAAGTATACTTTGTGCGGTACTGGTAACAAAAATTTTGTACCAACTATAGTTGGTACGGTACATGGTATAGGGAAAAAAGAATCGGTACCGTACCAATTACACACCTATAATCACGAGATTTAGTAGAATAAAAAACAGTGACACTATGAAAATCTTAAAATACAAAATCGATTAAAGTCGTTCAGAATCGGAAATGAGAAGCATGGATGGATGCTACGATTTGTGAATTGGAAATGCAACCTGCAACACCGCGTTTAGAAAATAACAGTAGAAGATGAACAGAGAAGTAGAAAATTCAGAACACACCAGATAAAGCGAAGCCGCAAAGGAGGATACTTTTGAGAGATAGGTGGGTAAACGGGGAAAATCAGGATTCAAAAATGAATCTCGTAAGGAAAGTAGCGAAAGATTAGGGATTTAAAATTGAATGTGTAACACATTTCCCTAATCAGAGGGATAATACATGATTTTGTTTAATTGATAATCTATTTTTTAGGAACGCATTAAACATTTTAATTTAATGATTAAGGATGAACGGAGGACAGATGTGGGAATTAGAGGGAAAGATCAACCAGGATATGCTACGTGGCAAATTAGAGTTGTCGAAAAATATCATGTGGCATGTTTAGGTTTCATTTATAAGGAGAGGAAGATACGCTGTGACAAACCGTCAAACTTTGGTCAAAGTCAAAGTCAACAAGTAAAAGTCAAAGTCAATAAGTCAAACCGGTCAAACTTAACTAGTACTTCTATGATAAAAGTTATTCTACTTCTATGATAAAAGTTATTCTATGAAAATGTGCATTTGTATGTCAAGAATTCAAGTGTCTCTGGGATTTTATGTGTTTAACAATGTAAAACCCTAAGAAGGGAGTTAAATGCACCAAAACACGATTATGGACCCTTTTGGGGACTTAAAATAATCATAAACAAAGCCTAAATGAGTTTACGAACCTTGCATTGCGAGGATAAACACTAACAAAGACTACAGTCAAATCTCTCCCACATCTCTCCCAAATCTCTCTCAAAATCTCTCTCAACTTTTTATAGTCATCCGGGTCATCCCGACCCTTAACTTAGTCAAAAACCACTTGAATCGGGGAGTTAACTTGAAAATCAGCCATTTAGAACCGAAACCCTTCTTAAGGACCGAACCCTCTTAGAGGCCAACCTCTTAGAGCCGAACCCTACTAAGACCGAGGCTTCCTTATTTGGACCGAACTTAACCTTGGGACCGAACTGCATAGACCGAAGGTACCCTTCGGAACCGAACCGCGCATGAATCGAAGTCAGCAGAACCGAAGTCACTTTCAAACCGAAATGAACCGAGCCTTCGGTCCATTTCGCACCTTCTCACCTTCGAGCCAGAGACCCGCCTTCGCATGCTCCGAGACCGAACCTCCCTCTCGGTTCCTAAGGACCGAACCTCGCAGCTTCGCCCTTTTTTCTGGTTTTCGACTACTTTTGCTTCTTAAGCCCGTTTTTGACGATTTCGATGGGGATTTTTCACCAAATTCATACTTTTAGTATTTTAAACTCCATAAACTTATATTTTAATCACATCCCAATGATTTATTAATTATAAATCAATATTTTACATTAAAGAAAAGGGCTTAGGATATTTTATGTTACAAGTGGGTCAAGTGTGTCCACTTGCACTTATGTGTCACTTTCTAATTGGCGCACCCTTATCCACATCACACAAACCAAGGAAAACATCCTATCAATCTTGAAAATTGCTCCAACAACCTTCACTATATAAGAAAATCCCTGGAGGATTTCTTGATCTCCTTGATCATTTCCTTCTCCATCAAAGACATACTCACTCCTTAACCATCAAGAGAGCCTCTTTTTCTCTCAACTTCCAGCCACACTTTTGAAGTGTTCTTGAGTTATTTAATCACTTATTGGTAAGTATTTCCTTCTAACGCAAGTGCTATTACATGTTTTCATAACACTCTTGAATCATCTACACACATATTAACACGAAATTGTTCATAAGATCATCCAAAAACTTCGTGTGTTCATCAAGTGTTCTTGACTTAAAACTCATCATCTTCAAGCTTCCATCCTTCAAGAAATCACATAAGGTGAGTTCATACCCCTACAATTTCCAGTTTTCTTTAGTTTTCAGGGGGGGGGGGGGGAATACAAGTTAAAACACCAAAAACTTAACTAAACTCAAACATCATCTTTCAACAGAAAAGTTGAGTTCTATTCACGGACTGTTTTGACCATCTTAAACTTAATATCTTTCAAAACTGTTTCATATGTAAATAATTCAGGTTTATACCTTTAAAATGACTACTTGCACATCTCCATAAGAGTTTTCTACAATTTATGACGATTTTTACAAAACAGCCTATCATTTCAGAAACCACTTCGGACCAGTCTGTGAAGTTTAACCTTTTTACACAAGTTAAAGGTCACTAAAAATCATGATAAAAATTATGAATAAAATAGACACATGTCCTAGACGCTCAGAGTTTACGGATCTGAATTTCAACCACTGATGAGTTTTCTATAATTTTTTCCAATAGCAGGAACAGAAAAGTTAAAAACTATAAATAGTTAACAATCCTATTTAGACCTTGTAACTTGCTGAGCAAGGTGTGTAGTATAATTTGAATTCATGTAGTTGATAGTACATAGTATATACCTTAGTTTAAAGGTATGAATCATATACAAAGAAGTACTACCACTACAAATAATTATAATATATTATAATAAGTAAAGTTAAGTCTACTATACACCACAAACAAACATGCTAAACTATAATATGTATAGTTAGGTTTCATATACAATACAAACATTATGATAAACTATAATAGGTATAGTTTATGTTTCTTTTACATTTCAAATTCATTACAAAAGGTTTTCATATAAACGGGGTAAGAATACAAAGTACCGGGTTATTATAAAAGGGGTACATTACAAAGTACCGAGTTTTTCATATAAACGGGGTACGAATACAAAGTACCGGGTTTATACAAATGGGGTACATTACAAAGTACCAGATTTTTCATATAAACGGGGTATGAATACAAAGTACCGGGTTTATACAAAAAGGGTACATTACAAATTACCAGGTTTTTCGTATAAAACGGCGTACGAATACAAAGTACCAGGTTTATACAAAAAGGGTACATTACAAAGTACCGGGTTTTTCATATAAACAGGGTACGAATACAAAGTACCGGGTTTATACAAAAGGGGTACATTACAAAGTACCGGGTTTACACAAATGGCTTTTATGGTATTAAAACTACGTATACTATTTCAAGTATGGGAACTTACTTAAAAAAAGGAGTCTTAATATATCGAAAGGCTACAAGCTATCTTTTTGAAAACACACAATCTACCAGGTTAAGCGTCGTCACTGGCAAAGTGAGGACATCTTCAAACTAGTTTTCTTAATAGCAAAACTACACACTTGTAAACTAAGTATGGTATTTATACTTACATATTTCGGCCTTGGTTTAATAAAGGCTATAACACACTTTACGGAAAATATAGGATTTTCTAGAAACATTAGGGACTTAAGAACCACACAAAAAGGGGTTTTATGCACATACAAAACTACATATGCTATTTTAAGTATGGAGATTTACTTTCGAAAATAGTGTCTTAGTAAATACGTAGTAGATCTGTTCGATCTAAAACTTTACTAACATGTACACACCAAGAAATCGCACCAGGAACATATTTTGCTTACTAATCTTTCGAATTTTGAAACGTTCTTTAAAAATACGAGAAACACAGATATATTTTGGTCTTAAGACTCAAAAGGCAACATTCCACTTTTCCAAAGAACAAAAGGACGTATCTCTTTTACAACAAAAATGCTTATGAACTCACCGGCTTTAATGCTGATACTCTTTCAAACTACTAGTATTCTCAGGAAATTAGTAAGTCAAGTAAGCATACAAGTTTCGGGAAGACGGAGCATCATAGTGCCAAGTCTTAGTTTTGTTGTTTACCTTTGGAAGTTAAACTTATGTAAATCAATTACAATGTAAACTATATGTTATCAATGAAATGGTTGTTGTTGCTTTGATTACTATTGTACAATTGTTGTGACACTGTGCATGACGTCCTCCGCCCCCGAACGTTTCCGCCGTTCCAGTTTGGGGGTGTGACAGATTGGTATCAGAGCATTGTTTATAGTGAACTAAGTATATCAACCTATAAAAGATATACAACTATAAATACAATGGGGCCTAAGTGCTCTGACTTAAATTATAATTTTAAAAATATAGCAATATTTTTACGACAGTATACATACCCGTATATACTTATTTATATATGTACATACTAGAGCAAGTATCACAAAATGAACAAAACAAAGGTATTTAGAGGTTGGACACTACAGTCAAACCTAGACAGTTATGTAATCATATCTGGGATAAATATAGCCTGATCAACTATATTTATTCAAGATACGACCAACATGTGTTTAGGAGTGACAGTGGTGTGTCGACCGAACTAAATCTTATCAATACTACATAAAGGAATACTGAAGCCGAACATAAATATTTAAAATACTATAGAAGTATTTTATGATACCATGCAATAAACAACAAATCTGAAAACTCATCAGCTTCGTATATCAAGAAGCTCAAGAATCAATTATGCGACTAAAATACTATGGGAGTATTTGAGATGCTATAACTAACTTATATGAAAACTGAAAAGACCCTGACTAGGTGGTCTATAATTTCGGAGTGTATACTCTCAGAGTTATACATAATTGAGATTTTAGAGACTTAGAATCTGTGATCTTCGCTCTACTTCTTGTTCCTTGTTTGGTTATGGACTTAGAGTAGGATCACTTATTCGAAGGTCTATTTGATCTTGGTTATGTATAATCGGTATACACTACGTAATTATAGAAGGACCCGACGAGGATCACTATAAAAATCATTAAACAAAACCTTATCCCGTTCGGAGTGGACTAGGAAATACCGTATGTATCATGCGAACAAACTAAGAAGCTAATATAGCCTAGTTAGTTAGTGACTACACTACTCGCGCTATGCTACCGTACCTTACATCTCTACTAGTAGCAGTAAAACCAGAAGAGATACTCCCTTCCAGAACCATAAAAATCGACCCTCTTCAAAATTAGTATCGATGCTCGATTTTAGTCGAACTAAATTCTAGATAAAATACCTATTTCTTTTATCTACCACAAGTACATCATGGGAATGTAAGATGAGACATTAGAAATCGTATATCAAAACAAGAAATTTATGCGCGTATATAAATAAATGGGAGACACCTAGAGACAACTATTGTTACTTACCAGCTTATTTCATACATTGTAACAGAATCATGCCTCCGCATGGAAATAACCAGCCAACCAACGAAACACCATTCCTGCAGATAGACTCTGCTACCTTTAAAGCTGCGGTTTCAGCCGCCGTGTCCGCCGTTATGGCACATCTCAATGCAAATAACACTAGTGAAAATGGAAGTGGTGTAGGCAATTCAAACCGTAGTAACAACCAAGGAAATCGACAAGTACCTACCTATAAGAATCCTTCAACTCACAAACCTAAGGTCAATAAACGAAAGTTCTGGAACGAAAAGAAGAGCGGAGTTTCCCCAAAATTTGCCAGGAGGCAGCAAACTGCGACAACCCCTGCAACCACAACATCTACTACCCCAACACCAAGGCCTGTACGCCAATATGCTGGAAAGCTTCCAAACTACAACAAGTGCAACTACCATCATACCAGAGCCTGCCGAGTGTTGCGTTGCATTGGGTGCAACAGAATTGGGCATACCTTCCCTTTTTGTAGAAACCCAGCCCAACACTTCACTTCAACCACCGATGCTAGTACTAGTCAGATATGTCATGCGTGTGGTGAAGTAGGACATTTCAAGAGAGATTGTCCAACAGAGAAGAATGACGGAGGAGTAGGAGGTGTTTAGCAATGGGACGTGGCGAAACAACAAGGAGCCCTACTAGAATTTTTGGTACGCATTCTAACAACGATAATTTAACATCAAATTTTACTCTAAAAATTCCGGCATTTAAGACAAAAACTCATAAATTATTCCCTCACCCAAATAAACCCAATCATATATATGAAAATTAAGGACCCTCACATGTGAGCTAGTACGACTTAGATATACCTCAGGGTCATCTACAAGTAAGATTTATAGACTTAGAGTGAGTGATTCCGCCTTATTTCCTATTCCTTGTCTGGTTGTGGAATTAGGGCAGCATCACTCAGTCGACGGTATTTTAAATCTTAATTATGCATGACTGGTATACCCCAAGTAATAATAAATATACCCGATAGGTATCCTATTCTAAAAAGGACATCAATTTCAACTTCCCAAAACTCATGTACTATTAATACTCACTAAGAAGCAATACACAAATGTTCCCAGTACTAATAACAAAAGGAAAAACTGAAAACACCGAGAACATATACAAGGGAGGCATTACCGTCTAACAAACACTCTTTCCAGATCAAGTAATAACTAAGAGATCCCGACGTCATCATTCAAACTCAATTGGCTTGGTCCTCACCATACCAATTGTGTGTTCTACGAATTTAATATTCGCCTTAAACTAGCCGACTAACAAAGCCATCGTCACTCATAGCGGTGAACCCGACGCAAACCCCAAAATCATCGCCTGCCTCAAACCTTCAGAGTACTCGTATGAGGAGTACCACACTTATCGTAGTTTTCCTCAACAAACCTTTCAAGAATACCACACGTATAGCAAGTCAACTTCAAGGGTAGCGACAGGTGGGCCATACGGTTAAACTATCACCACTTGGGACACGCATCGGGGTGGTATATAATTAAGATCCTATGGATTTCGGATGTATGATTCCGCCTTATCTCATGTTCCTTGTTTGGTTGTGGACTTGGGGTAGAATCACCCAGCTGACAATCTGACCGATCCTAACTATATACGAATTGAATACACTAAGTGATGATAGAGGAACCAGGTATAGGAACCTACCACGACTTTAGGACGCAGCCACCGGGAGTACGGATGGACTCGACACCATTAAGGTAATCATAAATAGATTGACCAAAAACCGCACGCATCCTACTAGTAAAAGAGACAAACGAAATGGAGAAACTGACAAGGACTTACATTAAAGAAAATTGTACGGCTACACGAAGTACCGATACCCATTATCCCCGATAGGGATAGTAGATTTACATCACAGTTCTGACAGTCGCTACACAAACCTACTGGGACTAGATTTGGACATGCGTACAGTCTACCACCCACAGACAGACGGACAGAAACCAATGACCATTCAAACAAAGGAAGACATGCTAAGAGCCCGAGTGATAACGTTCGGTAAGACTTAGAATACTCATTTTCCACTTAGCGAACTCTCGTACAAAACAGTTATCGCACAAGCATCAAGGTTGCTCCATTCGAAGCCCTCTACGGCCGTAAGTGCAAATCATCTCTGTACTGGGCTGAGGTGGGCAACACACAACTAGTTAAGGGACAAGTTCCTAACAACACTCCCACTGACGTTGAGATCATAAGGTAAACGACAGAAAGAATCGTCCAAACTCTAGAACGACTAAAGATTTCTCAGACCGACAAAAGAGTTATACGGATAAAAGAAAGAAGCACTTGGAATTCCAAAATCGGGAATCGAGTACTACTGAAAGTATCACCTTGGAAGCGATTATTACGTTTTAGAAAACGTGGGAAACTAAATCCAAGGTATATCAGACCATTCGAGATCCTCGCCAGGATTGGCCCGGTGGCATACAATCTATGATTATCTCAGGAGCTCAACCACGTTCGTCCTACCTTTCATGTGTCTAATTAGAAGAAATTCTTGTCCGCTGAAACCCTTCTCATTCCACTTGTCGAAATTGAGATCAATGAGAACCTCCACTTCGTAGAGGAACCTGTTGAAATTATGGATCGTGAGGTCGAAATGACAAAGAAAAGCCGCATTCCTATCGTAAGGGTCCGCTGGAACGCCAAGCGGGGACCCGAATTTACTTGGGAACGCGAGGACCAATCGAAACAAAAATATCCACATCTATTCCCCAACCCTTGATGTCCCACTCAAAATACAAATTTCAGGACGAAATTCCTTCTAACGGGGGGATAATGTGACAAACCGTCAAACTTTGGTCAAAGTCAAAGTCAACAAGTCAAACCGGTCAAACTTAACTAGTACTTCTATGATAAAAGTTATTCTATGAAAATGTGCATTTGTATGTCAAGAATTCAAGTGTCTCGGGGATTTTATGTGTTTAACAATGTAAAACCCTAAGAAGGGAGTTAAATGCACCAAAACACAATTATGGACCCTTTTGGGGACTTAAAATAATCATAAACAAATCCTAAATGAGTTCACGAACCTTGCATTGCGAGGATAAACACTAACAAAGACTACAGTCAAATCTCTCCCAAATCTCTCTCAAAATCTCTCTCAACTTTTTATAGTCATCCGGGTCATCCCGACCCTTAACTTAGTCAAAAACCACTTGAATCGGGGAGTTAACTTGAAAATCAGCCATTTAGAACCGAAACCCTTCTTAAGGACCGAACCTTCTTAGAGGCGAGCCTCTTAGAGCCGAACCCTGCTAAGACCGAGGCTTCCTTATTTGGACGGAACTTAACCTTGGGACCGAACTGCATAGACCGAAGGTACCCTTCGGAACCGAACCGCGCATCAACCGAAGTCAGCAGAACCGAAGTCACTTTCAAACCGAAATGAACCAAGCCTTTGGTCCATTTCGCTCCTTCTCACCTTCGGGCACGAGACCCTCCTTCGCATGCTCCGAGACCGAACCTCCCTCTCGGTTCCTAAGGACCGAACCTCGCATCTTCACCCTTTTTTCCGGTTTTCGATTACTTTCGCTTCTTAAGCCCGTTTTTGACGATTTCGACGGGGATTTTTCAACAAATTCATACTTTTAGTATTTTAAACTCCCTAAACTTATATTTTAATCACATCCCAAGGATTTATTAATTATAAATCAATATTTTACATTAAAGAAAAGGGCTTAGGATATTTTATGTTACAAGTGGGTCAAGTGTGTCCACTTGCACTTATGTGTCACTTTCTCATTGGCCCACCCTTATCCACATCACACAAACCAAGGCAAACATCCTATCAATCTTGCAAATTGCTCCAACAACCTTCACTATATAAGAAAATCCCTGGAGGATTTCTTGATCTCCTTGATCATTTCCTTCTCCATCAAAGACATACTCACTCCTTAACCATCAATAGAGCCTCTTTTTCTCTCAACTTCCAGCCACACTTTTGAAGTGTTCTTGAGTTATTTAATCACTTATTGGTAAGTATTTCCTTCTAACTTAAGTGCTATTACATGTTTGCATAACACTCTTGAATCATCTACACACCTATTAACACAAAATCGTTCATAGGATCATCCAAAAACTTCGTGTGTTCATCAAGTGTTCTTGACTTAAAACTCATCATCTTCAACCTTCCATCCTTCAAGAAATCACATAAGGTGAGTTCATACCCCTACATTTTCCAGTTTTCTTTAGTTTTCAGAGGGGGGAGGGGGGGGGGGGGGAATACAAGTTAAAACACCAAAAACTTAACTAAACTCAAACATCATCTTTCAATAGAAAAGTTGAGTTCTATTCACAGACTGTTTTGACCATCTTAAACTTAATATCTTTCAAAACTGTTTCATATGCAAATAACTCAGGTTTATACCTTTAAAATGACTACTTGCACATCTCCGTAAGAGTTTTCTACAATTTATGACGATTTTTACAAAACAGCCTATCATTTCAGAAACCACTTCGGACCAGTCTGTGAAGTTGAACCTTTTTACACAAGTTAAAGGTCACTAAAAATCATGATAAAAATTATGAATAAAATAGACACATGTTCTAGACCCTCAGAGTTTACGGATCGGAATTTCAACCGCTGATGAGTTTTCTATAATTTTTTCCAATAGCAGGAACATAAAAGTTAAAAACTATAAATAGTTAACAATTTTATTTAGACCTTGTAACTTGCTGAGCAAGGTGTGTAGTATAATTTGAATTCATGTAGTTGATAGTACATAGTATATACCTTAGTTTAAAGGTATGAATCACATACAAAGAAGTACTACCACTACAAATAATTATAATAGATTATAATAAGTAAAGTTAAGTCTACTATACACCACAAACAAACATGCTAAACTATAATATGTATAGTTAGGTTTCATATACAATACAAACATTATGATAAACTATAATAGGTATAGTTTATGTTTATTTTACATTTCAAATTCATTACAAAAGGTTTTCATATAAACGGGGTACGAATACAAAGTATCGGGTTATTATAAAAGGGGTACATTACAAAGTACCGGGTTTTTCATATAAACGAGGTACGAATACAAAGTACCGGGTTTATACAAAAGGGGTACATTACAAAGTACCGGGTTTTTCATATAAACGGGGTACGAATACAAAGTACCGGGTTTATACAAAAAGGGTACATTACAAAGTACCAGGTTTTTCATATAAACGGCGTACGAATACAAAGTACCGGGTTTATACAAAAAGGGTACATTACAAAGTGCCGGCTTTTTCATATAAATGGGGTACGAATATAAAGTACCGGGTTTATACAAAAGGGGTACATTACAATTACCGGGTTTACACAAATGGCTTTTATGGTATTAAAACTACGTATACTATTTCAAGTATGGGAACTTACTTACAAAAATGGAGTCTTAATATATTAAAGGCTACAAGCTATCTTTTTAAAAACACAGAATCTACCAGGTTAAGCGTCGTCACTGGCAAAGTGAGGACATCTGCAAACTAGTTTTCTTAATAGCAAAACTACGCACTTGTAAACTAAGTATGGTATTTATACTTACATATTTCGGCCTTGGTCCAATAAAGGCTATAACACACTTTACAGAAAATATAGGATTTTCTGGAAACATTAGGGACTTAAGAACCACACAAAAAGGGGTTTTATGCACATACAAAACTACATATGCTATTTTAAGTATGGAGATTTACTTTCGAAAATAGTGTCTTAGTAAATACGTAGTAGATCCGTTCGATCTAAAACTTTACTAACATGTACACACCAAGAAATCGCACCAGGAACATATTTTGCTTACTAATCTTTCGAATTTTGAAACATTCTTTAAAAATACGAGAAACACAGATATATTTTGGTCTTAAGACTCAAAAGGCAACATTCCACTTTTCCAAAGAACAAAAGGACGTATCTCTTTTACAACAAACATGCTTATGAACTCACCGGCTTTAGTGCTGATACTCTTTCAAACTACTTGTATTCTCAAGAAATTAGTAAGTCAAGTAAGCATACATGTTTCGGGAAGACGGAGCATCATAGTGCCAAGTCTTAGTTTTGCTGTTTACCTTTGGAAGTTAAACTTATGTAAATCAATTACAATGTAAACTATATGTTATCAATGAAATGGTTGACGTCCTCCGCCCCCGAACCGTTCCGCTGTTCCGGTTTGGGGGTGTGACATACGCTCTTCGTTTGGGATGTGGTAAAAATGGTAATGATATTGATTGATGTTCAACTCATTATTAACCCAAATATGCGCTCGATTTAGCCCATCCAATGTTGATCAAAATTTTGTTAATGAGCATGAGTTGACGATAATTGCCATT
This sequence comes from Lactuca virosa, assembly GCF_052849685.1. NCBI lineage: Eukaryota > Viridiplantae > Streptophyta > Magnoliopsida > Asterales > Asteraceae > Lactuca > Lactuca virosa. The sequence continues at coordinate 185,337,939 of NC_136428.1, read as the reverse complement.
ACCAAATTTTGATCCATTATCAATCCAATATATATATATATATATATATATATATATATATATATATATATATATATATATATATATATATATATATATATATATATATATATATATATATATATATATAGAGGATCGGTTGAGGACTCCAATTTCGAGGTGGCATTTTTGTAAATAATGTTAACTTTTTGTTTTTTTCCTCTTAAGGACAAAATTTTGAAGGGTAGGATGGTCATGTTTATTTTCTAAAATCCTGGACCAGATAAGTTCTTCCCTGTTCCTTTAATCTCATCAAGAATTTTCTTTGCTAACTACAAATCGTTGTTGTAATCCATCATATGATCTCGTAATCCTTTTTATTCTTCGTGTTTAAGCTTCATTTTGGTTCAATTTCAACTTATGAAAGCAGGTAAATATTGCTTTTTAATTTATACTATTTTTGGCTTGTTTTGGTTCAATCTGATCTATTTTTGATGTTTATTGCTTGATTTTTCTTTGGAAATCGTTCTAGGGTGTGGACATCTATCTGATTCGTTGTATTTCTGCTTTTGTACGTTCAATTTTCCAAAATCTTTATTGATTTGAAGAGGAATTTTCGTATTTTCAACTGAAATGGAAGCATGTAAATTATTGCTTTCTTAATGGTGTTCTTTGGTTTTTCGTTTTAAAACCCTAGTTCCTGAAACGTATTTTGTATTCATAAACTAATGTTCATGATTAGTGTTTTCGAAACTCATGTTTGTGTTCATTAATAAAGTTGAATGTAAGGATGCTTACAAGGCGTTTGATGAAATGTCTAAAAAAAAAATTTCATGGAAAATTTAAATTCTCAAAGATTTTCTTGTTGTTCTTTTTTTTAAGCCCTAGTTTCAGAAACGTATATGGTCTTTTGTTACTTTAGTGTATGATTTTTTTGTTGTTTTTTAATTTTAAAAAACAATTTTTAATGATTAGTGCTTTCTAAACTCATGTTTGTGCTCATAAATGAAGTTGAATCCAATGATGCTTACAAGGTGTTCGATAGAATGCCTGAAAGAAACTATATCCTAGAAACTTCAAATTCTATAACATTTTCTTGTTAATGTAATACATCATTTGATCTCGTAATCGCTTTTGAATGTTCATGTTTTAGCCTTATTTTGGTTCGATTTAAAGGTGTGGAAGCAGGTAATCATTCGTTTTTAATTTCTACTGTTGTTAGCTTCATTTTGGTTCGATCCAATCTATGTTTGATGTTTTTTTTCTCTGATTTGTTATTGGTAGGTAATTTTATACATGTATACTGAATATAATATGTGAATGATATGAAATTCTGAAATATTTTGTTGTTGTTTTAATTGGTTTATATATATGATAAGTAATTAAGTAGTTTCTTGTGACAATGGTCACTAGGTTTTCCTTGAAATTTACTCCTTAGACATAATGATAGATACATTTAAAATACAAAATACCAACAACATTGCTATTAAAATCAAATTAGATTTTGTATCATAACTTTATGTATGATAAAAATCTATGATTTTTGGTTTAATGAGTGATATATACATTTAGAAAGTAAAATATTATTATGTTATGATTCTAGCTTGAGAACATATAATAACATCCAGATCATTGGCAGAGTTAGTACTAGCTGCTATATTATTAGGATGAGCGTAACAAAGTAACATTGAAAATCATGTTGCATCTTGACTTTCATTATATAAAATCCATTTAACACAAATTTTAGGCTAGCAAAGAAAATGTAAAAGTGTTAAAATAGAAATTTAATTTAATTTATTTGTTTATGATGAATCAATGAATCGAATATAAAATGAATCAGAGTATAAAATCAAGTAAGATTGCGAAATTGAACACCGGATGTAAATATGATCTTGTTTCAGCTCTATTACGCTTTTGAATGTTTACAGAGTACAAAGACAGGTCTGTAAAAACTCTTATCTAACTCTAGTAAATATCCCTATTTATAGGGAACAGAAAGCGTACAAAAAATATACTAAGGCATAGACACTAAAGTTTCGAATAAAAACGTCTTAGTAAAATACATTACAAAACATTCGAAGAGGCAAAATATATTTCGACTAATTACAACATTTTAACACTTACAATCTCCCCCTTTGTAATCATAGTCGAACATCTTAATTCGTAAGAAGCTGGATGGAATACAACATCACTCTTCGAATTTCCATGTACCAGGAAATAATCTTCTTAAGCTCTTTCTTATCTCCTTCATTGTTCTTCTTACAATGATTCATACGAACAATTAAGTTCGTATATTGAGACGTTGAATACCTTTCCACTTCACATGCCTGGAACAAGAAACGTTTTGCTTTTCCAGCTTTGTCCTTTCCTGCGAAGACCATTCCAAAAGGCTTTAAGCAGATTTCACCATCAGCATACTTCTTCAATTCTGCATGAGTCTTCGTAGGAGCCATTGGAGCTTTAATTTCCATACCATTAGTCGTAGCTAACTCCACATCTGTTAGAGCCAAGCACTTATAATAATTTTCGATGAAAATCTTGATGTGAGCAAGCCCAAGCTTAAATTCATCAGGTTCTGTGTTCTGAAGATATGAAAACGATTTGTCTTTCAGAATCAAAGCAACTTGTATAAGATCATACAAGTTCATTAATGGAAAATCTACAATTGTAAATTCGCAAATATTTCCATTTTGCCCTGGCAACCACATACTTGATATTTTGGACTGTGTTTTCGAATACCACATCCTTTTTCATACTGATCACTTTCTTGATCTTTATCAATGACCAAACTTCCTCAGGGGCTTTTGCAAGAACAACATGAAATCTAATTTTCATGTGTGTACCATCTTCCTTTTCTTTGAAATTTCCTTATGCTTTAAATTGAGGCATGATGAACATCATTTCATTTATTGGAAAGTCCAGTTGACTTGAATCAGTATTCGTAACCATATAAATTTGTTTTGGTTTCTTATCAAACGAATACATATGATTAAAAGCTACCTTGGCCTCAATTGTTTCATAATTGTAATGTTTGGACGGATCACCTTTATCCATACCCTTCGGATCATTTGCACGCTGAGTCATTATGCTTTGAACCATCCTTAGCTTTTCAATTTCAGCTTCTGCTTCAGCTTTCCTTTCTTCTTTTGATTTTTCCACCACTATTGTTTTCCCTGTATCTTTCAAGATTGAATCATCTTTCACCTCCTTTGTTTTCGAACTACTACCAACAATATTAGTAGGTTTACCAATCATAATTCCTTTCGAAATTGGTCTTGTAATTGGCATAGTTGTTACGACTGTTGAAGTAATCGGCCCAGCAGATGCTATAACTGGCTTTGTTGTTGGGATCTTTGAAGAATACATCTTTCCTACAACCTTCGCATCATCACCACTGGCCTTCGAATCACCAGTTTTTCTTTCTCCCCCTTGCACCCCTGTGAAAACAGGTGGGACATTTGTTGTGGGAAGAAGGCTGGATATGCGAGATAGAGGAGCAAGTTGCTTATTGAGAATTGCTTCGAAGTGTAGGAACTTTTGAGATAAAAATTCAGGAGTAATCAGGGAAGAGGAAACCGGCTGGACAGATAGGTCTTTTAATTCCTTTAGCAAAGTAGTCACTTCCAAAAAGTTGGCACTTTCGGTTGTTGAAAGATGAGTAAGTTGAGGACTCAAATTTTCATATAATTTGACAAATCTTGTGACAGCGTCACAAATAATATCAACCTTATGAGTCAGAGATGCATAATCTTTTTGAACAGTTGCAATCTCTTTTTGCATATCTTCACGAAGTTTATGAATCTGCACATTGACATCCTCCCTGACTTTCTTTACTTCTTGAACAAATAGAACATGCCTTTCCTTTGTTACATGCTTGAATTCTTTCATATCTCCGGCAAACTTCGAATTTTTGAGAATTGATGCGTAGTTCATTATTTTGATCACTATGATCAACCTTCTCCAAAATTCGAGATTCAGAGTCTGTAATCATCCTAGATACTTTACTTACAACTCTGGCTTCGAACAGTTTATTGTAGCATTAAACTTTCAACTATGGAAGCTTTTCATCAGTTGGCAACTTACAAGAAGAAGAAAAAAAATTATATTAAAGGTAATTTCCATGATTTTGAAGTAATGGTTCAAGGATATGGAGTTAATGATTTGCGGTATGGGTGTTGTTGAAGACTTTTGGTTACTTACAGATTCTTGGTGTGTTGTGACTAAGTAACAATGTTACTTGGATATATATGTTTTGTTGTTAGTTGTAGGATTTTCATAGTTGTTGTGTAATGTAGTTAAGAAACAATGTTACTTGGATATTTTGCTTGGTTGTTAGGAAATTGGTTTAGAAACATTGTTAGTTTTAAGTAATTGTGTGGTTTAAATATTAAAGATAGTAGTTGTGGGTTTACAATAGATTTTTTTAATTGAGTTTAATATGCATTGTTTTGACAGATGTTTATTTTTTTTATTTGGAACTTTGTTACTCTTTTAAGACAATGTTGGGTCATATACTGTAGGATCCTAAAGCTTAATGATGTAAAAAATATAATCAATAGTGATTGATGATGCAAATTTTATGATCTATAATTTTATGATGCAAAATGAGTGTCTGGATAATATAGAAATTCATCAAAAAATTGAATCATACACTTTGGATTATGTTCTTATGTATGAACTAAATTTTTAAATCTTACAATTATAAATCAGAAATATTTGCGTCATTTTACTATAGATCAAAACGTTTAGCATCATAGAAATATGGACAACTTTTTATCATGTATTTTTGAATCGTAAACTTTGAATCATATTGTTAAATCTATAAAAAAAAATTGGGTCATACAATTATAAATCATACAATTTTAAATAATTTTATTTTCGATCATTATCTTTTCTTATTACAAAAGTACTTCAGTTATATAGTTCAAAATCATAAAGATCCAAACTTTTATATCTTGTATTTTTTTTTTATCATAGATGACTTTTTGCACCATAGGATTGTGCATCATAAGTTTAGGATCATAAATTATGCAACTTGTATATCTCAATTCAAAATATACGATGTACTTTGAAATATATATAAAGATGACAACCATATTCAATGAACTCTTTTACTTAGTATTTTGCAAAATCTACCATGATTCAAACAAGTAAAGCCAAGTAAAGCCTATATTGTGTATTTTTTTTAGTTGTGCCTTGTAAAAACTATACACATTTCATGCCACGTTATTCATTATTCACATATCCTTTTTATGAACCAATACATGTTATGATTTAAAAATTGTTATGATCCACCAATTGTTATGATCCAAAACCTAATTAAATTTATTTTTTTGATCTAAAATGATATGATACAAATATATTATGACCCCAAACACTACAATGTCTTATTTTATATTTACAACTATGTTACGATCCTAAACTCAACAATGATCCAATTCAAATAGTTTACGATCCAAATAGTTTTATGACCAAATATTTTATGATCCAGACTTCTTATGTTACAATGCTACAAATAAGATAAAAATAAAGAAATGGTTTACCTAATCTCAAAGAATATAAAAATTCAAATATGTTAGGATCCAAAACTCTATAATGATCCATCACTATGCAATGCTCCAATTCATCACTAAATTGATTCAAACATGTGATAAACCATAAAATATGTTAAAGTATGGAGCTGCTACTAAGAAAAACCTACAAAATAGAAGACATTGAAAAACATTTAACTTGCGCAACTTTAAACCACGAAAAATGAAACATAACCTAACTGTAACAACACGGTGGCTTGATAACCTTGACAAACATTTCACTTGTGAAGCTCTTTGATGAAATATTACGCATCTTGTAAACCTTGTAAACTTTGGTGTCCCCATCAATAATAAAAATGAACTTTAATCCATAACAATGATTGGAAGAGAAAGTGAATAGCTAAAGTTTCTATAATCTTGTATATATTATCAAATTAAATGACCAAAAGTAATGGAATTCACTTTTAGGCCCTCGCTAAATAGAAACCATTTATTGTGAACAATAGGGAAGCAACACCAGAAACCTAATTTGTAGTTGAATGAAACCAACTAAATATCAGAGTTAATGCCTATAAGATGAACGTCAAGATCAAGCTTATCATCTATGAAAATTAATTTCAAAATAACCAACTAGATCACCAGAAGGAGCCTACTACAACAAACTTATATACATATTTAGGAACCACCAGATACATATTTTTTAACACATGGGCATCAATTATAGTCCGAGTTCAACCATCAAAACATACAAAAGACTACGAATAACACCATGAAACCTGTAAATATGCACAACACCTGAAGAAAACACACCTAAAAGACAACCACTAAACAGAAAATTAAACTGAAAAAGATAAACACTATTACAAAAATTGTAAACTCTCTTAGGTATTTCATAAATCACCTGTAAGACATTATTAAACATAAGGTTTAGATTTCTAATTTCCTGTAAAGATCATGATCAATCATAAAAATATACCATAAATTAGATCCTAACTATTTGCTATTCTTCAACCATTAGTATCATATAAATAATTTTAATTAAAGTAAATTAATTTTTAATAGTAAAAATAGGATTTTAACCTAAAAAAATTCTAAAACAGATACTAATTAGCTTTTCCAAATCACGTTTTTAATTCTGGGATTGCATTGGATCATATTGATTAATTGTAGGAATCAACGTGCTTTAAAAAAAACAAAAATAATATCATTTTTTGTTCGAGAATTGAAAGAGGAATTTGAAGGAATCATATATGTAAAACACAAATCTTTAAATTCTTGATTCAACTTATTTCTATAATCGATCAAACAAAAAGCAATTTAATTGAATGAAACTAACCTGATCATATGAGTAATCATAGAATGTAGAAACGATCATGATTTCAATGTATTTGCATTTGTCTTTGTATTTGCTTAATGAACAAAGAAAGACGATGAACATGCCTTCTCAACCTATTTCTTTTCCGGTGTAACCTAATTCATTTTCTATTCTTTCCAATCCCAGCCCAATTCATTTAATTTTTCCAGCCCAGTTCAATTTTTGTTTGACAGAATTACCCTTGATGAACACGATTGAACGAGAATTGTCCTCACAGTTCTCACCGGATCCGAACCCTATATATATATATATATATATATATATATATATATATATATATATATATATATATATATATATATATATATATATATATATATATATATATAATGAAGTTCAACGACGAACTCAAATTAGGAGAACGAACTAACAAACACAGTAACAACCCTCAAATTCAATTTATCTTCCGATTAACACCTATTCTCGCATTTTTTTCTCCTCTCGCATTCTCCTTAAGTCTTCTCTCTCAATCAATTGATGAAAAAACAGAGCTTCCAAAGTTTAACCATATTTCTGTGAAACAAATAGGTAAAAAAACCAATTTAAAAAAAATCTTATGCATTTCGTTGATGCATTGTTTTTTTTTCATATTTGTTTCACAGAAATCTTTAAAAACTATGCCTTGCACCTCCATCCACTGTTCTGGTCATCACGCACCGCATCTTCGATCACTTGTTTTGTTCTGGAGATTTTAGAGTATCTGGAGACTTCATAAAACGTATAACAACCCAAAAGTTGGAGTCTTGCAAGCATTGTGTTCCCATATCTGCTCACACAGTTATATCAATTAAGATTTCAGATGTTTTCTAATCATTGGATCAATGTTACAACGTTGCTGATTCTGAATCTAATTAATCACGAATACTAATTTGATACCGGCTTCTGATTCATCAAAAATCCCGATTTTGCATTGAATATGTGTACTATGAAGCATCTATCGCTCTTGTAGCTTTTTTTCCAACCAAGATCATCAATTTCACTCTTGTATTCAACATTTTTTAGATATGCTTTGTAGCTCATGACCATCCAACATAACCGCTTCTCATATTATTTTATGATTTCACTTGTACATTGTGTCTAGAGTTGTAACATCCCGATGATGAGGTAATTTCGATTTTAACCCTTTATATGAAAAATATTGCATTTTGGCCCCTGTGCATGAGGAGGGTTGCAAAATGGCCCACAGTGGCATTTTGTTAATTTTGACCGAAGACTTAGTACGTTGGGCGTACGCTTCATACACAAGGCATACTTGCATGGGGACTTGTACACTGGGCGTACATCGCATACGCGGGGCGTACGTGTGAGGGTTCTAAACCCTAAAATTTAGGGTTTGGACCCTATTTAAGCATCTTTATGGCCCCAAGATCTTCACCCTCCTTAGCCTCCATCTGAAAAACGTCCCTCTAGCTAACCCTAAGCGAGAATAGTGCATTTTGAGCTCATTTGTGTGTTTTGGTGGTGTTGTTGAAGAAGAAGAAGAATGTGGTAGAAGAACATTGGAGCTTGAAGGATGTTTAGATCTGGGGTTGTCTTCTTGCTAGCAAGCCCCAGGAGGTAAAAAGGTCCTAGCTTGATCATCCTTTCATGTAGATCTAGATATTCCTCCATTTAGGGCATTTTTGGTCCCAACCTTTGTGATTCTTGAGCATGGCATGCTCTTGATCAAATAAGTTGTCCTTTCAGACCCAATGAGGGGTCTTGAGTCATAAAAATGTGATCTTGATGCTTAGTTCTTTCCCATGCATGTTCTAGAAGGTCTTAAGGTGTTAAGAAGTTGGGATTGTTTGGGTTATGCACTTAATGGGCATGCAATGTCATAAAGTTGGAAAATTTATGACTCTTAGTGGTATTTTGGCCTTGGATCTGCATTTGGATGTAAAAAATCGAAGTATTAAGCTCTTAAGGGGTTAAGAAGAGAACCTGTGCGTACGCTCGGCTTACCAAATGGTACGCTGTGCGTACGTAGGTTGAGCCCCGATTCCTCGGACTTAAGTACGCCCCGCGTACGAGGCCTAAGTTGACTTGGCTGAGTTGACTCGGCTGGGTTGACTTAGTGGACTTTGCTAATTTTGACCAGTTTTGACTATGGGTAATGTGGGAAAATTGTTATTTATTGAGAATTAGAAATGTTTTGATATTTAGGAGTCGGGTACAGCTGGTTGTCGGAACAGGGATTTATTCAGACTGAGAGGTGAGTTTCTCTTCACTATACCATGGGTTGATGACACCAATGTTGGCCCATTAGATTATTTATACTGGTTAGGATAGTATTATGCTGGAATGTGGCTGATTAGTAGATCTGTATGATTATTTGTATTTGTCGGTTCTTTGTATATGTTTATCTATTACATATGTCGACATATTATGTTGGGTTGAGGTTGTAAAACTTTGTGCAGTAGCCAACAAACCCAGGATAAATCCATATATTAGTTGAGGGCTCGATTGGCATGCCAGACTCATAATGCGGGCTCAGGAGAAATCTAGATATGAGCTGAGGGTCTAATTGACATGCTAGACTCATACTGTGGGATTTAGGGAAATCAAGTCTTTCTAGTTGTAGACCCGATATATGTTGTTATATGTGTGTGTGTGATTGTACTTCGGGGGAACTCGCTAAGCTTTGGCTTACAATTGTTAGTTTATCGTTTCAGGTACTTCAGAGGATTGTGGGAAGACAAAGTCGTGATCGTACACAGCTTCCTGTTATACATCATTGGGTCTTGGGAAAACTTTGATTTGATATAATGCTTTTGAAAGAATGACTTTTTTGTAAACAATATTGATTAATGGTTGATTTTTAAGCTTTTAAATTTATAGTGATTTTTGGAGCATTACAAGTTGGTATCAGACTCTTGGTTTGAAAGAATTGGATGAACATTCGTGTGAGTCCATACTCAAACTACGAAACTGCAAAAGTTTTTAAACTGATTTTGAAAATTGTTTTTAAAAGTAAAAAAGGAAGGATGCGATGTGTATGATCAGCCAGAGCAAGATAGTATACCCCAAATTACCCACACTTTATTTGATATTATGTTTATGTTAGAACAACATGCTAGTGATAGGCTAGGGATCTTCAAGAACTCCATGATATAATTTCATGATAATTGATGCCTAATAGCCTAAGATTCTTTCTTATATGGAATTGACATCATTAATGTAGCTGCTTAGTGTATCCATCATAGTTGTACATAACTAAGATTCTATAGCCTGAGAATGTTTGTTTAGCCTTATTTAATGTTCTTGTTTGATGAAGGGCTTACGGTAGAATCAGGTATTCGACTATTTATAGGATCCAATGTTATGTACGTTTAGCATACACGAGTGTTGCAGGGTTGGTGGAAGTTTCATTGATGGGTTATGTGAGAGGAGCCGGCCAGATAGGGAATGTCTAGCCTTTCTCTAGGGAGTGAGAATATGATATATGTGTATTCTAGTGTGTGTTGTTAGGGTTGTTGTGATGATCTTTTGAGACAAATACAGGTAGGTGCGGAAGGTAGTATGGGCCCGTACTACTGGAAGAACAGGACCCGTATCCATAGCAGGGAAGTCACAACCCTAGGGTTTTGTTGATTAGAAATAGATCATATGGTATTAAATGCGCCTCATCTGATATTTTATTTTTTATTTTCAATATGGTGGTTACGGGGAGATTCGAGTCAAGAGCTTGATCGAGTGGCCAGGATAGGCCATGGTTGACTGAGGAGGAAATTAGGGCGTTTTGTGACTGCCATCTGGGGACAAATATCAAAGCTGTTTGGGTCTATCAAGACCACCATGATGGAGTACTTTGATGACCGTTCTGCTGCACTTACTGAGGCTGTCGTTGCTGCAGCGACCACGACCGTTACATACGTTGGGGTTCATGGAAAGCAAACCTTCCCGGGACTTTGACGATACGAAGCCCCCAGTGTTCAATGAAGTTCAGGATCCGATCATTGCTATGATGTGGTTGTCCGATGTTGAGGGATGTTTCTTTACTTTCTCCTGCCCAACTGACCAGAAGGTCAAGTACACCCTGAACCTTCGCAGGTTGGGGGCGAAGGATTGGTGGAGGTTGGTTACTAGCTCCTATACTCCGGTGAAGAGGGCTGCTGTTTCATGGGAGCAGTTCTCTGAGATGTATTGCACAATATATGTTCCATTGGTTGAGAGAGAGAGAGAAAGAAAGAGAGAGAGAGAGAGAGAGAGATTGGCCCAGGAGTATTTTGACTTGAGGTAAGGGACTGAGTCGGTGACAGAGATCAACAAAATGTTCATTGAGAAGGCACTGTTTTTCCTTGAGTTTGCAGCTTCTGAGCAAGCTTAGATGACCCGATACTTGAGCATTCTCAAGATGGAATGTCACACCCCCAAACCAGACGGCGGAAACGTCCCAGGGGTGGAGTACTTCATTTGTAGTATCACAACACATGCATTATAGTAATCATAGTACAAACAACCACTGTATTTAAAAAGTATAAATATTTACATGTGTTTCGTATAACTAAATAGTTGTACAAAAGAAGAAGACAAGACATAAATAGCTCCATCTTCTCAAAAGCTGTGACAACCCGAAACTTTTTCCGTTATCCTTACCCAGTTTCCGTTTATAAAAATTTGGGTTCTTATTTAATTCCGTCTAATTCTTAGTTTGGGAAGGACCTTACGTTCTAAATAAATACGAATTGATTTATTTTCGTTCACGTTAGTATTATTTTTGGTCTAACGGAATATTCTAAACTCAGTTCGATCGAGTTCCGTATTCGAAAACGAGGTTTTCTAAGTCAAAACATAACATTCGGGCCAAACAACACTTCAAGAGGAGTTTACGACCGCAAACTCAGTTTACGACCGTAAACTCTGTTTACGACCATAAACACTGTTCACGGCCGTAAACCCTCCACCCCACCCCTTGGCCGTAAACTCACCCCTATATAAGGGATGAGTGGCCTTCATTTCTCACTTTACACACTCCAGAAGATTTCTCTCTCTACTCTCTCTCTCTCTACAAAACTTCGATTTTGCTCAAAGATCCTCAAGAATGTAAGTGATTCTTCACCTTGATTGTGTTTCTATCTCACTCCTAGTGGTAAATCCATGCTCCTATCTCATGAATCTCATCTTTTTTCTAGATTTTCTCTCTCACCAAGAACACCAAGAACACACACTAGTGTTTCTGGACTCTAACCACCCTTTCAAGCTTCCATTACATAAGTACTCTACCATTAGCTTGTTGGATACAAGAATCACTTGTTAAACATCTAGAAATCGTGACCAGAAGGGTGTTTACGGTCAAGGAAATCTCCCTTGACCGTAAACTCTATTGAAGTGGTGCAAAGTTGCCACAACACCCTCCTAAGCCTAGAAACTAAGCCTAGAACACTTCCAGAAGGCTAGAAAGGACCTTGAAACACCAAAAATCGCACTTTTCGCCAAGAGTTTACGGCCGTAAACCCATGGACCGTAAACCCATGGACCGTAAAGCCATGGGCCGTAAACCCATGGACCGTAAACCCATTGGCCGTAAACCCATGGACCGTACACTCCTTTTACGACCGCAAACTCCCCATTTTCAAATCACATGTGATTCTAACACTTAGTTTTAAGTGTTTCCTAGTCCCTAAGGTGGTTACCTTCCATAACAAATAGTGTTATGCCCTCACCTAATGCATATGTGTTACCATATGTGGATAGGATCCACTTGCCTACGAAACACCGGTTGACACTCAGCATCCACACCGATCATACGCTCGAATCCTACGTCAAACTGTGAGTTCATACCCCTACGCTTTTTTAGAGTTTTTCATGTTTTCAGGGGGGGAATACAAGCAAAAGTACAAGGAAACTTGTACTCAAAATATATTATTTTGTTTAAGATAATTATACTTTCAGCATGTTTTTAACACAGAAAACAGTTTTAGCAAATGATTAAGAAATCAACTTGTAGAAACAGTTTTTCAAAACTAGAACAATGAACTGGTGAATCATGTAGTAATATGTATTATTTTATAAAGGATTCGAGCAAATCATAAACAGGATTTTCAGTATTATTACTTGTAAATTTGTTAGGCTAAGTTTGAGACACGTCCTTGGTAACACTCCACTGGATTTGTGAGTGTAGGACTAACCCTTGTAACCAGAGTCTCTTTTACGGAGAGCGTGACTATTGTGTATAGATCTATATGGGACTGACTATCCCGCACCTTCGCTGCCAGCTACAGTGGGACCGTTAGGTTCAGGGGTGACAAAGTCATAAAAAGATATTGGCCCCGTTATTTGCCATATCCAGTCTAAGTACGGTTATGACACACACAACCTAGATAGCGGAAATTTACTTTTGTAATAATGAAACGAGTGAAATAACCTCAAAGTAATAACCGAATTGATTACTAGAGGGTGTTAAAAATACCCTTAGGACTTAATTCACCACTTATTTATTAGTTTTATTTATGTAATAAGGCTAATACTCTTCACAGGGAACAAATAGGGTTTTTCAAGAAAATTACGTCTAACGATACAAGTATGGTAGATACTTGTACACCTCAGACAAGAACAGATAACCAACTATCAACTTTTAAGAAAATATAGGATTTTCCTGGGATAACTCGACCTTACATAAACAGGCTGTTAAACAGATAACTAATGGATAATCAAACATCTTTCATAAGAAAATATAGGATTTTCTTGAGGAATACTTTTCAAAAGGATCAAAGAACATTTCCTACTAAAAACTAAAACGCTTATGAACTCACCAGCTTTATGCTGATATTATTTTAAAACTGCTTGTATTCTCAGGGTATTAGTAGACAGGTACTTTCAGGAGTTCGGAGAAGTTGGAGCGTTAAAGTCACATCTTTACTATTGTACTTTTGCTATGTACTAAACTATGTAATAAACAATGTAAACCTTTTTCACATATGTATCCAATGTCTGGTTGTCTTTACTATGCTTGCTATGATACAATTGTTGTGATACTACGTATGACGTCCTCCGCCCCAGAACGTTTCCGCCGTTCCGGTTTTGGGGTGTGTCAGATTGGTATCAGAGCTATTGTTTATAGTGAACTAAGTATACCGAACCTTACATGGTATACAATTATAAACACAAAGGGGCCGAAGTGCTCTGAACTAAAAGTATACTTTTAAAATATAAGTATTTTTACAAAAAGTGTACTAGTATACCTACATACCAGAAACAATATCATGAGTAGAACAAAACAAAAGTATTTTGGATGTTGAACACTGCGGTTAAACCTGGGCAGTTATGTAATCATGTCTAGGATCAATATAGCCTGATCAACTATATTTATTCGAGACATGACCAACATGTGCTTGGGAGTGACTGTAGTGTTACAACAAGCCTAAAACTTACCTAAATACAAGAAGAGTTCTAGAACCGAACATAATGATTAAAATACTATAGGAGTATTTTAGGATGCAATAACGACCGAACCAGAAACTTACCCATGAGAATCAATCATGTAACTATAATACATTGGAAGTATTATAGATTCGATGCCTATTAGCCATCCCTTTACCATCATCTCGCGTAGATAGCATGGCTGGATTCCATCTCCCTGGCGACCCGTACTTTCCCAACCAAGGAGATGGCGGATGGATCGAGTCAGAGCCAGAAGGAGACCATGAAATTCCTTTGGACGATAATTTTGCCTAACCATTTCCTGAAGAGACTAACTCGGAACCCGAAGTCGAGAACCCACCCCAAGTGACTCCAATACCAAATCCTAACCCTCAAGTTGGATTCCAAGGTCCAACTCCTATGTGGGTCGGGAGTTTGAATAAGTGGAGCCATGAGCAAAACTTCTACAATTTGAACGAAGGAGGCCCCACGGACAGGGCCCTTTCAATCCTGATACGCCGAGTGGCTCGCAATGAGGAACTGGGTGTGGCAACCCTTCAGCAAACTATGGAGCTCGAAGCAGATTCGAATGCCAACCCGGACCGCATCCGTCGCTTCGCGATTACTCATGCGAGGGCCGCATGGAACAATGAAGCTCTGCAGCGAGAGTTAACTACAACCTGAGCCGAGGTCATAGAGCTCCGAGCCCGCCAGTCAGAGTATGAAGGACGCCTGCTTGACGTGGAGCGACAGCTGGCCGAATTAGGGTTTCACTTGAGGAGTGCCCGTCGCCAATAGAGGAACACTCTACTCGTTCTTCCTTTCTAGTCTAAGGAATAACTTTCATGTTTATGTTCTAAGTAGCCCTTTTCCGTAAACATCTATGTCTTCCATATTGCCGAAATTTTCTCTTTGATATCAGGACTTAGACCTATTGTTAGGTCCTGAGTTCCGAAATATGTAATTTCAGTTTCAGTTATGATGACAACAATCGTATTTCAGTTAAAGCATGTATCATAGGATGTGCTGTTACCTTACACGATCATTCCTTTTCCCCATCGATTTCATATCAGTATCCATGAAAAGCTTCAATGTCCTAATCGACATAGGACGAATGAGCCTCACATCGTGCCAATGTCCTTTGCTTCGAGAAAGCGATTCGTCTCAATCGTCCCTCTGACGGAGTCCTCACTGGTTTCAGTGATAAGATCGTTCGAACCTTCGTATCATTTCGTACGTCAAAGCCTAGGAGCATCTACGAAAGGAATGTTATGCATTCCTGGCTCGTGTTGTCGATGAGACGCAAAAAGTTAAAGACCTCGAGAGCATTTCCAAAGTCCGCAAATTTCTCGATGTCTTCCCCAAAGACATTCCAGGGATTTCTCCCGAGCGTCAAGTTGAATCCTGTATCGACTTGATACCCATAGCTACTCTTATAGCTAACCCTTCATCTCATCTGGAGCCGAAGAAATGGGAGAGTTACTCCGCCAGCCCGATGGGCTGAGCAAACAAGAGTTCTTAAACTTATTTTATGTGAACTTTGTGTGCTCAAATCTTTTCTATCCTTGCCAAGACCACATCATGGGGATGTGGGTCGAATCAAAGAGAGTCAGTTAGCAAAACGGGAAATATCAATGCATAGACAAACATTTAGGATACATCCAGAGGCAACGATTGTTGCTCATAAACTCTTTTCTTGACATATAGCAGATCATGCCTCCGAAGAAGCAGAACCAATCCACCAGTAAGGCACCAATCCTCCAGATGGACTCAGCTACGTTCCAAGCTACTGTCACAGCAGCCGTAGCAGCCGCTCTAGCCGTTCTTAACTCTAACAACCTAAATGGGAATGGGAACGACTTCCACACCTCAAGCTGTAACAACACACCAGGAAATAAACAAGGGCTTGTCGAAGAGAACATTCCAACTCCCAAACCTAAGAGCGCCAAACGAAAATTTTGGTCCGAGAGGAAGAACAAGTCGTCTCAGAAACTTGCCAAGAAACGACAACTCGAGATAACTTCTACAACCGCCACATCCACCCAACCAGTGCCAACGCCAGCGCGATAATATGCTGGAAAACTTCCAAGTTGCGAGAAATGCAACTTCCACCACGTAGGAAAGTGCCGCGAACTTCATTGTAAGAACTGCAACAGACAAGGATACACCACCCGTTACCGCAGGGCACCTGCACAGCCAAACACCTCGATTCCTGGTATAAAGATGGGTCAGGTTTGCTACAATTGTAGCGAACCCGGACATTACGAAAGAAATTGTCCAAGGGCTAAGGATGGCAAGGAAGCCCGCTTCGCAAAGACCCCGACCCAACACATCACTTCCACTACCGATGCTAGCATAGTTCAAGTATGCGGTGCATGTGGCGAAACGGGACATTTCAAAAGAGACTGCCCAACAAGAAAGAACAATGAGGAAACAGGAGGAGTCTAACCTCAGGGGATGAGGAAAACATCAATGAAAACCGCGATGTTTTGGTACGTTTCCGAAAACCCCAATAATTGCTCAAAATCGTGATTATTTCCTCGTCCAAATTGAATCACGATGTTCTTATAAGATTTAAAAGCTCTAATGAGTAAATTATGATAGCTTAGTGAATACTTTAGGTTCAGTTGTAGTTATATCTGGTTAGTAGTACCTTTTAACTTCGAGTCAAACACAACAAACACCATAGACATTCACCCAGGAGCATCAATGTTCTAACAAAGCGATCCTTCCAAACCAACTTAACGTGTGATTCTACGACGACATCCTGTTTAGTCCGACTGAGTCTATGTTATACCAAACCCTGTTGTCTTAAATCATGTTATCGCAAAACTCTCATCACTCGCAACGACAAATTAGATGCGAACTTCAAAAATTCGTCACTCTTCGAAAAACCCGAAAGTATTCATACGAAGGGTGCCACCCACAAGGACATGGACAAAGTATGAGGGTTATCCGAACAATTGGAAATACGTCGTGGGACACTCAACTACTCTTAGTTGAACCTTCTTGCAATGAACGGCGACCTATCCAGCATCAAGGTTGCGCCGTTCGAAGCCCCCTTGTGGCCGTAAGTGCAGATCCCCTCTGTGATTGGCTGAGGTGGGCAACACGCAGCTAGCCAAGGGACAAGTCCCTGACAGCACTCTCACTAGCCCATAAATCATCCGCAAAACCACCGAAAAGATCGTATAAATTTGAGAACGACTGAAAGCCTCATGAGATTGAGAAAAGAGCTACGCCGATAAACGACGAAAACCCTTGGAGTTCCAGGTTGGAGACCGTGTTCTATTGAAGGTCTCTCCCTGGAAAGGCATGATACGCTTCGGAAAGCGTGGAAAGCTAAATCCAAGATACATAGGACCATTCGAGATCCTCGCTAGGATCGGTCCCGTAGCCGACAAACTTCGTTTACCACAAGAACTTAGCAACATTCATCCTGTCTCTCACGTTTCGAATCTTAAGAAATGCGTATCCGACGAAACCCTTACGATTCCTCTTGACGAGATTGAGATCAACGAGAACCTGAACTTCGTGGAAGAACCAGTTGAAATCATGGATAGAGAGATCAAACGAACAAAGCAAAGTCGCATCCCGATAGTTAAGGTTCGCTGGAATGCCAAGCGGGGACCCGAATTCACTTGGGAGCGCGAAGATCAGATGAAGCAGAAGCATCCACATCTCTTTTCTATTGCATGATTTGTATTGTATGCTCAAATTTCGGGACGAAATTCCCTCTAACGGGGGGATGATGTAACAACTCGAAACTTTTTCCGTTATCCTTACCCAGTTTCCATTTATAAAAATTTGGGTTTTTATTTAATTCCGTCAAATTCTTAGTTTGGGAAGGACCTTACGTTCTAAATAAATCCGAATTGATTTATTTCCGTTCATGTTAGTATTATTTTTGGTCTAACGGAATATTCTAAACTCAGTTCGATCGACATCCGTATTCGAAAACGAGGTTTTCTAAGTCAAAACATAGCATTCGGGCCAAACAACCCTTCAAGAGGAGTTTACGGCCGCAAACTCAGTTTACGACCGTAAACTCTGTTTACGACCGTAAACACTGTTCACGGCTGTAAAACCTCCACCCCATCCCTTGGCCGTAAACTCACCCCTATATAAGGGATGAGTGGCCTTCATTTCTCACTTTACACACTCCAAAAGATTTCTCGGGCCAAACAACCAGATTCGTGAGTGTAGGACTAACCCTTGTAACCAGAGTCTCTTGTAGGGAGAGTGTGACTATTGTGTATAGATCTATACGGTACTGAATATCTCGTACCTTCGTTGCCAGCTACAGCGCGACCGTTAGGTTCAGGGGTGACAAAGTCATAAAAAGATATTGGCCCCGTTACGTGCCATATCCAGTCTAAGTACGGTTATGACACTCACAACCTAGATAACGGAAATTTACTTTTGTAATAATGAAACGAGTGAAATAACCTCAAAGTAATAACCGAATTGATTACTAGAGGGTGTTAAAAATACCCTTAGGACTTAATTCACCACTTTTTTATTAGTTTTATTTATGTAATAAGGCTAATACTCTTCACAGGGAACAAACAGGGTTTTTCAAGAAAATTACGTCTAACGATGCAAGTATGGTACATACTTGTACACCTCAGACAAGAACAGATAACCAACTATCAACTTTTAAGGAAAATATAGGATTTTCCTGGGATAACTCGACCTTACATAAACAGGCTGTTAAACAGATAACTAATGGATATTCAAACATCTTTCATAAGAAAATATAGGATTTTCTTGAGGAATACTTTTCAAAAGGATCAAAGAACATTTCCTACTAAAAACTAAAACGCTTATGAACTCACCAGCTTTATGCTGATATTATTTCAAAACTGCTTGTATTCTCAGGGTATTAGTAGACAGGTACTTTTAGGAGTTCGGAGAAGTTGGAGCGTTAAAGTCACATCTTTACTATTGTACTTTTGCTATGTACTAAACTATGTAATAAACAATGTAAACCTTTTTCACATATGTATCCAATGTCTGGTTGTCATTACTATGCTTGCTATGATACAATTGTTGTGATACTACGTATGACGTCCTCCGCCCTAGAACGTTTCCGCCGTTCCGGTTTTGGGGTGTGTCAAAAGCTCGGGGTGTACCTGCCTACTGGTTCCCTGAGAATACAAGTAATTTGAAAAGAGAGCATCAACATAAAGTTGAGTGAGTGCATAAGTATTTATGTTTTGAAAGAATGTCTTATGTTTCTTGAATATGTAATTGTTTCCAGAAAATCCTATATTTTCTGCTGTATATGAAAAGTAGTTTTAGTTGCATAAAACTGTTCTATTTGTAAACCAATGTTCTGTATTTGTAATCCTTTTGTAAACTTGTATCTATGAGTATGTCTGAATTCATTAACTGTTATTGTAAACTGTAATGTATTACTGTAAACTGTATCTGGTAAACTAGTACTTTGAAATAGTACATAAGTTTAGTTAACTATACACTAACGTATTGTTAATATCTTTTAATGAGTTATTATAACCATATTGACTAGATGGCCTGACCCAACACTATGAGTGCGCTGAACACATGTTGATAACAATTTGTCACTCACAGGCGTGTATGCCTGACTGTAGCTAGCAGTCCGAGTGCGGGGTTGTCAATCCCAATATAGATCTATACACACATTGTTTCGATCCCTGGCTGGAGATTCTGGTTATAATGTCAGGAGTTTACTATATTGTTTAAATGAATTAAACAATCTGTACTACTTGACTCATAAAAGCATATAAACGTTACATGTATAATACTTATGAAAACTCAATCATTCTGAAATAAATGATTAATAGTATGTTCTTGAATTAGTACTCTTAACCTGTATCTGAAAGAATGTATACGCTTGGATACTTTTGAATTAAACCTTTGTTTTTGTAAAACAATGTACTCTAGTATGCTTGAATCATGAATTAATGTTCTGTGAATCATAAATTATACCTATTATAATTTATATGTACTTTCTGTATTGATACCTAGTATTCATGAATACAACCCCTTGCTCAACTTGTTACAAAGGGTAATTGAAACTAAATGAACAAACTTTTATACTTGTATACACATACAAATATATATAAGTAAAATTTAAATGACACTCGAAGAAATAACTGATACTTGTAATGCCACATCCAAACAAGGAAAAGGAACCAAAGTGGGTTATCAGTCCTAAATCTTTTAAATCATATTTATATAAATATATGTATACTAGTATGATTTTTGGGGAAAAAATATAAGTTTATAAAATATTTAAAAGAAGTTTGATATTTTGAAATTCATTTTGGTGACTTGATGTCATTTTGAAACATCATTGAAAACCATTTGATTTAATGATAACTGAAATCACTTGTTTATAACACAAAAACTTTGAGTTAGACTTATATTCCCCCCCCCCCCCTTAAAACAGTAAAAACTATGAAAATGTGGAGGTATGAACTCACCTGTAGTGAGTAGTTTGGATGAAAGAGTGGTATAGGATGCTATGTGTCAAGTAAAGACTTGAGCACACACACGGATCCTATTTAGCATATAATGACACATATATGTATATAATTAGTGCATAAACAACTAATCATGAAAGGTAACACCCTATTAGACTAGGAAACCCTAAGATTGAAGTGCTACAATCACATATGATTGCATACTAAGGGTGTATGACCATTCTAGTGAGTTTACGGCCAAAATGGCATGACCAAGGGAGTTCACGGCCATGAGTTTACGACCCTATGTGATTTCGGCCAATGAGTTTACAGCCCCATGAGTTTACGGCCGTAAACTCATGCTACTTTGTGCATATGGGTTTTTTAAAGGGCTTTAAGCATTGAGGAAGGGTTCTAGGTTCATGTCCAAGCCTTAGGAAGAGTTTAAGGTCCAAATGCACCCATATTAAGGGTTTACGGCCAATGGAGATGCTCTTGGCCGTAAACTCTTGTTGTTCTTGGGAAAAGCTTGATTTCAAGGCTAGAATCAAGAGTCTTAACTAGATAGCAAGTATATAAGAGGGTACTTACGATTTAGAAGCTTAGAAGAGTAGATTTCCGTCCAAAGAACTAATGTGTTCTTGATGTTCTTGAGGATCTTGAAGATCTAGACCCAAAGATGGAATTCATGGATGAATTCAAAGGCGATTCAAGAATAAGAGATGTACTAACACATACATGGAAGAAATCACTTACATTTTTGAGGGTTTTGAAGTAAGATCCTACGATACTTGAGAGAGTTTTCGAGTTCCTAGCCTTGGAAATGGTAAAAGTGAAGAAAAATGGCCCAAGCTTCATACTTATAGGCTAGAGTTTACGGCCACCATGAGTTTACGGCCGTAAACTCATGTGTCCTGGTCATAATCTCCTCATTGAGGGGTTTATGGCTTGATTGATGGTTTTGAACTTCAGTTGACCCAATCTAACACTTGATCCTTTGATATACTAGGCTTAGAATGCTCAAACAGACTCTAAACAGTGCTAAAAGTTAGTAGAAACAAGTCTGACTTTGACTGAATTGAATGGTTGTACAAGATACAAATTTCGGGTTGCCACATCATCCCCCCGTTAGAGAGAATTTCGTCCCGAAATTAGAGTTTAAGCAATTAATTAGTTACAAATAACTAAGCGAAAAATTGAGGATATTTCAATTTCATTTGATCCTCGCGCTCCCAAGTGAATTCGGGTCCCCGCTTGGCATTCCAGCAAACCTTCACTATAGGAATACGGCTTTGCTTTGTTTGTTTGACTTCTCGGTCCATGATTTCTACTGGCTTTTCCACGAAGTTGAGGCTCTCGTCGATCTCGATTTCGTCGAGTGGAATAACAAGAGTCTCGTCGGACAGACACTTTTTCAAGTTCGAGACGTGGAAAACAGGATGTATGTTACTTAGTTCTTGAGGTAGTTGAAGTTTGTAAGCTACGAGACCGATCCTCGCAAGAATCTCAAATGGTCCTATATACCTTGGATTCAACTTGTCACGTTTTCCAAAGCGTATCATGCCCTTCCAGGGTGAGACTTTCAACATAACGCGGTCACCAAGCTGGAACTCTAAAGGTTTTCTTCTTTTGTCAGCGTAGCTTTTCTGTCTATCTCTGGAAGATTTAAGTCGCTCTCGGATTTGTACGATTTTCTCTATGGTTTCACGAATGATTTCCGGACCAGTGAGAGTACTATCAGGAACTTGACTTCTAGCTAGCTGCGTGTCACCCACTTCAGCCCAGCACAGAGGTGATCTGCACTTGCGGCCATAGAGAGCTTCAAAAGGAGCAGCCTTTATGCTAGTGTGATAACTATTGTTGTAAGAAAATTCTACAAGGGGTAAATGAGTATCCCATGCCTTCCTAAAGTCTACCACGCAGGCTCGCAACATATCTTCCAAAGTTTGAATCGTCCTCTCACTTTGTCTGTCAGTTTGTGGATGGTAGGCTATACTCATGTCCAACCTAGTTCCCCAAGATTTTTGTAAAGACTGCCAGAAACGAGAAGTGAATCTACTATCTCGGTCAGAAATAATAGATATTGGTACACCATGCAGTCTAACGATTTCCTTGAGGTAAGTTCTTGTTAATTTCTCCATTTTGTCGATCTCTTTGATTGGCAAGAAGTGTGCGGATTTGGTTAATCTATCGACGATTACCCAAATAGTATCATAACCTCCCGATGTCTTGGGTAACTTGGTTATGAAATCCATTGTAATCCGCTCCCACTTCCATTCCAGTATTTCAGGTTGTTGCAATAAACCTGAAGGTTTCTGGTATTCTACCTTGACTTTGGCACAAGTAAGGCACTTGCCCACAAAGGTAGCAATTTCGGCCTTCATGTTTGGCCACCAGTATAGTGTCTTGAGGTCCAGGTACATCTTGTCTGAACCCGAATGAATGGAGTATCGAGTTTCGTGTGCTTCATTCATAACCACATCTGGGTAACCACCGAACATTGGTGTCCAGATTTGGTTCATGAAACAATAGACTTCATCATCCCTGACTCTGAAGTTTTTATCCATTCCTCTCAAAGTTTCACCTGCCACGTTTTCAGGTTTTAAGGCCTCGAGTTTAGCCTCTCTGATCTGTGTGGACAGATGTGAATGGATTGTCATGGTCAACGACTTTACTCGGCATCCCGAGTATTCTTTTCTGCTAAGGGCGTCAGCTACTACGTTAGCTTTACCAGGGTGATAAAGTATCTCACAATCGTAGTCGTTCAGTAGCTCTACCCATCGTCGTTGTCTCATGTTTAGCTCTTTCTAATTGAATATGTGCTGGAGACTTTTATGGTCCGTGAATACTCTGCATTCGTGCCATATAAGTAATGTCTCCAGATCTTCAGAGCAAATACTACTGCTCCTAGTTCAAGGTCATGTATTGTATATTTGACTTCATGCGTCTTTAACTGTATTGAGGCATAGGATATAACCTTTCCTCTTTGCATAAGAACACATCCAAGCCCTTGATTGGAAGCATCACAGTACACTACAAAATCCTCTGTTCCTTCAGGAAGAGATAGGATTGGTGCACTACACAAGGCTCGTTTCAGCGTTTGGAACGATGTTTCTTGCTTCTCTCCCCAACTAAACGTTACACCCTTTTGCGTCAGGGTGGTAAGAGGCTTAGCTATTCGAGAGAAATTCTGAATGAATCTGCGATAATAGCCAGCAAGACCTAAGAATTGACGGATTTCTGTAGGTGTTTTGGGTGCTGACCAGTTTTCAATTGCCTTTATTTTGGAAGGGTCGACGTGTATTCCTTCTCAACTGACCACATGACCTAGGAAATCAACCTTCCTGATCCAAAATTCACACTTTGAAAACTTCGCATAAAGTTTCTCTGTTTTAAGAGTTTGCAAAACTTGACGAAGATGTTGGCTATGATCCTCTTCACTTCTTGAGTAGATAAGGATGTCGTCAATGAAGACTATGGCAAATTTGTCCAAGAATAGACGACACACTCTGTTCATTAGATCCATGAACACAGCAGGTGCATTCGTCAATCCGAATGGCATCACTACGAATTCATAATGACCATAACGAGTTCTGAAAGCGGTTTTGGAAATGTCATCCTCCAAAATTCGTAATTGATAATATCCGAATCTTAAGTCTATCTTTGAGAAGTAGCTCGCACCTTGAAGTTGGTCAAACAGATCATCAATGTGAGGCAGAGGGTATCGGTTCTTAATGGTAAGTTTATTCAGCTCGCGGTAGTCTATGCACATACAGAATGATCCATCCTTCTTCTTCACGAATAAAACCGGTGCTCCCCAGGGTGAGAAGCTTGGTCTTATGAAACCTTTGCTAAGATGTTCATTAAGCTGGCTGGATAATTCCTGCATTTCTGAAGGTGCAAGACGACAAGGAGACTTGGCAACAGGGTTAGCCCCTGGAATTAAATCGATTCTGAACTCGACTTGTCGTTCGGGAGGTACTCCTGGAAGATCATCGGGAAAAACGTCGAGAAAGTTACAGACTTCATGAATTTTCGCGATATCTTTCACTTCTTGCTTTTTGTCTACCACGTGAGCTAAGAAAGCATAATACTCTTTGCGAAGGTACTTCTGTGCCTTAATGCAAGAAATGATATGGAGGTTCGTTCCGGGTTTGTCGCCATAAATAACAAGAGTTTCATTAGTTGGCAAGTTCAGACGAATGGCTTTTTCATAACATAGGATGTCAGTACGGTTAGGACACAACCAATCCATACATATTATGACGTCGAAACTCTTGATAGAGACCGACATAAGGTCTATTGGGAACAAAAAGTTATTCAAAGTAAGAGTACATCCTATGTATATATCGTTGGTGGATTCAGATTTCCCATTAGCCATTTCGACCGTGAATGTTTCTTTTAATGGTTGAGAGTTTTGATTTAGCAAGTGTTTGAAATTATGGCTCACAAATCTCTTCTCAGCACCACAATCAAATAGAATGCATGCATAAGTGTTGTTGAGAAGGAACGTACCCGTAACTACTGCGGGATTTGCCACTGCTTCTTCCTTGCCCAAGGCTAAAATTCTCCCCACTCCACCTGCATTTCCAGCTTTAGGACAATCTCTCTTGAAATGCCCCACTTCACCACATTGATAGCATGCTTGACCCACTCCAGCAGTAGGTACTTGGTTAAGTGGTTGGGGTGGTGCTCTACAGAATCGGGCAGTATGCCCTTTCCTGTTGCAGTTACGACACTGCATTTCTCGGCAATTCCCATTATGGTGAAAATTGCACTTGTTGCACTTGGGGAGGTTTCCAGCATAAGGCTTGGCTGGTGCCGGATTAATAGGTACAACAGTAGGTACAATCATAGCGTTGACTGTAGCCAGTTGTTGTTTCTTTGAGGAATCCTGTGAAAACTTGCCATTCCTCTTGTTCCGACCCTTCTTGCTGTTGTTGTTGTTGTTGTTTCCCTTTGGTTGTTCTGGTGTAGCAACCACTGAGCGTTGATGGACCCCATGGTCGATAAGAGATTGTGCCAGCTCTTTGGCGCTGTCAAAAGTAACAGGCCTTGAAGCTAAAAATCTTGATTGAATTTGGGGCGACAGTCCCCAAATATATCTCTCAATCTTCTTGCTCTCTATAGCAACCATATACGGGCACAGAATTGCCAGATCACAAAATCTACTAGTATAGGTTGATATATCAGAACCAACCATTGAAAGACCCTAGAGTTCATGCTCAAGTTTTTGGACTCCGCCTCGCGGGCAATATTCCTGCATAAGCATACCTTTGAATTTCTCCCAACTGATCAAATTAGCCACTACCAGAGTAAGTGACTTAACGTGACCATTCCACCACGTCAAAGCTCTTTTCGAAAAAGTGCAAGCAGCGAACTTGACTTTGCTGTTCTCAGGATAGGAGCAGATTTCGAAAATTGCTTCTGTCTTCTCTATCCACTGCCTTAATGCCATAACTCCCGTAGTTCCATTAAAGGTCATGGGTTTGGCATTGGAAAAATCTTTATAAGTGCATTCTCGCGAATACCCATGACCTTCTCCCTGGTTAGCAGGATTTGTACAAGTTCCAGACCCATTAGCACTAGAAGTATGGAATTGAGACATAGCAGTAGCTACAGCCGCCATGACCGCCGCTTGGAACATAGTGGGGTCAAACTGAGGAGGTGGTGGCGGAGGTGGCACTGTCTCTTCATTAACACGATTACGTCTTGGATTTCTACGAGGAGGCATCTTTTTTTTCTATAAAAGTTAAAAGATACAAGGATGGTAAGATATCAAGAGTGAATATGAATTTTGATATCTCTGAACTAAAACATATAGTTCAAATAAATTGGAAATAGAAGTCTACGACAAGTACAACTTGTAACAGAATGATATGAAATTGAATGGTTATTTTTCAAAGACTATGAAAATGCATGTCGATTAAATTGGCATATTGAATACATAAAGTCTGGAAAACTTGACCCTAAACAGGTCTACAATATACCAAATTCTGGGAAAAACATCGACATCATACAGACCTACCGAAAATAAAATTTTTGTGGTCTTACTGAATAAACATGAAAAATAACACTAGAACCTATCCGTAGACTTAAACTATAACCAAAAGAGTGAATAGGAAACGAGTATAGCATCTCCTACTGGCGACGGGTATCATTTGGACGAAACCTCAACTCAGCCAGTTGACGCTCCATAGCAAGCATATGTCTTTCATATACTGTCAGACGTGCTCGAAGCTCTATGACTTCAGCTCGAGTTACAGCTAACTCTTGAAGTAAGGCTTCATTGTCTCTCATTGCTCTGTCACGAGCATATTCAAGACGACGAATGCGGACTGTATTAACTCCCGCATTGGCATCAACTTCCCTGATTCGGTTGATGGCTGTCCTACCCTGGATTTCATTTTGAGCAACCCTGCAGACTAGAATCGGCAAGAATCTGTCTGCTGAGCCTCCTTCGCTCAGGTTGTAGAAGCTTCTGTCTCCGTTGTATGGCATAGGTTGACCCTCCTCTTGACTCCATGTTTCCAAACTTTCCACACACAGAGGCGTCGGGCCTTGGAAAGTCGGACGAGGGTTAGGATTTTGAGGAACTGGTGGAGGATTATAGGCTTCCGATCCAGAATCATTGTCTTCGGGAAAATTTTCTGCAAAATCATCATCTAAGGGAATTTCGTGATTTTCTTCTGGTTCTGCATCTTGTCCTTGACCGGGGAAGTACAGGTCTTCGGGTATGTGAAATCCAGCCATTATTATCTAAGCAAGAATAGGGATAAGAGATATAGAATATAGTTAGTAACGATTGGTTAAGAATACAAGTTTCTACGAGAGAGATCTATAATTAACAAGTAATTATTATGTATACTTTTTCTAGGTATCACTATAAATATAAAGTGTATACTAATTATATATAACTTGGATATAATCGACCTTTGATTAAATGACCTGGCTCTAAATCCACAACCAAACAAGGAACAGGAAATGAAGCTAGATCACATATTCTAAGTCTATATAACTTTAACTATATATAATTGTAATATACCCTTAATATTTACAATTATACCCTTAATTGTTCTTTTGTTTTCAGATGTTTGTTATTAGTATATAGTGCCTAAAATACCTCAATAGTATTTTAATATTTATGTTCTAGAGTTCTTCTGAATATGTATGGTAAGTTTTAGACATGTCACAACACCACTATCACTCCCAAACACATGTTGGTCATATCTCAAATCAATATAGTTGATCAGGCTATATTAATCCCAGATATAATTACATAACTGCCCAGGTTTGACTGTAATGTTCGGCATCCAAATACTTTTAAGTTCTTATGATTGTGATACTGTACTTGTAAGTATGAGTGTTAGTATACTTCTTGTAAAATACTTAAATTTTGAAAAGTATACTTGTAGTCAGAGCTCTCAGCTCCAAATGTATTTATAGTTTGTATATATTTTATGGATTGATATACTAAGTTCACTATAAACAATGCTCTGATACCAATCTGTCACACCCCCAAACCAGACGGTGGAAACGTCCGGGGGTGGAGGACTTCATTTGTAGTATCACAACACATGCATTATAGTAATCAGAGTACAAACAACCACTGTATTTAAAAAGTATAAATATTTACATGTGTTTCGACCTTGTATTATGAAACTAAATAGTTGTACAAAAGAAGAAGACAAGACATAAATAGCTCCATCTTCTCAAAAGCTTGGGGTGTACCTGCCTACTGGTTCCCTAAGAATACAAGTAATTTGAAAAGAGAGTATCAACATAAAGTTGAGTGAGTGCATAAGTATTTATGTTTTGAAAGAATGTCTTCTGTAAACCAATGTTCTGTATTTGTAATCCTTTTGTAAACTTGTATCTATGAGTATGTCTGAATTCATTAACTATTATTGTAAACTGTAATGTATTACTGTAAACTGTATCTGGTATACTAGTACTTTGAAATAGTACATAAGTTTAGTTAACTATACACTAACGTATTGTTAATATCTTTTAATGCGTTATTATAACCATACTGACTAGATGGCTTGACCCAACGCTATGAGTGCGCTGAACACATGTTGATAACAATTTGTCACTCACAGGCGTGTATGCCTGACTCTAGCTAGGAGTTCAAGTGCGGGGTTGTCAATCCCAATATAGATCTATACACACATTGTTTCGATCCCCGGCTGGAGATTCTGGGTTATAATGTCAGGAGTTTACTATATTGTTTAAATGAATTAAACAGTCTGTACTACTTGACTCATAAAAGCATATACACGTTACATGTATAATACTTATGAAAACTCAATCATTCTGAAATAAATGATTAATAGTATGTTCTTGAATTAGTACTCTTAACCTGTATCTGAAAGAATGTATACGCTTGGATACTTTTGAATTAAACCTTTGTTTTTGTAAAACAATGTACTCTAGTATGCTTGAATAATGAATTAATGTTCTGTGAATCATAAATTATACCTATTATAATTTATATGTACTTTCTGTATTGATACCTAGTATTCATGAATACAACCGCTTGCTCAACTTGTTACAAAGGGTAATTGAAACTAAATGAACAAACTTTTATACTTGTATACATATACAAATATATATAAGTAAAATTTAAATGACACTCGAAGAAATAACTGATACTTGTAATACCACATCCAAACAAGGAAAAGGAACCAAAGTGGGTTATCAGTCCTAAATCTTTTAAATCATATTTATATAAATATATGTATACTAGTATGATTTTTGGAGAAAAATATAAGTTTATAAAATATTTAAAGAAGTTTGATATTTTGAAATTCATTTTGGTGACTTGATGTCATTTTGAAACATCATTGAAAACCATTTGATTTAATGATAACTGAAATCACTTGTTTATAACACAAAAACTTTGTGTTAGACTTGTATTCCCCCCCCCCTTAAAACAGTAAAAACTATGAAAATGTGGGGGTATGAACTCACCTGTAGTGAGTAGTGTGGATGAAAGAGTGGTATAGGATGCTAGGTGTCAAGTGAAGACTTGAGCACACACGGATCCTATTTAGCATATAATGACACATATATGTATATAATTAGTGCATAAACAACTAATCATGAAAGGTAACACCCTATTAGATTAGGAAACCATAAGATTGAAGTGCTACAATCACATATGATTGCATACTAAGGGTGTATGACCATTCTAGGGAGTTTACGGCCAAAATGGCATGACCAAGGGAGTTCACGGCGATGAGTTTATGGCCCTATGTGATTTCGGCCAATGAGTTTACGGCCCCATGAGTTTACGGCCGTAAACTCATGCTACTTTGTGCATATGGGTGTTTTAAAGGGTTTAAAGCATTGAGGAAGGGTTCTAGGTTCATGTCCAAGCCTTAGGAAGAGTTTAAGGTCCAAATGCACCCATATTAAGGGTTTACGGCCAAGGGAGATGCTCTTGGCCGTAAACTCTTGTTGTTCTTCGGAAAAGCTTGATTCCAAGACTAGAATCAAGAGTCTTAACTAGATAGCAAGTATATAAGAGGGTACTTACGATTTAGAAGCTTAGAAGAGTAGATTTCGGTCCAAAGAACTTATGTGTTCTTGATGTTCTTGAGGATCTTGAAGATCTAGACCCAAAAGATGGAATTCATGGATGAATTCAAAGGTGATTCACACATAGATGGAAGAAATCACTTACATTTTTGAGGGTTTTGAAGCAAGATCCTATGATACTTGAGAGAGTTTTCGAGTTCCTAGCCTTGGAAATGGTAAAAGTGAAGAAAAATGGCCCAAGCTTCATACTTATAGGCTAGAGTTTACGGCCACCATGAGTTTACGGCCGTAAACTCATGTGTCCTGGCCGTAAACTCCTCATTGAGGGGTTTATGGCTTGATTGTTGGTTTTGAACTTCAGTTGACCCAATCTAACACTTGATCCTTTGATATACTAGGCTTAGAATGCTCAAACAGACTCTAAACAGTGCTAAAAGTTAACAGAAACAAGTTTGACTTTGACTGAATTGAATGGTTGTACAAGATAGAAATTTCTGGTTGTCACATGGAAATCCTCCATTTTGTGTCTACTTAGCGCTATGGTACACTTGTGGAGTTACAGGAGGCCGCTAGGAGGCGAGAGATTGAGTTGGAGCTCCATACGAGGGAACGAAGGCAGGTTCCGGTGCAGTCGCAGCCGGCGGCGAAGCGGTTCAAGGTCGTTGATGTGAGATCTGGGAGTCAGAGGGGCTGCACTTGTGGAAAGTGCGACAAGGTTCATGAGGGTCCTTGTCGATCTAATTTTGGGTGCCAAAAATTGGAAAGGAGGTCCATTCCGCCAAGGACTATCGTCAGCAGGTTCCAACACAACCACCAAGATCTATTTTCACTGTGAGTAGATTAGCCATATAACGTCCAACTGTCCTTTGCTCACTGCGAGTCTGGCGCAGGCTCCAGCTCCAGCTACTTTGAGGATCACCGATGGGCGCTAGGGTAGGGCGGAACCCCTGAGGGCTTGAGGTCGTGCTTTTCAGCTCACGACAGAGGAGGCCAGGGCGGCGCCAGACGTCGTTACTGTTATGTTTGGTATGTTTCTGTCAATTATTTTATGGTATGCTTATGTTTATGTTTCTAATAGGTACATTCTTAGTGATTTTCTTGCCTGCACTTGTGTTATTCAACTCAGGCGCGAGTCGGTCCTTTGTAGCTAAGTCTTTTAGTAGGGATTTTGATACCACCCTTGGCGAGTTGGAGTGTTCGTTGTGGTTTTCTATCGCCAACGAACATGTGATTTATGCATCCAGGGTGTATTAGGGGTGTGTCTTGCAGATCTTTAGGGTACCTTATTCGATTGATTTGATTCCTCTCCCCATGGGGGATGTATGTGTGATCGTAGGGATGGATTGGCTGAGCAGGTTTGATGCTATGGTTGACTGCGAGGGTTAGCGAGTGATAGTTTGAACTGATGGGTTTTGAGCATTCTAACACTTCCTAAGTATACATGCAACCCTAATAACCTTGGATCTATGTTTGTCTAATTATCATGTAAAGTTGAATTCCAAGGTTATATTCCTATCTATCATACATGGGGAACAAATTTTAACTTGCATGAAAGATAGAATAACTTACCTTGTTGTTGCTTATGATCCTTGAAACCTTGTGAGCCTAGCACCCCAAGTGTGATGCCTCAAATGCTTCACACAACACCAAATGCTTTTGGAATGACTTTAGAGAGAATACACACTTCTAAAATCGGCCTAGCTCTCTTGTTTCTTATGTGTAGCCTATTTTGGTGGAGAATGGGTTTCTTATATAGTGTTGACACATCTAGGGTTACACCATGTAAACCCTAATGTGTCATGACTCTTCATTTCCATGACCCATGGGTTTGTAACTCCCATGGAGCATCCATGGAGCATCCTATGGGTGGAACCCAACTTGATAATCCATGGAGCCTCTTAGCCCACTATATAAGATATGGAAGATTTACATAATCTACCCATATATTTAATTAGTTATCTTTTGATCACTTAATTAATTCTAAATTAATTCTTGATCAAACTAATTAAATAATATTATTAATATATTAGAACTTATAATATATTAATAAACCATAAGTGTTATTTCTCTCATTTTAGTTTATCCAATTGCATGGTGCCATGCAACCCAAATGGACCATGCCGGGTCGGGTCAAGTACATACCAGAAATAGTTATGGACTTAGACACCTTATCCAACAGTCTCCCACTTGGATAAGTCTAATAACTATAACTGCAATACTTCAGGAACCGATCGGCAATCGTAGCTCTTTCAAGCTCTCTCGGAATTGAGAAGATGATGATACGCCATTTAAGATAAGTAATCATATAATCCTCTGTTCTAGATATCAGCCGGACAAATACATGGAACAATGTCTTACTTTTTGTCCAGCAGTTTGTTTCCCGATTTCCGATTTGTTTGACAAAGAACTTAATTGAACACATCAACTTAGTTCTGACCAGGCACGGTACATAGGTCAAAACAAAATCATCGAGGGGCCCAGATATCAGCTTCTAATCCAAGAAGGAACAGATAAACTTCGACTCATATGTTTGTTCTACCACTCATTGAATTATACACAAAAGCACGTTTTATAACATCGAGTTACCAATGCGTTAACAAATCATATCTCTAGGTTTGAAGACTTATATGATATTACCGTCTCACGATCACTCGAGGTAAATTCCATGAAGTGATTCCAGTGAGCGTGGGTTGAGTCCAATGCTCAGAACTTATGAGCACTCATGAGTGTTGTAGCCATGTCCAACAACTTAGACCTCTGCAACCAATCATGACAGTCTTGATTTATACCTACTTCCGACATATGACCGACTGTGGAGGTTCGAATAATATGATATACCAAACATCTGATGGAGATGCTTAACCCGGGTCAGTCCCTTCGTGAGTGGATCTGCTGGATTCTCATCTGATGATACCCTCTTTGCCACGAGGAGTCCTTCTTCTATTCGATGTCTGATGAAATGGTATTTTCTGTCGATGTGTCTGGATCTCCTGTGATCCCTTGGTTCCTTGGCTAAGGCAACTGCACTTTCACTATCACATAAAATTTCCATTGGCTCTTTAATAGCTGGTACAACTCCAAGGTCTCCAATGAAGTTCTTCAGCCATATCGCCTCCTTTGCTGCCTCACTAGCTGCTATATACTCTGATTCGCAAGTTGAATCAGCCACTGTCTGTTGCTTGGAACTCTTCCAAGTAATTGCTCCTCCATTTAAGGTAAAGACCCAGCCTGACTGAGAGCGGAAATTATCCCTATCAGTCTGAAAGCTAGCATCACTATACCCTACAACTCTCAAGTCTTCACTCCCACCGAGGGTAAGGACCCAGTCCTTAGTCCTCCATAGGTACTTGAGGATATTCTTTACCACAGTCCAGTGTGCCTTGCCAGGGTTCCCCTAATACCTGCTAACCATGCTCAAAGAAAAGGCTACATCAGGTCGAGTACACGTCATAGCATACATGATCGATCCTACAGCCGAAGCATAAGGTATTCGACTCATTTCTGCTATCTCAGCCTCAGTACTAGGGCTTTGTGTCTTACTCAATCCGGCGTTACTCTGGATGGGTAACTCTCCTTTCTTGGAGTCCTGCATGCCGAATCTCTTCAACACCTTATCCAATTAAGTACTCTGACTAAGTCCAATTAGTCTTTTACTCCGGTCTCTCAAGATCCTTATCCCTAGAATATAGGCAGCTTCTCCTAGGTCCTTCATAGAGAAACACTTCCCATGCCAGGACTTAACTTCTTGCAGAGTTGGGATGTCATTTCCTATGAGTAGTATGTCATCCACATACAATACCAAAAAGCTAACTATACTCCCACTAGCCTTGACATATACACAAGATTCATCTTCACTCCTAGAAAAGCCAAATTCCTTGACTTTCTCATCAAAGCAAAGATTCCATCTGCGAGGTGCTTGCTTTAACCCATAAATGGATTTCTCAAGCTTACACACTCTATTAGGGTACTCTGTGTTGACAAAACCCTCTGGCTGACTCATGTAAACATCCTCAGCCAACTTTCCATTAAGGAAAGCGGTTTTGACATCCATTTGCCATATTTCATAGTCATGAAATGCGGCTATGGCTAACAGAACCCTAATAGACTTAATCTTGGCCACTGGAGAAAAGGTCTCATCATAATCAACTCCCGGAGTTTGTGAGAAACCCTTTGCAACCAGTCGTGCCTTATAAGTGTGTACATTACCATCCATGTCGGTCTTCTTCTTGAAGATCCATTTGCACCCTACAGTCTTACGACCTGGTACATTCTCAACCAAGTTCCAAACTTGATTGTCATACATGGACTGTATCTCGCTGTCCATTGCCTCTTTCCACTTGGCTGACTCAGGGCCTGCCATGGCTTCCGCGTAACTGTTAGGTTCATCCAGACCTATCAGTGTCTCATCACTGATAAGTGTATCACCTTCTGCAGTAATATGGAATCCATGGTAATGCTAAGGTGCATTCCTAACCCTTATGGAACGCCTCAGAGGTACAGACTTGTCAATTGGCTCAACAGAAGTTTCCTCCTCAAGTTGAGTGCTAGGGTTTGAAGTTCCTTCACCACTTGACTCTTGAATTTCTTCAAGGTCAACTTGCCTCCCACTGTCTCCTTGGCTTATGAACTCTCTCTCTGGAAAGAAAGCCCTCCTAGCTACAAAGACCACATTCTCACTAGGTCTGTAGAAGAGGTAACCAAAGGATTTCTGTGGGTAGCCGATGAAAATACACCTCTCACTTCGAGGTTCGAGCTTATCATGAGTCTCGCGTCTCATGAAAGCCTCGCAACCCCAAATCTTAATGTGGTCTAGTTTGGGTACTTTACCAGTCCACATCTCATGAGGAGTTTTGGCAACTTTCTTTGTGGGAACTAGATTAAGGATATGGGCGGCAGTCTCTAAGGCATACCCCCAAAATGAGATTGGTAGCGACGCTAGACTCATCATGGAACGAACCATATCCAACAAGGTTCGATTACGCCTCTCAGCTACACCATTCAACTGCGGTGTCCTGGGAGGTGTCAATTGTGAGACAATCCCACATTCCCTAAGATAGTCGAGGAACTCTGAACTAAGATACTCACCTCCTCGATCAGATCGAAGCATCTTAATGTTCCTGCCCAATTGATTCTCGACTTCCTGTTTAAACTCTTTAAACCTCTCAAAAGTCTCTAACTTATGCTTGATTAAGTAGACATATCCATCTCTACTGTAATCATCAGTAAAAGTCAAATAATAACGATTAGCATCCCTTGTGGCATGTTTGAAGGGCCCACACACATCCGTGTGTATAAGATCCAACAAACCTTCACCCCTCTCATAAGAGCCTGTGAATGGTGACTTTGTTATTTTTCCAAGTAAGCATGATTCGCAACTATCATCTGACTTTAGGTCAAATGACTCCAATACTCCATCCTTTTGGAGTTGGCCTATGCGTTTCTTGCTTATATGTCCAAGACGACAATGCCATAATGATGCTTTATCCAAGTTATTATCATTAACAGAATCAATACACAATACATTATTTCCTAAGTTATCAACCACATATACAGTTTCATACACACCATCACAAGGTAATGCTTTAAAATAAAGAACATTTTTAAAGAAAGCATTAATCGAACCAACTTCATTATCAAATGAAAAGGTGAAACCTTGTTTATACAATGCATGAAAGGAAATAATATTTCTTGCCATTTCTGGCGAATAACAACATTTATTCAAATCTAAACTAAACCCACTACTTAGCGATAAAGTATAAACTCCAATCTTGGTGACAGGTAAAACTTTCCTATTCCGCATGATTAAGTTTATTCTTCCATGCTCCACATTCTCACTTCTTCTTAGTCCCTGTAAATCATAACAGAAAAGAATACCACAACCGGTATCAAGGACCCAAGAGTTAGAATGGGGTGAGTTATTAGATAAGATAGTGTAAATACCTGCATGGTTGGGTTTAACTTTCCCATCCTTCACATCTTGCTGGTACTTTGGGCAGTTCCGCTTCCAATGTGACTTTTCATGGCAATAGAAGCATTCAACCTCTTTAGGGTCAGAAGAAGGAGTGACAAAACCTTTCTTGGTTCCACTTGAAGAAGAGCCATCAAGGGTCCTAGCCTTGGTACCCTTCGAAGAGCTCTTCCTCTTCTTCCCTCTACCTTTCCCGATTGCCAAAACTGGGGCGGAGTTTGGAGTAGGAGTGTTAACAACCGACTTACCCTTAAGACCTGTTTCTGCGGTCTTGAGGAGTCCCTGAAGTTTGCTGAGTGTGACCTCTTCCTTATTCATGTGATATGTCATGCGGAATTGATCATAGCACGATGGTAAGGAATGCAGAATGATATCTATTGCAAGCTCCTCAGGGAAGTTCACATTAAGCTTCAGCAACCGATCCACATACCTTTGCATTTTCTGCATGTGGCTCGTGACGGATTCCCCGTCCTTCATCATGGTTGTTATGATAGAGCATATGATTTCATACCTCTCTTGTCGTGCACTTTGATGGTATCTTTCCATCAGATCTTGGTGCATTTCAAAAGGGTAGAAGTCCTCATAGGACTTTTGGAGTTCCGCTGTCATGGTGGCCAACATGATGCATGCCACTTTTGTAGCATCCCTTTCATGTGCCCGGAAGTCAGCGATCTCCTGGGGAGTTGTAGTGGTCTCATCAATCTCCTTAAGCTCCTTGTCAAGGACATATTCTTTGTCCTCGTAGCGGGTAATCATCCTGATGTTTCTGATCCTTTCATTGAAGTTGGATCCATCAAAAGTGACTTTCCCACACAAGTTCATAAGGGTAAAGGAGCCATTAGGATTAGAGCCAGAAGCAGCATTGTTTGAAGACATCTGAAAGAAGAGAGCAAGATTAGTTTAGATATTAAGAGAGTCCTTAATAAAACACCCAAATGTAATATTAAGGCTAGGATCTAATCACAATATATTATAACTTAGAAGAGGTATGCTGTAATCCAAGCTATAACATATTTGAAAGGTAGGTGAATGACGATTCACCAATTTCCACCATGAAAAACGAAATATAAATATTAGGTTTAATTGGTTCTTAGAAATTCCTAGATTCTTTTGAGATTCAATGAACTTTTCAAAGGCATGTTTCAATCTCGAGTGTGCCCTCCAAGTTTTGTGACTGGGATACCGAGGATCACAAAACGAGGTGTGAAGTAACCATGCAAATCACTTGGTACCCTCAAGGTTTATCACTCAATCGATGTGCCGGTAAACCACACACGCTCCACCGATGCTATGGTAAACCTTAAGTCACCCTTTACCTACCTTGTTAAGTCCAAGTTAGTGTACCGGTTAACCACACACGCTCCACCAACGACTTAAACAAAGTGTAAAGTGTAATTTCATGGATTAGCACCTTATTCACATTTTCCTAAAGTAACTAAGATTGGGAATTTAATAAAAGCATTTAGTTACTTTATAATATTCATCATACTTTTAATGAGAATTTATAAGTCCATGTTTTACCCGTTCGGCTAACGACCCTCCACCGATCAAGGAAGCGGTGGGTGAGAGTGGACACCCATTAAGTTGCCATTTTATAGGCAACAACCTTATACCTCCCTTATAGACCGGCTTTGTGAATGAGGCGTACTAGCGGTAAGACGACTTGACGTTATACATATATATTAGTAACTTATAATATTATAAAGTATAAGGGTTGAATTTTAACTTTTAAAATTCTAAGGGTTGGAACTAAAGTTTTAATCAAGACTTTACATGTTCCAAAACTTGAGGGCAAGTTTTGTAAACTTCCAAAACTTTTCATTTCTTATAACTTATGAATTAATTGAGTAATAAAAAATGAAGACTCTTCATTTTTATAACTCTTGTGTTCTTTTAATGGCTTTAATAAAAGTGAGACTTTTGGTTTTCCATAACTTGAGGACAAGTTATGGACTCCATTAAAACATATTATGATCATGAATTAAACTACCATGAAGGTTACAAACAATTCCTATGATCATCTAATCTTCATAAGTTCAAGAACATGAATATGAACACTTTCAAGAATCAAAAATTACACTTAAAAAAAACTTGTAATTTTAATAATTGCCATTGTAAATGGATTAGCATAAACATTACACCATCTAAAACAAGCTTTAAAACATCAAAACAGTTTATGGTAATGTTTCTAGTCCATTTCCAGCAACAAATGTGCAAACTTGCATACGAGCAGAAAACAGAAAAACGATTTTTTTTCAAGCTGTTTGCACACAAAAAAAAAACAACAAACGAACCATGCTCTGATACCACTGATGGGTTTTGAGTATTCTAACACTTCCTAAGTGTACATGCAACCCTAATAACCTTGGATCTATGTTTGTCTAATTATCATGCAAAGTTGAATTCCAAGGTTATATTCCTATCTAGCATACATGGGGAACAAATTTTAACTTGCATGAAAGATAGAATAACTTACCTTGTTGTTGCTTATGATCCTTGAAACCTTGTGAGCCTAGCACCCTAAGTGTGATGCCTCAAATGCTTCACACAACACCAAATGCTTTTGGAATGACTTTAGAGAGAATACACACTTCTAAAATCGGCCTAGCCCTCTTGTTTCTTATGTGTAGCCTATTTTGGTGGAGAATGGGTTTCTTATATAGTGTTGACACATTTAGGGTTACACCATGTAAACCCTAATGTGTCATGACTCTTCATTTCCATGACCCATGGGTTTGTAACTCCCATGGAGCATCCTATGGGTGGAACCCAACTTGATAATCCATGGAGCCTCTTAGCCCACTATATAAGATATGGAAGATTTACATAATCTACCCATATATTTAATTAGTTATCTTTTGATCACTTAATTAATTCTAAATTAATTCTTGATCAAACTAATTAAATAATATTATTAATATATTAGAACTTATAATATATTAATAAACCATAAGTGTTATTTCTCTCATTTTAGTTTATCCAATTGCATGGTGCCATGCAACCCAAATGGACCATGTCGGGTCGGGTCAAGTACATACCAGAAATAGTTATGGACTTAGACACCTTATCCAACATGAACCCCAAGTGGGGGGGAAATGGTTATCAATGGAGAGGGTACCAGGATTGGACCATGGTTTTGTTTGGAGGTCAGGGCTCGGTAGTACATTCAACATGGTTGTATGGGTTATCTTACCTATGTGGTTGATATTCGGGTTGGGGAGCAGGTTTCGGTTTCAGATGTGTCAGTTGTTAGGGATTTTGCTGATGTGTTTCCGGAGGAGTTACCCGGTGTGACTCCTGAGAAGCAGGTAGATTTCAGCATTGACCTAGTGCCAGGTGCGACTCCGATTGCCAAGGCACCATACCGTTTGGCACCGCCTGAGATGCAGGAGTTATCATCTCAGCTTCAGTAGCTGTTAGGCAAGCAGTTCATTAGACTGAGCAGTTCGCCGTGGGGAGCACTGATATTGTTCGTTAAGAAGAAGGATGGTTCAGACCGGATGTGCATTGATTACCGAGAGTTGAACAAGTTGACGGTGAAGAACCGTTATCCCCTTCTATGGATTGACGACCTCTTTGATAAGTTACAGGGTGCATCTTGGTTCTCCAAGTTCGATCTGAGGTCGGGGTATCATCAGGTGAGGGTGAGAGAGGAGGACGTGGAGAAGACCGCGTTTCAGACTCGTTATGGTCATTATGAATTCGTGGTGATGCCATTTGGGCTCACCAATGCACCTACAGTGTTTATGGACTTGATGAATCGAGTATGCAGGCCGATGCTCGATCAATCAGTTATTGTTTTTATTGATGATATATTGGTGTATTCCAAGACCAGAGAGTAGCACGAAGAGCACCTTCAAGAAATTTTAGGAGTCTTGAGGCGGGAACGGTTGTATGCCAATTTCTTGAAATATGGGTTTTGGTTACGATAGGTCCAATTGCAGGGGCATCTCGTTAACCAAAACATGATTTTGGTCGATCCAGCCAAGGTTGTGGCTGTGATGCAGTGGGAGGTCCCGAAGTCCCCCTCAGAGATCAGGAGTTTCTTGGGTTTAGCAGGATATTATCGGAGATTTATCGAAGATTTCTCCAGTATTGTTGTACCCCTTACTTGTCAGACGAGGAAAGGCATGGATTTCTGTTGGGTCTCAGAGCAACAGACGGCATTTGAGACACTAAGACAGAGGTTATGTGAGGCCCTAGTGTTGACCCTTCCGGAGGGTGTCGAGGATTTCATGGTATTTTGTGATGCATCTATCACAGGTTTGGGGGCGGTTCTTATGCAGAGGGGACGAATGATTGTGTATGCTTCTAGGAAGCTGAACCCGCATGAGGCACGATACCCTACTCATGATCTGGAGTTGGGGGCAGTGGTGTTTGCCCTCAAGATTTAGAGACATTATCTTTATGGGGCCCAGTGTACCATTTATATGGATCACAAGAGTTTGCGTTATCTTATGGACCAGTCGAACCTGAACATGAGGCAGTGCAGGTAAAATATTTTCTATGAAATAAGTAGGATCATATTAGGTAATTTGGTGAAGCTCCATGTAAAATATTATACCTGACACCCAAAACATAAAGATTCATAAGTAAAGAAGCT
Organism: Lactuca virosa; assembly: GCF_052849685.1. NCBI lineage: Eukaryota > Viridiplantae > Streptophyta > Magnoliopsida > Asterales > Asteraceae > Lactuca > Lactuca virosa. Next base: position 185,297,150 of record NC_136428.1, on the reverse strand, counting down.
AGGTATAATGAATATTTTGAAATAAAAAAATATCTGTTATTTTGTTACATTTTTACCCTTTTATGCCATCAATATTTTGAGGCGTTCACATGGACATCCATCTGAGCATCTAACAGTAGACTATTAAATTGAATCTCATTAGTCTAATAAAATCGGATATAAAAAGGAAATAAAAGGGCGAAATACAGTTGACCATTACATCCCTTATGCTAAAATATATGTAATAAAATAATAACTAACAGATTTAATATATTAACTGCAACCATTTTAATTTTAATTACAGTTTTAGAGAAATATATATTTTAGTATCATATAACAAAAACACACACAAAAAAAAGAATTTTTTACTTGTCAATTATAAGGAGGTTCAGGGGAATATCCGACCACAATCATAGACCATACCATTTTCAAGATGCCAATGGAAATGCCAAAATCTCTTATATGACATTTGCATATAAAGGTTTATTCCCATGGAGAATATTCAATATTAAGATAAAGATTTTCATAATATCAAGGTCTTACTTGGTAGACAATTTAACCCAATATTCATCTCATTCTCTACCATTCCAAATAGTTGAATCACAAACAGTGAGTTAAAATATTCATCCTCTCCATAAACAAATTACATAGACTTTACTTGAAATGATGGAGTAAAAGAAAAAAATCATGAATAAACACCTAACTTCACTCATATCAAATTACTCTATTAACTGTACAAGTATATTATGCAGAGGTCAACTTTAAACATAAGAGACATGGTTTATTAAAATGAACATAAGGTAGCGATTATATTGTTCTTTTGAATAACATGTTAGCCCTAGATAGAAATTCATCGATGCCTACCTTATCTTAGTAAGTTATCCCTAAAACTTCAAAAAAGAAAAACTATATCTCAAATCAACCAAATCCTACACAATTTAAGATGATTTCCACATAGGGTAGCGATTTTCATCTTTCTTTTGAAGAAGATAATCAAAATAACCATATAAAAACCTAATAACTGAAAGCTATAAAATTAGACCAGAAGATGATGGGACGAATGAGAAATAGAAAACTTACAGGTAATTGGAAAAGGAAGAAGCATCGTCATTTAGAATTGTTAGTGATTGTATTAGGGTTTTAATAAAAGATAAGAGTTGAGACTAATTAGGTGGCTGAGTTTTTGGTTTCAACATAGGAAAGTTTTAAATTGTTACCAATTGTATTGAATTTTATAAAGAATAAGAGGTTTATTGTATGTGCGGGAAAATAAAAACCTTATGCATAGAATAATGCCACATGGCAAAATAGGATGTAGAAAATTGACAAGTAGCAAGCTCAAGTTTTGTTAGTTAGAAGAGGTAGATTTAAACATATTTTTCATTAAAACGCAACTTTAAAATGATTTTGGATGTGTGGAATGCAAATTCAGATAAAGTAATGTAAATCTCTTGAACACGAAGTTTCGGGGGTCAGTTTAATTACAAAGGGACCGTTCATTGTATATATTCATAATTTTTGGTTCTTGCGGATATATTTCATGATTCATTAGAAAAAAATGATAACATACTAATAATGCATGAAAAGCACGATTATAATATAATTAATACATATTTAGTTTGTTATCTATAAAGCTGGTGTATTTAACGGCAAGAGGTTGCTATAAAAGGAAAAAACCGCAGAAGCGGGAACTCAAAACAATGCCATAATGGCGTAACTGACAGCGTGAAAATCGGTCACATTGCCAAAGAGATCGAAGTACATACAAATCCCGAGGACGTGCGCCGAGGAGAACCAAATAATACTCTAGAAAATATGCTTTGGCGACCGTTGGGTCGCCTAGACCATTCCCAACAACAATTGGCAAGCAACCAAGCTCTGTGCCCGTGGGCGTCCATTCCGTACTAGCGAGCTTATGTGGCAGCTACTATCCAACGTACAATTACCTTGCAACAAAAGACAACGGCTCCAAGCGACAAAGGTAATGCTTAAAGAATTACCTCCTGAGCCAGTCCCGAGCACTGATAGATAGAAAAGCATGATCCTTTAATCAACACATCTGACCCCTGGCGGATCTGACACCCTTGTCCACCATACGAATTGAGATTGAAGCCTAACTATAAAAGGCCTCATTCACCCATCGGAAAAGCTAAGCTATGTGTGTGTGTGTGTTTACCTCACTCACTCACTCACTCTCTCTCTCTCTCTATCTCTCTCTCTCTCTCTCTATCTCTCTGTAACATCCTAAAATCCGAGATGTTGGGGTACAAAGTTTTCCTTGAATGACTTTGTAATGTTTGACTTTTGTAAAACCCACTTGCATGTAGAGTATTAGCCTTGTGACACATGAGAGATAGAGAGTGAGAGAGAGACATGTAAACACCTCTATAAATAGTGGGTTCATACCACTTGTAGAGGTGTGCTTGAGAGATGTAAAAGTGAGTGTGTAAGTGTGTGTTATTTATGTAGTCTAGATCTAGATCCTTTTTGTGTAACACCATATACAATCAATACATCTCTTGAACACCCAAATCACCATGTTCGTTGTGCAATCTTTAAATCCGCATGCCAATCCATGTTCTTTAGTCACTACAATTGGTATCAGAGCGGGTCTTCAAGATCAAGGTGATTTTTGAAGAACGATTCTCGGTTTGGCAACTTTTGTCACACTTGAAGCAATTTTGGTGAGTCTCTCTCTATGATCTCTCTTAATCTCATTGAATTCGTGCGTTGCGTTTTTGTTTAGTGATCATTTGACTCGTTGGATCAAATTTTTCTTGAAAAACCCCATTGATGATCCAATAATTTTTTCGTTGATCAAAGTCCAATCCAATCCAATAATCATGTGTTTGATTCGATTATCGGTTTTAACTGTTCATTTGAATTAAAAATCATACTCAAAACTGAATCTAATATCATTTTGATCCATATTTAAAAATATAAAGAAATCTTCGATCAATTTGTAATCATTGATTACAATTCATATGGACCAAATTTCGATCAGATACTGTTCATTGAGCCCATATGTTTTTTTTAATCCGATATTGCAATTGTTTGAGCCCAATGATTCTATAAATCCAATTATTCAAATTGCTAATATCCAGATTGTATACAGTACAATATCTCGATCCGGTGACTCGCAATGTTTTCGATCTACGAATATTGAGTCAAATTTCGAATCTAGTTCTCAGTTTTAAATCAATTTCACATTCTTATTTCTTATGTCATGAAATCGATTTTCTTATTCAAATTCATTTATTCGATTTGATTTCATATTCAATTGTTCTTGATAGTTGCTGCTCGATCGATTCATTATCTCAATTCATTACATCTTTCTTATGATCGAATTAAGTATATCAAATGAGACGATATGTGTTGATTCTTTGATATTGTTTCGATGAGCTTAAAAAGGTTTCTGAGGATTTATCAGTACAATTGATGAATTTCATGAATTTGTTGAAATCGAAAGGTCAATAGAAAAAGTCAAAATTTGTAGATAACGAAGATGTGAGTTGATTTTTGACCTTGAAATCAAATGTGAATTGAGTTTACATGTTTGGAATTGAATGATTTCGAAGGGTTAATGATTGATTTGGGTTTAGATTCGAAGGTCTATTGCTTGATGATTTTAAATCGAAGGCCTGTTGATTGAAATCAATAGTCGACGACTTTGTTTTGGAATCGTCAGCTTTACTGGGTTCGTGAATTGAAAAGACAAAGAATCGGGTTCGTGAATTGAGTTCAACGGATTGAAGATTTGTAATCGAATTTGGTTTTGTGATTCATAGATGTCGAACAGTTACTAGTTCTTGATTTCGAAGAATAAGATTGAGAAGATTTGGGATACAGTGATGAAAAAGCGAAGGTTTGATGGGTAGATGTGCGAAATATTGTATGATGGTGTCGATTATTTTGGAACTGGGACGTATAATCGAAATTTTGGAAGTCGATGTCAAATTTGTTTGGAGTCGATTAATCGTTGAGTTCGTTATTGCTGGCTTTGGTTTGAATGATAAAAGCGAAGCCTTGTGTTTCACAGTCGATTGTAGGTGTCGATTTTGGTTGCCTATCAGTTAAATGGTCGATGGTAATTGTTTTGGTTTCTACTCTAAAAACGAAGCCTTGCTGGTCGCTGTGCAAAGGAATGTTAATTGTCGATGTACAAAGGATCGATTGTTGATTTTGGTTGTTAACCAGTCAGGAATAGATATCGATGATTGCAATCTAATTTCGAGTGTTTGAGTATCGATGCTTGGGCTAAAGAACGATTTGTGATGTTGAGTTGCTGTGATGAAAACTTTGGATTTGGGGTACTTAGATTCGAAAGTTTTGGTTATTGGGTGTCACTCAACTAACGAAAATTTTGGGTTATTGTCGGGATAAACGAAATTGGGAAGATGAAGTTTCGTTCGTTGTGTATTTTTTTGTTAAAACGAGATTGGGAAGAAGAAACACAAAAGTTACGAAAATGGCCCCTAAACTTTGGATAATTTAACACCTTTTCCAAAAAGACTTCGTATTATTGGAGCAACAGGACAACATTTCGTTAATTTTGTAAAGAAAAAGGAAAGTTTCGAAAAAAGCCCCTAACCTTTCGAATATTTGGCAACTTCGACAATTGACTGAAGTTTCGAATTTTTGACACTTTTCACCCAACTTCGAAAATTGGCTGAAGTTTCGAATGTTTGGGACAACTCTTCGTATGTTTGGAACACAAATGGCAGAATTTTCGAAAATAGTCCCTGAGGCTTTAAAATGTTTGGCGGTTCATACCCATTTTCGAAAAAGGACTGTTTTTGCTGAAAATTGAAGAAAATGCATTTCAGGCCCCTGCAGTTTGTGCAAATTGACGATTTCTACCCAGCTTTGAAAAAGGGGGAGAGTTTTGCATATTTGGCTGTTTTGGGCGCACCGGGTCACTGCATAATTTTGAAATTCACAATTTCTACCCATTTTTGAGAAATTTTGTCATAGGCGATCCGTGAACGAAGCTAAAACTTGAATATTTTTTGGGTTTTCCGGATTCAAGCACAATGTTTATGCCACATGTTAAGGGGGAGTTTTGACATGAAAAATTCCGAATAGAGCACGTTCTTTTTCCTTGGGAGTTTTATAATGAAATTTCGATTATAAAAAGGGGGAGAAGTTTTATACGAAAATTCGAACTTGAATTTTTCATATTACGCGGATTTGAAGACCGAAGTGATCTTGAAGTTTTGAAGCTTACGAGATGATGCAATTGGAAGTTCGGAAATGATATATTCGAAATGGGTTTGGTTTTATTGAAGATTTTTGGGGTGTGCTTTATGCTCAACTTTTGGTGATCAATTTGGAGTTTGAGAAGCTCGTGATCATTCGTTGATGCTCGGTTTGTACGGTCTCACATCCTAGAGCCCAAATTGAAGAATCATGGAAGAATTGAAGATTGAAGTTCGTTTCGACATGTGTCACCCTTGAGGCTCGGATCGCGTAGTTGCTCGATTTTGGAAGATTTGAAGTGGGTCATTCATTCCTAACTTTGAGGGGGAGAATGTTGGGGTACAAAGTTCTCCTTGAATGACTTTGTAATGTTTGACTTTTGTAAAACCCACTTGCATGTGGAGTATTAGCCTTGTGACACATGAGAGATAGAGAGTGAGAGAGAGACATGTAAACACCTCTATAAATAGTGGGTTCATACCACTTGTAGAGGTGTGCTTGAGAGATGTAAAAGTGAGTGTGTAAGTGTGTGTTATTTATGTAGTCTAGATCTAGATCCTTTTTGTGTAACACCATATACAATCAATACATCTCTTAAACACCCAAATCACCATGTTCGTTGTACAATCTTTAATTGCGCATGCCAAACCATGTTCTTTAGTCACTACACGGGACCAAAAGTTTCATTTTTAATTTAATATTTCATAAAACAGATTCACAGAAAACATTATAAATTATAACATATCATAAAAACCCATACTCATTCATGCCAAAAACATGTCATAAGGTAATAATGTCAGAGTACAAATCCCAAGAATCTCACGTGCGAAAAACCATCTGTGTGATGCGCTGCAGTCACGCCGGCTCCTTTCCCTTCGAAGAAGAGGTACCTGAAACCAAAACTATAAACCGTAAGAATGAAGCTTAGTGAGTTCCCCCATCATACGACATACCATACAATAAACATACCGCCAGGCATATGTGGGTGCCCGACCTACCCTGCTGAGCATACCGGGGTGCTCAACCTACCCCTGCTAGGCATATCGGGGTGCCTAACCTACCCCTATCAGACATATAGCGGTATCCGACCTACCCCTTCGGTTTATCTCAACCAGTTACGGAGACTATTTCACCCCTACCAATACCACATAACAACATAATATAAACATACTATCAGTGCCCGGCCTACCTCCTTGGTCCTTTCGACCGGATACAGGGACTATTCCCCCTACTACCACTATCACATGACATCATACCATACTAGCACATAAAGCATAACAGATAGTGGCATACATAATAGTTATCACAAAGACAATCATCTAACAAACAACTCCTACTAGTGGGCCAGCATTGTGCCCTTAGACCCACTTCTACTGGAAGGTAACTGACCTCAATGACGTGAAGTAGCTGAACTGTCCTGCGCTATAGGATCAACTCCTCTCAAACTCCTACACATAAAAATCTCCTTTAATTACTCTTTCATACTCATAACCTCTTTAAGGGTCATTTCTGGTCAGTTGTCAAAGTCAAAGTCAACATCTTGGTTGACTCAACTCGCCGAGTTGATCCATCAACTCGTCGAGTTCCATAATCCATAAAACCTTGAAATCTTGATCCTACTCGTCGAGTCCTTTCATGAACTTGTCGAGTTCATCCTCATAGCACATTCGGGACCTTTTACTCACAACTTGCTGAGTCCCTCTTGGAACTCGTCGAGTTCCTCAATCTTAATAACCCAAACCATGGCCCACTCGCTGAGTCATCTTCTAGACTCAACGAGTTTGCTCGGTAACATAAAAGGTTGGGGGACCACGACCCAACTCGCTGAGTTGTATGAAACAATCATCGAGTCCCCCACAGTCTAAATCCATACAGTCGTTTCCAGTCGGGTTCTAAGCTTCCAAACCATAGATTTGGTTCCCTAGGGTCGATATATCACGTAAAGTTTCTAACTTTACGTCCATGCATGGGTTATTTAGCTAAAAAAGCCCTAAAAAGTGGTTCAAAGGTTGCATGGGACTCCCATGGCCATAAAGTTGGCAGCTTTATGCCAAGGAGTCCCCCAAAGGCTCCAGATCTGAAGTCATGACTCCAAAAAATGCTTGCATCAATGAATGGTTTTGAAATATGCTCCTTAAAGCCCTAAACTACCCCATGAAGATATCTAGTAAATGAATAGTAAAGGTATAGACTTTATACCTCAATAAGGCTGCTTGGACAACAAAATCACTGGATCCAAAGCTTCCTCCTTCAACCAAGCACTTCAAGCTTCCACTTCTTCAAGGAAATACCAAAGAATCACTCTCTTTTCACTCACACACACTCAAAAGGCTCTACATCACGAATTAGGGTATTGCTGGACTGAGATAGGCGATGAGGGAGGCCACAATGAAGTGTTAAGGTGCTTAAATAGGGTGCAAACCATGAAAATTAGGGTTTCATTCTGGCAACCCTACTCGTCGAGTTGAGGCTTCTTAACACGTCGAGTAGACTTCAAGTCCCACGTCCCAAAAATCCCATTCCTACTTGATGTGTTTGGGGCCTCCAATTCCTCGAGTCCCTTTGCAAAAATGAATAATTTTTATTAAAATACATACTAGGAACCGGGCGTTACAAATCTCCCTCACTTATTTTAGACTTCGTTCTCGAAGTCTGCTGCATCTGGGAATCGCTTGGGGTAGTGCTCCCTTATCTCGTCCTCCGGTTCCCAAGTCTATTCTGAGCCTTTGCGGTGCTGCCATTGCACCTTCACTAACTCGACCTTCTTGTTTCTCAGATCCTTCCGTATTCCTGTTGAGGATGGCTACCAGCCGCTCGATGTAGTTCAGGTTATCATCCACCTGAATATCCTCTAGAGGCACCACTGTGGAGTCATCTACCAAGAATTTACGCAACTGGGAGACATGAAAGGTGTTGTGGATCTGACTGAGCTCGACTGGCAGATTCAGTCGATATGCAACCTTTCCCATCCGGGCTGTAACCCTGAAAGGACCAATGTACCTGGGGCCCAACTTGCCCCGCTTCCTGAACCGGATGACACCTTTCCAAGGTGACACATTTAGAAGAACCATATCCATGACCTGGAACTCCAGGTCCGATCGGCGTCTGTCGGCGTAGCTCTTCTGCCGACTCTGAGCAGTCCGAAGCCTGCTCCGTACCTGCTGGATCCTCTCCGTCGTCTTGAGTACAGCCTCGGTACTCCCCATGACCCTCTGTCCAACCTCACCCCAACATATCAGGGTTCTGCACTTACTCCCATATAGCATCTCGAAGGGAGGACGGTCGATGATGGTGTCGTAGCTATTGTTGTAAGAAAACTCTGGCAAGGGAAGGTAGGTATCCCAGCTACCACCAAAGTCTAGAAAACATGCCCACATCATATCCTCTAAGGTCTGGATGGTCCTCTCACTCTGACCATCTGTCTGTGGGTGAAAAGCAGTGCTAAAGTGCAGACGAGTACCCAACCCGTCATGAAATTTCTTACAAAATCTAGAAGTGAACCGTACGTCTCGGTCAGAAATCACGGAGAGTGGCACTCTGTGTCGAGCTACTACCTCTCTGATGTAGATGTCGGCCAGCTTCTCGGCCGAAATACTCTCCTGGATCGGGATGAAATGGGCGCTCTTGGTCAACTGATCCACGATGACCCAAATTGAATCCATTCCCCGTGCGGTCCTAGGAAGCTTTGTGATGAAATCCATGGTAATATCTTTCCATATACACATAGGGATATCCAACGGCTGTCTCTTGCCATGAGGCCTCTGGTGCTTGACCTTGACCTTCCAGCACGTCAGGCATCTCTCGACGTACCATACTACATCTCGCTTCATGTAGGGCTGTAAGGGTCGAATTGTTGTAATTAGTCGAAGTATGTTTTGTACTCTTCGAATATTTTTGTAATGTATTTTACTAAGACACTTTTGTTCGAAGCGTCAGAGTCAATGTCTTAGTATATTTTTTGTACGCTTTCAGTTCCCTATAAATAGGGTTATTTACTAGAGTTAGAGAAGAACTTTTACAGACTTGTCTCTTGTACTCTGTAAAGAATTCGAAAGCGTAATAGAGCATAACAGATCATATTTACATTCCGTGTTCAAATCTCGCACTCTTACTTGAATTCATACTCTGATTAATTCATTACTCGATTCTTTGATTCATCAATTGGTATCAGAGCAGGAATCATATCTCTGATCTGATTTTCACGCTGTTCAAAAAGTTTTTGAATCAACTCTTTGATTCAAAATTTTCCGCACTTTTTGAAAGTGAAAAATTGTCAAGATCTTAGTCTATAATTCGATTCTGCATTTGAATTGTTAAATCGAGTGTTATTCTCATCAATTCGATTTGATTCATCTAGTTTGTTTTCAAATTCTCAAATCTTTTCAAACTTCTCAAAATCTTCTTCCGTACAACAATGGCGTGTTTCAATCTCAATTCGATGACCTCGTTTTCTCATCTGCTAGGTTCATCAACCAAAATTCCAATGCTAATTCCTGAATATTATGATCAGTGGGCTGATCGGATGCAGGATTATCTGAATGGTCTTGATGAAGAATTATGGACATGTATCACTGGAAGTATCAATGTTCCAGTGAATGTTCAACCAATCGGATCTTCTTCCACAAATTCTGGTGTTGATAATCAAGGTGATCGTCTGAAGAAACTGGAAAAAAGGTGTATGAGGGAACTGCGAGGTGCTTTACCTCCAGTTGTGTACAATTACGTTAGGAGTTGTACAAATGCAAAGGAAATTTGGAACAATCTGAAAGATAAATTTCAAGGAAGTGAGAAGACAAAAATCAATTCAGTTAAACAGTGTTTGGTTGAGCTGAAAGACTTCAAACAAAAAGAAGGAGAAACAATTGAAGTTTACTATGATCGTCTGAACGAGTTAATCTATCGTTGCAATCGCTATGGAATTACCAGGACTTCAATGGAATTCAATCTCATCTTTGTAATGGGGCTTCGAAAAGAATGGAGAAGTGTGAGTATGATGGTGAAGAATCAGCAAAGTTTTGATACATCAACTCTCAATGATTTGTACAATCAGTTGAAAACACATGAAATTGAAGTAAATGAAATTGCTGAGGAATCGAAGTTGAATTTGGGAGGTCCGTTAACTCTTGTGTCAAAGATTTCGGAGAAAGAAGCTGAGAATGGTGATTCTGAGGAAGAAGAAGGATTCATCATGAATTCAGATGATGAAGCAATAGCATTTTACTCAAATAATCGTGTTAAGAAATTTTTCAAAAAGCCGTTCAATTCGAAGACTAAGCTTGCTGAGGTTAAAGGAAGCTCTGTGAGTAAAAATGTTGTTAAGGAGAAAAAGAAAGTTCAGAAGCAAGATTCGAAGATAGCTGAAGGAAAGGGTGAGAAGAAGCTGAAAGGTGATGCTGGAATAGATTGTCATTATTGCAACGGTGTGAATCATCTTGCAAATGACTGTATACTTCGAAAGAAGGATGAGAGGAAGAATAAAGTCAAGGATGAGGCATACTATGCAGAGAAGCTTGAGGTGGTTCGTGCTAAAGCCAAGAATTTGTCATTTGTTGCAAAGGGTGAGCTTGAGGATGAAGAAGGAACATATCAAATCTGGTCATCTGGATCAGATGATGAAGAAATGCGAAATCCGACACATGGAGCATTGTATGCAAAAATGGAGGAAAACTCAGATGATGAGGAATTCGAAGTGAGGGGACGATGCTTCGTATCCAAAGCTGCTGATAAATCTCCAATGACTACAAAGGTACGTAAAATTCTCGAATCTTTTAATATTCCTACTCATGCTTATGATTCTGAACTAATATCTTTTGATGAGACAGTTACTTATTTTGATTCAATTGTTGTGTCTGCTAGTAATGAGGCCAACAAATTGTCCATGGAGCTGTTAGAAACCAAAAAGAGATTCAAGCAAAATTGAATGTATGAAATTACAAATAACAAACATTATGTGTGATAGAGATACTTTAACGAGTGATGTTAAACTTTTACTAGCACAAAGAAACATTTACTGTAATTCTGCGAAAAGACTATATGGCAAATTAACTGATTTACATCATTCAAGTGACATAAGTAAAGAGCAACATAGAAAATTACTACCTTTTCTAGCATTCGAAAGAGCTAAGGTAGATAATATTTCGTATGATTGTGAGCAGGTAATAGCTGATTTTGACAAAGTTCCTGATGATAGATATAAATGTGGAGTTGTCAAAATTGATGAATGTCTTGATACGAAAGAATTAGTTAACATAGTGAATGATACTTTGACTAAATCTGAACAAATTCAAATTTTGAAAAAGACTGAGAACTCAACATCTGATTCTCAATCTAATTTTGCTGATATTGAAGATAATTCTGACAATATTAGTGAAATTAGTGAACTAGAAGATGTTGATTGTTCTCAGTTGTCTGTTGTTAATGTTGCCTTAACATCTAAAGGGAAAGAAAAAGTTAAGGATTTGATGGTTGAAAATGAAACTGATATACCCTCAACTTCGAAAGTTTGTGATATGAACTTCGTGGATCTCAAAGACATCCAAACTAATGATAGTGATGATGAAGATGAAGAGAAAATTTCGAAGGAAAAGAAATTTACAAAATAAGAAGAAACTCCTCGAATAGTGGTTGATCAAGTGTATGGTGATACACAAAAATTCGAAAAAGTTATGAATGAAAAAGGAGAACACTATCTTGAAACGAATAGAGTGGTTTATCCAAATTTCAAATGTACAGATGATGTCATTTTTCCAAATCAAGTTTTCGTAACTACTGGAAATGTTGAGAATATCAAACCAGAATTAAAGAAGTTAGTTGAGGAGGATAATTCAAAAACAACTGAAGAAGGTTTTTTCTCAAATCAAAGCACAGTTGAAAACAACTTAACTAAGAATTCATATGAATTCCAACGTCAAAAACCAAAAAGACAATGGGTTGAAAAATCAAAAATTGAAAAAGAGTTTTCAAAACAAGTTGTAAAGGAAAATAAAAAGGTTGTCAAGTTAAACTCTAAGGAATTTAAAGATCAAATTGACAAATTTTCGAAGGAACACAACATTTCAAAAAGACAAGCAAGAAAGATAATATTTTGGCAAAATGTTGAGTCTCAAAAGATGTCTGAATCACAATCAAACAAAAGTGTTTTCAAAGCTAAAAATTACTCTTTTTCAACAAAATCTCAACAATCATCTCATACAAATCATTCAAGCTCTGAAGTGAATAAACAAATAATGTTTTCGAAAGTTACAGTAACTAATAAATCAAGAGCATTTTCAAATAAATCTAATTCAAATAAACAATTCTTTCAACGTCAACATTTTAAATCAACTGTTGATTCATCATACGCTCAATCATTTTTATCAAATCCAAAAGTTGATTTTGTTCCTCAAAAGCCAAACTTTCCTAATCATACGAAGAAAGAAACAATGAAAACTTCACGGGAAAAAGGAATGACTTCAAGGAAGAACATTGATCATTGGCTTGAAGGCAAAGGAAAAATGTATCAATCAAATACATATTCAAAGGAGAAAATTCACGAGGCATATGAAAAGTATGTGAATACTTCATCAAATGGTAGTTCATCTTCTAAGGATTCAAACATTTCAGTCAAGGCTTGGAAACCTGTAATAAAAGCAAAGAATGTTCATTCACAAATTCAGAATGCGAAGAGTAATATTAGTGAACATTCGAAACCATCAAACACTTATGTTTCAGTTCCTTTAAATGAAGAAGTAAACTTAATTGATAGTCTCAAAACCAAAGTTTGTGATTGGGTTAAAAGTTCTTCATTACATTCGAAATTGAAATCTAATTTCCAAGGACCCAAAAAGCCTTGGGTACCTAAAATTTTCAATTGAATGTAGGTACTATGTGACGAGCAATATGATAACAAATGGTATATCGATAGTGGTTGCTCTCGTCACATGACTGGGAAGAAGGAGAATTTACGAGATTTTCGAAGTCTCAAAAATGCTGGAGTAGTGAAGTTTGGGAACAGTCAAAAATGCCAAGTCAAAGGATAAGGGAAGATCACGAATGGACAATTCACAGTGAATCGTGTTGCATATGTTGAAGGTCTTCAACATAACTTGATAAGTGTTTCTCAACTTGTTGTGGGCACTGGCAACCAAGTTCTTTTTAACGAAGAAGGGAGTGTAATTTCGAATGTCAACACAAAAGAAGTATTACTGAAATCCAAAAGGAAAGGTGACATGTTCACTTTGGATATCAATCCAATAGTAGGGAAACCTGCTATATGTCTTCTTTCGAAAGCAACGACAGACTTAAGTTGGTTATGGCATCGAAGACTTTCTCATCTCAATTTTCGAAACATCAATAAACTTGTGGTACAAGATCTGGTAAGAGGTTTACCTGTACTTAAATTTGACAATGATTCTTTATGTGCAGCTTGTGAAGTTGGCAAGCAACATAAACAAGGTCATCCAATTACAATAGATTCGAAAATTGTTGCACCTCTGGAGCTTTTACATATTGATTTGTGTGGTCCTTCGACTGTTTCAACTCTCAACAAGAAACGGTACATTTTAGTTATTGTTGATGATTTTTCCAGATTTACGTGGGTTTATTTTCTCAGGAATAAATCCGAAGTTGCACAAATCATGATCGATTTTATCAAAAAGATGGAAACAACATTTAAGAAGATTGTTCGAAAAATTAAGAGTGATCATGGAACTGAATTTAAGAACAATGTTCTTGATTCGTTTTTAGTGGACAAAGGAATTTCGCATAATTTTTCATCTCCATACACACCACAACAAAATGGAGTTGTTGAACGAAGAAATAGGTCACTATGCGAAGCGGCAAGGACTATGTTAGCATATGCGAATCTTCCACAATACCTTTGGGCTGAAGCAATATCAACCGCATGTTTCACTCAAAACAGATCTTTCATTCATCGGCGTTTTAACATTACTCCATATGAAATTCTCAATAATCGAAAACCTAATGTCAAATTTTTCCATGTTTTCGGATGCAGGTGTTTCATTATGAATCTCAAGGATCATCTTACAAAATTTCAAGCTAAAGCAGATGAAGGAATTTTCTTGGGATATTCGCATAATTCAGTCGCATATCGTGTGTTGAATAAAAGAACACGAAAAGTTGAAGAAACTTTTAATCTTACATTTGATGATTAGTACATTAAACAAACAACATCACAATTTGAAAATCATCCTATTATGAAAGACATACAAGATAAATCTGAATCCTCACAAACCTAAGATATTGATTATGATTTAATTTTTGGAATTTCAGAACATGTTGTTGATGCTGAACTACATGCAAATGATAATCATCTCTCTGACCTAACAAAGCTTTCTGATGCTTCAACATTAACTTTTCAAAAGAAAGGCGAAAGTATGAAAAATAATCCAGTAGAGGGGGAACACTTAGATTCGAATACTTTCAATGACGAAGAACATTCTTTCGAGGGGGAGAAAGAAAGATTGAATTCTGATGTTGAGGGGGAGCATAATGTTGAGGGGGAGCATTTAGAGAATATTGAAAATAATACTGATTTAGATGATGCTTGTTCGATTGCAGGTTCAGAGAATGATGATATGTACGAAGATGCACCTTTGGAATTTGATCCAGCATATCCACCAATGGAAAAATGGACAAGAGATCATCCGAAGGATCAAGTAATTGGGAATCCACAAGAGGGAGTTTTAACAAGAGCTCAAATTCGTGCAAAGAATGAGGTATTGAATACTCATCAAGAATTTTGTATGTTCAACATTTTCATCTCTAAAATTAAACCAAAAACAGTTAAGATTGCAATGGAGCACTCAGATTGGGTTGTTGCAGTGCAATCTGAATTGTCTGAGTTCGAACGAAACAAGATTTGGAGATTAATTTCTAAACCTGAAAATGTTTCGATTGTCGGGTTAAAATGGATTTACAAAAATAAAACCGACAAAGATGGAAATATTGTTCGAAACAAAGCCAGACTTGTTGTCAAAGGATATTCACAACAAGAAAGAATCGGCTATGAAGAAACTTTTGCCCCTGTCGCAAGACTCGAGGCAGTTCGTATATTTCTGGCTTATGCAGCTCACAAGGACTTTGATGTTTATCAAATGGACGTGAAGTGTGCATTTCTAAATGGAGAGCTTGAAGAAACAGTATACGTGGAACAACCCCCATGTTTTATTAACGAAGAATTTCCAAATCATGTTTATATTTTAGATAAGCTAGTTTATGGTTTGAAACAAGCACCACGAGCATGGTATGCAACTCTTACCTCATTTTTGAAACAATCTAAATTTAAACAAGGATCAGTTGATCCCACATTATTTCAAAAGAAAGTGGGGAATCATCTAATGCTTGTTCAAATTTATGTTGATGATATTCTTTTTGGCTCAACTGACCCTGCTTTGTCTAGAGAATTCGAAGATTTGATGAAGAGTAAGTTCGAAATGAGCATGATGGGAAAAATCAATAATTTTCTTGGTTTGAATATTCGTCAAAACAGAGAAGAAATTTTTATCAATCAAGAAAAATATACGAAGAATCTGCTGGAAAAGTTTGGATTGACGAATAGCACGAAGTTACGAGTCAATGGCAACTGGCATAAAATTAACACCTTCGTTAGATAAACCTGCAGTTGACCTAACTCTTTACAGAAGCATGAGTGGTTCATTACTTTATCTTACTGCAAGTAGACCTGATATCATGTTTTCTGTGTGTAATTGTGCAAGGTATCAGTCAAATCCACGAGAACCACATCTCACTGCTGTGAAGAATATATTTCGTTATCTTAAAGGAACAATTTCGTTAGGATTGTGGTATCCTTCGAACACTGGGTTCTTTGTACAAGCATATTCGGATGCAGACTTGGGTGGTTGTAATCTTGATCGAAAAAGCACAAATGGTGGATGTCAATTTCTCGATGGCAAATTGGTGAGCTGGCAGTCGAAAAAGCAAACATGCGTATCAATCTCAACAGCTGAAGCAGAATATGTGGCTGCTGCTGCTTGCACTTCACAAATAATATGGATCCAAAGTCAATTGCGTGATTATGCAATAAATATGAAAAAGATTCCATTATATTGTGATTCTCAAAGTGCGATAAGAATTTGTAATAATCCTGTGCAGCATTCGAAGACTAAACATATAGCTCTTCGTTATCATTTTATCAAGGATCATGTGGAAGATGGGAATATTGAAGTACATTTCGTGAAAACAACTGATCAGTTAGCTGATATTTTCACGAAACCTTTAGATGAAAAATCCCTTGTAAGAATTATAGAGGGACTTGGAATGATCGATGGAAATTCTGTTCCATGCGAAAAAGAAGAATGATGCACGATAAGGAATGAATCAGAGGCGCTTAATAAAAGACAAGGCAAACTCATTCAGCATTCAGCAGTTACTGTTCATAGTCAACGCTCCGACCTCTTCGAATTCGCACATTTGTTACTTATTTTAAGGGTTGATTCAGCTGTTACTGTTCATAGTCAACGCTT
Source organism: Lactuca virosa (assembly GCF_052849685.1). Taxonomy (NCBI): domain Eukaryota; kingdom Viridiplantae; phylum Streptophyta; class Magnoliopsida; order Asterales; family Asteraceae; genus Lactuca; species Lactuca virosa. Next base: position 185,280,489 of record NC_136428.1, on the reverse strand, counting down.
CGACCTCTTCGAATTCGTACATTTGTTACTTATAAGGGGATGATAAAATTTCGCATTTTTACAACAAGTACTGTTTATTTTCGAAAAATCAAAAATCCAAAAAGATTTTCGTTTGGTTTGTCTTTATTTTCGAAAAATAAAAAATCCAAAAAGATTTTATTTTAAATTTGTCATTTAATTTTCGAAAATTCAAAAATACAAAAAGCTTTTCTTTTATTTTTGTCATTTTATTTTCGAAAATTCAAAAATACAAAAAGATTTTCGTTTGTTTTGTCTTTATTTTCGAAAAATCAAAACAACAAAAATATTTTGATTCTTATTACTTGTTAGTTGTTGTAGCAGATTATCATGCAAATTCAGAGGGAATTACGTTTGTAGTACTAGGGTCAGGTATATTTTTCGTATGAATTGATAAATTTTTCATCATTTGAACTAGTTAGGTTGTCCCTAGAAGCATGCTGCTGCATGTTGACCAAAGCCTCCATGACTCAATGTGTGTGTACGAAAGCCTTAATGAAATTATTCGTACGAAGATTTCTTCCCAATCAGGCTTATATTCACATTAGTCTCTGAGCTACCTTACTCTTCTCAAAATGAGTTAAGAGTTTACTGTTTGGTCCAAACATAACAGAGGTACTTTTCGTGTCTTACATCAATCTTTTTCATCCATAAAATTCTTACACGATCACACAGGAAGACACATGTCCGAGAGGTCTCTGATCAAACCCATCGAGACTTAGATATATCAAAACTCTGTGTTTATGATCTGACATCATGAGACCGTGATAAAAGTGAAACCCAATTTTCTTTATTTTTTTTAAGGAATTGACGGGGAACTAAGTTCCAGATTTTCACGAAACTTTTGTTTCAGTACCAAAATTCGAAACTTCAAATCATATTCATTTTGAATGAGTGGTCTTGATCAAACATTCAAAACCCACGATGTTTGTTACCCAACAAGATCCAGAACACAAATTTTTTTTCTTGAATATGATTTCCGTGTGAGTTTCATTCGAATGTCCTAGTTATTTCAAAAAATTTCAACGCCAACTTGTCACTGACTACACTGGTCAAACAAGTAATTTCTGTTACAATTACTCACCTTATGTTTAGGATGACATGTAACGAAATTTTGAACTATCCACGAAGAATTATAAAAGAAGCCCTTCGATACTTATCAACAAGTATTCGATTGTAATTCACGGGAACCCACACAAGCTATTGATCATTTCTCTTAATGATTAATGAAGTAATCTTTGTCCGGGATTTAATCTGCTTTTGTGTCAATAGTTTGACATCACAATATCCCATATTTTTGTTATATTTGTTTCATGTCTCTATTCCTTGGAACACAACACTCACGAAATTCTTGAGGTTCTGAGTAATACCAACTCAGGCTGATGATTTCGAACTTCTAGCGTATGACTTCGCTTTTCATCCCAAAAGTGAAAGAGCCTTGCTTCCATTCGAAGGGTTCTGACGGTTACAATACTCTTGGTGATCACAAGACAGGCTGTTTATAAGTGACGTATGGTATTCTGTCCGGTTTTCAAGATGATGTGACAGCTACTTTTTGACGCATGGCTACTTTTACGCAGTAATGATCCGATTTTCAAGGTGCCACGTCAGATATCATTAAATACATATCCCGCTTCAAATTCAAACTTAAGAGTTACATATAAAAGGTGATTCAAGGGTTTATTGTCAGTTTACGCGATCAAAAAGCAAGTTTCCCAAAATTCTCTGTTCATCATCATCTTCAAACCCTAACAATGGCGACTACTGCTCATGTCGATTCTCATACCACTGAGGATGCCTCTTCATTACCAATAATGAAGATTCAAGCAACAAACTATTATTTGGAGGGTGAAGTTTCTCAGTACCCGGAAGAATTAAAGATGCTCATAGTTACTTTGAAGAACTCAGTTTTGGCTAAAGCGATGTTCAACTCTTTCTCTGTTCCATTGTCCTGGCTTTCTCAAGCAGGATCAACTGCAACATACAACAAAGCATCTGATACGATTACATTTCATCTGGTGAACGATAAAAAGGTCAGGCTAACCAAGAAACTATTTTGCCAAGTTCTTGATATTCCGAATTCGCCTCCATATGTTTCATTTACTTTTCCACAAATCGTTCACATGTTCAATGAGATGGGATATCAGCCACCATTGTCCAAAATTAGTGATTTTAAGAAGTATGGACTTCCACGAATCTGGAATTTCTTATTTGGAATTTTTCTAAGATGTTTGACTGGGCGATCCGCTGGTCTTGATAAAGGAAGGATGGAAGTTTATGCCATGGTTGCTGGCATATATTATGATCTTCAAGTGGATTATTGTACTCAATTATGGAAGGAATTTCAAAAGGGTGTAGAACATACGAATGCTATTCATGGTATTTCGTGTGCAAGATATTGGAGCTTGATCTTGCAACATTTCTACAATAAGGAAGGTATTTTGGTACCCAATGATGAAGAAAGAGCAGTTTTTCAACCATACCACTATCCGAAGGATGTCACAGACAGTGCTGAAATTTTTCCATCAGTTGCTCGTATTCCCGATGCAATGCTTAAAATGGTTGATCCTTCGAATTCAGTTTTAGTGGCATATTTGCAGACTATTGATTCTACAATCGAAACTGGCGTACTATTGGATAGAGAAGATATGAAATCCAAGAAGTCGAAGAAGAATGAAACTGAGTCAAAATCTTCGAAATCTCCCAAGAAGAAGCCTGAAACTGTTGAAGTATATGTTGCTGAGACTCAAGTGATTGAGTCCATTCTTGAGGAAACACAAGAGAATGTAATCATTCCTTCGAAGACAGGAATGTTTCGAAGAATTAAAATGAAGTCCACCCATAAACGCAAGTCTCCTGCACAAAATGTGGTTCACAAACCTCAAATCACTCTTCAAGGCGTTTTAATTAGGGAAGTGCCCGCACCTATTTCTCCGGTGTCCAAGAAACGAAGGGCTGAGGATATGGCCAAACGTTTGTCAAAGAAGAAGAAGAAGACTCGAAAGCTCGTGATTTCTAATGAGTCAACAGAAGATGATGATGAAAGAATTCCAGAAACCCCAGAGTTCACTCATCTCACTGAAAGTTTCACTCCTGAGAAGACAGTTGTCATACCACCCGAAGATTCGATTGCCAAATCAGTTTCTGAGGAGGTTCGAACTTCAGGCATCCATGCACACGTATCTGATACGGATGCAAATGTCAATATGGGTGAAGGAGGTACGAAAAATGAAGCTACAGGTCCATCTACTTCTGCTCCTTTTGCAAGTATTGTTTCTTTACCATTATCTTCTATTCCTCTTACTTCAAAAACTGATTCCCCAACATTCGAACACATTCTTGATCAACCCTTTACTTCTATTTTTTCTTCTCAATCTACTGAGCCGCCCAAACCAACTTCACCTGTTGAAGAAACCGTTTTTATGGAGACAGAGACTGATAATGAAGGGTTTGGGGGTACGTTTGAAGAATTAGAATTTCATGAAGAGGAAGAGGAGTTTCCCGATCATATGTTGATGACCATGAAGCAGTTTAAAATCCTGAATCAGAAGTTGAATTCGATACTTCAATCCCAAGCTGATCTGGGGAGTGGTTCATCTGTTTCAAGTCTGGAGATTGATTCGATGATGAAGATGTTCGAAGCCAGAGTTGTGAGCAAAGTCTCTGGAATGCTTACAGACTCTGAATCACGAATTTTGGAGAAAGTTGATCTCAATGATCAAAACAATGAAATTCGAATCAATTCTCAAAATTCGAAATTTACTGCTGATCTCAGAGAGTTGAAGAATGTTGCAAAGGAAAGACACGCTCTTTTTATTAAAGATGTGAAGAAAGTTCGAGAGGATGTAAACTTGCAAATTCACGAACTTCGTGAAGATATGAAAAGAGAAATAGCTAGTGTTCAACATGACTATGCATCATTGCATCAAAAGGTTGATATTAATTGTGATGCTGTCACGCGGTTTGTTAAACTGTATGAAAGTTTGAGTCCTCAAATAACTCAATTTTCAACAACCGAAAGTACAAGCTTTGAGGAGGTGCTTAAGTTGCTCAAGGAGTTAAAGGAGATTTCTGATAGGGCAATGTCTTTTTCCTTGATTACACCTGAATTTTTGTCACAAAAGTTTGTCCACTTCGAAGCAATTCTCAACAAACAACTTGCTCCTCTCCTTCGCATATCAAGCCTTCTTCCAACAACAAATGCCCCGCTTGTTTTCACAGGGGTGCAAGGGGGAGGAAGACAAACTACTGAGTCGAAGGCTAGTGGTGAGGATGCGAAAGTTGTGGGAAAAGTTTTTTCTTCAAAAATCCCAACAACAAAACCAGTAATAGTTTCTGCTGAAATGGTTACTGATGGGTTTTGAGCATTCTAACACTTCCTAAGTGTACATGCAACCCTAATAACCTTGAATCTATGTTTTCTCTATATACATGCAAATTACTTTTTCAAGGTTATTTCCTAACTAGCATGGCATGAGGATTACATAAAACATAAAACTAGTAGAAATACATACCTTGTTGTTGCTTGGATTCCTTCAAGACTTTGTGAGCCTAGCACCCCAAATGTTGTGCCTCAAATGCTTCACACAACACCACAAGACTTGGAATAACTTGAGAGAATACTTCTAGCACTCAAAATTGGTTATGCCCTCTCTAGTAACACTATGTCCACTAGCTTCACTTTTGCTAGCTATAGGGTTCCTTTTATAGTGTTGTCACAATTAGGGTTTACACATGAATGCCCTTAATTGTCATGACTCTTGATTTCCCATGACCCATGGATTTGTAACTCTCATGGACCATCCATGGAGCTCCATTTGGTTACATCCATAACCCATAAACTATGGATCATTAATCCACCATAAAAGAATTGATGATTGTCATAATCAACCCTATATATTTAATTAGTCTCACTTTGATCACCAAATTAATCCTAGATTAATACTTGATCAATACTAATTAAATAATACTATTATTAATATATTAGAACTTATAATATATTAATAATCATAAGTGCCTTATTCTCTCATTTAGTCTATCCAAGTATTGCAATGCCATGCAACCCAAATGGACCATGCCGGGTCGGGTCAAGTACATACCAAATAAAGTTATGGACTTAGACACTATATCCAACAGTCTCCCACTTGGATAAGTCTAATAACTATATTTGCGAATATGACTTAAAAATCCGACTAGCAATCGTAGCTCTTTCAAAGTCTCTCGGAACTGAGATGATGATGATACGCCATTTAAGATAAGTGATCATATAATCCTCTGTTCTCATGATATCAGCAGAACAAACACATGGAACATGGTCTTACTTATTGTCCAGCATTTGTTTCTCGATCTCTGATTTGTTTCGACATAGAACTAAATTGAACACATCAATTAGGTTCTGACCGGGCCCGGTACATAGGTCAAAACCAAATCATCGAGGGGCCCAGATATCGCTTCTATTTCTAGAAGGAACAGATAAACTTCGACTGATATGCTTGTACTAACTACTTGTTGAATTACTCACAAAGGCACGTTTTATGACATCGAGTTACCAATGCGTTTTCGTGCAATCAATGAATAACCAACTCATAGTCAACAACTCATATCTCTAGGTTTGAAGATTTATATGATATTACCGTCTCACGATCACTCGAGATAAATTCCATGAAGTGATGCAAGTGAGCGTGGGTTGGATCCAATACTCAGCCCTTATGAGTACTCATGAATGTTGTAGCAACCATTGCATTGTCCAAAGCACTTTTAGACAAATCATACAAGCCAAATTCATGACAGTCTTAAATCAATACTTACTTCCAAAGTTTGACTGACTGTGGATGGTTTGAATAATAACATAATTATTCTGGAAGTAAAAACATGCAAAATTGAAACATAGTAAACAATCAACATAAGATAGTAACACCTTACTCATAAATAAATAACAACTTTTATTTATCATCAAATGTCAATTACATTTTACAAGTTTCAGGAATCTAATTATTGAAACTAATATCATCCTTCAGCCCAATGCGCCTCGCATGCTGTAAATGCTTAACCCTGCTCAGTCCCTTCGTGAGGGGATCTGCCGGGTTCTCATCTGATGATACCCTCTTAGCCACGAGGAGTCCTTCTTCTATTCGATGTCTTATGAAATGGTATTTTCTGTCAATGTGCCTAGATCTCCCGTGATCTCTTGGTTCCTTAGCCAAAGCAACCGCACTTTCGCTGTCACAGAAAATTTCCATTGGCTCTTTTATAGCTGGTACAACTCCAAGGTCTCCGATGAAGTTCTTTAGCCATATCGCCTCCTTAGCTGCTTCACTTGCTGCTATGTACTCTGATTCACAAGTAGAATCAGCTACTGTCTCCTGCTTGGAACTTTTCCAAGTAATTGCCCCTCCATTTAGGATAAAGACCCAGCCTGACTGAGAGCGGAAATTATCCCTATCAGTCTGAAAGTTAGCATCGCTATATCCTTCCACTCTCAAGTCATCACTGCCCCCGAGGGTAAGGACCCAATCCTTAGTCCTCCGCAGATACTTGAGAATGTTCTTTACCGCTGTCCAGTGTGCCTTGCCAGGGTTCCCTTGATATCTACTGACCATGCTCAAAGCAAAGGCCACATCAGGGCGAGTACAAGTCATAGCATACATGATCGAGCCCACAGCGGAAGCATATGGTATATGACTCATTTCAGCTATCTCAGCCTCTGTACTCGGACTCTGAGTCTTACTCAGCTTGGCATTACTCTGGATTGGTAATTCTCCTTTCTTGGAATCTTGCATACTGAACCTCTTCAGTACCTTATCCACATAAGTACTTTGACTAAGTCCAATTAGTCTCTTACTCCTATCTCTCAATATCCTTATCCCTAGGATATAGGCAGCTTCCCCAAGGTCCTTCATAGCGAAACACTTCCCAAGCCAGGACTTAACCTCCTGCAAGGTTGGGACGTCGTTTCCTATGAGAAGTATGTCATCCACATACAACACCAAGAAGCTAACTATGCTCCCACTAGCCCTGACATACACACAAGACTCATCCTCACTCCTAGAAAAGCCAAACTCTTTGACTTTCTCATCAAAGCAAAGATTCCATCTGCGAGATGCTTGTTTCAATCCATAAATGGATTTATCAAGCTTACACACTCTATTAGAGTATCTTGTATCGACAAAACCCTCTGGTTGAGCCATGTAAACATCCTCAGCCAACTTTCCATTAAGGAAAGCGGTTTTGACATCCATTTGCCATATTTCATAATCATGAAATGCAGCTATGGCTAACAATACTCTAATAGACTTAATTTTAGCTACTGGTGAGAAGGTCTCATCATAGTCAACTCCCAGAGTTTGAGTAAAGCCCTTCGCAACCAGTCGCGCTTTATAAGTGTGTACCTTCCCATCCATGTCGGTCTTCTTCTTGAAGATCCATTTGCACCCAACTATCTTACGACCTGATACATTGTTAACCAAGTTCCAAACTTGATTGTCATACATGGACTGAATCTCGCTGTCCATAGCCTCCTTCCATTTAGCAGACTCAGGGCCTGCCATGGCTTCCCTGTAATTATTAGGTTCATCCAAATCTATTAGTGTACTATCACTAATAAATGTATCACCTTCAGTGGTGATGTGATAACCATAATAAAAATCAGGTGTGTTCCTCACCCTAGTGGAACGTCTTGGAGGTACAGACTCATCTATCGGATCAACAGGAGTTTCCTCCTTAGGTTGGTCGATAGCATTAGAGGTTCCTTCACCACTTGACTCTTGAAGCTCTTCAAGGTCAATTTGCCTCCCACTGTCCCCTTGGCTTATGAATTCTCTCTCACGAAAGACTCCTCTTCTTGCTACAAAAACCACATTATCACTAGGTCTGTAGAAGAGGTAACCAAAGGATCTCTGTGGGTAGCCGATGAAAAAACACCTCTCACTTCGAGGTTCAAGCTTATCATGAGTCTCACGCCTCACGAAAGCTTCACAACCCCAAATCTTGATGTGGTCCAAATTGGGAACTTTCCCAGTCCACATCTCGTGAGGTGTTTTGGCAACCTTTTTAGTAGGGACTAGATTAAGGATATGGGCGGCAGTCTCTAAGGCATACCCCCAGAAAGAGATTGGTAATGAAGCTCGACTCATCATGGAACGAACCATATCCAACAAGGTTCGATTGCGCCTCTCAGCTACACCATTCAACTGTGGTGTTCTGGGAGGTGTCAATTGTGAGACAATCCCACATTCCTTAAGATAGTCAAGGAACTCAATGCTAAGATACTCTCCTCCTCGATCGGATCGGAGCATCTTGATGTTCCTGCCCAATTGATTCTCAACTTCCTGCTTAAACTCTTTGAACTTTTCAAAGGTTTCTGACTTATGCTTGATTAAGTAAATATATCCATATCTACTGTAATCATCAGTAAAAGTCACATAATAGCGATTAGCATCCCTTGTAGCAACTCTGAAGGGCCCACACACATCCGTGTGTACAAGGTCCAACAAACCTTCACCCCTATCACAAGTACCTGTGAAGGGTGACTTTGTCATTTTTCCAAGTAAACAAGACTCGCAACTATCATCTGACTTGAGGTCAAATGATTCCAAGACTCCAACCTTTTGGAGTTGGCCTATGCGCTTCTTGTTAACATGTCCAAGACGACAATGCCACAAGGATGCTTTATCCAAGCTATCTGAAGAATCAATATACAACACATTATTTCCTAGATTGTCTACAACATTCACGGCTTCATATACACCATCACAAGGTAATGCTTTAAAGTAAAATACATCATTGTAATAAACATTAATAGCACCATTTTTATTATCAAATGAAAATGTAAAACCTTGTTTGTACAAGCCATGAAAGGAAATAATATTTCTCGCCATTTCGGGCGAGTAACAACACTTATTCAAATCTAACATTAACCCATTATTAAGCAATAAAGAATAAACTCCTATCTTGGTAACAGGTGATGTTTTCCTGTTGCCCATGACTAAGTTTATCTTCCTGTGCTCCACTTGCTCACTTCTTCTTAGTGCCTGCAAATCAGTACAAATGTGAATACCACACCCTGTATCAAGCACCCAAAAATTAGCATTAGATGAGTTGTTAGACAATATTGTGTAAATACCTGCATGGGTGGGTTTAACCTTCCCATCCTTTAGATCTTGCAGATATTTGGGGCAGCTTCGCTTGAAGTGTCCCTTATCCTGGCAATAGAAGCATTGTGCTTCCTTTGGGTTTGAAGAAGGAGTAATGGGACCTTTCTTTGTCCCACTTGAAGAGGAACCATCAAGAGTCTTATCCTTGGTACCCTTCGAAGGGTTTTTCCTTTTCTTACCCTTTCCCTGCCCAATAGCCAGAACAGGGGCTGTTGAAGGAGTAGAAGTAGCAACCGCTTTACCCTTAAGGCCATTTTCAGCTGTCCTTAAGAGTCCTTGAAGTTTGCTAAGTGTGACTTCCTCCTTGTTCGTATGATAAGTCATACGAAACTGATCATAACTTGGAGGTAAGGAATGGAGAATGATGTCAATCGCCATTTCCTCAGGAAAGTCAACATTTAGCTTCAGCAACCGGTCAACGAACCTTTGCATCTTCTGCAAGTGACCGGTGATGGGTTCACCATCCTTCATCCTTGCGGTTATCATGGAGGAGATGATTTCATACCTCTCCTGACGCGCGCTCTGATGGTACCTTTCCATCAGATCCAGGTGCATCTCATAGGGGTAGAAATCTTCATAGGATTTTTGAAGTTCAGGAGTCATGGTGGCCATCATGATGCATGCTACTTTAGTAGCATCCTTTTCATGTGCAACAAACTCCGCAAACTCTTCAGGAGTAGCAGTGGCTTCATTCACAACCTTAAGCTCCCTATCGAGGACATATTCTTTGTCCTCGTAGCGGGTAATCATTCTGATGTTTCTGATCCACTCATTGAAATTGGATCCATCAAAGATGACCTTACCACACAAGTTCATAAGGGAAAAGGAGCCTGTTGGGTTTGAGCCAGAAGCATTGTTGGAAGACATCTGAAAGGAAAGAAAGACAAGTTTCATTAGATTAGGAATCCTTAATAATTCACCCAAATGAAATATTAAGGCTAGGATCCAACAAACTATTTATAGTTGGAAGAGGGATGCCGTAATCCATACTATAAAATATTTGAAGGTAGGTAAATGACGATTTACCAATTTCCACCATAAGAACGAAATATTTTATTATTAGGTTTTATTGGTTTTGAAACTCCTAGATCTTTTGAGATACATTGAACTTTTCAATGGCATGTTTGAATCTCGATTGTGCCCTCTCAAGTTTGTGACTGGGATGCCGAGGATCACAAACAAGGTGTGAATAACCATACAAATTGACTTGGTACCCTCAACAATATTACCTAATCGATGTGCCGGTTAACCACACACGCTCCACCGATCTATAATAAAGTCAAGTTACCCTTTGCCACTCTTACTAGTCCATGTTAGTGTGCCGGTTAACCACACACGCTCCACTAACGACTTGGTAAGGTACAAAGTGTAATTTTATGGGCTAGCACCAATTTCACATTTTCCTAAAGTAACTAAGATTGGGAATTTATAATGTATAGTTACTTTATAATTCATTATACTTTTAACAAGTATTTAAAGTCGTATCCTACCCGTTCGGCTAACGACCCTCCACCGATCAAGGAAGCGGTGGGTGAGAGTGGACACCCATTAAGTCACCATTTTATAGGCAACAACCTTATACCCCCCTTATAGACCGGCTTCGTGAATGAGGCCTACTAACGGTAAGAATGACATATTCTTATACATATCTATATAATAAAATTATAATAATAGTATAAGTGTTGATTTTTAAACCTTTTTAAAAATCTAAGGTTTAATTTGGAATTAAAGTATTAAAGTATAAGACTTTTCAAATTCCAAAACTTGAGGGCAAGATTTGAAACTATTCCAAGTCTCTTCAATTTGTAACTTATGAGTTTTAATGGTTCATAAAAATGAAGACTCTTCATTTTATGAAACCTCTTTAGTTCTTTAATCATAATTAAAAGAAGTGACTTTTGGTTATCCATAACTTGAGGACAAGTTATGGACACCATCATAGCCATTAAGATCATGAATTAAACACACATGGTGGTTACACATAATTCCTATGATCTTCTAAAAACTCATAAGAACACAAATTCATATTAAGCAATTTCAAGAAATCATATAACTATATACAATACTTGAAAATTGATAAAAGCCATGTAAAATGGGTTAACATAATCATTATCATTTTGAAAAACAGATTTTACAAGTCCAAAACAGATTGGGATAATGATCTTAATCCATTTCCAGCAACAAAACTCGAAAAAAAACTGCCCAACACGCTCCTACTCGCCGAGTGCATTATTTTCGATTTTTAAGCAGTTTTGCATCAAGTATACAGAAAACAGTCCTAGGCTCTGATACCACTGATGGGTTTTGAGCATTCTAACACTTCCTAAGTGTACATGCAACCCTAATAACCTTGAATCTATGTTTTCTCTATATACATGCAAATTACTTTTTCAAGGTTATTTCCTAACTAGCATGGCATGAGGATTACATAAAACATAAAACTAGTAGAAATACATACCTTGTTGTTGCTTGGATTCCTTCAAGACTTTGTGAGCCTAGCACCCCAAATGTTGTGCCTCAAATGCTTCACACAACACCACAAGACTTGGAATAACTTGAGAGAATACTTCTAGCACTCAAAATTGGTTATGCCCTCTCTAGTAACACTATGTCCACTAGCTTCACTTTTGCTAGCTATAGGGTTCCTTTTATAGTGTTGTCACAATTAGGGTTTACACATGAATGCCCTTAATTGTCATGACTCTTGATTTCCCATGACCCATGGATTTGTAACTCCCATGGACCATCCATGGAGCTCCATTTGGTTACATCCATAACCCATAAACTATGGATCATTAATCCACCATAAAAGAATTGATGATTGTCATAATCAACCCTATATATTTAATTAGTCTCACTTTGATCACCAAATTAATCCTATATTAATACTTGATCAATACTAATTAAATAATACTATTATTAATATATTAGAACTTATAATATATTAATAATCATAAGTGCCTTATTCTCTCATTTAGTCTATCCAAGTATTGCAATGCCATGCAACCCAAATGGACCATGCCGGGTCGGGTCAAGTACATACCAAATAAAGTTATGGACTTAGACACTATATCCAACAGTTACTTCAACAGTCGTAACAACAATACCAATTGCAAGACCAATTTCGAAAGGAATTGTGATTGGTAAATCTTCGGAGACTGGTGGGAGTGTTTCGAATCCAAAAGAAACAATTGATAATTCAGCCTTGAAAGATAAAGGGAAATCAATTCTTGTGGAAAAATCGAAAGAAGAAAAGAAGGCTGCAGCAGAAGCTGAATTGGAAAAACTGAGGATTTATTCAAAGCATTATGACTCAGCGTGCTAGTGATCCGAAGGGAATGGATAAAGGTGATCCAACCAAATACTATAATTATGAAACAATTGAGGCCAAGGTTGCTTTTAATCACATGTATTCATTCGCGAAGAAACCAAAGCAAAGTTATTTGGTTACTAATACTGATGCAAGCCAGCTGGATTTTCCGATAAACGAAATGATGTTTATCATGCCTCAGTTCAAAGCAGAAGGGAATTTTAAAGATAAGGATGAAGGTACACACATGAAAATTCTTTTTCATGCTGTTCTTGGAAAAGCCCCTGAGGAAGTATGGTCATTGATTAAAATCAAGAAAGTGATCAGTATGAAGAAGGATGTGATTTTCGAAAACACAGTCCAGAATGTTAAGTATGTGGTTGCCAGGGCAAATGGAAAGATTTGCGAATTTACGATTGCTGATTTTCCTTTGATGAACTTGTATGATCTCATACAAGTTTCATTGCTCTTAAAAGACAAATCATTTTCATTCCTTTAAAACACAAAACCGGATGAATTCAAGCTTGGAGTTGATCACATCAAGATTCTTATCGAAAACTATTATGAGTGCTTGGCACTAACAGATGTGGAGTTAGCTACTGCCAAGGGAATGGAAATAAAAGCACCAATGGCTCCTACGAAGACTCATGCGGAATTGAAGAAGTATGCTGATGGTGAAATTTGCCTGAAGCCTTTTGGAATGGTCTTCGCAGGAAAAGACAAAGATGGAAAAGCTAAAAGGTTTTTATTCCAGGCAAGTGAAGTGGAGAGGTATTCAACATCACAGTATACGAACTTAATTGTTCGTATGAATCATTGCAAGAAAAACAATGAAGGTGATAAGAAAGAGCTGAAGAAGATTATATCCTGGTACACGGAGATTCGAAGAGTGTTGTTGTATTCCATCACGCTTCTTACAAATTGAAGACTTCGACTATGATTACAAAGGGGGAGATTGTAAGGGTCGAATTGTTGTCATTAGTCGAAGTATGTTTTGTACTCTTAGAATATTTTTGTAATGTATTTTACTAAGGCACTTTTATTCGAAGCGTCAGAGTCAATGTCTTAGTATATTTTTTGTACGCTTTCAGTTCCCTATAAATAGGGTTATTTACTAGAGTTAGAGAAGAACTTTTACAGACTTGTCTCTTGTACTCTGTAAAGAATTCGAAAGCGTAATAGAGCATAACAGATCATATTTACATTCCGTGTTCAAATCTCGCACTCTTACTTGAATTCATACTCTGATTAATTCATTACTCGATTCTTTGATTCATCAAGGGCCACCAATAATCAGGACAAAGATCTCTATACATCTTCGTCGCCCCAGGATGGATAGAAAACCTGGATTTGTGTGCCTCCTCCATCAAAAGCTGGCACACACCTCCATGATACGGAACCCACACTCTACGATGGAGTGTCAACAACCCGCGACTATCATAGTCGAAGGAGGAAACCTATCCCACAATATGTTCACTTTTCCGATGTTCCTTCTTCATAGCCTCCTGCTGGGCCTCCCGGATCTGCTACAAAAGCAGAGTCACCACTGTCATCGTCTGACAGATGTCTCTGATCGGGGCTGCAAATACCTTGCGGCTAAGTGCATCGGCCACAACATTTGCCTTCCCCGGGTGGTAGAGGATCTCATAGTCGTAGTCCTTCACCACATCTAACCACCGACGCTGCCTCATGTTCAGATTCGGCTGATCCATGAGGTACTTCAAGCTCTTCTCATCCGTGTAAATGGTACAATGGACCCTATAGAGGTAAATCCATCAAATCTTGAGGGCGAAAACAACCGCCCCTAACTCTAAGTCATGTGTCGGGTAGTTCGCCTCGTGAGACTTCAGCTGCCTTGAGGGGTAGGCGATGACGTGCCCCCTCTGCATCAAGACTGTGCCCAAGCCCGAAATTGACGCATTGCATTTCATTAAAAGTTCCTCCACGCCCTCTGACAGGGCTATGATTGGTGCCACGCACAACCTCTGTCTCAACGTCTCGAACGTTGCCTGCTGCTCAGGCCCCCAGCAAAATACAACGGCCTTCTTCGTCAGCCAGGTCAAGGGTGCTGCTATTTTGGAGAAGTCCTAAATGAATCTCCGGTAATAGCCTGCTAACCCGAGGAAACTCCGAATCTCAGACGGAGACTTCGGAACCTCCCATCTCATCATGTCCTCCACTTTGGCGGGTCGACCAGAATACCGTTTTGGTTGACAAGGTGCCCCAGAAACTGCACCTCGCACAACCAAAAGTCGCACTTGGAGAACTTGGCGTACAAGTTCTCCCTCCTCAAGGTATCCAACACCTCCCGCAAGTGCTCCTCGTGCTGCTCCTGCATCTTGGAGTAAACCAAGATGTCGTCTATAAAGACTATCACAGACCGCTCCAGCATCGGTCTGCATACGTGGTTCATGAGGTTCATTAACACGGCAAGAGCATTGGTGAGCCCGAAGGGCATCACCACGAAGTCGTAGTGGCCATAGCGAGTCCGAAAAGCAGTCTTCTGTACATCCTCATCTCTAACTCGCATCTGGTGGTATCCTGAATGAAAATCTATCTTGAAAAACCAAGAGGCCCCCTGTAGCTGATCGAAGAGATCATCAATCCTCGGGAGTGGGTAACGGTTCTTCACCGTTACCTTGTTCAGCTCCCGGTAGTCTATATATATCCGATGCGACCTGTCCTTCTTCTTTACAAGTAGGATCGGGGCTCCACAGGGCGAACTTCTCGGCCTAATGAATCCCTTGTCTAACAGCTCCTGCAGCTGTGTAGACAACTCCTACATCTCGGGAGGAGCCAACCCATATGGTGCCTTGGCTATTGGTGCCACACCAGGAACGAGGTCAATTCGGAACTCCACCTGTCTCTCCGGAGGTATCCCAGGAACTCCTGTGGAAACACATCCAGGTACTCCCGCACAACTGACACATCGCTCATGGTCGCCTTACCCATCACCTCAATATCCATAACATAGGCGACATAACCTACACAACCCTGCTGAAGGTAGCTCCTAGCCCTCGCTGCTGAACATAAAGTCGGCCCACGTTGCGGCCTCTTGCCCTGAATCACCAACTCTCCCCCACTTGGGGTCCTGACCCGAGCAAACTGCTGCTCGCTTTCGATCACCGCCCCATTAGGGCTCAAACAGTCCATGCCTATGATAACCTTGTTCCCACGCAACATAATGGGAACCAAATCCACGAGGTAACGCTCTTCGTACAACCTCAAGACGCAATCCCTGAAAACCTCTGATGCCCAGACAGACCGGTCGTCCATAATCTCGACCTCTAATGGACAATCCAATATGCCTGATGACTAATCAAACCTCTTGCTTAGTGTAAGGGATACAAATGATCATGTAGCCCCCGAGTCAAATAACGCCAATACTGGAATATCGTTCACGTGGAACGATCCCGTCACCACATCTGGTGTGGCACGCACCTCCTCGGTGGTCAACTGGAAGGCTTGGCTCCTTACCACTGGAGCATCTGACTTGCCTTTTCGGCCATCTGTAATCTACAGGGTCGCCGGAGCTGGCACCCCCACTGGCGTTGCTGATGTCAGTCTCGGGCAGTTGGCCTTTTTATGGCCCTTCTGATTGCAATGAAAGCAAATCAGGTCTGATTTCTGAAAGGTAGGGGTAGTGTAGTACAATCCTTGCCAAAGTGCCCAGTCTTGCCGCATTTATAGTAGCCCGACGTCCCCAATCTTTAAACCCCCTCGTGTGGCTTGCCTCACTTCCCACAGCGGCTCCGACCGTGATGGCCCTTCGACCTCGAGTCCAATCCCTTGGGTTTCTTCCCAGAAACCCCTATCGCCTGGCCTGTCTCCGCCTTCCTCTTCCTGATGTCCTCTAGATAAATCTCCGTCTCCCTCGCCCTCGCAATCATGTCATCCAAGGTCGGGCATGCCGAGTAGCTGACATGCTTCCGAATGTCAGATCTCAACATGTCATGGTATCGGGTCTTCCGTATCTCCTCATCCCATGCGTACTGAGGAACCAGTAAGGCCCTCTCCCTGAACCTGGCAGTAATCTCCGCCACCAACTCAGTAGTCTACCTCATATCCAAAAACTCTCTGGCTAGCTGCTGAAGCTCCACATCCGGCGCTAACTGTCACACCCCCAAAGCTGAACGGCAGAAACGTTCGGGGGCGGAGGACATCATGTGCAGTATCATAACAATTGAATAATAAAGAAAGTAAACACAACCATCATATACATAATAGAAAAGTTACACCATTTGTAAGCATTACATGTTTACAAAAGTCTATTACAATATGATGTCAAAAGTTTTGTTTAATGTCTTAGCGTCAAATCTTCAAAGTTGTTGCTAACCTAATTTTACTGATTTCCTAATAATACAAGTTATTTGAGAAAAAGTGTAAAAATTTAAGTTGGTGAGTTCATAAGCATTTGTATGAATAAATATATGCCACTCAATGAGATAAAATCACGTTTCTTTCCAGAAAATCCGATATTTTCTATAAAATGAGTTGTAAACTGTTTATTTGTAAAGATGAGAGTGTTTATCCCGGAAAATCGTATATTTTCCATAAAGCAGATTTGTAAACTGTAAACTAGAAACTGAACTGTAAACTGTAAACTGAACTGTAAACTGTAAACTGAACTGTGAACTGTAGTCTAATATGAACCAAGATCGAAAAGCACAAGTATATATATACTATACTTAGTTTTGTAACATGTAGTTTTATTCGAAAATAATACCATTTGTAGAGCTATGTAATTACGTAAAATCAGTGTAATATCGATTTCACGTAAAAATAATGTATTTCCGTTTATCATGTGAGTTTTCATAACCGTGCTATTAATGAATTGCCTGCCTCAACGTTCTTCAGGCGTCGAAAGGATATGACGTTTGTCACCCATAACCTGCCGGTCGTGTTGTTGCTAACAGCCAGGGTGCGGGATCATCAGTCCGGTATAGATCTATACACAAGTATCACGCTCTCTGGGAGGAGACTCTGGTTATAAAACATGACTTCCATGGATACCTTTGGTAGGTACAATGAAGACGAATGACTCACAAATTTCCAATGACATACGTGTTTTGTAATGAAAACATTCATACATGAAATTGTTACTCCGTTTGTTATGTTTATAGTATATAAAATAATCATATTTTTAAATAATCATTACCTTTACCTGAAAGGGTAAAATAATGTGAATGTTTCCAAACTATACATATGATAGTTTACAATGTATATTTCATTTGAACTGATAACTGTTGTGTCATAAGCTGTTCTGTATGTAAATATTTTCATGTAATAGTTATATAAACTATAAGAAAACAATAACCATGATTTGAAGTTTAACACAAGTTTCCACGTGTTTACTTGTATCCCCCCTAAAAACGTAGGAAAAGACATGAAAATATAGGGGTATGAACTCACATTAAGTTTTATTGCAGGTAGAATCTAGGTAGACACTGGAAGCAGTTAGCAATCGTCGGCATGAGAAAACAGCTTGAATTCAGCAATACGGGAGAGAGGGTAGTGTATTTGTGTAACAAAAACAAAGAAAGCAAGCTCTCTATTTATAGTTCGAGATTTTGACTCTCACGTCGTGAGCATTCATGGCTCACGTCGTGAGTTTGGTCCTGATCATCCCGTATCTTTTCCACGCGCGTTTCTAGCTCTAAAAGGTGTCCGGATGACTTCTTACGTCGTGAGAATAATAAGCTCACGTCGTGAGATTTCAAGAGTCATCCCGTTGCCTTCACAGGTGTCTTCTAGGCTTGAAAAGTGGCGTTTTGACTCCTCACGTCGTGAGAAATAATGCTCACGTCGTGAGCCTTATACATAGACTTGTCATTTGTATTCTAGGCCTGAAAAGTGGTGATTTGACTCCTCACGTCGTGAAAATTCAATCTCACGTCGTGAGTCCAGACAGATTAGGGTTTTCTTACATGTGTCATGCTCTCAGACAGCTGTATCTTTGGAAGGTCATAAATTTTGCATACGAATTCTATTTTTGACGTTCTTTATATCCACGTGTAGGTATTTCCGAGTACTACAACTTTCTTTTAGACTCCAATAGCTAATTCTAAGTCTATTTTAAATTTTACTTGTTATAAAGGATATAGTGATAGAATTTATCATAACTTCTTCATGCAAAGTCAGATTTGGACGTTCTTTTTATGTATGCTCACGGTTTAACCAATGCTACGACTTTCATTTAGATCATTACGGTTAAAAAGCATTTCACTGTAAACTCACTTTTTATGACACATCGCGTCGTGCCGGTTTTGCCGTGAAACTTCGATGGGTCATAACTTTTTCGTTATAACTCGGATTTCAGTGTTCTTTATATTTTCGGAATCCTTGTCACGAACACTATCACTTTATTCATAGATATCGGGTTCATTAAACAAATTATATTTGAAGCTTATTTTCATCTTAATTTATTATATCTTTATTATTTCAAAAATGAGTTACAATAGTTGACCTAGACTATTACATTAATTTGAAATAACGAGTTGTTACTGATTGGTTTTGAGCACTCTAACAACCTTAAGGTGCACATACAACCCTAAGTGCTTTGGATCTATGTTATCTCTAATTATACATATAATTTCATTTTCCAAAGCATTATCCTAACTAGCATGCAAAACATGGGTACTTGTATAACAAAACTAGTAAGATGACATACCTTTCCTTGTAGCTTGATTCTTTGGACCTTTAAGAGCCTAGAACCCCAAATGTGATGCCTCAAATGCTTCACAAACCACCACCAACAATGGAGGATTTGAGAGAGGATGACTTGCACTCAAAATTCGACTATGCTCTTCCAAAGATCACTACTGGCCGATTTCAAGTGCTAAAGGGCTTCTTATATAATGTGACAAGGATTAGGGTTACATCCATGTAAACCCTAATGTGCATGACCTTTCATCTTACTTAGGCTCCATGGGTTAAACCTCCATGGACTATCCATGGACTACCATATTGGTTTAGCCCAATATAAATAACCATAGGCCCACACTATAAGAATCATTGATTTACGAAATCAACCCCTTACATTTAATTTGTCTCTTTTGATCACTAAATTAATTTCAAATTAATTCTTGATCAATACAAATTAAATAATATGATTTCATATTAATATATTATAACTTATAATATATTAATAAATCATAAATAACCTGTTCTAAAAAGTCCATCCTTACAAATGTTCTGGTAACATGTAACCCAAATGGACCATGCTACTCTCCGGTCAAGTACATACCAATTATAGTTATGGACTTAGACACCTTATCCAACAGTCTCCCAGTTGGATAAATCTATTAACTATAGCTACAAGTATGACCTAAAGCACCGACTAGCAATCGTAGCTCTTAAAAGCCTTTGTCGAACTGTGACACGCCATTTTAGATAAGGGATCATATAATCCTCTATTCTCAAGATATCATCCGGACAAATAAATGGAACATAGTAATTCTTATTGTCCAACATTTGTTTCTCGATTTCGGATTTGTTTGACATATAACTTAATCAAACACATAAATTGAGTTCTGACCGGGCCCGACACATAAGTCAAAACAAAATCATCGAGGGGCCCAAGATTTCTCTTTTAATCCTCCAAGGACTAAAAGGAACATATAAACTTCAACAGTATATGGTTGTACTAACTACTTGTTGAATCATACACAATAGTTTGTTTTATAACATCAAGTTACTAATGCGGTTTCGCACTATCAATGTACAACCAACTCATAGTCAACAACTCATATATCTTGGTTTGAAGACTTATATGATATTATCGTCTCACGATCACTCGAGATAAATTCCATGAAGTGATACAAGTGAGTGTGGGTTTAATCAAATACTTAGACCTTATGAGCACTTATGAATGTTGTAGCAAACTTTCCTATGTCTATACACTTCAGACAATCTACAAGCCAAATTCATGACAGTCTTGCCCCAATACCTACTTCCAAAGTATGATCGACTGTGGACAGTTTGAATAATATAATTATTCTGGAAGTCAAAACATGCAAAATGAAACAATAATAAATGATTGACACAAGATAGTAACATTACTTATAAATAAAAACTACATTTTATTTAATCATCAAATGTCAACTGCATTTCAACTATTACAAGTTTCAAAACTATCTAATCATTAAAACTAATATCGTCCTTCAGCCCGATGCGCCTCGCATGCTATAACTGCTTAACCCTACTCAGTCCCTTCGTGAGGGGATCTGTTGGGTTCTCCTCTGACGATACCCTCTTTGCTATGAGGAGTATTTCTTTTATTCGATGTCTTATGAAGTGATATTTTCTGTCAATGTGCCTGGATCTGCCATGATCCCTTGGTTCCTTGGCTAAGGCAACCGCACTCTCGCTGTCACAGAAAATCTCCATAGACACCTTTATAGCTGGTACAAGTCCAAGGTCTCCGATGAAGTTCTTCAGCCATATTGCCTCCTTCGCCGCCTCACTTGCTGCTATGTACTCTGATTCACACATTGAATCAGCTAATGTCTCCTGCTTGGAACTTTTCCAAGTTATTGATCCTCCATTCAGGGTAAATACCCAGCTCGACTGAGAGCGGAAATTATCTCTGTCTGTCTGAAAGTTGGCGTCATTATACCCCACCACTCTCAAGTCATCACTCCCACCGAGGGCAAGGACCCATTCCTTAGTCCTCCGCAGATACTTAAGAATGTTCTTAACCGCAGTCCAATGAGCCTTACCAGGATTCCCTTGATATCTGCGGACCATGATCAAACCAAATGCCTAATCAGGGCGAGTACAAGTCATAGCATACATGATCAAGCCAACAGCAGAAGCATATGGTATATGACTCATTTATGCTATCTCAGCCTCTGTCCTAGGACTCTGAGTTTTACTCAGTTGGAATTGCTCTGGATCGGTAAGTCACCCTTCTTGGAATCCATCATGTTCAATCTTTTCAACACCTTTTCCAAGTAGGTACTTTCACTAAGTCCAATTACTCTCTTACTCCTGTCCTTCAATATCCTTATCCCTAGGATGTAAGCAGGTTCTCTAAGGTCCTTCATAGCGAAACACTTCCCAAGCCAGGACTGTACTCCCACTAGCCTTGACATATACACATGACTCATCCTCGCTTCTCGACAAGCCAAACTCTTTGACTTTCTCATCGAAACAAAGATTCCATCTGCGAGATGCTTGTTTCAATCCATAAATGGATTTCTTAAGCTTACACACTCTATTAGGGTACTTTGCATTGACAAAACCCTCTGGCTGACTCATGTAAACATCCTCAGCCAACTTTCCATTAAGGAAAGCGGTTTTGACATCCATTTTCCATATTTCATAATCATGAAATGCAGCTATGGCTAGCATAACCCTAATGGACTTAATCTTCGCCACTAGTGAGAAGGTGTCATCATAGTCAACTCCTGGAGTTTGAGTAAAGCCCTTCACAACCAGTCACGCCTTATATGTGTGTGCTTTCCCATCCATGTCGGTATTCTTCTTGAAGATCCATTTGCACCCGACTGTCTTACAACTCGGTACATTATCAACCAAGTTCCAAACTTGATTATCATACATGGAATGAATCTCGATGTCTATTGCCTCTTTCCATTTAGCAGACTCGGGGCCTGCCATGACTTCCTTGTAATTGTTAAGTTCATCCAAATTTACCAGTGTGCTATCACTGATAAATGTATCACCCTCAGATGTTATATGAAAACCATATAACACATGTGGAACACTAACTTTACTGGAGCGCCTCAGAGGTACGGACTCGTCAACTGGATCAACATGAGTTTCCTCCTCAGGTTCATTGCTAGTGTTTGAGGTTCCTTCACCAATTGACTCTTGAAGTTCTTCAAGGTCAATTTGCCTCCCACTGTCTCCTTGGCCTATGAGCTCTCTCTCGCGAAAGACTCATCTCCTCGCAACGGAGAAAACATTGTCACTCAGTCTGTAGAAGAGATAACCAAAGGATTCTTGTGGGTAGCCGATGAAAATACACCGCTCACTACGAGGTTCAAGCTTGTCGTGAGTCTCACGCCTCACGAAAGCCTCTCAACACCAAACCTTGATGTGTGCTAACGAGGGAACCTTCACTGTCCACATCTCGTGAGGTGTTTTGGTAACCTTCTTAGTTGGGACTAGATTAAGGATATGGGCGGCAGTCTCTAAGGCATACCCCCCGAATGAGATAGGTAACGAAGCTCCACTCATCATGGAACGAATCATGTCCAACAAGGTTTGATTGCGCCTCTCAGCCACACCATTAAGCTGTGGTTTTGTAGGTGGCGTAAATTGTGAAACAATCCCACATTCCTTAAGATAGTCTAGGAACTCGATACTAAGATAGTCACCACCATGATCGGATAGAGCATCTTTATCTTCCTACCCAGCTGATTCTCCACTTCTTGCTTAAACTCTTTGAATCTTTCAAAGGTTTCTGACTTATGTTTGATTTAGTAGACATAGCCATATCTACTGTAATCATAAGTAAAAGTCACATAGAAGCGGTAAGCATCCCTTGTGGCGGTTCTGAAGGGCCCACACACATCGGTGTGTATGAGATCCAACAAACCTTCACCCCTTTCACAAGTACCAGTGAAGGGTGACTTGGTCATCTTTCCAAGTAAACAAGATTCGCAAGTGTCATCCGACCTTAAGTCGGATGACTCCAAAACTCTAGCCTTTTGGAGCTGGCCTATGCACTTCTTGCTGACATGTCCAAGACGACAATGCCACAAGCATGATTTATCCAATTCATTGGAAGAATCAATGTGAAACACATTATTTCCTAAGTTGTCTACAACCATCACAGTTTCATATACACCATTACAAGGCAATGCTTTAAAATAAAAAAACACCGTTATAAAAAAACATTAATAGCACCAATTTCATTATCAAATGAAAAACTAAAACCTTGTTTGTACATACCATGAAAGGAAATAACATTTCTCGCCATTTCAGATGAGTAGCAACAATTATTCAAATCTAATTCTAACCCACTACTCAGCAATAAAGAATAAACTCCAATCTTGGTGACAGGTGAAACTTTCCTATTCCCCATGATCAAGTTTATCTTCCTGTGCTCAACATACTTACTTCTTTTTAGTCCCTACAAATGAGAACAAATGTGAATTCCACAACCTGTATCAAGGACCCAAGAACAAGAATGTGATGAGTTATTAGATAGAATAGTTTAAATACCTGCATGGGTGGCCTTAACCTTTCCATCTTTGACATCTTGCAAGTATTTGGGGCAACTTCACTTCCAGTGCCCTCATGACAATAGAAACACTCTGCTTCCTTAGGAATGGAAGAGGGAGCAGCAGAACCAGCCTTGGTCCCACTCGAATAGGATCCATCAAGAGACTTTCCCTTGCACCTCTTGGAAGGAACCTTCCTCTTCTTCCTTTTCCCATGTCCAGTTGGCAAGACAGGGGCAGTTGCTGTAGGCGTAGGAACAGCCGATTTACCTTTGAGACTACTTTCAGCAGTCCTCAAAAGCCCTTGAAGTTTGCTAAGTGTGACCTCCTCCTTGTTCATATGATAGGTCATGCGGAACTGATCATAACATGGAGGTAAGGAGTGTAGAATAATATCTATAGCCAGCTTCTCATCAAAGTTCACATTCAATTTTAGCAAATGGTCCACAAACCTTTGCATTTTCTGCAAGTGGGTCGTGATGGATTCACCATCCTTCATCTTTGTTGTTATCATAGAGGCGATGATTTCATACCTCTCTTGACGAGCACTCTGACGGTATCTTTCCATCATGTCCTGATGCATCTCCAAACGGTAGAAGTCCTCATAGGACTTTTGGAGTTCAGCTGTCATGGTGACCAACATGATACAAGACACCTTGGTGGCATCCTTCTCATTAGTCCTAAACTCAGCGATCTCTTGAGGAGTAGCAGAAGACTCATCGATTTTCTTAAGCTCATTGTCAAGGACATACTCCTTGTCCTCATAGCGAGTGACCATCCTGATGTTCCTAATCCAGTCATTGAAATTAGTGCCATCAAAGATGACTCTCCCACACAAGTTCATGAGAGAGAAAGAGCCAGTAGGGTTTGAGCCAGAAGCAGTGTTGGAAGACATCTGAAAAGAAAGAAAGACAACGTTTAGATTAGATTAGAGTCCTTAATATAACACCCAAATAAAATATTATGGCTATGACCCTACACAATATTATACAATTTGGAAGAAGGATGCGTTAATCCAACTTGCAAAATATTTGAAGGTAGGTAAATGACGATTTACCAATTTCCGCCATGAAAAACAAAATTGGTTATTAAGTTTTAATTGGATTAAAATTCCTATATTCTTTTAAGATTCATTGAACTTTTTAATGGCATGTTTAAATCTCGATTATGCCCTTCAAGTTTGTGACTGGAATACCGAGGATCACGAACAAGGTGTGAATAACCATGCAAATTAACTTGGTACACTTGACGTCATTTATCACCTAATCGATGTGGCGGTTAACCACACACGCTCCAACGATCTATGACAAACACCAAGCTACCATTTGCCACCCTTACTAGTCCATGTTAGTGTGTCGGTTAACCACACATGCTCCAATAACTACTTGGCAAGGTGCAAAGTGCAACTTCATGGATTAGCATCAAATTCACATTTTTTCTAAAGTAACTAAGATTGGGAATTTAATAAAAGTTTAGTTACTTTATAATCATCATGTTACTTTTAACGAGAATTAGTGTCCTATCCTACCCGTTCGGCTAACGACCCTCCACCAGTCAAGGAAGCGGTGGGTGAGAGTGGACACCCATTAAACTGCCATTTTATAGGCAGTAACCTTATACCCCCTTATTGACCAGCTTCGTGAATGCGGCCTACTAACGGTAAGACTGACTTGTCTTATACATATATATAATTATTAAACTTATAATATTATAATAGTATAAGGGTTGAATTTTAAACTTTTAAAATTCTAGCGTTTGGAATTAAATTATTCATAAGTGTAACTTTACAAATTCCAAAACTTGAGGGCCAATTTTGAAACTATTCAAAACCTTTAGTTTCCATAACTTATGAGTTTAATAACTTTTAAAGAAAATACTTTTGGTTTTCCATAACTTGAGGACAAGTTATGGAGTCCATTAAAACCATTTAGATCATTATTTTAATAAACACAATAATCAAAAATACATTCATGATCTAGTTAAACTCATAAGAACAAGACAATTCATATCATCAATCTTCATGCAATTAGCCTAATCATATAAACTAATACAAATCTTGAAATTATGATAATTATCTTTTAGTTGGACAAGCATGATCATTACCTTATGAAAAAACAGATTTCATGGTTCAAAAAGCAGTTTGGGGTAATGATCCTAATCCAATTTCTGGCCAAAACTCGAAAAACTGCACACATGAGCACCAACTCGGTGATGAGTACATGAACTGGACTCGTTGAGTTGGTCTATTTTTGAGTGGACTCGGCGAGTTCACCAGTCAGAATGCAGAAATTCGATTTTTTAAACTTTGAAAACCAATAAACATCAATTATAATAGAAAACAAACCTAGTCTCTGATACCACTGATAGGTTTTGATCACTCTAAGAACCTTAAGGTGCACATATAACCATAAATGCTTTGGATCTATGTTTTCTCTAATTATACATGCAATTTGATTTTCCAAAGCATTATCCTAACTAGCATGCAAAACATGGGTACTTGTATAACAAAACTAGTTAGATGACATACCTTTCCTTGTAGCTTGATTCCTTGCACCTTTAAGATCCTAGCACCCCAAATGTGATGCCTCAAATTCTTCACACACCACCACCAACAATGGAGGACTTGAGAGATGATGACTTGCACTCAAAATTCGGCTATTCTATTCTAAAGATCACTAGTGGCCAATTTCATGTGCTAAAGGGCTTCTTATATAGTTTGGTAAGGATCAGGGTTACATCCGTGTAAACCCTAATATGCATGACCTTTCATCTTACTTAGGCTCCATGGGTTAAACCTCCATGGACTATCCATGGACTACCATGTTGGTTTAGCCTAACCTAAATAACCATAAGCCCACACTATAAGAATCATTGATTTAACAAATCAACACCTTACATTTAATTAGTCTCTTTTGATCACTAAATTAATTCCAAATTAATTTTTGATCAATACTAATTAAATAATATGATTTCATATTAATATATTAGACTTATAATATATTAATAAATAATAAATAACCTCTTCTCAAAAGTCCATCCTTACAAATGTTCTGGTGACATGCAACCCAAATGGACCATGCTACTCTTGGGTCAAGTACATACCAATTATAGTTATGGACTTAGACACCTTATCCAACAGTTAAATTATCCCCTCGATATAGAGAATTTCATCCCGAAATTTAAACTTTAAGTGGGACTTCAAGTGTTGGGGAAAAGATGTGGATATTTCTATTTCATTTAATCTTCTCTTTCCCATGTGAATTCAGGTCCTCGTTTGGCGTTCCAGCGGACCTTGACTATCGGTATACGACTCTGTTTTGTTCTCTTGACTTCTCTATCCAAGATTTCCACAGGTTCTTCTATGAAGTGTAGATTCTCATTTATCTCGATTTCATCGAGTGGAATAATTAGAGTTTTGTCTGATAGACATTTCTTGAGATTAGACACGTGGAAAAGAGGATGTACGTTACTAAGTTCCTGTGGTAGTTGGAGTTTATAAGCTACTGGACCAATCCTTGTGAGGATTTAAAATGGTCTGATGTACCTTGGATTTAGTTTTCCACGCTTTACGAAGCGTATCATGCCCTTCCAGGGTGAGACCTTCAACAGAACGCGGTCACCAACCTGGAATTCCAAGGGTTTTTTGTCTCTTGTCTGCGTAGCACTTTTATCCATCTCGAGAGGCTTTCAGTCATTCACGAATTTGAACAATCTTCTCGTTCGTTTCTCTGATGATATCTTGACTAGTGAGAGTGTTGTCAGGAACTTGTCCTTTATCTAACTGTGTATCACCCACTTCCGCCCAACACGGAGGTGATCTTCACTTGCGGCCATAGAGGACTTTAAATGGAGCATCCTTGATGCTGGTGTGATAACTGTTGTTATATGAGAGCTCGAAAAGTGGTAAATGGGTATCCCGTGCTTTACCAAAGTCGATCACACAAGCTCTCAGCATGCCTTCTAGTGTCTGGATAGTTCTCTCACTCTGTCCGTCTGTTTGTGGGTGGTAGGCTGTACTCATGTCGGACCTAGTTTCGAAGGATTTTTGAAGTGACTGTCAGAACCGAGAGGTAAATCAACTATCTCTGTCAGAGATAATAGATATTGGTACTCCATGCAATCGTACTATTTCCCTGATGTATGTTCTTGTCAGTTTTTCCATCTTGTCTGTTTCTTTGATTGAGAGGAAGTGTACGGACTTGGTTAACCGATCGATGATTACCCAGATTGTGTCGAGTCCACCTGTCGTCTCGGGTAACTTGGTTATGAAGTCCATTGTAATCCGCTTTTACATCCACTTAGGTATTTCTGGTTGTTGAAATAAACCTGAGGGATTTTGGTATTCTACCTTTACTTTGGCGCAAGTCAGACACTTGCCCACGTAGTTAGTAATTTCTGCTTTCATATTCGGCCACCAATACAATTTCTTAAGGTCCAAATACATCTTGTCTGAACCTGGATGAACAGAGTATCGAGTCTTATGTGCTTCGTTCCTGACAACTTCTCTGAATCCACCAAACTTCGGTGTCCAGATCCGATTCATGAGATAACGAACTCCTTCACCCTTGATTTCTAAGTTTTTATCCATTCCTCTTAGGGTTTCACCGATCACGTTTTCGGGTTTCAGGGCCTCCAATTGAGCTTCTTTGATTTGTGTTGATAGATGGGAATGGATAGTCATGGTTAGTGCTTTTACTCTGCGACCTGAGTACTCTTTACGACTAAGGGCATCTGCTACAACATTAGCTTTGTCGGGATGATAACGAATTTCGCATTTGTAATCATTGAGTAGTTCTACCCATAGAGGTAGTGTCATATTCAGCTCCTTCTGATCGAATATGTGTTGAAGACTTTTGTGGTCTGTAAAGATAGTGCACTTAATGCCATAGAGGTAGTGTCTCCAGATCTTTAGAGAAAATGCTACTACTCCCAGTTCAAGGTCATGAGTAGAGTAGTTGAGCTCGTGAGTTTTTAGTTGTCGTGAGGCATAGGCGATAACTTTTCCTCTCTGCATAAGTACACATCCCAGTCCTTGATTGGATGCATCGCAGTATACAATAAAGTCTTCTGTCCCTTCTGGAAGAGACAGAATAGGCGCGTGGCACAGGGCTTGCTTCAGTGTTTGGAATGCAGTGTCTTGTTTCTCTCCCCAGTTGAAGGTTACACCCTTCTGAGTCAGGGTAGTAAGTGGTTTAGCGATCCTTGAAAAGTTCTGTATGAATCTGTGGTAATAGCCAGCAAGGCCTAAGAATTGGCGGATTTCCGTTGGCGTTTTTGGTGCTGACCAGTTCTTGATTGCTTTAATTTTGGAGGGGTCCACGTGTATTCCTTCTTCACTAACCACGTGACCTAGGAAATCTACTTTACGGATCCAAAATTCGCATTTTGAGAACTTCGCGTAAAGCGTTTCCGCTCGCAATGTTTCCAAGACCTGTCAAAGGTGTTGACTATGCTCCTCCTTGCCTCGCGAGTAAATGAGTATATCGTCTATCAACACAATCACGAATTTGTCTAGGAAAGGATGGCATACCCTGTTCATTAAGTCCATGAACACTGCGGGTGCATTGGTTAGACCGAAGGGTATCACTACAAATTCGTAGTGACCGTGATGCGTTCGAAATGCCGTTTTGGGAACATCGCTTTCCTGGACTTGTAATTGGTGATATCCGGATCTCAGGTCGATTATTGAAAAGTAGTTTGCTCCTTGGAATTGATCGAACAAGTAGTCTATTCGTGTTAGGGGATATCTGTTTTTCATGGTAAGTTTATTCAGCTCGCGGTAGTCAATGCACATTCGGAATGATCCATCCTTCTTCTTTACGAACAGGATCGGTGCTCCCCAGGGTGAGAAGTTTGGTCTAATGAAGCCTTTGCTGAGAAATTCGTTTAGTTGGCTGGATAACTCCTGCATCTCTGCTGGGGCTAGACGATATGGTGATTTGGCTACTGGGGTAGCTACAGGAATAAGGTCGATTCGAAATTTGACCTGTCGCGTAGGTGGTACTCCTGGAAGATCTTCAGGAAATACGTCATGAAAATTATAGACTTCAGGAATGCTCTTGAGGTCTTTTACTTCTTTCTTTTCATTCACGACATGTGCCAAGAGTACATGGTATTCTTTGCGAAGGTATTTCCTAGCCTTGACACAAGAAATGATGTGAAGGTTCTTATTGGGATTATCACCGTAAATGATGAGGGTTTCGCCATTTGGCAGATTAAGGAGAATGACCTTCTCGTAGAATAGAATATTAGCACGATGGGGACATAGCCAATCCATGCTGATGATGACATCGAAACTGTTTATTGAGACTAACATGAGATTGATTTGAAAAGAATGATTGTTTAGTGAGAGGGTACAGTCTATGTATATGTCGTTAGTGTTTTTTGTCTTCCCATTTTCTATTTCGATGGTGAATGTTTCGTTTAATGGTTTTGGTGTTTGATTAAGTAAATGTTTAAACTCGTGGCTCACGAAACTCCTCTCCGCTCCACAATCAAATAGTATGCATGCATAAGAGTCATTAAGGAGGAACGCACCCATGACCACGGTTGGGTCTGCTATCACCTCCTCCTGTCCCATTGTTAGTACTCTTCCTATCCCCCTGCATTCCTTGTTTTCGGGCAATCCCTCTTGATATGCCCCGTTTCTCCGCATCCATAACAAGTGCTGCATCCTCCTATGTTCACGGTTGGGGCAGCTTGTTGAGCTGGTTCTTTGCAGAAACGGACTGTGTGTCCTTTCTTGTTGCACTTCGTGCAATACATTTCCTGGCATGCGCCGGCATGGTGGTAGTTACACTTATTTCATTTCGGTAGATTTCGAGCATATTGTTTTGCTGAGGTTGGGGCTGCTGGGGCAGTGATGGCCTGAGCTGCCACCACTTATTGTCTTTTGGAGGCTTCATCTGATGTTTTGCTCTTTCTTTTGTTCCAAGGTCTCTTTTGATTGTCACTTTCCTTTGGTTGTTCAGGAGCGGCGATTATCGTTCCCTGACGAACTCCATGATCAATGAGTTGTTGCGCCAAACATTTTTCACTATCGAAGGTAGTAGGTTTGGAAGCTATTACATACCCTTGGATCTGGGGTGACAATCCCTATAGGAATCTTTCCACCTTCTTCGTCTCCAGAGTAACCATCCCGGGACACAATAAAGAGAGATCACAGAATCTGGTCGTGTAGGCGGCGAGGTCGGATCCAGTCATCTTAAGGGTCCACAATTTATGCTCCAATTTTTCCACTTCGCCCCTTGGGAAATATTCTTTTAGCATTAAGACCTTCAGGTCTTTCCAGTTCATGGTATTCTCCACTGGAGGGTTAATGTTTTGACATGGCTCTTCCACCAAGTAAGAGCTCTGTCCAAGAAGGTACATGCTGCATATTTAACTTTGCTTGTTTCTGGACACGCACATATTTCGAAGACTGATTCAGTCTTTTCGAACCATTGCATCAGTGTCATAACACCTCCACTTCCGTTGAAGGTTTTAGGCTTTTCGTTGATGAAATATTTGTATGAACATTCTCGGGGGTGTCCGTGACTTTCCCCATGGTTTGAGTGGTTAGTACCAGTTCCCCCTCCGCTGGTGCCGCTTGCATTTATCTGTGTTATGGCGGCTGCTACGGTAGCAGTTACCGCACCTTAGAACATAGCGGAATCATATTGTGGAGGTGGTGGTGGTGGAGTATTGTTGAAACATTTGGGGTTCCTTCTTGGTGGCATCTTTCTTCCATAGAGTTAAAAGTGAAAAGACAGTAAGTCTTCAATAATAATTGTAAGTCGGGTGTTAATGAATTAGTTTCTACATGTATTATGTTCCGACACATGATATGTTTTGGATTCAATTCATAATAGAAATTTATGTACGAATAAATTTATGAATTTCAATAGTAATAATCTTTAATAAAGTAATATGCTTGTCAAT
This sequence comes from Lactuca virosa, assembly GCF_052849685.1. Lineage (NCBI taxonomy): Eukaryota > Viridiplantae > Streptophyta > Magnoliopsida > Asterales > Asteraceae > Lactuca > Lactuca virosa. The sequence continues at coordinate 185,248,897 of NC_136428.1, read as the reverse complement.
TACTTTGATATATTGATACATAATGTTTGGAAAATTTGACCTTGACACCGGTCTATAATACATCAAAGTTTAGAGGAAAATCGTGACATCATTACGATTCCCTGGATAGTGTAAACACCTAATCATAGGGTTGACTTTATACATACATAAGAGTTATATTTAGTGTATATCTGCAGTCCTAATCTATATCAAAATTTTGAGTAGTGTAAACACTACATGCGGCGGGCACTGCCTCGAGTACTGGACCCTGCCCCTTGGTGCTCTGTTCCCATCAAACGTCTCTCTAGAGTAGCTTGATGTTCCCGAAGTGCTCTTATTTCGGTTCGGGTGACATTCATCTCTTCTTGCAGAGCCTCAGTGTGGTTCTTGGTATGATCATGGTCTTCGTCCAGGTGACGAAGGTTAACAGTGTTGACTTGGGCGGTAGCATTAACTTCTAGGATTCGGTTGATCGATATTCGTGCTTGATCAGTCTGGCGAGAGATGCGGTATATTATGACAGGGAGGGCCCTATCTGCTGATCATCCTTGAGAGTGGTTATATAAGCCTCTGTTCATACCGAAAGGAGGGTGTTGGCCTTGTTCCTAACTCCACCTTCGCAGGTGCATGGCCCATCTTTGCGTCGGTCCTAGAAAGTCTTCTCCGACTGTGGGGTGTTGTACAGTCTGTGGGGGGTTATATACTTCTGGGTCTGAGTCGATACCATCTGAATCCTCTTCTTCTTCATCCTCCATTGGTTCTTCTTCGGAATCCTCATCTGGATCTTTGTAAGTCCCTGATCTGTTTGTGTATCAATCAAATCCGTTTGATGGTGCGGAATCCCAATCAAACGGATGATGCCAGATCAAAAGAAGAAGAAGGAGAAGAAGAAGATGATGAATCTTGTATGAATTGATATGAATTAAGATCCAGATACAAGATTCACACACACTAACACACACTAAAGCTCCCCTCTTCTCTCTCTTTCTCTCTCTACAATATGCTCTCTCTTCTATGCCTCACTTTTTCCTCCCACACTTGTTCACCTACCACTCCTCACCCTATATATAGTAGACATGGGCCATGAATGGGTTTATGGTCGTAAACCTGTTTACGACCGTAAGCACGTATATGGCCGTAAACACCAAGCTGTTTACGATCAAAGACACAAAAATACATTTTCCTAGAAAAGTAAAGTATAAACCATAATTTTGACCCAACAATCTCCCCCTTGGTTTATAGCTTTCTTTTCTAATTGACCCAACAAGCTCCCCCTAAAAAGTAGTTGGCGTTTCTTGTCAATCTTCATTAAGAGCTTGGCTTCAGCATTAATCTTCAATATCTTCATGACTTCAAGATGAACATATGAATCTTCAATAAATGACTTCATCTTGAGCAGTTGGGCTTTTCTTCATAATTTGGCTTTGAGTGCGTGTCGGGTGAGGAGGCTTCTTGAAAAGATTCTTGAAAGATAGCTCTTTCAGCTTGAGAATCTTCAGAGAGAATATCAGAGAGAACTAATCTTATGGATCACTTCAGCAGGTACAAGATAGCAGCAGACTGATTGAGGAGGCTTCAATGCAATCCGTCACATAATCTTCAAGTACAGCTTGACCTTTCTTCTGGGGTCAAAAGATTGAATGTTGAAAGAATAATCTTCATTTCTTGCTCCTTCGAATGAGAATTCTTCGATGCTCACGGATGAAGCTTTGGCTCAGAAATTTTCGATTCAGTCTCCATGAGTCTCATCTACATCTGAATTCACCTTTTAAGACAAATAAAGCTAAAAATAGAAACAAAACTAAAATAAAACTTAGCACACAATATTTTTGGATTTTTCATATTTTCTAAAAAAAATAAAACAGAAATAAAAATATTTTTGGATTTTTGATTTTCTGAACAAAAAAATAAAACAGAAATAACACTATTTTTGGATTTTTTTATTTTTCTGATTTTTGTTTGATTTTTTTTGTTTGAATTTTTTTAATTCTCCCCCTAAATTTGTGCATAGAGGAAAACTATGAACACATTTAACAAAAACAAAAATATTTGGGATCAAAGTTGTCAATCAATCCAAATATCGTTTATCAGCACACGCCTGCATGTATAGATCTGGTCAATCACCGGTATTGTGGTCCACTTAAACACAAAGGATGTTGACAATTGGGACAGATTATAAGTGACAAGTCATTGTGATATATATTCCTAAATGGACATTTAGCTGACTATGACCAAGGATATTGTTGTCCACTTAAATCAAGCAGCAAGATCTACAGACAACCTATTTAATGGTTCAATTTTAGATGTACTAGAACGTGTTTCCCACTTCCTGATATACCCCGGTAATCAAGAACTTCCAAAGAACTCCTTACTTTAGGTGAGTATTCAATCATTAAGAAAGAAGTCAGATATGGAAATGCATATGTTGTATCCCATGTCGGATGTCTTCCAATCACACAGAGGGAACAACATATGACTAACCGAGATAGAGGGATTGAGAGGTAGAATACTGCATATACTGTATCCCAGGTCGAATCTTCCGATCACGCAGAGGGGACAACATATGGCTAACAGATAGAAAAAATTTCATAGATAAGGAGGTGCGTAGAGATAGAGTTGCATATGTTGCATTCCAGGTCGGATATGTTCCAATCACACAAATGAAGCAACATATGACTGACAAATAGAAAGAAAGAAAATAATTTCCTACAGACCTACTTTATCAGAACCCCCCAGTTGCCCTATCAATACCGGAATTAAGGACATGAGTCCATACATGAAGGAAATGTTGAGCCACGGTTCTAGATAATTAACTTTTAGTGTATCTCGCAGATTCCCATGTTTATCTCACTGCTCAATCTACCCGAGCGTCATATGGTCAGTCCAAATGAAACTATCTAAGTCTATATTGTCTAGTCCTTTCATGGTCAATCAATGTCTAGTCCTTTTGAATCCTTTGTGCCTATCAGCACATTGAATAGAGCGTTTATACAATTCGGCTTTCGTGCATTACACGCATCATAAATTGCCCTTTAGCACTATACTTCATATCACTTCCCAAAACAACCTACTAAAGAAAGACATATAAGGAAATACAAAATTGTCTTCAAAATGAATCAGTTTAAGATAAGCTCAGGAGTATAGGTAAGAAAGCGCAAACCGTAAGTCACTGATTAAATTTGCATCCAGAAGGTCTGAGAATAACACGCATAATCTCAGAACAGATCCGAAAATTCTTCATGTCGTTAAGCACAAACCCCATGAGTGATCCCTTCCTTTCTTCCTTTCCCACAAAGGACACATACTCTCAAACAATGTTCTGAATGTTTTACAGTTGAGAGATGCCTCCTATCATGTGCCTGGAACAGCCACTACCAACAAACCGAAGTCTGATGATATGCCTCCGTAGCTGCTCCGACACAGAGCGGGATTAGTTGGTCTTTGGAACCCAGTCCATTTTGAAACTGGGTTGACCTTTGTCATCCTTGCACGGTACTCTCTCCCATGACATATCCTGTTTATCACAAACAGATGATGTAGAAATATTAGAGTCATTGGGTGATTTGGGAGATTGAACCTTTGGTACCCATCTGTAGTTGGGCTTAACCCATTTCTTTTTCGATCCGATGGGTGCCTCGGTACTTGATTTTGAACTGGAAGCCGATCGTTGAGATGACTTTGATCTGACTGATCTTGATTTCGCAGGAGCATTTCTTAAACTTGACTTCTGGGCCGGCATTCCCTTCTTGCCCTTGGGAGTTGGATTCTTGACCTTGGGAGTTGAATTCTTGGCCTTCTTGGCATTCCAGTCACCAATGTCTGATCGTGACCTTGAGGGATTTCTTTTGGAAAATCTCCCTCTTGGCGCATTTTGCCATCCTTGTGCATAGTAGGGAACGTATGCGCGATTTGGACAATTTCTGGCAATGTGTCCAGGTGTTCCACAGTGAAAGCAAGTATGCTTCTTCACGTAGGAGTTGTTTCTTCCTGCCCCTGGTGGCGTGTCCTTGCCTCGTCTCTGATTGTTCCCACAAGCACACTTGCAGCAAGTCGGCTGTTTCACTTGGTTTGGTGGCATGTACTTCTCAACAGCAGGTTTGTTAGGAGTAACTGAGTTAGAAGTAACAGATTCAGAGTTCAAGGAGACATTGGATTGTTCAATAGTTTTCTCCTTGTTCTCATCTTCTACTACTTTACCTGCACATGAAGTAGAAGCATTAGAATCGTTCAGCTCAACACTTTCTGGCACATCCACGTCAGAATTATCAAAGATATCATCAAATATATCGAAAAAATTTAAGTCATCAGACTTTGACACAGTTTCATTATTAGACACACTCTCTTCAGCTACTTGCTTGCAATGACTTAGTGGTTGATCTACAGAAGAAGTAGAAACATTAGTACTTTCAACATTAATACTACCTCCTGACACAAATCCATATTTGAGATGTGGCTCTCTGTCCATTTCCTCTTTTGTCAAAGGGTTATACTGATAGGTGTGATTAAAAGGAGGAGGCACTTTATCATATCCTAAACCCTTTGACTGATTCTCTTTGAATTGCAAATTATTTTCTATCATGGATGCAACTACTTCACTTGACACATCAAATTTTCTAAAAGTAAAATCTGCATTTTCAAATTTGTTTTTCAATGTGTCAAGCTCAGCAGTTACCTCAGCAAGTTGTTCAGTCACATATCTATAATGCGCACTCTTATTGCTATACTCTTCCTGAAGTTTTCTAAAGTCTTTGGTTTTTGTTTCTAATTTAGCCTTCAGGGGTTTCTGTCCTTTCCTCAGTTGATACCTTTCATATTTCAAGTCCTCGTTCTCTCTGCGTAATAATTCGATATGCTCAAGTAAATTTTTAACATTTTCAATGCAAGTTTGAGAACAAGAAATTTCATTGATTTTAGTGTTTGAAGAACTCGTTGTTTATCAAAAATGCCCTTTGACTAAAAAACTCAAAAGTCAACCTTAAAAGTCAAATTTAAAAAGTTAAACTTAAAAGTTAAACTTTAAAAAAAAATTAAAAACTAAATTTTTTTTTTTTTGAAAAATGGATTTTAAAATTAAAAGAAATTGATTTTTGGGCTGAAAATGACAAATTTGCGAAATTAAAGGCAAAACAGCGAAGCTTTATGAATTAAAAAGGGAAGGAAAGGAACATCTAGCAAGCTAGATGGGTTGGTAAGGCGGAGGGTGGATGAATCAGATGACCCGGGTTCGATCCTTGGCACCCCCAAAATCTCTTTTGATTATTTGCTGCTGCTGCGAAGTGTATAAAATTTAAACGAGCGAGATGTTTAACATGTTGCCTTGTAGCTCAACTCGTAAGTTGCGTCGTTTGTCAATCAGGGGACATGGGTTCGATCCCAGGCCCCTCCAAAAATTGCTTCCCCTTTTTTTAAGTGTATGCAGTGCAAACTTCGGACCCTATGCGAGGCTGACCACGAATCCGAGGCAAGGACCGCAAACGTCCGAGAATCGTACACGTGCGAGGCTGCAGACCGCAAACCCAGACGGTACACGTGTGATGCTGACCGTAAACCTCGGACCGTAAACCCTCTGACCGCAAGCTCCTCGGATCGTAAACCTTCTGACCGCAAACTCCTCGGACCGTAAACTCTGGCCACAAACTTCGGAAACCATAGCTGCTGGCCGTACACGCCGCCACCCCCTCGCTGGTTATGACCAAAAACAACATTTTTCACCCTTTTTGCTCCAAAACTCGATCAAAAACTCATTTTTATCAAAAACACAACAAACCCCCATTATTTTGCCAAGATCTATCCAAAAACGCAGGAATCCTTCAAATATAAGATCAAATAAGCTCCAGATCTGACAAAATAGACTGATACAAACCAAGCTCTAATACCAATTGTAAGGTCCTAAAAACAGGATCTTAACCAGTGATCAAACAATCTAACAATCAAATAAGATGAGAATTGAGTAGAAGAAGAATGAATCAAAGCTTGCACACATTTATATTCAGAAAACGTCTGGTACAACTCTGACAATGGCCATAAACTGTGTGGATCATAAACAACTACTAACAGACACAGACTGATCCTATATATAGGGGAGAAGACATCACCGTAAACTAGACTTGGCCGTAAACAGGTTTATGACCGTAAACCTGTTTGCGGCCGTAAACACACTCTCGGTCGTAAACATACTAAACTACTTCTATTACAAGAATCAAAGTAGAAATGACCTATACATCCAAAAGCCTAGCCCAAACCACAACTTAGACCCTTCAATCTCCGCCTTGGTTTGGGGCTAGCTGAGATTCAGTCTTTCTCAATTACAACAACATTGGACCCTCCCATTGCCTCTTGCCACATCTCCTTTGCAATAATCTCGGCAACCATTGTTGTGTACTCTTTAGCAGCAGGCTCGAAAATATCTTCAGCTACCTTGATCTGATGTAGGGCCAGATGATGAATATCCCACTTCCCAAACTGAAGTAGGTCTTGTTTGTCGTACAGGCGAAAGCAACCATCTTGGAACTTGATAACAACAGACGTAGTAGTTTCATCATAGACCCAGTAATGCATGTTTGCGAGAGATCCATCACTGAAGGTCTGCAGCACTGGAATTTGTCTGACTTGATTTGTTGGCGGCCACATGACAGTCTGAAAGGGCTTATTGGTCTTGGGATCCAGCACGATAGGGAAACTTTTGATGAAAGACTCAGCGGTCTTCATGCCAGGGAATCCCTTTTTTACTTGATCCTCCAAGAATAGCTTGAAATGTGAAGCCTTTGGATCACCTGATGGATTGACAAAAGGAGTACTGGATAATTCTGAGAGATCAACACTTGTCCATGAATGAAAATCATGGAAGTCGTTGTAGTACTCCACATTTTTGCTTTTTCGTTTCACAATCAACATGTTGAGCCTGTCATGGAAGCCCCATGAGACAATTCCCAATCTATCGCCGTACATGTGACCAAATTTCTTCTGTTCAAGATCAGTGACGGTGATAGTGGGTTTATTTCCAGGAGCATTCTGATCAGAGGATTTCTTGAAAAGAAGTTGTTTTTTTTTGTCAGAAGCTGCTATCTTGGCACGTTTGAGTGCAACAACGCTTGGTGCTTGAGCTGGTTCCTTATCGAAGCGATCGACAATTCTAGTTCTTCTTTGAGTGGGCGGGTCAACAGGGGGGGTCTTGAACTTGTTGATCAGAAGACTGGCCAACGTTAAAATGTTGAACTGAAGACTTGAATTTGTCGCCAAATTTTTCACACCCCCAAACCAAGGATGGCAGAAACGTCCGAGGGTGGAGGACTTCATGTATAGTATCACAACAACGAGTATAATAGTGCTCAAAGTAAATACAACCATCATAAATATAATTGAAAAAGTTATACCAAAGTATGTGTTTACATGTTTCAAATCAATTACACTATGATGACAAAAATGAAATGTTTGACGATTTAACATCCCATCCTCAAAAGCTGTTGATTTCCTGTTTCACTGATTTCCTGAGAATACAAGTAGTTTTGAAAGAGTGTCAACAATTAAGTTGGTGAGTTCATAAGAGTTTTATTTGAGAAAGAAGCCATTATCCTTGTATAAGCGTTAGAGTATGATCCCAGAAAATTAGATATTTTCTTTATTAAGCGTGAAATGAAAGCTCCTATGTTATGCAATAATATACCGTAGAAAGACCTGTAGATTCCTTTTATAATCACCCAGTGTATATAAGTTATATAAAATTTAAGTTAAATCAATCGTTGAATATAATGGGTCTGCCCTAGGTCCACAACCAAAAAAGGAACATGAAGTAAGGCGGACCCACCAATTCTAAGTCGACTGTGACTAAATTCTTATATAACTCTAACATGTACACTTATCAATTATAGTTGAAGTCTAACAAATCTAGATGAAATATAGTTTTAATATCATGAAAGCCATTTAGTGTAAACCTGGTACTTTGTAATGTATACTTCAAGAAAATCCTTTATCTTCCTTATAAAAAGTCATGTAGTCTTAAATCCCAAGACCAAGAATATGTGTGTGTTTTGTACTTATAATGTTTATAATAGTAATGTGTTTCCAAAGAAAATCCAATATTTTCCTTATAAAAAGTTATGTAGCCTTAAATTCCAAGACCGAGAATATGTGTGTGTTTTCTACTTATAATGTTTATAATAGTAATGTATTTCCAAAGAAAATCCAATATTTTCCTTACAAAAAGTTATGTAGCCTTAAATCCCAAGACCGAGAATATGTGTGTGTTTTGTACTTATAATGTTTATAGTTTTAAATAGATAAAACCCCTTTTCAAATTAGAATTTTCCCTGTAAACTTGAAAGATTGTTAACTCCCTATGTGAGTCGTTATATCCATACTACAATGAGAATTAACCTGCAACAACGTTTTCCAGACGTCAAGATCCTATGACTCTTGTCACCCGCAGACCTGCAGGTCCGGCTGTATCTAGCAGCGAGGTGTGGGGTGTCAATCCCAATATAGATCTATACACAATTATCACGCTCTCCCTACAAGAGACTCTGGTTATAACTTACAGGAATTTGAACCCGTACTCTAAGAGTACGATGGAAGGATTGTCTCACAACTTACGTTAACTAGTTTACATATAGTTTGAGTATAAAACCCTTCCGCGGTGGAAGTGAAATCACCTTTTATGTAATAAATTCGTGATGTGAAATCCATAAACTATTACTATTATAGTTTATCATGTAGTATATGAAAAACCCATTTGTTTTGAGAGTAAAACATTTTTCATGTAGTATGCTTTTATCGTAAAATCCATAAACTATACTTATTGTAGATTATTATATGTGTTCGAAATTAATGAAAAAACTTATCATGAATGACTAATTTTTGTTTATGATGATAAACTAACAAGAAATACATTCAACATTTAGAAACTTATTGTTATGCACTTTGCTCAACATACTACAAAGTGTTATTAATATTGTAAACTATGTAAGTAGTCTTTAACTTATCTGCACTGTTTTATAAAAATCATAGAAAAATCATACGAAGTCGAAAACTAAATCCGTAAACCCTGAGAGTTTAAAAAGTGTGTCTAGTTTATTCATAATTTTTATCATGATTTTTAGAAGTCCCTAACTTGTGTGAAAATGTTCATATTCACAGACTGGTCCGAGTTCATTTCTGAAATGATAGACAGTTTTGTAAAAATCACCATAAATTGTAGAAAAGTCGTATGGAGATGTGCAAGTAGTCATTTTAAAGGTATGAACCTGAACTATCTGCATATTAAACAGTTCTGAAAGATATTAAGTCTAAGTTGGTTAAAACAGTCCGTGAATAGGACTCAACTTTTATGATGAAAGCTATTGTTTGAATTTAGTTAAGTTTTTGGTATTTTAACTTGTATTCCCCCCCTAAAACTAGAAGAAAACATGAAAATGTAGGGGTATGAACTCACCTTGAGTTATTCTCTGAGATGAAGGTGGAAGAAGAGAGGTTTGCAAGTCAATAACACTTGGGAGAAGCTTGAAGATTCGAAGATCTAAGAACAAATATGTCGATATTTGTGTAAGAATTCCATGATTTGAGTGAAAGAGTATAAGATAATCAAGTGAGGGATGAAATTTACTTACTAAAAGAGGATGAAAAGCTCAAAACCTCTGGAGAATCTCGAAATCTTGGAGAGAAATGAGAGAGAAAAAGTGTATTTGCTTTTGGTGAAAGAATGAGTATCTTGGAGGAGAGACAATGATTTCCCAATACCTGATCAAGATAAATTGCTGGAGAAGGGTGTGACGGGACAAGGAAGAGACTAGAGATGATGGGATTGGTGACATAAAGCATGAATAGTGACATGGAGTGGGTATGGGAGGTTGCTTGTGTCATAGATTTATGGAAAAATCAACACTCCACCTAAAAATCTTATTCAATAGATTTTATTCTTAGACTAAGATTTTCCCTCAAAACTGATTAAATTATGAATATATAGGGTCTTATATGTCAAAATATGAGTTTGGGTGAAAATCCCACATTAAAATCACGAAAAACGGGCTTAAAATGAAGTCGGGGTCGAAAACCGGGAAGAAAGGGTGAAAATCCGAGATCAGGCCGAAGGTTCGGTCCTTAGAGGCTTAGAACCGAAGGCTGGTTCGGTCCATGGCTAGGAACCGAGAGTGGCTGATCCGGGCAGTTTCGCATGCGAGAAGGGAAAAGGGAAGCGAAATAGACCGAAGCTCAGATGGAGCGAAATAGACCGATAGGCCTGATCCGAACCGAAGGGTGAGTTCGGTCCCATATGTAGTTTCGGTCTTATGCAGGTTCGGTCCTCATGATTCGGTTCTTCAGGCTATGTTCGGTTCCTATAGGAAGGCTTCGGTTCCTAAGAGGTTTCGGCTCCTTAAGAGGGTTCGGCTCCTTAAGAGGGTTTCGCTTCTATAGATCTGTTTTTCGCATAAACTTCCCGTTTCGAGCGGTTTTTGACTAAGTTAAGGGTCGGGATGCCCCAAATGATTATAAACAGTTAAGAGAGATTTTGAGAGAGATTTGGGAGAGATATCATATTCTTGGAGAGATTTCACATACTTGGAGAGATTTGGGAGAGATTTCACATACTTGGAGAGATTTGGGAGAGATTTGGGATAGAGAGAGATAGAGCGAGAGAGATTTAGAGAGGCTTTGTTTGCGACCTTTGCGAGTGTTTTAACTTCGAAATGCAAGGTTTGTAAACCCCGTTTTGCCTTGTTATGAGAGTTATACGCCCCCGAAGGGTATGTATTAATGTTTTATTGGGTTGTTCCATCAGTTACACTAATTAGGGTTTAGATTTTCTGAACACAGGAAGACTCAAAGTGATAATTGCATTACGGTGGTGTGTTGTATAATAGTAAACACGATGTAAACCCTACTATACAAGGGTTAATTGGGTTGACCGGTTTGACTAGTTGACTTTATTTGACTTTGACTTGACCGGAAATTGACGGTTGCCACAAAATTCTTCTGCCAGCTTCTTCTTAAGGTCAAAATAACTTGCAGTCAATGATCCCAGATGGGTTTGCATATCCGAAATTTGCTGATTTTTTAGAGTTTTATCCGTTTCAAGATCTGCAACCTGAATTTTAACTTGGGCCTTTTCAGCTTCAAGATCAGCCACCCGGATATCAAGCTCAATATTCTCTTGATTAAGCACGCTGATTTCCTTTTGAAGTCCAGTTATGGTGGGATCATCCTCTTTTGAGTGGCCTTCCTCAATAAAGATTCCCTTAGCTCGGGAGGAAGGCACTGTGCTTTGTTCGTGGGCCAAATGTAGAGCAAGCCTCTCAGAGGCAACATCGTGATAGGGTCGTAGAGGAGATGATCCTGAAGGAATTGACGAACCACCAGCTTCATAAAAAGTGCTCGGTCCTTCATTGGATGGAGTAGGTGAAGTAGCAACAGAAGTAATTATTGGTGGAGTCAACAGGCATTGAGATAGTTCTGGCACAAAAACACCCGGTCTAGGATCAAGTCTTCTCCTCTTCAATGAAGGCGAGGAGGTCTGTGTTGTCAGTGGTTCACTCACTGCTGGCTCAACAGTAGGAGGAACATTCTCAGAGGGAGGAATCTCTAAAGATGTTTCCATAGGAGTTGAAGTTTCAGTCAATTGTTTTGGAGAGGGAGGCGTAGCTTCAAGAACGTCTTCTGACTCCCTTATCTCCGTTGCTGGATGAGCAACATCATGGATAGTGTCAAAGAAATTGTCAAGATCCTTATTTGTCAAGAAATTTGCATTGCCTCCAAGATTCACAGGAATATCATCCTTGTCAAAGCCCGAAAGGTCAAAATCCTCAAAGGAATCATTTTCATCATTCTCTGTCGCATCTTCTGATGTTCTTTTGTTGAAATCACTCTCAACATTTACAGAGTGTAAATCATGCTCTTCAGCTACCATCGCAACAGGTGTAGCTACATCATCTTCGTGATCAGAAACCGGAATAACATCATCTTCAGAGGTCACACGATCAGATGAAACATGAGACTCATATACCTCACTTGAATCGGCAAACAAGCCAAACTTCACTAAGGGGAAATTTCCTTGAAAAGTTATTTTTCCCTTTCGGGTTTGCTTTATTAATCCGACGGTGTGTGGCCCTAAAGACTTCATGTCGAGAATTTCTCCATCTTTGGCCATTTCGGGAAATTGTTTATCAATGAAGACTTGAATGAACCTAGTGTTGGATTAATGTCTAAGTCCATAACTATATTTGGTATGTACTTGACCCGACCCGGCATGGTCCATTTGGGTTGCACTTCACCGGCACAATTTATATGGATAGTCTTTTGAGAATAGTATATTTATGATTTATATTAATATATTATAAGTTCTAATATATTAACATGGAATCATATTATTTAATTAGTATTGATCAAGAATTAATTTAGAATTAATTAAGTGATCAAAAAGAACTAATTAAATATGGACTCTTATATATATGGAATGGGCCAAGTTCATTTAGGTTGGGCTAAGCTTTCATGGATGGTCCATGGAGTTTTTAACCCATGGATCCTATGTAAACGAAAGGTCATGGGTATTAGGGTTTACATGGATGTAACCCTAATCCTCCATAATATATAAAGGGGTCCTTGGCTCACAAAATTGGAACAAGTGTGTGAAAATAAGAGTGGGCCGATTTTAGTGTGCATACATATTCTCTCAAGTTCTTCCAAGGTGTTTTGGTGATTTGTGATTCCATTTGAGGCTTCCACACTATTGGGGCTAAGCTCTTAAAGCTTGAAGACATCAAGCTACATCAAAAGGTATGTCATCTAACTAGAACTTTGTAGTATAGGTGCTTCATAATATGCTAGTTAGGATGAAACCTTGGAATAGTTAATATTTGCATGTATAATAGAGAAAACAGATATCCAAGGTTTATAGGGTTGCATGTACACCATAAGAGTGTTAGAATGCTCAAAACCCAACAGTGGTATCAGAGCCATGGGTTGTTTTCTGTTATATTGATGCAAATGTTTTATTTTCAAGTTGAAAAAAAAGGAAAAAAAACATGACGTTTGTCAAATTTTAAGATAATTACTTGTTTTGTGAAAAAAGAATTATTTGTAAAATTTGAATCATTTGTTATATGAGTTGAATTAGGTCAAATTTAGTAAAAGATAAAATGATATGATTATTTTATTAGTTTTAAAAGTTTGATCTAAATGTTTTAAGGAGTTACATATTTTGTCATAAAATTTTGGAGCTCAAAAGTTTTTTTTTTTTTAAAGTTGTGATCTTAAGGGTTTTTGAAACTTCCATAAGTTATGGATATGAAAGTTTTTTTTTTAAAAAAAAATTTGATTCAAAGTTTTTATGGAGTTACAAAATTTGGTGTTAATGTTTTAAAGAATTCCATAACTTGTTCTTAAGTTATGGAACATGGAAAGTTTCATCATAAAACACCATTAATTCCATAAGTTATGGAATCCAAAGGTTTTCAAGAATAACAAAACCTGCCCTCAAGTTTTGGAATTTGAGAAAAGTTTTTTATGAAAAAAAGAATTGAATTCTAAAACTCTTGGGTTCATAACTTAAACAATTAATTAAATGGTTTTAATTTTGAGTTTAATAATTGGAATTATGATGTTTTGTTGAATAGTTCAAATTAACTCTTATGGACTTTATTAATAGTTAATTAAAGCGTTTAATTAAAAGAGTATTATTAATCCATAAATATATGGTTTGAGTTTAATTAAATTAAAAGTCTAGTTTAATTAATAGATTAAACCACCAAGTATTTTAAATGTCTAAAATACACCCTTATACTATTATAATATTAAAGTTTAATATATTATATGTATAAGACCAAGTCGTCTTACAATTAGTAGGCCTCATTCACGAAGCCGGTCTATAAGGGGGGTATAAGGTTACTGCCTATAAAATGGCAGTTTAATGGGTGTCCACTCTCACTCACCGCTTCCTTGACCGGTGGAGGGTCGTTAGCCGAATAGGTAGGACAAGGACTATAATTCTCCCTTCATTAAAAGTGTTAATGATAAATACTAAGTAACTAAACATTTTATTAATTCTCAATCTTAGTTACTTAGGAAAATGTGAATAAGGTGCTAATCCATGAAATTACACTTTGCACTTTGTTTAAACCGTTAGTGGAGCATGTGTGGTTAACCGGCACGCTAACCTGGATTTAACAAAGTAGGCAAAGGGTAACTTAATATTTATCATAGTATCGGTGGAGCTCGTGTGGTTAACCGACACATCGATTGAGGGGTAAATATTAAGGGTACCAAGTATATTTGCATGGTTACTTCACACCTTGTTTTGTGATCCTCGGCATCCCAGTCACAAAACCTGAAGGGCACACTCGAGATTGAAACATGTCATTGAAAAGTTCAATGAATCTCAAAAGATCTAGGAGTTTCAAATCCAAGTAAAAAACCTAATTAAATTATTTCATTTTTAATGGTGGAAATTGGTAAATCGTCATTTACCTACCTTCAACTATTTTTTAACTCGGATTACGGCATCCCTCTTCCAGTTATAAATAGGTTGTTGGATCCTAGCCTTAATATTTCATATTGGATGTTATATTAAGGACTTTAAATCAACTATCTTGAATATCTCCCAAAAGATGTCGAGTTCAAACATCTATGATCTTCCCAAATCTCTTGGAACTTTACTTCCTCCACCTCCTCCAACTATTCTCCCTAACCCACAAGTTCAAGGTCACTCAAGCCCTAATGGAAAGCAAGGTCTATGTGTGATCACATCTTAGAGATGAAGTCACATATTGACAAGTCGGGAGAGTTAGGTTTCAAAGTCTTGAGAAAGTTGGATGTTCAATCACTTTCTAAGTCACATAGTGAGTTCCTTTGGGACTACTATGATACAGACTATGACATGAACCTTAATGATCATATCTATTTGCTTGGTGCTGCTGAATCAACAATGATTTGGAACGATAGTGAAGCAAATTTGATTAGAAGATCAACTTCCCAAAAACTTTATGGACAGTGACAATGGTGACACTGGAAATCCAGAAAAAGCATTCTCTTCCCAATGGAAAGGGATTGGCCATAGTCAACCCGGTTGACCAAATGATAAAGAGAAAGGCTAAGTCTGACATAGTCCCATTACCAAAGGGTCCATATGTTTATTTTGCCAAACGAAGGGGCGTTGATTGCAAAGCTGCCAAATTTACCTAAGGATGTTAAAGTCAATAAGTTTGACTCTACATCAGGTAGAGCCCATTATCTAACTTTGTTAAGTTCTATTCTGAGATCCTCATTACAACATGTGACTGGGTCACATGTTGATGTTTTAAGAATCAAAGAATAGAGAGAAATCTTAAAGGAAGTATATGCTGATTCTGATCGTGAAGATGGATTTTGATCGCATCAGAATTTTGAGCAGTTGCTTAAGAAGTTATGATATATTGCTAAGGAATAGATAACAATAATTTTCCATGTGGATTGTAAGGATAAGTTTTTCCGCAAAGTTTTAAAATAAAAGAAAATTGTTTAATTTTGTTTATTTGAAGTATCCTTACAATGGCATTTGTGGAAAATTGTTGCTTATATGATTCCACTGACAGCAATATTGGAAAATGGATTTGATTCTTTCATTTGTGGTAGTGTCTAAATTTACCAAATCAAGAAAGTTCCTCATCACCCGAGTTTCAATTGGACCGAAACTTGGAATCATGCAAGTTGAATAGTATGATGGATGAGAACTTTCAAGCATTGGAAAATCAAGACTAATTACTTGTTCACATGGATGTGTGAGTCAAGTGAAGGACTAAAGGGATTGAGTACACATTCTTGTGCACTGGTCATGTCCACCACAAAGCTCGTTAAGACTATTTGATTTACTAAAGTTTAGTAAATATGGTTATACTTACAAGTTTAAGTATAATTCTGAAACATTGGAAAAGTCTCAATGTATGGCAGAACGAATGGGAAGAATCAAATTAGGCAGAAAGATAAAAGTTTCTCAAATCTGAAAAGATGGGAGAGTACTTTAGTATCATGTTTGTGATCATCTTAATGATTTAGAAATCATATCACAATTAGTCCTCTAAAGGTCATCTTAGTGCATTCTTATGACTAAGAAGAGGAGTCATGAATTGTTGAAATGGTTAGATCAGGAAGATGAGTCATACTTCGTTCCAAAACAATTCTTAGAGTCATACTCCAAGATTGTAACTTGAGTGACATATCTTAAAGAAAGGTTTAAAACACTTGTCAAATGTAAGAGTAAAAGTGTCCTACTTTTGTATATTTGAAATTGGTAAGTTGTGATGTTTTGGATAAAACAGAGACCAACTAAGGCTAATTGTGTGAAATGTTTGTCTTGATAAAGAATCTGAACTATCTCTTGAATATTTGACAAGAGAGTCTTATATGTCAAGAGGATAGTGGGAGTCCTATAGGTCTTGAAAGTCTCAAGAGCTAATCAAGGATAAAAACCTGAAGTTCATCACTAGCACACGACTTGAGGTTTATAACCTATCGTGTTGACATATTATGTGCCCATTCCAGTTAAAGTTGGCTTTGCATAGGAGTTCTGAAAGTTCTCAATTGGTTGCATAACAACATGGAAGCAATGGCAGGCCCTGTACTGCCAGGTGGCAAGAAGTTAAGATTGCATAAGTTCAGTCCATATGAGTTTGGATTTGTCATTATCCTTGTCTTGTGACTATGGTTTTGACGATTCACATGGATAAGAACACATACACCATAAAATCTAAGGGTCATAAGGTTTCTCTCCGATTCATGAAAATGATGGTGAGGAAACACTTCCACCAAGTAGATTTGAAGCAGATGGGAAAAGGTCTAAACAATTGAGACAATGATTACGACATCCCTTTTCATAGTTCTGAAATTGTTTAGACACACATGCATGCTATCTAAGGAAAGGTGTATCATTTTGATAAAGTTTTATCAAAGCATCTCGTATCAGAAATCTGAACTTTGGTAAGAAAGTCAATAAAGTATTGATTTCTAGAAGTCCAGCTGATTTCTGAGTACATGTCAAGGCTAATGGGAGCATAAGTGTTATGCTAATAATCATCATGTAAGTGGGAGCATGATAATTATTGTTAGTGTTGCAAGTTAGCAATGTTAATTATAGAAAACAAAAGTTTCAATTCGTGAGGTTGCAGGGATTGAAAAAGTTGTTTTGCTATAATTAAGGGAGAGGATATACTTCATTTCAGTTCTAAAGGCTTAGATTGAGACCTTAATCATCTTTAGTCAAGAATATATATATATGAATTTCATGTTGGATTGGTTCAACTTAAG
The DNA here is from genome assembly GCF_052849685.1 of Lactuca virosa. Lineage (NCBI taxonomy): Eukaryota > Viridiplantae > Streptophyta > Magnoliopsida > Asterales > Asteraceae > Lactuca > Lactuca virosa. The sequence continues at coordinate 185,231,656 of NC_136428.1, read as the reverse complement.
GAAATTCTATATATTGCGTTCTCAAAATTCGATTATGATTACGGCATCCCTCTTCGTAGTCAAATTTTGAAAACATGGCAAATAAAAATATTGTAGCAAAAGACTGGTCTAGAATCATGTCTTTATGTGACACATCATGAATCGTGTACCATTTGCTTTGGGTACAGGATCTATTGCATGTGCTATAATAGTTGTCATTTCTAAATTTTTCCAAATGCCCAGAGGCATTAAGAAGGGAAAAGGTCTAGAATTGGATATGACTAAAATGATTAAGCAATTGTCGAGGACAATCTGAGGTTTACCAAAGATTGGTTGCTCAGGGACAGTTGGAAGTATAGTGCTAATTTTGGAAGGACCATATTGACATATTCTGAAAAGAGGCATCTCTTATTCAGAAGTGATAGTCAAAATGAGAATATGGAGTTGTCTCCATAGGTGGAAGTTATATGTGTAAGATTAGAAAACTTAATGCAAGAAGCATGTCCAAAGCAATATACTTTGAATATGAGACTTAGTTTCCATGCAGTTGATCTCCATTGGAATACCTTATAATGACTATTGACAAGTCTTTGTGACTTTGTACATATTCATTACAGGAGGGTCAGTGCATATAAGTTTAAAATCTAAACAGATTTCGATAAATGATAGGAATTTGAAATTCTCACATTTTTCGATAAGGATTTGGGAGTGTGAAATTAGAATCATTGAAATTATGTTCAATTGGTTTATTTCACAAAGTAAGGATCATAGACAAACATAGAGTGCATACTTGGTGTATGGCAAAGCTATTGTTTAAGAAAACCATAGTGTACATGCTTGGAGCATGGGACAACTAGTGTTTTTAATTCAAGTAGAAAGTTGATAAAACCGAAATAATGAATAATGAGTAATCAGTATGGTGATAAATAAAAGTTATTATTTATATTCATAGGGTTTGATACCATATTTGATTCATTTATTCTTGTGTGTCACTTTGCATGTTTTGACTTCCAGAATAACTAAGTCGCTCTTCCTGAATGATTAAGTTATTCAAACCATCCACAGTCGGTCATATGTTGGAAGTAGATATGAATCAAGACTGTCATGGGTTGGTTTGTAGAGGTCCAAGTTGGTGGAGAAAGTGGTGCTACAACACTCATGAGTGCTCATAAGTTCTGAGTATTGGATTCAACCCACGCTCATTTGAATCACTTCATGGATTTTATCACGAGTGATCATGAGACGATAATATCTTATATTCTTAAAACCTAGAGATATGAGTTGTTACTATGAGTTGGTTATACATTGATTGCACGAAAACGCATTGGTAACTCGATGTTATAATATGTGCCTTTGTGTATGATTCAACAAGTAGTAGAACAAGCCATATGAGTCGAAGTTTATCCATTCCTTTTACCTTCGGGATAAAACCGATATCTGTGGGCCCCTCGATGATTTAGCGATGACACATGTGAGTGCTTGGCAAAGCCAGGACTGATTTGATTTGTTCAATCAGTCCGTCATCAAAAATCGAAAATTGGGAAACAACAAATGGACATAAAGAATGATTATAATCCATGTCTCAGTCCATATGATATCTAGAATGGAGGAATATATGATCCCTTATCTAATGGACAAGTCATTGACAAGGTCAGAGTTCGACAGCGGCTTTAAGAGCTACGATTGCCAGTTAGGTTTTGAAGTCATACTCAATAATAGTTTTAGACTTATCCAAGTGGGAGACTGTTGGATTAATGTCTAAGTCCATAACTATATTTGGTATATACTTGACCCGACCCGGCATGATCCATTTGGGTTGCACTTCACCGGCACAATTTATATGGATAGTCTTTTGAGAATAGTATATTTATGATTTATATTAATATATTATAAGTTCTAATATATTAATATGGAATCATATTATTTAATTAGTATTGATCAAGAATTAATTTAGAATTAATTAAGTGATCAAAAAGAACTAATTAAATATGGACTCTTATATATATGGAATGGGCCAAGTTCATTTAGGTTGGGCTAAGCTTTCATGGATGGTCCATGGAGTTTTTAACCCATGGATCCTATGTAAATGAAAGGTCATGGGTATTAGGGTTTACATGGATGTAACCCTAATCCTCCATAATATATAAAGGGGTCCTTGGCTCACAAAATTGGAACAAGTGTGTGAAAATAAGAGTGGGCCGATTTTAGTGTGCATACATATTCTCTCAAGTTCTTCCAAGGTGTTTTGGTTATTTGTGATTTCATTTGAGGCTTCCACACTATTAGGGCTAAGCTCTTAAAGCTTGAAGACATCAAGCTACATCAAAAGGTATGTCATCTAACTAGAACTTTGTAGTATAGGTGCTTCATAATATGCTAGTTAGGATGAAACCTTGGAATAGTTAATATTTGCATGTATAATAGAGAAAACAGAGATCCAACGTTTATAGGGTTGCATGTACACCATAAGAGTGTTAGAATGCTCAAAACCCAACACCTAGGGTACAACAAGAACCTGTCCCTAGTCTTTCCTTTGATTTTTTCAATTAGTTCTTCGAGAATGAACTTGGAGAAGTTGTAGTCCAATCACGCAGCTAGAGAGATGATGGCACCGGTGTTTCTTAGAGAGATCTCATCTGCGCCAGACTTTCTTCCAGAAATGCAGCTCACAAAGACATGAGCTAAAAATCTCCAAAATGGTGGCAGTAACTTCTTCATGGTTGGAGGGAAAACACCTTCATATCCCATTTTGACAAGAAATTCTTCAATTTGGGAAATCTCGATCTCAGAGGAGAAGGTTGATTGGTCGTCAATTTTGAGAGTTCTTCTGATGAACTGTTTAGTGATAGTAATTCTGCAGTTTTTGACTGATGCTTCAATAGAAATAGCTCCATCACTTCCTTTCTTGACCGATGCTGACTTCCAGAATTCCTTAATCAATCCTTGATAGATATCTGGATTGACAGTCAAAGCAGTAGACAGGCAACACTCTCGCAGTCCATTCATCGTTGATTTGAATTCTCTGTGAGCAGCCGGAGGATCAGACAAGATGATAGTCAGGTTGTGACTGACAGCAAACTTGAGCTCTGCCATTTCAATCTGCACTCAAACAAGCCAAATGAGAAAACAATATATTTAAACATTTAAAATTGATGTTTTACTCATGTTTGCAGTTTAATTTGGATTTTAAGTGAAACACACGACAAAAAAATCAAATTTATTGACCAAAAGGGAGTTCACGGCCGTAAACAGTCTGGCCGTAAACTGCCTAGCCGTAAACGCCGACAGTTGATTTTTAATCGATTAAACCTTGAAATCATGTCGATTTGATGCGAAATTTGCATATTCCTGGTCGGATTTAGCATACCTGTGAAGCTATCGGATCAATTTCACCAAAACTCACGAAAAACTTTAAAAAAGAGAGAGAGAGAATTTAGAGGGTTTGCGGCCAGAAGTTTGAAAATGAGAAGTGGTTGTTCACGGCTGTTTCTTCTTTATATACTTGGACTAAAAAATTAATGGGCCGCAATCCACAAAGTTATAGTCCAATACCCGAAAACCTTTATAAAAATAAAACATTTTGATGATAAAAATAGAATAAAAAGAAATAAAATTTAAAAAAATAAAGAAATAAAAAATAAAAAATAAAATAAAATGAAAATAAAAATAAAATAAAAATGAAAGAAATTTTTCTTAAAAAAACTAACAGGTATTTTATAAAACTAAGAATAAGAAAAATAAAATAAAAAATAAAAATAAAAGTAAAATTTAAATTCAAATGAAATTAAAGTTTAACAGAAATTTAAAACTAATTTCATCTCTTTCTAACACTAAAAATTATTTTGTGATATTGGGATCAAAGTTGTTAGACAACCATAATCTACTTATCGATACTTCTGTCTTCATGTCCACGTCTAGTCGATCGCTGGTATTGTGGTCCACTTAAACACGAAAGATTTTGATAAATTTTTGTACTTACTATAAGTGACAAGTCATTAGATCTTATGAACTTAGATAATATTCCTAAAAGACCATTCGGCTGACGACGACCAAAGGTATTGTTGCCCACCTAAATTGAATAGTGAGATCTACAGACAATCTATAAAATGTTCAATTTTAATTGATTTAGAATGCATTTCACGTTTCCTGATATACCCCAGTAATCAAGTTCTTCCAGTATACTCCTTACATTAGATGAGCAGACAATTATTAAGAAAGAAGTTAGATTTAGAATGCATATGTTATACACTCAGGTCAGATCTCTTCCAATCATGCAGAGAGTGAAACATATGACTAACTAGAGTTTAGAGGGATTGAGAAGTAGAAGGTTGCATATGTTGTGTACCAGGTCAGATTGCTAATCACGCAAAGGAGATCGCATATGGCTAACAGGTAGAAAGAATGGCATAGATAGAAGATGCAGAGAAATAGAGTTGCATATGTTGCATTCCAGGTCAGATCTCTTCCAATCAGTAGAGGAAGCAACATATGACTAACAGATACAAAGAAAGAAAATAATTTTCTACAGACCTAACTTATTGGAATCCCCAATTGCCCCGTCAATACCAGAATTAAGGACAAAGTCCACACATCGAGGAAAGGTTAATCCACAGTTCTAGATACAGATCTTTTTAATGTATCCGCAGATTCCCATGTATATCTCTCTGATCAATCTACCCAAGCGTCGTATTGTCAGGCCAAATGGAACTATCTAGGTTAAGATTTGTCAGGTCTCTAGATTCCTTAAGTTCATCTGATCCTAGTCAAGTCCATTTTGAGAACTTTCGTGCCTACCAGCGCATCGAACACAGAGCATAGACAATTAAACTATCGGCATCTTACACAGATTCAGATTGTCTGTTATCACTTAATTATATCACTTCCCAAAACATCACCTACAAACAAAAACTGTTAGCAACATATTTTTGATTTTCTGATTTTTTAATGTTGTTGGATTTTTAGATTTTCTAATTTTTGTTTGGTTTTTGTTTATTTCTCCCCCTAAATTTATGCATGGGTGAGAATGAAATTAAAATGCACAAATTTAAACTAACCTAAAACAAAAATTAGTCCTCAAAACGAATCATTTTCAAAAAGCTCACAAGCACATCGAATCGAGCTTTGTTAAACGGCTTTGTGAACAGATCCGCCACACTATTAGCAGTGGGGACCTGTTTCAGCCGAACGAGCGAACGCTCATAACAATCTCTGATAAAATGAATTTTGATGTCAATGTGCTTGGTTTTCGAGTAGGAATTCACATGTTATAAAGTCTCTGACAGGCAGGCCACGCACCATTTCGTTTTTAGCAAGACGATTCAGATTCTTAGCGTTAGCATGACCGAGTCGTCGGTGCCACACCATAGCATTTTGTTCTGAGACTTTTGAAAAGAGGCAGGTGACTTGCTCATGAATGTTGCTATTCATGTCTATAATGTAAGCATTTCCATCCCGCTTTGATTTAACAAGAATCCACTCATCCGGTATGACAATGCGTGGCTTTAAGATCAGACACTCTTTATCAGTAAAATGCGTTGAATAACCCTTGTCGCAAATCTGAGAGACGCTCAACAAGCTGTGCTTTAACTCGGGAGCATAGTTGACGTTCTCGAAACTCAGCACTCTGTTTGTTATAGTTCCTCTCTGCGTGATCTTTCCGCCTTCTCCGCCCGCAAAGGAAACGAATCCCCCATTAAAAGTCTGAATGTCGTTCAATTGGGAGATGTCTCCTGTCATATGCCGGGAGCAGCCGCTGTCGACATACCAGGGTCTGACGACATTCCTTCGCAACTGTCCCTGCAAAATGAGCGGGATCATTTAGATTTGGGGACCCAGGTCATTTCTTTCCTGGGTGGACCCTTTACGATCACAGATTTATCTTTTAATCCTTTTAATTTTGAATTATCATGTAAAACATTTTCAGAGGATGATGATGATTGGTTGGAAGATAATTTGGGCACCCACTGACATTTAGGTTTCTTAACACTCACGTGTGATTTTGAAGGAGTTTTCTTTTCAGTTTGCTTTGAGCATTTGGATTTTCTACCAGAAGTGGTTGAAGATCCAGATTCACTCTTTGACGAAACCGACCTTGGCTTAGCCGAGCTCGATTTTGGCAAACTGTTTGTGACTTTTTTATTGAAAACATGTTTGTTCTTTTGAAAAACTGCCCTTTTCTTGTTTTGATTAGCCCTCCAATCATCATCTCGAGGACGAGATCTCGAGGACTTTCTAGTTAAAGACCGTCCTCGAGACTCGTTCTTTCCTCTTTGAGACGAAAAATGCACAAATGCCCTATTAGGACAATTCCTAGCGATGTGACCGGCAGTACCACAGTTAAAACAAATCTGCTTATTGTTATTGTAACTGGTACTGCCTTTGTCTAATTTGCTTTCTTTACTGACATTCTTACTTTTTCCACAAGAACATGTGCAAGAATCAGATTGTGTTATAGGTGAGGAAGAATCCGTTTGTGTGATTGGTGAAGTGGATGTGCTTGAAACAGGAACATCAAATTCAGGAACATCAAAATTATCACACAAATCATCAAATATGTCAAAAAAATTGGAATCAACATGATCCAATGCAGAAGTATCACAAGAAGGATCATTGATTTTAACATCAGAAATAAGAGAGTCATTTTTTAAAACAAAAACACCAGGTTCAGAAACATGTTTATTTTCATAAACAGATCCTGCAGCTTCTTGCTTTGAGTGACTTAAAGATTAATCTGCATGGTAAGTCCCCAATCTGCTTTTTCAAATTTGTTTTTCAGTGTGTCAAGCTCAGCAGTTACCTCAGCAAGTTGTTCAGTCACATAACTATAATGCGCACTCTTATTGCTATACTCTTGTTGAAGTTTTCTAAAGTCTTTGGTTTTTGTTTCTAATTCAGCCTTCAGGGGTTTCTGTCCTTTCCTAAGTTGATACCTTTCATATTTCAAGTCCTCGTTCTCTCTACGTAATAATTCGATATGCTCAAGTAAATTTTTAACATTTTCAATGCAAGTTTGAGAACAAGAAATTTCATTGACTTTGGTGTTTGAAGAACTCATTGTTTATCAAAAATGCCCTTTGACTAAAAACTCAAAAGTCAACCTTAAAAGTCAAATTTAAAAAGTCAAACTTAAAAAACAAAAAGTAAAAACTAAATTTTTTTTTTTTTTGAAAAATGGATTTTAAAATTAAAAGAAATTGATTTTTGGGCTGAAAATGACAAATTTGCGAAATTAAAGGCGAAACAGCGAAGCTTTATGAATTAAAAAGGGAAGGAAAGGAACATCTAGGAAGCTAGATGGGTTGGTAAGGCGGAGGGAGGATCAATCAAATGACCCGGGTTCGATCCCTAGCACCCCCAAAATCTCTTTTGATTATTTGATGCTGCTGCGAAGTGTATAAAATTTAAACGAGCGAGAGGTATAACGGGTTGCCTTGTAGCTCAATAGGTAAGCCGCGTCGTTTGTCAATCAGGGGACCTGGGTTCGATCCTAGGCACCTCCAAAAATCGCTTCCCCTTTTTTTAAGTGTATGCAGTGCGAACTTCGGACCCTATGCGAGGCTGACCACGAATCCGAGGCGAGGACCGCAAACGTCCGAGAACCGTACACGTGTGAGGCTACAGACCGCAAACCCGGACGGTACACGTGCGATGCTGACCGTAAACCTCGGACCGTAAACCCTCTGACCGCAAGCTCCTCGGACCGTAAACCTTCTGACCGCAAACTCCTCGGACCGTAAACTCTGGCCGCAAACTCTTCGGAAACCCTAGCTGCTGGCCGTACACGCCGCCACCCCCTCCCTGGTTACAAACAAAAACAACGTTTTTCACCCTTTTTGCTCCAAAACTCGATCAAAAACTCGTTTTTATCAAACACACGAAGAACAAACCCCCCTTATTTTGCCAAGATCTATCCAAAAACATAGGAGTCCTTCAAAAATAAGATAAAATAAGCTCCAGATCTGACAAAATAGACTGATACAAACCAAGCTGTGATACCAATTGTAAGTCCCTAATCTGCTTGTGTATCAATCATATCCGTTTGATGGTGCGGAATCCCAATCAAACGGATGATGCCAGTTCAAAAGAAGAAGAAGGAGAAGAAGAAGATGATGAATCTTGTATGAATTGATATGAATTAAGATCCAGATACAAGATTCACACACACTAAAGCTCCCCTCTTCTCTCTCTTTCTCTCTCTACAATATGCTCTCTCTTCTATGCCTCACTTTTTCCTCCCACACTTGTTCACCTACCACGCCTCACCCTATATATAGTAGACATGGGCCGTGAATGGGTTTACGGCCGTGAACCTGTTCACGGCCGTAAACACAACCGTAAACACGTATACGGCCGTAAACACCAAGCTGTTTACTGTCCAAGACACAAAAATACATTTTCCTAGAAAAGTAAAGTATAAACCAGAATTTTGACCCAACAATTTTCTACGATCCAACCTTCTACAAGTGTAAGTCCCTGATCTGCTTGTGTATCAATCAGATCCGTTTGATGGTGCGGAATCCTAATCAAACGGATGATGTCAGTTCAAAAGAAGAAGAAGGAGAAGAAGAAGATGATATATCTTGTATGAATTGATATGAATTAAGATCCAGATACAAGATTCACACATACTAACACACACTAAAGCTCCCCTCTTCTCTCTCTTTCTCTCTCTATAATATGCTCTCTCTTCTATGCCTCACTTTTTCCTCCCACACTTGTTCACCTACCACTCCTCACCCTATATATAGTAGACATGGGCCATGAATGGGTTTACGGCCGTAAACCTGTTCACGGCCGTAAACACAACCGTAAACACGTATACGGCCGTAAACACCAAGCTGTTTACGGTCCAAGACACAAAAATACATTTTCCTAGAAAAGTAAAGTATAAACCATAATTTTGACCCAACAATCTTCTACGATCCAACCTTCGTTTCCTTGATTTGGGAAATAGGGGTCTCCATGTGGGTGAAATCCTGCCATAGTGTCTATGCGAGAATAGGGGTATGAGAAATATATGAAAAACTTAAGTGTATGAAAATAAATATCGAAGCTTAAATATAGTAGTCACATAAAATACTCCTATAGTATTTGAAATTTTACGTTTAGTTTTTGAGTTTATGGGGTTGGAAAGTTTTTAGATTTGTTGCCCACTACGACTATTACCAAGCGTATGCTATTCATTTCTCGAATAAATATAGTTGATCAGGTTGTATTCATTCCAGACCTGATTACATACTCTCAGACATACTCATAGTGCTCAACGCATCTTTTTTACTTTTTGTTTTGTTTTTTATTTCGATATTGTACTAATACGTATGTATGTATGTATAGTCTTAATAAAAATATTATTATATTTTTAAAAAATATAACTGTTGGTCAGAGTGTTTTAGTCCCGTTGTATTTATAGTTTTTATATCTTATATGGTTTTATATACTTAGTTCACTATAAACAATGCTCTGATACTAATCTGTCACACCCCCAAACCTGAATGGCGGAAACGTTCGGGGGCGGAGGACGTCATGTGCAGTATCATAACAATTGAATAGTAAATAAAGTAAACACAACCATCATATACATAATAGAAAAGTTACATCATTTGTAAGCATTACATGTTTACAAAAGTCTATTACAATATGATGTCAAAAGTTTTGTTTAACGTCTTAGCGTCAAATCTTCAAAGCTGTTGCTAACCTGATTTTACTGATTTCCTGAGAATACAAGTTATTTGAGAAAAAGTGTCAACATTTAAGTTGGTGAGTTCATACCCTTACATTTTCATGTATTTTCCTACGTTTTTAGGGGGGATACAAGTAAAAACATGGAAACTTGTGTTAAACTTCAAATCATTGTTATTGTTTTCTTATAGTTTATATAACTATTACATGAAAATATTTACATACAGAACAGCTTATAACACAACTGTTATCAGTTCAAATGAAATATACATTGTAAACTATATTATGTATAGTTTGGAAACATTCACATTATTTTACCCTTTCCGGGCAAGGTGATGATTGTATAAAAATACAATTATTTTTATATACTATAAACATAACAAACGGAGTAACAATTTCATGTACGAATGTTTTCATTACAAAACACGTATCTCGTTGGAAATTTGTGAGTCATTCTTCTTCATTGTACCTACCAAAGGTATCCATGGAAGTCCTGTTTTATAACCCGAGTCTCCTCCCGGAGAGCGTGATACTTGTGTATAGATCTATACGGGACTGATGATCCCGCACCGTGGCTGTTAGCTACAGCACGACCGGCAAGTTATGGGCGTCATATCTTTTTTGACGCCTGAAGAATGTCGAGGCAGGCAATTCATTAATAGCACGGTTATGAAAACTCACATGATAACGACAATACGTTATTTTTACGTGAAATAAATATTACACTTATTTTACGTAATTGCACAACTCTACAAATGGTTTTATTTTCGAATAAAACTACATGTTACAAAACTAAGTATAGTATCTATATACTTGTGCTTCTCGGTCTTGGTTCATATTAGAGTACAGTTCACAGTTCAGTTTACAGTTCACAGTTTATAGTTTACAAATCAGCTTTATGGAAAATTTAGGATTTTCTGGGATAAACACTCTCATCTTTACAAATAAACAGTTTACAACTCATTTTATAGAAAAAATCGGATTTTCTGGAAATAAATGTGATTTCATCTCATTGAATGACATATATTTATTCATACAAATGATTATGAACTCACCAACTTAAATGTTGACACTTTTTCTCAAATAACTTGTATTCTCAGGAAATCAGTAAAATCAGGTTATCAGCAGCTTTGAAGATTTGATGCTAAGACGTTAAACAAAAATTTTGACATCATATTGTAATAGACTTTTGTAAACATGTAATGCTTACAAATGATATAATTTTCTATTATGTATATGATGGTTGTGTTTACTTTCTTTACTATTCAGTTGTTATGATACTTCATATGACGTCCTTCGCCCCCAAACATTTCTGCTCTTCAGGTTTGGGGGTGTGACACTAACTCAGCCCTAAACCTGGTCACAAAGTCCGACCAAGTCATAGCCTCAATGGATGGGGATCCCAACGAATCACTGACTGCCTCCCACCAATCTATAGCTCTGTCCCTCAAACATCCTGCAGCATACCGGACCTTCGACCCCTCAGGGCAGAAGCTCATCAATTGTGCAGACTCGATGTTTGCAATTCATGTCCTAGCCACAATAGTATCCTTCACCCCGTGAAAGTCTGGCGCACCACATCCCATGAAGTCCTTGAAGGAGAGTGTGCGAGTCCCTGACTGGCCAGATGCCATGTCACTCCTGAATGCCCTGAGGCGATCCTCCATCAGCACAATGATCCCTTCCTCGATCGACCCGAAAATCATTGAGGTCGCCTCAAGGATGCCTATCGTAATCTCGTATGCAATGAATGCTCGTAATCCATCATCGACTGGCTTGGAACCCGAACCCTGAATCTGAACCTGATCCTGACCCAGACCCTGAACCTCCTGCTCCGTGACGTGTCACCAACATTCTGAAACATAACACATAATCGTTAGGGTCATACATAACCTAGAGAGGTCTCATACATACTACAAGTTCCCTGGTTCCATCTCAGCCCTCCTTGAATCAAGTACGGATCCTCTACTTTCAGTAGTACGAGCCCATACGACCTTCCACATCTATTTGTACTTTCCTCAAGGATTTCCTTGACTTCGCTAAGTCCCTTATACTACTATCACTCTTCATGCTAATTGTTGGATTAGTGTCTAAGCCCATAACTATATTTGGTATGAACTCGACCCGACTTGACATGGTCCATTTGGGTTGCACTTCACCGGAACAATTATTTATGGATAGTCTTTTGAGAATAGTATGTTTGTGATTTATATTAATATATTATAAGTTCTAATATATTAATATGGAACCATATTATTTAATTAGTATTGATCAAGAATTTATTTAGTGATCAAAATGAACTAATTAAATATGGACTCTTATATATAGTATGGGCCAAGTTCATTTAGGTTGGGCTAAGCTTTCATGGATAGTCCATGGAGTTTTAACCCATGGATCCTACGGAAATGAAAGGTCATGGGTATTAGGGTTTACATGGACGAAACCCTAATCCTCCATACTATATAAAGAGGTCCTTGGCACTTGAAATAGGCACTAGTGTATGAGAACAAAGGGTGGTCCGATTTCTAGGAGTGCTAGACTATTCTCTCAAGTTTTCAAGGTCTTTTTGGTGATTTGTGATTCCACTTGAGGCTTCCACACTATTGGGGCTAAGCTCTTAAAGACCAAGACTTCAAGCTCCAACAAAATATATGTCATCCAACTAGGCTTTTGTAGTATAGTTGGTTCATATTATGCTAGTTAGAATGAAACCTTGGAATATTGAATATTTGCATTTATAATAGAGAAAACATAGATCCAAGGTTTATAGGGTTGCATGTACACCATAGGAGTGTTAGAATGCTCAAAACCCATCAGTGGTATCAGAGTCAGGTTTGTTTTCTTTTATACTTGATGCAAATTGCTGAAAATCGAAGTTTATATGTTGTTTGGACAGTTGACTCGCCGAGTCCATGCCTAAATTCATCCAACTCGGCGAGTTGGTTCATGCACTCGACGAGTTGGACCCCTTGACAGCATATCTTCGAGTTTTAAGGCTGGAATTGGTCTAGAATCATTACCTTAAACTGTTTTGGACTTATAAAACCTGTTTTTGATGTAGTAATGATTATGGTAAACCAATTTCAAAGTTTTTATCAAAATTTCAAGCTTTATGTGTGTTTATGTAATTCTTGAAATTGTTGATATGATTGTTCATACACTTATGAGTTTTGGTAGATCATAGGAATTATTTGCAAAAATTGTTTCTTAGTTAATTCTTGATCTAAGTATATTTTAATGGAGTCTATAATTTGTCCTCAAGTTATGGATTACCAAAAGTCATTTCTTTTAAAGATCCATTATAATGCATAGGTTACAAAATTGAAGAGACTTTTTGTTTTATGAACTCCATAACTTGTCCTCAAGTTATGGATGTTCAAGAGTCTCTTCATTAAAGTTTTTAAAAAACTTAATTAAACTCATAAGTTATGAAAATCCAAAAGTTTTTGAACAGTTCAAAACTTGCCCTCAAGTTTTGGAATTTGTAAAGTCTCACACACACTTTAATTCCAAACCCTAGAGTTTTAAAAGTTAAAATTCAACCCTTATACTTTATAGTATTATAAGTTAATTATATATATATATATATATATATATATATATATATATATATATATATATATAAGAGCAAGTCAGTCCTACCGTTAGTAGGCCTCATTCACGAAGGCGATCTATAAGGGGGGTATAAGGTTGTTGCCTGTAAAATGGTAGCTTAATGGGTGTCCACTCTCACCCACCGCTTCCTTGACAGGTGGAGGGTCGTTAGCCGAACGGGTAGGACAAGGACTATAATTATCCCTTCATTAAAAGTATTAATGATAAATACTTAGGAAAATTCCCAATCTTAGTTACTTAGGAAAATGTGAATTTGGTGCTAACCCATGAAATTACACTTTGCACTTTGCTTAAGTCGTTAGTGGAGCGCGTGTGGTTAACCGGCACACTAACCTGGATTTAACAAGGTAGGCAAAGGGTAACTTAATGTTTATCATAGGATCGGTGGAGAGCGTGTGGTTAACCGACACATCGATTAAGTGATAAATATTAAGGGTACCAAGTATATTTTCATGCTTATTCACACCTTATTTTGTGATCCTCGGCATCCCAATCACAAAACTTGAGAGGGCACAATCGAGATTGAAACATGCCATTGAAAAGTTCAATGAATCTCAAAAGATCTAGGAGTTCCAAATCCAATTAAAACCTAATATTTCTATTTTGTTTTTCATGGTGGAAACTGGTGAATCGTCATTCTCCTACCTTCAAATATTTTATAGCTTGGATTACGGCATCCCTCTTCCAAGTTATAAAAGTATGGTGTTGGGTCCTAGCCTTAATATTTCATATTGGGTGTTATATTAGGGACTTAAATAAACTAACTTGAATATCTCCCATTGTAGATGTCTAGTTCAGACAACTATGATTTTCCCAAATCTCTTGGAACAAGTTTCCTAATGAAGATGATGTCTCGTGCTTGGCTCATGGAAATCATACTTCACTTCCTTCACCTCCTCCAATTATTCTCCCTAACCCACAAGTTCTTGAATAGTTCAAGGTCACTCAAGCCCTATTGGCAAGCAAGGTCTATGTGTGCTCACATCTTGGAGATGAAGTCACATATTGACAAGGCGGGAGAGTTGGGTGTCAAAGTCTTGAGAAAGTTGGTTGTTCAATCACTTTCTAAGTCATATAGTGAGTTTCCTTTAGGACTACTATGAAACAGACTATGACATGACCCTTACTGATCTTATCTATTTGCTAGGTGCTGCTGAATCAACAATGATTTGGAGCACTGGTAAAGCAAATTTGATTAAAAGATCAACTTCCCAAACTTCCATGGACTCTGACAATGGTAACATTGAAAATACAGAAAACTTTCTCTTCCCAATGGAAAGGGATCGTCCATAGTCAACTCGGTTAACCAAATGGTAAAAGAAAGGCTAAGTCTGAGACAGTCTCGTGTACCATTCCCAAAGAGTCCATATGCTTATATTGCCAAAGGAAGGGGCATTGGTTGCAAAGCTGCCCTATTTACCTGAAAGATCATAAGGTTGGTCAAGTCAAAAAGTTTGACTCTACTTCAAGTAAGTCCACTATCTAACTCTATTAAGTTCCTATTTGGAGATTCTTATTACATGATGTGACTGGGTCACATGGTGAAGTTTTAAGAATCAAAGAAAGGAGAGGAAGCTTAAAGAAGAGTAAGCTGATTCTGATCTCGTAGATGGATTTCGATCGCATGGTTCAGTGATCAAAATTTTTGAGCTGCTGCTTAAGAGTTGTGATAGATTGCATAGGAATAGATAACAACATAGTTTTTCATATGCATTTTCATTGTAAGGATAAGTTTTTCCACAAGTTTTAAATAAAAGAAAAGTTTTGTTTTTATTTATTTTAAGTATCCTTACAAGGGCATTTGTGAAAAATTGTTGTTTATATGATTCCATTGAAAGCAACATTGGAAAATGGATTTGATTCTATCGTTTGTGGAAGTGTCATAATTTACCAAATAAGGAAGAATTCTCATCACCCAAGTTTCAGTTGGATAGAAAACTTGGAATTATGCAAGTGATATTGTATATTGAATGAGAATTTTCATATTTGGAAAATTAAGACTAGTTCCTTGTTCACATGTATATGTGAGTCAAGTGAAGGACTAAGGAATTGAGTACAGATTCTTGTACACTGGTCAAGTCCACCACAAAGATCGATAAGACTATTCGTCATGATTTACAAAAGTTTAGTAAATATGGTTATACTTACAAGTTTAAGTATAATTCTGTAACATTGGAAAAGTTTCAGTGTATGGCAGAACGAATGAGAAGAATCAAATTAGGCAGAAAGATAAAAAGTTTCTCAAATATGAAAAGATGGGAGAGCACTTTAGTATCATGTTTTATGATCATCTTAATGATTGTGAGACCATATCACAATTCATCCTCTAGGGACATCTTAGTGCATTCTTATGGCTAAGAAGAGGAGTCATGAATTGTTGAAGTGGTTAAATCAAGAAGATGAGTCATACTTCGTTCCAAAACAAGTCTTAGAGTCATACTACAAGATTGTAACTTGAGTGACATAATCTTAAGAAGTTTTACAACACTTGTCAAATGTAAGAGTAAAATGTGTTCTACTCTTGTACATTTGAAATTGGTAAGTTGTGATGTTTTGGATAAAACAAAGACCAACTAAGGCCAATTGTGTGAAGTGTTTGTCCTGATAAGAATCCGCACTATCTCTTGAATATTTGTTTTGTCAAGGAATGGTTCTTGGCAAGAGAGTCTTATATGTCAAGAGGACAATGGGAGTCTACAAGATCTTGAAAGAGTTTCAAGATCTAATCAAGAATAAAATCTGTAGTTTATCACTAGCGCGCAACTTGAGGTTTATAACCTATCGTGTTGACATATTCCTATTTATGTGCCCATTCTAGTTAAAGTTGGCTTCGCATATGAGTTCTGAGAGTTCACAATTGGTTGCATAACAACTTGGAAGCAATGGCAGGTCCTTGTGCTGCCAGGTGGCAAGAATTTAAGATTGCATAAGTTCAATCCATATGAGTTTGGATTTGTCACTAACTTTATCTTGTGATTATGGTTTTGACAAATTCACATGGAAAGGAACACATACACCATAAAAGCTAAGTGTCATAAGGTTTCTCTCCGATTCATGAAAATGATGGTGAGGAAACGCTTTCACTAAGTAGATTTTAAGTAGATAGCAATTGTGATATTTGTATTCTCAAAGTCGTTAGTGGAGCGTGTGTGGTTAACCGGCACACTAACATGGACTTGTGAGAAATGGAAAAGGTCTAAAAAATAGAGACTATGACTACAACATCCCTTTTCATAGTTCTGAAATTGTTTAGACACCCATATGAGCTATCTATGGGAAGGTGTATGACTTTAACAAAGTTTTAAAGCATCTCGTATCATAAATCTGAACTTCGGTAAGAAAGTCAGTAAAGTATTGATTTCTAGAAGTCTAGCTGATTTCTGAGTACATGTCAAAGCTAGTGGGAACATAAGTGTTATGCTAATAATCATCATGTTAGTGGGAGAATGATAATTATAATTGCAAGTAAGCCATGTTAATTATATAAAACAACAGTTTCAATTGGGAAAAGTTGTTTTGCTATAATTAAGGGAGAGGAAATTATACTTCATTTCAATTCTAAAAGCTTAGATTGAGATTTTAATCAAATTTAGTCAAGTATATATATATATATATATATATATATATATATATATATATATATATGAATGTTATGTTGGAATTGTTCAACATAAGGAAATTCTATATATGGGAACATTATTTGCGTTCTAAAATTCGATTATGATTACGGCATCCCTTTTCATAATCTGAATTATGAGAACATGGAAAATAGAAATAGAAATATTATAGCAAAAGACTGGTCTAGTATCATGTATTTATGTGAGACATCATGAATCGTGTCCTATATGCTTGGATAGAGGGTCGATTGCATGTGCTATAATATTCATCCTTTCTAAATTTTTCCAAATGCTCAGGGCATTAAGAGGGGAAAAGTCTAAAATTGGATATGACTAAAATGATTAAGCAATTGTCGAGGACAATCTAAGGTTTACCAAAGATTGGTTGCTCAGGGACAGTTGGAAGTATGGTGTAAATTTTTGGAGAGGACCATATTGACATATTCTGAAAAGAGGCAACTCTTGTTCAGAAGTGATAGTCAAAATGAGAATATGGAAATATTCCCATAGGTGGAAGTTATTCATTAAATCTGTGTAAGATTAGGAAACTTAATGCAATAAGGATGTTCAAAGCAATGTACTTTAAATTTGAGACTTCGTTTCCCTGGAATGATCTCCATTGGAATACTCTGTAATGACTGTTGACAAGTCTTTGTGACTTTGTGCATAATCATTATAAGAGGATCAGTGCATATAAGTTTAAAATCTAACAGGATTTCGGTAAAGGCAGGAATTTGGAATTCTTGCATTTGCGGTAAGGATTTAGGATTGCAAAATGAGAATCATTGGAATTATGTTCAATCGATCTATTTCACAAAGTAAAAGATCATAGACAAACTTAGTGTGCATACTTGGTCTATGGCATAACTAATGTTTGGACAAACATAGTGTGCGTACTTGGTGTATGGCATGACTAGTGTTTAGAAAACATAGTGTACATGCTTGGAGCATGGAACAACTATTGTTTTAATTCAAGTATAAAGTTGATAATTTGAAACAGTATACAATGAATGATGTGTAATCAATATGGTGATAAATAAAAGGTGTTCTATTTATATTCATAAGTTCTGAGACCATATTGGATTCGATTACTCTTGTGTTTCACTTTGCATGTTTTGACTTCCAAAATAACTAGGTCGTTCTTCCTGAATGACTAAGTTATTCAAACCATCTACAATCGATAATACGTTGGAAGTAGGTATTAAGGCAAGACTGTCATGAAGTTGGTTTGTAGATGTCCAAGGTAGTGGGCATAGCAAGAGTTGCTACAACATTCATGAGCGCTCATAAGTTCTGAGTATTGGATTAAACCCATGCTCATTTGACTCACTTCATGGATTTTATCACGAGTGATCATGAGACTATAATATCTTATATTCTTCAAACCTAGAGATATGAGTTGTTGCCTATGAGTTGGTTATACATTGACTGTACGAAAACGCATTGGTAACTCGATGTTATAAAACGTGCTTTTGTGTATGATTCAACAAGTAGTAGAACAAGCATATGAGTCGAAGTTTATCCATTCCTTTTACCCTTAAAGGGATAACAGTGATATATATGGGCCCCTCGATGATTTAGTGATAACACCCCGAAGTGCTTGGCCAAGCCTGGACTGATTTGATTTGTTCAATTAGTCGGTCGTCATAAATCGAAAATCAGGAAACAACAAACGGACAGAGAGAATGATTATAATCTATGTCTTAGTCCATATGATATCTAGAATGGAGGAATATATGATCCCTTATCTAATGGACGTGTCATTTGATTTATTCAGAGTTCGACAACGGCTTTAAGAGCTACGATTGCTAGTCGGGTTTTGGAGTCATACGCAATAATAGTTTTAGACTTATCCAAGTGGGAGACTGTTGGATTAGTGTCTAAACCCATAACTATATTTGGTATGTTCTTGACCCGACTTGGCATGGTCCATTTGGGTTGCACTTCACCAGAACAATTATTTATGGATAGTCTTTTGAGAATAGTATGTTTGTGATTTATATTAATATATTATAAGTTCTAATATATTAATATGGAACCATATTATTTAATTAGTATTGATCAAGAATTAATTTAGTGATCAAAAGGAACTAATTAAATATGGACTCTTATATATAGTATGGGCCAAGTTCATTTAGGTTGGGCTAAGCTTTCATGGATAGTCCATGGAGTTTTAACCCATGGATCCTATGGAAATGAAAGGTCATGGGTATTAGGGTTTACATGGACGAAACCCTAATCCTCCATACTATATAAAGAGGTCCTTGGCACTTGAAATAGGCACTAGTGTATGAGAACAAAGGGTGGGCCGATTTCTAGGAGTGCTAGACTATTCTCTCAAGTTTTCAAGGTCTTTTTGGTGATTTGTGATTCCACTTGAGGCTTCCACACTATTGGGGCTAAGCTCTTAAAGACCAAGACTTCAAGCTCCAACAAAATATATGTCATCCAACTAGGCTTTTGTAGTATAGTTGGTTCATATTATGCTAGTTAGAATGAAACCTTGGAATATTGAATATTTGCATTTATAATAGAGAAAACATAGATCCAAGGTTTATAGGGTTGCATGTACACCATAGGAGTGTTAGAATGCTCAAAACCCATAACTAATCTCATCCTAGGCTTACCCTAGGGTAATCTCCGACCTACTCTCCACCATCAGCTGCATATGAAGTCCCTATTATCTTTCCCTAACTAGCTTGCGAATACCATTACATATCACTAAGACCAGATAATTCTACCAATGAGAGGTCCTACCCTCCAACAGTTAGACTCAGACAAGAGCTGCGAAATAGGGCTAGACCTAACCTTCTGAAATTATTTAGTCCTCGTAATATGTAACTTAACGTATTCGTTTACTAGTTAATTAAAGATAACTAGAAGTCCTAAAAGCACAAAGCAAGCAGCATTCAGGCTTTGAGTAACCAAACCAAGCATATCCTATTCAGACCATCATATCACTGACTAATCAGTTCTAGCATGTAATTCAATAAGCACATATAGCATGCACATAAGGCATCTTCCTAGATCCTTAGCCCTAATCTAGCATGCAATTCTCATACACATACGACAGGCATATAAGGCATCCTTCCTAGATCCTCAGCCCTAATCTAGCATCCAGTTCTCATAATCATATCATATAATATAACAACATGTATGGGTATCTTGGGGAAAACTTACTTGAGCTCGGCTGATTGCACGCATCACACTCCTTGTTCTTTCTCAAAAACCTTAATTTTAAAGTTTGGAAAATTTAATTTTGTAAAAACTTTTCAAATCCTCGATTTGAGACCGGACACCCCCGAAGGTGTCTCTGAATCCCTCAAACTAAGGCTCTGATATCAACTTGTGACATCCCAAAATTTGAGACCAAAAATTTCATTTTTAATTTAATATTTCATAAAAAAGATTCAAAGGAAACATCATAAGTTATAACATATCATAAAAACCCATAATCATTCATCTCGAAAACAAGTCATAAGGTAATAATGTCAGAGTACAAATCCCAAGAATATCACGTGTAGAAAACGATGTGTGTGATGCGTTGTAGTCACGCCGACTCCTTTCCCTTCGAAGAAGAGGTACTTGAAACCAAAACTGTAAACCGTAAGCACGAAGTAGTGAGTTCCCCCATCATACCACATACCATACAATAAACACACCGCCAGGCATATCTGGGTGCCTGACCTACCCTGCTAAGCGTCCCGGGGTACTCAACCTACCCATGCTAGGCATACCGGGGTGCCTAGCCTACCCCTGTCAGACATACCGGTGTGTCCGACCTACCCCTCAGGTTTATCTCAACCGGTTACGGGGACTGTTTCACCCCTACCACTACCACATAACAACATAACATCAACATACTGTCAGGCATACCGGGATGCCCGACCTACCCCTTTGGTCCTTTCGACTGGATACAGGGACTATTCCACCTAATACCACTATCACATGTCATCATACAATACTAGCACATAAAGCATAACAGATAGTGGCATACCAGACAATTATCACAAACACAATCATCTACCAAACAACTCCTACTAGTGGGCCAACATTGTGGCCTTAGACCCACTTCTACTGGAAGGTAACTCACCTCAATGACGTGAAGTAGTTGAACTGTCCTCGGCTCTGGGATCAACTCCTCTCAAACTCGTACACATAACAATCTCCGTTAATTACTCTTTCATACTCATAACCCCTTTAAGGGTCAACTCTGGTGAATGGTCGAAGTCAAAGTAAGCATCCTGGTTGACTCAACTCGCCGAGTTGATCCATCAACTCGTCAAGTTCCATAATCCATAAAATCCTGAAATCTCGATCCTACTCGTCCATTTTATCCTCATAGCACAGTCGGGACCTTTTACTCACAACTTGTCGTGTTCCTCAATCTTCATAGCCCAAACTATGGCCAACTCGCTGAGTCATCTTCTAGACTCAACGAGTTTGCTCGGTAACAGAAAAGGTTGGGGGACCACGACCCAACTCGTCGAGTTGTATGAACAACTCGTCGAGTCCCCCATAGTCTAAATCCATACAGTCGTTTCCAGTAGGGTTCTAAGCTTCCAAACCATCGATCTGGTTCCCTAGGGTCGATATATCGTGTAAAGTTTCTAACTTTACGTCCATGCATGGGTTATTTAGCTCAAAAAACCCTAAATAGTGGTTCACAAGTTTCATGGGACTCCCATGACCATAAAGTTGGCACCTTTACGCCATGGAGTCCCCCAAAGGCTTCAGATCTGAAGTCATGACTCCAAAACATGCTTACATCCATGAATGGTCCGAAATATACTCTTTAAAGCCCTAAACTACCCCATGAAGAGATCTAGTAAATGAATAGTCAAGGTATAGACTTTATACCTCAATAAGGTTGCTTGGACAATGAAATCTCTGGATCAAAAGCTTCCACCTTCAACCAAGCACTTCAAGCTTCCACTTCTTCAAGGAAATACCAAAGAAACACTCTCTTTTCACTCTCTCTCTCTCTCTCTCTCTCACACACACACTCAAAAGGCTCTAGATCACGAATTAGGGTTTTACTGGACCGAGAGAGGCGATGAGGGAGGCCACAATGAAGTGAAAAGGTGGTTAAATAGGGTGCAAACCCTGAAAATTAGGGTTTCATTCTGGCAGCCCTACTCGTCGAATTGACGCTTCTCAACTCGTCGAGTAGACTTCAAGTCCCGCGTCCCAAAAATCTCATTCCTACTCGACGAGTTTGGGGCGTCCAACTCGTCGAGTCCCTTTGCAAAAATGAATAATTCTTATTAAAATACATATCAGGAATCGGACGTTACACACACATACACACATTCTCTCTCTCACACACACACACACACACTCATACTCTTACTACACAATGTCTCTCAAGTCACTTACTTGACAATCATAGCGTTTTCCTAGGATCGCCCCCGCAGAACGGCATACGACCTCTTTCTATTGTGATGTTGCAAATCACTGCCACCAAAACCCAAATGAAGTGATCCCGAAGATTTGAGTCACATCAGTCAACATTGAATACAATTGGAAAAAATGATGTTTGATTTGGAACAAAAAAAATAGAGTGTCAAAATTAAAAAATAAAATTAAAAAAAAATAAAACTTAGTGTCAAATTTGAAAAAAGTGAAACTTATTGTCTTTTGTGTAATTTTGTTTTTCAATTTTGACACATCAACATGTCATTTCAGCATGTCACGTCATCAAAATTGACACATTATCATGTCACATCAGCAAGCAAACCGGTTAATTGGTCAGGATTATAAAAAATTGGAAACATAATGTCCAATTTGAGACGAAAAATAATTTGATATCAAAATTGAATTTTCATATAAACGTAACGACTTTTGTGATATTTATCCTTAAAATAAATCTAAGTAGGTTTTTTGTTTTTACGTTTGTTTGGAATGTTGGGGCCTGATGCTTAACTTTTGATTCATTGGACCAAATGCCTAAAATAAGCCCATCATTTGGCCTTATTCGGTTGATTGCAAACAAAGCGTTATTCGAAAGTGGGAACAGAAGTGCGGACGTTTAGGAACTCTATATAAGTTGAATTCTTAACCTACATTTTGTCCAGTGATTTTTAAGTTACAGTTGAATTTGATTATAAGATTATGTTATAAATTATTCGAACTATAATAATGCGATTTTGCAATGCGTGATTATAATTTACTAATTAAATAATTATGGCCGAAGAAGCAACCCTAAAATGGTCGGCGTACAAACAATAAATAGATAGTATCACGTTATGGTTGCACGTAGTGGTCTAGTTGTATGAAGTAGTCAAATATATCAACCCCACTTGAATGAATACATATTATTTACAAATATGATTGATTTTATATTAGCATTAGTTGTATCATACTATCATATACTATCATATGAGGTGGTCAAACATGTCAACTGAATAAATAGATATGATTTTCATTCTAACGTAGTTTGTATATATGAGTTCAAATTAGCATAAATAGATATATGATTCAAATTATTTGTTAAAATTAAGATCCCATCAAGGAAAAAAAATAAAAAAATTTGACGCTTGATGCATTACAAGACATCCAAGAAACATAAGATTATTATTCAGATTCTTCAGATTCAATCAACATATTAAAATACACATCCAAGTGGTAAAGGTTTCATGGATGTGTTGTAAATTGTAATACACTGAGTTTTGTTTTTCTTTGTTGTATTGATTTCATACGTTGGAGAAATTGTTAATTGATAATGAAAAATAGCATTTTTGTACCTCAAGTGGTAAAGGTTTTAAATTCTGTGTTTGAAATCTATTTTTTTTTTAATTTCATATTTTTTTTAGTAGTTAACTAAAGTTGTAAATTGATATTATTTTGATTTCTTTTTTAAATTTCATATTTTATTTTGCTGTATTGATTTCATACGTTGGAGAAATTGTAAATTGATAATGAAAAATAACATTTTTTTATATCAAGTGGTAAAGGTTTTAAATTTTGTGTTTGAAATTTATTTATTTATTTTTTTTTAAATTTTATTTTATTTTTTTTGATTTTTTTTAATAGTTAACTAAAGTGTATTATAATAACAAAGATAATATAGTGTTTGTCTTTAAGCGTTGGATTTCAATTAGTTGTAATAGATGTAAATATATGTTGAGCTTCAGACTAACTTTTCAAAAGAGCTCTTGTGGTGAGAATGGGAACACCAATATATATAACCACTTATATTATCGTGTCATACCGATATGAGATACACTAACACTCCCCTCAGAGTCGGAGGCTCGATGAAGATAAACAAGGATGTGCTGAGTCATGAGGGTGCGGGATGCTGTCTCTGATACCATGTAAATATATAAAGAGCCCATATAAACTCCAACATATATAACCAATTATACTCCTTTATATTAATGTGCCTATGTGATACACCAACACTTTTATACAGGCGGCTTAAGAAATTTGTTTTCATTTGTAAATTATTCACTTGAAACATAATGGAGTTAATAGTCTGTCTTTTTTTTTTTTCTTTTTTTTTTAAATTTCTTTTTTTTAATTTTATTTTTTTTTAATTTTAATTTTTTACTTTTGAGTTATATAAGATTGGTATTCTTAATTTGCAACTTACTATACAATACTATATTGCAGTATTGATGGAATCGGCACAAATAAAAAAAATTCAAATAGCATGAACAGAATATCGGTTCCAAATAGGACCATAATCGGATATACATAAAGTAAAATAACTTCCACCGCCTGACAGATAACTGTTGTTGTGTTAAAATTATTTTGTTATATAGTAAAAAACAAATCTCCTTATCAATAGTATAGTTTGTATGTTTTTATAATTCGATCGTAAAAGTTTTTTATTTTATATTTTTCTACAAATTTTCTTTTTTTTTCATACTTTGGCCACAATTTTTTTATATTGGAAGATTTGGTCCCTAAATTTTTGAATATTGGCAATTTCCTTCCGTTATTTTGTAGAATGAAACTTTCCACCACGTACTTTGTAGAATGACATTTTCGATTCCTTTACTTTGTAAAATGTCATTTTTACCCTCTCAAATTTGAATACGGACAATTTCCTCCCTTTAGCTATTTTCTATTGCCATGTTTGTGTCTTTTTGACATCTAATAGCAACATACTTATGAAAACACAAACTAAGACCCTATGAATCGGAATTCATCATTAAGAATACTTACCTTTTGTTGATTCCAATCAAGGTAATCAAAATCTTATTGTCTCTTTTGAAAACCTAGCTACAATAGTGTGCGAACCTTTAATGGTTCACACCTAAAACAAATGAAACCCTAGGATTGAATGAGAGATGGGAGAGGAGGAGGAGAATTTTGTTCTCCACCTTTAGGTACGAGAAAACCACAAAATCTTGGTGCCCAAGGGTCCTATTTATAGTCTAGGTAACTTGCAGACAAAGTCATATTTAACTGATTAAATAATAGATTTAATCCCAAATCAAATCATTTCCTTATCAGCAACCAGGAGACTTCCATAAACCCTAGACTATCCTCCAAAACTGTCCATACCATGGATGATTCTAGAATTATTTCTTTTGTTCAACTATTAAACAATTACAATTCACCCCTTCCACCTTTAATTAATTCCAATTAATCCCGAACTAATTCCGAATTACTAATTAATCAATTCTGACTATCTTTAATTAATTCATATTACTTATTAACTATTTCTAATTAATTTATTATTCATATAATAAATTAACAAATAATTAATTAAAAATTTCTAATCAATATATTAATCACATAATATATTAACAAATCATTTTATCTATTTCATTTGATCAATCCAAGCCATTTCCTGGTTATGAGGGCAACCCAAAAAGGAATTTACTTTTATTCATCAAAATTATACCAATTTAGTTAGGACCTTGGACACCTTAATCCAATAGTCTCCCATTTGGATAAATTGCTAACTACAATTGCATGTACAACTCTGAATAACCAGTAAAGAGTGTTTTCTAAAGACACTTCCAAACTCTGATTAGACGTTGGTCCTAAGATAAGTGATCAACTATCCCTTCATTCTACAAGATATCGTATGGGCATGAGATATGGATTAGAATCAATCTCATAGTCCAAGATTATGTTTCCCGATTTCCCCGATATATAACAACTGAATTCAGACTAGTAATTGAAAATATCAATTTAGTCCGGGTTTGGCCAAACGCTTCAGATGTCGGCAACAAATCATCGAGGGGCCTAAAGATATCGCTTTTCCTATTAAGGAAAAAAGAACGAATAAACTTTGACTATATAATCATATATTTTAGTCATCAAATCATGCATGAAATTATACATTATAACACCTAGTTATGAGATTCGTTGGAGTAACCAATGCATAACTTATTTGCAAAATATGACTTATATATCTCTGTTTGAAGAATAGAAGATATTACCGTCTTAGAATTACTCGTGGTTGAATCCATAAAGTAATATATGAGTGTGGATGTCACAAGTTGAAGTTTCAAGCCTACAACCAAGCCAAAGGAGTCCCGTGTGTATAATAATTATAACTATAATACTATTATGATATGTGTAATATAAATTTTGGAAATTTTATTGCCTTAAGCTCTAATGAGAAATACGAACAATTAAGAGATGCAAGTTACGTCAAACTAGGGAAAACATCAACACAAAAATCAATATGTATATTAGAGTTCATGCACATTACGACCATGAACACTTCCCTAGGAAGCACCCAAGACCATGAACCACTTCCAAGGGGCTACTTTGGCCGTGAACCACCTTAAACCATCAAGTCTTGACCGTGAACACCATTTGAGGAAGGAAACATGACCATGAACACCATCCTAGGCAACCTTTAGTCTGTAAACACCATGGTGGACCTCCTTTAGACCGTAAACCACCCTTGGTGGACCACTTTTAGACCGTAAACCTTAGTTTATGGCCCATTTAGACCATAAACCCCTTTCCAATTCAAATGTGTTTACGGAAATTGTGAGTTGTAATTGGCGATTTTCCAATACATATTTCAGTAATCTATGCATTACCCACCAGTAATCCAAGTAAACATCCCATCAAATTCTTATTCCCATACAAGGAGCGTAAACCCCATTTCTCATTTCACCAAAACTCATTTCATTTTTGGGAATCCTTCGTGAACTCTCCCAAGAATTCAAGTCAAGCTCCAGAAACCATTTTTTTTCACCATTCCTTCTAAGTTCTTGTATGTAATGTATGCCTACTTAAATGTTTCATACACATAATTGTAAGAATCCTTTATACTCACACATAAATTCATGTGTTAATAACATTAAGGTATCAAAATCTCCAAGGGATTCATCCAACACTTCAAGTGTTCTAGACTCAAATATTCATCTCATCTCTTCAACCACACTTTCTTCTACCCAAGGTGAGCTTCATACCCCTGTTTTTGAGTTTTCACTATTTTGGGGGAGGATACAAGTCAAGGATCTTGTGAAATCTTGAAATATTTTGCTTGTCTATACTTGTATCTTATGATGTATGTGTTTAAGGTTATGCAACTCCTTCTAAAAGTCCAAAAACTCGAGATTTTGGTTAAGTCTCAAGAGTTTGGACTATGTCTCACATGTTATTTGTTGATTGGAACAAAAACTAGTGTTTATATGAACTATGATTCACCAAACCTTATGCCAAGAATTACAAGGATTTGCTTAAAGAAATTGTTTAAACAAAGTTGTTGGACATAGTATTTAGAGATGTTAAATTATGAATATATTATTATTTTGGACCATTTGCGGCCGTATATATGTATATATATATATATATATATATATATATATATATATATATATATATATATATATATATATATATATATATATATATATATATATCAAGGTTGTAAAAATCGTTCGACGTTAGCTAGTCGGTGGACTGGGGTTAAGAGATTAATCGGCTAGGCGGAGATTAATCGGGGACCATTAATTGCTGATTTGTAATATATAAAAAATTAAATATGACTAATATCATATAAAAGTTCGTAAATGTCACTAATATCATAGCAAAATAGGTTAATATGATAAATACAACACTAATCATACCTCAATTAATTTCTATTGAGATATAACTTCTTCAAAGTGTTAAAATTTCATCGGGTTCTACTGTTTCAGTCATTGTGTAAGCACGGATTAATCGCTAGGCGCTCTATAATCGGTCAAGTAGCGCCTAGGGATTAATCGGAGATTAATCGGGACCTAATCCGGATTTTTACAACACGGATTAATCGCTAGGCGCTCTCTATATATATAAAGGTCATTTTGAGTTATAGGATAAATTTGAGTTATTAATGAAGATTTCAATTAAAATGCGCAAAAAATGCAATTATTTGATAAATAAGGGCCATTTAGAAAAATGGGCTATTTTCAACAATCCTCGTGTTTTTGGATCACTCATGACTCTTTTTGACATTTGTGGGTCTTATTTGATAATTTATAAAAGGAAGGGCCACTTTTGACACATCGATAATATTGAGTCAATTTTGACAAATATGATTCAAAGTGCATTATTTTCAGCAAACGAAACAAAACACCTAGTCAACGAGCACAACTAAGGTTATGAAACAAAACGAAACATCTAGTCAACGAGTACAACTATTGTTATTTATTAAATAAATAATGGATTTCAACTATGTGCGTAAATATCAGTTAGTATTCTAGTCAGACGCATCTTCATGGTACCCATATAATACTGTACGTTTAAAGTCCTGTAAGAGTTATAACCAGAGTCTCCTAGAGAGAGAGAGTGAGAATTTGTGTATAGATCTATACGGGGTTGACACCCCGCACCTTCGCTGTTCGCTACAGCTAGACAGGCCAGTCTAGGGTGACAAATGTCTTCAACAAAACTGACGCCTGAAGAACGTCTAGACAGGAACTACGTCACATTAATATGGTTATAACGACTCACTTACAATATAACAAAATATATTTACGCGGATTACACCTTTTGTTTATAATCAACTGTTGTTTGGATACTTCAAACGAAATTTTGCCACACAAGTCCTAGGGTTTTAAGGCTACTACTTTGTACATCAGAAAATATAGGATTTTCTGGAGAAAACGATTTTATACAATTACGAAAGGTAATAAACTAAAGCACACATGCAACTATACTTGATTGGAAACAAGACTTACAACTATTTTAACAGAAAATATTGGATTTATGGGTTTCTAAACTATTTCAAATTTTTATACAAAAATGCTTACGAACTGACCAACATATTATATGTTGACGCTTTTCAAACGACTTGTATTCTCAGGAAATCAGTAAGCAAGTTATGGATCGCGGATTCTGGATTATTTTGATGTAGTTGGAATTTACTTACTAATGTCTCTTTTGTGTAATTTGAGAACAAATACATGATGTAAAAACAATGTAAGTTTGTTATCTTAATGTATGATGTTTGGATTTGCTATGTTTCATTTATATTCAATTGTTATGGTACTGCACAATGACGTCACCCGCCTCCGGACGTTTCCGCCGTTCTGGTCCGGGGGTGTCACAGATTGGTATCAGAGCATTGTTTATAGTGAACTAGTATATCTAGCCATACAAGATATACAACTATAAATACAATGGGACTAAAATACTCTGAGTAAAAGAACACAAACATGTGTACATGTTAGAACCAGTATCATAACAATCGAACAAATAAAAGTCTTTAGAAGAGTTGGACATCACATTTGAAACCGGGCAGTTATGTAATCGTATTGGGGACAAATATAGTCTGATCAACTATACTTGTTCAAAATACGACCAACATGTGCTTGGGGGTGAGCATGGTGGACAACGAATCTAAAACTTACAAACTAATTATCCAAAAGTTTTAAGAACCAAACCTAAACAATTAAAAATACTATGGGAGTATGTTGTCGCTTTGTAAAATTTTCTACACTCTTCTTACGCCCCTATTCTCGTACAGACGACATGGCAGGATTTCATTTGCCAGGCGATCCCTATTTCCCTAATCAGGGAAATGGACGGTGGATCGAGGAAGACCCAGAGGAAGAGCCTATGGAAGAACTTGAAGAAGAAGAAGAGGAGGATGATGTGTCAGACGCCGAGTCCGAAGTCATGGACCCTCCTTACGTCAATATGGTACCTCCACATCATCTGGGCCCCAATAGCCCTATACCTCCATGGGCCTATGACATCGAGAGATGGAGTAGGCATCAACAACAACCACCTCCTTATGGAATGGAGCAAATATTTTACGATCTTCGTGAGGGAGGACCCGCTGATCGCGCTTTTCCGGTTGTGGTCCGACGGATCGGAGATATTGGCGACCAGGCTCAAGTGACCGCCAACCAGATGGTACAAATAAGAGCTGCTTCGGAACAAGCGAATGCTCGCATCCAGGACCTTGAATGGGGCTATGTCCCAATGGAGTGCCTGATTGAAGACCTTGCCGCTGCACGAGCAGAGGTAAGAGAGTATCAATTTAGTATGGGTTTGGCCAAGCGCTTCAGATGTCGGCAATAAGTCATCGAGGGGCCTAAAGATATCGCTTTTCCTATTAAGGCAAAAAGAACGAATAAACTTTGACCGTATAATCTGTTAGAACAAAGTTCTATTAGGATTGATAGATTCTATGCAGTCAAAACAATTAGGAACGTAATTATGAACACAAGAATGGCTTTAAATATGTCGTATGATTAAAACTTCAACACCTCAGAAGAGCTCGATTAAGAACTTTGAATGTGGAGGTGCTTAGGGTTACAAAACAATAATAAACGATAATCACGACCCTTTCTAATGCATACATGCATGCACTATTTATAGTATAACCCTACTAGATAACCACGGATGGACAGGCCTAATCCGGATATACAAAACAAGCCCATGACGTAACACAATAATACCCAACAATATCCCCCTTTGCGTCATTGGAGCCGAGAGCTCACTTCGGTTGAGCTGCAGAAGACTTCTTGACTGTCTTGAACACCTTCGGTATAATGGCCAATAGATGATGACGAAAAGTAATGTACCACCGAAGCATGTCCGTGAAGTTCTTCTTATCTGACTCAGAGTTCTGCTTGCACCGATGGATGATATTGATAATGTGCTCCAAGCAGTCTGTTGAGAACATATGTTTGTCAACAAGAGCGAACAGAAAACGATTGGCTTCGCCTCTTGTGAACATCACAGTAAGATGTGTAGAATCGACTTGGCCCATCTTCATTTTTTTCACATCTCTTGGTTTTGGTGTTGGCTTGACAGTCGGTTTCTTGTTCATCACTTTCGCTATCTCCTGATCCATAGCAGCAACCTCATGGATGTAGGAGGCCAACATCCTCTTCAAATGATCCAGTATCGGCTCATATTCTTTCGGATTGGTGAGCAGAATGTTAAACAATAGGATCCAGTCATGAGGATTTAAATTCGGAAGGTCTGCCAGGGAAATAATCGACACCGAGTTTGCTGATCCTCGTGTGATTTTAAAATTAACATTTATGAACTTCCCAGCAGGCGAAGGTTTTAGTACCTTGACAGTAACTATCTTATGTGCACTCCATGTCTAGTACTGCGGTTGACCATACTTCAGATAAAAGTCGATAAGCTCACGATCAACTTTTGGATGAGGGAAAGGAACTTCAACAGTCGAATCAAAACAATGAAACGTGAATGCCTTCCGTGTTATCGACATATCAAACTGTGAATCCTTTGAATTATCACAATCAAAAGAAGCAACAGGTTCCAGCCAGTAGACGCTTGGAAACTCTATTGCCTCATTGATAAGTGTCTCTTTTGTCTAGAGGGGAAACAAGGCCTTCTTGCAGTTTAAGGCTTCTTCTTCTTCCTTGTTCCTCCTTTCCCTTTCCTCAGCTTCCCTCGCAACCCTCAAGGTTTCATCCAACTCTCTGTCCCTCTTCTTTCGTTTAAGGGCCTCAGCAATAGTCTCTTCTTCTTCGTTATCACTGTCATCATCAATCCCCTTCTTCTTAGCTTGAGAACCAGAACCCGAAGCTTCATTACCCTTCGGTTCGGTTTTAACTGTGACTTTCGGTTGAGTTGTGACTTTCAGTTGAGAAGTTTCAGTTTCAGTTTTCACAGTTGCCTTTGGTTGAGCACCTTCTCCCCCTTGTTTTGGAGGTATGAATCTCTCCGAAACACCCTTCATCTCATGTAACAGTGCAAGGGCAGGAAGAAGTTTTGATGTCAGATGATTTCTGATAGTGAGAGTAAGGATAGGATCATGAGCACTAAGAAGATTGGTAAGCATATCCTTGACATCTCCAGCACAGCTTCTGAATACTGCACGCTCAGTTTTCAATAATGAGATCTCCTTTTCAGCCTGAGCCAACTGCACCTTCTGAACTTCAATTGTTGAGGCTTGGTGGGCAAGATCTTCCTTTAGAGCACTCTCCTTTGCTAAATCAGCTTGGAGAGATTCAAGCCTAGAATTCACCGAACTGATAAGTGAAGTGTTCTCTGCTCGCATTGAAGAACGAACAGCCTCAAACTTAGTTTGCTCCTCTTGAAGGGACTTGGATAAGGAATCCATGGAAGTGGTCACTTTGGCTGCATTGGAATCCGCATGCCCTTTGAGTGATTCGAGAAAGATCTGAGTACTGTGAACAATTTCTGTAACATCAGCAGTAGCCTTCTTGAAAGAAGAAGTAGACTCATTAACAGCCTTTGTGGATTTGTCAGTTGACTCAGTATATTGCTCAAGAGCAGTATCCATGAAAGCTTTGAGCACAACATCATTGTAGGAGTTTTTGGCATCAAGCAATTTATCAAGTTTCTCATCAATGCTCTGCAGTTGTTGGCGTGTGACTGGAGCTTCATCATCATCATCCGTAGGAAGCCGATAGGGACTGTAGTATTTTGAATCAAACTCATCATTAGCACCACCAAGAGTAGCACCGAAATCGGTTAAAGGTGAGGGTGAAAGTGGTTTCGAAGTAACTGGAGGTTCGGTTTCAGTAGTCGCCCTCGTATCAGATACGTTGACTCGTACTGTCGGTTCTGGGATAGTGGTGGAAGTTGTTTGTGAAATAATAAGAGGAGGAATTGGAGTTGTAGAAATAGGAATGGTAGTAACTGGTGGTGGTGGTGGTGTAGAAGTCATTGTTTGAGATGTGGTAGGTGGGGGAACAGGAGCAACCGAAATAGGAACTGTCTGTTTCGGTGATGGAGGTGGTGTGGGAAGTTTGTCATGAAGAGGTTCGGTGGGAGTGGGGGATCGGGGAGGGGTGTTGCCTCTCGGTGATTCATGATGAATTTCCTCTTCTTCATCTTCCTCATCGTTTTCTTTGGATTTCTTCGCCATTTTCTTAATCTTCTTTGGCTTAGAAGAATCCCCTTTCTCAAACTTTCGCTTCCTTGACTTAGCAGCCTTAGACGTATCATCCTTGGTTGTCCCTTTCTTGGTAGTAGCCCTTTTTCCTCGGTTTCCAAGCTTCTCCACAGCATCCAAGGCAGCCTGCTGTTCAGGAGACAAGACTCTTGGTTCCTTGGGAGGAATCTTGCGATATTCAGCCATGACCTTACTCTCGGCTGAGACACACCTGTACATTGTCTCAGGTATAGAGTCATTGTGAGGGAACTTTGTAGGATCAGAAATGATGATTTTCTTGGTGTGAAACGAAGCCACAGACGCGACTAGGGTATCCTTCATTACCGGAATCTGTAAAGAATTAATCGCCCTTTGTGTAATGAGAGTCCAGAATCGACCACACGAAATTTCAGAGTGCCTCGTTAAAGTGTTGAGGCTTTGCACCACTTGTGACCAGATAATCGACCCATAGTCGAGATTTATACCATTGTATAGACCGTATAGAAGGGTCAGAAAACCCTTGCTGGTACCATCAGACCCACCACTCCTCTACGCCAAACCCTTGATGAGAAGAGTAATCAACCCATTCCATTGGGACGGTAAGCATGACTTCTTAACCTTCGTAACCGTGGTAAGCACATCAGTGTAGCCCATCTCGTAGAGCATCGAGAACAGTTGAGTAGTGGTGATGAAGTCCGGTGAGATCACAGACGAATCCACAGCAAGTTGTAACAGTGAACAAAATCTCCCTTTTGAAATCGAAGCCTTGTGAGAGAAGATTTGGAAGTAGATCCTTTCCTTGTTCTTATCATACGAAGCGGTAGTGTAGACTTGTGATAGGAGGGACATTGGGATGGATTCTACCTGTGTTAGGGATAAAACTAGAGGTGAATACTTCAAACACTCAACCACTTGTAGCATATACGAATCGTACAGAAAAGGGTTGAGTTCAATGATCATGTTCTGGTTTGGCTTGATCGAGAGCAATGTGGACGATGCAGTTTGATCATGAGCCGATGAAGAAGTCGCCATTGTTGAGTTAAGGAAGAAGATGAACAGTTGTAATTTGCCGTGTATATAGAGAGAATTTGTTGTAGGTAAAAGAGACAAATGTAATTATAAACCCTTTATATACCGTTGCTAGGAGAGAGAATGAATCGTCATGATAATGATGAGATCACTGAAACGTCGCCTGAAAAAGCGCGATGTGACAGGTTGGTTTCTCCCAGGTATACGTCAGCACGCGTGGGTATCGGAACCGTTCAAATTCACGCGCCCAAAAGCTTATCCTCAATTCGTCGTTTGAAATTCAGCTTTGCTCCAAAAATTAGGATAACCCCTGTTGCTCCAAAAGATAAACGAACCAACAACAACCAGAATGTTGGAAAATCACAAAGAATTTTCGTACAATAGTGTGTCAAAAGATAAAGAAATAAATCAAAATGTGTATAGGTTGTGAGTGATGTCTATTAGAAGACATAAAACAGATGATTCCGGGCAAGAATCGCTTCCTTCAAAGTCAAGAGAGACTTGAAGTGCTTGCTTGGTTTCCCCAGAAAATATGATCGAGTGCTTGTAGAGAAACATCGAAAGTCTTCTTTTAATTAATAGGCTAAAGGTGGCTTATCTTCAACCGAACGTCGATTCTTAACATAAGACAGAACGTTGGAAGAAGTACTTGTGAGACCAATGTGGTCTGTTGACCAAGTAGGCTGGATATAATTTATAGTGACTGAAGATGTGATAGAAATCTCAAAAACAAAAACAAACTGGATCTTTTTGGGTAGAAATGCCTTGGTGTTAGACAATTTCATAAAAGATCACTTAAAAATAAAATGAGATTTCATTAGGTAACCAGTAAAATCTTGAATACAATGATTCACCGTCAATTCTTTGTTGGTGTTGGATTGTGGGTTTCACTCAGCACGTGGTGTACGTATCTAAGATCACAAACACAAATTTTATGCAACCATAAACCTCAGTGGTAAAGACCGAGAGTCTCAAGGGTTACAGTGGTGAACCGAAAGTTGATGGAGAATGTAAGGAGGGTGGTTAAAGAACCGAAAGTACCTTCTGTAATAAAGACATGACAAAGCAGAAAAACTCTTAACTCATTTGAGAAGAGTAAGGTAGCTCTTGACTTGAGTAGATTTTAACAGCCTGATTGGGAAGAAATGATAGGTATAGATCGAATCATTAAGGCCTCGCTCTTAGTCGTAGAGGCTTCGGTCAACATGCAACAGCATGCTTCTAGGGACCCTTAACTACTTCAGATTGAAAGAATCATACCTGCCTAAGCTTCAAATTCTGTTGTAATGGTATACTTGGGACCTAATTAGAAGAACAAGCAAACAAACACACCACACAAACAAGACAAACAAACCAAACAAAATAAAAAAACGATTAGAAAAATATTTTTGGAGTTTTGAAATTTTCTGAAAAATAATAAAAACAGAAAGATAAAATATTTTTGGATCTTAAAAAAAACAAAAACAAAGTAGCACAAAACACTCTTAAAAAAAATAGAGTTAAAAGAATAAACAAAATGTACAACCGAAACCTTATCTTAAAGGAATGAAGCAAAATAAACCGAGCGTTCGGTTCATTTCGGTTCCTTAAAATTCCAGAGCCGAAATAGACCGAGCGTTCGGTTCATTTCGGTTAAGGAATGAAGCAAAATAAACCGAGCGTTCGGTTCATTTCGGTTCCTTAAAATTCCAGAGCCGAAATAGACCGAGCGTTCGGTTCATTTCGGTTCCCGAAAATTATGGAGCCGAAATAGACAGAGCGTTCGCTCTATTTCGCTTGTCTAATTTTTAGTGAGAGATTTGAGGATTTGGTACCGAATCTGCTTCCATCATTCCCAAGCCTTGTAAAATTTTATTGAAACTCGCTTCAGGTAAGGCTTTAGTGAATATGTCAGCCAGTTGATCAGAGGACCGAACGAAATGTACTTCCACGTTCCCATCTTCTACATGGTCCTTGATGAAATGATATCTAAGTGCAATATGCTTAGTCTTTGAGTGTTGCACTAGATTGTGACATATTCTTATTGCACTTTTTGAGTCACAATAGAGAAGAATCTTCTTCATACTGAGCCCATAATCTCTTAGTTGACTTTGAATCCATATAACTTGAGAAGTACAAGATGCTGCAACTATATATACTCAGCTTCGGCTGTTGAAAGTGACACACAGGTTTGCTTCTTGGACTGCCAGCTAACAACTTTACCGTCAAGGAATTGGAATCCACCTGTAGTGCTCTTTCGGTCCAGACCACATCCTCCAAGATCAGCATCAGAAAAAGCTTGAATAAAGAATCCAGATCTAGCAGGGTACCAGAGACCGAGAGATGAGGTTCGCTTCAGGTAACGGAAAATATTTTTCACTGCCACCATGTGAGTTTATTTTGGATTAGCTTGAAACCTGGCACAATAACAAACAGAAAACATAATGTCCGATCTACTAGCTGTTAGATATATAAGGGACCCTATCATTTGACGATATAGTGTTATGTCAACAGCAGGTTTCTCCAGAGAAGGTGTTAACTTAGTGCCAAATGCCATAGGAACCTTCACTTTTGACTCTCCCATCATACCGAATTTTGCCAGCAAGTTCTTTGTGTAGGCCTCCTGGTTGATAAATATACCTTCTGGTCCCTGTCTAATATTCAAACCAAGGAAAAAATTAATTGGACCCATTGCGCTCATTTCAAATTTAGTCTCCATCAACATCCTGAATTCAGCTGTTAAGCTAGGATTCGTGGAGCCGAAGATGATGTCATCGACATAAATCTGAACTATCATTAGATGTTCGCCTTCTTTTTTTCGGAAGAAGGTTGGGTCAACCGAACCTTGCTTAAATTTCGACATTTTCAGAAAGCGAGTTAAAGTTTCATACCAGGCCCTCGGTGCTTGCTTCAAACCATATACAGCTTTATCCATCACATAGCAATGATCAGGGAATTTCTCGTTCACGAACCCAGGTGGTTGCTCAACATACACCGTTTCTTCTAGTTCTCCATTCAAGAAAGCGCATTTTACATCCATTTGGAAAACTTCGAAGTTTTTATGAGCAGCATATGCCAGAAAAATTCTAACTGATTCTAACTGATTCCAACCTGGCTCTGATACCAATTGTTAGAACAAAGTTCTATTAGTATCGATAGATTCTATGCAGTCAAAACAATTAGGAACGTAATTATGAACACAAGAATGGCTTTAAAGATGTCGTATGATTAAAACTTCAACACCTCAGAAGAGCTCGATTAAGAACTTCGACTGTAGAGGTGCTTAGGGTTACAAAACAATAATAAACGATAATCACGACCCTTCCTCTTGGCAATATCCTTTCACCACTAACCGATCCTTGTTGCGAATGACGTTCCCTTCTTTGTCCAATTTATTCCTGAAGACCCATTTCAAGCCAACAACTGAAGCATCCTTTGGTGTGGGAATCAGTCTCCAAACTTGATTTCGTTCGAACTCATGGAGTTCATTAGGCATTGCTTGTACCCAATCAGAATGATCAAGTGCAACATTAACCGTCTTTGGTTCGACTTTGGATATAAACGAATTAAACATACAAAATTCAACCTTAGAGAATAATGTAGTTTGGTTCACTTTCAATTGAGAATGGGTTAGAACGTTCTCAGATGATTCACCAATTATTTATGCTTTTGGATGGTCCTTAGTCCATTTCGTTAGAGGAGGGTAATTGGGGTCATAAGCTGGATCCAACTCTGCGTTTACTTCCTCTTCAAGTTCTGATTGATCACCTTCGTCAGTTGTATTTTCTTTCTCCCCCTCAAATGGCGAAGTGTATCCCTTGTCAGGTTCAGAGTTTTCCTCTTCTGTGGGAGTTGGATTCTCCCCCTCGATTGGACTATCATTGGGTGGATTTGGAATTGTATGCTTCACCTCACCTGGACCTTTATGAGTTGGGGATGGAATTGGATTCTCCCCCTCGAAAGACATATCTGTTGTCTTTGGTGCTGATGAACTCTCCCCCTTGAACATTGAGCCATTGTTTGGAGAGTCAGTGAAGGGTTGACCACCTGTCGGTTTAAGAGCTTCACTTTCCATTTCTTTGGCAGCTTCATCTATGATCTTTTTGAGATTGTCGATTTTGTTGTCTACTGCTTTCGCTTCTGAGTGTGCTGCTTTCTCTGGTTCATCAAATAGCCGAATGTACTCTTCAAACAAGTTGGATATTGGAACCGAGACTTGTCCTGATTCAGGAAATATTTCTCTTAAGGCACTTTCGCTCCTTTGAACTTTCTTCATGTAATTATCGTCAAGGATTACGTAATATGTTTCTTCAATTCGTTTGGAGCATTTATTGAAAACTCTGTATGCCTATGAAGTGAGTGAATAACCAAGAAAAATTCCCTCATCTGCTTTGACATCAAACTTGTTTCGGTTCTCTTTTGAATTAAAGATGAAACACCTTGAACCGAACACGTGGAAAAATTTGACGTTAGGCTTTCGATTGTTCAGAATCTCATATGGAGTGATTTAGAATCTTTTGTTGAGCAAGGATCGGTTCTGAGTGTAGCATGCGGTTGCAACTGCATCAGCCCATAAGTATAGCGGTAGAGAAGCGAAGCTGAGCATGGTCCTGGTTGCCTCACATAAAGAACGGTTTCGTCTTTCAACAATCCCATTCTGTTGTGGTGTATAAGGGGCCGAAAAGTTGTGACATATCCCCTTGTCAGCCAGAAAATCCTTAAAATCTTTATTCTTGAATTCCAGCCCATTATCGCTTCTGATATTCCTCACCAGCTTTCGCAGCTGCACTTCCACTTGCTTGATGAACGTCTTCAGCTTGGGAGTTGCATTTGATTTCTGTTTAAGAAAGAAAACCCAGGTGAAGCGTGAAAAATCATCTACTATGACAAGAATGAACTTACTACCACCGAAGCTTTCGATAGCCGAAGGTCCACATAAGTCAATGTGTAGAAGTTCAAGAGCTTCAACAATCTTTGTATTGATTCATGTAGGATGGCTCTTCCTGCTTTGTTTGCCCATCTCACACGCTGCACATAGATGTTCCTTATCAAATTTGAGAAGAGGAAGGCCTCGAACATGATCACCAAGCACCAACTTATTAATGTCTTTGAAGTTCAGGTGCGATAGACGTCGATGCCACAACCAGCTTTCATCAGTGTTCACCTTTGATAACAGACATATTGCTGGTTTTCCTCGAATTGGGTTGAGATTTAAAGGATACATCTCTCCCTTGCGTTCAGACTTCAACAGAACCTTTTTAGATTGCTTCTCAATTATTTCTGAGCCCTCATCATTAAATGAAACCTTCAAACCTGTTCCCACAACTAATTATGACATACTGATGAGGTTATGCTGCAATCCCTCCACATACGCTACTTTTCGAATTGAGAAGTCTCCATTGGTTATCATTCCATATCCTTTGATTGTGCCATATGAGTTATTGCCATACTTCACACATCCACCATCCTTTAGGGACCGAAACTCCCTCAGCTCTTCCTTCCTTCCTATCATGTGACGCGAGCAGCCACTGTCTATATACCATTCATCATCGAACTGCTCGTCACGTATCACCTGCAAATTCAGGCAGATTTAGGAACCCAAAGTCTCTTGGGTCCTTGTGAGTCTTTCACAGAAAAAGGAATTGCAGTAGAAATATCAACCAAATAAGTTCTTTTTATTAGAGTTGATCGATCTTTTCTTTTGATTGTGTACACCTTGATTTTAGTTTTATCTTTTTTAATTTTTGGTGTTTTTGATGGTGTGTTGTTAGATGGTTTTGGTGTTTTCGTTTGAATCCTAGGGTTAGCTGACTTTTTCTTATAATTGAAATTAGAATCAGAATCAAGCTTTCCCTTTCCTTTGATGTCTTTCGCTGAATTTTATTTGGTTTATGAGTGGGAAGGACCGAAACTAGACTTGGGACCGAAAGTAGACGTTCGGTTGTTAGCCTTGACGTTTGGACCGAAAGTAGACGTTCGGTTGTTAGCTTTGACGTTTGGACCGAAAGTAGACGTTCGGTTCTGTGCGCTAGTTTTGGAATAGTAGGAATTTGGACTGAAATTTTCTTTTCCTTTTAGCTGTTCCTTTCCTTTTTCAATTGATTCTTTCTTATGAGGTACGTAGTTGGGATTTTGAGACTGCCAATGACGTTTTCGCTCATTCAGATTTTTCATGTATCTTTGATTTCTTTGGCGTTTCTGTTCAGCTAACTCCTTCTAAGATTTGTGGATATTGAAGCTAGCCCTAGGCTTCTTCTTTTGAGTTTCGGTTGTCTTAGTTGGAACAATCGGTTCTTTCATTGGTTCTTCAGGGATTTCTTTTGTTCCACTTGTGCTTGGCTTGTCGAAACTCGAGGGTTTGTTGATGGGTTCAGCAATGTATCTTCCTTTAACCCTCCATGAAGTTTGCTCAGATAAGCCTATGGTTTCGTCTGCATTGTCAATAGGGGCTGACCAGAAGTAATCATCACATCCTTCAGCATTATCTTCGTCGACCAGGATTTTCAATTCTGCTGTTTGTCTTGCAGTTACTCCTGTAACAGCATAGACCTGATTCGGCACAGTTTGAACCTTTTGATAAACCATAGCTTTTTCTTTGAGTTTCTTTTGCTTGTCCTTTGACAGGCGAGCGTATTCAACCGAATTTTCAGAAATGAAGGGTTTCTCATTCTCAGTTTCGCTTTTCATAAACTCAGAGCAATCAACCTCGTCTTCAACTGAGATTTCGCTCATCTCACTTTCCTCATCAAATTCAGACGAATTTTCTATGTTCATTTTATGTTCTGAAATTAATCTGGCATTAGACGAGTCAAATGATTGAATGGTTTCGGACTTAATTTTTAACCTGTCATTTTCATCTATAAGATTTTGGAGCATACATTTACATTCCTTCGAGTCGATGAAGGTTTCTATTTTGTCCAGTCCGATTTTATAAGCAATAGATGTTTCTTCTGAGGACATAATTGATTCACATTCAGCGATGACCTCATCCTCCTTAAATTCAAGGAAGTGTAAAATCATCTTATGAATCTTTTTCCCTATTTCACAACTTAAATGCAATTGAGCAATATTAGTATATAAACGCTTAGCAATTAAACAAAAAACATTCCTTTGTTTCAAAAAATTTAAATTGTCTCGTTGCAAATAAATACTTTCATCCCTAGCCCTATTTAACTCCGTCTCCTTCAGCTCAATCCACATCCTTCTCTCCTCACTTTTTGAAGACACCCTGCTGAGTTGGTCAGTTAGGTTAGAATTCGCTAAGCGAGTTTGAATCAGACTACCACTTAAGTTAGAAAATTTAAATTTTAATTCTTTTAATTCTTCTTCATAATCAGTTACTGGAACTTTAAGTGATTCAAGGATGGATTGTACCTTTTTGATAAGCCGATCTAGTCGTTGATCTTCTCGCTCACGGGCTTGGCTGCAAAGCATTTGTCCTCAGTTAGGTTCGATTCCTTACTGGCACTTTCGGTTAATCCACTTGCTGTGACCATTAAACATCTTCCAGCTGAACCTGCTTCCTTTGTCACATACGCTCTTCCATGAGTTGGCTTTCTCACCTCTTCATCCTCAGAATCGGTTGACCAAACTTCAACTCCACCAAACTCATCTTCATCTGCATTCTCCTACACAATAAAGGCATTCATAGAACTGTTAGTTGCCTTCTTTTTCTTGATCTCTTACAACTTGCGCATGTAGTACGCCTCATTGTCTTCACCATCTCTTGTCTCAGCCATCTTCCTCAGCATGCAATCTTTGGCAAAGTGGTTCTTGCCGTGACAATAATTGCAGTCGAACCCTGAGTCTCCTGCAAGCTTGCTCTCCTTCTTGTCTTCATGCTTTTGAGAAGAATTCTTCGCTTCATCCTTTACCTTCTCAGAACTATAACTTCCCTGCCAGTTTCGGTTCTTGTTGACAACAAATTTTCTTCGTGCAAACTTCTTTGGATTGGTGACCATCATAGCATATTCTTCGCTTGTAAGGTCACACTCAGACATATCCGACTCCCCTTCTTCTTCTGCAATACTTTTTCCTTTTGAGACAAGGGCCAATGATCCTACACCCGAAACTACCTTCGGCTCCTTGGTTACCACATTCTCATGGGATTTAAGTATTCCCACAAGTTTCGCTAGTGAGTAAGATTTAAACTGTTCATGTGCTTTCACTGTTGAAGCCACATCCATCCATTCTGGTCTCAGACCGTTCATGAAGGTTACCTTCTGCTCGATCAGCTTTCTTTCTATTCCATGTTTGATCATCTTACTTAGGAGATGATTGAACCGATCGAAAGTTTGTATCAGTTTTTCTTCTGGTTTCTGTTCGAAAACTCCAAATTCTAAGAGCAGCAAGGTTTGAAGAGAGTGTTCTAGATCGTCATCGGTTGAGTAAAGTTCTTTCAACCTATCCCATATTTCTTTGGCCGTCGTGCATGAAGCAACTAGCCGAAAAGTGTCAGATTGCAAGGCGAATCTGATCATTCTCATGGCCTTCACATTACATAGCAACTTGTCCTTCTCATCTTGTGGCATCTTGTCTACGTCCGCCACCAGCTTGTTATACTCTTTTTGGGTCTTAACAGTCATGTTCGTTCCAGAATGAACAAACGGCCCAAGCGTGATGGCTTCCCATATGAGATAACCATTATCTTCAGATCCGACCACATAATCTTCAAAGTGATGCGCCCATACTTCATAGTCTTGAGTGTAAAGAATGAGAATCTTGGTAGTGGATCCAATGCTGTTAGAGATGTTGATGGGATTTGTTTGAGAATCTTCGTGAGACATGGTGAGCTGCTAGAATCAGACCGGTAAGCTTGAGATTAGGGTTTTATCAGAAACAGAGTTACCGTCGACAGGAAGAAGATGGCTTCTTTTATATTCGATAAAAGCGGAAACCCTAAAGAATTCTTAACACAGAAGGAATGTGTATTGATCACACAGTCTCCCGCTCTGATACCAATTGTTAGAACAAAGTTCTATTTGGATCGATAGATTCTATGCAGTGAAAACAATTAGGAATGTAATTATGAACACAAGAATGGCTTTAAATATGCCGTATGATTAAAACTTCAACACCTCAGAAGAGCTCGATTAAGAACTTCGACTGTAGAGGTGCTTAGGGTTACAAAACAATAATAAACGATAATCACGACCCTTTCTAGTGCATACATGCATGCACTATTTATAGTATAACCCTACTACATAATCACGGATGGACAGGCCCAATCCGGATATACAAAACAAGCCCATGACGCAACACAATAATACCCAACATAATCATATATTTTAGTCATCAAATCATGCATGAAATTATACTTTATAACACCCAGTTACGAGATTCGTTGGAGTAACTAATGCACAACTTATTTGCAAAATATGAATTATATATCTCTGTTTGAAGAATAGAAAATATTATCGTCTTAGAATTACTCGTGGTTGAATCCATGAAGTAATATATGAGCGCGGATGTCACACCTAGAAGTTTCAACCCCAAAACCAAGCCAAAGGAGTCCCGTGTGTATAATAATTATAACTATAATACTATTATGATATGTGTAATATAAATTTTGGAAATTTTATTGCCTTAAGCTCTAATGAGAAATACAAACAATTAAGAGATGCAAGTTACGTCAAACTAGGGAAAACATCAACACACAAATCAATATGTGTATTAGAGTTCATGCACATTAAGACCATGAACACTTCCCTAGGAATCACCCAAGACCGTGAACCACTTCTAAGGGGCCACTTTGGCCGTGAACCACCTTAAACCATCAAGTCTTGACCGTGAACACCATTTGAGGAAGGAAACATGACCATGAACACCATCCTAGGCAACCTTTAGGCTGTAAACACCATAGTGGACCTCCTTTAGACCATAAATCACCCTTGGTGGACCTCCTTTAGGACGTAAACCTTAGTTTAAGGCCTATTTAGACCATAGACCCCTTTCCAATTCAAATGTGTTTACGGAAATTGTGAGTTGTAATTGGCTATTTTCCAATGCATATCTCAGTTCTCTATGCATTACCCACTAGTAATCCAAGTAAACATCCCATCAAATTCTTATTCCCATACAAGGAGCGTAAACCCCATTTCTCATTTCACCAAAACTCATTTCACTTTTGGGAATCCTCCGTGAACTCTCCCAAGAACTCAAGTCAAGCTCCAAAAACCATTTTTTTCACCATTCCTTCTAAGTTCATGTAAGTAATGTATGCCTAGTTAATTGTTTCATACACATATGATGAGACTAAAACTCTTTAAG
Source organism: Lactuca virosa (assembly GCF_052849685.1). Lineage (NCBI taxonomy): Eukaryota > Viridiplantae > Streptophyta > Magnoliopsida > Asterales > Asteraceae > Lactuca > Lactuca virosa. The sequence goes on along the minus strand of NC_136428.1, from coordinate 185,187,199 downwards.
ATCGATAAGATTCTTGACAAGCAACACAAGAACACAAAGTAAATAAGAACACAAGATGAATCAATACTTATCTCGAATGATTAATAAACCACAACTTTAGAAGAACTCTATTAATAATTGCTACTGTAGAGTTGTGGTAGGGTTAAAATTATGAAAATCAACGATTGCCTAACATACGGTACATGCATGCACTACATATAGTAAACCCTAATAAATGAAACAGGGCTGGACAGGCCCAGTACCGTGAGAACCATAGACTTAGACCAAAAGCCCAATGACGCAACACTTCTTAACCCAACAATCTCCCCCTTTGCGTCAATTGAGGTGAGAGATTACTGTTGCAGAGCCTGCGTGGTCTTCTTTACTTTTTTCAACAGCTTCGGTATGATAGCAAGAATAGTGCGACGAAAGTTGATATACCACCGAAGCATGTCATTGAAAATCTTCTTTGCAGCATCATCATTGGATTTACATCTGTTTATTATATCCAAAATGTGTTCAAGAGCAACCGTGGAAAATAGATGTATGTCAGATAAGGCGAACAAGCACTTCAATGGAGTAGCTGAACCTCTAATATCTTTAGTAAACATCACCGTCAAGTGTTTGGTGTCAATCTTGCCCATACGTATCTTATTCACATCACTAGCTTTGCGAATGGGTCTGACTGTAGGCTTCTTCCTTAGAGCAGAAGCAATCTCCTGATCAAGCTTTTCTACTTCATGAATATACGATACCAACATTCTCTTTATGTGATCAAGAATGGGTTCGCACTTCTGCTCGTTAGTCAGCAGAATCCAATCATGAGGATTGAGATTTGGCAGATCAGGAAGAGAAATTTCATGAACGGAATCTTCTGAACCACGAGTAATCCAGAACTTCACATTGATAAATTTCCCCGCAGCAACTGGCTTCATAACCTTGACCGTAGTAATATTCTTTGCACTCCAGGTCAGATATTGTGGTTGCGAGAAATCAAGATAATAATCAATCAGTTCTCTATCAACCTTCGGGTCGGGTGAGGGAATAGAGGTGATTGGCTCAAAACAATGAAAAACAAATGCCCTTCGGGTGATCGGCATATCGAATTGAGCATCTTTTGAGTTCTCCAGGTCAAAAGAGATAACCGGTGCAAGCCAATGAGTACTTGGGGACTCAATCGCTTCCTTCAGTAGGTTTTCCAATGTCCATAATGGAAAAAGAGATTTACTTCGTTCCAAAATGTCATGGGCGTCTTTATCTTTTCTTTCCCTCTCTTTGGTTTCATGAGTTTGCTTTAACAACTCTTCTTGATTCTCTTATTCTTCTCCACTTTTACCAATGATTTTCTTTCCTTTGTCTTGAACCGTTGAACCCGAAGCTTCATTATCCTTCGGTTCTTTAGTGACATTTGGTTTAACAGGAGGGGGTTGAAGATTTTCACTTGTTGAAGTTTGGCTTGTGGGGGTTTGTTTTGGTGGATCTTGATCTGCTTCTCCCCCTTGTTTTGGAGGGTGTTGAGAGAAAAACTTTGAGACACACTTGAACGAACGTTAGAACAAGTATATTACTGAATAGTTAATCTCGAAGGATCTAACAGCTCAACAATAATATTAATAAGTTAGAGTTAGATAGTTAGAGAGTTAGTTGCGGAAAGTAAAGAAATGGAAATGACAAAAATTGTTATATCAAGAATACAAATAAGTTGATTCATAATAAGGAATGCATTCAAGCCAAGTTAATAAGGAAGATCAAACTTAGTGATTAAGTCACACAAGACTTGCTCCGAAGAGAGATTATAATCAGATAAATGCTAGTAAGATTTGAGAGTAAGAAGAGGTGCGTGATAAGATAGAGAGATAGAAAAGATATCTTCAAAGATGTGTATTCAGACTGATAGATGGATAATAAGTGAGAATGAGCTCTATTTATAGAGACTCAAGAAGTTACATTTGTATCACTTTCTAAGAGTAGCCATACAAGGCATACTGGACAATAGAGAGTATTACAGAAAGACAAATAAACTAAGTAAAGTAAGAATGGCTGTGGTTGACTAGATGACTTCGGATGCGGTTGCTGAAGAGGGAGCTTGACTGCGGTAGCTTGTAGGCTACGGTAGCTGAAGTTCCCCCTAAGTGACCTCTTTAACTTTTCTTTAGTTATCAAGTTTAAGAAACTTGATCAGGATCCACCAAAACTTCCTGATGTTTTCCAACCAAATGATCCTCCTTAAAATCTCGAACTTGACTTTGGCAGTTGTGTGCTTTGATCTTTCAACTGTGGTTCGACATATTTCAAGTTGCTTCCTGGTGAGGCGATGCATGGCAGTCATAGGAATGAAGTATTTGACTTTATCGATATTCCTTTTGAAATTGACTCCGAGTTCAGGGAAGTTGGTTGCACCTAAGGATCTTTCTTGATAGCCTTCGGTGGGCATTGGTGCAGGATCGAGTGGTGGAAGATCGAACTTTTTGGCAATTGTGGGGTAGATATCTGCGTCGATTTTAGCAAAATCACAGACAGTTTCCTTCAAAAACGTGCTAGCCCTTTCAAGAGATATCTTCATCTTCGGGTGCTTCTCCGACTTGTTCTGGAACACCTTAGCTATGAGAAAGACTTCTTCAGGATTCATGCAGGGGAAGTCAGCTTGGGTGCGGACATAGTCGTGTTCCCTTCTAGTGAGAGTGTATTGGATGAAGTCAGCCTTTATGAACTTCCGGAGCTTGTAGTTTTTTACTGCGGATGGTCTATCGTTAGACCATATTTTCTCAAGGGGAGAGGCATGCTTTGCATAAAAATGGTTAAGTCTCTCGAATTCCATTGGCAGTCTTTTGTAATCTGGAAGGCTGCGGTCGAACTGCTCAAACACTGTGAAGTATTTAGCGTTTGGGGAGATTGGAACATCCCAGTAGCCATACGAAGGGGGTTCAACATATGTGAGATATGGTTTGTAGTCGCCATCCATCAGTCTGCGATGGGGTTTGATCCAAGAGTTTATCAAGGATTCATCCATGATAGTGTCAAAACCGTATTCTCTCCATATGAGCTCAGCAAGCTTAGGTGCTTTCCAGTCTTTTTTCTTTTGGGTGGTGGTGTTGGGTTATGAGCATTCTAACACTCCTAAGTGTACATGCAACCCTAAATAGCTTGGATCTATGTTTTCTCTATTATACATACAATTATGAACATCCAAGGTATTATCCTAATCTAGCATACAAAATAATAAATATAACAAGATAGAATACATACCTCTTTGATGTAGAATGTCTTCATGAAGCTTGAGTGCCTAGTGCCCCAAGTGTGACACCTCAAATGGTTCACACAACACCAAATACACTTGGAATAACTTGAGAGAAACTTGAACACTCCTTGAAATCGTCTAGCCCTCACACTCACACATTAGTGCACGATTTCTTGAGCCATGGGATTCTTTTATATGGTGGCTATTAGGGTTACACCATGTAACTCATAACTTTACCCATTCCTTATGCTCCATGGATTTTAACCTCCATGGAGTATCCATGGGTCACCCCATGGACTTAGTCCAACATAAGGAATCTTGGATCACAAGCCCACATATATAAAAATGAATGATTTACACAATCAACCCATATATTTAATTAGTCTCCTTTTGATCACTTAATTAATTCCAAATTAATTCTTGATCAATACTAATTAAATAACCTTATTAATATATTAGAACTTATAATATATTAACCAACCTTAAGTGTTATTTCTCTCATTATAGTCTATCCAAATGCATGATGCCATGCAACCCAAATGAACCATGCCGGGTCGGGTCAAGTCTTACCAATTATAGTTATGGACTTAGACATTAATCGAACAGTCTCCCACTTGGATAAGTCTAAAACTATAATTGCGTATGACTTCAGGAACCGATCAGCAATCGTAGCTCTCAAAAGCTTCTGTCGAACTCTGACCATGTCGATGAACTCTGACCTTTGTCAATGACTTGTTCATTAGATAAGGATCATATATTCCTCCATTCTAGATATCATATGGACTGAGACATGGATTATCAATCATTCTCTCTGTCCATTTGTTGTTTCCCGATTTCCGATTCATGATGACTGACTGATTGAACAAATCAAATCAGTCCTGGCTTGGCCAAGCACTCACATGTATCATCTTTAAATCATCGAGGGGCCCACAGATATCGCTTTTATCCCAAAGGTAAAAGGAATGGATAAACTTCGACTCATATGGCTTGTTCTACTACTTGTTGAATCATACACAAAGGCACGTTTTATAACATCGAGTTACCAATGCGTTTTCGTGCAATCAATGTATAACCAACTCATAGTAACAACTCATATCTCTAGGTTTGAAGAATATAAGATATTATCGTCTCATGATCACTCGTGATAAAATCCATGAAGTGATTCAAATGAGCGCGGGTTGAATCCAATACTCAGAACTTATGAGCACTCATGAGTGTTGTAGCACCACTTTGTCCACCAACTTGGACCTTTACAAACCAACCCATGACAGTCTTGATTCATATCTACTTCCAACATATGACCGACTGTGGACGGTTTGAATAACTTAATCATTCAGGAAGAGCGACTTAGTTATTCTGGAAGTCAAAACATGCAAAGTGAAACACAAGAATAAAGGAATCAAATATGGTATCAAACCCTATGAATATAAATAAACACTTTTATTTATCACCATACTGATTACTCATTATTCATTGTTTCGGTTTTATCAACTTTATACTTGAATTTAAAACAATAGTTGTCCCATGCTCCAAGCATGTACACTATGTTTTCTAAACACTAGTCATGCCATACACCAAGTATGCATACTATGTTTGTCTATGATCTTTACTTTGTAAAATAGATCAATTGAACATCACTCCAATGATCCTCTTTTCACAGTCCCAAATCCTTATTGCAAATGCAAGAATTCCAAATTCATGCCATTTACTGAAATCTGTTAGATTCTAAACTTATATGCATTGATCCTCTTAATGATTATGCACAAAGTCAGAAAGACTTGACAACAATCATTACAGAGCATTCCAAAGGAGATCAGCTCCTTGGAAACATCCTTCTTTCATTAAGTTTCCTAATCTTACACAGATTGAATAATTTCTAACTTTGAAACATTTCCATATTCCATTTTGACTATCACTTCTGAACAAGAGTTGCCTCCTTACAAATTATGTCAATATGGTCCTTCCAGAATTAACATTATACTTCCAACTGTCCTTGAGCAACCAATCTTTGGTAAACCTTAGATTGTCCTCGACAATTGCTTAATCATTTTAGTCATATCCAATTCTAGACCTTTTCCCTTCATAATGCCCCAGGCATTTGGAAAATTTTAGAAAGGATGAATATAGCACATGTAATCGATCCTATATCCGAAGCATATGGGACACGATTCATGATGTCTCACATAAAGACTAAACCAGTCTTTTGCTATAATATTTCCATTTCAATTTGCCAAGTTCTCAAAATTCAGATTATGAAAAGGGATGTCGTAATCATAATCGAATTTTAGAACGCAAATAATGGACCCATATATAGAATTTCCTTATGTTGAGCCATTCCAACATGAAATTCATATATATATCCTTGATTAAATATGATTAAAATTTCAATCTAAGCTTTTAGAATTGAAATGAAGTATAATTTCCTCTCCCTTAATTATAGCAAAACAACTTTTTCAACCCCTGCAACCTCACGAATTGAAACTTTTGTTTTCTATAATTAACATTGCTAACTTGCAACCTTTGTCATAATTATCATGCTCCCACTAACATGATGATTATTAGCATAACACTTATGCTCCCACTAGCTTTGACATGTACTCAGAAATCAGCTGACTTTCTTACCAAAGTTCAGATTTCTGATACTAGATTGTTTTGATAAAACTTTATCAAAATCATACACCTCTCTTAGATAGCTCACATGTGTGTCTAAACAATTTTAGAACTATGAAAAGGGATGCCGTAATCATAGTCTCAATTGTTTAGACCTTTGCCACTTCTCACAAGTCCATGTTAGTGTGCCGGTAAACCACACACGCTCCACTAACGACTTTGAGAATGCAAATATCACAATTGCTATCTAGCTAAAATCTACTTAGTGAAAGTGTTTCCTCACCATCATTTTCATGAATCGGAGAGAAACCTTATGACACTTAGATTTAATAGTGTATGTGTTCTTATCCATGTGAATTTGTCAAAACCATAATCACAAGACAAGGTTAGTGACAAATCCAAACTCATATTGATTAAACTTGTGCAATCTTAAATTCCTGCCATTTGGCAGCTCAGGTGCCTGCCATTGCTTCCAAGTAGTTGTGCAACCAATTGAGAACTCTCAGAACTCCTATGCAAAGCCAACTTGAATAGGCACAAAAATTTCAACACGATAGGTTATAAACCTCAAGTCGTGTGCTAGTTAAGGACTTTAGGTTTTATTTTTGATTAAGTCTTGAAACTTTCAAGAGCTTTAAGACTCCCACTGTCCTCTTGACATATAAGACTCCCTTGTCAAATATTCAAGAGATAGTGCGGATTCTTTATCAAGACTAACACTTTACACAATTGGCCTAAGTTGGTCTCTGTTTTATCCAAAACATCACAACTTACCAATTTCAAATGTACAAGAGTAGATAACCTTTTACTCTTACATTTGACTAGTGTTAACAAACTCTCTTTAAGATATGTCACTCAAGTTACAATCTTGGAGTATGACTCTAAGAATTGTTTTGGAACGAAGTATGACTCATCTTTTTGATTTAACCATTTCAACAATTCATGACTCCTCTTCTTAGTCATAAGAATGCATTAAGATGACTTTAGAGGACCAATTTTGATATGGTATCTTAATCATTAAGATGATCATATACATGATACTAAATTACTCTCCCATCTTTTCAGATTTGAGAAACTTTTATCTTTCTGCCATACTTTGATTCTTCTTATTCGTTCTGTCTCACATTGAAACTTCTCCAATGCTACAGACTTATACTTAAACTTATAAGTATAACCATATTTACTGAACTTAAGTAAATCATGACGAATAATCTTCTTGATCTTTTGTGGTGGACTTGACCAGTGCACAAGAATGTGTACTCGATCCCTTAGTCCTTTCCTTATTCACATAAGGAATTAGTCTTAATTTTCCAAGCTGAAAGTTCTCATTCATCATACTATACAACTTGCATGATTCCAAGTTTCGGTCCAATTGAACCTTGGGTGATGAGAATCTTTCCTTATTTGGTAATATTAGACACTACCACAACCGAAAGAATCAAATCCATTTTTCCAATATTGCTATCAATGGAATCTTATAAGCAACAACTTTTCACAAATGCCATTGTAAGGATAAATAAAATCAAAACCTTTTTCTTTTATTTGAAAACTTTGCGGAAAAACTTATCCTTACAATCCATATGAAAACCTTGTTACTATCTATTCCTAAGCAATATAAATATCATAACTCTTAAGTAATAGCCCAAAATTCTGATCACCGAACCATGCGATTGAAATCCATCTTCGCAATCAGAATTAGCATGTACTTAATAGAGTTAGACAATGGACTTTACCTGAAGTAGAGCCAAACTTATTGACTTTAACATCCTTAGGTAAATTTGGCAGCTTCGTAACCAATGCCCCTTACTTTGGCAATAGTTACCTATGGACCCTTGATAATGGGACTATCTCAGACTTCGCCTCTCTCTTTACCATTGGGTCAACCGAGTTGACTATGACCGATCCCTTTCCATTGGGAAGAGAGAGCTTTACTGGATATCCAATGTCATCATTGTTAATGTCCATAGCGTTTTAGGAAGTTGATCTTAGCAAATAGATAAGATCATTAAGGGTCTTGTCTTAGTCTGTTTCATAGGATTCCCAAAAGAACTCACTATGTGACTTAGAAAGTAGTTGAGCCACCAACTTTTTCAAGACTTTGACACCCAACTCTCCCGGCTTGTCAATATGTGACTACATCTCCAAGATGTGATCACACCTAGACCTTGCCTTGCCAATAGGGCTTGAGTGACCTTAAACTTTTTATGAACTTGTGGGTTAGGGAGAATAATTGGAGGATGTGAAAGAAGTATGATATCCATGGGACATCATCTTCATTTAGGAAAGCTTGTTTCAAGAGATTTGGGAAGATCATAAATGTCTAGACCAGACATCTTTTTGGGAGATATTCAAGATAGTTGATTTAAAGTCCTTAATATGACACCCAATATGAAATATTAAGGCTAGGACCCAACAAACTATTTTATAACTTAGAAGAGGGATGCCGTAATCCAAGCTATTAGATATTTGAAGGTAGGTGAATGGCGATTCACCAATTTCCACCATGAAAAACGAAATAATTTATTAGGTTTAAATTGGATTTGAAAGTCCTAGATCTTTGAGATTCATTGAACTGTTCAAAGGCATGTTTCAATCTCGAGTGTGCCCTTCAGGTTTTGTGACTGGGATGCCGAGGATCACAAAACAAGGTGTGAATAACCATGCAAATATACTTGGTACCCTTAATATTTACCCCTTAATCAGTGTGCCGGTTAACCACACACGCTCCACCGATACTATGATAAATATTAAGTTACCCTTTGCCTACCTTGTTAAGTCCAGGTTAGTGTGCCGGTTAACCACACACGCTCCACTAACGACTTAAGCAAAGTGCAAAGTGTAATTTCATGGGTTAGCACCAAATTCACATTTTCCTAAGTAACTAAGATTGGGTATTAATAAGAGTTTAGTTACTTAGTATTTATCATTAATACTTTTAATGAAAGGAGAATTATAGTCCTTGTCCTACCCGTTCGGCTAACGACCCTCCACCAGTCAAGGAAGCGGTGGGTGAGAGTGGACACCCATTAAACTGCCATTTTATAGGCAGTAACCTTATACCCCCCTTATAGACCGGCTTCGTGAATGAGGCCTACTAACGGTAAGACTGACTTTACTCTTATACATATATATAAATATTATTAACTTATAATATTATAAAGTATAAGGGTTGAATTTTAACTTTTAAAATTCTAAGGGCTAACTTGGAATTAAAGTATTCATAAGTGAAAACTTTTCAAATTCCAAAACTTGAGGGCAAGTTTTGAAACTATTCGAAACTAATTAATTCCATAACTTATGAGTTTAAAGTAGTTTTAATTAAAAAAAAAAAAACTCTTCAAGTTCCATAACTTGAGGACAAGTTATGGAAGACTTTAAACTAATTAATAAAAAAAATAACTTTTTTTTATTGTAACTTATGGAACTAATTAAGGTTACACTTTTTTTTTAATTTAATGAAGAGACTCTTGAACCTCCATAACTTGAGGACAAGTTATGGAGTCATAAAACCATTTAATTAGAACTAGACTCTTCATTTTGTAACCTTTGCCAACTTTTATGAGTTTTATGATTCTTAAATGTGACTTTTCATATAACTTGAGGACAAGTTACAAAAACACACTTTGGAATCAACTCTTAGATTAAAATAGATTGAAAACAACTATTTCACACAACTTTTCTATTAATCTAAGAACCTCATAAGAACAAGATAATTCAAATCATCAATCTTCAAGAAATTAGCATGAACATACAAACTAATACAAATGTTGAAATTATGACAATTATCTTAGAAATTGGATTAGCATGAACATTACCACATCAAAAACAAGTTTATAAGTCTAAAAACATCTTAGGGTAATGTTCCTAGTCCAATTCCAGCCAAAACAATCGAATATATGCATCCAACTCGATTTTTCAGCTACTTTTGCAAGTATAACAAGAAAACAAGCCTAGGCTCTGATACCACTGTTGGGTTATGAGCATTCTAACACTCCTAAGTGTACATGCAACCCTAAATACCTTGGATCTATGTTTTCTCTATTATACATACAATTATGAACATCCAAGGTATTATCCTAATCTAGCATACAAAATAATAAATATAACAAGATAGAATACATACCTCTTTGATGTAGAATGTCTTCATGAAGCTTGCGTGCCTAGTGCCCTAAGTGTGACACCTCAAATGGTTCACACAACACCAAATACACTTGGAATAACTTGAGAGAAACTTGAACACTCCTTGAAATCGTCTAGCCCTCACACTCACACATTAGTGCACGATTTCTTGAGCCATGGGATTCTTTTATATGGTGGCTATTAGGGTTACACCATGTAACTCATAACTTTACCCATTCCTTATGCTCCATGGATTTTAACCTCCTTGGAGTATCCATGGGTCACCCCATGGACTTAGTCCAACATAAGGAATCTTGGATCACAAGCCCACATATATAAGAATGAATGATTTACACAATCAACCCATATATTTAATTAGTCTCCTTTTAATCACTTAATTAATTTTTGATCAATACTAATTAAATAACCTTATTAATATATTAGAACTTATAATATATTAACCAACCTTAAGTGTTATTTCTCTAATTATAGTCTATGCAAATGCATGATGCCATGCAACCTAAATGGACCATGCCGGGTCGGGTCAAGTCTTACCAATTATAGTTATGGACTTAGAAATTAATCCAACAGGTGGCAGGGGAGTCATTTGAGCTTGGAGAGGACATGTGATCCACCAGATTTTTGAAGTGAGGGGGAGTCTCTGGTTTCTCAGGAGTGACCTCTTTTTGTGGTGGAGTCTGATGAGATGGTGGCGGTGAAGGTTGCGGTGTAGGAATTCTTTCTGTAATGATGGGGGGACTTTGATGTTGTGAGATGCTGTTGGAGTGATTGGAGTGATGGACTTCTTCTTCACTTCCCCCTCTTGAGGAATGCAACCCAGGAGCTTCCTCAAGCCATTGTTTTAGGCCATCAACTTTGGCATAAACTTCTTGAAATTGGGCTTTAAGGGCATCTTCCAGTTGTTGATTGTTGGGGATGGTGGGGTTGAAGAGCAGCCGGTGAATCTCCTTGGTGAGCTGAAGAATTTCAGGACCGTGGAAGTTGGTTGACAGAGATCGTTGCAGTCGGTTGATAGTAGCTTGAAGAACTGAGATAGTGGACTCATATGCAGAGTGAGTCTCAGCTATCAGCTTTTGAGATTGGGTGGCTTGGTCCGCAATGGCTGCTCGTAAGTCTTTCTTGATTGCGGTCACCTCAGAGATGAGGCGTTCCGCAGCAGCCCTGAATGCCTTTTGATCTGCTTGACGATTGTTATCCAGGGAACGAATTCCCATTTCTACCTTGAGAGAAATTCTTTCTGCAGCCAATCTCTCACGAGTTTCCAGGTGTTCAATCCTTTCGGTCAATGACTGCGGTCCGGGCATATCTTCTGGTTGCGGTTGAGTTGGCTTGACCGCAGCGAGAATTTGATCGACCTTTGCTTGCAGGCTCAAAAATTCTTTCCTTGTTACAGCATTCTTATTCTTTTTCTTCTTCTCTTTGGGCTTGGAAGTTGAATGGTGAGAGCCACTGGATTCTTCTTCTTCATCAAACAGCATGAGATCATCATCAGAAGGACTGGGTTTATTTACCTCCAGAAGATCAATATCATCAAAACCGAAGGTGGGAGCAGAACTGACTTCTATTGTAGTTCCTTCGTCTTGTGATTCTTGAACAGTTGGAGTTGGGATTGGATTTGGAGTTGGAGTTGAAGTTGGAGGTACTTTGGAGGGACCTGCACCTTCACCAGTGGATTGAGCTTTTAGGATCGTCTCAGCCATTTCTGTCATCCAGTCTTGTACCTTCAGAATGGCGGCTACAATATTGGCATTATTAATTGCGTCTGCCCAATACTTAGCTACTGATTGGATTTCCTGTTCCCTCTGTTGCTGTTGCTTGATTTGCTATTCTTTGCGTGCTTGGAATGCCCTACGGAAAGTGGCATACTTCTTGATATCTGAGTCAGACACCAGAGTGTAGTGTAACCATGAGTCGTTTGATTCGTCACCGTCAAATCCTTGGAATCGCACCGAAGTGTCCTTCGGGTCCACGGATCCTTGCACATTTGTGCTCACCGTGCCTAAACCACATGTTACGGATGTAAGCAGAGTAGGATTTCCTGAGCTTTCTCGGTCTCCTTGACCCGGAGTCAAGTTTGGCCTCCGCTCAGTTCCGGCAAGGGCGGAAGAAGTACCCTGCAGTTGGGAAGGTGTTTGAAGTGTTTGGGTTACATTCAAGAGGATGGAGTTCAACTCGTCAGGAGAAAAGAAATACAATCGGGAAGCCCTGGAGACCTCATGGCGAGAACCAGTGTTATCCTCTTGGGATTGAACTGGGGGGGAGTCTCCACGATGCGGTGAATCAGACTCACTTTCTGAGCCTGAGTGGTATTCGATTGTGGTGTTGAATGGGTCTGCGGCCACCCCAAGGACTACCAGAGCCTTTTGAGAAGCTGAGGTATCAGTCCGGTCACGCATTTGGCCAGTGGGATTGGTTTTTCTTTTCTTAAGGATGGCAATTAGTTGCGCATCCTCATCAGAGTCACTATCATTTGTGGGTGCGGTTGGTTTGGTTTTGCGTTTCTTTGAGGGTGCGGTTGGTTTGGGAGCATCTTTCTTTGGGGTTCTTTGTTTCTTGGAGACATTGCGGGGGCCTTGATGGGTTGAGGATAGTTTCTTTCTTCTTTAAGAAAGATTGGAGAGAGTAGTGGAGGATGGGACTGCGATACTTCCAGGGGTAATGATTGCGGATGGGGTTGGAAGAGGCGGGGTAGGAGGGTATGGGGCAATACCTTCCGTAGCCTCAATATGATCTGAGACATCAGCAGTCTCAAGACCAAGAGTGGTGAGAATGTGGGTTGGAAGTCTTCTAATAGGTCCAAAAACAGATTGATCAGATGAGGGATTGTACCTTCTGAGATCCTTGGTGAAAAAGAAGTTGATGACATTGTCCATGCTGATTCCTGCGTCCGCATGGAGGTCTGAAATGCAGAGGGACCAGAATCTTGCAAATGTAAGTTCGGTAGGGTTTTCCCTTGGGTTCTCCTTGGGGATGTATTGCAGAAATCATCCCATAGAATGTCACCGTAATTGACATCATGGCCAGTGAAGATACTCCATACTAACTCTAGGAGTTTGAGTCCCATATTATCCGTGCCTCCGGTTCTGCCGGATAGACTGCGGATGACAAAATGGCAAACGAATTGCTATACCGCAGGCAGTTGGTTTTTCTTGAATTCCCCAATGCCTTTGATTTTCTTCTGATATCCCATTTGGTAAAGTGCAGAAGTGATGTCTGCCATGGATGGAGTAAAAATCTTGATTGAGGGATGAAGAAGAAGGTTAATGGCAGATAGAAACTTTTCTTTAGACAGGATGACCAAAGAATCGTTAACAAGGTTAAGATGTACTTCTTGTGGGTTCTCGAGTGGTCGATAAGCTGAAAAGGCACATTTGAATAGGGTTGAAAGCGGAACAACGTCTGGAAATGAATCGAAGGGACCAAACAGAGGGTGATTGTTCAAGAACTTGATCATCAACTTAATTGGAGCATTGTAAGATGAATGATCTTCGAATACAGCTCTGAAATTGCTTGAGGCAATCGTGGGAGTGAGATGTCTTGAAGTAGAGTCTGAACCAGTAGGGTTCACTGATCCAGAAGCTTTGGATTGTTTCTTGGATACACTGGATTTCACCATTGTAGCAGTTTGAGAGAAAGTGAAGAAACAGAGTACGAAAATGGAGAAAGGATTCAAAGTTCAGAGAGCGTAAACTGTTCTTGGGGAAGAAGAAAGGTTTTTATAGGGGCTTAGGAGAGCGGGAAATGTTTTTTACCCTGGGTGAAAAAGGATAAGATAAAAGAATTGGTGGTTCTTTTGATTTTGGGAGGTGAAATCTCAGCCACAAAATATGAAACGGTTTAAATTTTTGAGATTTTACCAAAAGGGGTTTTCATTTAATGAAGTGTCAGACGTACATCATCACGTCTGGTGATCGTGTGGTGAGGGTTGGTTTAATCCGTTGTGCAGAGAGAAGTTGTAACGGATTGGACGTGCAGGGTAAGAGGAAAAGACAGAGTAAGGATTTGTTTATGGAAAAACGTTCTTTTTGTCATCATACCTAAAATAGGTCTGACACAAGGTTTATTAAAAAAGGAGAGGGGACAGTTTCTCAAGGAATGTTTTTATTTAATGTTTTCTTATTTAATGAAGGATCATTAAATAGCACACCATGAATCAAAGATTAATGAAACAGTTGAGAAACTATCAAGGTTGTTGCGGATGGAGATTTTATTGCGGATGGATCATGTGTCATTGCGGATGGGTAGATGTATGACTGCAGTAGAAGAACTGAGGAGAGCACTTGTACAAAAAGTTAGTAACAACAAACAATAAGGACCAGTGAAGGATAAATATGATATATGGTTGCGGTACATAGACTGCGGTACATAGGATATACCAAAACCATCTATCATAAGTAACTTCAGTTAGGACCACAACAGAGACCAAGGATGGTCTACGGTACCTATCAATTGAAGAAGAATTGTGGGTCCGGATTCATCATTCCTAACATTTGTAAGAAAGTGTTGAGCTTTGTAGAGTCAAGTGCCTTTGTGAACACATCAACAATCTCTTCATGAGTATGGACAAAGATAAGTTCAATGTTACCTTTCAAAATGTGGTCTTTGATGAAGTGATACCGTAGTTCAATATGCTTGGTCTTGGAGTGCTGAATAGGATTGTGAGAAATTGCTATGGCACTTTCAGAGTCACAGTAAATCGTTATCTGCAGCATTCTCTATCCGTAGTCCATATGTTGTGTTTTCATCCATAGTACTTGTGAACAACAGCTGGCTGCGGCCACATATTCAGCTTCTGCGGTGGACAGAGAAACACAATGTTGTTTCCTTGAAGACCAGCTGACGAGTCTTCCACCCAGAAATTGACATCCCCCTGAGGTGCTCTTTCGATCTAGTCTGCATCTGGCGTGATTCGCATCTGTGAATGCTTGAAGGCTGAAGTCAGTGCCTGCGGGGTACCATAATCCAAGAGACTTGCTTCCTTTCAGGTACCGTAGTATTTGTTTGGCTGCGGTTAAATGTGACACTTTTGGGTCAGCCTGATACCTTGTGCATACACCTGTTGCAAAGACAATGTCTGGCCGGCTTGCGGTGAGGTACATCAAGGAGCCTATGATACCTCTATAAGTCTTGTGATCCACAGATTCGCCTGAGGGATCAGCAGAGATCTGATATCCGAAGGCCATGGGGACCTTAGCCGATGAACAGTTGTCCATGGAATATTTCACTTGAAGTCCTAGAAAGAAGTTAATCTCTCTATTCATGCTCATTTGGAACTTGTTGGTCATGAGCTTAGCAAATTCATCCACCATTCCTTGATCAGTTGATCCGAAGATGATATCATCCACATATATTTGTACAAGCATAAGGTGATCACCATTTGCTTTTCTAAATAAAGTGGGATCAATCACTCCTCTTTTGTATCCGGACGAGACAAGAAATTCAGAGAGAGTCTCGTACCATGCTCTTGGGGCTTGCTTCAGACCATATACTGCTTTTTCAAGTTTGTAGCAGTAGTCTGGGAATTCAATACTTTCAAAACCTGGAGGTTGCTGAAGATAAACCTCTTCTTTTAATTCCCCATTGAGAAATGCACTCTTTACGTCCATTTGGTGTACCTTGATGTTTTTGTGGGCTGCGTATGCTAAGAAGATTCGGATGGCTTCCATTCGTGCCACCGGGGCATACGTTTCATCATAGTCAATACCTTGCCTTGTTTCTGACTACCGCACTAGATTCATCCAGATTGTTTTTGAATACCCATCTAGTACCAACAATGGTGTGACCATGTGGTTTCGGGATGAGCTGTCACACTTTGTTTCTTTTGAATTCTTCTAGCTCTTCTTGCATTGAGGATATCCAATCAGGTTCTAGTAATGCTTCTTTAATCGTTCGGGGCTCGACCGAGGACATAAATGCTGCGTAGTGACAATGATCAGATAAGTCCTTGGAAGATCGAGTTTGGATACCTGCAGATGAGTTGCCAATGATTTGACCTGGTGGGTGGTCTTTCGTCCATACGTGTAGACGAGGTTGCAGATGATCAGCAGCTGCGGTAGAGGGAATGTCTTCGATATCAGAAGATTCTGCGGTTGGAGATGGCAGTTCCCCCTGGACTTGAGAACATCCTGCGGAATCATCTTGGATTGTTGGAGCGAGAATGGAATTTTCTTGAGTAGTTGGAACAGGTTCCCCCTGGATTGCTGATGGGAGTTCCTCTGGAACCTGAGAAGGTTCCCCCTGGACTACGGATGGGAGAGTGATAATCCTAGAGTCTGTTCTTGTGTCAATGTTCTCTATGTTTTCATCATCCGAGTCGGAAGAAACGTTGGATGGTAATGATTCTCTACGGATGGGAACTTGAGCAACATCAAGTACTGGAACCTCGACGGTTGTTGCTTGATCCGGAGTAGAGCTTTCCCCCTCAACCGGAGAGGTGGAAATATTGAGAGATCCTACTTCGGATAGTGATGGACCAGATACATCAGCGTGCTGTTGTTGAGCTTCCAGAGACACAAGAACTTCGGATAATTTCGCCGTTTCAACAGGGTCGAAAAGATCGTCATAATTGACTTCAACTAGATTTAATGGACCTGAAGAGGCAGGAATATCGCTTTCCATGATTGCTGTGGTTTCATTGGATGGAGAGGCGTTGCGGATGTGATAATCATCAAATTTTACATCGAAGCTTTCAATGATTAGCCTTGTACATCTGATGAGAACCCTGTAAGCAACTTTGTTAGTGGAATAGCCAAGGAAGATGCCTTCATCAGACTTTGGTGCAAACTTGTTAAGATGATATCGGTTATTGATCACAAAACATCTACAACCAAAGATATGGAAGAAGCGGACATTTGGATTTCGGTTGTTAAGGCCCTCATATGGTGTTTTGTTGAGACGTTTGCACACAATGCTTCGGTTTTGAACAAAGCATGCGGTGGCTACTGCTTCATCCCAAAAGTAGAGAGGAAGGTGTGCGATGTTGAGCATGGATCTGGCTGCTTCTACTAGAGTGCGGTTCTTTCTCTCTACTACCCCATTTCGTTGCGGTGTGTAGGGAGCTGAGAAGTTGTGAGTGATGCCCTTGGATACCAAGAAACAGTTGAGAAGATGATTAGCAAACTCGGTTCCATTATCACTGCGGATACGTCGTACTGGTAGCTTGATCTGAAGTTCTATCTCCTTGATGAAATTGATGAGAATCTGCGGTGTTTCTGACTTGAGTCTAAGGAAGAAGACCCATGTGAAGCGTGTAAAGTCATCTACAATAACCAGTATGTACTTCTTGTGATGGAGACTGGCTACAGTGGATGGACCGCAGAGATCAATGTGCAAGAGCTCAAGTGGTTCAGAAATTGAAGAGTCAATCACCATGGGTTGACTTGCCTTGGATTGCTTTCCACATTCACAAGCCGGACAGAGCGTATCATTGCTGAATTTGAGAATAGGGAGACCTCTGACTAGTTCTCCGGTGACCAAATTGTTGATGTACCTGAAGTTGAGATGAGCTAGCTTGTGGTGCCATAGCCAGCTGACTTCGGATACGGCTTTGGATAGGAAACATAACTACGGTTTGCCTATGATCAAAGAGATATCCAGAGGATACATAGTACCTTCGGATCGAGATTTGATCAAACATGTGTTCCTATCACTTGTCATTACATAGCAAAATTGATCATCAAATTCAACTCGATGGCCTGCCTTACATAGTTGGCCAAAACTGATGAGATTGTGTTTAAGGCTTTCTACATAAGCAATCTTTTGAATGGAGAAGTTCCCCGTAGTGAGAACACCATAACCTCGGATCACCCCATTCGCATTGTTGCCGAATGTGACATTTCCTCCGTTGCAAACTGGCCTGAAATCTCGAAGGTATTCTAACCTTCCAGTCATGTGCAAGGAGCAGGCACTGTCGATTAACCATTCATCTTCTTGTTCCTCCTTACACAAAGCCTGAGAATTACACGGTTAGTTTAGGCATCCAAACTAGTTTGGAGCCTGGGGCAATTGGTGAATTTCTGAATGATGCATGGACCGAGGTTGCAGGGACAGGTTTCTTGTCAACTCTTAATCCTAGTCCTGGATGTTTGTGCAGTTTTGGAGTGTTGTGTATTTTTGAAAAATTACGAGGTTTCTAACTTCGACTAGATTTGACATAGGATGAATCTTTTTGGCAATTACACTGACATTTACAGATTGTGATTTTGTCTTTTGTTCCGACACCATGCTTGGTCAGCGGTCTAGAGGATGAATTGGACTTGTGACCGGTCCGAGGTTGGTAATATCTGACATGTGTGTTGTTGGGTTTTGAAAAAGTTTGTTTTTGAAAAGGTTTAGCACATGTAAATCTTTGAGTCCTCTTTGGTGGATTTGGTAGAATACCCTTCCACTTGTTAAAGTTTTGACGTGACTTTAAAAGTGTTGGAGTGGGTAAGATACCTTTCCATTTTGGATCATCTGAGGAATAGACTTGAAAACCATAGTTTTGAAAAGACTTTACACTCTTTTGGGTTGTGTTAGATGAATTAGGAATGACTGTTGAAACTGGACATTCCTTTTTGTATGTTTTCTTGATGGGAGAGTTTTTCGAAAATTAGTGTGAGAAAACAAATTTTTCTGGACTCTTGGACTTTGGAAATCTGACATGCTTCTTGTTTTTCGAAAAGGTTTGTCTTTTTGTGCCTCGGGATCGAATTTCCTCTTTGAAAGCCTTTTTAGCTAAGGATTTTGGGGAACCGCAGTCTTTGTTGTTCAACTGCGGTTTCTTAAAACCTTTTGAAAATTTATGAAAACGAGGGCTTGAATCATCAGAACTTGAAGATTCAGGGATTTGAGAACATTGTCCCACTTCAAAGTTTTCTATGGGTAATTCGTGATGAATCGGTTGAAGAGTCGCAGAACTTTTGTTCGAGGACTGCGGTAGGGATGATTTGACTACTGCAGAGTATGTCTGAAATGGGACTTCAGTGGGACTTTTGTGGGACTTCTGACTACAGTGAGAGACACTGCGGTCTGAGGGCAGAGATGGGAAGTCTTTCGAGACTTCGGGGTCCTCAATGACAATTTCTTCATCAACTACGGATGAGGTTTGAGAATTTGGGTAAATGGTGCCACATATAGGAATTTGATCACATGTGTGACCCGAAACCTCAGGCACGATTTCCTCAATGACACAATTATTGCTTAGATTATGGAGTCTACCGAAGTGTGTTCTGATGTCTTCGGGAAAGGTCTTGTCATTGACTGGAAAATGAAATTCTCGGTCTGGAGGCACATACAGTCTGTCTTTGTTGAACCGGGGTGAGGAATCCATTGTAGTAGGATATCCATTTGACCAACCCCAATTGTATGTATTGTCCACGGTTCCATTATTTACCAAATTTTCAATAGCTTCACTCTCATTGAACAATTTTTCGATTAAAAGATTTAAGCGTACAATTTCACTCCGAGCTAAATCTCTCTGGTTCAAAGCTATTTCTAATTGTGTTTCACTCAACATTCTTGCATCTTTTTCTAACTCTAAGTCCTTTTCTAACATAGCCATTTTGAGTCTTTTGTTATCCAGTTGTCCTCTCACATGGAACAGCTCTTGTGACGCAATGTTCTTCTCATCTAAGGCTTTGTTATAGTCTGTAAGGACGGCAGCACACGTGTCATTAAAATCATTTATGAAGGGTTGACAGTCATGCATGCTATAGTTTAGAGTTTGGATCATGAGTTTTACCTGTTCGACGATGCTTAGAGTTCCATCCTTTGCCATGTAGCAGTAGTTATTTTCCATCTTTGTAGACCCATCATCATCCGCAGTTGCCGGCATGCAGATTTTCCCTTTTCCTTTGACACTGCTGATGGCTTCATCTTCGTCTCCGGATGACCAAACTTGATGATCTCTTTTGACATGGACTACGTATGCCCTTGCCTTTTCCTTATCTTCCAACTCTTGAGCCATTCTAAGGTATAATGCTCTGTCTTTTACTACATTGGCCTTACAATGCCTTGCAAAATGATTCTCTTTGTTGCATTTGTGGCAAATCACAACATCAGTCTTGTCTTCTGAGGGAGTACCAGAGTCAGTGGTTTGAGTAGACTGCGGTGCCTCCTTTGGTTGAGTATTTTGAGATTGCGGTTGTGGAAGGGAACTTTTGGGATATCGAGGATGGTTATTTTGTGGATTTAAGTTACGGTTGAATGGAGGTTTGTTGAACTGTTGATTCTTGCGGAAGGAAGGAGGGGGTAGACGGTTGAACTGTTGGCTAACCAGAGCAATAGTCTTCTGAAAATCTTCTTCGTCATCATACTCTGAATCAGCTTCGTATGACTGCGGTGGAGTGTCATACGAGGGAGAGTAAGATTGATTGTGTGGAGCTTGTGCTATGAGAGCAAGTGGTCCTCCGAAGTCTGCACAGTCTTTGAGCACGGTGGATTCTTGTGCTTGCAGTTCTCCATAGAGCTTGTAGAGTGACAAAGAATGAATTTTTCTATCGCCTTGGACTATCATCTTAGCCGTAGTCCAATGTCTTCCCAAACCATTAAGAAACTAAAGATTTGTTTCATGGTTACTGCGGATGGTGCCCGCATTGGAAAACTTGGTGACTATCAAGTTGAACCTTTTGAAGGAGTCTTCCAAGCTTTTGCGAGTATGAGATTTGAAGTTGTTGAAATCATTGAGTGTGGTTGTAAGCTTCTTGTCTTGTGCTTGTTCAGAGCCTTCGTATAAATTCTTGAGAACTTCCCAGATCTATTTTGTTGATTTGCATGTTATGATAATATCGAAGTTGTCAGGAGCAACTCCACAAGAGATTTCATAAAAAGCAACAACATCATTTTCCATTTTATCGAGATCATCCTTGGTGGGACGGTTCATGACTGGTTGACCTCCTCCTAGTCTGGTTGTAGCGCCGTCAGTTTGGATTGGTGTAAGAACTGGGACATGTGGTCCTTCTTCTACGGATCGCCATACATCTCTACCAAGTCTCCTTAAGTATCTTCCCATTCTATGGGACCAGTGATGATATTCATTTGCTACCAGTATTGGGGCTCGATTAGAACCACCAACACTGTTGGAAACATTCAGAGATAACGATTGTGCCATATTTCCTTTTTTTTAAGTTTTTTTTTTTAAGAAATGAGCTTCAGTGGTATATAAGGCCCTTTGAAAATCAGAGTTCCGTTTTTCAAAAAGCAACCACTATGGCTCTGATACCAATTGTTGAGAGAAAAACTTTGAGACACACTTGAACAAACGTTAGAACAAGTATATTGCGGAATAGTTAATCTCGATGGATCTAAAAGCTCAACAATAATATTAATAAGTTAGAGTTAGATAGTTAGAGTGTTAGTTGCGGAAAGTAGAGAAATGGAAATGACAACAATTCTTACATCAAGAATACACATAAGTTGATTCATAACGAGGAATGTATTCAAGCCAAGTTAATAAGGAAGATCAAACTTAGTGATTAAGTCACACAAGACTTGCTCCGAAGAGAGATTCTAATCAGATAAATGCTAGTAAGATTTGAGAGTAAGAAGAGGTGCGTGATAAGATAGAGAGATAGAAAAGATATCTTCAAAGATGTGTATTCAGACTGATAGATGGATAATAAGTGAGAATGAGCTCTATGTATAGAGACTCAAGAAGTTACATTTGTATCACTCTCTAAGAGTAGCCATGCAAGGCATACTGGACAAAAGAGAGTATTACAGAAAGACAAATAAACTAAGTAAAGTAAGAATGGATGCGGTTGACTAGATGACTTCAGATGCGGTTGCTGAAGAGGGAGCTTGACTGCGGTAGCTTGTAGGCTGCGGTAGCTGAAGGCCAAGAGGGTCACTTTTCATGATTCAACAGAGGGACACCGGCCTCCGAAACACCTTCGATCCTACTCAAATTTCCAAGTACAGGACGCAATTTTTCAACCAAACGTCTCCATATGGTGATGGCGACAACCGTATCATGGGCATCCAGGAGATCGACCTGAAGAGCATGAACATCACCAACACAGGTTTTCACAACTGCACGTTCATTCTTGAGATCATCAATCTCCTTCTGTGCTTTGGAAAGCTGGACAGATTGAGTTTTGAGCAGAGTAGTTTGTCGAGCTAGCTCATCCATCACTTTATTTTCCATAGCTAAATTAGCCTGAAGTTTGTCGAGACGAGAGTTGATAGACTGTTGGAGCGCCAAGTGATCAGTTTGGATGTCAGAGCGAACAGTTTCAAATTTCACTTGTTCGGCTTGTAGAGAAGAGACAAGCTTTTCGAGAGTGGCATTTACTGTGTTTGGATTTTGCTGTGACTCAGCTTCTAGAGACTTGAAAAATTCTTTAGCATCAGAAATTAATTTTTCGACATATTCGGTCGCTGTCTTGGTGGAAGCATCAACTGCCTGGGTTGCTTTCTCAATAGAAGTTT
The DNA here is from genome assembly GCF_052849685.1 of Lactuca virosa. NCBI lineage: Eukaryota > Viridiplantae > Streptophyta > Magnoliopsida > Asterales > Asteraceae > Lactuca > Lactuca virosa. Next base: position 185,164,824 of record NC_136428.1, on the reverse strand, counting down.
CGTGTTGCTGCACTAGGGTAGCCAGTAGAGCTTGGATAGCAGTGTCAGAGTATGCTGAGGTGGAGGATTAGGATGAAGAGGCGAGCAGAGTATCAAGCTTCTCATTCAACGCCTTGAGATGCCTCTTGGTGACTAGGGCATCGTCATCTTCATCACTCTGAACAATGTAAGGACTGAAGTGAAAACTATCAAAATCCATATCAGCGCCACCAAGAACGGTATCTGATTCATCAGAGTTTATTGGAGACAGAGTTTGTGAGGTAATTGGGGTTTCGACACCTGAAGTTCGTGCCCCCGCATCAGATGCGTTGCATTAACAATCAGTTCGGTTGTAGTGGCAGTTGTGGTGGTGGTTGTTTCGGTGAATAGGGGAGGTGGTAAAGGTGTAGACGTGGGAATTTGAGAAGAGGTTGGAGGAGGGCATGCAGCGATAGAAATTGGAACAGTAGAGTGATGAGGAGATGGAGGTGGAGATGGAACTGTGTTAGTAAATATTACCTCAGGTGAGTGTTCATGAACCGAATCCTCAGACTGTTCTTGCTCCTTTTCTGGGTCAACCTCATCATCTTGATCAGATGGAACATAGTCACTATCACTAGTTGATGGGGATTTCGGCTTGTGCGCCATCTTCTTTACCCTTCGCTTCTTAGGAGCCGAAGGTTCAGCGGTTGGACCTTTTTGTTTCTTAGGTGTGACAGGTTTAGATGAAGTCCCCTCTTGAACTTCCTTCCGCGTATCCTTTTTCTTGCCTCGTTTGGCTGGTTTATCAGCCTCATCAAGGGATTTTTGCATCTCAGGGGTCAAATGGTCTCGGTCTTGTAGGTGGAAGCTGTTTGTATTCACGGATGACTTTGCTCTCTTTTGAAACACACCGGTACATGGTTTCCGGAATTGATCCGATCAAATAAAATTTAGAAGGATCTGCCACGATGATCTTTGTAGTGTAAAAAGTGGCAATTTCAGACATTAAAGAGTCTGTCATGACTGGAACTTGAAGCTTTTCTAGAGACCATTGAGTGATGATGGTCCAGAATCTCCCACATGAAATATCGATTTGACGAGAAGAAGAATTCAAACTTTGAATCAATTGAGTCCAGAGAATAGACCCATAATCAAGGTTGATTCCATGATACAGACCATAGAGGATGGTCATGAAAGCCTTGCTTGCACCATCAGATCCGGCTACTCGTTTAGAAAAACTATTAGAGAGAAGAGTAAACAACGCATTCCACTGAGGAGGAAGGCATGACTTCTTGACTTTTGTTATCATGGTGAGAATGTTCGTATACCCCATGTTGTAGAACATCTCGAAGAGCTGGACAGTAGAAATCGAGTCGGGGTTCACAATTGAGTCGTCATAGGGTATCCCTAAGAGAGAGCAAAACCTACATTTGGAGACTGAAGTCTTCTTATCGAAAATCTCAAAAAAAATCCTTTCCTCAGCCTTGACGAACTTTGCTGAAGAATAAACCTGAGAAAGGAGTGACATTGGAACAACATCAACCTTGGTAAGAGCAATCACTAGTGGTGAGTATTTCAGGCATTCGACGATTTGTAGCATGTATGGATCATACTTGAAAGGCACCAAATCAATGATCAGGTTCTGGTTGGGCTTGATGTGAAGGTGAGAGGATTGTGTTGTGAATTCTTGAAGTGAAGAAGAATCTGCCATTGTTGTAGCTTGATGAGGAAGATGAACAGTAGAGAGAGTAAACGCTGTTTGAATGCTCGAGAGTGAAGATTAGTGGTAAAGAGTAAAATTGAATGAAACAAAAACTCTTTATACGATTTCTAGGAGAGAGAAAAATCGTTTAATGATGATTGCGAGATATTCTGAAACGAAGCCTAAAAGGGTGCGATTTGAAAACTGTTGCTCCCAAAATAACATGTCAGGCGGCGTGATTATAGGGTAACGATTCAAATTCAAGCGCCTTTTTCAAAATCCTATCCATTCATCGTCTCGTCACATTATCTCACCGTTTCAAATTCCTTTCTAAGAGATGAATCCTTCTTTCGCTTCACAGTTCAAATAAGTAGACCTAGCCCCTTTCCTTTTATAACAAACAAAACCACCAATGAATTAGAAGCGAAGCTGTGGAACTTAGAACTGCCGTTAGTGCCACGAAAAAGAATTTTGGAAAATCGTAAAGATCTTCGTGCACGAGTGTGCAAAAGAAATAGAAATAAATCAAATTAATTATGTGGGATATTAGTGATGTCATTAGATACACGAAACTGTGGATCCTGGGCACGAATCGCTTCCTTCAAAGTCAAGAGAGACTTAGAAGTGTCTGAGTGGTTTCCCGTTGAAGTACGATCAAATACTTGTTAAGAAGCATTGAAAGACATGTTTTCAATATCAGGCTATAAGGGTGGATTTCGCTTCAACTGAACTACAGACCTTGATATAAGACCGAAAGTCGAGTGAAGTACTTGTGTGGCCGGTGTAGCCAAACACAACAAGTAGGTGTGACAATTTTCAATGACTTGGTGATAAGGATAGAAATCTCAAAACAAAATAAAACTGGATCTTTTGGGTAGAAATATCTTTGTATTAGAACATTTCATAAAGATCTCGCAAATAAAAAGAAAAGAGATTTCTAGGTACATACCACATGAGTGGTTTCGTTAATACATGGGTGAAAACTAGAACGTTTGATTGTTCACCGTCAATTCAATTAAGGTATTGGATTTTGAGTTTCACATAGCACGTGGTGAAACGAAACTAAGATCATTAACACAGATTTTGTGTAACCGTAAACCTCAGTGGTAGATTCTAAGAGTCTCAAGGGTTACATTCATGAAACGTAACGTGATGGAGAAAAGTGTTGAGATGGTTAAAGAACCGAAAGTACCTCTGCTATTGTGAAAGTGACCGAGCAGAAAACTCTTAACTTATTGTGAGAAGAGTAAGGTAGCTCGTGACTAAAGTGATTTTTGCAGCCTGATTGGGAAGAAACGATTTGTATATACGGAATCAGTAAGGCTTCACTTAGAGTCTTTGAGGCTTTGGACAACATGCATCAGCATGCTTCTAGGGACAATTAGCTAGTATACAAAGTAAGAGTATATACCTTCCCCATGATTCATGGTTGAGACAAGCAGCAAGTCTGGTAGAAAAAGAAAATATTTTTGTGTTTTTGATATATCTGAAAAAGAAATAAAAACAGAAATGAAAATTATTTTTGTAGTTTTGAATTTTCTAAAAAAGACATAAAAACAGAAAGTAAAAATGAAAATGTACAAAAGTATACATAAAGTATCAACCGAACGTTCACCTTTGGATTGATGAGGCGAAATATATCGAGCGTTCGGTACAATTCGGTTACCGAAAAATCCGGAACCGAAATAGACCGAGCGTTCGCTCTATTTCACTTGTTAATTTTAAAGAGGCGAAAGCCAAAGTGAAACTTATTGAAGCGAATATGGTTTCAGTACAGATTAAGCTTCCATCATTCCTAAGCCTTGGAGTATTCTATTGAAGGTTTCTTCAGGCAAAGCTTTCGTGAATATGTCAGCCAATTGATCAGCAGATCGAACGAAGTGAACTTCGACATTACCATCTTCTACGTGATCCTTGATGAAGTGATATCGCAGTGCAATGTGTTTCGTCTTGGAATGCTGCACAATGTTGTGACAAAAACGGATTGCGCGTTATGAGTCACAATATAGGGGAATTTTCTTCATATTCAGACCATAATCTCTTAGTTGGCTTTGAATCCAGATGACCTGTGAGGTACAAGATGTTGCAACTATATATTCAGCTTCGACAGTTGATAGGGAAACACACGTTTGTTTCTTGGACTGCCAGCTGACGAGTTTACCATCGAGAAATTAACAACCGCCAGTTGTGCTCTTTCGGTCCAGACCACATCCTCTAAGATCGGCATCTAAGAATGCTTGAACGAACAATCCTGATTTAGCTGGATACTATATTCTGAGAGACGAGGTTCTCTTTAAATATATTAGGATGTTCCTGACAGCCACCATGTGAGGTTCGCGTGGATTAGCTTGGAACCTGGCACAATAGTAAACGGAAAACATGATATCTGGTCTACTAGCTGTAAGATACATTAGTGATCCTATCATTTGACGATAGAGGGTCATATCAGCAGCCAGTTTTTCCGAGGACAGTGTCTGCTTCGTCCCAAAAGCCATTGGAACCTTCACTCTTGAGTCTCCCATCATGCCGAACATTTCCAGTAAAGTCTTTGTGTAAGGCTCTTGATTGATAAAAATGCCTTATGGTCCCTGTCTTATGTTCAGGCCAAGGAAAAAGTTAATTGGACCCATTGAGCTCATCTCAAGTTTAGTCTCCATCAATTTTCGGAATTCAGCTGTTAAGCTGGGAATCGTGGAACTAAAAATGATGTCATCGACATGAATTTGGACTATCATAAGGTGGTCACCCTCTTTCTTGCGAAAGAAGGTTGGGTCAACAGAACCTTGTTTGAATTTAGACAGTTTTAGAAAGCGACTTAAAGTTTCATACCAGGCTCTAGGGGCTTGCTTTAGACCGTAAACTGCCTTGTCCAAAATGTAGCAATGATCAGGATATTTCTCATTCACGAAACCTGGTGGTTGCTTAACATATACAGTTTCTTCTAGTTCTCCGTTCAGGAAAGCACACTTGACATCCATCTGAAATACCTCAAGGTTTTTGTATGCTGTATATGCCAAGAAGATTCGGACTGATTCTAACCTTGCTACTGGAGCGAAGGTTTCTTCATAGTCGATTCCTTCTTCCTGACAATATCCTTTCACCACAAGTCTCATTTTTTTCCTTATAACGTTGCCTTCCTTATCCATCTTATTACGAAACACACATTTTATACCGACCACAGATGCATGAGGGGGCGTGGGAATCAGTCTCCAAACCTTGTTTCGTTCGAACTCATTGAGTTCGTCTTGCATGGCCCGAACCCAATCAGAGTGATCGAGTGCAGTCTTAACTGTTTTCGGTTCAACTTTGGAGACGAACGAATTAAACATGCAATATTCCACTTAAGAGAATAAAGCAGTTTGATTCGCTTTAACTTGAGATCGTGGAAGGACTCCCTCAGATGATTCACCAATCACTTGTGTTTTCGGATGATCCCTTGTCCATTTAGTGAGTGGAGGGTAATTTGGATCGTAGGCAGGATCCAGTTCAGCATTTACTTCCTCTTCGAATTCTAATTGAACATCCGAATTATCATTTGTATTTTGATTCTCCCCCTCGAATGATGAGACGGTTTCAACATCAGGATCAGAATTCTCCCCCTCGATTGGACTGTCATGGGTCATGGTTAGAGATGGGTTCTCCCCCTGGATAAGCGAATCCTGTTTGCTTGATGGAGATGAATCCTCCCCCTGCAGTGGCGTGCTATCTTTTGGAGGTTCGCTTGAAGCATGAGGTTCGCTTGGAGCATGAGGTTCGCTGGAAGCATGAGGTTCGCTTGGAATCTGAGGTTCACTTTCCATGTCTTTTGCAGCGTCATTGATTATCTTATGTAGGTTATCGATTTTGTTATCGGCTGCCTTCGCTTCAGAGTTGATGGCCTTTTCTGGTTCATCAAAGAGCAACATGTATTCTTCAAACAAACTGGATATCGGTGCTGTGACTTTACCAGTCTCATGAAAGATTTCCTCCATCGGACCTTCGCTAGATTGAAATTTCTTCATGTAATTGTCATCAAACGTGACATAATAGGTTTCTTCTAACTTCTTTGATCTTTTGTTGAGAACCCTATATGCCTTGGAGGTTAGAGAGTACCCCAAGAAAATCCCTTCATCAGCTTTCACATCAAACTTGTTTCGGTTCTCTTTGGAGTTGAAGATGAAACATCTGGAACCGAAGACATGGAAAAACTTGACATTAGGTTTGCGATTATTAAGAATTTCATATGGAGTGATAGAAAATCGCTTATTGAAAAAGGATCGGTTCTGGGTATAGCAAGCAGCAGTTATAGCATCGGCCCAGAAATACAGAGGAAGAGAAGCGAAGCTAAGCATGGTTCGGGCTGCTTCACATAAAGATCGGTTGCGTCTTTCAACTACTCCATTCTGCTGTGGAGTGTAAAGAGCAGAGAAGTTGTGTGTGACTCCCTTTTCGGCTAGAAATTCTTCAAAATATTTATTCTTGAATTCCAATCCGTTGTCGCTTCTGATGTTACGAACCAGCTTTCGCAACTGAACTTCCACTTGCTTTATAAAGGTCTTCAGCTTTGGAGTAGCCTCTGATTTCTGTTTAAGAAAATATACGCAAGTGAAACGGGAAAAATCATCAACAATAACAAGTATATACTTACTACCGCGGATACTCTCAATTGCCAAAGGCCCATAAAGATCGATGTGCAGCAGTTCAAGAGGTTCAATGATCTTTGTGTTCACAAGAGGTGGATGACTCTTTCTGCTTTGCTTCCCCATTTCACATGCAGCGCATAGATGATCTTTGTCAAAATTCAAGAGGGGAAGACCTTGCACATGATCACCAAGAACGAGCTTGTTGATATCTTTAAAATTGAGGTGCGAGAGTCTTCGGTGCCATAACCAGCTTTCATTAGGGTGAGCCTTCGTTAGCAGACATATAGCATGCTTCCCTCATATCGGATTTAGATTAAGTTGATGTCACACCCCCAAACCAAGGATGGCGGAAACATCCGGGGTGGAGGACTTCATGTAAAGTATCACAACAACGAGTATAATAGTGCTCAAAGTAAATACAACCATCATAAATATAATTGAAATGGTTACACCATAGTATATGTTTACATGTTTCAAAATCAATTACATTATGATAACAAAATAAATTGTTTGACGATTTAACGTCTCATCCTCAAAGTGCTGATGTTTTCCTGTTTCACTGATTTCCTGAGAATACAAGTAGTTTTGAAAAAGTGTCAACAATTAAGTTGGTGAGTTCATAAGAGTTTTGTTTGAGAAAGAAAATTGTTTTCCTTGTAAAAGCATTAGAGTGTGATTCCAGAAAATCCAATATTTTCTTTGTTAAGTGTAAAATATATGCTCCTATGTTATGCGATAATGAACCCTAGAAGGACCCGTAGATTCCTTCTATAATCGTCCAGCGTATATAAGTTATATAAAATTTAAGTTAAATAAACCGTTGAATATAATGGGTCTGCCCTAGGTCCACAACTAAACAAGGAACAGGAGATAAGGCGGGCCCACCAATTCTAAGTCGATTGTGACTAGATTCTTATATAACTCTAGCATATACACTTAGCAATTATAGCTGAAGTCTAAAATTTCTAGATGAAATAGTTTTAATAGAAATATGTTTCCAAAGAAAATCCAATATTTTTTTAGTTAAGTGAGAAATGAATGCTCCTATGTTATGCGATAATGAACCCTAGAAAGACCCATAGATTCCTTCTATAATCGCCCAGCGTATACAAGTTATATAAAATTTAAGTTAAATAAACCGTTGAATATAATGGGTCTGCCCTAGGTCCACAACCAAACAAGGAACATGAGATAAGGCGGGCCCACCAATTCTAAGTCGATTGTCACTAGATTCTTATATAACTCTAGCATATACACTTAGCAATTATAGCTGAAGTCTAACAATTCTAGATGAGATGTAGTTTTAATATCATAAAAACCATTTTGTGTGAACCTGGTACTTTGTATTTGTACCCCTTTTTGTATAAAACCGGTACTTTGTATTTGTACCCCTTTTTGTATGAAAACCTGGTACTTTGTATTTGTACCCCTTTTTGTATGAAAACCTGGTACTTTGTATTTGTACCCTTTTTTGTATAAATCCGGTACTTTGTATTTGTACCCTTTTTGTATGAATCCGGTACTTTGTATTTGTACCCTTTTTGTATGAAACCGGTACTTTGTATTTGTACCCCTTTTTGTTTAAAAACCTTTTGTAATGAGTTCGTAATGTAAATGAATATAAACTATATCTATTATAGTTTATCAAAATGTTTGTAATGTATATGCAACCTAACTATACCTATTATAGTTTAGTATGTTTGTTTGTGGTGTATAAGAACCCTTTTCTATGTAAGTCGAATGTATAGCAAAATATAACTATGTTTATCGTGCCTTGTTTTGTGCTATTAGTAATGATTGAGGATTCTTACAATTCAGTGAGTATTTTCTGTTATACAATTATCCCACAACAAGAAACACGTGTAAAATATGAAATTCTCAAAGATTAACACTTTGCTCAACATGTTACAAAGTGTGTTGAAAGTTATAAGCTGTTATCTAGATTTTGACCTTTCTACACTGCTTTAGAAAAATCATAGAAAAATCATACGAAGTCAAAAACTGCATCCGTAAATTCTTATAGTTCACAAAATGTGTCTAGTTTATTCGTAATTTTTATTATGATTTTTAGAAGTCTTTAACTTGTGTTAAAATGTTCATATTCATAGACTGGTCCGAATTCGTTTATGAAATGATAGACAGTTTTGTAAAAATCACCATAAATTGTAGAAAAATCGTATGGAGATGTGCAAGTAGTCATTTTAAAGTTATGAACCTGAACTTTTTGCATATTAAACAGTTTTGAAAGATATTAAGTTTAAGATAGTCAAAACAGTCCGTGAATAAGACTCAATGTTTCTGATGAAAGCTGTTGTTTGAGTTTAGTTAAGATTTTGGTGTTTTAACTTGTGTTCCCCCACGAAAACTTGAAGAAAACATGAAAATGTAGGGGTATGAACTCACCTTGAGTGATTTTAGTAGATGGATGATGAAGAAAAGAAGTGTTCAACTCAAGAACACTTAGATGATGCTTGAAGATTCGAAGATCTAACAACAAATATGACGATATTTGTGTAAGGAACTCATGATTTGAGTGAAGAAGTGTAAGGAAATCAAGTGTGGGAAGAGATTTACTTACCAAGGTTGATTAAGAACTTGAAAATTAGCCTTGAAATCTCGAAATTTAGAGAGAGAGAAGTGAGAGAGAATGAGTTTTTGCTTCTTGGTGAAGTGTGAGTGAATGGGAGGAGAGATAAGGGTTTTTCTACCCTTGAGTAAAAGTACTTGGCTGGAAAGAGAGGGAAAATGACAATGAAATGACCAGGTATGGTGGAAGGACAAGGGCTGGTCATTGAGCGAGCATGGGTGGTTGCTTGTGTCATACACTAAAGTAAAGTCAACACTCCACCAATAATATCCCACCCACTCTTCTTGGATAAGGATTATACCCCAAAAACGTGATTAATTATGAAGTATGGGATTCTATATGTTAAAAATATGATTTTGGGTGAAAATCCCGCGTTAAAATTATGTAAAACGGGCCTAAAATGAAGTCGTAGTCGAAAACCGGGTGAAAAGTGCATTACAACGAGGCTTCTCGGATTGGGCCGGAGGTTCGGTCCCTACTGTTGCTGGGCCGGAAGGCGAAATGGGCCGAAGGCGAAAGGAAGGTTCGGTCCGAAGGGAGGTTCGGTTCGGTTTGCAGGCTTCGGGTTCGGTTCGCATGGTTTCGGTTCTTCAGCAGTTCGGTCCCTAGAGGGACCTTCGGTTCTAAGCACTTTTGTTGGTGCATGGAAATGCTCCACAAATAATGAGTGTTTATTAGGTTGTATTTTTCCTTTATGTATTTATGGTGTAAATACTCTCCCTCCTATATAAAGGGAGAGTTGGTCATATCTTACTTTAGCTAGCTTATCTTTTCCTTAGTTAGAGATTACTTTTCTTACAATGTAATCCTAGAGAGAGAAGTGGTGGGTTCTCCCACCCAGCGAGAGTTTCTCTCCCACCATGTTCTTCATGCAATATTATGATTATTCTCTCTTTGTTCTTGGTCTCTTTTTATGAACTCATAATATGTTCTTCGTGTTCATACTTCCAAAAACACGATTAATCTCGAGATATCTTTCTTTCGCACTCACCGTTCGTTATAAAAATGGGTCTCTACAACTTTCGGTCCAAGATGGTTCGCTTCCTAAAGGGAGGCTTCGGTCTATTAAGGCTGTTTTACCAAATATTACCCCGTTTCAAGCGGTTTTTGACCCCGTTCAGTGTCGGGATGACCCAAAAGACTATAAAAAGTTAAAAGAGATTTTGAGAGAGATTTGGGAGAGATTTCACACACTTAGAGAGATTTCTCATACAGAGAGAGACCTGGGAGAGATTTCACATACTTGGAGAGATTTGGGAGAGATTTCACATTCTTGGAGAGATTTCTAATACAGAGAGAGATTTGGGAGAGATTTCACATTCTTGGAGAGATTTGGAAGAGATTTGAGAGAGATCTCGTTTGCGACCTTTTTAAGTGTTTGGCTTTGTAACGCAAGGTTTGTACATCTCGTTAAGTCTCATTATGATTGTTATATGCCCCCGAGGGTTAAGGAATAATGTTTTATCGAGTAGTTTCGTCTCTTGCCCTGATTAGGGTTTAGAATTTCGGAACACGTGAAAACTCTAAGTGATACTTTGTATTAAGATTGTGAGTTGTACAATTTGAAACATAATGGAAACCCTAATGTACAAGGGTTAGATGAGTTGACCGGTTTGACTTGTTGACTTTAGTTGACTTTGACTTGGCCAAAAATTGACGGTTGTCACAGTTGTTACATCTCGCCTTTTCACTGCTACTTCAGTAGAACTGTTCTCGTTTTCTTCTCTATGATCTCTGATCCTTGATCATCGAATGAAACCTTCAGACCAGTTCCCACAACTAATTGTGAAACACTGATTAGGTTGTGTTGTAATCCTTCCACATAGGCAACTTTACGGATTGAGAAATATCCATTTATAATCATCCCGTAGCCCTTTATCGTGTCATAAGAGTTGTTTCTGTACTTGACACATCCACCATATTTGAGAGCACGAAACTCCCTCAGCTCTTCCTTCCTCCCTATCATGTGACGCGAGCAGCCACTATCAATATACCATTCGTCGTCGAACTGCTCGCCACGTATAACCTGCAAGAATTAAGCGGATTTAGGAACTCAAAGTTGCTTGGGTCCTGGTGAGACTTTTACAGAAGATGGAAAAGCAATCTAAAGATCAACCATATACATTCGTTTTATTAATGTGGTTTCGTCTTTTCTTTTAATGGTGTAAACTTTGACTTTATTTTCTTTCACATTCGGTTTGTTTGAAACAGATTGTTTAATTTTATTTTGATTCCTAACAAATTCTTTCTTAATCTTCCTAGGGTTAGTGGTCGGGTTATTCGTTTGACCTTCAGAATCTGAGACGAGCTTCCCTTTCTTGGTGAGAGTGAGGATGGTTGTGTTTCTTGGTGAACTTTCTTGGTGATGATGACATGTGAGCGAGATTTCCCTTTTGTTTCTGCGAAGCACAGGAATGACAGTGTGAACATTGTTCGGGTTTCGCCTGCGAATTTTCTTTCGCTCTTTGATTGGAAGCTTTTTCTTTATTTACATAGTTGGCGTTTTGGGGTTGCCAAAACTGCTTCCTCTCGCTGAGATTTTTCTGATATATCCTATTTCGCTGACGTTTTTGCTCTGCAAGTTGCTTGGAAGATTTGTGAATGTTTATGTTCGGTTTCGCCTTGTTGACATGAGGTTCGGTTCTTACTGTCTGAGGTTCGCTTGAACCTTTTGAAGATTCATTTTGAAAGTCTGTTGTACCACTTGTACTTGCTTTAGCAAAGCCAGATGGCCTATTGATTGGTTCAGTCACGTATCTGCCTTTCACTCTCCACGAGGTTCGTTCTGATAATCCTTTCGTTTTATATGCATTATCTATCGGGCCAGACCAAAAGTACGCATCACAGCCATCGGCATTGTCTTCATCTACCAAGGCAGTTACCTCAACAGTTTGCTTATTGGTAACTCCAGTGGTGGCGTAGACTTGATTTGGTACAGTTTGTACCTTTTGGTATACCACAGCTTTTTCTTTCAGGACTTTGTTCTTGTCTTTATACGATCGAGTGAACTCAACAGAGTTTTCAGATATAAGGACATTTGCTGTTTCGGGTTCGATTTTAACAAATTCAGAACAGTCAACCTCGTCCTCTACAGATATTTCACTCATATCATCGTCCTCGTCAAATTCAGAAGTATTTTCAACATTAATCTTGTTTTCTGAACTTAACTTGGTACTCAATGAATCAAATGTCTGTACGGTTTCGGTCTTAATTTTCAACTTGTCATTTTCGTCCAATACGTTTCTAAGCATGTCCTTGTAGTCTTTGGATTTAATAAAGGACTCAATTTTGTCCACACCTATCCTATAGGCATCAGAGGTTTCTTCTGATGAGACGATTGATTCACATTTATAGCAATCAGCATCTATTTCATCTTCCTCTTATTCAAGGAAAGGCAAAATCATTTTGTGAATATTTTTGCCAATATCACAATCTAAATGCTACTGACTAATATTTGTGTAAAGACGTTTAGCAATTACGCAAAAAATGTTCCTTTGTTTCAAAAATTTCAAATTGTCACGTTGCAAGTATATCATTTTGTCTCTTGCCCTAACCAACTCTAACTCGTTCTGCTCTATCCACAATCTTCGCTCCTCACTCTTGGAAGACACCCTGCTAATTTGATCAGTTAGGTTAGCATTTATGAGGCGAGTTTGTTTTAGGCTACCACTTAGACTAGAAAATTTGAATTTTAAATCATTTAATTCCTTTTCATAGTTAGAAACGGGTATTTTGAGTGTTTTAAGGATGGAATTTACCTTCTTGATCATCTGATCACATTTGTTGATCTGTTCTCCAACCGGTTTCGTTGTGAAGCATCTATCTTCCCTCTCCTTCGCTTCATCATACTCGCTATCTGTAGTGTAACCTCTCATTTGTGACACACTAGCTGTCACCATCAGACACTTTCCAGCAAACTCAGAACCTTCTTCCTTCGCAACAAATGCCCTGCCATGAGTGGGCTTGCGAACTTCCTTATCTTCAGAATCAGTAGACCATACCTCTACTCCACCGAACTCGTTTTCTTCAGTATTTTCCTGCACAAGTAACACAGGCATGGATTTATCGTTAGACTTCTTCTTCTTGGATTCTTAAGGCTTACGCATGTTGTAAGCTTCATCGTCTTCACCCTCTTTCTTCTCATTCAGTCTTCTTAGCATGCATTCCTTCGCTACATGGTTTTTGCCATGACAATAATTACAGTAATAGCCTGAGTCACCCATAAAGTTTGCTCTCCTTCTTCTTTTCTTCCTTTTGAGGAGTGCTTTTGAACTCCTATTTCGCTTTCTCTGAACTGTAGCTTCCTTGCCAGTTTCGGTTCTTGGCGATAGGGAAATTATTTCTAGCGAACCACTTGGGGTTAGACACCATCAACACATATTCTTCATTAGTTAAATCACATTCAGAAAGATCTGCTCTGCTTCTTCTTCAACTGAATTCTTACCCTTTGAGATAAGAGCCAAGGATCCCATTCCGGAGACTACATTCGTTTCCTTTGTCACAACACTTTCATGTGACTTGAGAATTCCCACGAGCTTCGCCAACGAGTAGGTTTCAAACTGTTTATGAGCTTTAACAGTTGAAACCACCGCCATCCATTCTGGTCTTAGTGTTGGCTAAGGTGTCTAAGTCCATAACTTATTTGGTATATACTTGACCCGAACCGGAATGGTCCATTTGGGTTGCACTTCACCCGAACTATTTATATGGATAACATTATGAGAAGAGTATATTTGCGGCCTACTAATATATTATAAGTTATAATATATTAATATGAAATTGTATTATTTAATTAGTATTGATCTTAAATTAATTATGAATTAATTTAGTGATCATAAGGTGACTAATTAAATAATGGGCTATTGTACTTATATAGTGTGGGCTAACACTCATAAGGAAATGGGCTAAGCTTGAATGGGAGTCCATGGATGATCCATGGAGCTTTTAACCCATGGATCCTTGGAATAGGAAAAGACATGGGTTATTAGGGTTTGCATTGTTCATAACCCTAGTCATCTACACTATATAAAGAGGCTTATGGTGCTTGAAAAGACACTATGTGTGTGTGCATAAGGTGTGGCCGATTTCTAGAGTATTAGAGTTCTCTCTCATAAGTTTTCCAAGTTTGTGGTGATTTGTGATTTCCATTTGAGGCATTCACATTATTGGTGCTTGGCTCTCAAACTCCCAAGGAATCAACTCACTAACAAAGGTATGTAATTCTTCTAGTATCTTTTATGTTTAAAAGTACCCCATGTATGCTAGATAGGTTATGAACCTTGGAAAATTATTTTGCATGTATTTTAGACAAACATAGATCCAAGGTTTCTAGGGTTGCATGAACACCTTAGGAGTGTTAGTTTGCTCAAAACCCAACAGTGATATCAGAGCCTAGGCTTGTTTGTTTGATACTTGATGCAAACTTGTTGAAAAACTCAAGTTTTCTGCATTCTGCAGCATGAACTCGCCGAGTCCATGGGGGGACTCGCCGAGTCCATGAGTAAATTCATCCTACTCGTCGAGTAGGTTCGTGCACTCGACGAGTAGAAGCCTCAGTATGCATATTTTCGAGTTTTGCTACTGGAAATGTACTAGAAACATTACCCTAAACTGTTTTGGTGTTATAAAACCTGTTTTAGATGGTGTAATGTTTATGCCAATCCATTTACAATGGCTTATATCAAAATTACAAGATGATATGTGTTCATATGTTCTTGGAATTTTTGATATGATGTTCATGTTCTTATGAATTATTGTTAGATCATAGGAATTATTTGCTAAATTGTTTATTGATAGTTCTTGATCATTTATGTGTTTTAATGGAGTCCATAATTTGTCCTCAAGTTATGGATTTCCAAAGGTCACTTTCATTTATGCACACTTAAAACACATAAGTTACATGAAAATGAAGAGTCTTCATTTTATGAACCTTTAATTCATAAGTTATGAAATGAAAAGTTTTGAATAGTTTCAAAACTTGTCCTCAAGTTTTGGAATTTGTAAAGTTACACACACTTTAATATACTTTAATTCCAAACCCTTAGAGTTTTAAAAGTTAAAATTCAACCCTTATACTATTTATAACATTAATGGTTAATTATTATATATATGTATACGATTAAGTCGTTTTACCGTTAGTAGGCCTCATTCACGAAGCCGGTCTATAAGGGGGGTATAAGGTTGTTGCCTATAAAATGGCAACTTAATGGGTGTCCATTCTCACCCACCGCTTCCTTGAACGGTGGAGGGTCGTTAGCCGAACGGGTAGGATAATGACTTTAAATTCTCATTAAAAGTATAATGAATATTATAAAGTAACTAAACCTTTAATTAATTCCCAATCTTAGTTACTTTAGGAAAATGTGAATATGGTGCTAACCCATGAAATTCACACTGTGTACCTTACCAAGTCGTTGGTGGAGCGTGTGTGGTTAACCGGCACACTAACTTGGACTAGTAAGGATCACGAAGGGTGACTTAATGTTTATCATAGATCGGTGGAGCGTGTGTGGTTAACCGACACATTGATTAGGTGATAATATTAAGGGTACCAAGTGAATTTGCATGGTTATTCACATCTTGTTTTGTGATCCTCGGCATCCCAGTCACAAAACTTGAAGGGCATAATCGAGATTGAAACATGCGATTGAAAAGTTCAATGAATCTCAAAAGAATCTAGGAATTTCAAAACCAATTAAACCTAATAATTCATTTCATTTTCATGGTGGAAATTGGTGAATCGTCATTCACCTACCTTCAAATATGTTATAGCTTAGATTACGGCATCCGTCTTCTAAGTTATAAAATATTGTGTTGGATCCTAGCCTTAATATTACATTTGGGTGTATTATTAAGGATTCGATATATCTAATCTAAACTTGTTTTCTTCTTTTCAAAGATGTCTTCCAACAACAATGCTTCGGGCTCTAACCCTACTGGCTCCTATTCCCTCATGAACCTTTGTGGGAGGGTCATCTTTGATGGTTCCAACTTCATGGATTGGATCCGGAACATCAGGATGGTCACTCGTTACGAGGAAAAGGAATATGTCCTCGATAAGGAGCTAAAGGAGCTTGATGAGTCTACTACTACTCCTGAGGAGGTCGTTGAGTATCAAACACATGAAAGAGATGCCACCAAGGTGGCATGCATCATGATGGCCACAATGACAGCTGAACTCCAAAAGTCCTATGAGGACTATTACTCTTTTGAGATGCATCATGATGGCCACCATGACAGCGGTATGAAATAATCTCCTCCATGATCACTACCCGTATGAAGGATAGCGAACCAATCACGAGCCACATGCAGAAAATGCAAAGATATGTGGACCGTCTAATGAAACTGAATGTGAACTTCCCTGAGGAGTTGGCAATTGATATCATTTTGCACTCCTTGCCCTCGTGTTATGATCAATTTCGTATGACATACCACATGAACAAAGAGGAAGTCACACTCAGTAAGCTTCAAGGACTTCTGAAGACTGCCGAAAGTGGTCTTAAGAGTAAGTCGGTTACTACTCCTACTCCTACTACTACCCCTGTTTTGGCTATCGGGCAAGGCAAAGGGAAGAAGAGGAAGCACCCTTCGAAGGGTACCAAGGGAAAGTCCCTTGAAGGCTCCTCATCTGGAGCCAAAGGTGGTTCTATCACTCCTTCTGCCATCCCTAAGGATGCTGAATGCTTCTACTGTCAAAATAAGGGGCACTGGAAGCGAAACTGCCCAAAGTACTTGCAGGATGTCAAGGATGGGAAAGTGAAACCATCCCATGCAGGTATTTACACTATATTGTCTAATAACTCACCATATTCTAATTCTTGGGTTCTTGATACAGTTTGTGGTATTCACATCTGTTGTGACTTGCAGGGCCTAAGAAGAAGTGAGGATGTGGAGCACGGAAAGATAAACTTAATCATGGGGAACAAGAAGGTTGCACCTGTTGCCAATATTGGAGTTTATACTTTGTTGCTAGATAGTGGATTAGATTTGAATAAATATGTGTACTCGTCTGAAATGGCGAGGAATATTATTTCCTTTCATGCTTTGTAAAAACAAGGTTTTACCTTTTCTTTTGATAATGAAGTTGGTAGTATTAATGCTTTCTTTAATAATGTTCTTTATTTTAAAGAATTACCTTGTGATGGTGTGTATGAGGCTATATCGGTTGTAGATAATTTAGGAAATAATGTATTATGTATTGATTCTTCTACTAGCTTGGATAAAGCATCTTTGTGGCATTGTCGTCTTGGACATGTAAGCAAGAAACGCATAGGCCAGCTCCAAAAGGATGGAGTCTTGGAGTCGTTCGACCTCAAGTCGGATGATAGTTGTGAGTCTTGTCTACTTGGAAAAATGACAAAATCACCCTTCACCAGTACTTGTGCAGGGGTAAGGGTTTGTTGGACCTTATACATACTGTGACAACCGTCAAATTTCGGTCAATTCAAAGTCAACAAGTCAAACCGGTCAACTCCAATAACCCTTGTATGCTAGGGTTTACGTTATGTAATCACTATACTATTCGCTATTTTAATGAGAAATCCTCATTTGGAAAGTTCATGTGTTTGATTTTCCTTAGCCTTAACAGTGCTAAACAACGAACCAAAGCGATAAAACACTATTGCACAATCATCGGGATTGTGTACGACACTAAAACACGGTTTAATGGGGTTTACGAACCTTGCGTTGTGAAGCCGGACACTCAAATTAATCACAAACGAAACCTCTCTAAATCGTTTTCACTCTATCTCTTTCTAATTGAAATCTCTCCCAAATCTCTCCCAAATCTCTCCCAAATCTCTCTCAAAAGTTACTTTAACTTTTTGTAATCATTTGGGTCATCTCGACCCTTAACCGGGTCAAAAATCGCTTGAAACGGGATAAAAACGAGTAAAATAGCTTTAAGGATCCGAAACCAAAGCTTCTGGTCCGAAGCTGTGTCCGATGTCCGAGGTCCGAAGGACCAGTGTCCGAAGCGAAGCAGTGTCCGAAGTCCCGTGTCCGAAGCGAGGTCCGTCCGAAGTCGTGTCCGTCCGAAGCGAGGTCCGTCCGAAGTCTCGCAGGGTCCGAAGTCCAGGCCCTTTTTACCGGTTTTTCGACTACGACTTCGTTTTAACTCCGTTTTTCATTATTTTAACGTGGGATTTTCACCCAAAACTTTATTTTATAAACTAAGGCCCCAAAATATATAAATCTCCAGGGTTTTTATAAAATATATTAAAAGAATTGGTGATTGATCTAATTATTGAGGGAATATTTGCTTTTCCTTAATTTATGGCAAAAGCAACCCACTACCACCTCACTCTATGACCAGCCACTCTTTCCCACTACCCCTTGTCTCCTTAGTGGACCTTTACAGCCAATCTCCAGCTCTTCCCACGTTCTAAGAGCTGGAGGATTGATCCTCTCTCCTCATTCTCCATAAAACTCTTTCATTCTACACGTAGCAACCAAGAACACTCTCCAAAATTCTCTCATCTTTTCTCTCAACTTCAAGAACTTCAAGGCTTTCTCCAGGGATTTCTTGCTTCAATTAGTAAGTATCTTCATCATTCACATAATTATTAAACTCCATTCTACTCAAAACATTGATATTTTACACAAGTTCCATCTTATTCGGTGTTAGATTTTCGAATCATCAAGACATCTTCTTAGTGTTCTTGAGTTGAACACTTCCTTTCTCTCACTTTCATCTACTGAAACCACATAAGGTGAGTTCATACCCATACATTTACATGTTTTTCTTAAGTTTTAAGGGGAGAATACAAGTAAAATCATCAAGAACACAATTAAACTTTTTCTAACAGATTACATCAGAAAAGATGGACGTTAACCACGGACTGTTTTGGTCAACTTAAATATTTTAGTTTTCAAAACTGTTTCAGGTGCAAGTAGTTCAAACTCTTAGCTTTAAAATGGCTACTTGCACATCTCCAAATGATTTTTCTACAATTAATGGTGATTTTTACAAAACTGCCTGTCATTTCAGAGGCAAACCCGGACCAGTCTGTGATTATGAACATTTTCACCTCTGTTAGAGATCACTAAAAATCATGATAAAATTTACGAACAAACTAGACTCATATTCCAAACTCTCAAAATTTGCGGATTTGGATTTAGAGCTGTGATGATTTTTCTATAAATTTTCTAAGAACGGTAACAGAAACTGTTTTTAACGAAAAGTTGCTGTTAATTTCATTTCACCTTGTAACATGTTGAGCAAGGTGTATATCTTTATGTGACTATATGTTACTGCAATATATGACATTTTATCTTAATATTTAGACACACATCAGTTTACAAATGGATTTGGTCATATAAAATATAAAGAATAACAAGTGATTATAATCAAAGTAAAATCGATACATTCAAACATTAAATAAACTATTTTGAATATAGTTTGCATACATTACCACGTACTACCCTTGGTTGATAAACTATAATAGGTATAGTTTATGATACATTACATAACACATACATTTTAAAAATGGTACATTTATACAAAGGATATTTTCATTAAGCAAGGTACGGCCATACGGTACCAAGTTTTCATAACACGAAATTCCGTTAATGACTTTGTGAGACAATTACTTCAAAGTACCATTAAGTCCTGTATTGTAACCAGAGTCTCCTTGAGGGAGAGCGTGATACTTGTGTATAGATCTATATTGGGTTTGACAAACCCACACCTAAACTGCATGCAACAGTTAGACCGATAGGTCTGGGGTGACAAATGTCATAACATTTCCGACGCCTGAAGAACGTCGTTTTAGGCAACCTTGGTCATAGTATGGTTATAATAAACTCACATAAAGTATTAACAAACATTGGAATTTACGGGGACTTCATTAAAATTTAACGAGTTTATGTCAATTTAAATTTTGCATTGTTTTACTATAAATATGACAAATTACTTGTACCTTTCGGTCTTTGGGTTTTAAGACTACATTTACACATTAAGGAAAATATTGGATTTTTCTAACACAAATACTACTTTTACAAACGAAAAGCTTATGAACTCACCAACCTTTGTGTTGACATTTTTTTTAAAACAACTTGTATTCTCAGGAAATCATTAAACAGGTAATCAAGTGCTTTTGAGGATGGGACGCTAAGGCGTCTACTATTTCATATTTTATCAATATATTGTAATTGATTCGTAAACATGTAATTCATACAATGATGTAATTTTTTTCAATTATATATATGTTGGTTGTGTTTGCTTGAATTACTATTACAATTGCTGTTATGATACTATACATGAAGTCCTCCACCCCCGGACGTTTCCGCCATCCTTGGTTTGGGGGTGTGACAGATTGGTATCAGAGCGCAGTTTATAGTGAATTAAGTATATCAAACCACACAAGATATACAAACTACAAACACAATTGGGACTAATAGTCTCTGATTTGTGCATTTTTCAAATAAATATACCTTTAGAAAATAAATGATTCTTTTTATTAAAAAGTATAAATACATGCATACATGCTCACATAGTGTCATAACTAGAAGAACATAAAATAAAAGAAGAGGAGTTGTACATTATGGGTATGCCTTGGTATATGTAAATCAAGTCTGGGAAGGATATAGCCTCATCAACTATATCTGTCCGGGAATTGACTTGCATATACCAGGGGATGGTCAGGATGGACAACAAATCTAACAAACTCGTCTTACCGCTAGTACGCCTCATTCACGAAGCCGGTCTATAAGGGGGGTATAAGGTTGTTGCCTGTAAAATGGCAATTTAATGGGTGTCCACTCTCACCCACCGCTTCCTTGATCGGTGGAGGGTCGTTAGCCGAACGGGTAAGACAAGGACTTATAAATTCTCATTAAAAGTATGATGAATATTATAAAGTAACTAAATGCTTTAAGAACTCGAAACTAAACATTTACAAATACTATAGGAGTATTTTGTGTTACTATAATAAAAATATTTTATACTTTCATTTTACCTCATAACCCAATGTATTGGGTCAATAAAAAGTATAAAATCGTATGTATCGTAAACATACCGGAAAACAACGTAATAATATACTTTATGTATAAAAGATTTCTCTCCCTATAAATACACTTTTACTAAAAGTACATTGGTTTACGACTTATGACAGAACCATGCCGCCAAGAAGAAGACCAAGACCTTCCAGCAACACAGCAACACCTCCTCCGCCGCCGCCTCCACAGTTTGATCCCGCGATGTTCCAGGCTGCAGTAACAGCAGCCGTAGCAGCCGCAATGTCACATATAGGGACCAACGGAGCTGGTGGTTCGGGATCGGGAGCTACACACTCTATCCACGGAGACAGTACGTGGCGTGCAAAAGAGTGTTCATACAAGGACTTCACAAATGGTAAACCCGACAACTTCAATGGAAGCGGGGGAGTCATCACGTTGATGCAATGGTTTGAAAAGACCGAAGTAGTCTTTCAGGTGTGCTCCTGCCCCGAAGCGAGCAAAGTTAAGTTCGCAACCTTAACCTTCACCGGCCGGGCCCTTACTTGGTGGAACTGCCGGGTTAAGTCACTTACTCTCGAAGTGGCTAGCTCCATAACCTGGGCAGAACTAAAAACGTTGATGATGAAGGAGTACTGCCCGAGAGGTGAAATTCAAAAGCTGGAACAAGAACTCTGGAACCTCAGGATGACGGGCTCTGACCTTGAAACCTACACCACCCGATTCAATGAATTGGCTCTCCTCTGCCCAACCATGGTTACCCCGGAGGAGAAAAAGGTGGAGCGATACCTTTGGGGACTGTCTCTCCACGTGCAAAGTAGTGTCCTGGCTTCAAGGCCAACTACTTTTGACAGTGCCAGGGAGCTGGCACAACAACTTGTTGACCACCGAGCCGGTCATAATACTACAACCACCACCACTGATAAATCAAAAGGGGGAAACAACAAAAGGAAGTTCTGGAACGAAAAGAAGAGCCAACCAGCACAGGACCCCGCTAAGAAGCAACAAATTGTTGCTGTCCATGCTGCCACTAATGCTGCCACTACTACTACCACTCCAGCACCACCGAAGCCATATGCGGGAAAACTACCTAAGTGCAACAAGTGCAACTTTCACCACAATGGTGCTTGTAGGGAGATGCACTGTAACAACTGCGACAGGAAGGGGCACACTGCTCGTTTCTGTAAAGCGCCAGCTCAACCAATCAACCAAGTCGCCAGTACGGGGGCAACCCGGACCTGCTACAACTGTGCAGACGCAGGTCACTTCAAAAGAGACTGCCCCAAAGCACAAGCCCCTAATGCTGGTGGAGTAGGAAGAGTCCTGGCAATAGGACATGGGGAAGCAGTCGAGGATCCCACGGTGGTTACCGGTACGTTTCTCCTCAATAACTCTTATGCATGCGTACTATTCGATAGTGGAGCGGAGAGGAGTTTCGTGAGCCACCAATATAAACATTTACTTGAACAAAATCCCCAATCACTAAAGGATACTTATGTAGTAGAAATGGCAAATGGTAAAGTAGAACGCACTAGCGATATATACTCAGAATGTACTCTCACTCTAGACAACCATACATTTAAAATTGACCTGATGCCAATCACCATAAAAAGTTTCGACGTAATCATCGGGATGGATTGGTTAGTTCCTCACCGTGCCGACATTCTATGTTACGAAAGGGCCGTTCGCCTCAATCTACCAAATGACGAAACCCTTCTTATCTATGGTGACAAACCTAGTGCGAATTTACAAATCATCTCATGCATCAAAGCCCAAAAGTATCTCCGGAAGGAGTACCACGCCTTCTTAGCCCATGTAGTAGACAAGAAACAAGACGTGAAAGACATCAAGGACATCCCCGAAGTGTGTAACTTCCTGGATGTGTTCCCAGAGGATCTTCCTGGTGTACCACTCGCACGACAAGTCGATTTCAGAATTGACTTAATACCCGGAGCTACCCCCGTAGCCAGAGCTCCATACCGCCTCGCACCATCAGAAATGCAGGAGTTGTCCAGTCAGTTGACCGAGCTTTTGAACAAAGGGTTCATCAGACCAAGCTTCTCACCTTGGGGAGCACCAGTCCTTTTTGTAAAGAAGAAGGACGGATCCTTTCGCATGTGCATCGACTATCGGGAACTAAACAAGCTCACCATCAAAAACCGATATCCTCTACCCCGAATCGATGACCTTTTCGACCAACTCCAAGGAGCAAATTTCTTCTCAAAGATCGACCTAAGGTCAGGCTACCATCAGCTACGAGTTCAAGAAGAAGATATTCCCAAAACTGCATTCAGAACTCGCTTTGGGCACTACGAGTTTGTGGTGATGTCCTTCGGTTTAACAAACGCACCTGCGGTATTCATGGACCTAATGAATAGAGTGTGTCGACCCTACCTAGACAAGTTTGTAATCGTATTCATCGACGATATCTTGATCTACTCGCGAAGCGAAGAAGAGCATCGCCTACATCTACGCCAAGTGCTAGAGACGCTAAGAGCGGAGAAGCTTTATGCTAAGTTCTCTAAGTGTGAATTCTGGATTAGAGAAGTGGATTTCCTTGGACATGTGGTAAGTGAGAAAGGCATACATGTGGACCCCTCCAAGATCAAGGCAATCGAGAATTGGTCAGCACCCAAGACGCCAACCGAAATTCGACAATTCCTTGGGCTTGCTGGCTACTACCGAAGATTTATACAAAACTTCTCCAAGATTGCGAAACCACTCACCACCTTGACGCAGAAAGGTGTGATATTCAAGTGGGAAAATAAACAAGAAACTGCTTTCCAAACGTTAAAACAAGCCCTATGCAGCGCACCGATCTTGTCTCTCCTAGAGGGAACCGAGGACTTCATAGTGTACTGTGATGCTTCGAATCAAGGCCTCGGATGTGTGCTCATGCAGAGAGGGAAGGTTATCGCGTATGCATCAAGACAGCTTAAGACGCACGAGGTTAATTATACTACGCATGACCTGGAATTAGGAGCAGTGGTATTCGCTTTGAAGATCTGGAGACACTACCTCTACGGCACGAAATGCACTATCTTCACTGATCACAAAAGTCTTCAGCATATCCTCAATCAGAAAGAGCTCAACATGCGACAGAGGAGATGGGTGGAGTTGCTGAATGACTACGAGTGCGAAATTCGTTATCATCCGGGCAAGGCCAATGTAGTGGCCGATGCTCTAAGCAGGAAGGAGTACTCGGGCCGCCGAGTAAAATCCTTAACAATGACAATCCATTCCCACCTGACCATACAAATCAAGGAAGCTCAACTGGAAGCTTTGAAACCAGAAAAGGTGGCAGGAGAGACATTAAGGGGAATGGATAAAAACTTAGAAGTCAAGGATGATGGAGCACGTTATATCATGAACCGGATTTGGACACCGAAGTTCGGTGGACTCCGAGATGTCGTCATGAATGAAGCACACAAGACTCGATACTCCATCCATCCCGGGTCGGGTAAGATGTATCTGGACCTCAAGAAATTATACTGGTGGCCGAACATGAAAGCTGAGATTGCTACCTATGTGAGCAAGTGCCTGACTTGCGCTAAGGTCAAAATAGAATACCAGAAACCATCCGGGCTATTACAACAGCCGGATATACCTGAGTGGAAGTGGGAACGAATAACCATGGACTTCATAACCAAGCTGCCTAAGGCATCAGGCGGGCTTGACACAATATGGGTAATTGTAGACAGATTGACCAAATCAGCACACTTCCTACCAATAAAAGAAACCGACAAGATGGAGAAGCTGACTAGAACGTACATCAGAGAGATTGTACGACTCCATGGTGTGCCGATATCCATTATCTCTGATAGAGATAGTAGATTTACCTCACGGTTTTGGCAGTCTCTACAAAAATCATTGGGAACTAGGCTTGACATGAGTACGGCCTACCACCCACAAACCGACGGACAGAGCGAGCGAACCATTCAAACGTTGGAAGACATGTTAAGAGCTTGTGTGATAGACTTCGGTAAAGCATGGGATACCCATCTACCGCTTATCGAATTCTCCTACAATAACAGCTATCATACTAGCATCAAAGTCGCTCCATTCGAAGCTCTTTACGGTCGTAAATGCAGATCACCCCTGTGTTGGGCTGAGGTGGGGGATTCACAGCTAGCTAGAGGGCAAGCCTCTAATAGCACTCTCACCGGTCCAGAAATCATCCGCGAAACCACCGAAAAGATCGTACAAATCCGAGCACGACTTAAAGCCTCAAGAGACCGACAGAAAAGCTACGCAGACAAGCGGAGGAAACCCTTGGAATTCCAGGTGGGAGACCGAGTCCTTTTGAAAGTCTCACCCTGGAAAGGCTTGATACGCTTCGGAAAGCGTGGGAAGCTGAATCCAAGATACATAGGGCCTTTTGAGATTCTCGCTAGAATCGGCCCCGTAGCTTACAAACTCAATCTACCCCGCGAACTTAGTAATGTGCATCCTACCTTCCACGTCTCGAACTTGAAAAAGTGCCTATCCGATGAGACTCTCATTATTCCACTCGAGGAAATCGAGATCAATGAGAGCCTCAACTTCGTGGAAGAACCTGTGGAGATCATGGATTGGGAAATCAAACGAACGAAACAAAGTCGTATTCCCATCGTGAAGGTACGTTGGAACCCTAAACGAGGACCCGAATTCACCTGGGAACGCGAGGATCAGATGAAACAAAAGTATCCACATCTCTTTCCAAACTCTTGAAATCCCAGTCAAAATGAAAATTTCGGGACGAAATTCCTTCTAACGGGGGGATGATGTGACAACCGTCAAATTTCGGTCAATTCAAAGTCAAAAAGTCAAACCGGTCAACTCCAATAACCCTTGTATGCTAGGGTTTACGTTATGTAATCACTATACAATTCGCTATTTTAATGAGAAATCCTCATTTGGAAAGTTCATGTGTTTGATTTTCCTTAGCCTTAACAGTGCTAAACAACGAACCAAAGCGATAAAACACTATTGCACAATCATCGGGATTGTGTACGACACTAAAACACGGTTTAATGGGGTTTACGAACCTTGCGTTGTGAAGCCGGACACTCAAATTAATCACAAACGAAACCTCTCTAAATCGTTTTCACTCTATCTCTTTCTAATTGAAATCTCTCCCAAATCTCTCCCAAATCTCTCCCAAATCTCTCTCAAAAGTTACTTTAACTTTTTGTAATCATTTGGGTCATCTCGACCCTTAACCGGGTCAAAAATCGCTTGAAACGGGATAAAAACGAGTAAAATAGCTTTAAGGATCCGAAACCAAAGCTTCTGGTCCGAAGCTGTGTCCGATGTCCGAGGTCCGAAGGACCAGTGTCCGAAGCGAAGCAGTGTCCGAAGTCCCGTGTCCGAAGCGAGGTCCGTCCGAAGTCGTGTCCGTCCGAAGCGAGGTCCGTCCGAAGTCTCGCAGGGTCCGAAGTCCAGGCCCTTTTTACCGGTTTTTCGACTACGACTTCGTTTTAACTCCGTTTTTCATTATTTTAACGTGGGATTTTCACCCAAAACTTTATTTTATAAACTAAGGCCCCAAAATATATAAATCTCCAGGGTTTTTATAAAATATATTAAAAGAATTGGTGATTGATCTAATTATTGAGGGAATATTTGCTTTTCCTTAATTTATGGCAAAAGCAACCCACTACCACCTCACTCTATGACCAGCCACTCTTTCCCACTACCCCTTGTCTCCTTAGTGGACCTTTACAGCCAATCTCCAGCTCTTCCCACGTTCTAAGAGCTGGAGGATTGATCCTCTCTCCTCATTCTCCATAAAACTCTTTCATTCTACACTTAGCAACCAAGAACACTCTCCAAAATTCTCTCATCTTTTCTCTCAACTTCAAGAACTTCAAGGCTTTCTCCAGGGATTTCTTGCTTCAATTAGTAAGTATCTTCATCATTCACATAATTATTAAACTCCATTCTACTCAAAACATTGATATCTTACACAAGTTCCATCTTATTCGGTGTTAGATTTTCGAATCATCAAGACATCTTCTTAGTGTTCTTGAGTTGAACACTTCCTTTCTCTCACTTTCATCTACTGAAACCACATAAGGTGAGTTCATACCCATACATTTACATGTTTTTCTTAAGTTTTAAGGGGAGAATACAAGTAAAATCATCAAGAACACAATTAAACTTTTTCTAACAGATTACATCAGAAAAGATGGACGTTAACCACAGACTGTTTTGGTCAACTTAAATATTTTAGTTTTCAAAACTGTTTCAGGTGCAAGTAGTTCAAACTCTTAGCTTTAAAATGGCTACTTGCACATCTCCAAATGATTTTTCTACAATTAATGGTGATTTTTACAAAACTGCCTGTCATTTCAGAGGCAAACCCGGACCAGTCTGTGATTATGAACATTTTCACCTCTGTTAGAGATCACTAAAAATCATGATAAAATTTACGAACAAACTAGACTCATATTCCAAACTCTCAAAATTTGCGAATTTGGATTTAGAGCTGTGATGATTTTTCTATAAATTTTCTAAGAACGGTAACAGAAACTGTTTTTAACGAAAAGTTGCTGTTAATTTCATTTCACCTTGTAACATGTTGAGCAAGGTGTATATCTTTATGTGACTATATGTTACTGCAATATATGACATTTTATCTTAATATTTAGACACACATCAGTTTACAAATGGATTTGGTCATATAAAATATAAAGAATAACAAGTGATTATAATCAAAGTAAAATCGATACATTCAAACATTAAATAAACTATTTTGAATATAGTTTGCATACATTACCACATACTACCCTTGGTTGATAAACTATAATAGGTATAGTTTATGATACATTACATAACACATACATTTTAAAAAGGGTACATTTATACAAAGGATATTTTCATTAAGCAAGGTACGGCCATACGGTACCAAGTTTTCATAACACGAAATTCCGTTAATGACGTTGTGAGACAATTACTTCAAAGTACCATTAAGTCCTGTATTGTAACCAGAGTCTCCTTGAGGGAGAGCGTGATACTTGTGTATAGATCTATATTGGGTTTGACAAACCCACACCTAAACTACATGCAACAGTTAGACCGATAGGTCTGGGGTGACAAATGTCATAACATTTCCGACGCCTGAAGAACGTCGTTTTAGGCAACCTTGGTCATAGTATGGTTATAATAAACTCACATAAAGTATTAACAAACATTGGAATTTACGGGGACTTCATTAAAATTTAACGAGTTTATGTCAATTTAAATTTTGCATTGTTTTACTATAAATATGACAAATTACTTGTACCTTTCGGTCTTTGGGTTTTAAGACTACATTTACACATTAAGGAAAATATTGGATTTTTCTAACACAAATACTACTTTTACAAACGAAAAGCTTATGAACTCACCAACCTTTGTGTTGACATTTTTTTTAAAACAACTTGTATTCTCAGGAAATCATTAAACAGGTAATCAAGTGCTTTTGAGGATGGGACGCTAAGGCGTCTACTATTTCATATTTTATCAATATATTGTAATTGATTCGTAAACATGTAATTCATACAATGATGTAATTTTTTTCAATTATATATATGTTGGTTGTGTTTGCTTGAATTACTATTACAATTGCTGTTATGATACTATACATGAAGTCCTCCACCCCCGGACGTTTCCGCCATCCTTGGTTTGGGGGTGTGACACATACTGATGTATGTGGACCATTCAAAACCGCCACAAGGGATGCTAATCGCTATTATGTGACTTTTATTGATGATTTTAGTAGATATGGTTATGTCTACTTAATAAAACATAAGTCAGAAACTTTTGAAAGGTTTAAAGAGTTTAAACAGGAAGTAGAAAATCAATTGGGTAGGAACATTAAGATGCTTCGATCCGATCGAGGTGGTGAGTATCTTAGTACTGAGTTCCTCGACTATCTTAAGGAGTGTGGGATTGTCTCATAATTGACACCTCGCAGGACACCACACCTGAATGGTGTAGCTGAGGGGAGTAATCGAACTTTGTTGGACATGGTTCGCTCTATGATGAGTCGAGCTTCGCTACCAATCTCTTTTTGGGGGTATGCCTTAGAGACTGCCGCCCACATCCTTAATCTAGTCCCTACAAAGAAGGTTGCCAAAAGACCTCATGAAATGTGGACTGGGAAAGTTCCCAATTTGGACCATATCAAGATTTGGGGTTGCGAGGCTTTCGTGAGGCGCGAGACTCATGACAAGCTCGAACCTCGAAGTGAAAGGTGTATTTTCATCGGCTACCGACAAAAAATCCTTTGGTTACCTCTTCTACAGACCTAGTGAGAATGTGGTCTTTGTGGCAAGGAGAGGGGTCTTTCGAGAGAGAGAATTTATAAACCAAGGAGACAGTGGGAGGGAAATTTACCTTGAAGAAATTCAACACTTAATTGGTGAAGGAACCTCAGACACTAGCAATCAACTTGAGGAGGAAATTCTTGTTGATCCAGCTGACGAGTCTATACTTCCGAGGCATTCCACAAGGGTTAGGAACACACCTGAGTTTTATTATGGATTTCATATTACTACGGAAGGTGATACATTTATCAGTGACAGTACACTGGTAAATCTGGATGAACCTAACAGCGTTAAGTAAGCCATGGCAGGCCCAGAGTCTGCTAAATGGAAGGAGGCTATAGACAGCGAGATACAGTCCATGTATGACAATCAAGTTTGGAACTTGGTTGACAATGTACCAGGCCGTAAGACAGTCGGGTGAAAATGGATCTACAAGAAGAAGACCGACATGGATGGGAAAGTGCACACTTATAAGGCTCGACTGGTCCCGAAGGGTTTTACTCAGACTCAGGGTATTGATTATGATGAAACCTTTTCACCAGTAGCAAAGATTAAGTCTATTAGGGTTATTCTAGCCATTGCTGCATTTCATGATTATGAAATATGGCAAATGGATGTCAAAACCGCTTTCCTTAACGGAAAGTTGGCTGAGGATGTTTATATGAATCAGCCAGAGGGTTTTGTCAGTGCAGAGTACCCCAATAGAGTGTGCAAGCTTGAGAAATCCATTTATGGATTGAAACAAGCATCTCGAAGTTGGAATCTTTGTTTCGATGAGAAGGTCAAAGAGTTTGGTTTCTCAAGAAGTGAAGATGAGTCCTGCGTGTATGTCAGAGCTAGTGGGAGTATAGTTAGCTTTTTGGTACTGTATGTGGATGACATACTACTCATAGGAAATGACATCCCAACCTTGCAGGAGGTTAAGTCCTGGCTTGGGAAGTGCTTTGCTATGAAGGACCTTGGAGAAGCTGCCTATATCCTAGGGATAAGGATATTAAGAGAAAGGAGTAAAAGACTAATTGGACTTAGTCAGAGTATCTACTTGGATAAGGTGTTGAAAAGGTTCAACATGCAAAATTCCAAGAAAGGAGAATTACCGATCCAAAGCAAGGCTCAGAGCCCGAGTACATAAGATGAGATAGCTGAGATGAGTCGATTACCTTATGCTTCCACTGTTGGCTCGATCATGTATGCTATGACTTGTACTCGTCCTGATGTGGCCTTCGCTTTGAGCATGGTCAACAGATATCAGGGGAACCCTGGCAAGGCTCATTGGACTGCGGTAAAGAATATTCTCAAGTACCTGCGGAGGACTAAGGATTGGATCCTTACCCTTGGTGGGAGTGATGACTTGAGAGTAGTAGGGTATAGTGATGCTAGCTTTCAGACTGATGGGGATAACTTCCGCTCTCAGTCGGGCTGGGTCTTTACCTTAAATGGAGGGGCAATCACTTGGAAGAGTTCCAAACAGGAGACTGTAGCTGATTCGACTTGTGAATCAGAGTACATAGCAGCGAGTGAAGCGGCAAAGGAGGCGATATGGCTGAGGAACTTCATCGGACACCTTGGAGTTGTACTAGCTATTATGGAGCCTATGGAGATTTTCTGTGACAGCAATATTGCGGTTGCCTTAGCCAAGGAACCAAGAGATCATGGCAGATCCCGACACATTGATAGAAAATATCACTTCATAAGACACAAGATAGAAGAGGGACTCCTCGTGGCAAAGAGGGTATCGTCAGATGAGAACCCTGCGGATCCCCTTACGAAGGGACTGACGAGGGTGAAGCATTTGCAGCATGCGAGACGCATCGGGCTGAGGGACGATATTAGTTTTATAGATTAGATAGTTATTACTGAAACTTGTAAAATGTAATCGACGTTTGATGATGAATAAAAGTTGTGATTTATTTATGAGTAAGGTGTTGCTATCATTGTCAATTATTTACTATTGTTTCAGCTTTGCATGTTTTGACTTCCAGAATAATAAGTTTATTCAAACTCTCCACAGTCGGTCATATGTCGGAAGTAGGTATGAATCAAGACTGTCATGAATTGGGATTGTAGTTGACTAAAGGTGTTTAGCCATAGCAATGGTTGCTACAACATTCATGAGTTCTCATAAGTTATGAGTATTGGAATAAACCCACGCTCACTTGTATCACTTCATGGAATTTATCTCGAGTGATCGTGAGACGGTAATATCATATAAGTCTTCAAACCTAGAGATATGAGTTGTTACCTATGAGTTGGTTGTGCATTGATTGCACGTAAACGCATCAGTAACTTGATGTTATAAAACATGCCTTTGTGTGCAATTCAATAAGTAGTAGAACAAGCATATGAGTCGAAGTTTATCTGTTCCTTCTAGAAATAAAAGCGATATCTGGGCCCCTCGATGATTTTGTTTTGACCTATGTACCGGGCCCGGTCAAAACTAAATTGATGTGTTTGATTAAGTTCTTTGTCAAACAAATCGGAAATCGGGAAACAAACTGCTGGACAATAAGTAAGACATTGTTCCATGTATTTGTCCGGCTGATATCATGAGAGCAGAGGATTATGTGATCACTTATCTAAAATGGCGCTTCATAGTTCAACAGAGTTTTCGAGAGCTACGATTGCCGGTTGGTTCCTGAAGCTAAGTGGGACACTGTTGGATAAGGTGTCTAAGTCCATAACTTATTTGGTATATACTTGACCCGACCCGGCATGGTCCATTTGGGTTGCACTTCACCCGAACTATTTATATGGATAACATTATGAAAAGAGTATATTTGCGGCCTACTAATATATTATAAGTTATAATATATTAATATGAAATTGTATTATTTAATTAGTATTGATCTTAAATTAATTATGAATTAATTTAGTGATCATAAGGTGACTAATTAAATAATGGGTTATTGTACTTATATAGTGTGGGCTAACACTCATAAGGAAATGGGCTAAGCTTGAATGGGAGTCCATGGATGATCCATGGAGCTTTTAACCCATGGATCCTTAAAATAGGAAAAGACATGGGTTATTAGGGTTTGCATGGTTCATAACCCTAATCATCTACACTATATAAAGAGGCTTATGGTGCTTGAAAATACACTATGTGTGTGTGCATAAGGTGTGGCCGATTTCTAGAGTATTAGAGTGCTCTCTCATAAGTTTTCCAAGTTTGTGGTGATTTGTGATTTCCATTTGAGGCATTCACATTATTGCTGCTTGGCTCTCAAACTCCCAAGGAATCAACTTACTAACAAATGTATGTAATTCTTCTAGTATCTTTTATGTTTAAAAGTACCCCATGTATGCTAGATAGGTTATGAACCTTGGAAAATTATTTTGCATGTATTTTAGACAAACATAGATCCAAGGTTTCTAGGGTTGCATGAACACCTTAGGACTGTTAGTTTGCTCAAAACCCAACACTTAGGCCATTCATAAATGTGACCTTCTGCTCAATCACCTCTCTGCCGATTCCGTGATTAATCATCTTACTAAGAAGATGGTTATAACGATTGAATGTTTGAATGAGACTTTCATCTGGATTTTGCTTGAATTCACCAAACTCCGAAAGTAGAAGAGTTTGAATGGAATACTCGAGATCCGCATCGGTGGAATATAACTCCTTAAGCCTGTCCCATATCTCCTTCGCAGTAGTACACGAACTCACCAGACGAAAGTGTCAGATTGTAAAGTGAATCTAATGATCCTCATAGCTTTTATGTTGCTAATCAGTTTGTCCTTCTCATCTTGAGGGATATCCTTCACATCGATCCTAAGCTGATTGTACTATTTCTATGTCTTTATGGTTCTATTGGTTCCAGAGTGAATGAAGGGACCCAATGTTATAGCCTTCCAGATCAAGTACATGTTGTCTTCTGAGCCAAGAACATAATCTTCAAAGCGAAGAGCCCATACCTCATACTCGTGAATATACAAAATCGGAATCCTTGTAGTCGAACCAATGTTGTTGGAGATGTTGATGGGGTTGGTTTGAGAGTCGTCGTGAGACATGATGACTTGATTTGTTTACCTGTCAAGAATCAGACTTGTAAAGCGGTATTAGAGTAATATCGAGATCGATGAACAACGTCAATGAAGTAATGACGGCTCAATAGATTCGATAAAAGCGGAAACCCTAAATATATTCTTCAAACAGAAGGGATGTGTATGATTTACACAGCCTCCTGCTCTGATACCAACTGATGAGACTAAAACTCTTTAAGATCGATAAGATTCTTAACAAGCAACACAAGAACACAAGTTAAATAAGAACACAAGATGAATCAATACTTATGTTGAATGATTAATAAGCCACAACCTCAGAAGAACTCTATTAAGAATCGCTACTGTAGAGATGTGGTAGGGTTACAATTATGAAAATCAACGACTGCCAAACATACGGTGCATGCATGCACTACATATAGTAAACCCTAATAAATGAAACACGGCTAGACAGGCCCAATACCGTGAGAACAATAGACTTAGACCAAAAGCCCAATGAGGCAACACTTCTTAACCCAACAACATAATTGTTAGAATCCTTTCTACTCACACATAAATTCATGTGTTAATAACATTAAGGTATCAATATCTCCAAGTGATTCATCCAACACTTCAAGTGTTCTAGACTCCAATATTCATCTCATGTCTTCAACCACACTTTCTTCTACCCAAGGTGAGCTTCATACCCCTATTTTTGAGTTTTCACTATTTTGGGGGAGGATACAAGTCAAGGATCTTGTGAAATCTTGAAATATTTTGCTTGTCTATACTTGTATGTTATGATGTATGTGTTTAAGTTTATGCAACACCTTGTAAAAAGTCCAAAAACTCGATATTTTGGTTAAGTCTCAAGAGTTTGGACTATGTCTCACATGTTATTTGTTGATTGGAACAAAAACTAGTGTTTATATGAACTATGATCCACCAAACCTTATGTCAAGAATTACAAGGATTTGCTCAAAGAAATTGTTTAAACAAAGTTGTTGGACATAATATTTTGAGATGTTAAATTATGAATATATTATTATTTTGGACCATTTGCGGCCATATATATATATATATATATATATATATATATATATATATATATATATATATATATATATATATATATAATGGTCATTTTGAATTATAGGATAAATTTGAGTTATTAATGAAGATTTTGTTGGATAAGATGTCTAAGTCCATAACTTATTTGGTATATACTTAACCCGACCCGGCATGGTCCATTTGGGTTGCACTTCACCCAAACTGTTTATGGATAATTTTATGAGAATTGTATACTTACGATTTATTAATATATTATAAGTTATAATATATTAATATAAAGTCATGTTATTTAATTAGTTTTAATCTTGAATTAATTATGAATTGATTTAGTGATTAAAAGGAAGACTAATTAAATCATGGGCTATTGTATTTATATGGTATGGGCTAATGCTCATTTGTTAATGGGCTAAGCTTATATAGAAGTCCATGGATGATCCATGGAGCTTTTAACCCATGGATCCTTGGAAGAGGAAAAGACATGGGTTATTAGGGTTTCACCCTAACCATGCACACTATATAAACAAGCTTATGTTGCATGAAAAACACCCTAAGTGTGTGTGTAAGTGTGGTGGCCAAAATCAAGAGTTAGTATACTCTCTCATACATTTTCCAAGTTTGTGGTGATTTGTGATTTCCATTTGAGGCATTCACATTATTGGTGCTTGGCTCTCAAACTCCAAGGAATCAACAATCAACAAAAGGTATGTAATTCATCTAGTTCTTTTATGGTTAAAAGTACCCCATGCCATGCTAGATAGGTTATAAACCTTGGAAAATAATATTTTGCATGTATCTTAGAAAAACATAGATCCAAGGTTTAATAGGGTTGCATGTACACTTAGGAAGTGTTAGAATGCTCAAAACCCAACAGTGGTGTCAGAGCCTAGGCTTGTTTGTTTGATACTTGATGCAAAATAGTGATAAAAAGTCGATTTTTTGCTGTCTGACTGATGAACTCGCCGAGTCCATGGGGGGACTCGCCGAGTTCATGTGTAAACTCATCCTACTCGCCGAGTAGGTTCGTGCACTCGGCGAGTAGGAGCCTCAGAATGCAGATTTTCGACTTTTGCTGCTGGAAATGGACTAGAAACATTACCCTAAACTATTTTGGTGTTTTAAAACTTGTTTTAGTTGGTGTAATGGTAGTTCTAATCCATTTACAATAGCTTATATCAAAATTTCATGCTTTGTATGTGTTCATATAATTCTTGAAACTTTGATGATCATGTTCATGTTCTTATGAATTTAGAAGATGATAGGAATTATTTGCTGAATTGTTTAGGATTAATTCTTGATCATTTATGTGTTTTAATGAAGTCCATAATTTGTCCTCAAGTTATGGATATCCAAAGGTCACTTCTTTTAAACACACACTTAAAACACATAAGTTACATAAAATGAAGAGTCTTCATTTTTATGAACCTTTAATTCATAAGTTATGAAATGAAAAGTTTTGGATAGTTACAAAACTTGCCCTCAAGTTTTCGAATTTGTAAAGTTTCACACACTTTAATAAACTTTAATTCCAAACCCTTAGAGTTTTAAAAGCTAAAATTCAACCCTTATACTATTTATAACATTAATGGTTAATTATTATATATATGTATAAGATCAAGTCGTTTTACCGTTAGTAGGCCTCATTCACGAAGCCGGTCTATAAGGGGGGTATAAGGTTGTTGCCTATAAAATGGCAACTTAATGGGTGTCCATTCTCACCCACCGCTTCGTTGATCGGTGGAGGGTCGTTAGCCGAACGGGAAGGAGAATGACTTTAAATTCTCATTAAAAGTATAATGAATATTATAAAGTAACTAAACCTTTTATAAATTCCCAATCTTAGTTACTTTAGGAAAATGTGAATTTGGTGCTAACCCATGAAATTCACACTTTGTACCTTACCAAGTCGTTGGTGGAGCGTGTGTGGTTAACCGGCACACTAACTTGGACTAGTAAGGATCACGAAGGGTGACTTAATGTTTATCATAGATCGGTGGAGCGTGTGTGGTTAACCGACACATCGATTAGGTGATAATATTAAGGGTACTAACTGAGTTTGTATGGTTATTCACACCTTGTTTTGTGATCCTCGGCATCCCAGTCACAAAACCTGAAGGGCACAATCGAGATTGAAACATGCCATTGAAAAGTTCAATGAATCTCAAAAGATCTAGGAGTTTCAAATCCAATTAAAACCTAATAAATTATTTCGTTTTTCATGGTGGAAATTGGTGAATCGTCATTCACCTACCTTCAAATATTTTATAGCTTGGATTACGGCATCCCTCTTCCAAGTTATAAAATATTGTGTTGGGTCCTAGCCTTAATATTTCATATTGGGTGTTATATTAAGGACTTGAATCAACTAACTTGATTTTCTCCCATTGTAGATGTCTGGTTCAGACAACTATGATCTTCCCAAATCGCTTGAAACAAGCTTTCCTCCTGAAGATGATGTCCCTCAACATCATGCTTCACTCCCCCCACCTCCTCCATTTATTCTCCCTGACCCACAAGCCCGAAGACTTGAAAGGTTCAAGATCACTCAAGCTCTACTAGAAATGAAACATAAAGATGGAAGACCTGTGTGCACTCATGTCTTAGGAATGAAGTCACACATAGACAGGTTGAGAATGTTGGGTGCTGTTATTTCAAGGAAGTTCGCTGTTGACTGGGTTCTTCAGTCACTTCCTGAGTCATATAGTGAGTTTATTAAAGACTACCATATGACAGATCCCGACATAACCCTAATAGATCTTTCTTATTTGCTTGTTGCTGCTGAATCAGCAATGATTTGGCGCAATGGTCAAGCAAATATTGATGGCAAATCTATTTCTCAAACTTCCATGGACATGGACAATGGTAACATTGGAAGTCCATAAAAGCTTTCTCTTCCCAATGGGAAGGGATCGGCCTTGGTCAACCCGGTTGACCAAAAGGTAAAGGGAAAGGCTAAGTCTGTGATTGTCTCGTGTACCATTCCCAAAGAGTCTATATGTTTTATTGTCATGAGAAGGGACATTGGAAGCGAAGCTGCCCTGAATACCTGAAATATTTGAAAGCAAGTAGAGACAAAATGTTTGACTCGGCTTCGGGTAAGTCCACTATCTAACTTTGTTAAAGTTCCTAATTGTTGATTCTTATTACATGATGTGACTAGGTTGCATCTTGATGTTTAGCAGGATCGAGCAAAAGGAAGGTTAAAATAAGAGTGTGCTGAATCTGATCACGAAGATGGATTTCTATCGCATGGTTCGAGGATCGGATTTTTGAGCTACTACTTAAAAGTTATGATAGATTGCTAGGAAATATGTAATATCATAGTTTTCATTTGAAGATGCATTGTAAGGAATATTTTTCCGCATTTTAATAAAGAAATAAAAGTTTTGTTTAGTTTATTTTATCTTATATCCCCTTACAATGGCATTTATGGAAATTGATGTTTGTATGTTTCTAGCAATATTGGAAATATGAGTTTGATTCTCTCATATGTGGTAGTGTCTGAATTTACTAAATGAGGAAAGGTTCTCATCACCCAAGCTTCAGTTAGACAGAAGCTTGGAATCATACAAGTTGTATTGTATGATGGATGAGAATTTTCATCTTTCTAAAAATTGAGACTAATTCATTGATCACATGCATATGTGAGTCAATTGAAGGACTAAGGAATTAGGTACACTGGGTGTGTGCTGGTCAAGGTCCACCACAAAGATCAATTCGTCATGATTTACTAAAGATTAGTAAATATGGTTATACTTATAAGGTTAAGTATAATTCTGTAACATTGGAAAAGTTTCAATGTATGGCAGAACGGATGAGAAGAATCAAATTTGGCAGAAAGATAAAAGTTTCTCAAATCTGAAAAGATGGGAGAGTACTTTAGTATCATGTTTTTATGATCATCTTAATGATTATGAAACCATATCACAAATTCATACTCTAAGGACATCTTAGTGCATTGTTATGACTAAGATGAGGGGTCATGAATTGTTGGAATGGTTAAAATCAAAAAGATGGATCATACATGTTTTTATGATCATCTTAATGATTATGAAACCATATCACAAATTCATACTCTAAGGACATCTTAGTGCATTGTTATGACTAAGATGAGGGGTCATGAATTGTTGGAATGGTTAAAATCAAGAAGATGGATCATACTTCGTTCCAAAACAACTCTTAGAGTCATAATCCAAGATTGTAACATTGAGTGACATAAAGTAAGGTTTAAAACACTTATCAAATGTAGTGTAAAATGTTTTCTACTCCTGTACATTTGAAATTGGTAAGTTGTGATGTCCTGGATAAGACAAAGACCAACTAAGACCAATTGTGTGAAGTGTTTATCTTGATAAGAATCTGCACTATCCCTTGAATATTTGTTTTGTCAAGGAATGGTTCTTGACCAGGGAAACTTATATGTCAAGAGGACAGTAGGAGTCTTAAAGATCCTGAAAGGATTTCAAGATTTAATCAAGAGTAAAACCTGAGTTTTATCACTAGCACACGACTTAAGGTTTGAAACCTATTAAGTTGACATAATTCTTGTTTCTGTGTCTGTTCCTATTAAGTTGACTATGCATATGAGTTCTGTTAGTTCTAAACTGTGTGCATAACAGCTTGGAAGCATTGGTGGGCTTTGTGCTACCAGATGACAAGAAATTAAGATTGAACAAGTTCAATCCATGTAAGGCTGAATTTGTTACTAACCTTGTCTTGTGATTATGGTTTTGACAAATTCACATGGATAGAAACTCATACACTATAAAATCTAAGTGTCATAAGGTTTCTCTCCGATTCATGAAAATGATGGTGAGGAAATGCTTTCACTAAGAAGATTTTAAGTAGATAGCAATTGTGATGTTTGCATTCTCAAAGTCGTTAGTGGAGCGTGTGTGGTTAACCGGCACACTAACATGGACTTGTGAGAAATGGAAAAGGTCTAAACAATTAAGACTATGATTATGGCATCCCTTTTCATAGTTCTGGAAATTGTTTAGACACACATGTGAGCTATCTAAGAAAGGGTGTACGAATCTAAATTTCAGAAGTCCAGCTGATTTCTGGAAATATGTCAGAGCTAGTGGGAGCATAAGTGTTATGCTGATAATCATCATGTTAGTGGGAGCATGATTATTATGTTTAGTGTTGCAAGTTAGCAATGTTAATTATAGAAAAACAAAAGTTTCAATTCGTAAAGTTGTAGGGGTTGAAAAAGTTGTTTTGCTATAAGTAAGGGAGAGGAAATTATACTACATTTTAATTCTAAAAGCTTAGATTGAGTTTTAATCATCTTTAGTCAAGGATATATATATATATATACGAATTTTATGATGGAATGGTTCAACATAAGGAAATTCTATATATATTGTGTTCTCAAATTCGATTATGATTACAGCATCCCTCTTCATAGTCGATTTTTGAAAACATGGAAAATAAAAAAATATTGTAGCAAAAGACTGATCCAGTATCAGGTCTTTATGTAAGACATCGTGAATCGTGTCCCATATGCTTCGGGTATAGGATCGGTCACATGTGCTATAATATTCATCCTTTCTAAATTTTCCAAATGCTCAGAGCCTTAAGAAGGGAAAAGTCTAGAATTGGATAAGACTAAAATGATTAAGCAATTGTCGAGGACTATCTAAGGCTCACCAAAGATTGGTTGCTCAGGGACAGTTAGAAGTATAGTGTTAAATTTTGGAAGGACCATATGGATATATTCTGAAAAGAGGTAGCTCTTGTTCAGATATGATAATCAAAATAGGAATATGGAAATTTTCCATATTGGGAGTTGGATATTAAAAATCTATGAGAAAGTTAGAAACTTTTATGCAAGAAGGATATTCAAAGCAATGTACTTTGAATATGAGAGTTCGTTTCCATAGAGTTGATCTCCTTTGGAATCCTCTGTAATGACTGATGACAAGGTTTTGGTGACCTTGTGCATAATCATTACGAGAGGAGCAGTGCATATAAGTTTAAAATCTAACAGTTTTTTTGGTAAATGGTAGGAATTAGGAATTCTTACATTTACAATAAGGATTTGGGATTTGAAATGAGCATCATTGGAATCATGTTCAATTGATCTATTTCACAAAGTAAAGATCATAGACAAACATAGTGTGCATACTTGGAGTATGGCATAACTATTGTTTAGAAAAACAAAGTGTACGTGCTAGGAGCATGGGACGACTGTTGTTTTTGTTCAAGTATTAAGTTGATTATTTGAAACATTAGACAATGAATAATGTGTAATCAATATGGTGATAAATAAAAGGTGGTTTTATTTATATTCAAAAGGGTTCTGAGACCATATTGGATTCGATTATTATTGTGTTCACTTCGCATGTTTTGACTTCCATAATAACTAGGTTATTCTTTCCAAATGATTAAGTTATTCAAACCATCCACAGTCGGTCATATGTTGGAAGTAGATATGAATCAAGACTGTCGTGAGTTGGTTGTAGAGGTCTAAGATGTTGGACATGGCTACAACACTCATGAGTGCTCATAAATTATGAGTATTGGATTCAACCCACGCTCACTTGTATCACTTCATGGAATTTATCTCGAGTGATCGTGAGACGGTAATATCATATAAGTCTTCAAACCTAGAGATATGAGTTGTTACCTATGAGTTGGTTGTGCATTGATTGCAAGTAAACGCATCAGTAACTTGATGTTATAAAACGTGCCTTTGTGTATAATTCAACAAGTAGTAGAAACAAGTATATGAGTCGAAGTTTATCTGTTCCTTCTAGTCCTTGGAGGATTTGAAGCGATATCTGGGCCCCTCGATGATTTTGTTTTGACCTATGTACCGGGCCCGGTCAGAACCTAATTGATGTGTTCAATTTAGTTCTTTGTCAAACAAATCGGAAATCAGGAAACAAACTGCTGGACAATAAGTACGACGTTGTTCCATGTATTTGTCCGGCTGATATCATGAGAACAGAGGATTATATGATCACTTATCTAAAATGGCGCTTCATAGTTCAACAGAGTTTTCGAGAGCTACGATTGCTGGTTGGTTCCTGAAGTAACATACGCAAATACAATTATTAGACTTATCAAAGTGGGAGACTGTTGGATAAGATGTCTAAGTCCAAAAGTTATTTGGTATATACTTGACCCGACCCGGCATGGTCCATTTGGGTTGCACTTCACCCAAACTATTTATGGATAATTTTATGAGAATTGTATACTTACGATTTATTAATATATTATAAGTTATAATATATTAATATAAAGTCATGTTATTTAATTAGTTTTAATCTTGAATTAATTATGAATTGATTTAGTGATTAAAAGGAAGACTAATTAAATCATGGGCTATTGTATTTATATGGTGTGGGCTAATGCTCATTTGTTAATGGGCTAAGCCTATATGGAAGTCCATGGATGATCCATGGAGCTTTTAACCCATGGATCCTTGGAAGAGGAAAAGACATGGGTTATTAGGGTTTCACCCTAACCATGCACACTATATAAACAAGCTTATGTTGCATGAAAAACACCCTAAGTGTGTGTGTAAGTGTGGTGGCTAAAATCAAGAGTTAGTATACTCTCTCATACATTTTCCAAGTTTGTGGTGATTTGTGATTTCCATTTGAGGCATTCACATTATTGGTGCTTGGCTCTCAAACTCCAAGGAATCAACAATCAACAAAAGGTATGTAATTCATCTAGTTCTTTTATGGTTAAAAGTACCCCATGCCATGCTAGATAGGTTATAAACCTTGGAAAATAATATTTTGCATGTATCTTAGAAAACCATAGATCCAAGGTTTAATAGGGTTGCATGTACACTTAGGAAGTGTTAGAATGCTCAAAACCCAACAGATTTCAATTAAAATGGGCCAAAAATGGAATATAAATAAGGGCCATTTTGAACATTATCTTAAATACGAGCCTAAAATGAGTATTTTAGAAGAAATGGGCTATTTTCAACAATCCTTGTATTTTTGGATCACTCATGACACTTTTTGGCGTCACCCGCCTCTAGACGTTTCCGCCGTTCTGGTCCGGGGGTGTGACAGCAAATTTAACCAATACTCAAAATCCCTATTTTGAAGTACTCAAGAATATTGCAGCAATCCCTATGGACAATCTGCAATCCTTTCATGACAATCTTAAATCAATACCTACTCCCAGAAGTATGATTCACTGTGGAATTTCGAATAAATTAATATTTAGGAAGTAACACACAAAATGAAACACAATAATGATCTCATCGTTCTATGGCTTCACACTCTTTGAA
This sequence comes from Lactuca virosa, assembly GCF_052849685.1. Lineage (NCBI taxonomy): Eukaryota > Viridiplantae > Streptophyta > Magnoliopsida > Asterales > Asteraceae > Lactuca > Lactuca virosa. The sequence goes on along the minus strand of NC_136428.1, from coordinate 185,122,394 downwards.
TATAAATAATTCCCTATTATTTAATCACCATAATAATTATAGATTTATCTATTATATAAATGTATTGAGGCAATCGACTTAACAACTAAACTTGTCAACATTTCTCATTCCAATGCTCTTAACATGCGTATCATCTTTTCATTTGGTCATCACTATTGTGAATGAATCATCAAAAAGATATTCACTTCACAACTAGATCTCCATCCTCAACATTTTCTTGGATGTAGTAGAATTTTTTCTTTTTATGCATTGACCTTCTGTGATCTCAAGAATCCTTAGTCAATATGACTGCACTTTTACAAAATATTTCTAATGACAGTTTGTTACTCAAAACAAATTGAAAGTCAACCATGATGCTTTCTAGTCCAGGTACGCTCCATGGATACTTCACTTGCACAAATGTGGTCTTACTCACATTCTCGAATCTACCACCATCTCCTACATGAATCCTTTCATACTAAAACTCAAAAAGAATATCCATTTAGACTATGACTTACAGTCATATCTAAAATTCATGTCACTATAACTCTTCTCTATCATGTTCTCTACTGTCGACAAGCAACCACTCCTTGGTATCTTCTAATACCTCAAAATATTCTTGATAGTTATCCAACAATTCAGTTATGCCAATTTCTGACACAATCTCACGATGCGCAAAACATCTAAAACATCAGAATAAGCACAAGTCATAGCATTCAAGACCGATCATATATCCAAAGCATATGGGTCTCGAATCATCTTGTAATTTTCATGACTAGTACAAAGGACCATTTGAGATTCACCCAACTCCTTGCTATGAAGCATACGAACAATCCCTTTGGGATTTTCATGTTGAAATCTTCCAACACATTGTGCTTTAACTGAATCCCATTAAACTTTTCGATCTATACTTTTAGCTCCAAAGACCAAGTATCAATGTCTCTTTCCCTTGTCCATTATAGCAAAACAATTCTCAAGCAATTGCACTTTGCAACTTAAAGACACTGTTTCCTATGAGCAGTATTGTCATCAGCATGCAATACCAGGAAGACAAAAACACTCCCACTAGCTTTGACATGTACTCAAGACTAATCTGGACTTCTAGAAAGATAACACTCTTTTGACTTTCTCATGGAAGAACAAATTCCTTGCTATGCAATGCTTGTCTAAATCTACAAATAGATTTTTTCAAGATTATACACTTTGTTTGGATAAGTTGTATGTTTAAATCCTTTCAGGATATGTCATATATCCTTTGAAAGTTTCCTATTGATGAAAGTCGCTTAAACATCTACTTTAGCATATCTTATATCAAATAAGTGAGCAATGGTGCCAAATAACCAATTATACCTTTCTCAACTACTGTGAGAATGTTTCCTCATAATAAGTTTCTTAAGTTTTGAGTGAAATCCAATTCTACCATACTAGATTTGAATGTGTGTACATTCCTATCCATATTATTCTCCATATTAAAGATCTAGTTGCAACCCACTGTCATAAGACTAGGCTTTGGATCAACCAATGTCAAAATTTGTTAACCTTCATGGACAAATTTCTCTATCCTTAGACTCTTCTAATGGCAGCCATATGGCACACCATTGCTTCCTAGTAGCTATTAGCTTTATCTAAATTGATCAATGTTTTATCATTAATCAACGTATCTCCTTCCACAATTAAATGAAGCTCATAAAACTTGGGAGGTGCTCTAAATCTATTATATCTTGCGAAGAGGTAAGGTAATGTCATTTGAATCAATTGGTTTATCAACCTCATGATAAAAGCTAGTGACAACTACAGGTTCATTGTCAGTCATATCTCGAATTTCTTCAAGATCATTATGATTCCCACTGACTTCTTGATATCTATATGTTCTTTCTCTTAAGGAACATTCCTTTTAAGCTATAAGCACAAATATCAAAAGTCTTCAGTGAATACCCAACAATGTAACACTTCATAAATCTCGATTCAAGTTAGTCATTGGTTTTTCTTCTAACGAAAGCATCACAACACCAGATCCGAATGTGAGGGAACTTTCCAACTATACATTTCATGAGTTGTTTTTAAACCTACTTAGTTGGATACAAGGTTCAAAAATATGCTCTACTATTTTAAGTGTATATTCCCAAAAATTAGTGATTGGTAGCGAAGTACGACTCATCATAGATTGAACCATATAGCATTCGATTCTCCCTTTAGTAATATCTTTACATTATGGTGTCCTTGGAGAAGCCAATAATGGAAACCATTCCACAATCTCTAATATGATCGTAGAACTCAATACTAAGGCATTCTCCATTCCTTTCAGATTGGAGGCCCTTTATCTTCATGCCAAATTAATTCCGTACTTTGTTCTGGTACTCTTTGAAACTTTTCAAAGTTTTAGAATTATGCTTAATCATATAAACAAAACCATATCTATTGAAACTATCAATAAATATGACATAGTAGTATATGTCATCCCTTGTGGTGGAACTAATGGGTCTACACATATTAGTGTGTACAAGATCCAATAATCCTTTGTCTCCATTACATATTCATGTGAATGGTGGCCAAGTGGTCTTGCCAATATACAAGACTCGCATACATCATCCAACTTAAGGGCGAATGATTCCCAGCCCGTTCGAATTGGAGCATGGAGATACGATTCTGACTTATGTGGCCACGACAATCATTCCACAAGCACGATCATATCTAAACTATTATAAGAATCAATGTTCAAGTCATCATTGCTATTATTAGAAATGCAAACTACAATTTCATGAATGCCAATTTCAAGAAGATGTTTGAAACATAAAACCATCATCTTTATAAACTAGAGTTGTAACCTTACCATTGTCAAATGAAAATTGAAATTCATCTTTATACAATGCATATGATGAAATTTTATTTCTAGACATCTCTGAAGAGTAATAAAAAGCGACTAGATTTTTCCTAACTCCGTTACTAAACACAAGTTTGAATTCCTCAATCATCGAGAAATGCAACATTCGTCCATTCCAATGATTGGGTTCAGGTTTAGCTGTTTAAACTTCCTTCCTTCTTATAGATCCTACAATGCCATCCAAATGTGATTTCCACATCATGCATTAAGGTACCATGAATTGAAAGTATTTGTAGTTGGATGATACAAGTACTTGATGTAGAGTAAAATTTTTGACTTTACCATCCCAAAGTAGTTAGAGAAACTTCGTTTCCTATGGTCCTTGTCATTTACATTTAGGATTTGAACGTTTCCTATTCATTCCACCAACATACAGAAGCAATAAATGGAATAAGATAATAAATCTAATTCCTTTCCAGTTTTCTGAGTTTGGAGAAAGTTTAAGAATCTCTTCAATGTTTTCCTCCATACTATTCATATGATAAATCAAGTCGAAATTATCATAATAACTAATGATAGATCCAAGCACAAGATCTATAGAAAGACTCTTGTCAAGGGTAACATTGAGATTCTTGAGTTTGTCCGTGTATCTTTCATTGATTACATACAAAACTGTTTTCTTCAATTCGAATGCAGTTGGGAGATTTTTTTTATGCTTTTCAGATCACTCTTGTCTTACTTTTTGGTCAAACATTTCACCCAAATTCAAATTCATTTCATATGTTCATATGTTCACAAAATCCCTTTGGAACATCGAGGACATAAACATAATGATGCAAGAGACCTTATATGACAAATCTACATTTTATGGGAATAACAACTTATCTAAAGTTGATCGATTGTTTGTTTTAATAGATATGCTCATTATAGACATCTTTCCTAATATTAAAAAACAAGGAAGATCCCATAAAAAAAATGAGTCATTCCCGAGGGAGAACAAAGAGAATATAGAATTAGAAAGTGAGTGAGTGGGTGGAAGATAATTCTATTTAACCTAACGGAGAAAGTTTAATTAAGTCAATTTATTCCTTAATTATTAACCCAATTTTAAATTAAGGTTAGGATCCATAAATACAATTCGTAATATGAAGAGGGATGTCATAGTCATATCACAAAACTATTTTAGGTAGGTAAAACATTTACCAATTTCAATCACAATGAAACTCCGAGATCTTTTGAGATTCATTAAATAATCGATGGTATGCTCGTCTCGGATTATGCTCTTCAATTTGAGACTGGGATGCCGAGGATCACAAACAAGATATGAATAACCATGCAAACCCGCATGACATCCTCGACATTGTTTATGATCTCGCATTGATGTGCCGGTTAACCACACACGCTCCATCAACAACCATAAATTTTGAAACTGTACCATCATTTCATGTTTATAGTGCGACATTAGTGTGTCGGTTACCACAGATGCTCCAATAATGACTCAAAAAGAAATAATCTGCATTTTCATGGATTAACATACAATTTCAATTTTTTTCTACAAGTCTAGATTGAGATTTTATAGAAGGTTATAGTACTTTATACATTATACTTTTAATGTGATTAGTGTCCTATCAAACCCATTCAGCTAACGACCCTGCACCACACAAAGAAGCGGTGAGTGAAAAGGACAACCATTCAACGGTCATTTTATAGGTCGTTTCCTTATACCATTCTTAGAGTGTGGCTTCGTGAATGAGGCCTATTATGGATTCGACTGACTTTTAATGATACATATAGTAATAGACATTTATACATATGTATAGGGTGTATTTTAAAACTTTTTAAATTACAAGGTTCTAATCATATTAATTCCATTATTTTTTAATAATTAATATGTGAACTAAATAAGATTTAAGAACTATCTTTTAATTAAACTTTTAATTAATTAATATAAATCTTATTAAGGATAATCATATTATATAATTCTCTTATTTAATCTTCCTTTTTTATTCAAATTAGGATTCTTAATTATCTAGTTAATATATTCAGATTTTAGACATTTAAAATAATATTGATTAACTAATAATTATCCTATCTTTTGAACAAGGCAAGAAAATCGTGAAATTCAGATTCTAGACTGTTCCCACGACGTGGCAGAGGACTGCCCACATCACGACAATCCAAATTATCGATTTTGTTGTTGTTGTTGTTGTTGTTTTCCTGGTTTCATCTTTTATGCACTATCAACTGAAAATGAATGACTCTGATACTACTGATGGGGTTTTTTTTGTTATAATAACAATGTACTTGCGGAATTTCACTTAACACTTCAGGGTACATGCACCCTAAATGAATCTATGTCTTTTTCACATCTAATAGCAAAATAGTTATAAAAAACACAAACTAAACCCTATGAATCGAAATTTATGGCTAAGGATACATACCTTTTCTTGATTACAATCAAGATAATCAAGATCTTCTTGTCTTCTTGGAAAACCTAGCTGCAATAGTGTAAGAGCCTCTAATGGTTCACACCCAAAACACAAGAAACCCTAGGATTGAAGGAGAGAGACGGAAGAGGAGGAAGAGAATTCTGTTTTCCACCTTTAGGAATGAGAAAGCCATGAAATCTTGGTGCCCAAGGGTCCTATTTATAGTCAAGGTAAATTGTAGACAAAATCATATTTGAATGATTAAATAATAGATTTAATCACAATTCAATTCCTTTCCTTATCAGCAACCAGGAGTCTTCCAAAAACCGTATAATATCCTCCAAAATATCATGGATGGTTCTAGATTTGCCTCTTTTGTTCAACTATTGAACAATTACAATTCACCCCTTGCACCTTTAATTAATTCCAATTAATCCCAAATCAATTCAAGATTAATTCTGATTAATAATTAGTAATTTCTGACTATCTTTAATTAATTCATATTAATATTAACTATTTCTAATTAATTTATAATTCATATAATAAATTAACAAATCATTAATTAACAATTTCTAATTAATATATTAATCACATAATATATTAACAAATCATTTTATCTCTCTTCTTTGATCAATCCAAGCCATTTCCTGGTTATGATGACAACCCTTAAAATACTTAATTTTATTCAACAACATCATACAAATTTAGTTAGGACCTTAGACACCTTAATCCAACAATTTGTAGTTTTGGTCTCTAAACATTCATATGTCGATAAGTTCTCCCTCCTCCTAAACTGTGCACACAAAACGATAAAATGATAAATTGTAATACTTTCCTTTTGTGTGACTAGAACATTGTAAACAAATCCTCGCCTATGTCCCCCACAAAACGTGGATGGCATAATTTCTAGTTTTTAATAAATATCAACATGCATCCATTCACATTCATGTATCCTAATTTGTTTGGTATATCCTTTGATATTTTGTTATTTAGTTGTTTTTTATATTTTATTTGTTTTTTGTTTTTAATATTTAAAAAAATACATATTATTATTATTAACATTAACTGTTTTTTCTTCCTTCAGAATATTTTTGTGTTATTTTGTTTATTCAGACTATCCACTATCCATGTATTATTCTTTTGTTTGAATTATTATCATGTTATTTTTTCGTTCCGAATATAGTTGAGTTGTTTTTTTCGGTCAGATTATCCAATGTTATTTTGTTTTGTTCGCACTATTTTTGTGTTATCTTTTTCGTACAGAATAATTTTATGTTATTTTTTTTTCGTTCCGACTATCATTGTCTTATTTTTTCGTTTGGACTACCTATTTATTATTCTTTCGCTCTTATTATCCTCATTTTATTTTAATATCTTTTTGTTTTGCCTATCGTTGCTTTGTTTTTTCGGTCGTGTTATCTCATGTTATTATTTTCTTTTATTTTGGATTATCTTTGTGTTATTTTTTCACACAAACTATTCTTGTGTTATTTTTTGTTCCGAATATCTCTGTGCTATTTTTTTGGTTCGGACTATTCATATGCAATTTTTACATTTAGACTATCTCAATGTAAAATTTTCGTTCCGACAATCATTTTGTTATTTTTTGTTTCGACTATCAATGCTTTGTACTTTCCATTCAGATTATCGTCATATTACTATTTTTTTCGTTTGGACTATCGCTATGTTATTTTTCGTTCCGGGTTTTTCTGTCTTTTTTTGGTTCGACTATCCTATGTTATTTTTTTGTTTCAGTTATCCTTGTGTTATGCTATTTTTTTTGTTTCGGGTTTTTCTGTCTTTTTTTTTTCGTTCGAACTATCCATATGCTATTTTTCCTTTCGAACTATCCATATGCTATTTTTCCGTTCAAACTATCATTATGATATTTTTTTCGTTACGGTTATCCATGTGTTATTTTTTCCTTTTGGACTTTCCATGTGTTATTTTTTTTTACTCGGACTATACATTAGTTATCATTCTCGTTCGGACTATCATTGTGTAATTTTTTCGTTCGAACTATTTGGTGTTATTATTTTGTTGTGATTTTCATAGACGTTAATAAAAACCACACACAAACATACATATAATTGTTCGTAAAATTTTATTAACAAAAAAAGAGGGTTACTCCGACTGAAAAAATAGTACATGGTTAATCAGAACAAAAAAAAAATAACACATGGATAGTCGGAACGAAAAAATTACCAAAACGATAGTCGGGACGAGAAAATAACTCACACACACACACACACACACACACACACACACACACACACACACACACACATATATATATATATATATATATATATATATATATATATATATATATATATATATATATATGCTACGTGGTCTTCTAGATGCTTGGTAGCAAGTTGGATGTGTCCTCGTCTAATGCACAATTTGGAAGGCACGCTAAAAAAGGTAAACTAATGCTTGGTTGGAAAGAGATACCGAGGGATGGACCCCGATATTGTTTTCCGATGCCTAAGTTAGATGTTGATTAGGAATGAAGTAAAATTGCTTAAGGTGAGAAATTTTTGCCCTTACCGATGTGCATTGAGGTTCTTATATACATGTATGATGGTCTGAAGTTCTTGCTCCTTTAACCGGGAGGTGTTTTTGTCCATAGGTTGCAAGTGTTGTACCCTTCAATATAATAGTATTACCTTTCCCGTGTTTCCTGGGATGTTGCATAAGAATCCTTACAAGTGATTTTCTTGGAATAATATATTGCTTCCCGGTTTGCTTTTGATTAGGCTAGCCGGCCTAGTAAGTTGTGGGCTTATTGTGCCAAACTGGACTTTTATTAGTGATGTCGTATGGTCTTTATGTATGGGATAACCTACATACACCATTAAACCCCCAACCTAATTGTTTAACGTTGTTGTAAAACTATTTTTAATGATTAGGCTTAAATGTGCTTTTAAATGGCTTATGTATCAAAGCGTCATGCCTTGATTGCACGTGCTTGTTGTTGGATTAGGTGTCTAATCCCATAACTATAATTGGTATGTACTTGATTTGATAGTAGCATGGTTCTTTTGGGTTGCCTTCACTCTAGCAACTTGACAAAATGATTTTGGAGAGAGAGGGTGATAAATGACTTATTATTGTCTTATGAAAATAATTTATTAATTAGAAATCATGTTATTTAATTAGTATTTAATCAGAAATTAATTTAGTATTAATTTCGGGATTAAAGGAACTGATTAAAGGAACAGGGGTTGTTTTTCAAATCATTGATAGTTGTGAAACTGGGCTGATGGACTCCTTAATTAGGAGTGGCTGAAAATCGTCCAAGGCCTATTGGGGAGGTCCATGGGCTGCTTAAGCCTTAAGCAGGAAATTTGGGTTTCCTCCAGAAACCCAAACAACCATCAGCTATGTAAAGACCCCATATGCTTAGGATTTTCGGCCAATGCTTGCTAAGAGAAACCCTAGCCGAAATTCTAAGTACTTCCCTCCTTTCTCCTTTCATCCTTTTGCTAGTGGTGTTTGTAAGCCATTAGAGGTACATCATTTGTGGCACTAAGCTTTCAAGAGTCAAGGATCTACAAGGTTTCTTGTTGTTACTACATAACAATTTAAGGTAAACATCAAAACCCTTTTGTTTGTAATTTTCGAATTATATATGCTAGATCTAGGGTTTTGCTTTAGTTTTCAATTTGCATGTTAAACCAGTGAAAAACTTAGATCCAAATGAATTAGGTTTGCATGAACACATATGTTGTAGTTATGCTCAAAACCCATCAGTGGTATCATAGTATAGTATATTTTTCAGTTGAATTTGATGCATTTGTGAATTGTGCAAAGGAGAAGGGAGCAGATTCGTCAATCTGTTCTTCAAACTCGACGAGTTCCGTATGGGACTCGACGAGTTGAGCCTACTCGATGAGTTCATTGCAATAACTCGACGAGTCGGACTGTCAGATCCTTGATTTTGATATCTTTGTTTGATTAGGATAATTACCAAATTCGTTTTTAACGCATAAAACTGAATTTTATGGAAAGGTAAATCTATATCCTTCTCAAATTAAGAGATTTGGTCAAATTTTAACATAAAGAAAAAATTATTTGATTAATTTAATTATTGAAAATTTGATCTAGTATTTTTGAAAAGTTTTTTAAAAAAAACCCTTTGGTTTCGGAATTAAAAATTTAATTAAAAGTTTAATTTTGAAATCTTAAATTCTAGAACCCTAGTATGTTAAAAGTTTAAATACACCCTTATACTATTATAAAATTAAGGTGTAATATATATATATATATATATATATATATATATATATATATATATGTGTGTGTGTGTGTGTGTGTGTGTGTGTGTCTATATATATATATATATATATATATATATATATATATGTATAAGAAAAGGTCAGTCTTACCGTTAGTAGGCCTCATGCACGAAGCCGATCTATAAGAGGGGGGGGTATAAGGAAACTGCCTATAAAATGGCGGTTGAATGGGTGTCCAATCTTACCCACCGCTTCCTTGATTGGTGGAGGGTCATTAGCCGAATGGGTAGGATAGGATATTAAACTCTCATTAATAAGTATAATGATATATAAAGTAACTAAATGTTTTTAAAAAATTCTCAATCTTAGTTACTTTAGGAAAATGTTAATTTGATGCTAATCCATTAAATTGTACGTTGCACTTTATTAAGTCATTAGTGGAACATGTGTCGTTAATCGACACACTAACACGGACTAATAAAGGGTGGCAATGGGTAACTCATAAATTATCATCGATCAATGGAGCGTGTGTGGTTAACCGACACATTGATTAGGTGATAAATGATATCGAGAGTACCACACTAATTTGCATGGTTATTCACACCTTGTTTGTGATACTCAATATCCTAGTTACAAATGGAAAGGGCATAATCGAGATTAAACATGCCATTGAATAGTTCAATGAATCTCAAAGATCTAGGAATTTCATTTAAAACCTAATTCATTTTAAAATTCATTTTCATGGTAGAATTGATAAATTGTCATTTACCTACCTTAAAATAATTACAATTGGATTACGACATCCCTTTTTTGAATTGTGAATTATTGTGTTGGGTTCTAGCCTTAATTTTTCATTTGGGTGTTATATTAAGGATTTCCTATCTAATAAGAACTTGTCTTTCTTCTTTTTCAGATGTCTACCGCACACAATGCTTCCGACTCCTCAAACAACAACAACAACAACAACTCCTCTAACTCTTTCTCGCTCTTGAGCATTTGAGCCAAGGTGACATTCAATGGTTCCAATTTTAATGATTGGATTTGTAACATCAGAATGGCCTTGCGATTCGAGGACAAGGAATACGTCCTCGACAAACAACTGAACGAGATAGATGAATGTAAAGCTACTGCTGAAGAAATAGCTCAGAATAGGGCCCAATGCAAAGATGCTACTAAGGTGTCATGCATTATGGTGGCAACTATGACTCCTGAGCTACAGAGGTTCTATGAGGACTATTGGCCTTATGAGATATGTCAGGACTTGATGGTGAAGTACCATCAAAGATCACGTCAAGAAAGGTATAAGATAGCCAGGTCACTCATAACCACCAAGATGAAGGATGAAGAGTCCATCACGACCTACCTGCAAGACATGCAGCGCTATATGGATCGTATCTTGAAGCTTAATGTGAAATTTGATGAAGAGTTAGATATTGACATAGTCTTGCACTCTCTACCTCCTTGTTATGATCAGTTCAAGATGACTTATCATCTGAGCAAAGAGGAAGTCACGTTGATTAAACTTCAAGGATTATTGAGAACCGCTGAAAGTTGATTGAAAGGAAATGGTGTTGAATCCACTCCTATTATTGTTGCCCCCGTCCTGGCTATTGGACAAGGCAAAGGGAAAAAGAGCAAAGCTCCCTCGAAGAAAAACTGGAAGATAAAGTCTCATGATGGGTCTTCTAGTAGTGGACCCAAAGGAAAATCAGTTCTGCCCCCTACCTCAGATCCAAAGGATGCAACGTGCTTCTACTGCTAAGGCAAGGGGCATTGGAAACAAAGCTGCACCAAGTACCTGCAGGACATTAAGGATGGCAAGATCAAGCCTACCTTGGCAGGTATTTACATTATTATGTCTTAAAATTCATCGCATTCTAATTCTTGGGTCCATGATACAGGATGTGGTTTTCACATTTGCTCTGACTTGCAGGGAGTAAGAGAAAGTAGGAATGTGGAGCTTGGGAAGATGAACCTGATAATGGGCAATAGGAGATCGTCACCTATTACCAATATCGACGTTTATTCTTTAAAGCTTAGTAGTGGATTATTTTTAGACTTAAATAATTGTTTATACTCGTCCAAAATGACGAGGAATATTATTTCTTTTCATTGATTGTACAGACAAGGTTTCAGATATTCTTTTAATAATGAGAATGTATCTATTAATGCTTATTATAATTGTGTATTTTGTTTTGAAGCATTACCTTGTGATGGTGTATATGAAACTATGATGGTTGTGGACAATTTAGGAAATAGTGTGTTGGAAATTGATGTGTCTAATGATTTAGGAAAAGCATGCTTGTGGGATTGTTGTCTTGGACATGTTAACAAGAAGCGCATTGCTCAACTCCAAAAGGATGGTGTGTTGGAATCATTTGACCTTAGGCTAGATGATACATGCGAATCTTGTTTGCTTGGAAACATGACTAAATCACCTTTCACTGGATCTAGTGAAATAGTTGAAGGTTTGTTGGATCTAATACACATAGATGTGTGTGGACCCTTCAGATCCACCACAAGGGATGCTAATCTATTTTATGTGACATTTATTAATGCTTATAGCAGATATGGTTATAGCTACTTAATCAAACATAAATTAGAAACCTTTAAAAAGTTCAAAGAGTTTAAACATGATGTCTATAATCAATTAGGCAGGAAGATAAAGATGCTGCTATCTGACAGAGGCAGAGAGTATCTTAGTATCGAGTTCCACAACTATCTCAAAGAATGTGGAATTGTTTCACAATTAACTCCTCCTAGGACACCACAACTTAATGGTGTGGCTGAGAGGCGTAATCGAACCTTGGTGGACATGGTTCATTCCATGATGAGTCGAGCTTCGCTACCAATCTCATTCTAGGGGTATGCCTTGGAGACTACCGCCCATATCCTTAATCTAGTCTCAACAAAGAAGGTTGCCAAAACATCTCACGAAATGTGGACAGGGAAGGTTACTTCGTTGGCACATATCAAGGTTTTGGATTGTGAAGCTTTTGTTAGACGAGAGACACACGATAAGCTTGAACCTGGAAGTGAGCGATGTATTTTCATCGGCTACCCACAGATATCCTTTGGATACTTATTCTACAGACCAAGTGAGAACGTGGTCTTCATAGCACGAAGGGGAGTCTTCTGTGATAGGGAACTCATAAGCGAAGAAGATAGTAGGAGTACAATTAATCTTGAAGAAATTCAAGAATCAAGCGATGAAGGAACCTCTAACACTAGCACTCAACCTGAGGAAGAAATTCCTATTGAACCTATTAACTAGTCATTACCTCTTATACGTTCCAGTCGAGTTAGAATGACACCTGAGTTTTATGGTTTCCATATTACTAAATACGATGATACTTTTATCAGTGATAGTACACTGTTAATTTGGATGAGCCTTCTAACTACAAGGAAGCCATGGCGGGCCCTGAGTCTGCGAACTGGAAAGAGGCAATGCACAGCGAGATCCAGTCCATGTATGACAACCAAGTTTGGAAATTGGTTGAGAATGTGCCAGGTCGCAAGACAGTTGGGTGCAAATGGATCTTCCAGAAGAAGACCGACATGTATGGAAAGGTGCACACGTTCAAGGCACGACTGGTTGCGATGGGCTTTACTAAAACCCCAGGGGTTGACTATGATGAGACCTTCTCCCCAGCGGCCAAGATCAAATCTATTAGGGTTATGTTAGCTATAGCTGAGTTTCATGATTATGTAATCTGGCAGATGGATGTCAAAATCGCTTTCCTTAATGGGAAGTTTGTTGAAGATGTTTACATGTGTCAGCCATATGGTTTTGTGGATGCTAAATACCCCAATAGAGAGTGTAAGCTTGAGAAATCAATCTATGGATTGAAGTAAGCTTCTCGTAGATGGAATATGTGCTTCGATGAGAAAGTCAAAGAGTTTGGTTTCTGTAAGAGTGAAGATGAGTCATGTGTATATGTCAAAGCTAGTGGGAGTATAGTTATCTTTCTAGTATTGTATGTTGATGACATACTGCTCAGAGGAAACGACGTCCCAACCCTGCAGGAAGTTAAGTCCTGGCTAGGAAAGTGTTTCTCTATAAAGGATAAGGTGCTAAAGCATTTTAGCATGGAGAATTCCAAGAAGGGATAGTTGCCTATCTAGAGCAATACCAAACTAAGTAAGACTCAGAGTCCGAGTACTGATGCAATGATAGCAGAAATGAATTGAGTACCATATGCTTCCACCGTTGGATCGATCATGTATGCTATGACATGTACTCACCTTGATGTGGCTTTTGCTTTGAGCATGGTCAATCGATATCAAGGGAACCCGGGTAAAGCTCACCGGATTGTGGTTAAAAATATACTTAAGTATCTGCGAAGGACCAAGGACTGGGTCCTTGTACTTGGTGTCAGTGATGACTTAAGAGTGACATGGTATAGTGATGCCAGTTTTCAAACAGACCGAGACAACTTCCGTTCTAATTCTGGTTGGGTGTTTACACTCAATGGAGGAGTAGTGACTAGGAAAAGTTCCAAGCAAGAGACCGTGGATGATTCAACGTTTGAGTCAGAGTATATAGCCACAAGCGAAGCGTCAAAGGAGGCTATATGGTTAAAGAACTTCATTGGAGACCTTGGAGTTATGCCAACCATAAAGGAGCCCATTGAGATTTTTTGTGATAATAAGGAGCGGTTTCCTTGACCAAGGAACCAAGAGATCATGGAAGATCCAGACATATCGACAGAAAATACCACTTCATCAGACATCAGGTAGAAGAAGGACTCCTCGTCGTCAAGAGGGTATCATCAGAAGAGAATCCTGTAAATCCCCTCACAAAGGGTCTGAGTAGGATTAAACACATTCAGCATGAGAGGAGCATTGGTCTGAAGAATGATATTAGTTTTAGTGATTAGATAGATATTTTAGAAACTTGTAATGGATAAATGTAATTGGAATTTGATAATTAAGTGATGGAGATTTATTTATGAGTATTTGTCACAACTAGCATTTTTAGCTAGTAAATTATATTCTCATGTAAACATCATCTATTGTAAGGCATGTACTCTAAGTGAAAATCATACTCTATGCTCAATCAAAACCATCCATTTGAATCCAAACTCTTGATTTAAGTTCAAAACCTAATACAATACATCTCATATGGATTCAAAACCCTAGAAATCCCGGTTCAAGTTAATATGGACTAGGATTCTCTTATTGGGCATAATAGACCAATAAACTCTCAATTTAACTACTTTGGGCCTAGGAACCCTATTTGGGCTCTAATGAAACCCACATTCAAGAAACTAAAACATTTTGGGCCATAAATGATTCATTAGCCCTAATGGGCCGTAGACTCTATTCCTTCACCACCTTTGGGCCGTAGACCCATAAAAAGGGCCTAATGGGCCGAAAAATATTATTTGGGCTCCACAAATTTGAACTAAACTAGGGAAGGGCCCAAACCATTTCATCTCCATTTTCTTTAGCCCATTCTCGACCCAATTAACAAAAAAAAAGAAAAAGAAAAAGAGGGGGAAAAGGAGATTAATCTAGCAAGTGACAGATAATCTTTGCATGGTGGACTTCCATGCAACATCAACTCAACATCTCTCTCTCTCTCTCTCTCTCTCTCTCTCTCTTTTCTTATAATTGGCCGAGACTTCCCCCCTCTCTCCACATCTGACTTCAAAATTATTCAAACCCTCTCACAAATCCTCTTAAGCTCAAGGAGAAACTCCCTCATTTCCTTTGTTATTTTCGTCATCTTGGGTGTGATTCCAAGAGTTTTTCATTTTTTCCATTTTTAAACTAATAACACTCCCTTACATGGTTTATTTCGTGTTCTAGCTTCCTAGGACCATCTGAGTTCGAAACTCCTTCCAAAGAAGCACTCAAGGTCGAAACAACATCATCTCCTCTCATCTCTTCATCAAAAACCGAATCCAAACCCCAATGTGAGTTCATAACCCTTGTTTTTCGGTTTTACTATGTTTTGGGGGAGGATACAAGTTGCTATGTGCTAGCTCTATGTATTTGTGCATGTTTATGTGTGTTTTCTTATTGATATGTTGTGATTATGTGAAGAACTTCATAGATTTCAACAATATATGTAAACTAATACACTTTATACAACTAACCATAAAGATAAAAGTGTTAAACATGTTAAGAATGTTGAAAAACTAGACAAAATCTTGTAAAGGGACCATTTTTGACAAATAAACAAAAAGAATGGAGTTTTATGAAACTTACAGTTTTACATGGACTAAAAGAGTCATATATACATAAAAATGGTTCTTTATGATAATCATAGCTTTAAAAGGGCCAAAAGTGTAACATTTTGTAAAATTAGCCTTAATGTGGGCCTTCACGGTTTCATTGGGCCAAATTTGTAAATTTATGATTTTTGTAGATTAAATTGTCATTTTACACAAATTTGAGCCAAAAATGAAATTTTACGGTTTTATGGACTGAAATTGTCACTTTATTTGGATTTGGGCCTAAAATGCTATATTTACAAAACTTTGGCCGAAAATGTCATTTTTATCTAAATAGGGCCGAAAATGTAAATTTTATATATAAATAGGTCGAAAATGTCATTTTTATCTAAATAGGGCCGAAAATGTAAATTTTATATATAAATAGGCCGAAAATGTCATTTTTATATATATTGGGCTGAAAATGGAAATTATATATATAACTAGGGCGAAAATGTAAATTTTTATAATAATGAGCCGAAAACATCAACTTATATATATACTTGGGCCAAAAATGATAATTTATAAACAATTGGACTAAAGATGTAAATTTTCATGTTTATTGGGCCTAACATGTATAATCCATGTTATTGGGCTTTAGTGGCCCATTTACATGCTTATTGGGCCTGAATTATACATTTCATGTTTATTGGGCCTTGGTGGCCCATTTACATGCTTATTGGGCCTGGATTATACATTACATGTTTATTGGGCCTTGGTGGCCCATTTACATGCTCATCACATGTTTATTGGGCCTTAGTGGTCCTTCTACATGTCTGTTGGGCCTCGTACGTTCATATACATACTCATTGGGCTTTTCAAGCATAAAACGTACACGGAAATGTTATATAGCAAATACAATAATCGTGTAAACTCAGTTAAGGATGCTAGTGAGAAATGTCGGTTGACACCTCTCGAGTGTACAATCGTAGCCTGTAATTATAACCAGAGTCTCCTGGAGGGAGAGTGAGAGTTTGTGTATAGATCTATACGGGGTGACACCCCACACCTGAGCTGTTCGCTACAGTTAGACTAGGTCAGTCTAGGGTGACAAACCTTACCTTAAACAAGTCGGCGCCTGAAAACGCCACGAGAGGCGAATTTGTCATAAATCAAGTATGGTTAAAACGACTCACGTAGAGATCCTCCCCATCATCATTTTATGGAATAACTATTAAATCTTGATGATACGAAAACATACATACACTGATATTCGGTCTTGGGGTTTTGAGACCACAACACTTTTATAAATAGAAAATATAGGATTTTCTGGTGAAACATACAGTTAAACAATATCTTCTACCTACAACAGAAAAATTACAAAATTTCTCCGGATTACATTTTATATACTTTCCGAAAACAGAAAAACACATGCATTAATACTTGATTTTGATACATCACTTTCAAACCATTTTTACAGAAAATATCGGATTTTCTGGTGCTTTATGAACAATACAAAACTTTTCATTCAAACATGATTATGAACTCACCAACATTATATATGTTGACCTTTTTTCAAAATAACTTGTATTCTCGGGGAATCGTTAAGCGGAAAGGTCTACAAGAAAATGTGGATTTTGTCATATTTTGTTATCATCATACATTGAATATTTTGGCATGTAATTTATGATACTATACTGGATGTAAACAATGTTGGTTGTATTTTGATATGTACGATGATGGTGTTGTCTTGTTTCAATTATATGCATTGTGATGATATTACAAGATGAAGTCACGTACAAGCCCCCGGACGTTTTCCGCGGTCTGGTTCGGGGGTGTGATAGATTGGTATCAGAGCATTGTTTATAGTGAACTGGCATATCTAATCATACTTGATATGCAACTATAAATACAATGGGACTAAAACACTCTGAATAAAATGAATATCTATGTGTACATTAAAACTTTAACTCTAAATGTATCTGGAGGAAATTGAACACTGTGATTAAACCCGAGCAGTTATGTAGTCATATTGGGGATAAATATAGTCTGATCAACTATATTTATTCAAAATATGACCAACATGTGTTTGGGAGTAATCATGGCGGGAAATGGATCTAGAAGCTTACCTCGTATCCAAAACTTCTAAGGAACTCAAACTTAAATAATTAAAATACTATAGGAGTATTTTCGAAAACTTATTTGCACATACTCCCTTTACACACTTCTCACTCCCAGTTTCTCATGTAGTCGCCATGGACGAGGCACATCAGTGCGTCCTTTTCTATCAGGCCCTAGTGGCCCATGGAATGATCGAGGAAGACCCCGTGATGGGTCAGGAGGCAGCCCCCGGTGCTGGACCTGAGGAGTACATGGAGACAGACTACGAGTTTGGAGAATCCGATGAGATCATGGAAGATGATGGGGACACTAATGAAGTCCCCAGTGAGTCTCCCACTTCAGAGATAGTGCAGTATCACTCCGCAGCACCACGGGATCCCATCGATAGGACTCGTTCCTTAGAGGAGGAGGTTGCCACCCTTCGGCAACAACTATTAGCAACAGAGGCCTGAGCTGTACATGCAGAGCACGAGAGGGACGAGGTTATCAGGGAGATGACCTAGATGGCTGATCTTGTAGCACGACATTTCGGCATGTGATTTCGCCGTCAGACCCATCTCGTCGTAGCTAGTATCCGTTCACTTACTATCGTCATGATTTTACTTATGCATTACCTTATGTACTATCGACTACATGATTAAGTGACTACACTACTCATGGAGTCGTTACTCTGTCGAATTTTATTTCACTGCATGTATTGTATGCCTTATGTAGGCAAATTTTCATGTACTCAAAAGGATTATCATTAATGAAATCGGCTATATATATTTTATCATGATGTTGTTATCTGCTATGTATTCTATTGCTTTACTACATGTTGATTGTATACCTTCACTCACTTATACACAACCGAATGACTGACACTGTGCTTTAGCCAAGAAATTGTGAAACTAAATACATTGGATACTCAACATCTTTCCGTTCCATGACAGAAAGATGCCTCAAAGACCAAACTGCGGAAACAACACGACACCGACGCCACCAGAAATAAACTCAGTCGCAGTCCAAGCGGCAGTGTCAGCTGCGGTCACTGCAACACTAGCACAGATTCGCAACGGAAACAACGGTGAAGGTAACGGGCAGGGAACTGGAAGCACAAATCACGGAACAAATCACGGACCCACAAGAACCTGCACCTACAAGGACTTCACAAACGCCAAGCCTCGAACCTTCAACGGGACGGGAGGTGTAATAACCCTGAAAAGATGGATAGAAAAGGTGGAATCAATGTTTGAAATATGCGGATGTCCGGAGGGGTGCAAGGTCGAGTTTGCGGCCTGCACATTCGTTGATCAAACCCTCTCATGGTGGAATGGTCACGTAGAGTCCATGACACTCCCAGTGGCGAACGCTATGCCATGGGAGGAGCTTAAGGAAATGCTATTGGCCGAATACTGTCCAAGGGGAGAAATACAGAAAATGGAGCAAGAGCTCTGGAACCTCACAGTTCAAAACTCTGACATCGATGCGTACATATCAAGGTTTAGTGAGCTGTCTCTCTTGTGTCCAGGAATGACCACATCTGAAGGGAAGAAGATCGAAAGATTTATCTGGGGACTGACCGCGCCAATCCAAGGGAATGTGATAGCAGCAAACCCGACCACATATGACAGTGCAAAAATATTAGCCAAGAAACTATACGACCATGGCAAAAAAAGGGTGCCAAAGCAGGGGAAGAGGAAGTTAAGAAAGAAGGTGATAACAAGAAGGGGAAAAATAATAAGCGGAAGGGAAGACAAAATTCAGAATCATCAAAGAAACAAAAAACTGTGACTGTCCATGCTGCTACTCAAGCTACCACAACACCACATGCTCCAGCCTCATCCACACCAAATGCTCCCAAGCAATACTCAGGGACTTTACCTAAGTGCAGTAAATGCAATTTCCACCATCACGGAGAATGTAGAGAGATGCATTGCACAAGCTGCAACGAAAGGGTCACACTGCAAAATATTGTAGAACTCATCCTCAACAGAACCAATAGTCGAACAACAACAACAACAACAACAACAACAACAACAACAACAATCGCAACAACAGTAACAACAACAACAACAACAATGTTGGGGCCAGTTACACCTGCTATAGGTGTGGAGGAATCGGTCACTTCAAGCGCGACTGCCCCAAAGCAAACAACCAGGGGGCAGGAACATCAGGAAGAGTGTTGACAATGGGACAAGGTGAAGTGGTTCAGGACCGAACAGTTGTTAGTGGTACGTTCCTACTTAACAACACATACGCATGCATCTTATTTGATAGTGGGGCGGAGCGAAGCTTTGTTAGTAATAAATTCAAACACTTACTAAATCAACAACCCCAGAAGCTCAACGAAGCCTTCACGGTGGAAATGGCTAATGGGAAAACTGAAACAACCAAAGATGTCTATGTAGGGTGCACGTTAACACTAAACAATCACAATTTTCAAATAGATTTGATGCCAGTAAATATTAGGAGTTTTGATGTGATAATCGGCATGGATTGGTTAAGCCCCCACCATGCTGATAATATGTGTTGCGAGAAGGTCGTTCGCCTTCATCTTCCCAATCACGAAACCCTAAAAATCTATGGTGATAAACCTGGCGCCAATCTTCGTCTTATCTCGTGCATCAAGGCACAAGGTCTACACAAGAAGAACTACGCATTTCTCGCTCATGTTGTGGATAAGACCAAAGAAGAAGTAAACATTCAAGATATTCCAGTGGCATGTGACTACCCGTATGTGTTTCCAGAACACCTTCCGGGAATACCCCCAGAAAGACAGGTCGAATTCCGAATTGACCTAATACCAGGAGCCACATCAATTGCCAAATCACCCTACAGGTTAGCTCCCGCCGAAATGCAGGAGTTATCCAACCAACTAAGCAAGATGCTGAGCAAAGGGTTCATCCGACCAAGCTTCTCACCCTGGGGAGCTCCGGTCTTGTTTGTTAAGAAAAAGGACGGATCCTTCAGAATGTGCATCGATTATAGGGAGTTAAACAAACTCACTGTCAAAAACTGATACCCACTTCCTCGAATCGATGATCTATTTGACCAGCTTCAAGGAGATAGTTATTTCTCAAAAATAGATCTGAGATCCGGTTATCATCAACTCCGAGTTCGGGAAGAGGACATTCCAAAAACTGCCTTTCGAACTCGGTACGGTCATTACGAATTTGTCGTGATGCTCTTCGGTCTAACAAATGCCCCCGCTGCATTTATGGACCTCATGAATCGAGTCTGCCTCCCATTCCTTGATAAATTTGTGATTGTCTTCATCGACGATATTCTTATTTACTCTTGAAGCAAAGAAGAGAATGGTCAACATCTCTGTCAAATCATGGAAACCCTAAGATCTGAAATATTATATGCGAAGCTCTCCAAATGCGAATTATGGATCCTCAGTGTAAATTTTTTGGGTCACGTAGTCAGCGAGGAGGGGATTCACGTAGATCCTTCCAAGATAAAGGCCATTGAAGGCTGGGCGATCCCGAGAACCCCAACATAAATCCGTCAATTTTTGGGCCTCGCAGGCTACTACCGAAGGTTTATCCAGAATTTTTCCAAGATAGCCAAACCCTTCACCGCCTTGACACAAAAGAGTGTATCTTTCAATTGGACGGAAAAGCAAGAAGCCTCCTTCCAAACCCTGAAGCGAGCCCTTTGTAGTGCACCAGTGCTATCCTTACTGGAGGGAACCGAAGATTTCGTAGTCTACTGCAATGCTTCGAATCAAGGGTTAGGTTGTGTTCTCATGCAGCGTGGAAAGGTGATAGCTTACGCATCCAGGCAACTAAAGACGCATGAAGTAAATTACACCACACATGATCTTGAGCTGGGAGCTGTGGTCTTCGCCCTAAAAATTTGGAGGCATTACCTCTACGGTACAAAATGAACCATCTTCACCGATCATAAAAGCCTCCAACACATTTTAAAAAAAGGAGTTAAACATGAGGCAGCGAAGATGGGTTGAGCTGCTAAATGATCACGAGTGCAAGATCAAATACCACCCGGGCAAGGCTAACGTGGTAGCCGATGCCCTAAGCAGAAAAGAATACTCAGTTCACCGGGTAAAAACCTTTTCAATAACCATCCAATCCCACCTAACCTCGCAGATCAAGGAAGCCCAAACAGATGCATTGAAGCCGGAGAACGTCGCACATGAAACACTACGTAGGATGGACAAGAACTTTGAAAAAAAGGAGGACGGAATTTGCTACTTCATGAATAGAGTCTGGGTCCCTAAACTCGGGGAATTCAGAGAGGTGATCATGAACGAAGCCCACAAGACGCGATATTCCATCCACTCGGGTTCGGATAAAATGTACCTAGATATAAAGCAACATTATTGGTGGCCAAATATGAAGGCAGAGATCGCCACTTACGTGGGAAATTGTCTCACTTGCGCCAAGGTGAAAGTGGAATATCAAAAGCCCTCGGGACTATTACAACAGCCAGTAATACTCGAGTGGAAATGGGAAAGGATTACTATGGATTTCGTGACCAAATTACCTAAGACGACAGACGGGTTGGATGCTATCTGGGTAATCGTCGATAGGTTAACTAAATCCGCTCATTTCCTGCCAATAAAAGAAGATTACAAGAGGGAAAGGTTGAGACGAATGTACATCAAGGAGATTGTAAGTCTTAATGGGGTGCCAGTGTCTATTATCTCGGATCGAGATAATAGATTTACCTCACGATTCTAGCAGTCACTCAAGAAGGCAATGGGAACACAATTAGACATGAGCACTGCTTACCACCCTCAGACCGATGGCCAAAGCGAACGAACCATTCAGACACTCGAAGACATGCTCCGAGCCTGTGTGATTATTTTTGGCAAGTCATGGGATACCCACTTGCCCTTGGTTGAGTTCTCAAACAACAACAGTTACCACACGAGCATCAAGGTTTCTCCTTTTGAGGCTATTTATGGTCGTAAATGCAGATTGCCTCTATGCTGGGCTGAGGTGGGTGACACCCAACTAGCAAAAGGACAATCACCAGACAGCACTCTCACAGGGACATAAATCATTCGAGAAATGACCGAAAAGATAATCCAAATCAAAGACCGACTTCAAGCATCGCGAGACCGACAAAAGAGTTATGCTGAAAAACGGCGAAAGCATCTGGAATTCCAAGTCGGAGATCAGGAGCTATTGAAAGTCTCTCCCTGGAAAGGAATGATCCATTTTGGGAAACAGGGAAAACTGAACCCACAGTACATCGGACCGTTCGAGATCCTCGCCCGAATTGGTCCGGTAGCTTATAAGGTGCAGCTACCTTCAGAGCTCAACAACGTACACCCCTTGTTCCACGTCTCGAATTTGAAAAAGTTCTTATCAGATGAAAATCTTGTCATTCCTCTAGAAGAAATCGAAATAAACGAGAATCTCTTGTTCGTCGAAGAACCAATCGAGGTTATGGACCGAGAAGTGAAGCGTACGAAACAGAGCCGCATTCCGATTGTGAAAGTTCGATGGAACGCCAAGCATGGATCGAAATTCACATGGGAACGCGAAGACCAAATGAAACAGAAGTACCATCACTTATTCTCTCATTCATAATCCTACCTTTCGAAAGAATTTCGGGACGAAATTCCCTCTAACGGGGGGATGATGTGACAACTAGCATTTTTAACTAGGAAATTCTATTCTCATGTAAACATCATCTATTGTAAGGCATGTACTCTAAGTGAAAATCATACTCCATGCTCAATCAAAACCATTCATTTGATTATGTTCATTTTATCTTTAATGGGCCATAAATGATTCATATTCCATCACCACCTTTAGGCCGTAGACCCATAAAAAGGGCCCAATGGGCCGTAAAATATTATTTGGGCTCCATAAATTCGAACTAAACTAGGGAAGGGACCAAACCATTTCATCTCCATTTTTCTTTAGCCCATTCTCGGCCCAAGTAACAAAAAAAAGAGGGGGGAAAGGATACTAATCTAGCAAGTGACACATAATCTTTGCATGGTGGACTTCCATGCAACATCACCTCAACATCTCTCTCTATCTCTCTCTTCTCTTATTATCGCCTGAGACTTCCCCCCCCCCTTTCTCCACATCTCACTTTAAAATTATTCAAATCCTCTCACAAATCCTCTTAAGCTGAAGGAGAAACTCCCTCATTTCCTTTGGCATTTTCGTGATCTTGGGTGTGATTCAAAGAGTTTTTCAACAAGTATCATCTACTTGGTAAGTTGTCATAATACATAAGTCATTGATTTCCATTTCTAAACTAAGAACACTCCCTTACATGGTTCATTTCGTGTTCTAGCTTCCTAGGATCATCTGAGTTCGAAACTCCTTCCAAAGAAGCACTCAAGGCCGAAAACAACATCATCTCCTATCATCTCTTCATCAAAAAACCGAATCCAAACCCCAATGTGAGTTCATACCCCTTGTTTTTTGCTTTTACTATGTTTTGGGGGAGGATACAAGTTGGTATGTGCTAGATCTATGTATTTTTGCATGTTTATGTGTGTTTTCTAATTGTTATGTTGTGATTATGTGAAGAAGTTCATACATCTCAACAATATATGTAAACTAAAACACTTTATACAACTAACCATAAAGATGAAAGTGTTAAACATGTTAAGAATGTTGAAAAACTAGACAAAATCTTGTAAAGGGACCATTTTTGACAAATAAACAAAAAGAATGGAGTTTTATGAAACTTACGGTTTTACATGGACTAAAAGAGTCATATATCCATAAAAATGGTTCTTTATGATAATCATAGCTTTAAAAGGGCCAAAAGTGTAAAATTTCGTGAAATGGGCCTTAATGTGGGCCTTCACGGTTTCATTGGGCCAAATTTGTAAATTTATGATTTTTGTAGATTAAATTGTCACTTTACACAAATTTGAGCCAAAAATGAAATTTTACGGTTTTATGGACTGAAATTGTCACTTCATTTAGATTTGGGCCTAAAATGCTATTTTTACAAAACTTGGGCAGAAAATGTCATTTTTATCTAAGTAGGGCCGAAAATGTAAATTTTATATTTAAATAGGCCAAAAATGTCATTTCTATCTAAATAGGGCCGAAAATGTAAATTCTATATATAAATAGGCCGAAAATGTCATTTTTATCTAAATTGAGCTGAAAATGTAAATTATATATATAATTAGGCCGAAAATGTAAATTTTTATAATAATGAGCCGAAAACATCAACTTATATATATACTTGGGCCAAAAATGATAATTTATATACAATTGGACTAAAGATGTAAATTTTCATGTTTATTGGGCCTAACATGTATAATCCATGTTATTGGGCTTTAGTGGCCCATTTACATGCTTATTGGGCCATGGTGGCCGATTTACATGCTTATTGGGCATGGATTATACATTGCATGTTTATTGGCCTTGGTGGCCCATTTACATGCTTATTAGACCTAGACTATACATCACATGTTTATTGGGCCTTAGTGGTCCTTCTACATGTCTGTTCTGCCTCGTACATTCATAGACATACTCATTGGGCTTTTCAAACATAAAACGTACACTGAAACATTATATAGCATAATACAATAATCGCGTAAAGTCAGTTAAGGATGCTAGTGAGACATGTCGGTTGACACCTCTCGAGTGTACAATCGTAGCCTATAGTTATAACCAGAGTCTCCTGAAGGGAGAGCGAGAGTTTGTGTATAGATCTATACGGGGTGACACCCCACACCTGAACTGTTCGCTACAGTTAGACTAGGCCAGTCTACGGTGACAAACCTTACCTTAAACAAGTCGGCACCTGAAAACGCCACGAGAGGCGAATTTGTCATAAATCAAGTATGGTTAAAACGACTCACATAGAGATCCTCCCCATCATCATTTTATGGAATAACTATAAAATCTTGATGATACGAAAACATACATACACTGATATTCGGTCTTAGGGTTTTGAGACCACAACACTTTTATAAATAGAAAATATAGGATTTTCTGGTGAAACATACAGTTAAACAATATCTTCTACCTACAACAGAAAAATTACAGAATTTCTCCGGATTACATTTTATATACTTTCCGAAAACAGAAAACACACATGCATTAATACTTGATTTTGATACATCACTTTCAAACCATTTTTACAGAAAATATCGGATTTTCTGGTGCTTTATGAACAATACAAAACTTTTCATTCAAACATGATTATGAACTCACCAACATTATATATGTTGACCTTTTTTCAAAATAACTTGTATTCTCAGGGAATCGTTAAGCGGAAAGGTCTACAAGAACATGTGGATTTTTGTCATATTTTGTTATCATCATACATTGAATATTTTGGCATGTAATTTATGATACTATACTGGATGTAAACAATGTTGGTTGTATTTTGATATGTATAATGATGGTGTTGTCTTGTTTCAATTATATGCATTGTGATGATATTACAAGATGAAGTCACGCACAAGCCCCCAGACGTTTTCCGCCGTCTGGTTCGGGGGTGTGACAGTATTGTTTACAATCTTCTGTCAATTGTTTATCTTTGTGTTTCAACTTTTGTATGTTTTACTTCCTGAATAATTAGATTTTCCAAATTATCCATAGTCAATCTTTCTTTGGAAGTAAGTAATGAATTAAGACTGTCATGAATTGGCTTGTAGATTGTATAAGTGTTTAGACACAGCAAATTTTTGCTGCAACGTTCATAAGTACTCGTGAAATGGGGATTCGAGTATTGGATTAAACCCACGCTCATAGAATTACTTCATGGAATTTATCACGAGTAATTATGAGACGATAATATCATATAATCTTTAAACCGAGATATATGAGTTGTTATTTACGGTTTGGTTGTGCGTTGATAATGCGTAAACGCATCAGTAACTTGATGTTATAAAACGTATTGTTGTGTACGATTTGATGAGTAAATAGTTCAAGCATATAAGTCAAAGTTTATATGTTCCTTTTATCCCAGGGGTAAAAGCGATATCTTAGGGCCCTCGATGATTTTGTGTTGACTTATGTGTCTGGCCCGGTCAGGACTGAATTGATGTGTTTAATTAAGTTCTTCGTCATACGAATCTGAAATCGGGAAACAAACTGTTGGACATTGAGAGTGATTCTATTCTATGTCATTTGTCCACATGATATCTAGTAGAACGGAGGATTATATGATCCCTTATCTAAGGACTTGTAACTGACTAGGTCAGAGTTCGACAGCGGCTTTTGAAAGCTATGATTGCTGGTCAAATTTAGAAGTCATACTTGCAATTATATTTATTAGACTTATCCAAGTGGGAGACTGTTGGATTAGGTGTCTAAGCCTATAACTATAATTGGTATGTACTTGATTTGATAGTAGCATGGTCCTTTTGGGTTGCCTTCACTCTAGCAACTTGACGCGATGAATTTGGAGAGAGAATTTGATAAATGATTTATTAATGTATTATGAAAATAATATATTAATTAGAAATCATGTTATTTAATTAGTATTTAATCAGAAATTAATTTATAATTAATTTCGGGATTAAAGGAACTGATTAAAGGAACAGGGGTTGTTTTGCAAATCATTGATAGTTGTGAAACTGGGCTGATGGACTCCTTAATTAGGAGTGGACGAAAATCTATAGGGAGGCCCTATAGGTTTCGTCCAAGCCCTACTGATGGGAGGTCCATGGGCTGCTTAAGCCTTAAGCAGGAAATTAGGGTTTCCTCCAGAAACCCTGGCAGCCATCAGCTATATAAAGACCCAACATGCTGAGGATTATCGGCCAATGCTTGCTAAGAGAAACCCTAGCCGAAATTCTAAGTGCTTCCCTCCTCTCTCCTCTTATCCTTTTTCTAGTGGTGTTTCTAAGCCATTAGAGGTACAACATTTGAGGCACTAATCTTTCAAGAGTCAAGGATCTACAAGGTTTCTTGTTGTTACTACATAACAAGTTAACGTAAACATCAAAACCCTTTTGTTTATAATTTTCGAGTTATATATGCTAGATGTAGGGTTTTGCTTTGATCTTCAATTTGCATGTTCAACTAGTGAAAAACTTAGATCCAAAGAAATTAGGGTTGCATGAACACATAGGTTGCAGTTATGCTCAAAACCCATCACTTGTGTGCCCGCGTAACTGCTTTATCTCTTGGTTTGTCAGCGGTTGATGTTCCCGCCCAATTTATCCTCATGAATGCTCATCACATCAGTTGTTCCCACATTACTTTGTTACTTATTCTTTCTGCTCTTGCTACTTTTCGTTCTTCTAGAAGAATGTAACGCTTTGCTATGTCGGCATTATCTTTAATTGTTATTCGTGACCTGTTGGCGTAGATTTCGGAGTAGTATCTTCTTGTCGATGAAGATAGTGTTGCAATTCTTGGTACCGCAGCTACAATCGATCATCTACCTTCTAGTAAAATCAGTTTTTACCTTTACTACTTTCAGCTACGTTTTAGCGTTCCTCCATTTCCCTTTTTTGGGAAAATTATTGAAGCTTGTAGGATTCATACATGTCAACTCAAGCCTAACTCCATATCCAAGATAATTTGCTTTGATTTGTTATGTCAAGCTTCGATGGCTATGCCCACCGTCGACTTGTTTCAATATTTCTTCCGGATTTATAGTAGTGGTTCTTGGTTTTACTTTTGTTCTCGGGGAAAAAGTTTTATAGAGGGTCTCCCTATGTCTAATTAGAAGTTAAAGAAAGAATTCATTTATCTTAATGCTTCTCTATTTTCTTATCGTAAAGTTTTCCACCTTGCTGGTACTATTCATGACTAGAAGCCTATCAGCACCCTGACCTAGCACATGACATATTGAAGATTTTTCGATTAAATGTGTCCATGAAGAAGTTTCCTGAGGTGGTGTTAGGGAAAGTTGGTGTGAGCCCACATTGGATCCGGTTGAGTGTTGTGCCTACCTTGTACATTGAAGGAACAAGTCTTTTCTATTTTATACTTGTATCATTTTCCTATTTCCTTTATGAGGCCATTCTTCTAATTATATTATTTTTATTGTAAGATGGTAGTCTTCTTCTTTTTTTCTTACATGACTTCGTTGAACTCCAGGTTGCTTCTAGGGACATATCTTTTGATGATTTTGAGTTTCCTTTGTTGGATGACAGTATGAATAATGACGAAGAAGATGATATCAACGAAGGGTGTAGTGAAGATAATGAGGAGGAGTCTTCTATTCATGTTAATGACTTATATGATTATGATGTTGATAGACATGAACATACTACAGTTGCGGTGTTTCGAGGATTAATGTGGATGATGATGATGATGATGATAATAATGAGGGTGAAGGTGTAGATATTGGTTTGATTCCTTGAAAGAGAGATAGAGGGGAGGATGCTTTTACTGCCTTTTCAATTGCGTTGTATAGTGGGGAGAGCAGTAGTGGTGATACGAAAATAAAGCAATATCGTTCCCTGGATTCGACCGTTGTTTAGTCATTTACTAGTAGTCTCAGTGTTAATATGCCCACTTCGTCTATTGAGAAACTGAATAATGTGAGACCTCCCTGAGATGTGAGGCTCTTCATCCTCCAGAGTCTATTTATGTTCCCAAATGGGAATTTAGGCGGGATCAGACTTTATTAGATTCGAAGATGGCCATCTTTAAAAATGTGTATGAGCTTGTGAAGCCTTTTATTACTTTTTATGTAGGTTTGTCCCACAACATTCCACTGAATAATGTGAGACCTCCCTTAGATGTGAGGCTCTTCATCCTCCCGAGCCTATTTATGTTCCAAAATGGGAATTTAGGCGGGACCAGACTTGATTAGATTCGAAGATGGCCATGTTTAAGAAAGTGTATAAGCTTGTGAAGCCTTTTATTACTCCTTCTACAAGTTTGTCCCGCTACGTTTCACTGTTTTGCGATCAATGTGGAGATGTCAAAAAAGGTCGTTGAGTTGCAGAAGGTTGATTCTAGTGCTCTGATGGTCCCTGAGTCGGAACTAGAGAATACAAGGGGTAAGGTGAGATTGTTTGAAGAAGAAAAAGTCATATTGGAGAGTAAGTGGGCTGATAACCAACGTGTAGAAGAGGAAATTTCATTTTTGTAGGCTAAGTTAGCTTCCTTGTAGCTGGAGAAGATTGGCCACGTGGATAAGATTTCAATGTTGGAGCATGGTGTACATAAATTTAAGGTTAATCTTGGAGCATCTACGCTAAAGAATATAGATCTTCAGGAAAGTGTGACCGGTCTACCTGAGTAAGTTTTAAGATTGGAGGAGGATATGAGGTCGATATTTTCTGAAGGTATAAGATAGGTAGTAGACAATGTGTTTTTCGGTTCATCCTTTTATGATGCAAATCAATCTCTTAAGTGATATTTATTGAATTTGGTAAAATTCAAGGATGTGAGATGATGAAAAGTAAACATTCCTTGGGTCTTGTTGAGGTTGACATGCCCTTATATGATCCTACCTTACGGTAGCGGATATAGGAGCCCTTGTCCGCTTTGTTCTGTAATGGCTATCTCTCTAAATTTGGCTTTCCGATGAGCTCATTTGGTCAATTATGGAATTTGGTGTCAGGCCATACTGGTGGTGGTGCTTCCACAATTGCTTTAGGTAATGAAGGTGATTAATTTGCGGGGATGGTCTGTTTTGTGTTAATGATAGTGGTGTTTGGTTGTTACTACTAGGAGACTGGTTCTATTTCCATTGGTTTGCTATTCTTGTGTTTATCTTGTCTTTTCTGACATTGTATTCTTCCTTGGTTTTTGGTTTAACTATGCTCTTTTTGTTATGATCATTGATGTGTTCTTTGATTCTTTCGTATACCTTGATTGTTGAATACTCCTTCTTGACTGCCCTACTTTTTTGTTGTGATGTTTAACCTTTTACATTGACTTGCTGCTTCGAGACTTGTTTTTGCTAAATCTGCTACCCAAGTAGCCTTTGGAAATATTAGTAAACAAATTAGCCTTGGTCGTTTTGATAAGGTTTTTTTAAGTTGTCTATTGACTATTGTTGCTTTCTTGGCTAAGATATTGCTTTGACCAAAATTCAGTGTAGTCGGCTAGCCGAGCTATACTTAGAGAGTTATTGTTGCATTCTCGGCTAATAGGGTAACCTTGGTCAAGATATTTCTATCACCAAAATGTTTATGTATCCGTCTGACCGAGCTCACTTAAAGAGTTATTTTTTCTTTCCTGGGTAATCGAGTAGCCTTGGTTAATATATTGTTATGAACAAAATGTTTATGTAGTTGGGTGGCCGAGCTATATTTAAAGACTTATTGTTGCTTTCCTGGCTAACTGGGTAACCTATGTCAAGATATTGCTATGACCAAAATGTTTGTGTAGTCGGCTGACCGAGCTATACTTAAAGAGTTATTGTTTCTTTACTGGCTAACCGAGTGGCATTGGTCAAGATATTTTTTTGACCAAAATGTTTATGTAGTTAGCGGGCCTAGCTACACTTAAAGAATTATTGTTGCTTTCGTGGCTAACCGGGTAGCCTTGGTCAAGATTTTTATATGACTACAGTGTTTATGTAGTCGGCATACACACTTGCATATGTGAGAGTTGGCATATTTCCTTTTGTCCTAACATATTGTCTCGCCGACTAGCTAGCGTTCCTGGCTGAGCACAAATGCTATTAGAACAATCTCGCCTTTGAATTTTGGATCTCATGTGTTTTTGTCTGGTCCCTTTTTGTTTTTTTTCTGTACGTCTTTTCTTATTTTCCGATGAAGGGAAACTAACTAGTTTTGTTGTTCCCTCTTCCTAGTTTTTATTAGTGAGATCTCCAACAATATTCTATTTGGCCTTCCTTTTGTATATGGTCCTTAGGCTTTTGATTTTCGGCTTGCGTTTCTAATAACCTATTCTTTATTTTGTGTTGGTTTTTTGGTCTGTCTTTCATGGTGATGAAGTGGTGTTGATTATGATGGCATGTG
Organism: Lactuca virosa; assembly: GCF_052849685.1. Lineage (NCBI taxonomy): Eukaryota > Viridiplantae > Streptophyta > Magnoliopsida > Asterales > Asteraceae > Lactuca > Lactuca virosa. The sequence goes on along the minus strand of NC_136428.1, from coordinate 185,090,793 downwards.
CAGAATTAGAAAAGATCTAGTGAATCATCATGTAAACTGAAGAACACAAGGAGTAAATAAATCTGTGTAAGCTCATATTAGATCTAGAAAGGATATACAAATGGGTTTGTACAAATTTCTCTCTCTAGTCTAACACTCCAAAATGATCACCCTTAAATATGAGTGTCACTCACTTCCTATTTATAGGAAAGAGAACTCATTTACACATCAATAAGGGTAAGCTACATCCAAGCGTGGCTTTGCACCCTAATATTCTCCCTCCCCCAAAGTTAGGATTGGATGTCCAGGCTTCAGTCTCCAACGAGCTAGCACGATCAAGACCAAACTACCCATAGAAGTAACACCGGTCTTCAAATCCGCAAATGAATATCCGACAAACCCCCTTCGAATACCCATCATTCTCCCCTTTTTTATAATAAAAAAATGATTATAAAACCCATTAAGGGTGAGAAGCGCTTGAGGAATAAACTTCACAATACTCCCCGTTGATGTGTACCAAAAAAGAATCACCAAAAATCTTGCACAAAAAAACAATCACGAAGTAGCCTCAAAAAATTTCCAATTTGTGAAAATTTTTGACTTTTTGGGTGAAAGTTGCAAGATTTTCCAAAATCCGGGTAAAAATCGTCAATAACAGAATTTTGTAGGGACCCGTTGCGCAAAAACAACCAAATATGCGACACTCTACCCCATTGGCAAAACTGGGCATAAAGTGTAAATTCGCACAAACTACAGGGACTGAACTTGAAACTTCTTCAATTTCTCATATTTTTTTATCCCAATTTCGAAGTTGGGTTATTTTTTCCGACATTTCGAAACATCAGGGACTACTTTCGAAACTTCTGCACACTTCTTCTAACTTTTGAAAGTTTTAGTCCTTATTTCGAAAGTAGGTGCAAACTGTCAATCTTTCGAAAGTTTAAGGACCAACTTCGGAACTTAGTTGGTTTCTTCCCCAATCTAACGAAAGTAGCAGATAACGAACAACCAAAAACCACTCCAAAAACGAATCCACCAATATCTTCGTTTTTCATTCACGAACCCAGTCAACAACTTTCGAAATCATAGTTCCAATTTCGAAATCACTCAATTTCCTTCACTTATCAAGTCCAAGTTCCAGACTTTGACTCCAAAATCGACATTAACTTCAAGTTGCAAGCAATTGATTCAAAAAACGAACTTCCAACCATTCGACTGTAAAATCAACCCAATAACAAGTCTTCGTTCTTTGACAATCGAACCATCTAATTTCAAAAATTCGCTTTTATCATTCAAATCAAAACATCGACTTCCTGACTCCAAATCAACTATCGGCTTTTAATCATCGAAATCAAGCCAATCGTAATGATCAATTTGTGACTTTCATCAATTTGTGAACTCGCTACTTCGCTTTTAATTAGCAATATCAATCCCAACTCCAAACTTTCGAAATCCAGATTACCAATCCAAAACAGATTTCGTTCTCAAGCAAAACCTGTTCATCAATCATCGATTTTTATTTCCAATCATAACCCAAAACGAAGGCAATCAAGGCTCAATATCAACGATTCTTGACCCAACACACGATCGATTCCAAACTATCGCTTTTAACAAAGCACTTTGATTCGAAAATCATTCATCCTTCATCCTTCCTTTTCTGATTCCCAATCCAGTCGATATCCCCTTCATCTTCCTGCTTCGTTTTCAGATGAATCAAAATCAAACTTTGACTTTTACTTTGACTTTCTTCATCATTAAATCGAACAATTATCCTTTGTTAATTCATATATCATCTTTACTCAAACTGAAAATGAGAACTACAATCGACTCAATACTTTCAATTTCAAATCCAAATCATGATTCAAACATCGATTTAGTTATTTTCGTCACTTCCAATATGACGTCGACTCACAGTAAGAACATTCCAGTCGACATACAACCCAGAATCAAGATCAAACTTCTATAGCTACTTGATGTTCATTCCTAACCATCGATATCAAGCTGTACAACCATGAACCACTTCAGTTTGAAAATCTTCATTCATCGATTCGAAATTAAAACCAAAATAGACTTTGACTTTCCCTTGTGTTTGACTTATCGATTCCACATGTGAAATTCAACACAATCGACTCCAAATTCGACTTCAACAAAACAATTGAAATCCAGTTTCAACTTCGATTTTTATGATATAGAAATCAAACCTCAAATATATTAAATGATAAAAAAAATGTTGACTGAAGAACGAGATATCGAACAGTGAAAAAAAAAATATAAGGAAACAGATCCATGAACAGGTTTGAACAATTGATTGGGCTCATGGTTTCAAGAACAGTAATAACTTCGAAAATGTGGGCTTAATGAACAGTCAAGTGAATATCAATCGGTTTGGGCTTTGTAATCGAATGAATAGTAAAAATTGAGATTTAATTTTGATTTTTGGAGCTTGATCTTTTTAAACAAAAATTGTTGGATCAACAATGGGGTTGAAACGGATTAGATCCAACGAGAAAAATCGACCAAAAATGAAAAACGAAAAATACGAATTGAAATCATCGATGTTTTGGATTCCATTTGAGAATTTGAGATACCTTGTTGACGAATCGAGTTCCATTTTCAACGAACGAATCAAATTTAGAAGATTTTGGTTCTTTTGTCGGAACGAGAAAATCTCCAAGTTAAACATTGTACCACCCATTATGCGTGTTGTATGTAACGCCCGTGTTTCTAGGCTAGACATTAGTATTGACGTAATAGTCTAGGTTAACCTTTGTAACTTATTTTGAAGAAATGAAAAGGAATTATGAGAAAATTATGTGTTTTATGCTTAACTATTAGGGTTTAATTAATTAAGAATAAAAATGAGCGTCAAAAATAAATATTAGATAAAGCCGATATCTATTAAGAAATTTGTAGTGGCCGTGACAAGGATTACAGATATATAAAGAATACCGAAATCCGAGTTATAACGAAGAAGTTATGACCTGTCGAAGTTTCGCGACAAAACCGGCACGGTGCCGAATGATGTAAAAAGTGAGTTTTTGATAAACTACTTTTTAGTCTTAGTGATCTAAACGAAAGTCGTAGTGTTCGTTAAACCGAGAGTATGTATAAAAAGAACGTCCAAATATGACTTCGTATGAGGAAGTTATGATTTTTCTAAGTTTCAACTTAGCACTAGACAGCTAAAAACTGGAATTTTAGATCGAGTGATTTTTAGCCGATACAACCTAAACAATAATCGAATGTCTCGTCAATAGTAGTACAACGGTAAAAAGACAGACGAAAACGGACGTCGGATGAAGAAGTTATGAATTTTTAACGGATTTCCTGTCCCGGTCTGTTAAAAATAATAATATAAAAATTATATTCAAAATTAGCTGACGAAGTGTAAACGAAAGTTGTAGAGCGTAATTTTACCTACGCGTGCATATAAAGAATGTCAAAAACGGAGCCCGTATGCGAAAGTTATGGATTTTGGAAGTTTTTGCACAAAAATCGAGAAAAAAGTGCCAAATCCGAGAATTTCGCATGCTGGACTTCGGCCACGTTACCTTCACTGCATGTGCGCCACGTGTCTGAAACTGCTGAGTCACCGAGGCCACCTGGCGAGGCGTGTCGCCTTCCCTCGCATCCGAAGTGCAGTCCAATGGGTGTCCGACGCGTGCCTTCTTCTGAGGTGTCCGACCTTCGCATGGTGTGCCACGACTCCGAACCTCGGACCTAGACCTCGGTCCAATCAAAGGCCAACAGCTCACCCCTGGCACGTGCGAGGCACCTGCCCTCGCTTCGGATCTGCTGACACGTGGAGTCTTCTCAGCCCTTGGATCAGAAGCCTCGCCCCTATAAATAGAAGGGTGCGAGACCTCCCGGGTATATTTTGGAAACTTGTCATTTTTAACCCCTTAAACAATATATCTTTCATTCCAACTTCCCCCAAAGCCCCGGTATCATACCAAACACCCGAAACACGCCCCGAAGTGCCCGAGAAGCCCGAGAAATTTATCTTTTCGGTTTCGAAGCTCGACCCTCGCAGAGCCCGGTTTCTCGATAAAACTCCAGATTTTATTAGAAACGATCGTTTTAGGAAACGAAGTGCTGCCCGATTATCATTAAATCATATGAGTGTATAGTCACCTTCATCTTACACCTAGATATGAAGTATTTTCTATAAAATACGTGTTATGTGTAATTATATTAATTGTTTAATTGAGGTGACTGTTGATTAGACGTTTTATACAAGTTTTAAACTGTATATGTATTTTATCTACAAATATGTTGGGTAAAACATAGGTAGACAAAATAGCCGATGTGTGTTAAAATAATGAGATGCATCGATGTGATTGTGATCCAGTCATCTAGCGGAGTATGGATGACGACCACGGACTTTTCTAGACAGTCCAGTGGAATGTTGGCAGACTCGCAACCTGTAGGTGTTAATGAGCTTGGGTGTTCATTTGTTGTACTCCATCCCCCTCATGGTTGCCTTTAGGACATGTATGGCTGAGGAGTCCCCTTAGCAGTAGTGTCCATACTGATGATATTCCTTAGGCTAGGTCCCTTATGATAGGTGTTTAGGGACGTAAAGTGAGGATAACGGGAATGGGTAATCATGGTTATTGTTGATTGATGAACTTAATAAGTTTATTATTATTGTGGGTTGAAAACCCTATATGCTCACCAGGCTCCCAAGCCTGACCCACTCAGGTTTTTATGTTACAGGTAGTGGACCCCGAACATAGTCGGATGATGATGAGAGATTTTTGGATTATAGGCTAGTAGTTATAAATAATTGTTGTAAGGCTTATAATGTCTTGTTTATGCTTTTGATATGTATCGGAACATGACATCCCGAGGTTTTGATATGAAATGAAATTATAAATTTCTTAAAGAAAGGTTTTGACAAACTTTTATCATGTTTTGTTTTGGGGACCAATTCCGCAACATCTTTTAAAAGGATTTCTCTGACTTTATTTTAAAAAGCATAAATTAAATCGGTCTTTTCTGGCCGAGAAATTAGGGGATGTCACAGTTGGTATCAGAGCATTAGTTTAAGCGAACTAGGAATTTGTAGGATTTCTAAACTTAAACTTAGAATGCTAAGTGATGATTGTGAGATGAGTGTTTACCATATTTTTGACACGAGCACTAGTTTATTTTAGGAAAGATGCCTAAAATGCTTTTATGTGCTAAATGTTATATGTTTGCCATATATGCCATTATTTGTTTGGATCTATGGTCTGTTGCCGACCGGATCTGGAAACCTTATGTGTTTAGGATTCTAAGCGTACGATTACGATATTAGAACTAACATGTAAACGTTTCGGAGTGATAAGGAGAATTTAAATATCTATCGAGGATAAAGACCTAAATTCGCCTTATTCGGTATATAGATTATAATGGCAATAACTCGCAGTGGAGTTGGAAATGCAAACGGAAACATGAATCAACAACCTCAACCCCAAGTAGTTGAGCAAGTACCTGTTGTAGGAGCTGCACCTGAGCCAATGACGATGGCTGGGGTACAAGCAATGATGCAGATGATGTTGGATCGCCAAATGGAGGAGACAAGGCGATTACTACAACATAATAGGGAAGAAACTACGATACGTGTTGAACAGCCCGAATTGAATGAAGGGAAATCAGTAGGAGGGAACTACAGTGATATTCTTGGTCAAGCCAACCCACCGATAGTTAGACAAAACATTCAGGATGGAGGAGTTGATGGACGTGGATGCAAATACAAAGATTTCATGGCATCCAAACCACCGTGTCTATCTGGAAGTCCGACACTAGTGGAAGTCATGAATTGGATCTCCGAAATGGAGACAATGTTTGAAAGTTGTGAGTGCAGCAACAAACAGAAGACCACACTTGCAATTCCTCTGTTAAAATCTGGTGTATTGAGCTGGTGGAAGGTACTAGCTGATTCGATGCCCAAGGGAGAAGCTAGCAAGATGTCTTGGGAAGACTTTGTGGTACAACTGAAATTGCAATACTGCTCTGAGCACGATCTTCTTGAAATCAACAATGAGTTCCAAAATTTGAAGAAGGGAAAGATGAGCGTTACTGAATACGCTGCTAGTCTTACGGAAAAGATGAAGCTTGTTCCTTATCTAGTTCCAACTGAACTCTCTAAGGTCAACAAGTTTGCCCTCGGATTAACAGTGGACTTTGGTCCGATGGTCAAGCAAGCAACCACTTTGAAAGCCGCCATCTGGGCTGCTAAGAATGTTGAGACTCAGATCAGAGAGAAGGGTCTGGAGAGGGCAGAAGTTGGCGAAAAGAGAAAGTTTGAAGGAATTTCAGGTTCCAACAAGAAAAGCAAATTTTCAAAGTCTAAGAAGTTTGGAGGAGGAGGCGAAGTGAAATGGTGTGAGAAGTGCAAGAAAAAACACTCTGGGAAATGTAGTGAGGGGGTGACTTGCTACAAATGTGGAAATACTGGGCATTATGCCAACGAGTGTCCGTCCAACAAGAGGGTATGCTTTGGATGTAACTAAGAAGGGCACGTTTTGAAAGACTGTCCGAAGAAGAAGGATGCAGCAAAGCCCAATCTTCCACCAAAGCCGAAGGTGAGAGCCTTTCAGATGACACTTGAAGTTGCGAAAGAAGAACCCGATGTCGCTTCAGGTACCTTTCTCGTAAACGAATTGCCTGCCCAAATTTTGTTTGATTCTGGAGCCAATTACTCCTTTATTTCGCATGAATTTGGTAGAAAAATAGCTTTGCCTGTTGATAGACTAGTTAATGCTTTATTAGTCGAGATTGCTAGTGGCAAGTTTGTACCTGTTAGCCATCGTATGAAAAACATCCTCATTGAATTGAATGGGAATAAGTTCCACGAGGAATTATTACCTATCGAGTTAAATGGTTTCGACATAGTTTTAGGAATGGATTGGCTTAGCGCCAATGATGCCGAAATATTGTGTAGGAAGAAGATAGTAAAAGTAAACCCGCCAGGGAAAGAGTCGTTTATGGTGTATAGAGACAAACGCAGAGTAAACTCTGGAATCATTTCCCTAATGAAAGCCAGAAAGTGTTTGGCCAAGGGATGTACATCATATCTAGCGTTCGTGATCGATGCTAAGAAGGAAAAGAAGGAGGTGCAGAATATTCCGGTGGTGTTTGATTATCCGGAAGTCTTTCCCGAAGATCTTCCCGGATTGCCCCCTGATCGACAAGTATAATTTCGTATCGACTTGTTACTAGGAACGACGCCGATAGCAAAAGCACCGTATCGATTAGCACCAACAGAGATGAAAGAACTTATGACACAACTTCAGGAGTTATTGGACAAAGGTTTTATTCAACCTAGTTCATCACCCTGGGGAGCCCCGGTGTTATTCGTAAAGAAGAAAGACGAGAGCATGAGAATATGCATCGATTACAGAGAGCTGAATAAAGCAACAATAAAGAACAAGTACCCGTTGCCGAAGATTGATGACCTGTTCGATCGGTTGCAAGGTTCGAGCTATTTCTCGAAGATCGATCTTAGGTCAGGATATCATCAACTAAAGGTCAGAGAGCAGGACATCGAAAAGACTGCGTTCAGAACAAGATATGGACACTATGAATTTTTGGTTATGTCGTTCGGACTAACCAATGCTCCAGCAACTTTCATGGATTTGATGAACAGGGTTTGTAAACCATACCTTGATAAATCCGTGATAGTATTCATAGATGATATCTTGATTTATTCGAAAAGCAAGTAGGAGCATGACAAGCATCTGCGTGAAGTGCTAGAAGTTCTGAAAAAGGAGAAGTTGTATGCAAAGTTGTTCAAATGTAAATTTTGGATTCAAGAAGTACAATTTTTAGGTCATGTGGTTAACCAAGAAGGAATAATGGTGGACCCAGCAAAGATTGAAGCAGTAATGAAGTGGGAACAACCAAAAATTCCTACGGAGATTCGAAGCTTTTTAGGATTAGCTGGATATTATCGCCGATTTATCCAAGGCTTTTCTTCGATCGCTACTCCATTAACAGCTTTGACCCACAAAGGAGCTACTTATACTTGGAATGGGAAGCATAAGGAAGCCTTTGAGAAGTTAAAGAAGAGATTGTGTGAAGCACCGATTCTTTCGTTACCTGAAGGAGTTGATGACTTCGCAGTTTATAGTGATGCCTATGGAGTTCGGTTAGGTTGTATTCTGACCCAAAGGGATAAAGTGATAGCGTATGCATCGAGGCAATTGAAAGAGCATGAAAAGAACTACCCCACTCATGATCTGGAGTTGGCAGCGGTAGTATTTGCCTTAAAGATATGGAGGCACTATCTTAATGGTACTAAATGCAAACTTTTCACTGATCATAAGAGTCTTCAATATCTCTTTAATCAGAAGGAATTGAACATGAAGCAACGGCACTGGCTGGAGTTACTCAAGGACTACGACTGTGAGATACTTTACCACCCTGGTAAAGCAAATGTTGTTGCTGATGCTCTTAGTCGGATGGTAAATCTTGAAAAGAAAAGGCCAAGAGAGTTGAGAATTGAAGTTGTCTCGACAATTGTGGAAAGTATAAAGAAATCTCAAGAGGAAGCTTTAGAGAAAAATTACCGAAAGGAGGAACGTTTGGGTAAAACGTTGGTGTTTGATACAAACGGTCAAGGACTGAAGGTATTCAAAGATAGGATTTGGGTACCTAAGATGGGAGGAGTAAGAGATCTTCTGATGGAAAAAGCTCACAAGACCATGTATTCGATTCATCCCGACAGTACAAAAATGTATAGGGATCTAAAACCCTATTACTGGTGGCCGATGATGAAGCTCGATGTTGCTAAGTATGTGGCCGAGTGTGTAACTTGTGCTAGGGTTAAGGCACAACATCAGAAACCGTATGGGAGTTTAGAACCTTTACCTGTACCCATGGGTAAATGGGAAGACATTACCATGGATTTTTTGACTAAACTACCCAGAACAAGGAACGGTCACGACATGATTTGGGTGGTCGTTGATCGCTTCACTAAGAGTGCGCATTTCATAGCAGCCAACGAGAAATGGTCTATGGATACACTTGCAAATTCTTACGTGAAGGAAATTGTGAGGCTTCACGGTGTTCCGTTAACGATTGTATCCGATCGTGACAGTCGTTTTACCTCAAGGTTTTGGAGGAGTCTACAAGAGGAATTGGGTACCAAGTTGTGTTTGAGTACAGCTTACCATCCGCAAACTGATGGTCAAAGCGAACGAACAATTCAAACATTGGAGGATATGATGAGAGCATGTACCCTAGAATTCCAAGGTAACTGGGATGAACACTTACCTCTAGTAGAATTTTCCTATAGTAATAGTTTCCACTCAAGCATCAAGATGGCACCTTATCACGCTTTGTATGGGGAAAAGTGTCGAACGTCGTCATGTTGGCTGTAAGCTAGGGAAAAGCAGTTTATGGGACCTGAAATAGTCCATCAGACTGCTGAAAAGTTGAAAGTGATTAGGGAAAGGATGTTAGTAGCTCAAGATCGACAAAAGAGCTATGCTGACAAGAGAAGACAACCGATATCATTCGAAGTTGGAGATTCGGTTTTACTTAAAGTCTCACCGTGGAAGGGACTTATATGATTTGGTAAAAGGGGAAAATTGAGTCCAAGGTTTATTGGACCATTTAAAGTTCTTCAGAGGATCGGGAATCAAGCTTACAAGCTAGAATTACGGAAGAACTGGAGGGTATTCATAATACCTTTCATGTGTGTTATTTGAGAAAGTTCACTGGAGATGTGCCCGACATAATTCCCATTTCTGAATTAAGGTTGGATGAAAACAAGAGGTTAATTGAAGAACCCGATGAAATCATTGACCGTAAGACTAAGAAGTTGCAACGCAAGATGGCCGATTTAGTGCTTGTGCGTTGGAAACATACGAATGGGCCAAATCTCACCAGGGAAACGGAGAGTGACATGATGAGTCGCTACCCGTATTTGTTTGCTGATGTGTGATTCCGGGGACGGAATCATCCTAAGGGGGAGAGAATTGTAACGCCCGTGTTTCTAGGCTAGGCATTAGTATTGACGTAATAGTCTAGGTTAACCTTTGTAACTCATTTTGAAGAAATAAAAAGGAATTATGTGAATATTATGTGAAAATTATGTGTTTTATTCTTAATTATTAGGGTTTAATTAATTAAGAATAAAAATGAGCGTCAAAAATAAATATTAGATAAAGCCGATATCTATTAAGAAAGTTGTAGTGGTCGTGACAAGGATTACGGATATATAAAGAATACCGAAATCCAAGTTATAACGAAGAAGTTATGACCTATCGAAGTTTCGCGACAAAACCGGCACGGTGCCGAATGACGTAAAAAGTGAGTTTTTGATAAACTACTTTTTAGCCTTAGTGATCTAAACGAAAGTTGTAGTGTTCGTTAAACCGAGAGTATGTATAAAAAGAACGTCCAAATATGACTTCGTATGAGGAAGTTATGATTTTTCTAAGTTTCAGCTTAGCAGTAGACAGCTAAAAACTCGAATTTTAGATCAAGTGATTTTTAGCCGATACAACCTAAACGAGAATCGAAGGTCTCGTCAATAGTAGTACAACGGTAAAAACACAGACGAAAACGGACGTCGGATGAAGAAGTTATGAATTTTTAACGGATTTCCTGTCCCGGTCTGTTAAAAATAATAATATAAAAATTAAATTCAAAATTAGCCGACGAAGTCTAACCGAAAGTTGTAGAGCGTAATTTTACCTACGCGTGCATATAAAGAACGTCAAAAACGGAGCATGTATGCGAAAGTTATGGATTTTAGAAATTTTTGCACAAAAATCGAGAAACAAAATGCCAAATCCGAGAAATTTCGCTTGGTGGACTTTCGGCCACGTCACCTTCGCTGCATGCGCGCCACGTGTCCGAAACTTCTCAGTCACCAAGGCCACCTGGCGAGGCGTGTCGCCTTCCCTCGCATCCAAAGTGCAGTCCAATGGGTGTCTGACGCGTGCCTTCTTCTGAGGTGTCCGACCTTCGCATGGTGTGCCACGACTCCGGACCTCGGACCTAGACCTCAGTCGGGCCAACAGCTCACCCCTCGCACGTGCGGGCCACCTTCCCTCGCTTCGGATCTGCTGACGCGTGAAGTCTTCTCAGCCCTTGGATCAGAAGCCTCGCCCCTATAAATAGAAGGGTGCGAGACCTCTCGGGTATATTTTGGAAACTTGTCATTTTTAACCCCTTAAACAACATTTCTTTCATTCCAACTTCCCCCAAAGCCCCGGTATCATACCAAACACCCGAAACACGCCCCGGAGTGCCCGAGAAGCCCGATAAATTTATCTTTTCGGTTTTGAAGCCCGACCCTCGCAGAGCCCAGTTTGTCGATAAAACTCCCGGTTTTATTAGAAACGATCGTTTTAGGAAACGAAGTGCTGCCCGATTATCACTAAAGCATGTGAGTGTATAGTCACCTTCATCTTACACATAGATATGAAGTATTTTCTATAAAATACGTGCTATATGTATTGTTTAATTGAGGTGACTGTTGATTAGACATTTTATACAAGTTTTAAACTGTATATGTATTTTATCTACAAATATGTTGGGTAAACATGGGTAGACGAAATAGCTGATGTGTGTTAAAATAGTGAGAGGCCTCGATGTGATTGTGATCCAGTCATCTAGCGGAGTATGGATGACGACCACGGAATTTTCTAGACAGTCCAGTGGAACGCTGGCAGGCTCGCAACCTGTAGGTGTTAATGAGCTTGGGTGTTCATTTGATGTACTCCATCCCCCTCATGGTTGCCTTTAGGACATGTATGGCTGAGGAGTCCCCTTATGTGACAACCCGAAACTTTTTCCGTTATCCTTACCCAGTTTCCGTTAATAAAACTTGGGTTTTTATTTAATTCCGTCAAATTTCTTAGTTTGGGAAGGACTTTATGTTTTAAATAAATCAATTCGGATTTATTTCCGTTCACGTTAGTATTATTTTTGGTCTAACGGAATATTCTAAGCTCAGTTCAATTGAGTTTTGGATTCAAAAACGAAGTTTTCTAAGTCAAAGCATAGCATCCGGGCCAAACATCCCTTCGAGAGGAGCTTACGGCCGCAAACTCAGTTTACGACCGTAAACCCTGTTCACGGCCGTAAACCCTCCACCAAACCCCTTGGCCGTAAACTCACCCCTATATAAGGGATGAGTGGTCTTCATTCCTCACTTTACACACTCCAGAAGCTTTCTCTATCTACTCTCTCTCTCTCTCTCTCTCTCTGTACAAACTTCGAATTTGCTCAAGGATCCTCAAGAATGTAAGTGATTCTTCACTTTGATTGTGTTTCTATCCTTACTCTAGTGATGAATCCATGTCTTATCTCCTAAATTTCATCATTTTCTAGATTTTCTCTCTCACCAGGAACACCAAGAACACACACTAGTTCTTAACTACCATCTGTACTTGTTCTCTACTAGAAACCATCGATTTTTGCCTAAAAATCAACCTGAAACGCATGAACTGAGTGTTTACGGCCGTACACCCTTCAATGGCCGTAAACTCCATTTTTGGTCGATTATTGACCTTTAAACTCTTCCTTGAACTGGGCACGAGGCTTAGAACACTTCCAGAAGGCTAGAAAGGACCTTGAAACACCGAAAATTGCACCTTTCACCAAGTGTTTACGACCGTAAACCCATGGTCCGTAAACCCATGGACCGCAAACACTTGGGCCGTAAACATATTGACCGTAAACCCTATTGGGCCGCAAACCCTTGACCGTACACTCCTTTTAAGGCCGCAAACTCCCCTTTTCAAATCACATGTGATTCTAACACTTAGTTTCAAGTGTTTCCTGGTCCCTAGGATGGTTTCCTTCCATAAAAAATAGTGTTAATCTCTCACCTAATGCATATATGTACTTTTACATGCTAAATGGGATCCGTTTGTGCCCGAGGCGTTATTTGACACCCAACATTCCTAACAACTTACACTCGAATTCCACGTCAAACAGTGAGTTCATACCCCTACGCTTTTCCGAGTTTTTCATGTTTTCAGGGGGGAATACAAGCAAAAGTACAAGGAAACTTGTGCTCAAAGTATATTATTTTGTATAAAATAATTATATGTTCAGTATGCTTTTAACACGGAAAACAGTTTTACCAAACGATTAAGAAATCAACTCGTAGAAATAGTTTTCAAAACTAAAGCAATGAACTTGAGAATCTTGTCATAAAATGTGATATTTTATAAAGGATTCATACACATCATAAACAGGATTTTTGGTATTATTACCTGCAAATTGTTAGTCTAAAGTTGGAGACACGTCCTTGGTAACACTCCCACCAAATTCGAGAGTGTAGGACTAACACTTGTAACCAGAATCTCTTGTAGGGAGAGCGTGACTATTGTGTATAGATCTATACAGGACTGACTATCCCGCACCTCACTGCTAGCTACAGTTGGACCGTCAGGTCTACGGGTGACAAAGTCATAAAAAGATACTGGCCCCGTTACGTGTCATATCAAGTCTAAGTACGGTTATGACACTCGCAACCTAGATAACAGAATTTACTTTTGTAATAATGAAACAAGTGAACTAACCTCAAAGTAATAACCGATTTTCTTACTAGAGGGTATTAATAATACCCTTAGGATTTAGTTCACTACTTATTTATTAGTTTTATTTATGTAATAAGGCTAATACATCTCACAGAGAGCAAACAGGGTTTTTCAAGGAAACTACATCTAACGATACAAGTATTGTAGATACTCGTACACCTCAGACAAGAACAAATAACCAACTATCAACTTTTAAGGAAAATATAGGATTTTCCTGGGATAACTCAACCTTACATAAACAGTCTATTAAACAAAAAACGAATGGATAATCAAACATCTTTCATAAGAAAATATAGGATTTTCTTGGGAAACACTTTTCAAAGGATCAAAGAAACATTTCTTTCACCAGAACTAAACGCTTATGAACTCACCAGCTTTATGCTGATATTTTAAAACTGCTTGTATTCTCAGGGCAACAATAGACAGGTACTCTTGCCAACTTTTGGAGAAGTCGGAGCATTTTGGAGTCACGTCTTTCACTTTTGTTATATACTGTTATGTACAAACTATGTTTTCAAACAGATGTAAATAATCATATTAATGTAATGGTTGTGTTTACTTCGCTTGCTATGATACAGTTGTTGTGATACTACGCATGACATCACCCGCCCCCGAACATTTCCGTCGTCCATTCCGACGGTTCGGGGGTGTGACACCTTAGTAGTAGTGTCCATCCCGATGATATTCCTTATGCTAGGTCCCTTGTGATAGGTGTTTAGGGACGTAAAGTGAGGATAACGGGAATGGGTAATCAGGGTTATTGTTGATTGATGAACTTAATAAGTTTATTATTATTGTGGGTTGAGAACCCTATATGCTCACCAGGCTCCTAAGCCTGACCCACTCAGCTTTTTATGTTACAGGTAGTGGACCCCGAACATAGTCGGATGATGATGAGAGATTTTTGGATTAATGGCCAGTAGTTGTAAATAACTGTTGTAAGGCTTATAATGTCTTGTTTATGCTTTTGATATGTATCGGAACATGACATCCCGAGGTTTTGATATGAAATGAAATTATATATTTCTTAAAGAAAGGTTTTGACAAACTTTTATCATGTTTTGTTTTGGGGACCAATTCCGCAACATCTTTTAAAAGGATTTCTCTGACTTTATTTTAAAAAGCATAAATTAAATCGGTCTTTTTTGGCCGAGAAATTAGGGGATGTCAAATTGTACAACTCGTTCTTCATGTTCTTCGTGTTCTTCAATGATCCAAGAACATCTTCAAAAGAACAACCAACACATTTCGGTTTTGACTTCAAATTCAATGCATACTTTGAGATTGTTGCTTTGGAACCCAAATTTGCTTCACGGATTTAGATTTCACAACAACATTTGACGATTCTAGTGAATAAACCTTCTTGTTCTTCTGTTTCATCTTCTTCTTCCTTTTCTTTCTCATCTTTTTGCATCTTGAAGACTTGATTTCATGAACAAACCCACTTTCCACAACTTCAACTTTGTGAGTTTGAATCAAATCTTTTGGAGTTAGATACTTGTGAATTTCTTGTATCACCGGCTTCCGATAAGGAATCATTCCTTCAAACGAATCACAAGAACACAAAATATCATCGGTTTGAACTCCAATCGAGCAAAAAACTTTTTCATCTTAAGAATCAACTTGAACTCATTTTCTTGAACATCATGATCATCATCAAGAACACCTTCCCGAGCTTCACGACAATCTGCATAGTATTCAAGTTTATTGCTTCCATATTTGCATTCAGCACGAGGAATTCCTTTTATGACTTCTCATTCTTTTTTATTTCTTCGTCTCTTTTGATACGTTGTAATTAAACGATCAAACACATCTTTGGTTTGATAAATTGGACAACTAATTAATTCTCCAACTTCATTCTTTTCTCCATTTACAACGATATCCCTTTCAGTTTTCAATCCAACAGTCAAGATATAAAGAAGATATTCAAAAGTACATTCACTTTAAAAATCTTCACTCTGTATAATCCATTTCTCTATAATTGCTTCTTTTCTTTCGAATCAAATGATATGAACTTGGGTTTTCTAGAGAGAGAAAGTAAAAAATCAAGGTGGTCTCTAGAGGGAGAAAGTGAATATGAACCAAATTCTAGTGAGAGAAAGTGGTACAAACAAGTATTATAGAGAGAGAAAATCGAATTATTGATCAAATCAAGATAAAATTCGATTTCTAGAACATAAAACACTCTCAAAACACGAAGATCAATAAGAACATGAAGAATCACCAAATCAAGATTGCCACCATGGATCAAATCAAGAACACCTGCTCTGATACCAATTGAAGTGGTGTTGTGTAACACCCATAAAATTTAAGCCAATTTAAAACTTTTTAAACAATCCAAAAGCCATTTGTTATTACAAAAGTTGTTTTCAAAAGGTATAATATCAGAGTATCCCAGAACATAAACATAAATATGAGGAGCTGTACGATCACGCATTCGCCTTGCCGCGATCCCCTGATGTACCTGAAACAATAAAATAAAACTGTAAGCCCGAGGCTTAGTGAGTTCCCCAAAATACCGATACACTGCACTTAATATATATACAAATAACAACATATACTGGGTCCACAGCCTTACAGAATGGGTTACCCCTGGGCCCACAGTGTCAGTCTAGATTGCCTACCGGTCCCACATCTCACATCTGGATTACCACCGAGCCCACAGTACGAGTCTGGATTGCCTACCGGGCCCACAACTCGTATCTGGAATGCTCCTAGGGTTTTTTGGTGACCGCACGAAGCAGTACATCCTCAACCCATCCCACATAACATATCAACATCTAACATAGCTACTAAGCATGCAGATTATCATATAACAACACAGGTAGTCCTACAAATCTACCTAACTAGCATAACCACTTGCATGCAACACTAACTCATACTCAACATTCTAACACTGCTAGGATAACATATCCAATGGGCCGGCCTTGGTACCTTAGACCCCTAAGTATAGTGAGGTAACTCACCTCGCAAGTAGTGCTGGAATACTGTAATTCTCTGACTGCTGTCTCACCGGGAATCTCGAACTGTCACATAATAATAAATATTAGGTTAATACCCAGCATTACTTCCTTGACTAAGTGTCCTCATAACTCATTAAGTCCATTCCCTTTTTGTTGGCCAACGTCCCACACCAAGCCCTTAACTTGGAAGTCCATATACATAAGTCCACTATTGGCCCAATTTACTAAATTGGGCCCAATCTCCTTATTGCGCCTAAACCCATGATCCACTACCACTAACTCACCCATAACATCTTATTTACTACTTCCAATAAATGCCCAAGTCCCTTTAGTCCATAAACAGCCCAATACCCGACGCCTAAATGTCAATGGCCCTACTGAGGATGTACGCGGGGCGTACTCCTCTGGTACGCGGGGCGTACGCGACCAGATGTTGACCACCATCAGGGTGGTTGACCCAGTACGCTAGGCATACTAGATTTATGCTGGGCGTACTCCGTAACTGGCTAAAACCTTATTAAGTGCTTAATAGATTAAGCACTTAAGTCCTAATCTCAGATCCAGAGGCCTAACATGCCCAGGGTCCATAAAGTCACAAACTTTATCACTTTGGACGTCCATAAAGTCCTAAATGCTTGGTCTTAATCCATTAATACCTTATTTCTCTTGCATGGGACACCTACAGCCTATGGGACCTTATTTTTATCACTCAAGGTCCCTTCAAGAGCCTGGAAGGACAGCTCTTTTCGTCCACAACACATCATGCACCAATTTATGGCTTTTGGGACAAGAAATGCTTCTAATAAAGTAATATGATGAGATCTAAGCATATATGTATAAAGTTTGGAACTTTATACCTTCTGGAGCTTCTTGAGCACAAACTATCTTCAGATCTATGAACTTGATCTTCTTCTCTAACACTTGGATGCAATGCTTCCCTCTTGAAACACTCTAAAACACACCAAATAAGCTTACACCCACAAGGAAGGGATAGGGTTTTGGGGAGGACGAATGTAGGCAGTGGAGGCTAAGGATAATCAGAGGAAATGATCCATAAGGGTGTTTATATAGTCCCCAAACCCTAAATATTAGGGTTTTCTCCTGACATGAGTACGCCCAGCATACTAGGGTGCGCCTAGTACGCTCAGCGTACTCCTTCCTAACTTAAAGTTGCAACTTTAATACTTATACTCCACATGGCCCAACTCAGCCCACTCCAGGGACTACAATGGCAATTAAATAAAGAGAAGGGATTCGAAATATACCGACGAAGTTCGGGATGTTACATGTTGATTATGATGGCATGTGCGGAATTAGAAAATATATAGTGAATCATCATGTAAACTCAAGAACACAAGGAGTAAATAAATATGTGTAAGCTCATATTAGATCTAGAAAGGATATACAAATGCGTTTGTAAAAATTTCTCTCTCTAGTCTAACACTCCAAAATGATCATCCTTAAATATGAGTGTCAGTCACTTCCTATTTATAGGAAAGATAACTCATTTACACATCAATAAGGGTAAGCCACATCCAAGTGTGACTTTGCACCCTAACGTTCTCCCCCCCCCCCCCCAAAGTTAGGTTTGGATGTCTAGACTTTAGTCTCCAACGAGCTAGCGCGATCAAGACCAAACTCCCCCTCGAAGTAACATCGATCTTAAAATCCGCAAATAAATATCCAACAAACCCGCTTCGAATACCTATCAGGTGATCGGCGTTGTTTCATCTGTGCTCTCTTGCTCTTCATTGCTTTTATCCATGATAGGTAACCATGCTTCTTCACTAGTTTGAATACTGATTACTCCGTCTTGCTTCCTATTTGCGTCATCATGCTTATCATTCGCTATTATTTTCATTCTCCTTGTGAATTCCCCTATCTTGATTGAGACGTCTTGCTTTTGGATTGGTAAGGTTATTGCTTCTGCCAATGGCTTAACTACTTCGCGTAGGGTTTTGCTTGAGCCAAGATTTACTTTACTTTTCTCTATTTGTTTGTGAATTTATTTTTGGATTAGGTGTCTAAGACAATAACTAAATTCGTATAGACTTGAATTATTAACAAAGTCCTTTTGGGTTGTCCTCAAACCTGGTAATTGAGTATGATAACTTTTAGAGAGAGAGATTGATTTATTGATTTATTATATGATTAATAAATAACAATAAATGATTTGTTAATATATTATGATAATAATATATTAATTAGAAATAGTATAATTTTATTAAGAATTAATCATAAATTAATTAGAATTAATTTTGGGTTTAATTGGATTAATTAATAGTGCAAGGACTTAAGCTGTAATTGTTCAATAGTTGAGCAGAAGGCATTTCAAAACCTCCCTAGTGATGGAAGGTTTTAAGGAGTCTAATACGGTTCTAGAATGTGCCTTGGAGATAATTAGGAAACTAGATAATTACCTGATTTAAGATATTGTTATTTTAATCAAGTAAGAGTTATCAGGGATCCCTAATGCAACTATAAAAGGGAAAATTGGGTCAGAAATTTCGGCCACTCCTTCTGATCAACAGATAGACGAAATTCACCTCTTATCCCATCTCCTAAAAGTTTTCCTAGTTGTTAGGGTTTAGATGTGAACCATCAGATGCACGAGATTTCTGGTTCTAGCTTCCAAGAGGTTTTTCAAGAAGGATTGTTTGATTATTTAATACAACAATCAAAAAGTATATGATATTCTATGAATTTCAAAATTTCCTAGGGTTATAGGGTTCTTGTTATTCAATGTAATGTTACTTCAATAGTGTTATGACTAGATCTAATAGGTTTCATGTACCCTTAAGTGTATAAAGATTTATCCGCGTTATTGTATGTAAAACCTATAAGTGGTATCAGAGTGTATGGTTGTCTAAAATTTGAATGTACATTGCTTGAACTTGAACAAAACCCGAATTGGAGGAAAGACAGAATCGTCATTCTATCATAGCACCATGTCGTGGTCTTCTTATGCACGATGTGGAGATCTTCAAATCTGTTTATTTTTTCTGCCATGACTTGGTCAACCCTCTGATTAGCGAAATTTGTTTTTGCTTATTTTAAAATTGATTAGGATAATTATTTTAGATAATGTTTTTTATTTGTGTAAAACTGAATAATTATCTTTTTAATTAGATATCCTATATCTTGAATTTGTGAATTATCCTTATGTTTTAATTACATTTAATTATTTGATTAATTAAAAGATAAAACTTAAAATCATAATTGGTTTATTTTAAACTAGATTATTAATTTCGAAATTTTAAAATTAAACCTAGTATTTTAGAGAAGTTTTAAAATACACCTTGTACTATAAGTATAATTAAAAGTTTTAATATATTATATCTATAAGACAAGTCATTCAAATCGCTAGTATGCCTCATTCACGAAGTCATACTATAAGGGAGTTCAGGGAAGCGACCCATAAAATGACCGATATTGGGTATCCATTCTTACCCACCGCTCACTTGTATGGTGGAGGGTCGTTAGCCGAACGGATTTGATAGGACATAATCTCATTAATAAGTATAATGATATAAAGTAACTAAACTATTTTTTGAAAAATCCCACTCTTAGTAACTTTAGAAAAAATATGAAAAGTATGCTAATCCATAAAATTGCACATTATGCTTTATATGTAGTTAATGGAGCACGTGTGGTTAACCGACACACTAAGAGTGACTATAAAGAGTAATAATGGGCATCTCGAAAATTATCGTTTTTAATTGAGCGCGTGTGGTTAACTGACACATTAATTAGAGATGATAAATGACATTGAGAGTGCCAAGCATATTTGTATGGTTATTCAAATCTTGTTTGTGATCCTCGGTATCCCAGTCACAAATAGAAGTACATAATCTGAGATTAAACAAGCCATTGATAAGATTCAATTAATGTCAAAAGATCTAGGAGTGTCATAGTTCGAAATGGGTGAAATGCTTTTACCTACCTTCATAAATTCACGAAAAGATTACGAAATCCCTCTTCTTAGTTGTGAATTGTTATTTTCGATCATAGCCTTAAATATTAATTATGGGTTAAAATATTAAGGATTATTGTCATCTAACTAAAACTACTTTGTTTTCTCTATAGATTTCTAATTCTGGTGATGCTGCTGCTCCTTAGAACTCTTCCCACATATTTTCATTTCTCTCGATTGTGTCCAAGGTGACATTGGATGGCACCAGCTACAATGATTGGATGCGTAATACCAAGATGTCTCTTCGATACGAGGGCAAAGAGTATGTCCTTGAAGAATGTAACAACCTGTTTTTGGGTCTTCAGTGGTTAGGGTTCGTGGATTGTAACCCGGACATGAGGAAGTCTCGGGGTTGTGACGAGTTGCTAGAAGTGTAAGGCCTCTCATCACTTTTCGTGGGTATGAGGTTCTTTGGAAACGGAGTCATAACGAGGAAGCGTTGGATGTTTGAAGTGTTGGCAGAATAAGTACCTCAATTTGAGAAAGGTGGCAGCTGAGTACGCTGGGCGTACGTGTGTGTACGCTTAGCGTACTCATGTGCGTGGTTTTTAAGCGTAGCCACCTAGTACGCTGGGCGTACTAGGCATAGAGTGAAAACCCTAATTTTGGGTGTTTCCCTATATAAGGAATGAGATGGCCTCATTCCTGGCCACCACCCTCAGATTTCAAACCCTCCTAAACCCTAAACCTTCATTCATGGAGTTTGTGGATGCATTTGAGAGCCTTTGAGTATTTTAAGTGTTGTTCTGAGATTTTGGAGTGGAGAAGGAGCATGGAAGAGAATAGAGTTGGAGTCCAGGCTTTCGATCTGAGCTATTCTGTGGATGGAGCATCATTTGAAGGGATAAAGCTCAAAGCTTTCCCATCCTTTTGATTTGTGCATGTTATGGTCCATTTTAGGGTTTTTGGTCCCAAAGCTTGAAGCTTTATGAGTGGTTGCACTCCACAGCCTAATGTTTGTCCTTTAGAGTATTTCTAGTGGAGAGGATCCATAAAAATGAGGTCTTGGACGTTGTTATCAAGCCATGCATGAGTTATGAGCTTTTGGGATAAGAGAGTGGGTGCTTTGTGTGTTTATGACCATATCAGCCATGCAAAGGCTTAAATTCACTGACTTTATGGAGTAAGAGCTATTTGGGAGTCTAGATCTGAGAAATGAGCTAAGGTCTTAACGGGTTAAGACCAAGAGAATGGACTAAGCAAAACTGGGCGTACGCCCAGCGTAATTCCAGCACGCCCCGCATACTGGGTTGGTGTCCCTGATCAGATTTATGTATGCTAGTGTACCCTGAGCGTACCAATGGAAGTACGCCCCACATATCCTCTCTGTGAGCTTTTGGGCTGAATTTATTATTGGGCCTTAAGGGTTAGGCCTAGATATTTGGGCTTGTGTATTAGTGACCTTGAGCAGAGAAATATTATATTGTGCTTTGGGACCTTGAGTTGGGCTTGCCATTTAGATTGAGAGTTGGGCCTTGGGAGAGCCCATTTATTATTGGGCCTTGGTGGGCCCAATGGGTTTTAGGCTATTAATGGGCTGGTTAATGGTCTACCTTTAGACCTAATGAGTGAGAGTTCAGACTTAGTTCCTAATTGGGTTAATTGTGGGTTTCGCACAGATTTTGTGGTCGGTGCGTAGCAGCAGCGTTTTAGGGGCTGTTCATCATTCGAGAGGAGTCTTCTCACTATACTTACCATGAGTGGTGTTTTGTGTGTGACTGAGATGTCCTATGTGCTCACATTGTGTATTGTGATATCCTGCATTATTTCTTTGTGATTTATGATGTGTATTATTCAGAGCTTGCAGAGTTAGGACCGGAGGGTCCATCAGTGTTGTGGGACCAGAGGGCCCCGCTGAGACACATTGATCGGGGGGTCTCACTGTGTTATAGACTCGAGTGGCTACAGAGCTATGTGTGGTATTTTGGGGAACTCACTAAGCTTCGTGCTTACCATGTTACTTGTTATGTGTTTCAGGTTTTTCTCAGGATCGCGGGAAGGCAATGGCTCGATTGTACACACCAGAGAAAGAGTTATGTTTTGAGGATCCTGGATTTTTAATCAAACAATTATGGAGATGCGTTTTGTAAACTAAATAAATGAGATTTTGTGTAATGCATTATGAGAATTATATGATTTTAAAATGAAAAATTTGTTTGGAAATTTATGGTGTTACAAAGAACAACTTATCGAGATCGATGAAGCTACAAGAAACACTATGACGATGTGACTAAGGTTGCTTGCATCATGGTTGCCACAATGACTCTTGAGTTTCAAAAGTTCTATGAGGACTATTGGCCATACGAGATGAACTTGGATCTTGATGAAAAGTTTAACAAGAGAGCTCGTCAAGAAAAGTATGAAGTCATCAAAGCTCTTGTGGCATGCAAATTGAATGAAGGAGAGTCTATCTACAACCATGTGCAAAGAATGAAAAGATATGTGGAGCGCCTTGCAAGGCTCAATGTGAATTTCAAGAAGGAGTTGTCTATTGACATGGTCCTTAACTCCTTTCCTCCTTGTTATGATCATTTCATTATGGCTTATCATTTGAACAATAAATAAATCACATTGGCACAACTCCACAACCTGTTGTGAACAGTTGAGTCAGGAATGAAGAAGACTCCTACCACTACAAATGCTCATGTCCTTGTCATTGGGCAAAACAAAGGAAAGAAAAGGAAAGTTGGTCCCAAGCAGAACTTGAAGGGAAAGGCCCATGTTGGTCGTCTAGCAATTGCCCAAATGCAAAGCACATTTCTGATATTCCTTTCTATTAGTGATTCCAAAGAGGCCATTTGCTTTTATTGCAATGATAAGGACCATTGGAAACGAATTTGCTCCATGTGCTTGCAGGACATCAAGGATGGAAAAGTGAAGCCATCTTCGGTAGGTATTTACATTATTCAAACTAGTAACTCACAACCTACTCGTTCTTGGGTTCTTGATATAGGATGTGGTTTTCACATTTGTTCTGATTTTCAGGGACTAAAAGAAAGTGAAGAGGTGGAGCATGGAAGAATGAATCTGATCATAGGAAATATGCGATCTTTTCTTGTTACCAAGGTTTTTAATATTCATTTAATGATACGAATGGATCGATTTTGGTTTATAAACATGACAATTTTATTTTTAAAGATTTACCTTGTGATGGTGTGTATGAACCTGTGATTTGTGTTGATAGCTTAGGTAATAGTGTTTTACATATTGATTCATCTAATGGTTTAGGCAAGGCATGCTTGTGGCATTGTCATCTTGGTCACATTAATAAGACACACATTGCCCAACTCCAAAAGGATGGAGTGTTGGAATCGTTTGAATTAAGGCCAGATGATGAATGCGAATATTGTATTTTGGGGAAGATGAAAAAATCATCTTGCACTGGATTTAGTGAAATAGGTGAAGGTTTGTTGGATCTCATATACACTGATGTGTGTGGACCCTTCAGATCCACCACAAGGGATGCTAATCAATTTTATGTGACATTTACAGATGCTTATAGCAGATATGGTTATAGCTACTGAATAAAGCATAAATTAGAAACCTTTGAAAAGTTTAAAGAGTTTAAACATGAAGTCTATAATCAATTAGGTAGGAAGATAAAGATGCTCCCATCTAACAGAGGCGAAGAGTATCTTAGTATCGAGTTCCACGACTATCTCAAGTAATGTGGAATTGTTTCACAATTAACTCCTCCTAGGACACCACAACTTAATGGTGAGGCTGAGAGGCGCAGGCAGACCTGGTTAGATATCGTTGTTTCCATGACGAGTCGAGCTTCTCTTCCGATTTCTTTCTAAGGGTATGCCTTAGAGGCAGCCACCCATATCCTCAATCTTGTCCCTACCATGATGGTTGCCAAAACACCTCACGAGATGTGGACATGGAAAGTTCCCTCGTTAGCACATTTCAAGGTTTAGGGTTGTGAAGCTTTCCTTAGACAAGAGACTAACAAAAAACTAGAACCTAGAAGTGAGAGATGTATTTTTTAGTGGATACCTACAAAAGTCTTTTGGATACTTGTTTATAGAGCTAGCGAGAACGTGGTATTTGTAGCATGAAGGGGAATCTTTCGTGAGAGAGAGCTCATATGTAAAGAGGATATTGTGAGTACTATTGATCTTAAAGAGATACACGAGTTAACCAATTAAGGAATCTTAAAAGATAATAGCTCTCAACCAGAGGATGAGACTCAGTTGAACCCGTTAACAATTCGTTACCTCATCGACGTTCTAGTAGAGTTAGCATACCACCAACGTTCTATGGTTTCCATATAACATC
Organism: Lactuca virosa; assembly: GCF_052849685.1. Lineage (NCBI taxonomy): Eukaryota > Viridiplantae > Streptophyta > Magnoliopsida > Asterales > Asteraceae > Lactuca > Lactuca virosa. Next base: position 185,066,044 of record NC_136428.1, on the reverse strand, counting down.
AGAGGGTGATAAGTTTATCAGTGATTGTACACTGGTAAATTTGGATAAGCCAACTAACTACAAGGAAGCGATGGCAGACCCTAAAGCTACTAAATGGAAAGAGGTAATGGATAGCGAGATCAAGTCCATGTATGATAACAAATTTTGGAATTTGGATGATCAAGAACCTGGTCGAAGGATAGTTAGATAAAAATGGATCTTCAAGAAGAAGACCGAGATGGATGGAAAGTCACAAACTTTCAAGGCTCGACTGGTTGCGAAAGGCTTTACTCAAACCCCAAGGATTGACTATGATGAGACTTTCACACCAGTAGCTAAGATAACGTCTATTAGGATAATGCTTACCATAGCTGCCTTTCATGATTATGAAATATGGCAGATGGATGTCAAAATTGCTTTCCTTAATGGGAAGTTGGTTGAAGATGTTTTCATAAGTCAGCCAGAGGGTTTTGTAGATGCAAAGTTTCCTAATAGATCGTGTAAGCTTGAAAAATCCATTTATGGTACTAAACTGTTTTAGTATGGAGAAATCCAAGAAATGAGAGCTACCTATTCAGAGTAATGCTAAGTTGAGTAAGACTCAAAGCCGTAGTACAGATGAAGAGACAACGAAGATGAGTCGAGTCCAATATGCTTCAGCTGTAGGATCGATCATGTACGTTATGACATGCACTCACCCTGATGTGTATTTTTCTTTAAGCATGGTCAGACGTTTTCAGGGAAATCCTGGCAGAGCTCATTGGACAGCAATAAAGAATATTCTTAAGTATCTGCGAAGGACAAGGGATCTGATTCTAGTCCTTGGTGGCAATGATACATTGAGAGTAACTGGGTATAGTGATGCCAACTTTTGAAATAGATAGAGACAATCTTCATTCTCAATCTGGCTGAGTTTTTATGTTAAATGGAGGAGCAGTCACTTGGATAAGTTCCAAGCAAGACATAGTGGTTGATTCTAATTGTGAAGCAGAGTACATAGCAGTGAGTGAAGCATCAAAGGAAGAGGCTTGGATGAAGAATTCATCCGCAATCTTAGTGTAGTTCCGAGAATTCAGGATCCAATGGAACTTTTCTGTGATAACGAAGGAGTAGTTACTTTAACCAAAGAACCGAAAGATCATGGTAAAGCAATACATATCAACATAAAGTACCATTATATTAAATATATGTTCGAAGAAGGTCATATCATAGCTAAGAGAGTGTCTTCAGAAGACAATCCTGTAGATCCTCTCATAAAGGCTCCGAGTAGGGTTAAACATAGTCAGCATGCTAGGAGCATTGGTTTGAGAGATGATATTAGTTTTAGTAGTTAGATGATTAGTTTGAAACGTGTAACAGAATAAATGTAATTAATTTTTGGTGATTGAATAATAGAGATTATTTATGAGTATTGTTTACTACGTTTGTCAATTATTTATTCTTGTGTTTCGTTTTGCATGTTTTACTTCCTAAATAATTTGATTATTCGATGCTCCAAAGTCGCTCATACTTTAGGAAGTAAGTAATGAATGAAGACTATCCTGAATTGGATTGTAGATTGTCTACGGAGTTTAGACATAACAATTGTGTTGCTACAACATTCATGAGTACTTAGAAAATGGAGATCTGAGTTTTGGATAAAACCACACTCAAAGAATTAGTTCATGGATTCTATCACGAGTAATTCTGAGATGATAATATCTTATATTCTTAAAATGGAGATATATGAGTTGTAACTTACAAATTGGTAGTACATTGGTATTGCGAAAACACATCAATAACTTGATGTTATAAAACGTAGTGTCATGTATGATTTGGTGAGTAAAGGATAAAAAAATATAAGTCAAAGTTTATTCGTTCCTTTTTCCCTAACGGAAAAAGCGATATCTTTGGTCCCCTTGGTGATTTAGTGTTCACTTACAGTGTTGGGCCCAGCCAGGACTAAATTGATGTGTTCAAATAGAAGTCTTATGACGTCATCACAAATCGGGAAATTGGGAAACAAAATTTTGGACAATAAGATTTCTTCTAATCCATGTCTCGTGTCCATGTGATATCTTGAAGAAAGAAGGAATATTTGATCACTTATCTTAGGAATAATGTATGATCAGATCAGAAACTGGAATTTATTTTGGAAGCTCCCTTTGCTGATAGCTTGGAGGTTATACGGGTAGTTCTAGTTATAGACTTATCCAAGTGGGAGACTATTGGATTAGGTGTCTTAGCCAATAACTAAATTGGTTTATACTTGAGCTATTAACAAAGTCCTTTTGGGTTGCCTTCAAACCTGGTAATTGAATGGGATAACTTTTGGAGAGAGAGAGAGAGTCTGATTTATTGATTTGTTATATGATTAATAAATAGGAATAAATGATTTGTTAATATATTATGAGAATAATATAGTAATTACAAATAGTATTGAAGAAAATGAGAAAATCAGTAAACCTAGACTTGAAGAGTCCAAGTGTTGAAAATACTGAAACAAAGTTTCAGAATCGTCAAGTTGCAAGTAATGCGGAAAATAAAGAGTTGTGAATCAACCAAGTTAATGAAACAACATTTTGTATGCTTAAGGTCAATGATTCAAATGTGTCTCATATTCATCAGAAGTCAATTACAAGTGTTTGAATGTAAAACACACTAAAACTCTCAAGTGGCTCTCTGAAAACTTGTCTAAACAGCAAAATGTGCCGAATGAGCAGGAAGAGCAACTTTATAATGAATCCCAAGGGGCCTATTTATACGCTTTGGAAAATCCCATGACATGGCTTGACCAATCAGGTGTGGGCATGTCATCATGACCTAGTCATTAGGTGACACCTATGCCCTACTTAACAGAGAATGGATGGAATATTCCAATTCCCTTAGTATTTCGTTAAGGTTCCATCCAAGTTTTGAGTCTTCATATCTTTTGAGCCTTCTTGATCAACATTGAATATATGATGAGCAGCATGAGCATCATGTTGCTCCATTGTCTTCTAGCATGTTATCAACTTCCAGAAGTGTCATTGATCAAGTTGAGTTGTTTCTTGAATGTTGGAATGTGTCATGAACTTTAAGATGTATAAATACGTGTTCATGATGAACCATGGACGAATTTCATGTGCCATTGAGTATTTGGATGTGCCATCATTGTACATGATGCGCCATGTGCAATCTTGTTGAGCCATCAATGTGATCATGTTGATCCATTCACTTGAGATGAGCCACCAAGTATTCATTTTCAGTCATCAACTTCTTGATGCTCCACATATGATCTAGATGTTCCATCTAAGATGATGATGGTCCAACTTGATTTCAGCAAGTGCTCCATGTAAGATTCAAGTGCTCCATCTTCAGCAAGTGCTCCATGTCAACTTCAAGTGCTCCATGTTCAGCAAGTGCTGCATGTCAACAACAAGTGCTCCATGTCAACTGCAAGTGCTCCATGTCAACTACAAGTGCTCCGTGTCCACTACAAGTGCTCTAAAATCTTATTCTTCAAACACTTGTTGAATCTTCAAGATATTTCCAACCTGAAACATTATGATAATGTTTGTTAGAGAGATATTGACATAGACTCAATTTATTTCAAGTGACAATCACATATAAATATTTTTCAATAGTTTCCCTTATGTGATGGTTAGTGAAATAAGGAGTAAAAATAAAAGTAATAACATGCACGATGAAATTAACAAAAAAAAAACTAATTGCTGGAAGCAAAACGAAAACATCATCCACATGGTTTTTAAAAAGAAAAAAACACACACAATCTAAACTTTGTTCCTTAAGTTTAGTAACCACTGTCAAAAACTTAGAAACCGAGTGAGTTGTTGAATTATCTTCACCCTCAACGCATTATATTGATCTCCTGTTCTCTTCAACTAACTAATGATGACTTAAATAAATTATGAAGAGAATAGATGTTTCTGAGAGATTCTCATAAATCTCAATCAACTCTTTGAAAAAAATACAACTCCTCTATGTGGTGTTTTCAGTATGTTTCCCGGTGACTCATTTTCCACATTCAGATCCAAATCTGGCTCATGAACTATCTTTTCTCCAAGTTGTCCTATTTCCCAATCAACAATGAAATGAATAACCATATACAAAATATATTGCCTCAAGCGTTGTAAGGCATCTGCATAAGCTTCATTAGTACTTTCCTTCAGCTTCAACCAAATAATCAATGATCTGATATCACCTTGATTTATTCTAGGGAATTCAGCTTCAGAAAACATGAATTCATAGTTATTTGTCCTTTTTCCTTGAAAGAAGGCATATGCCATCTTTCAAAATTCCCGAATGTCAATTTTACTAATTGAAGCAATTTTGAACTTTGACCATACGTAGACAGATTGAACTGATTTCTTCAAGAAGAATCTTTTCTTTACCTCTTCAATGTCTATACTAGACTTAACTGGATATATTGCACTTGGCCACAGATGGAACTTTGTACCATTCGGGGGTGCAGGAATATCCCAGTTTTCTTTAGAGGAATCTAAAAGTCCTCTTTGGAGATGGTGCTCAGAATAGTTTATCATGCCATGTGTTTCTTTCTTCAAAAGAGATATTTGAAGATTTATTTCCAATAAGCACCTATGTTTTAGACTTTAACTCCTTAGCTTCAAGTTGCTTTGCTAACTCTTCATCTATTTTCACTTTAGCTTCTTTAGCTAACTCCTTATTTGATTTGAAGACAACCTTTTGTTTTCCCCTATCCCCGGGATCGATTTGAGGAAGATTTGGTTGGACGTTTGGTTGTGATATAGTGATAGGTTTGGTGATGTAAACATCTTTCCTTCTTAGAACCTTTAGAGTTGGATCCTTGATGCCTTTCTTTCAAATGAATTATTTTTCTATTTCTGACTTTCTGCCATATGTGCTCTGTTTTGTTGAGCTTTTAATTTTCCTTCAACATCCATTTTTTCGATTGACTCTAATTTTTCATTTCTCCTTTTCTAAAACTCATTTGGAGAATATGGAATCTGATGATTGATAGGAGAATGACTTGATTTGGACTTGTCTACCTTTTCCCGCTCTAGTTCAGGTGGCATGTCATTTGAAACATTTAAAAATTTCCAGGATCAAGTCTAGCTTGGAATCAGATGAGGCAACTTTTTTTAGAGCACATATATCAGAAGAAGGAGATTGCATCTTGATATCCTTAACTTCATTGACCAGTATCTGAACAGTTTTCTGAAGAGAAGAGATATCACCCGACTAGTGATGGACCTTCTAAAAAGTGTATTTAGAGATATTTGCAATGTCACAGAACAATGAATCCAATTGTCGTTGAACTCGCTCACATAATGCTTGAAAGGGAGTACCTGAAGATGATTATGAAGCTTTAGAAAGTTCTGCAACTGACTTTTCAAGAGTGACAATATACCAGTCTTGAGCAGTGATATGACTCTGCAGATGATCTAATTTAGCTTCATAGATGTAATCTAGATTTGATAAAGACCGAAGAAAATCATCTATCTTCTGATACATCGGAGAGATATGATCTTTGATGGTGTTTTCAATTTTCAGATCTAGAGTTTCGATCCGCCGCATGTTACAAACAATTTGTCCCTTGATATACGCAGCCGTGCCATGAAATTCATCAATGGTGAACTTAAGATTTTCACATGTGCTTTTGTTGTCTCAGTAAAGATACACACATTCTCTGCCATACGTGTAACGTCCGGGTTTCGGGGCTAAGCATTTTAGACGATGTAATAGTCTAGGTCAACTATTGTAACTATTTTTGAAGTAATAAAGATGAAATATTTGAATACTATGTGAATTATGTGTATTTGTGTGCTTATAACTTAATTATAAATGTATAATTAATAAAGAATAAAAATAAGCGTCAAAATTAAAATGTGAGATAAGCCCGATATTTTTACATAAAGTTGTAGTGGTCGAAAGAAGGATTCTGGGGATATAAAGAACGCCGAAATCCGAGTTATAACGAAGAAGTTATGACCCGTCGAAGTTTCGCGATGGAACCGGCACAATACCGGGAAGTGTAAATAGTGAATTTACGATAGAGCGAGTTTTAGCCTTAGCGATCTAAACGAAAGTCGTAGAATATGTTAAACCGAGAGCGACCATAAAAAGAACGCCCAAATCTGACTTCGTATGAGGAAGTTATGATTTTTCGAAGTTTCGGCTTAGCAGTGTACAGCCCGAAGTTCGAATATTAGATCGAGCGGTTTTTAACCGACACAACCTAAACGAGAATCGAAGATCTCGTTAATAGTAGCGTAACGATAAAAAGACAGACGAAAACGAACATCGGATGAAGAAGTTATCAATTTTTAACGGACCAATCCTGTCCCGGCCTGTTAAAAATATAACTTTTAAAATAAATTCAAAATTAGCCGACGGAGTCTAAACGAAAGTTGTAGAGTACGTTCCTGCCTACGCGTGGATATAAAGAACGTCGAAAACAGAGCTCGTATGCGAAAGTTATGATTCTTAGACGTTAAGTGTGCAATTTGTGAAACTGTGATGACGTGGCAAGATCCTAGCCGTTGCTTGCTCCCCACGATCTCGCTTCGGATGAAGGACACGTCGCCCCTTCGCTACGTCCCGCGTTCGAAATTGGATACGCCCGGCATACTTGATCTTGTGCGGTCCGAGAGATGGCCATGTAGCCCCACCGAAGCCTCGCCACCTGTACCCTATCCGAAGTTACGCCCCGCGTAAGCCAAGGACTACCCCCAACATACGTCCGAGGCTGACGCCTATAAAAGGGCTGCGAAGGTTGCCGAGGAAATCACACCAATTCTCTTTCTTTCTCTAATTTCTTTCTCTCTCTAAGATCCCAAACCACCCCTAAACCCTAGGAAAAACCCCTAGCACCCAAAGGAAGCCCCGAGGCTCCCGGAGTCCCGAGAAAAAGGGTCTTTCGATTCGGAAACGCTACTCCAAGCGAAAACCGGTTTTCTTTAAAATCCGTTGTAAGTGAGCTACACCTATGAAATTTTTAATATAGCTTTTAAATAATTATAGTAATGTTATTAGGTCCTTAAAATAATTATTTGGGCTATTATTATGAGTTATATAGAGTGTTGTTTAACGCTTATATAATAATAATAATAGCTAGGCTATTAAGTAGTCGCGGTTAACGTTAGACTAAACCCTAGTGGTATTGATACTAGGTTTTGTCGAGGGAAACTTATTTGGAGATAACGAAGCGCTGTTCGAGTGCAGAGTCACCACCTTTCAAGTGGGTGCATAGTTACTTTCATCTTACACATAGATATGAAGTATTTTATATAAATTATGTGCTACGTGTGCATATTGTCTGATACTTGCTATCTATGCTGGATGAACGATTTTATACACGTTTTAAATGATTTTAAGCTATATATGTATTTTATATCTACAAAATGTGTTGGGTAAAACATAGGTAGATGTAATAGTTGCTGTGTGACAAAATAAAATAATGAGAGGCCTCGTTATAGATGTTATTGATGATCCAGTCATCTAGCGGAGTATAGATGACGACAACGGACTATTCTAGACAGTCCAGTGGAACCCTAGCAGGCTCGCAACCTGTAGGTGTTTATTTGAACTGTGTGTTTACCAGCAGTACTCCATCCCCCACATGGTTGCCTTATTTGACAGGAATTGCTGAGGAACCCCCGAAGCATGTGTTGTCACCTCGATGAAAGTCCTTAGACTAGGTCCCTTGTGTTAGATATTTTAGGGACGTAAAGTGAGGATAACGGGAACGGGTAATCGGGTTTGTTTGGTTTGATAAAGTTAATAAACTTATTTATTGTCGGTTGAAAACCCTATGTGCTCAGCAGCCTCCCAATCCTGACCGACTCAGTTTCTTGGATTACAGGTAGTGGCGCATAAGCATAGATGTTTGGATGAGAGATAAGGGATTATAGGCCTGCAAATACGAAATAATGTAGTAAGGCTTATGTTGTACTGTTTATGCTTTTGATCTGTATCGAACATGACATCCCGAGTCTTTTAATGAAATACATTTCTTTGGAAATGCTTTTGATAAATCCTTATCATATTTTGTTTTGGGACAAATTCCGCAACACTTTTAATTAAAATGTTACTCTGATTTTCAAACAAGTATAAACAAAAATCGGTCTTTTCTGGCCGTGAAAATTGGGATGTCACAATACGTTCATGATACCATTGAAATTTGTCCAGACATTCAGAATGAGAGGATGTGTGAAAGCGGATTTCCTCAATACCTTCAGCTACCATCTGGGCAGTTAGTCTAGTACGTTCAGGCTTTGGTTCAAATGTATTTTCTTTATATGTATCTACTGGAGTACCATCGTCCCGAGGAGGATCTGGTGGAAAACAAGAGAAGTTTTCTTCTTGAGTACCATAATTTTCTTGAGACTCTTTTTGAGGTGAGGGAGAGTAATCATCAAGATGAATGTTGAATGTCTTGTTAGATTCTTTGGAATATAAGACGATTGACATGTGATTTGGTTCATCATCAACTATCATTCCTTCATTAGAAGGAAGGTATACCGTCTGCATAGGAGTATCCTCATCTTGATTATCTTGTACTAGAGAGGTTTTAGTGATATATTCAAGTTCGGATTGCTTTTCACCATCTTGGTCATCGTCCTCATTTCAATCATAATCAACCAAGAAGGCATGATTGCTTGGACCTTCTAGATCTGACTAAAAGCATGCTAGTGAAACTGATGCTGAGGATGATGATTCGACATAATCAGATGGATCTTGAAACAAGGAATCTAAGAAAGGGAGTGGCTTAGAGGTTGTACCAGATTTTAGGAGGAGATGTGGGCTCATCTAAATCTACTCCAAGATTATCTTCAGATACGTTTGGAGATGAGATAGAAGGCGGTTGATCTATCTTTGATTGCTTCTTCTTCTTTGCCAACTTCTTGGATGCATGATCTGAGTACTTCCGTTGCTTTTTAGGAGACGAAGTAGTTCCTTTGATGTATTTTTGACATGAGTGCAGAGAGACACTGTTTTCAACCAGTTTTGCCAGGATAACATCTGGAATGATGAATATATTTGAAAAGTCAGATTCAGATGCAATACGAATCTGATATGGTGACATATGAAAGAATAATGGCAGTGGGCCTTGTGGAATTTCCTCTGTTGTAAGATAGCTATTATTTATGACATCATGAATAATGATGGACCACCAGCGAGGATGATGAATCAGGAACTTATTCTTTGAGGAAGTCTTCCGAAAGAATAGACATGTAGTCAACGTTGATATCATAATAAAGTCCATACATGAAAATCCAAAGATTTGTTTTACCACGACTGGGTCTACCAACTGAACTGAAAATACATCGAGTGTGGGTGGAACTGAGAAAGTGCCATGGAATGGGAATGCGATCTTTCTTAATTCTTGAAAGTTTTGGTTCAAATTTTCTTCCAATTTGTACCCTATTTCCTTGAACATTGTCAATAATTGAATAGAAGAAGGTGTGACAAATGTTAAAGGTTCACGAGAACCATTGTTTAGACCTCAAAAAGTTGCTAACTCTTCTTTACCTAGTACCAAGTTAGTTTGAGAAAGGTTAAATTCAACATCAAGCTCTTTTGACCTTGCTCTTGGAGATATGACTGCAGCTAGAAAGACGTCTAAAATAAGAGACTCTGGAGTTGGACATGTAGCCGTGAGTGCATATGTTAGTGGGCATTTCGAAAATATTCAACAATGACACCGAATTCTTTAGGTTGTTCCTGAGTTTTAAGAAGTGCAATATAGTTGGATGCAACCTTAACGAGTCGAGGTAATGATGTGCCTGCTACAATGGAAGGTCCAGTTGCTTGAGATTTTGACGTCTATGAGAAGATTTTGATTTAGAAGTTTGTCCATCTTCTTTGGTAGCCATGTCTTGAGTGAACAGAAGAAGAAGAAAAATTGGAATTAATTGTTAGTGTGAGAACAGGGATCTGATTGGGTAGGGACAAGGCTTGAAAACTCAAACATTGAGTTAATGCTTAAAATCAATGTATGCTTCTGATTATAAATTCCAGTTAAGTTTGGCAAGACCAGTCAAGACTTGAAGATGAAGATCAACAAAGTACTTCAATTATTAAATATGAGACTAAGAGAATGATCAAAGTAAAGACAATAAATGAACACAAGGAATGTTTGAAAGAATGATTTGAGAGAAAAGTGCAAGTGAAGTAAATGCGAAAATATCTATCTTTGGAGAAAACAACATGTCTATCATTCTTGTCATAAAATACTCCTTACATAGGAGAAGGAGTTACATTGGATAAACCAAGTTACTTACATAGGACCAGATAAAGTGATTGCTTCTGACACTTCTGATTATCCCTTTTGACAGAATAAACTTAGTGTTATGAACTGTTACATCAAGTAAAAAAAAGAATAATAAATGAAAGACGGAAAAATAATCTTTGAACAATTTCTTCACTTCGGACATAATCTCTTCCACTCCGGACACCAACATCACTTAGGACCACAAACTGACTCCGGACGCTATTCCACTTCTGAACTAATAGTGACTTCGGAACATCAAAAGGATAGTGATTGCTAGAGGTTCACTTTTAGGTTCCAACAATCTCCCCCTAAGTGAACTTAGCAATCCAGTCAGCTTAGTTGGAATCTTCCTTGATGAACACGTACACACGGTACAACCATTCTATGACTCCAATATACCATTGCAGCTGACTTATGAACTTTAACTTCACGTGATCCGGTGCTTCGGACTTTGATGCTCGACTTATGAACTTCTGAAGGGCCTTGTGTTTGTCTTGGACCCATCTTATGGATTTAAAGGACAACCACTTAGGGTATGATACCAATTGAAAGTGCAAGACTTACTGTACGGACAAGGCTTTAAAACTCAAACCTTGAATTAAATTAACATCAATGTCTGCTGATAATATTTTGGTCCAGTCAAGTCTGGTAAACCATTCTTGTCTTGAAGTATGAAGATCAACAAAATATTTATGTAAGATAAAATGAGTATGAACAAAGTAAAGATAACTTAAGAACAATGAGAATGATAGAGAAAGAGATTTCACTTGCAATATATTTAGTATTTGATGTGAATGAGAATATTGCTTGAAAAGCGTTACAATGCATGGAAAACTCATCTCCTTAAACATGAAAGGATAGATAATAAGACAAAATACAAGACTTGCATGGAGAATGTAAATCTGATAAGTCATAAAAGCCAACACACACGATTTACTCGATTTTGTCCCATGAACTGTATAACCAACAAGTACTAAACGACAAGAAGCATTAAATGCTTTTACGAACTCAATAACACCTAAAACTATGAATGTATCATATAAGTCTTCATCTCGGAAGAAGCTTGACTTTGGAACCCTTCACATCTCGGAATGCAATTAGACTTCGGTTCCAGTTTGTCTTCGGATTGCTACAGGTTCACTTTTATGTATCAACAGATTGTTCACTATTTGATGAATAGGTGACGGCTTGAGTTGATATTCAGAGTAACGACCTATTCAACTATTTTTTCGGACTGAGATGTGAGTTTCCTTATTGTTCTTGTAGGTCGAAGGCACCAATGTTGGACTATTAGTTTATGTATCCTGGTATAGAGGATGTTGATATATTGTAGTGATATGTTAGATCTCTGGCCTAGATTATAGGATATTAATATGCAGTAGTGATCTGTAGATCTGCCTGTTTGTCTGTTGACTGGTTATATGACTATTAGTTGGTGGATATATGCTATTTATTATGTATATGTTGACAAGGTACGGTGGGGTTGATACTGTACTGCTTTGTGCTGTCAGTCAACAGACCGAGGCATTCTAACCGAGAGGTTGTGCGCCGGGGCATTCCAACCGTATGGTTGAGGGACAGGGATAATCCAACCAGGAGGTTGTGGACCTGTTATGTATTGGGCAAGCCAATCGAAAAGATTGTGCCCCGGAGCATTACAACTCTAAGATTGTGGGCCAGGGTTAATTCGACCAGGAGGTTGTGGACCCGGTATCTATTTGGTTATTTGTTTGTGTAGTGGTACTTTGGGGGAACTCATTAACCTTTGGCTTACAGTTTCAGTTTATTGTTTCAGCTACTTCAGATTATTGTGACAAGGCGAAGGCATTATCATGCACATCATTCGGTTTTATGATATTTGGATTTTGGGATACTCTATTCATTTATTAACACTTTTTAAACAATCGTTTTCTAAACAATTATGGTTATTGAATTATTTTTTTTTAAAATTTTAAATTATTCTGTTTTTTGGGATGTTACAAATAAATATAAGTGTATTCATATATGAATCCACTAACCACCAACCACCACCGCCACCTTCGCCACCACCACAACCTCCGCCATCAGCCATCACCAACCATCGCCACCTCTGCCACCAACCACCGCCACCTCTGTCAGCAACCACCGCCGCCAAATTTATATATGAATAATCACTCCTTTATATATATATATATATATATATATATATATATATATATACACGCATTTCTATATAAATATGATGTGTTCCGTCGGCCTGATGCGTTCTAACTCTTAAACAACATATTCGAAATTAGCGGACTAGATTTATTTTTCTGGTTCTCAACCTTTTTTTCAATTGAATTACTTTCTATATATATATATATATATATATATATATATATATATATATATATATATATAGAGAGAGAGAGAGAGTGTGGATATACCCGTGGATACTGTAGTACACTAACAAAACATGTTAAGTACAATAGGATTATGCTTATAGTACACATTGACAGAAGGTTTCTAGAGATTAAGGAGTTGTTTAAAATCTTGTGGGATAGGATATCTCTGGAAGACTTAAATGAACATGGGGATTGTCATCACATTATATATGAGATGATCTGTTCGTTGATTAAGTTGAAGTTGATTTTTTTATTGTTGTTAGAGAGACAAGAGCATGCAGCTTTTGAAGATTCGAAGAAGAACAACGAGAATAACAATCTCCTTGAGACAAGGGAGTAATTAAGGAACTTCTCTTCTTCCAATGCAATTCTTGATTTTCGAATTAGTTATTTTTATTTGCATAATTGTATATGTTTCTTTCAATCCCGGTGTCTAGGATACCCACTTTAATTCTCTTAAATGAGAAGGTTTGTGATAAACGTTGATTTAAATTTTTATAAATTTATAAAAAAGTTCATCCAACTGATAATGAATATATATATATATATATATATATATATATATATATATATATATATATATATATATATATTAAATTGAAGGGAAATCTCCAAAAAAATCCTAAAATTTTACCCTAATTTACGAAAAAGTCGCAAACTAAAATTTGTTTACGAAAAAGCATGAATTACCGGTAAAAATGACGATTTGACCAATTTTTTCCGGTTTACCAGTTTTATTACATACTATTTCGCTAAAGTCCCATTATTTTACCCTAATTTACGAATAAGTCCCAAACTAAAATTTAGTGATGATATGGTCATTGTCTTCATATTACATACATTCTATCGGATTCATTGCTGACTTAGACACCTAATCATTAAATTAGCTGATAAGATGGATACGATAGTTTATATAATGCTACATTTGTTGTAAAATTTGATATCAATCTCATCGGCTCATTTATGATTATTTATGTAGGTCAGCAATAAAACCAATAACATGTATGTTTCAAGGAAAAAATGACAGAAAATGAGTTGATGTCTGATGAGATGGATATATTGGGTTATATAAGATTAGATAGACAATTTGATATTTCTTATAATAGTAAAAAAATAACGCAGTTGTTGCTAGTTTATGTAATTATTGAAGTCTTCGTTGGATGCATTTTATGTTCCAAAAAAATATAGAATACATTAGGATATCAAGTTTTATGCTAACATAGCATTATATTACTCAACATATCCATCTCATCATCTCATTTAATGACTAGACGTCCGAGTCAGCAATGAAACTGCTAAATGTATGTTACATAGAGAAAATTGACAAATCATCACTAAATTTTAGTTTGTGACTTATTCGTAAATTATGTAAAATAATGAGACTTTAATGAAACAGATAAGTAACGAAACCGGTAAACGGGGAAAAAGGGGTCAAATATCCATTTTTACCGGTAATTCATGCTTTTTCGTAAACAAAATTTAGTTTTGGACTTTTTCGTAAATTAGGGTAAAATTTAAGGACTTTTCTGAAGATTTCCCTAAATTGAAACTTAAAAATTGTTCACTTTTCAACCTTTTATATATATATATATATATATATATATATATATATATATATATATATATATATATATATATATATATACACACACTGCTGAGCTATTGTGAGAACTAAAATAAGTGTGTGAACGTGCGAATTCATTATCAACTCATCATTTTTTAACACCGAAATCATCAGTCTTCCCCAAATGGTGCATATAAGCAATACTTACGCTCAAAAAAAGATTTGACAATTTGTTTTTATTTTCGAAATTTTCATGTTTACACAATCAACAGTTGCACGGACTGCTTATTGTGTTCATCAAATGCCATAAAAAAAATCATCAAATCGTTTTTTTGAGCCAATATATGGCTTGGACGCACCATTTTTAGAAGGTTGGTGTTTTTGGTGTTGAAAAAAGATGAAATGTTGATGAGTTCGCAAGTTCTCACAAATCTTTATGTCCTGAAAAGAATCTCTCTCTCTCTCTCTCTGTCTCTCTCTTTATATATATATATATATATATATATATATATATATATATATATATATATATATATATATATATTTATTACGGTTCTAGAAAACGTTCGACGTTAGTTAGTCGGTAGATCGAAGTTAAAACATTAATTGGCTAGACAACGATTAATTGGGGGAGTAAGCAGGAGAGTTTAAATTATCAATTCGTTGAATTTAAAAAAAAAATCACTAATATCATATAACAGTTCGTAAATACTATTAATATTATAACAAAAAATGTTAATATGATTAATACAATACGAATTATTTCTTAAATAGTTTTCATTAAGACATAACTTCTTCAACATTTTAATATTGTATCATTTGTTGATTTTGTAGGTGGGGATTAATTGATAAGCGGATATGGACTAATCAAAGGTTAATCGGGACCTAGTCGGTATTTTTAATATATATATATATATATATATATATATATATATATATATATATATATATATATATATATATATATATATATATATATATTGTAATTAGTTAATTAATTGAATTTGTTTCGTTTCTAAAATTAATCTCAGTTACTAATAACTCTTTATTTTTGCTGCATTTATACATTTTACCTATATTAATAGTATATAAAAAAAGATTTTTTTTACAAAACTAGTCATATACTTGATGTAATTTATGATTCAAAGATGAAAAGTTGAAGAGATAAAAAGTTGGAAGAAATTAGTTTTGTTGCATAAGAAAGTGAGCATTTTATTAGGTTACGCGGAGTGGGAAATTATTGTTACCCTAATTTGAAATGACATGTGCGGAATAGTAATCAAACTCATGGATCAAACTATGAAATGCTAGTAATTCGGTCAAAGTTTTTGGTATCTTATTGAATAAAAATGAAACATACAAAGAACTTGTGCTTTTTCTCAACTAATTTGATATTGATGTAGATTACGAGTTTATGGGAAGATTACTCTAACAAGTTAATCTAAAGGCTATATATAATGGTTAAATACATTACATCTCAGATAACAAAATAAACCACTAATAGGAAAGATGAGTCTTCAAAATAGCCTTCACAAATGCTAACATCAGTTTCAATATTTCTATACTTAATAGGTAATCTCCCCACGCGTAAGGTAACTTGGCATCGCCAAGTCATGCATGAATCAAGATTGAATACCACTCCATGCATCGTGATTGTGTTGTGGTATTAAGGTTTCTATGTGGCTTTAAAGTAAGAGAGAATAATGTAACGATCTTATGATTGTTTGGGATTAAAAAAACTATCCAACTCTATAAACACCATTTATACCACTTATATCATACACCACAAACACTCATGCCATTTACCACACATCCAAAAATGATGAACGATGTTTCATCATCTTCTTTATTATCTTCATCTCCACTCGTTGCTGGAAGCGACAGTTGCATTAACAGTTCAAGAATGTGAAAGTTAAGACACCATCAAGAGGACTAAAAATTATTAAATCAAAAGGAATCATGAGGCTACACACACACTTCTGGTACGCGATTACTTTGTTAATGATTTTCTATATGAAAATGCTCAATTTAAACGTCGTTTCCATTTCAATAAACATTAATTTCTACGTATGATGAATGATTTAGAAGCTAATTATAAATACATTCAATAGAGATACGATGCTATAGGTAGACGAGGTTTTAGTCCTATACAGAAGTGTACGATGATCATTTGGATTTTTGCTTATGGATATGCCGATGATGCACAAGATGAGTATTTAAAGATATCTGAAAAAACCATATGAGAATGTGTATACACCTTTTGTGAGTATGCTATAGATCTGTACACTGAAATATATTTGTAGAAACCAATGGGAAGTGATTTTGAACATTTCTACACTGCTCATTAAATTGCACACAATTTCCCATGAATTATTAGTATCATTGATTCTACACATTTTGAATAAAAAAGTTGTTTGAATGCATGGCGAGGTCAATTCACAAGGGGTGATCATGGAGTGTCGACTATAATGCTATAAAAAGTAGTGTTAAACTATCTATGGTTTTGACAATGTTTATTTGGCATAGCAAGGTCAATCAATGACCTTAACATGAAAGGTGTGATGCCGATATTCAATGGCATTCTGCAGGGTAAGACGTCCGATTTTCCATATGATGTGAATGGAAATGAATAAAAGTTTGGGTGTTACCTTAGAGATAGGATATATTAAGAGCATGTTACATTTTTTTAATTATACACATGCACAATATGAAAATAGGAAATTGTTCAAGTTAGAACAAAAATCTATAACGAAAGATGTTGAAAGGGATTTTTGGTGTACTCATGAAGAAATGACATATAATAAAACACCCGATACGAGAACATTATGGGTGGAAAATAATGAAGACAAGGGTCGGGCTATCTGTATGTAGAACTCGAATGATGTACTCTATCCACTTAAGGAAATATAAGTTGGTAGCCCAAAATACTACATAATAAATTTAAAAGTAAAAGCTCAGAAACGCACAACAATCTTCGCCAAGATTTTATAGAACATATTTACACGAGGGAACTTGACTATAGAGATTTGACCATAAAGATGAGGACGAGTAGGTTTCCAATTTTTATGTTTTAATGTGATTTTTAATTTTAACGTAACGTTTTTTTTGGTTTTTAGCTTATTAATGTAATTTTTTTTATTTTTCATTTAGTAATGTAATTTCTGTTTGGTTTAATGAAAAAATTATTTAGTTTAAAAAAAGTTTGTGTGTTTATTAAAATTATGTAATTGAAATAAATAAAATAAAATAAAATTATGTAGATGATGTGGAATGATGGGTATTTTATAACACAAGGAATAGAAGGATATAGTGAAGCTGATGTTGCGCTGAGGTGACACACTTTTTGAGTAAGTACCATGTGGATCATTCTTTATAGCCTTATGTTTCTCGATGTATCAAATATATTAAGCATATGCTGAGTTCTATCTATCCCTTTTATATGATTTTATGAGTATTTAATATTTTTCTTAAATATAAAATAAAAAAATATATGCTTTAGTATCTTTATGTTTGTAAAACTTGTTGTACTTTAATACTATTTGTTATTTGTCATATATATATAAAAAGTCAGATAATTATGATATAAATTATATATATATATATATATATATATATATATATATATATATATATATATATATATTTATTGGAGTATCAAAGGTGTTATGAAGATGTTGAAAGATTAAATCATGTCGAATTCATCTATATCGAATATGGAATGGTGAAGGAGTGTAGAAGTATTGGAAGTATTATCTATGTCGAAACAACTATTATTAAGATATTTCGGCATATATTTTTTATTTTACATGACATATTTTGTACACGTTAGCACTTAGTCCATGTACATTTACTGATTAGTTGTACTGCATTTAGATGTCTATATATAGTGCATTGTGTTAGGATTATTGTAACATTTTTTACACGCTTGTAACAACTTGTTTATTAGAGTTATTCATGTGTAATCTTGCACGTTATTGATCAATGGAGCTTAAAAAATTATTTACATCTTGTCTTGATTCATTTCTTATTTTCATTTTTTTTATTCTCGATTTCAATACTCATGGAGTGGTATCAGAGCATGATTTATTCAACTCTTTGAAAAAAATTCTTTCATATTTCTTTTTAGATTCAAACTTGTTCTTGAATCTATTTTCCATGATTGAAATACTTTTTTTCGAAGTTGTTTGAAGTTATTGATTCAGTTTTCCTAATCAATTTATTTCAACTAACGAATCTTAATACTTCTACAATGATCAATTATGCTAATCTTTGTGGATCATCGACAAAAATTCCGATGTTACTTTATAATCATTATGATCAATTTTTTGATCATATGGAAGATTATCTTACAATACTGGCTGGAGATCTTTGGAGGCCAAGTAAAGAAGGTCCATTCGATCCTACTGCTCTTCGTAGATTGCTCCCTGATATGAAAATGAAGTTGCTATGGCGATTTCCAATAAGAAGAATGAAAACGATAAGAGGTGTATGCGTTGGGGTAGGGAAAACTGGATACCCAAGTCTTAGATACCCGAAATTTTTGATATCCGATTTTGGTATCAAAATAAGTATCCAAATTTTGGATATCCGAAAATTTGAATACGAATTTAGACATCTGAATTATATATCCAAAATTCTTTGACTAATCTATTAAAAATTCAAGAAACTCATTAAAAGTAAATATTAAGCAAAAACAAATAAGCCGTGTAACATTAATATTACAAACCTCAACAAATATTAGTTTTTAACTAGTTTTTACATAAATTCAAAAATTCAAACTAGATCAAGTATTACAAACTACATAAATTAAATATTAAAAGTTCAAAACAGTCACAATATTGGCATAAACTCGACAAGTAGGCAAAAAATAATTTCATTGCATCATCCAAAAATACATGTATCCAAAAAACACTTTAATTACATCATCCAAAACTGCACTGTTGTTTTTATGATTAACCAGTTTCAACAACCTTCATTTAACTACTTGTAGACTGCATTTTCAAAGGATAGCTACTAAGAACAAGTTGCAACAATGAGACACACGAAGAACTATGAAATATAGTACATATGAAACAAAAACAGAAACATCAATATACATATATAATTATATAAATGTCAAAAAGAACAACATACCCATAAGCCTTAATAAGCATTAATAGTTTACTTACTCCTCCGTTATATCACTTTCATCTACACATAAGCCTTAATAAGCTTTAATAGTTTACATAAACATAAACATAACCATTTCCTTCCAACTTTTCTATCTCAAGCAAGCCAACATCAATCACAGTTAGATTAAGCAAAGAACATAACCAATATTGTTCACAAACGAGGGTTTCCACCATTCTTGGAGTTAAGGAAGTACAAAAATAATCAAACACTCATCCCCCGATGCTAAATGTTGACTCCAAGGAAACCACATAGAAACTGACATAACAAGAATATCCAACACCATCTTAGAAAGAACCAAGTATCTACATTGTTGAATTTTCCACCATAACAATATGTTGAAATTGGTTTCCATTGGTTAATGTTCTTTCCCCAATTGTTTATCTAATTTTGTTTTCTTCAAGGTGGATTTCGAACATCCCATGGCATTACAAAAATAATTATTGTCATGATAACCTCGATACCCATTACCACATTACCCCCTCCCCTCCCCCCACACACACACACACACACAAATAGAATTAGGATTAGAAGGAGAATATATAGATGACACCTCAACATCCTTCTTTTTTAGGCGTAAAAGACTGATAAAAATCAAACAAAGCACGCATGTGGTAATCTAAATTGAAAATGAAACTATTACCACTATCTTGCTCGAAATTTTACTTAATGACCTACTGAGTATATTGCCATTTACACCTTGGGTTGAGAACTACACCAATTAACATAAACTAATTAAGCTTTGTAACCTCTCCCGCTACTTCTTTTATTTCAATTTCATTTTTTTCCATTTCCATTATGGATTTGTCGGGGTGCATGGGGAAACCATCAATCACAGTACCAATACCAAATATTTAATGTACATAAGAATTTGAAGTTACATTCTTGGAACCCGGGAACCTCAATGTAGCATCAAAAATATATTAAGAAATGGCAACAAACATTGCATATTCATCTAATCCTGTGACGTCGGAGTCGCCAAGTATGAGCTTTATCCATATTTCAATTAATCTTGGACTAGGAATCAGTACGTTTGGCGTACACAAGGTACGCACGACATACTCCCCTTTGAATGTGTGTTTCAGACAACCTCTATGTACGCTAGGCGTACCATGCATACGCGGGGCGTAATCACACAGAGCTCAAACCCTAAATTTTAGGGTTTCTACACTATATAATCATCATTATCACATATAAGGCTACTTCCTCATTTAGCTCCTTCCATCTAAAGGTTCCCTACAAAACCCTAGCCTCTTATAGTGTGTTCTTTAGCTTTGGAAGTAAATTTCTGTTGTTTTGTGTGCATTAAAGAAGGTGGTGCTTGGTGATCAAGCTTTGGTTGGACTTGAGGTTGTAGATCCAGAATCTTCATCAAACTTTCTAGCTCCTGAAGGTATAAAATTCTCATCTTGATACCTCTTTGTGTTAGATTGATATTAGGGCTTACTTTTGAGCTTATTATGGTCTTATGAGTATCCTTGTGAGTTTGAGGCACTCCAGGAGTTAGGAATGCAAGATCTTAACCCCTATGATGTTCTTTGTGTAAAAAAAAGGCTAACTTGATGAATCTTAGTGGACCATGCATGCGTTAGAGCCCTTATTATGGCTCTTAATTGATAAAATTAGGTTTTGGGTCCCTTTAAGTTATGTAAAGTGATAAAGTTGCATTTATCTTAATCACTCAGAGTCCAAATCTCAGGTCTACTTCATTTCAAGGTATTAATATATAAAGTTGCCAACTTTATATATTAATACCTTGAAATGAAGTAGACCTGAGATTTGGACTATGAGTGATTAAGATAAAAATTAGACAAATGGGACTCTGGCTGGTACGCTGGGCGTAATTACTGGTATGCTGCGCGTACTGGGTCAACTGCCCAATAATGGAAGGGTAAAATAGTCTTTTACCCTAGGAGGGAAGTTGAGGAATCGGAACTCCGGTTATGGTTATTGACCTAATTATTAATTAGGCTTTTGTTTGCTTGGTTAGTCAGGTAATTACCAGTTGCAGCAGCCCAATATTTTATCAGAGAGATTAAGCAGATTGAAGTGAGTTTCCTCACTATATTTGGTGGGTCGAAGGCACCAATGCCGACCCACGATTTATTATGATTAGGATGCTAGTTGTTTGTGTGACTCTGCATGTATGATATTTGTTACATATACCGGGCGGGGCCTGATGATTATCTTGTATGCTATTTATAATTATGATTCTTGCATGTATTTATGTGTTTGTATGTATATCGGGCGGGGCCGATTATTTACTGATAGATTTGTTCCGAGCAGGGCTCAATGCCGGACAGGGACCAATGTCGTGCAGGGCACATTATATGTTTTGTATGTGGTATTTTGGGGAATTAACTAAGCTTTGTGCTTACGGTTTTCAGTTTATGTTTTAGGTACTTCCAGATGCAAGGGGAAGAGATTGGGGTGATCACGTCGCACACACCATATTGTTCTGCATTTTGTTTAACTCCGATGTACTTGGATCATTTTGACATACTCTGATTTCACTATGGTTTTATGATAATGGTTTGGATAATTGTTTTATTAATATAAAAATAGAAATTTTTAGTCTTAAATTTTGGGACGTTAGAAATCCACATCACCAATGGAACCATCTTCACACTTTTTTAGTTCCTTGACTAAACTTGAATCTTGCAAAAGCATGTTTTAGAACGTTTTTCTGAATTTAATAGTGATCTCAAGCATCATCTAAGTCAAATTCCATCATGTTCCAATGTCCATGGATACCAAACTCTTATTCTCTATTTTTTTCTCTTGAATGAACGTTTTAAATCTTTGAAGCCTTGCAGGAGAAGACCTCACATATTTCACAAGTGCACAATATTTCTTTATGGATCAACTCAAATTATGTACACCATCCTTAATAACTAAATTAATACGTGATTCGTACATATCATATATAGAAAAATCCTTTCAGCATATCACTTTCCCAACGGTTAAACACATTTTTCAAATGGTTCACAACTACAACATTCAAACTAGAATTATCCACCATTTTCAATCAAGATGTTTTTCAATCCCAATTTAATCAAGCATTATTCAACAATTTTACCAATTAGTACCCCTAATACCCATGTATGAGCAATGATGGGAAAAAATTGATTATGCTTTTATGCAAATGGACATGGCTATCAATGAAATGTACGATCAAACACATACAACATAAATTTTGTTCGGAAGTCCAAGTATTGTGGTTAGCAAAACTCTAGAAGTCAATTTCTAAACATATTCGTTAACTTTTTCATTTCATCAATAAAATAAGTATACAAATCATTGGTAGTGGTCGGATGTGAAGGAAAAAGAAAATGGGGATTAACTACATTTATAATTTCATGAAAAGCCTCATGTTCCACAAAAGAAAATGGCAACTCATCAACGATTATAATTTTAGATAAGGCTTTACTAATTATGTCTTGGTTAAACCCCCCCATACCTATGGTATTATTATAGTTTGAAAAGAACCATCATCATTTGCATGTGTTTTGGACTGGAGATCAATAATTTTTATTTCTTATCAATATATGGTTGATATTTTTTTGTAATTTTTGAATGATTTTCTAAAGGGGAATTACCATGTACAATTGTACATACGATCCTACGCTGACAATGTATACATTCTACAACATCTGGAATGCAAGTATCTTGAAAATGACCCCACCAAAAAAACCTTCTTTTCTTCATATGTATAGAAGGGGATTCCTTTTAAAGGGATCACGAGGTGGGTTCTTTTTATAAATTTGTAACATCCAAAAATTAAAGATTAAAAATAACGATTTTTATATTAATAAAACCATTATCCAAAACATTATCATAAAACCATAGTGAAATCAGAGTACGGAACAATATGGTGTGTGCGACGTGATCACCCCGAGCTCTTTCCTTTGGATCCGGAATTACCTGAAACATAAACTAAAAATCATAAGAACAAAGCTTAGTGAGTTCCCTAAAATACCACATATCATACATATAAAACACATAATGGGCCCCGCCCGGCATTGAGCCCAGCTCGGAACAGATCTACCTGTAAATAATGTGCCCGCCCATCATCGGTCCCCATAAAAACACAAAAACACATGCAATAATCCCAAAGATAAATAGCATACCACATAATCATCAGGCCCCGCCATGTCACACCCCCAAACCGAGATGGCGGAATCATTCGGGGGCGGAGGACGTCATGTTCAGTTTCACAACAAATGTGGAATAGTAAATCAAGCAACAACATCCATTGAATTAATATTAAAGTGTTTACATTGTAGTCAAAACACATATGATTGACTCCAAAAGTAAGTAGCAAAACAAGACTCGTAGATATTTTGCTTCGTCTTCTAGCACCCTATGCGTGTACCTGTCTACTAGTTTCCTAAGAATACAAGTGATTTTGAAAGTGCATCAACATTTAAGTTGGTGAGTTCATAAGTATTTTGTTTTGTAAAGCATGTTATTTGTTCCTCGAAGACCTTAGTATGTTCCTCCAGAAAATCCAATATTTTCTAATGTAATCTAATGTAAGAAAAATGTGACCCTTTAGTTCCTTCTACAATCACCTAGTAGATACAGGTTATATACAATACAGATCGAACAGACAATCGATTGCGTGGTTCCGCCCTAAGCCCACAACCAAACAAGGAACAGGAAATGATGCAGAATCATCACATTCCACTGTTTGTCGGATCTACATTGTATGCAACCCTGGCGTATACACTAGGTAAATACAAAGTTAATGGTGTTGGTCCTTTTTGTGTGACATCTACATCGTACTTAGAAAGTAATATAATACTGGTATATTTATATGCAATCCTTTATTTATGTATGTACTTAGTTAAATGTTCCATCCGAAAAGTATGTTTTTGTACTAGAAAATAATATGTTGTACTTCTAGGTTATTACCTGACCCATACCTGTTTCCCCCTATGATTACTTAGTGTATACGGATTATTTATATATAACTACGATCGAATAGATAGTAGACTCTGTGAATCTACTCTAAGCCCACAACCAAACAAGGAACAGGAAGTGAAGCGGAAAGCACACATTCTACTACCTATCGGTTGCTATTAATATATAACCTAAGAGAACAAATTGATCTGATGCGCAGGGACAAGGTTTGAAAACTCAAACCTTGAGTTAATACTTTAAGATCAATGTCTAATTACTAATGAATATTCCAGTCAAGTCTGGATAGACCAGTAGAGTCTGAGTTAATGTATTCAACAAATGTTCAAGCCATAAATGAAGAATGCGAATTAAGATCAAAGTAAAGTTAATAAATGAATAACAAATACAATGTTGTAAAGAGAGTGAAGTAAATGAGATATTGCTAAAAGGTTTGAACAAATCTGTCATTTGATTTAACATGGAATGCTCCTATAAATAGGAGATTGAAGTACATGGTACTAACCGATTACCTACATAGGACTGGATAAAAGAGTTACATCTAACATTCTGAATATCTGTGTTAACAAAAAAGGACTAAGTCCTATGACAAGTTAAATCAAACTAAATGAAAAAGACAATAAATGCACAAAGACAAAACATTGATTCGGATAGACTAAAATTCCGGACACATAGTCCATTCCGGAATGCCGTCACTGATCTTCACTTCCGGAGCATATATTCAAGTCCGGAGACAATTGAGTTTTCGGAGCATAGCGTCAATTCCGGACACCATCAGAAACACTTTGGAACTCTGACTGACTTCGGATTGGGATTGCTAGAGGTTCACTTTCAGGTTCTAAAAATCCCCCCTAAGAGAACTTAGCAATCAAGTCAGATCAGTTTGCTTCTTCCTTGGTGAACGTGTACGCTCTGAACATCCAATATCTGACCTCAGCATACCATTGTAGTTGACTTACAAACTTTGCCTTGACCTGTTCTGAAGCTTCGGATTTGGAAGCTCTATTGATGAACTTCTTGAGGGCTTTTGTTGGAACTAGGTGTTTTTCAAGGACTCGGAAAAAGTCCTTTTTGTTTGTCTTCTTCCTCTTCTACACAAACCCTAGAACCAGATCATAAATAGGACCTTCAACTAGTAGTTCAACTTCCAGAAACACATATTCAATGTTGCCAACAAAGTCTTCAGTCCCGTATAGATGAGCTAACTCATAGTCGTATCGACAGAATTCCGCGACATAGTCCTTGATAAATCCTAATATTACATGGTAAGCACCCATGCTTATGTCATCTTTTTGAAGACTCCGGAGATGAGCAGAAATGGTAAGGACATCGTGCGGATTCATTGCAGGGAAGTCAGCATCGGTGATGGTGCGGTATGCAGGTTTGTTCTGGATGATGTGATATCAGAACAATGGACAATTGAGTTCAAATTTCACCAAAATTTTTCTTCCAAACCCAGATATCTTTGTAATCTTCTTCCTCGTCCACACTTCCTTTTTAGGTTGTGCGTTCTTGGAGTAGAAAGTTTTCAATCTTTCACGCTCAGTCCAGATGATTAATTCCGGAGCATCATATGGGTGGAGAGGGGCAAATTTGGTATAGAATTTGCTGAATGGAGAGAGAGGAAGATCAAGTTATTCGAAATCATTTGTAGGGACATCATAGTACATAAAGGGTACTATGTTCGAATCATGAATGATGCCTTCACGACATAGAGGGGATATTCCACGCATCGGATCAGGATTATCCTTAAGATCTTGGATCTGGAGGAGGTCCTCTAAAGCCTTGTTGATTTCCTCTTGAGACCATCCAAAATTTTGCTTTGGTGGAGGTCCAGAGTGGAAGGCTTGATGTTCGGTTGTGATGGGTTTCTTGCCTTTGTCTTTTGTTAGGGTAGAGATGACATGCGCCATGTTCTCATCAATAACAAATTCCGAAGTGGGCGTCGGAAGAGGTTCTTCCGGAATGACATCAGGGATTCAGAGTGGGGAACCTTGGTCAATAGAATCAACCTTTAGAGCCGGAATTGGTGGTAACATTGAAGGAGTGGCTCGGAAAGCTTGAGTAGTAAGAAGGGTTTTCACCTTAGCCATTTGGATTGCCCTTTGAAGAACATCAGGTAAAGAGGAAGGCCAAGAAACTATAGACCAGATCCTCTTTTCTTCTTCGGTCATCACCTTTGGGAAAATCTTCCTTGGGGATTCAAGAGCAATAACTCCATTAGTGACATATTCCTCTTCTACACTGTCATCATCGTTATCATTGATTCCTAGAAATCCAGAGAGAACTTGGACTTCATCATCGGAATTTATGTCTTCATCTTGGAGTTGAAATTCCTAGGAAGTTTTCCAAGGTTGACTTGTGCCTTCTCCCCCTCTTGCATCGGTGGCCTTGGAAACCGGTGCAAGCATCAATGATTCATTCAGATCAGAAAACTTGTCAAACACCTTTTGAAGACCGGTGTTGAGTGGAAGAGTGAGAGCATCATAAGCTTCAGCACTTGGCACTTGGGAGGAGAGATAATAAAATAAATGTCCAAGGATAGCAAGCATCTCATCAAACTTGCGATTAGGAACATCAACAATGTTCCAAGTGGATCGAAGCAATTTGATGAGGACTTTCTGTATGATCAAGTTCATATCGTCCTTCTTTTTAATTTCCTTCTCCAGCCTCTGAATCTGCTTCTCATGATGGACATGGGTTTGCTTGATGAGATCATTGGTAGTAGCAACCAAGTCGCCATGGACTTTGAGCATTGTGGTAATTGTATCGAGATAATGCTCAATGGAGGCATCATATTTTGCTTCAACTTCTTCGATAGAATGTTTAAGCCGGAGGGAGATCAGTTGATCTAGTTGAGCTTCTCGTTCAACTAAGGAAGGTATGGACTGTTTTGATAAGGACTTGAGAATTTTTTCTAGCTTGGAGTCCAGTCCGGAAACCTTTGCATAAATAGTGGTGTTTAGCCCTGCCACGGAAGGCTCGAGAGAGGTGACCTTCTTCATTGTATCTGACACATTTGTTTGTATGTCAATAAGAGCGAACATATCAATGTAGTCTCCAACAGAGAATCCGGTGTCAGACTTGGAGTGTTGAGGCTTGGCTTTGTGAGATGTTGGATTGATGGAAGGACCAGGTTGGTTGGTGACATCATCTTCTTGAGGCCTGTGGGTGGAGTTATTGTCTTCATTCGGAGTGGATGAGGATGATCCAAAATCAAAGGCAGATTTGGAGGTGGATGGCTTTAACTGGAGTCGAATAGAAGAGATGAAATGAGTGTCCGGAACGGTGGTACCTTCATCATTAAGCATAACCTCTTATGAGAGTTCTTCATCCGGATCAGTTTGAATGAGGTTGTTGTGAGGATTTACTGGATATTCTTCAGAGGCAAGCTCTCGATCAACATCAGTGTCGGTAGGAGCAACATAAGGTTGATTGCTTTGGATAACTCGATTCCTCATGGAAATGAGTGTAGCTTCAATCTGAGAGCATGTAAGATCCGAACGCCTCGACGCAGCCCTGTTAACATAGTCTTCCCACAATGGATCGTTAGCTCTTGGTCGTCCTGTACACCTTCCGGGTATCAGACCAGTTGTGGCATTCGAAGTTGGAGGGACAACTCTAGCTTCAGAATGCTTAGGGTCCGGAACAGGGGTTTCAGAGTGTGTGCATGATGAAAAACATGGGATATCAAATTTGACTCGTGGGTGTGTTCCAGGGGGCAAGCAAATTTTTTCAACACCTACATCACCTTGTTGGGAAGGTGTGGGTGGTTTATTAGCAGACTCCCCGTGTGTGTGTGTGCTAGTGTTGTTAAAACATCGAGGGGTACCTCGGATGAGTGGGTATGAGGGGTGTTCGGACGGCTAGAGTCAGCCGGAATATCTGGAGCTCCTTCCTATTGAGAGGAAGAGCTGAATTTGGATCTCTTTTTCGGCTTTGGCTTGGTGGGAAAAGTCTTCCGTTTAGTAGACTTTTTGATTTTGACTTCGGACATGGTGGGATTGGCCTCTTCCGGAATGGGCTTAACAGAGACAAGGGCAGGTTGTGTTGGGCTGAACACAACCGAAGTCTCTAAGCGGTTTTTCAAATGAATGGATCCGGAAGGAATTACGGCCAACATATGGTACAGAAGTTGTCTAACAGGACCAAAGGATGATTGGTCCGGAATGCGGTAGTGCTTAATGGTTTTGAAAGTAACACATACCTCTTTCGGAATCGTTGAAACAGGAATGGGTTCAGATATTTCTTTGTAGAGTTCCTGAATCATCAATGCCCAAAACCTAGGGCTTGAGATCTCGTTACATTTTCTCTTGATGGAAAACTTCCGAAAATATTGCCATAACACCTCTGGAAGATCGACTGCATTGTTTTGTCCGGAGTAGATGTTGTATACCACGTAAAGCCAATCTTTGCTTAGGGTGTCCGTACCACCGTGCGTTCCGGACAGCCCACGGATGATAAAGTGCATCAACATGGTCCATAGTTCGGAAAAAACTGATTTCTTGAAATCCTTGGCCCTGTAGTCTTGGTTGTATCCGATGTGGTTCAAGAAGAGTTGAAATTCTTCTGTACTAGGTTCTTGAACCTTGCAACCTTCTGGATTTTCAGCAACACCAATGGCCTTAAGGAAGGTTGATTTGTGAATAGGCACAATCCTATCACCAGTTAACTTTGTTTCTAGGATGCCATCTTCAATTTTGATCCTCAAAAAAGAAGTATGCAAGAGATGAAGTGAAAATGGTGGTTATGGAATTTTGGTGAGTGGAATGGAATAGGATGATGAGCGATGAACTCGATCATCACTCGAATGGGTTCATCGAAATCCAAGGGATTTATCGATAACAGTTGAGTCGTATCCCTAAGGAATGGCTCAAATGATTGAGAAGAGGATGAGTATTTGGATGATTTCTTCTTGGTGGCAGTCTTCTTTGGTGTTGAAGTAGTTGCAGATGGTTGCTGAGTTGAAGATTGGGACGCCATTGAATAACTGTTATGATAGCTTCAAGAACACGAAGATCACAAAGGGTTTTGAGGGTTTTCTTGAGAGTTTTGTTTTTGAGCGCGTAAAGAGGTAAATGAGGGTTTTGAGGTGTATTTATAGGTAAGAAAAATGGGTCGGGTCAGGAAAAGTAATGATGAGGATCCGAAACTGAACCGGGTAGCATTAAATGAATAACCGTTTATGGAGGTGAGTTGACCTGTGAAGAGAAAAGTAGGGATGGCTTTAAGCTTAGAATGGAAATTCCAAACGGCGATTTGATGGTTTCTTTTGGAGACGTGCGATCATGGTACGAGTTTCAAGGAAGATAAGGATCCTTAAAAGTTACTGTTACAAAAAAAAACGTTTCACCTTATAGACCCTTGGGCTTCCGGGAGATTGATTTCAAACAATTTGAGAACCGGAGGGTAAAGAGGTAAGTTTCGGATTGTGGAAATTTGAAGAAAAAGTCCGGAATGTGATCGTTCTGGAGTGAAGCTTTGAGATTCCAGTGTCAAACATTATTAAATTCCGGTGCGAAAATCTTTTGAAACATTCCGGAGTAAATTTTGAGAGATGAGTCCGGAGCAAAATTCCGAAAGGATAATTTTTGTGTTCCGGAGTGAAAATTGAAAGAGTTTTCGGAATAAGATTTGCAAGACTTCCGGAACAAGATTTAAAAATTTCCGGAGTAGAATTTAGGCAAATTTCGAAGTAAAAAATTCAATACCTTTCCGGTGTGGAATTCCGGGATGACATTATGAAGTATATTCTGAGACAAAATTGTAACCATTGTAACAATATTGGTCCTTGGACATCAAGGAGCTTTGAGCTGTACATCTTAACAATGAGATGGAAGGTTAGATTAAAAGAAACATAAAATGATCCTGATTGTTCCGAGAGGTAATGATTCCGAAGAGTAAAATATTTTGTTCCGATATCAACTTATACTTTTTGATGTTGTCATCAAAGAGTACATTTCTCTTGAAAGAATTGAGGATCATGCATCATCATACCCATTTTCTTCAGAAAACCAGTGAATTTGGTTTCTTCGAATGCCTTTGTAAAGACATCAGCAATTTCATCGTTAGATGGAACAAAAATAAGTTCAATATTGCCATTTAAAAAATGATCTTTTATGAAATGGTACCTTATGTCAATGTGCTTCGTCATGGAGTGATGAATTGGATTGTGTGAAATCACAATGGAACTTTGAGAGTCACAATAGATAGGAATGCGTTGAAAATGGTAACCATAATCCAAGAGTTGAGACTTCATCCATAGAACTTGAGAGGTATAGCTGGCAGTAGCAATGTATTCAGCTTCGGCTGTAGAGAGTGCAATGCAGTTCTATTTCTTGGATGACCAACTAACCAATCGACCACCTAAGAATTGACAGCCGCCTGATGTGCTTTTCCTATCGAGTTGAAGACCACCATAATTTGAATCTGAATATGCTTGAAGTAGGAAGCTCTCATTTGCTGGGTACCAGATTACGAGACTCTTTGTACCTTTGAGATATCAGAAAATATGCTTCACAGCCAAGAGATGAGACATCTTTGGGTTGACTTGAAATCTGGCACACAAACATGTTGCAAACATGATGTGCGGACGACTTGCTATGAGATAGAGCAGGGATCCAATCATTCCTCTGTACTTCTTTTCATCAACTGCTATACCTGAAGGGTCGGCAAAGATCTTGTGTCCGGAACCCAATGGTACCTTGGCTACGGCACAGGTGTCCATTGAGTACTTTTTGAGGAGTTCCTAAATGTACTTCTCTTGGTGAATGAAAATTCCTCTGTTAGTTTGTTTTACTTTGAGACCAAGAAAGAAGCTTAACTCCCTATTCATGATCATTTGGAATCGATTGAGCATTAGTTTAGCAAAGTCAGCAACCATTGATGAATCCGTAGATCCAAAAATGATGTCGTCAACGTAAATTTGGACCAGCATGAGATGCTTTCCATTTGACCTTTGGAATAGAGTGGGATCTAAAAGTCCACGTTGAAAACTTGAACGCTTGAGAAAATCTGTGAGGGTCTTGTACCATGCGCGGGGAGCTTGCTTTAGGCCGTAGACAGCTTGTAGCAATAGTTCGGATATGAAAGATTAACAAAATCAGGAGGCTGTTGAAGATATACTTCAGTGTCAAGTTCACCATTAAGAAAAACACTCTTAACATCAATTTGGTAAACTTCGAAGCCTTTGTGAGCAGCATAAGCATGAAAGATTCTAATGGCTTCAAGACGTGCAACAGGAGCAAAGGTCTCATCATAATCAAGGCCTTCAATCTGTGAAAATCCTTTAGAGACCAATCTTGCTTTGTTTCGAATGATAACTCCTGCATCATCTAACTTGTTGCAAAACACCCATCTAGTACCGACAATGGGATGATTCTAAGGGGGAGGGACAAAAGACCAAACTTCATTTCTATCAAATTCTGCCAATTCTTCTTGCATGGCAATAATCTAGTCAACATGTTCTAATGCTTCGTTGATGGATTTGGGTTCAATCATGGAGATAAATGCCGAAAAATGACATTCATTTTGAACACTTGTGGCAGAGCGAGTTTGTACACGAGCGTTTGGGTTTCCGATTACTTGGTTCGGAGGATGATCCTTGGTCCAAGCATGTAACCTTGGAGGTTCTTGTGCAGCAGACGATCCAATTTCAACAGTAGGATTGACTTGCTCCCCCTGAATGGTTTGAACCTGAGGGTGATGCTCCCCCTGAACTTTTGAACTGGAGAGGTTGACATTATTACCAGAAGGGAACTCAAGGAAATTTTCATTATCATCAATGTTGATAGGATTGGAGTCGTCGAAATCAGCAACTGCATCTAGGAAACCATACACATTTGATTCAAGAGAGGGTTCACCATTCTCCCCCTCAACCTGAGAGGGTTGAAACGGTTCGGAATCAAATGGAGGAAGACTTGAGATTGGAACGGAGACATTTTGAGAAATAGGAGCTTCCGGATTTGAGATTTTCCTTGTTCGAGATTCTGAATCAAGGGCTGTTTCGAAAGGTCCAAAGAGAGTTTTGTTGGGTTATGAGCATTCTAACACTCCTAAGTGTACATGCAACCCTAAATACCTTGGATCTATGTTTTCTCTATTATACATACAATTATGAACATCCAAGGTATTATCCTAATCTAGCATACAAAATAATAAATATAACAAGATAGAATACATACCTCTTTGATGTAGAATGTCTTCATGAAGCTTGAGTGCCTAGTGCCCCAAGTGTGACACCTCAAATGGTTCACACAACACCAAATACACTTGGAATAACTTGAGAGAAACTTGAACACTCCTTGAAATCGTCTAGCCCTCACACTCACACCTTAGTGCACGATTTCTTGAGCCATCGGATTCTTTTATATGGTGGCTATTAGGTTTACACCATGTAACTCATAACTTTACCCATTCCTTATGCTCCATAGATTTTAACCTCCATGGAGTATCCATGGGTCACCCCATGGACTTAGTCCAACATAAGGAATCTTGGATCACAAGCCCACATATATAAGAATGAATGATTTACACAATCAACCCATATATTTAATTAGTCTCCTTTTGATCACTTAATTAATTCCAAATTAATTCTTGATCAATACTAATTAAATAACCTTATTAATATATTAGAACTTATAATATATTAACCAACCTTAAGTGTTATTTCTCTCATTATAGTCTATCCAAATGCATGATGCCATGCAACCCAAATGGACCATGCCGGGTCGGGTCAAGTCTTACCAGTTATAGTTATGGACTTAGACATTAATCCAACAGTCTCCCACTTGGATAAGTCTAAAACTATTATTGCGTATGACTTCAGGAACCGATCATCAATCATAGCTCTCAAAAGCTTCTGTCGAACTCTGACCTTGTCGATGAACTCTGACCTTTGTCAATGACTTGTCCATTAGATAAGGGATCATATATTCCTCCATTCTAGATATCATATGGACTGAGACATGGATTATCAATCATTCTCTCTGTCCATTTGTTGTTTCCCGATTTCCGATTCATGATGACTGACTGATTGAACAAATCAAATCAGTCCTGGCTTGGCCAAGCACTCACATGTATCATCTTTAAATCATCGAGGGGCCCACATATATCGCTTTTATCCCGAAGGTAAAAGGAATGGATAAACTTCGACTCATATGGCTTGTTCTACTACTTGTTGAATCATACACAAAGACACGTTTTATAACATCGAGTTACCAATGCGTTTTCGTGCAATCAATGTATAACCAACTCATAGTAACAACTCATATCTCTAGGTTTGAAGAATATAAGATATTATCGTCTCATGATCACTCGTGATAAAATCCATGAAGTGATTCAAATGAGCGCAGGTTGAATCCAATACTCAGAACTTATGAGCACTCATGAGTGTTGTACCACCACTTTGTCCACCAACTTGGACCTCTACAAACCAACCCATGACAGTCTTGATTCATATCTACTTCCAACATATGACCGACTGTGGATGGTTTGAATAACTTAATCATTCAGGAAGAGCGACTTAGTTATTCTGGAAGTCAAAACATGCAAAGTGAAACACAAGAATAAATGAATCAAATATGGTATCAAACCCTATGAATATAAATAAACACTTTTATTTATCACCATACTGATTACTCATTATTCATTGTTTCGGTTTTATCAACTTTATACTTGAATTTAAAACAATAGTTGTCCCATGCTCCAAGCATGTACACTATGTTTTCTAAACACTAGTCATGCCATACACCAAGTATGCATACTATGTTTGTCTATGATCTTTACTTTGTAAAATAGATCAATTGAACATCACTCCAATGATCCTCTTTTCACAGTCCCAAATCCTTACTGCAAATGCAAGAATTCCAAATTCATGCCATTTACTGAAATCTGTTAGATTCTAAACTTATATGCATTGATCCTCTTAATGATTATGCACGAAGTCAGAAAGACTTGACAACAATCATTACAGAGCATTCCAAAGGAGATCAGCTCCTTGGAAACATCCTTCTTTCATTAAGTTTCCTAATCTTACACAGATTGAATAATTTCTAACTTTGAAACATTTCCATATTCCATTTTGACTATCACTTCTGAACAAGAGTTGCCTCCTTACAGATTATGTCAATATGGTCCTTCCAGAATTAACATTATACTTCCAACTGTCCTTGAGCAACCAATCTTTGGTAAACCTTAGATTGTCCTCGACAATTGCTTAATCATTTTAGTCATATCCAATTCTAGACCTTTTCCCTTCATAATGCCCCAGGCATTTGGAAAATTTTAGGAAGGATGAATATAGCACATGTAATCGATCCTATATCCGAAGCATATGAGACACGATTCATGATGTCTCACATAAAGACTAAACCAGTCTTTTGCTATAATATTTCCATTTCAATTTGCCAAGTTCTCAAAATTCAGATTATGAAAAGGGATGCCGTAATCATAATCGAATTTTAGAACGCAAATAATGGACCCATATATAGAATTTCCTTATGTTGAGCCATTCCAACATGAAATTCATATATATATCCTTGATTAAATACGATTAAAATCTCAATCTAGGCTTTTAGAATTGAAATGAAGTATAATTTCCTCTCCCTTAATTATAGCAAAACAACTTTTTCAACCCCTGCAACCTCACGAATTGAAACTTTTGTTTTCTATAATTAACATTGCTAACTTGCAACCTTTATCATAATTATCATGCTCCCACTAACATGATGATTATTAGCATAACACTTATGCTCCCACTAGCTTTGACATGTACTCAGAAATCAGCTGACTTTCTTACCAAAGTTCAGATTTCTGATACTAGATTGTTTTGATAAAACTTTATCAAAATCATACACCTCTCTTAGATAGCTCACATGTGTGTCTAAACAATTTTAGAACTATGAAGAGGGATGCCGTAATCATAGTCTCAATTGTTTAGACCTTTGCCACTTCTCACAAGTCCATGTTAGTGTGCCGGTAAACCACACACGCTCCACTAACGACTTTGAGAATGCAAACATCACAATTGCTATCTAGCTAAAATCTACTTAGTGAAAGTGTTTCCTCACCATCATTTTCATGAATCGGAGAGAAACCTTATGACACTTAGATTTAATAGTGTATGTGTTCTTATCCATGTGAATTTGTCAAAACCATAATCACAAGACAAGGTTAGTGACAAATCCAAACTCATATTGATTAAACTTGTGCAATCTTAAATTCTTGCCATTTGGCAGCTCAGGTGCCTGCCATTGCTTCCAAGTAGTTGTGCAACCAATTGAGAACTCTCAGAACTCCTATGCAAAGCCAACTTGAATAGGCACAAAAATTTCAACACGATAGGTTATAAACCTCAAGTCGTGTGCTAGTGAAGGACTTTAGGTTTTATTCTTGATTAAGTCTTGAAACTTTCAAGAGCTTTAAGACCCCCACTGTCCTCTTGACATATAAGATTCCCTTGTCAAATATTCAAGAGATAGTGCGGATTCTTTATCAAGACTAACACTTTACACAATTGGCCTAAGTTGGTCTCTGTTTTGTCCAAAACATCACAACTTACCAATTTCAAATGTACAAGAGTAGATAACCTTTTACTCTTACATTTGACTAGTGTTAACAAACCCTCTTTAAGATATGTCACTCAAGTTACAATCTTGGAGTATGACTCTAAGAATTGTTTTGGAACGAAGTATGACTCATCTTTTTGATTTAACCATTTCAACAATTCATGACTCCTATTCTTAGTCATAAGCATGCACTAAGATGACTTTAGAGGACCAATTGTGATATGGTATCTTAATCATTAAGATGATCATAAACATGATACTAAAGTACTCTCCCATCTTTTCAGATTTGAGAAACTTTTATCTTTCTGCCATACTTTGATTCTTCTTATTCGTTCTGTCTCACATTGAAACTTCTCCAATGCTACAGACTTATACTTAAACTTATAAGTATAACCATATTTACTGAACTTAAGTAAATCATGACGAATAGTCTTCTTGATCTTTTGTGGTGGACTTGACCAGTGCACAAGAATGTGTACTCGATCCCTTAGTCCTTTCCTTATTCACATAAGGAGTTAGTCTTAATTTTCCAAGCTGAAAGTTCTCATTCATCATACTATACAACTTGCATGATTCCAAGTTTCGGTCCAATTGAACCTTCGGTGATGAGAATCTTTCCTTATTTGGTAATATTAGACACTACCACAACCGAAAGAATCAAATCCATTTTTCCAATATTGCTATCAATGGAATCTTATAAGCAACAACTTTTCACAAATGCCATTGTAAGGATACTTAAAATAAATAAAATCAAAATCTTTTTCTTTTATTTTAAAACTTTGCAGAAAAACTTATCCTTACAATCCATATGAAAACCTTGTTGTTATCTATTCCTAAGCAATATAAATATCATAACTCTTAAGTAATAGCCCAAAATTCTGATCACCGAACCATGCGATTGAAATCCATCTTCGCGATCAGAATCAGCATGTACTTAATAGAGTTAGACAATGGACTTTACCTGAAGTAGAGCCAAACTTATTGACTTTAACATCCTTAGGTAAATTTGGCAGCTTCGTAACCAATGCCCCTTCCTTTGGCAATAGTTACCTATGGATCCTTGATAATGGGACTATCTCAGACTTCGCCTCTCTCTTTACCATTGGGTCAACAGAGTTGACTATGGCCGATCCCTTTCCATTGGGAAGAGAGAGCTTTACTGGATATCCAATGGCATCATTGTCAATGTCCATAGCATTTTAGGAAGTTGATCTTAGCAAATAGATAAGATCATTAAGGGTCTTGTCTTAGTCTGTTTCATAGGATTCCCAAAAGAACTCACTATGTGACTTAGAAAGTAGTTGAGCCACCAACTTTCTCAAGACTTTGACACCCAACTCTCCCGGCTTGTCAATATGTGACTACATCTCCAAGATGTGATCACACCTAGACCTTGCCTTGCCAATAGGGCTTGAATGACCTTAAACTTTTTAGGAACTTGTGGGTTAGGGAGAATAATTGGAGGAGGTGAAAGAAGTATGATATCCATGGGACATCATCTTCATTTAGGAAAGCTTGTTTCAAGAGATTTGGGAAGATCATAAATGTCTAGACCAGACATCTTTTTGGGAGATATTCAAGATAGTTGATTTAAAGTCCTTAATATGACACCCAATATGAAATATTAAGGCTAGGACCCAACAAACTATTTTATAACTTAGAAGAGGGATGCCGTAATCCAAGCTATAAAATATTTGAAGGTAGGTGAATGACTATTCACCAATTTCCACCATGAAAAACGAAATAATTTATTAGGTTTTAATTGGATTTGAAAGTCCTAGATCTTTGAGATTCATTTAACTGTTCAAAGGCATGTTTCAATCTCGAGTGTGCCCTTCAGGTTTTGTGAGTGGGATGCCGAGGATCACAAAACAAGGTGTGAATAACCATGCAAATATACTTGGTACCCTTAATATTTACCCCTTAATCAGTGTGCCGGTTAACCACACACGCTCCACCGATACTATGATAAATATTAAGTTACCCTTTGCCTACCTTGTTAAGTCCAGGTTAGTGTGCCGCTTAACCACACACGCTCCACTAACGACTTAAGCAAAGTGCAAAGTGTAATTTCATGGGTTAGCACCAAATTCACATTTTCCTAAGTAACTAAGATTGGGTATTAATAAGAGTTTAGTTACTTAGTATTTATCATTAATACTTTTAATGAAAGGAGAATTATAGTCCTTGTCCTACCCGTTCGGCTAACGACCCTCCACCAGTCAAGGAAGTGGTGGGTGAGAGTGGACACCCATTAAACTGCCATTTTATAGGTAGTAACCTTATACCCCCCTTATAGACCGGCTTCGTGAATGAGGCCTACTAACGGTAAGACTGACTTTACTCTTATACATATATATAAATATTATTAACTTATAATATTATAAAGTATAAGGGTTGAATTTTAACTTTTAAAATTCTAAGGGCTAACTTGGAATTAAAGTATTCATAAGTGAAAACTTTTCAAATTCCAAAACTTGAGGGCAAGTTTTGAAACTATTCAAAACTAATTAATTCCATAACTTATGAGTTTAAAGTAGTTTTAATTAAAAAAAAAACTCTTCAAGTTCCATAACTTGAGGACAAGTTATGGAAGACTTTAAACTAATTAAAAAAAATAACTTTTTTTTATTGTAACTTATGGAACTAATTAAGGTTACACTTTTTTTTTAATTTAATGAAGAGACTCTTGAACTCCATAACTTGAGGACAAGTTATGGAGTCATAAAACCATTTAATTAGAACTAGACTCTTCATTTTTTAACCTTTGCCAACTTTTATGAGTTTTATGATTCTTAAATGTGACTTTTCATATAACTTGAGGACAAGTTACAAAAACACACTTTGGAATCAACTCTTAGATTAAAATGGATTGAAAACAACTATTTCACGCAACTTTTCTATTAATCTAAGAACCTCATAAGAACAAGATAATTCAAATCATCAATCTTCAAGAAATTAGCATGAACATACAAACTAATACAAATCTTGAAATTATGACAATTATCTTAGAAATTGGATTAGCATGAACATTACCACATCAAAAACAAGTTTATAAGTCCAAAAACATCTTAGGGTAATGTTCCTAGTCCAATTCCAGCCAAAACAATCGAATATATGCATCCAACTCGATTTTTCAGCTACTTTTGCAAGTATAACAAGAAAACAAGCCTAGGCTCTGATACCATTGTTGGGTTATGAGCATTCTAACACTCCTAAGTGTATATGCAACCCTAAATACATTGGATCTATGTTTTCTCTATTATACATACAATTATGAACATCCAAGGTATTATCCTAATCTAGCATACAAAATAATAAATATAACAAGATAGAATACATACCTCTTTGATGTAGAATGTCTTCATGAAGCTTGAGTGCCTAGTGCCCCAAGTGTGACACCTCAAATGGTTCACACAACACCAAATACACTTGGAATAACTTGAGAGAAACTTGAACACTCCTTGAAATCGTCTAGCCCTCACACTCACACCTTAGTGCACGATTTCTTGAGCCATCGGATTCTTTTATATGGTGGCTATTAGGTTTACACCATGTAACTCATAACTTTACCCATTCCTTATGCTCCATGGATTTTAACCTCCATGGAGTATCCATGGGTCACCCCATGGACTTAGTCCAACATAAGGAATCTTGGATCACAAGCCCACATATATAAGAATGAATGATTTACACAATCAACCCATATATTTAATTAGTCTCCTTTTGATCACTTAATTAATTCCAAATTAATTCTTGAACAATACTAATTAAATAACCTTATTAATATATTAGAACTTATAATATATTAACCAACCTTAAGTGTTATTTCTCTCATTATAGTCTATCCAAATGCATGATGCTATGCAACCCAAATGGACCATGCCGGGTCGGGTCAAGTCTTACCAATTATAGTTATGGACTTAGACATTAATCCAAAAAGTTTCAAAGTCAACTTCAAGGATTGTTTGCTGGTTCGGACATCCTGACGCTGGAGCATCGGATTCCATAATGTGAGTTGTAACATAGGTTGGGCCAGAATTCCGAACGAAATTGTCATCGAATGTAATATCAAAGATTTCTTCCAGAACTCGAGTTCTCCGATTAAGAACTTTGTAAGCCTTTGATTTAGAA
This sequence comes from Lactuca virosa, assembly GCF_052849685.1. Lineage (NCBI taxonomy): Eukaryota > Viridiplantae > Streptophyta > Magnoliopsida > Asterales > Asteraceae > Lactuca > Lactuca virosa. The sequence goes on along the minus strand of NC_136428.1, from coordinate 185,026,105 downwards.
GAGTATCCAAGGAAGATGGCTTCATCAGCTTCAGGTTGAAACTTGGTAAGCTGATCACGGTTGTTCTTGATGAAGCGTCTGCATTCGAAAACATGAAGAAACGAGATCGTGGGCTTCCGACCATTCATTGCTTCATACGGTGTTATGTTGAGGCGTCGATTGATGATACTCCGATTTTGAGTGAAGCATGCAGTTGATACGACTTCAGCCCAAAGGTAGAGTGGTAGGTTTACGAAGTTAAGCATGGATCGAGCAGCTTTAACAAGAGTTCTATTGCGTCTTTCAACTACACCATTCTGTTGTGGAGTCTACGGTGCTGAGAAGTTGTGATCAATTCCTTTCTCGGTGAGGAATTTCTCAATGGTTTCATTGGTGAATTCCGAACCATTATCACTTCTGATATGCCTAACAGGAAGTTTCATGAGGACCTCAATTCCTTTGATAAAGTTGATGAGTTCAGAGGCTGTTTCGGGCTTTAGTATAAGGAAGAAAACCCAAGCGAACCTTGTAAAGTCATCAACAATCACAACAATGTATTTCTTATGATGAAGACTCTCTATAGTGGATGGTCCACAAAGATCATGTAACGATGTAAAATTTTAACCAAATTTTTACTTTTCAAAAACATATTAATTTTAATAAATAACCATAAAATGCCACATTGTCAATCCACCAAAATTCATGTTCAAAAGAAAACAGTGTATAAAACTCCAAGATCATCTAAATCATAAAACAATCTCCGGTGTGTGTACAATCAAGCCGACGCCTTCCCGTGATCCTAAGAAGTACCTAAAACACATGACACATAACACGGTAAGCACAAAGCATAGTGAGTTCCCCAAATACCACATACAACTCTTTAGCCATTCGAGGCTATAACTCTGTATGACCCTCCGGTCAACGTGTCTTAGTGGGACCCTCCAGTCCCACAACTCTGGTGGACCCTCCGGTCCTAACTCTGTAAACTCTGAGTGACACACAACATAAATCATAAAGAAATAATGCAGGATATCACAATACACCGATAAACACATAAAACAGCTCAATCACGTAAAGATACCACTCTTGGTTGGTATAGTGAGAAGACTCACCTCGTAAGTTAGCTAAGTGAATGAATACTCTTGCACACGAATCACCAAGTCTAGCCTCCTCTTAATCACATAATATAATTATATCTAATTAACTCTTTAAATTACACATTTACTAAGTATCTCTCTCTCTCTTGAAGTGGGAAAAGACTAATTTACCCTTCCATGGTTTCCCAATGACAGGGTTGACCAAACCCTAAGTCAACAGAAGTCAAACTCGAGTCAACAGTCCATGTTGACCCTACTCGTCGAGTGCACTCATGGGTCTCGACGAGTCTACTCGCCATCCACAGAATCACTCAAAAGTCTGGCTCAACTCGCCGAGTTGCTGCACGATCAAAACCATCAGGACAACCCCATCCGACTCGTCGAGTCGACTTCTTGCCTCGGCGAGTCCATTCAGATTCATCTCTCATTCAGTTGTTTTCAAGGCAGAGAACCTCCCCAAACTCTGGATCTATACTCCTAAGGCTCATTTATCACGTAAAGTCACATGCTTTACGTTCATGCATGGCATTTTGAGCTTAAAATGCCAAAACACACCCCAAAAAGGGTTTTTCACTCAAGATCACTATTATAGTTGGATAAAGTAGAGACTTTTGGACTCTAGGGACCTCACATGGTCCAGATATGAAGTTCAACCCTCTCAATGAGCATGGAACACTCAGGGTCCTCATATTTGGGATGAAAAACCCTAGATTCACAAAATCATGAGATCTATACAACATAATGAGAAAGGTGCAAGCTTTGTACCTTTCCTAGAAGCTTGAAGTGAAACAACCTCAGATCTAGCAACACCCTCTTGTCCCTTGGCTTGGAAATCTTCTCTTCTCATCACAAAATGCACCAAACACTCACAATAAGCAAATCACTCTCTCTCTATGCTTAAAGGTTGTTTAGAGTTGGCTCTCAAGGAAGGGTAGCTGCAAATGAGGCTATAAGTGCCTTTAAATATGCCCCAAACCCGGGGATTTAGGGTTTCTCATCCCAGCGCCTACTCGGCGAGTCGGCTCTCAGACTCGTTGAGTAGGTCATTAATCCTATGTGGCACATCGCGCCTCTACTCGATGAGTTGGAGCACCGACTCATCGAGTAGCTCAAAAGATAAATAAATAAATACTAACAAATGATATACCTGGAAGTCCGGATGTTACAGATCAATGTGTAGAAGCTCCAATGGTTTCGAGATTGATTTTTCGATAATAATAGGATGACCTTTCTTCGATTGCTTTCCACACTCACATGCAGCACATAAATGATCATTTTCAAATTTGAGAAGAGGTAGACCTCTCAACATTTCACAAAATATGAGATCATTCATGTACCAAAAGTTCAGATGAGCGAGCCTTCATAGCCATAACCAACTAACGTTAGGAACGGCTTTGGAGAGAAGGCAGAGTTGTGGTTTGCCAATAGTCATGTTGATGTCGAGTGGGTACATGTTCTTGTTGCGATTTGACTTAATTAAGTACTCTTTTCGGTCTTCAGACATTACATAGTTGTGCTTCTTGCAAAATTCAACATGTCGATTTGAATCAGTGAGCTAAGCTACACGTATCAAATTATGTTTCAGGTCAGCTACGTAAGCCACATTTGAGATAGAGAAATTTCCATTGGTGAGAATTCCATAACCACGAATTTTAGAATTGGAGTTGTTGCCATATGTCATGTAACCAACGTTTGGAGAAAGCTTGAGGTCCCGCAGAAAGTCTTTCTGCCTCGTCATGTGCATGGATCAAGCACTTTCAATAGACCATATTGTTTCTTGCTCCGAAGCACAATGTGCCTGCTGAATGACGCTTCGACCAGGTGGATCGTTTGTGGCCATGTAGCAGTAGTGTGGTTAAGCAACATTATCTTCATATTCAGACCCAGAGGACCAATAGCCTTCATCACATTCAACAGTTTGTCTTGCCATCAAGCACATGTTTCTTCCAGTCACCATGTCATCATCACCTCCGGATGACCAATATCCTTTGACATCCCTTGATACAGTAGTTACGAAAGCTTTTTCACTTTTAGCCATCTGTTGAGCTCTTCGGGCGTAGTATGCAGAGTCCTTGATTTTTGGTTTTTGCGGAGCTTCATCCAGGCAATCTTTTGCAAAGTGGTTTGCATGTCCACACTTGTGACACATAATTTTCGACTTGTCGGATTTTGGATTCTGCGGTGGTTACAAATTAGAGTTTGGCTTAGTAATGTTTGGTTTGTATGCGGGAGGATTTTCCGGAGTTGGTTGTGGTTCTGGAGATGAGTATGGTTGAGGATTGTTTTGGTGAGGAGCATGAAACCGGTTTTGGTATAGTTTGTAAGAGGGATTGAAAGGACGTTTGTATTTCATGGAGAGTAGAGCAAACTCCTGTCGGAAACAGAGTTCATAGTCCATGGCTTCAGAATCATCTATAGGATAATTCTGTGTGGTTAAGACAGGTAATGAGGACTGAACAGATGGAACAACGGGTTTGAAGAGGTATGAAGTGGATGCGGTCGGAATGGTTGCTTCAAAAGAACTGACAAGAGCAAGAGGACCTTCGGAGAGTTCCCTTACAGTTTGAGCAACATTAGCTTCATGTCCTTGAAGTTCATCAAAAAGTTGATAAAGCTTTAACTTTTTCAAAGAACCATTACTTTGGGGACAAGATTTCACATTTCCCCATCCTTTACCGAGACTGTTTATAAACTTGAGATTGTACTCCAAGGGAGTTTGGACAATCCCATGAGCAGTCATGTTGTTGACTACGATTCAGTAACGCTTAGAGGCTGAGGCCACTGATTCACCAGGAGTGGTAGTGAAGGTGTCAAATTATTGACAACTGAGGTGAGACGCTTGTCTTTCATGTTTTCCGAACCTTTGATCAGGTCTTGGAGAGTGTCCCAAATCTCTTTTGATGATTTACACAACTTAATGTGTTCAAAGAGTGAAGGAAGAACACCAAACACCATTTCCGAGAAAGCAACTTGATCAACATGCAGCTTCTCAATATCATCTGCAGTTAGAGGAGCTGGATGAGCCTCATCTTGACCCATAAGCTAAGCAGCAACATCTCTCACAACCATTCTTACAAGAACATGAGGACCTTCTTTGACGGATCTCCAAATATCTTCACCTTTCTCTTTAGCTAGTAAAAATCTTTCCATTCTAACTTTCCAGTGATCATATTCTTCCACAACTAGCAGTGGGGAACGTGTAGGGCCACCCAGACTATTTGCGATTTGCATTGAAATCATTTGTTGAGTATTAGAAGTAGCCACAGAAGTTAAGGTATCTTCAAGCAAAAGTGGTATATAGAAGAACTTTTATCCTTAACACAGAAATGGTTGAAATACCAAGGTAATTTCAAACCAACTATAATCTGATCTTATGGATTCAAAGGACAACTACTCAAGCTCTGATACCAATTGAGAGAACAAATTGATCTGATCCGCAGGTACAAGGTTTGAAAACTCAAACCTTGAGTTAATACTTTAAGATCAATGTCTGCTTACTAATGAATATTCCAGTCAAGTCTGGATAGACCAGTCAAGTCTGAGCTAATGTATTCAACAAATGTTCACGCCATAAATGAAGAATGAGAATTAATATCAAAGTAAAATTAATAAATGAAGAACAAAGAGAATGTTGTAAAGAGAGTGAAGTAAATGAGATATTGCTAAAAGGTTTGAACAAATCCGTCATTTGATTTAACAGTGAATGCTCCTATAAATAGGAGAATGGAGTACATAGTACTAACCAGTTACATACATAGGACTGGATCAAAGAGTTACGTCTGACACTCTGAATATCCGTGTTGACAAAAAAGGACTAAGTTCTATGACAAATGAAATCAAACTAAATGACAAAGACAATAAATGAACAAAGAGAAAACATTGATTCGGATAGACTAACATCCCAGACACATAGTCCATTCCAGAATGCCTTCACTGATCTTCACTTCTGGAGCATATACTCAAGACCAGACACACCTGAGTTTCCGGAGCATAGCTTCAATTCCGGACACCATCAAAAACAATTCGGAACTCTGACTGATTTTGGATTGGGATTGCTAGAGGTTCACTTTCAGGTTCTAACATAACCCTAATGTATAAACCAATGAATCATAGAGTTAGCATTATAGGCCTCTTCTAAACTGTGTGTTCATTTTACTAGGAAAGTTATGTGGTGCAGTTCTATTGTTTAGTAAAACTACTTGAAGTTATGAAAATCCCGTAATCTAAACGCCTTAGTTGATACCATTGTGAGTTTCATATAACCATACTTAATTGGACCAGATAAAAACACGACGTACTGTAGGCTTCGAAAAGTTATGACGTTTGTCACCTGTAGACCTGTCGTTCCCAACTGTAGCTAACAACCAATGTGTGGGATTGTCAGTCCCATATAGATCTATACACAAACTCACGCTCTCCCTGCAGGAGACCCTGGTTATAATATATAAGACTTAGAAACCTGTAGCCAGATGGGTACGACCAAGTAGTACCTTATAACTCTGTATAACTAGACATGAAGAGAATACTAATGTTCTTTTGTACTTGAAAATGTATGATTTACATTGTACTAGTAGTGTACAATAATTATAATATAGTATTAATTTTCCATAAACTATGCCTATTATAGTTTATATCTATGTTCGGTACGCAATGAAAATCTTAGTAATTTCACAATTTATATAACATGATGAAATAATTTGAGAAAGATACCTATTACTCGACATGTTTACAAAGGGGTTAAAGCTTTATTTAAATAAGTTTCATGTTCAATATATATATATATATATATATATATATATATATATATATATATATATATATATATATATATAATATATTTGAGATCAAACAGGCAGACAGACAAATGGTTCCAACCCTAGTCCACAACCAGACAAGGAACAGGAGATAAGGTGGAAACACCAATCCAAAGACTGTTGGATCTTCATTATATATATATATATATATATATATATATATATATATATATATATATATATATATATATATTTGAAAATAAATGTATAAAACAATTTAAGTAGTTTGAAAACACTTTTTAAAATAGTTTAAATCAGTTAAAATATCTTGAACTGTTTAACACAAGATTTCCTTGTGTTTTTACTTGTATTACCCCCTTTAAAACTATGAAAAATAGTAAAAACATAGGGGTATGAATTATCTTATGTGAGTGATTCGATAGAAGGTCGATATAGGATGTTATTTCCACAAGTTAAGTCCCACAACAAAACCGGGTCCTAAAAGTATTTCATGTAATATATAGGTATATAATTAGTGAATATATAACAAGTATGTTAAGGAAGTAGCCTAATTTGTAAGTTTCACTTACAAATAAGAGTGTTAGAAGCAAATTTGTGAGGCGGCAATGTGTTTTCGGCCAACCCTTGGGTTTTCGGCCATATTAAGATCTTGGTGATATTCTTTTTGTTCTTGGTCAAACCAAGAAGATTCAAGGGTTTTCGGATGAGGATCACCAAAAAGGAAGGTGATATCTTGATGAAATGAAGAACACTTGATTATCTAAGCAATATCCGAAGGAGATTCATAGGATTTTGGATGGTACTTGAGAGAGAAAAAAGGGGTTTCCGGTTGGTGTTATTGAGAGAATAGATAGTGTTTTCGGTTGGATGTAGAAGAAGTGAGAGTATGTTTTCGGTCCATGCTATTTATAGCAAGAAACTGACGAGAAGTGATACATGCGTGGGGATGCAAACCGAGGGGGATAAGACCGAGGGTTCTCGGCTGCGAACCGTTTGCCGCTGCGAACCATTTGCGGTCCGAAGGAAATGATCAGATGTGAGGGTTTGCTGTCCTAACCGAAAACTCATTTTCGGTCCGAGGCAAGTGATTGCGAGACTTCTCAGTATTCATAGGAAAGGCATATTTTGATTTCAATAACACTTTTATACTATCACCTAATTATAATAATGACTTAATCAAATGGTTTCTAGTATCTTGGCTGCTGTTGACTTTTTGTTGACCTGAAATAATGTGTTGTCACATCATCCCCCCGTTAGAGAGAATTTCATCCCGAAATTAGCTTTCTAAGCAGGACTTCAGGGGTTATGCTCATCCGAATGGTAGAATGTCCACTCGTAGTCCTGGACAGCTTTGTCCTGAAGTTCATAGTAGGATTCATACATGGTCCATCTATCATTACCTCGTGTATACAAGTCGTATATAATTAACATTAATAAGACGGTCGGATGTGCGACTCTGCCGCAGGTCCACAACCAACCAAGGAGCAGGATATAAGGCGGAAACACACATTTTAAGTCCGTAGAATCTTAATTATATACTACTCTCGCGTATACACTTAGTAGTCATAGGTTAACCGTATTCGTCCTTAGCCTCTGTGCTTGAACTTGACCTGTTGCACGAGTGGTGTTCCCGAAAGGTCTGTTGGGTATACATCGGAAAGGTTTCGGAGGGCAAAGTACTCCTCACATGAGTACTTCGAGGTTTAGAATGCGAGAGACGATTCTGAGGTTTATGATAGGTTTGTCGTTATGAGTGACGAGGGTTTCGTCAGTCGGTCAGTTAAGCCGAGGGGTTTTTGCAGTTCATGAACTTGGTACGGTGAGGACCACGCCAATCCACGTTGAATGACGATGTCAGACTCCTTATAGAAACAAGTTTTAAGTCGATATGAAAGAAACATTTGTTATAGCGATAGTGTATTCCGTGTATACTCGATAGTGCATTCTGTGTATACTTTCTAGTGCTTTCAGGTTTCTCCTTGTTATTACCACTGCAACATATCGTACCGCAATAAGCGAGTACTAGCAGGAAAAGTGTTCCGATAATTAGTGATGATACTTCATATTATGATCCTTATCAGGTCCCTCTTAGATCGCTTGGTGTATACAAGTTATATATAATTAAGATGAATAATATGGTCGACTGAGTGACTCTACCCTAAATCCACAACCAAACAAGGAACAGGAAATGGGGCGGAATCACTCACTCTAAGCCTACAAAATCTTTGTTATGCATAACCCTGATGTATAGACTAGGTCATCATAGCTCACCTGTACGGATCCTTAGTTCTTATATGAATGTTGTGATTCGTTCGGACGAGTGAGTAATTTAAAATTTTAATTGGAATACTAGGTTTTAAAATTTTATCATTATTTAGAAAACATACCGATGTTCACAGTTGGCTCAGGGATAGTCTCTCCTGAGGTGATCATCAATATTCTCCCCTCCCTGCTAGAGTTCTTCGTTATTGGGCAATCCCTCTTATAGTTTCCTGTCTCACCACACCCATAACAGGTCTGGTTTACTTCAACTCCGGTCCCTGGGAGATTGGTTGTGCCGGCGCCCTGCAGAAACGGGTAGTGTGCCCCTTCCTAAGGTAATTCTTGCACTGCATCTCCCGAAAAGCTCCGGCGTGGTGGTAGTTACAATTACTACACTCCGGGAGAGTTCCAGTATATCAATTAACAAGCGCTGAAGTGGCATGTGTTGTGGCAGCGTGTACAGTAACTATTTGTTGCCCCTGCGGGGATTCCTATGTTGTTTGTCCCTTCCTCTTGTTCCCCGACTTTCGTTTATAATCTCCTCCCTTTGTTGGCTCAGGAATGGGGGCCACCACGCCATGGCGGACTCCATGGTCAATGAGTAGCTGGGCCAGGCGTTTAGCGCTATTGTAGTGACAAAGAACATGGTTTGGCATGCGGAATTAAAGTTTGCACAATGAACATGGTGATTTGGGTGTTCAAGAGATGTATTGATTGTATATGGTGTTACAAAAAGGATCTAGATCTAGACTACATAAATAACACACACTTACACACTCACTTTTACACCTCTCAAGCACACCTCTACAAGTGGTATGAACCCACCTTATATAGAGGTGTTTACATGTCTCTCTCTCACTCTCTATCTCTCATGGGTCTAAAGGCTAATGCACCACATGCAAGTGGGTTTTACAAAAGCCAAACATTTAAAAAGTTAATCATGAATAACTTTGTACCCCAACATTCTCCCCCTCAAAGTTAGGAATGAATGACCACTTCAAGTCTTCCAAAATCGAGCAACTACGCGGTTCGAGCCTCAAAGGTGACACATATCGCAACGAACTTCAATCTTCAATTCTTCCATGATTCTTCAATTTGGGCTCTAGGATGTGAGACCATACAATCCGATCATCAACGAATGATCAAGAGTATCCCAAAATCCAAATAATCATCCTAAAGTTGAGCATAAAAATGCACCCCAAAAATCTTCAATAATTCCAAACCATTTCGAAAATAAATCATTTCTGAACTTCCAATTGCATCATTTTGTAAGCTTCAAAACTTCAAGGTCACTTCGGTCTTCAAATTCGCGTAATATGAAAAATTCAAGTTCGAATTTCCATATAAATTTCTCCCCCTTTTTATAATCGAAATTTGATTATAAAACCTTCAAGGAAAGAGAACGTGCTCTATTCGGAATTTTTCGTGTCAAAACTCCCCCTTAACATGTGGCATAAACTTTGTGCTTCAATCCGAAAAATCCAAAAAATATTCAATTTTTAGCTTCGTTCACGGATCGCCTTTGACAAAATTTCTCAAAAATGGGTAGAAATTGTCAATTTCAAAATTCTGCAGTGACCCGGTGCGCCTAAAACAGCAAAATATGCAAAACACTACTCCTTTTCCAAAGCTGGGTAGAAAGCGTCAATTTGCACAAACTGCAGGGGCCTGAAATGCATTTTCTTCAATTTTAAGCAAAAACAGTCCTTTTTCGAATTTGGGTATGAACCGCCAAACATTCGAAGCCTCAGGGACTATTTTCGAAAATTCTGCCATTATGCACCAAACATACGAAGACTAGTCCCAAAGATACGAAGCTCCAAAAATTTTCGAATTTGGGTGAAAAGTGTCAAACATACGAAAATTCATTTAATTTTCAAAGTGCCAAATATTCGAAGGTTCATGGGCTGTTTTTGAAACGTTTGCTTTTTCAATTCATACGAAGCTTTTTGATGAAACATACGAAGACAGTCAAAACTCAAAACGTACGAACTTTTTCTTTCTCTCTCCTCTTCGTATGAAACTCCATCTTCCCCAATCAAACAAAAAATTTCTCAGCATACGAAGCATACAAAGACTTATATATGAACAGTAATGAACAGTAACCATTCTTCGTTCGTTCAATCATCAACCCTTCGTATGAATCCACAGCACCAAAAACCTAATCACAAATCGACTGTAAACAAACATTGACCCTTCGTTCTTTAACACAGTTCTTCTCCAATTCATTGATCAAATAACCAAGGCTTCGTTCGTTTGATTGAAACCAAAACCAAAATCGTCATCCTTTGTTTTTCAGAGATCAAAGTAAATCATCAACACTTACAGTTCTTCCAAAATTCTTCAATCCAAAATCAACCATCAAATTTTCAAAATCAAAAGAATCCGACTCCATATTTTTTCCTGTCGATCACGAACAAACACTTTAAAAAAAACGACTCCAATTCATCGACTGTGAAACCCAACGTCTTTCCAAGTCGACATCGACATCTGAGTTGAGATTTTCGAAATTAAACACCAAATCAAGTATGATTTCAATATTCATATCCTCTGTTCAACTTGTATCAACTGATTTCAACCTCCAATTTAATGAATCAACTCCAGAAAATCGGATTTGAATATTTCACAGTTTGACTTTTTAAAGTCAAAGATCACTAAACACAAAATCGAAGTATCCAACACCAAATTTCAGATCAAAAAGTGTTCAAAGACCTGATCTAAACATGTTCTTGACAAGACTTTGAGATTTCTTGATCAATTTCTTCAAACTCAAAGACTCAGTTGTCGACTTCCAGACAATGATTAGAACAAAATCGATTTGAAGATCGAACGTATAACATGAAATCGATTAAGAATGCTATTTTACTAATCAAAACAAGCATTAATCAATTATTCAAAATGATCGATGAAATTGGAATATAGGAACGATAATGAGAGTACAAGTCTGCTATGCGTAAGATGAAGAATGAACACAGTGAGAGTATCCAAATGATTTAATCAATCTTGGGCTTAAGTAATGCAATCAGATCACAAAGAAAAAAACGTATGGGCTCAAAAGTTTTTCATGAACAGTATACGAATATTGATTTTGGGCTTGAAAATCGGATCATAAGAACAGTAACGATTCAAGATATTAGATCTGAATTTTGATCTTAAAACTCAATTCAAACGAACACTTGTAATTTGAAAATCAATTAGAACAAACGAATAGGATTGGATCGGGCTTTAATCAAAGAAAAAAAATTTATTGGATCACAACGAATGGGTTTTTCAAAAAAATTTTGATCCAATGAGTTAAATGATCAGAAATCAAGAACGTAACGCACGAATCAATGAAATTAAGAGAGATCATAGAGAGAGACTCACCAAAATTGTTCAAATTGCGACAAATGTTGCCAAACCGAGAATCGTTCTTCAAAAATCACCTTGATCTTGAAGACCCGCTCTGATACCAATTGTAGTGACAAAGAACATGGTTTGGCATGCAGAATTAAAGTTTGCACAATGAACATGGTGATTTGGGTGTTCAAGAGATGTATTGATTGTATATGGTGTTACAAAAAGGATCTAGATCTAGACTACATAAATAACACACACTTACACACTCACTTTTACACCTCTCAAGCACACCTCTACAAGTGGTATGAACCCACCTCATATAGAGGTGTTTACATGTCTCTCTCTCACTCTCTATCTCTCATGGGTCTAAAGGCTAATGCACCACATGCAAGTGGGTTTTACAAAAGTCAAACATTTACAAAGTCAATCATGAATAACTTTGTACCCCAACAGCTATCGAAGGTAGTTGGGTTGGAAGCCAGTACATTCCCTTGAATCTGGGGAGATAAACCCCAGATGTACTGCTCTATCTTTTTACTCTCTGGGGTAACCATCCCGGGGCATAGTGCTGCCAGGTCACTAAACGTGTCAGTGTACGCTACTATGTTTGAGGCTGCCATGGTTTTGTATTTCGCCTTTTGGGCAATACTCTTCCATCATCATCTCTTTCACTTTCTCCCAGCCCATTGAGTTAGCCACTAATAGGGTCAGTGACTTAACATGGCCATTCCACCATGTTAGGGCTCTGTCGTAGAAGGTGCAGGCAGCAAACCTCACTTTGCTCCTTTCTCGACATGTGAATATTTCGAAAACTGAATCCATTTTCTCGAACCATTGCATTAGAGCAATGACTCCCCCATCTCCATTTAAGGATTTGGGTTTCCAGTTCATGAAGTCCTTGTACGAACACTCTCGTGGGTGTCCGAGGGTTACTCCGGGGTTAGTTAGGTGGGCACCGCTACCAGATCCACTGGTACCACTTGAACGGATTTGAGTTATAGCGACTGTCGTTGTGGCTGTTACTGCTGCTTGGAAAGCAACAGCATCGTGTTGTGGTGGCGGAGGCAGTGGTGGATTTTCTGTTGTGTTGTTGACTACGCACCTTTTAGGTCTACCACGAGGCATGTTTTTGCTATAACGTTGACAATATGAAACGGTGATAAGTCTATAGTAGTGGCTATAAGTCGGGTGTTGATTAAACTAAGTTATCCTAGTTCTGAGTGTATCATGTTCCGACTTTCATAGCGTTCTGAAAACAATCCATAATGCAAGTCTATATAAAATAAACTTATGAATTAGTAGTGACTACCCCCGAATGAATTTCTGTGAATTGTATAAATGTTACAAGTTGTTACGAAATATGAAATAATCCTAACACATAGTGTGAGTAGTGTACTCACTAACTCAGTAGGTTATATTAGTTTATTAGTTATTAGTGTGACACATAAGATTTTTGGTCTCTTCGGCTGATCCCTTCTTGGAATCCTCCTCATGAATCTCTTCTTGTTCCTCCTTGACTCCTCTATTGACTGCTATGATGGCGTGGTTACATCTATCTAGGTTTGTCGTGCGAGAATGGGAGTGTCTAAGGAATCTATGAGATTAAGTGAAACATTATGGGGTGATCCTTACCGAGCCCTTCTATAATCACACATTGTAAACCTATTGTATATAATTTAAGATTAAATAGACCTTCAAATAAGTGACCCTACTCTAAAACCACAACCAAACAAGGAATAGGAAGCAGAGCGTAGATCACCAATTCTAAGTCTATAAAATATCAATTATATAAAACCTTGGGAGTATACACTCCGAAATTATAGACCTACCAGTAAGGGTATTTTAATTTTCATATAAGTTATGTATAGTGCCTAAAATACTCCTATAGTATTTTAATGGTGTAATCTTGGTAAGTTTTAAACTTGCTTTTATTTTATAGCACCATAAAATACTCCTATAGTATTTTAACTTTATGTTTTGTTCTAGAGATCCTTTGTATATAGATTTAGGTAAGTTTGAAGCCTGTTGCAACACCATATCACTCCCAAATACATGTTGGTCGTATCTCAAATAAATATAGTTGATCATGCTATATTTATCCCAGATATGATTACATAACTGTCCAGGTTTGACCGTAGTGTCTAACATTTAAATACTTTTGTTTTGTTCTTCTTCCGATACTTGTTCTTGTATGTATATATGTATGTATGTATACTTATATTTTAAAATTATAACTCTTGGTCATAGTGTTTTTATCCCATTGTATTTGATTGGTTTTGAGCATTCTAACACTCCTATTGTGTACATGCAACCCTATAAACCTTGGATCTATGTTTTCTCTATTATACATGCAAATATTCAATATTCCAAGGTTTCATCCTAACTAGTATACAATGAAGCTACTATACTAGTAAAGCCTAGTTAGATAACATACTGTTTAATGGAGCTTGAAGTCTTGATCTTTAAGAGCTTAGCCCCAATAGTGTGGAACCCTCAAGTGGAATCACAAATCACCAAAACCACCTTGGAAAACTTGAGAGAATAGCAAGTACTTCTAGAAATCGGTCCACTCTTGTATCCACACACACTAGTGCCATTTCATGTGCCAAAGACCTCTTTATATAGTATGGAGGATTAGGGTTACATTCATGTATACCCTAATACACATGACCTTTCATTTCCATAGGATCCATGGGTTAAACACTCCATGGACTATCCATGAAAGCTTAGCCCATCCTAAATGAACTTGGCCCATTCCATATATATATATATATATATATATATATATATATATATATATATATATATATATATATATATAAGAGTCCATATTTAATTAGTTCCTTTTTTATCACCAAATTAATTCTTGATCAATACTAATTAAATAATATGATTCCATATTAATATATTAGAACTTATAATATATTAATATAGATCATAAACATACTATTCTCAAAAGACTATCCAAATAAATTATTCCGGTGAAGTGCAACCCAAATGGACCATGCCAAGTTGGGTCAAGTACATACCAATTATAGTTATGGGCTTAGACACTAATCCAACAGTCTCCCACTTGGATAAGTCTAAAACTATTATTGCGTATGACTCCAAAACTCGACTAGCAATCGTCACTCTTACAGCCAGTGTCGAACTCTAAACAAATCAATGACGTGTCCATTAGATAAGGGATCATATATTCCTCCATTGTAGATATCATATGGACTGAGACATGGATTGTAATCATTCTATTTGTCCATTTGTTGTTTCCCGATTTCCGATTTATTATGACCGACTAATTGAACGAATCAAATCAGTCCAGGCTTGGCCAAGCACTTCGGGGTGTCATCACTAAATCATCGAGGGGACCATAGATATCGCTTTGATCCCATCAAGGGTAAAAGGAATGGATAAACTTCGACTCATATGCTTGTCCTACTACTTTTTGAATCATACACAAAGGCACGTTTTATAACATTGAGTTACCAATGCATTTTCGTACAATAAATGTATAACCAACTCATAGGCAACAACTCATATCTCTAGGTTTGAAGAATATAAGATATTATCGTCTCATGATCACTCGTCATAAAATCCATGAAGTGAGTCAAATGAGCGTGGGTTTAATCCAATACTCAAAACTTATGAGCACTCATGAATGTTGTAGCAACTCTTGCTATGTCCAGTACCTTAGACATCTACAAACCAACTTCATGACAGTCTTGCCTTAATACCTACTTCCAACATATTATCGACTGTGGATGGTTTCAATAACTTAGTCATTCAGGAAGAATGACCTAGTTATTCTGGAAGTCAAAACATGCAAAGTGAAACACAAAGATAATTGAATCCAATATGGTCTCAGAACTTATGAATATAAATAGAACACCTTTTATTTATCACCATATTGATTACACATTATTCATTGTATAATGTTTCAAATTTATCAACTTAATACTTGAATTAAAACAATAGTTGTCCCATCCTCCAAGCTTGTACACTATGTTTTTCTGAACACTAGTCATGCCATACACTAAGTATACACACTATGGTTGTCAATGATCTTTACTTTGTGGAATAGATCGATTGAACAAAATTCCAATGATTCTCATTTCACAATCCCAAATCCTTACCTCAAATGCAAGAATTTCAAATTCCTGCCATTTACCGAAATCTGTTAGATTTTAAACTTATATGCACTGATCCTCTGTAATGATTAAGCACAAAGTCACAAAGACTTGTCAACAGACATTACAGAGTATTCCATTGGAGATCAACTCCATGGAAACGAAGTCTCAAAGTCAAAATACATTGCTTTGAACATCCTTCTTGCATTAAGTTTCCTAATCTTACACAGATCTAATGAATAACTTCCACCTATGGGACATTTCCATATTCCCATTTTGACTATCACTTCTGAACAAGAGTTGCCTCTTTTCAGAATATGTCAATATGGTCCTCTCCAAAAATTTACACCATACTTCCAACCGTCCCTGAGAAACCAATCTTTGGTAAACCTTAGATTGTCCACGACAATTGCTTAATCACTATAGTCACATCCAGTTCTAGTACTTTTTCCCTCTTAATGCCACAGGCTTTTGGAAAAATTTAGAACAAATGAATATTATATCACATGCAATCGATCCTATATCCGAAGCATATGGGCCACGATTCATGATGTCTCACATAAAGACATGATACTAGACCAGTCTTTTGCTATAATATTTCTATTTCTATTTTCCATGTTCTCATAATTCAGATTATGAAAAGGGATTCCATAATCACAATCGAATTTTAGAACGCAAATAATGATCCCATATATAGAATTTCCTTATGTTGAACCATACCAACATAACATTCATATATATACTTGACTAAATTTGATTAAAATCTCACGAACTAAGCTTTTAGATTTGAAATGAAGTATAATTTCCACTCCCTTACTCATAGCAAAACAACTTTTTCCCAATTGAAACTTTTGTTTTCTATAATTAACATTGCTTACTTCCAACACTAATTATAATTATGATGCTCCCATTAACATGATGACTATTAGCATAACACTTATGCTCCTACTAGCTTTGACATGTACTCAGAAATCATCTGGAATTCTAGAAATCAATACTTTATTGACTTTCTTATGAAAGTTCATATTTCTGATACGAGATGCTTTGATAAAAGTTTATCAAAGTCATACACCTTCCCTTAGATAGCTCCTATGGGTGTCTAAACAATTTTAGAACTATGAAAAGGGATGTCGTAATCATAGTCTCAATTGTTTAGACCTTTTCCATTTCTCACAAGTCGATGTTAGTGTGTCGGTTGACCACACAGGCTCCACTAACGACTTTGAGAATGCAAATATCACAATTGCTATCTACTTAAAATCTACTTAGTGAAAGCGTTTCATCACCATCATTTTCATGAATCGGAGAGAAACCTTATGACACTTAGATTTTTATGGTGTATGTGTTCCTATCCATGTGAATTTGTCAAAACCATAATCACAAGACAAGGTTAGTGAAAAATGCAAACTCATATGGACTGAACTTGTGCAGCCTTAACTTCTTGCCACCTGGCAGCACAAGGGCCTGCCATTGCTTCCAAGTTGTTATGCAGTAAATTGAGAACTCTCAGAACTCATATGCAAAGCCAACTTTAGCTAGAATGGCCACATAAATAGGAATATGTCAACACGAAAGGTTATAAACCTCACGTCGTGTGCTAGTGGTAAACTACAGATTTTATTCTTGATTAGACTCTTTCAAGATCTTTTAGACTCCCACTGTCCTCTTGACATATAAGACTCTCTTGCCAAGACCCATTGCTTGACAGACAAATATTCAAGAGATAGTGCAGATTCTTATCAAGACAAACACTTCACACAATTGGCCTAAGTTGGTCTCTGTTTTATCCAAAACATCGCAACTTACCAATTTCAAATGTACAAGAGTAGGACACATTTTACTCTTACATTTGATAAGTTTTAATAAAACTTCTTGAAGATGTGTCACTCAAATTACAATATTGGAGTATGACTCTAAGACTTGTTTTGGAACTAAGTATGATTCATCTTTTTGATTTAACCAATTCAACAATTCACGATTCCTCTTCTTAGTCAAACAAATGCACTAAGATGTCCTTAGAGAATCATTTGTGATATGGTTTCATAATCATTAAGATGATCATAAAACATGATACTAAAGTACTCTCCCATCTTTTCAGATTTGAGAAACATTTATCTTTCTGCCAAATTTGTTTTTTCTCATTCGTTCTGCCATACATCGAAACTTTTCCAATGTTTCATAATTATACTTAAACTTGTAAGTATACCGATATTTACTGAACTTCAGTAAATCATGACGAATAATCTTATCAATCTTTGTGGTGGACTTGACCAGTGCACAAGATTGTGTAATCGATCCCTTAGTCCTTCACTTGACTCACATATACATGTGAATAAGGAACTAGTCTTAATTTTCCAAAGATAAAAAATTCTCATTCACCATACAATATAACTTGCATAATTCCAAGTTTCTATCCAACTGAAACTTGGTTGATGAGAATCTTTCCTTATTTGGTAAATTATGACATTACCACAAACGAAAGAATCAAATAAATTTTCCAATGTTGCTATCAATGGAATCATATAAACAACAATTTTTCCATAAATGCCACTGTAAGGATATTTAAAATATATAAAAACGAAACTTTTCTTTTTATTTAAAACTTGCGGAAAAACTTATCCTTACAATGCAAATGCATATGGAAACTATGTTGTTATCTATTCCTAAGCAATTTATCACAACTCTTAACCAGCAGCTCAAAAATTTTGATCACTGAACCATGCGATCGAAATCCATCTTCGCGATCAGAATCAACTTACTCTTCTTTAAGCTTCCTCTCTTTTCTTTTATTCTTAAAACTTCAACATGTGACCCAGTCACATCCTGTAATTAGAATCTCCAAATAGAAAATTAACAGAGTTAGATAGTGGACTTTACCCGAAGTAGAGTTAAACTTTGACTTTTACCATCCTAGTGAACTTTCAGGTAAATAGGGCAGCTTCGCAACCAATGCCCCTTCTTTTGGCAATAGAAACTTATGGACTCTTTAGTCATGGTACACGGGACTATCTTAGGCTCAGCCTTTCTCTTTACCATTTGGTCAACCGATTTGACTATGGCCGATCCCTTTCCATTGGGAAGAGAAAGCTTTTCTGGATTTCCAATGTCACCATTTTTAATTTCGATAGAAGTTTGGGAAGTCCATCTTCCAATAAAATTTGCTTTACCAGTGCTTCAAATCGTTTCTGATTCAGCAGCATCAAGCAAATAGGTAAGATCATTAAGGGTCATGTCACGGTCTGTCATATAGTAGTCCTAAAGGAACTCACTATGTGACTTAGAAAGTGATTAAAGAACCTAATCAACAACCAACTTCCTATAGACCTTGACACCCAACTCTCCCGGGTTGTCAATATGTGACTTTATCTCCAACATGTGAGCACACATAGACTTTGCTTGCCAATAGGGCTTGAGTGACCTTGAACTTTTCAAGAAATTATGGGTTAGGGAGAATAATTGGAGGAGGTGAAGGAAGAGAAGTATGATTTCCGTGAACCAACCATGGGACATCATCTTCATTAGGAAAGCTTGTTCCTACGGATTTAGGAAGATCATAGTTGTCTGAACCAGACATCTACAATGGGAGATATGCAAGTTAGTTGGTTTAAGTCCTTAATATAACACCCAATATGAAATATTTAGGCTAGGACCCAACGCAATAATTTATAACTTGGAAGAGGGATGCCGTAATACACGCTATAAAATATTTGAAGGTAGAAAAATGACGATTCACCAATTTCCACCATAAAAAACGAAATAATTTATTAGGTTTCAATTGGATTTGAAATTCGTAGATCCTTTGAGATTCATTGAACATTTCAATGGCATGTTTCAATCTCGATTGTGCCCTCTCAAGTTTTGTGACTGGGATGCCGAGGATCACAAAACAACGTGTGAATAACCATGCAAATATACTTGGTACCCTTAATATTTATCACTTAATCAATGTGCTGGTTAACCACACGCGCTCCACTGATCCTATGATAAACATTAAGTTACCCTTTGCCTACCTTGTAGACCAATTCCAACCTAAAAACATGAAAATCTGCAAACTGGAAGACCAACTCATCGAGTTCTATAAGTAACTCGTCGAGTTCATGCTTTAACACATGAAATCGTCGAGTTTTTGGCCAGAACTCGTCGAGTTTTCAGTCTGGGCAGATTCTGGGTTTTGAAAAATAAGTTGCATCAAGTATAAATGAAAACAAGTCTAGGCTCTGATACCACTGATTGGTTTTGAGCATTCTAACACTCCTATGGTGTACATGCAACCCTATAAACCTTGGATCTATGTTTTCTCTATTATACATGCAAATATTCAATATTCCAAGGTTTCATCCTAACTAGTATACAATGAAGCAACTATACTACAAAAGCCTAGTTAGATAACATACCTTTTGATGGAGCTTGAAGTCTTGATCTTTAAGAGCTTAGCCCCAATAGTGTAGAAGCCCCAAGTGGAATCATAAATCACCAAACCACCTTGGAAAACTTGAGAGAATAGCAAGCACTTCTAGAAATCGGCCCACTCTGGTATCCTCACACACTAGTTCCGTTTCATGTGCCAAATACCTCTTTATATAGTATGGAGGATGAGGGTTACATTCATGTAAACCCTAATACCCATGACCTTTCATTTCCATAGGATCCATGGGTTAAACACTCCATGGACTACGCATGAAAGCTTAGCCCAACCTAAATGAACTTGGGCCATTCCGTGTATATATATATATATATATATATATATATATATATATATATATATATATATATATATATATATAAGAGTCCATATTTAATTAGTTCCTTTTTGATCACTAAATTAATTCTTGATCAATACTAATTAAATAATATGACTCAATATTAATATATTGGAACTTATAATATATTAATATAAATCATAAACATACTATTCTCAAAAGACTATCCATATAAAATATTCTGGTGAAGTGCAACCCAAATAGACCATGCCAAGTCGGGTCAAGTACATACCACATATAGTTATGGGCTTAAACACTAATCCAACAGTATTTATAGTTGTATATCTTTTATGGGTTGATAAACTCAGTTCACTGTAAACAATGTTATGATACCAATCTGTCACACCCCCGAACCGAGATGGCAGAAACATTCGGGAGTGGAGGACGTCATGTTCAGTATCACAACGAATGTAGAATAGTAAATCAAGTAACAACATCCATTGCATTAATATTAAAGTGTTTACATTGTAATCAAAACACATATGATTGACTCCAAAAGTAAGTAGCAAAACAAGACTCGTAGCTATTTTTCTCCGTATTTTAGCACCCTGCGCGTGTACCTGTCTACTAGTTTCCTGAGAGTACAAGTGATTTTGAAAGTCTATCAACATTTAAGTTGGTGAGTTCATAAGTATTTTGTTTTAGAAAGAATGTTCTTTTTCCTCGAAGACCTTAGTATGTTCCTCCAGAATATCCAATATTTTCTCATGTAAGCTAATGTAAGAAAAATGTGACCCTTTAGTTCCTTCTACAATCACCTAGTAGATACAGGTTATATACAATACAGATCGAACAGAGAATCGATTGTGTGGTTCTACCCTAAGCCCACAACCAAACAAGGAATAGGAAATGAGGCGGAATCCACACATTCCACTATTTTTCGGATCTACATTGTATGTAACCCTGGCGTATTCACTAGGTAAATATAGAGTTAACGGTGTTGGTCCTTTTTGTGTGACATCTACATCGTACTTAGAAAGTAATATAATACTGGTGTATTTGTATGCAATCCTTTATTTATATATGTACTTTTAGGTTATGACCTGACCCATTACTGTTTCCCCCTATGATTACTTAGTGTATACAGATTATGTATATATAACTAAGATCGAATAGATACTAGACTATGTGAATCTGCTCTAAGCCTACAACCAAACAAGGAACAGAAAGTGAAGCGCAAAACACACATTCTAAACTATGTGTTCATGTTACTAGGAAAGTTGTTTGGTTTATTTCTATTGTTTAGTAAAACTACTTGAGTTATGAAAATCCCGTAATCTAAACACCGTAGTTGATACCATTGTGAGTTTCATATAACCATACTTAATTGGACCGAATAAAAACAAGACGTGCTGTAGGCGTCGAAAAAGTTATTATGTTTGTCACCCGTAGACCTGCCGGTCCCAACTGTAGTTAACAGCCCAGGTGCGGGATCGTCAGTCCCATATAGATCTATACACAAACTCACGCTCTCCCTCCAGGAGACTCTGTTATAATATATAAGACATAGAAACCTGTACCCAGATGGGTACGACCAAGTAGTACCTCACAACTCTGTATAACTAGACATGAAGACAATACTAATGTTCTTTTGTATTTGAAAATGTATGAATTACATTGTACTAGTAGTGTACAATAATTATAATTTAAATAATCATTTTACTATGATATTCCTGGTTTAGTAAAATAGTATTAGTGTTCCCTAAACTATACCTATAATAGTTTATATGTATCTTCTGTACGCAATGAAAATCTTAGTAATTTAACAGTTTATAGAACACGATGAAATAATTTGAGAAAGATACTTATTACTCGACATGTTTACAAAAGGGGTTAAAGCTTTATTTAAATAAGTTTCATGTTCAATATATATATATATATATGTATATATATATATATATATATATATATATATATATATATATATAACATATATAATTGAGATCAAACAGGCAGTCGGACAAATGGTTCCAACCGTAATCCACAACCACACAAGGAACATGAGATATGGTGGAAACACCAGTCCTAATTCTGTTGGATCTACATTATATATATATATATATATATATATATATATATATATATATATATATATATATATATATATATAAACATGTATTTTGGAAAATAAAAGTATAAAGCAATTTAAGTAGTTTGAAAACACTTTTTAAAATAGTTTAAATCAGTTGAAATAGGTTGAACTGTTTAACACAAGATTTCCTTGTGTTTTTACTTGTATTCCACCCCCCCCCTTTAAAACTTTGAAAAATAGTAAAAACATAGGGGTATGAGCTCACCTTATGTGAGTGATTCGATAGAAGGTTCGATATAGGATGTTATTTCCACAAGTTAAGTCGCGCAACAAAACCGGGTCCTAAAAGCATTTCACGTAATATATAGGTATATAATTAGTGAATATATAGCAAGTATGTTAAAGAAGTAGCCTAATTTCTAAGTTTCACTTACAAATAAGAGTGTTAGAAGCGAATTCGTGAGGCTGCAAGGTGTGTTCGGCCAACCCTTGGGTTTTCGGCCATATGAAGATCTTGGTGATGTTCTTCTTGTTCTTTGTCAAAGCAAGAAGATTCAAGGGTTTTCGGCTGAGGATCACCAAAAAGGAAGGTGATATCTTGATGAAATGAAGAACACTTGATGTTCTAAGCAAGATCCGAAGGAGATTCAAAGGATTTTGGATGGTACTTGAGAGAGAAAAAAGGGGTTTTCGGTTGGTGTTCTTGAGAGAATAGATAGTGTTTTCGGTTGGATGTAGAAGAAGTGAGAGTATGTTTTCGGTCCATGCTATTTATAGCAAGAAACTGATGAGAAGTGACACATGTATGGGGATGCGAACCGAGGGTTCTCGGCTGGAAACTGAGGGTTCTAGGCTGCGAACCGTGTGCGGCTGCGAACCATTTGCGGTCCGAAGGAAATGGTCAGATGTGAGGGTTTGCTGCCCTGACCGAAAACGAGTTTTCGGTCCGAGGCAAGTGACTGGGAGACTTCTCAGTATTCATAGGAAAGGCATATTTTGATTTCAATAACACTTTTACACTATCACCTAATTATAATAATGATTTAATCAAATGGTTTCTAGTATCTTCGTTGCTGTTGACTTTTTTTTGAGCTGAAATAACTGGTTGTCACACGCCTGATATACATAACATATATCATACATGCAGATTCATGCAAACAACTAACATCCTAATCATAATAAACCATGGAGCGGCATTGGTTCCCAAAACCCAATTTTGTCCATTAAGACCCATAATAAGGTCTCTAACTCATGCATCGTCCACTAAGAATCATTAAGATATCATTTTTTTACACAAGGAACATCGGAGGGTTAGGATCTAGTATTCCTAGCTCTTGAAGTGGCTCAAACTCACAATGGGACTCATAAGACCATAATAAGCTCAAAAGCAATCCCTAATCTCAATCTACCACAAAGAGGTATCAAGATGAGAAATTTATACGTTCAGGAGCTAACAGGTTTGATGAATATTCTAGATCTACAACCTAAAGTTCAAGCAAAGCTTTATGACCAAGCACCGCCTTCTTTAATGCACACAAAACAACAAAAATTTACTTCCAAAGCTCAAGAACACACTATGGGAGGCTAGGGTTTTGTGTGGAACCTTTAAAGGGGAGGAGGATGATGAGGAAGAAGCCTCATGCCTCATAATGATGATTATATTGTGTAACAACCCTAAAATTTAGGGTTTGAGGTCTGCTTGATTAGGCCACGCGTGCGCATAATACGCCCAGCGTACGTAGGGGTTGTCTGAAACGTGCATGCAAAGGGGAGTACGGTGTGCGTACCTTGTTTACGCCCAGGGTACTCATGCCTAAATCAAGGTTAATTGAAATAAGGCTAAAGCTCATACCTGGCGACTCGGGCGTTACACACCTTTTTTCGGTTTTGAGGGCTTTTTCTTTGGTTTCTTTTTCACTTTTGTCATTTCTCATCATGGTGGGATGTCAAGCCACCAAGCAAATTTCACCCTTTTGCATTTAAATAAAATGTAATACAATGGTAAAAAGGGATCAAATCCATAGTGAAATGGTTGTATTCAATTACCAATGCAATCTAATTGAACAAGTTAAGTAAAAGTAAACAACTAAAATTAAACCAATGGGGGTGTGATTTGTTTGAAAACTAATAAACTTGAAGAATTTAAAATGTGTGCAATTAAGAAAGATGATGAAATGCTCAAATATTAAGGAGAATTGGTCAACTAAGGCAATTCAACACAATGAATACTTGTTTGTTTATCATTAGGATTCAATATGTAAACTTATATTCAACCCAAATCTGTTCTAGCAATCAAGCATGATATGCCAAAATCCCTCAAAAGTAGTATGGAGGTCGGGGAAGCCTACAACACTCCTTCTTAATAAAAGAAAATGATTCAATTGAATCAATTGAACCCAAGAAAATTGATTAGTCTTAAGAATGAAGGAATTCCCAATTCCAGTAGGATGTTAATGATTACAAAATCATAAAGGAGGCATGACCCATAAGCTAGAGATGATGTCTACCATCACAAAGCTCTTGTTCTATATCAATTCAATTATTATTTACTTAATCAAAGAAAAATACTAATAATTACTCATCAAATACCAAGCTCATGAAAAAAGTATTGAAGAATGAAGAACTAGGAATAACAAACATGAGCTAAATAACAAACATACTTGAATCCTTCAAAAATCAAAAATATTCATACGTTTTTGCCTTACCTAGCCACTCGTGGGAACAAGATAATGATAATAAAAGTGTTTTAACATCAAGGAATTAACAAATATTGGAAGAATGAGATGATGAATGATTCTTGGTCTCCAAAATATCTTAAAGCTACTCTAATGGTGTCTAAAATCGATATATGGGTTGCTAGACCTAATCCCCAAGGTAAATGATGAGCCAAATGACCAAAATACCCACATGCATACATTTGTGTGAGGGCCAGTGAAAAGTTTCATAGGTGGAGAGCTCACCCATGCATAGGATGCTGAATTCTCGTTGCTTGATTCCTCCACCAGTCCACTCCACTACTTGAGATTCCTATGTTCCCCTTCACACCTCACATGATTCAAATATGGAAAAATCATCTTTTTGCACCCAAATGGATACTCCAAACCCATCTTCAAGCATCTATGACCCATCCAAGTCTTCAACACATCAAGCCCAAACCCTCCAAAATGGATCCGATAAAGCCCCTTCCACAAAGCCAGCAACTCAACAACAAGATAATCCGCACCCACACCGAGGCACCAAAAACCAACAAAACACCTTATGCAAAAGAGAAAGAATTTGATTCGATCCCAGATAAAGAATGGATAAAATATGTATTGCAAAAACAATAAAAAGACTAACAATGCTAAAATAAACTTCATAAAAGATGTAAATAAAATAAATTATCACTTCACCTCGTTTTTAGATACAAATTCACATTCAGAGCTAACCTCATCAATAATTTCCATTGCAAAAAATCTGAAATAATACATGTTATTGAAGTTGAAAACATAAATACTATATATTGTCTCAAATGGAAACCATTGAAGTACAAAAATTGTTATCTATTGCCCAAATAATTGTAACTCCTAGATGTGAAATTGTTAATTTGTTATGGTAGGTTATGAGAAAGTATTTATATATAATGTAATGTAGGAATTGAAAACATATTATACAGTTTACCTTTTTGGGTGAACGTTGTCCGCTGGTGCTCGAGCCTTGAATCGATTGAGCGACTTCCATGTTCGAAAGAATAAGAACATAAAATTGGAAGAATGGAGAGTGGTGACTAAACCCTAAAGACGTCGATAACTTTCTTTCAGAACCCTTACATTGCCCCTTTTTAATTTTGATTTTTTTATAATTTATATTTATATTTACCATATTTAAAACAGTAAAAATGTCAAATGTTCATATACTTGGGATTTCTAATTATTCAAAAAACCTGAAAATCATCAAGACCAATATCCGAATCCATTTTCGGAAAACTAGGTATCCAAATTTCGGTATCTAAAAATTCGGATATCCTTTTTGGATACTTTCGGATCAGATTTTCGGTTTTTTTGATCGGTTTCCCGAATATGAATATTTTTGAGCACTATGTATGCAGGAATTAAGAGGTGGACTTCCTCCTAATGTCTATGTTATTTCTATGGTTGTAAAAGTAAAAAAGAAATTTGGGATACACCGAAGGAAAAGCTTCAAGGTAATCAGAAGAAAAAGAAGAGTACCATAACTTAATTGCTTTATGAGTTTGGTGTTTTTAAACAAAAAACTAATCAAACTTTTCATCAATACAATGGTCTGTGTTACAAAATGAAGAAATGCAAAGTTGAAAGAAGTCTAGTGGAACTCAAAATCAATTTCATTCAAGGTCTACACAGAGAATGGAAAATCATATGTGTGTTGATAAAATGTCATGAAATTAAACTCTATCTGTTGTGTTCAAAATGCTAAAGCTCATGAAGAGGATGTTAAAGAGATGTTGGAAGAAAAAGAGAGAAAGGGCATCATATAGCGGTCCTCTAGCACTTGTGTCGAAGACTAACAATTTGAAAAATACACAAGATGTTGCTTCTAAATAAGAAGATGTTAATAATGAAGATAACTA
Source organism: Lactuca virosa (assembly GCF_052849685.1). Lineage (NCBI taxonomy): Eukaryota > Viridiplantae > Streptophyta > Magnoliopsida > Asterales > Asteraceae > Lactuca > Lactuca virosa. Next base: position 184,999,149 of record NC_136428.1, on the reverse strand, counting down.
TGATGTAAATTATGATGTCAACCAATCGCTTATTATTCAAACAACAGTCAAGCAAAAAAAATCTACAAGAATTTCGGTTATGGAAATTAAAAGAGCAACACATGTCAAAAGACTTTATGTGGATCAAACAAAATAGTTCAAGCAACTAAATCAAAGGATTTCTGAGGAAAATCAAAAGTTGATTCTAATGTGCAATCTGAAAAAAAGAAGTTAATGGGAGATTCAGGATATAACTGTAATTTTTGTAATGGTACAAAATCATCTGGCACGGGACTATATGTTTAAGAAGAAGATGGAGACGAAGGAGAAAGTAAAATATGAAGCTTATTATTGACAAAATATCGAAGAGTTAAAGACATAAACAATTGTTTTACTGAATCCTTTTTTGATTTTCTTGTCAAATTATTAGAAAATAATTCATATTTGTAATAAAATTTGTCAAGTATCAGGATAGCTTTGATGGTTGTTCTTGAATTTAAAGATTACATTTCTTAAAGGATTATGATTAGGTTTGTTAACAATAAGCTTATTGCCCCCGAGGAGCTCCTATAGCACTAATATTTTTTTAGTTACGAAAAGGTTAAAGTAAATTAAGAAATAGCATCAAACTAGCAGGAGTTAGATTTTTTTTTTCAGAAAAATTCAAAGGAACCTTTAACAAAGCCAAAACACTAATGGCATGAACATTAATGGATTCTGGAAGATATATCTGATGAATGTAAAAAAAGGAAATTATTTGATTCTTTTCAAAAATTTCAAGGAGCCTATTCACAAGAAGTCCAAATGTCCTAAATTTCATACACTATCTAAACTCTGGGGAAAAAATAACCAACTTGAAGAACTTATTATTCTTAATGTAGTAAGGTCACTGATCTCAATTTTTGGGCCAAAAAAGTGCTTGCTCCTGATGGCTTATCTTTCGCTTTTCTTAAGAAACACTTTGACACACTAGCAAGTGATGTCTATTTTCTTGTGATCATTGTGTTAATTATCTTTATAATTAGTACGATTAGTTCATTAGACAAAAATAACTAACTATTATAGGAATCGGTAAACAACAACATAAATTCATTGTACTTTTTTAGTATCAACCATAATAAACAAGGTGATTCGAAATCTAAGTGAAAATACCTAATATATTATTTTCAATTTGTTTTTTAGTTCTCGTTTGCTAGTTATTAGTTTGAGTTTTATTCAATCTAAACAAAACTCCCAATTTTATATTATTTTCTAGTTTAATTAATAGTTTTATTTTGTGAATCAAAGTTATACTCGTTTTCCTTGTGTTCAACAGTTGGTCTTACCACAAGTAACTATTACACGATTACGTACACTACCTAGTTTGTGTAACAGTCATGTTGAGATAGAATCAGTTTTATAAATTTAAAACTTTGATCAATATTTTTATACATAATAAATTACATATCTGTCAACACTTTCTCAAACTGCACAAACGCTTCTTCAATACTAAAAATTCAAGTATGGGAAACAATTCAATAACTCTTGTAATATTAGGCAATAAGAATTTTTTGAAGAAGATTTCAGATGAACATACACTTATTCATGAGTATTATTGAAGATATGGAAAGAGAATATCCATATTTTCAAACATGTGATACAATGTTTCAGAGAGGTTTCAGTTTGTTACAAAAATGCACATTTGCAATACGACAACTAGTGTACATGAACACGATATACGCGTTGGATGGGTACTTGAATATATCGGAAAGAACTTCACGTGAAAGTATTCAACACTTCTGTTATGGTATTGTCCAAATGTATAGAGAAGAATATTTTTGCATACCAAAAAATAACAACATTCAACTTTTGTATGTTCCACATGAGTCAAAACATTGATTTCCTATAATGGTTGGTAGGATTGATTGCACACACTAGTGTTGGAGGAATTTCCTAACGGAATTGAAAGGCCAGTACATGAGATGTAACATCCCAAAATACGAAGGTAAAAATTTCATTTTTAAAACAACCAAAACACCCATTATCATTTATTCAAACTCTTAAAGGTATTTTATAATAAAAAACAGTTATCAGAGTACAATCCCAAAATCTCAATGTTGCGGAAAATATGAGTGTATGCGCTGAGTTCGGTGCTTTCCAACAAAAGCCAGATGAAGAACTAATTAAGGCATTTGATCGTTTCAACCATCTTTTGAGCAAGATGATCAAGCACGGTCTACGAAGAGAAGTAATCGAACAGAAGGTCACATTTATGAATGGTTTAAGACCCGAGTGGATGGTTGTGGTATCAACTGTGAAGGCTCACGAGCAGTTTAAAACCTATTCATTGGCGAAGATGGTGGGCATTCTCAAGTCTCATGAAAGTGTTGTGACAAAGGAAGCGAAAGTGGTGTAAGGTATGGGATCCTTGGCCCTTCTCTCTAAGGCGAAGAATGTGGCAGAAGATGAAGAAGAGTCATAAATGTCAGAATGTGATCTGACAAGCGAGGAGTATGCAATGATGGTTTCCAACCCGAAGCGGTTTGCTCGCAAAAAGTTCCCTATTGTCAAAAACCAAAACTGGCAGGGTAGCTATAGCTCAGAAAAGGCGAAAGAGGAGATAAAAAATAATCCTCAAAAAGAAGATGAGAAGAAGGAGAGCAAACTGGTAGGAGACTTCGGATATGATTGCAACTTCTGCTATGGCAAAAACCACTTTGCCAAAGATTGCATGTTAAGAAAGCTATCGGAGAAGAAGGAGGGTGAAGATGATGAAGCATACCACATGCGCAAGCTGGAGGAGATAAAGAAGAAGAAAGCCACTAACAGTTCAATGAATGCTTTGATTATGCAGGAGAACGTTGTTGATGATGAGTTCGGTGGCGTAGAGGTCTGGTCTACAGATTCTGAAGATGAAGAAGTACGCAGACCCACGCATGGCAAGGCATTTGTGGCGAAAGAAGATGGTACTGAGTTTGGAGGGAGATGCTTGATGATGACAGCTGGAGTGTCACAAATGAGGGGCTACACAACCAAAGGTGAGTGTGAGGAGGCGAATCTGAAGGAAGATAAATGTTTTGCTACCAAACCTGTGAGCGAAAGGATCAACGACTGTGATCAATTGATCAAGAAGGTACAATCCATTCTCGAATCACTTAAAATACCTGTAACAAACTATGAAAATTCAAAATTTCTAGTTTAAGTGGAAGTCTAATGCAAAAACGCCTCACAAATGCTAACCTAACCGATCAAATTAGCAGGGTGACATCCAAGAATGAGGAGCGAAGGATGTGGATAGAGAAGACGGAGTTAAAATTAGTTAGGGGGGAGAGATGAAGATATTTATTTACAACGTGATAACTTGAAACTTATGAAACAAAGAATTTTTTTTTGCTTGATTTGTAAACTTTTATATACCAATATCACTCAATTGCATTTAGATTGTGAAATTGGCAAAAAGATTCACGAAATGATTTTGCCCTTCCTGGAGTTAAAGGAGGACGAAGATGATATTGATGGTTATAACTGTGAATCTATTGTTTCTTCAGATAATATCTCTGACGCCACAGGGTTGGTATGGACAAAATCAAGTCCTTTATCAAGTCTAAAGACCATAAGGATATGCTTAAAAATCTTTTGGAAGAGAATGATAAATTGAAAATCAAGACCGAAACCATACAAAAATTTGATTCGTCGAGTACCAAGTTGAGTTCAGAAAACAAGATAAATGTAGAAAACACTTCTGAATTTGATGAGGACAGTGATATGATTGAAATTTCTGTAGAGGATGTGGTTGACTGTTCAGAATTTGTCAAAAGCGAAACCAAACTTTCCAAAGGTCTTATATCTGAGAATTCGGTTGAGTTCGCTCGAATGTGCTAACATAAATCCAAAGTTTTGAAACCGAAGGTAGTGGTTTATCAAAAGGTACAAACTGTACCAAATCATGTATACACCACGTCAGGGGTTACTCAGAAACAAACAGCCGAACTTACAGCCATAGTAACCAAAGATAACGCTGGTGGTTGTGATAATTATTTTTGGTCTGCCCCAATCGATAATGCAGATGAGACTGTCGGTTTATGAAAGAGAACCTCATGGAGGGTTAAAGGCAGATATGTGGCAGAACCACTCAAAAAGCCTTCAAGCTTTGATGTACCAAGCACAAGTGGTACCAAAGAAATCCCAAGCGAACCAATGACGGCTGCAAGCGAAACCTCTTCATTGAAGAGCGAAACTCAAGTTGAGTGACCAAAGCCAAGGGCAAACATACACAAATCTCAAAAGCAGCTTGCTAAACAAAAACGCCAGCAAAACAAAAGATATCAAAAGAATCTCAATGAGAGGAAGCAGTTTTGGAACTCCCAAAACTCCAATTATGTTCGCACAGAAAAGGCGTCAAATCTCAAGGCGAAAGCTGGATCAAAGGATAATTCTGATATGTGCACTCACTGCCAATCCTGCAGTCAAGCGAACTGAAAGCCTAGTTTCGATCCCAGATCAAATGGTGACAAGAACAGAAAGCCTAGTTTCGGTCCCAATTCTTGCAGCGACAAGAGCCGAAAGACTAGTTTCGGTCCCAAGACAAGACTTGATAAGAACCAAAAGATAAGTTTCGGTCGTAAATACCATCCTCCTCATTCTCGACCAAAGCAGAATCCTAACAAGGATGTCAAGGATAGCAAGGGAAAAGGAAGCTCGTCTGTGAAGACAAACTGCAAACAAAGAAGACGTCAGTTAACCCTAGGAATCACGAAAACGAGTTTGTTAAGAATCAAAACAAAAATCCTCAGTCTGATTTAAACAAACTCATGGTATTTACCATCAAAAGGAAAGATGAAAACACACTAATAAAAAGAACTTATATGGTTGATCTTTCTATTGTTATTATGTGTTCTGTAAAAGGCTCACGTTGACCCAAGCAACTTTGGTTTCCTAAATCTGCTTGATTTTTGCAGGTTATAACTGACGACCAGTTCAACGACGAATGATACATTGATAGTGGCTGCTCACGTCACATAACAGGAAGGAGGGAAGAACTAAGGGAGTTTCAGGCTCTTAAGGATGGTGGATGTGTCAAATACGGGAATAATTCATATGAAAACGAAGGCTGTCCTGTTAAAATCCAAGTGAAAAGAAAACGGAGGCTGTCCTGTTAAAATCCAAGCGAAAAGGAGAAATGTATCCTCTAAATCTTAACCCAATTCGAGGCAAGACAGCAGTATGCCTTTTAATGAAAGCACACTCTGACGAAAGTTGGCTATGGCATCGAAGGCTCTCACATCTCAACTTTAAGGATATCAACAAGTTAGTTATCGGTGATCATGTACGAGGACTTCCACTTCTCAAATTTGACAAGGAACACTTGTGCGCAGCATGCGAGATGGGAAAGCAAAGCGGAAAGAATTATCGCACAATTGTCAACACAAAGATCATCGAACCTCTTGAGCTTCTTCACATCGATCTATGTGGTCCTTCGGCCATAGAAAGCATCGGTGGTAGTAAGTATATTTTAGTTATTGTTGATGACTTTTCTCGTTTCACGTGGGTTTTCTTTCTTAAACAGAAATCAGAGGCAACTCCAAAGCTCTAAGTGTTTATAAAGAAAGTGGAACTTCAATTGCAAAAGGTTGTTAGAAATGTGACAATGGGCTAGAATTCAAAAACCTAGAGTTTGAAGAATTTCTCTTTGAAAAGGGAGTGTCTCATAACTTCTTTGCTCCCTATAATCCACAGCAAAATGGCGTAGTTGAAAGGCGAAACCGTTCATTGTGTGAAGCGGCCCGAACCATGCTCAGTTTCGCTTCTCTACCTCTGTACTTCTGGGCTGATGCAATTACTACTGCCTGCTATACCTAGAACCGAACCTTCCTCAACAAGAGATTTTCCATCACTCCATATGAAATCTTGAATAATCACAAGCCAAATGTCAAGTTCTTCCATGTGTTCGGTTCAAGGTGCTTTATTTTCAACTCCAAAGAGAACTGAAACAAGTTCGATGTAAAGGCAGATAAAGGGATTTTTCTTGGTTACTCGCTAACTTCAAAGGCATATAGGGTTCTGAATAAACGTTCAAAGAAACCTACTATGTCACCTTTGATGATAATTATGTGAAAAAACTGAAATCCGGCAAAGTACCAACGGAGGAAATCTTTCCAAAATCAGGTCAAGTCTCGGTTCTAATTTCCAATCTATTTGAAGAATACATGTTGCTCTTTGATGAACCAGAGAGAGCAATTCATTCTGAGGCAAAGGCAGCTGACAACAAGATCGACAACTTAAAGAAAATTATCGATGAAGCAGCAAAAGAAATGGAAAGCGAACATCAAGGACCAACCAAACGGCCAGGTCCAAGCGAAACTCGAGATCAAGGCGAACCCCAAAGCTCGAGCGAACCTACTGATAAATGTGGTACATTCCAGGGGGAGAGTTCATCTACACCAAGGCGACCAGACTTACCATTCCAGGGGAGAACCCATCTCTAACAATGACTCATGAAAGTCCAATCGAGGGGGAGAATTCTGAACCGGATGTTGAGCTTGTCTCATCATTCGAGGGGGAGAAAAACAATACAAATGACGAAGATTCTCAATCAGAATTCGAAGAAGAAATAAATGCCGAATTGGATCATGCCTATGATCCAAACTACCCTGCTCTCACAAAATGGACAAAAGATCATCAAAAAACTCAAGTAATCGGTGAAACATCTGAAGGAGTTCTTACTCGGTCTCAAATAAAAGGGAAGCAAACTGCTCTGTTCTCTCAAGTAGATTTTTCCTGTTTAATTCGTTTGTCTCGAAAATAGAACCAAAAACGATTAATATTTCACTCGATCACTCCGATTGGGTACATGCAATGCAAGACGAACTCCACGAGTTTTAGCGAAATGGAGTCTTGAGACTGATTCCCACACCAAAGGATGTATCTGTGGTTGGATTAAAATGGGTATTCAGGAACAAGATGGATAAAGAGGGGAATGTAATTCGCAACAAGGCAAGGTTGGTAGTCAAGGGATATTGTCAGAAAGAAGGTATAGATTATGAAGAAACGTTCGCTCATGTAGCAAGGTTAGATTCAGTTCGGATCTTTCTGGCATACGCTGCTCAGAAGAATTTTGAAGTCTTTCAAATGGACGTCAAATGTGCATTCTTGAATGGAGAACTAGAAGAAACTGTATATGTTGAGCAACCACCGGGTTTCGTGAACGAAAAGTATCCTGATCATTTCTATATTCTGGATAAAGCCGTGTATGGTTTGAAGCAAGCTCCTAGATCCTGGTATGAAACCCTTACTCGATTTCTAAAAATGTCCAAGTTTAAACAAGGTTCGGTTGCCCAACCTTCTTTCTCAAGAAAGAGGGTGACCACTTGATGATCGTCCAAATTTACGTCGATGATATCATCTTCGGTTCCATAAATCCCAGCTTCACAGCTGAATTCAGGAAGTTGATGGAGACTAAGTATGAGATGAGCTCAATGGGTCCAATTAACTTTTTCCTTGGCTTGAACATTAGACAGGGACCCGAAGGCATATTTATCAATAAGGAGGCTTACACAAAGACCCTACTGGCTAAGCTTGGCATGATGGGATATTCCAAAGTAAAGGTTCCTATGACATTTGGAACGAAATTAACACCATCTTTGGAGAAACCGACTATTGATATGACCCTCTATCGGCAAATGATAGGGTCTCTAATGTATCTAACCATTAGTAGACCAGATATTAAGTTTTCTGTCTGTTATTGTGCCAGGTTCCAAGCTAATCCACGCGAACCTCATATGGTGGCTGTTAAGAACATCTTCAGATATTTGAAGCGAACCTCATCTCTCGGTCTATGGTATCCTGCTAAATCAGAATTTTTCGTTCAGGCATTCTCTGATGCTGACCTTGGAGGATGCGGTTTGGACCGAAAGCGCACTACAGGCGGATGCCAATTCCTCGATCGTAAAATCGTCAGCTGGCAGTCCAAGAAACAAACATGCGTTACACTCTCTACATCCGAAGCTGGATATATTGCTGCAACATCTTGTACTTCATATGTCATTTGGATACAAAGCCAACTTAGAGACTATGGCCTAAACATGAAGAAGATTCCACTTTATTGTGACTCAGAAAGCGCTAATCGGATATGTCACAATCCAGTGCAACACTCCAAAACAAAACATATAGCATTGAGATACCATTTCATCAAAGATCACGTTGAAAATGGTAATGTGGAAATCCACTTTGTTAGATCTGTTGATCAACTAGCTGATATCTTCACGAAAGCCTTACCTGAAGTAAGTTTTAATAAAATTCTCCAAGGCTTAGGAATGATGGAAGCTGAATCAGTACCGAAACTACTTTCGCCTCATTAAAATTGAACAAGCGAAATAGAGCAAACACTCGGTCTATTTCGGCTCCAGATTTTCCGGGAACCGAAATGGACCGAACGCGAAATACAGCGCACGCTCGGTCTATTTCGGCTCCTGTTTTTTCGGGAACCAAAATGAACCGAACTCTCGGTCTATTTCGCTTCACTACTTTTAGGTGAAGTTTCGGTTGTATACTTTGTACACTACGTATGTTTTTTCTTAATTCATTTCTTCTCATAAACCTCAAAAATATTTTCCTCTCTGTTTTTAAATCTTTTTCAGAAAATTTCATAAAACTCAAAAATATTTTCCTTTCTGTTTTTATTTCTTTTTCAGAAAATTCATAAAATCCAAAAATAGTTTTTTGTTGCTTTTTATAAAAATAAAAAATACCTAAAATATCACTGAAAGGTATCATCGATCATTCAAATGATGGGGCTGGGACAGGTATACATTTCTTTATCTTTGTACTAGCTAAGTGTCCCTAGAAGCATGTTGTTGTATGTTGACCAAAGCCTCAAAGACTTCAACTGAAGCCTTATTGATTTGATATACACAAATCAAATCTTCCCAATTAGGCTGATAAAATCACTTATGTCATGAGCTACCTTACTCGTCTAACATTGAGTTAAGAGTTGTGTGTTCGGTCCTTACTATATAGCAGAGGTACTTTTGGTTCTTTAACCTCTTTATCACTTTTTTCCATCTCATTTCGATTCATAATCGTAACCCTTGAGACTCTCAGTATTTACCACTGAGGTTTATGGTTACACAACATCTGTGTTAATGATCTTAGCTTCGTTTCACCACGTGCTAAGTGAAACCCAAAATCCAACACCAATAACGAATTGACGGTGAACAATCAAATGTTCTAGTTTTCACCCACGTTTTAACGAAACCACTTTATTGGAAGGTACCAAGAAATCTTTCTTTAATTTTTGTGCGATCTTTATGAAGTTGTCTGACACCAAGGCTTTTCTTCCCAAAAGATCCAGTTTATATTTTTGTTTTTGAGATTTCTACATTTATCACCAAGTCACTGAATATGTTATCTAACATACTTGTTTAATAGTCCACACTGGTCTCACAAGTACTTCATCCAACTTTCGGTCTTATGTCAAGTACTGAAGATCGGTTGAAGCTGAGCCACCCATTATAGCTTAAATCTGAAAAGATGCCTTTCAATGTTTCTTAATAAACATTTGATCGTATTTCAACAGGAAACCACACAGACACTTCTAAGTCTCTCTTGACTTTGAAGGAAGAGATTCGTGTCCGGGATCCATAGTTTCGTGTCTAAAATAGACATCACTTAAATCCCACAAATACTTTGCTTTATTTCTTTTCTATTGGCACACTCTTGCACGAAGATCCTTATGATTTTCCCAATTCATGTTCGTGGTACTAATGACAATTTTTCAGATTTGATGCTTCAGTTGTAAATGCGATGGTGGTATACAATGTAAAGGCGCGAACAGGATAAGTTGAAACGGCGGTAACAGGATAAGATTTCCAACAGGCGCGTGGATTTGAAACGGTTCCTAACATCACGCCTGATGACGTCTTCCTAGGGAAACACAGCTGTCAAATCGCGCTTTTTCAGGCGCCGATTCAGAAGATCGTCGAATCATTATTGTGGATTCTTTCTCTCTCCTAGAGATGGTATACAAGGTTTTCTCACACCTTTTATATCACTTTACCAATTCACAATTCTCTCAAGAACACACCGGCGAATTTCTACTATTCATCTTCCTCTTCACACTTGCAAGAATGGCTGAATCTTTATCTGTTTATGAACAATCTGCCCAGTCCTCTCTTCTCACCACTAAGCCAAATCAAAACCTCCTCATTGATCTCTCACCTTTCCAATATGATCCGTACATGCTGCAAGTGGTTGAATGCCTCAAATATTCACCACTTGTAGTTGCCCTAATCAAGGTGGAGTGTGTTCCAATGTCGCTACTTTCTCAGGTCTACTCAACCGCTGTCTACGATAAAGCCAAGGAGTGAATTTTCTTTGAGATCTTCAATCAAAAGACGTCGATTTCAAAAGCTAGGTTTTGTCTGTTGCTAAGGATTGCTATCGACGACTCCATGATTAACCCTGATGCCATCACCAACACTCAACTCTTCACCATGTTCTACGATATGGGGTACACTGAAGTTCTCACCACTCTCACAAAGTTCAAGAAATGGTGCCTTCCTCCTCAGTGGAATGGTCTATTTACCCTCCTCTGTAAGGGTTTATCGGAGAGGGTTACAAGTTCTGATGGTGCAAGGAAGGAGTTCATGACCCTTCTCTACGGTCTGTACCATGGGGTCAACATGGACTTTGGATCTATCTTGTGGTCTCAATTGGTTCAAAGCATTAGTTCTACTTCACGGTTCTCTGAAATCTCTTGCGCTAGGTTTTGGACTCTCGTTACTCAATGGACGAGGTAGAAGCTTCACGTTCCAACAATGGCGGACTCACTGATGTTGTCTATTGCTACTTTCCACACGACGAAGATAATTGTCTCTGATCCATCTATGTTTCTCTTTATTGGTTCGGTTCCGGAATCCATGTACATGTGTGTTTCCAGTGAAAGCAAAGTGATAGCTGAGTACAAGAAACTACCTCATTCAAGGCCAAGGCAGCTTACTCCTAAAATGCAAAGCTCCCTAGACGCAACAGATAAACCAGCAAAAAGAGGGAAGAAGCCTGAACGAAAAGGGGACAAGGAAGGTCAATCCTCCAAATTTTCAACTCCCAAGAAGCGAAAATCTGAACAAGCAGCTCCTTCGGCTCAAAAGAAACGCAAGATTAAGAAGAAGGCACACAAGCCGAAGGCTCCTTCTCCTTCTTCAAGTGACTCAGACTACGTTCCATCTGACCCACAGCCCGAACCAGAGTCCAATGATGATGACGTTTCTCAACACGAAAGTTCGCCTCGAGGTAATTCGCCTCCACCCTCACCAACTCATGAAGGTAACTGAAACTCACGTCCTCCTTCTCCTACACGTTCGGTTCCTATAACCATTGCTCCGTTCCTATCTCCTATATCATCTTCAACTACAACTTTAATTCCCATTCCTACCCTGTTATTCACCGAAGTTACCACAACTACTACTACTACAACCGAACCGACTGTTCGTGTCAACGTATCTGATATGGGGGCACCTACTTTCGATTCTGAAACCCCAATTACCTCAAAACCTCTATCCCCACCTCCCTCACACGAATCTGACACTGTTCTTGGAGGAGCAGAAATGGAATTTGATTATGTATTTTTTAGCCCATATCGAGTACAGAGCGAGGATGATGATGACGCTCCTGTCACAAAGAGGCACATAAAAGATGTGAATAACAAGCTTGACCAATTGTTTTCTTCCTGTTCTACTTCAAGTAATGCATACTCTGAAGCAGCTATCAAGGCTCTATTGGCAACCTTTGTCAACGAGCATGACATTTCCATTTCCAATGCTATCAAAGCTATTGACGCTTCCACTTCAACATGCCAGAAAGCTTCTAGTGTAGTTGAAGAATCCCCCAAAGATTGCAAGCAAGCGACCGCAAACGTCGAAAAACTAATTTCTGACACTCAAATTTTTCTTGATTCTCTTCAGGCTGCAGCTCAGAAGAATGCTCAAGTGGTGAATGCTTCTGTTGATACTCTTACCAGCTCGCTTCAAGCTGAAAAGAAGCATTTTAAGGAAACACGAAAAGCCATCCAGTCTGCTAACACCGAGCTTCACACATCCGTTGATGCTCGTCTTACTCAACTTGAAGCTGAACTAGATGTGGAAAGAAAGATAATGGATGAGTTGGATAAACAAACTTCTCAGCTTAAAACTCAGAACTTAAAGCTCAAGATGGCCACCAAGGAAATTGAAGAACTTAAGTCTGAGCGAGCAATTATCAAAAGCTCTTTTGGTGATGTGCACTCCATTCTTTTACATCTTCTGGAAGCACATGACTCGGTCCATACCATCTCGATTCGATGCCACTTGGCTGAGAAACTGAGACATGCTCTCGACATTCTCAGCAGGATTGAAGGTGTTACGGAGGTCGTTGTCCCTCCGATACAAGGGGTAGAAAATGTTGCCCAGGGTCAATCACAACCACCTCCAAAAAGCAAACCCATTACCCAACAGAAAGTCAATGTTGAACCGAAGGGTAATGAAGCTTTGGGCAGTATGAAGGACAAACGAAAGAGGAAAATTGGTGATAATGATGAGGATGAAATCGATGATGTGACTGATACAGAAGAAAAAGCTTCCAAAACCGAAAGCCTCAAAATCAAGCCAAATGATCAAGAGCTTATGGAAAAGGTTCGTAAAGCAAAGGAAGAAGTTGATAGGGAGAGGAAACAAAAAGAAGCGAACGATGTATTAGAACAGAGGAAATCTATGTTCCCTCTGTGGACTTTGGAAAAGCTTCTGAAGGAGGTAATTGAAGCTCCAAGCACACATTGGCTCGAACCGGTCCTATCATTCGATCTTGAGAATTCCAAGGATTCTCAATTTGATATGCCAACCACCCGAAAGGCGTTCATCTTTCATTGTTTTGAGTCAACTGTTGCCATCCCCAATCCTGGCCCGAAGGTTGATAGAGACCTAATCGAGTACTATCTTACGTTCTCTCAACCGCAATACCTGACTTGGAGTAAACAGAAGATCACAACAATCAAGGTGTTGAAACCCACTTCAGCAGGAAAATTTATCAATGTCAAATTCAAAGTGACCCGAGGCTCAGACAGTTCGGTTCACATGATCTCCTTTGTTGATCTTGCAAATTTGAATCCTCATGACTGGATTCTCCTGAACAATATTTTGCTGACTAATCAACAAGACTATGAGCCTATCGTTGATCACATTAAGCGAATGCTGGTGTGCTATATTCTTGAAGTCGCAAAGATGGATCAGGAAATCGCCTCTGCCCTGAGAAGGAAGCCCACTATCAAGCCAATAGGAAAGGAAAGCGACATCAACTTGATGATGAAGGGTAAAATCGACCCACAATTTCATACGGTCATGTTTATCAGGGGCGAAGGTCAAAAATGCCTGTTCGCTCTTGTTGAGAAAAACATGTTCTCCAATTCCTGCTTGGAGCATATTCTCGATATCATACACAGGTGCAATCAGAACAGTGAAGCAGATAAGAAGATGTTTTCAGATGTGCTTCGGTGGTACGTTAACTTTCGTCAAACTCTTCTTGCCATTATACCAAAACTGTTCAAGACTGTGAAGAAAGTCACCGTTACTCAATCGAAGTAATCTCTCGCCTCAATTGGTGCAAATGGGGAGATTGTTGAGTCTATGGGTTACGTCATTGGGCTTATTTAGTTCGGTCTGTGACTTAGTTAGTTCGGTCCATTTGTATTCACGGTTTGGGCCTGTCCAATCTTGTGTTTGTTTTTAGGGTTTAGTATTTATGGTGCATGCATGGATCAGATTAGTTACGCTTCTTGAATATTTCCTTGAAGAAGTATTGTAACCCTAGCACGCCTCTAAAGTAGAAGTTCTTCATCGAGCTCTTCTGAGGTGTTGTTTTTTTAATCATTCAACACTCGTTTGATTCATTGTGGTGTTCATTGTCTTCTATTGCTTGTTATTATATTATTGATATATTTTTGAATCTATCGATCTAAGAGAACTTTATTCTCATCACTCCCTATGTACGTCCCGCGTACTAGAGTTTCCTCATAAACCCTAAAATACTCTGAAGGCCATAACTTCTTCGTTATAAATCCAATTTCGACGATCCTTATATCCATGAAAAGGTAACGAGAAGCTATACACTTTTATCAACTCATACTTGCCATAAACATTCCCGAACAAAAATCCAATTTCTATAAAAGCCCGTTGTCATTTTACCAAAATACCCCTTGCCTCCAAAACCAAATCCGAACGACCGAATCATCTACATTACATCACCCACACCCAAATGGGTAACGATTCGGGACAGGGCGTTGCAACTCTCCCCAACTTAAATTAGATTACGTCCTTGAAATCATTACTTATCATTGCAGCACACCATACAACTTGAACAACACAATCACAACCCCTACGCATACCACAACCTTCCTAACGGCAACCGAACCCAACCCTAGCAGAACTCTCCTAACCCGATGAAGATAGAATCCTTAATACCATGCATTAAACAACTTCTACCTTCCCCGAAACCTGAAATCTCAAACTGGTCTGACCCCCCACCCCCGACAGACCGCCTATACTGAGCCACTACCATGCCAAAACCTCATTGAATTCAAAACCAAACAAAATACTTCCAAACCTTGATTATCTTGATGCTTCCATTAGGAACCAAAATCACTGACCATATAATGTTACAGAACACTTATACTTGATAGAAGGCTCAGATAATCCTTCGAGTAGAAGATTCTTCCCTGCAATGGTTAGACTCAGACAAGAGCTGTGCAACAGGGTCAAATCAATTACTCTGATATTATTTAATCCAAACTGCAAGTGACTTATCATATTCCCTGAATAACAAGCGACTCCACCCACGAATCCCAAATCACTAATACTACCCCGACTCATCTTGCTGCCCCTAGCTACTTTCCAAAAGCAGTCGAGACATCCCTGGTCCCAACTTGTCTGCCAACTAACTGAAACACCTGATTCTCACCCGGTTGTTGAATCAAAAGACACACAGTCGCCCCAAGCGACTTCCGAAAGAAAGCCTCATCTGGAAATAATTTCCCTAAGTATCTTGCCACCGAGTCCAATACCAAAAGTGAATGCCACATGACCAACTATAGTGTTATATCATACCCAACCTCCAACGACCTACCACTTCCTGATTCAAGCATGTTGTGGCCCTCCCACAGTCTTATGAACTGACCCATCCTGGTCTAAACCATCTGAAAAAATCAATAACCAATCATGGGTTTTCCATACTATCACCGTTGCACAGGGACCGGTCAACGTTACGGGCCACCCCGTAGTCTTACAACACTCCCACACTAACTGCCAACACAGTCTTACAACACTTCTACACTAACTACAAACCTAGTGAATGCTATGGGCCACCATGCAGTCTTACAACACTCTAATTTTGCCATGGCCACCGCCCATGGTCTTACCGCTCATCTATCAACCCATGCATACACATCCAAATTCGAACACGCATCCGGCCAAGCGCCCAAACTAGGCTCGAGTCATGCTTGTAACCCCAACATGGGTCCACCAATACCTGCTATCCATCACTAAGAAGGTGCTAAACAACTGTTGGGAAGTTTCCTGAACTCCCCACTCACACAATCCTTAATCCAGACGGCTACTTAGGCCTCCTTGCTCCCCAAGGGGATTTGAAAATCATCATAGTTTCACGCCTGATTCCACTCCCAGAAATCTGAACGGTTCTCCCCCACTTTGATTCGACGAAGCTCTCCCAGCACACAAGGTTTGAAGGATTCCCAATCTATCTTACCTCCTTATGATTGAACCACTGACAACTTGCGCTTCCAATGCTAGTGTTCCATTAGTAGCCAAACCCAAAGTCCGCACAACCCTTGAAGACCAGATGAACACTTCCTAAAATCCCAACAAATCTGATAATTGTAGATGCATTTAACAATACAACACCCAAATCTTGAAGTCCTTAATGCTGGAGACATAGATAGAACCCTAGAAATAGACCACTTATTCTGGCACTCCCATTGGCCAATCAAGCTCAAATGCTAAACCACTGAACCCCGAATACACTAGAGAACTAACCCGCTGAACCTGACTATAGACCTTCCACACAATATCCCTGAATCGATCTAGACCAAGAACCAGAATTACATCCGAACATATTGAAACCCGCTCAACAAGATGCGGCCCCTTCTAACCCACTAATGACTCATGGCATGCAAATGACATATAACAATTCTTGATGATAGAGTTCAAACAATAACAGAAAATTAAACCAAAGATGATGCTTAACAAAACCGATACATAATTCCAAACAACATAAATACTTATAAGAAAAAAAAAGAGAAAGAAAAAGATAACATACCCGAAATATCACCTGCTGGAGTCCTGGCCTCCCCTGTCTGACACTACAATGCCCGAATCTTCTCAGCCGAGGCTCCTTCCCTACCCTCACAACCATCAGTAATCCTCAAAGTAGCCGGAGCAGGTGCACTCACTACTCGTCCCCTCAACATCGGATGGTCAGACTTATTGTGGCCCACTTGGTTATAGTGAAAACATAACGGGCTTGCCCCCTGAGGACAATCCCTGCTGCCATGATCAACCATGCCACACTTGTAGAAGCCAAAACCCTTAGAACGACAAACCCCATCGTGTAGTTTCCTGCACGTGTTGCATTGACCCCAACCATGCTGGCCCCTCAATCGCTGAT
Source organism: Lactuca virosa (assembly GCF_052849685.1). Lineage (NCBI taxonomy): Eukaryota > Viridiplantae > Streptophyta > Magnoliopsida > Asterales > Asteraceae > Lactuca > Lactuca virosa. The sequence goes on along the minus strand of NC_136428.1, from coordinate 184,982,487 downwards.
CCGAAATCTTGGATCTCTTCCCGCGACCCTCCACTACCTACACCTGATCTAGTCCCCTCTTCCGTAGGTGCTCCAAATTGATCTTCCGCTTTCAGGCTCTAGGAATCATATCATTTAGGGTCTTGCACCCTAAAATACTCACAAACTCCATGATGCCATCCCTCAGCATATCATGATACCTTACGTTCTTCATTTCCTCATCCGATGCATACTGCGGAACCAATAAGGCTCTCTCCAGGAACTTGGTAGTGATTTCTGCCACCGTCTTAGCAGTTTGGCAGAGATCCTAAAACTCTCGCGCCAATTGTTGCACCTCAATCATTGGTGCAAACTCAGCTCGGAACCTGGTGGAAAAATCATCCCACATCATAGAATCAACAACATCATCACCCACCTTACTTCCTACCTCTTCCCACCAATCCCATGTCCTGCCCTTCAGAAGGCAGGAAGAATATCTGACCTTCGACTCCTCAGGGCAGAAACTCGTCCTGAACGCGTTATCCATATCCACTAACCATCTCGTACTGGCAATAGGTCCTTCTCCCCAGAGAACATGGGAGCTCCAAAATCACGAAACTCACGGAAAGAAAGTGTGCGAGCTCCAACAATCGCCACAACCTCAAAACGAAACGCGCCCAAGCGCTCATCCAAAATCTCCAGAATCACCTCGTTGACCAAACCAAAGATCACATGAGTCTGTTCCAAAATATCGTGGGTAATCTCTGATGAGATGAACTACCGCATATGCTCGCTAATCGGCGTACCTGCACCTCAGCCGGAACTAGAACCAGAACCTCCTTCTTGAGTGCTTATCACTAAACTTCAATACAACATGCAAATGATCAGACCATACCAAAGAATCCTCCTCTTACAAGCTTCCTAGATACTCCAAGACTCTCCCTGATTTGAGTATGGATCCTGTGCTTTCAGTAGTACGGGCCCAATACTACCTTCCACACCTATCCCTACTTTCCTCAAGAATCATCCCAAATCCTCTAAGTCAACTTCTGAAACTGATGCAACAAATAGTGACCAAACAACGCAACTAGACCCATTAAAATCAATTCCTAGGCTCTCCTAGGTTCCCGACCTCACCCAACCCTCAGCTGCTGAAAGACTCCCACCAATGTCAACTAGCTACCTCATGAATATAGTCACATGCAATAGAGATCAGATAATCCTTCAAGAAAAAGACTCAACCCTAGAACGGTTGGACTCAAACGAGAGTTGCTTAATAGGGCCAAATCCATCATTCTGAGAATATTTAACGTGTGCCACATATGACTTAACATATTCACTTAGTGGCTGATCCACATCACTAAGAGTCCCACAAAGCACAAAGCAAGCAACATTCAGGCAATGAAAAAACTAACCAACATACACAAATCAAGCCATTTTATCTACTAACCTGAAAACCATACTAGCATGGAATTCTAAAAGCTCATACAATCAGGCATATAAAAGCATCTCTCCTATCATAAAATCCTTAGCAGATCCTTAGCCCTAATCTAGCATGCAATTCTCATAATCATATAATATATCATAATAAACACGTATTGGTATTCTGTGAACCGCTTACTTGAGCTCGGCCGATTGCACGTATCACACCCCTTTTGTTATTAGAAACCCTTTTTAATAAAACATTTATTCTTTTGAAAATTTTCACCAAACCCTCAGTTTGAGTCCAGGCATAACCGAGAGTATGCCTGAATCCCTCAAACTAAGGCTTTGATACCAACTTGTAACATCCCAAAATACGAAGGTAAAAAATTTCATTTTTAAAACAACCAAAACATCGATTATCATTTATTCAAACTCTTAACGGTATTTTATAATAAAAACCAGTTATTAGAGTACAATCCCAAAATCTCAATGTTGCGGAAAATATGGGTGTATGCGTTGCGATCAAGCTGGGCCCTTCCCTTTCGAACCGGAAGTACCTGAAACCATAAACAACAACTATAAGCAAAAATCTTAGTGAGTTCCCCAAATACCACATACTATACATAACATACAAGTCATACTTATCAAGCATGCAATAGGAGGTGGTATGTGCCAACCATAGTCTTGTCATTATGCCACTAGTCGTATCATGGTCTTTCCTTGCCAGGCCGGGGACCAAACCCCGTGTCTTACAGACAAGTGCTAGGAGTCACCTTCTGGTCTTCCGTGCAAGCATCACAAAGACAACTAGCATACAATCTATAACTACTTATCTACTTAACTGCTAGAGTCCAAACTCTGGTCTTTCATACATATATTCTAGGAGCCAACTCGTGGTCTTTCATACAAATACCAAGGGCCACCCCCTAGTCTACGTATAATACATAAACCTAGGCATGAGCAAACAGACCGAACCGCCAGAACCGGCACGACCCGGACCCGAACCGGGAACCGGCTTCGGCCAAAATCAAGAACCGAACCGGCCCGGCGGTTCTACCAGTTATGGTTCTACCGGTTCCGGTTCCGGGTCCAGTTTTTGCCGGTTTTCGGTTTTGGAACCGGTATGATTTGACACGCTTCATTGCGGGGCTTGTAACTCATTCCATTTTTAACCAAATCAAGAGTTTTTATAGTCTAAACTTAACTAAAAAACCTAAACTAAGTGTAGGAAAAAGAATCAGGTCAAAAAAACTTAAATTGAGTGAGTTATGCCCATTTGAACAACAAAGTCAGATTACGTTTAATTGCTGCAAGATAAAACAATTCTGATTTGACACCCTTCCTTGAGGGGCTTGTAACTCATTCAATTTCTAACCAAATCGAACGTTTTTATAGTCTAAATTTAACTAAAAATCCTAATCTACATGTAGGAAAAAGATTCAGGTCAAAATAAGTTAAATTGAGTGAGTTATGCACATTTGAACAACAAAGTCAGATTACATTTAATTGCTGAAACTTAAAAAAATTCTGATTTGACACCTTTCTCTACGGGGCTTGTAACTCATTCAATTTTTAACCAAATCAAGCGTTTTTATAGTCTAAACTTAACTACAAATCCTAATCTACATGTAGGAAAAAGATTCAGGTCAAAAAATGTTTAATTGAGTGAGTTATGTACATTTGATTAACAAAGTCAGATTACATTTAATTGCTGAAACATAAAAAAAAACTCTGATTTGACATCCTTCTTTGCGAGGCTTGTAACTCGTTCAATTTTTAACCAAATCAAGCGTTTTTATAGTCTAAACTTAACTACAAATCATAATTTACATGTAGGAAAAAGATTCAGGTCAAAAAAAGTTAAATTGAGTGAGTTATGCAACTTTCAAAATTTGAGTGAGTTATCCGGTCCGGTTCCTGGTTTTGGGCCGGTTCCAACTACCGGTTCTTACCGGGTCCTGGTTCCAAAAATTGAAGAAATTATAGTACCGGTCCCGACCCGACCGTTTCCATCGGGTTTCGGTTCCGGGACTGGTTCCGGCCAGTTCCCCGGTCCATATGCTCATCCCTACATAAACCAAATGGGTCAGCATTGGTGCCTTCGACCTATGGTACAGTGAGGAGACTCACCTCACACTGCTGAATCATATAGATAATCCCTGGCTGCTGGTCAGATAATTCCCCGAGCTATCAATATTAAATAACACCCAATTAACACTTGGGTCCCAAACAAAAACCAACAATCTATACATGGGGTAAACAAGACCATTTTACCCCTACCTAGTTTTGTCCAAGACTAGGGCCCAAAATCACAATCAAAAAGGCCCACAACCAAATAATCATCCAAATACCACTTATGGAACAATTTTCCAAATTGGGCTCAAACCCTTACATGGTCCTTACCCTAAATCCCATTAACTTTTCCCTAATCCAAAAAACTTGGTCTCGAATTGCCCAACAATGCCCCAAGAAACCAAGCCAAAAGATAGCCCAAACCTGAAGCCCAAACATGTGAGGCCCAATAGACCGAGTACGCGGGGCGTACTCAGCATGTACACGTAGTGTACTCGCTTGGAGGCTTGTACGCTAAGCGTACCTGCTTGTACGCCCATCGTACAAACCCTCTTCAACCTAAATCTTGATTCAACACTTAATTCCTTAAGGCAAAGCTTCTGAAACATAGATCTGACTTCCTTCAGCATGATTATCACGTAAAATCGCTAACTGTACCTTCATGCATGGCTAAATGAAGCTCTTAAGCTCAAAAGGAACTTAATGAGTGACTTAATACATGCATGACACCAAAAATCTCATAAAGCTTTCACCTTTATGCTCAAGGAGACCAAAAAAACTCAGATCTAAAAGAACAAGCCCTTAATCAATTTAACTCTTCCATTAACCAAGTTGTAACGTCCCAAAATACGAAGGTAAAAAATTCATTTTTAAATAAACCAAAAACCCATTATCATTCATTCAAACTCTTAAAGGTATTTTATAATAAAAACCAGTTATCAGAGTTCAAACCCAAAATCTCAATGTTGCGGAAAATATGGGTGTATGCATTGCGATCAAACCGAGCCCTTCCCTTTCGAACCGGAAGTACCCAAATAACACATATCATACATAACATACTAGTCATGCTTATCAAACATGTAATAGGAGGTGCTATGTGCCAACCATAGTCTCGCCATTATGCAATGAGCCGTATCATGGTCTTTCCATTCCTGGCCGGGGACCAAACCCTGGGTCTTATAGACATGTTCCAGGAGCCACCTCCTGGTCTTCCATGAAAGCATCACAAAGACAACTACCATAAAATCTACAACTACTTATCTACTTAAGTGCCATAGTCCAAACTCTGGTCTTTCATACAGATTTTCCAGGAGCCACCTCCTGGTCTTTCATTCAAATGCCAAGGGCCACCCCTTGGTCTTCCTATAATACATAAACATGTTACGAATGTAACTTATAAGATCAATTAGATTCAAACAGGTAGAGAAATCAAACACCAAGAATGCTGATCAAAGTTGTGTTGATTGATTAATAAGCACTGCCTTAGAGGAGCTCGATAAAGAACTACCATTGTAAAGGCAGAGTAGGGTTACAAGATACTTTTTTAAAACATGGTGCATGCATGCACTATAAATATTCTAACCCTAACACATTAATATCGACTGGACAGGCCCAACCCATTACAAAAAGGGATGTTCTATAATAAATAATACATTATAAAATTGACACAACACTACATAACCCTAACACAATCCCCCATTGTGTCAATTAGGAGGGCATATTCTTCATTGTTGTTGGCGCTTCTGAACCACGAACAGCTTCAGAATAATTCCCAATAGAGTCTTGCGAACTAGGATGTACCAATTAATCATGTCAGAAAAACACTTCTCTTCCTCAACAGTGTTTGCTTTATTTTGACTCACAAAATCCACAATGTACTCGAGGAATGGAGTGGAGAATAGATGTTTGTCTGGAAAATAGAAACATACTTTGTGAAAGTTCTCATCGGCTCTTTCTCGTTGCTGAAAAGCGACACTCCAATCCTTCTTTCGTATCCTCCTCAATTTCATGTTATCTAGATCCTTCGGAGGCTCCTTAGGGAGAACTGAAGGATTATTATTAAGGATAGTGGCAATTTCCACATCCATCTTACCAACCTCTTGAATGTAACAGACCAACATTCATTTTAGACGAACAATGATTGGATCCAATTTCTATTGATCCTTCGTCAGAAGAAGTAACAAAGGAATCCAATCGAATGGGTTGAGGCAGTGCATATCTGCGAGAGTAAATTCATGAGTTGAACTCACAGCCCCACGAGCAACCTTGAAACGAGAATTGATGAAGCTATCAGCTTCAATTGGTATGAACAACTTAACAAATGTGATCTTCTTTGAGCTCCACATTTCATATTGAGGCTTCATGTGCTTTAGGTAGAAAGAAAACAACACGTGAGTAGCACCTTTTTCAGCAGGAGAAACGTTCGAAATCTTGTCAAAACTCCGGAATAGAAAAGCCTTCGAAGTAATAGGCAGATCAACCTACGAATCCAGAGAGTTTTCCAACTCGAATGATCCAATAGGCTCTATCTAGTAACTGTTCGCATTGTCGACGACTTCACACTCAAAACGTGTTCCAGTTTCCACAGAGGAAAGATTGTTTTGTGTGCTTTTAATGTTTCCTCTGCTTCACGAGCAAGCCTTGCTTTCTCTTCAGCTTCTCTGACTATCCGATTATTTTCATCGATTTCAGCTTCACGAACCTTCCTTCGTTTCAATTCATGTTCATCAGGTTCTTCCTATTCATTGGCATCGATACTTTTATCTTTAATTCATCGTCCTTGTTATCAGCTGCCTTAGATTCGGAAGAGATTGCTTTCTTTGGTTCGTCACATAGATTCATGAACTCTTCGTAGAGAGTGGAAAGAGGAATCGTTGTTGGATTCGGCTTAGGAAATATCTCCTTTGATTGACTTTCAGTCTTCTGTAACTTCTTTATATAATAGTCATTGAATGTGATATAATAGGCTTCTTCTATTTTTTTGGACTTTTTGTTTTGAACCCTATATGCCTTCCAAGTCAAAGAATACCCCAAGAAAATACCTTCATCAGCCTTCACGTCGAATTTGTTCCTTTGCTCTTTATTATTGAAAATGAAGCACCAGGAACCAAATACATGAAAGCACTTGACATTAGGTTTACGATTATTTAAAATCTCATAGGGAGTAACAAAAAATCGCATATTGAGAAGAGATCGGTTTTATATAAAGCCGGCTGTTCCAATAGCATCAGCCTAGAAGTAAAGCGGCAGATTCGCAAATGATAGCATGGTTCTCGCAGCTTCGCATAGAGACTAGTTTCGTATTTCAACCACCCCGTTCTGTTGAGGAGTGTAAGGAGCTAAGAAGTTACGAGTTACTCCTTTTTCAGTTAGGAACTCTTCAAACGCTTGATTTTTGAATTCTAACCCATTATCACTGCGAATGTTACGAACCATCTTTCGTAGTTGAAGTTGGATCTGCTTTATAAAGTCCTTGAGCTTAGGAGTGGCTTCTGATTTCGGGTTAAGAAAATACACCATGTAAATATGGAAAAATCGTCAACAATAACTAAAATATACTTGTTACCACCAATGCTCTCGATGGCAGATGGACCACAGAGATCAACATGTAAAAGCTCAAGTGGTTCGATCACTTTGGTGTTTATGATTCTTGGATGACTCTTCCTGCTTTGTTTTCCAAGTTCGCAAGCCGCACAGAGATGATCATTCTCAAACTTCAGCATTGGTAGCCCTCGCACATGATCACCAAATACAAGTTTATGGATGTCTTTGAAGTTGAGATGTGAGAGCCTTCGGTTCATAATCCAACTATCATCCGGAGGTGCTTTCGTAAGAATGCATATGGATGGATTTTCTTTGATGGGATTTGTATTAAGTGGATACATCTTGCCTTTGTGTTTGGACTTCAACAACACTGTTTTGGATTTCTTCTCGATTATCTCAGATCCCTCGTCATCGAACGACACTTTTAAACCTGTTCCTACAACTAATTGTGATACACTGATTAGGTTGTGTTGTAGGCCTTCGACATAGGCTACCATTCGATTAGAAAATTCTCCATTCGTAATCATCCTATAGCCGTTAATTTCCCCAAGAGAGTTATTTCTGTATTTGACTCTCCCTCCATCCTTTAGTGGTTTGAACTCTCTTAATTCTTCCTTCCTTCCTGTCATGTGACACGAGCAACCACTATCAATGTACCATTCGGAGTCAAATTGCTCATCACGAATTACCTGCAAAATCAAAGAGATTTAGGAACCCAAAGTTGTTTGGGTCCTCGTGAGGATTTCAAAGACACAAGAAATGTTTTTGCTTCATCAACCAAGTAAGATCGTTTAATCAAAGTGGAATTATCTTTCTTAGTGGTTTTAAAAACAACGATCCTTTCATCTTCATGATTCTTTTGAAAAGAGGTTTTTCTTTTATTATTTTTAATCTGTTTCTTGACAACCCTTTTCTCAACCATCTTTTCCATTTTCAAATTTAATTCGGCGATTTTGGAATGGATTTTTGACTCCAAACTAATCTTTCCTTTGCCCTTTGTATCTTTCGATATTTTGGAAGATTGTGAAACACTAGGTTTTGTTTGCTAAAAAGATTTTTCTTGTTTTGAAAACTAGGGTTTTTGAGAAACTTTCGATTTTGAAATCGGAGAAGTAGATGACTGATTTTTAGAAACACTTTTAGGATTCGGATTTGAAGATACTTTCACACTCAGATTTGCTGATTTTTCTTGATGAACAAAGTTAGGATTTTTGGATTGCTAGAAATACTTTCTTTCTTTTAGATTTTTATTATATCTATAATTTCTTTGGCGTTTCTGAGCAGCGAATTGCTAAGCAAACTTATGAAGATTATCCCTTGTTTTTGGCTTTCTAACAGGAGTTTTAGACTTTTCAGATGACATATCAGTAGGAACGTTTTTGGTTCCACTCGGACTTCCTATTTCGTAGCTAGAATTGACCTTGTTCAAAGGTTCTACCACATATCTTCCCTTCGTCTTCCAAGAGGTCATTTCGGAAAGACCTTCGGTTTCTCCTGCATTGTCAATAGGGGCAGACCAGAAATATTCATCGCATCCATCAACGTTGTCTTCTTCTACAAGGGACGATAGTTCCTTGGTCTGATTTTTGTTAAGTCCTGAAGTTGCAAAAACCGGGTTTGGAACAGTTTGAACCTTTGGGAAAACATTTTCCTTTTCTTTTAAAATTTTTGTACCATTTTTAGACATGCGATTGTACTCAACTGAATTTTCAGAAATTAAATTTTTACAGGGTTAGGTTCGCTTTTAACAAATTCCGAGCAATCAGCCTCATCCTCCACAGAGATCTCACTCATGTCACTACCATCATCAAATTCAGATACATTTTCAACGTTAAGTGTATTATCTGAACTCAATTTTGTACATAAAGAGTCAAATTTCAGTAAAGTATCAAAATTAATTTGTTCTTTATCTTTTTCGCTCAAAATATATTTTAGCATGTTTCTATGCTCTTTGGACTGTATATAAGATTCAATTTTGTCTAGTCCGATTTTATAAGCATCAGAGACTTCGTCAGATGATACGATGGATTCGCATTTGAAACAGTCTGCATCGATTTCATCCTCTTTCATTTCTAGAAAGGTCAAAATCATTTTATGGATTTTCTTCCCTATTTCACAATCAATATGCAGCTAAGTGATATTAGAATAAAAACGTTTAGCAATCAAACAAAAAATATTTCGTTTTTTTAAAAGCCCTAAATTGTCTCGTTGCGAATAAATTAAATCATCCCTAGATCTAGATAACTCCAACTCTAACTTCTCAATCCACATCCGCCTTTCCTCTCTTTTTGATGTCACCCTTGGTTTTTTTAATTCTTCTAATTCAGTTTCATACCGAGAGACAGGAATATTTAAAGATTCGAGAATTGAATTTACCTTGCTTATCATCTTCTCACATTCGCCAATCTGCTCTGTGACGGGTATCGCAGCGAAGCAACTGTCAGAAGTATATCCCTTTTTCTCCGAAACATCATTGTTGATCATAAAGAACTTTCCCTCGTACTCCGAAGCACCAGTTTTCGCAACGAAGCACTTGCCATGTGTTGGTCTGCGGACCTCGTCATCCTCTGAGTCAGTTGACCAAACTTCAACTCTTCCAAACTCGTTGTCATTTTCCTGCACATTCAATGCATGTTTAGCGTTATCAGCATTCTTCATTTTCTTGAGCTCCTCTATCTTCTGAAGATAGTAGGCTTCGTTTTTCTCGTTTCATTCACCCTTCTTTTCATTGAGCCTTTTTAACATACACTCTTTTGCCAAATGACTCTTTCCATGATAGTAATTACAGTCATATCCAAAATCTCCCACCAGCTTGCTATCTTTCTTCACTTCTTCCTTTTGAAAGTTGTTGACACTATCACCCTTCATTTTCTCTGAACTGTAACTTCCTTGCCAGTTTCAGTTTTTGTTGCGTGCAAAGTTCTTTTTGGCGAACTTCCTAGGGTTTGACACCATCAGTTCATATTCCTCCTTTAAGAGTTCACAATTTGAGAGGTGTGTCTCCGAACCTTCCTCTTCGACAACCTGCTTCTTCTTTGCGACTAAAGCCAAAGAACCCATCCCTGAAACAATCTTCACTTCTTTTGTAACTTCCTCCTCGTGAGACCTATGAATTCCCACAAGCTTCGCTAAAGAGTAGGAATTAAACTACTCATGCGCTTTAACCGTTGACACCACAACTTTCCATTCTAGTTTCAAACCGTTCATAAATGTGACCTTTTGTTCAATCATTTCGCGTCCAATCTTGTTTTTCACCATCCTGCTTAAAATATGATTGTACCGGTTGAACATTTGATCGAGATTCTCCTCAGGCTTCTGGACAAAGGCTCCAAAATACGATAGAAGTAGTGTCTGAATGGAATGCTCAAGTTCAGCATCACTAGAATAGAGTTCTTTTAGCCTGTCCCAAATCTCTTTTGCTAACTTATAGGAACTCACCAGACGAAAAGTGTCTGGAGGCAAAGCGAATCTGATTATCCTCATCTCCGTTACATTGCTGATCAGCGTGTCTTTTTCGTCCTGTGGGACATCTTTAACTTCTTGAAGAAGTTTGTTATAATCGCTTCGAGTATTAATAACTCTTCTTGTACCAGTATGTTCAAACGTCTGAATAGTCATGGCTTCCCATATCAAGTGACCATGATCTTCAAGTCCTTGAACGTAATCTTCGAATTGTACCGCCTACACCTCATATTCATGTGGAAAAAGAATCGGGATCCTTATTGTAGAACCAATACTGCTGGATAGGTTGAATGAAAGAGAATGAGAATCTTTTGAATGCATGATTTCGATTCAATAAAAACCTGTAATGAACCAGATGTGTAAACTAAAATCGAGTTTAGGGTAGAATCAAGATCTAGATTCAACGTCAACAGTCGTTAAAATAATGATGAAGGCAACAGAGAATAGATCCAATAAAAGTGGAAACCCTAATAGCTCTTTTAACAGAAGAGATGCGTATAGATTACACAGTCTCCTGCTCTGATACCAATTGTTAGGAATGTAACTTATAAGATCGATTAGATTAAAATAGGTAGAGAAATCAAACACTAAGAATGAAGATCAAAGTTGTGCCGAATGATTGATAAGCACTACCTTAGAAGAGGTTGATAAAGAAATGCTACTGTAAAGGCAGGGTAGGGTGACAAGATACTTTTTTTTAAAACACGCTGCATGCATGCACTATAAATACTCTAATCCTAGCACATTAATATCGGGTGGACAGACCCAACCCGTTACAAAAGGGCTATTCTATAATAAATAATACATTACAAAATTGACACAACACTACATAACCCCAATAAAACCAAATGGGTCGGCATTGGTGCCATCGACCTAGAGTACAGTGAAGAGACTTAATTGGCACTGCTGAATCACACTGATAATCCCTAGTTGCTGGTCCGACAATTCCCCGAGCTATCAATATTAAATAACACCCAATTAACACTTCGGTCCCAAACCAAAACCAACAATCCATACATGGGGTAAAAAAGCCCATTTTACTGCTCACCTAGTTTGGTCCAAGACTATGGCCCAAGCTCACAATAAAAAAGGCCCATGCTCAAATAATCATCCAAATCCTACTTATGGCCTAATTTTACAAATTGGGCCCAAACCCTTACATGGGTCTTACCCTAAAGCCCATTAAGTTTTCCCTAATACAAAACACTTGTTCTCGAATGGCCCAACAATGTTGCGAGCAACAAATCCAAAAAGATAGCCAAAACCCAAAGCCCAAACATGTGAGGTCCAACAGACCGAGTATGCGGGGTGTACTCAGCATGTACGCGCAGCGTACTTGCTTGGAAACTTGTACGCTAAGCTTACCTGCTTGTACTCCCAGCTTACTCACCCTATTCTTCCCAAATATTGATTTAACACTTAATCCCTTAACACAAAGCTTCCAAAACCTTGATCTGACATCCTTGAGCCGGAGTATCACATAACGTTGCTAACTTTAAGTTCATGCATGGCTAAATGATACTCTTAAGCTTAAAAGGGACTTAATGAATGACTTAATGCATGACACCAAAAATCTCATAAAGCTTGCACCTATATCCTCAAGGAGACCAAAACAAACTCACATCTAAAAGAACAAGCCCTTAAATGACTTAACTCTTCCATTAACCCAAAAAGGGACCAAAAGCATAACAAACTAACTATGAAGGGATGTAAACATATACAAGCCAAGATGCAAACTTTATACCTCAGAAAGCTTTCCCACAAGATGATGATTCTGGATCCAAATCCTTTTCAGCAAACAAGGGAACTTCAAGTTTCTCTATTTCCTTCACAAAGGAAAAAATGGGCACCAAAGTCTCCTTAATAGCTGAAGAACACCACCAAGAGGCTAAGGGGTCGATTTAGGGTTTCAGGAGGTTTGGGGGCTTGTAAAGAGGCCATCCCAAAAGACTTAAGATGCTTGAATAGGGTACACTAACTCAAAAATTAGGGTTTCAGCACCCCTCGTACGCTTAGCGTACTCCTCATACGCCCAGCGAACGAGGCCGAGGTTCACGATCCATCCTCCTGGGTACGCTAAGCGTACACCAATGGATGCCCAACGTACTGCCCTTCGCAGTAATACACCCTGCGTACTCCCTATGTACGCCCTGTGTACTAGGGTTTCTCTTAAACCCTAAAAATACTCCGAAGGCCATGACTTCTTCGTTATAACTCCAATTTTGACGATCCTTATATCCATGAAAAGGTAAGGATAAGCTCTACACTTTTATCAAATCATACCTGTCATAAAATATCCCCGAAAAAAAATCCAATTTCTATAGAAGCCCACTGCCATTTTACAAAAATACCCCTTGCCTCCAAAACCAAATCCGAATGCCCGAATCGTGTACATTACATCACCCACACCCAAATGGGTAAAGATTCAGGACAGGGCGTTACATCAGAGGTGAACATGAGTACCCAAGAATGATACTTGAATCGGTAGCATCACATGATTTATGGTTATGACATGCATAGTATGGTGTCGTTGCTTCGAACAATAAACTAAACGTCCTCTATAAATCAATACTATTCAATGATAAATATCTTTGAAAAAGCACCCACATGTTCTTTTAAGTTGAACGGAAAAGAATACAATCATGTGTATTGTCTTGCAGGTGGGACGTACCAACTTGGACTGTTTTTGTGAAATCATTTACATATCCAAGTTCTAACTAAAAAAACAGTTCAATGTGACACAAAAATCAGCAAGAAAGGACATTGAGCGGGATTTTGGTATCATAACAATTCATTTGGGGGGGGGGGGTGGGTAGGGTGGTTCGTAATACCATTTCCTACACAGACAATTTCCTATAGAATAATTTAGAGATACAATGTATGCTTACATTGTATTACATAAGTTTGATGCTGGAAAATAAGAGTAGTGTTATATGTATGGTTCTAGGCCTGGCAATTGAATTGGTTTCGGATTAGCGAGTCTACATCTATTTATCCAACCCAACTCATATAATATATGGGTTAGTGGGTTACGGGTTAGAAACATCAACCCAACCAACCCACATAAACCGTTTAAGTATATGGGTTGACGGGTTTGCGCGTCAACCTCTCATGTTTAGAACTCTGGATCAGGAAATGGATTTGTGGTTAGGAGTGTTAGGACTTAAGTCACTTAGGAAATGTCGCATATTGACTATATTCAATTAATTCATATATATATATATATATATATATATATATATATATATATATATATATATATATTCAATTAATTCATATTGACTATATTCAATTAATTCATATATATATATATATATATATATATATATATATATATATATATATATATTGCAACGTAGAAACCCACCACCAACTTTTCTTAACTCTTGTAGATAATATTGAACATGCCTACATATCCATTCCTAATAATTAGTTTGTTTTAATTATCATTTTAGGAATTACGTTTTCTGTTTTATAATGTTAATTATCTTTTGTAGTAGTTTGTGTTTATTTAATGAAATGTTATTTTGTAACCTTAGGTTTATATATTTAGTTTTAAATCAGTAAATTGTAATTTTAGAAAAAAATATATGAGTTATGAAAGACGGAAATGAATTTCTATAAGCTATGACATGAGAGGAACAAATGTAGCAGTAAAAAAATGTGGAATGTAAGTTAAAAAAAAATGTGCAACGCAGAAACCCACCACCAACGCTTAACTTTTGTTGATCATATTGAATATGCCTATATATCCACTCCTGATAATTAGTTTGTTTTAATTATCGTTTTAAGAATTACGTTTGTCTGTCTTATAATTTTAATTATCTTTTGTAGTAGTTTGTGTTTTTTTAATAAAACGTTATTTTTTAACTTTAGGTTTATATATTTAGTTTTAAATTAGTAAATGGTAATTTTAGAAAAATTATATGAGTTATGAGAGATGGAAATGAATTTCTATAAGCTATGCGATGGGAGGAAACACAAGTAGGAGGAAAAAAAATGTGGAATGTAAGTAAGAAAATGGACCATCTCAACCCTTAAAATGACTCTCATTTAACTATATATGACAAAATAAAAAACAAGTAGCAAATTAAAGTTGATAGAATGGGGTGTAGCTTCTGAAGTAGGCAAGGTACATGGAATGTATGAAGTTATAAAATAAGGTATCATGCACGTGTTGCTGCATGTAACTCAGATTTTTATGTGATTTATTGAATTTAAATAAGCTTTCGACTGAGATTTAGAAAGGAAGATATCTACGAAGCACCCATTATTAGTATTCAAATAAAACATTAAAGAATTTTAAATCGAATTTTTTATCTATAATTATTGAAATATTTTAATAAGGTATAGTCGACTTTTTTTCAATATGGAATAAGTTTTTCTAAAATATTATAAAAATATAAATGACATTGTTTTAAAAAGTAATATTAATCTTCAAATATGGTCGTTTGAAATTAAACATATAATATGCAAGTTTTCTCTTCGATATCCATTTACTTGAAATTATAATGAGCAGGTAACGTTATTAACTATCTCATTAAACATATATGAAATCAAAAGTGATTACTATAAATGGTCCATATGGTTTATATAAAAATACGTTTCCAGTTCAGTTGAGTTTTTTTCTCTTTTTTTTTTTTTTTTTTTTTTTTTTTTTTTTTTTTTTTTTTTCAAACCATTTGGTATTTAATTTGATCCTTTGTTTATGGTTTTCCTATCACATTTTTGTCTTATCTAGTTTTATCTAGTTTCTTTTAAGATAAATAACTTAATAGGGTAATAAATCATGTTTTGTTTAAACATTTAGGGTTTTTTGATATTTGTTGATTTAATTAAATTTAATTAATTTAGAAGCCTAATTGATGCAAAAATCTGATTGAATATTGTTTATTGATATGTTTAGTTACGTGTATAGTATAGGGGGATCTTTGTAATATGTACACCTATATATATTGATAATATACCCTTACCGTAATTGATGGGATTTTCACAATATTCAACGTGGTATCGAGCCAACTAAAACCTCTAGGGTTTTTTCATACACTCTGCATACGAACGTACAACATCCTAGATCGATTTTTTTTCCAGTTGAAGTTGCAGTTTTTTCTCCTCCTGCCAAGATCAACTCAGCCTAATCAATCTCTTCTCCTGTCTGTCTGAGTTAATCTGTATCATTCTGCACTCTAGATTTTGTCTGTTGTCCCATCTCCCAGGCCTGCTATCTCCATTGGTATTCACGTTCATCTGTTGTTAACACAAAAATCTATTGCCTACTATCAACCTTTCCCTGTTGTCGCTGCTAGCCACCGGAACACAGAGGACGTTGGTTTACCTCTTTCAGCTGGTACCCTTCTCTCCATTATTTTCTATCTCGTTTGTGTTTATTTTTTTGATCTTTCTCTGGGACAAATGACATCTGCATCGGGTAGCAGCAACACTGTCATGCCCACAGTTGCAAATTGTTTTTTGCACTAACCAATTTTTACTCGCAGATTAGCTTTAAACTCTCAGCCAATGGGTCCAAATACAAACTTTGGAAGAGAATTTTTCTTGATATGTGCAAAGGTGAAAAGGTCCATCGTCACATAAGGGGTAAATCCAACCTTCAAGGTGATAATAATGAGGATTTGCACGCGATTGATTCCACAATCAAGTCATGGTTCTATACCATATGTGATGCAAACCCACTTCAAATCATCTCTAGTGATGATTGTACTTCAAAGGACCTTTGGGACAAATTACAAGAATTCTTTCTAAAGAATAATATGCCTCGCATGCTCCAACTTCAAGAGAAATTCTGCAACACCAAGAAAGGCTCTGACTCAATCACATAATTCTGTCATGCTCTTAAAAACTTGGCTGATGCTCTTGCGGATTGTGACTCCAACATTGATGAAGTGGAACTAGTAATGCAAATTATCCGTCAATTTCCTCCATCTTATCACAATATTGTTGATGTAATAACCAACACGAAGTCGTTCACATCTTTCCTTGAAGCAAAGAACATATTGCTTATTCATGAGTCATGGGAGGAGAACACAAAATAAACAAATGATGCACCCATCACAACCTCAACTGCTCTATACTCCTCTACTATCTCCCATGGGAAATCAAAAAATAGATATAATCAGGATAAAAATAATGGATGGGGTGTAACCAAAGGTGGGGGGGGGGGGGGGGGGGTAATACTAACTTGTCTCCTAGTTCTATTTTTTTTTCAGGAAATCAAGCTTCACCGGGTTCCAATCAAGCACATTTTGGACCTCAACCCGCTTTTTGGATCACTTTTTCCACAACATCAAGCACTTCTAGGAGCTTTGCGAATTGCCCACAATAATACAGGTGCACCTCCAGCCACTACCGCTTTGTTGGGTATTTTATGTTGCGTCATGGGCTTAGTATTGTATATCCGGATTGGGCCTGTCCATCCGTGATTATTGAGTACGGTTTAGCTATAAATAGTGCATGCATGTATGCCTTAGATACTAACGTGATTATAGTTATTATTTCTTTGTAACCCTAAACACCTCTACAGTCGAAGTTCTTAATTGAGCTCTTCTGAGGTGTTAAAGTTTAATCATTCGACATCAGTTAAACCATTCCTGTGTTCTTTATTACGTCTTTAATTGTGTTTCTGCTTAGAATCTATCGATCCGACTAGAACTTTTTTTCACAATTGGTATCAGAGCGGGAGACTGTGTGATCAATACACATTCCTTCTGTGTTAAGAATTCTTTAGGGTTTCCGCTTTTATCGAATATAAAGAAGCCGTCTTCTTCCTGTCGACGGTAACTCGTGTGTTTGATAAAACCCTAATCTCAAGTTTACAGGTCTGATTCTAGCAGTTCTAAGGAAAGGCTCACCATGTCTCACGAAGATTCTCAAACTAATCCCATCAACATCTCCAACAGCATTGGATCTACTACAAGTATTCCCATTCTTTACATTCAAGACTATGAAGTATGGGCGCATCACTTTGAAGATTACGTGGTTGGATCTGAAGATAATGGTTATCTCATCTAGGAAGCTATCACGCTTGGGCCGTTTGTTCACTCTGGAACGAACAGGACAGTGAAAACTCAAAGAGGATATAATCAGCTTGTGGCGGACGTAGATAAGATGCCACAGGATGAAAAGGACAAGGTGCTATGTAATGTGAAGGCCATGAGAATGATCAGATTCGCACTGCAATCTGACACTTTTTGGTTAGTTGGTTTATGCACGACGGCTAAAGAAATCTGGGATAGGTTGAAAGAACTCTACTCAACCGATGAAGATCTAGAACACTCTATTCAAACCTTGCTGCTCTCAGAATTTGGAGTTTTCGAACAGAAACCTGAAGAGAAACTGATACGTACCTTCGATCGCTTCAATCATCTCATTAGCAAGATGATCAAGCATGGTATAGAAAGAAAATTGATCGAGCAAAAAGTAACCTTCATGAATGGCTTAAGAACAGAATGGATGGCAGTGGTTTCAACAGTGAAAGCTCACGAACAATTTAAATCTTACTCACTAGCGAAACTGGTGGGCATACTTAAATCCCATGAGAATATGGTAACCAAGGAGGCGAAGATAGTTTCGGGTGTGGGATCGTTGGCCCTTGTCTCAAAAGGCAAAAGTGTTGCAGAAGAAGAGGAGGAGTCAGATATGTCTGAGTGTGACCTTACAAGCGAAGAATATGCAATGATGGTCAACAATCCAAAGAAGTTTGCACGAAAGAAGTTCCCTGTCAATAAGAACCGAAACTGGCAAGGAAGTTACAGTTTTGAGAAGGTGAAAGAAGAAACGAAGAATACCTCTCAAAAGGATGATGACAAGAAGGAAAGCAAGCTTGCAGGAGACTCTGGATTCGACTGCAATTACTGTCATGGCAAGAATCACTTTGCCAAAGATTGCATGCTAAAGAAGATGGCTGAGAAAAGGGATGGTGAAGATGATGAGGCGTACTACATGCGAAAGTTGGAAGAAATCAAGAGAAAGAAGGCAACTAACAGTTCAATGAATGTCTTGATTGTGCAGGAAAATGTGGATGAAGATGAGTTCGGTGGCGTTGAAATCTGGTCAACCGATTCTGAGGATGAAGAAGTGAGAAAGCCCACACATGGAAGAGCTTATGTGGCGAGGGATACTGGTTCGGCTCAAAAATGTTTGATGGTTACAGTTGGAAGACCAACCGAAAGTGAGCATAAGGAGCCGCACCTGACTAAGGACAAGTGCTTTGCAGCCAAGCCCGTGAGTGAGAAGATCAACGACTGTGATCGGCTGATCAAAAAGGTACAATCCATCCTTGAATCACTTAAAGTTCCAGTAACAAATTATGAAGAAGAATTAAATGAATTAAAATTTAAATTTTCTAACTTAAGTGGTAGTCTCATGCAAACTCGCTTAGCGAACTCTAACCTAACTGACCAACTCAGCAGGGTGTCTTCAAAGAGTGAGGAGAGAAGGGTGTGGATTGAGCTGAAGGAGACGGAGTTAAATAGGGCTAGGGATGAGATTATTTATTTGCAACGAGACAAATTAAAGTTTTTGAAACAACGGAATGTTTTTTGCTTAATTGCTAAACGCTTATATACAAATATTGCTCAGTTGCACTTCAGTTGCACTTATGGAGGATGAGGTCATCGCTGAATGTGAATCCATAATGTCCTCAGAAGAGACATCCATCGCTTATAAAATCGGATTAGACAAGATAGAGACCTTCATTGACTCTAAGGAACATAAGTGTATGCTCAAAAATCTTTTAGGTGAAAATGATAGTTTAAAAATTAAGTCCGAGACCATTCAATCATTTGACTCGTCTAATGCCAAATTAATTTCTGAACATAAAATGAATATATAAAACACGTCTGAATTTGATGAGGAAAGTGAGATGAGCGAAATCTCGGTAGAAGATGTGGTTGATTGCTCTGAATTTATGAAGAGCGAAACCGAGAATGAGAAACCCCTCATATCTAAAAACTCGGTTGAATACGCTCGCCTGTCAAAGGACAAGCCACAGAAACTCAAAGAGAAAGCAATGGTCTATCAAAAGGTTCAAACTGTGCCAAATCAGGTATATGCTGTTACAGGGGTCACTACAAAACAAACAGCAGAATTGAAAATCCTGGTCGACACAGACAATGCTGAAGGGTGCGACGATTATTTCTGGTCAGCCCCTATTGATAACGCAGACGAAACCATTGGCTTATCGGAGCGAACCTCATGGAGGGTAAAAGGTAGATATGTTGCTGAACCCATCAACAAACCCTCAAGTTTTGACAAACCAAGCACAAGTGGAACAAAAGAGATACCTGAAGAACCAAAGAAAACACCGAATGTTCCTTCCAAGACTACCGAAACTCAAAAGGAGAAGCCAAAATCAAGCTTCAATATTCATAAATCTCAAAAGCAGTTAGCTGAACCGAAACACCAAAGAAATCAGAGATACATGAAAAATCTGAATGAGCGAAAACGGTATTGGCAATCTCAAAACCCCAACTACGTTCCTTCCAAGAAAGAGTCAATTGTCAAAGAAAATGAAAAGCCAAAAGGAAAAGAAAATATTAGTCCAAGCTCCTACTATTCCAAAGCTCAGAACCGAACGTCAAGTTTCGGTCACAACGTCAAGGCTAACAACCGAAAGTCAAGTTTTGGTCCTTCCTACTCCTAAAGAAAACCAAATTCAGTGAAGGACATCAAAGGAAAGGGAAAGCTTGATTCAGATTCTGATAATAATAAGAAAAAGTCAACTAACCCTAGGATTCAAAAGAATATTCCAAAACCATCTAACAACACACCATCTAATACACCACAATTTAAACAAGATAAAAACAAAATCAAGGTGTATACCATCAAAAGAAAAGACCAAACCAATCTAATCAGAAGAACTTATTTGGTTGATATTTCTACTGCTATTCCTTTCTCTGTAAAAGACTCACCAGGGCCCAAGAGACTTTGGGTTCCTAAATCTGCTTGAATTTGCAGGTTATTAGTGACGAGCAGTTCGATGACGAATGGTACATAGACAGTGGCTGCTCGCGTCACATGACAGGAAGGAGGGAAGAGCTGAGGGAGTTTCGGTCCCTTAAGGATGGTGGATGTGTGAAGTATGGAAATAACTCTTATGGAAAAATCAAAGGATATGGAATGATAACCAACGGAGACTTCTTGATTCGAAAAGTAGCTTATATGGAAGGGTTGCAGCACAACCTCATCAGTGTATCACAATTGGTTGTGGGAACTGGTTTGAAGGTTTTATTCGATGATGAGGGATCAGAAATAATTGAGAAGCAATCCAAAAGAGTTCCGTTGAAGTCTGAACGCAAGGGAGAGATGTATCCTTTAAATCTCAACCCAATTCGAGGAAAACCAGCAATATGCCTGCCGTCAAAGGCCAACACTGATGAAAGCTGGTTGTGGCATCGACGCCTACCACACCTGAACTTCAAAGACATTAATAAGTTGGTGCTTGGTGATCATGTTCGAGGCCTTCCTCTTCTCAAGTTTGATAAGGAAAACCTATGTGCAGCGTGTGAGATGGGCAAACAAAGCAGAAAGAGTCATCCTACACGTATCAATACAAAGATTGTTGAAGCTCTTGAACTTCTGCATATTGACTTATGTGGACCTTCGGCTATCGAAAGCTTCGGTGGTAGTAAGTTCATTCTTGTCATAGTAGATGATTTTTCACGCTTCACCTGAGTTTTCTTTCTTAAACAGAAATCAGACGCGACTCCCAAGTTGAAAACGTTTATCAAGCAAGTGGAAGTGCAGCTGCGAAAGCTGGTGAGGAATATCAGAAGCGACAATCGGCTTGAATTCAAGAATAAGGATTTTGAGGATTTTCTGGCTAATAAGGGGATAACTCACAACTTCTCGGCCCCCTATACAGCACAACAGAATGGGATCGTTGAAAGATGAAACCGTTCTTTATGTGAGGCAGCCCGAACCATTCTAAGCTTCGCTTCTCCTCCGCTATACTTCTGGGCTGATGCAGTTGCAACCGCGTGCTATACCCAGAACCGATCCTTACTCAACAAACGATTCTCCATCACTCCGTATGAGATTCTGAACAATCGAAAACCCAACGTTAAATTTTCCACGTGTTCGGTTCAAGGTGCTTCATTTTCAATTCCAAAGAAAACCGAAACAAGTTTGACGTCAAAGCTGATGAGGGAATTTTTCTTGGCTATTCACTCACTTCAAAGGCATACGGAGTTTTGAACAAACGCTCCAAACGTATTGAAGAGACACACTATGTAACCTTTGATGACAACTACATGAAGAAAGTCCAATGAAGCGAAAGTGCCTTGGGGGAAATATTTCTTGAATCAGGACAAGTCTCGGTTCCAATTTCCAGCCTGTTTGAAGAGTACATAAGGCTATTTGATGAACCAGAGAAGGCTGCACATTCGGAGGCGAAAGCAGCAGACAACAAAATCGACAATTTGAAAAAGATCATTGATGAAGCTGCAAATGAAATGGAAAATGAACCTCCTAAACCGACTAGTGGTCAACCCTCAACTGTCCCTCAAAACAACGGCTCACCGTTCAAGGGGGAGGGCTCATCGACACCAAAAACAACCAATAGTTCAGTCGAGGGGGAGAATCCAACTCACTCCCCAACCCATAAAAGTCCAGTCGAGGGGGAGCATCCAACTCCAACAGAGGAGGAGAATTCTGAACCTGACAAGGGATACGCTTCGCCATTTGAGGGGGGGAATGCGAATATAAATGACGAAGGTGATCAATCAGATCTTGAAGAAGAAGTAAATGCAGAGTTGGATCCACCCTATGACCCTAATTACCCTCCTCTAATGAAATGGACTAAAGATCATCCCAAAGCACAAATAATTGGTGAATCATCTGAGCGAGTTCTCACACGTTCTCAATTGAAAGAGAAACAAACTGCATTATTCTCTAATGTTGAATTATGTATGTTTAATTCTTTTGTCTCCAAAGTCGAACCAAAGACGGTTAATGCTGCACTTGATCATGCTGATTGGGTACAAGCTATGCAAGATGAACTCCATGAGTTTGAACGTAATCAAGTTTGGAGGCTGATTCCCACTCCAAAGGATGCTTTAGTGGTCGGCTTAAAATAGGTCTTCAGGAATAAGTTGGACAAAGAGGGCAACGTCATACGCAATAAGGCTCGGTTGGTGGTGAAGGGATACTGCCAAGAAGAAGGGATAGACTATGAGGAGACCTTCGCTCCTATAGCAAGGTTGGAATCGTTCAGAATCTTTCTGGCATATGCTGCTCATAAAAACTTTGAAGTTTTCCAAATGGATGTGAAATGTGCTTTCTTGAATGGAGAACTAGAAGAAACGGTGTATGTTGAGCAACCACCTGGGTTCGTGAACGAGAAATACCCTGATCACTGCTATGTGTTAGATAAAGCTGTATATGGTCTGAAGCAAGCACCGAGGGCCTGGTATGAAACTTTAACTCGCTTTCTTAAAATGTCAAAATTCAAGCAAGGTTCGGTTGACCCAACCTTCTTCCGAAAGAAAGAAGGCGAACATCTAATGATAGTTCATATTTATGTCGATGACATCATCTTCGGCTCCACGAATCCTAGCTTAACGGCTGAATACAGGAAGTTGATGGAGACTAAATTTGAAATGAGCGCAATGGGTCCGATTAATTTTTTCCTTGGTTTGAATATAAGACAGGGACCAGAAGGTATTTTTATCAACCAGGAGGCCTACACGAAGAAATTGCTGGCAAACTTCTGTATGATGGGTGATTTGAAAGTGTAGGTTCCTATGGCGTTTGGCACAAAGTTAACATCGTCTTTGGAAAAACCTGCTGTTGATATAACACTCTATCGTCAAATAATAGGGTCTCTTATGTATCTAACGGCTAGTAGACTAGACATTATGTTTTCTGTTTGTTATTGCGCCAGGTTTCAAGCAAATCCAAGAGAACCTCACATGGTGGCAGTGAAAAATATTTTCCGTTATCTGAAGCGAACCTCTTCTCTCGGTCTTTGGTACCCTGCTAGATCTGGATTTTTTGTTCAAGCCTTTTCTAACGTCGATCTTGGAGGATGTGGACTGGACCGAAAGAGCACAACTGGTGGATGCCAATTCCTTGACGGTAAACTTGTTAGCCGGCAGTCCAAGAAGCAAACCTGTGTGTCTCTTTCAACAACCGAAGCTGAGTACATAGCTGCAACATCCTGTACCTCTCAAGTAATATGGATACAAAGCCAACTAAGAGACTACGGACTAAGTATGAAGAAAATACCTCTCTATTGTGACTTAGAAAGCGCGATTAGAATATGTCACAATCCAGTGCAACACTCAAAGACAAAGCATATTGCACTAAGATACCATTTCATCAAGGACCATGTAGAAGATGGGAACGTGGAAGTACATTTCATTCGGTCCTCTGATCAACTGGCTGACATATTCACTAAAGTCTTACCAGAAGCAAGCTTCAATAAATTTTTACAAGGTTTGGGAATGATGGAAGCAGAGTCGGTACCGAATCTCTCTGAAAATTAGACAAGCGCAATAGAGCGAACGCTCGGTCTATTTCGGTTACAGATTTTTTGGGAACTGAAATGAACCGAACGCTCGGTCTATTTCGGCTCCATAATTTTCGGGAACCGAAATGAACCGAACACTCGGTCTATTTCGGCTCCGGAATTTTAGGGAACAGAAATGAACCGAACGCTCGACTTATTTCGCTTCATTCTTTTACGGTATGGTTTCGGCTGTATATTTTGTACATTCGTTTTTAAGTCTATTTCTTACTCTATTTTAAGAGTTTTTTTTTGGAGTGTTTTGTGCTAATTTCTTTTTTTTATTTTTCTGTTTTTTTTTATTTTTCAGAAATTTCAAAAATCCAAAAATATTTTTCCAAAAGTTTTTTTTTTAATTATTCTTTTTGTTTTTTTTTGTTTGTTTTGTTTGTGTGGTTTGTTTGTTTGCTTGTTCTCTTTACTAGGTCTCAAGTACTTCAGTGTAACATACTTTGGAGCTAAGGCATGTATGATTCTTTTAATATGAACTAGTTAAGTGTCCCTAGAAGCATGCTGCTGCATGTCGACCGAAGCCTTTAAGACTAAGAGCAAGGCCTTAATGAATCGATTTATACCTATCGTTTCTTCCCAATTAGGCTGGTAAATCCACTCATGTCATGAGCTACCTTACTCTTCTCAAATGAGTTAAGAGTTTTCTGCTTTGTCACGTTTATATAGCAGAGGTACTTTCGGTTCCCTAACCACCTCCTTTACATTCTCCATCAACTTTCGGTTCAACACTGTAACCCTTGAGACTATCAGCTTTTACCACTGAGGTTTATGGTTGCATAAAATCTGTGTTTATGATCTTAGATACGTACACCACGTGCTAAGTAAGACCCAAAATCCAACACCAACAATGAATTGATGGTGAATCTTTATATTCAAGATCTTACTTGTTATCTAACGAAATCTCATTTTATTTTTGAGTGGTCTTTTATGAAATTGTCTAACACCAAGGCATTTCTTCCCAACAAGATCCAGTTTGTTTTTGTTTTTGAGATTTTTCTAACATCTTTAGTCACAACAAATTATATCCAATCTACTTGTTCAACAGACCATATCGGTCTCACAAGTACTTCATCCAACGTTCGGTCTTATGTTAAGAATCGATGTTCGGTTGAAGATAAGCCATCCTTAGTTTATTTTTTAAAAGAAGCCTTTCGGTGTTTCTTTACAAGCACTCGATCGTATTTTCTCGGGAAACCACGCAAGCACTTCAAGTCTCTCTTGACTTTGAAGGAAGAGATTCATGCCCGGAATCATCTGCTTTATGTCTTCTAACAGACATCACTCACATCCTATACACATTTTGCTTTATTTCTTAATTTTTTGCACACTCTTGCACGAAAAGACTTTGTGATTTTCCAAAATTCTAGTTGATGTTTCTTATGGCTCGTTTGAAGTTTCTTTTAGGCGCGAAAGTGGTTATTATCACATCTGGAGTGAAGGTGAATTTGAAAAGACCTTATGTGGATAAGATTTTGGGCGCATGAATTTGAACGGTTCCTAAACCCACGCTTGCTGACGTTTATCTGGGGAAACCAAGCTGTCACATCGCGCTTTTTCAGGCGACGTTGTAGTGATCGTATCATCATCACGAAGATTCTTTCTCTCTCCTGGCAACGGTATATAAAGGGTTTCTCGCACAAATTGTACCTTCTTACCTTCTTCAAATTCTCTCAAATACACAAGGCGATTTGCAACTGTTCATCTTCTTCCTTACCTCAACAATGGCGGATTCCTCATCTGTTCAAGATCAAACTGCTTCGTCCTCATTGCTCGTGATCAACCCAATCAGAACATGATCATTCAACTGAACCCCTTTCTGTATGATTCGTACATGCTCCAGGTTGTTGAATGTCTCAAATACTCTCTTCTGTTTATCGCACTCACACAAGTGGAATCTGTCCCAATGTCTCTTCTTTCCCAAGTCTATTCTACTGCAACCTATTACAAGGACAAGGAGAGGATCTACTTTCAAATCTTCTCGCACAAGGCATCAATTTCGAAAGGGCGATTTTGTTCCCTGTTACAGCTTGTCGTCGATGCCTCTGTTATCTCTCCCAATTTATTCACTACAACTCAACTGTTTACGATGCTTTACGAGATGGGATACACTGATGTGCTTACCACAGTGACGAAGATTAAGAAATCGTGTTTGCCGCTACAATGGAATGGATTGCTTAATCTTCTCAACAAGGGTTTAGCGGAGAGGGTTGCTGGGTCAGATGGTACCAGTAAGGGTTTTTCTGACCATTCTCTATGGTCTCTACAATGGAATTAATCTCGATTGCGGGTCGATCATTTGGTCGCAATTGGTACAAAGTCTCAACACTTTGACGAGACATTCTGAGATTTCTTGTGGACGTTTATGGACCATCGTCACACGTACGGCCATTGATACTTTGCAGATTCCAGTCATGAAGGATGCATTGGTCTCTTCTCTGGCTACTTTTCATATGAAGAAGATCATCTTCTCCGATGCCACCAAGTTCTCCCACAATTGTTCAATACCTGAGACGATGTAAAGGTGTGTGTCAGCCGAAAGTAAAGTGATGGCCGAATACCGAAAGCTTCCTCCTAAAGGACCAAGAGAACTGACTCCTGAACAGCAAGCTGCTTTAGAAGTTGTGGAGAAGCCAGCGAACCGAGGTAAAATGGCAAATACCAAGAAAGTGACAACCGAAGGTCCTTCGTCTAAACCTGCCAAGTCTAAAAAGCGAAAGGCTGAAAACTGTGATTCTTCTGCCCCAAAGAAGGTTAAAAAGATGGCAAAGAAATCAAAAATTCCTTCTCCTTCAAGCTCATAAAATGATGAGGAGAGATCGGCAGATGAAGAAGAGGAAGTTTAGCATCATGGTTCACCGAGAGGTAATACACCTCCTCGTTCTCCAACTCCAACTGAACCACTTAATGACAAGATTCCAACACCTCCTCCATCTCCACCGAAAACCACTGTTCCAGTTTCGGTAACTTCTATTCCACCACCACCACCAGTTAGTACCATACCAATCTCTACAACTCCTGTACCACCTCCTATCTTTTGACAAACAACTACCACAACTACTCCCACCACCACAACAACCGAACCTCTAGTAAATGTCAACGTATCTAATACGGGGGCTAATACTGAAACCGAACCTCCGGTTACTTCCAAACCTCTTTCACCCTCACCCTCAACCGATTCTGGTGATACTCTCGGTGATGATAATGTTGAGTTTGACTCGACTTATTACAGTCCTTATCGGCTTCCAGCAGACGAAGATGAAGAGGCTCCTGTCACCAGACAACAAGTACAGAGTCTAGATGAGAAACTTGATCAATTGCTTGCCTCTACAAAAACATATAACGAGGTTGTGCTCAAAGCTTTTCTGGATACCGCTTTTGAGCAATATACTGGAGCTATAGACAAATAAACAAAGGCGGTTGAGGCTTCCACTTCTTCTTGCAAGAAGGCCACTACTGAAGTTGCAGAACTTGTTCACAGTTCTCAGATTTTTCTCGAATCCCTCAAAGGTCATGCTGATTCGACTGCCGCTAAAGTGAACGCTTTAGTTGATTCTTTATCCAAGTCACTTCAAGAGGAGCAAGCTAAATTTGAGAATGTTCGTTCTTCCATTCAAGCTGAGAACACTTCTCTACTTAGCTTAGTGAATTCTCGCCTTGAAACACTCCAGGCTGATTTAGCGAAGGAGAGTGCATTAAATGAGGATCTTACACGACAAGCCTCTACTATTGAAGTTCATAAAGTTCAATTGGCTCAATCTGAAAGGGAGATTTCATTATTGAAGACTGAGCGAGCTGTATTCCGGAGTTGTGTTGTTGATGTAACGAATATGCTAACCAATCTTCTTAGTGCTCATGATCCGATACTTACTCTAACCATCAGGAATCATCTGACTTCCAAGTTTCTTCCTGCCCTTGCACTCTTACATGAAATGAAGGGTGTTTCGGATAGATTCGTACCTCCAAAACAAGGGGGAGAAGGTGTTCAAATGACTCAACCGAAGGTCACTGTCAAAACCGAACCGAAGGGTAATGAAGCTTTGGGTTCTGGTAATCAAGATAAAAAGAAGGGACTTGCTGATGATAGTGATGAAGAGGAAACAATTGCCGAAGCCCTGAAACGAAAGAAAAGGGATAAGGAATTGGATGAAACCCTTCGGGTTACGAAGGAAGCAGAAGAGAGGGAGTGAAAGAACAAAGAAGAGCAAGATGCCTTAAACTGCAAGAAGGCCTTGTTTCCTCTTTGGACTAGAGAAACGTCCATAAAAGAAGCAATAGAGTTTCCGAGCGTGTACTGGCTGGAACCTGTAGCTTCTTTTGATTTTGAGAATTCGAGGGACTCACAGTTTGATATGCCTATAACACGAACGACATTTACTTTTCATTGCTTTGATTCGACTGTTCAAGTTCCCTCACCTCACCCTCAGGTTGATCGTGAACTCATCGATTTTTATCTCAAATTCGGTCAGCCTCAGTACCTGACATGGAGTGCACAGAAGATTACAAATGTCAAGGTGCTAAAACCTTCGCCTACGGGGAAGTTTATCAATGTTCGTTTCGAAATAACCTGAGGTTCAACAAAATCGATTACAGTTATATCCCTGGCAGATCTTCCAAACTTGAATCCTCATGATTGGATCTTGTTGTTTAAAATACTGCTCACCAATGCGAAAGAATATGAGCCGATCCTAGATCATCTAAAGAGGATGTTGGCCTCCTATATCCATGAAGTAGCTGCTATGGATCAGGAGATAGCTAAAGTTTTGAAGAAGAAACCCGCTGTAAAGCCAACTGCAAAACCTGGAGATGTGAATAAAATGAAGATGGGTTAAATTGATTCTAAACATCTCACAGTGATGTTCACAAGAGGCGAAGCCAACAAATTTCTTTTCGCTCTTGTTGACAAGCATCTGTTCTCAACGGACTGCTTCGAGCACATAATTAGTATCATCCATCGGTGTAAGTGGAACTCTGAGGCAGACAAGAAGAACTTCACGAACATGCTTCGCTGGTATATCACTTTTCGTCATACTCTTTTGGCCATCAAACAGAGTGTGTTCAAGACTGTCAAGAAGTCTTCTATAGCTCAACCGACCTGAGCTTTCAGCTCCATTGACGCAAAGGGGGAGATTGTTGGGTATTTTATGTTACGTCATGGGCTTAGTATTGTATATCCGGATTGGGCTTGTCCATCCGTGATTATGGAGTAGGGTTTAGCTATAAATAGTGCATGCATGTATGCCTTAGATACTAACGTGATTATAGTTATTATTGCTTTGTAACCCTAAACACCTCTACAGTCGAAGTTCTTAATCGAGCTCTTCTGAAGTGTTAAAGTTTAATCATTCGACATCAGTTAAACCATTCATGTGTTCTTCATTACGTCTTTCATTGTGTATCTGCTTAGAATCTATCGATCCGACTAGAACTTTGTTCTAACACGCTTGTTAACAGTCTCCTCCACCTCACTTCGATTAACAACAGCAGCCACAAGTTGGCAGTTTCGCTGCTGCCTCAGTCCAGAAGCCCCCGCTGCACTATGTTGGTGCAAATTATCAACTTTCCTCAATTCAACCCTCTCATTACTATGGCGCATTAAAAGTACCGCATCCACCATCTCAACAGCAACCCTCCGCATCAGCCATTGATGGTCATGCCTCGTAACTTGGAAATCAAACATAGACGGATCTAACTTCAATTTTTCAATCAATGTCCGTGTAACTGCCTATAGATAATCATTTCTACATGGATTCTGGAGCTACCTCACACGTGTCTTTCAACCAAGGTATAATGCAATCCCTAATTCCTTGTAATTCAAAATTCATTATGGTTGGAAATGGTGTTGTTACTCCGGTCAATTCGCTTGGGCAATCCTCTTTTCCTTACTCTAATAATATCTTAATCTTAAAATACATTCTTGTCTATGATAAAATTGTTAAAAATCTTATTTTTGTACGTCTTTTTTGTATTGATAATTATGTCTCTGTTGAGTTTGACCCTTTCAGTTTCTCTATGAAGAATCTTAGTACATGTACTCCGGTGCAAGTTTGTGATAGCAACCACTCTGATATCTACCCTATCATTCCTTCCACTATTAAGTCTGCTCCTGCTTACGCTCTTGTTGCAACCTTCTTTGACACATGGCATCGTCATCTTCCTCACCCGGGAACTGCAATTTTCAAGTTTCTTCAGTCACACGATTTTATTTATTGTTTTAGCAAGTCTTCTTCTTTGTGTCATGCTCTTCAAGTCGGGAAACATTGTCGTTTACCCTTTACTTTATCAAACACTAAAACTAGTCATGTGTTCGAACTTATTCCTTCGGATCCGTGGACTTCTATGTTATTAGTGTAAGTGGTTTTAAATACTATTTTCTTTTTTAGATGATTTCTCTCATTTTCTGTGGGTTTTTCTGTTGCATGCTAAATATGATGTTTTTTCTATTTTTAAAAACTTTCGATCGTATGCCTTAAATCAGTTCAAAACTGATATACAACTTTTTTAATGTGACAATGGTCGTGTGTTTGGAAATCAACCTCTTCTCGATTTTTAAAGAAAATGGAATAAAAACCAGGTTCTCATGTCCCTACACGTCTCAATAAAATGGAAAGGCCGAACGTTCCATTTGTAGTATTAATAACATTCTTCGCACGTCCCTCATTCAAGCCTCTCTTCCTCCCAAGTTTTTGGTTGAAGCCCTTCAATCGACTATTCACACGTTCAATCTTCTCCCTATAACCACTCTCTAATTCCGAACACCATTTGAACTTCTATTTGGTCTATCTCCCTATTAGTCTCACCTTCATGTTTTTGGATGCATGTGTTACCCTAACACTGCCTCCACTGCAATACATAAACTTGCTCTGCACTCTTCTGTCTGCGTTTACCTTGGCCCTTCTCTTGACCATCGGGAGTAACAATGTCTAGACGTTGTCACTCCAAGGGTTATTATCTCGCGTCATGTCATTTTTGATGAAACTCATTTTACCTACTCCAACTTTCATCATTCTCCTACTGTTGCTACCTATGACTCCTTTATTCCTGATGAGACTCCCTCGTCTCTGGTCATGAACCCTACTGACTCCCCTACTTTGGTTCCTCCTAGCACCACTCCCCTACTTCGGTTCCTCCTAGGACCGAACTGGTTCCCAAAGCCCTAAGAAAATCTTCAATCGTTCCATAACCTCAGACGTCTCTTCTATTCCACGCGCAACTGCAAAAACCATGTGTGATCCGAATTGGCGTGCGGCTATGGATTCCGAGATATCTTCTCTTTACTCCAATCATACTTTTTAACTTGTTCCCTAACCTCCCACAACTAATATTGTTGGTTGTCGTTGGATTTATCATCACATGTTTTATAGTCAAGGCAAGTTAGATCGCTACAAGGGTCACCTTGTTGCTCAAGGTTTCTCTCAGCAGTCGGGTTTAGATTTTGATGACACGTTCAACCCTATCGTCAAACCTACTACCATTCGTATTGTTCTTAACATCGTTGTCTCTAGAAATTGGCCTATTCATCAACTCGATGTTAAAAATTCTTTCGTTCATGGTGATCTCACTGAGACCGTTTACATACGTCAACCTCCTGGATACGTTAACCCCAAGTTTCCTCACCATGTATGTCGGCTCCGCAAAGCTTTATACATTCAAAAGAAAGCTTCACGAGCCTGGTACCAATGTTTTGCCATTTTTCTTTCTTCGTTCGGTTTTTTTAATAGCGAACATGATAACTCTCTCTTCACTTTCCATCATAGATCTGATACCATCTACCTTCTTCTCTACGTAGATGATATTATTCTTATGACCTCTTCTTTTGCTCTCATCTCCAAGGTTATCTCCCAACTTTACTTGGAGTTTACTATGTCCAATTTAGCATGCCTATCTTTATTCCTTGGGATTTCTGCATCTCGTAATTGTCAAGTGCTCTTTCTCTCCCAATCCTCCTTTAATCAAGAAATTCTATCTCGGGGTGATATGCTCGGTTGCAATCCCTGTAGCACTCCTGCTGACGCCAAGTCTAAGCTTTCTACCGATGGGGATCATTTTCCTGATCCTACCTTATATCAGAGTCTTGTTGGTGCTCTTCAATATGACCTTTAATCATCCTCATATTACTTATGTTGTTCAACAAGTTTGTTTTTTTAATGCATGATGCTCGTCTTCCTAATGTCCATGCTCTTAAGCGTATTCTTCGCAACCTTAAGAGTACTCTATCGTACAGCCTTGTCATATGGCCTTCCGTTTTTGATCGTCTTCCTAACGTCCATGCTCTTTAGAATCTTCTTCTCGAGTTGTATTGTCCGCTTTCCCGTGCCACTTTTGTTTTTGTGATAACTTCAGTTCCATGTATCTCTCCTCCAACCCTGTTCAGCACCAAATAAGCAAACATGTGAAAATTGATTTACATTTTGTTAGGGAGTGTGTTGTGATTGGACACGTGTGTGTTCTCCAAGTCCCTTCCGCTTATCAGTACGCATACATTTTAACGAAGGCCCTTCTTACACAACTGTTTCTTGATTTTAGACATAGTTTGTACATTCGGCTACCTCCTGCTCCAACTACAGGGAAGTGGTAATTGATATGTTTAGTTACCTGTGTAGGGCAGGGGGCTCTTGGTAATATGTACACCTATATATATTGATAATATACAGCTACCATAATTGATGGAGGTTTTCTCAATATTCAACAATTCTATATCTGATTAAAACAATGTTGTTTAAATATGTTTCTGAATGGTTGTGTTGACTGCTATAAATAACCCTTTTATCCTTCTATATTATTTTATGTAGACATGCTTCAAGAAAAGTATTTCCCACAAATTTTCACTTTAAACCTATTCTAGGCCTCTATTGTGACATGTCTAGGATAAAATCAATAATAAAAACATAAAACACTTCAACATAGAGTTCAAGGAATCAAATTTTAGCATACAAGTTCATACTTTTTGCATACAAAGTTCATAATTCCAGCACAACGAATTTAACAACTAAAATTCTTATTTGTAAACTAATATCAGGAAGCATAACAAATTCAGCAACCTAAATTCTAATTTGTAAACTTATTTCGAGAAGCATAATCAATTTAACAAGCTACATGTAATATAACTTAAAGAATTCCAACAAATAGCATTCAACATACATCTAATTTGAGCAAGAAAATCACATGAAGCATATTCATACAACATATTGAATTAAAAAAACAAATAAGCCACAAAAATCAGAACGGAGGAGGAAGATGGAGTATTAATAATGGTGTTGCTACCTTTAGTGTTGAAGGGAAGAGAAAGACAATATGGCTGATGTTGGAGAAGCAAAAACCTTAGAGAAATAGAAGCTTTCGAGAACTGGTATTGGAGAGGAAGAAGTTGGCGAGGCTAAGGCTGGCAAAGTTGATCCTGTAACACCAAGTTTTAGGTATATACTTCTTTTGTTGTTATGGATTTTCAAGCTGAAGGATGGATTTTTGTTGGCCACGACGTGCCGGTGCCTGATGAAAACACGCATCTTATTTGTGTGTCACGATGTGACAATATATTTTTCATGACATGAAAACCTACTACATGCAAAACCTAATTTTTGTGGCCTTAATCTATATTTAAGGAAAGTGAGGGCTAGGGTTTGCACACCCTCATGCTCTATCACCTCCATTTCACCCTCAAAGGAACCTTAGCCTTCATTCATCCTTTTTGAAGCTTTTGGGTGTGTTATGACGTTGAAGGTGAAGAAGAATGTGTTCTTCATCATTGATTCAATAAGAAAACCTCCCCATCATCTTGTTGCACACCTCCTGCACCATAGTAAGTCCTCGAGTTTATATCTTTTGTGTTCAATCCATTTAGATCTAGCTTTAGAGGCTCGTTCTTTGTGTTCCTGTTGGTTTGGAATAGTAGATTTCATAAAGTTAGCAACATTATGGATCCTTGAGGTCCTTTGGGGTTATATGTTCCAAATCTAGAGTTCTATCCTGTTTTTGGTCTCATGCACAAGTTTGAGTTTATTTCTTCCATGTTTTTGACCTAGATTGGAAGGCATATCCCTTGGAAAGCCTTTTAGAAAGTATGGATGAGTGTCCTTAGTGATTAAGAACTTAATGCATTAAGAATGCCAGAGGAGTACCACGATCTGTAGGATTAGCCTTTACAATGTCAGAAAAGACAGTCTCCACAGTTGTTTTGTCTTGTGGCTACCACAATGAGGTAGAAGCTTGGCCACTACATGGCGGCCGACCGTGAGACTTTTGACCGTTGACTTTTTGACATATTTTGAATTTAGGTTAACTTGAGAGTTTTGGGACTGTAGTTTAAAGATTGGTCCCTGACTGATGTGTAAGTGACCTGTAGTACCAGTTACTGGATTTTTGAGAGTTCTGTTGTTATCTGCTTGACTGTGAGGTGAGTTTTCTCGCTATACTTTGTACTGCAATATATATCCTTGTGTGTAGGATGTTGGCATGTTGTTGTGATCTGTTAGATTGGTAGATCTGTATGATTACATGTGTTAGTTGGTTATTCTTTATTTGTTTGCATATGTCGACATATTGTGGTTGGTTGGGTGGAGCCGATCTTTTTTCTGTTGTAGACCAAGATACTCGGGCGGTCCAATGTACTGTAGGCCTTACGAGGAGGTCCATTCAGACTACAGGCCGAAGGGAGTGGTCCAACTACTGTAGGCCTTACAAGGCGGTCCATGCACATTGTAGGCTCACGTGTGCATGCATTGTATCTGCATTGTTGTGTGGGGTATTTTAGGAAAACTCACTAAGCTTTAGCTTACAGTTGTGGATTTAAATTTTTTCAGGTACTTTAGATGATCGGGGCAAGCTGAAGGCTTGATCGTATACATGTTGAAGATATTAGTGTTGCGTCATTGGGCCTATGTTATCTAGTCCATTTTGTATAAACAAGTTGGGCCTGTCCACTCGTAGTTAATGCTAGGGTTATAGTATATAAGGTGCATGCATGCTACGTATTTTAGTTAAGTCTGATATTATTTTGTAACCGTAATTAACGCCTCTACAGAAGCAATTATTTATCGAGTTCTTCTGAGGCGTGACGATTAATCATACAACACCAGTTTGATCATATTGAGTTCTTTACCTGTTTTAATCTATTCGATCGTTAAGGATTTATTTCCATCAATTGGTATCAGAGAAGGAGACTGTGTTTTTAATACGCATCTCTTCTGTTTGAAGAAATTATTAGGGTTTCTGCAAATATTGGATCTATTAAGAGTCGTCACTGATTTATTGACGTTACTCTGTGATCTCAATATTAACCTAATAAGTGTTTACAGTCTGATTAGTTACATGTATTAAAAGATCATTCACCATGCAGAACGAAGACTCAAATATCAAATCCATGAATATCTCAAGCAGCATCGGATCAACCACCACGATTCCAATTCTCTTTCCTTAAGAATATAAAGTTTGGGCGATGCACTTTGAGGATTATGTTTTGGGTTCAGAAGACAATGGTTATCTGATCTGGGAAGCAATCACTCTAGGTCCGTTTGTTCACACAGAGACCAAAAGATTCATCAAAACCCAGAAAGAATACAACCAACTGCTTCTTGATGTGAAGGACGTGCCTCAAGATGAAAAAGAAAAACTCATGAGCAACATTAAAGGAATGAGGATCATCAGATTCGCATTGAAAGCAAATACTTTTCGTCTTGTAAGTTCATATGATACAACGAAAGGTATATGGGATAGGTTGACAGAACTCTATTCTACAGACGCAGATCAAGAACACTCAACTCAAACTCTTTTGTTATCTGAGTTTGGCGAATTCCTCCAAAAGCCTGAAGAAACTCTAAGTACTACTTTTAATCGATACAATCATATTATCAGCACGATGATGAAGCACGGGATTGGACGTGAACTGATTGAGCAAAAAGGTCACGTTCATGAACGGACTTCGATCAGAGTGGCAAGCTGTAGTGTCAAATGTTAAGGCACACGAACATTTCAAGAAATACACTCTTGCGAAACTTGTAGGAATTCTGAAGGCGCGAGAGAGTGAGATAATGAAAGAAGCAAAGGTGATATCTGGGATGGGGTCTCTAGCCTTAGTTAGAGAAGGCAAGGCTGTTGCTGATGACGGATCGGATTCAGATCATTCTAAGTACGAGCTCTCATACGAAGATTTATCTTTAATGGTGTCCAACCCTAAGCGATTTTCTAGGAAGAAGTTTCCCTCAAGCAAAAATAGAAACTGGTAGGGAAGCTACAGCTCAGAGAAAGTGAAAGAAGAAAACAAAAGTGGTTCTCCTAAAGAGACTCCAGATACGATTGCAATTATTGTCATGGTAAAAACCATCTTGCTAAAGAGTGCATGTTGCGAAGGAAGAATGAGAAGAATGAAGAAGAGGACGAGGAGGCCTATCACAAACGAAAGTTGGAAGAGATTAAGAAGAAGAAATCTAACGATAATTCTATGCCTGCTTTTGTTGTACAGGAAAACTTGGCTCATGGAGAGTTCGGAGGAGTGGAAGTCTGGTCAACAGACTCAGAAGATGAAGAAGTTCGCAAGCCCTCACATGGAAGAGCTTTCGCTGCGAAACAACATAATTCACATTTCTTAGGAAGGTGCTTGATGGTGTCTGAAGGTGGATCACGAATGCAGGAGAATGCAGGTGAGAGTGGAAGAAGCGAAGATAGCTGTTTCGTGACAAAGACTGTTCCAGAACAGGTCAATGAATGCGAACAACTGATCAATAAGGTAAATTTCATTCTTGAATCACTTAGTATTCCTACATCTAGATACGAAACAGAATTTAATGATCTAAAATTCACCTTTTCAAGTATAAGCTATAGTTTAAAGCGAACTCATCTATCAAACTCTAACCTAACTGATACATTGAGCAGGGCAACATCATATCCAAAAGTGAGGAGAGACGTATGTGGATCCAGAAGGTTGAGTCGGATTTATCTAATTCTAGAGATGAATCCATTTATTTACAGAGAGATAATTTAATGCTTTTGAAACATCGAAACATTTTTTGTTTAATTGCAAAAAGCTTTATTTTAATATCACTCAACTGCACCTTGATTATGAAATCGGTAAGAAAATCCATAAAATGATCTTGCCATTTCTCGAATTAAAGGAAGACGAAATAGACACAGATTATTACAAATGCTAATCTATTGTTTCGTCTGAAGAAACTACTTATGCATACAAAGTCGGTCTTGAACGTATTGAAAATTACATTAAGTCCAAAGACCACAAAAACATGTTCAAACAACTTTTGGATGAGAATGACAAAAAGCAGATCAAATCTTATACTGTGCATAAATTTAACTCATTGAATGCCAAATTAAGTTCAGAAAGCAAAATAAATGTTGATAGTACTTTTGAATTTGATGAGGATAGTGATATGAGTGTAATTTTTGTAGAGGATGAGGTTGACTGTTCAGTTTTTGTTAAAAGTGAATCTAAACCTGCGAAACCTCTTATTTCTGAAAATTCTATTGAATTCGCAAGAGTTGTTCAAAACAAACCTGAAATTTTGAAAGAAAAAGCAACTGTTTTCCCAAAGGTTCAAATAACGCCAAATCAAGTTTTTAAAGTCAATGGGGTAACTGAAACTCAAACCGTCGAGCTGAAAACTATTGTCGATGAAGACAACAAAGACGGATGTGATGAATTCTTCTGGTCAGCTCCCATAGATAATGCTGACGAAATTGTTGGTTTATCAGAAAGAACTTCCTGGAAAGTCAAAGGAAGATATGTGGCTGAACCTTTAAATAATCGCTCAGCGTTTGAAAAAGGTAGTCCTAGTGGTACCAAGGAGGTTCGCAGCGAACCCATCTCCGTGAAGAAAAGCGAATCTGAAATGAGAAAAGCGAACCCTAAGGTGAACATCCATAAGTCGTCAAAGCAACTTGCTGATCAAAAACGAAAAAGAAATGACAAATATAGAAGAAATCTCAGTGAAAGAAAGCAATTTTGGCAATCCCAAAATTTGGATTATGTTCGCGACGAAAGAAGGAAGAATCCTAAAGTGAAAGCTCATTCGCAAGTAAACTCCAATCAGTGTTTGCACTGTTGTTCTCATAGTCCAAGGG
This sequence comes from Lactuca virosa, assembly GCF_052849685.1. Lineage (NCBI taxonomy): Eukaryota > Viridiplantae > Streptophyta > Magnoliopsida > Asterales > Asteraceae > Lactuca > Lactuca virosa. Next base: position 184,944,428 of record NC_136428.1, on the reverse strand, counting down.
ACTCTCAGCAAAGAGGGACTCCACAACCCTTCATCGTAAAGCAACCAATGGAGAAACCAAAGCTCTATCTCTCAAAATCCAAACAGTCAGCACATAATAACATCAAGGGCAAGGGAAAGCTGGTTTCAGAACCGAAAGCTCTAACTAAGAAAACTAACGCGAATCCCAAGGAAGCTGAAAAGAAGCATGTCAAGAATCAAGTTCATAACAAGAATAAAACTTTAGATTCCTTAGAAACTAACTCCAAAGATAACAAAATCAAAGTTTTCACGGTCAAACGCAAAGATGAAACCACTCTAATAAAACGATATGGTTAATCTTGATATTACGTTTCCTAGTTGTGTGAAAGGCTCACTAGGAGCCAAGAAACTTTGGGTTACTAAATGTGCTTAATTGTTGCAGGTTATTTGAAACAAATAGTACGACACTGAATGGTACATCGACAATGGTTGTTCTCGTCACATGACATGAAGGAAGGAGGAGCTGCGAGAGTTCAGGTCTCTCAATGATGGCGGCATGATAACAAATGGAGAATTTTCTATTCGTAAAGTGGCCTATGTTGAAGGCTTGTAGCACAACCTTATCAGTGTCTCACAGTTGGTCGTTTGAACAGGATTGAAAGTGTCCTTTGATGATGAAGGTTCAGGAATTATTGAAAAGAAATCCAAAAACGTTCTTCTAAAATCAGAACGAAAAGGTGAAATGTTTCCACTAAATCTGAACCCGATACGAGGAAAACCTGCCATTTGCTTGCTTACAAAAGCTCACTCAGACGAAAGCTGGTTATGGCATAGACGTCTTTCACTTGGGTGTTCTTTCTTGGTGATCATGTACGAGGACTTCCTCTATTGACATTCGACAAGGATCATTTGTGTGCTGCTTGTGAGATGGGAAAGCAAAGTAGAAAAAGTCATCCAACTATTGTGAACACGAAAGTTATCGAACCTTTGGAACTTCTACACATCGACCTTTGAGGTCCTTCTGCGATTGAAAGCGTTGGTGGTAGTAAGTATATGCTAGTAATTGTTGATGATTTTTCTCGTTTCACTTGGGTGTTCTTTCTTATACAGAAATCTGATGCAACCCCAAAGATCAAGTATTTCATCAAGCAGATTGAAGTTCAACTGAGAAAGCTGGTTCGCAACGTTCGCAGTGATAATAGGCTTGAATTCAAAAACCAAGCGTTTAAAGAATTTCTTGCTGAAAAGGGAGTCACACACAATTTTTCTGCTCCCTACACTCCACAACAAAATGGCATAGTTGAAAGACGCAACCGTTCTTTGTGTGAAGCTGCACGAACCATGTTATCGTTCGCATGTCTGCCACTCTATTTCTGGGCTGATGCGATAGCTGCTGCTTGTTTTACTCAAAATCGATCCATCCTCAATAAGCGATTCTCAATAACTCCTTATGTTTCATCTTCAATTCCAATAGCTGTTGCTTGTCTGCAACCTAACGTTAATTTTTTCCAGGGTTTTGGATCCAGATGTTTCATCTTCAATTCCAAAGAACAACGGAACAAGTTCGATGTGAAAGCTGATGAAGGTATATTTTTGGGATATTCACTAACATCAAAGGCATATAGGGTTCTCAACAAACGCTCCAAAAAAATGGAAGAAACCTACTATGTTACGTTTGACGACAGGTATTTAAAGCACATTCAGTCAACCAAAAGTCAGGTCAAAGAAATCTTTCCTAATCCAAGTCCATCTATTATTCCTGTATCCAACCTTTATGAAGAATTCATGTTACTCTTCGATGAACCTGCGAAAGGTATCTCATCAGAAGCAAAAGCACTGGATAATAAAGTTGACGATGCTGCAAAAGACTTGCCTCAAAAGCCTTCTACTGCGAATGAGCCTCAAGACAAATGCACACATTTCCAGGGGGAGAATTCTAGGTCTAACTCTCAATCCCAGGGGGAGGGTTTCACATCACCCATTCTTGCCGAGTCTCCTTCTGATGGAGATAATTCCCCACCCACTTTGACCCACGAACCACCATTCGCAGGTGATGATTCAATTCCTGAAGTCAACGAGTTTGCCTCATTCGAGGGGAGAATAATGAAGTGAATGACGACTCAGACACTACATTTGTTCAATCAGAATTTGAGGAAGTCAATGATGAGCTGAATCCATCCCTAGATCTAAATTATCCTCCTATGACCAAATGGACAGATGATCACCCAAAAGCTCAAGTTCTTGGTGAATTCTCCGCAGGTGTCCTTACCCGTTCTCAACTGAAAGCGAAACAAAATGCATTATTCTCCAAAGTAGAATTTTGTATGTTTAATTCGTTCGTATCCAAGAATGAACCCAAAACCTACAATATAACTCTCGATCACGCCGATTGCGCGCAAGCAATGCAAGATGAACTCAATGAGTTTGAGCGAAACAAAGTTTGGAGATTGATTCCAACTCCTCCTGAAGCATCGGTCGTTGGTTTAAAATGGGTATTTAGGAATAAAATAGATAAAAAAGGAAATGTGATCCGAAACAAAGCTAGACTGGTGGTCAAAGGTTATTGCTAGGAAGAAGGGATTGACTACGAAGAGACTTTCGCACCCGTTGCAAGATTGGAATCCATTCGCATCTTCTTAGCATATGCGGCAGAAAAAAACTTTGAAGTTTTTTAAATGGATGTGAAATGTGCATTCTTAAATGGCAAATTGGAAGAGACCGTTTATGTGGAGCAACCGCCTGGGTTTATAAATGAAAAGTATCCCAACCACTGTTACATTCTTGACAAAGCGGTTTACGGTCTAAAGCAAGCTCCACGGGCCTGGTATGAAACACTAACTCGTTTTCTTAAAATGTCTAAATTCAAGCAAGGTTCGGTTGACCCAACCTTCTTTCGCAAGAAAGAGGGTGACCACTTGATGATCGTACAAATTTATGTTGATGACATCATCTTCGGATCTACTAATCCCAAGCTAACAACTGAGTTTCGAAAGCTGATGGAGACTAAGTTTGAAATGAGCTCAATGGGTCCAATTAACTTTTTTCTTGGATTAAACATTAGACAGGGACCAGAAGGAATTTTCATCAATCAGGAGGCTTATACGAAAACCCTACTTGCTAAGTTTGGAATGTTGGGAGATTCTAAGACGAAGGTTCCAATGGCATTCGGCACGAAACTGACTCCTTCTTTGGATAAACCAGCTGCTGATATGACCCTTTATCGTCATATGATTGTTTCACTCATGTAGCTAACAGCTAGTAGACCAGATATCATGTTTTTAGTTTGTTATTGTGCTAGGTTCCAAGCAAATCCACGCGAACCTCATATGGTGGTTGTAAAGAATATCTTCCGTTATCTAAAAAGAACCTTATCTCTTGGAATTTGGTATCCTGCGAACTCAGGTTTCTTTGTACAAGCATTTTCAGATGCTAATTTAGGAGGCTGCGGTTTAGATAGAAAAAGCACAACTGGTGGATGCCAATTTCTCGATGGAAAGCTGGTAAGTTGGCAATCGAAGAAACAAACATGTGTTTCGTTGTCAATAGCTGAAGCTGAATACATAGTTGCAACATCGTGCACATCTCAGGTCATTTGGATTCAAAGACAACTTCGCGACTATGGATTGAATATGAAAAGAATTCCTCTCTATTGTGACTCCGAAAGTGCCATTCGCATATGTCACAACCCAGTGCAACACTGAAAAACAAAACACATAGCACTGAGGTATCACTTTATCAAGGATCATGTGAAAGATGGCAATGTTGAGATTCATTTCGTAAGATCCGCTGATCAATTGGCTGACATATTCACCAAGGCCCTACCTGAAACAACATTTAATATAATCCTTCAAGGGCTGGGAGTGATGGAAGCTGATTCAGTACCAAATCAACTATCGCATTCATAAAATCTTCACTGCGAATGGGTGCGAACGTGTGCAGGCTTTCGCAATCCACTGTTGATTACCAGTCTGTTTTATCAATGCGAATCAATGCGAACATTCGCAGTAGTTCGCAGGGCACTGTTCATTCGTGGTTTGGTATTTCCCGTATCTTTTTGTATAGTATGTGTATCTTTTCTTATCTCGATGTTTAAATTGCTTCTCTTATCTCTGTTTTCAAAATTGCTTGTCACTGCGAATCGGTGTAAACGTTCGCAGCCTTTCGCAGTCCACTGTTCATTAACAGTTCATTTTTATTTTATTTTTCTTACTTTCAGAAAAACTCCAAAAAAACCAAAAATAATTTATTTGCTTTATTTCCTGATTTTCAGAAACATCAAAACAAAAAAATATATATATATTTTTACTTTTTGTTCATTTTCTTTGCACACCAAGATCCTACACGAAGACGTTCGCAATGTATATCTACTTGTGTGATGGGGCAGGTATAACTCTCGTTACTTATGTATTAGCTAAGTGTCCCTAGAAGCATGCTGATGTATGTTGACCTAAGCCTCAACGACTCGAATGTGAAGCCTTAATGAATTGATATCACCAATCAATTCTTCCTAATCAGGCTGCGAATTCAATTTAGTCATGAGCTACCTTACTCTTCTCGCATTGAGTTAAGAGTTATTTTCATGGTCACATTCGCATTGCAAAGGTACTTTCGCTCTCTTGTAACCATCTACTCTCTTCTCCATCACTTTCGCATTCAATCATGTAACCCTTGAGACTCTCATAAATTATCACTGAGGTTTATGGTTATACAAACATCTGTGTTAATGATCTTAGTTTCGTTCTACCACGAACTAAGTGAAACCCAAAATTCAATACCTACGATGAATTGACGGTGAACAATCAAATGTTCTAGTTTTCACCCAAGGATTAACAAAACCACTTTCGTGTGAGGTACCATGAAATATGTTTTTTATCTTTTGAGTGATCTTATACAATTGTCTAACACCAAGAATTTTTCTACCCAAAAGATCTAGTTTATTTTTTTTGAGATTTCAATTTTTTTTCGAAGTCAATGAAAATAAATTCCCAACCTACTCGTTCAACTGACTACACTGGTCACACGAGTACCTTTTCCAACTTTTGCACTTATGTCAAGTTCGTAGTCTGGTCCGTGGTTACATTTAACTTTCAGGTTGGCAGTCATATGTACTCAATGTGATTTCTTAACTGCGAAAGAAGATAGGATGACGCGGCAAATTTTAAAAGATCAGAAGTCAAACGGACGCGTGAAAAGTTGAACAGACAGCTATTCTTACGCCGAGTGACGCACGCCTCTGTACTCGAGTTTCTCTCTCCGGCTTTCTCTCACCAAATCAAATCGTATAAACGAATTTTGACGGTTCATTATTTCCTTACCACTTTCAAAATTCTCTCAAAGATCTCTGGCAATTAAAAATCTATCTACTGTTCATCTTCTTCTTCAAAGCTTCATCAATAGCGGCTTCATCTGAGAATCAGTCTGTTCAAGATCAAACTGCTCATTTAACACTTCTTTCAGTGAAGCAACATCAAAATCTCATCATCGATTTGGATCCGGTCAAATATGATGCCTTTCTTCTACCTCTTATTGAGTGCTTGAAATATTCTCCACTCACCATTGCTATGTCTCAAGTTGAGAATGTTCCTCTCTCGATTCTCTCTAAATCATACACCACTTCCAACTATGTCAAGGACGAGCAAAGGATTTACTTCGATATCCATAATCATACAACCTCGATTTCCAAGACCCGTTTCTGCAATCTGCTAGGGCTTCCACAATCTGACAATCTGATCAATCCGGAAACCATCCCCAACACAACCATCTTGGAAATGTTCTATCAAATGGGATACAAGGAAACACTCACTGCTGTATCCAAGTTCAAGAAACCCAATCTTCCACCAACTTGGAACACCCTTTTCACCATCTTGTTCAAATCCTTTTCTGAAAGGGTCACAGGAAACGACTGTGCAAGCAAGCTCTTCATGGGTCTGATGTATGGCCTATACACTGGTGAAAACATAGACTATGGCTCTATCCTCTGGGCTCAATTCATCCAGAGCACTCACTCTGTTACTCGTCACAGTGAGATCTCCTGTGCAAGATTTTGGACCGTTGTTGACAACAGGGCGATTAAGTAGGTCAAAATTACAGTGATGACTGATGCACTGATGGCTCCCATTGCAACATTCCATACAACAGGTATTATTATGGCAGATAGGTCCAAGTTCTCTTTCGTTGGTTCCATTCCAGAAGCGATGTTTCGTGATGTTCCTCCCAAGTAAAATTCTAGAAGGATATCGTGCCCTTACTCCTTCAGGACCTCGTCCTTTAACTGATGATTTCCAAGCCATTTTGGCTGAGGCTGATAAACCCAAGAAAGGGGGAAAAGGGTCCAAGAGAACAACCAAGAAAGACTCTACGAAAGAAGGTACTTCCGAGGCTCCGAAACCTCCATCTAAGAAGCGAAAGGCGCCCACTACTTCTACTGTTGTACCAAAGCGAAGGAAGCAACCCGCTAGAAGGCGAAAGTCTCCTACTCATACTCCATATCAGAGTGACGGCGAAAATTCGGACTCTGATATCGAGTCGGAGATTCGCATTGAGGAGGATCCCCCTGTTCGCACTGAGGAAGATGAACCCATTCGCACTGAAGAATAAGAACACGTTCGCAATGAGGAAGAAGAACAAGTTCGCACTGAGACCCCGTTTTCAAATCGTGAGGTAACTCCACCCCTTACTCATTTTGTTTCTTCTCCACCTCCCTCACCAAAAACAACTACTTCTATAGCTATCACCATTATTCCTCTCCCACCACCTGTATCAACTCCAACACCTACATCTATTCTAGTTTCCATACTTATTTTCACTGTTTCCACAGTTCCACCTCAAACCTCTACTGCACCTGTAAGTTCAGTCAACGTATCTGATACGAGGGCTAACACTTTAGGATTTTCAACTCATGTTACACCATCTATCTCTCCCATTCGCAAGGATGACCCGAACATGATTTTTAGAGACGATGACGCTGATGATTTGGAAGGATTCACTTATAGTCCTTTTCAAATAAGGATTGACAATGAAGATGATGTTTCTACTCCGAAAGTGGAATTCAAATCTCTTCATGAGAAGCTTGATCAGCTGCTTCTCGCATCCAGTGTTTCCACTTCTGAAGCTTACTCCAAAGCTGTAGTTGAATCTATTCTTGAGAGAGTCACAAAGGAGCATACTACCAACACTTCAACTTTGTCCAAGGCAGTTTCTGACTCTGTTGTTGTTTGCAAGGAAACGACCGAAAAAGTCGATAAACTCATTGCTGACACAAGGGAATTCATGGAAGCCTACCAGGTTACCTACAATGCCAACAGTACTACAACGAACAACGCCATTCAGAATGTTGGTGCCATGTTCCAAGTAGAAAAAGCGAATTTTGCTGACCTTCGCACCGTGTTCAAGTCCGATCATGAAGCATTCCAGACTTCTATCGATGCGAAACTCACAAAGCTTCAAGCAGACTTGGCGATGGAGAACAATGTCATGGATGCTTTCGCAGTCAAGGAGGAAAAATGTATGGTGTTGGAAACCAAGCTTCAATACACTGAAAAGAGGGTCGATGATTTGCTAGCAGAGAAAGCAGTAATGCGAAGTTCTATTTCTAATATTAATGGACTGCTCTCTGATATCATTGAGACCCGTGATCCCATGATTTCCATCACCGTTCGAAAGCATCTGGCTGAAAAGCTAAGACCGGTGTTGGCCATGTTGCACCGTTTGGAGGGTGTTTCGATGCTGATGTCTTTTCTGAAACAAGGGGGAGAAGGTAGTTCTAAAGTTCAAACGGGTGATGATCACCCCAAAGTTTCAGTTAAACCTCCTGTCATCAAGCCAGATCCAAAGGACAAGGAACCGTTATTCAGTAATGAACCCATTATTGACAATGACGAAGACGAAGAGCCTGATGAAGCTGAGCTTAAAAGGCGGAAGGTTCGTGAAGCAGAACTAGATGAAAATGCTGGTATCGTCAAGGAGGCTAAGGAAAAAGAAAGAGCTGAAAAGGAAGCTCAGGCCAATCTTAAAAGCAAAATGCTCTTATTTCCAAAGTGGACCCTGAAGCACATGCAAAACCAAGCTATAGATATGGCAAGTCAGTATTGGTTGGATCCTATTGCTTCCTTTGATGTTCAGAATACACAGGATTCGCAGTTGGACCTTCCTATCACACCAAAGGCGTTCAGGTTTCGTGCCTTTGTAAAGGTTGCTAATGTACCTTTCTCAGACAGCACTGGGGATCAACTGCTGTTTGCCTTCTACTTAAAACATATGAAGCCCCAGTACGAAACTTGGAGTGTGAGCAAAATTATAGCTGTGAAGGTTAATGGGCTAATCGAGACTGATAGCTTCCCTAATGCAAAGTTTAAAGTTGCGAGAGGATCTGCATGTCAAGACTGCGAATTCACTCTCACAGATTTGCCTTGCTTGAACCCCCATGACTGGATGGTGATATTCAATATTTTTTTGCGAGAGAAGGAGAAGTATGAACCTGTGTTTTCCCATCTTCAACTTTTGATCAAGTCTTACATTCAGGAAGTTGGATTGATGGATGTGGAAATTGCCACTGTTCTGAGGCAAAAACCAAATGTTGTTCCAAAAGAAGCTCCGAAAGACTTCCAGAAGCTCAAGCCAATGAATATTTACAAGGAAGGATGGTTTGTGGTATACACGGCTAGAGATCGTCCAGGAGCAGATCGACGTAAGTTATTCTTTCATCTTGAAGACAAGCACTTGTTTACTACTTCATGTCTGGAGTTTATCTTGGAGCTTGTTGTGAAGTTTAAGGGAAACAACAAAGATGATGTAAAGTATTTCAGTGATGTGATCACTTGCTACATTCAATTTCGCAAGCTGCTGTTGAGTTTCATTCCCAAAGTCTATGAAGTGCAGAAGCGAATCACGAACTAAAATGGCCATGGTTTCAATTGACGCAAAGGAGGAGATTGCTGAAGATATTAGTGTTGTGTCGTTGGGCCTATGTTACCTAGTCCATTTTGTATAAACAAGTTTGGCATGTCCACTCGTATTTAATGCTAGTGTTATAGTCTATAAGGTGCATGCATGCTACGTATTTTAGTTAATTCTGATATTATTTTGTAACCCTAATTAACGCCTCTACAGAAGCAATTCTTTATCGAGTTCTTTTGAGGCGTGAAGATTAATCATTCAGCACCAGTTTGATCATATTGAGTTCTTTACCTGTTTTAATCTATTCGATCATTAAGGATTTATTCCCATCAATACATCATCCTGTGGATTTTTATGTGGAGATATGTTATTTGATACTCTGATTTTATTACTAGGCTTTGGAAGAAATGTTGGTTGACTTATGGTTTTATGAAAATGGTTTTGATAAAATAAAATTTTTTACTATGGTTTTTTGGACATTACAAGTTGGTATCAGAGCCCTGGTTTGAGAGATTTGGAAGAACACTTGTGAGATTCTAGACTCAAACTATGGATATGCAAAAACATTTTTTCATAAATAATTTCTAAATAACTAAAAGAGAGGATGGAATGTGTACAATCATTCGGAGTTCAAGTAAAAAGTTATTTCCCAAGATATCCATACTTGTTATGTGTATATTGGTGATATGCTAGAACTGCATGCTAGTTTATAGGCTAGGGACCTGTAGGAATTGCGTGATAGAATTGCCTAGTTTATGATGTCTGATAGCATAGGGGATTCTTGATATGCTATATGAAACTGACATTATTACTGGAGTGGCTTGTTGTATGGATAATGATTGTATATAACTAGGATATTCTAACATGAGAATTCTTGATTTAGCCTTATTTCATGTTCCTTGTCTGGTTATGGGCTTAGGGTAGAATAAATTATTTGACTATCTATCGAATCCAACATTATGTATGATTAGTATACACAAGGCGACTACAAAGTAAGTGAAGGTTTTATGAGTTGGGTATGGTTTTTAGTGAGACAACAAAAGTAAGGAATTTATAGCTACTCTTGAGAAAGTGGATATATGATGTATGTGTATTCTAGTTGCTTTGGGCCTAATGGCCAGGAAATTCATGGTGATCCTACGATACAAATACAGGTAGGTTTAGAAGGTAGTATGGGCCCGTACTACTGGAACCACAGGACCCATACACGTATTAAGTCACCAGTTCTGAGGAATGAGTGATCGAGTAGTGATATGTTACAGTATAATGTAATTTTCTGATATGTTCCAATTTATTTTCCAGTATGGTGACTACGAGAGGTTCAAGATCCGGTGATGATGACTAGATTTGGGTGACGATGAGATCCGTGAGTTGATAACTACTCATGTGACTTGGGCAGCCGGGGAGGCGACCCAGAGGTGTTTGGATCTATCAAGACCACTCTGATTGATGTGTTCGATGAGTATTATGATGTCCTCATCGAGGCTGCTCCACCGCAGCCACTACAGACATCGCGATTGCATGACTTCAGGGAGGATGCTCTATGTAGTACCAGGTGTTCAACAACACGAAGCCCCCATATTTCAAAAGGATCAAGGACCCGATAGTTTCTATGAGATGGATATCTGATGTTAAGGGGTGTTTTTATACATGTTCATGTCTAGAGAACTAGAACGTGAAGTTTGCACTAAACCTTCTTCGCCTAGGGGCAAGGGACTGGTGGAAGTTTACCAATTAGAGTCTTTCTATTAGGGAGCGGGCTGCAATGACATGGGAGTAGTTCAGTGAGATGTTTCGTGCTGAGCATGTTCCATTAGTTGTGTATGTGTGTGTGTGTGAGAGAGAGAGATTAGCTCAAGAGTATCTATCGCTGAAGAAGGAGACAAAATTTGTGGCGAAGATCACAAAGACGTTCACTAAGAGAGCCCTCTTCTGCCTCGTGTATGCTCCTTCGGAGTAGGTTCAGATGTCATGATACTTGAGTATGCTTAAGACTGAGATTCAGGATTTTGAATCGACTCAACAATATCTTTCCATTTCAGAGCTGCAGTCGTTTTCCGGGTGGAGATGGATTGAGATTGAGTTGTAGAAGAATGAGAAGAGGTAGGCTCCATTTCAAATTCAGTCGCCGGCTAAGCGGTTGAAGTTTGCTGATTGCCGATGCAGAGGAAAAAGAGACCGCACTTGTGGAAAGTGCGAGAAGGTACATGATGGTGTATTTTGATCAACGACTTGGTTCCACAAATATGGAAACAAGAGCCATTTTGCCAGAGATTGTCGACAACAGCAACATCCCCCGCAACAGGGCACTTGAGTTTGTTACTACTATGATCAGGTTGGCCATGTGAAGGCCAACTGTCCATTCCTTACTGTTAGTCCCGTGCAAGAATTGACTCCTACTACTCTCTGGATCATTGATGGCCGATAGGCAAGGGCTAAGGCCCCGAAGGCCAGGGTCGTGCGTTCCAATTGACTGCAGAGGAGGCCAGGGCGGCGCCTAATGTCGTTACTAGTATCTATTCATTTATAATTATATCAAGTTAAAATTTTGTATTCTTATGTTTATGTTCTTGATAAGTACCTTCATAGTCAATTATTTCCATGCTCTTGATCTTTTTGAATCAGGTGCGAGTCGATCTTTCATGTCTCAATCTTTTAGTAGAGATTTTGATATGACCCTTAGGGAGTTGGAGTGTCCGTTACGAGTTTCCATTGCCAACGAACACAGGGTTTCTGATTCGAGCATTTTCCATGGTTATAATTTAGAGACATTCGGGGTGCCCAACCCATTTGGCCTGATTCCCATCCCTATAGGAGATGTTTGCGTAACCGTGGGGATGGATTGGCTCAGCAGATTTGGAGATATGATTGATTATAAGAGGCAGCTTGTGGTGGTTTGAACCACAAGTGGGGGAGAACAAATCGTTTATAACGAGGGTACCCGTGTTGGTTCAACTTTTTGTTTGGCTGCCAGGGCTAGGCTGTATGCCCAATATAAATGTTCAGGATATCTCGCAGTTGTGATTGGCACTCGATTTGATAGGAAGAAGTCAGTTTCAGATGTGCTAGTGGTTAGGGAGTTTCCAAATGTTTTCGCGGAGCATTTACCCAGTGTGCCTCCTCTGAGGGAGGTGGAGTTTAGGATTAAGTTAATCCATCGTGCGAGCCGAATTTGCAAAGGCATTGTATCGCCTCGCACTAACAGAGATGTACGAATTGTCCTCTCAGTTCTAGGAGTTGTTGTGCTAGTAGTTTATCTGACTGAATAGTTTACCCTGGGGAGAACCGATTTTATTTGTGAAGAAGAAGGATGTTTCTCATCAAATGTGCATAGTTTACCAGGAGTTGAATAAGTTGATGATGAAGAACCTTCACCTACTTCTTAGGATTGATGATTGTCACACCCCAAAACCAGAACGGCGGAAACGTTCGGGGGTGGAGGACGCCATGTTTAGTATCACAAGTCATGCATCATAGTAATCAAAGTTATAAACAACCATTTCATTAGAAATAACGTGTTTATAAAGTATGTGGTTCATATAACATAGAATACAAAGTAAATAACAAAAAGACATGTAGCTATTATGCTACATCTTCTGAATCCCAGAGCGCGTACCTGTCTACTAGTCTCCTGAGAATACAAGTTATTTTGAAAGAGTAGATCAGCATTTAAGCTGGTGAGTTCATTAGATTTTAGTGATGTAATGTAAGTTGTAAGAAAGTTGTAGTAAGTTGTAAGTAATTTGTAGAAAAGTTCGCCTGTTCCTCCAGAAAATCCTATATTTCCTGCTTTGATGAAAGATAAGTAAAAATGACTCTATAATCCTTTCTATGAGTACTAAATGGATACAAGTTATATCAAACCCAGAGTAAACAAACAATCAGTTGTGTGTATCTGCCCTAAGCACACAACCAAACAAGGAATAGGAAATGAGGCGGAAGGCACACATCCCATTGTTTGTTAGATCCTCGTTGTATATAACTCTGGTGTATTCACTTGGTACTCACGGAGTTAACTGTAATAGTTCCTTTATATTTGATGAAAACATTCTTTAAGAAAACCCTTATTTCTTTTAGTAAAAATGGTAACCACAATGGTTCCTTCTATAATCACTTAGTTTATACTAGCTATATATAATCTAATATCGAACAAATAGTTAATTGTGTGAATCTGCCCTAAGCCCACAACCAAACAAGGAACAAGAAATGAGGCCGAAAGCACACATCCAACTACCTATCAGGTATTAATTATATATAACCATGATGAATAAACTAAGGAATAATAGAATTAACTACCTAAGGTCCTTTAAGTTATACTGGTTTAATAAAATGGATTAAACCCTTTAGTGGTAGGTTTCTAGTTTTGTATACCAAATGTTCTATTTGAAAAGTATGTTTTGTACTAGAAAACGGTGCATTGAATTAGTGTCCTATGACCTGACCCATACCTGGTACCCCTTATGATTACTTGGTGTATACGGAACATATATATAGCTAAGATCGAATAGATAGTAGGCTGGGTGAATCTGCTCTAAGCCCACAACCAAACAAGGAACAGGAAATGAAGCGGAAAGCACACATCCTACTACTTGTCGGATCCGATTAATATATATTCCTGATGTATAAACTAAGGAATCATAAAGTTAGCATTATAGGCCCCTTTCTACTGAATGTACTAGACTCGACTATTCTGTTTGTCGTTTGAAAAGATGTAAGTTTTCCTTAGTTTATAACTATCTTAACTCAAAAATAGTTTGCATTAACTCTCAAGTGGAACTGTCACAATATGAAAGTAATGGGAAAATGTAAGTACACAGTTGTCTTTTGAATTGACATTCTGAAGTACTGATTACCTTAAAACAAGTTTGTTTTATTAAGGTCATAATGTGATGTGCTTGTACCCATACTATACGCTCTTCCTGCAAGAGATTCTGGTTACAAAACGCGTCTTCAGCAAACAAATTGCTAAGTCGTGAAGTAGTCTAACATTAAAGTTATAGTAGTTTTGTATACCCAATTTATTATCACCTTTTGTTTAGAACACTGAGTTAGTGATCATTTGTATATTTTGTTAATCATTATTTGTTCTTCTGTTATAGTATCTTAGTATGTTCTTTCTATTATAGTATCTTAGTATGTTCTTTCTGTTATAGTATCTTAGTATGTTCTTTCTGTTATCGTGTATTGTATCTTCCTCCCTGTTCCTCTTTATAGTATGTTCTCTATGTTATCGTGTATTTTATCTACCTCCTTGTTTCTCTTTATAGTATGTTCTAGTATTTAGTATGAACTGAACCCCTTAACTATACCTATTATAGTTTACTAGTATGTTTACTTTGAACTGTTATTGAAAAGACTCATTTATCTACTAAGTTATGATTGTACTTTAAAAACGGAGTTTTATAAACTATAAAGTAACATAACTTAAAAAGAGTTTTTGAAATGTTTTGATCACTTATAAAAAAAATAAGCAATCCTTTGAAAGATGTTTATAATAAACATTTACACAATTATCATTTTGTTCAACTTGTATCCCCCCTCCCCTTAAAAGCATTTAAAACAGTTTAAAAGATTGATTATAGGGGTATGAACTGACCTTATGTCGGTGATTCAAACAAATATGCGCGTAAGGATGAGAAGTTCCACGAATGAAGTCCCGAGACACAAACGAGTCCTAAATGACATATATGGCATGTATTGGCATGAATATAGTGTTTATAAGCAACTAACATTCAAGGAAACACCCTTAAGGATTAGGAAACACTTGGACCAACTATAAGAATCACATGTGATTCATGAAAGGGGTGTTTACGGCCACACATAGGTGTTTACGGCCAAGGGGTTACAGTCTAAGGAGTTTACGGCCACAATGTGGAGTGTACGGCCATGGGGTGTATGGTCATACACTCATGGTAAAAAGTGCACAAAAGTGTGTTTGAATGATAGGGAAGCTTGTGGGATTATTGCTCATCAAGTGTTGAAGCTAGATTTGCACTTTGGAGGCCTTTTAGGGGTGTTTTGAGGGGTGTACGGCCACACATGGGTGTACGGTTGTACACTCCTTTTGATCTTGAGTTTTGTTTGTGTTTAGGGTGTTAAACAAGTGTTCCTAACATGAAATAAGCATAGGGAAAGAATTCTTACGTTCTGGAGGCTTGAAAAGGGTTCACAACCACCAAGAACAAGTGTGTGTTCTTGGTGAAATGGATGAAGATTTAAAGATCTACCCAAAAGACGATTTGCATGGATGAAATCAAAGGGTGTTACTAGGTTAAGAAGAATAACAACTAATCAAAATGGAAGAAAGGCTTACATTCTTGAAGATCGGGGTGAAAAGCTTGATGATAGTTGAGAGAAAACTCGAGTTCTTGACTTGGAAATTGAACAAATGACTTAGAAATGGAAGGATGTCACACTTATGGAGGGGGTGTATGGCCAACATGGGTGTACGACCGTACACTCATGTGTACGGCCGTACCCTCATGTGTACGGCCGTACACTCATGTGTATGGTCGTACACTCCCGCTAAAGGAGTGTTCAGCTCGATTTCAACGCGAAGAACTTTAGCTGACACTTCCCTAAACCCAATGCTTGAATGTACTAAGCTTAGAACCATTAAACAGACTCTAAACAATGCTAACTGATAGCAGAAACGGGTCTGACACTCGATTGAGTTGAATGGCTGGACTTACAAGGCAAAAAATTTCGGGTTGTCACAATAATTTTTTCGATTATTTGCAGGGTGCGTCTTGGATCTCCAAGATTGATTTGAGGTCGAATTACCACCATCTGAGAGTCAAATATGAGGATGTGGAGAAGACAACTTTCTGAACTCGATATCGTCACTATGAATTTTTGTTGATGTTCTTTCGACTTACCATTACACCTGCAACATTTATAGATTTGATGAATTGGGTATGCAGGCCGATGCTCGAGCGATCAGTCATTTTGTTCATTAATGATATTCTGGTCTACTCCATGACTAGGGCACAACATGAGGAGCACCTCTGATAGTTAATTTGAGTATTAAGGAAGGAGAGGCTATTTGGTAAGTTCTCCGAGTGTAGGTTCTAGTTATGAGAGGTCCTGTTCTTTGGGCACCTCATCAATGTGAATGGGTTTCTTTCGATCCTGCCAAGATTGAGGCGGTTATGCATTGGGAGATCCCGAGGTCTCCGTATGACATCCAAGGTTTTATTGGGTTGGAAGGTTACTATCAGAGGTTTATCCAGGATTTCTCCATGATTACAATTCCTTTTACTCCTTTGACGAAGAAGAGTGTGGATTTTCGTTGGGGACCTGAGTAGCAGGCTACATTCTAGACACTGAGGCAGAGAGTATGTGAGGCCCCGGTATTGACCATTCTAAAGGGTTTTGAGGATTTTGTGGTATATTATGATGCTTTAATCACAGGTTTGGGGGCGATGCTCATGCAGCGGGGTAGAGTGATAGTGTATGCTTCTAGGCAGTTGAAGCCTCATGAGGTTCGGTATCTAACGCATGACTTAGATTTGGGGGCAGTGGTGTTTGCCCTCAATATTTGGTGACACTATCTTTATGGGGTTCGTTGTACCGTTTACACAGAACACAAGAGCCTGTGATATCTTATGGATCAGTCGAAAATAAATATGAGGCAATGTAGATGGCTTGACATGGTCATGTATTATGATTGTGAGATCCTTTATCAAGCAAAGAAAGCTAATATGGTCGTTGATGTTTTGAGCTGCAAGGCGGCTAGTGCCCTTATTCGAGGATTATGTTTGACGATGACCATTGTTTCATCACTTTTGGATTTTATCAAGGATGCTCAGGTCGAGGGAAACAAGATGGAGAATTGGAAGAAAGAGAAGATCATGGGCCGTATTGATAGATTCACCAACGAGAGTCGATGACTGTTGACCGAGTGTGGACGAGTCTTGGTCCCAGTTTCTGGTGGATTTCATCAGACATTCTAATTGATGTGAGTTAGAATAGATAAACGAACACATAATCAATCAAAGAAGACAGTAAGAACACATCATGTAAAGATGATCTGCTTGGCTTGTATTTATTCTAAAGAGAGTACAAAGTGTATATAGTGTTTTACAATGAACAGTGCACAAAAGTTACTCTCAACTCTAGTACTTACCCTATTTATAGGGTACAACATACTAAGAATAAAATACAAGGACTAAACTTTGAAGATTCAAATACAAATAGTGCCTTGCAAATACATAGAGAGTCGAAATCATTTGGATTTCGACTACTTACAGACTTACACCATTTGGACTCCTCACTATATATATTCCGACCCCTACAAACTCACCCTTAGTGAGAGTAGTCGAAATTATTATAACGCATATTCCTGGTATCATTTAATTCTCTAAGTTTTAGGGTTTTGTGCTAGGACTCGACAAGTTGGGGAGCTCCAACTTGTGAAGTAGAGATCATTTATGAGGACGCGGGATTTAGATCCTACTTGACGAGTCGGAAGGCCCCGACTCGACGAGTAGGTACTGTAAAGGAAAACCCTAATTTTTAGGGTTTGCATCCTATATAAAGGACTTAATCCGCATCCTTTGGCCTGTCTTATCACCTCATTACCTAGAGAAGGAAACCCTAGCCGGTATTTGCTACTTCTTTGTGCTTGTGAGGCTAAGAGTGTGTTTTTAATGCATTTGTGGAAGAAGTTTGAAGGTTGGGGAGTTTGGAACGGGAAGGAGCTTGCACACCCAACATCTACATAGTTTTGGATTCCATCTAAAGGTAACAAGTTGTTACTGTTGGATTATGAGCATTCTAACACTCCTATGGTGTACATGCAACCCTAAATACCTTGGATCTATGTTTTCTCTATTATACATGCAAATATCAATTTCCAAGGTATTTATCCTCACTAGCATATTATGAAGTACAAGTAATATAGAAACTAGTAGAAATACATACCTCTTTGTTGGTGCTTGATTCCATGGAGCTCAAGAGCCTAGTGCCCCAAATGTGACACCTCAAATGGTTCACACAACACCATGAACATTTGGAATAACCATGAGAGAAGATATTAGTCTTATATCTCTATGAAATCGGCTTGCCCTCTATGTAATACACTAGTGCCGATTTCACAAACAATGGGGTCTTTATATAGTGTGCACGTTAGGGTTACACCATGTAACCCATGACTTAACCCATTCCTTATGCTCCATGGGTTTTAACCTCCATGGAGTATCCATGGGCCACCACATGGGTTAAACCCAACATAAGGAATCATGGATCATGAGCCCACATATATAAGAATCTATGATTTACACAATCAATCCCTATATATTTATTTAGTCTCTTTTGATCACTAAATTAATTCCAAATTAATTCTAGATCAATACTAATTAAATAATATGATTTCATATTAATATATTAGAACTTATAATATATTAATATGTCACAAATATCTTCTTCTCATTAAAAGGTCTATCCAATTGTTCTGATGCCATGCAACCCAAATAGACCATGCCGGGTCGGTTCAAGTATATACCAATTATAGTTATGGACTTAGACACTAATCCAACAGTGTCCCACTTGGATAAGTCTAATAACTATTATTGCAAGTACGCCTTCATAACCTGACCAGCAATCGTAGCTCTTAAAAGCTGTTGCCGAACTCTGAACAAATCAATGACGCGTCCATTAGATAAGTGATCATATATTCCTCCATTCTAGATATCATACGGACTGAGACATGGATTATAATCATTCTATCTGTCCATTTGTTGTTTCCCGATTTCCGATTTATGACGACTGACTAATTGAACAAATCAAATAAGTCCAGGCCCGGCGGAGCACTTACGTTTTGTCATCACTAAATCATCAAGGGGCCCACAGATATCGCTTTTATCCCGAAGGTAAAAGGAATGGATAAACTTCAACTCATATGCTTGTACTGACTACTTGTTGAATCATACACAAAGGCACGTTTTATAACATCGAGTTACCAATGCGTTTATGTGCAATCAATGTATAACCAACTCATAGTCAACAACTCATATCTTTAGGTTTGAAGAATATAAGATATTATCGTCTTATGATTCACTCGTGATAAAATCCATGAGGTGATTCAAATGAGCGTGGGTTGAATCCAATACTCAGAACTTATGAGCACTCATGAATGTTGTAGCAACCACTGCTATGTCTAATGCACATTAGACAAATCATACAAGCCAAATTCATGACAGTCTGTATTCATATCTACTTCCAACATATGACTGATTGTGGATGGTTTAAATAACTTAGTCATTCGGGAAGAATGACCTAGTTATTCTGGAAGTCAAAACATGCAAAGTGAAACACAAAAATAACACTAATCATGTATGGCCCCAACACTTTGAGTGTAAATAAAAACCATTTTCTCTAAGCACCATATTGATTACTCATTATTCATGTTTCGATTAATCAACTTAATACTTGAATTGAAACAATAGTCATGCCATGCTCCAAGCATGCACACTATGTTCGTCCAAACAATAGATATACCATACTCCAAGTATGCACACTATGCTTACATGTGGTCCTCTCTTCGTGAAACAGATCAATTGACAATATTTCAATGATGCTCATTTCACAATCCCAAATCCTTTACAATAAATGTAAGAACACCAAATTCTTGTCATTTACCGTAATCTTGTTAGATTATAAACTTATATGCAATGATCCTCTTGTAATGAATATGCACACAAGTCACAAAGACTTGGCAACAGACATTACAAAGTATTCCAATGGAGATCAATTCCATGGAAACGAAGTCTCAAATTCAAAGTACATTCCTTTGAACATCCTTCTTGCATTAAGTTCTCTAATCTTACACAGATTTAAAGAACAACTTCCACCTGTGGAAACAATTCCACATTCCCATTTTGACCATCACTTTTGAACAAGAGTTGCCTCTTTTCAAAATATATCAATATGGTCCTTACTATATACTTCCAATTGTCCATGAGTAACCAATCTTTGGTAAACCTCAAATTGTCATCGATAATTGCTTAATCATTTTAGTCATATCCAGTTCTAATCCCTTTTCCATTTTAATTCACTAAACATTAGTAAAATTTAGAAAGGATAACTATTATAGCTCATGTAATCGATCCTATATCCGAAGCATATGGGACATGATTCATGCTATAAAAATTTTTATTTGCCATATTCTCACAATTCGAACTATGAAGAGGTATTCCGTAATCATAATCGAATTTTGAGAACGCAACATATATAGAATTTCCTTATGTTAAACCATTCCAACATAACATTCTTATATATCCTTGACTAAAGTTGATTAAAATCTCAATCTAAGCTTGTAGAATTGTAATGAAGTATAAAATCCTCTCCCTTAATTATAGGGAAACAACTTTTCAAAGCGAATTGAAACTTTTGTTTTCTGTAATTAACATTGCTAAATTGCAACATAATCATCATGCTCCCACTAGCATAATGATTATTATCTTACTAGCATAATACTTATGCTCCCACTAGCTTTGACATGTACTCAGAAATCAGCTGGACTTCTAGAAAAACAATACTTTATTGACTTTCTTACCAAAGTTCAAATTTCTGATACGAGATGCTTTGATAAGACTTTATCAAAATCATACACCTTTCCTTAGATAGCTCACTTGTGTGTCTGAACAATTATGAAGAGGGATGCCGTAATCATAATGTTTAGACCTTTTGTCATTCTCACAATTTCTATCTACTTAAAATCTACTTAGTGAAAGAGTTTCCTCACCATCATTTTCATGAATCGGAGAGAAACCTTATGACACTTAGATTTAATGGTGTATGTGTTCCTATCCATGTGAATTTGTCATAACCATAATCACAAGACAAGGTTTGTGGCAAATCCAAACACATATGGACTGAACTTGTTCAATCTTAATTTCTTGCCACCCGGCAGCACAAGGGCCTACCATTACTTCCAGGTTTTTATGCAACCATTTGAGAACTTTCAGAACTCATATGCAAAGCCAACTTTAACTGGAATGGGCACAGAAATATGATATGTCAACACGATAGGTTACAAACCTCAAGTCGTAGGCTAGTGATTAACAAATATCTTGATTAGTTCTTGAACCTATCTTAAGATCTTTTAGACTCCCACTGTCCTCTTGACATATAAGACTCCCTTGTCAAGAACCATTCCTTGACAAAACAAATATTCAAGAGTTAGTGCGGATTTTTAAACACTTCTCACAATTGGCCTTAGTTGGTCTTTGTTTTATCCAAAACATCACAACTTACCAATTTCAAATGTACAAGAGTAGAAAACATTTTACTATACATTTAACAAGTGTTAAAAACTTTCTAAAGACTATGTCACTCAAGTTACAATCTTGGAGTATAACTCCAAGATTTGTTTTTGGAACGAAGTATGAATTATCTTTTGATTTAACCATTTCCACAATTCATGATTCCTCTCCTTAGCCAACAAATGCACTAAGGTGTCCTTAGAGGATCAATTGTGATATGGTTCCATAATCACTAAGATAATCATAAAACAAGATACACAAGTACTCTCCCATCTCTTCAGATTGGATAAACTTTTATCTTTCTGCCTTATTTGATTCGTCTTATTCATTCTGCCATATATTGAAACTTTTCCAATGTTTCAGCATTACACTTAAGCTTGTAAGCATAATCATATTTACTAAACTTTAGTAAATATGACGAATAATCTTATCAACCTTTGTGGTGGACCTGACTAGTGCAAAACCTAATGTACCCGATCCTTTAGTCCTTCGCTTGACTCACATGCGAATGTGAACAAAGAATTAGTCTTAATTTTCCAAAGATGAAAATTCTCATTCATCACACAATACAACTTGCATGACTCCAAGTTTCTATCCAACTGAAACTTGGGTGAAGAGGATCTTTCCTTATTTGATAAATTATGACACTACCATAAACGAAAGAATCAAATTCATTTTCCAATATTGCTTATCAATGGAAACATATAAACAACAATTTTTTCACAAATGCCTTTGTAAGGATACTTAAAATAAATAAAATCAAAAATTTTCTTTTATGTTAAAAACTTGCGAAAAAACTTATCCTTAAAATGCAAATTCATATGAAAACTTTGTTGTTATCTATTCCTAAACAATATCTCATAACTCTTATGCAGTGGCTCAAAATTCTGGTCATCGAACCATGCGATCAGAATCAGCACACCTTTTCTTTAAGCTTCCTTTGATTCTTCAAAAACATCAAAATGTAATTACATTACATCATGTATTAAGAATCTCCAAAAGAGACTTAATAGAGTTAGATAACGGACTTTACCTTAAGTAGAGTCAAACTTTTGACTTTACCATCCTTAAGAGGTTTCAGGTAAATTCGGCAGCTTCGCAACCAATGCCCCTTTCCTTTGGCAATAGGCACATATGGACTCTTTGGGAATGGTACATGGGACTATCTCAGACTTAGCCTTTCTCTTTACCATTTGGTCAACCGAGTTGACTTTGGCGATCCCTTTCCATTGGGAAGAGAATGTTTTTATGCATTTCCAGTGTTACCATTGTCAATGTCCATGAAGTTCTGGGAAGTCGATCTTCTAATCAAATTTTCTTTACCAGTGTTCCAAATCATTGCTGATTTAGCAGCACCAAGCAAATAGATAAGATCATTAAAGGGTCATGTCGCGATCTGTCATCAGGGAGTGACTGAAGAACCAAGCCAACAGCCAGCTACCTCGAGACTTCGACACCCGACTCTCCCGTCTTGTTAATATGTGACTTAATCTCCAAGACCTAAGCACATATAGACTTTGTTTTCCAATAGGGATTGAGTGACTTAGAACTTATCAAGTCCTGAAACTTGTGGGATAGGGAGATTTATTGGAGGAGGTGGAGGAAGTGAAGTATGATTTTCAGTCCCACTAATGCTCAATAAAGGGATTGATCTTTCACCTTGATTGCCATTTGGGATATCATCTTCATTAGGATAGCTTGTTCCTAAAGATTTGGGAAGACCATAGTTGTCTGAAGGAGACATCTATAAGGGAGAAATTCAAGTTAGTTGATTTAAAGTCCTTAATATAACACCCAATATGAAATATTAAGGCTAGGATCCAACAACCTTTTTATAATTGGAAGAGGGATGCCGTAATCCGAGTTATAAAATAGTTGAAGGTAGGTAAATGACGATTTACCAATTTCCACCATGAAAAACGAAATATAATTAAGTTTTAATTGGATTTGAAACTCCTAGATCTTTTGAGATACATTGAACTTTCAATGGCATGTTTGAATCTCGATTGTGCCCTCTCAAGTTTGTGACTGGGATGCCGAGGATCACAAACAAGGTGTGAATAACCATGCAAATTGACTTGGTACCCTTAACTTTATCACCTAATCGATGTGCCGGTTAACCACACACGCTCCACCGATCTATAATAAAGTCAAGTTACCCTTTGCCACTCTTACTAGTCCTTATTAGTGTGCCGGTTAACCACACACGCTCCACTAATGACTTAGTAAGGTACAAAGTGTAATTTCATGGGTTAGCACCTATTTCACATTTTCCTAAGTAACTAGGATTGGGAATTTATGAGTGTTTAGTTACATAGTATTTATCATTATACTTTTAATGAAGGGAGAATTATAGTCCTTTCCTACCCGTTCGGCTAACGACCCTCCACCAGTCATGGAAGCGGTGGGTGAGAGTGGACACCCATTAAACTGCCATTTTATAGGCAGTAACCTTATACCCCCCTTATAGACCGACTTCGTGAATGAGGCCTACTAATGGTAAGATTGACTTTATCTTATACATATCTATATAATTAAAATTATAATAATAGTAAAATGGTGTATTTTAAACATTTAAAATACTTGGTGGTTTAATCTATTAATTAAACTATACGCTTAATTTAATTAAACTTAAACCATGTATTTATGGAATTATTAACTCTTTTAATTAAACACTTTAATTAATTTAATGAAGTCCATAAAGTTTGAATTTTAGCTTTTAAAATTCTAAGGGTTCAATTTGGAATTAAAGCATACATGAAGAGTAACTTTACAAATTCTAAAACTTGAGGGCAAGTTTTGAAACTATTCAAGACTTTTCATTTCATAACTTATGAGTTTAATGTACATTAAAATGAAGACTCTTCATTTTTCTGTAACTCCTTATCTTTTAATGACATCTTTTAAAGAAGTGATAGGACAAGTTATGGAGTCATAATACTATTTAATGAAAAAGACTCTTCACTTTTATGTAACCTATGACACTTTTATGAGTTTTAAGATTCATAAATATGACTTTTCATATAACTTGAAGACAAGTTACAAAACATATTTTATGAACTAACTCTAGATTAATTTGGATTAAAAACAACTAAAATACAATTTTTTTTTCCATTAATCTAAACTAACTCATAAATCAAGGAAACATAAAACTCTTGGTAATCCATAATTTGAGGACAAGTTATGGACTCCATACAATTTCATTGAGATCAAGAATTATACTAACAAATAATTTGCACATAATTCCTATGATCTACCAAAACTCATAAGCATGAACATTCATAATCAACATTTTTCAAGAATTACATAAACACATATAAAACTTGAAACTTTGATTATAGCAT
Organism: Lactuca virosa; assembly: GCF_052849685.1. Lineage (NCBI taxonomy): Eukaryota > Viridiplantae > Streptophyta > Magnoliopsida > Asterales > Asteraceae > Lactuca > Lactuca virosa. Next base: position 184,919,963 of record NC_136428.1, on the reverse strand, counting down.
TGAAATTGGTTTAACATAATCATTACCACATTAAAAACAGGTTTTATAAGATCAAAACAATCAAAGGTAATGATTCTAGACCAATTCCAGCCCCAAAACTCGAAGATATGTTGTTTGGGGGTCCAACTCGTCGAGTGCATGAACCAACTCGGCGAGTTGGATGCATTTTGTCTTGGACTCGTCGAGTCCATCAGTGAACTCGGCGAGTCCACTGTCCCAGCAGCAAAAAAACTTCGATTTTAAGGAGTTTGCATCAAGTATAAGTGAAAACAAGCCTAGGCTCTGATACCACTATTGGATTATGAGCATTCTAACACTCCTATGGTGTACATGCAACCCTAAATACCTTGGATCTATGTTTTCTCTATTATACATGCAAATATCAATTTCCAAGGTATTTATCGTAACTAGCATATTATGAAGTACAAGTAATATAGAAACTAGTAGAAATACATGTTGGATTAGTGTCTAAGTCCATAACTATTTTGGTATGTACTTGACCCGATTATGAGCATGGTCCTTTTGGGTTGCCTTCACCATAGCAATATGTAGGATAAATTAAGGAGAGAAAGGTATAATTATGATTTATTAATATATTATGAGAATAATATATTAAAAGGAGAAATCATATAGTTTAATTAATATTAGTCAATAATTAATTAAGAATTAATTTTGTGCCTAAAAGAGATTAATTAAATTAAGGGGACTGATATCGTAATTATAAGATAGTTACAAAGTTGGGTTTTGGTTCCATTAGATGGCAATGGACGAATGCTATATGGAGGTCCATAAAGAAATCGTCCAAGGGCCTTCTAGAATGGTCCATGGACTGCTTAGGGCTTAAGCAATCAGATTAGGGTTTCCTAGTTGTAAACCCTAATAGCCTACATGTATATAAAGGATCCTTAAGCTCCAAAAACGTGGACAAGTAATCCTTTAGGCTTTCCTGCCGTTTTTGGTGCCTCCTCTCTCCTCCCTCTTCATCCAAGTTGCTTAGTGGTGTTTGTGTATCCTTAAGAGGTGCAACAATTGAGGCACTAAGCTTTCTGAAGCCAATCAAAGCAAGGATTGATTGTTATTGCTATATGACAATCAAAGGTAATTACTAAACCCTTATTTCAGTTCTTATTTGATAGATCTAGGGTTTGTAAGTCTTGGATTCATTATGTACAATAGAGAAACCTAGATCCAAGCATTAGGGTTTGTATGAGCATATAGGATTGTTCTTATGCTTAAAACCCATCAGTGGTATCAGAGCCTTGATTGGTTTCTGTTGTATGTGATGCAATTGTCGTTTTTCTGCTAAAAATCGTTTTTCTTGCCTCTGCCCGACTCAACTCGGCGAGTCAGTATCTGGACTCGGCGAGTCCGGGAGCCTGACAGAGTATATTTCGGGATTTACTTGCTGTTTTGCTGTAGGATTGATGCCAAAATTGTTTTTTGATAATAAAATCCGAATTTTATTGTATGTTAATGATTATCCTTACCAAAACAAAAGATAATTTCAAATCTTTTGAATAATAGTTTCTTTATATGATAAATATAGATTATTCAAATTATTTGGTAATTATCTTGTGACTAAAATTGGATTAGGTCAAATATAGATAATCACAAAATTAATTGTTTGATTTATATTATTTGTTATTTGATCCCTAGTAAGTTTGAATAGTTTCAAATTACCCCCTTTAGGTTTTATAATTTAAATTTGAACTTAAAAGTCTTGTTTTTGAAATTTAAATAGCTAAACCCTAATGTTTTGAAAAGTTTCAAAACTTGCCCTCAAGTTTTGGAATTTAAAATTTTGATTAAAAGTTTAATGTTGAAATATTTAAATTCTAAAACCTAATGTTTTGAAATTCTTCAAAACTTGCCCTCAAGTTTTGGAATTTAAATTTTTGATTAATAGTTTAATTATGTAATATTTAAATTCTAAAACTCTAGTATTCTGAAAAGTTCAAATTACACCCTCATGGTTTTGTTAAGTTAATTAAAAGTTTAATTAAAAGAGAAAGTTAATAAAACCACCTAGTATTTTAAAAGTGTAAAATACACCCTATACTATATATATGTAACATTAAAAGTCTAATATTATATATATGAGTAAAGAGTTAGTCTTACCGTTAGTAGGCCTCATTCACAAAGCTGGTCTATAAGGGGTGTTTAAGGAAATTGCTTATAAAATGGCGATTGAATGGGTATCCACTCTTACCCACCGCACTCTTGACTAGTGGAGGGTCGTTAGCCGAACGGGTAGGATAGGACGAAATCTTCCATTATAAGTATAATGAAGTACAAAGTAACTAAATGCTTTTACAAATTCCCAATCTTAGTTACTTTAGGGAAAAAATGTGAATTTGTATGCTAATCCATGGAATTACACTTCGTACCCTTGTCAAACGTTAGTGGAGCGTGTGTGACTAAGCGGCACACTAATTTGGGATTGACATTGGTGGCGAAGGGTGGCTCGATGTTTATCATAGATCAATGGAGCGTGTGTGGCTAACCGGCACATTGATTAGGTGATAGTAGCAATTGGGTGCACCACGTGATTCGTATGGTTATTCACACCTTGTTTGTGATCCTCGGCATCCCAGTCACAAATAGAAGGGCATAATCGAGATTAAACATGCCATTGAAAAGTTCAATGAATCTCAAAATATCTAGGAGTTTCAATTCATTTAAAACTTAAATTTCTTTTTCTTTTTTCATGGTGAGAATTGGTAAATCGTCATTTACCTACCTTCAAATATTCTACAACTACATTACGGCATCCCTCTTCTAGGTTGTAGAATGTTGTGTTGGATCCTAGCCTTGATGTTTCATTTGGGTGTTACATCAAGGATTCTTATCAACTAACTTGAATTTTCTCCCGTTTTGTAGATGTTTAAATCTTACAATGGTCTTCCCAAGTCCCTTGGAACAAGCTTTCCAAATGAAGATGACATTCCACGATACGATCAAGGAAATAAGAGTTATGCTTCACTTCCTCCACCTCCTCCAATTATTCTCCCTAACCCACAAGTTCCAAGGCTTGAAAAGTTCAAGCTCACTCAAGCCCTTTTGGCAAGTAAACACGAAGATGGGAAACCTGTGTGTGCACACATCTTAGAGATGAAGTCACACATTGATAGGTTAAGGATGATGGGTGTCGATATCTCAGAAATATTGGCAGTTGACTGGGTTCTTCAGTCACTTCCTGAATCATATAGTGAGTTCGTTAGAGAGTACTATATGATGGACCATGATGTGACCCTCATTAATTTGACCTATTTTCTTATAGCTGCTGAATCAGAAATGATTTGGCGTGCTGATCGAGCAAATTTGTCTGGCAAATCAAACTCCCAAACTTCAATGGACATTGAAAATAGTGACATTGGAAATCCAGAAAAGGTAAATTCTGATATAGTTCCTTGTGCCATTCCAAAAGAGTCCATCTGCTTCTACTGCCAAGAGAAGGGGCATTGGAGACGAAGCTGCCCTGTTTACCTGAGAGATCTAAGAGATGGGAGAGTCAAGACGTATGGCTCTACTTCAGGTAAAATCCAATAACTAACTCTATAAGTTCCTATTCTTTGATTTTCAATACATGATGTGATAAGATTACATTTTGATGTTTTGTAGGATCGAAGAAAAGAGAGGAAGCTTAAGGGAAGAAGTAAGCTGAATCTGATCGTGAAGAAATGGATTTCGATCGCATTGCTTGACGATCGGATTTTTGAGCTACTACTTTAGAGTTAGAATAGATTGCTTAGAAATTGAAATAGCATAGTTTTCATTTGAATTGCATTGTAAGGACAAGTTTTTCCGCAATAGAATGAATTTTGATTTCGTCCTATTTATTTATCCTTGCAATGGCATATGTGAAAATGGATGTTTATGTATTTCTAATTTTAGCAATGTTGAATTGGATGTGATTCTTGATTATGTTATTTGTGAAATGTCGAGGATTTGCCAAATAAAGGAAGATTCTCATCGCCCAAGTTTCAATTGGACAGAAACTTGGAATCATACAACTTGGTTGCGTGATAAATGAGAAACTTCATATTTTGGAAATTAGACTAATTCTTTGGCAAAAGTGTCAAGAGAAGGACCAGGAGATCGAGCACACTAGGTTGTGCGTTGATCAAGTCCACCACAAGAGTGATAAAGATATTCGTCATGATTTACTAAAGTTTAGTAAATATGGTTATACTTATAAGATTAAGTATAATTCTGAGTTGATCGAAAGAGTTTCAATCAATAGCAGAACGAATAAGAAGAATCAAGTAGGCAGAAAGATAAAAGTTTCTCCATTCCAAGAAGAAGGGAGAGTACCTTTTATTGTGTTTTATGATAAGTCTTAATGATTAAGAACCATATCTCAACTGATCCTCTAAGTGAGTCTTAGTGCATTTGTATGTCTAAGAAGAGGAATCGAGAATTGTGGAAATGGTTAAATCAAGAATTCAATCATACTTCGTTCCAATATCAAGTTTTAGAGTCAAGATTGTAACTTGAGTGACAAGTCTTAAGTAGGTTTATAACACTCGTCAGATGTGGAATTTGGAAAAGTTTTCTTATTCTTGCACATTTGAAATTGGTAAGTTGTGATGTCTTGGATAAGACAAAGACCAACTAGAACCAATTATGTGAAGTGATAGTATTGATAAAAACTACGCTAACTCTTGAATATTTGTTTTGTCAAGGAATGTTTCTTGACAAGATAATCTTATATGTCAAGCAGTCAGTGGGAGTCTTAATGGTCTTGAAAAGTTTCAAGAACAAATCAAGAGTTAAACCTAGTTGATCATCACTAGCACACGACTTGAGGTTTAAAGCCTATCGTGGATGACATACTCTTTTTTATGTGCCATTCCAGTTGAGTTAATTATGCGTGTGAGTTCTATGAGTTCTCATTTGAATGCATAAAGACAAAGCACCTTGATCAATGGAAAGTACATTGATATGAAAGGGTGAGTTGCTTGGAAGATATGGTGGGCATTCAGTCCATATGGTTTTGGATTTGTCGCAAACTTTCGTTTTGACAAATTCACATGGATAGGAACACATACATCATTAAATCTAAGTGTCATAAGGTTTTCCTCCTTCATGAAAATGATTGTGAGGAAATGCTTTCACTAAGAGAGATTTTAAGAAGATAGCAATTGTGAAAATTGTATTCTCAAATTCGATTATGATTACGGCATCCCTTTTCATAGTTCGAATTGTGAGATTTGGCAATTGATCTGAATATTTGGGACTTAGTAACATAAATTCTGAATTGTTTAGACACACATGTGAGCTATCTAAGGCAAAGGTGTATGAGCTTAAAAAGCTTAGATAAAAGCTTATCAAAGCATTAGGTGTTAGAAATATGAACTTAAGGAATTCAATAAGCATTGTTTTCTAGAAGTTCAATTGTTTTCTGAATACATGTCAAAGCTAGTGGGAGCATAAGTGTTATGCTGGTAATAAAATAATCATCATGTTAGTGGGAGCATGATTGTTATGGTAAGTATTGCAAGTTAGCAATATTAATTATAGAAAACAAAGATTCATTTTGCAAAGTTGCAAGGGTTGAAAAGTTGTTTTGCTATAATTAAGGGAGAGAATATTATACTTCGTTTCAAAATTCTAAAGCTTAGATCGATAAATGTTAATAAATTTAGTCAAGGATACATAGTGCATTCCCAAAATTCGATTATGGTTACGGCATCCCTCTTCATAGTTCGAATTGGGGGAACAGGGCACATAAAATATTATGGCAGAAGGCTGATAAAGTATCACGTCTTTATGTGAGACATTATGCATCGTGTCCAATACGCTTCGGGTATAGGATCGATTGCATATGCTATAATATTTGACCATTCTAAAATTTTCCAAATGCCTAGGGCATTAAGAGGGAAAAAGGACTAGAGTCGGTTTTGACTAAAATAATTAAACAACTATCAAAGGACGATCTGAGGTTCACTGAGGATTTGTCGCTTGTGAGTAGTTGGAAGTATAGTACTGGATTGACTATATTGACATTATTATGAATAGATAAGATTCTATTAAGAATGAGTTGTCATATGGAAAATATGGAAATGTTTCCATTAATGGGAGTTGGATATTAAGAAATATGTATATATTAGAAACTTTTATGCGAGAAAGATGTTCAAAGGAATGTACTTTGAATGTGAGACTTCATGTCTATGTAATTGTCTTATAACAATTTCCGATAGAATACCTTGTAATTTCATTAGCCGGGTCTTGGTGACTTTTGTGTTATGACATTACGAAAGAATCATTGCATAAAATGTTAGAATCTGACATATCCTAAAAGTGGCAAGAATTTGGTATTCTTATACTAATAATAAGGATTGGGGATTGTGAAATAAGTTTCATTGGAAAAGTTTTCAATTGATCTATTTCACAAAGTATGGACTATAGGAAACCAAAGTGTGTATGCTTGGAGCATGGGACAATTATGGTTATAATTCGAGTAATAAGTCGATTTTCTAAAATAGTAAGCAATGAATAATGAGTAATCAATATGGTGTTTAAATAAAAGTGTTTTTATTTACGCTAAAAAGTTTTGGGACAATATAGGATTAATATTATTATTGCATTTCATTTTGCATGTTTTGACTTCCAAGAATAACTAGGTTATTCGAACCTCCACAGTCGGTCATACGTTGGAAGTAGGTATAAAGGAAGACTGTCATGAATCTATCTGTAGATTGTCTAAAGTGTTTAGACATAGCACAAGTTTGTCGTAGAGTTCATGAGTGCTTTGATAAGATTAAAGTATTGGATTAAACCCACGCTCACTTAAATCACTTCATGGTTTTATCACGAGTGATTGGTGAGACGATAACATTGTATATTCTTGAAACCGAGACGTGTGAGTTGTTATTTGCTGGTCGGTTGCACATTGATGATAAGTAAACGCACCAGTAACTTGGTGTTATAAAACTTATTGTTCTGTGTGATTCGATTAGTAGGTGCAAGCAAGCATTTGAGTCAAAGTTTATCCATTACTTTTACCCAAAGTGGGATAAAAGCGATATCTGTGGGCCCCTCGATGATTTAGTGATGACAAAGGAAAGTGCTCGGTCGGGCCAAGACTAATTTGATTTGTTCAATTAGTCAGTCGTCATAAATCGGAAATCGGGAAACGACACATAGACTGAGAGAATGATTTCAATCCATGTCTCATGTCTATACGATATCTTGTAGAATGAAGGAATATATAATCCGTTATCTAAAGGACACGCGTATCTGATAAGATCAGAGTTGACAGCGGCTTTTGGAACCTACGATTGTTGATCAGGTTCTGAAGTCATACGCATAATAGTTATTAGACTTATCCAAGTGGGAGACTGTTGGATTAGTGTCTAAGTCCATAACTATTTTGGTATGTACTTGACCCGATTATGAGCATGGTCCTTTTGGGTTGCCTTCACCATAGCAATATGTAGGATGAATTAAGGTGAGAAAGGTTTAATTATGATTTCTTAATATATTATTAGAATAATATATTAAAGGAGAAATCATATAGTTTAATTAATATTAGTCAAGAATTAATTAAGAATTAATTTTGTGGCTAAAAGAGATTAATTAAATTAAGGGGACTGATATTGTAATTATAAGATAGTTACAAAGTTGGGTTTTGGTTCCATTAGATGGCAATGGACGAATTCTATATGGAGGTCCATAAAGAAATCGTCCAATGGCCTTCTGGAATGGTCCATGGGCTGCTTAGGGCTTAAGCAGTCAGATTAGGGTTTCCTAGTTTTAAACCCTAATAGCCTACACATATATAAAGGACCCTTAAGCCCCAAAAACATGGACAAGTAATCCTTTAGGGTTTCCAGCCGTTTTTGGTGCCTCCTCTCTCCTCCCTCTTCATCCAAGTTGCTTAGTGGTGTTTGTGACTCCATTAGAGGTGCACCAATTGAGGCACTAAGCTTTCTGAAGCCAATCAAAGCAAGGATTGATTGTTATTGCAGTTCTTATTTGATAGATCTAGGGTTTGTAAGTCTTGGATTCATTGCATGTACAATAGAGAAACCTAGATCCAAGCATTAGGCTTTGTATGAGCAGATAGGATTGTTCTTATGCTTAAAACCCATCAATACATACCTCTTTGTTGGTGCTTGATTCCATGGAGCTCAAGAGCCTAGTGCCCCAAATGTGACACCTCAAATGGTTCACACAACACCATGAACATTTGGAATAACCATGAGAGAAGATATTAGTCTTATATCTCTATGAAATCGGCTTGCCCTCTATGTAATACACTAGTGCCGATTTCACCAACAATGGGGTATTTATATAATGTGCATATTAGGGTTACACCATGTAACCCATGACTTAACCCATTCCTTATGCTCCATGGGTTTTAACCTCCATGGAGTATCCATGGGCCACCACATGGGTTAAACCCAACATAAGGAATCATGGATCATGAGCCCACATATATAAGAATCTATGATTTACACAATCAATCCCCATATATTTATTTAGTCTCTTTTGATCACTATATTAATTCTAGATTAAATCTAGATCAATACTAATTAAATAATATGATTTCATATTAATATATTAGAACTTATAATATATTGATATGTCACAAATATCTTCTTCTCATTAAAAGGTGTATCCAATTGTTATGATGCCATGCAACCCAAATGGACCATGCCGGGTCGGTTCAAGTATATATCAATTATAGTTATGGACTTAGACACTAATCCAATAGTTACCTTGATCATTCTAGTATTAGATCTCCTTATTCTTGGATTTAAGGTCATTTTTAGTATATTTATGGGTCATTTCGGGTATTGGGCATGATCTGAAGTTGCTACATCAGATCTGGACTTCCCTAAGTCCTTAGAGTTACAGCGTTACTAAAATTATCAACCGTTGGCCCTTCTCTTTGGCTTAAACCCCTCCCTTAGCTTGATTTTGGCATTTAGAATCTTGCATGCACGTAAAGTTTGCAACTTTATGTAGAAACCATGCCCTACGAGGCTAGATATGCAATTTGGAGCTTTGTAGTAGCTTAAAAACGATTGAACACAAAAAAGACTGCAAGGACTCAATGGGTTGCTTAGCCAACTCGACGAGTCGGGTAGGGTTTACCCGTTTTCGAGATTCTCAGTGATCTGGTGAAGTATTAGAGTTTTCGGTCTACATGAGTTTTTGGTCTTCTGGACATTAAGGAACTCGACCAGTTACTCAGGTAACTCGGCGAGTTGATGAGTTACTCAGGTAACTCAGCGAGTTGCTGGATGCACTCGACGAGTTGGGGTGAACATGGACTGTTGACCTTGACTTTAACCAGGGTTGACCAGGGTTGACTTTGAGGGTATTTATGGTAATTCGGGATTGTGACAAGTTAATCACATGATTATTATATGAGGATGAGTTGGAGTTGTGCGTTGGGACTTATCAGATCTTATCTTGTCAGTTCAGCATTCACGAGAGGTGAGTCTCCTCACCATACCAATGGGTCTAAGGCACCAAGGCCGACCCATTTTATGATATATGGTACACTAGCTGAAGTTATATTATGAGTCATGATAGTTGGTTATGTGATAGGGAGTATGCTAGTTGTATATGTGGTATGCTAGTATAGAAGACCATGGGAGAGCCCATGGCACATGGATGTAAGACCATGTGGAGTGCCCATGGCTTTCCTACTAAAGACCATGGGAGAGTGTCACACCTCCAAACCAGAATGGCAGAAATGTATGGGGGCGGATGACTTCATATACAATATCATAACATTTGAATAATAGCAACCAAAGCATCACAACCATTGCATATAATATTTAAAATAGTTTACATTGTACTCAAAAACATTGTTTACATGTTATCAAATGTGTATGACAAAAGTAAATAATGAGATGCGACGATGTCCCATCCATAAAAAAACTCCTATGGTTACCTGTTTACTGATTCCCTGAGAATACAAGTGATTTTGAAAAAGTTTCAACAATTAAGTTGGTGAGTTCATAAGCGTTTTGTAACTGTTTCTTGTAAAATGATAATGTATACGTCCAGAAAAATCCAATATTTTCTTTGTAAATGAGTTGTAAGTCTTAATCCAAAGTCTAAAAATGTAGGTAATGTTGTCCTGAAAATAGTGTTATGTAATTTTATCATTTTATATAAAATTACTTGAATGTATGTTAACCAGTAAATCAAATGTGTTGTCGTTACTCTATGTGAGTTATTATAACCATACTAATACGACTAGTGGCCTGAATGACGTTCTTCAAGCGTTGGGACTGCTACGACATTTGTCACCCCAGACCTGCCGGTCTAACTGCAGCTAACAGTTTAGGTACGGGGTTGTTAATCCTGTATAGCTCTATACACAAGTGTCACGCTCTCCCTACCAGAGACTATGGTTATAATTCAGTACTTTAGTGGGTACTCGGGTGGGTACAACGAAGTAATGCCTCACAAGTCTGTATGAACCGGTTTACGTCTGTAGTGCTGAAAATTTCTTATCTTGTAAGCACATAATTATACCTTTAGTAATGATTTGTTTCCTCTGAAATGATAGTTCAATGTTTGTAACTCCCAAACTATACCAATTATAGTTTATCATGTTTTGTTTGTCAAAAATATTTATATAATCATTTACATAAACACATAGCAAATATTTTGTCTAGTTTGAAACTGTAAGTCGACATCATGTTTTTGGGTTGTGACCCACAAAATATTGAATTACTAAAATGTATTCCTTTTTGTTATGAAAGTTATATTATAGTAATATAACACAAATATTTGGGTAAACCTAGTGATATCCACATCTTATGCAAACAATATCTTATATTTTAACATCAAGATGAAACATGTAAATATTTGTATGATAAACAAATTTTGACTTCTATCCCCCCATTAAAACATGGAAAAGCTTAAAAATGTGAGGGTATGAACTCACCTTGAGTGGATTAAAGGGTTGTTTGAAGTGATGAAGTGAAGATTTCAAGCCTAAACCCTTGAATGGAGTTGATGAACTTCCTTGAAAGTAATGTTAGCCTAAGGGTTTTTACACATTTTAATGTGTGTAAATAGGATGAAACTAACATAAAATGTATAGAATGCTTGGAATTCTCAAAAATACTTACCAAAAATCTAAGGATAATGCTTGGAGAATGTTGATTTTGGAAGCTTGGAAATGGCTATTTGAGAGGAAATGGAATTAATAGAAGTTCAAATGGAGAAATGGTGGATGATTTAAGGGTGAACTCGGTCCAAGAAATGGCTTTGGTTAACTTGTCAACGATTACCCAGATGGTGTCAAGTCCACCCATTGTCTTTGGAAGCTTGGTTAAGTCGATGGTTATCCGCTCCCACTTCCACTCGGGTATGTCCGATTGTTGAAGCAATCCCGATGGCTTTTGATACTCCACCTTGACCATGGCACAAGTCAGGAACTTGCCCACATATGTAGCGATCTCTGCCTTCATGTTTGGCCACTAATAAAGTTGCTTGAGGTCCAGATACATTTTGTCTGAATCGAGATGAACGGAGTATTTTGTCTTGTGGGCCTCGTTAATGACCACGTCTCTATAGCCGCCGAACTTTGGTGCCCAGATGCGGTTCATTAGATAGTTAGCTCCGTCGTCCTTAACATCAAAGTTTTTATCCATTCCCCGTAAGGCCTCTCCTGCGACGTTCTCGGGCTTTAAGGCCTCTTGTTGTGCCTCCTTGATCTGTGTGGACAGGTAGGAATGGATTGACATGGTTAATGATTTTACTCGGAGACCCGAGTATTCCTTCCGACTTAGGACGTCTGTCACTACGTTAGCCTTGCTTGGATGATAACGAATTTCGCATTCGTAGTCATTTAGCAGTTCAACCCATCGTCGTTGTCTCATGTTAAGCTCCTTTTGAATGAGAATGTGTTGAAAACTTTTATGGTCTGTGAAGATGGTGCATTTGGTGCCGTAAAGTTAGTGCCTCCATATCTTCAGGGCAAACAACACTGATCTGAGTTCGAGGTCATGCGTGGTGTAATTTACCTAATGAGTCTTGAGGATTCTTCAGGCATAGGTGAGGACCTTACCTCGTTGCATGAGCACACATCCCAGGACCTGTTTGGATGCATCACAGTATATCATGAAGACTTCGATCCCTTCTGGGAGAGACAAGATTGGGGTGCTGCACAGAGCTTGTTGAAGCATTTGGAAGGCAGCTTCTTGTTTGTTCTCCCAGTAGAAAGTCACTCCCTTCTAAGTCACTATAGTGAGCAGCTTCGTGATCTTAGAGAAGTTTTGTATAAACCTTTGGTAGTAGCCAGCAAGACCAAAAAACTGGCGTATCTCCGTTGGTATTCTGGGGGTTGCCTATTTTTCAATTTCCTTGACTTTGGAAGGGTCCACGTGTATCCCTTCCTCGCTGACTATGTACCCCAAGAAGTCTAACTTTCAAATCTAGAACCCGCACATTGAGAATTTTGTGTATAGCTTTTCTGCCCTAAATGTCTCCAAGACCTTCCGTAGGTGCTGACTCCTCCTTGCTTCATGAGTAGATTAGTATGTCGTCGATGAATACTATCACGAACTTATCAAGATAAGGCCGATACACATAGTTCATTAACTCCATGAACACCGCTGGCGCATTAGTCAAACCGAAGGGCATCACTACAAACTCGTAGTGACCGTAGCGAGTTCTGAATGCCGTCTTTGGAACATCTTCCTCCTGAATCCGCAGTTGATGGTATCCCGACCTTAGATCAATCTTCGAGAAGTAGCTTGAGCCTTGTAGTTGATCAAATAAGTCGTCGATTCGAGGTTGGGGATAGCGATTCTTGATAGTGAGCTTGATTAGTTCTCGGTAGTCTATGCGCATGCAGAAAGATCTGTGCTTCTTTTTCAAGAACAAGACCGGTGATCCCCATGGTGAGAAGCTTGGTCTGATGAATCCCTTGCTTAGCAGCTCGTTTAATTGACTAGATAGTTCTTGCATTTCTGCCGGTGCTAAGCGGTATGGGGACTTGGCTATGGGAGTGGCTCCGAGGATTAAGTCAATTCTGAACTCGAATTGGCGTACGGGTGGGATTCCCGGAAGGTCCTCTGGGAATATATCAGGAAAATCGCATACCTCGGGAATATCTTCGATGTGTTTCACCTTTTTCTTCTCATTCACCACGTGGGCTAAGAAGGCGTGGTATTTCTTGCGTAGACACTTCTAAGCCTTGATGCAGGTTAAGGCGGACGACATTTTCGTAACACCAAATATTGGCATGATGGGGGATTAACCAATCTGTGCCGATGATGACATCGAAACTAGTTATTGTGATTGGCATCAGATCGATTCGAAAGGAGTGATTGTTTAGAGTTAGTGTGTATCCTACGAATATATCTTGAGTGCTTTATGTTTTACCATTCGCCATTTCCACGGTGAACGTTTCATTTAGTAACTGGGGTTTTTGTTTGAGTAAGTGTTTAAACTGGTGGATCACGAAGCTTTTCTCCATACCACTATCAAATAGTATGCATGCATATTAGTCGTTTAGGGGAAACGTACCAAGAACCACGGTGGGATCCCTCATAGCTTCCTTATGCCCCATCGTTAGAACCCTTCCCATGTTACCGCCATTCATGTTTTGTGCCTTCAGGCAGTCCTTGAAATAACCGGTTTCACCGCAACCATAGCAAGCATGTCCCACTCGAGCATTAGAGGTCTAGGTGGCTTGCTGTGCTGGTGCTTTGCAGAAACGGGTCGTGTGCCTCTTCTTGTTGCAATTATTATAGTGCATTTCTCCGCAGGATCTGTGGTGGTGGAAATTACACTTGTCGCATTTCGGAAGAGTCCCTGCGTATTGCTTGGCTGGAGCAGGGGCGGTAGGGGCGGTGATGGCATTGACGGCCACCATTTATTGTTTCCTGGCCGAGTCTTGAGCGGGTTGGCTATTCTTTTTGTACCAAAAACTCCTCTTGTTGTCACCCCCTTTTGGCTGCTCGGGTGTGGGGGTTATAATGCCTTGACGAACTCCCTGGTGGACAAGAGTTTGCGCCAATCGCTTGGTGCTGTCGAGGGTGCTCGGGTTGGCAGATATGACCATCCCGTGGATATGAGGGGATAGCCCCCTAATTTATCGCTCCACTTTCTTGGCCTCCGGAGTGACCATTTCCGGGCAAAGGGTTGCCAGCTCGTTTAATCAGGAAGTGTAGGTGGCAATGTCGGAGTCCTTCATGGAGTGTTCCCACGACTCTTGTTCTAGCTTCTGCATCTCGCTTCTTGGGCAGTATTCATCGAGCATCATCACTTTCAAGTCATCCCAACTCATGGCATTGGCCATAGGTAAAGTCAGAGTTTTAACGTGGCCGTTCCACCACGTCAAGGCTGAGTTTGCAAAAGTACATGCAGCGTATTTGACCTTGAACTCGTCAGGACATGCGCAAATTTCGAAGATGGACTCAGTCTTTTCAAACCATCTTGTTAGAGTAACGACTCCACTGTCACCATGATAGCTTCGGGGCTTGCAGTTCATGAAATCCTTGTAGGAGCACACCCATATGTACCCCTAGTTGTCATCACGATTGGTACTACCAGTCCCGTTCCCGCTTCTGTTGCGGTTTCCGTTGTTGTTACTGCTGATTTGGGCCACAACGACAGCCACATCAGCTATTACGGCAGCGTGGAACACCGCGGAATCCATTTGAGGAGGTGGTGGCGGTGGTGGTGGTGCTGCTGATGTGTTGGGAGGTTATGTGTTGTTCTTGCGCTTGTTTGACTTCCTTGGTAGCATACTTCTGCCATAAAGTTTAAACATGGAATGACGATAAGTTTCCGAGAAAAATTATGAATCGGACATTTCCATAATGAAATGTCTTGTTTTGTATGTGTATCTCATCTAGTTGTTATTGAAACTTGCAAGCAATTCACAAATGAAAATTTACTATAATAAGTAAACAAATTGCAGAACAAATAACAACATCCAAGGAAATAAAAAGCATACCCATTTCATTCATAATACGGTACTAGTACATAGTTATTGAAAATTTTACCTTCAAGAAGGTCTACATGAAAGAGTAGCAATAACGCCTACTTGTAAATAAAAACAAGATATGAGTAGTACATGCCCTACTCACGGTGGCTAGTCTCCTGTGGGCCAGAGGATGGAGTCGAGGCGCCCTGTAACTCTGTTATGCGACACTTAGCAGCAATTACCCTCTCCTCGAGATTCATGTGCCTCTCATGGTACTCTCTCACTTCCACTCGAGCGGTGGTAAGGTCGTCGTAGAGACTTTCAATGAGGTGGCATGTCCGAGTGTAGTCCCTCTGCAATAGTCGGGTGTGTGCACTAGTGGCCTCAGTAGCGGCCCCTAGCTCCATGATCCGATTTGTTGATGCCGTAGTCTGATCTCCGAGGTTCGTGCTCCGCTGTACCACGACAGGGAGGGCCCTGTCTGCTGGTCCTACATGACTGAGGTTATAGAAACCTCGCTGCATTCCGAATGGAGAGCGCTGCTGTTGCTGCCTACTCCACCTCTCCACATCTTCCGCCTAGCGGGGCGTGGGTCCATTATAGCCCAAGCGGTGCGTGGGAACTCTAGCGACGTAAGGAGGATTTATGACCTCGGACTTTGCGTCTGAGTCGTCTTCTTCCTCTTCCTCTTCTTCGCCCTCTTCTTCCTCTACCTCTTGATCATCTTCAGGATCCGCTTCGGGTTCTTCTTCCATTAGTTCCCCAGGATCCTCTTCGGGATCCTCTTCAATCCACCCACCATTCCCCTGGTTAGGGAAATAGGGGTCTCCGGGCATATGAAATCCTGCCATGATGTATGTGCGAGAATAGAGATATAAGAAATACATGAAAAACCGAAGTGTATGATCTTGTAGTATTCTAAAATACTCCTATAGTATTTTAATCTTTATGTTTGATTCAAAGGTTTCCTGGTATTTAGGGTTGGGAAGTTTTAGATTCATCACCCACCATGACCATTCCTAAACATATGTTGGTCATATCTTGTGACAACCCGAAATTTTCATTCGTATAAACTCTACAGTCAAGCACTGCAAATAATAGTCAAATTCACTTTGGAAATTTTTAGCCGGTTTTAAGTCCGTTTGGGTATTTTATTTTAATTTTCGTCAAACGAACAAATAAACGGAAGTATCTTTTTAGGAGTGTTGAGTAGCAAGTAAACAAACAACACCTTGGTTAGGTGTTTACGGCCAAAGAGGAGGAGTTTGGGCTGTAAACTCCTCTTTGACCAAGAACTCATGCATATAGCATGAGTTTACACTTCATTCCCTCATTTCTCACTTCCTAACTCAAGAACTCCCACCATTCTCTCTCAACTATCATAAGTCCATCTTCCAAATCTTCCAAAAATGTAAGTGTTCTTTCACTTGTTTTGTTGTTATAACACCTTATCTAGTGTTTATGCATCATTTCATCCATGGATTCTTCATTTCTACTTAGATCTTCAAGTGTTCTTCAAAACACCAAGAACACCAAGAACACACACTGGTGTTCTTGGGCCCTAAACACTCTTACAAGCTTCCTATAAGTAAGTACACTCTTCCTAACTAGTTACTTGCTTAGTATACTTGTTAAATCATGGAAGAACACCAAGAAACCCTCAAGAACACTTGTGTTTACGGTCAAGGGAGATCCTTGAACCGTAAACACCACCAAGTGGTGTTTAAGTGCCCCTAACACCTTCTAAAGCTTGGATAAAAGACTAGAAACTTGCATGCATGAACTAGAAACCACAAAAGACGAAATGGTTGGCGTAACCATGAGTTTACGGCCGTAAACTCATGGGTTTACGACCGTAAACTCAAGGTTTTACGACCGTAAACTCTCAAAGGTGGCCCAAGGACCGTAAACTACAAAAAAGATCCATTTCGAGCCCTAACCACTTCCTAAGCCTTTGATGCAAACCTAGAACACTTCCTTGTGAAGTATAAGACCTTAAAACACACAAATGCACCAATTACCATGAGTTTACGGCCATAAACTCATGGGGGAAATGGTCCAGAAACCGTAAACACATATAGGGTTGCCAAATGAGAAGTAAACTCCAATGTGAGGCCACATTCTCCTTAGACACAACCCTTTAGCACTCCTAACCCTTGAAACAAAGTGTTTCCATGTATTAGGATGTCCTTACTTGATTAATTAGTTGTTAAATAACTAATTAGATAC
The DNA here is from genome assembly GCF_052849685.1 of Lactuca virosa. NCBI lineage: Eukaryota > Viridiplantae > Streptophyta > Magnoliopsida > Asterales > Asteraceae > Lactuca > Lactuca virosa. The sequence goes on along the minus strand of NC_136428.1, from coordinate 184,902,820 downwards.
ATTTGTGTATCACTACATGTTACATAGGATCCGCGTGTGTGTTCAAGTCCTCACTTGACACTTAGCATCCTACCCGGCACTTCCATCCAATCCACTCACTGTAGGTGAGTTCATACCCCTTAACCAACCTTTGAAATGATTTTATATGCTTTTATGGGGGGGAATATAAGTTGAACTATTAAGTTATTATATCAATCACATGTGATTAATAATTGTCAAGCAAATAGATTTTTGCATGTTAAATTGTTTTATCCAACTAAAGGTTTTCAAATCTTGTTTTCAAATCTCCTTTAAAGTACCAAAAATCTCCTTTTAAATTACTAAGCTTTTATCAAAGTTTTTAAACTTATATTCTTGTTAGATTCATGTCTATATAGATATAGTTATATAAGTAGGGTTTGAAGGATTTAAGACTAATAGTCCGCATTATTTCCTGTTCCTTGTTTGGTTGTGGACTAAGAGCATCCGGCTATTTGTCCGAGTGTCATTGAAGTCCTAATTATATACTATGTATATCTAGATAGACATTAAAATTCCTACTCCAGTTCAATACCTTTGGGTAGCAAAGGTACCTAGATAACCTCTCAAGTAAACTATAATAGGTATAGTTTAGAAACCAACCATAACTTTCATGAAGGAGAACTTAGCTATATCAATATTCTAAAAACTTATACTTTTAGTAAAAAGAAAGGTTTATAAAAATCAAAACACGAGATACATCCTCATGACGCGGATTTCACCGTTGTCAAGTTGGTAACCAGAGTCTCCTGGAGGGAGAGCGGGCATTGTGTGTATAGATGTATATGGGACAGACCATCCCACATCCTGACTGCTAGCTACAGTGCCGGCCGACCAATCCATGGGGTGACAAATGTCACATTCATTTCGACGCCAACAGGTCGTCGTGTTTACATCCGTCAATCAGTATGGTTACGAGTATCTTTACATTTACCTTATAATTCATGGCCTTAAGGTAAGTACTATCACGGCATTTTCTACATATAAAACCAGCATAATATATTTTCCTAGTTATACACTAGGCCACAATTAAACCTTTAAACTAACCTACTTAGGATTAAAGGCTGATTTATACTTTTCGAGGCGTATTGTTCATTCGATACCACCTGGAGTCTACACCTCATTCATTTAGACTTTTCGAGGCGTATTGTTCATTCGATACCACCTGGAGTCTACACTTCATTCGTTTATACTTTTCGAGGCGTACTGTTCATTCGATACCAACTGGAGTCTACACTTCATTCATTTAGACTTTTCGAGGCGTATTGTTCATTCGATACCACCTGGAGTCTACACCTCATTCATTTAGACTTTTCGAGGCGTATTGTTCATTCGATACCACCTGGAGTCGACACTTCATTCATTTATACTTTTTGAAGCGTATTGTTCATTCGATACCACCTGGAGTCTACACTTCCTTCATTTAGACTCTCCGAGGCGTATTTCTCATCTAATACTACCAGCAGTCTGCGTTTTATTACCATATAAACAACAATGTCATTGTTGAATTAAAATATTATTTTCCCCTATTACATTAAATTGTGGTTTTCCCATATACTCATTAATGTAAAAACTATATTTTGATAATGATAGTAATATTTGGGGGAAAATGCCCTTTAAACACAAAACACCCTGGTCTTGGTAGACGACTACTTTAAATGGTAAATATAGGATCTTCTGAAAGGAATTCAAATACTTTATAAGCTCTTATCACCATCATTTAATGAGATTATCTTGAGGAAAAACATGTATTTATATCAATGTCATTAAAATACTTATGAACTCACCAGCATAAAAATGATGATACTATTTTTCAAAGTAACTTGTATTCTCAGGTCGTCAGTAGACAGGTACACTCCGGAAGCTTTTGTGAAGACAGCCTTGTACCGAGCTGCATTTTATGTTATCCTCTGTATCTACTTTTGATGTTGTTGCTAAATGTAACCTATGTAAAACTTATATTATTAATGCAATGGTTGTTGTACTTTGATTACTATATTGCATGTGTTGTGATACTCGACATGACGTCCTCCACCCCAGAACGTTTCCGCCGTTCCGGTTTTGGGGTGTGACAGATTGGTATCAGAGCATTGTTTATAGTGAGCTCTGTATATCAAATCATAAAAGATATACAACCTATAAATACAATGGGATAAAAACATTTTGACCAAGAATTATACTTTAAAATATAACCATATTTTACAAAAGTATAAGTACATCCCGAATATAAAAACCCGAACAAGTATCACAAGAAGAACAAGAATAAAAGTCTTTGGATGTTGAGCATTACCGTCAAACCTGGGCAGTTATGTAATCATAGCTGGAATAAATATAGCCTGATCAACTATATTTATTCGAGATGCGACTAACGTGTGTTTGGGAGTGATGGTGGTGTTGCAATGAATCTGAAACTTACCATATAGGAATGCTTGAGCCGAACATAAAGTTTAAAATACTATAGGAGTATTTTGTAATACTAAAAGACCAACAATAAACGCAAAAGCATGTTCAGAAGCTTTAGAATCTAACATATAATTAAAATACTACAGGGGTATTTTAGGAACCATAAATAACCTTGCGTGAAAACTAAAAAGATCCTTATGGATCGGACTATGACTACAAAGTGTATGCTCCCAAGGTTATATATTGTGAGGATCTCATAGGCTAAGAATGTGTGGTTTCGCTCTACTTCCTTTTCCTTGTTTGGATGTGGATATAGGGTAGTGTCACATATTCGAGGGCCTATTAGATCTAAGTTATATATGATTTGTGTACACTATGTAATTGTAGCAAGACTCGTACTGGATCGCACATTAAAATGTTTTAATAATCTCTTAAGATTCTTTAGACATTCCCATTCTCGCATAAACCCCTTTACAAAACCTGATCCACTTCAGTAATCGACAGTAGAGTCGATAAAGAACCGGAAGAGGTTCACTGAGGAGATTTCCAAGTAGGAAATAATTGAAGAGTGATGAGACTATTGAGATCGCCCTGTGCCCATACCCTTTTAGGGACATCGGTGGGAAATTCGCCTGAACTTCCGAGATTCCAGTCACCCATTATGAAATGATGGCGAATAGAGTCAGAATTGGACGTAAGGCGGAGCAGAAATTCAATATGTCTACAGGAAAAGAGAACCATATATAAGTACCCAAGTACCCGAAGAAAACCAACGCTCGTTCCAGTCAAGGATAAAAGGTGGACAGAGGGAGCCAATGCATGGAACCCGAGAAGTGTTCTACCCCTATAAAGTCACTCTAATAACCCATAAAATAATACAACTTAGTGAGCTAGTGATTACACTACTCACACTATGTGTTAGGCAAGTCGTCTTTCCTGTCGCGATTAAGATAAACAAATCGGATCACAAAATCTTGATTGAGAGTGTTTAGCCATAAACTTTCATGTCTTTTTCTTGTGTAACCTTCGTTCCGGAATTCTTTCAAATTTTTTCATAGCCGGAGAGTGAACCTCTCCAGTATAAAGATAACTTAGTTGGAACGACATCCGATTTATGGCTTTCCGATACACTTACTTCTACCCCGTTACGAGGACTGCATCATAGGGATGTAGGTCGACCCTTAGAGAACCATAGCTCAAAACGCGGGAAAGATTTTATGTCTATTATAGTAAAGAAAGATACGTCTAGGGGTAACCATCGTTTCTCATTAACTTGTGTTCCGTATCGGGTAGGGAAAACCATGCCTCCGAAGAAACGTAACCAACCCGCTAGCAAGACACCGACTCTTCAGATCGATGAAGCTACGTTCCAAGCTGTAGTTTCAGCAGCCTTAGCAGCTGTCATGGCTCACCTGAATGCTAACAACGCCAATGTTAGCGGGAGCACTATCGGGAATCCCGATCGTAGCGATGGACAGCAACAACCAGCATCGGTGTGTAAAACCACCCAAGAACTCCAATCAAATCCCCTGAAAAGAAAGTTTGAGAACGAGAAGGGGAGTACCTCGGCACAAGGACCTTCCGAAGGGCAGCAAGCTGAGGTAGACAATACCCCTGTGAACCCGCCTGTCTCGACACCAAGAAGACCATACCTAGGAAACCTCCCCCACTGCAGCAAGTGTAACTACCATCATTTTGGAGTCTGTCGAGAATTCTTTTGTGTTAGGTGCAACATGAAGGGGCATACCGCTCGCAACTGCAGGACCCTGGTTGAGTTCATTACATCAACCACCAATGTTGGGACCAGTCCAATATGCCACCTATGTGGTGAAATTGGGCACTTCAAGAGGGACTTCCCAACTGAAAGAAATGCCAAGAACGCAGGAGTAGTTTAACCCTAATACCTAGGGGGAAACGTCAAGGAATCCGGTAGAATTTTGGTACCCCCCTCAACCTTAATTAGCTAATCGAAAACTTTAAATAATCAATTCTAATTGTAATTACTCCCTCGTTAAGGCAAAAGTCGCGGCACTGTTGTAAAACTTAAAAATCCATCAGGTAAAGCTATGATGGTTTAGTATATACGTTAAGGCCATTTATAATTAGGATTGATAGACCTCGAGTGAGTGATGCGGCCTTATTTCATGTTCTTTGTCTGGTTGTGGATTTAGGGCGGAGTCGCTCAGTCAACAATCCTTTTAATCTTAATTATACATGACTAGTGTATACTAGGCGATTATAGAGAGGCCTCGTGAAAAATCCGTTCATAAAAAGTACATTATTCCAAAACATCAGGACCCCTAACGTTCAGCGTTAATTCATATCAGTCCAAGTATTTGCGGTAGTAATACCATGGACGAACCCAAAGCGCTACGAAGTAGTGTGCCCTGTTCAGCACCTGGTCCTATCAGTCTCCATTTCGTATCGTGTCGATAGTTGTACATTTCGACATCACCGTCAGTCATGGCTCGACTTGGTTCGACCATGCAAGAATTCCTAGTGCTGTGTAAAAAGAACTTTCACCTTATCATAGGTGTCAAATAAAGGTTCTTTCGAACCTAATAAGAAAACCTAATGCAAACCATCTATCGTCTCTCGCATCCAACCTTCAGAAGTACCCAAGAAAGGGGTACCACACGCTGTTAACCAACTCCATTAGACATAAAAACCAGAAGCGAAAGGAACTGAAGTCAAGGGAACAATTGTGGGTTGAGCAACTAAAATGAGTACAAATTCGAAATTTGTTGTCATCCCGGTTAAGCCAACATAGTAGCCGACACCCTCAGTTAGGAAAAGTAACTCAAATTGTAAGAGCCAAAAGCATTATCTGCGACCATCTATTCACGCCTAATCCCACAAATTAAGCATCTTAGTAGTGATCCAAGAAACCTGGAAAGCTGTGACAGGTTAAACTCTGAGAAGAATGGATGGGGAAATTATAGGTTCTGAGTGGCAGAGTCATATGCCATCTAGATATTAATCTAGATAGAGAAACTCGGTAGCACCAGAAGAGTAGTTGCAAGTGATACTCGCACTACTCAAGCACTTCGTTCATCCAGATATAGACGAGAAGTGCCTAAGACGGTAAAAGTTGAGATAGTGCCCCCTCATGCGAGAAAAGTCATCGTCGCCCTATAGATAATAGTCCGCATTCACCAAAGTTAATACCAAGATGCTAAGAACCACATGATTACCTCCGCGACCAAGAATACATGAGTAAAGTAGACGGCAAGTTGCGTTAAGCTTTATAACCCAGGTCATAAATAGATTACGGACTTGACACCAGTCTAGGTGTTAGTCTATGGGTTATCCAATACCACGCGCTTCCTACAAACTAGAGGGAGCGGACACAATGGAGGATGGAGCATGTCTTAGAGATTTGTTAGACTACTAGGTGTCCCAAAGAATACTATCCCTAAAGAGATAGTAGAACCACCTCCTGAAATAGTTAATCATTTCGAAAAATCTCTAAGGGCGAAGCTAGCCATGATCAGAGACTGCCATTCATGAAACAAGCGAAGTGAGTGAGAGAATGATTCTTTCCGATTTGGGATCCTACTGTGAAAGCATCTAGTAGACGATGATGAAAATAGAAATTTTCTAAGCATCGTCTGGTAAAACCCTCGATCATACTGACTTTGAGATATTCCATTGGAAACACCTCATGAGTTAGAAGTGCAGGTCCATTTTGCACTAGACTGAGGTAGATGCCACGTAACCAAATAGATGCCACGTAACCAATGGATGCCAGCATATAGTCAACACCTCCAATGATCCAGGAAAACCTCCGACAGCCAACCGGTAGGGAATACGAATCAGAAGACGATCTGAGCTTCCTAAGAACCAATCAAAAGGACTCCACCTTCAGTAAGAGAAAACTTTTGGAACTTCAAAAGGGTGATCACGCCCAGTGATGATCTCACCATGGAAGTACATTATGTTCTAAGGTACTGAAATGTTCTATCTTCCCAAAGAACTTAGGACCATCCGAGATTCTTGATAAGAATTGGTCCACCTTCCGTCAGACCTCAACTACTTTAGGGATTCCATAAATTCCGCCCTAATCTATCCACGTCTAAAACTTGAAAAAGTGCTCATCCGGTGAGGCTCTTGTAATCCCACTCGACGAGATCGAAATCAATGAGAGCCTCAACTTTGTGGAAGAAACCGTAGAGATCATGGACCGAGAGGTCAAGCGAACGAAACAAATCCGCATCCCAATCGTGAAGGTTCGCTGGAACGCCAAGCGAGGACCGGAGTTCACTTGGGAGCACGAGAATCAAATGAAACTTAAATATCCTAATCTTTTTACTTAGTTATTTGTAATAACTTAGTTACTCGAACTCTAATTTCGGGATGAAATTCCCTCTAACGGGGGGATGAGGTGACAATCCGAAATTTTCATTCGTATAAACTCTACAGTCAAGCACTGCAAATAATAGTCAAATTCACTTTGGAAATTTTTAGCTGGTTTTAAGTCCGTTTGGGTATTCTATTTTAATTTTCGTCAAACGAACAAATAAACAAAAGTATCTTTTTAGGAGTGTTAAGTAGCAAGTAAACAAACAACACCTTGGTTAGGTGTTTACGGCCAAACATGAGGAGTTTGGGCCGTAAACTCCTCTTTGACCAAGAACTCATGCATATAGCATGAGTTTACACTTCATTCCCTCATTTCTCACTTCCTAACTCAAGAACTCCCACCATTCTCTCTCAACTATCATAAGACCATCTTCCAAATCTTCCTGAAATGTAAGTGTTCTATCACTTGTTTTGTTGTTATAACACCTTATCTAGTGTTTATGCATCATTTCATCCATGGATTCTTCATTTCTACTTAGATCTTCAAGTGTTCTTCAAAACACCAAGAACACCAAGAACACACACTGGTGTTGTTGGGCCCTAAACACTCTTACAAGCTTCCTATAAGTAAGTACACTCTTCCTAACTAGTTACTTGCTTAGTATACTTGTTAAATCATGGAAGAACACCAAGAAACCCTCAAGAACAATTGTGTTTACGGTCAAGGGAGATCCTTGAACCGTAAACACCACCAAGTGGTGTTTAAGTGCCCCTAACACCTTCTAAAGCTTGGATGAAAGACTAGAAACTTGCATGCATGAACTAGAAACCACAAAACACGAAATGGTTGGGGTAACCATGAGTTTACGGCCGTAAACTCATGGGTTTACGACCGTAAACTCAAGGGTTTACGACCGTAAACTCTCAAAGGTGGCCCAAGGACCGTAAACTCCAAAGAAGATCCATTTCGAGCCCTAACCACTTCCTAAGCCTTTGATGCAAACCTAGAACACTTCCTTGTGAAGTATAAGACCTAAAAACACACAAATGCACCAATTACCATGAGTTTACGGCCGTAAAATCATAGGGGAAATGGTCCATAAACCGTAAACACATATAGGGTTGCCAAATGAGAAGTAAACTCCAATGTGAGACCACATTCTCCTTAGACACAACCCTTTAGCACTCCTAACCCTTGAAACAAAGTGTTTCCTTGTATTAGGATGTCCTTACTTGATTAATTAGTTGTTAAATAACTAATTAGATACATTTGTGTATCACTACATGTTACATAGGATACGTGTGTGTGTTCAAGTCCTCACTTGACACTTAGCATCCTACCCGGCACTTCCATCCAATCCACTCACTGCAGGTGAGTTCATACCCCTTAACCAACCATTGAGATGATTTTATATGCTTTTATGGGGGGGAATACAAGTTGAACTATTAAGTTATTATATCAATCACATGTGATTAATAATTGTCAAGCAAATAGATTTTTGCATGTTAAACTGTCTTATCCAACTAAACGTTTTCAAATCTTGTTTTCAAATCTTGTTTTCAAATCTCCTTTAAAGTACCAAAAATCTCCTTTTAAATTACTAAGCTTTTATCAAAGTTTTTAAACTTATATTCTTGTTAGATTCATGTCTATATAGATATAGTTATATAAGTAGGGTTTGAAGGACTTAAGACTGATAGTCCGCATTATTTCCTGTTCCTTGTTTGGTTGTGGACTTAGAGCATCCGGCCATTTGTCCGAGTGTCATTGAAGTCCTAATTATATACTATGTATATCTGGATAGAAATTAAAACTCCTACTCCAGTTCAATACCTTTGGGTAGCAAAGGTACCTAGATAACCTCTCAAGTAAACTAAAATAGGTATAGTTTCGAAACCAACCATAACTTTCATGAAGGAGAACTTAGCTATATCAATATTCTAAAAACTTATACTTTTATTAAAAAGAAAGGTTTATAGAAATCAAAACACGAGATACATCCTCATGACGCGGATTTCACCGTTGTCAAGTTGGTAACCAGAGTCTCCTGGAGGGAGAGCGGACATTGTGTGTATAGATCTATATGGGACAGACCATCCCACATCCTGACAGCTAGCTACAGTCCCGGCCGACCAAGCCATGGGGTGACAAATGTCACATTCATTTCGACGCCAGCAGGTCTCGTGTTTACATCCGTCAATCAGTATGGTTACGAGTATCTTTACATTTACCTTATAATTCATGACCTTAAGGTAAGTATTATCACGGTATTTTCTACATATAAAACCAGCATAATATATTTTCCTAGTTATACACTAGGCCACATTTAAACCTTTAAACTAACCTACTTAGGATTAAAGGCTGATTTAGACTTTTCGAGGCGTATTGTTCATTCGATACCACCTGGAGTCTACACCTCATTCATTTAGACTTTTCGAGGCGTATTGTTCATTCGATACCACCTGGAGTCTACACTTCATTCATTTAGACTTTTCGAGGCGTATTGTTCATTTAGACTTCATTCATTTAGACTTTTCGAGGCGTATTGTTCATTCGATACCACCTGGAGTCTACACTTCATTCATTTAGACTTTTCGAGGCGTATTGTTCATTCGATACCACCTGGAGTCTACACTTCATTCATTTAGACTTTTCGAGGCGTATTGTTCATTCGATACCACCTGGAGTCTACACCTCATTCATTTAGACTTTTCGAGGCGTATTGTTCATTCGATACCACCTGGAGTCTACACTTCATTCATTTAGACTTTTCGAGGCATATTGTTCATTCGATACCACCTGGAGTCTACACTTCATTCATTTAGACTCTCCGAGGCATATTTCTCATCTAATACTACCAGGAGTCTGCATTTTATTACCATATAAACAGCAATGTCATTGTTGAATTAAAATATTATTTTCCCCTATTACATTAAATTGTGGTTTTCCCATATACTCATTAATGTAAAAACCATATTTTGATAATGATAGTAATATTTGGGGGAAAATGCCTTTTAAACACAAAACAGCCTGGTCTTGGTAGAAGACTACTTTTAATAGTAAATATAGGATCTTCTGGAAGGAATTCAAATACTTTATAAGCTCTTATCACCATCATCTAATGAGATTATCTTGAGGAAAAACATGTATTTATATCAATGTCATTAAAATACTTATGAACTCACCAGCATAAAAATGATGATACTTTCTTTCAAAATAACTTGTATTCTCAGGTCCTCAGTAGACAGGTACACTCCGAAAGCTTTTGTGAAGACAGCCTTGTACCGAGCTGCATTTTATGTTATCCTCTGTATCTACTTTTAATGTTGTTGCTAAATGTAACCTATGTAAAACTTATATTATTAATGCAAATGTTGTTGTACTTTGATTACTATACTGCATGTGTTGTGATACTTAACATGACGTCCTCCACCCCAGAACGTTTCCGCCTTCGCCGTTTCGGTTTTGGGGTGTGACATATCTCGTATAAATATAGTTGATCATGCTATATTTATCCCATATATGATTACATAACTGTGACAACCCGAAATTTTTTGCCTTGTAAAGTCCAGCCATTCAACTCAACTGAGTGTCAGACTCGTTTCTGCTATCGTTTAGCATTTTTTAGAGTCTGTTTAACGGTTCAAAGCTTAGTACATTCAAGCATTGAGTAAAGGATTGAGTCGCGTAAGTTCTTCACCTTGAAATCAAGCCATACACTCCATGTGAGGGAGTGTACGGCCGTACACATGATCGTACGGCCGTATACACATGTGTGTGCGGCCGTACACCCATGTTGGTCGTACACCCCCTCCATAAGAGTGATATCCTTCCATTTCTAAGCCATTTCCTCAGTTTCCAAGTCAAGAACATCGATTTCTCTCTCGACTATCATCGAGCCTTTCACCCGATCTTCAAGAATGTAAGCTTTCTTCCGTTTTTATTTTTTGTTATTCCTCTTAACCTAGTAACACCCTTTGATTTCATCCATTGCAAATCATCTTTTGGCTAGATCTTCAAATCTTCATCCATTTCACCAAGAACACCAAGAACACACACTTGTTCTTGGTGATTGTGAACCTTCTTGAGCCTCCAGATCGTAAGTACTCCTTCCCTATGCTTAGGACTTGTTAGGAACACTTGATTAACACCCCAAAGACGACCAAAACTCAAGATTCAAAGGAGTGTACAGCCGTACACTCATGTGTGGCCGTACACCCCTCAAAACACCCCTAAAGGGCCTTCAAAGTGCAAACCTAGCTTCAACACTTGATGAGCAATTGTCCCACAAGCTTCCTGATGAGAATATTGAGTTATAGATCGATAGATTCTAAAGAGAAAAACAAGAATGAAGTAATCAAAGAACACAAGAATGGATCAAACAGTGTCGAATGATTAATAACTCACACCTCAGAAGAGCTCAATGAAGAACTTCGATTGTAGAGGTGTGATAGGGTTACAATGCAGAGTAATTAATGAGATCGACAGCCTTAAAGCAATACATGCATGCAATATATAAATGCTAACCCTAATGATTATCCACGGTTGGACAGGCCCAAACCGGGTAAACTAAATTGACTAAGGAACCGAGCCCATGGCGCAACACTTAGACCCAACAATCTACCCCTTTGTGTCAATGAGGCGAGAGACTACTTCGGCTGAGTTACTTTGATCTTCTTTACAACCTTGAACAGCCAAGGAATAATGGCAAGAAGAGTTTATCGAAATAGAATATACCATTGAAGCTTTTCTCCGCACCACTATCAAATAGTATGCATGCATATTAGTTGTTTAGGGGAAACGTACCAAGAACCACGGTGGGATCCCTCATAGCTTCCTTATGCCCCATCGTTATAACCCTTCCCATGTTACCGCCATTCATGTTTTGTGCCTTCAGGAAGTCCTTCTTGAAATGACCGGTTTCACCGCAACCATAGCTGGCATGTCCCACTCGAGCATTAGAGCTCTGGGTGGCTTGTTGTGCTGGTGCTTTGCAGAAACGGGTCGTGTGCCTATTCTTGTTGCAATTATTATAGTGCAATTCTCCGCAGGATCTGTGGTGGTGGAAATTGCACTTGTCGCATTTCGGAAGAGTCTCTGCGTATTGCTTGGTTGGAGCAGGGGCGGTAGGGGCGGTGATGGCATAGACGGCCACCATTTATTGTTTCCTGGCCGAGTCTTGAGCGGGTTGGCTATTCTCTTTGTACCAAAAATTCCTCTTGCTATCACCCCCTTTTGGCTGCTCAGGTGTGGGGGTTATAATGCCTTGATGAACTCCCTAGTGGACAAGATTTTGCGCCAATCGCTTGGTGCTGTCGAGGGTGCTCGGGTTGGCAGATATGACCATCCCGTGGATATGAGGGGATAGCCCCCCAATTTATCGCTCCACTTTCTTGGCCTCCGGAGTGACCATTTCCGGGCAAAGGGTTGCCAGCTCGTTGAATCAGGAAGTGTAGGTGGCAATGTCGGAGCCCTTGATGGAGTGTTCCCACAACTCTTGTTCTAGCTTCTGCATCTCGCTTCTTGGGCAGTATTCTGCCAGCATCATCACTTTCAAGTCATCCCAACTCATGGCATTGGCCATAGGTAAAGTCAGAGTTTTAACGTGGCCATTCAACCACGTCAAGGCTGAGTTTGCAAAAGTACATGCAGCGTATTTGACCTTGAACTCGTCAGGACATGCGCAAATTTCGAAGATGGACTCGGTCTTTTCAAACCATCTTGTTAGAGTAACGACTCCACTGTCACCATGATAACTTCGGCGCTTACAGTTCATGAAATCCTTGTAGGAGCACACCCGTATGTACCCCTAGTTGTCATCATGATTGGAACTGCCAGTCCCGTTCCCGCTTCCGTTGCCGTTTCCGTTGTTGTTACTGCTGATTTGGGCCACAACGGCAGCCACAACAGCTATTACGGAAGCGTGGAACACCGCGGAATCCATTTGAGGAGGTGGTTGCGGTGGTGGTGCTGCTGATGTGGTGGGAGGTTATGTATTGTTTTTACGCCTGTTTGACTTCCTTGGTAGCATACTTCTGGCATAAAGTTTAAACATGGAATGACGATAAGTTTCCGAGAAAAATTATGAATCGGACATTTCCATAATGAAATGTCTTGTTTTGTATGTGTATCTCATCTAGTTGTTATTGAAACTTGCAAGCAATTCACAAATGAAAATTTACTATAATAAGTAAACAAATTGCAGAACAAATAACAACATCCAAGGAAATAAAAAGCATACCCATTTCATTCATAGTACGGTACTAGTACATAGTTATTGAAAATTTTACCTTCAAGAAGGTCTACATGAAAGAGTAGCAATAACGCCTACTTGTAAATAAAAACAAGATATGAGTAGTACATGCCCTACTCACGGCGGCTAGTCTCCTGTGGGCCAGAGGATGGAGTCGAGGCGCCCTGTAACTCTGTTATGCGACACTTATCCGCAATTACCCTCTCCTCAAGAGCCGTGTGCCTCTCCTGGTACTCTCTCACTTCCACTCGAGCGGTGGTAAGGTCGTCATAGAGACTTTCAACGAGGTGGCATGTCCGAGTGTAGTCCCTCTCCAGTAGTCGGGTGTGTGCATTAGTGGCCTCAGTAGCGGCCCCTAGCTCCATGATCCAATTTGTTGATGTCGTAGTCTGATCTCCGAGGTTCGTGCTCTGTTGTACCACGACAGGGAGGGCCCTGTCTGCTGGTCCTCCATGACTGAGGTTATAGAAACCTCGTTGCATTCCGAATGGAGAGCGCTGTTGTTGCTGCCTGCTCCACCTCTCCACATCTTCCCCCTAGCGGGGCGTGCGTCCATTATAGCCCAAGCGGTGTGTGGGAACTCTAGCGACGTAAGGAGGATTTATGACCTCGGACTTTGCGTCCGAGTCGTCTTCTTCCTCTTCCTCTTCTTCGCCCTCTTCTTCCTCTACCTCTTGATCATCTTCAGAATCCGCTTCGAGTTCTTCTTCCAGTAGTTCCCCAGGATCCTCTTTGGGATCCTCTTCAATCCACCCACCATTCCCCTGGTTAGGGAAATTGGGGTCTCCGGGCATATGAAATCCTGCCATGATGTATGTGCGAGAATAGAGATATAAGAAATACATGAAAAACCGAAGTGTATGATCTTGTAGTATTCTAAAATACTCCTATAGTATTTTAATCTTTATGTTTGATTCAAGGGTTTCCTGGTATTTAGGGTTGGGAAGTTTTAGATTCATCACCCACCATGACCATTCCTAAACATATGTTGGTCATATCTCGTATAAATATAGTTGATCATGCTATATTTATCCCATATATGATTACATAACTGTGACAACCCGAAAATTTTTGCCTTGTAAAGTCCAGCCATTCAACTCAACTGAGTGTCAGACTCATTTCTGCTATCGTTTAGCATTGTTTAGAGTCTGTTTAAGTGTTCAAAGCTTAGTACATTCAAGCATTGAGTAAAGGATTGAGTCGCGTAAGTTCTTCACCTTGAAATCAAGCCATACACTCCATATGAGGGAGTGTACGGCCGTACACATGAGTGTACGGCCGTATACACATGTGTGTGCAGCCGTACGCCCATGTTGGCCGTACACCCCCTCCATAAGAGTGATATCCTTCCATTTCTAAGCCATTTCCTCAGTTTCCAAGTTAAGAACATCGATTTCTCTCTCAACTATCATCGAGCCTTTCACCCGATCTTCAAGAATGTAAGATTTCTTCCGTTTTGATTTTTTGTTATTCCTCTTAACCTAGTAACACCCTTTAATTTCATCCATTGCAAATCATCTTTTGGCTAGATCTTCAAATCTTCATCCATTTCACCAAGAACACCAAGAACACACACTTGTTCTTGGTGTTTGTGAACCTTCTTGAGCTTCCAGGTCGTAAGTACTCCTTCCCTATGCTTAGAACTTGTTAGGAACACTTGATTAATACCATAAAGACGACCAAAACTCAAGATTCAAAGGAGTGTACAGCCGTACACTCATGTGTGGCCGTACACCCCTCAAAACACCTCTAAAGGGCCTTCAATGTGCAAACCTAGCTTCAACACTTGATGAGCAATTGTCCCACAAGCTTCCTGATGAGAATATTGAGTTATAGATCGATAGATTCTAAAGAGAAAAACAAGAATGAAGTAATCAAAGAGCACAAGAATGGATCAAACAGTGTCGAATGATTAATAACTCACACCTCAGAAGAGCTCGATGAAGAACTTCGATTGTAGAGGTGTGCTAGGGTTACAATGCAGAGTAATTAATGAGATCGACAGCCTTAAAGCAATACATGCATGCAATATATAAATGCTAACCCTAATGATTATCCACGGTTGGACAGGCCCAAACCGGGTAAACTAAATGGACTAACGAACCGAGCCTATGACGCAACACTTAGACCCAACAATCTACCCCTTTGTGTCAATGAGGTGAGAGACTACTTCGGCTGAGTTACTTTGATATTCTTTACAACCTTGAACAGCCAAGGAATAATGGCAAGAAGAGTTTGCCGAAACAGAATGTACCATCGAAGCATATCAGTAAACAACTTCTTATCGGCTTCACTGTTCTGATTACACCTATGAATACTCTCCAAAATGTGTTCCAAGCAAGCGGTGGAGAATAGGTGTTTGTCAATCAGAGCGAACATGCATTTTTGTCCTTCGGCCTTCATAAACATAACAGTGTGAAACTTGGGATCGATCTTCCCCTTAACCATCGCATTCACATCGCCTGCCCTTTCAATCGCCTTCACAGTGGTTCGCTTATGAATAGCAGCAGCGATCTCCCGATCCATCTTCGCGACTTCACGAATATAACATACAAGCATTCTCTTGATGTGATCAATAATAGGCTGATACTCATGTGGATTGGTTAGCAAAATATTATTAAGAAGTATCCAGTCGTGAGGGTTCAGGTTCGGTAGGTCAGCCAGGGAAATCCTATGAACCGAGCTATCAGAGCCTCGGGTCACCTTGAACTTGATGTTAATAAATTTCCCTGCTGAAGTGGACTTCAACACCTTGAACGTTGTAATTTTCTGATTGCTCCAGGTCAGGTATTGTGGCTGAGCAAACTCTAGATAATACTCGAGCAAATCCCGATCGACCTTCGGGTCTGGAGAAGGAATGCCAGCCGTCGACTCAAAATAGTGGAAGATGAATGCCTTTCGTGTGATGGGCATGTCAAACTGTGAGTCCTTAAAGTTCTCAAGCCCGAACGATGAAACCGGTTCGAGCCAATGAGTGCTCGGGGCATCAATAACCTCTATTCGAAGCGATTCCATAGTCCATTCAGGAAACATGGACTTCTTCTGTTCCAACAATTCATTCGCTTTCAACTCCTTGTCAAGAAGTTCCTTCTCTTTTTGAAGTCTTCCCGAATCTCTTGATTAGTGGGCTTGACTTTGAAACTTTCCTTTTTCGAAGCATTTTCTCCTGTATCATTGTCATCATCACTTTCATCCACATCATCGTCTTTAATTTTCTTCTTTTTCTTGTCCTTCATACTGCCCGAAGCTTCATTAACCTTCGGCTCAGTAGTGACTTTCGGTTTGGGAGGTGGATGAGGTTGGCCTTTGCCCTGACTAACCTTATCTCCCCCTTGTTTCGGAGGGACACCAAACTCCGGAACACCTTCATTCCTGCTCAACACATCGAAAGCAGGTCTCACCTTTTCAGCCAAGTGGCGTCGGATAGAGATAGTAAGGATAGAGTCATGGGCTTCCAGAAGATGCAGGAGAATAGAATGCACATCACCTATCGAACTCTTAATTATTTCTCGCTCGGATTTCAACGCTTCAATCTCCTTTGTTGCAGATTTGAGCTTGAGATTCTGAATTTTAAGCTGAGAAGTTCGCTTATCCAGCTCATCCATAATTTTATTTTCAACAGCAAGCTCGGCTTCAAGTTAAGTCAACCGATCATTAATCGAAGTATGAAGCTCTTGGTTAGCAGCCTGAATGGATTTGCGAGCTTCCTCGAGATGTGTGTTTTCGGCTGCCAGTGAACGCGTAAGATGATCAACCAACGCATTCACTGTTTCAGCATTCTTCTTTGCAGCGGCTTGGAGGGAATCGAAAAAAATCTTTGCCTCGGAAATTAGTTTTTCGACATTTGCGGTCGCCTGCTTGCAATATTTGGTAGAAGCTTCAACTGCAAGTGAAGCTTTTTGGCAGGTTGTAGTTGAGGCTTCAATCGCTTTAGCAGCACTGTAGATGGAGGTTTCATGTTCTTTCACAACCGAGGAGAACAGGGGTTTGAGAGCTGTCTCTGAATATGCATTGGCAGAAGATGAAGAGAGCAAGCGATCAAGTTTGTCGGTCACAGTCTTGAGATCCTTTTTGGTAATAGGGGCTTCATCATCTTCATCAATCTGTACGCGATAAGGACTGAAATAAGTGGAATCAAACTCCAAGTCTTCACCGCGAAGAACAGGTTCAGAATCATGTGATCTAGGTGGGGATAAAGGTGCTGATGTAACAGGAGGATCAGAACCGAATGGACTTGCCCCCGTATCAGATACATTGACACGAACAATAGGTTCGGTTGGATGAGTGGTGGTGGTAGTGACGGTAGTGAATAGTAGGGTTGGAATTGGGATAGAGGTTGCAGTTGTAGAGGAGACAGGTGGAGGACAGGGAGCGATAGTAATAGGAACTGAAAGTGGAACAGAACGAGGAGCCGAGTTTCGGTGACTATCATTGGTAGGTGAGGGTGGAGGCGAATTACCTCTAGGTGGACAGTCGGTTTCAGTAGCTTCTTCGTCATTTGACTCAGGATCACGCTGGCCATCAGAAGGAACATACTCAGAGTCACTAGAGGATGGGGAAGGAGACTTCGATCTACGAGCCTGCTTTTTGGTCTTGTATTTCTTTGGAGCATTAGACTCGGCTCGCTCTAACTTGCGTTTCTTAAGAGTAGAAGCTTTGGATGATTGACCAGCCTTTTCCCTTTATTATCAGACTTCTTTCCTCGCTTTGCAGGCTTGTCTGCAGCATCCAACGAGCTTTGCATCTCGGGAGTAAGCGGTCGTGGACCCGAAGGAGAAAGCTATCTGTAATCTGCCATGACATGACTCGCACTAGATACACAGCGGTACATAGATTCTGGAATTGACCCGATAAAGATAAACCTAGAGTTATTTGGGACAAGGATCCTTGTCGTATGAAATGTAGCAATCGAAGACACGAGGGAATCCGCCATAGTGGGAACAGTAAAATTTTCCATCACCCAACGAGTGACGATAGTCCAAAATCGTGCACAAGAAATTTCAGTCTACCTCGAAGAAGAGCTTATACTCTAAACAAGTTGAGCCCATAGAATCGAGCCATAGTCCAGAATAATCCCATGATACAGATCATATAGAATGGTCATAAAAGCCCTGCTCGTACCGTCTGAACCAGCACTCCTCTCCGATAAGCCCTTGGAGAGGAGCTTTAAGAGTCTGTTCCACTGAGGAGGAAGAGAAGACTTCTTAAACTTGGTGATTGTTGTGAGAAGCTCCGTGTACCCCATATCATAGAGCATCGAGTACAGTTGAGTGGTAGAGATGGAATCTGGGTTAACCATTGATTCAACAGCAGGAAGGCGTAGTAATGAAGAAAACCTAGCCTTTGAAATTGAGGACTTTTGATTGACGATTTTGAAAAAAATACGCTCATTGGCTTTATCATAAATGGCAGAGGAGTAGACAGCAGAGAGCATCAACATTGGAACACTTTCCACCTGTGTGAGAGCGACCACCAGTGGTGAATACTTGAGACATTCGACCACATGAAGCATATACGAATCATAGAAAAAGGGGTTGAGTTAGATGACCAGATTCTGATTAGGTTTGATTGTCAGAAGAGTGGACTGAGCGGATTGATCAAAAACTGATGAAGAGTCAGCCATTGTTGCAGGTGGGAAGAAGAATATGAACAGTGGAATATCGTCGATGTGTTTGTGAGAGAGAAAGAAGAAACGGTAAAGGAGTCCAAGAGGTGCGAGAAAATCTTTTATACCATCTCTAGGAGAGAGAAAAATTCACTGTGATGATGATTTTATCTATGAAGCGTCGCCAGAAAAAGCGGGATTTGACAGTCTGGTATCGTCAGCAGGCATGATATCAGGTGTCGTTTCAAATTCACGCACCTTTTTGACCTTGTCTCCTGTTCAAATTTTGAACCGTTTCAACTTCATGCTGACTCACCCTTATTTGATTTTTATCAATAAAAAATCAACACCACCATAAATTACATACATCCTTTCACGTTATTGTAATCAACTGTCGCTTCTTCATAATAAATGAAACCACCATATTTGTTAAACTCGAAAGCATAAATCTGAAAATTGCCATTAGTACCACGAACAAGAATTTTGAAAATCATAAAGACATTCGTGCAAGAGTGTGCCAATGACAAAGAAATAAAGCAAAATATTTGTGGGATTTAAGTGATGTCTATTAAGACATGAAACTGATGATCTCGGGCACGAATCTCTTCCTTCAAAGTCAAGAAAGACTGAGAAGTGTCTGTGTGGTTTCTCGTGAAATACGATCAAATGTTTGTAAACAAACATTGAAAGGCATCTTTTCAGTTATAGGCTTTATTGGGTAGCTTACCTTCAACCGAACCTTGATACTTGAAATAAGACCGAAAGTAGGGTGAAGTACTTGTGAAATCGATGTGGTTTGTTAAACAAGTAGGTTTAAAAAAATATATAAAGTGACTAGAAATTAGTAAGAAATCTCCAAAAAAATAAACTGGATCTTATGGGAAGAAACGTCCTGGTATTAGACAGTTTCATAAAGATGACGCAAAAAGAGAAAGAGATTTCGTGCGGTTACAAGTAATAGCTTGAACATTTGAATGTTCACCGTCAATGCATTCAAGGTGTTGGATTTTGGGTTTCACTTAGCACGTGGTAAACGAAACTAAGATCATCAACACAGAGATTGTGTAACCATAAACCTCACTAGTAATTGCTGAGAGTCTTAAGGGTTACTTTTATGAAGCGAAACTTAAATGGAGAAATGTGAGGTGGTTAAGGAACCGAAAGTACCTCCGCTATATTCGAAGGACAAAGCAGAAGACTCTTAACTCACTATGAGAAGAGTAAGGTAGCTCGTGACTGGAGTGATTTAAGCAGCCTGATTAGGAAGAAACGATTGGTGTTTATCGAATCATTAAGGCTTCACTCAGAGTCATGGAGGCTTGGGTCTACATATACCAGCATGCTTCTAGGGACACTTAACTAGTACAAAGAGAAGAAGATTATACCTGCCCCATCATCATCGTGTTTTGCATCTGTGAACTTGAATTGATGTTTAGAATAGAGATATTAGACAAAAACAAAAAGAAACTTAGAAATATTTTTGAAGCTTTTGGATTTTCTGAAAAATAATAAAAACAGAAAAGAAAATATTTTTGGATTTTCTGAAAAGTAATAAAAACAGAAAAAAAAATATTTTTGGATTTTTGGATTTTCTGAAAAATAATAAAAACAGAAAAGAAAATATTTTTGTATTTTTGGATTTTCTGAAAAATAATAAAAACAGAAAAGAAACTGAATGTAAACACTCGAAAGAATAAGAAAGCTTTACAAGATTATACAACCGAAACCATTCCTTAGAAAAGATGAAGCGAAATAGACCGAGCGTTCGGTTCATTTCGGTTCCAAAAATTTAAGAGAGCCGAAATAGACCGACCGTTCGGTTCATTTCGGTTCCCAAAAATTTAAGAGCCGAAATAGACCGAGCGTTTGGTTCATTTCGGTTCCCAAAAATTTAAGAGTCGAAATAGACCGAGCGTTCGGTTCATTTCGGTTCCCTAAAATTGGTGCTGACTCAGCTTCCATCATTCCCAAGCCTTGGAGTATCTTGGTGAAGCTTGCTTCTGGTAAGGCCTTAGTGAAGATGTCAGCCAGTTGATCTGAGGACCGAACGAAGTGAATTTCAACATTTCCATCTTCAACGTGGTCCTTGATGAAGTGATATCTCAGTGCGATATGCTTTGTCTTGGAGTGTTGCACTGGATTGTGACATATTCGTATTGCACTTTCAGAGTCACAGTAGAGAGGGATTTTCTTCATGCTGAAGCCATAATCTCTAAGTTGGCTTTGTATCCATATGACCTGTGATGTGTAGGACGCTGCAACAATGTACTCAACTTCGACTATGGAGAGGGACACACAAGTTTGTTTCTTTGACTGCCAGCTGACAAATTTGCCATCAAGCAACTGACACTCGTCGGTTGGGATTTTTCAATCCAATCCACATCCACCAAGATCAGCGTCAGAGAAAGCTTGAACAAAGAAGCCAGATTTTGCAGGATACCAAAGACCGAGAGACGAGGTTCGCTTTAAATACCGGAAGATATTTTTTACTGCAATCATGTGAGGTTCTCTTGGATTATCTTGAAACCTAGCACAATAATAGACAGAAAACATTATGTCTGGCCTACTAGCCGTTAGATACATTAGTGACCCTATCATTTGACGATAAAGAGTCATATCAACAACCGGTTTCTCAAGAGATGGAGTCAACTTCGTGCCAAATGCCATTTGAACTTTAACTTTCGAATCTCCCGTCATGCCGAACTTCGTTAATAATGTCTTTGTGTATGCTTCCTGATTGATGAAGATGCCTTCTGGTCACTGTCTTATATTTAATCCAAGCAAAAAGTTAATTGGACCCATTGCGCTCATTTTAAATTTAGTCTCCATCAACTTCCTGAATTCAGCTATTAAGCTATGATTCGTGGAGCCGAAGATGGTGTCATCGACGTATATTTGAACGATCATTAAATGTTCGCCCTTTTTCTTGCGAAAGAAGGTTGGGTCAACCGAACCTTGCTTGAATTTTGACATTTTGAGAAATCGTGTTAGAGTTTCATACGAGGCTCTAGGGGCTTGCTTCAATCCATAGACTGCTTTATCCAGTATGTAGCAGTGATCAGGATGCTTCTATTCACAAATCCGGGTGGTTGCTCAACGTATACCGTTTCTTCGAGTTCTCCATTCAAGAAAGCGCATTCTACGTCCATTTGGAAAACTTTGAACTCTTTTATGTGCAGCATATGCCAAAAAGATTCTCACTGATTCCAACCTTGCAACAGGAGCGAAGGTCTCTTCATAGTCTATTCCTTCTTCCTGGCAATACCCTTTCACCACCAGCCTCGCATTGTTGTGAATGACAATACCCTCTTTATCTAACTTATTTCTAAATACCCACTTTAAGCCGACTACAGATGCATCTTTTGGTGTAGGAATCAGTCTCCAAACACAATTTCGTTCAAACTCATGGAGTTCGTCTTGCATAGCTTGCACCCAATCAGAGTGATCAAGAGCACCATTTACCATCTTCGGTTCGACTTTAGAGACAAACGAATTAAACATACAGAATTCTACTAGAGAGAATAAAGCAGTTTGCTTCGCTTTCATTTAAGAGCGTGTGAGAACACCCTCAGATGATTCACCAATGATCTGAGTTTTAGGATGATCCTTTGTCCATTTAATGAGAGGAGGGTAATTTGGATCATAGGCAGGGTCCAGCTCAGCGTTGACTTCTTCTTCCAGTTCTGACTGATTTCCTTCGTCATTTGCATTTTCGTTCTCCCCCTCAAATGTCGAACCGAATCATGTGTCAGATTCAGTGCTCTCCCCCTCAGATGGATCTTCATGGGTTGGGGTCTGTGAAGGATTCTCCCCCTGGAAAGGCATCTCGTGTGGTTTTGGAGTAGACGAACCCTCCCCCTGGTTTATTGAGCTTTCTCTTGGATGGTCATTAGTAGCTGGATGATCACTTGCTACAGTAGGTTCACTTTGTGTCTGCTTGTCGGTTGGTTGGTCAGGTTCGTTTTCCATGAGTTTAGCAGCTTCATCGATGATTATCTTCAAGTTATCGATTTTGTTATCTGCTGCTTTTACTTCTGAGTTGATTGCCTTTTCTGGTTCATCAAAAAGTAGCATGTACTCATCCAACAAGTTAGCAATAGGAACCGAGACTTGACCAGATTTTGGAAAGATTTCCTCCGTTGGACTTTCTGTTGTTCGCATTTTCTTCATATAATTGTCGTCAAAAGTGACATAATAGGTTTCTTTAATCTTCTTTGAGCGTTTATTTAGAACCCTATATGCTTTTGAACTAAGCGAATAACCAAGAAAGATTCCCTCTTCTGCCTTGACATCAAATTTGTTTCGGTTCGCTTTGGAATTGAAAATAAAGCATCGGGAACTGAACACGTGGACAAACTTTACGTTGGGCTTGCGATTGTTCAAAATCTCATATGGAGTGATGGAGAATCGTTTGTTTAGGAAGGATCGGTTCTGAGTGTAACATGCAGCAGCAATTGCATCCGCCCATAAATATAGAGGAAGAGAGGCGAAGCTAAGCATGGTTCTCGCCGCTTCACATAAAGAACGATTTTTCCTTTCAACGATCCCATTCTGCTGTTGAGTATAGGGAGCGGTGAAGTTGTGAGTTACTCCCTTTTCAGCCAGAAAATCTTCAAAGTCTTTACTCTTGAACTCAAGACCATTATGGCTTCGAATGTTTCGAACCACCTTTCGCAGCTGTACTTCCACTTGCTTGATGAAAACCTTCAGCTTGGGAGTCGCTTCTGATTTCTGTTTAAGAAAGAAACCCAGGTGAAGCAAGAAAAATCATCTACAATTACAAGTATAAACTTACTACCACCGAAGCTTTCGATAGCCGAAGGGCCACATAGATCCATGTGCAGTAGTTCCAAAGGATCGATGATCTTTGTATTGATTCGAGATGGGTGACTTTTACGACTTTGCTTGCCCATATCACATGCTGCGCACAGGTGTTCTTTGTCAAATTTTAGAACAGGGAGTCCACGCACGTGATCACCAAGCACCAGTTTATTAATATCTTTGAAGTTCAAATACGATAGTCTTCTATTCCACAACCAACTTTCATCTGAGTTCACCTTCGACAGTAAGCATATTGTCGGCTTTCCTTTTATCGGGTTGAGATTTAGAGGATACATCTCCCCTTTGCGCTCAGATTTCAACAGAACTTTCTTTGTCTGCTTTTCAACTATTTCAGATCCCTCATCATCAAACGAGACTTTCAAACCGGTTCCCACGACTAGTTGAGAGACACTGATGAGGTTGTGCTGCAATCCTTCTACGTAGGCTACTTTTCGTATTGATAACTCTCCGTTGGTGATCATCCCATATCCTTTGATCGTGTCGTATGAGTTGTTTTCATATTTAACACATCCACCATCCTTAAGGGACCGAAACACTCTAAGCTCTTCCCTCCTTATTGTCATGTGACGAGAGCAACCACTGTCAATATAACCTGCTCGTCACTTATAACCTGCAAAATTTAAGCAGATTTAGGAACCCAAAGTCTCTTGGGCCCTGGTGAGTCTTTTACAGAATAGGGAATTGCAACCAAAAGATCAACCAAATATGTTGTTTTTATTAAAGTGGTTTCATCTTTTCGTTTGATGGTGTAGACTTTGATTTTATTTTGACTTTATTTTAGCTGGTGTGTGTTATTGTTAGTAGGTTTCTCAGTAGAGGTTTTCTTGGAAGTTCTAGGGGTAGCTGACTTTTTGGTGTTTTGGATTTCATTATCTGAGTACAACTTTCCTTTTCCTTTGACATCCTTCACAGATTTGGGTTTAGGATGAGAGTGAGGAGGATGGGATTTGGGACCGAAATTTGACTTTCGGTTCTGAGCTCTTGTGTTGGGACCGAAACTGGACCTTCGGTTTTTAGCGTAGTAGGAGCTGGGACCAAAACTTGTCATTTGATTCTCGTGACCACAAGTATTAGGGCCGAAACGGGTCATTCGGTTCGCCTGACGGAACAATTGATGATGATTGCTAGAATGAGACTTGGCATGTGCTTCCTTTTTTAGAGTAGAAGCTTTTTCAAAGCGAACATAAGAGGGGTTTTGTGAGTGCCAAAACTGCTTTCTCTCATTGAGATTTTTCATGTATCTTTTGTTCCTCTGTCGTTTCTGTTCAGCAAGTTGCTCTTGAGTCAAGTGAATGTTGGCCTTAGGTTTCGTTTTCTTCTCATGAGCACCGGTTGTTGTTGATGAATCGCTGGTAGCTTTCAGTGGTTCCTCTGGTATATCTTTTGTACCACTTGTGTTGGGTTTATCAAAGCTTGAGGACGTGTTGAGGGGTTCGGGTATGTATCATCCCTTAACTCTCCATGAGGTTTGATCTGACAGACCAACCGTTTCGTCTGCATTATCGATGGGAGCTGACCAGAAGCAGTTATCACACCCTTCAACATTATCCTTGTCAACTATGGAGGTCAACTCAGCTGTTTGTTTCTTAGTCACTCCAGTGACTGCGTACACTTGGTTTGGTGTAGTTTGCACTTTCTGATAAACAACAGCCTTTTCTTTGAGTTTCTTGGATTTGTCTTTTGACACTCGAGCGTAATCAACCGAATTTTCAGCAATGAGTGGTTTGGTTGCATCGGGTTCGCTTTTAAGAAATTCTGAACAATCAACCTCATCTTCTACAGAGATTTCACTCATCTCACTTTCCTCATCAAATTCAGAAGTGGTTTCCAAATTTATTTTATTTTCTGAACTCAATTTGGCGTTGGATGAGTCAAACTTCTGTATAGTTTCGGTCTTTATTTTTAATTTATCGTTTTCGTCCAGTAAATTCTTAAGCATGCATTTATGTTCTTTAGACTCAATGAAAGATTTAATTTTGTCCAGTCCATATTTGTAAGTGACAGAAACTTCATCCGAGGACATTATAGATTCAAATTCAGCAATGACTTCGTCCTCCTTAAATTTAAGGAAAGGCAAAATCATTTTATGAATCTGTTTTTCTATCTCACAATCTAAATGTAACTGAATGATGTTAGTATATAGGTGTTTAGCAATCAAACAGAAAACATTTATTTGTTTTAAAATTTTCAAATTTTCTCTTTGCAAATAAATAAGTTCATCCCTAGCCCTACTTAACTCTAACTCCTTCTGCTGAATCTACATCCTTCTTTTCTCACTCTTGGAAGACTCCCTACTGAGTTGGTCAGTTAGGTTAGAATTAGCTAGGCGAGTTTGCATAAGACTTCCACTTAAATTTGAAAACTTGAATTTTAATTCATTTAAATCTTTTCATAGTTTGTTATTGGCACTTTATGAGATTCTAGGATAGTTTGTACCTTCTTGATCAATTGATCGCAGTCGCTGATCTTTTCACTCATGGGCTTGGCAGCGAAACATCTGTCTTCCATGACCTTCGCTTCCTCATGCTTACTTTCGGTTGTAACCATTAAGCATCTCCCAGCCGACTCAACAATTCCTTCTCTCGCCACAAATGCTCTTACATGCGAGGGTCTTCGAACCTCTTCATCCTCAGAATCTGTGGACCAGACTTCCACTCAACTGAACTCATCATCAATAACGTTTTCCTGTACAATCAAAGCATTCATATAAACGTTAGTAGCTTTCTTCTTCTTTATCTCCTCCAGCTTTTTCATGTAGTAAGTCTCGTCATCTTCGTCATCCTTCTTCTCAGCTATCTTCCTTAGCATGCAATCCTTGGCAAAGTGGTTCTTGCCATGACAGTAGTTGAAATCGTACCCTGAGTCTCCCACAAGCTTATTCTCCTTCTTTTCATCGTCCTTTTGAGTGGTGATCTTCGATTCTTCTTTCACTTTTTCAGAACTATAGCTTCCCTGCCAGTTTCGGTTCTTGTTGATCGGGAACTTTCTGCGAGCAAACTTCTTTGGGTTTGTGACCATCATAGCATATTCTTCGTTCGATAGATCACATTCTGACAGGTCAGATTCCTCCTCTTCGTTTGCTACATTCTTGCTTTTAGAAACGAGAGCCATTGAACTCACACCCGAAACTACCTTCGCTTCCTTTGTCACCACGCCTTCATGAGATTTTAGAATACCCATCAGTTTCGCCAGTAAATATGATTTAAACTGCTCATGAGCCTTCACAGTCGAAACCACCGCCATCCATTCGGGCCTTAATCCATTCATGAAGGTAACCTTTTGTTCTATCACCTTCCTTTCAATGCCATGCTTCATCATCTTACTGAGCAGATGATTGAATTGCTCGAATGTTTGAACAAGCTTCTCTTCAGGTTTTTGTTCAAAAGTACCAAACTCAGAGAGCAAAAGGGTTTGGATCGAGTGCTCTAGATCTTCATCTGTTGAATATAATTCTTTCAACCTATCCCATATTTCTTTAGCTGTTGTGCATGAACTTACCAGACGAAAAATATCGGATTGCAATGCGAATCGGATCATCCTCATGGCTTTAACGTTGTATAACACCTTGTCTTTTTCGTCTTGAGGCATCTTATCTTCATCCGCCAGGAGTTGGTTATACTCTTTTTGAGTCTTGCCTATTTGGTTTGTTCCAGAGTGAACAAACGGACCCAATGTTATTGCTTCCCAGATCAAGTAGCCATTGTCTTCAGATCCAACTGCATAATCTTTGAAGTGATGCGCCCACACTTCATAATCT
Organism: Lactuca virosa; assembly: GCF_052849685.1. NCBI lineage: Eukaryota > Viridiplantae > Streptophyta > Magnoliopsida > Asterales > Asteraceae > Lactuca > Lactuca virosa. Next base: position 184,875,639 of record NC_136428.1, on the reverse strand, counting down.
TGAGTATAGAGAATGGGGATCCTTGTAGTTGATCCTATACCGTTGGAGATGTTGATTGGATTGACTTGAGAATCATCGTGAGACATGATGATAAATTTCTTCTTTTAATCTGCTTGAATCAGACTTGTAAAGTTGAAACTAGGGTTTTATCGAACGACAGATACACCGTCGACTAGATGAAGACGGCTTCTATATATTCAATAAAAGCGGAAAACCTAATTGATTCTTCAAACAGAAGAGATACGTATATATTACACAGTCTCCTTCTCTCATACCAATTGATGAGAATATTGAGTTACAGATCGATAGATTCTAAACAGAAAAACAAGAATGAAGTAATCAAAGAACACAAGAATGGATCAAACAGTGTCGAATGATTAATAACTCACACCTCAGAAGAGCTCGATGAATAACTTCGACTGTAGAGGTGTGCTAGGATTACAATGCAGAGTAATTAATGAGATCGACAGCCTTAAAGCAATACATGCATGCAATATATAAATGCTAACCCTAATAGTTATCCACGGTTGGACAGGCCCAAACCGGGTAAACTAAATAGACTAACGAACCGAGCCCATGACGCAACACTTAGACCCAACACTTCCCTATCATTAAAAGACACTTTTGTGCACTTGTTACCATGAGTGTACGGCCGTACACTCCATGGCCGTACACCCATGGCCGCACACTCCATTTAGTGGCCGTACACTCCCCTTAGATGAATCACATGTGATTCTAACACTTGGTCCAAGTGTTTCCTAGTCCCTAAAGGTGTTTCCTTGCATGTGGTTGCTTCTAAACACTATATTCATGCCATTATATGTCATTTAGGACTCGTGTGTCTCTCAGGACTTCATTCGTGGAACTTCTCATCCTTACGCGCATATTCAATTGAATCACCCACATAAGGTGAGTTAATACCCCTATAATCAATCTTTTAAACTGTTTTAAATGCTTTTAAGGGGGGGATACAAGTTGAACACAATGATAATTGTGTAAATGTTTGTTATAAACATATTTCAAAAGATTGATTATGTCTTTTATAAGTGATCAAAACATTTCAAAAGCTCTTTTAAGTTATGTTACTTTATAGTTTATAAAACTCCGTTTTTAAAGTACAATCATAACTTAGTAGATGAATGAGTCTTTTCAGAAACAGTTCAAAGTAAACATACTAGTAAACTATAATAGGTATAGTTTAGGGGTTCGGTTCATACTAGATGCTAGAACATACTATAAAGAGAAACAACGAGGTATATACAATACACGATAACGTAGAGAACATACTATAAAGAGAAACAGGGAGGAAGATACAATACACGATAACAGAATGAACATACTATAAAGAGAAACAGGGAGGTAGATACAATACAACAGAGAGACATACTATACACTATAACAAAGAGAACATACTAAGATACTATAACAGAAAAACAAATCATGATTTAATTAATTATACTAATGATTCCCGGTAACCTAGGAAGGGAACGTATCACTAACTCATTGTTCTAAACAAAAAGTGATAATAAAAGTTGTATAATAGATATATATATATATATATATATATATATATATATATATATATATATATATATATATATATGGTGCATCTACAATATGCCATGATTTATATATATATATATATATATATATATATATATATATATATATATATATATATATATATATATATATGGGGTACATCTACAAAGTACCAGATATTAATAAATAAAACAAATGAATACATACAAAACTCATAACATACTAGTAACATGAACAAGTACTTCAGTATGTCAATTTAAAAGACAACTGTATACTTTCATTTTCCCATTACTTTCATATTGTGACAGTTCCACTTGAAAGTTAATGCAAACTATTTTCGAGTTAAGATAGTTATAAACTAGGGAAAACTTACATCTTTTCAAACGACAAACAGAACAGTCAAGTCTAGTACATTCAGTAGAAACGGGTCTATAATGCTAACTTTATGATTCCTTAGTTTATACATCAGGAATATATATTAATCAGATCCGAGAGTTAGTAGGATGTGTGCTTTCCGCTTCATTTCCTGTTCCTTGTTTGGTTGTGGGCTTAGAGCAGATTCACCCAGCCTACTATTTATCCGATCTTAGCTATATATATGTTTCGTATACACCAACTAATCATAAGGGGTACCAGGTATGGTCCAGGTCATAGGACACTAATTCAATGCACCGTTTTCTAGTACAAAACATACTTTTCAAATAGAACATTAGGTATTCAAAACTAGAAACTTACCAGTAAAGGGTTTAACCCAATTTATTAAACCAATATAACTTAAAGGACCTTAGGTGGTTAATTCTATAATACCTTAGTTTATAAATCAGGGTTATATATAATTAATACCCGATAGGTAGTTGGATGTGTGCTTTGCGCCTCATTTCCTGTTCCTTGTTTGGTTGTGGGCTTAGGGCAGATTCACACAATTAACTATCTATTCGATATTAGAGTATATATAGCTAGTATAAACTAAGTGATTATAGAAGGAACCACTGTGGTTACCATTTTTACTAAAAGAAATAAGGGTTTCTTAAAGAATCTTTTCATCAAATATATAGGAACTATTACAGTTAACTCCGTGAGTACCAAGTGAATACACCAGGGTTATATACAACAAGGATCTAACAACCAATGGGATGTGTGCCTTCCGCCTAATTTCATGTTCCTTGTTTGGTTGTGGGCTTAGGGCAGATACACACAACCGATTCTTCGTTTACTCTGGGTTTTATATAAATTGTATCCATTTAGTACTCATAGAAAGGATTGTAGAGTCATTTTTACTTATCTTTCATCAAAGCAGGAAATATAGGATTTTCTGGAGGAACATGCGAACTTTTCTACAACTTACTTACAACTTACTACAAATTTCTTACAACTTAGATTACATCACTAAAATCTTATGAACTCACCAGCTTAAATGTTGATCTACTCTTTCAAAATAACTTGTATTCTCAGGAGACTAGTAGACAGGTACGCGCACTAAGATTCAGAAGATGGAGCATAATAGCTTCATGTCTTTTTGTTATTTACTTTGTATTCTATGTTATGTGAACCACATACTTTGTAAACAATTTCTTTCTAATGAAATGGTTGTTTATTACTTTGATTACTATAATGCATGACTTATGATACTAAACGTGACGTCCTCCACCTCAAAACGTTTCCGCCGTTCCGGTTTTGGGGTGTGACAATAACCGTCTAGGCTTAACCATAGTGTCTAACTCCTCTAAATATTATGACACTGCTTCTAGTATGTATGCATGCATGTATACTCTTATAAAAATACTTATATTTTAAAAAGTACAGTTTTAGTCAGAGTGTTTGAGCCTCATTGCATTTATAGTTGTATATCTTCAAAGGTTTGATATACTTAGTTCACTATAAACAATGCTCTGATACCAATCTATCACACCCGCAAACAAGAATTGTGGAAATGTCTGGGGGAGGATGACTTCATGTACAATATCATAACAATTGAATAATAGCAACCAAAGCATCACATCCATTGCATATATTATTTAAAATAGTTTACATTTTACTTAAAAACATTGTTTACATGTTATCAAATGTGTATGACAAAAGTAAATAACGAGATGCGACGACGTCCATCCACCAAAAACTTTTGTGGTTACCTGTTTACGGATTCCGTGAAAATACAAGTGATTTTGAAAAAGTGTCAACAATTAAGTTGGTGAGTTCATAAGCCTTTTGTATGTGAAGATTTTGTAATTCTTTCTTGTAAAATTATAATGTATACATCCAGAAATCCAATATTTTCTTTGTAAATGAGTTGTAAGTCTTAATCCAAAGACTAAAAATGTTAGTAATGCTGTGTTCAAAATACTGTTATGTAATTTTATTATTTTATATAAAATTACTTGAATGTATGTTAGCCCGTAAATCAAATGTGTTGTCGATACTCTATGTGAGTTCTTATAACCATACTAATACAACTAGTGGCCTGAACGGCGTTCTTCAGGCGTCAGGACTGTTACGACATTTGTCACCACAGACCTGCGGGTCTAACTGCAGCTAACAGTTTAGGTGCGGGGTTGTCAATCCCATATAGATTTATACACAAGTTTCACGCTCTCCATACAAGAGACTTTGGTTATAATTCAGGACTTTAGTGGGTACTCTGGTGGGTACAATGAAGTAGTGCCTCAGAAGTCTGTATGAACCGGTTTACGTCTATAGTGCTGAAAATTCGTTATCTTGTAAGAACATAATTATACCTTTAGTAATTATTTGTTTCCTCTGAAATGATAGAGTAGTGTTTGTAACTCCCAAACTATACCAATTACAGTTTATCATGTTTGTTTGTGAAGAATATTAATATAAACACATAGCAAATATTTTGTCTAGTTTCAAAGTGTAAGTCGACATCATGCTTTTGGGTTGTGACCCACAAAATAGTGAAATATGAAAATGTACTCCTTATTGTTATGAAAGTTATATTATAGTAATATAACACAAATATTTGGGTAAAGCTAGTGATAACCAAATCTTATGCAAACAATATCTTATATTTTAACATCAAGATGAAACATGCAAATATTTGTATGATAAACAAAATTTGACTTGTATTCCCCCTTAAAACACGGAAAAGCTTGAAAATGTGGGGGTATGAACTCCCCTTGAGTGGATTTGTGGCTTGTTTGAAGTGATGAAGTGAAGATTTCAAGCCTAAACCCTTGAATGGAGTTGATGAACTTCCTTGAGCGTAATGTTAGCCTAAGGGTTTTAACATATTTTAATGTGTGTAAATAGGATGAAACTATCATAAAAATGTATAGAATGCTAGAAATTCTCGAAAATACTTACCAAAAATCTAAGGACAATGTTTGGAGAATGTTGAACTTGGAAGCTTGGAAATGGCTATTTGAGAGGAAATGGAATTAACAGAAGTTCAAATGGAGAAATGGTGGATGATTTAAGGGTGAACGCGTTCCAAGATAAGGTGGTACAGTAACTTGATATTTACTTGGTTAACTGATGGGTATTACTTGGGATACTTGGGGCTAATATTTTGCATGGGGAAAAGAAGGAACTTCTAATCACTAATTCAACTATTCTTATCTACTTTATTTAGCCGAAACCCGCTTGAAACTCCCTAATATGGCCGAAATCACATGTGATTTCGACCTAGGAGAAGATTTCAGCCTAGGCTTTTAGTTTGTGTTGATTTCGGTCCTAGTGGACCTTTAGCATGTGTTTTTGGCCGTGGTGCCTCTCATGGGAGGGTGATTTCGGTCTAGTGGCTTTGTGGGGTACTAGGCCGAATTCCCTAAAGTAAAGTGTAGTTTATGATTGATTTTATCTTGTTGACTTGTCAAATGTTAATTACGACATGGTTTCTCAACATATATATATATATATATATATATATATATATATATATATATATATATATATATATATATATATATATATGCTTTTAAAACTATATATTGATATTTTGATTATGATAGTCGGATGGAATTAGCTATGTGTTTGCTTTTAATATTATATAGCATTAGAATGATTGATTTGACCTTATTTCATGTTCCTTGTCTTCTTGTGGTCCTAGGGTAGAATCTATTATTCAAAATTCTATTTGATCCTTTTCTGTGCATAGTTTGCATGCATAAAGGCAACATGTTATGATTGGTTTGATATGGGTAGAACAAATCTTAGGATAGCCTAGGATTTGAGCTATATCGTAACCTGTGAGATATGATTTGTTTTGGGATGAATTAGAGTTATAAGGTAGAGCCTTGGGGAAGGTACAAGTAGGTGTGGAAGGTAGTATTGGGCCTGTACTACTAAAAGCATAAGACCTGTACCCGAACCGATGTTAAATATAGAAGCTCTAAGGAGGACCGGTGTGGGAGGATCCCCTATTTGGATATCCTGATCATTATGTTTATGGTATTGCAGTACAGTATGGTGGTGACACGGTTTGGTGCAGGGGGATCAGGATCAGGATCGGGGTCGGGTGACACTACCGAGCCCATTGATGAGAGGCTGAGCGAACTTATTACAACCGAGGTTACGAGAGGCATCCTTCATGCTACCCCAGTGAGTTTTGGGATGGTCAAGGAGGGTATGATAGAGATCATGGAGGAGAGGCTCAGGGCATTCAGAGCCGAGATTACTGTGGGCCAGGTCGGGGCCCGAACTCCCTCGTTCTGGGAGTTCAAGGTGTGCGGGGCGCCTGAGTTCTTCGGGGTCAGGGACCCCATAGTTAGCCGACGTTGGGTGACGGACATAGAGAACGCCCAGGGCACGAGTTCTTTCCCTGATGTGGCAAAGGCGGGGTTTGCTTCATGTATGCTGAGGGATCGAGCCCGGGATTGGTGGGGGGAGGTAATTATCCAGGTGGGAGCAGCCGGTGTGGCAAAGATGACGTGGGCAGAGTTTGTTAGACGATTTGATTTGGAGTTTGCACCACCTATCGAGGTGCAATGACTAGTGAGGGGGTTTCATGAGCTCCAGCAGCCCACCGAGACTATCGCGGAGATCACCGCCAAGTTTCGGGAACGAGCATTGTTGATCCCATGGTATGCTACATACGAGGATATGAGATGGACGAGGTATCATTCCATGCTGAGGGATGATATCCAGGAGTTTGTGAGCTTTACAAGGTGCAGAACCCTAAATAAGATGGTGGAGAAGGCCCGTGAGCGGGAGATGGAGTTGGACTTCTGCACCAAGCAGAAGCCTGAGTAGAAATAGACAACAATAGGTCAGGCTAAAAAGCCTAAGACCTCAGATTCTTCCAGTAGGGGCCAGCAGGGCCGTGGCCGTTGTGCCAAGTGCGATAAACCGCATAGTGGGGCTTGTCGAGAGGTAGGCTTGGGATGCTAAGCATGTGGCCAATCGGGCCACATAATCAGGGATTGCCCCAAGAACGGCTTGATTTGTTTTTATTGCAACCAAACTAGCTACAAACGGACCGATTGTCCGAGGTTGCAGGGAAGGGGAGGAGCAGTGGCAGCGCCCGCGCCCGTCACCATGAGGATTACAGATAGCCGCCCTACTAAGGCGGATGCTCCAGCAGTGAAGAGTCGCGCATTGCATCTCACTACTGAGGAGGCTCGGGCAGCGCCAGACGTCGTGGCTGGTACGTGTTTATTCTTTCCTGCTCTATATTTATTGCATTCCTTATCTATATATATGTGCTCATGAATAGGGAACTTTTTGGTCAATGGTATGTCGGTTCATGTTCTATTCGATTCAGGTGCTACCCGATCGTTTGTATCTGTTACGCTTAGCAAGAGGTGTTGGGTTATGAGCATTCTAACACTCCTAAGTGTACATGCAACCCTAAATACCTTGGATCTATATTTTCTCTATTATACATACAGTTATGAACATCCAAGGTATTATCCTAATCTAGCATACAAAATAATAAATATAACAAGATAGAATACATACCTCTTTGATGTAGAATGTCGTCATGAAGCTTGAGTGCCTAGTGCCCCAAGTGTGACACCTCAAATGGTTCACACAACACCAAATGCACTTGGAATAACTTGAGAGAAACTTGAACACTCCTTGAAATCGTCTAGCCCTCACACTCACACACTAGTGCACGATTTCTTGAGCCATGGGATTCTTTTATATGGTGGCTATTAGGGTTACACCATGTAACTCATAACTTTACCCATTCCTTATGCTCCATGGATTTTAACCTCCATGGAGTATCCATGGGTCACCCCATGGACTTAGTCCAACATAAGGAATCTTGGATCACACGCCCACATATATAAGAATGAATGCTTTACACAATCAACCCATATATTTAATTAATCTCCTTTTGATCACTTAATTAATTCCAAATTAATTCTTGATCAATACTAATTAAATAACCTTATTAATATATTAGAACTTATAATATATTAACCAACCTTAAGTGTTATTTCTCTCATTATAGTCTATCCAAATGCATGATGCCATGCAACCCAAATGGACCATGCCGGGTCGGGTCAAGTCTTACCAATTATAGTTATGGACTTAGACATTAATCCAACAGTCTCCCACTTGGATAAGTCTAAAACTATTATTGCGTATGACTTCAGGAACCGATCAGCAATCGTAGCTCTCAAAAGCTTCTGTCGAACTCTGACCTTGTCGATGAACTCTGACCTTTATCAATGACTTGTCCATTAGATAAGGGATCATATATTCCTCCATTCTAGATATCATATGGACTGAGACATGGATTATAATCATTCTCTCAGTCCATTTGTTGTTTCCCGATTTTCAATTTATGATGACTGACTGATTGGACAAATCAAATCAGTCCTGGCTTGGCCAAGCACTCACATGTGTCATCGCTAAATCATCGAGGGGCCCACAGATATCGCTTTTATCCCGAAGGTAAAAGGAATGGATAAACTTCGACTCATATGGCTTGTTCTACTACTTGTTGAATCATACACAAAGGCACGTTTTATAACATCGAGTTACCAATGCGTTTTTGTGCAATCAATGTATAACCAACTCATAGTAACAACTCATATCTCTAGGTTTGAAGAATATAAGATATTATCGTCTCATGATCACTCGTGATAAAATCCATGAAGTGATTCAAATGAGCGCGGGTTGAATCCAATACTCAGAACTTATGAGCACTCATGAGTGTTGTATCACCACTTTTTCCACCAACTTGGACCTCTACAAACCAACCCATGACAGTCTTGATTCATATCTACTTCCAACATATGACCGACTGTGGATGGTTTGAATAACTTAATCATTCAGGAAGAGCGACTTAGTTATTCTGGAAGTCAAAACATGCAAAGTGAAACACAAGAATAAATGAATCAAATATGGTATCAAACCCTATGAATATAAATAAACACTTTTATTTATCACCATACTGATTACTCATTATTCATTGTTTCAGTTTTATCAACTTTATACTTGAATTTAAAACAATAGTTGTCCCATGCTCCAAGCATGTACACTATGTTTTCTAAACACTAGTCATGCCATACACCAAGTATGCATACTATGTTTGTCTATGATCTTTACTTTGTAAAATAGATCAATTGAACATCACTCCAATGATCCTCTTTTCATAGTCCCAAATCCTTACTGCAAATGCAAGAATTCCAAATTCATGCCATTTACTGAAATCTGTTAGATTCTAAACTTATATGCATTGATCCTCTTAATGATTATGCACGAAGTCAGAAAGACTTGACAACAATCATTACAGAGCATTCCAAAGGAGATCAGCTCCTTGGAAACATCCTTCTTTCATTAAGTTTCCTAATCTTACACAGATTGAATAATTTCTAACTTTGAAACATTTCCATATTCCATTTTGACTATCACTTCTGAACAAGAGTTGCCTCCTTACAGATTATGTCAATATGGTCCTTCCAGAATTAACATTATACTTCCAACTGTCCTTGAGCAACCAATCTTTGGTAAACCTTAGATTGTCCTCGACAATTGCTTAATCATTTTAGTCATATCCAATTCTAGACCTTTTCCCTTCATAATGCCCCAAGCATTTGGAAAATTTTAGAAAGGATTAATATAGCACATGTAATCGATCCTATATCCGAAGCATATGGGACACGATTCATGATGACTCACATAAAGACTAAACCAGTCTTTTGCTATAATATTTCCATTTCAATTTGCCAAGTTCTCAAAATTCAGATTATGAAAAGGGATGTCGTAATCATAATCGAATTTTAGAACGCAAATAATGGACCCGTATATAGATTTTCCTTATGTTGAGCCATTCCAACATGAAATTCATATATATATATATCCTTGATTAAATACGATTAAAATCTCAATCTAAGCTTTTAGAATTGAAATGAAGTATAATTTCCTCTCCCTTAATTATAGCAAAACAACTTTTTCAACCCCTGCAACCTCACGAATTGAAACTTTTGTTTTCTATAATTAACATTGCTAACTTGCAACCTTTGTCATAATTATCATACTACCACTAACATGATGATTATTAGCATAACACTTATGCTCCCACTAGCTTTGACATGTACTCAGAAATCAGCTGACTTTCTTACCAAAGTTCATATTTCTGATACTAGATTGTTTTGATAAAAATTTATCAAAATCATACACCTCTCTTACATAGCTCACATGTGTGTCTAAGCAATTTTAGAACTATGAAGAGGGATGTCGTAATCATAGTCTCAATTGTTTAGACCTTTGCCACTTCTCACAAGTCCATGTTAGTGTGCCGGTAAACCACACACGCTCCACTAACGACTTTGAGAATGCAAACATCACAATTGCTATCTAGCTAAAATCTACTTAGTGAAAGTGTTTCCTCACCATCATTTTCATGAATCGGAGAGAAACCTTATGACACTTAGATTTAATAGTGTATGTGTTCTTATCCATGTGAATTTGTCAAAACCATAATCACAAGACAAGGTTAGTGACAAATCCAAACTCATATTGATTAAACTTGTGCAATCTTAAATTCTTGCCATTTGGCAGCTCAGGTGCCTACCATTGCTTCCAAGTAGTTGGCCAACCAATTGAGAGCTCTCAGAACTCCTATGCAAAGCCAACTTGAATAGGCACAAAAATTTCAACACGATAGGTTATAAACCTCAAGTCGTGTGCTAGTGAAGGACTTTAGGTTTTATTCTTGATTAAGTCTTGAAACTTTCAAGAGCTTTAAGACTCCCACTGTCCTCTTAACATATAAGACTCCCTTGTCAAATATTCAAGAGATAGTGCGGATTCTTTATCAAGACTAACACTTTACACAATTGGCCTAAGTTGGTCTCTGTTTTATCCAAAACATCACAACTTACCAATTTCAAATGTACAAGAGTAGATAACCTTTTACTCTTACATTTGACTAGTGTTAACAAACCCTCTTTAAGATATATCACTCAAGTTACAATCTTGGAGTATGACTCTAAGAATTGTTTTGGAACGAAGTATGACTCATCTTTTTGATTTAACCATTTCAACAATTCATGACTCCTCTTCTTAGTCATAAGAATGTACTAAGATGACTTTAGAGGACCAATTGTGATATGGTATCTTAATCATTAAGATGATCATAAACATGATACTAAAGTACTCTCCCATCTTTTCAGATTTGAGAAACTTTTATCTTTCTGCCATACTTTGATTCTTCTTATTCGTTCTGTCTCACATTGAAACTTCTCCAATGCTACAGACTTATACTTAAACTTATAAGTATAACCATATTTACTGAACTTAAGTAAATCATGACGAATACTCTTCTTGATCTTTTGTGGTGGACTTGACCAGTGCACAAGAATGTGTACTCGATCCCTTAGTCCTTTCCTTATTCACATAAGGAATTAGTCTTAATTTTCCAAGCTGAAAGTTCTCATTCATCATACTATACAACTTGCATGATTCCAAGTTTCGGTCCAATTGAACCTTGGGTGATGAGAATCTTTCCTTATTTGGTAATATTAGACACTACCACAACCGAAAGAATCAAATCCATTTTTCTAATATTGCTATCAATGGAATCTTATAAGCAACAACTTTTCACAAATGCCATTGTAAGGATAAATAAAATCAAAACCTTTTTCTTTTATTTGAAAACTTTGTGGAAAAACTTATCCTTACAATCCATATGAAAACCTTGTTATTATCTATTCCTAAGCAATATAAATATCATAACTCTTAAGTAATAGCCCAAAATTCTGATCACCGAACCATGCGATTGAAATCCATCTTCGCGATCAGAATCAGCATGTACTTAATAGAGTTAGACAATGGACTTTACCTGAAGTAGAGCCAAACTTATTGACTTTAACATCCTTAGGTAAATTTGGCAGCTTCGTAACCAATGCCCCTTCCTTTGGCAATAGTTACCTATGGACCCTTGATAATGGGACTATCTCAGACTTCGCCTCTCTCTTTACCATTGGGTCAACCGAGTTGACTATGGCCGATCCCTTTCCATTGGGAAGAGAGAGCTTTACTGGATATCCAATGTCATCATTGTCAATGTCCATAGCGTTTTAGGAAGTTGATCTTAGCAAATAGATAAGATCATTAAGGGTCTTGTCTTAGTCTGTTTCATCGGATTCCTAAAAGAACTCACTATGTGACTTAGAAAGTAGTTGAGCCACCAACTTTCTCAAGAATTTGACACCCAACTCTCCCGGCTTGTCAATATGTGACTATATCTCCAAGATGTGATCACACCTAGACCTTGCCTTGCCAATAGGGCTTGAGTGACCTTAAACTTTTTAGGAACTTGTGGGTTAGGGAGAATAACTGGAGGAGGTGAAAGAAGTATGATATCCATGGGACATCATCTTCATTTAGGAAAGCTTGTTTCAAGAGATTTGGGAAGATCATAAATGTCTAGACCAGACATCTTTTTGGGATATATTCAAGATAGTTGATTTAAAGTCCTTAATATGACACCCAATATGAAATATGAAGGCTAGGACCCAACAAACTATTTTATAACTTAGAAGAGGGATGCCGTAATCCAAGCTATAAAATATTTGAAGGTAGGTGAATGACGATTCACCAATTTCCACCATGAATAACGAAATAATTTATTAGGTTTTAATTGGATTTGAAAGTCCTAGATCTTTGAGATTCATTGAACTGTTCAAAGGCATGTTTCAATCTCGAGTGTGCCCTTCAGGTTTTGTGACTAGGATGCTGAGGATCACAAAACAAGGTGTGAATAACCATGCAAATATACTTGGTACCCTTAATATTTACCCCTTAATCAGTGTGCCGGTTAACCACACACGCTCCACCGATACTATGATAAATATTAAGTTACCCTTTGCCTACCTTGTTAAGTCCAGGTTAGTGTGCCGGTTAACCACACACACTCCACTAACGACTTAAGCAAAGTGCAAAGTGTAATTTCATGGGTTAGCACCAAATTCACATTTTCCTAAGTAACTAAGATTGGGTATTAATAAGAGTTTAGTTACTTAGTATTTATCATTAATACTTTTAATGAAAGGAGAATTATAGTCCTTGTCCTACCCGTTCGGCTAACGATCCTCCACCAGTCAAGGAAGCGGTGGGTGAGAGTGGACACCCATTAAACTGCCATTTTATAGGCAGCAACCTTATACCCTCCTTATAGACCGGCTTCGTGAATGAGGCCTACTAACGGTAAGACTGACTTTACTTTTATACATATATATAAATATTATTAACTTATAATATTATAAAGTATAAGGGTTGAATTTTAACTTTTAAAATTCTAAGGGCTAACTTGGAATTAAAGTATTCATAAGTGAAAATTTTTCAAATTCCAAAACTTGAGGGCAAGTTTTGAAACTATTCAAAACTAATTAATTCCATAACTTATGAGTTTAAAGTAGTTTAAAAAAAATAACTCTTCAAGTTCCATAACTTGAGGACAAGTTATGGAAGACTTTAAACTAATTAATAAAAAAAATAACTTTTTTTTATTGTAACTTATGGAACTAATTAAGGTTACACTTTTTTTTTAATTTAATGAAGAGACTCTTCATTTTGTAACCTTTGCCAACTTTTATGAGTTTTATGATTCTTAAATGTGACTTTTCATATAACTTGAGGACAAGTTACAAAAACACACTTTGGAATCAACTCTTAGATTAAAATGGATTGAAAACAACTATTTCACACAACTTTTCTATTAATCTAAGAACCTCATAAGAACAAGATAATTCAAATCATCAATCTTCAAGAAATTAGCATGAACATACAAACTAATACAAATCTTGAAATTATGACAATTATGTTAGAAATTGGATTAGCATGAACATTACCACATTAAAAACAAGTTTATAAGTCCAAAAACATCTTAGGGTAATGTTCCTAGTCCAATTCCAGCCAAAACAATCGAATATATGCATCCAACTCGATTTTTCAGCTACTTTTGCAAATATAACAAGAAAACAAGCCTAGGCTCTGATACCACTGTTGGGTTATGAGCATTCTAACACTCCTAAGTGTACATGCAACCCTAAATACCTTGGATCTATGTTTTCTCTATTATACATACAATTATGAACATCCAAGGTATTATCCTAATCTAGCATACAAAATAATAAATATAACAAGATAGAATACATACCTCTTTGATGTAGAATGTCTTCATGAAGCTTGAGTGCCTAGTGCCCCAAGTGTGACACCTCAAATGGTTCACACAACACCAAATGCACTTGGAATAACTTGAGAGAAACTTGAACACTCCTTGAAATCGTCTAGCCCTCACACTCACACACTAGTGCACGATTTCTTGAGCCATGGGATTCTTTTATATGGTGGCTATTAGGGTTACACCATGTAAATCATAACTTTACCCATTCCTTATGCTCCATGGATTTTAACCTCCATGGAGTATCCATGGGTCACCCCATGGACTTAGTCCAACATAAGGAATCTTGGATCACAAGCCCACATATATAAGAATGAATGATTTACACAATCAACCCATATATTTAATTAGTCTCCTTTTGATCACTTAATTAATTCCAAATTAATTCTTGATCAATACTAATTAAATAACCTTATTAATATATTAGAACTTATAATATATTAACCAACCTTAAGAGTTATTTCTCTCATTATAGTCTATCCAAATGCATGATGCCATGCAACCCAAATGGACCATGCCAGGTCGGGTCAAGTCTTACCAATTATAGTTATGGACTTAGACATTAATCCAACAAGAGGTTTCGGGATGCGTCGGGGATATTAGATTCCCCGTTTGAGGTTGAGATTGCGGATGATCTCACTTGAGTGATGCGAGGGTACATCAGGACTATGTTCTAAATGTGCTTGGGGAGAGGTTTCGTGTTGATCTGGTCCCGATACCATTGCAATGAGTAATGGTGATCTTCGGGATGGACTGGTTGGGGGCCAATGGGGCTATGATTGATTGCAAGCGTCAGTTGGTGAGGGTTCGAATCCCAAGTGGGGGAGAATTGGTTATTCATGGAGAGAGGGCCTCGCAGGGGCCAAACCTCTGTTCATTTGCGAGGGTTAGGAGACTTCTTTAGTGGGGGTGTTCGGGAATTCTAGTATATATCTCGGATATGAGGGTCGAGACCACGACGATTTGGGTAGTATACCGGTTGTACAAGAGTTTTGGGATGTATTTCCTGAGGACTTGCATGGGGTGCCTCCAGAGAGGCAGGTGGAGTTTCGCATTTATTTAGTGTCGGGTGTCGCTCCGATAGCGAAGGCACCGTATCGGCTAGCTCCGCCGAGATGCAAGAGCTATCTACGCTGATTCAGGAGCTGCTAGACCGAGGGTTCATCCGTCCAAGTAGTTCCCCATGGGTAGCACCGATCATGTTCGTGAAAAAGAAGGACGGGTCACACCGGATGTGTATTGATTATCGAGAGCTGAACAAAATAACGGTGAAAAACTGTTATCCATTACCAAGGATCGACGATTTGTTCGATCAACTACAGGGTGCGTCTTGGTTTTCCAAGATTGATCTTCGCTCAGGGTACCATCAGATGAGGATTCGGGATGAGGATATACCAAAGACAGCTTTCAAGACTCGGTATGGGCACTATGAGTTTGTACTCATGCCATTCAGGCTCACCAATGCTCCAGGAGCGTTCATGAATCTCACCAATAGGGTGTGCAGACCGATGCTGGATCGGTCGGTGATCATTTTTATTCATGATATCCTGATCTATTCTAAGACCAATGAGCAGCATGAGCAACATCTGAGGGAGGTATTGGAGACACTAAGAACGGAAAGGCTTTACGCCAAGTTCTCCAAGTGTGATTTCTGGCTATGAGAGGTATAGTTTTTGGGGCACAAAATCAATCAGGAGGGTATTTCGGTGGATCCGGCCAAGGTTGAAGCAGTAATGCGGTGGGAAGTACCGAAGAACGCATCTGAGATCCGTAGCTTCTTCGGTTTAGCGGGCTATTTGTCACACCCTAAACCGGAATGGCGGGAACGTTCAGGGGCGGAGGACGTCATGTACAACATCATAACAATGCACAATACTAAAACAAGCAACAACATCCATTGCATTAATAATATAGTTAATACATGTGTGCTCTTTGTATAGTTGAATGTATGACACCAAAAATGTAAAGCAATAAAAAGAAGAGCCTTGAGTAAGCTCCATCTTCTAAAAAACCTGCAAGAGCATACATGTAAAGCAATAAGTTGGTGACATCATAAGCATTTAGTATTTGATGATTGTACTTGTTCCATGAAAGTGATAGTATGTTCCCTACAAAATCCCATATTTTTCCTATTTAAATGATAAGCAGTCTTAGGCCTTAAGACCAAAATGTTTTGTATGTTATTGCACTTTGATATAGTGTGAGTGTGTGTGTTTTCCATAAATGTATTAGTACTTGGAAAATAATGGTAAGTAGTCATATTACTTAAAATAAAACCACTGAAGAAATGTTTGCTTTGTAAACCGAGGTGGTTAGTTAATGTTTAATGTGAATGAGATTATAACCATACTTAATTGACTAGTATTCTACACGACGTTCTTCGGACGTCGAAAAGTAATGACATTTCTCACCCGTAGACATGCCGGTCCCAACTGCAGCAAACAGCCAAAGTGCGGGATTGTAAGTCCCGTATAGATCCATACACAAACTCACGCTCTTCCTCCAGGAGACTCTGGTTATAAAACATGACTTAGAAAAGATATTACTAAGCACAATGAAGTAGTATCTCACATTTTAGCATTAACTCGTTTATGTATAGTAAGTATATGGTCTCTTGTTCTTGTAAATGAATAATGTAATTTGACTACTAGTAGTGTGAATAGATCTCAAAACTATACCTATTATAGTTTCCTAATGTGATGTTTGTACTGAACTGATTGACAATGTTATTGAAATAAGTTTAATACTCATATATACTTAGCATGTATAATTAAGATTTAACTGACAGTCGGATAGGTGATCCTACCTCAAGCCTACAAGCAAACAAGGAACAGGAGTCAAGGTAAAAGCACTAGTCCTAAGTATGATAAATCTTTATTATACATAAGGATATATATGAATATGATTTGACAAAAAGGACAATTTAAGAGTTTAAAAACAGTTTAAAAATAGTTTAATAAGTTTATTAAAGTATTATAATCTTAAGAATGGTTTGTAATCGCATGTGAGTGTTAACACAAATATGTTGTGTTCTAGATGTATTCTCCCCCTAAAAACATTTAAAAATGGTAAAACATAGGGGTATGAACTCACCTTTTGTAAGTGATCGAGTGAAGAGGCAGTGTAGTAGTAATGATGATCTAGTTTAGAAACCCGTGTGAGGAATCGTATTCTAATAATAATTATGCACGATATCGAAGCTAAATTATTATATATATTAATTTAAATTATTAGACAACACTAAATTATGTAAGAAATACTTGGTGTTCTTGGCATTCTTGGTGTTCTTAGTGTTCTTGGTGTGTTCTTGGTGTGTTCTTGGTTTTTATGTGAATCTTCAAAGGGGTTCTTGGTAAAGGGTATGAAGATATGAAGATCTTGGATGATACTTGAGAAAAAATGAAGGAATTCAGATGGTATATGAGAGCTAAATGAAAGAGTGTTCGATGAGAAATGTGAGAAGTGAATTGTAAATCCGGTTATATCCTTATATATAAGGGTTGTGTTCGGCGTTAATGGGCCTCAAATGAGGGGAATTCGGTCATAAAGTGAGCTATAAACACTAGAATTCGGTTTCTAGTCAAAGCAACACCTAAATTCGGTTTCTAGTCAAAGCAACACCAAATTCGGTTTCTAGTCAACAAGGAAGAAAGGAATTCGGTTTCTAGTCAAACCAAGAGGGGAAATTTGGTTTTTGCTTATTTAAATGGGGTGAATTTGGTTTCTAGTCAAAGTAAGGAAGGTGAATTCGGTTTTGATGAAGGATTTTGATTCCCTTTACCGAATTTACATTATACCTATGTATTTTTGTGATTTATATTAGTGACTAAGCTTGTATAAGTTCATTTTTAACAAGGCATTACATAAATACCTACACACAAGTTAAATAAGCATGCACACAAGGCATTAAATGTTTTTATTGCATCCATTTATGTTGTAAGTTTACTTGCTCATGATTGTAGTTTAGGGTTTATTCGAATTAGTTTGACTTACAACGAATCGAAATACGGGTTGTCACATCATCCCCCCGTTAGAGGGAATTTTGTCCCGAAATTAAATCTAAGAGATACACATGGACTAAGGGAAAAGATGCGGGTACTTATGTTTCATTTGATGCTCTCGCTCCCAAGTGAATTCAGGTCCCCGCTTTACATTCTAGCGAACCTTCACTATGGCTATACAGATTTGTTTGGTTTGTTTGACTTCCCTATCCATGATTTCGACTGGTTCTTTTCATGAAGTTGACGCTCTTATTGATCTCGATTTCATTGAGTGGGATTACAAGAGTTTCCTCGGATAGACACTTCTTTAGATTAGATATATGGAAGGTAGGGTTATGTTGCTAAGTTCATGTCGTAGTTTGAGTTTGTAAGCTACTGGGCCGATCCTCGCGATAATCTCGAAAGGCCTAATGTACCTTGAATTCAGTTTGCCACGCTTCCTGAAGCATATCATGCCCTTCCAGGGTGAGACCTTTAATAGCACGCGGTCACCAACCTGAAATTCCAAGGGTTTTCGTCTTTTGTCCGCATAGCTTTTCTGTCTGTCTAGAGCCTTTCCATCGTTCACGGATCTGAACAATCTTTTCAGTCGTTTCTCTGATGATTTTCGGACCAGTGAGAGTGTTGTTAGGAACTTGTCCTTTAGCTAGCTGCGTATCACCCACTTAAGCCCAACATAGAGGGGATCTGCACTTTCAGCCATATAGGGCTTCGAATAGGGCAACTTTGATACTGGTATGGTAGCTGTTGCTGTATGAAAACTCGACTAATGGTAAATGGATATCCCATGCTTTACCAAAGTCGATCACACAAGCTCTCAGCATGTCTTCTAATGTTTGAATTGTTCTCTCACTTTGCCCATCAGTTTGTGGATGGTAGGTTGTACTCATGTCCAGCCTAGTTCCCAAGTATTTTTGTAGCGACTGCCAGAACCTTGAGGTGAATCTATTATCTCTATCAGAGATAATAGATATGGGCACACCATGTAGTCATACGATCTCCCTAATGTATGTTCTGGTTAGTTTCTCCATTTTATCAGTCTCTTTAATTGGTAGGAAGTGCACGGACTTGGTTAATCTGTCGACAATCACCCAAATGGTATCAAGACCACCTGTTGTCTTGGGAAACTTGGTTATGAAATCCATTGTAATCTTCTCCCACTTCCACTCAAGTATCTCCGGTTGTTGTAGTAAAACCTGAGGGCCTTTGGTATTCTACCTTAACCTTGACGCAAGTAAGACACTTGCCCACAAAGGTAGCAATCTCTACTTTCATGTTAGGCCACCAATATAATTATTTTGAGGTCAAGATACATCTTGTCTGAACATGGATGAACGGAGTATCGAGTATTGTGTGTTGCGCTCATGACAACGTCTCTGAAACCACCGAGCATCGGTGTCCAGATCCGATCCATGATGTAAAAGACTCTGTCACCCTTGACTTCTACGTTCGCATCCATTCCTCTTAGGGTTTCACCTGCCACGTTTTCAGGTTTCAAGGCTTCCTGCTGAGCCTCCTTAATTTGTGTGGACAGATGTGAATGGATTGTCAAAGTCAATGCCTTGACTCTAAGACCTGAGTACTCTTTCCGACTTAGGGCGTCACCTACTACATTGGCTTTACCGAGATGATAACGAATTTCACATTTGTAGTCATTTAGTAGCTCGACCCACCATCGTTGTCTCATGTTGAGCTCCTTCTGGTCGAATATATGTTGAAGGCTTTTGTAATCTGTAAAGATAGTGCTTTTCGTACCATACATGTAGTGTCTCCACATCTTTATAGCAAAAACTACTACTCCTAACTCAATATCATGAGTAGTGTAGTTGACTTCGTGTGTCTTAAGCTGTCTTGAGGCATAGGCGATGACCTTTCCCCATTGCATAACAACACAACCAAGCCCTTGGTTGGATGCATTGTAGTATACCACGAAATCTTCTATCCCTTTCGGGAGGGATAATATTGGTGCACTCCATAAGGCTTGCTTCAGCGTTTGGAACGCCTTTTCTTGTTTCTCTTCCCAGTCAAAGGTTACACCTTTCTGGGTCAAGGTAGTAAGTGGTTTCACAATCTTTGAAAAGTTCTGAATGAACCTGCGATAGTAGCCAGCGAGGCCTAGAAATTGATGAATTTCTGTAGGCGTTCTAGGTGCTGACCAGTTCTCAATTGCCTTGATTTTAGAAGGGTCCACGTGAATTCCCTCTTTGCTGACCACGTGACCCAAGAATTCGACTCTTCGAATCCAAAATTCACATTTCGAGAACTTCGCATAAAGTTTCTCTACTCGTAGTGTTTCCAAGATCTGTCGTAAGTGTTGACCATGTTCCTCCTTACTGTGCGAGTAGATAAGTATTTCATCGATGCATACTATCACGAACTTACCTAAGTAAGGACGGCACACCCGATTCATTAAGTCCATGAACACTGCGAGCACATTGGTTAATCTGAAAGGCATCACTAGAAACTTGTAGTGACAATAACGAGTTCGGAAGGCGGTTTTGGGAACATCTTCCTCTAAAACTCGTAATTGGTGATACCCGGATCTTAAGTCAATCTTTGAAAAGTAGTTCGCTCCATGGAGTTGGTCGAACAAGTCGTGGTAGTTGATGCAAATACGAAACGATACATCCTTCTTCTTTACGAACAAGACCGGTGCTCCCCAGGGTGAGAAGCTTGGTCTAATGAATCCCTTGCTGAGTAGTTCGTTAAGTTGAATGGATAGTTCCTGCATCTCAGCTGGTGCTAGACGATAGGGCGATTTAGCTACAGGGGTAGCTCCCGAAATTAAGTTGATTTTGAACTCGACTTGGCGTTGTGGTGGTAATCCTGGAAGATCTTCGGGAAAGATGTCAGGAAAATTGCGGACTTTTGGGATGCTCTTTCTGTCTTTCACCGTTTAGCTCACATCAACTACGTGAGCAAGGAATGCATGATATTCCTTTTGTAAGTACTTCTGGGCTTAAATATTTGAGATGATTCTAAGGTTCATGCCTGGTTTGTTGCCATAGATAACTAGGGTTTCCTTATTCGGTAGATTAAGAAGAACAACTTTCTCATAACACAGGATGTCTGCACCATGAAGACTCAACCAATCTATGCCGATAATGACGTCGACACTTCTAATTGAGACACGCATGAGGTCGATTTGAAATGAATATCTATCTAGAGTGAGGGTGCATCCTATGTATATTTCGTTAGTTCTCTCAGTCTTCCCGTTAGCCATTTCTACGACGAACTTTTCTTTTAGTGCTTGTAGTGGTTGTTTAAGCAAGTGTTTAAATTTTTTATTCACGAAACTCCTCTCCGCTCCACAATCAAATAGTCTGCATGCATAAGAGTTATTAAGGAGAAACGTACCCGTGACCACCGTAGGGTCTGTCGCGGCTTCATCATAACCAATAGCGAGTACTCTCGCTACTCCACCAGTATCCCCTGCTTTTGAACAGTTCCTCTTATAGTGTCCAACTTCACCACACCTATAGCAGGCCTGGCCAACTCCAATACCAGGGGCCTGGGTGATTGGTCTAGCTGGAGCCTTAAAAAAACGGGCCGTGTGCCCATTCGTATTGCAGTTGGCTGTCACACCCCAAACCAGAACGGCGGAAATGTTCAGGGGCGGAGGACGTCATGTACAGTATCACAACAATGCATAATAGTAAAACAAGCAACAACATCATCCATTGCATCAATAATATAATTTAATACAAGTGTGTTTTGTATAGTTTATAAGACACCAAAATATGAATCAAAATAAGAGATGAGTCTTGATCGTGCTCCATCTTCTCAAAACCTGGTCATCGGTACCTGTCTACTGGTGACCTGAGAATACAAGTTATTTTGAAAGCGTAGATCAGCATTAAAGCTGGTGCGTTCATATGTATTTTAGTGTCATTGTTTGTATAAGTTTGATGAAAAGTGTTTGTAAATGTTTGATGTAAATTTTTGTAAACTTCCTAGAAAATCCTATATTTTCTACTAAAGTAGCCTTCTACCAAGACTCGACTGTTTTATAAGTTTGTTCTTTTGTAAAAGTGAGTGTTTTTCCAAAGTATAACTATCATTACCAAAATATAGTTTTCATTATCGCTTATGTGAGAAGATCACAATGTGAATGAAATGGAAAAATAAAGATGTACTGTAGTTTTATCTAAGTAACTACCAATGTACTAACTACCTTAAACCAGTTTTTTTAATTAAGGTAAAATGTGATAAGATTGTAACCATACTTGATTGACTAGTAAAACACGACTTTCGAGACGTCAAAATGATATGACATTCATCACCCGTAGACCTGAAGGTCCCACTGTAGCTAGCCGCAAGGTGTAGGATGGTCAATCCCATATAGATCAATACACAAATTCACGCTCTCCCTCCAGGAGACTCTGGGTACAAAACGTGACACAACAGTATATTGCCATGCCATGAAATAGTGGCTCACATTATTGTTATAGTATTCTTGTATTTGTATAGTATGTTCTCTCTGTCTAGTGTATAATATGTTTGAACTGTCTAGTGTATAGTATGTTCTTCTTTGTTTCTCATTATAGTAAGTATTGTTTCTCGTTATAGTATATACTGTTTCTCCTTATAGTATGTTTGAACTGACTCATGTATGAACCGACTCTTGTATGTTTCATTGTTCTAGAAATGGTAAGTAGTGACTTCCTAAACTATACCTATTATAGTTTACTAGTAATGTTGTTTGTATGACTGAACTTGTTTGAACACCTTTTCTACCCAAAGGTATCGAACTGAACGAAGAAATTTTATATCTATATACATATACATAATATATAACTAAGATCCAAATGACATTCGGACAAACAACTAATACCCTAAGTCTACAACCAAACAAGGAACAGGAAATAAGGCGAGTTATCAGTCCTAAGCCCTTTCAATCCTACTTATATAACTATATCTATATAGACATGATTTTGACAATATATAAGTTTAAAATAGTTTTGATAAAATAGTTTAACATATAAAAGACTTCGTAAAAACGATTTGAAGCAGTTTGTTTGATAACACAGTTTTGAAGAATAAGAAATCCACTTGTTTGATAGTTATTAATCACATGTGATTGATATAATACCTATAATGTTTCTACTTGTATTCCCCCCCCCCCATAAAAGCATTTAAAATCATTTAAAAGATAAGTTAAGGGGTATGAACTCATCTGCAGTGAGTTATACGAATGTAAGTTCGATATAGGATGCTAAGTGTCAAGTGAAGCCTCGAGCACAAACGGATCCTATTAAGCATATAACGACACATATATGTATATAATTAGTGTATATACGACTATTTATGCAAGGAAACCACCTTAGGGACTAGGAAACACTTATATTGAAGTATTACAATCATATACGATTGCATCAAAGGGGTTTAAGGCCATACAAGAGTGTGTACGGCCAAGGTGTGTACGGCCTATGTGTGTACGGCCTATGTGTGTACGGCCACATGAGTGTACGGTTATGGAGTGTATGGCCATATGAGGTGAGTACGGTCGTACACCCTTCATTTTTATGGATTTAGATGATGATCCAAGGCTAAAAACAAGTGTTTCGCAAGCTTAACTAACAGATAGGAGAGGTACTCACACTTTTGAAGGCTTCTAAGGAGTTCACGGCCCAAGAACAAGTAGGTGTTCTTTGTGTTCTTGGAGAAAACCTGAAGATCTAACCAAAAGAGGTGATTTCACGGATGAAAACATGGATCTACACTAGTTAAAGCAATGTATCAACTAACAGATGGAAGAAATACTTACATCTTTGAAGATCAAGATGAAGAATCGATGATACTTGAGAGAGAATTGAGTTTTCTTGACATGGAAGTGTGAGAAATGAATAGAAATGAAGGAATAACTCATATATGGGCATGAGTTCACGGCCACCATGGGTGTACGGCCGTACACCCATGTGTATGGCAGTAGACTCCTCATGAAGGAGTGTTGGCCGGAATACAATACTATGAACTTTAGTAACTAATTCCTATACCCTGTCCTTGAATGTACAAGACTTAGAACACTCAAACAGTCTCTAAACAATGCTAAGAGATGGTAGAAACGAGTCTGACTTTGATTGAGTTGAATGACTGTACAAGATAGAAATTTCGGGTTGTCAAATTAGCACACTGCATCTCCCGGCAAGGTCCATTGTGATGGAAGTTGCACTTATTGCAGTTAGGCAGACTTCCAGCGTATTGCTTTGCTAGAGCAGGGACAACAGGGGTTGTTGCGGCATGAACAGCCACAGTCTGCTATTTCTTGGCGGTGTCCTGTGCTGATTTGCTCTTCTTTACATCCTAAAACTTTCTCATGTTGTTGGTTGCTTTGGCTGGTTCTGGGACAGGTGTTGCTATGTGTCGGCGGACTCCATGGTCAATGAGTCTCTATGCCATGCGTTTGGCACTATCGAATGTAGCAGGGTTTGAAGACAAAACATTTCCTTGGAATGGAGGTACCAGTCCCCAGATGTACCTCTCAATGTTCTTGCTTTCTGTGGGAACCATTCCTGGACATAGAGCTACCAGGTCACTAAACCTAGCCGTGTAGGCCACTATGTCAGAGTCTGTCATAGTTGTTGGATTAGTGTCTAAGTCCATAACTATAATTGGTATATTCTTGACCCGACCCGGCATGGTCCATTTGGGTTGCATGACATCATGCATTTGGATAGACTAAAATGAGAGAAATAACACTTAAGGTTTATTAATATATTATAAGTTCTAATATATTAATAAGATTATTTAATTAGTAATGATCAAGAATTAATCTAGAATTAATTAAGTGATCAAAAGAAGACTAATTAAATATATGGGTTGATTGGGTAAATCATCCATACTTATATAGTGGGCTAATTCTCCATGGATTATCAAGTTGGGCTAAAACCCATAGGATGCTCCATGGATGCTCCATGGTGTATTTGAACCCATGGATCCAAGGAAATGGAAAGCCATGACAATTAGGGTTTACCCTAATAGTGTCACACTATATAAACATATCATTCTTGTCAAAATCGGCGACTAAGTCTATGTGTGGTGGGAAAACCGATTTCATGAAGTGTGTACTTTCTCTCAAGTTATTCCAAGTGTTCATGATGTTGTGTGAACCATTTGAGGTGTCACACTTGGGGCACTAGGCTCTTGAGCTCCATGGAATCAAGCACCAAACAAGAGCTATGTAATTCTACTAGAATTTGTATTATGTGTACTTTATATTATGCTAGTTAGAACAATACCCTGGAAAATTGATATTTGCATGTATAATAGAGAAACCATAGATCCAAGGTATTTAGGGTTGCATGTACACCATAGGAGTGTTAGAATGCTGAAAATCCAACAGTGGTATCAGAGCCTAGGCTTGTTTTCACTTATACTTGATGCAAACTGCTTAAAATCAAAGTTTTTTTGCTGCTGGGACAGTGGACTCGCCGAGTTCACTGATGGACTCGACGAGTCCAAGGCAAAATGCATCCGACTTGCCGAGTTGGTTCGTGCACTCGACGAGTTGGACACCCAAACAGCATATCTTCGAGTTTTGGTGCTGGAATTGGCCTAGAATCATTACCTTTGATTGTTTTGGTCATATAAAACCTGTTTTTAATGTGGTAATGAAAATGATGGTGAGGAAACTCTTTCACTAAGTAGATTTTAAGTAGATAGCAATTGTGAGAATGACAAAAGGTCTAAACATTATGATTACGGAATCCCTCTTCATAATTGTTTAGATACACAAGTGAGCTATCTAAGGAAAGGTGTATGATTTTGATAAAGTCTTATCAAAACATCTCGTATCAGAAATCTGAACTTTGGTAAGAAAGTCAATAAAGTATTGTTTTTCTAGAAGTCCAGTTGATTTCTAAGTACATGTCAAAGCTAGTGGGAGCATAAGTGTTATGCTAGTAAGATAATAATCATTATGCTAGTGGGAGCATGATGATTATGTTGCAAGTTAGCAATGTTAATTATAGAAAACAAAAGTTTCAATTCGCTTTGAAAAGTTGTTTCCTTATAATTAAGGGAGAGGATTTTATACTTCATTCCAATTCTACCAGCTTAGATTGAGATTTTAATCAACTTTAGTCAAGGATATATATATGAATGTTATGTTGGGATGGTTCAACATAAGAAAATTATATATATGTTGCGTTCTCAAAATTTCGATTTTGATTACGGCATACCTCTTCATAGTTCGAATTGTGAGAATATGGCAAATAAAAATTTTTATAGCATGAATCGTGTCCCATATGCTTCGGATATAGGATCGATTACATGAGCTATAACAGTTATCCTTTCTAAATTTTCCTAATGTTTAGTGAATTAAAATGGAAAAGGGATTAGAACTGGAAATGACTAAAATGATTAAGCAAATTGTCAAGGACAATCTAAGGTTTACCAAAGATTGGTTGCTCATGGACAATTAGAAGTATAGAGTAAGGACCATATTGACATATTTTGAAAAGAGGCAACTCTTGTTCAGAAGTGATGGTCAAAATGGTAATGTGGAATTGTTTCCATAGGTGGAAGTTATTCTTTGAGTCTATGTAAGACATAGTGGGCATACTTGGAGTATGGCATAGCTATTGTTTGGACGAACATAGTGTGCATGCTTGGAGCATGGCATGACTATTGTTTCAATTCAAGTATTAAGTTGATTAATCGAAACATGAATAATGAGTAATCAATATGGTGCTTAGATAAAAGGGTTTTTATTTACACTCAAAGTGTTGAGGCCATACAAGATTATTATTATTTTTATGTTTCACTTTGCATGTTTTGACTTCCAGAATAACTAGGTGATTCTTCCCGAATGACTAAGTTATTCAAACCATCCACATTCAGTCATATGTTGGAAGTAGATATGAATCAAGACTGTCATGAATTTGGCTTGTTTGATTTGTCTAATGTGCATTAGACATAGCAGTGGTTGCTACAACATTCATGAGTGCTCATAAGTTCTGAGTATTGGATTCAACCCACGCTCATTTGGAATCAATTCATGGATTTTATCACAAGTGAATCATGACACGATAATATCTTATATTCTTCAAACCTAGAGATATGAGTTGTTGACTACGAGTTGGTTATACATTGATTGCATGTAAACGCATTGGTAACTCGATGTTATAAAACGTGCCTTTGTGTATGATTCAACAAGTAATCAGTCAAGCATATGAGTCGAAGTTTATCCATTCCTTTTACCCTCAAAGGGATAAAAGAGATATCTATGGGCCCCTCGATGATTTAGTGATGACAAAACGTAAGTGCTCGGTCGGGCCTGGACTGATTTGATTTGTTCAATTAGTCAGTCGTCACAAATCAGAAATCTGGAAACAACAAATGGACAAAGAGAATGATTATAATCCATGTCTCAGTCCATATGATATCCAGAATGGAGGAATATATGATCACTTATCTAATGGACGCGTCATTGATTTGTTCTGAGTTCGGCAGCAGCTTTTAAGAGCTACGATTGCTGGTGAGGTTGTGAAGGTGTACTTGCAATAATAGTTATTAGACTTATCCAAGTGGGAGACTGTTGGATTAGTGTCTAAGTCCATAACTATAATTGGTATATTCTTGACCCGACCCGGCATGGTCCATTTGGGTTGCATGGCATCATGCATTTGGATAGACTAAAATGAGAGAAATAACACTTAAGGTTTATTAATATATTATAAGTTCTAATATATTAATAAGATTATTTAATTAGTATTGATCAAGAATTAATCTAGAATTAATTAAGTGATCAAAAGAAGACTAATTAAATATATGGGTTGATTGTGTAAATCATCCATACTTATATAGTGGGCTAATGCTCCATGGATTATCAAGTTGGGCTAAAACCCATAGGATGCTCCATGGTTTATTTGAACCCATGGATCCAAGGAAATGGAAAGCCATGACAATTAGGGTTTACCCTAATAATGTCACACTATATAAACATATCATTCTTGTCAAAATCGGCGACTAAGTCTATGTGTGGAGGGAAAACCGATTTCATGAAGTGTATACTTTCTCTCAAGTTATTCCATGTGTCATGATGTTGTGTGAACCATTTGAGGTGTCACACATGGGGCACTAGGCTCTTGAGCTCCATGGAATCAAGCACCAAACAAGAGGTATGTAATTCTACTAGAATTTATATTATGTGTACTTTATATTATGCTAGTTAGAACAATACCCTGGAAAATTGATATTTGCATGTATAATAGAGAAAACATAGATCCAAGGTATTTAGGGTTGCATGTACACAATAGGAGTGTTAGAATGCTCAAAACCCAACAATAGTAAGTCTCCATAGTTCCTCTTCCAGTTTCTGTACCTCGCCCCTTGGGCAGTATTCCCCTATCATCAGTGTCTCTAGATTCTCCTAGCCCAATGAGTTAGCCACAACGAGAGTAAGTTAATTCACATGGTCATTCCACCATGTGAGAGCCCTATCGGAGAAGGTACAGGAAGCAAATTTGACTTTGCTCCCTTTAGGGCAGGAGCAGATCTAAAAAATCGACTTCGTCTTCTCAAACCACTGTGATAGAGCAATGATCCCCAACTCCCATTGAAGTTCCTGGGTTTACAGTTGGTGTAATCTTTATAGGAACACTCCCTAGGGTGTCCATGACTTTCACCATGATTGGAGGGATGAGCACCACTTCAATATCCATTGGTACTTGTTGTGTGTATGTGTGATATGGCGGTTGCCACGACTGTCATGACTGCTGCCTAAAACATAGGTGCGTCAAATTGTGGAGGTGGCGGCGGAGGTGGAGGTGGTTTCGGAGTTGCATTTACATTGACACGTCTTGGATTTCTTCTTGGAGGCATGTTTTTAAGATTTAAAAGATAGAAATGTGGTAAGACATCAATAGTGATTAGAAATCAGATGTCTTTGACTAATTACAGTAGTTCAGTAATGAAAGAACCCCTTTCTAAACTTTCGTATTTCTGAAAGACCCAAACTTTCAGACTCGACAATTCTTACTCCAAAACATGCTGCATGCATATTTATAAATAATATTTTACATTGATAATATGATTACAAAAGACTGGATACAAACCGACTATGTTTTAATATTTTACATAACTACCCAGGATATTGTAATTTTATACAAGCATAAACCGAAATACAAAAGTAATACTAAAAACTATTCTACATCTTCCGACAGTATATAACCATACTGGTTACTTATCTCCTACAATTGTTAAACACTGAGAGGGGTAAGCGGTGACGCTTAGTGAGTTCAATAATAGATACAATATAACGTTATGTCATATATATACTTCAATATGGCAGAAGCAAAGAGGAACAAGGAACAACAAATGCATATGTGAATCATGAGACAAACTTTCCATATCAATCAATGATTTGATTCAAAGATATACGATCAATGAGACATGACAATTTCTATACTTGATATACACCAATAAAGCTTCGGCCCAAATGGAACAGAAGACATACACTTTCTGATTTACACATTTTGGTAGATTTCAGGCTTATAGCCCTGTCTAACCATCTGCCAATGCCATAGAATAGAAGTCATTCTCTTACGGAGACATGCTCTACATGGCCAGAGGCTACGTACCAGTACCACCGTGAATCTAAGTCCTTTCACTGATCACATGGTCAAAGGTATAACTTTGCTATCATAAATAGCAGAAATAAAAAAAACACGGGAAAATAACCCGGAATAATAACACTAAAAAGCACATAGCACATATAACACATAACATACAATTGTTCCTATATATTAAACTCACCTTGAAATAACCAGGGGTCAAAATAATAATTTGTGCAGCACTTCGGCTCTAAATATGACTTTATTTGTTGAAAACCGGGAGAGTTATTGAAAAATCGGGCTCTGCAAAGGTAGAGATTCAAACCGAAAATATAAATTTATCGGGCTTCACGGGCACTTCAGGGCGTGTTTCGGGTGTTAAAAATGATTCCGGGGCTTCGGGGGAAGTCGAAGTAGTGAAATTTTGAGTTTAGGGGTGAAAAATGGTAATTTTTCAAAAGTAGCTGGAAGATCTCGCAACCCTTCTATTTATAGGGGAGGCTTCGGATCCGGAGAAATGAGAAGAGAGCGTGTGGCTCGCATGCGAGGAGGCAGCTGGCGTCGAACAGGTGGCTTCTCCGCGCGTCGGACTTGCGAGGCGAGGTGGCATCGGACGAAGGCTGCAAACGCGTTACGCTTCGGACGCGCCACGAGTCGGACACAGGTGGATTCGGTTGGACCTCCCCTTCGGATGACTCATCAGATCGGACACGGGTCAGCCTCGCATACGAGGCGACGTGGCCGAAGCTGAGCCCTGCGATTCTTTTCGGTTTTCAAGGATTTCTCGATTTTTGAGCCCCGAACTTCTAAAATCCATAACTTTCCTCATACGAGCTCTGTTTTTGACATTCTTTATATGCACGCGTAGGGAATATTATGCTCTACAACTTTCGTTTAGACTTCGTCGCATAATTTTGATTTATTTTTAATATTATTAGTTTTAACAGAATGGGACACGGAAATCTGTTAAAAATTCATAACTTCTTCATCCGATGTCCGTTTTCGTCTGTCTTGTTACCGTTGTACTACTATTGACGAGACCTTCGATTCTCGTTTAGGTTGTGTCGGCTAAAAATCACTCGATCTAAAATTCGAGTTTTTAGCTTTCTACTACTAAGCTGAAACTTAGAAAAATCATAACTTCCTCATACGAAGTCAGATTTTGGCGTTATTTTTATCAAAATTATCGGTTTAACAAATACAACGAATTTCGTTTATATCACCAAGGCTAAAAAGTAGTTTATCAAAAACTCACTTTTTACGTCATTCGGCGCCGTGTCGGTTTTGTCGCGGATCTTCGATTGGTCATAACTTCTTCGTTATAACTCGGATTTCGATGAGGTTTTTGCCTAAATGTTTCTAACGAGATTCTTTACAAATTTCAATAATAAAATTTTACTTATTTCAAATTTTATATTTTCGTTAAATTTCGATATTTGTCTTTTAATTGAATCTCATAAGACTTCCAATATTTTTCGATTTATTCTAAACATAGTTTTACTTGATTTCTAGTAAAAACTATACGTTACAACTCAATACTCATAATTATATAATACTTCATTATATTATTTACATAAAACATGATTTCAAAACGTGTATGTTACAAATACTTCCTCCTTTTGAGGATTTCGTCCCCGAAATCATAACGACAAAAATGACTGGGAATATTTCGCTCTTATCTCATTTTTATTTTCCTAATTATAATTTGGGCATCGATGGTGTTTCCACTTTACATGCACCAACTCCAAGACATATGCACAAAGCATATCTTCTACCGTTTGAATTATTCTCTCCGTCTGACCATCTGTTTGGGGATGATAAGTTGTGCTGAGGGCAACTCGAGATCCCAATTCACGTTGGATACTCGCCCAAAAGTGAGAAGTGAAACGAATATCTAGATCAGAAATAATCTTTAGTGGCACACCATGTCCCGCCACAACTTCGTCTAAGTAAACTTGTGCGTATTTCTCCATTGGAGCCGTTTCACGTATGGCGAGAAAATATGCACTCTTAGTCAGCCGGTCCACAATTATCCAAATGTTATTATTCTATATAGCAGTCTTTGGCAATTGGAGCAGCATTAGGTATAAGATCAATTCGGAATTCTACTTGCCTATCCGGGGGTAGTTCAGGCAATGCGTCGGGGAAAACATCAGGGTATTCATCAATGACGGGAACATCGATTACAGTTTTCTTCCCCTATTTTGAGATATCAACTGTAAAAGCCGGATAAGTAGAATATCCCTTCGATATAAATTTACGAGTTTTTAAGAAAAAAATTATTATTTTCACCATAGACATAAATAGAATCTTCCCTTTCGATAGGGAGGAGTACTATCTTTTCGTAGCACAAGAATTTTGCGCGGTTCTTTGACAACCGATCCATGCCAAGAATAATATCAAAGTTGGGCAAGGAGATAGGAATTAGGTTAGCAAGAAGATTATAACCTTCAATTCCTATGACACTATCTCTATAGACTTTATCAGCAAGTAATGATATACTTCCTATGTTATCTATATGAAATGATTGGACAAATGCGTAACAAGCGATTTGAAAAGAATATTCGAATTCTCGAGACACAAAAGAATCTGAGGCATTGGAATCAAATAAGATGTGAACAGGTCTAAATTTGACAATAAATGTACCCGTCACAATATTCAGGTTCTCGCGTGCCTCTTCTACCGTAATCTGGAATACACAGCTTTTAGCTTTTGGCACCTCCTCCTTTTTAGTTGGAGTACTCTTTGATTGTTGAACGAAAACTTGACTCCCCGCCATTTGACTAGTAAGAGTAGGGCAGAATCGTTTCTTGTGGCCAGTAACACCACATGCATAGCAAGTAACATCTCTAGCTAATGATTGCTCAATCCTTTAATGAAGATCGTTATATTTCTATCGACTACCTCGACCATCTACTTCTTCAATATTCCTACTGAAGTTTCGTCACTATACAAGACATGGTTCTCTGTACCAATCAACTCATTTCGCGGATTTATACGAATCAGACTCGATTCTTTATGATCACTAAGGTTCGAATGGAAATCGTCTCCTTTGTCATCACCGAAACAAAGGTAATGACATACTTAAATAAGAATGGAATCAATTATTAGCTTCTTGGTAACCTTGTGACTTTCCCTGATCCAAGTGTGAGTCATGTGCTTCCAGTAGTATAGGCCTCCACTACTATTCACACCTACTCATACTCGTCCCAAGTATTGTCTTGCAGTTTCCAAGTCACCATTCAAAATCACAAAGCAACTTATCACATATGAACGTGTTCAAACAAGTACTTATGACAATTTCTCCTAGACTCAATTAGGGATTTCACATTTCTATCAAACATATCTTAGATTTCCTATACTCTCCTTCTAAGATTCTTCTCATGCATATGCTCGATTTAGTATATCTTAATACTTTTTCATAGGTCGATAGAAATTTTACTTCCATTTCTTCATATAAATTCTTTCTCGGGTAGTGTCTACTTTGCAAGACACACTATAGCAGAATTTACTCTAGTATCGTGGAGACAAACGGTCTTTAACTATCTGCATCATCTTCTAATTCATGCAAGTCACCATGCACATTTGTTCATTTATGTATATGAGTAAGTCTTCTTTTAAGTCTACTTCATAGGAATCCATCCTAGGAAATCCGCATTATAGTTGCATCTCTGCATGTTCTACTAGCTTCAACTTGATTCTTTGTCATTCCTAACTACAACATTTCTTCTCATATAATAATATGAGTGTATATCTTCTTCAACTAAGTACTCTACCTTACTCTAACAAGTAAGCCACTCAGTCTTTTCACAACCAAATAACCTATTTCACCATCCTAATCATATATGTTAAAGTCAGCTTAACACACAATAGAATTTCCATAAGGATGTGATAGAAGTTAATCATCACTCGGTATTATTAAATACTAAGTCTGGACATCTTGTATAGGGTTGCCACTCGAACTACATACTACATCACAAAGTCTTGGCCTATTGAGTCTAAAAACTTCATTAACCTTTCCTTTGATCTTTATTTAATTCTTCTAAATCTTGTACCACATTAATTTCAATACTGTCGAAGTATTTATCACCATCTTCGGTTCTTCCGACTCTATAAACAATCACTGCTTCAATATGGACAGCGATGGAACAACTTCATGGATTTGTACCAATACATTTATCTTGCCCAAACGTGTTTCAAACGCACATCTTTCTTCCAAAGATGTTATTATATATCAAACATACTTCAAATGTATAATATCACTCTATTGGTATTAATACACTATTTACGATAACACTTCATATTTTTTATTTTACGATGTCTCGCGATCGTTTATTTATAAACT
Organism: Lactuca virosa; assembly: GCF_052849685.1. Lineage (NCBI taxonomy): Eukaryota > Viridiplantae > Streptophyta > Magnoliopsida > Asterales > Asteraceae > Lactuca > Lactuca virosa. Next base: position 184,841,598 of record NC_136428.1, on the reverse strand, counting down.
TATCGATGTCCACTATCATAAGTCTTTTTATTACTTCGAAAAGTTTCATATTAGTTCTAATATAGAAATTTTTAAATCTGGAATACATAAAATTTCCTTTCCCATACTATGGTCGGCAACAGACCTTAAACTTTCTCAAGTAATAGCAATATAAACAAGCAACCTAAGGCATGCTATATTTATTTATCATTTAGCACATATTAGAATATAAGGCATATCTCCTCTTAATATTCTAGTGCTTGTGTCCATTAGGTATTCAACCTAAAGTATACTAGATACATATCGTATATCTTCACTTAACAATCCATGTTTAAATCTAGAAATTCTCAAAATTCCTAGTTCACATAAACTAATTCTCTAAAAATTTTGAAGTAACTTAATATCTTAGAATACTAGGTTTTATCACTACCCAATACCCCACTTAAGTATTTCCTATGGTTTGTATCCATATATATTTACAATGATTCAGGTCATATATTGAACATCCAATAGTTTAAGTCTAAATACCAATCCATGGAATTTAATTCACTTAAACCACCGCTCTGATACCATGAGTGAAAGAACCCCTTTCTAAACTTTCGTATTTCTGAACGACCCAAACTTTCAGACTCGACAATTGTTACTCCAAAACATGCTAAATGCATATTTATGAATAATATTTTACATTGATAATGTGATTACAAAAGACTGGATACAAACCGACTACGTTTTAATATTTTACATAACTACCCAGGATATTGTAATTTTATACAAACATAAACATAATACAAAAGTAATAGTAAAAACTATTCTACATCTTCCGACAGTATATAACCATACTGGTTACTTATCTACTGCAATTGTTAAACACTAAGAGGGGTAAGCGGTGACGCTTAGTGAGTTCAATAATAGATACAATATAACGTTATGCCATATATATACTTCAATATGGCAGAAGCAAAGAGGAACAAGGAACAACAAAGGCATATGTAAATCATGAGACAAACTTTCCATATCAATCAATGATTTGATTCAAATATATACGATCAATGAGACATGACAATTTCTATACATGATATACACCAATAAAGCTTCGGCCCAAATGGCACAGAAGACATACACTTTCTGATTTACACATTTCGGTAGATTTCAGGCTTATAGCCACGTCTAACCATCTGCCAATGCCATAGAATAGAAGTCATTCTCTTATGGAGACATGCTCTACATGGCCAGAGGCAACGTACCAGTACCACCGTGAATCTAAGTTTTTTGACTGATCACATGGTCAAAGGTATAACTTTGCTATCATAAATAGCAGAAATAAAAAAATAACACGGGAAAATAACCCGGAATAATAACACTGAAAAGCACATAGCACATATAACACATAACATATAATTGTTCTTATATATTAAACTCGGTTTGAAATAACCGGGGGTCAAAATAATATTTTGTGCAACATTTCGGCTCTAAATATGACTTTATTCGTTGAAAACCAGGAGATTTATTGAAAAATCGGGCTCTGCAAAGGTAGAGCTTCAAACCGAAAAGATAAATTTCCCGGGCTTCACGGGCACTTCGGGGCGTCTTTCGGGTGTTAAAAATGATTATGGGGCTTCGGGGGAAGTCGAAATAGTGAAATTTTGAGTTTAGGGGTGAAAAATGGCAATTTTTCAAAAGTAGCCAGAAGATCTTGCAACCCTTCTATTTATAGGTGAAGCTTCGGATCTGGAGCAATGAGAAGCGAGCAAGTGGCTCGCATGCGAGGAGGCAGGTGGCATCGGACAGGTGACTTCTACACGCGTCGGACTTGCGAGGCGAGGTGGCATCGGACGGAGGCTGCACACGCATTAGGCTTCGGATGCGCCACGAGTCGGACACGCGGCTGGATTCGGTTGGACCTCCCCTTCGGATGACTCATCAGATCGGACATGGGTCAGCCTCGCATTCGAGGGGACGTGGCCGAAGCTGAGCCCTGCGATTCTTCTCGGTTTTCAAGGATTTCTCGATTTCTGAGCCCCGAACTTCTAAAATCCATAACTTTCACATACGAGCTCTGTTTTTGACGTTCTTTGTATGTGCGTGTAGGGAAAATTATGCTCTACAACTTTCGTTTAGACTGCGTTGGATAATTTGACTTTATTTTTAATATTATTATTTTTAACAGACCGGGACAGGAAAATCTGTTAAAAATTCATAACTTCTTCATCTGATGTCCGTTTTCGTCTGTCTTTTTACCGTTGTACTACTATTGACGAGACCTTCGATTCTCTTTTAGGTTGTGTCGGCTAAAAATCACTCGATCTAAAATTCGAGTTTTTAGCTGTCTACTGCTAAGCTGAAACTGAGAAAAAATCATAACTTCGTCATACGAAGTCAGATTTTGGCGTTCTTTTTATCAAAATTCTCGGTTTAACAAATACTACGACTTTCGTTTAGATCACCAAGGTTAAAAAGTAGTTTATCAAAAACTAACTTTTTACGTCATTCGGCGTCGTGCCGGTTTTGTCGCGGATCTTCGATTGGTCATAACTTCTTCGTTATAACTCGGATATCGATGAGGTTCTCGCCTAAATGTTTCTAACGAGATTCTTTACAACTTTCAATAATAAAATTTTACTTATTTCAAATTTTATATTTCCGTTAAATTCTGATATTTGTCTTTAATTTGGAATTTCATAAGACTTCCAATATTTTCCGATTGATTCTAAACATAGTTTTACTTCATTTATAGTAAAAACTATCCGTTAGAACTCAATACTCATAATTATATAATATTTCATCATATTATTTACTTAAAACACGATTTCAAAACGTATATGTTACAAGTAAGAAATCTGAAAGAAGTTTATATAGAATTCTACTACAAGGAATGACTTGTAAGGTAACATCAAGAATTTTACTAGTGACCTTTTCAAGGAAAAGAGAGTGCATGTTAATTTCATTGGTATATTAGATGTATAGAGTTCGGGAAAAATAAGACCTTGTAACAGGTCTACCACATACCGACATAGGGAAAACATTAACAGCATAAAGACCTAGTGAAACTGAAAGTTCGAGGTCTAATCATAAACATGAAATAGTAATACTAGTATATACACATAGACTCAAGTTATATCCAAAAGAGTGAGTAGAGTATGCTCTACTCGCGAGGGGTGTTGTTCTGATTGGTACTAGATCCTGCCCTGGATTCAGCCAACTAATGGTCTGTTTCCCACACACGCCTTTCCAATGCCACTTGGCTCTGCCGAAGTTCTCTAACTTCGGGTTGGATAGCAGCCAGTTCCCTCTATAGTGCATCAGTGTGAGTCCTTGCTAGCTCCTGGTCATTGCTCAGGTGGCGGAGGCGAACCGTATAGACTCCTGAGTTGGCTCTAATCTCCATAACTTGGTCGATGGAGGACTTTGTCAGCTAAGACTCCCTCGCTCAAGTTGTAGAAGCTTTGGTCCCCATTATAAGGAGGTGGTTGACCCTGTTCATGACTCCACCTTCCCAAGTTTACTGACCACAGAGGTGTCGGGCCTTGAAAATCCTGTCGAGGGTTAGGATTTCGGTCAACTTGAGGTAGATTATAGACCTCGGGTTCTGAGTCGGAGTCTTCTTGAACTTCCTCTTCGTTCTCATCCTCAAAACTCTCCTCGGGGTCTTCTTCTGGTTCAGCTTCGAGCCAACCACGGTTCCCTTGATCAGGAAAGTACGAATCTCCCGGTAGATGAAATCATGCCATGTTATCTAAGCGAGAATAGGGATGTAAGAACCATATAATAGATGTATTCCTAAAGATAATTATAGGATGATCCTTACCAGTTACTTCTATACTTACGTAGTGCATACCAGTTATATATAAACAAGATAGGATACACCTTCAAATAAGTGATCCAACTCTAAGACCACAACCAAACAAGGAACATGAAGTAAAGCGAAGATCACAGATTCTAATTCTATAGCATCTTAGTCACATATAACATTAGTGTATCTACTCAGCAACTATAGACCTACTAGTGAGAGTCTTTTTAGTTCTCACATAAGTAAATTATATTACACAATATACCCCTATAGATCAATACACAAACTCACGCACTTCCTCCAGTGGACTCTGGTTATAAAACATGACTTAGCAAGGATATTACTAAGCACAATGAAGTAGTATCTCACATTTTAGCATTAACTCGTTTATGTATAGTAAGTATATGTTCTCTTGTTCTTGTAAATGAATAATGTAATTTGACTAGTAGTAGTGTGAATAGATCTCAAAACTATACCTATTAGAGTTTCCTAGTGTTATGTTTTACTGAATCGATTCACAATGTTATTGAAATAAGTTTAATACTCATATATATACTTAGCATGTATAATTAAGATTTAACTGACAGTCGGACATCTGATCCTACCCCAAGCTTACAACCAAACAAGGAATAGGAGTCAAGGTAAAAGCACTAGTCCTAAGTCTGTTAAATCCTGATTATACATAAGGATATATATGACTATGATTTGACAAAAAGGACAATTTAAGAGTTTGAAAACAATTTAAAAATAGATTAATAAGTTTATTAAAGCATTAGAATGTTAAGAATGGTTTGTAATCGCATTTGAGTGTTCACACAAATATGTTGTGTTCTACTTGTATTCTCCACCTGAAAACATTTAAAAATGGTAAAACATAGGGGTATGAACTCACCTTTTGTAAGTGATCGAGTGAAGAGGCGGTGTAGTCGTAATGATCCTCTAGTTTAGAAACCCATGCGAGAAGTCGTATTCTAATACTAATTATGCACGATATCGAAGCTAATCTAATAAATATATTAATTTAAATTACTAGACAACACTAAATTATGTAAGAAATACTTACAATAATTTCTTAGAATATTCGAAGGTGTTCTTGGCGTTCTTGGTGAGTTCTTGGTGTTCTTAGTGTTCTTGGTGTGTTCTTGGTGCTTATGTGAATCTTCAAAGGGGTTCTTGGTAAAGGGTATGAAGATATGAAGATCTTGGATGATACTTGAGAGAAAATGAAGGAATTCGGATGGTACTTGAGAGCTAAATGAAAGAGTGTTCGGTGAGAAATGTGAGAAGTGAATTGTAAATTCGGTTATATACTTAGATATAAGGGGTGTGGTCGGCCTTAATGGGCCTCTAATGAGGGGAATTCGGTCATAAAGTGAGCTATAAACACTAGAATTCGGTTTCTAGTCAAAGCAACACCTAAATTTGGTTTCTAGTCAAAGCAACACCAAATTCGGTTTCTAGTCAACAAGGAAGAAAGGAATTCGGTTTCTAGTCAAACCAAGAGGGGAAATTTGGTTTTTGCTTATTTAAATGGGGTGAATTTGGTTTCTAGTCAAAGTAAGGAAGGTGAATTCGGTTTTGATGAAGTCTTTTGATTCCCTTTACCGAATTTACATTATACCTATGTATTTTTGTGATTTATATTAGTTACTAAGCTTGTATAAGTTCATTTTTAACAAGGCATTACATAAATACCTACACACAAGTTAAATAAGCATGCACACAAGGCATTCAAAGTTTTTATTGCATCCATTTATGTTGTAAGTTTACTTGCTCATGATTGTAGTTTAGGCTTTATTTGAATTAGTTTGACTTACAACGACTCGAAATAACGGCTTGTCACACTATTATCGGAGATTCATCCAGGATTTCTCCAAGATTGTTGTGCCTTTGACTCGTTTGACCAAGAAGAATGTGACAATATGGTGGGGCCCGGACCAACAATTGGCTTTTGAGACCCTGAGGCAGAAGTTATGTGAGGCAAAGATCCTAGTGCTTCTAGAGAAGCTGGATGATTTGGTAGTGTATTGTGATGCATCGATCTTAGGCTTAGAGGCAGTACTGATGCACATGGGGCATCTGATAGTTTACGCCTCGAGGCGGTTGAAGCCTCATGAGGCGAATTACCCCACTCACGACCAGGAATTGGGGGCAATGGTGTTTGCCCCCAAGATTTGGAGGCACTACTTGTATGGAGTAGGGTACACTATTTATACTGATCATAAGAGTTTGAAGTATTTGATGGACCAGCAGAACCTCAACATGCGACATAGGTGGTGGTTGGATGTGCTGATAGATTATGACTGTGAGATCTTATATCATACAGGGAAGGCCAACGTGGTGGCCGATGCTTTGAGCCGCAAGATGGCAGGTTCCCCGATTTGGAACGTTTGCTTCAGGATAACTATGATCTATCCATTGTTAGATATGATCAAACAAGCTTAGGTCGAGGGTGTGAAGAAAGAGAATTGGAAGATAGAGCGGATTCGGGGTCAGTATCCCTTGTTTGTTCGGGATAGCTGAGGTCTTCTGACATAGTGTGGTCGGGTGTGGGTACCGGTGACTGGGGGAGTGAGACAGAAGATATTGGAGGAGGAACAAAAGTCCAAGTTCTCTATACATCTGGGGGCTACAAAAATGTACAGAGATCTGAGACTGAGCTATTGGTGGCCCTGCATGAAGCGGGAGATCGCTTGGTTCGTGGAGCGGTGCTTGACCTGCAGCAAGGTCAAGGACGAGCATCAAAAGCCGCATGCCAAGGTTCAGCCGCTACCCATTCCTTTGTGGAAGTGGGAAGAGATCACTATGGACTTCATCATAAAGTTATCGAGGACATCAAGGGGCATGGACACCATATGGGTTATTGTGGTTAGGCTGACGAAGAGTGCCCACTTGATTCTGATCTCCGAGAGCATCTCCACTGAGAAATTAGCGGATATTTACGTGCGAGAGGTGGTGGCTAGGAACGAGGTACCAGTGTCAGTAGTCTATGACCGGGATGTCCGATTTACATCTAGATTCTGGAAGAAGTTCCACGAGGAACTAGGTACTTAGTTACATTTCAGCACAACGTACCACCCCCAGACAGACGGCCAGAGTGAGAGGACGATCCAAACACTCAAGGATATGCTTCGGGCATGCGTCTCGGACTTTGGAGGGAGCGGGGATACATACCTCCCACTAGCAGAGTTTTCATACAACAATAGTTATCATGCTAGTATCGACCAACCACCGTTTGAGATGTTGTATGGTCGGAGGTGTAGGACCCCGGTTTGCTGGGGAGAGGTTGGACACCAAGTCTTGGGGAGTACCAAGGTAGTGCTCAATTCTACCAGGTTAATTCAGCAGGTGTGCGAGCGGCTGCGAGTCGTACAGAGCCGTCAGAAAAGCTATGTTGACCAGCGGCGATCGGATCTTAAGTTCCAGATGGCGGACTTTGTGCTACTAAAATCGCCATGGAAGGGAGTCACTAGGGTTCGGAAGAGAGGCAAGTTGGGGCCACGGTATATTCTCTCGTTCAGATTTACTACCCGGGTGGCCAAAGTGGCCTATCGCTTGGATCTGTCGGATGAGCTTAGCCAGATACACAACACCTTCCATGTGTCTCAGCTTCGGAAGTGTGCCACAGACTAGGCCACGGTTTGTTTTTCTGGAGGACATTCAGGTGGACTTGAGACTGAACTACATTGAGAGGCATGTTGCGATTCTGGATAGGAAGACCAAGGTTCTTTAGAACAACGAGGTGAAGTTAGTAAAGGTGCAATGGCAGCACCGAAGGGCTCCGAATGGACATGGGAGCCGGAGAATGAGATGCGGGATCAGTATGCGGACTTGTTTGCGTCGGCAGACATCGAGGATGAAGTCTAGTTTAAGTGGGGGAGATTTGTAATGCCTGTTCCAGGAATCATTTAATTCTCTAAGTTTTAGGGTTTTGTGCTAGGACTCAACGAAATGGGGAGCTCCAACTCGTCGAGTAGAGATCATTTATGAGAACGCGGGATTTAGTTCCTACTCGACAAGTCGAAATGCCCCGACTCGACGAGTAGGCGCTGTAAAGGAAAACCCTAATTTTTAGGGTTTGCACCCTATGCAAAGGACTTAATCCGCATCCTTTGGCCTCCCTTATCACCTCATCACCCAGAGAAGGAAACCCTAGTCGTTCTTTGCTACTTCTTTGTGCCTGTGAGGCTAAGAGGGTGTTTTTTGGTGTATTTGTGGAAGAAGTTTAAAGGTTGGGAAGCTTGGAATGGGAAAGAGCTTGCAGATCCAGCATCTACATCGTTTTGGCTTCCATCTGAAGGTAACAAGCTATTACCTTGATCATTCTAGTACTAGATCTCCTTATTCTTGGATTTAAGGTCATTTTTAGTATATTTGTGAATCATTTCGGGTATTGGGCATGATATGAAGTTGTAACTTCAGATCTGGACTTCCTTAAGTCATTAGAGTTATCAAGTTATTAAAATTATCAAGCTTTGGCCCTTCTCTTTGGCTTAAACCCCTCCCTTAGCTTGGTTTTGGCATTTAGAATCTTGCACGCACGTGAAGTTTGCAACTTTACGTGGAAACGATGCCCTACGAGGCTAGATCTGCAATTTGGAGCTTTGTAGTAGCTCAAAAACGACTGAACACAAAAAGGACTGTAGGGACTCGACGAGTTGCTTAGCCAACTCGACGATTCGGGTAGGGTTTACCCATTTATGATATTCTTAGTGATTTGCTAAAGGATTAGAGTTTTCGGTCTACATGAGTTTTCCGTCTTCTGGACATTAAGGAACTCGACGAGTTACTCAGGTAACTGGGCGAGTTGATGAGTTACACATGTAACTTGGTGAGTTGTTGGATGCATTTGACGAGTTGGGGTCAACATGGACTGTTGACATTGACATTGACCAGGGTTGACTTTGAGGGTATTTAAAGTATTTCAGGATTAGGACAAGTTAATCACATGATGATTATAGGCGGTTGTGGTGGAGGTGTGCGTTGGAACTTATCGGGTCATATCTTGTCAGTTCAGCATTCACGAGAGGTGAGTCTCCTCACCATACCAATGGGTCTAAGGAAACAAAGTCGGCCTATTTTATGATATGTGGTACACTAGTTGGGGTTATATTATAAGGCATGATAGTTGGTTATGTTCTAGGGAGTATGCTAGTTGTATATGTGATATGCTTGTATGGAAGACCATGGGAGAGCCCATGGTACCTGGATGTAAGACCATGTGGAGAGCCCATGGCTTTCGTACTAAAGACCATGGGAGAGACCATGGCACCCGGATGTAAGACCATGTGGAGAGCCCATGGCTTTCCTATTAAAGACCATGGGAGAGCCCATGGCACTTAGATATAAGACCATGTGGGGAGCCCATGGCATCCTTGACTAAGACCTTGGGGACGAGCCCACGGCATCCTTATATGTTGTATGCATGGCTTATGTGGTTCTGTAGCTTTTATAGATAATATGATTATGTGATTATGTGGATTGTGTGGGGTATGCCTTGGGGAACTCACTAAGCATTAACTTACAATTTGTGGATTTGTTGCAGGTACATCTTGTTGGATTAATGTCTAAGTCCATAACTATAATTGGTAAGACTTGACCCGACCCGGCATGGTCCATTTGGGTTGCATGGCATCATGCATTTGGATAGACTATAATGAGAGAAATAACACTTAAGGTTGGTTAATATATTATAAGTTCTAATATATTAATAAGGTTATTTAATTAGTATTGATCAAGAATTAATTTGGAATTAATTAAGTGATCAAAAGGAGACTAACTAAATATATGGGTTGATTGTGTAAATCATTCATTCTTATATATGTGGGCTTGTGATCCAAGATTCCTTATGTTGGACTAAGTCCATGGGGTGACCCATGGATACTCCATGGAGGTTAAAATCCATGGAGCATAAGGAATGGGTAAAGTTATGAGTTACATGGTGTAACCCTAATAGCCACCATATAAAAGAATCCCATGGCTCAAGAAATCGTGCACTAATGTGTGAGTGTGAGGGCTAGACGATTTCAAGGAGTGTTCAAGTTTCTCTCAAGTTATTCCAAGTGTATTTGGTGTTGTGTGAACCATTTGAGGTGTCACACTTGGGGCACTAAGCACTCAAGCTTCATGAAGACATTCTACATCAAAGAGGTATGTATTCTATCTTGTTATATTTATTATTTTGTATGCTAGATTAGGATAATACCTTGGATGTTCATAATTGTATGTATAATAGAGAAAACATAGATCCAACGTATTTGGGGTTGCATGTACACTTAGGAGTGTTAGAATGCTCATAACCCAACAGTGGTATCAGAGCCTAGGCTTGTTTTCTTGTTATACTTGCAAAAGTAGCTGAAAAATCGAGTTGGATGCATATATTCGATTGTTTTGGCTGGAATTGGACTAGGAACATTACCCTAAGATGTTTTTGGACTTATAAACTTGTTTTTGATGTGGTAATGTTCATGCTAATCCAATTACTAAGATAATTGTCATAATTTCAAGATTTGTATTAGTTTGTATGTTCATGCTAATTTCTTGAAGATTGATGATTTGAATTATCTTGTTCTTATGAGGTTCTTAGATTAATAGAAAAGTTGTGTGAAATAGTTGTTTTCAATCCATTTTAATCTAAGAGTTGATTCCAAAGTGTGTTTTTGTAACTTGTCCTCAAGTTATATGAAAAGTCACATTTACGAATCATAAAACTCATAAAAGTTGGCAAACGTTACAAAATGAAGAGTCTAGTTCTAATTAAATGGTTTTATGACTCCATAACTTGTCCTCAAGTTATGGAGGTTCAAGAGTCTCTTCATTAAATTAAAAAAAAAAAGTATAACCTTAATTAGTTCCATAAGTTACAATAAAAAAAAGTTATTTTTTTTTATTAATTAGTTTAAAGTCTTCCATAACTTGTCCTCAAGTTATGGAACTTGAAGAGTTTTTTTTTTTTAATTAAAACTACTTTAAACTCATAAGTTATGGAATTAATTAGTTTTGAATAGTTTCAAAACTTGCCCTCAAGTTTTGGAATTTGAAAAGTTTTCACTTATGAATACTTTAATTCCAAGTTAGCCCTTAGAATTTTAAAAGTTAAAATTCAACCCTTATACTTTATAATATTATAAGTTAATAATATTTATATATATATATGTATAAGAGTAAAGTCAGTCTTACCGTTAGTAGGCCTCATTCACGAAGCCGGTCTATAAGGGGGGTATAAGGTTACTGCCTATAAAATGGCAGTTTAATGGGTGTCCACTCTGACCCACCACTTCCTTGACTGGTGGAGGGTCGTTAGCCGAACGGGTAGGACAAGGACTATAATTCTCCTTTCATTAAAAGTATTAATGATAAATACTAAGTAACTAAACTCTTATTAATACCCAATCTTAGTTACTTAGGAAAATGTGAATTTGGTGCTAACCCATGAAATTACACTTTGCACTTTGCTTAAGTCGTTAGTGGAGCGTGTGTGGTTAACCGGCACACTAACCTGGACTTAACAAGGTAGGCAAAGGGTAACTTAATATTTATCATAGTATCGGTGGAGCGTGTGTGGTTAACCGGCACACTGATTAAGGGGTAAATATTAAGGGTACCAAGTATATTTGCATGGTTATTCACACCTTGTTTTGTGATCCTCGGCATCCCAGTCACAAAACCTGAAGGGCACACTCGAGATTGAAACACGCCTTTGAACAGTTCAATGAATCTCAAAGATCTAGGACTTTCAAATCCAATTAAAACCTAATAAATTATTTCGTTTTTCATGGTGGAAATTGGTGAATCGTCATTCACCTACCTTCAAATATTTTATAGCTTGGATTACGGCATCCCTCTTCTAAGTTATAAAATACTTTGTTGGGTCCTAGCCTTAATATTTCATATTGGGTGTCATATTAAGGACTTTAAATCAACTATCTTGAATATCTCCCAAAAAGATGTATGGTCTAGACATTTATGATCTTCCCAAATCTCTTGAAACAAGCTTTCCTAAATGAAGATGATGTCCCATGGATATCATACTTCTTTCACCTCCTCCAATTATTCTCCCTAACCCACAAGTTCCTAAAAAGTTTAAGGTCACTCAAGCCCTATTGGCAAGGCAAGGTCTAGGTGTGATCACATCTTGGAGATGTAGTCACATATTGACAAGCCGGGAGAGTTGGATGTCAAAGTCTTGAGAAAGTTGGTGGCTCAACTACTTTCTAAGTCACATAGTGAGTTCTTTTGGGAATCCTATGAAACAGACTAAGACAAGACCCTTAATGATCTTATCTATTTGCTAAGATCAACTTCCTAAAACGCTATGGACATTGACAATGATGACATTGGATATCCAGTAAAGCTCTCTCTTCCCAATGGAAAGGGATCGGCCATAGTCAACTCGGTTGACCCAATGGTAAAGAAAGAGGCGAAGTCTGAGATAGTCTCATTATCAAGGGTCCATAGGTAACTATTGCCAAAGGAAGGGGCATTGGTTACGAAGCTGCCAAATTTACCTAAGGATGTTAAAGTCAATAAGTTTGGCTCTACTTCAGGTAAAGTCCATTGTCTAACTCTATTAAGTACATGCTGATTCTGATCGCGAAGATGGGTTTCAATCGCATGGTTCGGTGATCAGAATTTTGGGCTATTACTTAAGAGTTATGATATTTATATTGCTTAGGAATAGATAACAACAAGGTTTTCATATGGATTGTAAGGATAAAGTTTTCCGCAAAGTTTTAAAATAAAAGAAAAAGGTTTTGATTTTATTTATTTTAAGTATCCTTACAAAGGCATTTGTGAAAAGTTGTTGCTTATAAGATTCCATTGATAGCAATATTGGAAAAATGGATTTGATTCTTTCGGTTGTGGTAGTGTCTAATATTACCAAATAAGGAAAGATTCTCATCACCCAAGGTTCAATTGGACCGAAACTTGGAATCATGCAAGTTGTATAGTATGATGAATGAGAACTTTCAGCTTGGAAAATTAAGACTAATTCCTTATGTGAATAAGGAAAGGACTAAGGGATCGAGTACACATTCTTGTGCACTGGTCAAGTCCACCACAAAAGATCAAGAAGACTATTCATCATGATTTACTTAAGTTCAGTAAATATTGTTATACTTATAAGTTTAAGTATAAGTCTGTAGCATTGGAGAAGTTTCAATGTGAGACAGAACGAATAAGAAGAATCAAAGTATGGCAGAAAGATAAAAGTTTCTCAAATCTGAAAAGATGGGAGAGTACTTTAGTATCATGTTTATGATCATCTTAATGATTAAGATACCATATCATAATTGGTCCTCCAAAGTCATCTTAGTGCATTCTTATGTCTAAGAAGAGGAGTCATGAATTGTTGAAATGGTTAAATCAAAAAGATGAGTCATACTTCATTCCAAAACAATTCTTAGAGTCATACTCCAAGATTGTAACTTGAGTGATATATCTTAAAGAGGGTTTGTTAACACTAGTCAAATGTAAGAGTAAAAGGTTATCTACTCTTGTACATTTGAAATTGGTAAGTTGTGATGTTTTGGATAAAACAGAGACCAACTTAGCCCAATTGTGTAAAGTGTTAGTCTTTATAAAGAATCCGCACTATCTCTTCAATATTTGACAAGGGAGTCTTATATGTCAAGAGGACAGTGGGAGTCTTAAAGCTCGTGAAAGTTTCAAGACTTAATCAAGAATAAAACCTAAAGTCCTTCACTAGCACACGACTTGAGGTTTATAACCTATCGTGTTGAAATTTTTGTGCCTATTCAAGTTGGCTTTGCATAGGAGTTCTGAGAGTTCTCAATTGGTTGCACAACTACTTGGAAGCAATGGCAGGCACCTGAGCTGCCAAATGGCAAGAATTTAAGATTGCACAAGTTAATCAATATGAGTTTGGATTTGTCACTAACCTTGTCTTGTGATTATGGTTTTGACAAATTCACATGGATAAGAACAAATACACTATTAAATCTAAGTGTCATAAGGTTTCTCTCCGATTCATGAAAATGATGGTGAGGAAACACTTTCACTAAGTAGATTTTAGCTAGATAGCAATTGTGATATTTGCATTCTCAAAGTCGTTAGTGGAGCGTGTGTGGTTTACCGGCACACTAACATGGACTTGTGAGAAGTGGTAAAGGTCTAAACAATTGAGACTATGATTACGGCATCCCTTTTCATAGTTCTAAAATTGTTTAGACACACATGTGAGCTATCTAAGAGAGGTGTATGATTTTGATAAAGTTTTATCAAAACAATCTAGTATCAGAAATCTGAACTTTGGTAAGAAAGTCAGTTGATTTCTGAGTACATGTCAAAGCTAGTGGGAGCATAAGTGTTATGCTAATAATCATCATGTTAGTGGGAGCATGATAATTATGAAAAAGGTTGCAAGTTAGCAATGTTAATTATAGAAAACAAAAGTTTCAATTCGTGAGGTTGCAGGGGTTGAAAAAGTTGTTTTGCTATAATTAAGGGAGAGGAAATTATACTTCATTTCAATTCTAAAAGCTTAGATTGAGATTTTAATCGTATTTAATCAAGGATATATATATGAATTTCATGTTGGAATGGCTCAACATAAGGAAATTCTATATATGGGTCCATTATTTGCGTTCTAAAATTCGATTATGATTACGGCATCCCTTTTCATAATCTGAATTTTGAGAACTTGGCAAATTGAAATGGAAATATTATAGCAAAAGACTGGTTTAGTCTTTATGTGAGACATCATGAATCGTGTCCCATATGCTTCGGATATAGGATCGATTACATGTGCTATATTCATCCTTTCTAAAATTTTCCAAATGCCTGGGGCATTATGAAGGGAAAAGGTCTAGAATTGGATATGACTAAAATGATTAAGCAATTGTCGAGGACAATCTAAGGTTTACCAAAGATTGATTGCTCAAGGACAGTTGGAAGTACAATGTTAATTCTGGAAGGACCATATTGACATAATCTGTAAGGAGGCAACTCTTGTTCAGAAGTGATAGTCAAAATGGAATATGGAAATGTTTCAAAGTTAGAAATTATTCAATCTGTGTAAGATTAGGAAACTAAATGAAAGAAGGATGTTTCCAAGGAGCTGATCTCCTTTGGAATGCTCTCTAATGATTGTTGTCAAGTCTTTCTCACTTCGTGCATAATCATTAAGAGGATCAATGCATATAAGTTTATAATCTAACAGATTTCAGTAAATGGCATGAATTTGGAATTCTTGCATTTGCAGTAAGGATTTGGGACTGTGAAAAGAGGATCATTGGAGTGATGTTCAATTGATCTATTTTACAAAGTAAAGATCATAGACAAACATAGTATGCATACTTGGTGTATGGCATGACTAGTGTTTAGAAAACATAGTGTACATGCTTGGAGCATGGGACAACTATTGTTTTAAATTCCAGTATAAAGTTGATAAAACCGAAACAATGAATAATGAGTAATCAGTATGGTGATAAATAAAAGTGTTTATTTATATTCATAGGGTTTGATACCATATTTGATTCATTTATTCTTGTGTTTCACTTTGCATGTTTTGACTTCCAGAATAACTAAGTCGCTTTTCCTGAATGATTAAGTTATTCAAACCATCCACAGTCGGTCATATGTTGGAAGTAGATATGAATCAAGAATGTCATGGGTTGGTTTGTAGAGGTCCATGTTGGTGGACAAAAGTGGTGCTACAACACTCATGAGTGCTCATAAGTTCTGAGTATTGGATTCAACCCGCGCTCATTTGAATCACTTCATGGATTTTATCACGAGTGATCATGAGACGATAATATCTTATATTCTTCAAACCTAGAGATATGAGTTGCTATTATGAGTTGGTTATACATTGATTGCACGAAAACGCATTGGTAACTCAATGTCATAAAACGTGCCTTTGTGTATGATTCAACAAGTAGTAGAACAAGCCATATGAGTCGAAGTTTATCCATTCCTTTTACCTTCGGGATTAAAGCGATATATGTGGGCCCCTCGATGATTTAAAGATGATACATGTGAGTGCTTGGCCAAGCCAGGACTGATTTGATTTGTTCAATCAGTCAGTCATCATGAATCGGAAATCGGGAAACAACAAATGGACAGAGAGAATGATTGATAATCCATGTCTCAGTCCATATGATATCTAGAATGGAGGAATATATGATCCCTTATCTAATGGACAAGTCATTGACAAAGGTCAGAGTTCATCGACAAGGTCAGAGTTCGACAGAAGCTTTTGAGAGCTACGATTGCTGATCGGTTCCTGAAGTCATACGCAATAATAGTTTTAGACTTATCCAAGTGGGAGACTGTTGGATTAATGTCTAAGTCCATAACTATAATTGGTAAGACTTGACCCGACCTGGCATGGTCCATTTGGGTTGCATGGCATCATGCATTTGGATAGACTATAATGAGAGAAATAACACTTAAGGTTGGTTAATATATTATAAGTTCTAATATATTAATAAGGTTATTTAATTAGTATTGATCAAGAATTAATTTGGAATTAATTAAGCGATCAAAAGGAGACTAATTAAATATATGGGTTGATTGTGTAAATCCTTCATTCTTATATATGTGGGCTTGTGATCCAAGATTCCTTATGTTGGACTAAGTCCATGGGGTGACCCATGGATACTCCATGGAGGTTAAAATCCATGGAGCATAAGGAATGGGTAAAGTTATGAGTTACATGGTGTAACCCTAATAGCCACCATATAAAAGAATCCCATGGCTCAAGAAATCATGCACTAATGTGTGAGTGTGAGGGCTAGACGATTTCAATGAGTGTTCAAGTTTCTCTCAAGTTATTCCAAGTGTATTTGGTGTTGTGTGAACCATTTGAGGTGTCACACTTGGGGCACTAGGCACTCAAGCTTCATGAAGACATTCTACATCAAAGAGGTATGTATTCTATCTTGTTATATTTAGTATATTGTATGCTAGATTAGGATAATACCTTGGATGTTCATAATTGTATGTATAATAGAGAAAACATAGATCCAAGGTATTTAGGGTTGCATGTACACTTAGGAGTGTTAGAATGCTCATAACCCAACACATCTGAGCCTAAGGACAAGGGAAAAGCTTGATGACGCGACATGCACTCTCTCCCAGGCGTTTTTATGGGACAATCTGATGATTGGAATAATATTGTTATTGTTATGAATTTTAAAACAAATGTATTTGAGATCTTATGGTTTATGGAAGATGTTTTTGACTATTTAAAAATAAAAATTTTCTTTTGAAAATTGGGTCGTTACAATTATCCCATAAGCTTTAGAGTTTGAAGAAGTACATTGCAAATCTCCATATACCACAAAATAATCTTTCGAATCTCCGTCTTGTCTTCAACTTCATTCTTCTTGTGGTTGTTAATTTGAACAAGGAGATTGGTATACTAAGCATTCTTATACCTATCTAAATAACTTACTTGAAACAAAAATTTATTCATCCTCTCATTCCTGTTCGTCCCTCGAAAGTCGACCTCAATAGGCTGATGAATTATCTCACCGGCTTCATACTTATCAATATTAATCTTTCCTTTCGGCAAAGATTGAGGGACATTCGAAGGCTTTTTGACAGCTAAAGCAAGGTCAATACCCATGATTGCCAAGTAATCATAGTAGTTATCTCTGAAAACCTTGATATGAGCAAAACCAATTATGAAATCATCCTTATTGGTTTCAGTTAGCTTCGAAACATCCACATTACTCAAAATCCTTGTGATCATAATAAAGTCGTTTAAGTTCATCAGTGGGAAATCTGCAATTGAGAACTCACAAGAAATATTGTTTGCTCTTAAGACCACTTAGTGAAAATTTTGAAGAAGACCTTCGAACAATTTGCCACGCATTATAGTCATCACCTTTACATTCTTCACAGATTACCGTACTTCTTCTTCGCTTTTCCTAAGACTATGGAAACGAATCTTTAGTCTTTTGAACTCATATTTATCATTGAAATTTTCAACAATCTTGAACTGGAAGATCTGAACAACATTTGGTTTATTGGGAAATCAAGCTGATTGAAATAAGAATTCTCAGTATCCTAATTCTTCTTAGGCACCTTACGAAAGGAATCATTTAACCCAATAGAAATAATATCCTCAATCATTTCATAACACCACTGCTTGTTGGGAACACCCTTGTTCAAGCCAGGCAGGTCATTGCTTCTTCGCCTCATTACACTGTTGATCTTCCTTTTCTTCTCAATTTCAAGAGATTGTTGCTTTTTCTTTTCTTCTTCAGATAAAACCACATAAATAGCTTTTCCTTTATTACTTGGATCATCATTCGATGTTGGTGGACCTAAACTTGAACTCTAACCTCGAGCTCCTTCATTTATTGAGATCCCTTTTGTCAGTTCTCTTGTAGTTGTTGTTGTTGTAGAAGTTTTCGTCAATGATATGGTAAGTGAAGTTGGAATTTGAGTCGAACTCACTTTCCCAACAACAACCCCTTTTTCGGAATCTTTTGAGGAACCAACTCCTCCACATCCTTTCTTTCCGTCCTGTGACACTTGCACTGCACGTGGATAATTAGTTGGCAATCGAAGAACCAACTCAAGGATTGGAGCAAGCTCAGATTTGATATTGGTATCAATAGTCGAAAAAAATTGAGAAATAGACTATAGAGATACTGATGAATGGTTCGAAAGAGCAGCTTTTGAAATAGACTCCTTGATACTAGATAAGAACTCTTCCATATTTTCAAAAACCTCAGAATCCTTTTCCAAATTTGCTTCAAGCTTGTTCGAATACTCAGTATTAAACGCAACCAACTTAGTGATAGCAGTCGCAATGACATCGACTTTGCTATGAAACAAAGAGTAATTTTGATCCATCTTTTGAACCTCTTTTGACATCTCCGATTTGATTTCTACAACTTTAAGATCCACAGATTCCTTTATTTTCGTCACTTGTTCAACAAAAATATCATGACGTTCCTTGGCAATGTAACGAAGCTTCTGAATCTCGTAGTCAAATCTCTTGGAATGAAATGCTAACCTTTTAGCTTGTTTCAGCTCGATGTTGTAACGCCCGGGTTTCGGGGCTAAGCATTTTTAGACAATGTAATAGTCTAGGTCAACTATTGTACCTGCGACGGTCTCCGAGCTGGTGATCTTATCCACTTCCGAGAGTAGGCGCGTGCGAGCCAGCTGGATCCGAGCTGGTGATCTTATCCGAAGTCTACGCCCCGCGTAGACGGCTGGACGCCAAGCGTAACCGAGAGGCTTCGCGACTATAAATACCTGCGACGGTCTCCGGGTTTTTCACACCATTTTCTTTCTCTCTCTAAATAACTTTCTCTCTCTAAGGGTTTTAACCCTCCCCTAAGCCTAGGTGATCCCCTAGCACCCTATGGAAGCCCCGAGGCTCCCGGAGTCCCGAGAAAAAGGGTCTTTCGGTTTCGGAAACGCTGCTCCGAGCAAAGCCCGGTTTTCTTTAAAATCCGCTGTAAGTGAGCTACGACTACGCAATTTTTAATATAACTTTTAAATAATTATAGTAATGTTATTAGGTCCTTAAAATAATTATTTAGGCTATTATTATGAGTTATATTGAGTGTTATTTAACGCTTATATAATAATAATAATAATAGCCAGACTATTAATTAGTCGCGGTTAACGTTAAAACTAAACCCTAGTGGTATTAATACTAGGTTTTGACCAAGGAAAAATTGTTTTGAGATAACGAAGTGTTGTTTGAGTACCGAGTCACCACCTAATCAGGTGAGTGCATAGTTACTTTCATCTTACACATAGATATGAAGTATTTTATATAAATTACGTGCTATGTGTGCATATTATCTGAATACTTGCTGTTTATGTTGGATGAATGATTTTTATACACGTTTTTCATGATTTAAACTTTATATGTATTTTATATCTACAAAAATGTTGGGGTAATACATGGGTAGATGTAATAAGATGATGTGTGATAAAATGATGAGAGGCCTCGATGTTGTTGGTGATCCAGTCATCTAGCGGAGTATAGATGACGACCACGGACTCTTCTAGACAGTCCAGTGGAACGCTAGCAGGCTCGCAACCTGTAGGTGTTTGTGAACGATGTGTTCACCGGTGTACTCCATCCCCCTCATGGTTGCCTTTAGGACATTTATTGCTAAGGAACCCCCTTAGCAGTAGTATCCATCCTGATGATGATCCTTAGGCTAGGTCCCTTATGATAGGTGTTTAGGGACGTAAAGTGAGGATAACGGGAACGGGTAATCGGGTTATTGTTTATTGATGAAATTAATAAACTTATTTATCGTGGGTTGAAAACCCTATGTGCTCACCAGGCTCCCAAGCCTGACCCACTCAGTTTCATGTATTACAGGTAGTGGCGCTCGAGCATAGATGTGATGTTTTGGATGAGAGATTACGGATATAGGCCTGTAGATATGAAATAATGTAGTAAGGCTTATGTTGTACTGTTTATGCTTTTGATCTGTATCGAACATGACATCCCGAGTCTTTTAATGAAATACATTTCCTTGGAAATGCTTTCGATAAATCTTTATCATATTTTGTTTTGGGACAAATTCCGCAACACTCTTATTTAAAATGTTACTCTGATTTTCAAACAAGCATAAACAAAATCGGTCTTTTCTGGCCGTGAAAATAGGGATGTCACAGTTGGTATCAGAGCATTAGTTTAAGCGAACTAGGAATTTGTAGGATTTCTACACTTAAACTTAGAATGCTAAGCGATGATTGTGAGGTGTGAGCACTAGCTTATTTTAGGAATTATGCCTAAAATTCTTTTATGTGCTAAATGCTTTGTGCCTGATATACTGTTATTAATTCGGATCTATGGTCTGTTGCCGACCGGATCTGGAGACCTTATGTGTTTAGGATTCTAAACGTACGACTATGATATTAGAACTAGCATGTAAACGTTTCGGAGTGATAAGGATGATTTAAACGACTATCCTAAATAAAGATCTTAATTCACCTTATTCGATGTATAGATCAAGATGGCAAGGACCCGTAGCGGAAACGTAAATGCAAATGGGAACCGAGATCAACCCCCAGTGATACACCAAATACCAGTCGTGGTAGAAGTTGCACCTGAGCCGATCACCATGGCTGGAGTACAAGCCATGATGCGGGCTATGTTAGCTGAACAAAGGGAGGAAATGAGGCAAATGATGCAAGAGAATAGGGACGAAGCTACCATACATGTTGAGCCGACCGAGCCAATTCCCGAACAATCTGAGGAAGGGAACTACAGCCGCCAAGTGAGTCAAGTAGGGACTCAAGGTGAGCAAAGGGATGGCCTGGAGAGGAGAAACAACAAGGATGGGCGGATGTACAAGAATTTCTTGGGTGCGAAACCACCAAGTCTCTTAGGAAGCCCAAAGCCTGTTGAGATTATGGATTGGATCTCCGAGATGGAGATGGTGTTTGAGAGCTGCGACTGTAGTGAGAAGCAGAAGACCGTCTTCGCTGTGAGACAATTGAAAACTGGAGTCTTGAGCTGGTGGAAGCTATTGGCGGATACAATGCCGCGAGGAGAAGCTCTGAAAATGTCATGGGATGAGTTCTTGGAACAATTGAAGGCGCAGTACTGTTCAGAGATAGATCTAATTGATCTGAACAATGAGTTCCAAAACTTGATGAAGGGAAGAATGAGCATCGACGACTATGTTGCTGCATTCACAGAAAAGATGAAGTTGTTTCCATACCTAGTGCCAACCGAACTCTCCAAAATTGAGAAGTTCGCAAATGGACTGCCAGCCGACTTTGGCCCGACAGTCAAGATGGCAACCACTCTGAAATCAGTTGTTCGAGCAGCTAAGAATGTGGAGACCCAGCAAAAGGAAAGGGGTCTGGAGAGGGCCGAGGTTGGTGAGAAAAGGAAATTCGATGGATCTTCAAGGTCCACCAAGAAAAGTAAATTCTCGAAGCCCGGTTCGAAGGGAGGAGGAGCCGAAGCAAAGTGGTGTGACAAGTGCAAGAAGAAGCACTACGGAAAATGCGACGGAGAAGTCATCTGCTTTAAGTGTGGAAAGACCGGGCACTATGCCAATGAATGCACCCTCACCAAGAAAGTTTGTTATGGGTGTGGCGAGGAAGGGCACATTTCGAGGGACTGCCCGAAGAAGAAGGAGGCAGGAAGACCCAACATTCCACCGAAGCCGAAGGCAAGAGCCTTCCAGATGACGCTCGAGGCTGCAAAGGAGGCAGCAGACGTCGCTTCAGGTACCTTTCTTGTAAATGGATTGCCTGCCAATATACTATTTGATTCAGGAGCAAACTATTCCTTTGTATCGCATTGATTTGGAGGAAAATTAGCATTGCCTGTAGAAAAACTTGATAATGCCCTAATTGTGGAAGTTGCTAGTGGCAAGTTCGTACCTGTTAGTAATCGTATTAAGAACATCGTCATCGACCTAAACGGAAACGAATTCCATGAAGAGTTGTTACCCATAGAATTGAACGGTTTCGACATCGTACTGGGAATGGATTGGCTTAGCGCCAACGATGCTGAGATTCAATGCTGAAAGAAGATAGTAAGGGTAAACCCACCCGGGAAAGAGTCATTTATGGTGTACGGGGACAAACGCCGAGTAAATTCTGGGATCATCTCCCTGATGAAAGCCAGAAAATGTTTGTCCAAAGGATCTGCATCATATTTGGCATTTGTTATCGATGCTAAGAAGGAAAAGAAGGAGGTGCAGAACATACGGGTCGTATGTGATTATCCGGAAGTCTTTCCCGAAGATCTTCCCGGATTACCACCTGATAGACAAGTGGAGTTCAGAATAGACTTGTTGCCAGGAACAACACCGATAGTGAAAGCACCATACCGACTAGCACCGACGGAGATGAACGAGCTTATGACGCAACTTCAGGAGTTGTTGGACAACGGTTTCATTAGACCAAGTTCATCACCCTGGGGAGCTCCGGTGCTATTCGTGAAGAAGAAAGACGGAAGCATGAGAATGTGTATAGACTACCGAGAGCTGAACAAGGCAACGGTGAAGAACAAGTATCCATTGCCAAGGATTGATGACCTATTCGATCAGCTGCAAGGTTCGAACTATTTCTCAAAGATCGATCTTAGGTCAGGATATCATCAGCTGAAGGTGAGAGAGCAGGATATCGAAAAGACTGCATTCAGAACGAGATATGGACACTACGAGTTCTTGGTTATGTCATTTGGACTAACCAATGCTCCAGCAGCATTCGTGGATTTGATAAACAGGGTTTGTAAACCAATCCTCGATAAATCCGTGATAGTGTTCATAGATGACACTCTCATCTACTCGAAAAGCCAGGAGGAGCATGGCAAGCATCTACGAGAAGTGTTGGAAGTCTTGAAGACGGAGAAACTGTATGCAAAGTTCTCCAAGTGTGATTTTTGGATCCGAGAAGTCCAATTCTTGGGTCATGTGGTTAACCAGGAGGGGATAATGGTTGACCCAGCAAAAATCGAAGTTGTAATGAAGTGGGAACGTCCAAAGAGTCCCACAGAGATTCAAAGCTTTCTAGGATTAGTCGGATATTACCGACGATTTATCCAAGGTTTTTCTTCGATAGCTGCTCCATTGACAGCTTTGACCCACAATGGAGCTACTTATACATGGAGCGAGAAGCACGAAGGAGCATTCGAGAAGCTAAAAAAGAAGTTATGTGAAGCACCGATTCTTTCTCTACCCGATGGAGTTGAAGACTTCGCGGTCTATAGTGACGCATCTGGAGTCGGGTTGGGTTGTGTTCTGACCCAAAGACAAAAGGTGATAGCATACGCATCTCGACAATTGAAGGAGCACGAAAAGAACTACCCCACTCACGATTTGGAGTTGGCAGCGGTAGTTTTTGCTCTAAAGATATGGAGGCATTACCTCTATGGCACGAAGTACAAGCTTTTCACTGATCATAAGAGTCTCCAGTATCTCTTTAATCAGAAGGAATTGAACATGAGGCAACGACGCTGGCTGGAATTACTCAAGGACTACGACTGTGAGATACTTTATCACCTCGGTAAAGCAAATGTTGTTGTTGATGCTCTCAGTCGGAAAGTCAATCTTGAAAGAAAAAGGCCAAGAGCGTTAAGAATAGAAGTTGTCTCGACCATTGTGGAAAGTATAAAGAAAGCTTAAGAAGAAGCTTCGGAAAAGAATGACTGAAAAGAAGAACGTTTGGGAAAGACGTTGGTATTCGGTACAAACCGTCGAGGACTGAAGGTATTCCAAGATCGGATTTGGGTACCTAAGACGGGAGGAATAAGAGATCTTCTGATGGAAGAAGCTCACAAGACCATGTACTCGATTCATCCCGGTAGCACTAAAATGTATAGGGACCTAAAACCCTACTACTGGTGGCCGACGATGAAGCTCGATGTTGCGAAGTATGTGGCTGAGTGTGTAACATGTGCAAGAGTTAAGGCACAACATCAGGAACCATATGGGAGTTTAGAACCTTTACCTGTACCCATGGGTAAATGGGAAGACATCACCATGGATTTTGTGACTAAACTGCCCAGGACGAAGAACGGCCACGACATGATTTGGGTAGTCGTGGATCGTTTCACCAAGAGTGCACACTTCATAGCAGCCAACGAGAGGTGGTCTATGGATAAGCTCGCAAATGCTTACGTGAAAGAGATAGTAAGACTTCACGGTGTTCCTCTTACAATTGTATCGGATCGTGATAGTCGATTTACGTCAAGGTTTTGGAGGAGTCTACAAGAGGAATTGGGTACGAAATTGTGTTTAAGTACAGCTTATCATCCGCAGACTGATGGTCAGAGCAAAAGAACGATTCAAACGCTTGAAGATATGTTGAGAGCATGTACCCTCGAGTTCCAAGGTAACTGGGATGAGCACTTACCTTTGGTAGAATTTTCCTACAACAACAGTTTCCACTCGAGCATCAAGATGGCACCCTATCAAGCTTTGTACGGACAAAAGTGTCGTACGCCTTCTTGTTGGCTTGAGGCTGGAGAAAAGCAGTTTATGGGCCCCGAGATAGTCCATGAGACTGCTGAGAAGCTGAAGGTGATTAGGGAAAGGATGTTAGCAGCTCAGGATCGTCAGAAGAGCTATGCTGACAAGAAAAGACGACCGATGACCTTCGAAGTTGGGGATTCGGTTTTGCTTAAGGTCTCACCGTGGAAGGGACTTATAAGATTCGGGAAACGAGGAAAGCTAAGTCCAAGGTTTATTGTACCGTTCAAAGTTTTTCAGAAGATTGGGAATCAAGCTTACAAGCTGGAATTGCCCGAAGAACTCGATGGTATTCATAACACCTTCCATGTATGTTATTTGAGGAAGTTCACGGAAGAAGTTCCAGACATAATTCCAATCTCAGAGTTAAGAATGGATGAAAACAAGAGGCTGATTGAAGAGCCCGAGGCAATTGTTGACCGTAAGACTAAGAAGTTACGACGCAAGATGGTCGACTTAGTGCTAGTCCAGTGGAAACATTCAAATGGGCCGAATCTCACTTGGGAAACAGAGTATGACATGATGAGTCGCTATCCGCATCGCTGACGCATGATTCCGGGACGGAATCATCCTAAGGGGGAGAGAATTATAACGCCCGGGTTTCGGGGCTAAGCATTTTTAGATGATGTAATAGTCTAGGTCAACTATTGTAACTCTTTTGATGTAATGAAGATGAAATATTTGAGTATTTTGTGAATTATGTGAATTTATGTGCTTATTATTTAATTATAAATGTATAATTAATAAAGAATAAAAATAAGCGTCAAAATTAAAGTATGAGATAAGCCCGATATCTTAACATAAAGTCGTAGTGGTCGAAACAAGGATTCCGGAGATATAAAGAACGCCGAAATCCGAGTTATAACGAAGAAGTTATGACCCGTCGAAGTTTCATGATGAAACCGGCACGATACCGGGAAGCGTAAATAGTGAATTTATGATAGAGCGATTTTTAGCCTTAGTGATCTAAACGAAAGTCGTAGAAAACGTTAAACCGAGAGCGTCCATAAAAAGAACGCCCAAATCTGACTTCGTATGAGGAAGTTATAATTTTTCGAAGTTTCGGCTTAGCAGTGTACAACCCGAAGTTCGAATATTAGATCGAACGGTTTTTAGCCGACACAACCTAAACGAGAATCGAAGATCTCGTTAATAGTAGCACAACGATAAAATGACAGACGAAAACGGACGTCGGATGAGGAAGTTATGAATTTTTAAAGGACCAATCCTGTCCCGGCCTGTTAAAAATATAACTTTTAAAATAAAGTCAAAATTAGCCGACGGAGTCTAAATGGAAGTTGTAGAGTGCGTTCCCGCCTACGCGTGAATATAAAGAACGTCAAAAACGGAGCTCGTATGCGAAAGATACGAATTTTTAAAGTTTAGACTTGAATTTGCGAAATTTGTTGCTCGATTGATGACGTGGCATAATCTGGACCGTCGCTTGCTGATCACGGCTCACTTCGGATGAAGGACATGTCGCCCTTCGCTACGCCCCACGTCCGAAATTGAGTACGCCTGGCGTACTGATCTGATCCACTTCCGAGAGTAGGCGCGTGCGAGCCAGCTGGATCCGAGCTGGTGATCTTATCCGAAGCCTACGCCCCGCGTAGACGGCTGGACGCCCAGCGTAACCGAGAGGCTTCGCGACTATAAATACCTGCGAGGGTCTCCGGGTTTTTCACACCATTTTCTTTCTCTCTTTAAATAACTTTCTCTCTCTAAGGGTTTTAACCCTCCCCTAAGCCTAGGTGATCCCCTAGCACCCTAAGGAAGCCCCAAGGCTCCCGGAGTCCCGAGAAAAAGGGTCTTTCGGTTTCGGAAACGCTGCTCCGAGCAAAGCCCGGTTTTCTTTAAAATCCGCTGTAAGTGAGCTACGACTACGCAATTTTTAATATAACTTTTAAATAATTATAGTAATGTTATTAGGTCCTTAAAATAATTATTTGGGCTATTATTATGAGTTATATTGAGTGTTATTCAACGCTTATATAATAATAATAATAATAGCCAGACTATTAATTAGTCGCGGTTAACGTTAAAACTAAACCCTAGTGGTATTAATACTAGGTTTTGACCAAGGAAAAATTGTTTTGAGATAACGAAGTGTTGTTCGAGTACCGAGTCACCACCTAATCAGGTGAGTGCATAGTTACTTTCATCTTACACATAGATATGAAGTATTTTATATAAATTACGTGCTATGTGTGCATATTATCTGAATACTTGCTGTCTATGTTGGATGAATGATTTTTATACACATTTTTCATGATTTAAACTGTATATGTATTTTATATCTACAAAAATGTTGGGGTAATACATGGGTAGATGTAATAAGATGATGTGTGATAAAATGATGAGAGGCCGCAATGTTGTTGGTGATCCAGTCATCTAGCGGAGTATAGATGACGACCACGGACTCTTCTAGACAGTCCAATGGAACGCTAGCAGGCTCGCAACCTGTAGGTGTTTGTGAACGATGTGTTCACCGGTGTACTCCATCCCCCTCATGGTTGCCTTTAGGACATTTATTGCTAAGGAACCCCCTTAGCAGTAGTGTCCATCCCGATGATGATCCTTAGGCTAGGTCCCTTATGATAGGTGTTTAGGGACGTAAAGTGAGGATAACGGGAACGGGTAATCGGGTTATTGTTGATTGATGAAATTAATAAACTTATTTATTGTGGGTTGAAAACCATATGTGCTCACCAAGCTCCCAAGCCTGACCCACTCGGTTTCATGTATTACAGGTAGTGGCGCTCAAGCATAGATGTGATGTTTTGGATGAGGGATTACGGATATAGGCCTATAGATATGAAATAATGTAGTAAGGCTTATGTTGTACTGTTTATGCTTATGATCTGTATCGAACATGACATCCCGAGTCTTTTAATGAAATACATTTCCTTGGAAATGCTTTTGATAAATCTTTATCATATTTTGTTTTGGGACAAATTCCGCAACACTTATATTTAAATTGTTACTCTGATTTTCAAACAAGCATAAACAAAATCGGTCTTTTCTGGCCGTGAAAATGGGAATGTCACAGATGCCCTCAACTAATCTTCAAAAGCGATGTTTTTGAGATTTCAAAAAATACTCCATCTCGACCCCGGTCACAAAATTGCTTCCCCTGTATTTGGTTGTAGTTGAAGAATATAATTTATTTTGGAGTTGTGGAATTTGAATTATTGACCTGACATAATTAAGTCATCAGGAACATTTTCCTCCTCAGGATCAAATTGAAGATCAGCAAAGGACACCATGATCTCATCATCATTAGGAACTTCATCATGGATCATTCTTTTAGCCCCAGTGGATTAAGAAGAGAAGAGAGTGGTAATTTGTTCATGGATGATGGTTGAGTATGTTGGTGAGATGGTTGAAACTGGAACAAAAGTTGTTAAGAGTGATGAAATAAGTGGTAAAGTGTGACAACCCAAACTTTTTTCCGTTTCTGTTATACGATTTCCATTAATAAAATTTGAATTTTATTAATTTTTCGTCAAACTTCTTGATTTAGAAAATCATCTAGTTTTATATAATTAAATTTATATATGCGAGTCGGAATCAAATCACGCGAAAACCCGAATCTCTCCAAAAATCAAACGGTTTTCGGCCTAACTAGGTTTACGGCCGTAAAACCATGTACGGTCGTACACTCGTTTGAGGCCAGCGTCGGGTGGACCCCCCACCCACCGACCACAAAACCCCTATATATATGAGACCCCCACCCTTATTTGAACACTGTTGACCGAAAACTCTCTCATTCTTTCTTTAGAACCCCTGACCGTAAACACCTAAAACGCCATTTTTCTTCCGAAAAACATCAAAAATCATCATTTGGGGTCAATTAGGAGTATCTGGAACACGTTTTCTGTGAAATCAAGCACCCTTGTTCTTGAGTTTACGGCCGTACACACTTCATATCTTCAAATCTCCAAAGGCCGTAAACCTGTTTACGGTCGTACACTCATCGAATCTTCAAAGGCCGTAAACCCAGTTCACGGCTGTAAACTGCCTGTCGACCGTATACTCCCTTCACGGTTGTAAACCCCTGTTCACGGCCGTACACTCCTCTTGAGCAGTGAAAAACTCATTTTCCGATTCAACCAAGTCCCGGTAACATTCCTTAACCGAAAACAACTGTTTTTCTAACACTTTACTTAACAAAATCGCTAATTTAAATGCATATATATATATATATATATATATATATATATATATATATATATATATATATTGATATTAGGATTCCGTTAAGTGCCACGTACAACAACCCGAGGATCTTCGTTTCCAGTCGACGTTTTCACACAAACAACAGTGAGTTCATACCCCTACATTTTATGATTTTTAATGTTTTCAGGGGGGAATACAAGCCAAACACAAATGATTTTGTGAAACTAAAATAAAAACATTTTCGACGAGTTTAAAACTTATGCAATTGATACAGTTAAATGATGTTCCCACGCTTTATGAAACATTTAGACATTTCATCCCTTTTGTACCATGTTGAGCATAAGGGACACTTTCAACTTGGAAATATAATTGCATAGTTTTCAGAACATCTTACAAAACAAGTACATAACTTTTCAATCAAACTATAATAGGTATAGTTTGGGGAATTCAATACATAGTTTCTTTTACCGATTCAGATTACATTCATGGGTAACCACATAAACTATGACAGATTTAGTTTATGACATACATTACTACAAGAGTACAACATTTAATAATTATTTAAGTATAATTATTACCTCATACTGTATACACACGGATTTCAATATAGTATGTCACTACAAGAACTACATTTAAACTAGTTAATACATGATTGTGAGACAACTCTTCATTTGTACCCTTCTGGGTACTGGTAAAATCCTCAACGTTTAGTGTAACCAGAGTCTTCTGGAGGGAGAGCATGAGATTTGTGAATAGATCTATTCGGGACTGACAATCTCACACCTAAATTGCTAGCTACAGTTAGGCAGGCATGCCTGGGGTGACAAATAGCATACCGTACGACGCCTGAAGAACGTCGCTAAGGTCATCAGTCATATCAAGCATGGTTATACGAACTCACAATAGTATAAACTAAACTTTTGTTTACGTGATTTCATTCTTCAATAATTTTATTTTCTTTAATAGAACTACTACATACTACAACTGGAGGATTCCAGGGATTTCATTTCATGGTTTTATTTTAAGGAGTAAATTACACGAATGGTCCCTATGGTTAAGGGTAGTTTGCGCGTTTGGTCCCTAACTTATTTTTTTAACTCGGAAGGTCCCTACTGTTTGCTTTTGTTACGTGCATGGTCCCTATCTTACCTAAAAACACTATTTTTGCCTTTGATTTTTTAATTTATTTAAATAAACAAACCTCCAACCCCACCCCCTCACCTTATCTTACATAACCCACTATTTTTCCCTATTTAAATAATAGTTTTTTTAGGTAAGACAGGGACCAAACGCGTAACAAAAACAAACAGTAGGGACCAAGTGCGTAACAAAAACAAACAATAAGGACCTTCCGAGTTAAAAAAATAAGTTAGGGACCAAACGTGCAAATTACCCCAAACCATAGGGACCATTCGTGTAATTTATTCTATTTTAAGTAATAAAACTACTATACATACTGGTGCTAGCCAGGGTTTTCATACTATACATACTGGTGGTAGCCAGGGCTTTCATACTATACATTACCTACATTACTGGTGGTAGCCAGGGATTTCATACAAGAACTTTTATACAAAACAATAGAATACAGCTGGTGGTACCAGACATGCATATAGGTACTTTCAGACACAAGAACAGAATTCAATAACGAACTTACAGTTGGTCTTAGTGTTTAAGACTGCTTTTCATTACTTAAGAAAATATTGGATTTTCTTGGAAACATACAAATATTTTCACGGATTCATCAACAGGTTTTCATTACAAAAACATGCTTATGAACTCACCAGCTTTATGCTGATACTCTTGAAAAACTGCTTGTATTCTCAGGGAATCAGTAGACAGGTATCACCTGGAGTTTTGAGAAGACGGAGCATGTAGAGTCGCGTCTTTACATTTTGCTTATACTTTTGATGTATGTGCACAAGACTTAAACAGATGTAAGCCTTTTTCATATATGTATTCAATGTAATGGTTGTGTTTACTATGATTTCTATGATACAATTGTTGTGATACTACACATGACGTCCTCCACCCCCGAACGTTTCCGCCGTTCCGGTTTTGGGGTGTGACAGATTGGTATCAGAGCTCTTGTTTATAGTGAACTAAGTATACCGAACCTTACATGGTATACAACTATAAACACTAAGGGGCTGAAGTGCTCTGAACTAAAAGTATACTTTTAAAATATAAGTATTTTATAAGAAGTATACAAGTATACATATGTACCAGAAATAGTAACATAAGTAGAACAAAACAAAAGTATTTGGATGTTGGACACTGCGGTTAAACCTGGGCAGTTATGTAATCATGTCTAGGGTCAATATAGCTTGATCAACTATATTTATTCGAGAAATGACCAACATGTGCTTGGGAGTGACCGAGGTGTTGCAGTAGGCCTAAAACCTACCAAGTATATACACATCAGATATCGATTGAACGAAACATACAACTTAAAATACTATAGGAGTATTTTAGCTAGAGCCGAATATAGTATAGAGATTCATTCCAAGTGTTGCTACATATTTCTTCATAGCGATAGTTTACTTGTATTAGTAACCCTTCTCTATTTATCGCTTCGTAGAACACTTTAACTATCAGGATGAGATATATTGTGTTTCATATATCTTGATTTAAAAATTTAGGGGACTTACCATCCTCTTCTTCCTGATTGTTCTAGAATAAGATGCATCCCCGAAGAAGACCCAACAGAAGGAAAAGCGACCCTCCGCCACCACCACCTCCTCAGTTCGATCCAGCCATGTTTCAGGCAACAGTTACAGCTGTTGTGGCTGCAGCAATGTCGTAGATAAATCAGGGCAGCTCTGGTGGATCTGGAGGTGGACCCGATGCCCAAAGTCATGATGGAGGTCAGGGACATCAAAAGGAGTGTTCCTATAAAGACTTCATGAATGCCAAGCCCAAATCCTCCGACGGAAATGGAGGTGTTATTTCCCTGACTCGATGGATTGAGAAGATCGAATCGGTCTTCAAGATCTGTGCGTGCTCTGAAGCCGCCAAGGTGAAATTCGCCGCCTGCACCTTCACTGACAGAGCGCTGACCTGGTGGAATAGTCGTGTCAAATCCCTAACCCTATCGGTAGCAAATGCAATGGGTTGGGATAACCTAAATGAACTCATGCTTGCTGAATATTGCCCAAGGGGCGAGATGCAGAAGTTGGAGCATGAGCTCTGGAACCTAAAGATGAAGGGTTCCGACATTGCTTCCTACACAACTAGATTCTGCGATCTGGCTCTCCTCTGTCCGGGAATGGTCACCCCGGAAAGCAAGAAGATTGAGAGGTAGATCTGGGGACTGACACCCCCAACTCAAGGGAATGTTTTGGCTGCTAGGCCCACTACATTCCAAGTGTCTGGCGCAGACTCTGATAGATCACGGGGTCGATCTTGACGCAATAACAGCCGCTCCCGAACCACCGAAGGCAAGTGGTGGGAAGAAGAAATCCTAGAACAAGCGAAAGGGCCAGTCTTCGCAAGAGCCCTCCAAGAAACAACAAATAGTGGCAGTCCACGCTGCTACTACCCCTTCTGCTGCTCCAACCACCCAAGCACCCACCAGTGGATATGCTGGTACTCTTCCAAAGTGCAACAAGTGTAACTTTCATCATCACGGACCCTGTCGTGATATGCAATGCAACAGATCTGGACACACGACTCGATTTTGCAAGGCACCAGTCCAACCAACCAATCAGGCTCCTGGAGTGGGCGCTGGTCAAGCCTGTTATGGTTGTGGAGAGGTTGGGCACTTCAAAAGAAATTTCCCCAACGCAACAACAGCTGGAAACTCAGGGAGGATAATAGCTATGGGCCAGGAGGAAGCAGTCGTTGATCCTACTGTTGTTACGGGTACGTTCCTCCTTGACAACTCTTATGCATGCATTCTTTTCGATTCTGGTGCAGAGAGGAGCTTTGTTAGTCATGCATTCAAACATCTACTCAACTGTAAATCCTAACCTTTAACTGAAACATTTACCGTTGAGATGGCTAACGGAAACAAAGAGAGCACCAACGACATATTCATAGGCTGTACTCTTACCCTGAACGATCATTCTTTTCCGATCGATCTTATGCCAGTATCCATAAAGAGCTTCGATGTCATAATCGGCATGAATTGGTTGAGCCCCAATCGTGTTGATATCCTTTGCTACGAGAAAGCCATCCGTCTCAATCTACCCTCGGGTGAAGCCCTCATGGTTTACGATGATAAACTCAGTTTGAACCTTCGTATCATTTCATGCATCAAAGCCTAGAAGTATCTACGGAAGGAATGCCATGCATTCCTAGCTCATGTTGTTGACGAAACGCAAAAAGTTGAAGACCTCGAGAGCATCCCCGAAGTTTGTAACTTTCCTGATGTCTTCCCCGAAGATCTTCCAGGAATCCCTCCCGAGCGCCAAGTCGAGTTCTGTATCGACTTAATCCCCGGAGCTACTCCCGTAGCTAAATCCCCGTACGGCCTAGCGCCGACAGAGATGCAAGAATTTTCCAGCCAGCTCAATGAGCTGCTCAGCAAAGGATTCAGAAGACCGAGTTCCTCATCCTGGGGATCCCAGATCTTATTCGTGAAAAAGAATGATGGATCCTTTCGGATGTGCATTGATTACCGAGAACTGAACAAGCTTACCATTAAGAACCGTTATCCCCTACCCAGAATCGACGACCTCTTCGATCAACTTCAGGGAGCCAGTTATTTCTCGAAGATAGACCTTAGATCAGGGTACCATCAGTTACGAGTTCACGAGAATGATGTGCCCAAGACAGCATTCCAGACTCGATATGGATAGTACGAGTCATGGATCTGATGAGTCGGGTGTGCAACCCTTTCCTAGACAAGTTCGTGATCGTGTACATTGACAATATACTTGTCTATTCTCGGAGCGAGAATGATCATAGACAACACTTGAGGCTAGTGCTAGAAACACTGAGGGCGGAAAAACTATATGCAAAGTTCTCAAAGTGTGAGTTTTGGATCAGGAAGGTAACTTTCCTTGGTCACGTGGTTAGCGAAGAAGGCATACACGTGGACCCTTCCAAAATCAGGGCGATTGAGAATTGGTCAGCACCAAAGACGCCCACAGAAATCCGACAATTATTGGGTCTCGCTGGCTATTATCGCAGGTTTATCCAGAATTTGTCCAGAATCGCTAAGCCTTTAACCACCCTGACACAGAAAGACGTAACCTTTAATTGGGCAGAAAGCGACACACTGCGTTTGAAACATTGAAGCAGGCCCTATGCAGCGCACCTATCTTGTCCCTGCCCGAAGGGATGGAAGACTTCGTTGTCTACTATGATGCATCCAATCAGGGCCTAGGCTGTATGCTCATGCAGCGAGGAAAGGTTATCGCCTATGCCTCGAGACAGCTGAAAACACACGAAGTCAATTACACAACTCACGATCTAGAGTTGGGAGAAGTGGTCTTCGCGTTAAAGATCTGGAGACATTATCTCTATGGAACCAAGTGCACTGTCTTCACCGACCATAAGAGCTTACACCATATCTTTGATCAGAAGGAGTTAAACATGAGACAGTGGCGATGGGTAGAGCTACTCAGTGATTACGAGTGCGAGATACGCTACCATCCCGACAAGGCCAATGTGGTAGCGGATGCCCTTGGTCGGAAAGAGTATTCAGGTCGTAGAGTGAAAGCACTTACAATGACCATCCATTCCTAATTATCCGCACAAATCAGAGAGGCTCAGCTGGAAGCCTTAAAACTAGAGAACATGACCGATGAAGCCTTACGGGGAATGGAAAAGAACTTAGAGGTCAAGGGAAATGGAGTTTACTATTTCATGAACCGGATCTGGACCCCGAAGTACGGCGGTTACATGGAGGTGGTCATGAACGAAGCTCACAAGACTAGATACTCCGTTCACCCAGGTTCAGATAAGATGTATCTGGATCTCAAACAGCTCTATTGGTGGGTGAACATGAAAGCAGAGATCGCTACCTTCGTGGGCAAGTGCCTGACTTGCGCCAAGGTGAAGGTGGAATATTAAAAGCCCTCAGGTCTACTTCAACAGCCAGAAATACCTAAGTGGAAGTGGGAAAGGATTACAATGGATTTTATCACTAAGTTGCCCAAGTCTCCGAGTGGGCACGACACCATCTGGGTAATTGTTGATAGATTGACTAAATCCGCCCACTTCCTGCCAATCAAAGAAAACTTCAAGATGGAAAGACTGACACAAATCTACATTCGAGAGGTAGTCTGCCTTCATGGTATACCTGCATCCATTATCTCCGATCGAGATAGCAGGTTTACCTCGAGATTTTAGCAGTCACTACAGAAGGCTCTTGGAACTAAGGTGGATATGAGCACAACTTACCATCCTCAGACAGATGGGCAGAGTGAGAGAACTATTCAAACGTTGGAAGATATGTTGAGAGCCTGCGTCATCGACTTTGGCATGTCGTGGGACACTCATTTGCCCTTGGTCAAATTTTCTTACAACAACAGCTACCATACCAGCATCAAGGCTGCACCATTTAAAGCCCTCTATGGCCGCAAGTGCAGATCCCCTCTGTGCTGGGATGAGGTGGGTGACACGCAGCTAGCTAAGGGTCAAGTCCCTGATAACATTCTCAAAGGCCCAGAGATCATCCGAGAGACTACTGAAAAGATCATACGAATCCGTGAACGATTAAAAGCTTCAAGAGATAGACAAAAAAGCTACGCCGATAAGAGACGAAAACCCTTGGAGTTCCAGGTTGGTGACCGTTTTGTTTTGAAGGTCTCGCCCTGGAAAGGCATGATACGCTTCGGAAAACGTGGAAAGTTGAATCCAAGATACATTGGACCATTCGAGATCCTCGCTAGGATCGGTCTCGTAGCATACAAACTTCGTTTACCCCAAGAACTTAGTAACGTACATCCCGTCTTCCACGTGTCAAATCTAAAGAAGTGTCTGTCCGATGAGACACTTGTGATTCCCCTCGATGAGATCGAACTAGACAAGAGCTTACACTTCGTGGAGGGACCAGTTGAAATCATGGACCGAGAAGTCAAACAAACGAAACAAAGTCGCATCCCGATAGTGAAGGTTTGCTAGAATGCCAAGCGGGGACCTGAATTCACTTGGGAGTGCGAGGATTCAATGAAACAGAAGTACCCTCATCTATTTCCGAGTCCATGATTTGTATTCTGTGTCTGAATTTCGGTACGAAATTCCCTCTAACGGGGAGATGATATGACAACCCGAACTTTTTTTGGTTTCTGTTATACGATTTCCATTAATAAAATTTGAATTTTATTAATTTTCCGTCAAACTTCTTGATTTAGAAAATCATCTAGTTTTATATAATTAAATTTATATATGCGAGTCGGAACCAAATCACGCAAAAACCCGAATCTCTCGAAAAATCAAACGGTTTTCGGCCTGACTGAGTTTACGGCCGTAAACCCGTGTACGGCCATACACTCGTTTACGGCCAGCGTCGGGTGGACCCCCCCACCCACCGACCACAAAACCCCTATATATATGAGACCCCCACCCTTATTTAAACACTGTTGACCGAAAACTCTCTCATTCTCTCTTTAGAACCCTTGACCGTAAACACCTAAAACGCCATTTTTCTTCCGAAAAACATCAAAAAATCATCATTTGGGGTCGATTGGGAGCATCTGAAACACGTTTACTGCAAAATCAAGCACCCTTGTTCTTTAGTTTACGGCCGTACACGCTTCATATCTTCAAATCTTCAAAGGTCGTAAACCTATTTACGGACGTACACTCATCGAATCTTCAAAGGCCGTAAACCCAGTTCACGGCCGTAAACTGCCTGTCGACCGTAAACTCCCTTCACGGCCGTAAACCCCTGTTCATGGCCGTACACTCCTCTTGAGCAGTGAAAAACTCGTTTTCCGATTCAACCAAGTCCCGATAACATTCCTTAACCGAAAACAATTGTTTTTCTAACACTTTACTTAAAAAAATCGCTAATTTAAATGCATATATGTATTTATTGATATTAGGATTCCGTTAAGTGCCACGTACAACAACCCGAGGATCTTCGTTTCAAGTCGACATTTTCACATAAACAACAGTGAGTTCATACCCCTACATTTTATGATTTTTAATGTTTTCAGGGGGGGAATACAAGCCAAACACAAATGATTTTGTGAAACTAAAACAAAAGGATTTTTGACGAGTTTAAAAATTATGCAACTGATACAGTTAAATGATGTTCCTACGTTTTATGAAACATTTAGACATTTCATCCCTTTTGTACTATGTTGAGCATAAGGGACACTTTCAAATTGGAAATATAATTGCATAGTTTTCAGAACATCTTACAAACCAAGTACATAGCTTTTCAATCAAACTATAATAGGCATAGTTTGGGGAATTCAATACATAGTTTCTTTTAACGATTCAGATTACATTCATGGGTAACCACATAAACTATGACAGATTTAGTTTATGATATACATTACTACAAGAGTACAACATTTAATAATTATTTAAGTATAATTATTACCGCATACAGTGTACACACGGATTTCAATATAGTATGTCACCACAAGAACTACACGTAAACTAGTTAATACATGATTGTGAGACAAATCTTCATTTGTACCCTTCTGGGTACTGGTAAAATCCTCAACGTTTAGTGTAACCAGAGTCTCCTGGAGGGAGAGCGTAAGATTTGTGAATAGATCTATTCGGGACAGACAATCCCACACCTAAACTGCTAGCTACAGTTAGGCAGGCATGCCTGGGGTGACAAATATCATACCGTACGACGCCTGAAGAACGTCGCTGAGGTCATCAGTTATATCAAGCATGGTTATACGAACTCAAAATAGTATAAAC
This sequence comes from Lactuca virosa, assembly GCF_052849685.1. Taxonomy (NCBI): domain Eukaryota; kingdom Viridiplantae; phylum Streptophyta; class Magnoliopsida; order Asterales; family Asteraceae; genus Lactuca; species Lactuca virosa. The sequence goes on along the minus strand of NC_136428.1, from coordinate 184,803,870 downwards.
TAAACTTTTGTTTACAGGATTTCATTCTTCAATAGTTTTATTTTCATTAATAGAACTACTGCATACTACAACTGGAGGATTCCAGGGATTTCATTTCATGGTTTTATTTTAAGTAATAAAACTACTATACATGCTGGTGCTAGCCAGGGTTTTCATACTATACATACTGGTGGTAGCCAGGGTTTTCATACTATACATTACCTACATTACTGGTGGTAGCCAGGGATTTCATACAAGAACTTTTATACAAAACAATACAATACAGCTGGTGGTACCAGACATACATATAAGTACCTTCAGACACAAGAACATAATTCAATAACGAACTTACAATTGGTCTTAAGGTTTAAGACTGCTTTTCATTACTTAAGAAAATATTGGATTTTCTTGGAAACATACAAACATTTTCACAGATTCATCAACAGGTTTTTATTACAAAAACATGCTTATGAACTCACCAGCTTTATGCTGATACTCTTTAAAAACTGCTTGTATTCTCAGGGAATCAGTAGACAGGTATCACCTGGAGTTTTGAGAAGACGGAGCATGTAGAGTCGCGTCTTTACATTCTGCACCCCTTCATCTATGTTGATATTTGTGTCCTTATCAGATAAGTCCACAGGGATGTCTGGAGTTCGAACCTCCTCCGTATTGGACTCGGTATGCGAAACCCCGGGTGGTATGACCTTAGTCTTCTTAGGGATGGATGTTGTTGTTTGATCATTCAAATTGATGTTTGTATCCATATTGGATGCATTTACGATGACATCAGGATCCCTTGTCGCCTCAAAATTCGAATTGAGAGGAGAATCCCTTCGAGGTGATCCAATGAATGAATCTTCTATGTGAATATCATATCTGCGCCTATCACTGTCATTATGAATTTCAACTTTGACTTAGTCAAGTGCAACCAGGTGCTTTCTTTTCTTCTGTTTCAACTTCTAAGCCATATCCAGGGCTTGACGCTTCTTTGATGCAAGTGAAACAGGAACATATACTTCTATAAACAAAACTTCGTTCCCGTTGAACTGAGGCTTTTGAACTCTTCTTGATAACCTTTTGAGAAGAATGGGTACGTTTAGAATCAACATGTGTTTGCTCAGTAGTTTCGATTTCATGTTCTTGCACATATTGCTTGACTGGGGAATCATTGGGTTTCTTTGCTGGTTTCTTTGTACGCTTGAGAATTGCAGATTTCAAAGGAATAATTTCTTTTGTAATACCCTCCTCCACGAGTGGTGGTTTCTCAATTTGCTTCTTCTTTTTAGAGCATTAGAAGATTTAGAAGAACCTTCATCCCCTTTCGATGGAAGAACACCAATAGATACAGTAGAGTCAATAGAAGCCAAATAATGCAAAAGAAGTGGATTTCAAGGATCAACCAGCTTGATCATTGCATCCGCAATTCGAGGAACAGTAGGAAACACAGTTGGATCATCAACGAATATCCTTGGGGCTGCCACAATCAGAAACTCATCAGTTTTGACATCAGAAGGAACTAAAATACCCTCTTGTTGATAAACCTCTTTCAAAATCAGGCTCTAATAATGAGAAATCGATACATCATTAGCAAGATTGGTGTGAGTAATTTTCGTTCCAATCTCCTCCCAAAGATGTGTGGCATAGTCCACATCCAGACCATAATCCAACCCTACAATAACTGAATAAATCTCCAGTTTGGCTTTGTCTAACCCTGACCTTCGCCCTGTTGAGCAATGTAACATGATTCTAAATGGAAAAATCCATATGCATGGAAGACTCGACTTCTTAAAATGACTTATCTGAGTAAGAAATGGTTGATGCCCCATTTCATTGATCATATGAAGTACTTGATCAATAGAAACTTCATAAAAAATACATGATACAAGCAACTTCAGGATTTGGGCAAAATGCTTCCTCATAAGCTTCCTCGTCTTTGAATTCATCAATTGAAACATGACGACATTTATTGTTTTGTTGAATACAACAGTTGATCCAGCAAGAGAAATTCACTTCATTGGAACTACGAACGAAGAAGACAGTGCAGTTGATAAAACGGAGTTGTTTAGGGTTTGAACAAGCATCTGTAATGCCTCTGGATACTGATCATTGATGGAACCAAACAAAGATTAGTATCATGAATCTTCATCATGGGTTGCGAAACTTCTTCTTCATTAGTTGTGGTTGGATCACTAATTGGTATCAGAGCAGGTTTAACCAATATATTGAAGTTTTCTCCGTTTTTTTTTCATTTTTTTGAATAATTTGTTTCGATTCAAAATATTCTGCTATTTGAATCAGAAAACTTGTTTCAATTGATTATTTTGTTTCGATTATGCACTCTATGTGTTAGATCGATTGATTACTGGTTAATCTATGTATGATTATCCTTTCAGATTTCTCTTTTTGAATCTAAAATCTCATTCATCCGTACAACAATGGCGAACTTCAAATTGAACACTATGTCGAGTTTTTCACACTTGCTCGGATCATCAGCTAAGATTTTGATGCTTATTCCAGAATACTACGAGTAGTGGGCCGACAGAATGGAGGACTATCTGAATGGAGTAGATGAAGATCTTTGGAGGTCAGTCAAAAGTGGTAATTATCGTACCAGCTTGCTTGAACAGGTTGGAACTGTTGGCTCTTCTGCTGATATGATTTTACGAAAGGACAAAATGGAAGCGAATGATAACAAATGTATACGTGAACTATGTGGTGCTCTTCCACCAGTAGTTTACAATTACATCCAAAGTTGTATAACTGTGAATACAAAGAAAAGTTACGTGAAGCGGTGGTTGTTGGAATTAGATGAGTTCAAACAGAAGGACAATGAATCAATCAAGTCTTAATATGATCATTTGAACGAAGTGATATTTAAATGTTCTCGGTACGGTGTTACCCATTCGTATCTGGAGTTCAATCTTACTTTTTTCTAAGGGGTTGAGAAAAGAGTGGAGAAATATTAGCTTGATGATCAAAACTCAAAAGAGTTTACAAAGTGGGTCTTGTAATGCTTTCTCTCTCTAAACTAAATCTTACATCAAATGGGTTCCATAATGGTTCTTACATAAATGGGAGTCACTGACTTCCTATTTATAGGAAAGAGAGGGTAAGCCATATCCATGGAGAACTTTTCACCCTAACATTCTCCCCCTCAAAGTTAGGATTTAATATCACGGCTTCAATTTCCAAACGATCTCACGATCAAGACCAAATCCCCCTCAAAGTAACACAACCGATCTTAAAATCCGCATTGAAAATGAATATGCAATAATCTTCGAATACCCATTTCATTATTCTCCCCCTTTTAATGAGAATATCACAAGAGGGTAAGCCACAAGGGCATGAGAAGCTCGAGGAATAAACCTGAGAAAACTCCCCGTCGATGTGTGAAAAAATTGAAACCGCTAAAATCTTGCACCAAAAACAATCACGAAAAGCTGAGAAAAAATTCCAAATTTTGCGAAAATTTCGACTTTTGGGTAAGAGTTGCATGAATTTCAAAAAACTGGGTAACAGTTGTCAATTATGCAAATTCTGAAGGGACCCTTTGCAAAAAATCAAATTTAAATGTGAAACCTTATCCCAAATGTTAAACTAGGCATCAATTCACATCAATTGTAAGGACTAAATCTGAAAAATCTTCCCACTTCACAGAATTATACCACCAACTCAAAACTAGGTATAAACTGTCTAAATTCTGAAACTTCAAGGACTCGAAATGGAATATCTTTACTTTTCATAGAAAATTACCCCAATCCGAAATTGGGTAAAATCTACCAAAACGTTGACAGATTAGGGACTCGAGTCGAAAAATTCAAGTGCTCTTCCCCAATTGTAATATTTTCTCTCTCTGAACTAAATCTCACATCAAATGGGTTGCATAATGGTTCTTCATAAATAGGAGGCGCTCACTTGCTATTTATAGGAAAGACTCAACCCATTACACATCACAAGAGGGTAAGTCACATCCAAGGAGAAATTTACACCCTAACAGAGTCGATGATTGTTGACCCATTGTGGATGAGTCTGGGTTCCAGTTTCTGGTGGATTCTGTCAGACATTGCTATAGGTGGCGTATAACTCTAGGTTCTCGATTCACCTTGGAGCCACAAAGATGTATCGAGACTTGAGACTTAGCTACTGGTGGCCTTGCATGAAGACAGAGATAGCTTGGTATGTGGAGAGATGTTTGACCTATCGGAAGGTCAACTGGTCAAGGTCGAGCACTAGAGACCGTACGGGATGTTGAAGCCCTTAGAGATTCCTATGTAGAAATAGATGCCATGGTGTGATGATTTCCATTGTATCTAATTGAGATATTCAATTACTTCCGGGTTTTGAGAGAATTTTCATGAGGAGTTGGGTACTTGATTGCACTACAGCACTACTTATCACCCGCATATAGATCGGCAGAGTGAGCGGACGAGCCAGACGCTTGAGGATATGTTGAGGACTTGCGTTATTGATTTTGGTGGGAGCAGGGACTCCTACCTCCCTTTAGCAGAGTTTTCATATAGCAACAACTATCATTACAACATTGGTGCACCTCCATATGAGCTTCAGTATGGGAGGAAGCGTCATCTCTAGTTTGTTGGGGATAGGTCGCCCAAAGGGTCATGCAGAGGACTAAGGTTGTACTCCAGATGACATAGCTTATCCAGCATATTAGAGAAAGGTTACAAACAACATAGAGTTGACAGAAAAGTTACGCTGATAGGCGATAGTTCGAGTTGGAGTTTCAGGTTGGGGAAATGGTTCTGCTGAAGGTGTCACATTGGAAGGGTGTTATACGCTTCAGGAAGCGGGGTTATCATACCTTTTCGAGTATTGGCCAAGGTGGGAAAGGTGGTCAACCGATTGGATCTACCAGAGGAGTTTAGTAAGATTCATAACACCTTTCATGTCTCTCATCTTTAGAAGTACTTGGTTGATGATTCAACAATACTTTCGTTGGATGACACTCAGGTCGATGAGCGTCTGAATTATGTGAAGAGGTCGGTTGCGATTTTGGACAGCAAGATGAATGCCTTGCGCAACAAGGTGATGCCCTTAGTTAAGGTGAAGTGTTAACATCAGAAGGGTTCCAAGTGGACGTGGGATCTCAAGTCGGAGATGTGCGAGCACTACCCATATCTATTTGTAGATAAGGATTTCAAGGACGAAATCTAGTTCAAGTGGTGGAGAATTTGTAACACCAAGTTCCAGGTATATACTTGTTTTGTTGGTGTGGATTTTCAAGCTCAAGGATGCATTTTTGTTGGGCACGATGTGACCATGAGAGTGCCATGACATGGTAGTCCCCGATGAAAACACGCATCTCATTTATGTGGCACGACGTGACAATATATTGGTAACGACGTGACAGCCTCCTGCATGCAGAACCCTAATTTTTTGGGCCTTAAGCCCTATTTAAGGGAAGTGAGGGATAACTTTGCACACCCTTAGCCTCCATCACCACCATTCCACCCTTAAAGAAACACTAGCCTCCATTGAGTCATTTTTGAAGTTTTTTGGTGTTTTGTGAGTTTAAAGGACAAGAAGGTGTTTTTAAGCATTGATTCAGCAAGCAAACCTCCCCATCATCTTGTTGCATACCTCTTGGACCCGTACAAATCCGCACGTTGTTATCTTTTGTGTTCAAACCTTTTAGATCTAGGTTTAGAGTCTTGTTCTTCATGTTCTTGTTGGTTTGGATGTGTGGATTCCATAAAGTTAGCAACTTTATGGGTCCTTAAGGTTCCTTAAGGGTTATATGTTCCAAATGTAGAGTGTTATGGTGTTTTTGGTCTCATCTACAAGTTTGAATTCATTTCTTCCATGTTTTATTTACCTAGAAAGGAAGATACATGCATTGGAAATTCATTTCTATAAAGCACCGATTTTTATGATGCATTAGGTACAGGAAAACCTTCTAGATAGTATGGATTAGTGGCCTTAGTGATTAAAAACTTAATGCTTTAAGAAGGCCAGAGTAGTTCCCACGACGTGAAGGATTGACCTTCACGACGTGAGAAAAGTTAGTCTCCACGACTGTTTTGGCTTGAGACCACCACGACGTGGCAGAAGCTTGGCTACGATGTGGCGGCCTGCTGTGAAACTTTTGACTATTGGCTTTGACTTTGACCGTTGAATTTTTGACAAAGTTTGACCTTAGATCAATTGGAGGGTTGTGGACTGTAGTTTAAGGATTGGACCCTGATTGATGTATAGGCCACCTGTACTACCAGTTTATGGATTTACTAGAGCTGTACTGTTATCTGCTAGACTGTAAGGTGAGCTTTCTCATTATACTTTGTACTGCAATATATATCCTTGTGTGTAGGATATTGGTATGTTGTAGTGATCTGTTAGATTGGTAGATATGTATGATTACATGTATACGTTGTTTATTGTTTATTTGTTTTCATATGTCGACATATTGTGGTTAGTTGGGTTGAGACGGTCCTGCTTTGTGATGTACGCTAACGTACCCGGGCGGTCTAGTGTACTGTAGGCCTTGCTAGGTGGTCCATTCAGACTGTAAGCCCAAGGGAGCAGTACGACTATTATAGGTCTTGTGAGGCGGGTCAGTAGACTTTAGGCTTGGTAGAGTGGTCCAAGCATCCTGTAGGCCTTACGAGGCGGTCTTGCATGGCAGATTGTAGGCTCACTGTGCATGCATTGTATGTGTATTGTCGTGTGTGGTATTTTGGGAGGAACTCAGTAAGCTTTGTCTTACGATTGTTGATTTAAATGTTTTTAGGTGCTTCAACTTATCATGATAAAGTCAAGACTTGATCGTACACATCATCTTGTGGATTTTTATGTCGGAAGATGTTATTTGATACTCTAATTTTATTACTATGTTTTGGAATAATGTTGATTGACTTATGATTTTGTGAAAATGGTTTTGAAAAAATAAAATATTTTACTATGATTTTTGGGACGTTACAGGTCCTGACAAGGTAGACTTCGGCGATGCTGAGGTCAGTCGAGTGTGAAGAAGTCGTTGAAGAAAATTGTCGCTTAAAGGAAGGTATTGTACAAGGCTTGTTAGGGCTAGGGAAAAAAAGGGTTTTCTTGGAAGTTAATTCAGTTAGCGACAATATTAGGTTGATTTGGCCAGACCCTTCTTACTCGGTCATAGGCTAAAAATTGGCATATATATATATATATATATATATATATATATATATATATATATATATATATATATATATATATATATATATATATATATATATATATCATAATTTACCATTATACTCTCTTCAGCTATTCAATAACTATGTATTATTTTGCATCGCCATGATATATTATGTTGGTTACTTTGCTTATTTGAAAATTAAGGACTAAATGTTAATTACAATGATATTAATAGTTACTAAACTATTTTTTACATATATTTCGTATTGTAGGTCATTTTATGAATAATTGTATTTCTTATGAGCATTGTTAAAACACTAATCTATTGACTTAACATAGATAAAATCTTATTTTAGTTTATCTTTATTAGAATTGATTAAACGTTTTAATGGTAAACAAATTTCCACCAAGTGATGTCTAGCCTAGTTGGATAGATGCTTCAGGTTTAATATCCATGTGAGTTTGAGGTCAGAAGTTTGAATCTTCGAATATGTTAAATTTGTCTCTTGTAATTATGTTTATGTGTGAGAAGTTTTCCCTAGAAATATTTTAATTGGGGTGAGTTTGCCGTGTAAATAAGCTTGAAATCAGGGTTACAATTGAAATATTGTTATGAGGCTTCCGCTAATTAGTTTGCCATTTAAAAAAAAAAAGAAAAAAAAAACAAATTTTAAATAAGATAATAATGCATGTTACAATTTTTGTTGTTATTATTAAAGAACTCTTGGCCAAAATTCAAGAAAGTATATTGTGATTAGGCTTCCACTAATTAGTTTGTCATTTAAAAAAACAAAAACAAAAAAATAAATTAACAAATTTCCAATAAGATAATACTGCATGTTACAATTTTGGTTTGGTTGTTATTATTAAAGAACCCTTGGCCAAAATTCAAGAAAGCAACAGTTGCTAATCACAATGGAATTTAATGAAATGTACTGGTGTGGAATCTCATAGACGTGGGTTTTGCGAACAATCCGGCGACCCTTTTGCTGTTTTCTTCTCTTGATGATGATCATCATCATCTTCTTCGTCTTTCTTTTTTCCATGCACTTCATCTCTCTGCCAGCTAATTAACGATCCATATACAATATAATTTCTTTCATGAAGCTGGACTCTGATTTACTTTCATTGGTCAGAAACACCGGCAGAACCCCATTTTCAAACCCCATATAAATCCAAAACCACATGCCCACTCTTTCTTCATATCTCACTCTTGTCTTCTCTCGTTTTCATTCATATCCTCTTCTCAAAAATGGCACTCGCTAAAGAAAGAAACCCTAACGATCACTCTTCACACATGTCTGGTTTAGTCCATCAATCGTACACATTTTATGGAAGTGCCATTGGAGAAGTCGAAGAGGGTGAAAGCCCAGAAAAGAAAGGGAATTTTGCTGGAAGTTCATCGAATTCTTCTTCACTTTCTAGTCCAGGCAGCGCTTCGAATTCGGGTGGGTTTCTATACCGAGCTACCACAAATCATCAACAACAATTACAACAAGAAGAAGGTCATTCGGTTATAAGCTTCAAGCCAGGATACTACGATAATAGTTTCATGCAAAGTGGTAGTGGTTCGTGTTTCCTTAGCTTTGAAGAAAATGAAGAACAGCCCTATTCGAGTAACTTGAGCCCTGAGCAGCTAATGAATTTAGGGTCTGGTTCCTTCGATAGCTTACGCTTGCTGGAAAATATGAATTGCATTCAAAGTAGTAGCATAAAAGAAAACCATCATGAGGAATTGGAATCATTTACATGGCCAAATCCTTCTTCTTCTGAGAATTACCATGCAACACAAGAATCATCTTTCCATAAGCGTAGTCATTCGGTAAATTCTTCTTCTTTTTATGTTTATATCTCCTTCGTATTTTATTTCTTGTAAAGATCCATCATTTAAAACTGAAAACGTTCTACAGGGAGAGAGTGATCAAGCATTCAAAAAACAATGTACCACCAACACAGCAACAAAGAAGATTAAGCAAAAGTCAACTCAAGTTCAACCAAAGGATCCACAAAGTATCGCAGCCAAGGTAATAAACTTTATCTACATGAGAATTAATTAAATTTTGTCTCAGTTAATCATAATATACAAACGCTCAGTTACTTAAAACGTAAGCAAAAATCAGATCAAATTTGAGAATGGAATGTTTGTGTCTTAACAGAATCGTAGAGAACGAATTAGTGAACGGCTGAAAGTTCTTCAGGATCTCGTGCCAAATGGTTCCAAGGTAATTGTTTAGAAAAATTTAGATACTGAATTATGATTTTACAATCAATGTTTTCGACGTTTATAAAGTATATTTCACTTCAGGTTGATTTGGTTACCATGTTGGAGAAAGCCATTAGTTATGTAAAGTTCCTTCAGTTGCAAGTGAAGGTAATAATTAATCAATTATATTCTTGAACATTAAATGCATGTAATCAATAATATTTTGGTCATATAATTAAGCCTTTTTCTTTATTATATTTGCAGGTGTTGGCAACTGATGAGTTCTGGCCAGTACAAGGTGGAAAACCACCTGAGCTTTCACAAGTTAAAGACGCGATTGATGCCATACTTTCTTCTTCCCAAAGAGACAGAAGTTCAAGCTCTAAATAAGCTTCCAAAGGCAAAAATTCTAGAAACCAAGTATTTAGAATTCTATTTCCCGGAGGATCAGAAAGAGAGGGGAACAAGAAGTATATGCATCCACGCATCTATCGAAGGAAAAATGTTATGATCATTTTATTTTTCCTCGATAATAATGTAGGGACAACCATCTTGTTTCTAATAACATGCATCTTGTGTTATTTAATTATTGTCTAGAAAACTTTGTAGTGATGGTTTTCGTTATTAATTGGGTATAGGAAGTTTTAAGTTTAGGCTTAGTTATAATACTATTCCAAATCCATTTCGTTTTTTAGTACTCTAAGTGATTATATGTATTCAGTTATGCTTGTATTAAGTAAATAAGCCTTATAATTAATAATATATTTTATGAATCTCCATCAAAACTAATAATAAGTGTGAGTTCGAATATCTTCCAATCGGCAATCCGATGATACCGTCTCTTCCTTATTAATGAAAGGATGAATGATACTATGATCTTTAATTTAGTCGTCTTAATATTTTCGCTCCTAAACATACTAATTAACCTTCCTTCTGATTTTGAGATCTACCTCGTGAAGAATGGCTTTATATAAGATATTGTTGCGGAAAATACCACTAATTCTTTATTCATTAAAAAGTGTAATCAAAACTTAAATTACATGTATAAATCAAATATATATATATATATATATATATATATATATATATATATATATATATATATATATATATATATATATATATATATATATATATATATATATGGGTGAGATCCGTTGAAAACTAAAGGTGAAGCGTTACATCAAAATTAACTCATTAAGGACATGATCGTCATCTTACCAATCTCATTTATTGTTTAATTTTTTTTTTGTTATTGGAAATACTAATAAAAAGTTCTAAAAAATAACATAATAAATAAAATTTCGGATTTTTTTTAAATAAATTTCGATTTTTTTTTTAAAAATGGATATTTTTTTTCAGAAAACATGAATATAAAAAAATTGAAAAAAATATATTTTTTTTTTAAAACTGCATTTTTTTTTCAGAAAAACTGCAATTTTTTTAAAAAAAAAAACTTCAGTTTTTTAAAAAAAAACTGCATTTTTTTCGAAAAAAAACTGCATTTTATAACAAAAACTGTATTTTTTTAAAAAAATAAATTTTTAAAAATCAGTAAATTAAAAAAAACTAGAATATTTTAAAAAAACTCTAATTTTTTAACAAAAGAAAAAATCAACGTTTTAGGTGCATATATGCATATTTTTTCAAATGCATATATGCATATTTCTTATATTAATACTACAAGTATTTTATTCGATACAAAATAAAATATAAAAAAAAACTACAAATATTCACAGTGTTATCATTTATTCATATCAAGATTTCCTTATTTTCTTCAATTTATCACTTTTCACCTCTTCAATATTTTCCACAAATTCTTTAAAATCTACAAGAAAATTATAAAAAAAAATTTGATTAATGCAAGAACACTCACAAAACTGCACATGTATATATCATGTAAGATTCACATATGATTATATTATGTAACATTCACATATGATTATATAATGTGATATGTACATTTGATTGTACCTTTTAAGATTCAAATGTGAAATTTACAAGAAAATATTAAAAAATATAATTAACGAAGAATACTCACACAAAATGGATGTGTGCATATTGATGTAATTCATATATTATTCACTTGTGATTTACATGTGAATCACATGTAATTCATATGTTATTCACTTCTTATTTACATGTGAATCACATGTAATTGATATGTGATTCACTTGTGATTTACATGTGAATTACATGTGATTCACTTGTAATTTACATGTGAATCACAAATGAATCATATGTGATTTACATGTGAATCACTTGTAATTCATATGTGAATTACATGTTATTTATATGTGAATCAGATGCAATTCATATCTGATTCACTTGTTATTTACATTTGAATCACATGTAATTCATATGTGAATTACATGTTATTTACATGTGAATCACATGTAATTCATATGTGATTTACATGTGAATCACATGTAATTCATATTTGATTCACTTGTGATTTACATGTGAATCACAAGTAAATCATATGTGAATTACATGTGACTTACAAGTGAATCACATGTAATTCATATGTGAATTACATGTGAATCACATGTAATTCATATGTGATTCGTTTGTGATTTACATGTGAATCACATGTAATTCATATGTGCTTCACTTGTGATTTACATGTGAATTACATGTGATTCATATGTGATTCACATGTAATAAGTGTATTTGATAAGTTATATATGAGTCTTTTTTATTTTATTTTTTACTTAATTGACTTAATGAGAACCAAACTTAATTCCATAAGATATATGTGTGTGTCTTTATGAATTAATTCAGAAAGAACTTAATACAATAATACAAAAAGCCAACGAAAGAAAGCTTTTTTTATTCCCATTAAGTACTAATTTTTAACAAATTTCCAAATTTGTTTTTGAGTAAAAAAATAAAACAATCAGAAAGGTTGCAAGTTGTATTTTGTTTTAATTAAAAAAAATAGATTACTAGATTAGTAGCATTATTTTCATGACCATATTGAAAATACTGAAATAACAAACCTGCCATGCAAACCGCTTGTCATTCGTGTCTACTTCAAAATCTGATGAACAAAAAAAAAATTAATCATGAAATTTAAGTTTAAAAAACTTCAAACCTATTTATAAAGTACAAAAATGTTCATTTTTTTCATACCCGTTGGATAAAAATCAACAATTGGCGAGTTTGGATCTGTCACTAATTTTCTATATTGTTCTGGAAGTGCATGTGCACTACAAATATTTTCAAGGTAAAAAGAAAACAATAAACAAAGTTAGAAAGTATAAAATATAAAATAATCTTGAAAAAGAGAAAAGGTAAAAGGTAAAAGGACGAAATTAACATTGCAGTAGGAAAACCCCCTAGCAGTTGATTAAACGGTTTAAAAGGCGAACCTAGCTCAAAGATTATATTTAACTTATTAAGATCATTGCGATCAGAAGCAAATAATGCATAATGGTAAATATAAAACCTGGAATAAAAAGTTTGAAATCAAAAATGAAAACAAAAAAATATAACAAAACCTTATATAATGCAAATATGTCCGATTAAAAAGGCAAAAACAATAATAAACACCTTCAAGGGGAAAAATTACCACTGCCATGAACCAACACCTTCATATTAATAGCGCATCACCCAATAGGCTATCTGTATATTTTAGAACATATAAAGAATTGCATCAAATATTTTTAAATAAAAAGGTAACAATATAACAAGGACTTTATATGATGTCTACGATGATTTTACATCGTAAAATGGTAAATCATTGGCGTAGTTTTTAACAATTTTAGAGGCTTACAACATCTCTCCTTATTGCATCCATCTCCTTTATATTTTTAGTTGAATTATTCATAATACCGTTCCTTCCACTCGAGGGCGCCTAATTTAATTTGGCAAACAAAACAAAAATGAAATTACTTATATACCCTTATATTATCTCAATAACAGTTTCTAGTGTTTGTTCTCAAGTGCCCAAAAAAAGACTTAAATAAACTAAATATTATAAAATGATGATGTAGTTACTAAAACCATCCAACTTCCATAAACCATTATAGAAACTATTCAACTTTTTCAGGTTTCTTGGTTGAGATTACCAATAAAATAGAGTAGTTTAAGCTAAAAAAATTATTAACTGTTTTGTGACAAATTCACCAAATTAAAGAAATTTTGATCAAAGAAAATGTTCAGATTAAGAAAATTAAACACGAATAAGCAGTATCTGTCACAATCAAAGAAGAATTCAGATCAAAATTGAAGAAACTAACATACCTTAAAAATCTTCCATTTTTGAACATCATAATCTCTCACTCTCAACCTTTGAAGATATCAGAGTAATTCACAGGTCACCGGATTGGAAGTCTTCCTTGATTGTAGGATATCTTCATTGTATAAATTTAGATGAAAAATAACACATATTAGTGAACTCTTTAATAAAACCTAGTGAAAAACAATTCTTGATTACCAACAAAAAACTGAATGTTGACAGACCTTCACAACACCTGTAGCTGCAGCAAGATCCTCATTTGCTTTGTTTCCTGATGTACTCTAAAAATTAAATATTCAACAATCAATTTACTTATGTCACCCCAATCAAGTAAATGAATGGAGACATTATCATATAATCAGTTTAATATTAACCAAACCTTAAGGGTGTAACTATCTTAAACTTAAGGGGAAACTAGAAATAACAAGTGAGAAAGTGTAGATTACCGGAGGTGCAGCGTAGAAAGTCAACAGAAACAGGTAGGTGATGTTGTACTTCAATATTTGTGGTATTTTTCTTTCATGCATTTCATCGAGCACCTTTGGTGCATTTTTCTTCTCCCTCTTTTTTTTACCAGAATACACATTCAATAGATGAAGTGTAGGTCGATGTGAGGGAAATAGATGAAGGGTAGAGAGAGCTCGACAAAATAGATTTGTATGCAAACCACGATCAATTCAGATATTACAAGAATGAAGGATGGACTGTTATTGATCAGCAACAATAAAACCTAGATCGTTGGAGTATTACAGATTCCACATTGATTAGTGATAACCACTACAAAATCTGGGTCGATTAGGAGACGACGAGGAAGAACGTGAGTGAGGAGGCGACACACTTTGGATGATAGAAGGAAGGAAGAATATATCTCGTTCATTACTGTGTGGATGGCGATGATTCCAAATGTTAGGGCTTTTTTGGGGGAAACCGGATCGATGAAGGATCGACAAGGATATATCGACAGATAAGAAGTTTGCTGCCAGCATCAGAGAAGAATGTCGTTCGGAGGAGGAGGACAGATCATGAATCACCCGTCGTCAAGGAGGAAGGAGAGATAGAGAGATAGAGAGAGGGAGAGAGAGAGAGAGAGAAGAGAGAATGAGTTTGACGTGAATTTTGACTGGGATATCATCCCGAAAATGCCCCTTGATTAATTTCATGAAGATACCCCCGTGTATTATTTTTCTAAAGTATTTACAAAAATGTCACAGAGCATCTCAACCTTCTATCATTTTGATCCAATGACCCTTGTTTAGTTCTCGGGAAACTATAAGTTCTCAAATGATCATTCATCTATATATATATATATATATATATATATATATATATATATATATATATATATATATATATATATATATATATACACACACACACACACAGAGAGAGAGGATGGTTCCTTTGAGATAAAAAAAATAGAGATTGTGAGATTAATACTCAGCCAATACATTGTAACATTAGCTTCCGTCAACTGTTAAATGATGCAGGGGTACAACAGTAAATTTCAGGTTTATGTTTAGAAAAAACACACATTCCTACTTCTTTGTTATACGATTACGAAACAAAAAATCTTCTTATCGCTAAATCTTCGATTCTCAGTATCAATCCTCTAATCCTATCATCCAACTTTTGCAATTCTTTCAATCTCACCTTAAAGTTCCTATTTTTACTCAATCGGTTATCAAATTAATGAGCATCTTCAAATCGAACCAAACGATTGAAACAGAGCATTCGTTCATATTTTCAAAATACGATATATAATCCTCAAATTGAAGAAACAAGCACATCGCATTCATCATCGTAATTCAAGAGAGCTTCAGAGCATTTGAATATTGAATCAAAATCAATTTTCATACATGATGCTGTATTCTAAAGAAATTGATGAGTCGATCGCAAGTGATACTATCGTAGCTGAAATAATTTCATCTCGTAATAACGAACAAATTGATTTAATTTTTGAACTTGTCAAAATCAACATCAAAACCTTCAAAATGCGATTGGCGTTCAAGGTGAAAATAATTCATTATATATTGCATTATAATTTAGAAAGTTCTTTCTGATTTTTTACTCAGTCGTAAACAAAAGGCACAACTGATCATGTGTTAATCATATGTTACACTGCATAATTATATATGATTATACGTTGTAATATATAATTAATCATATTTCATACCATTTAATCATAAATTATTAATCATATGTATTTATACATTGTAATATATGACTAATCATATATTAGAATGTATAATAATATATGATTATACAGTTTGATATGTCATTAATTATATATTTCAATGTATGAACACATATGATTTACAATAAATCGTATGTGTTTGTACATTGTCATATATGAAGAATCATATATTATTATGTATAATCCTATGTGATAATAAAGTTTGATATATCATTAATAATACACTACAATGTATGAACATATATGATTATAGCTAATTATTGTGTGGATATAGGAATGATTGTGGACCAATCATTTTAGTTATTTTAAGAAAGACATTTATCCATATTATTAAATTAAAAAAAATAGAATAATATCATTTAATTAAAAGAAGGGTAAAAATGTACATTTCTATTACTTTCAAATTAGGAAGCACAAATTTAAAAAGGAGATTTTCGGATTTTAAGGGATTTTTTATTATCTTAATTTTGAATTCTGATTTTTTTAATTAATTCAATTTTAATTATGTCAGAGTGTTATTCTGTTAGAATGATGGTCTATAATATTGTTTTGTTAGAATGTTATTCTATTAGAATATTAATGAAGAATAATAAAATTCTTGAACCTGAAATTGAATAATAATAATAACATTCTAATATATTCATACACATCCGAACTTAAATACAAGTTCATAAATATTCTTACAGAATGATATATTTTAATATAACTGTACATATTCTAACAGTATGTCATCAAAATGAATAAAATTCTTAAGAAACATTCTCACATATACAATTATTAAACAAATACACTTAATATTCTTCAATGGTCCAAATAATCGACTTGTTTACACTTACTCTTCTTCAATGTAACTTGGTATTGAACTCAACTTCAAGTCTTTCTCTTGTATGATCATTCCTTGATTCCTTCTTCAAGCCATTCTGAATGAATAATTCATTACCAAATGAAAAAGAAAAAACTAAAGTCCTTTGTACAAATCTGCAGACTTGTGAATTGCACCAAAACTTATAACCAAGAATTGTAGAAAATGCACAGATCACAGAGGAAATTTCGAGATTCTATTCTGACATAATTGGAATTCGAGATTCCATTCCGACATAATTGAAGTTCAAAATTCAATTGTGGCAGAAATAACCTTACCATTATTATATATGAATGCAAAATGGAAATTTCGAATGTTAAATAAAACAAAAAAGGGAATGTATGATGTAAGAGAGTATTAGATGATGTCATATAGCACCAAATTGCATCAGGATATGTACGTACACAATAATTTTCTCGATAGTATGATGTTCAAGACGATCAAACCATGTAGCACCAAAATTGCATTAGAATGTTTCTAAGCACAATAAATCTTATCAGGGTATAATGTCAAATGATCAAAATTTTATGAGAATGCTTCACATACATAATTTTCACAAAATTATCTTTGTTTTTCAAGAATTTGAACATCAAAATATTGAAAAAGTCTACATTCGCCTTCTTGCAAGTATATTTGTGAAAATTTATGTATGTGAAAATTTAGTTTAAAATAGATTGGTTTAGGAATGAAACCATCTACATAAGGACAATGCATACGACATTCTATCGATTTTTTTTTTGGAAGTTTTGATATTTAGGGGTGTTTGTTTAGCATAATCACTAGTTTGGGTTGGTTTTAAAGCTCTCAAACCAAGTTTTAGCCTTATTTTATCAACATTCATTTCAAGTATCAAACACTTGTTTTTTTTTACAAATCTTTATGATCTACTAACCTTAGCAGTTGGTTTCATGCATGTAGATTAAAATAGTCCAAGTACATGGTTAATTATTTAAATTATAGTAATGAGTGTTTCTATACTATGGTTTATTTATATATATTTTATAACATGAAAGGATTATAAATGTATCATAAATTAAAGAACATAAATGTTTTTCTAAATGATTTTTTAGTCCTTGGATTTAACTTTTTTGAAAACTGAAAACTCTTTGTTTCCACGGCAGTAGAATTAGAATTCAAAATACTCTTTAGGCTATTTACATCTTTGAGCATAATAAATGAAACACGTAATGACTGAAAACTCCTATCAATTGTAGGTAAAGAATAAAAAATAGATTCCATAAACATTATCATATAATCAACTCTTAAAAGAACGGATAACAGAAAAAGAAAAACAAATCAATTAAGAGGAAATCGACTCTAAGCACGTACCCGGCCTCCCGACATCATGATTTCTATGATCGAAGTTGAAGACGATTGTCAATAGTATCAATTTTGTCATGTTTATGTGTGATGCATCTTTGATTCTCTGCGATAGAGAGACGATGATGGGGGTGGGGGTATGCACCACTGCCATGCTGCGACAGGGATGACACAAACGTCGCCGGAAAATCACCCATTGATGGAGGATTATGGCGGCTTTGTATGAGTGGCTAGGGCTTGTAATATGTGGTTAGGGCTTGTAATCGGTTGTGATACATGGGTGTGGTTTCATTCATGGATATAGGATCAGGAGAAGTAGAAAGTCACCAACGATTGAAAGAAGCTTGAGATCGACAACATGAAGGGAGGAAGTGTTGGATTAGTGTCTAAGTCCATAACTATAATTGGTATATACTTGAATGGACCCGGCATGGTCCATTTGGATTGCATGGCATCGGAACATTTGGATAGACCTTTTGTGAGAAGAGGATATTTGTGACATATTAATATATTATAAGTTCTAATATATTAATATGAAATCATATTATTTAATTAGTATTGATCAAGAATTAATTTGGAATTAATTTAGTGATCAAAAGAGACTAATTAAATATATAGGGATTGATTGTGTAAATCATTCATTCTTATTTATGTGGGCTTATGATCCATGATTCCTTATGTTGGGTTTAACCCATGTGGTGACCCATGGATACTCCATGGAGGTTAAAACCCATGGAGCATAAGGAATGGGTAAAGTCCTGGGTTACATGGTGTAACCCTAATGTGCACACTATATAAAGACCCCATTGGTTGGTGAAATTGGCACTAGTGCATACACAAGTGGGCAAGCCGATTTCTATGAGTCAAGTATCCTCTCTCATGGTTATTCCAAGATGTTCATGATGTTGTGTGAACCATTTGAGGTGTCACACTTGGGGCACTAGGCTCTTAAGCTTCATGGAATCAAGCTACAACAAAGAGGTTTGTATTCTATCTAGTACATATGATTGTATGCTAGTTAGGGTAATACCTTGGATAATTGATATTTGCATGTATAATAGAGAAAACATAGATCCAAGGTATTTAGGGTTGCATGTACACCATAGGAGTGTTAGAATGCTCAAAACCCAACAAGAAGATGGTGTCAGATTTGTTGATATTTTGGGTACCGACGATGGTGATGAGGAGAAGTAGAGAATCTTGGGAGTTAGTTCAAAACTAGTTTCTAAAAACTCATATTATGGCACACGGAAGACTTTAAATTTCGAACATAACATAGTCATTTTATACCCACCAAGGATCATCTTGCAAGTTATAGAAAGATTTAAACTCTAACCAAACAAATGATGAAGAAATAACAACCTTTGTTATTCTTTGGGTCCTCTTGGTAGGCTTGGAATTTGATGAAGAATGTGGAACCTTTGAGACACCAACATGAAGCCAACTTGATGTAGATGCTAGTCAAAACTACTAAGCTTTAAGTCCATATCCAAATATGACTTTAAAGAGAGCAAAATGCAAGCAAGTAATCTTCTAACACTTCTTTGCAAGAGAGAATATGAAAGAGTAAGAGGGAGCTATGGTTTTGATGAGTAAAAATGAAGGGATGAAAGTCTTCATCAAGCTAAATCATTACCCAAGGGTTCTTAGCACTTTAAGCACTCTATATCCTAAAGCCTACATGTCTCTCATGCCTTTTAAGTCATGCTTACTTTCTCTTATTATATTCAAAAGAGCATGTCTTGTTTCTAGAAACTAGTTAATCTTTTTTTATAAATAAAACATAAGAGAATTTTATAAAATTCTTATAACTCTTTATAATATATAAACTTTAACTTTTAGCTAAAAGAAAAAAGAGTCTTTCTAGTCCAAAATAATGTACATGACTCAATAAATCATATCATATGATATATATTATGTTACTTGCTAATGAAATTTAGTATTTCCAATAAATAAATAATTTCCAATTAATTGTAAGAGTTTATTGAATATTTATTAAAATAAATTTCTATTAAATAATCAATTATATCACGTTGTTAGTGTGACACATTAGTATCATAGGTTAATTAGCAATATCACTTTAATATGATTTTTGAGCATACTAGATCCTTCAATCTCCCACTTGCGCAAGATTCATATTAGACTGAGATAGACAGTGGTGTACATCTAGAAACTTTTCACTTCCACCAATAAGGTAAGTTTATCAGTTATCCGTTTGTTGCAGACATCATGTTGAAC
The DNA here is from genome assembly GCF_052849685.1 of Lactuca virosa. Classification (NCBI taxonomy): domain Eukaryota; kingdom Viridiplantae; phylum Streptophyta; class Magnoliopsida; order Asterales; family Asteraceae; genus Lactuca; species Lactuca virosa. Next base: position 184,783,700 of record NC_136428.1, on the reverse strand, counting down.
ATGAGATACGGATCGCGATCAATCTCATTAGTTGTTCAACTTTTGGTAAGGCGCCTTAGATGTCTTACTCTCAACACATAAGAGGAAAAAAAATCTCATCTTTACTACATAAGCCTCTTGCATAGTTCACACCATACTTGAAAATGGATTTTATAACTGCCCGGTTAAGGAACAACATTTGACCATATCAAAGCATAGTACTCCATACACTTAAGTCCCACTATGTATCTCAGGTGTTAAGTATACAAATATAGTACCTTCTAATCAAGTATCATTCATGATAGCGATCCATGATATGATCTTGATGCGGGTCAGTTCAATACTAGTTCTCTGACAAGTACCTATGAAACATGGTTACAACCACTTGCCTACTTTCATCAAGTGAGAGTCAACCAATCCAATTCTTATTAGTCTTACTTTATAATTGCTCCCACAATTATAACCTACTATGAACCTTTATAATAATAACATTATTCATGGATTAAACATGTTAATATATAACACAACAAGTATTAATGTGATGACTATATCCCAATATATCATAACATTATCTAATAGTTGTTATAATGTTCCAATTTCCAAATACCAAATCCAAATCAAAATCCCATTTCTAGAATAATAAAGTCGTACAACTGAAGTGTGACCATTCATACATAGCTCAAAAGAATGAATTTATCAATGGGTCTAACAAAATTTAATTTGTGTGAATTATGTGAATACTATCATCTCCATACTTAAATTTACTCAAAGTCTAGTTAAATATCTTGGAGAATATGATTGGTGTTCTTTCGTAACATAGAGTCTCTTAGCTTGATTAAGTATACTCTCAAAGTCACAAAGATTTATATGTGATCCTTGAATGAAAAAGATCAACATAGTTTTTCAATGATCTGATTCATCCACTCATATTTAAACTCAACTTCTAAAGTAGTGTATTCTTATTTAATAGTATATTGTGTCATTATGTTTTGCTTGGACCTCATTCCAACAAAACGTATTGTTCATTCCATAATGAAGTCAAAATCCAATTATAATTCATAATTATTTATATATGTTTAGAAATTAACATCTTGTATAGCTCTTTCCATAAAGATCCTTCTAAACTGATTTTATCATATAGTTTCTCTTAGTTCTTCTAAAGTACTCTTAGAATGCTCTCTTAGTCATCCAATGACTTAACCATGTATTCAATTAGTATCCTATGACATTCTTACAGCATGATCAAATACCATGTCCTATGCATAATATGGCGTAAATGATGAATGCATTTGCCAAGCAAATGGAATATAAATCATTTCATCTAGTTCAAACCTATAAGCTAGGTACTTTTGAGGCTAGCTCAAAATGATGTCGTATGACAATGCCAAGAATTCTCCAAAAGAATCTCGTGTCTTGATCCCTTTCAAGATATTGCCAATATATGTATAAGGACATGAAACTTTTAACATTCATTTTATCTATCTTTTATATATTTCACTTTCCAAGAATGTATCTTCTCCTTCCTAAGTCTTTAATTTTAGAAACACTTTCCGAGTCAAGGTGAAAAACGGCATTGCTTAGTCATAATGTGAATTCAAATGATTAGGTATGTCTCGTTCATACAAAATTAGGAATTTCACTATGCTTCCACTAGTTCTTAGTAAACACACATGTTCTATTAATTTTGATATAAAAAGATACCTTGTGGTTTTACATAAAATGATGATTGTAACATTGAGATGTTTGCTTTATATCCACAAGTGGATCTCAAGCTCTACACATTTTGTTAGGATAACATGGATTAAGAAAACCTCCAGGCCAAGCTATATAAATATCTTCAAGTAGATGTCTAATAAGAAAAGCGGTCTTTCTTGAAATCTATTTGCTATATCTCATATTAAGAATATGAATTTATAGTAAATAATATCCTTGTTAATCTAATCATAGCTACTTGTGAAAAAGGTTTGGTCATAGTCAATGTCATGAGTATGAGAAAATCCTTTTACTATAAGTCTTGCTTTAAATGTGTATGGTTATCCATGTAACTTATTCTTTCTAGAAGAAACATTTACTCCTTCTAGGCTTACTATAGGGATAAATTTTAATCAAGCCCATACTTGATTCTCATACATGGATTACATCTCATGTTCATGACTCTAAGTAATTTATTAGATTCGAGATCTGACATAATATCTTGGTTTATGATGGATTTTCCAGAAACCATCAATAAAAGCTCATCAATGAGAGATTTCACATTTCGCAAGTCATAGATGATTTCTACCACTAATGCGAACAATTTGTGTTTGTGAATAGCTATTATTCAAGTTTAACAATCCTTGTTAAAACTAGAGCCAACTATTACTACCTAAGGTTATGGTTCTTGAGTTGCTTAAAGTTCCATGTACCTCCCACTCGCTTTGCCATTACAAGCTTGCTTTCTACTAACTTAGCTTTCACAAGAGTGAGAGAACTTATTCTTGGTGGGTTTTCATATTATAATCTAAGCCACATTTAGAGTATTATACAAATATATATTTAGTAGATTTTGGGTTTAGAACCTTTAGTCGAACATTGGCTTCAAATCCACAAAACATTAAGTAAGTTGAGGATGGAGCCTTTCCATACTAAGTCTTATAAAGTGTTTAATCTACTTATTAGTTGGTATTTGTACTCAAGGTACAATTAACAGTGTTATATGTGTTATCCCAAGGAAATAAATGGAGGATATTTCTACCGATTAGAAAGTAAATCATACGAAGTAAGATTTAATTCATCCTTTATTATCATTAAGGCCTTAGATAGTTCTTATGGGCTTGTATCTTGTGCTTAATCTCAGACATTCATTACAAAGGAAGTCATACACCAAAGTGTATAGTTCCTTAATAATTATTTTCTCTTACACTTTAGTGAAAATATCATTAGGAACCCTTTATATATAAATAAGATTTACATATGTTAAATAAACTACATTATTTGCCTTCATAGATCCTTTTCTTGAAGTTGGAATATGTGAATGTCATTTATATAATAATGATAAAAATGTCAAAGATGATTTTGAATTAAAAGAAGTTTAAGTCAAAAGTGCTTGCATATAGAACTTAATTTTATTTATAAAATGTTGATATTTACTTTATAATTCTATTAAGATATCAAGTCTCATAAATAGAAGTTAATCATTTCAGAATATGAATATTATCGTTATGAAAAATGATTAAGTAAATGATCAAACATTTGAATAAAATGACTGAGACATAAATTTAGACATGCTAAATTAAAACATACATTGTTCCAAAACAAACATTGTTTTACATTACAAATACTTTATGTTCTAAGCACAAATTATAAACTAAACTCCGAGAGTATAGTTCCAACTTGGTTGTGCTCAACTTGGTTACTCTTCAGTAAATATTTGTAAGCCTTTTACAAATATTTGATTAACATTTAAGTGCCAAGTACCTAAGTGTTATATGAAAAGTATGAGTTCTATCTTGTAGATACCAGAAGTACTAGTCTCTTCCAGACTTTATTTCCAGATAAGAGGAGCAGATCCTCTTTCAATGTCCAGTTTCTCCACAAAAGAAACACAATCCATCTATGTGGGCCTTACTAGATTTCTTGGACTTAAAGTTGTTAAGTCCATAAAACATGGGCCTCTTAGATCACACTAGGTGACTCTTTTAGCCTTGCATTATTCCAATGTTGAAACTAGCATTAAATAAAATATCATTGTATTTATTGGAATATTGCTTAACATGTTATATCATCATATATATGTTTAAATTATCCAAGACTTCCTAGAAGTCATGAATAACTATTCATAGCTTGATATGAGAAGCATCTTTAGCTTCACAGTGATGCCTTTACTAGGTATCATGTTCAGGTTTATTGCTCAAGGAAAATAGTTTAGGACTAGGACCTTTTAAGTGTATACAATTTCATATCTCACGAGATTGTCTCTTAAGACATGAACCCATTCACTGAAGTTGTATCTAGTGAATGTTATTGTTTCATTAAGTCATTAAAGAAAATGACAATTAATGATAATGAGAATGGATTATTTAACTATAAAATTTTAACAAAATTCATTTAGTATTTTCAATATTTAATCTTCAATAAATAATACCCTTTTAGTTTCTAAAAACATTAATTATCAAAGTCTAGGATCCAAGTTGAAAAAAAATAAATGTTTAGCTATCATTTATCCCATTCATTTGAATCCAACCCGGTAGATATCGTTATCAATTATATATTGCTATATAATTCCTAGATTTATGGGATCTCTAATAACAAATGTAATTAGACATGTTTGATCCTATCTATGCCTCAAAATTCTCTTGCTTAGGTATCCTTTATCACAAAAGATTTCCGATCTATTCATCCAATTTGAAAAACTTGTGTAATCGGCCTATAACTTGGTTATAGAAATCGCGAATACACTCCGACCATCAAAAGATAACACTAAGCGGTTAGGTTTCATTTATCCCACTAATGCATCAAGGGATGTGCGAGTATCTTTAAAAAGGAATGCATGGATTTGAGGTTTGCTAAGGGGTCATTTATAGGTTTTATATTTCTAGTTTAAAAACATATTATCTCATAGTTATTACATGCATATAATAAACTCTGCTATCTATTTTCAAAAGAAAATCATCTTTAAAGGTTTTATATAAAAGCTAGTTTTTATATAATTTGACGCAATTCAATATTAATAACCTGTATTAAGTTTGAGTGCATTTAAACCTTTTATATTTTTAATAAAATTTCATTTTATTACTTATATATTTGGATTTTGTATAAGTTACAAAAATCACTATTTTAAAACTTATAATTGAGTATTTCAAAATTTACCATTATTAATGTCTTTATAAAACCGGGTTTTATTTTAAAACAATAACTTGTTGCATCTTATGTTCACATTATAAATTTTGAAAACCAAACTCCATGTAATGTTTATTTTGTCCAAAATTATTTTAGCATGTGAAAAACTAATTATCAACAACATAAAATATTGCATAAAATAAACAACACAAACATGCATAAAACGATATGTGCATAAACATAACCAACTAATGACATTTTTGTGTGCCAACACAAAAGATGTCAACTCCATTCCTAAAGGGACATTTAAGGAGACAAAAAATATTCTTGTAATGTTGTTGTAGAAGCTCCCACTTGAATAAACACCCATTGCTTGCAAAAGATTGGGAAATCTTCGTTGGGAATGAAACAATTTGCATAAGGACAAGGCATACAACATTCTAACGATTCTTTTAGTTCATTGGAAGATTTGATGTTTAGGGGTGTTTGTTTCGCATAATCACTAGTTTGGGTTGGTTTTAAAGCTCTCAAACCAAGTTTTCGGCTTATTTTATCAACATTCATTTCAAGTATCAAACATTTGTTTTTTTACAGATCTTTATGATCTACTGACCTTGGCAGTTGGTTTCATGCATGTAGATTAAAATATTCCATGTACATGGTTAATTAGTTATATTATAGTAATGAGGGTTTATATATTATGGTTTATTTATATATACTTTATAACATGAAAGGATTATAAATGTATCATAAATTAAAGAATATAAATATGTTTCCCAATGCTTTTTTTGTCCTTGGATTTACCTTTTTTGAAAATTGAAAACTCTTTGTTTACATGGCAGGAGAATTAGAATTCAAAATAATCTTTAGGCTATTTAAATCTTAGAGCAAAATAAATGAAACGAGTAATGACTGAAAACTCCTATCAATTATAGGTAAAGAATAAAAAATAGATTCCATAAACATTATCATATAATCAATTCTTAAAAGATCGGATAGCAGAAAAAGAAAAACAAATAAATTAAGAGGAAATCGACTCTAAACACGTACCCGGCGTCCCGACATCAGGATTTCGGTGATCAAAGTAGAAGACGATTGTCAATAGTATCAATTTTGTTATGTTTATGTGCAATGCATCTCTAATTCTCTGCGATAGAGAGACGATGATGGGTTTGGGGGTATGCACCATTGCCTTGCTGCAACGGGGATGGCACAAACGACGCTGGAAAATTGCCCATTAATGGAGGATTGTGGCGGCTTTGTATGAGTGGCTAGGGCTTGTAATCTGTGGTTAGGGCATGTAATCGGCCGTGATACATGGGTGCGGTTTCATTCATGGATATAGGATCAGGAGAAGTAGAAAGTCACTAACGATTGAAAGAAGCTTGAGATCGAGAAAATGAAGGGCGGAAAATGGTGGCTGGTTTGTTGATCTTTTGGGTACCGACGATGGTGATGAGGAGAAGTAAAGAATGTTGGGTTTTAGCTCAAAACTAGTTTCTAAAAGCTCATATCATGGCAAACGGAAGACTTTAAATTTCGAACATAACATAAACATTTTATACCCACCAAGGATCATCTTGCAAGTTATAGAAAGATTTAAACGCCAACCAAAGAAAGGTTGAAGAAATAACAACCTTTGTTGTTCATTGGGTCCTCTTGGGAGACTTGGAAGTTGATGAAGAATGTGGAACCTTTGAGACACCAACATGAAGCCAACTTGATGTAGATTCTAGTCAAAACTCTTAAGCTTTAAGTACATATCCAAATATGACTTAAAGAGAGAAAAATGCAAGAAAGTAATCTTCTAACACTTCTTTGCAAGAGAGAATATGAAAGAGTATGAGGGAGCTACGGTTTTGATGAGTAAAAATGAAGGGGTGAAAGCCTTCATAAAGCTAAATCATTACCCAAGAGTTCTTAACACTTTAAGCACTCGATATCCTAAAGCCTACATGTCTCCCATGCCTTTTAAGCCATGCTTACTTTCTCTTATTATATTCAAAAGAGCTTGTCTTGTTTCCTAGAAACTAGCTCATCTTTTATATATATATATATATAAATAAAAGAGAAGAGAAGTTTATAAAATTCTTATAACTTTTTATAAGATATAAACTTTAACTTTTAGCTAAAAGACAGAAGAGTCTTTATAGTCTAAAATAATGTACATGACTTAATAAATCATACCATATGACATATATTTTGTTACTTGCTAATGAAAATTAGTATTTCAATGAAATAAATAATTTCCAATTAATTATATGAGTATATTGAATATTTATTAAATTCAATTTCCATCAAATAATCAATTATATCAAGTTGTTGTTAGTGTGACCCATTAGTATCATATGTTAATTAGCAATATCATTTTAATATGATTCTTGAGCATACTAGATCTTTCAGATAAGCAGCAGGATTTAAAGGAAATTAATCCAATATTTTAGGGATTAATTAAATATTTATATAATTACCAAAATTAATTGATATGTACATTATTTTTTTTACCCTTATGGAGGTTTTTGAAATGACTGGTCTACATTGATTCCTACAAACACACAATAGATAGTTTGAACAAATGAACCTATCTCATACATTGTAATATATAATTAATCATATTTTATACTGCTTAATCATAAATGATTAATCATATGTATTTATACATTGTAATATATGATTAATCATATATTAGGATGTATAATCATATATGATTGTACAGTTTAATATATTATTAATGATATATTTCAATGTATGAACACATATGATAAATCATATGTGTTTGTACATTTTCATATATGATTAATCACATATTATACTATATAATCGTATTTGATTATACATTTTAATATATAATTAATCATATTTCATTTTGTATAATCATGTATGATTAGTTATTTGTATTTATACATTGTGATATATGTTAAATCATATATTAGACTGCATAATCATATATGATTAATGAATCATATATTACAATGTGTAAAGAAATATTATTACTCATATCTGTTTGTACATTTGTAATATATGATCAATCATAAATTCAAACACATATGATTTATCATATGTGTTCATACATTCAAATATATAATTAATGATATATTAAACTATATAATAATATATTACTATACATCCTAATATATGATTAGTCATGTATGACAATGTATAAATATATATGATTAATCTTTTATGATTAAACAATATAAAATATGATTACTTATATATTACAACGTATATCATATATGATTATACATCCTAATATATGATTAGTCATAAATGAAAATGTACAAACACATATGATTTATACATAATAATATATGATTAATAATATATTATAATATATAAATACACATCATTAATCATATATGATTATTAGAAAATGAAATTTTATAATAAAATAATTATTATTAAATTTTTTGTCACGTGAAAGTACCACTTCAACAAATGAATCATATTGCAGTAACATAATTGAAGAATCTTATTATAAACCAGATATCCCTCCAGAATTTATAATGGTTGTAAACAGCGTTTTCAAATCACTAAATTTGACAGTAAAAATGTATACTAATTACGCAGAAATTGCATGTTTTCATACAAGACTGAGTTGCTAAACAAAATACAATAACCAAATAATAAAAAATAAATATGTTATATGCAATAAGGGTGGCAAGGATAAACCAAAACCTTGTGATACGTTGGTTACAAGTTCTGTCAACACGAAACCAAATTCAAACAAGATAATTAATGGTTGTATAACAAAGATTATATTTGAAAATATTTATGGAAAAACAGATCACAAAGTTAAGGAAATCTTTGAATTGCACAACCACACACTGGAAAGTATTGAGGATAGATCTTATATGAAAAAGGCAAGAAAGATGTCATATTCTGAAAAAGATTTTGTGCTACGCACATCAACAACTAAAACGGGGCCAACGATGGCTCACAAAATGAGACAGTTTTGAAAGGTGGATATGAGTATGTAGGGGCGAAGGTAACAAACTACAAAATCTTATCTACAAGGATGCTCAGTTAATGATAAACAAAATGAATGATCGTAGAGATATCTATCCAAACTATTCATTTGAGTTTCTACATGATGGAGATTAGTTGGACGCTATGTTTTGGGCAGATGAAAGAGAAAAGGCATTTCACGCAGAGTTTGGAGAAGTTATATCTTTTGATGCAACTTTTAGAACACACAAGTAAGTTAATATATATACTTTAAAATTTTATTCATTTAGAATTAAACTAAGACAATTATACAATTAAATTTAAACATATTGTTAAACAAATATGATTGTACTAAACACATTTTCTTTATATATGTATAAATTGGTATTTGTTCCATTCACAGTAATTGAACACCACAAAAAATGAGTTATTGTTGGCGCTGGTTTGCTGAGTAAAGTGACAATTGAGTCCTATGAGTGGCTACTTAAAGCTTTTTATAGAGCTCATGAATAGAAAGCGCCAAAAAAATTTCTAACTAATCAAGATCCAGCAACAAAACAAGTTGTGCAATCTGTCTTACCAAATTCAAGACACAGATTATGCATGTGGCACATAATGAAAAAATTTCAAGCAAAGGTATAATAAAATATAATAAAATAATATATTAAACTATTTAATCATAAAATAATATATTAAACTATATAATCATATATGATAAATCATATATAATTATGTATTCTATTAATATGAATTATCACATCTCATACTATGTAATCATATTTGATTAGTCATATAAGTTTGTACATTATAATAAATGAATAATCATATATTAGAATAAATAATCATATATGACTATGCATATATGATATATCCAAATAAGTATTTAATTAATAATATAGTACTGTTTATTTATATATTAATGTACATAAAAACAAATATAAGTAACATTTTTAACTAACTCATAGGTTACTAGGGATTTATTTAAAAACAAGGACTTCAAGAAGAGATTTAACAAGCTTGTTTGAAACATGCATATCAAACCTGATGAATTTGAGAAGAAGTGGAAGTTGATTATTAAGGAATTCAATCTGGAAGATAAAAGATGGTTCAATGATATGTTCGAATTACATGACAAATGGATAGCTGCATACTTTAATGACACTAGAATGTCTAGATTGATAAAAACCACTTCAAGATCAGAAAGCATGAATTCCTTCTTCAACACTTACTCACAATTTGGAAATTTACTTTTACATTTCATGTGGAATTATGAAAATGCAATTCAAAAACAAAGAAATACCCAAAATGAGCTTAATCATGAAATAAAAAACGCGGTATATAAATTTGTTTCACTACGACCGATAGAAAAACACGGTGCAAAAGTTTATACGAGTATATTGTTTTATGAAGTCCAGGAAGAGATCTACAAAGGTGCTTGGTAATGTCATTACAAACATATTGGAGCAGAGAACGAATGAGAATTATACAAAGTGGAACAATTGGATAAAAGCAGCGATTTGAAAAGAGAATTCGAGGTAATCTATTATTATTTAGACTTTGAAAGATCACAACATAATCAAATATATACAATAATATTTGTATTAATTTTAAAAAACTTAATGTTTTAATTTTATTTTGAGTACGTAGAAATTAAACTTCCAGAACAAGATGTAAAATGCAGTTGTGAACACTTCAACTGCTTTGGGACTTTATGCAGACACGAATTCAAAATAATCATGAAACATGGAATTAAAGAGATACATGAACAACACATTGAGAATAATTGGAGAAAGGATGTGATATCAAGGCATTATCATTTTGGTAGGCATGTGTACAAATCAGGAGATAGTGAAATTAACAGATCTGTCAATCAAGCATATTACAACTTTGAAGCATGTTTGGACTTCGTAAGAAAAAATAAAGAGAAAATGGATTCTTTTGTTAAGGAAACAGAAAGCATGCTGAAGGAATATGCGAATGATCCTTCAAATAAATTGCTGAAAAATAGGACATATGTTGAAGAGGCAGGAAAGATTATGGGTGTTTCTATTCCAAAAGAAATACACATCAATGTTCCAAATGTTCAAAGTAATACAGGAAGTGGAAAGAAGAACAAAATTCAAAGTGCAGCTGAAAAAGCATACAAAAATTCAAAGAAGCAATCAATAATATACTCAAGATGTGGAGAAAGGGCTCCTCATAACTTGTGTACATGCCCTACCAAACTTGCAACAGAACAATCAACAAAAGCTACATAGATAATTACTAGTTTAATCAGTAATGAATAAGTCAGTAATTTTTTTTCTAAATAATATACTTTTTGTTTGATGCATTTTACTCTTTTTACAATATAGAATGTATTACTTATTTTGTTTACGACTTTCTATCTAATTTGATGTATTTTTCTTTGATTTTGTTAGTTATATAAAAAATACATTTATCAATTTTAACCTTGAACCATCTTCTATCTAACTTTTTGTCTTTTTTTATTACAAATGCATATAACCACTTATGATTAAATAAAAACATATGATTAAAAATGAATAAGTGGTATAACATAATCATTTATGATTACAAAAACATAAATAATTATGTAATATCTATTACCGGTTGTTCCATATATGTAATCATTTATGATTACAAAAAAATATAAATAATTATATAATACATGTTCTCTGTTGTTCAATATGTGAAATCATTTATGATTACATATAACAACAGATAATGGGTACTAGAAAATGTCACTACATATAAAAATGTAATATATTCATTTATGATTGAACTTCCATAAAATGTTAATACAAACAAAAGTAAATAAAATTCATCACCATACATATAAAACTTGTTGAGAATAACCATCACCATATAGAACAACATTGTTCATAAAAACTATTAACATAACCATATTCATCTAGAAAATAAACATCTAATCACCCATCATCGAATCTCTTCCAACATGAGCAAAAATTCAATCATAAATAATTTCACAAGCCTCGAATATCACTTTCCCCATTTTCATAGAGATTGTAGCTGACTCCAAGATCACGTCCAACATTACTTAAAAAATGTTATCTTCATTGAACATACCAGATCTTTACTACATATCTGATGTATAGAAATGTTTTCCATTAAAAAGAAATCGTCTTTTAATGAACAGCATTTCTCTACGTCAAAAAAATATAGTAAAGACCTAATATGTTCAATGAAGATAAGCTTTTAAAGTAATGTTGGAAGCGGAGTTCTTGAAGTGAACTACAATCTCTATGAAAATCTATCTGCGAACAAAAGAAAAAGAATCTTGAAAAAATGGGGAACATGTTATTCGAGACAGTAAAATTAGTTCTTTTTTACTTATGGGTTGCATAGTTTACTTAAAACAAAATGGAATTTCTTAAATCATAAATTAATCATGGTGATATATAAGAAAATTTACATTAAAAATTAAAGAAATTAATAAACGAAACTAACCATTTGAGTAGTATAAGAACCATTTTCTTCAAAAGTGAGAGAAAATTCAATCTCAAAAAATAAGCCTTCAATACTTGATTCGTTTGTTTTACAACTTCACCACTCATCTTGACCAATTCTAAGGGGTAACACGAGGCTACCCCCTTGATAAAAACTACTTCTCAGTTTAATGAAAAAACTGATTTGGTCTTCATTAATAAAGGGTAGCTTCATGACTTCAAACACTACAAAACAAAAAAATATATAAAAATATATAAAGATAAAATGACAAAAAAATAGATAAGATTCTGCATGCCTAAAAATACAGGTATAAAGCATAATGATGTATACGATGAATGCTCATTTATCAAGAAAAAAATAAAATAAATTATTCAATATAACTTATCTAATATATCTTGTTCAACATATGTAATCACTAATGATTACATATAAACAACAAATAAGGTGTACAAGAAACTTAATTATCATTTATGATTACAAAAACATAAAAAATCATGAAATATAAGCATATATTCACTTATGATTAAAAATATATAAGTGGTATAACATAATCAGTTATGATTAAAAAAACATAAACAATTATGTAATATACGTTATCTGTTGTTCAATTATGATTACAAAAACATAAATAATCATGAAATATCTGATATATGTTGATCAAAATATATAATCAATAATGATTACATATAACCAATAGATAAGGGGAACTAGAAACGTAATCACATATAAAAGTATAACATATTCACTTATGATTAATATTTCATAATATAATTCATATAAACAAACTTACAAGAGGTTTAAAAACTGCTCCATACTTATCATCAAAAACAACATCATCTGCATCATTATCAATAACCTCAAAAGCAGGATTCTTTAGATTGATAGCAATAAAATATGTATGCTTTTGCGTCACAACAGGGAAAAATACCTAAAATTTATATATATATATATATATATATATATATATATATATATATATATATAACAAACTAAATATACCATGTCAACATCTTTCAAAACCTTCAAGTCTCTATCACCAGAAACACTGATAGAGAAGTTGTCCTTGAAAACATTATAGTTTCCAGTTTACTTCAAATGATTATATTCAAATGAAAAAGTCTATAATATAAAAAAAATCAGTAGTGACTATAAAGTATTAATATATGAAAGTACCAAAGAACTTATATAAAAAATCATTACTGATTATCAAAACATGAAAAGAAAAAAATAAAATAAAAACTTACAGTATCAACATTCATGAACAATCAGTGTGGTGATTTAACATGTATGAACTCTTCTTTATGATTTAGTATAGGAGCCTACGAATCAAGAACACATACATGCAAACACGTTTTTTTATAGAGAGTTTCATAATTTGCTCTAAAACCAACAACATCGGATTGCATAAGCACAACAATATCCCTATAGATATTTATTTAAATGTTATTAAATATTAAAACTTATCTTTATAAAAATAAAAATTTATATTTAAAAAGCTTACCCTAGATTTCCTTGAAGGTTGAAAATCCATTCACAAATAATATTTTCTTCTACTATCAAACGGGGTTTAAAATCAATTAACCTTTCCTTAAAGGCTGACTTATAAACATAAGTAAACTTCTTTTCTCTATTTCCTTTAACATCTACTTATTATGGTCCTTCTTCATTTATATATTTTCGTTTGCTCAAACTTTGCTTTTGATGGACCTTCTTCATTTATAACTTTTTGTTGCTTAGACTTTGCTTTTGATGGACCTTCTTCATTTCCACTCATCGTTGGTCAAAATTTGCTTTTAATGGTCCTTCAAATGTAGCTAGAGGGGTTGCAAAAGAAACAGGAATAACATTAAGAACATCAACATTTGGAATAGCAGACTGTGGTCTTGGGCATGATTTTGACAAATAAAGTCTATCCCTAAGCCTTTTCTTTGTTATCAGTATAGGAGAACTTTGACTTTGAGATGGATTCTTAGAACCTTGAGAATCTTGAATATATCCAAGGCTAACACTTGGACCAATGAAAAAAGGTAATATTAAAAAGAAGGTATCAATAGAAAGCTCAAGGCAGACAATATCATCTTCTAAAAAAGAAAAGGCCAAGGAAGCGATTGAAACCCAATCAAATAAATCCAAAAAATAAGTTATTGAACAACCAACAGAGAATCTGAAAATTAAGGGAAATAAATTAGTTTTGGAGAAGGTCAAAATTGTAAGTAACAAATGTTAACTATCTGATGAAGATGATTCTGATTTTAAGAGCCGTCCTGGATCTTCAAAGAAATCAAAGAGGAAAGCTAAATTTGTGAAGAAAGAGAAAAAATTTGTTGTGATAAAAGAATTTCCTTCATTAAAGAATAGATGTTCACTCGGGTCATTATTGGGTGTTATTCAAGGTTTATGTAGAGAACAAAAGGAGTGTGTTAGGGCTATGAGATTTGGGAGTTTGTTACGGATGGAAATGATTGATGTACCTTTAAAGATTGTTTATTATGTTCTTAATCATTTTAATTTTGAGAGTTTGAAGGTGGAGTTTGAGAATTGTCAAGTTTGTGTTGATACCAAATCTATTCATGAGATGTTAGGATTACCATTTGGTGGTACATTACATTCAAAAATGGATTACATTTCCAAACATGATGAAGAGATTTGTATGTTAGATTGGAAGAAACAATATGGAAATATTGACAAATTGAGATTGAAGCAGCTAAAGAATGAACTTGTTCGGACTAGTGCAGCGGATAATAACTTTAGAATCAATATTTTGGTTCTGTTTATTAACACATTTTGTGAGTCTTCAAGCATGTGAAAATGTAATCTGAGTCCATTGTATGTAATCACAAGAGATATTGATTTAAGTAGCATTGACTGGTGCGATTTCATTGTCGATTGTTTGGTTTGGACGAAGAAGGTTTACAACCCAGGTAAAGAATCATACCTTCTTTTATTGACCAGGAGCATACCTGATGGGAAAATGTAAACTGAGTCCATTGTCTTTTCTAATTGATATGTTGAGTTTTAATATGATGGTTTAATTTAATATCATTACATAATGATAATCCTTCTTGCTTATATATATATATATATATATATATATATATATATATATATATATATATATATATATATATATATATATCTAAGAAGGATTATCATTATGTAATGATATTAAATTAAAACATCAGATTTAAGCACAACATCTCAATGAGAAAAAACAATTAGGTCAATTTTGTGATCAATTTGGTATAGAAACTCCTAATTCAAAAGGGAAACAGAAAAAAGAATTTAAAAAAATCAAAAAAATCTTTTATAAAAAAAATATTATAAACAAAAACGAAAAATTTCTAAAAAAGATAATGACAATTACAATAAGAAAAATTATAATGACCCACCTACTTGTTGGAAATATGGAAAAATATGACATTTTTCTAATAAATATAGAATAAAGAAAAAAATTAATAATTTAAATATAGATGAAAAAATGAAATCACGATTAATGAATATTTTTGTTAAATACATCTTATGACGATTCTGATGATAATTCTTATACTTCAGAAGAAGAAATTAATGATTATGATATAGAGTCGGTAACAGATAATGACAATAATTGTGCTTCTATACATAAAGAACAATGTTCATGTCAAGAAAAGAATTTTGAAGATAAGTTGTATCTTATTCAATCACAATTTTAAGATAATATGAATATAAATGTTATAAGTAGTCATATAGCTCATATATTAAAAAAAAAAGATCCTAAAATAAGAAATCAACTTATAGATGATTTAGATGATAAACCAGAAATAATGTGGATGAACTTTACTCAATGAAACATGTTCATCAAATGTTAAAAGAAAAATAAGGATCTACATCAGAATATAATAGTCAAATTACAATTAAAGATTTAAATAATGAAATAATAATTCTAAAACAAGAAATATCTAATAATTTAGATAAGGAAGAAAATATATATTTTTATTATTGATCAAATGAGGATATAGGGAGTATTTATAAACAAGGGTTATAACAGAATCCTAGAAACGAGATAACTTCTTAAACAAGGATAAAACTAAATCAAAGATAAATATAAACAATAAATGAAAATAAGGATAATTACATTCCTTAATCTTAATTCTCCTTCTCAAGTTGGAGTGCGTAAGTCTCGAACACCCAACTTGCCACGTAAAAACTTGAACCTATCTGCACGAAGATCTTTAGTGAAACTGTATGCAGTTTGAAACTCCGATCGTATAGAAAATGTTTTTATCTCCCCACCATTTACTCTTTCTGGGACAAAATAGCAATCTATTTCAACATGTTTTGTCCGTTCATGATAGACAAGATTGGTAGCAATGTGTCTAGCAGCTTCATTGTCACACATAAGAGGAGTAGGACCAGCTTGTACAAAATCCAAATCTTGAAGAAGCCATTTGAGCCATATAAATTCACATATAGTACTTTCCATCGACTTATATTCCGTTTCTGCTGGAGATATTGACACCACTATTTGCTTTTTCGTTCTCCACGAAACGGCTGCTCCCCCTAGAATAATAAAATATATTGTGCATGATCTTCTAGTGGTGGGACAACTTAACCAACTAGTATCGCAATAAGCCATGAGATCTAAAGAACCTGGAGAAGGAAGGAATAAACCATGGTCTGGTGTCCCTTTCAAATATTGAAGTACCCTATGAGCAGCATCCATATGCGATTTTCTAGGGTTGATCAAGAATTGACTTAACTAGTTTACTACAAAATGTTATATCAGGCCGTGTAACCGTGAGATAAAGTAAAAGTCCCACCAATCTTCTGTATCCAAAAGCATCAACTTCTATGCTCTCATCATCTTTTCTCAATTTAACATTTTGTTCCATTGGGAAATTGCTAGGCTTGGTTGCTAAAAAAGCACAATCCTCAAGAATATCCAACGTGTATTATCTTTGACTAATTATGAAACCCTCCTTGAATCGACAACTTCAATGCCAAGGAAGTATTTGAGTGGACCAAAATCTTTAATGCTAAACCAACTTTGCAAGTGATTTTTCACCTCATTAATTTTATTGATATCATTTCCCATTAACAGGATATCATCAACATAAATGAGTGCAACAACATGCATAGAGCTCACCCTGAATATGAAAATGGAATGATCAACATTGCTTTGTTGAAAAACGATCTCCATAAGAGATTTTGCAAACTTTTGGTACCAATTTCTTGAAGCTTGGCGCAATCCATAGATAGATTTGCGCAAGTTACACACCCAAGTTTCATTTTTCTCACAAAAACCTTGAGGAACCTTCATATACACATCTTCTTCTAGATCAGCATGCCAGAACGCGTTATTTACGTCCATCTGATGTAATTCCCATTCTTTCTTTGCAGAAACTGCCAAGGCACATCTAATAGTCACAAGTTTTGCTACTGGAGCAAAAGTTTCATGGAAATCGACACCTCCTATTTGAGTGTATCCTTTTTCTACTAATCGATCTTTAAACTCTCTATGTCTCCATTCGGTTTATATTTTATTTTATAAACCCATTTTGAGTCAATGGGTTTCTTTCCTGCTAGGAATTTCATTAAGGACCAAGTTTCATTCGCTTCAAGCATGGATATTTCCTTTTTCATTGCATCTATCCATCGTGGATCTTTCATGGCTTGAGATAAATCCTTAGTTTCGTTGCTAGAAATAATAGCTACTAAGAATCCCTGATGTGTTTTTGAAAACTTATTATATGAAACAAAATGGGAAAGAGGATATACCACATTGTTGGCCGACGCTGAACAACCTGAAGATGGGATGGGATCAGAGTTGTCGAGTGATGGTGGTAGATCAATCACAAAGTCTTCCAAGTGTTTGGGCTTTGACTGTATGTGAGTGCCTTTCCTAATTCCCGTTTCATGTACTGTTTGTGTTTGAGTGCAATTATGGATATTGGTGTCACGTGTGGGGGAGTTTAATGGCAGAGATTTAGTGATTTGTGGCTGCTTTCACATTCTGTTTCATCGTTACCATCTGATTGGTCCATTGGAGCATCAATATCCTCTTGTATTTTACCCAATGCATTAACAAGGTGAACGTTTCCTATAACCTTATGCCCTTCATAACTTTCTCCAAAAGGAAACTTGTTTTTAATAAAAGCGACACTATGGGTGACATGTATTCTTTGAACTTTCAAGTCATAAAGTTTGTATCCTTTCTGACCTATTGGATACCCGAGGAAAATACAAGGCCTCCCTATTTCATCAAACTTATCGTGTTTTCCCAACATGTTGTGTGAATAAGCCAAGCAACCAAAGACCTGTAAGTCTTCATACATGAGTGACTTCCCAAGGAGAATTTCATGTGGGGTTTTGTTTTCAAGAACATGTGTTGGTAACTTGTTTATGATTTATGTTGCAGTTAATATAAAATCACCCCAAAATTCAATTGGAAGCGAAGCTTGGAATCGTAATGCTCTTCCCATTTCCACCAAGAGTCGTTGTTTTCTTTCTACAACATCATTTTCTTGTGGCATGTACGGGCATGAAGTTTCCAAAATAATGTCGTTGTTTTTGTAAAACTCAAGCATGAAAGTAGACTTAAACATTGATCCGTTATCAGTTATTATTCTTTTGATATTCTTCTTAAATTGTCTTACAATCATCTTATAAAACGTGATTAGCAACCGAGCAGCATCAGACTTATTTTTCATCAAATATACCCACACTCCACGACTATAATCATCGACAATTGATAAAAAGTAATGAGCAGCATTAAGTGAAACATGTTTGTATCTACCCCATATGTCAATGTGTAATCAAAACACTCTATTGTATTCGAAAATCTTAATGGAAAAGGAAGTCTACTTTGTTTTGCACGAATACATGTATCACAAAATTCACTGTAAGTACCTACATCTCTTATTTGTTGTATCTTCCGAAGTACTCCCTCTAAAGTCTGCCCCAGTCTTCTATGACAAACATCATATTTCCTTTGAACCATCATTGTAGATTTCATTCTTTTAATTGTCTCTAAGTAGTAAAGTCTATCATGCTCCTTACCCATCCCAATCAGGTTCTTCGTATGTAAGTCCTGTATGTAACACATGTCAAGCAAAAACGTTAATGAAATACCTAGATCACGAATTATCTTGCTAACTGAAAGTAAATTGCAGTTAAAATCTGGCACATTTAACACCTTTTTCAATTTGAAATCTGGTGAAATTTGTATATCACCTATTCAATTGACATTCACTAACTTTCTATTAGGTATGGAAACGGAAGTGTTGTTCTTCTTATCATTCATGTTCTTTGACCACTTCGTAAGATGGGTGATGTGATCACTTGCACCTAAATCAATGATCAAGTTATCTTGTATCTCAACCTTACCAGTCATGTTAGCTATGGGATTGATCCTTTGCTCACTTGGCTTAGCCGATCTTAAAAGTTGGAAGAGTTTTTCATAGTGTTATTTGGTACGGACCAGTGATTGTTATGGGGCTTCTCCAGTAACTCTGGCTGCTCGTGATTGTTGTTGTCGAGATTTACCTGATTTATTTTTGGTTGTGGTTGATTATATTGACCACCACTGTGGATAACTAATTAATTCAAAACACCCTTCAAGCGTGCGTCCCATTTTATGGCAATACGAACACCATCTATCATCACCTCTCCCATTATTGCTTCTCTCTTCCTTATTTTTGGAGCTTCTTAAAGAGTTTCCTTTGGTGCCTATCTTTGGACGCATTTTTTTGCTTGTGTAGAAAGGAGTAGCCTCTCTTGTAGGATTTCGACATACACCTATCTTCGTTTATTGTTCATCTTGACTCAGAAGATGGTATGCAGTGTTTAGTTTGGGTAGGGGATCCATACTCAGAATTTGTGTCCTTAGGACTCCATATTCTTCATTAACACCCATCAGAAAGTCGAATAGGCGCTCCTTTTCTCGTGATCTTGCAATATGTTTCGTGATCTTACACTTGCAACCTTGGAAGGTGCAGGATCGTAGCGGACTAATTGATTGTGCTTCATCCTAGACCCCTCTCAACTGTGTAATAAGATGAGATCGTCAAGTTTCCTTGGTGGATTATGGTTATCGTTCTTCTTAATTCATATGCCCTTGGAGCATATTCCCTTCCACACATTTCTTCAAGGTCCAGCCAAATGTCGCGAGCAGTAACGACATACTTGAGGCTTCTTTTAATCTCCTTTTCCATAGCGCTAACAAGCGAGCCTCATTTTATAGTATTACATCTTTTCCAATTCATAAAGTCAACGAATCCTTCTTTTGGCATGGAGATAGAGTTGTCAATGAAGCCAACTTTGTTCTTGGCGAACATGGTATTCATCATCTCATTCTTCCAATCACTGTAATTTCCATCGTGGAGAAGATTGTGTCCAACGAAATTCAATCTAGGATGGTCATAAGAGGTCAGGAAATAGGGGGATGATACATCGATGGTTTTACTCGGAGGTGGCGGTGTCGATCCATCGCCAACAACCATTGTTTAAACAAAGCTAGGTTTGAATTCACAGACTTTGCTCTGATACCATAATAAATTTAGAGAAGGAAGAAAACGTATATTCTTATTATTGATCAAACGAGGATACAAGGAGTATTTATAAACCAGGATTATAACAGAATCCTGGAAACAAGATAACTTCTTAAATAAGGATAAAACCAAATCAAAGATAAATATAAACAATAAATGAAAATAAGGATAATTACAATCCTTAATCTCAATAATACCTATTATAAAAAATAATTGCAACCTGTTTGAGAAAAGGATCTCTAAAATAGAAAATAAAGATTTTATTGGGAAAAATATAATACTCTAAAATAATCTTCTTGAAACATCAAATAACTATATAGATGATTTTTTACAATCCATGGAATTAATAACATCAAGAAAATTGTATATAAAGATTAATCTTTTAATAGGATACGATTACAAAAAAGAATTTATAGCTCTTGTTGACAGTGGAGCAGACTTAAATTGTATACAAGAAGGTTTAATTCATACTAAATACTTCCAAAAAACTTCCCATGTATTAAGAGAAGTCTCAAGAAGAAAATTAGATATCAAATATAAATTAACAAATGCAAATAACTGTCAAAGTGGTATATGTTTACGAGTTAATTTTATAGTTATAAAAATAATATGACAAGTAATAGAATGATATTAGGAAATCCTTTCCTTGAAATGATTATACCCTTTACTGTAGATGAAAAAAAGAATAATAGGAGAGTACCAAAGCAATCAAGTTATTTTTCAAATTATTATGAACCCTTAGTCTAGATGGGTTAATGAAATTCAAGATAAACTAACATTAAAACATAATCAAATAAATATTATAAAGGAAGAAATTCTTTCAACAAATATTAATGATCAAATAAAAAACCCTAAATTACAGGATAAAATAAAGATTTTAACGAATCAATTTTCCTTTTGTATTTGTAATGGTCATCCAAATGCATTTTGGGAAAGAAAAAAATACGTAGTACCTTTAATATATAAAAATTATTTTAATGAGAAAAACATTCCTACAAAGGCTAGACCGTGCCAAATGATTCATCAATATCTTAATATGTGTAAATAGGAAAAATCCTTTTTAATAAGTAAAAAATTAATCCGACCCTCTAAATCTCAATGGCCTTGCAACGCATTTTGTGTTAACAAACATGTCGAACAAGAAAGAGGGATACTCCGTTTAGTTATAAATTATAAACCACTTAATAAAGTTTTAAAATGGATAAGATATCCAATTCCTAATAAGAAAGATCAATTAGATAGGTTACATGATTCCTTATTATTTTCAAATTTTGATTTAAAATTTGGATATTGGCAGATAAAAGTTAATGAAAATGATAGATATAAAAGTACTTTTAACGTCCCATTTGGACAATATGAATGGAATATAATGTCTTTTGGACTAAAAAATGCCCCTTTGGAATTTCAAAATACAATGAATGATATATTAATTCCTTATAGTGATTTTATCATAGTATATATTGATGAAATATTAATTTTCTCAAAAACAATAGAGACCCATTTCAAACATTTATATTTATTTGAAAATTTATTAGAAAAAGGGAATAGTTATATCTCAAACAAAAATGTCTTTATTCCAAACAAATGTTAGATTTTTAGGACAAAATATTGAACAAGGTAAAATAATTCCTATAAAAAAAAGTATTTGTAACGCCCAGTTTGTCAGGTAAAATATTAGCTAATTGTTTTTCTTATTTGGACTTAGGGACCCTACTACGATGGGCGTACACAATGTACGCCGGGCATACTACGAAGCATGAATGAGGCGGGATATTTCCCTGGTACGCTGGGCGTACCCATGCGTATGCAGGGCGTACGTCAGTCAGGGGTAAACCCTAATTTATAGGGTTTACACCCTATTTAAACACATTAAGTCCCCTACCATCACCTTATCAGCCGCAATTGCCTCTTTGAGTTATACCTTGAAACCCTAATCCATTTCCCCAAGAGATTGACCATTTTTTGTGTGTTTTGGTATGTGTCGTGCATATTAAAATAAATGAACTTGTAGAGAAGCATTGGACAAGAGGGAGCTTGTAGATCCAGAGAGTATTCACTCTTTCCAGCTTATTAGATGTATAAAGTCTAAACCTTGCTCATCTTATGTCTAGATTTAGATTTGGGAAAAAATTTAGCATATTTTGGTCCGATGGATGAACTCTTGTGAGTAAATGCTACTCCAGATGTTATAAGATGTTTCTTTTGATGTTTTTGATGTCCTTGATCTATAAGTCTTACATCTTGATGGTTGTAGACCAACAATGCATGAGTTAGTGACCATTTAAGGGAAGTAGAATGCAAAATCTATGGTTTGAGTCCCATTTAGACATGCAAAGGAGTAGATTTGCCAACTTTATTGATTAAAACGTTCGAAGTGAGCTAGATCTGAAGTTGGACGTTAGGTCTTAACAGATAAAGCCCTTAAAATGAGACTTTGGCCAACTAGGGCGTACAAAGGGTGTACGAAGGCATACGCGGAGCGTACGCACCAGTGATACCGATCCGTGTGTAGCACTTTAGTACATTGGGCGTACTGGTGGTACACTTAGCGTACTCACCAAGGAGTTTTTGGGCTTTTAGATTTAGGGCCACCTTGGACTTTAGGGTTTTGGGCCCTTGTTCGGCCGCAAGCTTTTCTGGATTGGGCCATTGTTAGGCCTTGTGCCTTTTGCATTTGGGCCCATATTGGGCTTTGAGTGCCTTTCGAGCTTTGGGCTTGTGTGGATTTGGACCATGATATGTTAGCCCTAATAAGGGAAGGGTAAAGCAGCCTTTTTACCCTAGGTGTCGAGATTTAGGATTTGGACTCTCGGTTTGGGCTAATAACCTAATTGCTAATTAGGGTTATATTATTTGTGATTTAGTGAGGGGGATTTTAGGATTCAGTAGCCTGGGTGTGATTTGTATATCTTCAGAATGAGGTGAGTTTCCTTCATCTTACTCTAATGGTCGAAGGCACCAATGCCGGCCCACTGGATTATGTTTGTAGGATGATACTTGTCTTCGTGACAATTTCCTGTCATGCATGTATATGCTTGTTGTCTTTGTGACTCTTGTTGATATGATTGTATACTAGCTGTATGGGGTGAAATAGACCCGATACTGGTTGAAAGAGACCAAAGGGGGGTGAAATAGACCCATTACTGGTTGAAAGAGACCGAAGGGTTAAAATAGCAGTTGAAATAGACCAAAGGGGGGTGAAATAGGCACAATTATGTTTTTACTCATATGCATGTATGGTATGGGGTTTTTTGGGGAGCTCACTAAGCTTTGTGCTTACGGTTTTCAGCTTACGTTTAAGGTACTTCCAGCTCGAAATGGAAGGGTCCGGCATGATCGCACTGCATCCGCCCATGTTTTCTGCATTATCTGATTTTGGGAATTTGTACTATAATATTATTTCTCTATGATACACACTTGGTTGTTTTTACATGATTATTGGATGTTTTGGAATGAATTAAAAATAAAATTTTTATCTGAAAATTTTGGGATGTTATAGTATTGAATTTGCTTCCAAATTTCCTAATAAAATAATAGATAAAAATCAAGTACAAAGATTTTTAGGAAGTCTAAATTATATTTTCCATTCTATAAAAATCTAAAACAAGATACATCTATTTTGTACGATAGACTAAAGAAAAAAACCAGTCCCATGCACTGTAGAACACACTAAAATGGTTCAAAAAATAAAAGAAAAGGTTAAAACTTTTCCTTTTCTTTATTTAGCTAACCTACATTGGAAAAAAAATAGTAGAAACTGATGCTTTTGATATTGGTTATGGAGGAATCCTCAAACAAACACATCCTGAACAAAACAAGAATATCTTATAAGATTTTACTCAGGAAAATGGATTGATAGTCAAAAGAGTTATTCTACTACAACTAAAGAAATTTTAGCTCTAGTAAATTGTATTTTAAAATTACAAGAGGTTTTATACAATCAACATTTTATTATAAAAATTGATTGTCAATAAATTTATATTTAATAAAGATTTTAAGCATGATGTTTCTAAACAAATGTGTGCAAGATGGCAGTCTAACTTATCATGTTTTGATTTCGAAATCCAATATAAAAAAGGAGAAGAAAATAGTCTTCTAGATTTTCTAATAGCTGAATATTTGGAGAATGATCTCTTATAGAGGAAGAGGAGGCTACCCTAATAGAGGTGGTCGAGGTGGAGGATAATATCCTCTAATCCAACATGGGAGTAATAGGCTAATAGCCAAAAATATTGCTTCAAGTTCTACAAATTCACCCTCTGTTCCTATTCCATGGGATCCATTCTATAATGATTTTTAGAAATCTCTGAAATAAAAAGGATTTAATAATTCCCCTAATTATGCTCAGTAGTCCTTGAAAGCGACAATGTCGAATATACTATAGAATATATTCAAAGCTCATATAAAGAAGAAATTCTTCTTTTAGAAAATAAAGATGTCATGTTATACCTTCAAATAAAAATGACCCATGGTTCTTAATGTCCAGATATATGGATACAATATATTTTACGACATCTTCCTATAAACCAAGAAATTATTATGAGCATATACTCATATCTATAGGATCTCTAGATTTTTCCCATTTTAAGACAAGCAATAATACAACCTACAATTTTAGCAAAGCAATTATCAAAGTATAAT